>NC_064931.1:234958506-237606006 GCF_023897955.1 Schistocerca gregaria
AAAAATAGTAAATGAAAGAAAATAAAAAATAAAACAAAATCGTCCTGTGTGCGTGAGACTTTGACTTAGTGGTGATGCCTGGGGGCTCTGAAAACACAGCAAGCTATACTTGACGGGTTCAATCATACCAGGTTAGTAACTGTAGATTACACACTAACGATGCCCAGCTCAAGCAACATGGTTTGAAAGACGGTGAATAAGGCCTACACCTGATTATTCGTTGCCCAAGTCAACAAAGATGTACATCTTGCCAAACTAGCCGTTTAACATGCAAATTATTTTACAGTAAAAGTTTAGAACTAGAATGAAAATTGCTCCTATCATGACATAAAAAAGGGAATGTATTATAGACAGTGTTTGGGATGTAAAAGAAGGGAATTTTAGCCTTATCTAGCAGCTTCAAAGACATTTAAATCAAAACGTGTTGAAGTATTCGCGCTTTTTTCGAGTTCAGCCTACTTCCCCGCCACAGTGAATTCTCTTTGCTTTAAAGTGTTGGCATACGTGCATCTTACAATTTATGGGCGTAATTCCTTGAACCTGTGCCTAAATTCCAGAAGATTCGCGAACTATAGTAAAAAATATATCATATCATGTAACTGTAGAGGATACATGAAATAGCTAAAAAAGTTTTTCCGGTGGGATAAAATTTCTTGTGGCAGTTTTATTTCTGGGGGAGGGGGACGCTGAAACATTTTTTACCTGGGTGGGAAGATTGATTTTTCCCCAAGGGGGCTGGTATTATCGCAAAACCACCCGCTGTTACAAATATGATGAGGGGCATAAGAACAAACAGACAAAAATTTATGTGATTCTAGAGAGGCGGTTGCACCTGCAATAAGAAGTATCCAAGCACCTGTAATAGGAAGTATCCCACAGTGGGGATGCATGCATCCCAAACTTTAATAACGTACAATGATCGAGTCATGATGGTTTGGCAGAGAATTTGAAAAATGCTAGATATAAATATTAACAATAAAGCCTGGTAACTTAGGTGGAGACAAACGATACAAGCCGCTTTCACTAGTTCGGTTTGGGCCATGCAGATTAAGAAACCACTGATTTCACACCGATAATTGTAAACTAGACGGAAAAGGTGACTCAGTCACGCACTATCTGTAACCAAAAAGGCTCAGGTGCAGTATATAGAGACAACTCTAGGTTAAGCAAGACAAGAGCTCCAGTAAGCAGCAAGGTTGAATCTTGCAAGCGCCTCGGATGGCCAAAAGCCGATAGCAGAACCTAGGTCAGTGAGCAACATACCCAATTACGCTGGTACGTAGGACGCATCTGAATATACCTCCAGCTGTCTTACACGTCCATTGTGACGTGCAACTGAACGTAAGGGTTTGATTACAGCGATAAAACGTGGTTCCTTTTCATGATTCGTGGTGTGGAATACAATCATTAGACGTTACTATGTGCATGCTCTACTTACTAGAGTGTTAGGGCTTTGTGGCCGTTTGTTCTAGTAATCGGTTACTAATAGCGTGCGGTTACAAGCCTCGTCTGTGTTTTACACGTTCGTTAAGTGTGTCTTTGCACCAATGTGATAACATATTGTCTCTGCTCATCGGTATGATCATGTAAACACATGAAGAATCATTACAACAGACCAAAAACCTACCCAGAGTCTCATTTCCTTATCAGCACAATATGTAACTCCTTAACACGACATATGGAACACTTTGTGCTGTCTCCAACCACAGAGACTAAATAAAAATCTCAGGTTGACACCGCCATGATCTCTCCCCCTGCACACAACTGTTCACGTGCCTGAGACGCATCACCTCACATCCCACTTCACCTCTTATCTGATTGTGAGAATGAAACCAAATATGTTGCGATCCACAACGAGGTGCGAGATATAAACTCATGTCAGAGTTGAGGTCCAAACTTAGAACCCCGCTTAAGAAGTAAGGAGTCTTAGAGTACGGAAGACAGGATTTTCTCCAAGGAGGACTAGCCACGCTAGTCTTAAAACAATTGGCTTGAGCTCTCGAGGTAGTCTCGGTTTAATGTACCGGCAGAGTAATCTATTTTAGTGTACAGCGGAAAGAAGCAAAAAGCAGGCAGAAATCAAATGTCGAAAGATCATTTTGGAAATTTGTTGTAAGATCTTATGTGACCAAACTGCAGAGGTCATCGGACCCTAAGCCTACACACTACTTAACCTAACTTAAACTTACTTACACTATGGACAACACACACACTCATGTTCGAGGGAGGAACTCGAACCTCCGACGGGAGGAGGGGAGATCATTCACCGTTCCAGTGTCGCAGATTTACGAGACCACCAAGAGCAGCCCGCTGCCGTAAAAATTGATGAAGAATTTACTGCATTTACATCACTAAAACCTGAATCAGCAGCACCGTCGACTTCCAACGATACACCTGCCAAAACAGTGCCACCCAACTGAGCAACAAACGCAGTGAGTGAATCACAACACATCACATTAATACACTATGTGATCAAAAGTATCCGGACACATGGCTGAAAATGACTTAGAAGTTCATAGCACTTTCCATCGGTATTGCTTGAAAATGGCCTTTGCTGTGATAGTGACACGCAAAACAACAAGGAGTGCAAGCCACCTACATGAAAAACACGGCCACACCATAAAACCACGGCCTCCGAATTTTACTGTTGACACTACACACACTGGCAGATCACGTTCACCGGGCATTCGCTATACCCACACATTGCCGTCGTATAGCCACATTGTGTACCGTGATTCATCACTCCACACAACGTTTTTCCACTGTTCAATCATCCAATGTTTACGCTCCTTACACTAAGCGATACGTCGTTTGGCATTAACGGCGTGATGTGTGGCTAGTGAGCAGCCGCTCGACCATGAAATCCAAGTTTCCTCGTCTACCGCCTAACTGTCATAGTACTTGCAGTCTGGAATTCCTGTATGATGGTCTAAATAGATAAAAAATGAAATGAGCGTATGGCATAGTTGCCCGGGAGAGCCCTATTAGGGGAAGTTCAGCCGCCAAGTACAAGTCTTACTGCATTCGGCGCCACATCGGACGACTTGCGTGCCAGTGATGGGTATGAAATGATGATGAGGACAACACAACACCCAGTCCATGATCGGAGAAATTCTCTGCCCCGGCCGGGAATCGAACCCGGTCCCAGTAAATGGGAGGCAAGCATGTTACCACCCAAGTAAGCAGGCGGACGGTCTGGATAATGTCTGTCTCTTAAACATTACGACCCTCCTCAACCGTCGGCGGTCAGTCAACAGATGAGGTCGGCCTGTACGATTTTGTGCTGTACGTGTCCTTTCAAGTTTCCACTTCACCATCACATCGGAAACAGTGGGCCTAGGGTTGTTTAGGAGTGTGGAAATATCGTGTACAGATATATGACACAAGTGACACCCAATTACGTGACCACGTTCAAAGTCCGTGAGTTCCGCGGAGCGCCCCACGCTGGTCTCTCACGATATCTAATGACTACTGAGGTCGCTGATACGTTGTACCTGGCAGTAGGTGACAACACAATGCACCTAATATGAAAAACGTATAATTTTGTGGGTGTCCTGATACTTTTGATTACATAGTGGAAGATCTACATCCTTGAGAATGCAGTAGGTAACCTAATATCAATCTGGAGGGCAGTGAGCTACCAGCCAGCTGATAGTCTTATCGGATGTATTTATTGCAATTCCAAACTAACACCAAGCCATAATAATAGTGTTCTATGAAAATTTGTTGAACCTAGGATCGTGGGAGCAGCACGAAGTATGCTTTTCGTCTGCTATTTGAAGGCACCTTGGCCATATGTGGAAGAAATTCTATTGGAAAACTATGAACCCAAAGTGACTTCGGCTTACTATGCCTGTCTATTGTTCTCCAGTAGAGAGAACAGGGCCGAGAGCATTACTGAATGTCGTTGACATATAGCAGCAAACTCAATTTAGAGAAGCTGTCCATAGACTATTGAGGGAGTTAGACATTCTGGGGAGGCAAGTTCTAATTGGGAAGCTGGTTTAAACAGTATTCGTACAGGGGATCGAAGATGACATGATTAAAACAGATGCGAGAGCCGGGGGAGGAGACTTGGCTGTAGCCCAAGCGGTAGAGCTATCTTTAACATAGGAAACCTTAAGCACCTACTGTACAGAAAAATCTGGTGTATCCAATCGCACGAGAAATAACTGTTTCAAATGTAAACGATAAGATCATGACACAAGGAATTTCATTACGGAGAAACACGGCAAGAAAATAGATAACACGCAGTCGAGGTGAAGTCGAACAGAGAAATGGGTATCCTACACTCATGCTCATAAATTAAGGATAATTGTAGAATGTTGTGCCACTCAACATGGCACTACACAAAACTGCCGCTAATGGCATAGGCACATAGGGAACCCACGCGACACAGATCAGTAAGTCCACGGTATTGGTGATAAGTTGAGAAAACCATCCCGAAACACATGTGCTGCAAAACGCCACTGTTTCCTGCGCATGTACCCCGACATAAATGTGGGATATAATTACCACGCACACATACACAGGCCGCACGACGAGTTGGCATACTCTGGATCAGATGGTGTGGCAGCTGCTGGTTTACAGCCCCCCATTCTTGCACCAGTGCCTGTCTGAGCTCCTGAGTTGTCGTAAGGGTATGAAGACGTGCAACGATACGTCGACCGAGAACATCCCAGACGTGCTCGATGGGGTTTGGGTCTGGAGGACAGGCAGGCCACTCCATTCGCCTTATACCTTCTGTTTCTAGGTACTCCTCCACGATGTCATCCCGGTGGGGCCGTGCGTTATCATCCATCAGGAGGAAGGTGGGACCAACTCCACCCTTGAAAAGGAGGACATACTGGTGCAAAATGACGTCCCGATACACCTGACCTGTTACAGTGCCTCTGTCAAAGACATGGAGGGATGTACGTGCACCAATCATAATCCCACCCCACAGCATCAAACCACGACCTCCATACACGTCCCTTTCAAGAACATTAAGGGGTTGGTATCTGGTTCCTGGTTCACGCCAGATGAAAACCTGGCGAGAATCACTGTTCAGACTATACCTGGACTCATCCGTGAACATAACCTGGGACCGCTGTTCCAATGACCATGTACTGTGTTCTTGACACCAGGCATTACGGGCTCTCATGTGGCCAGGGGTCAGTGGAATGCACCTCGCAGGTGTCCGGGCGAATAAACCATGTCTGTTCAGTCGTCTGTAGACAGTGTGCTTGGAGAGAACCGTCCCAGGGGCTGCGGTAACGTCCCGCGCAACGCTATCTGCAGCTTTCCGTGGCCGTCTGCGGGCACTGATGGTGAGATATCGGTCTTCTTGTGGTGTTGTACACTGTGGACGTTTCGTACTGTATCGCCTGGACACGTTTCCTGTCTGCTGGAATCGTTGCCATAATCTTGAGATCACACTTTGTGGCACAAGAAGGGCCCGTTCTACGACCTGCTGTGTTTGACCAGTCTCCAGTCGCCCTAGTATTCTACCCCTCATAACGTCATCAATATGTGTTCTTTGAGCCATTCTCAACACACAGTCACAATTAGCACGTCTGAAAACGTATGCACACTTACTCGCTGCACCGTATTCTGACATGCGCTAACACACCTCTGCGTATGTGGACTTCTGCCAGCGCCACCGAGCGACGACCGCAGGACAGATGCTCCATCTGGTTATACCCTGAGGTGATTTAAACCCTCAAACCACCCACCAGAGCGTTGTTTCACCATGTATCAGCATTATCCTTAATATATGAGCGTGAGTGTTTTTTACGTTACTGCCGAGAGGGGCAACTGAAATATCATCTAGAGGTCACAACAGGGACATTCAGAGCATATGACTGACTTTGTGCTGTCTATACAAACTTCAAGGACATTCAGAGCCATGTAATAGGGAGGGACTAGAGTTGTAAAACTACCGTTTGCTGTCTTAGACTACTGTAAGTAAACGTAAACTACGGTAATCGAGCCTTACCTCACTTCCATCGCTTTGTCTGCGTATGTTATCCGTGTCTTACTTAATTCCGCTAGAAACTAAAGGCGGTGAACCATCTAGAAACGGAGTGAGGATATATAAAATGCTGCGTAATCTACGGAACATTTTTGTTGTACGTAGTTATTGGCCAGCCTGTTACTCGAAAATAAACAAAATTTGTTCCTAAAATATCAATGTTTAATTCAGGTTTTGTTCGAAAATGGTTGATTTGTAATGTGAAACAGACGGCTGTTCTAACAAATATGCTAAAATAAGACACAGACTTATCATCTAGCTCTACCAAAGTCAATTTCCAAAAAAAAGATAAAATTTTAAAAAAATGTTGGAAAACGAAAACATATCTAACATCGCTTCAATACTTCGTGGAGCGTAACTAAAATGTATTCCTGTTATTCGTGAACTACTTTCGTACTCATCAGTAATAACGAGAAACTCTTGCCTTTGCTAATGGTGAACGTTCCATTGAGTACAGAATAACAACAATAATTATATAGATTTTTGTGTTTGGGAATGTAAACTGTACTTGCATAAAACTAACTGCTTTGGGAACATAAAAATGCAGAGGTTACGAGAGTTATTAATTTTTATTACATATAAAACGCAATTTATATTTCGTGTGGATGTAAAATACACAATGACCTAACAATGAACGATGTGCTGTTCTAATGATATGAAAAACACACTAACAAACGAGTAAACTGGACACAGAGAGAAGTCGTCGGCTCGCAGCTCTTTTCTCACACACGTTTATGATTCCTTCTCTGCTAATACTGCGATTAGTACCGGCAATGGTACCACTTACTACATCATTTATGTACTGTACCAGAACTACTGAATGTAATTTTGATAGACAACTACGATAGGTGAGGCCTGTGATATGTTCTAAAGAACCAGGACACTTAGCCTGACAGTTCAATGACACTGGAAGAATACTGAATATGGAAATTCAATACCTGGGAAACGAAAGAATGGCATGAACATGCTGTCAGTCAGTGTCACAAAACTATGCTCAATAGACTGAGAGGATTTTGTAAATATAAGATGAACAAAGGAAAGTGTGGCATTCACAAACTTTATAATAGATAGTGCCGCTCAGGTTAGCACAATAGAGGAATCAGCACTGAAGAGTAGCACCAAAGATAGAATAAATCTAAATGCACCAGGAAGGAAATGCTACAGACGAGAGAGATTGCAGTGTTATCATTGATAACATACGACGATTTGTGTGTGGAATAGAAGTTTCATATGGCAGCGAGATTCCTCAGATATCCTACATGAAGAGACATTAGGCAGAGATTTCTGCGAGAGTGTGAAAGTAATAACAGATTATGCAACAAAGACGCTGTCGGTCAAAGACCGAACATTACTGTTACAGACGAAACACGTGTCAAACCATCTAATCTTGCGGAGCGGGAGAGACAAAAGAAGAGAGGAGCGGTGTCGCTTGAAACGGACATTAGGTAGCGGGGAGAAGTTGTTCGTGAGGGCAAATGTGACACCAAAACAATCTGTAGGAATCAAGGTAGGATCGGAAATAGATTCAAGAGAAAAAAAAATTGTTCAAATGGCTCTGAGCACTATGGGACTCAATTGCTGTGGTCACCAGTCCCCTAGAACTTAGAACTACTTAAACCTAACTAACCTAAGGACATCACACACATCCATGCCCGAGGCAGGATTCGAACCTGCGACCGTAGCAGTCGCACGGTTCCGGACGATTCAAGAGAGAAGAGTGACCTACAAAGCAAGAGCCGGAAACAACAACTGAAGTTGTGCAACAGACACAAATTAAAGAAAGCCTGGGTGAGTTTATACGAGTTGGTCCAGGAGAGGACAAGATTTTATGAATTAAGATTCAGACCACAGGTCTGTCTGAAGAAATAATGGATAATCAGTAGTCATAAACGGGCGTATATTTGCCTGCAGCACTGTTGAATGTGCACACAAGATGAAGTTATATTAGAATGTCCCAAGATGACCATAGGCACAGTACCCTCCATGGGAGGAGGCGAGGAACACAACGTATATAGCATAGTATCTACAGTTTCAATTGATTTAGAGTCAAGGTCACGATTCAGGTAATTTAAGAAAATAGTTTGGGTGCATCATATGCATTTCACCTGCCCAGAGATTAACGTACGTTGAGACGGTGAAGCCTAAAATTAAGTTGAAACTAAAGGTGCAAGGGAAGTTGGTAAACATCTGGCCTATCGAATGCCAGAGGCACAAAAAGAAGCCCAGCGAAATAAGATAGATGCAAAATTAAAGGAAGACGTCATTACACCGAGCACAACTGGGTTGAATTTTCCGTTGTGGATGATTCCAAAGAAGATTGATGCTTTACGAATGTGAATGTGGGGCTCTGTCGTGGAGTATCGAAAGTTAAGTGACAACTGCATTAACACTGTATTTCCAGTAGTTCATATCGACAAAATTTTAAACGTCTTCAGAAAAGCCATATATTTCACCACTTTAGACTGTGGAAAGCTTACCGTCAGATAGTATACAGTGAAGATGACGAAGAGAAAACCGCCTTCTCTGCTCCGGAAGGACATAATAAGTGCAAAAGTTTACCAAAAGGATGAAAACGAGTCGATAGTGGAGACGTTTCTTACAGAAAGGGTAACACAGTACTAACTGGACTTCAAAAACACAAGATCTTCATACACTGACCATCTAGAACATTACGACCACCTACTTAATAGCCCGTATGTCTACCTTTGGCACAGATAACAGCGGCGACGTATTGTGGCACGGAAGTAATGAGGTCGTGGTAGGTCGCTGGAGGGAGGTGGCACCACATATCCATGCAAGTCATCTAATTTCCTTTATTTCCGGGGAAGGGAGCGATGAGTTCTGACACCATGTTCAGTCACATCCCAGATGTGTTCGATAGGGTTCAGATCTGGCGAGTTGGGGGGCTAGCGCATCAATTGGAAGTCGCTATTGTGTTCTTACAACCACTTCAGCTCACTGTTGGCCTTGTGACATGGCGCATTATCTTGTTGAAAAATGGCACTGTCGTCGTGAAACATGATCGTCATATAATGGGTGTACGTGGTCTGCTGCCAGTGTACGATACTCCTTGGCCATCATGGTGCCTTGCACGAGCTCCACTGGACCCACGCATGCGCACTTGATTGTTTACCAGAGCACAAAGCAGCCGCCGCCAAATTGTCTGCATCCCGCAGTACAGGTGTCACGGAGCTGTTCCGCTGTGAGACAACGGATGCGCGCCTTCCCATCGGTATGATGAAGAAAATGTCGGGATTATGCATTGCCACTGCGCCAACGTCCGGTGCCGATGGTCACGTGCCCATTTCAGTCCTAGCTGCCGATGTCGTGATGTTAACATTGGCACATGTGTGGATCGTCAGCTGCGGAAGCCCATCGTTATGAGTGTTCGGTGGAGTGTGTGTTCAGACATACTTGTACTCTGCACGGCATTTAAGTCTGATGTTAGTTCCTCCACTCCTCCACAGTTCGCCTCCTGTCCTGTTTATCAGTCTGCCGAGCCTCTGACATCCATCCGCAATGACAGGTGGCTGCCCAATCCCAAGAGTGGAAGTGGTTTCACTTTGGTTTCGCCACGTATCGAAGACACTCACCACTGCACTCCTACATCATCCAATAAGTCGTCCAATTTCCGAAATGCTCGTGCTGAGTCTCCCAGTCTGCCCTCAGTCCAACTCAGATAGATCGCCTGTCTTCCCCATTCCACACACGGACAGCACGATCACTGATAATACATGCATCGTGTGTGTGTCTGACAAGCAGTCATTCCTCTCCAGGTGACGCTGCTATCGCCTGGACGAGTTTATATCGATAGCAGGTTGGTGGTGAAACTGTTCTGGATGATAAGTGTAGATTTAGATGATGTGCTCGGAGCTACGTTAGAAGCCCATAATGCCAGACATGTAGAAGTGTTTCATATAACCAACTGCACAACCTAAGTGCGGGTTCATACGGAGGGAAATAACTTAGTTATGGCACTTAATTACGACAGAAGTATTAATACCCGACCTACGGAATGTGAGTGCAATAAAGGAATATAAACCGTTTCATGATTTACTGAAGAACGGAGCAAACTATTCTTGATAAAGCAGAAAGCAGCTTTCCAAGAACTAAAACTAAACTCCAACAGGCCACGAAGGCCCAACAGCAACGACCGGCCGCCGTTTCATCCTCAGTCCATAGACGTCACTGGATGCGAATAGGGAAGGGCATGTGGTCAGCACACTGTTCTCCTGGCCGTATGTCAGTTCACGAGACCGGAGCCGCTACTTCTCAATCAAGTAGCTCCTCAGTTTGCCTCACAAGGGCTGAGTTTACCCCGCTTGCCAACAGCGCTTGGCAGACCACACGGTTACCCATCGAAGTGGTAGCCCAGTCCGACAGCCCTTAACTTCGATGATCTGACGGGGAACCGGTGTTACCACTGTGGAAAGGCAGTAGCTTTCCAAGAAGCAAAAGAAAAAATAATAATTAGCCCTAACCATACAGTATCCTGATTTTACTAAGAAGTTCATAAACATAGCAGACGCTTGTAAGGAATCCATTGGTGCCTTACTGAGTGAGACGGAGCTATGACAGGATTTACCAGTAGCCTTCACTTCTAGAAACTTGAATCATGCACCAAAAGGATATAGTACGATTGAGTGAGAGCTCCTAGACGTAGCCACAAAGGATCAAAAAATGCAGAATAATATCAAGATGCCCTTAGCGCTGACGGAAATACATAACCAGGTATTCGGTCGTTGTGATATGAATGTGGTTGAGTCCTTTCAAATAACACAACACGGGAATAGATACATCATAAAATTCCAGGATGGCCTCCAGAAACTTTTCATAACAGAGCCTGTAATATAATTGGACGGTAACACAATAACGTGAGTCTTTGTACACAAAATAATTTGAATTACTGAATTAGATCAGTGTTATTGAGTGGTAGACGAGCAAATTTCCTGAGTGACTTCCTGAAGAAAGTTTGTCGTTTACTGAAGAATGAGAAGATTAAATCTGGTGCTTAGCAACCCCAGATCGACGGAACACTCAAAAGAACGCATTGAATGCAAATAGAAAATCTACGTCATTATCTGTAAATGATGCAGGAAAACTGTGTTGAATGGGTGTACTTTTCCGCTCTTGTATATAAAACTTTACCGCATTTATCGACTGGTTTTACCACATTCGAGCTATTCTTCGGGGGAATATGAAAAAATCCCAGGATCCTGCAATGGGATCCAGCAAAAGTACACAAATATGGTGATTACCGAACATAACTAAAGGAGGGAGTGCGCCAGGTGAGTCAGATGGCAAGAAGATTTAATAAGAAATGTAAAAAAACGAATCGAGTTGTGAAGCAGATCGATTCGATTGTGGTGACCATCAAAGATACTTGTTATCGTCGCTACATGTATGTTTTCCCCGACCAGAGAGAGGGAACTTCTGGCTTGGCAGCGAATGAATATTGAGCTCCGGCTGCATCAGTGGGCAGAGGGACTTCCTTCTCGGGTTTTAGCACACCAGGGCTGTTATCAAGTCGCTTCTGAGTGTAATGCACGCTAAGCTACTATTCATGCAAGGCCGCTCCTAAGAGAAGGCTTTGAACTATTACGCGTAGGACTTGTGACGCCGTTAAATTTATCTGGTGAGAACCTGTTCCATATAAACCTTTGTAACTATCGTCAGACCCGTGTGTTCTTGTACTGTTCCTGACCGTGCCTTAATTATTCATTTTCTGAGGCAAGTCTTCTACCCCAGTGAACTATCCTAAGTACGTGAGGAATAGCTCAGGAACAAATTCTTCCTTCCGTTTTGAGTGTTATGTGGCAGTACTCCGAGCCGTCTGTTCCTAGAGTTATGTTCTGCTTCACATAATCCTTCCTTATGTCAGTTTCTTCTGAAAGGTGGTGAAATTATTACCGTTTCTTGTACTCTCTCAGTCCTGGAGCATCTGTAGTAAGCTGTGATTTGCGTTTTGCTAACTTTTTTCTCTGTATGTTCTAGTAAGCGGACTGTTTCTGTTACTCGGTGTGTGTACTAAGCCGGTTCCCATTAACAGTTGGACGAGTGTTTAAGACGCGGTCTGTGGTATGGAAACCAGTTCATTTGCCACTTTGGTTAATGTGTTCCTTATTTTCAAATTGTTCACTAAGTATAAGATATATATTTCCTTTCTATGTGCATCGGAAGTTTGTTGTGTAAATTTTCCTAACATTCAACTGAAAGATTTTTCTTTCAAAGTTTTTCAGTTTTATCTGCTCAGTTAGTTGGATATAAGATTATATTTGGAATGTTTAAAGTCCAGTAGTGTCTGTTTCCACTAAGGGCCTCAGATTTTTCATAATTCAGTCGCTTGGTTTTTGAAAGTTTGACTGAAATATTTTATTTGAAATGGAGGATAAATGTATTACTAACGGCAGTCTGTGCACTTGTTTGGTAGTATAATTACTGATAATGGAGTTTTATTTTAATGGAAGGTTTAACAGTGTGCCAAATAGTCTTTGAAAAAAAGCCGGCTGTCTGAAATAAATGTGTTATAAATGGGATAAAATTCATGTGGGTAAGCAGCTCTTGCCACTTCCAGGCTCATGCCATTGCTGTTCCTTCCCCCATCCTTACATGACAGGTATCAGAGTATGTTTGCGTGATAGGAAAGTTACAGAAAATTTAGCATAATTATTCAAGTAGGATTAAAAGGTACAATTAAGAGAGTGATATTTGATTGGTACCGTCTGTGTGATATTAGTTACTGGTCTGTTTATTCTTAATTATGGATACCTGAGAATTGACTGATACTTCCCATTTCGAAAAGGAATTCTTGCAGTACAACTTACAAGTGACAAATCAAGACGTTGAGGATGCGGCATGGGACTTTTAAACAGATGGCTCCCTACCTTGGACCGGCAGTACCCGAGGGCGCTAAGTTCCCTCCTGAAGCCAAGAAACGCAGCATCAATCTGAGCACCGTTGTTTACCGCGCTATGGATGTAATGGAGGAACAGAGCGAGATGAGTTTCGCAAGAACTCTATTTCTTGAATCCAAGTTAACTTTTACAGGTTTTAGTTCGTATTTAATCATCTCTAAGCCGTCTGGAGAACAGAGTCAAGGATTTGTTCCACAGTTATGTTCATAAGGAGAAGATTTCGCCACTGGACAGACTATGGGACAAAGCGCCGCAACTTCAAATTTTAAGAGACGGCTTGATTGGTAAGCCGATAGCTAAATTATTAGAGGGAATGGAGATTGTATCTATCGAGCCTAGGGCGGAAATCCTACAATTTCAGTGGTTAGCCGTCAAGTTACAACTTCAAGTGTGTCGCGTCCCAAGCGTGGGTTTTGCGAGGGATTGAGCGACACGGTTCGTAAACGGGAATTAGCCGGTTAACCTAATTGAGAGGAAGACTTTTGATCTGGCTAAGATGTTAAATTCCCTGGTGTGAAGGTACAAGGCTAGGATGTTGGTAGAAGTAAACTCGTATGGACGTTATAAAAGTTCTAATTTATTCATAAAGAATACAGATCACCCTAACTGCGTAGTGATTGTACCTACAGAATAGCCAAGCCCATTACAGAGACGGTGACTGACTTCCACCGTTCTGGCTGCCTGATAGAACTTTCCAGCACTTTGCTGCCCACACTAGCACCCTACGTCAGAGTCCCGCGGTCGCTGCCTAAACGCTCATCGGCGACTATCTCCAACTGTCTGCCTGCAGCCCGCCCACAGCCCAAGTCGGCTGCTACTCACGCTGACTACCGTCGCTGCCTAAACCCGAGAGAGAGAGAGAGATCCCCGGAGCGGCGTGCCTCCGAGTTTTGTTAGCTCTTCCCCTTCGACCCCGCCAGCGCTTGGCATGACGTAGCGTCGAGTGCAACTTTCCTTATTAGGGATTGTTTTAGTATTAACTTCAGTACTTTTCTTCAGAAGCTGGGTGGAGGGGTAGAGGGGCCTCTCCCTATATGGTCACGCACTGCGTCCTGAGCCCTTCATTGGCTCCTCATGACGTAGTGCGGTCCCTACCTAGGGCCCTCTTTCTTTCTCTCTCCGCTCCCAGACTTCTCCCTCTAGCCAAGAGTGTTGATACTGCAAGTTATTGCTTATTGAGGGACCTGCCCAGAGCGCCCTGTTTATCTTAATAGCTGAGTCTGCTTCCTTGCTTATCACGCGCAGCTGCCTGGCCGCTTGGACCGCCGCCTCGGCTATCTGGCTGCGTCGTTATCTTTTGTGACCCCTCTGACACGCCTGGCGTCCCCTGTTAACTCTATCTCCCCGTATGATTTCTGGTGTATCGTCTGAGAACAACTGCATTTAGACTTGGCTTTTCTGCGGTTACAACACCTCCCCCGCCAGGGAAATTGGCGTTACTCCTCAGAGTAGCTTCAATTGTGACTCTTTTATTTTTTTTCCCATTACATGCTTTACAGATTTGTTTATTACATTAGCATCTGATATGTTATATTTTTCATTTTCATTTAGTAAAGTCAAATTCTTTAAACACACAATAATACAATTACATTATACATGCCTAACATTCAGTTATGTCAAAAGCATTTGCATTAAAATCAAAAGACACTTTCATTGATACATACATTCACATATCAATTAGAATTACATTTCAAATACAGTTACATTTCAATTACATATTTCAAATACAGTTACATTTCAATTACACATTTCAAATACAGTTATTTAACGTCTGTTTCTGAAAGCGACCGTATCACCTTGGTCTTTTCCACATCTTTCATAAATTACTATCTCTTCAGTTTCTTTATTACTGTGTCTTCTAGCTGAACTAGTCTCTGGGTATTGGTTCACTATGGTATTTCTTATACATACTTTTCCACAACAATCACTGTCTTCAAAATATTTCCATATACTTTTAAAACAGTCTTTACAACATTTACAGTTTTTACAACAGCATGTTATTATGATTAGAATAACTATTGATATGGCTACATACGTAGTTATGGAGTAATGTGTGAAGTACCTGGAGTACTTCATTTCCTCCTCTTGTCTCTCTACCATCTTCTGGACATCATCCAGTCTTTTTCCTGCGACTTTCAAGTCATCTAACTGTGTTATTACCTGGTCCAATGGCAAATCTAATGCTAAAGTTGAGACATTCCTTTTTTCCTTGTTTACCACGCAACAATCGAATTCTAGATTGATCTGCGGAACTATGTCTTTCTTCGTCACATTACTCTGGATCACTCTATCTGTTTGTATGAACACTCTAGTGCCATACCCCTTACATTTACTGTAAAAACTAATTTTTCCTACCCCTTTTATGACTAGGTCCTTTGGTGGTTCCCTTCCACACAATACTGTTAAGCCTTCTTCCTTCGTTGCTACATATAGCCATTCGTTACTGTTTAGATGAGTCAAAAGGCTCTGATTCAGTGCGACTATTTTTCGCACACAATCTTCCGGAATTTCTCTTACCGGTTGCAACAATTTGGCTTCGCACTCTTCGTGGTCGAATGTTGACAGCAAGGCGAATGCTTGTTTGCACAGTCTCCTATTTTTACTTAGCTCCTTGCATTTTAGTTCCTCCGCAGAAAGTTTCGCGTACTGCCTTTTGGATTCATCTATTAGTAAGAATTCTTTCTCTGGCTGTATGTACACATATTTACCTTTCATGTTTGGAATTTCTTTTGGTAGTGGGAGTACTCTATATAAATTGAAATTGTTATTATTTATTAATGGAATATTAATTACATATCCTAGTATGCTACCCGAGATGAAAACATCTAAATCAATTATTCTTAACAATAGATAACCTGAGGACTCCGTAAGAGGAACAGGAAACTTTACATCTTTTAGTTCTTCCCGTATTAAACTTAGGTATTTTACAATTTGGACTGGATTAATTATATGAGGCTGTAGTATTCCCTTCTGAGCATTTACAATGGCATTTATCATTTGTTCGTATTCCTCTTCGATCTGACCAAACACTGCCGATAGTTGTAATACTTGCTCTGTTACTGTGGCGAGGGACGCTACACGTTTAAACCCTATATCGGTTTCCTTCACGTATTCCTTCATGAATCGTTCTAGTCTTTGCATACCTGTCTTCAGAACGTGCTCATTTGACTCTAGTGTATATACCGTCCTGTTTACTCCCGCCAATGTGGCTCTTACCACTGCCACCTGTTCCTTTGTTAGCCTCAACAACCCTTCTGAGTTTTTCTCCATAGCGTCTATTCTTTCCTTATAGTATGCTGCATCTGCTTCGTCCAACGTCCCGAACAGTATTTTACTTACCTGCCCGACGAAGTTGAATACTCCTCTCTTCCTTCTGGTCTCGTGTTTCGTTAGCTGCTGTACTAAAAGTTGCAATCCTGTGATTTTTTCCACATGATGGGTTACTTGTTGGTCTAGTACCCTGCATTCTATTAATCCTACATTTAATTGTCTTAGTGTTTCTCGGCACCTTTGTACCGCTGCCCTACCATACCTCTCTGCATTCTGAAACCTTTCTGTTATTATATCTAGATTTACGTATGTGACTATTCTCCATGTGGTACTGTATATTTCTACCTGTCCTCTATTATCGTAATATAGTCCTGATGAACTCGGAAATGGCGTCACTTGGTACTCATTTGTTGCATGCTCTGATGCAGTGATGTAGTATGCTGTTATCACTATGACGAATTTCACGACCTGCCACTTGAGTGCCATACCTGAAATTTAAAAGAATTGTTTGAGCCTGTTGGCATGTACTTTTGTTTCCTTATTTCTTTTAACTTTTATTACTACGTTAGGACCTTCCACTTTTACTACTTCAAATGGACCTCTCCATTGTGAATCTAATTTCCGAGATCTACCCCGTCTCACCGACTCATCGTGCAGTAATACTTTATCTCCTACCTTGAAGTTTTTTGGATTTTGTTTCATGTCATACTGTTCCTTACTGATTTTCTTACATCTTATAATCGAGTCTCTGGCCACTCTGTGGGCTTCCTGCATTCTCGCTCTTAGTTTATTTACATACATATCATAATTGTAACTTACCTGCTGTGTTTCTTGCTGCAGTACTCCTGGTATGTTAACCTTTCTTCCGTATAGTAATTCAAATGGTGTGTATCCTGTGCTGCTGTGTGGTGTAGTGTTGAACACAAAAATTGCATACAGTACCCATTTGTCCCAAGAACTTTGATCTCCTGTTACAAAGTGTCTGAGATACTCTACAATAGTTCTATGACTTCTTTCTAGTGCACCATTTGATTCAGTGTGGTACGCTGTAGTATATATACGCTTTACCTTCAACAATTTACATACACTTTTAAATACATCACTCAGAAAGTTAGACCCTTGATCTGTTAATAATACTGATGGAATTCCATACCTTAATACTACGTTTTCCACAAGTGCCTCAGCTACTGTTTCGGCATCTTGTTTGTCAATTGGGATTGCTAAGGTAAATTTACTCAGATCGTCTTGGAATGTTAACATGTACCTTTTTCCTGTATTAGATACATCTAGTGGACCCACTATATCCATCGCACACTTTCCGAATACTGTTTCTGCTGTGTCTGTAATTTCTAAGGGCATCTAGTTTTCATTTGCAGGTTTTTATTCTTTTGACACGATGGGCATTTCCTAATGTAATTTTCAATGTCGAGTGTCCTGTGCATTCCTTGGTGACCTCCCAAGGGATTGTCATGCATTTCCTTTAGTATATTTTCTTTTTCTTCGGGACTAATTTCCTCACCACTATCCGTTTCCTGTTCTATTTCACTCGACACTTGTGCTTGCCGCACGTTTACGGAACTTTCTTCCCCATTTGCTTTTGTTGCCGAGATCTCTGTCTCCACCTTCTGCTTCGCATCTATCTCTTCCTTCCCTTCATGCCTTATTCTACTCAGCGCATCCTCATTACTATTTCACTTTCCTGGCTTGTATATTACTTCATAATCATACTCCTCGAGTTTCAGTCTCCACTTCAGGAGTCTCGAACTCGGATCTTTGACACTAAATATCCACGTTAGTGGCTTATGGTCTGTCACTACAGTGAACTTTCTGCCATATACATATGGTCTGAACTGTTTTACTGCGTAAACTATAGCCAACAACTCTTTTTCCGTTGTGCTATAATTTAGTTCGGCTTTGTTCAATGCTCTGGATGCATATGCGATGGGCAAGTCTTCGCCAATCTTCTTACCTTGGGATAACAATGCACTCATGGCTGCGTTACTTGCATCCGTTGTAATGATGAACGGTTTCTTAAAGTCAGGGTACTGAAGTAACGGAGGGTTTATTAATTTCTCTTTTAGTTCTTCGAACGCATTGTTCTGACGTTCGCTCCACCGGTACTCCACTCCCTTTTTTAAGAGCTCATGGAGAGGTTTCGCAATCTTGCTGAAGTTAGCAATGAAACGGCGGTAGTAACCTATCAATCCGAGAAACCCTTTTAGTTCCTTAGTTGTCTTTGGCTGTGGGAAGAACTTCACCTTCTCCACCTTCGCCATACCTGGTGATATTCCTTTGTCAGTGATGCAATGACCTAGGAAGATTACTTCCTTCCTCAGGAATTCACACTTGTCTGGTTGCAGCTTCAAATTGTGCTCTCGCAACCTGTCAAATATTTCCCGGAGCTTTTCGTTATGCTCCTGCAGGTTTTTCCCATAGCATACTATGTCGTCTAGATATACAAAGCATTTCACTCCTTGTAAACCTGCCAAGACTGTATTCATCAGTCTCTGAAAACATCCTGAGGCTCCCTTCAGTCCCATCGGCATTCGTTTGTATTCGTAATGCTGATAGTTTGAGCTAAATGCCGTTTTCTCTCTGTCCTTCTCGTCCGTCAATATTTGATGGTACCCGCTTTCGAGGTCAAGCGTCGAGAAGTACTTAGCTTGCCCTAACTGATCCAGTATCTCGGAGATATTCGGTAGTGGAAATGCATCGCCTACAGTGATATCATTTAATCGTCTGTAGTCCACTACGATTCTCCATTTCTGTTTGCCACTAGCGTCTAGCTTCTTTGGAACTAACAGTAACGGTGCGTTCCAAGCGCTCTTACTCTCGACAATTATGTCATCTCTTAGCATCTGCTCTATTTGCTCCCTTAGCACTTCCTTTTGCGCTTCCGGGATCCTGTACGGTCTAGCGTTTACTACCTTTCCCGCGTGTTCCGGTGCAATCGGTATTCTGTGCTTCACTGCGGAAGTGTAGGACAGGTTGTCCCCTGGTAGATGAAATACATCTCCGTATTCCGCGCAAACCTCTGCTAGAGCGCTTTTCTCTTCAGCGTTCAAATGATCCATTCTTAATTGCCTTCGCAACACACTAGTACGACTTTCTGTCTTTCCTATGACATTAGTACAACATTTTACTTCGCGTATCTTCCCTACTTTTTCTAATTCTTCCGTCATTAACCTGACGTTTCCTAACTGCACTCTGTCTTCTGACAAGTTTAATGCACTTACTATGCATTTCCCATTTCGCACTTTTACTAACGCTTCAGGTACATGTACCCCTTGTGCAATCTCCTGCCTAGGAATAATCATTTCCTTTTCGATTCCCCTTTTTACATTTCCTTCCACCTTTAATAACATTATTTTTTCCTCTCGGGGCCCTATTTCCCCGCCTACTTCTGAATCTTGTTCGTTCTCATGTCCCTTTGGCTCTTCCTCTACTACTAAGGGTATATCTCGCCCTTTTAGTCTCACTATTTTACCTGCATAGTCTAACTTAACTCTATGCTCTGTCAAGATATTTCTGCCTATCAGTCCGTCGTACGGAATATCTAATCCTCTCCCGTACACGTGAAATTTTTGCCCTACTTGCTCAGAACCGTCCACACTTAAGTGTACCTGTACCGTACCTATTGTGCTGACGGCCTCACTGGTTACACCTTTTAGCCGAAGCCTTTCCGCTTCATTAATTGCAAGTGTACTATTTATCGGAATACTCGTTCTCTTGAGCAGACACAACTGTGCTCCAGTGTCTATTAGCAACTTCAAATATCTTTTTAATTCTATGCAGTATAAAACCAAAACGTCATTTTCTGTTGCACAGTCGATTACCCTAACTGAGGGTTTACCTATCGCAACAAGGCCCGACTGTGCGGCCTTGCCGCCTCTTAGTTTCCCTGCACCACTTTACCGGTTTTGCTCGATACTGGCACCCTGCCTTTTCTCCATGCGTGCCAGGGCCCTGCGTGACAATCTTTCGCGTAATGTCCCGGCCGCTTACACTTGAAACAAGCAACGTCTTTTACCCTCGTACACGGAACTCCACAGTTCCCTGGTAGATTACATTGTGGGCACCTCCACTCTCGTAACCCTCCATCAGCTTCCCTACGATTTCCTCTAAAGTCTCTTGTATCTATCGGCTGAATTTTTCTTAATCTTACCCGGCATTCCGCGTCTGTATGTCCTGGCTTGTTGCACCCGTAACAAAAATTCGTAAACTCTTTGCCCGTCATTATCCGTACTCTTCCCTCTGGCCTATTCTTTCTACACTTGCTTGCCATGTGCCCTCTTAATCCACAATTGAAACTTTTCAAATCTCTAATATCTCTGGTATTCCATTCCCCGGTTGAAAGTTACTCTTGGGGCTAGTCCCTGCTCTTTCATTGACAGTATTGCACTTTCTTCTTGCAATGCTAGTTCCACGGCCGCTGCTAGCGTGATTTCATCGCCTCTACTTCTTACTATCGTCTGTATTCTATCATTGCTTAACCCTTGTATAAAGCATGCTCTTCCTAGTGAATCAACCAGTTCTATTGCGCCCTTTAAGTTCTCCCTAGCCGTAACTCTGCTTACTGCTTCCCTGAAATCCCTTTGCATTTCATCTATTCGGCTTGCCCATGTCGCAATTGGCTCTCCTTGTCCCTGTCTCGATTGAAATATCTTGCACGCGTAGTAGTCAATGGTACGCTTACTCGCATAATTTTCCTCTAGAACATGTTTTACTTCCTGCCATGTCCCCGTGCGTTCCCTTACTTGCAGCCTCGATCTGGCCTCTCCGGTTATTTTGGCTTTAACAAACTTCAGTAACGTTTCGTGTTCCTCCGGTTTCACAAGTTCAAATGCAGCGTCAACATTTTCAATAAACTCCCTAAGATCTCTCTTATTTCCTTCGAACACTTTTGGAACTATACACAAGGCTTCTTTCACTGATATCTTACCGCTACTGGAGGATGACGGAACCTCGTTAGTTTCGGCCATCTTACCAACTTAACTGTGTTAGCACTTTACAATACAAGATACAAAATTCTTAATATAATGTTATATATACCGCTTCTCTTGTGGTGCGCCGTCTGTTCCGCTGATCCGCGTTGTCCCGCGTTGTGCCGCGCTGCTCCGCCCTGTTACTGTGCTCTCTATGCCCGCGCTGTTCCGCGCTGCCGCGATGCGTCGGCCGCCGCTCTGCTGGGCTGTGCCGACCCCGTCGCTCGCCTCGGCTGCCGCTGCTACGGCTGCTGCCGCTGCTCGGCCCGGACCCCCGGTCTCGAACGCTGGCTGCTTAGGCACCTCTGTGCCTCGTCGCTCCGCGTCGTGCTGCCGCTATCCTGCGTTGCCCTGCACCCGCGAGGACTACTTCTCTGCACTCTGTCGTAGTGGGGCTACTAATGCTGAAAGTTGCGAGTCGCCACAACTTCCTGCTAATTGCCACAGTCGCTGTAGCAAAATCTACTGGCTCCTATCTCCTTTTTGCCTATATGCCTTTGTGGTACCCCACACCTGGCACCAAAACTTTTATTTATGTCGCGTCCCAAGCGTGGGTTTTGCGAGGGATTGAGCGACACGGTTCGTAAACGGGAATTAGCCGGTTGCCCTAATTGAGAGGGAGACTTTTGATCTGGCTAAGATGTTAAATTCCCTGGTGTGAAGGTACAAGGCTAGGATGTTGGTAGAAGTAAACTCGTATGGACGTTATAAAAGTTCTAATTTATTCATAAAGAATACAGATCACCCTAACTGCGTAGTGATTGTACCTACAGAATAGCCAAGCCCATTACAGAGACGGTGACTGACTTCCACCGTTCTGGCTGCCTGATAGAACTTTCCAGCACTTTGCTGCCCACACTAGCACCCTACGTCAGAGTCCCGCGGTCGCTGCCTAAACGCTCATCGGCGACTATCTCCAACTGTCTGCCTGCAGCCCGCCCACAGCCCAAGTCGGCTGCTACTCACGCTGACTACCGTCGCTGCCTAAACCCGAGAGAGAGAGAGAGAGATCCCCGGAGCGGCGTGCCTCCGAGTTTTGTTAGCTCTTCCCCTTCGACCCCGCCAGCGCTTGGCATGACGTAGCGTCGAGTGCAACTTTTCCTTATTAGGGATTGTTTTAGTATTAACTTCAGTACTTTTCTTCAGAAGCTGGGTGGAGGGGTAGAGGGGCCTCTCCCTATATGGTCACGCACTGCGTCCTGAGCCCTTCATTGGCTCCTCATGACGTAGTGCGGTCCCCACCTAGGGCCCTCTTTCTTTCTCTCTCCGCTCCCAGACTTCTCCCTCTAGCCAAGAGTGTTGATACTGCAAGTTATTGCTTATTGAGGGACCTGCCCAGAGCGCCCTGTTTATCTTAATAGCTGAGTCTGCTTCCTTGCTTATCACGCGCAGCTGCCTGGCCACTTGGACCGCCGCCTCGGCTATCTGACTGCGTCGTTATCTTTTGTGACCCCTCTGACACGCCTGGCGTCCCCTGTTAACTCTATCTCCCCGTATGATTTCTGGTGTATCGTCTGAGAACAACTGCATTTAGACTTGGCTTTTCTGCGGTTACAACAAGTGGGCGTTCTTCAAACGTCACTTTCGTTCGAGGTCCAGGCGATTTATCCTTTTACTAGAGGTAGGTTGTGTGGATTAGTTGCTCAGGATATCCACGAACACGATTCACTGGAGGGGTTTGAGTAAGAGGATCACTTGCGAGAATTTATCTATGGGTATAGAAGTGAGTTAATTAATAAAGATTATTTTGAAGTTCACGTTTACAATGATGTTTTTTTCCACTATGTGGTGGATATTCGCAACTCTATGCGCTCTCTATGTTTGAAAACCACCGAAGCCGATACTGTTAATAATATTTTAGACAGGATGCGCGTGCAAGACCGTTCACGAGTGGGTTCCGAGTACATGAACAGCTGGTGGCTAGCAGTGAAGGTTTTTGGCTGCAGGATGAAAAGATGCTGCTAGTGATGGTGAAGTGCGACCAATAACTGCTGCCAGTTAGAAACAAAAAGGCACATTACAGGCTAGGATAACGTTGTGGCCGAGGTCTTGAGCAATGTGTTTGTGAGGGGAACACGACGCACTAGAATGTTGTGAAGGGGATGGAGGGTGTATTGTGAATACTATTTCATCCAAGATCGCGGCCTTATATGGAACCTTACCCAAGAAACAGGAGGAGGATGAAGCATTGAGGGAAATTAGGGGGTGACTAAGGGAAGGTAGGTCGTTGCAGGGCTACCAGCTAAGCAAAGGTGTGTTATTTTAACACATCAAGCATGATGGGAAGCCAAAATTATTTTGCCTAAACAACTGGTTCTGTCAGTCTCTTACTATTTTCTACAGGCCTTTTGAAGCTGACCTATAAAACTACCAAAAAGATCAGAGAGCTTCTAACCAAGCCGATCTTGTATTTGGGTGTAAGAAAGTTAGTCACTCAGTAAGTGGAATGCAAGGCAGTCAACCCTAACCCGAACGCCAACAGGATGTTGTTAAGTTAGAGTCGCAGTGAGAGTTCCATGAACAAATATTTTGTTGATTATTTGGGACCGCTTCCCCGGACTAAAGTCTGAAATAAGTATAACTTGGTAATCGTTCGTACCTTCAGTTTGTTCGTTTGGCTATTCCCTGGCCGAGGAATGATAATTGTAATAACTATTCAGAATCTCTAAGATGTGCTTTATTGTTTTGGCCCGCCCAAAGTGCTCGTTAGAGACAATTTGCCGACAATCATCCAGGAAGTTTCGTAAGATTTGCTTTGGTAATCGAATCCCAAATCACCATTGTTTCCTATTGCCAGCAGCCTTCGTTTGCAGAGAGTGTGAATAGGAACATCAAATCCGCATTGATTATTTACCACGAAAACTCGCAAGACAGCTGGGACAGACCCTTGGGCTGGCTCAACTTTGTTTTAAGCTCAGTGCACCATGGAGTTCACAAGATTACCCAGCTAAATCAGTGCTTGCATATCCGGTTGACTCACTTACTGCTAATGTTTGGAGCAGTAACGATTACTAGCGGCAGAAGATAGACCTCAATTGATTAAAATGAATTGGGCCCGAGATTTAAAAAATATTCCGCTCCAGCACCACAGAGAGGCCTGGGGTATTATCACGGAAAGTGACTTGCCTCGCCCAAAATGAGGTACCTTGTGGTCATTAAAAGCTTTCATGTCCAGATCAAGGCGGCTGATAAAACCTAAAAAAATCGTTCCTGCAGTTCAAAGGTCCTTATAAAATTGCAAAATTGTGTAGTCTACTCTCCTTTTGAGTGAAGAGCATGACTACCGGTAGGATCATTAGGATCCACCTTAACCTAATCAAAGATGCTGGAGAGGTAGGTATTCAGGTACTAGACTGGATATTGGGGGGAGGTTGAGCATGGAGATGCTCTACTCAATAGTGGCGGCGATCGAAGATACCTGCTGTCGCTGGTGCATGTATATTTTCTCCGACTGGCGAGAGGGGACTCTGTTCATGGCAGCAGGTGAGTATTTGGCTCTAGCCACGCCTGCATGGAGAGAGACTTCCTCCTTCACTTTTACCGCAACAAAGCTGTTGTTAGTACATAGGCACAGAACTGGACGTCAGTGGATGGTTTAAGGCGTCACTTCTTCATGCGGGTCGATCTATTGGCAGTGGGACTGTATAGAGGTTTCCACCCCAAGTCGCTCTGAGTATGATCTACGCTGTGCTATTGTTTGTGCAAGGTCGTTTCCAAGAGAGGGCTTTGAACTATTACACATTGTACTTGTGGTGTCGATAATTGAAGCCGGTGAGCATAAGTTAGAGGTAAAACTTTATAACTGTGTTCAGACTTGTTTGTTCTTCTAATGCTCTTGGCCATGTTCTAATTATTCTTTTCCTGATACAAGTTGGTTGGTTTGTGGGATTAAAGGGACCAGACTACCATGGTCATCAGTCCCCCTGATACAAGTCTTCTGCCCCAGTGAAGTATGATATAAACGTAAGTGTTAGTCAAGAAACTAGTTGTTACACTTATTATGATGGTTATGTGGCCGTACTCCAAGCAGTCGGTTTTCTGATTTGTGCTCTAATTCAGATAATCATCTCTTATGTCAGTTTCTGCTCTCGCAGTACCACAACATCGGTATTGAGTTGTGATTTACATTTTGCTAACTTCCGTTACTGTATCTTACAATATGCGAACTGCTTGGGTTACCCGTTTTCTTGGTTGATGTTTTCCTTATTGTCAAAATTTCACTAGGTTTAACAGACGTATTTCTTTTTAAATATATCAGAAAACTGTTACGCTAATTTTCTTTACATTAAACTGAAAGAAAATTTATTCAAAATTTTTAAGTTTTATCTGGTCAGTTTGTTTGGATGTAAGATTGTACTTTGAATGTTTTAAGCTCAATAGCGTCCGTAACCATTAAGGGTGCTACATTTTTCTTAATTAAATCACTTGATTTTTGGAAACCTTAATTGATACGTTTGATTTGAAATATACGATAAATAGGTTAACAGCTGCAATCAGTACACTTATTAATAATATAATTGTTGTTAATGAAGATTTGGTTTAATGTAAGGTTTAATATTGCGCCAAATTTCGTTTGGTACAAAAAAACCGTCTCTGGAAAAGAGATGTGTTATAGTGGTAAAAAAGATCTTTCACGCTTAGTTAACAACGGCAGTAGATTGTGGATTGTAGGCCTGCATCCCGGCGCAGTACAAAAATCTTCGTTACGTAGTTTCAAATCGAAACTTCCTTTTTAAAATGATATTAACTGTAATAAATTTGGACTCAGAAGCATTAAAGATCGTGTCATCTCTAATAATTTATTTGCAAATATTGGCGTTATCTTGGTATTAATTTCCATATGTATTATTGCCATGCAGACCAGTTTTCTCTAATCGTCTGTAGAGGTAATCATTTTGTATAATCAAACGACAGTACAGAAAGGAGAGCAGAGGACCTGCAAGACAAATAAATTATGTGGGTTTCATACAAACTCATCTACATGGATACTCTGTAAATCACATTTAACTGCCTGGCAGAGTATTCATCGAACCACTTTCACAATTCGCTACTTTTCCAATCTCGTACAGCGCGCGTAAACAACGAACACCTATTTCTTTCCGTACGAGCTCTGGTTTCCGTTATTTTATTTTTACGATCGTTTCTCCCTATGTAGGTCGGTGTCAACAAAATATTTTCGCATTTCGTGAGAAGATTCCGTGGCAACGAAAAACGCCTTTCTTTTAATGATGTCCAGCCAAAACCCTGTATCATTTCTGTGACTCTCTCCCATATTTCGCGATAATACAAACCGTGATGCGCTTCTTTGAAATTTTCGATGTACTCCGTCAGTCCTATCTGGGAAGGATCCAACACCACGCAGCAGCATTCTAATAGAGGACGGACAAGCGTAGTGTCTCCTTAGTAGATCTGTTACATTGTCTAAGTGTCCTGCCAGTAAAACACAGTCTTTGGTTAGCCTTCCCCACAAAATTTTCTATGTGTTCCTTCCAATTTAAGTCGTTCGTAATTGTAATACCTAGGTATTTTGTTGAATTTAGGGATTTTAGATTAGACTCATTTATCGTGTAACCGAAGTTGAAAGAGTTCCTTTTAGCACTCATGTGGATGACCTCACACTTGTCGTTATTTAGGGTCAACTTCCACTTTTCGCACCACTCTGCTATTTTTTCTAAATCGTTTTGCAGTTTGTTTTGATCTCCTGATGACTTTATTAGTCGATAAACGACAGTGTCATCTACAAACAACCAAAGACGGCTCCCAAATCGTTTATGTAGAAAAGGAAATGTAAAGGGTCCATAACACTACCTTGGGGAACGCCAGAAATCAATTCTGTTTTACTCTATGACTTTCCGTCAATTACTACGGACTGTGACCTCTCTGACAGGAAATCACAAATCCAGTTACATAACTGAGACGATATTCCATAAGCACGCAATTTCACTATGAGCCGCTTATGTGGTACAGTGTCAAAAGCCTTCCGGAAATCCAGGAATCGGGAATTGATCTTAAATCCATTGTCAACAGTACTCAACAGTTCATGTGAATAAAGAGCTAGTTGTGTTTCACAGGAACGATGTTTTCTATGCCCATGGTGACTGTGTGTCAATAGACAGTTTTCTTCGAGGTTGTTCATAATGTTTGAGCACAATATACGTCCTTATCGACGTTAACGATATGGGCCTGTAATTTAGCGGATTATTCCTACTACCTCTTTTGAATATTGGAGTGACCTGTTGAACTTTCAAATTTTTGGGTACGGAGCTTTCGTAGAGCGAACGGTTGTATATGATTGTTAAGTATGGAGCTAATGCATCAGCATACTCCGAAAGGAAACTGACTGGTATACAGTCTGGGCCAGAAGACTTGCTTTTATTAAGTGATTTAAGTTGCTTCACTACTCCGAGAATATTTACTTCTACGTTACTCATGTTAGCAGCTGTTCTCGATTCGAATTCTGGATTATCTACTTCGTTTTCTTTTGTGAAGACATTTCGGAAGGCTGTGTTCAGGAACTCTGCTTTTGCAGCACTGTCTTCGATAGTATCTCCATTGCTGTCGCTCAGAGAAGGCATTCTTTGGCTTTTCTGCCAGGTTTGGAGACAAAGTTTCGTTTTGGAAACTGTTATAAGCATCTCGCACTGAAGTCTGCGCTTAATTTCAACCTTCTGTAAAAGATCGCCAATCTTGGAGATTTTGCGTCTATTTAAATTTGGCATGTTTGTTTCGTTGTTTCTGCAACAGTGTACTAACCCGTTTTGTGTACCAAGGAGGATCAGGTCCGTTGTTTATTAATTTATTTGGTATAAATCACTCAATTCCTGCCGTTACTATTTCTTTGAATTCAAGCCACATATAGTCTACAGTTATATAATTAATTTGGAATGAGTGGAGAGTGTTTCTCAGGAAGACGTAAAGTGAATTTTTATCTGCTTTTTTGAATAGGTACATTTTTCGCTTATTTTTGGAGGATTTGGGGATTACAATATTCTATCTCGCCACGACAACTCTTTGTTCACTAGTCCCTGTATCGGTTATTAACTCAGGATTATTTGTTGTTAAGAGGTCAAGTGTGTTTTCACAACCGTTTACTATTCGGGTGGGCTCATGAACTAACTGCTCGAAATAATTTTCAGAGAATGCGTTTAGCGCAATTTCTGATGATATTTTATGCGTATCTCCAGAATTAAACATGTATTTTCGCCAACATATCGAGGGTAAATTAAAGTCACCATCAACTATTATCGTATGAGTCGTGTACGTTTTTAAAATCAAACTCAATTTCAAGTTTTCTTTGAACCTTAAAGGAACGCGGAACGCAGTTCAGGTTTTTCGGATACTTCGCTGCATGATAGTTCATCTACGTCTACGTCGATATGACTGCTCCTCAGTTCTCGCATAAGTGCTTGGCAGATGGTTCATTGAACCATTTCCCAACTACTTATATACCGTTTCACTTTCGAACTGCACGAAGTAGAAACGGAAACTTATATCTTTCCTTGAGAGCTATGATTCGTCTTTTTTACTATAGTGGTCATTTCTCCCTATATAGATGGGAGTCAAGCAAATACTTTCACATTCGGACGAAAAAGTTGGTAATGAAATTTCCTGAAAAGTTCTCGCCCCAACGAAAAACTCTTCTGATTTAATGAGTGCCACGTCAACTCGCGTACCATATCCGTGCAACTCTCCCCTGCTTCACGATAATTTAAAACAATTTAGTTGTATATGGTAAGACTCCAATACCACATATCAGTGCTCCTAAAGGGGATAGACAAGGGAAGTGTAGGCAATCTCTTTGGTAGAAATGGTTCAAATGGCTCTGAACACTATGGGACTTAACATTTGAGGTCATCAGTCCCCTAGAATTTAGAACTACTTAAAGCTAACTAACCTAAGGACATCACATACATCCATGCCCGAGGCAGCATTCGAACCTGCAACATTAGCAGTCGCGCGGTTCCGGACTGAAGCGCCCAGAACCGCTCGGCCACAACGGTCGGCTGTTTGGTAGATTTTTCGCAAGTTCGAAGCATTCAGCCCACATAATACACCCTTTGCTTTCTCTTTCCGCCAACATTTCCTATGTGATGGTAATTAATACATATTCGTTGAGTCGAAAACTTCTAAATTTGTATTATGTAGTAAGAGCAATTTAGCAGATTCCCTTTAGTACTCGTGTGAAGCACGTCATACTTTTTCATCAGTGATATCGGTCTGTACTCCAGAGGATTACTTCAGCTTCCTTTCTGGTGTATTGGTGGGACCTGTGCAACTTTCCAGTCCATGGGTAAGGATATTTGATCGGGCAGGCATTGCATATGATTGTTTAGTATGGAACGGTTACATCAGAAACCTAACTGGTAAATACTCTCTGCCGGAACACTTGCCTTTATTAAGTTACTTAAGTTACTGCACTATACTGCGAATATATAATTGTACGTTTTGATTTCTTGGCGCAATTGATTCAGTATGTGCTGACGAATTATGCTTAAATGAAAACAACTTGGAATAATACTCGTAAAACACTGTTTCATATAGTCTAATGTTGTCAGCCGTTCTTGATTCGAAGTCTGGAATATTTACTGCGTCTTCATTGGCGAAGAAATTTCGGAAAACCTTGTTTAGTAACGTCGCATTAATTCCACTGTCATCGATATTATTACCATTGTTATCGCGCTGTGGAGGTATTGGTTGTGTCTTATTCCTGGTGTCGGTTTTATTCGACAAGATTTATTGGGGCATCTGGCAGATTTGGAGATCGAGTTCAGTTGTAAAAACTATTAAAAGTATCCCGCTCTGACATCTGCGCTAAATTTCGGGTTTCTGAAAAACATCACTAATGTAGGAGGTATTGTGTTTTTTTAATCTGGTCTCTTTTTCGTAGGTAAACATTCAAAAGGCTAATAGTGAATGAATACAGAACTTTTCCGCCTCGAGCCTGATGTGTACAAGTCCACCTGCTACATCCCAAATGTCATCAGCAGTAAGGTTGAAAGAGATTATTTCATTGTGATTTATGAAAATGGTTAATTTCGCGTATTGTCGAATTCGAGGTCATGTAACTGATATTTACTGAGTTCAAGTCAGAGTAGAGGAAGATGTGCAGCTACTAGAGTGATACTGAAACTGACGTTACAAATGTATTACGGTATTCCAGAATTGATACTTCGCTCTGCAGTCAGGTGAACGCTGATTTTGGTACTTCCTGATTGGTAGCCATTGCATTTATCAACGGAACTACCCAGCTGCGACGCTTGCCTTGTTTCTAACTTCCTCCTGCTAGTACTTTTCTTATTCCTCTCATCTATATCTAGGTCTGCATTACTGTCCAATAATTCACATTTAAGTTCCTGGCAGAGGGTTCATCGAACCACATTCAGGCTGTTTCTCTAAGGATAGACAAACACTTAACTCAGTAGAAGCTCTCTTCCGCTATACTGCTGGACTAGAACACTTGGGAGAAGGGGTATTGTGTGAAGAACGGATTATTTGCAGCTGATGAATTATTTCCAAACTGAATGTGTCACTATGTATCGGAGTGTGAAGTGTGGTGATATTGTCTGAGGGACTGAAAGTGTATGCCACATCGGGATTGGAACCCAGAGCCATGCCTCTTGCGCTCCATGCTCGTAGGTAGAGTGACACGTACGACTCTCAATCCACTTGATAGATTTCATCAACCAATATCCGTTTCTTATCCTCCAGAGACCATTGGCCAAGAAAGAAAATGTCTGGAATTAGATCCAGGGAAGTGGACGGCCCCCATTCAGGTAACAGTGCAGAAGTGTTACAATTACCGTCGCTGCGAAAAGGTGGTGTTAAGAGAGCGAAACAGCAGCGACAGTGTATGACGGAGAAAATTTATTTCTGACGTGATTTAAAAATGGAAGTATGGTGAGTATTGCAAAGGTCGATGTGAGGCGTGAAAATGAAGCCCCCGTTGTCACGCAAGGGAACGAAAGTGGTTGAGTCACTGAGGAGTGCGGCTTTCGGGAAGTATAGACCATGAGTAGTAGGCAGCCATGATTGCTGTAGCTGCACTTCTGGCCCGTCGCTGATGACAGCTGCGAACCTCTGTTTCCTGGAAATTTTGTGGCGGCGTACTGATAGCGCCTTATGCAATGCAGTCCAAGCGCTTCGGCCCACTTCCGTAAATGATTCAGCTTCTCGCCACGTGACTAACAGCTCACAACCTAAGAGTCCCTAAAAGGTAAGGAACGTAGAACAGGACACCGGAATAACACAGAACACAGAAAAGTTCTCTGATAAATTTTTGTATTTCAGAAGGCATATGGTTGACATTTAACCCTTTTTATTAATTGAATTATGCTATGTTTTGGCGCTTAAGAGTAAGTACTTTACGTGATACATCTCTCTTCACGAGACAATACGCAGAAAGTCTGCATTTACATTTGAAATTTTGTTGATTGAAGAGTACACGCTTGGAAGCTTATGTACTTCTTAGAGATAAGAGATATCTGATCAGTTTCATGCTACTTTTAAATGAAACTAATTGACTTATAGTTCATCTACATTGTTGTGAACACCGTCGAAATCGATTTACTGTGTTTTGCAATCGTGAACTGCCTTAAAGGGCACAACATTGACAATATTCCAAGTGAGTCTCAGTCAAGTCATCAATTATAACGTTTCAGTGGTATGTCATAATCAATACTGCCGTGGCTGCTTGTCTACGTCCAGCCCAGCTTTTGCTCTGTCTCTGATGATCACGTAGTTGATATGATGCTTAATTCCAGTCTCTCTTTGTTTTCCAAATGGCGTTACAAAATATCTGTTGTGTAACACTTTATGCTCTGAATATGGAAATAGTGATACTTGTGCTTATGAGGTGTACACGTAATACTATTTCACTGAGCATAATGTTTCTTTAGGTTAATGCGGTAGTTGCTAGAATTGCTGCATCTGCTATCACATTAACAAAGTTTCTCCCGATATGGTATCATTTGGTAACATTTGGTAACATTCTATAGAAAGCGGCTTTCTTGAAACCTGTTTTTCACATATAAACTTTATTGCGCAACGAGAGCCACCTAACTTTGGTGAAAGCAGCATAAGATACCAGTTGGTAGGCATCTGTCATTCAAAAACGAACAACATAATGATCGAGAGTCGAAACCTTGATAATCCATAATTTATCGTCATATTTAGCGATCAGTTACACAACCGAATTTGCAATATATAACTAAGGTACTTCAAGTGGGTCCTGCGGCAGAGCTCGGAAGATTATTGGGAGTTAGATTCAGTCCGATCTTCCTGCATTCGAATCCAGTGTCTTAACGGCTACGCCATTGTGGCTGGGCATGTGGTTCTGGTCCTGCATATCAGCGACAAGCCTCAGTTCTTGGAATATATTGTAGGATTGATATTCCATGCAATAGTCATCAAATATCTTAAATCACTTATACTGTATCCCAGTGGGATCATCACATATTTTTTCACATGTAGATGGGATATAAATATCTAGGAAATCTGTGAGGATATCCTAGTTGTGTATCTTGTAGCAAATATGGAGAAAGAGCGTGAAACATAACAATGCTATGTCTTCACATTCCACTGGAGATACGTTTGTAATAGTAGGTTACGAGTGAGCGAAAATATGGTTAATGTTTGGACTGATACTTACACAAATATCCTTTTATATTGTTCTAATGTAGTGTAGTAGTACTTCGTGGCACGACGCTGAGGACAATTGGGTTCCAGTTAAATGCAGCTTGTTATCATGAGTCTTGCGAAACCTACAAAAATTTCAGGTGCAGTTTAAATGTCTGGTCATTCGCTCTGAAAGAGCTATCCCGTTGAAATACTAACTGACAGATGAGGAATGCCACCAAGTTTTAGAGGCCCTGAGACATTTGAGCAGGGAACTATAAGGTCGTCCGGTTACAAATATACGGACCTGCTGGGAAGCTGCAGCCTTCTTTGCAACTCAGGTATACTGACAATGGGAACGTGGACTCATTCACTGCCGTTTCTCAGGAAAATATGCCATGGAACACGGTTGGGAACTAGCCGCCGGCAATGGCTGGTGGAACAGCAGTATGAGATGGCCATGGGAGTGCCGACTGTGATAGCATGCTCCGCACAAGACTCTCCAGGCATTTTAAGGAGCGGGATGGGAAAGACTGAGACCCTGTAACAAAAACACTGTTAGGGTGGAGTCATCCAGCATCAACTGTATTAGTTTCTCCTTCGGAGGCGGGAGGATTCAAAACTGAGCCCACCAATGACAAGACGATACCAAGGCAAAATAGGCGGCCTGAACGGATACATTAGGTGAAGAAGGTCGAAACCTCAGAACAGCGGCATTAATGGCGATTAGTGCAGACAGATTCGGTTGATTCAAGGTCATTAAAGGTCATTCAATGAGATTCCGGGCCGAGGATGTATCTGGGAACGCTATGGGCATCGGTAGAAGACTAGTCTAACTGTCTCCCGCTATACGGTCCGACAACCAGGACTGAATGTCAGGGGTGCCATTCCTTTTTACAGCAGGACTCCTTACAGCACAGCGCTATATCGACGACATTCTACGCCGTGTTCTCTTTTCATCGGAAGCCATTTTGGGCTTACATTTCAGCAAGATAAAGCCCATCCAAATATGGCGAGATCTTCTGCTGCTTGTCTTAGTGCTGGCCAAACCCAATGATGGCTAGCAAAGTCGCCGGATCTCTCTCAAAACTGAGAAAATTTCTAGCATTGTGTCCAACCGTCTCGAGATTTTTATGATCTAACACGCCAACTGGACAGAAGGAGAAGGGATCCAACAACTTTAGCAGTCAGTGGCAAGCCAAGTAACCGCTTATACAAAGGCCAGAGATGGACCAAAACGTTACCGAGTTGCTGGATTTGTGAAGCTCTTCTTCTTAAATAAATAATCGATTTTATTCTGTAATAGTAATCATTTGTTTGTCTGTACGTGCACATCGCATCAAACGATTCCCGCCCCATTCGGATGATTCCTTCGTGGTGCATCTTTTTTTTTTTCTTTTATGCTTTGCATGGTACATTTGTGAAGTGTCTCGCGGGCATTGAACTTATGTTTTGTACATAGGCATAACAGATCCACTAGATGTCAGTAACGCACATTTTAGCTGTCCCTTCTAACCGGTTCGTAACAGATCATCAGTTTCAGGTAATCCGTATGCGCGACAGCACGGTGCCTTGGTAGTGCAAGAGCAAAAGCTAGAGCGCATAAAATAACGGATTTCAAAGCTGGATCTATCTGTTTGAGGAATTTTAAAGCAGCTCACAAGATTGTTAGTCGCAAAGTCACACAGTTTCCAATGGACAAACACTCTCAAGCGCAAGAAGAAATATAGAATTCTGCGACTGAACTACCGCTCCTAATTATTCGTCAGATGAAATTGTAAATAATGAACGATCTGCATTTAAATCTGTTATTCAAAGAGAACGCACATAATGTTGCATTGGTGAACGAACGACGATTGTTGTGGTGCAACCAACTTCCGGAATATCACATTCGTATACAGTTCAGCCAAATATTTCCATGGAAATCAGACTTCTTTCTCCACTACTTATTGCCTTCTGTGAACCAAGTGGCACATAAGGGCCCCTTGTGCAAAGAAAATAAACCAGCTCCGTACTTATACATAACGGCTCCAAAATGAGGCAAAGTGGACAACCGTGTTGTTGAACAATGGCGGGATAACTGCCTCTCTCGCAATGGTAGAGTAAAATGTTGTGTGGCGCTGGACTAATTTTCACTCCATCAACAGGATCTATTCGCAATTCTAGATAAAGAAATACTGGAAAAATTCGTTACACCTTTCTTTGTAGGTTCTAATTATTCGCCGACGGCAAAAATTTTGCTAATCATTTTACGAGCGTATTTTACTTGACAATATTAAAGTTGAACTCCACAGTCGTAATACTACCATGAACCTTCTTTCACTTATCCATAATCAGTTGTGTCTCCATATTCAACTACATGATCAAGCACGTCAGGCAGAAAGGTACATTTCCAGCTGAACGTGATGCTTTTGATGTTCTTGACAATGTGATGTGGAATACAGATGACTCAAGTTCCTCAACACCCTGCCGCACAACTGCATCATTTATCCAGTGCGGAAATTATCGTTTACATTAATATTTAACAGATATCGACTACAAAAAATTGAATTATTATACAAATAAATAACAGTAATCATTATATTATATCTCTGTTTCCTGTTCTATTCATCATAAGACCGGTATATATGTCTTTTTTTTCTCAACCAAACAGCATATCTCAAACAAAATAATCTACTACAGGAGATATTTTGATAATAAAAACTTGCTTTTTCATGGTACAAAAAATTAAATTTATATGTTAGTAGCAGATCTAAGCAAAATGCACAAAAATATTAAATAAACAGTTGAACATGAAACTAATAAAAGCATTAACTTTATTGACTTGAAGGTTTGCAATAGTAACAATAAACATCAATTTAGTATCTACAGAAAACCTATCACCACAGATGTCAGTATTGAGAACTTATCTTGCCACCCCCGCCAACAAAAAATGGAATATTTCAGAGCGATGGTACACCGAATTAAAAAAGTGCCAATGAGTGACACTGACCAACTAAATGCAAAATGAAATCAATATAATTATAACAGTTGCTCTTAATAATGGATATAAATCCATAATAATAGAAAAACTCCACAACAAAATCCAGACAAAAACCACATATTCACTTCACAGCAACCCACACAACATCCATTCCAAACCAAATCAGTGTGCCACAGAAGCCAAATCTAAATCTGCTACTCTCCCATACATAGGCCGATTATCATACCAAGTAGCAAACTTATTTAGAAAGAAAAATTTCACTATCAGCTTTTCCACAAATAATAAATTACAACAAAAAGTAATCCATGATATAAATACCTCCAAGAGTATACATGGCAAATCAGGAATATACAACCTCAAATGTGATACATGCCCAAAATCCTACATTGGACAGACAGGCAGAAGTTTCGAAGTTAGATACAAAGAACACATTTATGCTTTAAGGCTTGGCAACTTTGCAGCTCATATTGCTGAAGAAAACCATTCAGTGATAAACACTGAGAACAACTTAAAACTCTACATCTAGCAGAAAAAGGAGCCACTATGAATACATTAGAAGAAATTGAAATACACACACACACCAAAACAGCACCCCAGACTATATTATTATATAGTTCACCCCAGACTATATCATTATATAGTTATCTAACACATCTTTCCCAAAAAAATTTCAAAAATTATTTTCCACCCTCCAAAGCAAATAATATTCCAACGTCTATCTGCAGATCAAGTAGCAAATTTATGTGTTACTACAATTCCCATGATGCTAAATGTAAATAAATAATGTACTGTCTTATCTATACAGTACCCACAGAAAAGATCAACTTTGTAATTAATATAATAGTATTCGCTCTGAAGCTCTCAAAATACTAGTGTAAAAGGCGTTTCAGTTGCATCAGCGAATTTATGATATTTTTCCAAACATGGGGCATCTTCAGGATGTTAAGATATATCATAGCATATCTGTCACTCATATGTTTGTAAGCACTTTGTTTTGTATCAAAACATGTGGTGCGTGCTAGAAATGTTTTCTGCGACAAATCAAAAGAGTTCAGCGAGAAAAATTTACGTGTGCAACGATAAGAATGCAGAGGGAATGTATTCACACCTGTTGGACGAATGTAATGAAAACAAACACTCTAAATCAACATTTCATGTAAGTCACATCCAATGAAAATCTGTAACGCAACCATCTGTGTGGCGTGCTTATAATTATGTATTATTTATATTTTATGACAAATAATCTGTAAAAAAACGTTGTAATGAAAGCATGAAAACCGTCTGAAGATGAATCATATCGATTCGACACCAGTAACGGTACCCTTTGAATAAAGGAACTGAAAATAAATTTGTGGCTGGTTGCTGTCTCAACACCATCAACATTTGCCTTCGAATAACAGCCACGGTGTCCAGCCGTGTCATCATATGACAAAATTGCAAACAGCAGTAGTGCTGCTGCTCTTCACGAGTATCTATGCATTAAAGGAATACAGAGATGTCCTCTTTGTCTCGGAGGAGGTTCGAGTCCTTCCCCAGGCATGGGTGTGCATGTTTATCCTTAGGATAATTTAGATAAAGTAGTGTGTAAGGCCAGGTACTGATGACCTTAGCATTTAAGTCCCATAAAATTTTATACACATTTTAACATTTTTGAGAGGTCCTCCTTCCACTCTGGGGTTGAAGAACATGACTCAGAATTTAAGATTCAATGGAGATTTGGCAATTGCTCCTGGAAAAGGCCAACGGCCAATTACGCCACAAATTTTTGAAGACTTTACTGTTGCCATGACTGTGAATGCTGGACGTAATTGGCGACAGCTGAACATTCCATGGTCCACCGCTATTTCGTTCAGCAGCAGAAAAGTTTCTAGTCAGGGAACAGGCTATCCTGGAAGCAGATATTTGTCTCATTGTTGATAACCTGAAACGTAAACATGGTACGACACTGACAAATGTTACCGTATCGTGTGTTGCTTTCAGTGTTTCAGTGGTTTATTCATTATTCCTCTTCCGCATGTCCTCCCAAATGTTCCCACAAAGTTTCATTGTCCTACGATTACTTGTGTTTGATGGGGGCTCCCTCAAGTAAGTGAAAGTTTAATTATAACGTTTAGTCTGCAGTGAGTTTGAACTAGCTGTCACGAAAGGTAGCGTAGCATCAATTTTATTCACATGTGGATCACTTTTGCAAAGATAGTGGAGGTTTCATGGTATTACAAATTTTAAAAAAAAGAAACATTATTCATATACAAGCATTTACAGAGAGAAATGTTCATTTATTCAACAAGGGGCATATACTCATCATTGGCTTTGTAGCAGGAACCATAACAGCGTTTGCCTGAAGTGATGTAGCAAAACAACGCAACATCTTAATCAGAATGGACGGATGTAGGTTGCAGTCCCTATTATGTCTGATACTAGGCCAGTCTGTTTAAGACAGCACAACTTCGTTCGACTGATGTTAGGGATTTGTGTACATGCCGAATGATACTGCGGTATTAGAGTATCGTCGTCCATCAGAAAACTTGTAAGCTCCTTAATAACACTACTCTTTTCTAACATTAGCTGCCACTTTTCAGTACCGACAGCAGAACCGAATGAAACTTTGTTTTTAAACTCTGAAAGGGAAACGTTAGCAGTATTACTTCCATGAATAGACGGAAGTTCTCATTGAGTTGAATCTCGGTGTCACAGCAGCTGTAGCAGAGGAATCCAGCAGTTATCTTAAATATTGACTACATAGAATTTTAAATTTCGTGAACGTTTAACATTTTAGAGCAGAAGTATGCGAAAATTTTATGTCGAATGAGGAGCACAGAAGCCTGTAAATTACTGACTAATTATGGTAAATATCAAGAAGTAAACGAAATAAGGATAATAAAAGACGTTTTTGATACCTAAACAGAATGAATGGCTAATGGCTAAGATAACACGAGGGCGGCCAGTAATGCGTGGCGAGGGCGTGGTTTGAGCGGAGCCGCAGGCCGCTCTCTCCTTCAGCATTCTGCTCTCCTAATACCCCAGAGCGCAATCGACCGATTTGCCCTAGGGTGTTAGGACAGCAGAAAGCTGATGGAGAGAGCGGACTTAGCCCCGCCCAGACCACGCCCCCGCCACGCCCTCGTCACGCCTTACGGACCACGCCTCGTGTTCTCTTATCCAATAGTCATTCATTCTGTATACATGTCTAAAAATCTCTTCTTATTCTTATTTCGTTTATATTCTTATATATATCATCATTATTCATTAATTTATAGGCTTATGTGCTTCTTATTAGATACTAAATTTTAGCCATACTTCTATTCCGAAATTTAACAAGCTTATGTGCTTAATAATGCGTGATATTTAATAAGCAACACTATACCTGTATTCCTTTCCGGCAACTGCTGTACCACCTAGATTTAAATCAATGAGAACTGAATTCTACTCTTGAAAATAATACCGCTAATATATCCGTTTCCTGGTTTAAAAATAGAATTTCATAATTTCCGCTTTCGTTACAGAGAAATGGCAGAGAATGTCGGAAAAGAATATAATAATTAACGGAACTACATGTTTTTTGATGGACAATGAAACTATAATATCGTAGTATCAGTCGCCTCGTGCAGAAACATGGAATATCAATTGAATAAGGTTCGTCTGTGTTAAGCAAACATGCCTTGTATCAGGGATAATGGTGACTCCACCTGACTGTTCTAATTTAGATTTTCCATTGTTTTCTAAATCACTTAAGGTCAATGTTGGGATGGTTCCTACAACAAAGCCACCTCTAATTACATGTATGGTCTTTCTAAAACAGATAATTCATTCTGTAAGTGCCCATGTATGTGAATTATTATTTTTTTTTTTGTTCTTATACTGTAGTACCATGAAATGTCCGCTATCCTTGTAAACGTGATTCTCCGATGAATAATACTATTGCCTCTATTACCTTTCATGACGCGAAATAGTGAGGCGGCCGAGATTTCACAGTTACTGCAGACTAAGCAGTGTGATACATACGCTAAGCCTCCCCTTTAGCAAGATGGCAGTTATATGACAGATAATTTATTCGTACCTTGAAGTAAGATGATGAAAACGACTTTGATGTAACAAATGTAACTGTATTTTCCAAACTTGTGAGATGAATTAATTTAAAAATATCACTTCAATATCAGAGTTTTACGAAAATTCTGCCGAAACAATAGCCCACAGCAACAAATATTAGGGCCAGGAACAATATCCAAAAATGAAATTATTAAAGTGGCATAAAACTATACTACAAAAGTAGCACACTCAACATAAACTATCGAAAAAGAACTACTAACAGCAGATCTGCAGCAACTGTTCACTTCTGCTCAGAATCACATAAAAATGTTACTTTTGGGTTGTTTGGAGGAAGAGGCCAAACAGCGAGGTATCAGTCTCATCGGATTAGGTAAGGGGGTTAGCCGTGCCCTTTCAAAGGAACCATCCCGGCATTTGCATGGAGCGATTTAGGGAAATCACGGAAAACCTAAAACAGGATGGCCGGACGCGGTACTGAAACGTCGTCCTCCCGAATGCGAGTCCAGTGTGCTAACCACTGCGCCACCTCGCTCGGTAAAAAAATGTTACTAATCTAAACGATGTATGCAGTCTGTGTACAAAAGATAAGCTGCTGCCGCTAAACTTCGCTGTCCTCTAGGAGTGGAGCCAGATGCCGACTTCTCTGCGGAGGCGGAACAATCACAGAGGGTGGGGTGAGTTTTCTGGTCGTTGGGCCCTCCAACGTCAGGTGCGTAAAGCAGCCCCTGAGGGATATGCATTCTGTCTACTTGACAGTAGGTGTTGCCTGAGATGGAGGAGTCTCTGTGGATGGCATTAAAACATCAGGTGCAACTGTGCGCGGATAGTGGCGTACATGTGGTTACTTTTTAGGTAAGATGAACCCCCTCCTAGAGATCAGTGATGAATTTCCCGACGAAATCGAAGACAGATCAGTCATATTATTCTCACAAAACGTTCCCCCTCGCAGATCAGAAAGAGATAAGGTTAATGCGATATTAGTACCGCAGCAGCAACTATGGTAAGACCCCAGAATTAGTAAAGTTTATTAAAGGCAATAATTCCCAGATTGTATTAGGAATCGAAAGTATGTTGAAACCGGAAGTGAACAGTAACTAAATTCTAACTTCAGATTAGAATATATATTTCAAGGATAGGTTGGATGCCATAAAAAATAAGGTTATTACAGATTCTGAATGTGAATTAGTATTGATAAACGTAAGCATCAAATGGTGGTCAAACACGGAATTCGGAATCTTTTACAGACCATCTGTGTCATGAGCAGTGACGCCAGACCGCTTTAAAGACACTGGACAATAACACGAGATCTGGTCGTACTATTGTAATAATGGGACACTGCAACTTACCGTCAATAGAATGGGAGAAACACGAATTTCAAATTGGTGTCAAAGAAAGGGATTCATATGAGATCGTTCTCAATGTCTTGTCTGAAAATTACTTCGAACGAATAGTTAAAGAACGAACGCGCGAGGACAATGTTTTAGACCTCCTAGCAACGAGTAGACCTGAACATTTCTTATCGGTTAAATACGATGAGAGAATGAGAGACCCTGACATGCGCTAAAGGGTGGAGAATTTCGAAAGTCCCCTTGGTAGGTCCGGGTTGCACTGCATAAAGGATGCACCTACTTAGGTAACAGAGTAATTGTCGACCGCACGTGGTTTTTCTTAAACTACTTACACTACTTGCCTTCCTTACACTATGCTGTAGTCTGAGGTTCTAGGATAAACATTCGTCAGTCGACACACAGGGAACGAAATCAGACCGCATACAAAGTAAAGATAATTCGACTGTCAAAATTTTAACAGTAAATTGCCGAAGTATTCGTAACAAAGTCCCTGAATTTACTGCCTCCTAGGAAAGTTGTAGTAGAAAGTTGTTGCACTGAGATTATTCCCGGAACCGAGAGCTGGATGAAACCTGAAGTAGCTTTGAAATATCTGGTAATTAATGAAATGTATATCGAAAATAACCTGAGGATCTGACATCGTAAAACAGGGAGTCTTCCTTGGCGTTGAAACAGCTAGAGTCTGTCGAGGTCCAAACTGAGTTTGTCTGTGAAATTATCTAGATATGTGTAACACATCTTGGTGAACTCACGTTCATTATCGGATGTTCTTACGCGGCTATTCCATTCTATGACAATTTTAGAATAATTCAAAAACATCCTACGCTCTGTAGTGCGGAGATATCCAGAGCACTCAGTAATATTATTTGCAAGGGACTTCAGTTTACCAAATATAGACTGGGACGTCTATGGTTTCATTTGCAAATGGTACAGAAAGTCAGTCTTGTGAAACACTTTTAAACACATTTCGTGAAAACTGCCTTGAGCAACTAATTCGACAGACTACGTACAATGGAAATATTTTAGACCTGCTAGCTACAAACAATCCCAACCTTAATGATAGTGTCAGTGTAGGCGAGGGATAGGAGATAATGACGTAGTAGCGACTTTGGTTACTAATAAATCCATCAAGAAGCCTAGGAGAGATTTTTTTTGCTAGGAAGAGCAGATAAGCAGTGGCTAGGATCTTATCTGGACAACGAATGAACATCATTTAGTTTCAATGTGAAGAACGTAGCGGAATTACTTGCAAAGTTTAAACGCATTGTAAATCACTCTCTGGGAAGGAATGTACTGAGAAAGTGGATTAAGGTCGGGAAGGACCAGTAGTCTTTTAGTAACGAAATTCAGAACGTCCGGAGTAACCAGAGGCTGTTGCAGTCTATTTTCAAGAAAGACTCTCAATTGACTAAAGGCAAAAGTCAATAGAAATTCGTGCGTGTTAAAAGAAGACGGCAAAAGCAAGTCTGAAGTTTTAAACTTAGTGTTTAAGAAATCATTCATCTGGAAAATGGTGCTAATATATTGTCGTTTGACTGGCAGACACCCAGTATGGAGGACATAGACATAGGCATAGGCATCCCTGGCGTATAGAAGCAATTGAAAAAACTGAAAACAAGTAAGTCACCAGATCTACAGGGACCCCAGTTCGGATTTATACTGATGACTCTGGGCATTAATCCCTTACCTAGCTCGCATTTATTGCGAAGCTCTCGCCGAGCGACAGATCCAAATGGACCGCAAAAAAGCACAGCTGACTCCTGTATATAAGAATGGGGAAATATTAGACCCACAAAATTACATATCAGCATCATTATCATCGGTTTCATGCAGAATACTTGAACTGTTCTGAGTTCAAATGTAATAAATTGCCTTCAGACAGAGAAACTTTTGTCCACAAATCAGCACGGATGTAGTTAACATCACTGCTACGGAACTCCGCTTGGGTTCCCGTGTTCGATTCCCGGCAAGCTCAGAAATTTTCTCTGCCTCGTGATGGCTGGGTGTTGTGTGATGTCCTTAGGTTAGTTAAGTTCAAGTAGTTCTAAGTTCTTTGGGACTCATGGCCATAGATGTTAAGTCCCATAGTGCTCAGAGCCATTTGAACCATTTTTGAACTCCGCTTGCCCTTAAGGCATACCCAGTAAATCATGGATACAGAGTATCCTCAGATTCCACATTCCTAGATTTCCAGAAAGCATCTGCCACATTCCTCCACTGCAAACAGTTAAAGAAGGTCCTAGCACATGGGCTAGGTTTAAGAGATGGCAAGTCACTCTCTCACTTTAACAGCACTGTCAGTCAGATTAATATTCATATTTTAGTTCATGATCTCGGTGTTCCTCAGTACTACATTTTGTATGTCTGGTTTATGAATTTTTAAGGAGGAAATTGTGGGAGGAATGTTCACATAACAGCATGTGTAGCCTGTGGAGAAGATGTACATTAGGGGCCTTAGTGGAGGCGACGGAGAACAGGGAGAAAGCTGAACCGTGGGCCATAAATCCATAAATGTTGTGTCCAGAGACCTGGCTGTGCGAATGATGGTGGGAAGCAGCGCTCTGTGGATTGTAGCTGGAGAGTGACTGCAGGCCGTGTCACTCCCCTCTTCCCACTCAGGGTCGGAGCAGGAGGGCAACGGTTCTCAAAACATTTTACCAAAACCAGTTGACAGACTATCGCAAAGGTGGCCAGGTGGTGGAAAGTGGGTACAGGAACCCATTTAAGAGAATCTGTTGTAATCGAAGCTTTTGTGTAAATAGTGGGACGGTCATAAAAATCCAAGCATTCTCATGTTAGAAGTTGGGACAACATGGACAAAGAAGCTGGTTCACGTGTTCATTGGAGGCAAGACTGGAACTCCCTGACGCCAGGAAGTCACTAGGTTATTTTAGCGTGCGGCAAAAACATACATTTCACGGGTGCGACTGTCTGGGAAGCTTAACAGCTTTCTTTCAGAAATTGGAAATGGTCGACCTGGAAAGATTAGATCTCTCCATAAATGAAGGACCGTGGTCCCGTCTAGGTAAACGTTTTTTGCTGAAACGTGATCATGCTTTCCGTGATAACGACGCCTCTCTAGTCTAAAATATTATTTTTGCAGAAAAGAGTGATTTTGATCCTCTAATTGGTTCCTCTCGGGATGTTCCCCAGCGTGGGAACCCCAGTGCTGTGTCTGGATTGACTACCAGGCCGACAGAACAGTCAAGAGGGGAGATTCCATGTGCAGAGGATAGTTCGATTGGTTTGTACAATGTGGAGGCGTTTTCTTCTTTTTGTGCTAATTCGGCTCTCGTACTGAGGCTTGGTGGAAAGTGATTATGATTCTTTGCCTTCTTCGTCTTCTGGTCCTCCCTGGTGAAGAACTTCAAGAGGGTGACAGTTGTGGTCTGCAACTTGTGGTGGACCAAGAGCCAATGACAGTTTCCAACTATACCGACAGTGGACTGCATATCATCTCGGACACATCGTATATCATGAGGGTGAACTTATTCATCCTGAGTCGGCCGTCTGACGTTTGACAATGGCAGCATACATTGTCGTGCCAGAGAGTCAAATTGGTTTGGCCAGTCCAGAGAACGGGTGCACATCGAAAGCTGCCGGGATATGGGGGCGCTGATAGGGATGTTTCCCGCGTTCTAATAATCAAAACACGAGTCCGCGTTGTTTGCAAGTTTTCGTGGACGCGTCAGAATACCACGGTGCGCCACTCCTCGCCCACAGCGTGCCGTTTTCTGCTGCCGCCTGAATCAAAATGAAAGGGTAAAGTATTGCTGTAACAGTGTAGGGTTGTTAAATGATATTCACAGCTCTTTGTTCTCCGGTGAACCATTGTTTTTGACACGTAGTCGTACTTGATTCCATTTGAATAGAATTTGGTCTCACAGCGGCTTCATGTAAACAAAGACAGACTGAATTGTAAGAGAGATTAATTCAGGGGAGAATTTCTTGTAGCTTCCACCCCAATGAATGCTTTGCCAACCAATAACCATTCATTTCCTGATTTGTGTGTGTAATTTTTTGGTAAGATTTATAAAAGGATGAATAAAATTTTTTGTCATTCTCTATGTAAACCTAAATTCGCCACTGTTCTCATTCATACTCTCTCAGTTATTCACCGTTTTTATTTTTTTGTATTAATACATGGGCACACCAGCAATTGAAGGTTAATTTTTTTTAAGATAGTTAGTTTGATTATTAGTTTGAGTTCGGAACGTGACCGAAGACATAGGCTACAAAAGTGCCATGAGTACATTTACTCACTTGATACATAAAAATTAAGGGTGTAGCTCACGATTTGAAGATTATTGAGTAGCTAATATTTTTCTGTATGTAATGACAATAATATTTAGCATCACTCGAAGATGTATTTATGATTAAAGCAAGAGACTGCTTGCACGTTCCCTGGTAAACGAGTGGCTCGAAGATTTATTAAGTAATAGGACCCTATCTGTGGCCTTCGATGGCTGGACTTAGAAATCAGGGAAAAGGGAGCCTTTTAAAGGTTAAGGAAAGGCAATAAAATGGAAATACGAAGGGTGCTTGGAACAAAGGGCAATTCGAAAAAGGTAATAAAAGCTCGCATATGACAGATGTGGCAGTATGAATGGGACACTTTAGACACAGGCAGGAGAACATACAAATTTCTCCCCATCATCAGGGAGGGATTAAAAATGAGATTTCTTAACCCGTCGAATGGATTGATATATTATCTGACTGGCCATTGCCCATATGCTACGTATCAACACAAAATCAAAAGACATATGAATGATAGTTACGCCTACGGTAGTGTGGGCACACCAGAATACACATTTTGGGACTGCGCGCTCTATGAAGGTGCGGCGGGTAATGGACGCCAGGTATTACGGATGTTGGATCCCAAAGCAGCAGAAAGGAGCGAGTCGGGCTGGTACATCTTGGACGACACTGCAGCCGCAGTATCCAGGAAGGCCAAGGAAGACTTCATGAGGCATTCAATCAAAAGTCAACATGCTGCCATTCAGGCTAGACAACATACTCTGCAGATGGAGAGAAGATTACTGAAGTCGGCGACCACCGAATGAAATATTTTCCCAAGAATGTACATTACGTCGATACAAGTGAGCATGGAAATGTGCACTTTTTTAGCCGTAACAGTAATGGGTGCAATTGCTTGCTATAGTGGAAACGCTGTTGACGTGCTGCCCGACGCCCACGAATCCAGTAGACAATAGCTGTTGAGGGGGGTAGAACAAGGACGGATCCCGTAGCGGAAATAACCATCCACAAGTTAAGTGCACAAAAAAAAAAATGAATAAACAGAGAACCGATTCTGTAGGGCTTATAGTAATATTATTAGTTGGGTAACTGGTTAAAGGTTTTATTGTAGTTTTTTAGTAGTAGAAGTAGTTGTAGTATTTAATAAAGTAAGTCTCAGAAATAAATATATAAATTTATTACTATCCAAGGAAATGTGATTTGTATGGTTCATTTTAGCTTTTCAGAAATGTTCAAATGAGTGTGAATTCCTCCGGACCCAAACTACTGAGGTCATCGGTCCCTAGACTTACACACTACTTAAACTAACTTACACTAAGGATAACACTCACACCCATGCCCGACCGAGGACTCGAAGCTCCCGCGTGAGGGACCGCACGATTAGTGACATGGCGCCTTCAACCACGCGGCCACTCCACGCGGCCGCTTTTCAGATAGTAGGTTGTAGTAATGAATAATAAGTTAATAAACAAATATAGATATGGTCTAGCGGACAAGGTGAGCAAAAGTCTGCGGTTGTTTGCTGATGACGCTGTCCTATGTGGGAAAGTGTCGTCGTCCAGTTTCTGTGGGAAAATAAAAGATGCCTTAGAAAAAAACGTTTAGTTGGTATTATGAAGAAAAGCCTGCTCTAAATACGGAAAAATATAAGTAAATGTAGATGAGTAGGAAAAAAAAGCTTGTAATTTTCGAATAACAGAGTATTAGTATGTTGCTTGACACAATCACGTCGATTAAATATGTAGGTGTAACGCTGCTAAGGGATATGAAATGCAACGAGCACGTAAGGACGGTACAAGAAAAGGTGCATGGCAGACTTCGGTTTATTGGAAAATTATGAGAATGTGTAAAGGAGACCGAGTGTAGAAGACTAGTGTAACACATTCATTACCAGGTAGGATTCAAGGAAGACATCGAAGTAATTCAGAGGCGGGCAGGTATTTCTGTTACCGATAGGTTCTATCTGCATTACGAGTATAACGGAGATCTTTCGTGAACCCCAATGGGAATCCCTGGGGGAGGGAGGGGGGGGGGAGACGACGTTCTTTTCACGAAACACATTTAAGACAATTCTACCATTTATTGGGAGTGCATACAGTATATTTTTAATTCTTGCACCGATACTTCGGCTGACAATCTTTCAGCCACTGTAGAGGTGAGTTGTTTGCAAGATGCTTAAAGCACTTCACGCTGTGGACTAAATGTGCATGCGTGAAAGATAAAACTACTGATAACAGAGCGTCAGCTACAGATTACATTTTACGCCTCTAAGAGTAAAACAAAGCAAGCATTTCATAGTGCTTACGAAGTGTTTGGTTGATTGTTATGGACGGTATATGTTGGAATACCAGGCCGTGAAGACATAGAACAATATTTCCTCTCAGGGTGAAGACGTTAAATGAATCGAATAATCTCCATAACACCACTGGTTTTAAAAAGGCAGAGTTGTGACTTTGTCCATTATAAATGGTCTTTTTGAAAGCCTGCGACTGTGAAAACACTGGGTTTGTTTATAAGTAACTTTTCTGCTACCAGTCATAATTTTCTTTTTTCATATTTTATACGACGCGTTTCGGCAAATGATTCCCATTTTCGAAAGTATATTTCTTTGTACTGTGCCATTTTCATGTAATGTTTTCGTAATGTCAGGCTCTGCTGTGTTTTGTTGATTTTACTGCAATATATAAAAAAGGCGAAATTTTTAGTTGGTTACCGATTTTTGTATGTAGTTAGTGGTGAAATATGGAAGAACGTGTACTTACAGTCTTCTTACGGTCCATTTGTGCAGAATCTCACACATGGTAAACATCACTCACAACTTTCAGTGTACACTACACATCGAAACAACTTACATAAACAAACTGTTAAAAAGATGTTTTTAGATAGAGTTGACAGAGGTCATGTTACAGGTCCATCGCCTTAATGCTTTTGTACAGAAGATATTTATCTTAACGATACGGAGTATAATTTGCTTACATCTATTTTACAATGGTGCTTGTTTCTATGTATTACTATTTTTGCTTAAGTATGCTTTCGCAGCACCGATTCATTTATAAGTTTTTCATTTAGCATTTTGTCTTCATATTTTCTATAACGTATATATATTTTGAGTTCTTCTAATAAATCCAGTTTACACCCTTTATGTATTGCCCTCTTATATATTGCAGTACAATCAGCAAAACAAAGCAGAACCTCACATCTCGAAAACATTACATAAAAATGGCATTGTACAAAGAAATACACACTTGAAAATGGGAATCATATCCCGAAAAGCGTCGTGTAAAATATGAACAATAGAAAAAAGTAAGTGGTGGCAGAAAAGCTATTTATAAAGAAACCCACTGCAGAATTGCTCGACTTTTCTTCAAAACCCTCCATAAATAAATTAGCTACGATGGGTGAGAAATGACTGCTCACGGCAACACCACAAATCTGGTCAAAATTTTGGTTATAAAATAAAAAGTAAGTGGAGGTTATCGCATGCTTAAGTAATGCCGTTATGTCCTCTTCAAACTTGCTGCTACACAGTGACAGAGTGTCAGCGATAGGTACGTCTGTGAACTAGGAAACGACATCAAAGCTATCCAATAATTCATAACTGTTAATTACTGATAAAATCTGCTGACTGACGTATATGATGTTCACGATTAAATGCAAGAAGTCCAAACATCGATGCTAAATATTTGGCCATTCACTAAGTAGGTGCGCTATGTTATTCAGTATTCTTCTAAACGTCAATGCTTTTATTATATGTCCCACGGGCGGTGTATGGCTTCCATCTTCATCTGCATCGCCCTCATATTTGCGTATTAATTTATGGAGCTGGAGAAGGCAGTCTAATCTGGGAGAAACAAAGCTGTGTCTCTTCAATGTTCTGATAATTTCCTTTGGTAGCGAGCAGGAGTCATAAATTGAAGCAGTTTTCTTTGAACTTATGCCATGAGGTGCTTGTCAATCTTATTATATGTTACGTCCTCACATCCCTCGTTATATTAATTTCACTTTAATTACTACTATATCGTTGTTTTATAATGAACATGCATTGAACTATATATATCATGGGTGCTGTACCAAAAAATTTTCGAACTACAGAACAGTAAATAAAATGTTTTTGCACTCTACTTACCAGAACGTCTGTACAGCGCTGCCTACCAGTCGGGCCTCTCACGGCCGCGTTTTTAAGTTGACATAAATTCTCACTATTTTGACTACTTATAATGTGAACGAATTTTGAGGTATAAATGCTTTTAAAATAATCTATTTATTTAAAGTTAACACTAAAAAAACCATTTTTATACTTTTACTGGTGGCTTTTATTCTTATTGCAAATTTGCGCAGTGTCTTCAGACCGTAGCAGAATGCTCCGAGCATAAATGTTTGGTGTACCTGTTATATGAAAATTGAATTACTTTCTCTTTCTTCTCTACTTTCTTCTTCTTCTTATCTTGGCTGGTGATTTCACTGCCCTTCCTGGATCCGCTGCTACTAATGAGTTCATTGACGTCTTTACCCCTGCCGGTTGTTATGCCAAACTGATAATAAAAGCCCGACGTCTCATTGTTTTATTGGTAGTCAGCATCATCACAATTATGTATGCATTTACGATACTTATATCAATCACGTTGAAGAAAACCACCAATGGCCAGCGCCTTGCTTTTCTCTTCATACTGTAGCATTGCGTCATCTGGTCCATGATGTCAGCGCCACCCTTAGTGTCACTGTGTGTCATTATAACTTTTCACTTGTGATGATGAGGCCGTTGGTTGGTCATGAAGAGAGCTAAGGGCGGTAACAACGTTGTTTTCCTTAGGAACATAATAGGCTATCGTCACATTTAGTTGAAAACCAAATAATGTATTCTTCATGTCCTTTGTTTTTGTTGTTGTGGTCTTCAGTCCTGAGACTGGTTTGATGCAGCTCTCCATGCTACCCTATCCTGTGCAAGCTTCTTCACCTCCCAGTACCTACTGCAACCTACATCCTTCTGAATCTGCTTAGTGTATTCATCTCTTGGTCTCCCTCTACGATTTTTACCCTCCACACGGCCCTCCAATACTAAATTGGTGATCCCTTGATGCCTCAGAACATGTCCTACCAACCGATCCCTTCTTCTGGTCAAGTTGTTCCACAAACTTCTCTTCTCCCCAATCCTATTCAATACTTCCTCATTAGTTATGTGATCTATCCATCTAATCTTCAGCATTCTTCTGTAGCACCACATTTCGAAAGCTTCTATTCTCTTCTTGTCCAAACTATTTATCGTCCATGTTTCACTTCCATACATGGCTACACTCCATACAAATACTTTCAGAAATGACTTCCTGACACTTAAAACTATACTCGATGTTAACAAATTTCTCTTCTTCAGAAACGCTTTCCTTCCCATTGCCAGTCTACATTTTATATCCTATCTACTTCGACCATCATCAGTTATTTTGCTCCCCAAATAGCAAAACTCCTTTACTGCTTTAAGTGTCTCATTTCCTAATCTAATTCCCTCAGCAGCACCCGACTTAATTCGACTACATTCCATTATCCTAGTTTTGCTTTTGTTGATGTTCATCTTATATCCTCCTTTCAAGACGCTATCCATTCCATTCAACTGCTCTTCCTAGTCCTTTGCTGTCTCTGACAGAATTACAATGTCATCGGCGAACCTCAAAGTTTTTATTTCTTCTCCATGGATTTTAGTACCTACCCCGAATTTTTCTTTTGTTTCCTTTACTGCTTGCTCAATATACTGATTGAATAACATCGGGGAGAGGCTACAACCCTGTCTTACTCCCTTCCCAACAACTGCTTCCCTTTCATGTCCCTCGACTCTCATAATTGCCATCTGGTTTCTGTACAAATTGTAAATAGCCTTTCGCTCCCTGTATTTTACTCCTGCCACCTTTAGAATTTGAAAGAGAGTATTCCAGTCAACATTGTCAAAAGCTTTCTCAAAGCTACGAATGCTAGAAATGTAGGTTTGCCTTTCCTTAATCTTTCTTCTAAGATAAGTCGTAAGGTCAGTAGTGCCTCACGTGTTCCAGTGTTTCTACGGAATCCAAACTGATCTTCCCCGAGGTCGGCTTCTACTAGCTTTTCCATTCGTCTGTAAAGAATTCGTGTAAGTATTTTGCAACTGTGCCATATTAAACTGATTGTTCGGTAATTTTCACATCTGTCAACACCTGCTTTCTTTGGAATTGGAATTATTATATTCTTCTTGAAGTCTGCGGGTATTTCGCCTGTTTCATACATCTTGTTCACCAGATGGTAGAGTTTTGCCAGGACTGGCTCTCCCAAGGCCATCAGTAGCTCCAATGGAATGTTGTCTACTCCGGGGGCCTTGTTTCGACTCAGGTCTTTCAGTGCTCTGTCAAACTCTTCACGCAGTATCGTATCTCCCATTTCATCTTCGTCTACATCATCTTCCATTTCCATAATATTATCCTCAAGTAGATCGCCCTTGTATAGACCCTATATATACTCCTTCCACCTTTCTGCTTTCCCTTATTTGCTCAGAACTGGGTTTCCATCTGAGCTCTTGATGTTCATACAATTGGTTCTCTTATCTCCAAAGGTCTCTTTAATTTTCCTGTAGGCAGTATCTATCTTACCCCTAGTGAAATAAGCCTCTACATCCTTACATTTGTCCTCTAGCCATCCCTGCTTAGCCATTTTGCACTTCCTGTCGATCTCATTTTTGAGACGTTTGTATTACTTTTTGCCTGCTTCATTTACTGCATTTTTATATTTTCTCCTTTCGTCAATTAAATTCAATATTTCTTCTGTTACCCAAGGATTTCTACTAGTCCTCGTCTTTTTACCTACTTTATCCTCTGCTGCCTTCACTACTTCATCCCTCAAAGCTATCCATTCTTCTTCTACTGTATTTCTCTCCCCCATTCCTGTCAATTTTTCCCCTATGCTCTCCCCGAAACTGTGTACAACCTCTGGGTGCCATCTCCTTAAATTTCCACCTTTTTGCAGTTTCTTCAGTTTTAATCTACAGGTCATAACCAATACATTGTGATCAGAGTCCACATCTGCCCCTGGGAATGTCTTACAATTTAAAACCTGGTTCCTAAATCTCTGTCTTACCATTATATAATGTATCTGATACCTTTTAGTATCCCCAGGGTTCTTCCATGTATACAACCTTCTTTCATGATTCTTAAACCAAGTATTAGCTATGATTAAGTTGTGCTCTGTGCAAAATTCTACCAGGCTGCTTCCTCTTTCATTTCTTAGCCCCAATCCATATTCACCTACTACGTTTCCTTCTCTCCCTTTTCCTACTACCGAATTCCAGTCACCCATGACTATTAAATTTTCATCACCCTTCACTTTCTGAATAATTTCTTTTACCTCATCATACATTTCATCAATTTCTTCGTCATCTGCAGAGGCAGTTGGCATATAAACTTGTACTACTGTAGTAGGTGTGGGCTTCATGTCTATCTTGGGCACAATAATGCGTTCACTATGCTGTTTGTAGTAGCTTACCAGCAGTCGTATCTTTTTATTCATTATTAAACCTACTCCTGCATTACCCCTATTTGATTTTGTATTTATAACTCTGTTTCACCTGACCCAATGTCTTGTTCCACCTGCCACCAAACTTCACTAATTCCCACTATATCTAACTTTAACCTATCCATTTCCCTTTTTAAATTTTCTAGCCTACCTGCCTGATTAAGGGATCTGACATTCCACGCTCCGATCCGTAGAACGCCAGTTTTCTTTCTGCTGATAACGACATCCTCTTGAGTAGTCCCCGCCCGGAGATACGAATGGGGGACAATTTTACCTCCGGAATATTTTACCCAAGAGGACGCCATCATCATTTAATCATACAGTAAAGCTGCATGCCCTCGGGAAAAATTACGGCCGTAGTTTCCCTTTGCTTTCAGCCGTTCGCAGTACCAGCACAGCAAGGACATTTTGGTTATTGCTACAAGGCCAGATCAGTCAATCATCCAGACTGTTGCCCTTGCAACTACTGAAAAGGCTGCTGCCCCTCTTCAGGAACCACACGTTTGTCTGGCCTCTCAACAGATACCCCTCCTTTGTGGTTGCACCTACGGTACGGCTATCTGTATCGCTGAGGCACGCAAGCCTCCCCACCAACGGCAACGTCCTTTAGGTGTAATAAAATCGGCAGGTAATTCACGTTTGTTTTTTAGGATAGTACCCACTAGTGTCAGACCTTTTGACAACAAGTAATGAGCTAAACCGAGAGACGTAAAAAATTATCAGAGGCTATGTTACATTCAGACATTTCAAGTTCATTTACCAGGATTTTCACATCGTTCCTTCCAAGTCTCACGGCTCTGGTTTCATCCTCCTTCCCCGGATACACTTCCATCTTCCAGCAGTAGCTTGTTGCACTGTCACAAATTGTCCAGAACTGTATTCTGTATCTACCAGGTTTTGATGGGATATATTGTCGAAATGCATAGCGACTTCGAAATGTAGCCGACTGTTCATCCACGGTCATGCACCATCCTAGAATGTAGGCATCAATCCCTAAGGGTAATTTCTCACATCTAATCTGGTTCCAGTTTGTCACTTGACCTATGTTCACGTCCGGTTGCTGCGCTGTCAAAGCGCAACACACTCAGAATAGCATGGGAGCGGTTACGAGACATAATTTCATAGACCAATGGTTCGCCATTCTCAGTGCTCCAAAGCTGACTGATATCCTCATTTCTCGACTCGTGAACCCCAGTCAGAATCACAACACCAAGAAACTTTTTCATCTCAAGCACATCTATAACCTCTCAGTTATCATGAAAGATTCGACCTTCGTTGTTGATCCGCATGCACACTCTCCCAATGAGTGGTACACGAAAGAACAACATAAAACGAGGGCCGTACGGGTGGAAACATGCACCAACATTTTAACACAAAGCCATAGGTATATTTTTATAATTTTTTTAAATATTATGACCAACTTGACAAATTAGTATTAGTCATAAAATGTAATTAAAATGAAAATGCGTAGTTACAGAGAAGATATTAAACATCTGAGGCCCGGCGATAAGTAAAGGGTTAAGACACTGAGAGTAAAAGTATTTTTATTAGAAAAAATAATGCAGGGGCCCTATGGTATCTAACCGTACCTAGAATTACACAGAGACTAACTAACCATTAGGGAAAAAAACCTGATGTTTCGATAGTAACTCACACAATTTAGAAATAGCCATTTAACTTTGACAGTCACTTATTCAATTTGCTACAGCAAGCACTTGTACTACTTGTACTCTCAGCTTCCCATTTCAATGATGTTTACATGTACGAGAAAGTATAAAAATCACTCGCCTCTTTGTGCTACATATTCATGCATTTAGGTTAACTCTCTTTTTCTCCCTAAAGCGATATGCACTACTATCGTGAACTGAAAAAAAGAAGGAAAATCATATTACCGTGCAGCCTACGAATGCCATAAAGTGGCCGCATGATAAATTAGTATTGTCCTGTGGTTCTCGCACTGACCACCACTTTTTAATATGCAGTCATTTAACGGTATGTCCACGTAAACCACAAACTAACATCGCTTGTGGTAAGTATTCCGGTCCAGATCTCATACCATTTATGTTTCTTTCAGCGTTCATTGATAAAAAACATTCATATTTAACAATCCTATGCAGGCACTAGCTCAGTCGATGATTTGTGCATAAAGCCTGGAGGGTTGTCTGGGACACAAGAATGTATCACTGACTACAAATTTGCGTTAAGATTTCGGTACAAACCCTGTGTTCAAACGTTATGAAATACCTTGAAGAAAGTGACAAATAGTCAAAATGTGGTTTGAAGAGCTGTTGACGTAAGTACTATGGTTTTTCCTTTCTGACGACAAAAATCTGACATTACACGTCAAGTGAAGGAGCAGGCGACAGAATAGATTGCACTAGGCAGTTTTGTCTGGTGAGCTCGTTGCTCACTAAGCGTGCAGATCGCTTTATAACTTCGCAAGCCCATTCAGTAGATTGCACACCACGTATTCTATCTTTCGTGGTTTAACGCGGGTCTAAGGACGTGTGGAACGTATTCATCTCTCTGTAGGCACCCAAGGCGATCATTTTTTAAACAACGTTGTTACAGGATGTAGATTTGTAGCGCGGTCCACCCGAATGCAAGTCCAGTGTGCTAACCACTGCACCTCTACATCTACGTCTACGTAAATAAGGCTCAAGACACCGTATGGTGCATGGCGGAGGGAACCTTGTACCACAACTAGTCATATCCTTTCCTGTTCCATTCACAAATAAAGCGGGGGAAAAAACATATGCCTCCTTACGTGCCCTAACTGTACTTATCTTCGAGATCCTCACGTTAAATGCACGTTGGTGACTGCAGGATTGCTCTACAGTCGGCGTCAAATGCTGGATCTCTAAATTTCCTCAATAATGCCTCGCAAATAGAACGTCGTCGTCCCTCTTTTTTAATATGCTCTTTTTTAATTTTTTGGAGCCTCTCTTCTCCACTCACAGCCCTTCCCTGCGCTCTCCAAAGTGCCTTCATCCGCGAGTTTCAATGCTTTCGTTAATTTCAAAAGTAAATATCACGTTCCCACAAAGGGTGATTCGTAATCTTCTCACCTTTACACCAATAAACAACGAAATAAAAGAAGGATATGAAATTGAAATTTTAAATGTTCCTCAGGGTCCATTGCCCTGACGACAGTTCCTTCTTGAGAACTGAAACTTTCATAATCTATAGCAAAACAGAAAGTCTATTTCTTCAAATGCAACTTTATGAACGAGTATATTGACGTACTGTTGTTCTTAAAGCAAAATAACAGAACGAGGGCAAAACACAGTTAGGGGCAGATGGACTAATTGACAGTCCGTCATAAGAATTTAAAGCCGGAGTCGTTACTAGGTTGTCAAACGGAAAAGTAAAATAGTCACTGGGCACTTTACGGAAATAATAATAATCGCTTTATCGAAAACGTTTTTTTGTGGATAACAAAGTAATCGTCTTCTAAATCGAAAACTCCAGACGGAAATATGGAATACAAGATAGCATACCCTGAAAGCAGATATTCTCGCTGAAATTCGAAGTAAATGTTTACCTTCTGAGGTTACGTCCTGCTTGGAAATGAAATGTACCTTAAATGAAGGAAATATAAGTGTCTTTCAGCTGTTCTACAGGTCCAGTATTAGACAGTGTCATTCAGTAGGTCAGAAACCTGTCCCCAACACACAAGGAGAATTAAAATGTGGACCACACCAAGCAAGCCCGGAAAGCTCTTGAGACAAGTTGCCTACGTCTATTTTTCTGTCAATGCCCTTCTAATGAAATGTTACATAACGAAAAAAATCTCAGCACATGGACCATAGAAAAGTAAATAAGGACTTCGGACGGCACAGTAGATCACGAAATCACATTAAATGAAGAGAAAAAAGAACACACTCCCATATCACCATACGCTTTTGGCAATGGTATTTTCCAGTAATTTGCAGAGGTTTCGCTATATTCCTCCGTGTTTGTTCCTTACCGTGTTCATTCATCAAAAATTTCAAGAAATATAGTTTATGATAAATTTTTAGGAAGATTATTACATGAATTGTGTATTCCATAATTAAGGTCGTTTAATTTTTCTTTGTTTTGGGCTAGGGTTTCCACTGTGGTATGATGACAATGTGACGCTATTCATAGCGATTCTGTCTGTAAATCGCAGCATGTCTCTTGTGGTGTCCCAGATGACACGAAATTTACGGCACCCAAACCGATGTTCGAGTGTGTCCTCTTCTGCACATACCAGGGGTGATTGCAAGGCTTTAAGAATGGTTCCGCTACTGCTTATTGGTTTGGCGGGCAGGTACACTGAGGATGGGCAATGAGTCATTGTCTTGTCCTTGAACGTCCTTTGCCAGGAAACAGCATTTCACTTATTCAGTTCGTTGAGGCAACTGGTTGACTGCGGGTCTGTTAGGGCTTGTTGCCGGATTCTGTCTGCGTGAAAATGGGCGTAAAAATAGAACAACGAGATTGTGTGAAGTTTTGTTTTAAAACTGAGAAATCAGCTTCTGAGACTTGCAAATTATTAAAAACAGCTTTTGGAGATAATTGTATGAGCCAGTCAAATGTTTTTGTCTGGTTCAACAAATTTAAAAATGGCCGCGAATCATTTGAAAATGAACCACGGTCCGGCCATCCTTCCACTTCTAAACCGAATGAAAATGTTGTGAAAGTTCGCGTCTTAGTGCGCTCAGATCGTAGACTTACAATTAGGGAGATGGTTGATGAACCTAATTTAAGTTTCTATGCAGTTCAAGCAATTTTAATTGAAAATCTGAACGTACGTCGAGTGTCCACAAAATTCATTCCAAACATGTTGTCAAGTGACCAGAGACAATACCGCCTTGAAGTGTTCCACTAACTGATTAATCGGACTACAAATGACCCAGATTTGTTAAATAGTGTAATTACAGGTGAAAAATAGTGGGTACATGGATATCGTCCTGAAACCCAAATGCAGACTTTGCAGTGGAAGACTCCAGGTTCTCCACGACCGAGAAAAGCAATACAAAGTCAGTCGAAGGTGAAGACAATGTTGGTGATTTTTTTTTATTCTACCGGTTTTGTGCATCATGAATTTACCCCTGGAGGACAGGCAATTAACTAGGAATACTAAAAATGTGTCCTTGAACGTTTGGGCGAAAAGGTGCGGAAGAAAAAGCCTGCATTGTGAAAAGACAGGAGTTGAGTCCTACACTATGACAATGCTACCGCTCATCGTGCCTTCTCCATTATAGAATTTTTGGACAAATTCTAAATTACTGTGCTTCCACAACCGCCATACTCCCCTGATTTGGCCCCTGCGGACTTCTATCTGTTTCCTAAACTGAAATTTTCACTGAAAGGGAAGCGATTTGACTCGATTGAAACCATCGAGGCAAATACAGAGAGTGGCCTTAACACACTTCAGGAAAAAAAAATTCAGGAATGTTTTCAAAAGTGGAAACACCTTTGGAGTCGGTGTGTTCAGTCAGAAGGGAACTATTTTGAAGGAGATGCATCACAGTAGCATGTAAGTACCACCAATGAACAATTACAAGCCCATTTTTAAAACTTCCCAATAACACATCGTGTGTCGTAGTCACTTGATCGGAATGCAAACTCCCAGATAGAACTTTCGAGGCTAGATCTTCCCACACAGTTTTCCAGTAGTACTGTGGCAGTTGCAACTCTCTTTTACCCATGAAGTGTGGTAGCGATATCGTTGACTCTGTTCACTTTCAGGTCACCATGTAGAAGGTAGCTGGCGTCGAGGTTAAACCGACGCGGGAAGTTCAGCACATAGGGGTTGCTACTGATTTGGACTGGGGCATCAGGTGATTTTGACTGGAATTTATGAAATAATGTTGCTGTTACTGTTGGACTGCAAGAACTTTTTCAGACACGGCTTTGGTACGTTTGATGAAAAGCACTGCGCATTTGGCGTGTAAGTCTATTAACCCCAGTCCAAACAATCTGCGAGTGAGTGAGGAGAGCTACAGGCAATGTGATGATTCAAGTTAGGTCCTTTACTTGGATGTTTAACAAAGTCTACAGGTACGCAATAGAACTAACTCTGCTGCTGTGTGGTTCTGATGGCTGTTGAAAGAGAAATCGGCAGTTTGGAAAGTAGCACTCATTGCATTCTGTTATTCACATACATACGCACATAAACAGAAATATGTCAAAAGTTTCATATGTCTATTCAACTCTATTCAACACACACACACACACACACACACACACACACACACACACACACACACACACACACACATACACAGGCATATATGTACACACAGTGTGCGGTCTCAATCACATTTGAGCAAATAGTGTGAGAAAGGAAGGATTCCCAGCCCATCCACATATACAACATGTTGTGACAGCTACAATCAGGTATGTGCCTCATGATGCTGCAACCGAAATACTAGTTGGCACACCGTATGCTGAAATGCACCACCACTGTGCAGGCACTTCTTGTAATCTTCAACAGTGAGAGCCAGTGAGGCAACACATTGCACATCCCTAGGCCGCATTTGGATGGCGCCTACATCTATATAGGATACATACGGTCTAGATCAGAGCCTCATAAATAAATGTGATATATCCCGTGACATGCAGAGAGACTGCGTGCTGCGTCCAGAGCACATAGTGCTGCGAAATGATTTCAACCCAATCTGAAGACAATCCTGGCGAATTAGCAGAGATTCAGAAACCCCAAGCAATGTCTCAGTTTCTGGATGAGACTTATTACAACCATCCATGGTATGTCCTTCAACCTTCATCCTTGGTTGAAGGAGTATGTTGATGTTAATAATAGAAAGAGGGCTATCCCAATGTATGATTTTGGAAAGGATTTTTATAAATTAATGAAGTTAGTTTAGTTTATCATTGGGATGCACATTGTAATGTATCACCAGGACAAATTCTAAGTGGTCCACTATCTCCAATGAAGCTCAAGTCATTGTGGAAATGGCTAAGGTTTCAATGGATTTGCAAAGCCTGTCTGCATCACTATATGTACACTGGGCCTCTCCAAACTCCACATATACCGCTCCACTATGAGTTTGCAAAATCAAAATTCGTTTATTTCAAGTTACTTTGTATGTGTACATACATCTTCATCTACTGGGTGAAAGGCTGCAATGCATAAGAAATAGTTACCTACAATCTAGAGGAATTCGATACGTCTGGATAGGTGGCTGATAAGACTTACGGCTTAACACCTCAGAAGAAGAAGTGTATTGGCCTGATGAAAGAAGAGGTGAATTGCTGGCAGACTGTGAAGTTTGTGTGACTCAGACCCACAATGCATGCATCCCATATATATGCAGGTGCCACCCAAAGGTGGGCTAAGGATGTGCATCATGTGGCCTCACAGTCTCTATGATTGAGGATTTCGAGGGGTGCCTGCATGGTGGTAGTGCAACTCTACATATGGTGCGCCAAGTAGTCTTTGACACTATACTCTCTTCAAAAGTAGTTATTGGACACATAACATATATATTTCTGTATATCAAATATTAAGACTGCAATTTTTTTTTACTCGAGCACATGCGTGCACATTAAATGTTAAACCTACTCGGAGATGGGCACGATCCTGGCACATGATTTAAGAATCATTGTTTGTAGGCCTACACCACGAATCCCTAAATATAATCGGAAGGTATTATGTATTACAAACAGCATCCATGATTATTGAATACCATCTGCGTCAGATTGGGCCAAAATGGTATTTTATGCTCGACCAATTTAATTGTACATCATGAAGGGTCGAAAGGTTGAGAGAACTTCCACCCTGCTTCAAATGAGAAGAAAGTCATTACCGATTTTCGAACTTCTGTAAGAACATAGCATCCTTTGATCACTGACAAGAGACTATCGTTTAATTTCTGCATGCTAACTGAGACCCACCTCAGTATAATGCTATCCTTCCACATCACCGTTCATACCAGAATAAATGCCGGCTTCTAAATTGAAGAGATCAGCGAAAGAAGCATTTAATCCTATAATGGTTTTTCGATTTCTCCTAATTTTCACACAGTACGACTGCCGCTGAGAAAAAGACAAACGAAAATTTGAATCTTAGGCATGGTATTTCACATTTCACAAGTTATTCAAGTTCTTTGGATCACTGTTCACAAGTTAATGCCTGATTCTTAGAAAAGATGTCAGAGTTCAATATAAGGTAATACTCGAGAAGTCGGCTCTCTGCCGAATGGCACGGCGAGTGTGGGTGGTCTGCTGGCTTGGCTTTTGCTTAGTAAGTGAAAAGTCTTGAGTTCGTTGCACACCAGCGACAAAAAATTTCAGTCGCACCAAAAGGCATCATTCACCTCTGGCAATACCAACTGAAAAAAGACGAGCCCGCAGTTATTTAGAATTCTCGTCATACATGATGTACTCCCAATACTGAATGGCGTGAAAACGGATTAGATTAGACCTTCGCAGAGGCAAATGTCATGGCAGTTTAAAATTCCTTAAATTATTTACTCACAAATAGTAACTTTTGACCGCTACGGTCGCAGGTTCGAATCCTGCCTCGGGCATGGATGTGTGTGATGTCTTTAGGTTACTTAGGTTTAAGTAGTTCTAAGTTCTAGGGGACTGATGACCTCAGAAGTTAAGTCCGACAGTGCTCAGAGCCATTTGAACCACTTTTTTTCTGCGTGTATACCACCGTATGCTATTGTCATATTATGTTACCCTCCCAACTTTGAGTTTCTTTATTCCCTTCTTAGTAATTACTGTAATTTTAATTCCACTCTGTCAAACTTTATATTCTAGACTCTATCAGTTCTCTTGGGTTACATTCCAGGAGCCTTTGATATTTTCTATGGTCGACTCCATCGTTCTGCCGATTTTATTTCCTGACTACCGCTCTTTCGACGGACGTTTTATTTTGACCTGACTGACAATGTTGGGTCATCGATTTAATCGCAGCTTGGATTTGATATGAACTAACTGTGAGAATTTTAAGCCGTTAATTATTACATCACAGTTTAACTAGGGATACATTTTCCCCATTTTTTCGTCTCTGATATGTACCTAACGCTGCACCTACAGTATAAGAAAGTGGTCGGTTTGATGAGGTAACATTTAACAGCTGTTGCGGTTCTTCATTGACCAAGATATATTTTCATAGCTAAGTCTGCCCAGAGTATAATGTCTTTTGTAAGCATAAAATTGTTTATTATTGTGGTTTGACTTTCAGGGCTAAAAATATTCGGCAAACCGAGAGAAAGACGTTTTCTGAAAAAGAAGCCGATTTCCTGTATACATTCGGAGCGTTCTTGTTCGACATGTTGTCTCACAGATTTCGAGCATGTGTATTTATTAAGATTTTTTTTAAGGTTATAGGAAATAGTTGCGGTGACATACCGTATATAGCACCTTTGATGGTTAAGGAGAGTATTGTTTATGGTTTGAAAATCGTGTGCCAAGTGGAAAAAGTTTAACATTCGTGTAATATTGTTTGCTTTTGAAACTGATGAGAGATAGGGTGGAGAGAATTAGGCGATGAATGCAGATCGTGTCATTTGTAGTGATTCAAGGAGAATTGTTTTGGTCTGAATTACTCATCATATCCAACGGACAGGTTTCAAAGGGCGAAGAAATAAAGAAGTTGAATATGTAAATTCTCATCGACAACGAGATCGTTGGAGATGTGGCAGGAAGGATCCAGAAGTGGACTGGCAGTATCCTTACATTGGTATCATCGGAAGCTTTCTCGTAAGTAAGTTAGGGTAATCATGATAAATCAAAATCTGGGTGATTTAAAACTTGGCTTGATGACATCTTTAACACCAAATTAAAATATTTTTTTAGCCGTGAGATCAGGTTGAACTCAACTATCGCTTAAATTTTGAATAAAAATCATCACCAACGGTATCCGAAGATTTCGAGCATAAGAAGTCACCCCCATGGGCAATGTCAAAGAGCGCAGAGGAGCGGACAGAGGTTCAATGCACTCTCTTGCCTTGGCGTGGGAAACTGCTACTAAAAGTCGGAAGAATCAGCAATGTTAAATGGTATCAGGATACAAAAGTCAGTGGAAACCAATGCATTAAATACACGTTATGTTTATCAACACCACATGTGGGATGTAATTGAAAAAAGTGTCATGATGATGATCTCTCTACTGGCAAAAGATTCCATATTAGTCCTATATTCGGGTATCCGGGAGGGGATTACCAATAGAGAGCTGATCACGTGAAAAATATGGAATAGCCAACAACGGGATAAGGTTTCACGGGATGGAGCTTACAATGTAAGAAGTTTGAATGCAGAAGGTAGAAAAATCTGATGAGGGAAATGCACAGGCTCAGTCAGCATATGGTGGTGGTCGGTGAATGGAAATGGAAAGAAGATAAGTCTTTCCACCCAAAAAAATACGGGATAACATCAACTGCAGCGGAAAACGGTATAATTAGGGTAAGACATGTTCAGTGATAGTGTTGTTCCCACCAGATTCGACAAAATACCAACGCTGAAAACGACAGTTCAGTTATTCATGCCACCGTCGCAAGTAGCAGATGATGAGACAGAGAAGTATATTACGGTTTTGAGCGAGTAATTCAGTATTTTAAGAAAGATGGAAATCTGATAATCATGGGATTGAAATACGGTTGTAGAGAACTGAACTGAAGAGAGAAATACGGGAGAATATGGAACTGGCAGTAGCAATGAGACACGAGAAAGGCTAACTGCGTTCTGCCGTACATTACAAATAGAAACAAATATTGTGCTCAAGAATCACAAGAGAAGGTGATATATTTGGAAGAGACTCAGATACACGGGTAGATTCCAGATGGATTACATCACGGTCAGACAGAGATTCCGAAATTAGTCATTCGATTATGAAGAGTTTCTACGTACAGGCATAGATTCAGATTACAGTGTAGTAATGACTACGAGTACACTGGAGATTAAGAGAACCATTCGGAAGAACGAGAGTGAGAGGAAGTGGGTTACTGAAGTACTGAGAAATAATGAAATGCATTTACCTTGCGTTAAGGACGTGGATACTGTGACAAGGAATACCAGGGTGGGCACCTGAGGTGAACTGGGGAGGACATGTCTTAAAAGGACAGAGATGTTGTACGGACAAACAAAGGTACACGGATGGTGACTGCGAAGAAACCGTGGTGTGACAGAACTCACACGAATTCAGTTTGTTATTCAAGCGACAACTAACTGCGTAACATTGCTTCACGTTTCTGATTGGACAGTTATTGTAAAAGTGATATTTTTGTGATCATTTGGTCTCATAGTTGTTTTAAACGTAAATGCAGTTAGTGTGATCAAAAGTTTTATACTGAATTACGAAAGCTGTTGCTCCACGTCATCGGCTGCTGCACACAAAATCTGTAGCTGCCATCTGCAGAGCTGTGTCGCGTGACCATGGCTGTAGCACAGATTGTAATCTTTAGCTTCGCAAAGGTTTTCGGAGTACACAGAAGATTCGCATTATCACTCAATGAAGTATTCGCATTGTATTTATTTGGGCAAGTAACGATATCAATAAAACCCCTCTTTATGAAATGAAGAGTGTGCGCAGGAGATGAATTATTTTGTGCGATTAAGGCGACCGACTATCACTTCCGAAGTAATTGATGGGTGCAGGGTCTCGATCGTAAAGTTCACCTACTATTACAAAACCAGCGCCTTAAACATACCACTGCCTATTGGCTTTCTGAATACATACACCCTTCGAATAGCTTAAATCGCACGATAAGAAAAAGTTATGATTGTGTCTTACCATATTAAACTCTTTGAAAGAAGTATTACGTCTAGGTCCTTATGGTCGCTAAGCTCTGAAAAAGCTTATTCTGAAATTTATAATGACTTTAAAAGCAAATCTGTTAACTGTGCTTTAAACTCCAAATTAGCCTATAAGATGAAAGTACGCCGCATTGATGTTAATATTTTGATCTGGAAGCCATTTTAAGACTTTTGCGTAATGAATTATTCAGTATTATTAAAGGGTTCAGGACTGTCACTTAATAAAATTTACATGAAGCTTATATTTTTCCAGTCCGGATGATTAACAGTGTTAACACTGTGTTCTGAAGTGCTAAGTTCTGAAAAAAATTATTACTATTTTAAATATCGTAATTTTTATACAAGTAATTATCCGTAGTGAATGACAGAGGATTCAGTGTAGAATAACGATGGTGTGATCAAATAAAAGTATGATCACTGGTACTAATAAAATATAATCTTCAAATTATTTTTTATAATTTTACCTTGCCCTATAATGACTGTTACTCCATCTAGAAATGTACTTTACTGAACAAAGTGGATGTTTTATCATAGCCTCCATTGTCAAACATGTGATGATGGCTACGTCGTCGGAAACGGTGGTAATATGTAATCTCAGACAGCTTCTTCACTTCTCTGATAAATTAAAACAAGCCAAGCAACATGGCGCTTCCCAGAGTCATTGTTCCAGCAGCAGCAATGGCTGACAGATTTTCAGTGTTGCAAGCTCTGCAGTCCTTGCATCCACAACTTTGTCACTTCACGTATTACTTAACAGCGTATAATTGAAAACCCACACCACTTATCTGAAGATTCGAAGAACTTTTTAACACAACAAATTTTCATCTGCAAACTTAAACAAAGCTTCTACACTGTTCAAGGCCTTCCCACTGTCCGTTTTCTCTGTCGTGTTGTGCACATCACCAGAGAGTGTGCCAAGACAATCGTCCCATCTGGTTACTTTATTTTCGCGTTATTAATTTTGCTTTTAATTAACTCTTTGGTTGTGCTTGAAAACACAACTATTTAAAAATTTATGACCTTTTAAATCCAAATTTTTCACTTCGAAAATGCGTTGTGTGTTGTTTGTTCCTACATGTCTCTTTTGTTTTTTTCAACTCTTCGTCAATTAATGAGCCCTTTTCTCACAATTTTAGACATTATTGATTCCTTGTCACTCACTAGTGACAAAACTTATGTCATGAAGACACTTTCCTCATCGCAACACCTTACACTGGACATTTAATTTTTAGCATATCAGAACTTAAAGACGAATTTGAGATATTACACAATGATAATAATTTTCTGCACCCATAGAAACACTGTATATACTATTAGGCCACATTAACATAGCATTTTCATTTAATTATTCTTCTCATTCTGATTATTGTCATTCTTAATTTTGGGTTTGTATTTTCTTAGGTCCGTTATATTCCTTACACCTTAGGTTTACTGGATTTAAGGAATTCTAAATAATATGCATTGGGATAATTTTAAGTTACAAATGGATCACCATCGACGTAATTGAACTTGAACTTATTTATCTTGTGTTTGATCATACCTGATTTTTCATGGGTCTTAACCAAAACTAAATCACCAATGTTAAATTTTGTACCCTTTAACTTTTCATCATCGCTAGAGGTCCAGAATTCTGCTTCCTTACCTTAGTTTTATGTGTAGTTTTCTTTCCACCCCCAATACTTTCTGTTCATGGAGGAAACTCTATAATCTCTTGTTCTAAACATTTCTATTTCCTTTTTGATTTGATTCCATAATACTCCGAATATGGCAATTCTATGAACCATTTCCATAACTGTCATTATAATCTGTCCCAATGAACTCTGAAGATAGCATCGTACCTTCTTCAGTTTCATTTACTGGTTCAAGTGACACTTAAAAACATCCATTTCCTACTTGGGGCATTATCACTCTTTCATCGCAATCAGAAGAGACTCGTTTTACCAATAGGTAATTCCGGCATACCCGAGATAATTCAAATGGCTCTGAGCACTATGGGGTCCAACATCTGAGGTCATCACTCCCCTTGAACTTAGAACTACTTAAACCTAACTAACGTAAGGACATCACACACATCCATGCCCGAGGCAGGATTCGAACCTGCGACCGTAGCGGTCGCCCGATTCCAGACTGAAGGGCCAAGAACCGCTCGGCTACCAGCGGCCGGCCACACCCGAGAGATCCAAGGGTTAATAATTGTCCTTGTATGTTCAAGTCAAGTAAGTTCTGTTAATTCTATGTCTACAGTTACATAAATACTCCTCAAGCCACTGTACGGTGTGTGATGGAGCATACCCTGTACCACTACTAGTCCACTGCAGATAGAACGAAGGATAAACGACTGCCTATATGCCTTCATACAAGCCCTAATTTCTAGTATCTTATCTTTGTGGTCCTTACGTGAAACGTATGTTGACGGTAGTAGGATTGTTCTGCAGTCAGCTACAAACGCCAGTTCTCTCAAGAGAACGTCATCTTGTCTCCAGGCACTCCCATTTGAGTTCACAGAGGATCTCTACAACACTTTCATGGGGTTTAACCCTACAAGTAACAATTCTAGCAACTCACCTCTGATTTGCTTCCATGTCTTCCTTTAATCCAACCTGGAGTGGATCCCAAACACTAGAGTAGTACTCAAGAATATGTCGCACGAGTTTCCTATGTGCCGCCTCCTTTACAGATGAACCATAGTTCCCTAAATTCTCCCAGTAAACTGAAGTCGACCACTTGTCTTCCCTATCATAATCCTCACATGCCACACTTAACGACCTTGCTGACCTTAACGGTAACCCCTACTACTTTCATCACACAGTTCACTGGCATAATTTCTACAACAGAATCATTTTTTGATTATTTCAAGAAATGAATTTGATACAGCACTCGTTTCCGCACCTGTATCCAGTAAAACAAATCAGTTATTCCCATTCATGTCAGTAGGAATTATGGTCTGTGGTGAGGTATCCAACTTCTTGTTCTGGTTATCTTCCCACAACAAATCCTTTTCTACTGTAAGATCTTTCCATAAGATCCGTCCGACTTTTCTTGCGTGATCCTAGTCCAGAGTTGTCTTCCTCTTTCTAACCTCTACTTCTGTCACTGCCTTTCCTCTCTCTTGAACATTGCTATTTTCTCGAATTTCAGTTTTGTCAGCTTTAACTTCTATTAGTACCGCGTCTTCGTGAGCGGCTTTCTTATTCGTATTCCTACATGAGAATACAAGACCTTTCTGAATCTATATGATTCTTCCTCGAACTCACTTACTTCTATCGCGAAACCGCCACTATCGGAAATTGCATCATCATCATTCAACCATGTAGTTGTTATACCATCGTGTAAAACATCAACACCTACGTATGTATTTTGGTCCTAAGCAGTTACTCCGACGTCAGATACCACATTTTCTTTGCTTTCACTACCCTCTGAATCACTTTCAGTGTTGTCTGTTTAATCATACCCATCTTATTCAGGGAATACAAATGAGTCGTCATTGCCACTAATTGGATCGTACTCATTAATATAACACTCTACCGTTACTTCGTAAACATCAAACTCTCGATGGCTTTCCACTAATCTCATGTTTCGTTCATCTGCTTCGAAAGGTGCGGTTTAAAGTGGCTGGAATCTTCCCAACTAATGACATAAGAGTAAAAGAGATGTGGCTTGAAGCACAAGAATTAGTATCGGAGGTAACTGAGAGATTTATACCTAATAAATTAATAAAAGAATATGCTAATCCCCCAGGGTATACAAAACAGGTCAGAACACTAAACACTGCTGCACAAGCAACGAAGAAGGCATACCAAATGTAAAGGAACACAAAATCTCCATGATTGGCGATGTTTTACTGAAGATTGAAAGTTAGCGTTGACTTCACTGCGAGATGCATTTAGTAGCTTTCACAATGAAACTCTATCTAGAAATCTTACAGAAAATACAACGAGACGGAGGTCGTATGTAAACTACACCAGCGGCAAGACACAATCAGTACCTTCACTCCGCTATTCCAATTGTAAGATTCCCAATGACAGCGCCACTAAGGCGGAATATTAAACATAGTTTTCCGAAATTTCTTCGCCGAAGAAGAGGAAGCAGCTATTCAAGAATTTTAATCGAGAAAAACTGCCAGCATGAATAACTTAGATGAAGATTCCTCGGTGTGGCAAAGCAGCTTGAAGCACTTAATAAAGCAAATAATTCGGTTCAGGTGTCATAACAATAAGGTTCCTTTCAGAGTACGCCAATTCAGTAGCCCCATACTCAGCAGTCATATACAACTGCTCCCACGATGAGAGATCCGTACAAAACGACTGAAAGTTGCTCAGGTCACACTCAACAAAGGAAAGAGGAGTAATCCGCTGAATTACACACCGATGTCACCAACGTCGATTTGCAGTAGGACTGTGAATCATATACTGTGTTCGAACACTTTAAATTACTTCGAAGGTAATGGTCTATTTACACAGAGTCAGCGCAGATTCAGAAAGTATCGTTTTTGTTAAACACACCTAGCTCTTTATTCTCACGAAGTAATGATTGCCATCGACAGTGGATCTCAAATTTATTCCACATTTCTAGAGTTCCAGAAGGATTTTGACATTGTTCCTCACAGGAGACTTCTAATGAAATTGCTTGTCTATGGAATACCGCCTGAGTTGTGTGACTGGATCTGAGATTTCTTCTCGGAAAGGTCACAATTCGTAGTAACCGACAAAAAGTCATTGAGTAAAGCAGGAGTGATATCCGGCATTACCCAAGCAACGCTATAGGGCCTCTGCCGTACTTAATCTACATAAACGATTTAGGAGATGATCTGAGCAGCTCTCTTAGATCGTTTGCAGATGATGCTGCTGTTTACCGTCTAGTAAAGTAATGAGAAGATCAAAACTAATAGCAAAATGACTCAGACGCGCTATCTGAATGGTGGGAAAAGTGGCAATAGTCTCTCAATAAGAAAACGTGTGATGTCATCCACATGAGTACAAAACAATATCCGTGAAAGGTCGACTACACTATAAGTTACACAAACTGATAGGCTGCTAGTTTGACTATATACCTATGATATACAATTACGAACAACTTAAGATGAAATGAACACATAGAAAAAGTTGTGGGGAAAGCAAACAAAAGACTAAGTTTTATTGGAAGAACACGTAATGTTACTGCCTACACTACGCTTGTCTTCGTCTGCTATAGTACTGCTGTGCTGAATGGGATACTTGCCGGATAGGATTGACGAAGGACATCGAAAATGTTCAGAGAAGGGAAACTCGTTTTGTATTATCGCGAAATACGGCAGACAGTGTCACGAATATGATAAGTGAGGCGGGATGGCAGTCATTAAAGCAAATACGTTTTACGTTGCGGCGAGATCTTTTCACATAGTTTCCATCACAAATTTTCTGCTCTGAATGTAAAAATATTTTATTGTCGCCATCATACCAAGAGAATAATGATCATCAGTGTTCATCCAACGTTACCACCTGCTGTGAGTGAGTAGAGCAGTAGAGGAATAGTCTGAAGATGATTAGAAAATTCCTTCGCCAGGCACTTAAGTTTGAATTGCAGAGTAGTCATGCAGATGCAGAATCTGCGAATGGGACTGTTTCGTGTACATCATCTTTGCCACCGTCTCTGCGGTATGTCCCTCTCCGTCATTACTTCCTTATAATGCCAGAAGAGCTTCCTTCATGTCACTATCTTCTTCGTTTGCCTATTTTTGAAACACGTCATATATTTGACCGAGTTCCTTCACAAATACTTTCTACCTCATCTACCCGGCGGAAGTTGTCACCCGAAACGACAACGAGCATTTCTATCGGTACTTCCGACCTATCATCATAAGATCCCCTACTTCAATCTGCTAATCACCATCTGTTTCAAATTCCAAGTGTTTTTTCTTCTTTTGAAATGGTTCTTATATGACCAATTCTCTGCTTACATCGAACGTTTGGACATCTATTTTATTCCGATAATAGTCCCTCTTTGGAAACAATTTTCCATTCTGACAGCGCTCTACCCTTCTCCCACTTGGAAATACGTACAATGAGACGCCAGAAGTCATGGGATAGCGATATGCGCATAGGCACAGGCCGACAGTATCGCGTATACAAGGTGGGGCAAGTGCACTGGCGGAGCTGTCTTTTGTACTTGGTGATTAATCTGAAAAGATTTCCGTTGTATTATGACCACACGACAGGAATTAACAGACTTTAAAGGTGGTACGGTACCTGGAGGTCGGTGCATTGGACGTTCCGTTTCGGAAATGGTTGGTCATTCAACGTTCCGACATCCACAGTGTCAAGATTGTGCCGAGAATACCAAATTTCAGGCATTACCGCTCACGACGGACAACCCAGTGGTCGAGGACATTTCGCGTAACGACAGAGAGCAACGGCGTTTGCGTAGAACTGTCAGTGCTAACAGACAGGTAATACTGTGTGCAATTACCGCAGAAATCCATGTCGGACGTACGACGAACGTATCCGTTAGGACAGTTTGCGGAATTTGGACGTTAATGGGTTCAGGCTACAGACGACCGACGAGAGTGCCTTTGCTAACAGCACGACATCATCTACAGCGTCTCTCCTGGGCTCGTGACCATATCGGCTGGACGCTGTATGTCAGGAAAACGCTGGTCTGGTCAGATGAGTCCCGATTTCAGTTGTGAAGAGCTGATGTTAGGTTTTTAGTGTCGCGCAGACCCCAGGAAGCCCCACTGTGCCAGCTGGCGGTGGCTCCTTAACGGCCACTTTTGTGACTTTTGTCACCTTATTGTAGGTTTCCTATCGTGTTTGGGCCGACTACTTTTACCAGCACCCACCAGGCCCTCGACCCGCATGCAAGTTAGCTTTCCTCATCATTGTGCATTCTGTTACTATGGAAGTTACCTCTTCCACGATTAGCGAAGTTACTTCTACTGCGTCCTCTCACGGTAATAATTTGTTATCCATTTCGACCATCCCCGTCAGACGCATTCACTTGCCTGAAATTTCGTTGCCCAGAGTTTCATGCCAGTGATCCTCATTATCTAGATTTCCAAAAATTCGTCGATTTTTTTATGTTTATTCCCTACATAACGTTCTGGGTCATATGGAAGTTTTTTTTCCAGTCACCCCACACTATCTCAGATTCAGACTTTCTGTCTTTCAGGAATGTGTGTTTTCGAACTCATTTCATAGAAACTCTACCATGATTTTTTGGCATTCGTGTGATGACCAATTCGTGGCGCAATTTGTCTTGTTTTTGAACAGTCCAAAATGCTTCCTAAATGTTGCCCTTGAATTCTGTAAATGTCATCTTGGTGTTGGTAGACTAAAAACGCCACTTCCTTGTATTACCTACTAGAGGATCAATTACAATATTGAATTTGTCCCTAATGCTCACATCATTTGGTAGTACTCGTTTACAGTTCTTTATAAAATCTAAGGGGTCCAACTCCCTGTTTCTTCAGTGTGTCATACTTCCCTTCTGTGTTCTGTAGTTCAGATTTTTGTACTACTAGTGGAACATTGCTCGTCTTATTCTGTAACAGTTGACGCAGCGAATTCACTGCATTGTGAATATCTGTGGTAGCATTACTTAATGTCTCTTACAGTAAACAATAAATTTTAACCGTCGAAACTGTGTTTTTTAACGACGAAATATCCACATTAGTTTTTGCAGAAATATCGGTTCTTAATACCGGAACTAATATCTGCATCATTCCATGTATCATCGGTTCAACTCTCTTTTTGATTCGCCGTATTTCGGAATCAGATCTAGCTGCGATGTTACTAACCTGCATCTGAACATCTGATACACTGCCGGAAAATACACCTGGAAATATGACTTCAATTTTGATCCGACGATGGTATGCATCACCGGGGAATGGTAGATGTACTGATAATGGTTTCAACGTCGTCCGCCAACAGATAACGTAGTGGCACATCTACCAGAGCACCGTCTGTGTCTACCCTGTAACAGGGAATGCTCACAGCCAGAAGGCTCAGTTTGCTGCAAACGTGTAACACAAACAGGTAGCCACGTCACGGAATCGCACTCGTGCTTCCTACGTTTGCAGGGGGTTAAACTGTGGTCTTCCGCGTGGCGGGATTAACCTTTCGGAGAACTGTCACCCAGGCTGGACTATTGTGTCAACAGTGCAACGATGCTGGTATCAGTGGTCACGTGACCATTCTCACAACGGTAGACAAATTTCTGGATGTCGACGCAGTACAGACGCCCGCCAGGATCGTCGTATAATAAGGGCAGCAGTGGCAGATCGTATATCTACCAGAGAACAGTTACGATGGCTTCTCAAGCAAGACGTGTCAACACAAACTGTTTGCGAACCGATTATTAGCAGTGGGACTGTGCCCGTGAAACTCAACGTGCTGTGCAAGACGTGCAGCAACTTTCCTGTCTTCAATTAAGCACGTGTGGGATGTGATGGGGTGAGAAGTGACTCGTGCGACTCGTCAACCAGCGACTACCTGAGCATGTGATGTGGAGCAGGCGTAGCATAACGTATCGCAGGACAGTATTTGCCGTGTGTACGATCCACCCGATGCCGGAGTCAGCGCCTGTATTGTCGCATGTCGCGGCTACATCACGTACTAATGTGGTTGTTACTACACAGGTCAACACATGCTACTCAAGAACAGATTGTGCTATTGATCTGTATACGCTATCATATCATGTACTCCATATACACTGTTTGCAACAATAAATCTTGAGTGAACTGGAAATCTTTAAGAGACTGTACAAATTGTTTTCCGCCAGTGTATTTCATTTCCGTTGAATTCATAGATTTATCAAGCTCTGTGAGGTTATTGCTTTGCTGCGTCAAATTAGGTAATTTCGCCTTCAGTTTGTCTTCCAGTTTCTTATTATTTTCTTTAAATTAACTAGAAAAATCAGTTTACAATTCTTTCAGATTAGCCTTCAATTTCTTGTTACTTTCTTTTAAGTTTGTTGTGAAATAACTATGTAAAACACGCAGACTAATTTTTAACACATCTATATTACCCCTCAGGTGCCTAAATATTTCCCTTATTTTGGCCTTGAAAGGTTGTTGCCCCTCTACTACGCTCTGGTCTAGTATACGGTTTTTTGGTTGTCGAGTTTCAGGTTCCGTTTGCATTTCCACTGGATGTGGAATGATTGGTTCTGACTTCGTACGTCTTCGTCACGGTTTAGCATCCTGTTTGGTTACTCTTTTCCTGCGTGTTGTTGCGTAAATGTACTACAATAAAAATTTTCCCAACGTTTTGGAATAATTTGCCGTCACTATTTTCCAACTTCACGTCCTTGCACTTCATCGAACTCTAGAATAAACACTTTGTCTTGTTTAAACACACACCTGTTTGTGCGGATGATTTGCAACGAAATTTTCCGTCACGTCAGGCTACGTGACTGGTATTTTTCGAAACGTAGTCTGTTCATGCAATTAAAATTTAGGGAAGTCCTGTCAAGGACAAATGCCGTATCTGAACTTTTTCTTTATTACGTCACAGTTTATGACACAGAGTTTCTTGTAAGTCCTGTCATAAGAAAGCTATGTGTGAGGGAACCCTCGAGGTTTTACATAAATTCACATTGTGCTTTAAGTGGCAACTAACTGAGTAAAATCCTTTCACGTTTCTTATTTAACACTTACAAAAAAAACTAATGTTTCTGGGAACAGTTAATCTTATAAATGTTTGGTGGATATATTAATATCATTTAAATTCAACAAGTCTGGTTAAAACTTTTACACAGGATTACAGAAACTATTGTACTGCGACATCGGCTGCTGTACGCGAAATCGGACACAGTAGCTGTCGTCCGCACAGCCGTGGTGAGTGACCTTGACTGTAGCACCGATCGTAATTTTTGCCTATGCAAAAGTTATCAGTGTCCACAAAAGATTCGCCCTATCACTCACTAGAGTATTTGCATTCTATTTATTTGTACAAATAACAAAATTAATAAAACATTTCTTCATGAACCGAACCGTGTGCTCACTAAACGGATTGTTATTGAAAAATTAAGAGGATCGACTACCATTTCCGAAGTAACTGATGCACGGCGGGACTCTATCGTAAAATTCACCCACTGTTACAAAGCCCCTATCTTAAACATAGCACTGCCTACCTTCAGTATCGTTTTGGTTCTGTAAATACAGCCATCTATTGAACAACTTACGCTGCAAGCGCAGAGAGAGAGAGATGACTGTGTCTCACCATAGTAAAGAAATATTATGTCTTGATTCTCATGCTCGCCAAACTCTGAAGGCTCTACTTTAATTATAATTAACTTTGAAATTTACTGTTAATTTAAAAGCTAATCTATTTTCTGTGACTTATCTTCAAAACTCTAAGATGGAAGTAAGCCATATTTTTCTTATACCATGTTGTGGCAGCCATCTCTGAATTCTTTTACGTAATGAATTACTGAAATTCTTAATTTAATTGTCAACTCTCAATTACCAAATTTTCGTCAACAAATATAAAACTAAGGCAACGAATACGTAAATCTTAAATTTTTCGAGTTTAAATGTTCTGCATTGTTAGCTTTGTATTCTGAAGTACAATGTTCTGAAAACAATATTACGATTCTAAGGATCGTAGTTTTTATGGGAGTAATTATGTGCAATAAGTTACACAGTTTTTGGAATAGAATAGTGATGAAATAATCAACTAAAAGTATGATCGATCTTACTAGCGAACTGTATTGCACAATTAGTTTCTGGTATTTCACCTTGCCCTTTCTTCAGTGTTACTGCACTGAGAATTTTGCTTTACTGAAAAAAAAATGAAAATCTTGCCTTGTCATAGCTTACGTCGTCTGATGTGTGATGATGGTTGCGTCATTAGAACGGTAGCGATGTATGACCTCTTCACGTGTCTGTTAAATTAAAACATGCCAAGCAACGTGACACTTCCCAGACCCATTGTTGCAGCAGCAGCCATGGCTCACAGGTTTTCACAGAATCATAAGTCCGGAAATTATTCTATGCACGGCTTTATGATTTCAGAGACGTCTTCACAGAGTGTAAGTGAAAAGTCACACCACTTAGATGAAGGTTCGACGCACTGTCTAGCACCATAACAATTTTACACACACCGCAGCCACAAAGCGTCTTCACTACTCAAGGCCTCGTAACTGTCTGCCTTACGTCTCCTATTATGCATGTCACAACGGTACACACCAAGCCTATCGTCCAATCACATTACTTCAATTTTTCGGTATTAATTTTACTGTTAATTAATTTGGTGTCTAAATCTTTGGAGTAGGGCCGTCGCTTACAATTAGAGAATAGATGTTACATCTTTTCATCATTTTAAATAAAAGCACATGTAAAAATTAATACACTTTACAAGATTGCAAAGATGCATATATTGCGAACCTCCACACATTGCCTTAAGATTAATCGATAGCTGTATCGAAAGCGATTTTAAAAAGAAACATTTTTAATGTGTTTGGATATAATTGTTCCGTTACAATGCTCAACAAAAGAAATACAGGTGGGCAACGAAAAAAGGAAGTAGAATAATATTCAGGGAATGACAGGAATACAGTTATATAAATGCCTTAGTAATAAAATAAATACGAAGTGCTGGCCAGCCATGGTGAAATGGCTGCAGGAAATATGTGTAGAAATCGAAAAATGTATTGTCGTCGGAATGGCTTACTTGGGATACAGAAATATGAGAACAACCTTCGATGAAATTAAAGACAAGAGTGGTAACACTAAGAGCGAAATGTGAATTTCTCTGTTAAATGCAGAGGAGAGCGGGTGTAGGTTAAGACAGTAAGAGGAAGTCCTATATGATGGGAAGGAAATGTGTGATGAAATGATAGAAGAAATTGTAATCGATATGGGAAACTTAGCGGATCCAGTACTAGAGTCGGAATTTGAAGAGCTCAAAGAGATCAGGAAGGCCTGAGACCAAATAAGACAGAAGGGATAGATAACAATTCAACCGAATTTCTGGCAACGGAACATCGGACATTAAAAAAAAAATCCACACAATTCCGAAAATGACAAGGCAAGATAACTGAGAGAAATATCAAACAATAAGCTCAACAGCTGTCGATTCAAGTTGCTGTCAAGAATAATGTACTGAAGAACGGAAAATGAATTTGAGGATCTGGTAGATTACCATCAGTTTGGCTTTAGGAAAGGTAAAGGGACCAGAGAGGCAGTTCCAACGTTGTTCTTAATAATGGAGGCAAGACTGAAGAAAAATCAAGACATGCTCAAAGAATTTATCGACTTAGAAAAAGCGTTTCACAATATAAAATGGTAGGGATGTTCGAAATTCTGAGGGAAACAGAAGTAAGCTACAAGAAAAGATGGGTAATAAACAACATGTGTAAGAATCAAGAGGGCCAATAAGACTGGGTAGTCAAGAACGAAGTGTTCAGATTAAAAAGGGTGTAAGAAAAGGGTGCAGTCTTTCATCACTCTTGTTTAGTCTACATATCGAAGAAGCAATGACGGAAATAAACTAAAGGTTCAAGAGTGGGGTTAAAATTCAAGGTGAAAGGATGTCAATGATTAGTTTGGCTGATGAGATTACTATCCTCGCGGAGAGTGAAGAATTACAGAATATGGTGTATGTAATGAACAGTCTAATGAGTACAGAATTTGAATTGGAAGTGAACAGGGGAAAGGCAAAAGTAATGAGAAGTAGCGCAGGAATGAGAACAGCGAGAAACTTTACAGCAAAATTGGTGACCACGAAGTACCTCGGAAGCAGAATAACCTACGAAGAACGAAGCCAGGAGGACATGAAAAGCGGACAAGCACAGGCAGAGAGGGCATTCCTGACCAAGAGAAGTCTACTGGTATCAAGCATAGGCCTTAATTTGAGGAAGAAATTTCTGAGAATATAGACTTGGAGCACAACATTTTATGGTAGTGAATCAATAGACTCATAAGGATAATTTCATGCTAAAAGTTGGCCAAAACTACTGTTTCGTGTTTTCTGTCTGTGTGGTCCTAGAGAACATATTTGTAGGATAATAATGTATCTATATAAATGAGACGTTCCCTGGAAAAACGAATTAACGGACATTAAGTCGATTTTCCGTTTCCTGCAGTAATTGCATCTGTACGAACTATCTTTGTGCTCACAAATTATTATTAGTCTCCGACAGACCCCACGCTCTCTAGAATGATTTGACAGCTGTGCTGCTTCGAGTCGTTCCAGCGACCGCCATACCCTCTAGACAACTTCCACGCCGCTCCTATCGCTCCATGGTGTGCGATGTGCTGAGACGTAGTTGTCAGAAACGGGATGCCTGTAACGTGAAATTTACGTTTTCCAACGTCACATAGAAAGTAAACAGTGACTCTAAACAAAATATGGGAAGTGACTGTGATCGTATATGCAGTACGGAGTGTGATTATAAGAACAACCTAATTGGAAGGAAACGAAAAATTCAGAAACTGAAGTGGAAAAGGGGGTCGCGAAGAAGAAGAGGAATTCAGGGAAGTGTTATGTTTGGCCGAAAACCGGTAGGGAAGTCTATTGTAAGAATTTTAGAGTCATTAAGAAATGCTGTGCAAAGGAATCTTATCTAATAATATGCCCAACAGATCAAGAAGAGACCCATGAACGACTTTTGGCTTTAGGTGACAAGAACACAAAAGATACATTCATGTTAAGTTTAATTGAAGAGAAAACACCGTCTAGAACATCTAATACAGTAGATCTGTAGGAATCCTTACTCCACATTTATATATCATCGAAAATGCAACAAGAATAAGACAATATTCTATAAATCCCAATTCCAAAGTGTTTTGCAAGTTACCGAGAATCGTTTGAGGACAGTTCTAAAGGCGTTGAATGCTACTGCTCTTACAGTTGATGACAAAAGAGAGAAGGTTGTCAAGAAAAGTTGGGAAGGAAATATTTTGACAACCATTACCATAGTGTTACAGTATTATTCACTTCGTTGAGAGGTCAATTTCTCCATGAATTGAAAAGGTACTTCATATCAAGTATAAAACTTATTTTAAGTTCTTTAGAGAAAATAGTCTGTATTCGTTTCTAAAGTCAAAAACTGATACTTGTGATTTTTGTCGTGAGTGTAGGGCTATATTGAGTGTCAGAGCAAATGATTCTAGTAAAAACGTTTGTGAAGAACACAAACTAAACGCTGCAGACTATAATAAATCCAAGGACAAGTATTTAAGGTGCGCCAAACTTGATAACACAGATACCTTAATGCTAGAGTTTGATTACGCACGGAACATGCGACAGCCTAAACTGAGCGTTACTGCGCAATTCTATAAAAGACTACTGTGGCTCTATGTATTTAATGTTCACTATCACAATGACCAATCAAGTACATTTTATTAGTATCTCGAAGGCTCCGCGAAGAAAGTTCAAATTCTATTTGTTCCTTCTTATATGGCTTCTTAAGGAGAAAACTCTAGGCACCAAACAATATTCTATTCTTCTATTGGATTCGTATGGAGGACAAAATAAAATACGAGCGTGGTACGATTTTGTACTTAGCTTTCAGAAACAAACAACGTAACCATAGAATTCATATCTCCAATGAGACCGTAGCTTCGTCTTATATGGAAAAATCCTAAGGAATTTTGAAAACATTAAGAATGTCCGCCAATATATTTCAGTGCTTCAGAGCTGCAGAAAGAACCCTGCACCCTTTGAGGTGGTGAAAGGAGTGGACCTTATGAAAGACTGGGCATCACCTTTACCACAATACTACGTAACAAAACCCAAAGGAAAGACACTACCTAGGAGATAGAAATGTGTCATTTTGTATGACAACGAAAACGCAGTGCGGAAGACGGACATGTCGATGACGAAGACGTCTCGTTCTGGGATTATGGATGCGAAGACGAAAGATATCTTCGCACTACTAAAGTTCCTTCGAGACAACAATGCAGAAATGCTGAAGAATATTGTCGAAGGTTATGCATCTGCGACAGACAATGACTTCCCAGGATGCGAAACAGACACATGATCATTAGTAACCATTCATAGACTGTTGCAGGTCGTTGTTGAGTGCGGTGTTGCGATCTATGTATGGCTGTAATTGATTAAATGCATTTCTCTCACTTTGTAACTGATTATTTTAATACCTGGTTTATGATGTGTTTTGTTCGTTGGTATACGTAGTGCCTTCAGGAATACCTTTAAAGTGCTGCTGCTTTGAAAACTAATTATGATTGTCGAATAAATAGTTTGTGCTTCGTGGTCTGAGTATGCTACTTTTAAATTTAACGACTGTTTGACAGTCAAATGTGAAAAATGTGTTTTTTTTGTCCATGTTATACAGTGATATATGGAAAAACAACTTAAGTGTGGTACCTTATAATCAGTTCAAATGCGTATCTATGTCGTACATAGTACATAGTACACTATCGCGTAATTTATTCTGAAACAATGATACGTCGTTTCTATTTTAGTGAAATTTCGTCCATGTATGTGAGACTGAAATGAATGAAAACACAACATCAAATACGCATCTCGAGTTCCATATATTCCAATTACGTCATTGGCATTTTATTACATTCTTTATTTCTTAGCGACAATAATATGTAAATTCACTCGATGCCTCCCAGTCTTGTTTATCGTAGGAGTCTGGCTTTGTTGGAGACTCCTCTTCACAGTAATTTTAAGCTTGAGGGATCTGTCAGATTGATCCTTCGCTTGAGGGCAGTAAATGCAATTATATTTCAAATTAAGGTCTAGGGGAGAGAAAGCAAAGGAAAGGGAAGGGATTGCTGATCTCAGCTGCAGCGGAACTTTACGCAGAATCAGCGGCTACGAGTGAAAATATGTGCCGGATCAGGATTCGAACCACCGTGCTCTTGCATATAACGCAGGTGCGTTAACCACTGCACCTCACGTAACACAATGACGCTCGTCCCTTCGATGACTATCTTGCCACGTCTGACTGCCGATCCACATTCTCACTGTGCGCCACCTATCTACAGTCCTTGCCCATTTCCTTCATGCTCGCTACTCTCAAATTCTCGTTGGTGGTCAGACGTATCTGTTCATTTGCACTGAAGTAGGTTGATCCACTGCCCATCTAGGTGAATCAATTATATGAATGCGTGGTGTCTGTTCTTTCGGACATGTTTGAAACAACAGACGCTACACATTCATGTAAGTAAATGTAATGATTGTTTTAACAAAGATTCGCCGGTTTTCTTCATACCTGTTATTAATGGATCAGTTGTCAGTAGTAGCCTGTTTATTATGTCCAGACTGCGTTCTTCTTATGAAAATTTCCTGGCAAACATTTGTCTGTTTGTCTGCTTATTTCGGAAGTCAGCTGCTTATTCTGATAAACTGCCTGTGGGTAAGAGGGCATGTTCGTTGATAGTTGGGTTATGTACCAAAATCTTGTGCACTGTGGGAGACATAGGATGCCATAGATATAAATCAACATATACTGTTGCAGTTTAAACAGTTAAGACAAAAAAATTGTGTATCTTATGTCCACTGGAAGTAGGTTTCAGAATATCCCCGAATCGATAGATGAGTTACAGAATTACATGTATTATTTCTGCTTATGTTTCGAGGTCTCCAAAAAATCTTCTACTGGTATTTCAATCATTGGTATTTCCATACTCTTGCTCGGGAACATTTATAGTGAATCCCCATAGATTTCTAAACATTTCTTGTATGACATTTTTTCCTATCTCGAGCAAGTTTCTTTTTCTCTTTTGAGCTGATTTGCCACTTCTTGATGTTTATGTTATAGGGAAATTACAGCAACAATCCGAAAATTCTGTCATGGAGTACAGACAGATGCAACTGAAGCGCTTCTGTATTTACCACTTTGGCTGCTGAAGTCTTTTGAAGTAGCTTTGTAAATGTAGCATCTCATTCTCGATGCTGACTCTCTAGCTGCATTACAGACCTTTGCATCTACCACAGTAATCAGCAATGTGTGGTTTCAAACTTCCGTGTAAACGGAACTTGTTGTGATCCACCACAACTAAATGGCTCAAATTTCTCTGAGCGCTATGCGACTTAACATCTGAGGTCATCAGTCCCCTAGAACTTAGAACTACTTAAACCTAACTAGCCTAAGGACATCTCACACATCCATGCCCGAGTAAAGATTCTAAGCTGCGACCGCAGCGATTGCGTGGTTCCATACTGAAGCTCCTAGAACCGATCGGCCACAACGGCCGGCTCCACCACAACCCCATTTAGAGATTAGAGGTAAGTAATAATTTGGGAGATCATTTAAATCCACTTCCAAATATAATATTAATCCATCACATTTGTGATTAATCAAGGCTTGTAGTTGAATCTCATGTGGCAGTCACAGGATGCCTCTTGAAGGATGCTCTAACAGGGACCGACCTTCTTTTCAGTTGTTCGGATTATCTCGTATTGCTTCTTGCCAGTGAGGCTTCCTCGAAGTTTAACAAGGCTTTGATATGTGAAAGCATTTTGCTTCTTGTAAGCTTCTATTGAAACGTCCCCTAAGAAAAATTAGTGAAGTACTGTGCTGGTAAACCCCTTGCATTATTTGATTTTCAAACAGCTGAGCGAAACTGATGTTCTTAGACATTTCTCTCTTTACTTATTCTGATAATCATTAAACTGACACACAATATTTTTAGTGCAACGCAATCTGACTTTTAATAATCCCTACAAAAGAATGACTCTGACTAACAATAACCTATACCTTTCGTGAATCATTTACCTCACAAAAATCTTCGTTACTCGAACTACTGCAATACGCCGAGCGCCAATACTGTCAGCTAACTAAAAGATTCTAACTACTGAAGGCACTAACTAATGATAGATATAGTTAGCAAATGAAAGATTTTGATAAAGAACAAACAATGTGTTTACCTTAGTAGTGTTCAAAAGTGATAATATATAATTATATCAGTTCATGACATCCAGTCTTACAAATTTACTGATTCTGATGGGCACACGTCCAGATCATCTGCTCTCAAAACTCCGCCATCTCTCTCCCCACATCCACCACTGCTGGCGGCTCACCTCCAACTGCGCAACGCTACGCGCTGTTCACATCCAACTGCCCAACACTGCAATAGTGAATATTACAACAATGCTAACCAGCCACAGACTGCACACAGCACAGCCAGTGATTATCATACAGAGTGCTACGTGGCATTACCAATATATAAACCTAAACAGCCTACTGACATAGCCTCCATGCTCACCACAAAAAAATTTACTAATTGGTTTGGGCAGTGGCCAATAATGATTTGATTAAATTTTTCAAAATTACAATAACAAAGAAATCAAATACACATACTTATTGATACACTGTTGGTCAAAACCTAAAATTTTCTCATAGTCAATAAAGACAGTCAAATTGCAGTGTTTATTTTTCTCAAAGTCTGAGCAGTAAAAGAAAATGCACATGGAAGTAGTGGATTTCCATGCAGTCTTGAAGAAGTAGTGTTGTCTTTCCAACGGAAAGATAGTGCTCATGGTTGACATGCAGACAGGTAATGGGCCACAACAGAGCAAACCCACAGCAGAGTCAGTCGAAGTTTTGAAGAATATTGGTAGGTAGGTCATCACAGAGCAGACCCACTGTAGTTCTGGTAGAGATTATGGTACTGGTGGGCCACCAGAGGTGCAGTCCCATTGCAGTCCTTGTAGAAATAATGGTATTGGTGGATCCTCAAAGGTGCAGACCCACTGCAGTCCTTGTAGAGATGGCCAGCAGCCATCTGTTGCGACTGTGCAGGTGACCAATCACCATCGAAGAGTATTGCGGACAATATAGCAAGTCCATAACCACCACTTCTGCACTCACAAAGTTTTTGGAATTGTCCTTAGCACCAGCAAAGCTGTTAACCAGTTCCTTGCTGAATTATTAACGCACGTGCAAGCACTAACAGTCCCAACTTCTCACATACTGTGCATATATTATGACCGACAGAAATGTGTGCACTGAAATGAAACTTAAGTTGAAGAACTGGTGTCTATAGAATTGTAAATTTACAACACAAGAATACAATTACAAAGGTACAAAATACATCATTAAAGAACATAACAGTACTGATAACATTTGTAGTAACACAGGCCTTAGAAAAATTCTACAACATAAATCTTATTAGCTAAATACATAAAGACAGGAAAAAAACCAATACACAAGGGTACACAAACACATAGCGGAATAAGACAAAAGGAAAGGACAGGGTTCGTTTTCAGTGTAACATTTGGTACTGCAGTCCAACCCAAAACTTCATTGCATACATATTTCCTCTTATTTCAACAAAACCTATCTAACCCTGTTAAATAAATATTTCTCATTGTACAATACTCATTTCTGCCCAAATCTTTTTCATATAACTTCTCAATCTACTGAGCTCAGATATATAAGATATATACACTAAGGGATGAAGCAATGCAGCAACACACAACAAATTAACAGGAATGACAAAAAAATGCAAATTGACAAAGCAAGCAGCAGTATATCTAAATTAGCAGAGCAAATGCAACAATACAACTAATATGAGCCTATGTCCAGGAACAAGAAAAATAAATCAGTAGTAAAACTGGCTTAACAGAGTAATACAAATTAAAATTCAGTAGCACTATGCCTGGCAAACAGGACCAGCAAATACAATAACTTATAGCTAAATATGACAAACTCAAGCAGAAAAAATATTACAGTAAAGATGGCCATGTCTTACACCTATGTCACATCTTAACACTAGAGTGATACATCACCTTTACTTACTCTACGAAACAAGTTACCCAGACATTGACAAAAATTATTTATGCTATTCCTGTGAAGAGAAATGTCTTTTTGTGCTCCCTCGTTTTTCTGGAAGTAGATCATTAAATTATTATTTACTGGATCTGCAGGCATAAAATATCTATATTAATACATCTATTAAATTCTATTCTAACCAATGCTGCAATGCAGATAGAAACTAGATATTAAACAAAATAGGCAGATGTATATATAAAGCAATGCGTGAAATGTCATTTACTAGGCAAATGTCGTCTCCAAAGGCAGTAAAAAAAAAATCTCTCAACTAGAAAGACAACAGATGTAAAAATGTTTCTCATCATTTCATTTGGCATTTTATTAAATATCATAAATTAAGAGCTCCATAGTGTAATCATATGTTTTCAAGTTTGGGCGTGTCGTATTTGCGGTGCTTTCTACAAAGAAATGTCAATTGCGAGGATAATGCCCACTTTTTTTTCTCCACCTAATGGCTTTCTTTTTTCAGGCGATGGGCACAGCTGGGTGTCCACAACGCATTACGTCAAGGTTACTTAGCTTTCTTACCAAAATATTATGGCAGCAGTTTGCGCTACAGTGATAGTCTCATAAGAAAATTTCGCAGGTCGAGAATTTGCGTTACAAATGTGTAGAAACAAAATTCTATAAATATAACAGTGTCCAAAAAATTTTCGGTGGCATTTTGATACATTCACGCATTTACACACATTTCATAATTCTTAAAGTACGATTCCTGGTTTCCAACATCCTTTTCCACAAATCAGAGTCCCTAACCACTACTCATTATTCATATACATATAAACACGTAATCACATTCCTCACATACGGTAGGTCATGTGGTATCTCTCAGAAAGCACTTCAAGTCCATAATGTATTTTCAAGTAAACAAAAATGTTGCAGTAAAATCCCATTAGAAGTATATGTTCTAAGTATGTTAGCCATGTAGTCGTAACGTAATCGTGCAACGAACAAGCAAGAATGTACAAATAACAACACAGTGTCGTCTGTCACTATAACAATGCAGTCGTAATTACTGTGTAAGTAAGTTCCCTAGGTTCTTGACTGGATGGTTAACTTTAAAACATAGTTGCATGTTAACTATTTCTAAGTGTGACAAAGTGTACTAGTAACATGAAGTGAAAAATTTTATAGCAAAGACTAAGTTAAAAAGCAGAATATCTCTCAATAAACGGTTTTGCATGTGAAATGTGGTGAAATCCTTTACTCTTCATAGTACTCAGAGTTTCAACTTGAACGCAATTATCATGCAGTACACGTCGGTAAAGAATATTGGATATTTCTCTCAAGGTTAGTGTCTATATTATTTTTCTCTGAGCCTGCTGGCGCATGTGACTGCCTGTGGTGTGAGTCATTGTCAGTCGGTTTGTTGGCACGTGTCGTTATTGGGATTTGGAGATCTAACTTCTACAAATTCACCTTGTCGAGAGGGCCCTGCCCTGTTTGAATCCCGCCGGTTCTGATGAAATTCAGGTCTGTCGTTTTGTCGGTAGTTTACATAATTTCTTTTTTGTCGGTTGTGATGGAGAATTTCTCCCGGAATCGTAAGTGCGCAGTGGACCGTTGCGTCTGAAGGTTTCTGCCTCCCTTTATAATAATTATTTTGGTTTCCATATTGTCTGTTTTTCTGATTGTCTCTGTGATAGTCATTACTGCGGAGAGGTGATCCTTCCCTGTAATTATTACTACTCTGACAACGTTTGTCATTTGGGTGGTGTCTGTTTTGGTCACGATTTACGTTGTAAGAATAGCCTTGTCGTGTCCATTTATTATTTCTGTCATCGTGGAATTGTGACGGATGTGACCTGTAAATGCTGTGTTCCTGTTTTCGCGTCCCGCGATTGTCAGTGTCAATTTCCAATTGTTGTACGAGTCCGTGAAAAGCTTCAATGTCGTCTTTGCAACGTCCTGCCAAAATAATGTGTCGTAAATGTTCAGGCAATTTGATTAAGCAAGTATGGATGAGTTCTGAGGGGCTGTATGAGTTTTACAGGTACTGATTCCTGTGCAACATGTCTAATATTTCACAAGACTGGAAAATTCAGATTGTTCGAAATGTTTCATCATTATGATGCTATGTTTTACTCGGTCTTGTGTAGCTTGAGACCAATATCCTGAGAGGAAGGCATGATAAAAATCTCCTTCACTGTAACAATCGTGAATGACCGATCGCATTCTTACAGCTGGTTCATTCTCTAAATAGCCACACATTCTAATCTGTGCTCTAATGAACAGTTGGGAGGAAAACAATGAGAGAATTGATGAAACCATGCTTGTGGTTGGATGTCGTTGCCAGAATTCTTAATTGTTTTCAATTTACTTGTGGTAATGAGCAGCTTACAGTCAAAATCATCATGTTGGCGAGTCGCATTTCGGTCATTGTTACGTCGTTTCGGCGGTTCCATCTCAGAATTCAGTGTACCTTGTGAATTTCTTTCATAATTTCCGAAGTGCCCTGTGTTATCATTTTGTGGCTGTTCCGTATTTCTATGTCCCTCTTCCCGTATTGGAGCGCGAGTGTCCTTTGAAATATGTAATTCTTGTATTACCTGTGTCAACTGATCTTGTAATTCCCGGATTTCTCTTTTGTACTGTGTATTGATTTGATTTTGATTTTGTTTGAATTTTCTAACTTGTTCATACTCTTCTGTGTCATTGAAGGCTACAGGTCTTGTGTCATTCAGATCATCATCTACCTTTGTAGATAAGTTACTGAATTGATCCGAAAGTTCGGGTAGTTTCTCCGATAATGAACTGATTTCCTCAGTGTGTATTTCTGAACCAAGTTTACGATTGTCCATTTGTGTTGAAATCGTATCTTCTGTGTCCTTCAAGTTTTCCTGAGTTTCTGCAAGTGGCGTAATCGAATCGGTAGATCCAACTGAGTCAATTTTAGCTTGCAAGGTGTCGTGATTTTCATGAAGAATAGTTTGCAGTTCTTTTATGGCTGCATCGTGATTCTGTAATGCATTTTCATGATGCGAAGAAATAGGTTGAAAATGCTCACAAATTTGTGTTTTTACGTCATTACAGACTTTTCGACATTTGTATTCAATTTTAAGTATCGCTGCAGTTAAATCTTCACTTGTTTGTTCAAGCGTTTGTTCTATTGAGTCTAACTTTGAAGCTGTTGCTGTGATTGTCTCTGATGTTGTTCCATTGTATCTAACTTTTGAAGATTCATTTCCATTGTTTCTAACTTTTGGAGTGTTTGTCTCTGATTTTGTTCCATTTGTTGCATTAACTGCAATAATAATGTATTAATGTGTGGAATCTCTTTCTCTATGGTTTTTGGCAGTGCATTTTCACCGGAAACGTTCACATTTTCACAAGCAGAAAATGTATCTTGACTCATTTGAGAAAACGGTGCGGACTCAAAACCTGAATCTGCAGAATTTTCAAGATTGTGACCTGTCATTCCGGATTCCTGAGGCGAGCCCTTGCCGATCGATCGATAATACTTCCCTGTTCACTAATTGTTTCACTGTCTACCCCATTGTTTGCCACCCACTCCATTTCCCTATGCACAATTACCAAATTACTATTTTCAACGTTAGTTAATTCGTTACACGTTGGCGCTAACACACTGCTTTCGTCTTCACTGTCATTTCTCAGTTTACTTTGGAGACTAGTGTTACGTATTTCACTCGCCATAATTGTCACAATATTTCACACGATAACACAGAAAAGCACACTTTGAGGAGCAAAAATAAGAAAATACATTAACATAGCACTGAAAATATCTAGTTAATCGCAAGCGCAGCTGCGAAATACTTTGTGCAAATCTAGATGCATGCCACAACTGTTTTACTGTAGAACAATGAAAAACTACAACTACAAAGGAAATTGTCTCTATAATTACGAGCTAGCAATAAACAAGAGCTACACTAATTGCACAAACTACACGAAAAAATCAGATTCCAGTGAGGTATCCTCGGCTAGGAGTCGACATATGAAACGTCCCCTTAGAAAAATTATAAATGACTGTTCATAAACTGACACACAATAATTTTAGCGGAACACAATCTGACTTTTAATAATTCCTACAAACGAATGGCCCTGACTAACAACAACCTATAACTTTCATGAATCACTTACCTCACAAAAATCTTCGTTACTCAAACTACTGCAATACAGCGAGCGCCAATACTGTCAGCTAAATAAAAGATAACTACTGAAGGCACTAACTACTGATAGACATAGTTACCAAATGAAAGATTTTGATAAAGAACCAACAATGTGTTTACCTTAATAGTGTTCAAAAGTCACAATATATAATTATATGAGTTCATGACATCCAGTCTTACAAATTTACTGTCTCTGATGGGCACACGTCCAGATCATCTGCTCTCAAAACTCCGCCACTTCTCTCCCTACATCCACCACTGCTTGCGGCTCACCTCCAACTGCGCAACGCTACGCGCTGTTCACATCCAACTGCCCAACACTACAATAGCGAATATTACAACAATGGTAACCAGCCACAGATTGCACATAGGACAGCCAGTGATTATCATACAGAGCGCTACGTGGCGTTACCAATATAAAAACCTAAACAGCCTACTTACACTATGACTCCGATATAGGGCTTGTCTGTATTTAGCTCCTCGTGTAGCAGATGAAGTACTGCCTTCAATTACTTTGAAAACCTCACCACTCCCAGATTCTCAGAGCTTCATTTGACTTGCATACGTTAATTTTGCGCTTCTAAATGTGTTTCGCAGTCCCTGTGTCTTACGTCTTTTACTGCGTTCGCTCAACTCTATGAACGATTTTGATGGCCTAGCAACTCAAGTTTTGCAACATGGGATTTTAATGGTACCTTGCAGCTAATTATGCTTATTTTTTGAGAAAATGCTATAAAATTTCTGAAAACCACACCATCATTTCTTTAATTGGGACTTTGCTGTAGACAGTTTCCGTTTAAAATCATTCTTTTCTTAATCTGGGAAGGCAGGAACTGATTTTCCATTAAGTCCAAAATTTTTAGACACTTTTTTTCAGAACATCCCTTCATAAGGTCGCAGAGGCGCTCTCTTATCATAATTTTGAGTTTTGAAGGACCTAGGATAAAAACAAAATGCTTTCCGAATTAATTTCGTAAATGACATTTTATAAGTGGTAACCTATTAACGTAAAAGAATAGTAGAAAATCTAATTGCACTACACAGCGGCTACTTTTTTAAATTTCCGGCAGAGAAATAATTTTTCTGTCACACTGTATTAACACATTTGTAAGAAAATACCCTGAACTATAACATACATAATGATTACTGACAAAAGTAATAAATAATATGTATGAAAATAACTATGAATAACGGTACATACCCGGATCTTTGGAATTGATACTGCCTTTCACGACAATTCAAGTAAAAACACACTTTTACACATTCAAAAACGCAGAGTGGTTTCCAACCAGGAGAGAAGCTTCAGGTGAACTGCACGCAAGACGCAGATACAGACTAGCTCCACAACGTATCAGTGGACAATAAGCAAATGACACACTGCCTCAGCAGTACCCCATCTGCCAGACTATTGCAGGAATTTATGCACGAATCAGTTGGGTATACATCCTGCGTGGCAATCTACGGAAGGCCCATGAACTTCCAGTTTGAACTCTATAAACTCCCAGATAGAGTAAATATAAGTGAAGTAAAAGGATTGATCTGCAGTGTTAAGTCAATCCGGAAACAGGTTAAGCAGAAAAATGCAAATCTACTCAAACAAAGTTCCAGTGAAGTAACAATGGTGCTACACTTACGCAGAGTAAAGCCGATGATCCTGTGCTGTTCTGAAATCTAGTAGTAGGAAAAGGAAGAACTAAATAGTTCACTCGTCAGTATGAGGACCCTTACTCTGTTTTACGGGTGACATCCCCCCTAAACTAGAATATTCAATTGTCTGATCCTACTGTGACAGTTCATTTTGTCGGGCTTAAGCCGTACCAAGGCCCAGCTGTGCCAACGCCAGCGGTACCAGATAGAATTGCTCCAAGCAAAGGTGTTACTGCAATAAAAGTAAAGAAAATGAAGGAAAAACCACTGCCTGTGTCTCCTCATTACGCATTAAGAACCGGTCGCTGTGGCCGAGTGGTCCTAGGCGCTTCAGTCCGGAACCGCGTGACTGCTACGTTCGCAGGTTCGAATCCTGCCTCGCACATGAATGTGTGTGATGTCCTTAGGTTAGTTACGTTTAAGTAGTTTTAAGTTCTAGGGGACTGACGACCTCAGATGTTAAGACCCATAGTGCTCAGAGCCATTTGAACCATTTCGAACGCATTAAGAAATAGGTACCCCTATGCCAGAAGGTCTAGGGACTAGGTTTGTTCTGTAAACAGAGAAGAAAATACATTGTCAGATTAATTAGAGTATAAAAATGTGAGGAATAATTTATGTACTGGTATGAGGAGGGGAATAATTTGTGTACAGGTATGAGGAAGTCTGGAGTACCAATCTGGATTGTCATTTGAATTTTGTGTGCAAACATGTGTGAGACAGACAGTTTTAACTGCAATAGAGACGTATTCTGCCCCTAAAATGATAGAAAAAGACGCTTGCGCCACTTTATCATACGTAACTGCGCTATGCTGTAGAATAAGCTGTAGCTTTAAGGATTAGTAACTAGAGCAGTGGAAAATGGACTGTGCAGATTTAAAGGAGAAAAAGAGTAATGTGATGAACTATTGAACAGTAAAATTTGTTACAGTTGTGGCAATTTGTACCAAGTAGTCAAGAAAAAACTGTGAAGGTACTACTAGGCCCTTGGGAACATTAACTGTCCAGTCAAACGGATAGCAGCTGTTAAACTATGAATGACCTACACTGTATGCAGCAAAGCTCCGTAGCGAGGAAGATAGGTTTATACAAGTTTCACTGCGTTTTTGCCGTTCAGTTTAAATAACTTTGAATTGAACACAATACAATTTTGTTACAGACAAATATTAGACAGAGTTGATGAATATAATCAAAACGGATTAGTTGCTCAAGTGTTACGGAGAGCCTTCCACATGCTTACCAGTAATTTGTTTCACAATAACACTTAGGTCCTATATGAGCGTTACCTAAGTGACTGTGTACGCGCAGAGGATATTAGTTATTTTCTGGTAGGAAGTGTACCGATTTTAAATTTCATGTAGTTCTGAGTGAAACCCACCGAATTTATTATAATGAACTGGTTTTATAAGACTCATCCAGGAAGATAGGCTGCTGAGCTTCCACACTGGTTCCACTGACATATAACAAGCTTGACACTATACCACTGCACAGTTAAATATTCATTCCCAGTTAATGGACTACCCAACCAAGCAATGACCTATTGGACACAGTAGAACGTCGACAAAATAGGATTACATTGCTGAATTGGTATATTTCATTAATCGGATATGCAGACAGCAACATCTAAATGGCAGCGTCAGTTAGGAAGACTTACAATTAAATTGAAGTACCGTCGTTGAAACAACTACTGCTAGGTAAAGTAATTACACTTGTTCAGATTATTTAGAAAACCGATTCTGAAGAGGGTGACATAATTTTCAACCACTTTACACCCTTTTAACGAGCTGTTTTGCGAGGAATCAATTTTGATCAATTTTTCCACACTCAGTAATTCATGTCTTTGCAATAATAGGAAACTGTTTTTGAATTAGGGACTCAACCAAAGTAAGTTTACTTCTGCCAGTCCTAGAGATGTAAGAAAATACCATAAGGAATTTTATGAGAATATGTGTCCGTGCTATTCACCCATGGATTACCTAGAGAACGTCATAATGATATCCCACTAGGACACAGTAACCTAGTTATATGTTGAGAATACCAATAAATTTCGTGAGGGACGCCTCACAGGTATGTCACACCGAGCGAGAATTTCTATTGCGCGGGTTCTCCCTTTCCCTGCCCGTCTGCTTAGCTGAATGTTGGGTTTGGCGCCCTCTGTAGTAATAATAATAATAATAATAATAATAAAAACATGATTTAATTCAACGGCGATGAACTTGAACAAGCGTTATAGGACAACCGCCCCGAACAAATAGAACAAACAATCATGAAGAAAATTATGTCAAGAAAAAAGAAAAAGTAACGTGCTGGCCTCCTATGCAGCGGGCCCGAGTTCGATTCCCAGTAAGGATGGAGATTTTTTCCTGTCATGGACTGCGTGTTGTGTTGTCATCATCATCATTCCATCCTCATCACCGCCACGAGAGTCGCCCAATGCTGCGTCCACTGAAATAAGACTCGCTCTTGGCGGCCGAAGTTCCCCGGATGGGGCATACCGGCCAACATTGCCATAAGATCATTTCGTGTTTTCCCCCCTTCTCTATCGCAAGTCGGCCATCATGAAGAGTGTGTGCTTCACGCGGAATATAGCCAATCTCCACACAATGGACGGCGTGCGTATTTGTTTGGCCACGCCGTAAATTCGCACATGTGCGACTACGAGGAAAACAAACTGTGAAGCAACCTTTAAGTCACCCTGTCATCCATGGCTAATCCTACCACCCGATAGGAAAAACACGATTTCGATTCCATTACAGGTTACATTGTAATATTCTTCTTAGAAAAGAATAGAAAATAAATAGTAAAAGGTAAATATTTATTGGTGAACTAGTCACAAATTTCGAGTTATGTTCAACACATAGGCATCAAATTAATAGCTTGTTCCATAGTCGTATACCGAACAAACTATTCATGGCTCATTTCTGGACACGTTCAATGCTCTTTCTAGACTTTCTTGTAAGCCTCTTTGAAAAGATGTTATTGGTTTCTACAAGTAATATGATTTCGCTATTTGATCCCAGCAACTAATATTATGGTCAATTTAGTTATTGCCTCAATATAACTTTTCCACACTAATTGCTACCCCAATGTTTGGCTTGGTTTTTATTACGTATCATCTTGACGTAGGTGATTAATAGAGTTCAATATATTGCCAAGGGCCATGCTACTGTGTGCATATTTGTGATTCACCAACTAAGAGAAAGATAAGCCAACATCCGAACCATGCATGAAATAGTTGACCTTAACAGCACTGTAAGTAAAATTACGGTTATGATAAAATCTTATTCGAGCTATAGTCCAACCAGTGCTTATTCCAGACTAACATCTCTGATTTCGAAATCAAACCAAGATGAAACAGTGTGAGTATTGATTAGTTCCATACTAAAACTCTGAACCTCTGGAACCAATTTTGTGTATTCAGTCTACGAAGCCACTGAGACTATCGATTTTCAACTTAGAAATTACTAAATATTGTTTGTATCTTTCTGAATTTGCACAAACAGGGATTCCACGTATACCTTCTGCCTGTACTGCGTATCAATATAGGTGTTGATGCAGCCTAATAAAATGGAATATTGCCGTGAATATTCATCGTGACTACTATCTGAGGTGTCGAAGCGACGCACCGCGACAAGCCGCCTGGGCGGTTGCGCAAATCGACCCCGGAACGATGGCACATACCAGGTGCCGATAGGCAACAAACTGCTCCACAAGCCACACGCTTTAGAACGCACTAGCCACCCTTTACAATCGACTTTAAGAACTTTGATAATATAAGCCATTGTACACTATTTAATACGCAAGTGATGCAACATTCCTTCTCAATATGCTTACTGCCACACGCCTTACAGAACTGTATTTACTAGCAGAAACCACGACTAAAGAAGTTTTACAAGGTTTGAGCCCATAGCGAACCTTCCCCCTACGACCGGAATTACTCAGTCCCTACAGGAGAATCTCGTCGGGTTAAATCGACCTTTTGAACAAAAGAACAGTAGTACGACACACTGGAATAACGAATCTGGAGACAAAGTCGACCTTTAGCGATGAAACACAGTACTAAAGCTGTTACAAATTTTTGATAATTAGCAATGTATCCTACCACACTGGAGATACACTTTACGTTTGTACATTCAGCCCTATTACATCGTACAATATGACACTAGAAGACACTGCAAACCCTGAGGATGAATCATATGTTGCAGCACTACACGTAAACCCAATAGTGAAAAATTGATTCTCATGTTATTGGTAATACCATGACACACTCTGCACTTGAACACGAATTACAAATTACATATTCATGAAGCAAGTTATTTTTATTTATAAAAACAGATACAACTTACATATTTCCCTAATGCTACTTTAAGAAGCCACACTGCGTATATCACCTTTATTACTGAGATCCCATTGCTGAACGCATCTACACACTTAAGTTCGTCACCGAAGGACTATCGATGGTGCCTACGAGAGTCGTCGATCCAGCACAGCCGTGTGTTAAAGTCGCAGGCAAGATGAACACAAGTGACTGAGGTGTCAAAACAAATGAGGGTTCACATTTGAAATAGTGGCACTCTAAGTGCCATTGGCGACGATAGGAGGTTCCAGAAGTAAGCATATGAGGGAGCCAGTAATGATTTAAGAGATGAAAGGAAACAGTTTTTATTTAATAACAAGACTCAAGGAGCAATTATAACAAGAGATTAAAAGACGTCAAACAGTACCCTCACAGGAGCTAGAATTTTCAAAGTACCTGCACAATTTCGAGAGATTGAGAAATAAAAGATATTGTAGATTGCATCAGAATTGATAATAGAAGAGTTGACTCTGTCCACGCAGCTCTATCTACTAATAATGATTATTGTGTTAAGCACAATGTTATTTATCTTCGTCGCACAGTTTTCCTGCATATTAGATTTTATTATTTTGTTATATAAAGAGTGACAATTTTTCCTTCCCTCTGAGCTTGGCCATAGACTTAAGTACATTTTGTGCCATGTGTATGCCGATAATTAAATAAGGGAATTGTCTTATTGCAGCTAGATGTAAGTAGTATGAGCGAACATGTCTTGATGAAAGTACGTAAAGTCTGGCAATTCTTATTGGTTCATTTATTAATAGCATTGTTGAGGGAAAGTATCCCTCTAACGTCAGCGTCATTTCCACTGCTGTGACTGATTCAGTGATTTACGATTTTCCCTTGTGGAAACACATTTGAGATGGAATACGCGTACTCTAACGCGAATTGCCATATTGCCCTTTTGATTTGGGTTAAGGCAACAATTCTAATTGAGCGGAAGTTAGCGTGGGTTATTTCCATGAGAAATGGTAGTAGTCACCTGCGACAAGGGAAGACTATGATGAGTGATCTTATTAATAACATCGCTGCTTAACTTCTTAGTACCCTACCAAGTATGCTTTGTACACAGCACAACACTTTACACCAACAACTTTGATCAGAGGAAACAATTTTGATATGTTGCTATAATTCAACCTCTCAGGGTACATAAAATTGAATTTATGGCTCCTCAGGGTTAGAACACATCTAATAATAGGTTCCCATACTACAGTGCACGCAAAATGCCGTGGCCAATAGATGCTCAGTCGGCAGGGAAAGCATGGGAGAGCGGCATTGGTGGGGGTCGCTCAGAGCAGTGTAGGGGAAATCCCTAGCTCTGGAGGGGAATTACTATTCTAAACTGAAGCCTACACTCACATTTTTGGTTAAGTATTAAGCAGGGCCCCTCCACAGCGACACTTGCATGGTGACCATTCAGAAAGATCTGTCATCTCTTCTTTGGTTAGTATTCAAAAAGAATTCTGCCGAAAATCCAGTGATTTATTTTCGCATAGCTTGTTATATTGTAACTTTCAGAGAAGATTGATAAGTGGGCAATGTCGACTAAAACCTACAAGTTTCTCTTGTTGCCATGTTACAAATTATTCCTTTTGCCAAAACTAAGCGGATTTTATAGTCTCACGTCACTAACACATTGTACAGACGCAGTTGCGAGAGAATTCGCAAAGAGTGGTTTATTAAGTTTATCAGGTGAGGTTCAGATGGCCCCAAGCACTATGGAACTTCACATCTGAGGTCATCAGTCCCCTAGAACTTAGGACTACTTAAACCTAACTAAGCTAAGGACATCACACGCATCCATGCCCGAGGCAGGATTCGAATCTGCGACCGTAGCAGAAGCGCGGTTCCGGACTGAAGAGACTTGACCCGCTCGGTCACAGCGGCCGGCATCAGGTGAGGAACCGAGGCAAAGTAGAGTCAGAATTTTATGACAAATAAAATATGCAGTGACTTCATTTACGTTGTTCCAAAACTAATAGAATTTCTCTTAACACACGCTATCAATAGCCCTTAAAAATTTCATTCCTTCATCAAAAAAGACTGTAGTTAGTTAAATAACACGGTAGATAATGAAGTTTTGCATAATAACTATACGGCAAAATGCATCCTCTTTTTGTGCTATCATTTGCCAAAATTTCATTTCGATGTTTCAAACCTTTTATGAAATATGAGAAATGTTCTTCATATTTCACTCTGGCTTTATCGCTGGCGTGGAGCAATCGCAGAGTGCGCTACGTCAGATCAGTTTTCTCGAGATTGGTGACAGATAGAGACCTCTAACAAAGTCTAAAGAAAACTTCAATATGTTAGATAAATTTCGTATGCAGCTTACACCTGCTTATAGACGAACACCAAATCATGTTATTGGTAAGCATTCAGATCCGCACGATGGCATATAATTCCCCTCTCTTTTCCACTTTTGGGTTGACGGGAAGTATTATCGTTAACACATGAACGTGGCCCATTCTATTACCCCTTTGCAAGTTCAGCGTTTCACGATGACACGGTCCTCACAGCATACTTCACCAATTCGTTCAACGACATACCAACGTTCTTCCTGTTGCCAGTTGTGTTATGTGAAATAAATCTTCTGCGTTATAAGCTCATAACTGAAATAGTAATAGAACTAACGTAACACGGTGTGTACTATTGTATGCATCCTGACTAGTATCAGACGGTGCTGTAACTAAATCCTCATAAACAAGTGATAGCTACTTTCACCGAGACACTTCAGCACGGTCGCGCTCTAAATCAGCTGCTGTAGATTCTTACCGACAGGAGCTGTATTATGTTTGCTCTACTTACCAGTGTTGAAACAGCTGCACCGTTCCAAAATCACCCATCGTCATCAGGTTTAATGTTTGAGCCGTTGGATAATAAGCTATACACCGCTCACTAGGTCAATATAGTGGCTGATTTCACAAATATAGCAAATTATACAATTTTGTTAGAAGATTTAATGAAAAAGTCCAAACGGCACCTACTAGTTTCATGCAAAGGATGTAATGACAAGGTGATTCTTCGAATTCTGTCACTCGTCACGGCAAATAGGCAGAAGGCTCTCAACACTGTGGAGGAGGACAGGCAACAAAACGCACTGAAATTTGGCCTTCCACAAATTTAAGAACAGTTTTATGGCGTTAAGTGAAAAAGAAAGGAAAACAGATCAGAAAATTATATATATGACCCTCATTTTACTATCAGATTACGAAAAGTTGCATAGGTTCATATTATCATTCAGAATACCCAGACTGACGTGAATGGTAGTCACAATGTCAAGATTTTCTTCGGCATAACAACGTTTCTGATATTTCAGGAGACAATGAATTATATTTCGACGGTCACTGCAAGGACATTTGCAAACGTACAGATTTCGAGATTCTGTACCTCGATTTCGAATGGGTTGTAGTTCATTTTGTTATATAGCTAAAAGTGGGAAGAGGAAGCGTTGTACCATTGCTTCATTGTATGTTAGAAACGTCAATGTAACACCATATGCGGAAATGAACACCCATCCATAGAGTATGCGAGTGAAACTGTTGTTGAAAGACAAGAGCGTTAATTGGAAATCTTGAGGGCTGACCACAATATGGGGAAAAAAGTATGGTGATTTTCCTAAATTATCTAATGAGCTACTAGGGTGTGGTGACTGCGCGAGCCTCACCAATAGATCGTCGCACAGGCATGAACAGTGCATGAAGTAAGAACAAAGTATTTGAATGAAAATTGTACGAATTTATTTTGACCTCCTCTCTTTTAATGTATAGTAACTAACGTCAGTTTGCACAGATGTGAGCTGCTGGTGGGCAAAATACATCTTCCAATCCCAAAGGGTAATCACAGATGTTAAGCGGCGAAAGGATCAATTAGGCGTGCCGAGGGTGTGGTCTGGGGGGCGCCATAGTCCGCTCTTTCATTCCGCGTCTCACTGTACTGAAACCGGCCAACGCAAAATAGGTTCGGACACACGTCGCAGGCAGTGTTACAAATTAATTATAAACTCGAAAAAAATAAAATGTATGTATTTAATATTTTGTTTTAATGTTTTGCAGAGCATACTGAGGTTAACCTGCGCCCCTGGCAGAAATGTCATAATGGCGCCCCTCCTCTCTTCCTGTAAGGCTATAATTTTGTTAGAAGATTTAATAAAAATCAGACTTTACAGGAAAATATTGCAGAATGAAGTATACAACAAATAAAATGTATTATTGCAGTAAATAAATTTAAAATTGTACAGATATTCTGAAAAAATTGGAAGTAAAAATTCTATATATTATAGTTCATAGAAGCTACTATACCTTGGTAATAGTATGAAGTATGATGAAGAACAGTTTTTATTTGCTCATAAATTTTAGTAGTGTATACAGAATGTTTCACAATTCATGTCACACACTTCTAGAGGTTGAGAGGAGACTTAGTAGATCAAATTTCACATAGGAACCCATATCCGGGAACGTCATACAACGACGCCACAGAGCGCCAAAGCTGTAGGCGCCGGGGCCTGAAAGTGTGTGTTAATACAGAATGATTCCGTGATGATGTTCATGGATGATAGAGAAGAATAAATATATCAGTTTGAGGTAAGGGTCCGTGTACAGGATTCGAACGAGTCAAAAGTTACAAGCGAAAACCATTCTAATACCTCAGACTGTGGAATACATGTACCGGTACTGTTATTGCTAATGTTGTAGGATACGCAACTTTCACAGGTGATAGTATGTACCAAAACAAGTAAATATCTCTAGTAAATATGGACTATAAAATGCATAGCTTAAGAGTTATGAGCACTTCTTCAATAGAGAAGACATGTTTCACACTAGCGAAGATGTACAAGTGCTCTGAGTTTCTCAGCTTTGTATTTTAGGCCCATATTTACTATTTTTTTCTTATATTGGTCTATACCACCACCTATACCACCACATATGAAAGTTGCAACAACAGTATCAGTACAACTATTCCACTATCAGAGGTATAAGAACGGTTTTTGCTTGTAACTTACGATGGTTCTTTTCCGGCACAGGCACCCTTGTCTCAATTGATATATTTCCCCTTCTTCATCATCTTTCATAGTATATAACACCATCACGGAATCACCCTGTATATACATACATCTACAGGCGCCCGAGCTTGTAAAATTGTTGCTCTGTAGCGTCGTTGGCTGACGTTTCTCGATATGAGTTCCTATGTAAAACTTAATCTAAGTCCCCTCTACAACATCTAGAAGAGTGTAACATGAATTGTGGCAGCGCGTAATGGCCGCGTAGTTTGAGGCGCCATGTAGCAGATTGCGCTGCCCCTCCCGCCGAGGTTCGAGTCCTCACTCGGGCGTGTGTGTGTGTGTTGTTCTTAGTATAAGTTAGTTTTAGTAGTGTGTAAGTCTAGGGACCGTTGACTTCAGCAGTTTGGTCCCTTAGGAATTCACACACATTTGAACATTTTTTTGATCATGAATTGCGAAACACCCTGTACATTAGTAATTAGGAAATAAGAATGTATCACTTTCCTGAAAGTGTGTTTTTATTATGATTTTGCTTTGCATTTCCTTGCTTTGAGCGGAAACTGGAAATTTGTGGTAAGTTACTGTGGGATTAAACTGCTGAGGTCATCGGACCCTGGGCTTACACACTACTAAATCTAACTTAAACTAACTTACACTAAAGACAAGACATATATCCGTGCCTGAGGGAGGACTCGAACCTTCGCTTCGATTGGGGAGGGGGAAGGGAGGGGGCGGGGGGGAGCCGCGTGAACCGTGGTAAGGCGCTTCAGATCGCACGGCTGCTTTGAGCGAAGCCTACTCATTGACTACGTCATTTACGTCCAGCTACTCTGTCCTTAAGAAATATAAATTGACTCTCTGATTTCGCTCACACTCGACCTTAACCAGTATTTTATGTTCTTCAATTTGCCGAAATTGTATTCACAATAGGTTCTGCAATCACTGGCATTATCGTAAATAATCTCGTAGCTGTATCAATGATCGTAAAAGCTTTTCCTGACCCATAGTCTGAAAAAAAACCTCGTAATGGGAAGCCGTCTCAACGGAACTTGATTGAAGCTGTTTCATTAAATAGCTCCACTTTATCAATTTGTCTGCTACATGTGGCACCAATATCAACTGGTCATTTTTCTGTATGAACTACGTTCAGCTATAAAAGTTAGCATTCAACCGCTTTTAGTCCTTCACACGACTCAATAACGCCTTTGGAGAGACAATGCTACCTCCATATTTTCAAACTTAGCTCACGAAGTTAACCGCTGAAAAGCTTATCAACACATTTGCGGCTTTCATAAATTAAAATAGAAAATAGCACATCGGAACGTGAGCCCTCGTCTTTCATTAAAATTGTCGACTGCTGCCAATAGTCGTCTCATTTGACACCGCACATCACATGAGGCCCTGTTCTCCTGTGTCGCTATGGTCTCCAGGTGAGTCAAGTTGACCAAGGTTCCGAGGAAGATATAGGAGAAATAATACATGTGGTTGGCGAGTGCCAGAGAAAACCTGAGTTTTCCACGGAGTGCGAAATGCATAACAGATTACGTTTGCTTGAGTTGAACATTAACAGGCAGTGCAGGATAAGTATGCTTCTACCGTCTAAAGGAAACTGGTAATAACGAATACTCTAATTCCCGATACACTAATGCCATCTACAGGCTTTAAGGAGGTTCAGATGATATAAAATATATATTTAGTTAATTTTTGAAATATTTGTCTGACAGAACAAGTTTTCATTATAAAATTAACTAACTACATCTTCATAGCTTCTGATCCTGTGATTCTTAGTAGTAGATGGAACATTAGGCACAACTTTCCTTAGACCTCAGTTTGGATTCGGTCGAAATGTTGGAACACGTGAAGCAATACTGACCTTACGACTTATCTTAGAAGAAAGATTAAGAAAAGGCAAACCTACGTTTCTAGCATTTGTAGACTTAGAGAAAGCTTTTGACAATGTTGACTGCAATACTCTTTTTCAAATTCTAAAGGTGACAGGGGTAAAATACAGGGAGCGAAAGGCTATTTATAATTTGTACAGAAACCAGATGGCAGTCATAAGAGTCGAGGGGCATGAAAGGGAAGCAGTGGTTGGGAAAGGAGTGAGACAGGGTTGTAGCCTCTCCCCGATGTTATTCAATCTGTATATTGAGCAAGCAGTAAAGGAAACAAAAGAAAAATTTGGAGTAGGAATTAAAGTTCATGGAGACGAAGTAAAAACTTTGAGGTTCGCCGATGACATTGTAATTCTGTCAGAGACGGCAAAGGACTTGGAAGAGCAATTGAACGGAATGGACAGTGTCTTGAAAGGAGGATATAAGATGAACATTAACAAAAGCAAAACGAGGATAATGGAATGTAGTCAAATTAAATCGGGTGATGCTGAGGGAATTAGATTAGGAAATGAGACACTTAAAGTAGTAAAGGAGTTTTGCTATTTAGGAAGTAAAATAACTGATGATGGTCGAAGTAGAGAGGATATAAAATGTAGACTGGCAATGGCAAGGAAAGCGTTTCTGAAGAAGAGAAATTTGTTAACATCGAATATAGATTTATGTATCAGGAAGTCGTTTCTGAAAGTATTTGTTTGGAGTGTAGCCATGTATGGAAGTGAAACATGGACGATAAATAGTTTGGACAAGAAGAGAATAGAAGCTTTCGAAATGTGGTGCTACAGAAGAATACTGAAGATAAGGTGGATAGATCACGTAACTAATGAGGAGGTATTGAATAGGATTGGGGAGAAGAGAAGTTTGTGGCACAACTTGACTAGAAGAAGGGATCGGTTGGTAGGACATGTTTTGAGGCATCAAGGGATCACAAATTTAGCATTGGAGGGCAGCGTTGAGGGTAAAAATCGTAGAGGGAGACCGAGAGATGAGTACACTAAGCAGATTCAGAAGGATGTAGGTTGCAGTAGGTACTGGGAGATGAAGCAGCTTGCACAGGATAGAATAGCATGGAGAGCTGCATCAAACCAGTCTCAGGACTGAAGACAACAACAACAACAACTTTTCTTACCTCAGTACACAGGCCAGTCAATGGACCAATGAGCCAGAAGAATAAAGAAAAGGAAGTTAAGAAACAGTAACCTTAATGAGGAAAAATTGTATTAGATCACTACAACGCAATACGAAACATTCTCGAGAAAGGTCGCAAAAACTTTTGAATCTCACCGTGTCAAAATAATATTCTAGACAAATAATGTTCTATGAGTAGTAAGATCAAGCGAGAATCATGTCAACAAAAACATATAAAGATAGAAAGGTCGGCAATTTATAAAGTATGCTGCCCATCCCGCAATTCAAAGTGTATTGGACAAGCGGGAAGAGCATTTTTGTTCAGATGGAATGAACATAAAGATGCATTCAGTTAAAGTAACTGAGACAGATCAGCTGTTGTGATCGATGAGTACGAAACAGACCATCCCATTAAAGGCGGCCGGAGTGGCCGAGAGGTTCTGGACACTACAGTTTGGAACCGCACTACCCCTACGGTCGCAGGTTCGAATCCTGCCTCGGGCATGGATGTGTGTGATGTCTTTAGGATAGTTAGGTTTAAGTAGTTCTAAGTTCTAGGGGACTGATGTCCTCAGAAGTTAAGTCCCATAGTGCTCAGAGCCATTTGAACCATCCCATTAAGAAGACGCCAAATACATTCTGCACATGGGACAAAATGCACGAAAACTTGACTTTGTGGAAGATTTTAGATGAAAATAAACACAAAATAATCAAATGGTTCTAATGGATGTGAGCACTATGGGACTTAACTACAGTGGTCATCAGTCCCCTAGAACTCAGAACTACTTAAACGTAACTAACCTAAGGACATCACACACATCTATGCCCAAGGCAGGATTCAAACCTGCGACCGTAGCAGTCGCGTGGTTCCAGACTGTAGCCCCACTCCAGCCGGCACAAAATAATCTTAATGCAAAAAAGAAAGACAACGGAACGAGCTTTCGTAATAGCTTTTTAGAATTATTTTAAAGCAGATGCATAATTATTGACTTGTAACACTTCTTTGACAAAACACCTAAAAGATAACGATCATACATAACACGTAAGCAGCATATTTGAAAATAACGAAAGGTAGCATTCTGTAACGTGGCCGTTTTGTCTCACACTAACATATTTCAGAGGGTGAAATGTAAATTCCCTTGATCAAGTAATCGTTCATTAGACCGCTCCGCAATTGCATATCTGGATTAGCATTATCATAGGCGGTTTTTTTTCACTGCGTGTTTTTCTGCGTTTCTTATGTTGTTGGAGGACGTTTCGTAGGCCCGAGAGCTCACAAAATGGATGGGCGGTATGAGCGTCCGTCTTAAAAGGAATCTGCTGCTCAAATTCCGCTGTACTCTGGACAATCGCCCGACCGCAGGCAGCAAGCCTGGCGTTCTCGTTCCCACGGACTCCGCTCTAGAAGAGATGGCTCACACACATTCCTCTGTCGAAGGAAACACTGAATTCCTCGCAAAGCTCTTTTATGCAGGTGTAGTTTCTCTTGAGGCAGCTGAATGTCCATTACTATGCCTCGGAGGAACGTCCAGTTTAAACTTCAGAGTACAACCTCCACTGTCATTTTCAACAGAACCCGCACTTTTGCGCTGTGTTTCCATGCCGAGACTTTCATTCTTCCTTTTCAGAATCATGTCTTAGAATTGGAGTAGACTCAAGGATCTAACCACCTAGGAGCGGTTGGCTCAAACAAAATGAAATGGAAAAGGGTAGCAGATTGTTTAACACTATTTCATTCCTCGGAACTCGGAATCTTCGTACTCATTGGCGGAGATTCCAAGTCCTAATGGCAAGGTAGTTGAGTTTCATAGAGCTATTAGAGAACTCACTTTGATTTAGGATTCTATAAAATACTTCATTTCAAGCTCTTGTAGAGTACAAACACCTCTCAGGATCTTGTAGAGCTTAAACACTTCAGGTTAGGACTGGTGAGATGATGAACGAAACGAACCGCTCTACCGCAGAAAAGATGTCTATGCTTAAGCACTAAGCGCAAAAGGGGAGCCGACATAACATCTTCCAGCTGCTGCTGCAGCCAGACCGTTTATTTGCGTCTTGCCCGATTAGTAAGCTGGCACACCGTTACGGCTGTCGAAGCAGCTTAGAAACAAATCTAACCAGCCCCCTTCAGGAGCCGAGTATGCAATCTTCAAATCAGACATCCAGCTTGTTGATTTCAGTGCACATTTTTTGGAATCTAATGGTGTTTGCTCCTACATTGCAGTGTACTTTCTGCATGTAATTAATAGCTTACGTAGTGATTGGTCATGTCTGTTAAGTTCTAACTTGACTTTGTTTTATCGTCCCTAGCCACATGTCCCAAGGATATACTTAGAGTTGTATTCCCTTGTCCAATTATTAATGATTCATTCATTAATTCAAGAGTCAAAACTTCCAAAACGGAACGCAACTCATAACATGTGGTACTTGTGTTGAACAAATTGGAGATCCAATTTGGTCCCTTGTGGACCTCCGTCTGGAGGTCCCTTCTGCACACCTCGGTGTTCCAAACGTATGCTACACCAGGATATCAACACAATTTGAATACGGCGAATAGATAAGTCAATGACTGGACGGGCAGTTCATAATTTTGTACGACGCTGCTGCCATCCCAATACGCTCGACATTACAGATCTTGAGATTGGACCGTTCACTGTTTCTATTTTTCTTCTTTTTTCACAGTTCAGTACACCTTCTTCCCATTGTCATGCTTCATCTGTGTCCAGTCTTTGACGGGCTCTCCACTGAGCCATCTTATCACTAAATCTGACGGGAGCTCGATAGCGAGTTTCCCTTGTCAGCCCCTCAAATCGGCTCAGCCCACGGGCTTACACCGCACTGGGCAAAGACTGTCGGACGATACGAGGCAGTGACGTCACCGCGTGGATCAGCTGCTCCGCACAGAACGGAAGAGGGCGTGCAGTTCACACCTCTACTGTGATATTAGAGTTGTTTGCAAAAATGCTACTCTTTATGCCCACAATTGCATACACACACTTTATTTTCCGGCTAATTTATGTACTTCTATTTCGTACATGAAGTTTAACTTTTACAAGTTAATCAAAACTACAGGCTGTGGCCGTGGCCTCTCGTAGTGTACTTACAGCTATATTGGAAAACAAGTTTCAGTCAACATATGCACCTCAGGGTTGTGACTACAACTTCCACACGCCGCCGCCACGTCGTGAGGCTCAGTTTAATTTTTATTATAGTTATCTACTACATTCTTTATTAATTTCAGCTGACCAAGGTTCTTGTACTTATGTATTGCTTTCGTAGTGTCTGAATCTCGAATATGACCAAGTCGATTGTAAGAAATCCTAATATTCTGCATTAAGTGTACCTGGATTGAAAAAATGCAATATGTTACTTTCCCATTCCATTGCTGGGTTGTTTCGTTGTGCACTCCCAAATATTTGTATCTGTTCACGAAAGTTAGAGGTTTGGCTCCATTTGTACAAAACACTTTACATAACGGTCAATCTTAAATGTTGTGTGCATTATGTCAAAATAAAAAAATCGACGAAATCGTTACATAAGAATTGCTAGTACATAATAAGGTATGTAACATATTAAGTATCGCAATAAATCTGAAACGAAGAAAATCTGGCCACAAATCGATAGTAAAAGCTGCCCAATGTTATTTTTAAAAGAAATATAGCCGATATACTTTCAAAAATTATTGTTTATAAAAAGTACACAGCGGCAAAAACGTTAGGTCATGGACCTACGTCGACGAATTCACTACTCGAGACAGAGAGCCAAAGATACAGTATGTGATCAAAAGTATCCGGAAACCCCCGAAAACATACGTTTTTCATATTAGGTGCATTGTGCTGCCACCTACTGCTAGGTACTCCTTATCAACGACCTCAGTAGTCATTAGACATCGTGAGAGAACAGAATGGGGCGCTCCGCGGAACTCACGGACTTCAAACGTGGTCAGGTGACTGGGTGTCACCTGTGTCATACGTCTGTGCGCGAGATTTACACTCTCCTAATGATTCCTTGGTCCACTGTTTCCTATGTGATAGTGAAGTGGAAACGTGAAGGGACACCTTCAGCACAAAAGCGTACAGGCCGACCTCGACTGTTGACTGACACAGAACGTCGACAGTTGCAGAGGGTCGTAATGTGTAGAAGGCAGACGTCTATCCAGACCATCACACAGGAACTCCAAACTGCATCAGGAGCCATTGCAAGTACTATGACAGTCAGGCGGGAGGTCAGAAAACTTAGATTTCATGGTCGAGCGGCTACTCACAAGGCACACATAACGCCGGTTAATTCCAAACGATACCTCACTTGGTGTGAGGAGTGAAAACATCGGACGATTGAACAGGGCAAAAACGTTGTGTGGATTGACGAATCACGGTGCACAATGTGGCGATCCGATGGCAGGGTGTGGGTATGGCGATTGCCCGGTGAACGCCATCTCCCAGCGTGTGTAGTGGCAACAGTAAAATTCAGAGGCGGTGGTGTTATGGTGTGGTCGTGTTTTTCATGGAGGGGGCTTGCTCCCCTTGTTGTTTTGGGTGGCACTATCGCACCACAGGCCTACATTGATGTTTTAAGCACCTTCTTGCTTCCCACGGTTGAAGAGCAATTCGGGGATGGTGATTGCATCTTTCAACACGATCGAGCACCTATTCATAATGCACGTCCTGTGGTGGAGTGGTTACACGACAATTAACACCCCTGTAATGGACTGGCCGGCACAGAGTTCTGACCTGAATCCTGTGCAACATCTTTGGGATGTTTGGAACGCCGACTTTGTGGCAGACCTCACCGACCGACATCGATATCTCTCGTCAGTACAGTTCTCCAGCGTTACCCATGGAGGGCGTCACGAACTTGTCAGTCATTTTCAGCTAGGTGTCGCTGGCCGTTCGCCGGCTGTTGTGGCCGAGCGGTTGTAGGCGCTTCAGTCCGGAACCTCGGTGCTGCTACGGTCGCAAATTCTAATCCTGCCTCGGGCATGGATGTGTGTGATGTCCTTAGGTTAGTTAGGTTTAAGTAGTTCTAAGTCTAGGTGAGTGATGTCCACAGATGTTAAGTCCCTTAGTGCTTAGAGCCATTTTAACCATTCAGCCAGGTGTCCGGATACTTTTGATCACATAGTGTATTCCTATGGCTTTATTTGTTAACTGAGAGTGTCTCCATGCGATCTGTGCTAGTATTTAGATGAAATTATTTTATTAAAAACTGTGTTACAAAATATCGGCGAACATTCCTGGGTACAGGTCAACAGTGTAGATTTATTATTAATTTCATCAACTGCATCTGCAGATGACATCCAACTACAGACAAGCAGATTTTATTGCTTCCATGTACCCTTTCTTACAGCAACACGCTCCCTCTCTTTTCTCTATTTTCGTTATCTTTCTCTAAGGCTATTTTCCTCCCATATATTTTCATATTATTTCACGTGCAATCTAAATCGCGATCAGACAACATATTGTAATCTGTCTATTCCTACTCACAAACATACATATCACGTCTGAAAGCTTCTAGTGTCACTTCAGAGTTTAATCCAAAGGAGTATTTATTATTCTTTGGAGAAGCACTTGTTAAAAAACGGCCATTCTGTATTTCGCAAGTTATTGCTTCTCAGTTCGTTGCTGTTTTTCCTCATATTAGCTACTTTATCGCATTCCCTAAGGACACTAATTGCCTGGTCTATTTTCATGCATTCTGTTTACGATTTTTTAATTTTTTGTAACCAAGTTGGCGGCAGTTGTACAACACTGTGCCATCTTCATACTAAAACAAATGCTTTCTAATACAGCTGCTCCAACACAGTTAGTAACAATAGTATTTCGACGGAGGCAAACAAATAACGCGCAAATCCTTAATAAAACGTAAGAAATCGTTTATAAAACTTCGTATTTATTATTTTGCAAATACTCTTTGTCTTTCTATTTGCTAAACAATATTTATTTTATTTGTGGTAATATCTTATGGCACTAAACTGCTGAGGTCATCTGTCCCTAAGCTTACACATTACTTAATCTAACGTAAACTAACTTACGCTACGGACAACACACACACCCATGCCGATGGAGGACGGGAGGAGCCGCGCGAACCATGTCGGGACGCTTGACCACGCGGATAATTCGCGCGGCCACCAAACAATAGTGACAGTATAATGCTGACCATTCGTTAACAGAGTTTCATGATTTCCTTACTGTAGGAGATCTGTGTGGAAATTGCAGGTCATTCGAAAAGAAACTATATACGGAAACGCGAAATAAAACATTACGTAATGCCTGGTGAGTACAGAGCCTGATCCAAATCTCAAAAGTTTGTTTTGGTCAGTGTTAAAGCCTACAATAGAAGGTGATGGCAACAGTGTTAAGTATGTATGCTGTGCGGAATGCAATGAGCTTCACGCGCACACTAAAGGGTCATCTGGCACTTATAATATTTCTCCTCATTCGTGCGTGACTAATAAAAAAGTGATATTTTGTTGACAAAACACGTCATCTCATATCTGCTTCGGACAAAATTACTGACCAGTGCATGCCCATGTGTACAATATACTAGATTTTATTTGAAGCAGTTGGAGGTGAAGGATTTTAGGATCTGGCTCAAACAATAGTTGACAGTGCAGTGACTTACGAAAAACTATCCGCAAAAGCTATTACGCCTCGTCCCACAACTGTCTCACGACATGTAACACAATAAGGGAAAAACCTTAGGAATGAAATTACGCCTGAGCTAATATATTAGTGAACACAGGTGAATGTTCGGCGACCACAAATTTTGTTAATCGGGGCTTAACATCACACGTCTCGTTTACGATGTTTCCAGACGAACCTAAAACCGGCGAAAAGATTATAAAGAAATTGTTGAGACTATTTATCTCCCTGTGTATTCACGTAAATAGTCTCATGGATGTACTGTCTACTACAGATAAAAGTGCCAACATTATCACTGCTATTCGTGAATATTCCTAGAAGGAATTGTTCCTGTCATACGCTGAACACAATGATAAGAAATGCGTTTAGTGTGCAGTACATGGCCGGCCGCGAGGGCAAACGGTTCTGCGCGCTTCAGTCCAGAACGGCGCAACTGCTACGGTCGCAAGTTCGAATCCTGCCTCGGGCATGGACGTGTGTGATGTCCTTAGGTTAGTTAGTTTTACATAGTACTAAGTTCTAAGGGACTGATGACCGCAGCTGTTAAGTCCCATAGTGCTCAGAGCCATTTGAATTTTGCAGTACATGTCATCCAGTTGTCCGCACTTTCATTTTATTCCGACTGCGGTGAAGGAACTTGTGACATACGCAAAGGAAAGTGGCCTTGTTCATAGTCTTGAAAGAACTCTGGAGCAGTCGAACAGTACTTGTTGAAAGACATGATTGACCATTCTAGAATCGGTGAAAAAGCAATACTCTACATTTTGTGAAAAGCTCACTGAGAAAGGAGAAATAAAGAGTATAGAAGGCACCGACATCACGTTGCTGGACGAATTGATTTCTCTTCTGACGGTGTGTATGCTATAGTGCTTTTATATTCAGTTGGTATACGTTAGCATGTGATTTATGTCTGGAATTTTGATGCAGTGACATCCCATATAACACTTCAAGGAGGCCTAAAAAGAACTAGAAACTGAGAAATCGCCTACATTGCACCTATTGTTGCCGCGGAAGATGGCGCTTCTGAAACATTTAAGCAAAAACCTCAAGACGAAGAGGCATCTGAAACAAACCTTTAGCGAATCCGACTGAAAAATTATTTAGAGGAAAAGTTAATAACTCAGACATACTTAGAGCTAGGTTCTTTAATATGGGCACCTTTTCGCCATCTGAAAATGCTCTCTGAATCTCAGAGGCGTGAAGCCATGGAAAAGGTGTGGCACATAATCTACGAACTGCTACGTAAACAATTCCGAGTGACCAGTCACAAAAGGATGCTCCCTCTCCAAGCACCGTCTACCAAAGGCAACCAAATTCGGCCGCAGAAAAGACGGTAACCCCAGAAATATTATCACCTACAGATTAGGCAAATGTATGTGAACTGTTTGTCGGACTGTCCAGGCAGAATTTGAGAGCGACTTTGGCGAAGTTCTGAGGTGCTGGAAAATAATTCTAATATTTTTAAGAACAAAACATTTGTTTTTGTTTTCAGTAGTAGTTTGACATCTTGCTGATTTGCCAAACAATATACTAAAACTCCTTTTTTTTCCCTAACAGGTGAAAAGCCTTATGGTGAAAAGCGCAAAAGCAAAAACCGAAGAAACAATGTACTCAACAGATTCTCATCAAGTACCACCTCCAACAAAAGTACAGAAATTTGCTTTGTGGGCAGACTCTGACGACAATCCGATTCCCACAGACTTTAAATTGCCATAATGTAGTTTGTTATTGGAATGAAAACGGGAAATTTTCCCAACTCACCAGAATATTGCCAGTAAAATTTTGTGTATAAAGTCATTCAGCTCTGCATAATAGAGAAATTTTACTTGTGCAGGATCCATTCTAAGCACATGACCGGCACTTTTGTATCCGGACAATGTTGTGCCGTTCTCTTTATTCACAGCAAAGTCTACTATCAGAGGAAATGAATGAAGGAATACGTTGTAAATATTTTTGCACGACATGTTTTGTTTTGTGTTCTCATTGAATCGGTTGCCATCATTCTATGTGTTTGTCAAGCAGCTTCCATTTATGCAGACTGTCAAATTAGTGTTTATTTATCGCTGCAGAATAAACGAAACCGCTTCGTAGCGAATTACTGTTGCATTGTAGACGATGTTGGCAGTTTTATCTCACCCCAAAACATCATGGCTTGCAGTTAGTGCAATGAAAATCCTTTAGCATGAAAACGCTTAATTTGAATAATCTGTTGCCACTAAATTCTACTGCGGACCCGGCTTAATGCCAAACTTAAGTTTTTTTTTAAGGCAAAACAAAAAAATTGTTTAACACGACAATAATCTGCTTCTCGGGCAAATTAGACATTCAGTTCATACTTTATGCAGTCGCAACAACACTCAAAATTTTTGTTGTTGTACTTGTTTGTTTGAAGAAAATAAACAATTCTTCATTTGTGCAAGTTCAATTAGTCTTAGAATTCGGTTCCCGATGTGTTGAAAATGATTGTGTGTCAAAATATAATTTATCATCATGTATAATGACCGAGAAATATTTCCGAAAAGAAGCCAGTATGTCGCGAAGAATGAAGGTATTCAAAGTGTAAATAAACGTATATACACAGGTGTATTAGCAATTACATATGTATATTAAAACAGCAAATAATATGTCAAGAAATTACGCCGAATATATTGATGAGCAATTATTTCGCAAGCACGGTAAAACGAAATTCCTTTAAGATAGACAAGTATTCTGACACCATCAGTTCGGTGGTGAACGCTTTTCAGAGTACTTAGCACGAGATGTGTCTTTGCTAGGAGCACCCAGCCCATCCAGTGCATTGGGCTGCGGTGAACTGAGCAGCCCAATGCTGCGGGCTGGCAGTGCGGCCGTTCAGCTGAGGATTTCAGCACACGGACTGGGTCGCTGGGAGAACTCCTGTGCGGCGGGCCGCAGTACAACATTCTAGCTCCGACAAAACGGACACCCCACAGTACCAATAGAGTAGCATTACGAATGCACCAAGAGTCACGTTTACATTACAGTACCGTGTACATTTCAGATCACAACAACCTCAGACATTTGGAGTAGTTTCAGCTTGATACACCGGAGATCAGGAGGCTGCGAGCTGTTGTGATGTGTGGCGTGAAATGGGACAACTAGTGACAGAATTCCACGATATTAATGTAAGGCGAATATCCATAGTATACTATGTTTTAGTTCTATATTATTGTATGTTCACTTCAAACGTGCTGGTAGATTTTTTGAGTTTTTACATTGGAAGCTAAATTCCACAACATGGTGATGAGAGAACTGCCTTTCGAAAGGCGTGAGTTGCAGTTGTGACAGAAATGGGATGAATGCTACCATTTATGACTGATAAATTATAATATCCACTTTCTTATATCCATAAAAATGAGAGAACTGCCTTTCGAAAGGCGTGGGTTGCAGTTGTGACGGAAATGGGATGAATGCTACCATTTATGACTGATAAATTGTAATATCCACTTTCTTATATCCATAAAAATGATGAAATGAAAATAAGGTTCAGAGTTTTTTTTGCTAGGATAACAACAACACAAATACGAAGGCTGTAAATTCAACTAAATACTTAGAGATTACAATTACAAATACAATTGGAACAATCACATAGAAAATGTAGTGGGTGGATCCAACCAGTTTTCTCCTCCGATTGTGAAACCTTCTGTTGGCACCCACCTACATAGGGAGAAATGATCATCACGATAAAATAAAATAGATCAGAGTACGCCCAGAAATATTTAAGTGCTTGTTTTTCCCGCGCGCCTTTCGAGAATGGAACGATAGAGAGACAGCTTGAAGGTGGTACATTGAACCCTCTACCAGGCACTTTATTGTGAATAGCATAGTAATCACGTAGATGTAGACACACGAGCCGTGTCTACGTTTAGTGATCTTACGACACGAGATGCTTTAGAAAAGCAGTCGATGACAAATGGCAGCATATACATATTTTTACACGTGGTTTCAACTTTAATGAATAGAATATAGCTGGCTGTAGACACAACTAACAACTCCCATAATATTATAAATGAGCCACAGAAGTCCCAACCACTGGTACTGATAAGCATTTTATTTCTCAATTTCTATTCCGACTTTATAGTAGTTACGAGACAGTTTTGGAAGAGAAGGTCGCTTAACACATCTCGCCCCAGCTTGCACAAATCGAAAAAGGTGCCATTGTTCATATCTCCAGAACCCGCTTAGTGACAGTTGTGTCATCCAATACTATAGCGAAATAACATCAAGAACTCCATTTTTTATCATAAGTGGGAAGTAGGAGGGAGCTCTGAATGAACCGTTGATCCTGTTTGGATAAAGTGACCCTGTAACAACGTAGTGCATTCACGGTTGTGGCAGAAGTGAGATAAAGGCTTCTTTTCGTAGTCCGAAGATGGGAATACGAGGGGACAGAAAGGTCACATACCTCTCTAGGTTAAGTCTTACGTTTCTCTCTATCTTGGTTGTGTTTTCGGTCGTCACTTGGGTCTCTTCTGTGTCTTGTCTGAGACCTATCTCGCCACCCATCCCATAGGGCCCTGGTCGACCGTCCCAAAGCACATCAAAATTCCCACACTACAGTGACATAGCACGATGCTAGAAGAGTCGAAAGAAAACAGCAAAGCCATTGAGTAAAATCTTCTCGGTTTGCAAGCTCTGTCACTTAAAATAAAACATTCAAGAATGGGTATCTGTCACCGCAATCGTCACCAAGAACTGAAGTCACTTACTGCCAGTGTTCTGTTTGTATACATATAATGACAGCATCTGGAACCTCCCTTAGAGGGCCGGAGTGATGGATGCACGAAAGGCAGGTAGGGCAGCTCCTAGTAGCTCTGTCTCACTGCAGCACTGATTGACGTCAGATGGCGCGAAGGGTCGGCACCACATTTGAAACTGCCGCTCTCGCATCCCTACAAGCATCAAATTTACTCATTTGTTTTCGTTCAATATCCAAACTCCATCACCACAACCTACTAAATGTGTGTCCCTCACCTCTGTGTACATTGTTGCTGCTAATTTCGGCCACTTATAACATAATGCTAGTATGATGGTGCTTGAGCATAAAATTGATGTCTTTTCGAATTGTACATTGTACCCTTTTTCTAAGCAATGTTGGTATGATGGTGCTTGAGCAAAAATTCTCGTCTTTCGAACTGTACATTGTACCGTTTTTCTAGGCAATGTTGATCCACGGCTGACATCTCAAGTTTCCTTTGCTTCATATGTAGTGAGTGATGTGAACAAAGCTCATCAACAACTAGATTTACTTAAATGCTACCACATTTACAGGGGACACCACACATGCGAGGAACTCGAAGACCTACGTTGTCTCTAACGAGGCGTAAGATGACTCTTATCTTGGAGGTGTGCCGGAACAACGGTCTCAGTCCATGTCTTTCCAGCACGCGTCCTACCTTGTTAGTAGTTGCTCCACAGCATGGAAGAAACACAGTTGGCTTGGTGTCTTCCGCGGATTCACGAGACGCTTTTTGTTGGTAGCACCTCAAAGCTGTTGCAATTTCACCGCTCCTGTAACCCTGCGTACTAACATGATCTGGATCACTTTCTTGTGTACAGATGTTCTACTTGAACGGAAGACAAGAGGCCGGCTTGGTCATTCAGTGTACAGAAAATTTAGGTACACTAACAGGCACTTGAACACCAACGGTTTTCAAAAATGGCTCTGAGCACTATGGGACTTAACATCTGAGGTCATCAGTCCCCTAGAACTTAGAACTACTTAAACCTAACTAACGTAAGGACATCACACACATCCAAGCCCGAGGCAGGATTCGAACCTGCGACCGTAGCGGCCGCGCGGTTCCAGACTGTAGCGCCTAGAACCGCTCGGCCACTCTTGCGCCAACGGTTTTCACAACCCTGTACAAAAGAAAGGGTCCTGAACACATTAACACACAGGGCAAAGATTAATTCTGACGACGACTATCTAGCGTTTGAATTTCAGCATTTGCAGCGTAGAAATTACAAAGGGTTTCAGGTGTCGCCGGCAAAAGACGCGTCGTGAGTCGGCGCAAGAGGCCAAGGCAGCTGCATTCTTTCCTTACTGTACAGAAACTAGTGGCAAGAAAGAAAACTTACTGAAGAGACATGGACTGAGGCAAGTGTTGCGGCCAGCCTCCGAGATAAAAGTATGTTACACCCCATTAAAGGCAACAAAAGTGTTCTAGTGTCTGTCGTGTATGTTGTCCCATGTGAAAATGGAAGCATTTAGATAGGTTATGCTATTTGCACTGTTGGTGAGCACTGTGAGGGGCATTCACGACATATCACACAAGGGGAACCTGTGAAATCGACAGTGGCTGAACATTGCCAGGAAAACGTGCATAAATTACAATGCGAAAGGGCGAGAATTTTGGCTTAAATACCATTATGCTGGGATTCTGTTATACAAGAAGCTGAAGAAAATAGGATAAACAGCTATAATTTCCCAGAGACCAGAGGTACACACTAGGACATGGTGGCGGGCTTTTCACATTGAGCGGAGGCAAAAACGTAGACCTGACGGTTGAAGGGATGCGTGAGCGGCAGTTTGAGATGTACTGCCTACTGATCGCGCCACTTGCCGTCACATTGTGTTGCAGCGAGGCAGAGTTGCTAGTTGCCTTCAGCACATTCGTCACTCCGGCCCTTTCGGGAAGGTTCCAGAAGTTGCCATTATATCTATATAAGTACAATACCGTGCCAGCCCCAGCATTCAGTGACGTTAGGTCCTGAGGGCGATGATGGAGACAGCTATCGAAAAGTCTAGTGTTTTATTCGAAGTGATGCAGCTTCCAAATCAAGAAGATTTTATTGAAGGATGCTACTGCAAGACTCTGAAAAGACTCAAAAAAGCCCAGTGTCAAGGTGGATATTTTGTGGTAATTTATCTTCTCCATTTAAAAAGATACAACGCTGCAGCAAACAATGCTGTGTTGGTGACAGTGTACAGCAATAGTGCACCATCATATGACGTGTCTGTTAGGTTGCGCAAACATTGTAGTGTATCAAACTAGTCTTAAAATGGCGAAGAACAAAGTGGTATACAATTTCGCTGTGGAGCAGAAGGATTGTTTGGGAAGAGGGAGGTCTGTTGCTCGAAGATCGCCGTCTCTCAATCGAGGTGATAGCGGAAAAAGTAGACGTCAGTGATGAGCCAGTTTTCCGCATCTTGCACGATATTTCGAATACGACAAATGTCGCAACCAGCTGGGTCTCACGACTACTCACATTCAATCAAAAAGCGCATTGAACCAGGACAGTAGCCGAAGTGATGGAGGTATCGAGTCAGTCCAGAGGACTTGGCTAGCAGCCTAATCACCATCGAGTACTACTAGGAATGTTAATATCAGTCCGAAAGAAAGTAGATTCATTACCGCAGAAAACGGCGGAACGCAGTCATTATCGGGAAAAGTGAGGCTGAGTGTTTGTTGAAGTACCAGGGTGTGGTGCAGAAAGATTATGCCCATAAGGAGCGAACCGTCATAGGAACGTACTACAGAAATATACTGACGAGTCAGCTGCCTCATCATCATCCCCTCCACTGCTTACGGTCACTGTATTAGCCTGGCACGGCATCCAATGGCCAGTGACTTGTTTCTCTTTTCTGGAAAGAAGTAACAAATACATTGGCATGACGACGAGTTGTTTCTGAAGTGGAATGTTTCCTGATAGAGCAAAATGTACCTCAATTTCTATAATAAATGTCTCCGCCATGTCATCCAGCACTAGGAAAGATGCGGGACGGGTGGACGTTAAAGATGGCTAACGCCGATCCTCATGATCGCAGATTTAGTTGTTTGAGGGGTTTGAGGTGCATCACGTGAAGAGGATAGATACCCGTTGTGGAATTAATGTCTCATTAGGTAGCACACAGACGCACCAAATAATGGTTGCTGAAAACACCTATGAACGCTAAACTTTCCCAATATCCGTTTATTAATGTTTATGTACACACTAACAATTCTAATGCTTTTTATTTTCTATTCCTTTCCTCCGAATCTCACATATACGCTGATGATAACAGAAAATGTTTTACAGTGAATGCCTTGATCAGACCCTAAGAAACTGAAACTGCAGCGCTTAGGTGTCTGTGGGATACGTTGCTAAAAATATCACGTATACACGATCTGATTTGCAGTCATGATAAAGCCATTCCTACACATGAAGAATAGTTTGAATAAATAATGGATAATGGTAGTGCCTAACGTTACTTGAACTTTTCAAGTGGCAATTGCAGCACAGCAAGCAATGTTGACGTCCTAGTAATGCTGATCGCCATGTTTCAGATGTTGAGGAAGTTCGAACCATTTGCATGAGTGACGTGAGAGTATCACATTGAAGGATCGCATAGGCAAATTGGTGTAGTGCAATGGCCAGCCGCTGAGGCCGAGCGGTTCTAGGCGCTTCAGTCTGGAAACGCGCGACCGCTACGGTCGCAGCTTCGAATCCTGCCTCAGGCATGGATGTGTGTGATGTCCTTAGGCTAGTTAGGTTTAAGTAGTTCTAAGTTCTAGGGGACTGATGACCTCAGAAGTTAAGTCTCATAGTTCTCAGAGCCATTTGAACCATTTGAAGTGAAATGACTGCGAAAAGAGCGGTGATCAGTGCTTGAGGACAAAAATGTGGCAAGACGGGCAGGCATTCGTCGTTCCAGAACGACTCCCAAATTGCACTGAGTACTATGCGACTTAACTTCTGAGGTCATCAGTCGCCTAGAACTTATAACTAATTAAATCTAACTAACCTAAGGACATCACACACAGCCATGCCCGAGGCAGGATTCGAACCTGCGACCGTAGAGGTCGCTCGGCTCCAGACTGTAGCGCCTACAAGCGCACGACCATTCCGACAGCCCAGAACGACTCCATGTCTGAAACATCGCTGAATTAATCGAAGATTTCTGACGAATAGACGAATGAAAACTGCTGATATCTGGGTAGAGGTCATGTGAGTAGTGGAATAAGAAGGACGTAATCCCCCCCCCCCCCTCTGCATTGTTACCATAGTGGATCCAAGATGGCGGCGATGGATATTGCAATGTCGCAATAACGTCTTGACAGGAAGTTCAGATTTTGGAGTGGGAAAAAGGACCTTTGGGCTACCTACACTGGCCTAACGAAATGGTGTGAAAAGTGAAAAAAGGTCACATGGACTACCTCCACTAACCTAAGCTGTCCGACTGCCTCATATTGCTTGGAATTGGCGGCAAAGGACTCAGTCTGTGCTGGGCTGCTGGATAGGATGGACACAAGTCTTTATTTTGCCTAGAGTCTTCATTTAAACAATTTGAGTGGTCATAGTCAGTAGCCCCATCCAATGAGTTCACCATGAGGCTCGGAGTCCAAGAGACCTAGTTGACGGTACTGGTGGTCTGTGGGAAAAATGGCGGGAAAAGGACTCAGTCTGTGTCCAGCTACTGGGGAGAGGATGAAGTGTATTTATTTTCGAACAGTTTAATTCGGGACGGATTTCACGTCATTTATTTATTACACTGATACAAAACAGTCGCCTGGACATGCTTGGGGTCACGGTGGATAGTCTACAGACCTGCAAACTACTAGCAAATCACGGAAATAATGCAATACACTGACGTACAGACACGAAAACAACTCGTAAATTTTCAAAAGATAATGCATGTGTAACCCTATCCAAACACCCTCACAATGTTTAAACAGCCAAAAATAATGCAGTGCACAAACACCCATTGCACGTAAAAACACTTTCAACAAACATTTCCAAAACACAAACATTCTCACTGTTATGTAGAGGCTCCTATGTCCCAGCACAATGGATGTCATACGAATAAATGGACCATTCTGATCTGCTCTTACTGAATTTACCTGCCAAATTACTGACGCTTTTGGTGTGGAAGCGCTGTCCACCTTTTTCTTTCTGCCTACGAGACTTTCAGCTGCAAAACTATTTTGTACAGATCGCCATATTGCACTGACAGTTAAACACTGCAAAAGTGGCCTATAGATCATCAGGCACAGAAAGACACTTTCTCAATCACAGGGCTCCGCCACGGAGTACGGAAGTTTAAATATTGAAGCGTGAAACCGATCTCCAACCCAGCAATCTATAAGCGCGTACCATATAGATGTAGGAAACATACAATTCATATCCCGCGCTGTACAAAATCATCCCTTTTGCATCATGCATATAGGTATCGACCGTCAGACTCTCATACATATACCGCGAAGACAGAAAGCATAAGCACATGCACTGTAGGTATACTGCTCGCAACACTAGATAATTATTTCAAGGTCGGGCAGTCATGCACTACAACACATGACCAGAGCGCCCTCAGCAGATTAAAGTCACTCTCCAAACTGTTGGACAAAGTCTGGACCAGTCCCCCTCGACACAAGGGCGTTACTGTTTCTGGTGCAGACCTACTTGCTTGCTTTCTACAACCATCTCCATACTGTGGGATTACAAGAACATATGTAAATTCAGTTGGTTTGTCAAAATATTATACCATTTTCGTGATACTTATCGATATCAAGCACATATCAATATTGCTTCCTTAGTAGTATCACTTGCGCATTATAAACAGTCCTCACCCTGGTGAACGCAACTTCGAACACAGAACACGTCTTCGGATGTAACATGTGGTTGGTCCACCTGCAAGCCCTATACGAGATGTGACGTGTGGTGGAACTGCCTCTGAACATCGCTCTGGATATATAGTGAGCCGCAGATCCGCACTAGAACGCTAATTTAGGTCTACTGTGGGTCCTGGGAGCCATCCGCGACATGTGCAAATACACAGGCAAACAGAAAACGGAGCAAACGCACTGAGAATGTGGTATATGTGGGGTGGAGGCGACTGGTCGCAATCGAGTACAGTGTTATACTATGCCTCCCGACCAGTGCATTTGCGCTAGTTATTTACTGATAAACACAACCTATGATAATAGGTACAGAGGATGTACAAAATATTAACTAACACAACAGGTACATGCAAAAGTAATTTATCACATTGCTATTTATACGTAGCAGTCATCACAGCATCTAACATGGTAGGCTATACAATCTGCCAGATCCTTTATCTTATGTAATGGGATAAACACAAAAAAGTATTGAAAGCAACTCAAATTAAATGGTATTACACAATTGCAAAGTGCATTTAGTATCTAACTGTGCCATAGTGACATAAAAACAATCATATCGTAAATATAAAAGGTAAGCAACTTAAATATTTTTTATATTAGCCCAGTAACAAGGTGTACATATACTGACCCACAACTATGTAATGTTAAGGATATAAGAAGTTGTAAACCAACCACTGTTTAATTCAGATTGTTTGTCCTCTTCAATTTACCCTAAATGAAGGACATTTGACTAACCATTTCCAGAGTTATAGCAAATTAGTGGTTTGTACATATTGCTATAGAACTTCATCAAAAAAGGTTGAAAAACTCATAAATTTGATATCAACCTGTTGAGACTCATTGCTGTAATTCTTTGTCGTGGATCCTTTGTGGCAGACTCCTCCTCCCTACCATTCAATAAATTGTGTCCACATCTAGGTTTGATTCAAGGAAGGCAGAAAGCTGAAAACTGAGTCATCTGCTGCGCTACTGAAAGGATGTACTGGTTTTAGACGAAGAAAAGTTGGTGAAGTGCTAAAGTAGATGTCTGGAAAACGTTTCACCTATAACGTTAAAAATAAAACATCACATTTTTGGATTTGCTTTTTTTTATATGCAACTCTTCTGAAAAGATTGAGGGAAAACTACTGGTTAAAAACATTTGTTTATATCAAATTGTAAGTCTCGCATAACAGCCTGATGATGCTGAGGTCTTCTTTTCGTGATTGGTCACTTTTATTACGATACATCAAAATTAGGTTATTAACTGTCTATTTGGAGAATGTTCAGTGAATTAACAGTGAGAATTGCGATTGCTAACTGAAGGAAGCAGAAACTAGCAGTATGAAATTATCTTCATCTTTCGCAATGCGTATCTCCACACTACTGAGAGATCAGTGTTGCGTTTAACAGGCAGACTGAAAAAAAGTGAATCGGCCGGGAACCCATCCCACAGCTTTCCTGTTTCAATCCACACGCACTACAGCTGGACGAACACACGAAATTTAATCCCACCCACTGCGTTCTTGGGGCACTGCTGCTCTCTCGACATACGGCAGCTGATCGCTAGGTGGGAATGACATCATTTTCACATCTTAGCTTTAACTCACCAGATTTCAGCTGATTTGTACGAAATATTTATAAACATTGCACAAGAACCTATCTTGCAAATCAGTGTATCAACTAGTTAAAACTGAATCACAATCTCCACAGCATTTCCTGAGATTAGCCTGCATATACAGTTTGTACATACAGAGATTGTAACGTAATTATCTTTCCATGGCGATTCCAAAAGACAGTTTTGTTTCGTAACTCTCTCTGGAAAGTTTAAATTAAAAATGTTAGCGGAATAGCCGACGAAGCCGATTGTGTAACTGAGCGACACAAAACTTTCTTGTGTGGCATGCATGTACTGTTGATCAGACAGCATTTGTAGGCCGTTTTGAAGTAATTTCAGGCCTTCATAGAACACAAGCGCTGAGACCTGTATCAAACTGTTCGTCTGGACTTAACCTACTAACAGACAAACGACGACGTTTTAGTAGCATCTCCATCATCTCTTAACACTATTTTAGAACTTAGCTTTCCTTTCGCAGCCTTCTGTTGCTACATCAGACACGTCAACAAATGACAGCGCAGAGACCTTCGACCCGCTTAGCGATTCTACGTAGTACCAGAATTTTCCCGTTTGCTCGGCTACAACTTTGGCTACTGTATGTAGTTGTATGCTTGGCCCATCATTCATCTTACAGACGCACTAAGTTTGCTAACTTTTACCTATTGCCGTTTGCGCTTCCTTTTTTGGACCGTGAGTGCAACATTATTTAAGAGGAACTCTGGTAACTGTTTATTTGCTCTTCTAGCAAAAAGATTATTAACTTTAGTAACCATTGTCGCTATGGTAATATCGTAATCACACCAGCGATAAGGTCAGACGTGCTTGTGGCTACAAGGTCTAAAATATTTCTGGGCTGTCGAAGTAGTTGCTCCAGACAGTTTTTGGAAATCGTGTTCAAAAGTAATACACAAGGCTACCTGTTCCTACTACCTGCGGTGAATCCAATAGCCCTTTCAATTTGTCCTTGTTAGGTTACAGTAGCCTCCAATCTGTACTAAGTGCTCTGGGTATCTGTGCACTACTGAGCGTAGAATTTATTTGAATGATTCTATAACTGTCGCCGTGGAAAAGTGTGGTCGGCAACAACAACCGGTAATGAACTTGTTTTCACCTGGACGTTTTACACACGTCCAGATAACTTCACCGACTCAAGTTCTGCCTCGACAGACACAAAATTTTTTTCGACTATAAGGAAGACTCCGCCACCTATGGCCTCAAAGTGTAGACTGTTAACGGTATCCGTTCCATGAGTCACTAAATACATTCCTGGAAATTGAAATAAGAACACCGTGAATTCATTGTCCCAGGAAGGGGAAACTTTATTGACACATTCCTGGGGTCAGATACATCACATGATCACACTGACAGAACCACAGGCACATAGACACAGGAAACAGAGCATGCACAATGTCGGCACTAGTACAGTGTATATCCACCTTTCGCAGCAATGCAGGCTGCTATTCCCCCATGGAGACGATCGTAGAGATGCTGGATGTAGTCCTGTGGAACGGCTTGCCATGCCATTTCCACCTGGCGCCTCAGTTGCACCAGGTTTCGTGCTGGACGTGCAGACCGCGTGAGACGACGCTTCATCCAGTCCCAAACATGCTCAATGGGGGACAGATCCGGAGATCTTGCTGGCCACGGTAGTTGACTTACACCTTCTAGAGCACGTTGGGTGGCACGGGATACATGCGGACGTGCATTGTCCTGTTGGAACAGCAAGTTCCCTTGCCGGTCTAGGAATGGTAGAACGATGGGTTCGATGACGGTTTGGATGTACCGTGCACTATTCAGTGTCCCCTCGACGATCACCAGAGGTGTACGGCCAGTGTAGGAGATCGCTCCCCACACCATGGTGCCGGGTGTTGGCCCTGTGTGCCTCGGTCGTATGCAGTCCTGATTGTGGCGCTCACCTGCACGGCGCCAAACACGCATACGACCATCATTGGCACCAAGGCAGAAGCGACTCTCATCGCTGAAGACGACACGTCTCCATTCGTCCCTCCATTCATGCCTGTCGTGGCACCACTGGAGGCGGCGGTTTGCACGATGTTGGGGCGTGAGCGGAAAACGGCCTAACGGTGTGCGGGACCGTAGCCCAGCTTCATGGAGACAGTTGCGAATGGTCCTCGCCGATACCCCAGGAGCAAGAGTGTCCCTAATTTGCTGGGAAGTGGCGGTGCGGTCCCCTACGGCACTGCGTAGGATCCTACGGTCTTGGCGTGCATCCGTGTGTCGCTGCGGTCCGGTCCCAGGTCGACGGGCACGTGCACCTTCCGCCGACCACTGGCGACAACATAGATGTACTGTGGAGACCTCACGCCCCACGTGTTGGAGCAATTCGGCGGTACGTCCACCCGGCCTCCCGCATGCCCCCTAAACGCCCTCGCTCAAAGTCCGTCAACTGAGTGTATTTTAGTTATGTCTACCTCGGGTTTCATCCAGCTCTCGGGTCTGGGAGTAATTTGATGTAAATTCAGGAGCTTCGTTACAAATGCAAAGACAATTTAGTGTATAATTTTGACAGTCAAATTGTGTTTACTTTGTACGCCGTCTGATTTCGCTCTCTACGTATTTGCTGGCCAGCGTTGATCAGAGAACCGCAAAGTACCGCCTAGCGCAAAAAAAAAGAATATAAATCGCGTGTGGACTCCACAAATACTCTTCTACCTGAGTAGCTCCTTCTTTTGTGTAATTCACCACTGTCCTGTCAAGGAGAGACCTACAGTTCTCCTCCCCACACCCGCAGGTCCAGATATCTGATTTCTTCTCGTTGTTACTGATACGAAAACTTTGGTTTTGTTAGTTTCTAGAAGGTCTAAGACATTGTCCTCCTGCGTTCCTTCTTCAACTACCTGCTGGAGAAGACATTGAAATCAAACCCACATGAATCCGTTTCTGGCACCTGTCTGAAATACGTCAGTCTCCCTTTCTGTATGTAAAAAGTGGCGGTGTCCCATTATTACAACTGTAGGATTAGAAAACTTACTCGTGATGTGTCTCTGAAGCTCTCTGCTGCCACTGTTTCTGAGGCAGGTGGTCTGTAATAGCTTCCGGTTACCCTGTTTTATCAACTTTTGATCCTTACGTTTATCCAGACAAATTCACATTGTGTGTCTGTAATGACATCACTAGATGCTATCAAATTCTTTACTGCAGTAAATATGGCCCCACCGTCGGCATCTAACCTAACCTTGAGATATATATCCCATTCTGAATTCAGAATTTAGGTACTGTTCCCTACTGGTTTCATCAGACTTTCGATTCTTAATGCCATCTGGGCATCATTACATTTAATAAATGATACTAATTCTGGGACCTTACCGTGGATGTTCCTGGAGTTTATTAATATCGTATTGATATTGTCCATTTCTGATCTGAGAGTACAAACTTACTATGAGATAGATGTGGTTGACCTATCTTCGAAATCGTAAGGCAATTCATTACTGAGTCGAACTGCACAGTGTCTGTACAATTGTTTTTGGTAGTGTTTTTCGATCGTCTGTATACTGTGTGTTAATTTTGCGATGTAGTTTTCCGCCGCTATAATGGGTACAGTTATGAATATTACTCCTGCTATTAATACAGATTACTGAGAAGTGTAATTCGGGCACGATCATCTTAGAACTGTCATGTATCAGTGATATTTTTAAAATAATTCATTCCACAAGTTAACAGTTATATTAATCAAAATATCTACTGGTGTACTGCCGGTCTTTAGTGTCCAACGGGCACAATATTTCGGCGATCAAACATGTCGCCATCATCAGGTGAACTGACGGACTGAGCTCCTGTGAACGTGCCGGTACCGAGATCCGTACGCTATGGCTGCTCAGGGGGAACTGTGTTCGGTCGCGGCGGCGGCCGATTTAAATACCCTCCGCCCGCGGCGCGCTCCCTCTGCCGTCCGCGCCCCGCGCCACTGTCGCGCGGTGGAACAGATTGCGACGGCGTCTGAGATGACGTAGGCGTGATGGCTCTGTCCGCCGTGGTCGTCACAACTATACGTTTGCTCGATTTACTCTTGATTAACCCAATCGCTGGTTCCCAAGCCTTACTAAGATTATAGCCACAGTCACGGTTTATGAGGTCGTCATTGGTGCGAATTTCGATGGCCTCTCTAACAACGCTGTCCCAGTATCTCGACGTCTGTACCAGAATCCTCGTGCGGTCATACTCCATAGCGTGATATTCCGACAAACAATGTTCAGCGACCGCCGACTTGCTCGGATACATCAGTCGAGTGTGCCTCTGGTGTTCACGGCATCGATCCTCGACGGTACGCATCGTCTGACCAATATACGACTTGCCACATTGACACGGAATCTGTTACACGCCGGCATTCCTCAAACTGAGGTCATCTTTGGCGCTCCCCACCAGTGCACGAGTTTTATTCGGAGGACAAAACACAGTTCCGACTCAGTGTTTCTTCAGAATGCGGGCGATTTTCCCCGAGAGTGCGCCTGTGTATGGAATAAATGCAGTGCCTACATCCTCCCTCGTGACTTCATCCATCTCAACAGGTTGTGCTGCAGTGGTTGGGCGGAGAGCACGTTGAATCTGCCACTCTGAGTACGATTTTTTCGAAATACAGTTCTCAGATATTCCAATTCCTGGGGTAGACTCTCTGCGTCAGAGATAGTGCGCGATCTATGTACTAGAGTTTTAAGTACCCCATTCCTCTGTGAAGGGTGGTGGCAGCTGTCTGCGTGCAAATACAGATCAGTGTGCGTTTCCTTCCGATACACCCCATGACCTAGGGTGCCGTCAGCCCTTCTCTTGACCAAGACGTCAAGGAAAGGTAATTTACCCTCCGTTTCAATCTCCATAGTGAATTTGATATTGGGGTGTATGGAGTTTAGATGTGTAAGGAAGTCAAGGAGTTTATCAATACCATGTGGCCAGATGACGAACGTGTCGTCCACGTAACAGAAACACGTAACAGAAAAAGCAAGTAGGTTTCCATTCGGATGACGACAGGGCTTCCTCCTCGAAGTTCTCTATGCACAAATTCGCTACCACCGGTGAGTGGGTAGCCGACTGAGCCCTCGATACTCCCTCCCACACCTTTCGTGGGAAATCTGTTTACGCTCTTGTACTTTTAATGATACAGTAACTGGAATACTTTATCACTTAAGGAAACTGAAGAACTTTATTCAAATGAAAGACACTTTCAACATAGTTTGAGATTCAGTCGAGGAGTTGGGAACGTTTTGATGTGCTGAAGGAACTCTGACCTGGTTTCAGACAAGCCATAAACTTAAATAGAAGATTGTAGTAAGAGAAAGATAGTTGTTGCCAAAAGAGATTTGAATCTGTTTATCTTTATAAGTGAATTACTTGTTAAATTTAAAATTTTTCTGCGTTAAGAAAGTGATCGTTATATAAGCAGATTGAGATGTGTTGTGTTAGCAAACTGGCAATGAATTATAGGGGAATTTTAAATTTGTTTGGCAGTAGGCTGAAGTCATCATATGTATATATGTATGTATATATGTATATATTTGATTTGCGGTTTGCTTTTTCTTTGTATATGAAACCAAACTGCAATATAGAAATAAATAATTGTTTTTCCAGAATAAATGAAATACATGAGCCTTTTAAAAGTTCTCTTTAACAGATTGGACCTCCCCTTCTGCAAAATCCTGGCCAAGTCCTTGAACGAACTCGTTAAGTATAGAGGGGAACTGACGATCGTTACCTTACCCTTTGTCTATTTCGTCATATGAGCAGACGCCGTTGGCATTTGTGTGTCGTCAGTATTTCAGGCGACGTCATAAAAAAAAAAAAAGAAATCTGTCAGACACCCGCACGGTTTTCGTTGATGGTTATTAATGTGTTTTGAATCGTGCTCCGACTAGCACAATAATGAATCGAATGGATCGCCCGACTAGGCAAACGTGGACCTGAACATAATGGGAAACATCGTCGTCTGTAAGTTCAAGAAAGAATGAAAGGAGGTATCAATCAACTGTGTTCAACTATTGATATGCGTAGAGCTCTGTTACACGCTACTCGAATAAACAGTCTTTCAAATGACTATCAACCTAGTCCAAGGCAGAGACTTAATGTAATTCGTTTCTTAGTCTGTGGTGGCTGTAAATTCGAAAGGTAACAGCAGTAACAGTTTTATTTACATGTGTCTCTCATTTGCAGGGGTAGTCGACGTTTCATAATATTATTGTATAAGAACCAAAACAACATAATTCGCTTGCATAAATGCTTACACTACTGAAAAATTATTTTTCAAGAACAGAATCCCAGTCTGTTTAAAACAGCACAACCTCGTTAGATTGATGTTCCCAGTTTGTGAATGTGCCTAATGATACTACCGGATTTTAGTTAGTGCGTCCATCAGAACACATGTGGTCCTGTTACTTATATCACTGTTTTCTAACATTATGTACCACATATTCCCAGAATTACATTTTAGGCCTTCCATAAACTTGTAGGACTTTAGACTAGTAGCATGAGGCAATTTTTATCTTTAATAACGAACACAGGAGTATGTAAATTATTGAAATACTGAATGATGATAAAATGTATCAATGCATAATCGAAATATGGATAAGAAGAGCTCATTTGCAACATATAAAGAATGAATTATTATTGGCTAGGATAAGATGAAGTGTTTGGCCATATGATGTGGCTGGGGTGTGGTCTGGGCGGCGCCAACGTCACTTCCTCTTTCCTTGTTCTGTTCTCCTAGTACAGAACGGAAACGTTTCGGGTGCACATAGGGCTGAGCATCAAGTTCAATTGTCAACTGGAAAAAAGTTGTGTAGTTAATATTTTGTTCGTTTTTCTGCATTCTACCGCTATTGGCTAAAATAACGAGTGGTTATCCACACGGCGTGGCCAGCGCGTAGTCTGGTCGGCGCCAACGTCCACTACCTCCTTTCGCATTCTGTTCTCCTAATACAGAGTGGAATCGTTTCGAGTACACGTCACTGTCAAATGAAAAAAAACCTACGTAACTTTTTCTTCGTTTTTCTGCGACCTACAGCTATTGGCTAAGACAACGAGGGGTTGTACACAGGGCGTGGCCAGGGCGTGATCTGGGCGGGGCAAACGTCCGATTCCTCCTTCCGCATTCTGTTATCCTAATACAGAGAGGAATCGTTTCGGGTACACGTCGCTGTGTGCATCAAGTTTAACTGTCAATTGGAAAAAATTAAAGTTCCATTGTTAATTTTTGGTTCATTTTTTTGCATTCCATAACCAGTGGTTGCCTCAGGCATGGATGTGTGTGATGTCTTCAGGTTACTTAGGTTTAAGTAGTTCTAAGTTATAGGGGACTGATGAGCTCAGATGTTAAGTCTCACAGTGCTCATCGCTACTTGAACCATTTTTTTATTGACAAAGCATGGCGAGACCATAGTCTTACTCCTACCGCGTTGGTTTCTCGTAGTACAGAGTGGAATCGTCCGGGATGCACATCGCGGTGAACATCAACGTTTAACTGTCAACTGGAAAAAAAATGCTGCATACATAGATTTTTGTTTGTTTTTCTGCATTCTGTGACCATTGGCTAAAATAACACTACTGTGGCCCACATGGTACTTCATACCAAATATGTCCAAAACACCTGAATTGTGTTTCATCTGATTTGCACGAAGCCTACATGACGTAGCTGTACTCCAGAACTGGGCGGACAAGCGCGGTGTAAGCTGTCTCTTTAGTAGATCTGTTGCACCTTCTAATTCTTCTGTCAATGAATCGCAGTCTTTGGTTTGCTCTATCCACAATATTATTTAAGTGATCGTTGCAATGTATGTTATTCGTAATTGTAATCCCTAAGTATTTAATTGAATTTACAGCCTTCAGATTTGTGTGACTTATCGCGTAATCGTAATTTAGCAGATTTCTTTTAGTACTCATGTGAATAACTTCACACTTTTCTTTATTCAGGGTCAGGTGCCAATTTTCGCACCAGACAGATATCTTATCTAAATAATTTTGCAATTTGTTTTGGTCATCTGATGACTTTACAAGACGTCAAATGATAGCATCATCTGCAAATAATCTAAGAGCGCTACTCAGATTGTCTCCTATGTCATTAGATAGATCAGGAACAAAAGAGTGCCTGTAACACTTCCTTGGGGAACACCGGATATTACTTCTGTTTTACTAGCTGACTTTCCGTCTATTACTACGAACTGTGACCTCTCTGACAGGAAATCACGAAACCAGTCGCACAACTGAGGCTATATTCCATAGGCAGGCAGTTTAGTCAGAAAACGCTTGCGAGGAATGGTGTCGAAAGCCTTCTGGAAATCTGGAAATATTGAATCAGTTTGACATCCCCTGTCAATAGCACTCGTTATTTCACGAGTATAGAGAGCTAGTTGTGTTTCACAAGAAGAATCCGTGCTGACTATGTGTCAATAAATCGTTTTCTACTTTATATTTCATAATGTTCGAACATGGTATACGTTCCAAAACTCTACTGCAAATCGACGTTAGCGATATGGGCCTGTAATTCAGCGGATTACTCCTATTGCCATTTTTGGGTATTGGTGTGACTTCAGCAGTTCTCCAGTCCATAGGTATGGATCTTTCTGTGAGCGAGCGGTTTTATATAATTGCTAAATATGGAGCTATGGTAACAGCATATTCTGGTATACAACCCGAACCGGAGGTCTTTCCTTTATTAAGTGACTGAAGCTTATTTGCTACACCGAGGACATATACTTCTATGTTTCTATGTTTCTATTTTTCTATGTTTCTATGTTTTCTATGTCGAAATTCAAGAATGTTTACTTCGTCATCTTTGGTGAAGGAGTTTCAGAAAACCGTGTTTAATAACGCTGCTTTATCGGCACTGTCATCAGTGACTTCACTGTTGTTATCGTGCAGTGAAGGTATTGATTGCGTCTTGCCACTAGTGTGCTTTGTGCATGGCCAGAATCGCTTTGGATTTTCTGCCACATATCGGGACAGAATTTCATTGTGGAAATTATTAAAAGCATCTCGGATTGAAGTATGCGCTGTATTTCGAATCTCTGCAAAACTTTTCCAATATTGGGGATTTTGCATTCTTTTAAATTTGGCATGTTTTTTTCTTTACTTCTGCAACAGCGATCTGACCCGTTTTGTCTACTATGAGGAATCAGTACCATAACTTATTAATTAATTTGGCATGTATCTCTCAATTGCCGTGGATACTATCTCCTTGAAACCATTTCACATCTTTCCACACTTCCATGATCAGATCGGAAGGACTGTAGACTGTCTCTTAAAAAGGCGTTAAGAGCATTTTTATCAGCTTTTTTAAATACTTATACCTTGCGTTTCTTTTCGATGGTTGTAGGCGTTATGACATTCAGCCTAGCAGAAACTGCCTTGTGATCGCTAATCCCTGTATTCGTCACGATACTCCCTATTTGTCCAGGATTATTTGTTGCTAAGAGGTCAAGTATACTTTCGCAACTATTTACGCTTCAAGTGGGCTCATGAACTAATTGTTCAAAATAATTTTCTGAGAAAGCATTCAGTACAATTTCGGATGACGTTTTATGCCTGCAGCCGGTTTTAAACGTACAATTTTTCTAGCATATCGAGGGTAGATTGAAGTCATCTCCGTCTATAATTGAATGGGTGAGGTACCTATTTGAAATGAGACTCAAGTTTTCTTTGAACTGTTCAGCAAGTATGCCTCCTGAGTCGGTAGGTCGGTAAAACGATCCAATTAACAAATTAGTGCGATTGTCAAGGATAACCTCTACCCATACTATTTTGCAGGAACTATCTACTTCAATTTCACTATAAGGTAAACTACTTCTGACAGCAATAAATATTCCACAACCAACTATATTTAATCTATTCTTTCTGAACAATGTTAGATCGTTTGAAAAAATGTCAGCTAAACTTATTTCTGACTTTATCCAGCTTGATGTACCTATTACAATTTGAGCTTTCTATTAAGGGTTGGAGCTCTTGTTGTTTACCAACACAGCTACGACGTTTACAACTGCAGTACCGATCGTTTCTACAAATAGCTTAGTGTGCTTTACCTGCCATGGACTGACGCTCTCTCTGGGGTTTCCTGAGACCCTCTCTCTAAAAATAAAAAAAAAGCCATTATCCCTTCCACACAGCCATCCCCCCCCCTCCGCTACCCGTGTAGCTGCTTCCTGTGTATAGTGGACTCCTGACATATTAAGCGGAATCCGGAAACTCACCACCCAAGGTGCAAGTCAAGGAATCTGCAGCCCACATGGTCACAGAACCGCCTGAGCCTCTGATTCAGACCCTCCATCCAGCTCTGCACCAAAGGACCAAAGTCAGTTCTATCCACAATGCTGCAGATAGTGAGCTCTGCCTTAATCTCGGAAGCATACTATTTTGCAGGAACTATCTACTTCAATTTCACTATAAGGTAAACTACTTCTGACAGCAATAAATATTCCACAACCAACTATATTTAATCTATTCTTTCTGAACAATGTTAGATCGTTTGAAAAAATGTCAGCTAAACTTATTTCTGACTTTATCCAGCTTGATGTACCTATTACAATTTGAGCTTTCTATTAAGGGTTGGAGCTCTTGTTGTTTACCAACACAGCTACGACGTTTACAACTGCAGTACCGATCGTTTCTACAAATAGCTTAGTGTGCTTTACCTGCCATGGACTGACGCTCTCTCTGGGGTTTCCTGAGACCCTCTCTCTAAAAATAAAAAAAAAGCCATTATCCCTTCCACACAGCCATCCCCCCCCCCTCCGCTACCCGTGTAGCTGCTTCCTGTGTATAGTGGACTCCTGACATATTAAGCGGAATCCGGAAACTCACCACCCAAGGTGCAAGTCAAGGAATCTGCAGCCCACATGGTCACAGAACCGCCTGAGCCTCTGATTCAGACCCTCCATCCAGCTCTGCACCAAAGGACCAAAGTCAGTTCTATCCACAATGCTGCAGATAGTGAGCTCTGCCTTAATCTCGGAAGCAAGACTGTCAGCCTTTACCATTTCAACTAGCTGCCCAAAACCAGAGAGAATCTCCTCCAATCGAAAGTCATTGGTATCGACATGAACCACCACCTGCAGTTGGCTACGCAGTGTACTCTTCATGGTATCCAGAAGCACCCTTTCCACACCGGTATGCACACTGAGTGCACACTGGCTTCTTTCCCCCCTTTGGCAGTCAAGTTCCTGAGGGGCCCGATTATGCGCCTAATGTTAGAGATCCCAGCTACCAGCAAACCCACTTTCTGTGAATTCTCAGACCTTGCGTGATGAGAAGCTTCCTCTGGAACAGTGTGAACGACTGCATCAGGCCTTGAGACTTGGTCAGCCACAGATAACGCCTGAAACCTGTTCGTCAAACGAATCGAGGAGGCCCTACAATCATCCCCTCATAAAGTCTTTCGCTGCCTGACAGGCTTTGGAATGATCTCCTACTCGACCATAGGTGACAGGTCAACTGCAGTGCAGGCAGTACCTGGGGCGGCCACAGCAGTGGACCGATTGGGGGACATGTGGGACATGCTTGATGTCCCTCGCATCCCCGTGTCCGACCCCCCACCCCCACCCCCCACACGCTGATGCCCCTTGGCAGCAACCTCAAGCAGTCTGACAAAGCTAACAGAGACAGCAGCTGTGAGTGGAGAGTCAGAAACTCAGCTCGCATCTGTACACAGCAATGACAGCTCCTATCCATTACTGAGCTCTCTCCTGTTTGAAGCTCTTAAAATGTGTAACAAACGAACGGCTTACTTACAGCAGGAAGCAGGAATTCGAAGTGCTCTCTTGACACTGAGCTACACTAACCAGAACAAACAAAACATGTACCATACGAGGGTCGCTAACAACGGCGGTACTGTACGCTCTGTACTTGAAATAAAAGGTTGTGACTACTAAGCACTCAAGCAAGCAAGGAATTACGAAAACTAACTAGGAACTACACAGGTATCTGTAAAGAAGTAGCTCCTGTTGGAAGCTCGTAAAAAATATATAACAAACGAACAGTGTACTCTCCTTATTGGCAGCCGGAAGTCGCGGTGCTCTATCACTGACGCTGTAACACGTGAAAAGACTTTAAAATATAAGAATGTTTATCGGCAACGTTCTTCACTTATCACTACTACAGGTGGAGGAGATCTGTTCCTTTGTGTTTAAAATACATGGTAGAAGTAAAATCGAACCGATTCCTCGCAACTATGAAACTGAAAATCACTCCTCAAGACTACTGAAGACCACTTTTGCTACATTGATTGTTGTGTCTAGCGTAATAGGCGCTTAGCTTACAAATTAGACAGGGTGAAAAAATTCATTTCTCTATTAACTAATTAATTATCAGCAGGCTTCTAACACGGAAATTATACTAGTCTCAAGTTAACGGGATGTAGAGACGCTTTTTGTTATCATAGTCTTGATTCGAAGCCATTTTGAAATTTTAACTGTTTCAAGAAATTTCTTAGGTCGACATATACCATTGCACAGTATGAAGGTAGCAAATACGTCTATTATTACTGCCGTTATCGCTATTAAATTTTTAATTCTGCTGCTGCTGTCCGCGTGCTTGAGAAAGAATGTAATGTTTTTTGGTCATTTTTAGATGCAGTTCCCAAAAAATAGTTGAATATTTAGTTCGCAGCAAATGGATGCGGCGTTCTGTGACAACCGTACCGTAACAAGTAGTTATTTAGTTCTTTCCATCTGTAATGAAAACTTTTCAAGTCAATATCGGACATCTCCAGTTATTCTTAGACAACATTAAAATAAAATTAGCTGATGAACACGATACTTCATGAGACAAATTGCGTTCCATTACTTCAATAACTTGCGTTTAGCAGCGACGCTTGTAAATTGCTAAGACTGGCAGTAAACGCCATTTTCAAAGATAGAGGATTTTCGTATTTTTTGTTAATTCATATCTTCTGTTCATTATCTCCATTTGGTCAAAGCCACCTATTTCAAATACAGGAAAGGAAAAAATACTGCGGAAGATCAACAGTTTTTCGTTGTAATACACTCATTCTACGTGGCCCAAGTTCATATTTTCGCCGAATTACTCTAATTTTAATATCACTTCAACACTGCAGAAAAATCTTTCATCGTGGCAAAACTCACATCCGACTCATAGGGCTTATACTTAGTTGCCAACCTGAAAGTGTAGCTCTGTGGAAGACCAGTTTCAGTAAAGTGGTGTTGCGAAGGCTGTTTAGCACTGGTCTTTCTCATCGGGAAATACGTAATTGATTTATTCGACTCCATACGTATACTGCAAGAGTAATTTCGTGTGCAAGCAATGCTTACGAACTGCAGTATCAAATTGTGCCATGGCCCTCATTTCTATAAATTCCTGACCTAAACTGGCTCCGCGTCATTTCAAACGCCTTGTACTGCAACGTCTTACTGGCACCAACAGGTGTGCGTACTACTAATTTCGTTGTTTCTTTCATGTGATTTTGCAATGACTGAAATAAAAGTCACATGACCTCTACATTGGGGGCTACATTTCGTTGTTCCTTTCGTTCTGGGAGATGAGTATTCTGGGTAGTAATCTTTTCCCATTCTAACCAGCGAAATGCAGAATAATGTGGCCAATAATCGCTTCACAAACTTCTATTTAGTGCTGTTAAGATGATTTATTTTAACTTTGTTGTAGGTGATTGAATTTAGTTTAATCTTAAAACAACTTAAGCAGGAATGCTCGCAAATTTACCTAATAAAAAAAGGTTATTGTCCAGATAGGAAAAGGTTTGGAAAACAAAATTTGCCCATGTAACATTCTGGAAAATTAAAACCGTGTGCCGGATCGAAACACGAACTCGGTATCACACGTTGTATTCCTGAAACTGTGGAAATCGTAAGTTGAATCTGAGTTTAACCTCTTAAGGCATTGCACAGCTAAAAATACAAAACGATCAATAATAAAAAATACTCCAGCCAGAGCAACATGATCTGCACCACAACGTGAATCTACATTTTACCTTCAATGTCTGGGAACGGTGTCCTTATTATCACTACATATGATGTGTAGAGACACATACATTCACATAATCCTCTAAACAATACTCACAAGGAACTAATTTATTAAATCTTTTTTCAAAGTGTGTAATCGGGAATGACTCTGACTTCTTAGGCGAAGAAAGTGCTCTTCGCCCTCTGTTGCACTTCGCTTCCTCCTGCCCTGTCACGGTTTCTTACTTGCTTAACCTCACTGTTGGAGGAATTTGATAAACGACGTATTCTTGCGCTTTCTGAAGACAGATACTGTATCAGCACCATTTCTGTGCCGTAGGATACACCAATTCGGTGATACCATGCTTGGTGAAGAAGGCTGCGGAGGAAAGCAACGTCAACCACCTTTGCCTCCCTGGACGTAAACAGGATACCACGGAGGATCAAGACTGTAGTGTATTCCACTGCAGTGATGAATACCCTTTCACAACTAGCACAGAAATTAGGAACATTCTCCAGCTAAGTGTGAGCAGGTCAACATCCGTCGTCGTCTCAACGAGAAAGGGAGGTATGGACGATCCGGCAAACGTATGACCAAACTGTTGTCACAGATTGGGGTTTGATATGAGCTATTGGTGGCAATTGGACCGTCCGTTTTGTAGTTATTACTGCTGCGAAATACTGTATAACGTAATGCTTTCTTCTGTTCGTCAGAGATTTTCGGAGGCTGAATAATGTTCCAACACGAACATTTTCCTGCTCATGGAGCGAGCTGTTTAAACACTAGTTTCAAATGAATGTAGACGTTGAGCTGTTGGACTGGCCTCCAACGCTGCAGACCTCAGTCCCATAGAGCATGTATAGACAAAGATGCAGAAAATTATTGGGAGCGGAAGACCAGACGCCGGCCGCAGTGGTCTCGCGGTTCTAAGCGCGCAGGCCGGAACCGTGCGACTGCTTCGGTCGCAAGTTCGAATCCTGCCTCGGGCATGAATGTGTGTGATGTCCTTAGGTTAGTTAGGTTTAAGTAGTTCTAAGTTCTAGGGGACTGAAGACCACAGCAGTTGAGTCCCATAGTGCTAAGAGCCATTTTTTTTGGAAGACCAGCACCGACTACGATCCGTCACTGTCCGAAACAATTCACGACGCGAGGGAAGTGTTGTCACAGAAAAACAGACTCGTTCGGAAACTTTTGCCTCCATTCTCTGGCAGCTAAATGCCGTTGTATAGGAGGGGGGAAACCGGGCACGGTACTGAATTATTGTGTTCCTATCGAGAAAATTTTGTTTACGGAAAATGAACGTTTTGTACTCCCTCAAAGAAGAGTGAAATTCATTTGTCTTAGCTCTCTCTCTCTCCTTCTCTATCTTTCTTTCTTCCCCTCTCGCTCTCTACCCCCCCCCCTCTATATCTCTCTTTTTTTCAATACACTTTTCATTTCAAAATTTTTTACGAGCATTGAGAACATTGAGAGAAACATGAAACTATTTTTGTTTTGTCCCATGACACATGGCGTCAGTGTTGATGAAGGCATCAAAGAGAAATTACTTAGAGGTTTTTCCGTCGAGAAAAAGTATCATTTTAGTTTGTGTTCTCTTTATCTACATGCAGGCAGAATAACAGTACCGACGCAAGCACAAAGGAGATATCATTTCCATTTAACGCCAAACTCAAATCACAATGCATGCGGAGAAAGAGTGATGCAAGACCAGCGGGTAGACAAAAAGTCGAGCACTAAATTATGAATTCTTCAAAATTCTCGTAGTCCAGCTAAAATAATAACTCTTACCACGAATTAAAAATCGTGAGAATAACGGAATTCGCATCATTTACCTGCATAGTAGAAACTGATCGCCTAAAGCACTATGTCATTCCACCAATAGCTTACGTATCATTTACGAAATGGGATAATCTGTTTTGTGATGTCACACCTTTTCTACGAAAAAGAAATGAAGCAACGAGTGAAAGTGGCGCAGGGCGTCTTCGACGGAAATGCAGACTGTTCATCTGACTTTGAATTGTGTGAACGGAGCTATGAAGAGTATAAGCTAACTGAAAGTGACACGAAGGGTGTTCTGCTAGGTCTTATCAAAGCTGCTTAATTTGGAGATGTAGCGTGTTGCAAAGTGTGAGAAACTTAATAGCTGCCAACGCAAATGCCACACAGTTTCGACACATTGATAGCAGCGTTACTCACGTGGAATCTGTTCGTGCACAAAATGGTGTGAGAGTCTCTTAAGCATACATTTGGTCATCATGATTGAAATGTACCAGAAAATGCACTTGAATTTGTCACTTATGATATCTATCTTATGACGAAAGTTTTGATGAAATGAAAGAAAACTTTTTGTTTCAGGCATAGTTTTGAAATGTTTCCAGTATATTACAGAGAAATCAAAATGTATATTTACAACGAAATATATCTCTTCTGATACACATGCAAAAAGAAAAATATAAGAAACCTTTCTTGATTCGGAACTTTACGTTATTCGTAGCATACAAGGCTCATCGTGGATGTTGCGTTTTGCAATCCATGCTCTGTGGTTGTCTCTTTATTTGTACGCCTATCATCCATGGAGAGTGTCACTGAAATCGATCTCAAAAAATGTTTTCCAAGTCAATTATTGTAAAAAAGGTGTATTACCTACTCATAAATTTTACAGTGCAAACACTGGAGATGTTCTAAAAATGTGCAACAAGTCTGTGCAATGATCTTTGTAGTTTCAGTAGCTTAAGACAGAAAAACACGCAATAGTTGAGACAGTTAATCATTTGGGTTGTTTAATATGCAATCATTGCACCTGAGTGTTGCTAGTACCAACACTCTAGTCCCTAAACCCAGCTACAGAAACTCAGATAAGACTCACTGACATTTTCTTGGGGTATTTCAGCACCCGGTCGCCACGTCTTCGAGACCTCGCAAGGTTGGTATACGCCCTGCTAGAAGTACAACTGAATCTTGTCAACAATGCTGGATATGTTTGGCAACGACGAGTTTCTTACTCGATGACGCAGAATTAGCATATAAATTTAATTTTATATATTTGCATTATTTCCATTAAACAATCTGAGTGATTTCTCACATAAGCTGTGAAATAAAGTTACCATTTAAGGTTCTGAGCCCAATAAAATCATTCGACGTCGAAATTATAATTAATCTCATAGCGTACGTTGCTACCGTATGTATCCTAGCCAGCACTGGAACAAAACGGGTAAGCTCAACGTTGCAGTACGTGAGGAAACCTGGTCTGTAATGTGGCCCCTGCATTTGTTCCCCCTTCCAGTCTCGCTGAACTACACATTTTTACCCATTTCGTGACAGAGCTACAAGCAGTCTGGTCAGTAATCAATACGGAAATTCCGTTTGTTTTATTTATGAAATTTTTATTTATGAAATGCACATTTCCATACTACTTCATTGTGACACAACACAGCAAGTAAGCTCTTTCGAAATCCAGAATGAGTAATATCTTTCTAATTTATGGTGATTAGGCACGCTCCTGTTACAGATACCTTATGTTTTATTGAAATAGACTTTCATTCTACGGATATCGTGGTAATATGAATTTCATGTGAATTATCACGGCGCATATTTTAAAAGCGTTTCCCGTTACTTAATTGAACACAGTAGGAAATGTCAGTCCGCAGCTCATGGTCTCGCGGTAGCGTTCTCGCTTCCCGAGCACAGGGTCCCACGTTCGATTCCCCGAGATGTTAGTGTCTTTCACCTGCCTCGAGAGGACTTGGTGTTGTTGTGTCGTCTTGATCATCATCATTCATCCCCATTACGGTCGAAGAAAGGCAATGGCAAACCATCTCCACTAGGATCTAGTACGGCGGTGCGGGTCTCCCACATCGTTCCCGTACGCTCTGTAAAGGAGTATGGGACTTCGTCATCATCATCATCAGGAAATATTAGTGGGAAATTAATCACCAACAGTATCTTCTCTCGCTTTGTTTAAATTGGTCTTAAACACTAAGGCAGTTTACCAATTCCCTGCCTGCAGAAACCTAGGAAGGTAAACAATTGACGGGGAAGGTCAGAAGAATAAGTGCGGGAGGGATAACTTTTGAAACTCCTGGATAGTTTTGTTAGTAAAGCCGGCAGAGAGCGTTAACGTGTAATACCAACAAGTGTGGAATTTTTTACGTCGTTGTTCTTACACGGCGATCGATACGTATTTTAGTCGTTTGCAAAAAATACCAGCTGCGGTATAATCAACGCTGGGGAGGTTTTCAGAATGCACCACAGACTTTCCGAGTCACCAAAGGCAAAATATTATATCCACACTGCCCTTTTATCGAGTTTTTTTCTTTTATTAGGGCTCGGTCATTAATTCTTCTTAATATGTTTTGTAAAGGCATTATAACTAGTAACTAGTAAGAATATTGCGTTGGAATCCTCACTGAGCCAGCTAATGACGATCAATCAAAAATGCATTAATAGTCAACGCTTTCGTTGTCTTACATTAGAGCATATGGTACCCCTGCTCCCGACTTTTGAACCTTATCTATTGCGTGAAAATGTCACACGACGGTAAAATGGTCGCACTTCGTCACGGGTGTCTGTTATTGAGGCTTCTTGAATGTGCAGAATCATTCATGCCAGAACGATATTTCTTGAAGAAAAAACATGCTTGGCTAATGTGTTTTGCCCAAAAGCTCTGTCATCACACACAATATCAAGATTCAAAGCAGCCTCTGCTGCCTTAACCCCTCTGCTAAAATCAAATCGAACAATATGTCGCAGATGTCAGAGCTTTTTCCACTTGCAAATTTAATTTATCGCACTTAAACAAAGTTCATAAGTTTCAAATACGCTAAATCCTAATCGTAACTGTGGTACAACCTGTCTAAAAGAAGGGATCGGATAGTAGGACACATTCTGAGGCATAAAGGGATCACCAGTTTAGTACTGGAGGGAAACATGGGGAGTAAAAATCATGGAGACCAAAAGATTACTACAGTCAGCAGATTCAAAGGGATGTAGGTTGCAGTAGTTACTCGGAGATGAAGAGGACTGCACAGAATTGAGTAGCATGGAGAGCTGCATCAAACTAGTTTTTGGACTGAAATCCACGACAACAACCACAATAACAACTGTGGGGGAGGGGGGGGGGGAAATAGGATAACTTCAAACAAGAAAACGACCGTTGATAAATACACTCATTGCGCACCGCCACGATCACCTGGTCTGAGGCGTCTAATGTTTGCGGCGGGCTGCATATGGCAGGTAGCCAGTAGCTGCTGTGAGGCGAGGAAACTCTAGAACGTAAATTGTGCTGATTTTGATGCCGCAACGAGCTGTCTCTGGGACATGTTTCTGGAACTTATTGCGATTATAGGAGGATTAGAAAATGAAACAAATCATGTTTGCGGTTCCATCAGACTGATAACCATAGTAGATATCCAATATGCGATTTAAATAATCTAGAGAATCGAGTGGACCCGATCGCGTGACTTTATATCTACAAAGCACCAAATTTAGCAATTCTTTTTCTCCTTCGAATCTTCTTCTTCTTCACCAGACCACAAGGAGATACTTTTCCTATACTCCTCGAGAAGACTTCTTTCATAAATTTCCGCATCCCGTAGTGTTGCCAGATCGTGCATATGGCGGCACTTACAATTCTAATGTGGGGGCGGGCATATTTTCCGCCTTAAGTGGACGACTGGCACTTCATCTCTGTGGTGGCCGGCCAGCAGCCTCGTTTTATGTCTGATATTGTACTTTCTTTTCATTTAGATGAAATATTCTGAATGCCTTCCGTTTCGTATTTGAGTAAGTAAAATTCATTGTTTGAGCCCAGATTTAACGTTTGGCTCCTAAGCTTTGACTGTTCTTTTCTGTCAAGTTCCGAGGCGGCCTCATCTACATTAAGAAAGATGAAAATCATGAAAATTAGTATACCACAACAGTATCATGTTGGCTCAGTGGTAATGCACTCGATTTCCAATGTGCTGGTCGATATACAAGTTGGTTTGGATCTTGCTGGAGAAACAGTGCACTTTTTAACTTTTTTCTCGTTTTCAGCATTCGATCTGTTGCCGGCCAGGATGAAATTCAGTGACCTGTTCCTAAGACAGCTCTTCACTATAAGCCCATCATCTACTCAGTACATTGTAGGAGTGACCAGAAGTGTCTATTATGAAAATACTCAGAAACAGCACAAGAAAGTTGCAGAAAAGGCTCCACAGGTCTCTTAAATGAAAGTAATTTGTATGTTGTTTGTCATTTAGGAGATCATCACGCGAGACAAACGTTGGTGAAGCAATGAATACTGAGGTAAATATGGAAGTGACAAATATACTGAATAGCTTAGTTGCAAAATTTTTCACCTCTTTCTTTATATATCTGCATCAGAAGAGAAATGTTTTCCTTGGAAATATACATTTTAATTACTTTGTGATTCACTTAAATCATTCCATAACTGTGACTGAAAGAAAGAGTTTTCTTTCGTTACATTAAAACTTTCGTTGTAAAACAGATATGGAAGTATATATTTAACTGCACATTCTGTACATTTCAAGCATAATGGTAGACTATATGATTCAAAGATTCTCAAGCCTTTCTCTGCATGAGCAATTTCTACATGAGTAACTTTATAGTTACTGTGACGAAATTTTAAGACACTTCCGTTAGCAGCTATTAATTTTCTCAACCTATCCTATACAATGTATCTCCAAAATACGTAGGTTTGATAAAATCTAGCAGAATATGTACCGTGTCACTTTCAATTATGCTCTTCATAACTTCATTCATGGAATTTCCGTCGAAGGCGCCCTGCGAGACTTTCACTAGGTATATAATTTCCTTTCATGGAGAAGGTATGACATCACAGACCATATCATACCATTTAATAAATGAGACGTATGTTATTGGTAGAATGGCGTAGAGGATAAAGCGCTATGGATCCGGCTTTCGCAGCCACGACGTGCTGACGTGATTTGTGTTTCCGCCTGTGGGGCGCGAGCACTCGTTTTTGTTTATTATCAGCGACCATCACTTACGTGTCATTTACGAGTAGTAAAGCATGACCAACCGTTTTTGAAAATCTGCACTGCGATTCACCTTCTGCAATCATTACACCCGCCCAAAGGCTTTGGAAGTGGAACGATTCCTACGTGACACAGCTAAAATCCCTGCTTCAGAAATTTTGCGCATACTTTTGTCCATCTTAAACTGTACGGTGTACTTCAAAGTAATCAATGACCAGACAAGGACTACGCTTTTTCCAGGTCGATGGTAATTTCGGCGTGGTCACTGTCGACTACAGTGGCATGGCCATGTGCACGATATAACTTTTCTAACTACCACTCGAGCTCCCAGTGGAAGATGTTATCACTGCTTTCCTCCTCCATGTCACTGTACAAGGTCACATTGCTGAACGCTGGGCGGAATTTCAAACGCACCCCGTTGTTAACGATGAACGATGGATCACTATTGATCTCCATTGCCGTGTGCCGTCTTACCTACAAATCAGCAGCTGCTGCACAGCCAGCCCAAGACTTGTTCCGTGTGTGGCAAAGAAGACCACTTTAGGTCTGAGGGTCTTCAGAGGCTCATCACCCAATTCCCAGCTGCTATCATTGTGCCTCCGATTCCGCCGATAGTTTTACTAATCACCTAATCATCGGCACTCTCTTATCCTCCTGGGGTCTGTCATCAGTTGGACCACATAACAGTGTCCCTTTGAGCTGCCACTAATAACCCTGGGATCCAGTGTATATATTATGCTCATAAGGTAGGAGATGAGGTACAGGCAGAAGTAAAGCTGTGAGGATGGGCCGTGAGTCATGCTTGGGTAGTTCAGACAGTAAAGCACTTGCCCGTGAAAGGCGAAGGTCCTGAGTTCAAGTCGTGGTCTGGCACACAGCTTTTATCTGCCAGGAAGTTTCAACAATTTTATAATATGGAATAACTGTTTTACACAGTCAGCAAACATGAGACACTTGAGAGTGAAATAAATTGAATTTCGTAACTGAAAAGTATGGTACTGGAGACTATTGCAAAATCAGTGATTTCAGCATGTGGGAATACTATTATTTTCTGATGTAAAACATAAGGAAATTGTTGGTATGTAGTAATATTTTTGTAATACTGATCTACAGGTGATAACCGATATCATATAAGAGTGGTGAAAAATTAAGCTGTATCTGATATTGGTATTGTTTTGCTGCTATTAGCCTATCATGCTGGCACTAATTAAGACTTATCCAATGACCGTGTACAAAATACTAAAGCTCTTCATACATAAACCAGTAGAAGTATTAAGATTTTTTTGTTATATCTGTAACAAGAAGCAATTACCTCAGGTTTCCAGTGATATTCAACATAGCCACAGATGTTCACTTCTTTCATCTGTTTGCTATGTCAGATACTTAAAATATCGAAATTCAGTGATATTCAACATAGCCACAGATGTTCACTTCTTTCACCTGTTTGCTATGTCAGATACTTAAAATATCGAAAGCTGCCTTGTCACTGACCATTTAGAAGACACCAATCAAAACTGATTTTCCCAGTAAAAACTCATTATTTAACAGAATAGCCATAGTTATCAAGAAATCCAATGGTGTTTTACTGGGCAAGAGATAATCAGAGGGGCCCAACACATTAATGTACACAGTTAAGAACTGCTGACATCAGCATTAACGTTGGAAATATTAGACAAGAAATCTTTCATACTACTGCTACCCATGACAAATTTTCAATTATTTTATTCTTTCATCTGAAGTGTCACTGATTATGCAAACACATAAAAGTTATACTTATCTTTGACACAGAAGAAAACATTTGATTAACATATCTGTACTCACTTATTAGAATATTTTGTTACAACTCCCATCAACAGCTGGTATTACATATCTGTGTGAGTGAGTGAATGGAGACCATTTTATCTCAGCCCATGAAAGGCAACAAATGATGAGACACGGTTGTGAGTTGTGCTAGAGTGATATTTGTGTTTGTGAAATAATACATCCACTGTTCTTGGTAGGCTGTTGTGCAAGTGAATGCTGAACTTTTTGGGATGTGTTGCTTCATTTTCATTATTAAGAAGTACAAATCACTGATATACAACAGTGACAAAGGTTTTTTTAATCGCGCTCCACTTAATACAATCAGACTTACACACTAATGAATTGATGCCTCATCCATTGCACTGTCTTTTTACATAAATGGATCACAGTACGACACCGTAGATTTTGTCAAATCTTTATTTCATTGTTCATAACATTTCATCTCACAAACTGAATTCATATTGACTGTTTTTTTTCTGATAAATGGTTGATATACATGTTTCAGTATTTCACCTATGTACATATGACAAAGAAAACTAACTCACTCTATTGCTTCACTCATTTCATGATGAAGTGTAACAGAGGCAACATGTTTATTTAACCTTGATGGATATACAACAAGAGAATAGTAACCATATGTGTTATTAAGAAGCGCAGTGATGAAGGGAGTGGTTTTGATACATTCAAATGATATGCTAAATAGATAGCAACAAACTCCACACATACACATACGGAGAATACACTCAAAGAAACAGAAAATGTTTTCAAACCCTTAGTGAATGAAGGGTATAATGTTAGTGTCTGTGAACTTAGAACCAGCATGAAAAATAAATCAGTCCTACAATATATGAAATCCAAATATAAAGCTGGAAAAATAACTGTCCTGTTTTTCCAAGAAATCAAAAGTACTGCTGTAAAAAATGACCAGTTAATGAAAGACTTGCCTATTGGGAAGAGAGTCTAAAACTGAAGACAGAAATGTAAGCAGAAGGGGAATAAGGTAAGTGGTTACACATCTTTGTCATAAGGTCTCTTCCATATGTTTATCTATTGCTACATATACTGAACTCAAATTAAAAGTGGGCTCATCTCAGCTAAATACTAAACTGAATTTTATAATGTGGTGTTCACTGTCTACAATGACTGCATCCTAATATAGTTAAGTCTGATATACATTGAATAGTTTATCTGAAAATTAGGTTAATGGAGAACATTAGGCAATTTATGGCCTCTGCCAGAAGGGATAGCATTATGTACTGATATGAAACAGAAGGAACTTGATGATATACAGAAGTGATTACTGTTTTGCCTATTTAATTCTATTGATGTAACTGAAATGAAGTGGCTTCTAAATTCGCATGATGTGGCTGACTGCACTCAGTTCCAGTAACCTCATCAAGAAAAAATTCCTAGCAGTATCAGGAATGGAACTTGAAACCTAAGCGTAGCTATTACTAACACTGACGACTCAGCCATGATGATGGACATAAGACATAGCAGACTGTACATAACCTTTCTCTACATTTTAATAACACTTTACCTCAGAAATATAGAATCTCAAGATGGAGTTTATACTGACTGTTTGGAAAACCCGTCATCAAATATTTCATCTACTCACAAATGACAAAGTCAAGATATTGCACCATATTAGTACACATTTAACACAATAAAATAAAGAAACAGATATCATTTACATTTATCCATGGGAAGCCTGCAAATGGAGACTGGAAATGGTGTGCATTTTCAATTTGTACAGTGAAATAGGATATGGTTTGGGTTAAGGCTATAGTTACACTAATTATGAATCAACAAGATCCCCATGAACATCCTTCAGCGAGCTTGCAAGAGGACACAGAGGGGACTAATGCTTATGCTTCACACACATTGACAGTTATATCCAGTACTAACATGTGTCCGTGGCAACACAGAGTGAACTCAGAATACAAAAAAATACATATAAAGCTCATATTAACAATGTCATAACATAGAATTAGTGCCTTAAAGAGTCTGAAATCATGTGATACTTGGGACTGAAACAAATAGGTTACAGGAACAAATTACAAAATCTGTGAGATCAGCTTGGGGGAATACTATTATGTTCAGACGTGAAAAATGAGGAAATGATAATTGTGTAGTAATATTTTTGTTAAAGTAAACAATCAATAACAACAAAAGTCATAGAAAGGTCGTACTCATGCTCTCAATAATCAAGACTTATACAATGACAGGGTTCAGAATACTAAACCTAACAGAAGTTCTGATATTTTTGTGCTTAGTCGTATGACACCAGAAAGCAGTTGACTCAAATCTTACAGAGGCATTCAACATGACTAAGGATCCAGAATGAGATTTTCACTCTGCAGTGGAGTGTGTGCTGTTATGAAACTTCCTGGCAGATTAAAACTGTGTGCCCGACCGAGACTCGAACTCGGGACCTTTGCCTTTCGCGGGCAAGTGCTCTACCAACTGAGCTACCGAAGCACGACTCACGCCCGGTACTCACAGCTTTACTTCTGCCAGTACCTCGTCTCCTACCTTCCAAACTTTACAGAAGCTCTCCTGCGAACCTTGCAGAACTAGCACTCCTGACACAAAGGATATTGTGGAGACATGGCTTAGCCACAGCCTGGGGGATGTTTCCAGAATGAGATTTTCACTCTGCAGCAGAGTGTGCGCTGATATGAAACTTGGTCGGGCACACAGTTTCAATCTGCGAGGAAGTTTCATATCAGCGCACACTCTGCTGCAGAGTGAAAATCTCATTCTGGAAACATCCCCCAGGCTGTGGCTAAGCCATGTCTCCACAATATCCTTTGTGTCAGGAGTGCTAGTTCTGCAAGTTTCTCAGGATACCTTCTGTAAAGTTTGGAAGGTAGGAGACAAGGTACTGGCAGAAGTAAAGCTGTGAGTACCGGGTATGTGTCATGCTTCGGTAGCTCTGTTGGTAGAGCACTTGTCCCTGAAAGGCAAGGTCCCGAGTTCGAGTCTCGGTTGGGCACACAGTTTTAATCTGCCAGGAAGCTTCATATCAGCGCACACTGCGCTGCAGAGTGAAAATCTCATTCTGGAAACATCCCCCAGGCTGTGGCTAAGCCATATCTCCGCAATATCCTTTCTGTCAGGAGTTCTAGTTCTGCAAGGTTCGCAGGAGAGCTTCTGTAAGGTTTGGAAGGTAGGAGACGAGGTACTGGCAGAAGTAAAGCTGTGAGAACCAGGCGTGAGTTATGCTTTGGTAGCTCAGTTGGTAGAGCACTTGCCCGCGAAAGGCAAAGGTATCGAGTTCGAGTCTCGGTCGGGCACACAGTTTCAATCTGCCAGGAAGTTTCTTGACTAAGGCTGTTGACTTCTAACATTTCTCTATTTCATCATATACTAACAATGTCAAAAGCTTAGTTCTAATTGGCAATTTACAGCATACTAAACAATGCTGATTTTTGAAGTAACAACTGCTATTTACCAGCATAGTCAGGAGATGGAATGGTGTGTTACTAGGCAAGAGAGGATCAAAGGATCTCAAGACATAATTGTAAACAGTTAAGAATTGTTGATTACAACCTGAACTTTGACAATGTTGTACAGTAAATCTTTCTTACTGCTGATATTCTAGACAAAAATTTCAAGCACTTTATTCAGTAATCTGTTGTGTCACAACCTCATCAAACACCTAAAAGCATTAGTTGTCTGTAAGACAATAGAAATATTTTGATTAAAATATCTCTACTCACACAAAAGAATAGCTTGTTACATCCCGTATTAACAGTTGGTATTACATGGATGAGTGAATAGAGAGAATGTAGTTTCAACTCATCAAAAGAAACAAATATTAGGCATGGTTGGAAGTTGTGTTAGAAGTGATGAATGCAGTTGTGAAAGAATATGTTCTAAGTTATTTGTAGGTTATTGTTCAAGTAGACTGATGAAGAAATTTTTTGGACTGTAAAGGTCCACTTCTAGTATTAAGAAGCACAAGTGACTAATACGAATGCTGACCAAGTGTTTCCATTTCCAAAACACGTAATACATTCAGACTGACACACTAATGTATTAATAGATAAGTTATGACCCTTCATTTCTACATAAATAGATTACAATATGACACACTAAATTTTACAAAGTCTTCCTCTCAGTGTTGAGAACATATCCTCTAATAAATCAAAATAACCACCATCAGGTATTTTCTGATAGGTGGTTGACATCCTTGTTTAAATATTTGATCCCTGCACAAATGACAAAGACAAATTATCACACAACACTAATTCACATATTTCAAGGTAATGTGTAAAAGTAGACAGTAGTTTTATTTAACAATGATGATTGTGGAACAAGGCAGTAGTGACAATGTGTATTCTTAAACAGTGCACTAAGAAAGGGGCTTGTTTGTATACATGCTTTTGAGATGCTAAATATGAAACAACCAATTCTCCAATTACAGGTTTCCAGTATACACTGCAAAATGTAGTAAACTTGTTCATACACCTTGGGAAGGAAGAGGATAATTTTAGGATCTGAACTAGCATGAAAAAATCTGTCTTATGAGAAATGTAATTAAAATATAAGGTAGGAAAAATTTTTGATATGTTTGCCAACACATGAAAATGATTGTTGTACAGAAGAAACATCTGTTACCAAAAGAATTCACTTTTCAAGTAGAGTGTCTGAGAGTGAAGACACAAAAGTAAGCAAAAGTAGGCACATACAAGTGGTTCACCATATATTTGGTGTAATATTTATCCATATGTTCATCTACCGTCAGATAATGTGAACTCAAAATAAAACTAGGTTATATGAGGTGAATGTTAAAAATAATTTCATAATACAATATTGACTGCCTTACAATGACTTCATCCTTGATAGTGTTAAGTCTGATACTGTTAGAATAATTTATCTTATAATTAGGCAAGTGGAGAATATTAGGCAACCTATGGCTTCTGTATGAAGGAATACTGTTTTGTGCTGATATGAAAAGAAAGGATATGCAGAACAGATTTTGTTTTAGAGTAACATAGCAATACTGATGCAAATGGTAGAATAGTAGCAACTTACTATTGATATTTCTGCAATCTGTATTGTCATTGATGTTACACTTGTTGTATCCCTAACAACCACTTAGAATTAGAGCATACAGTGTACTATATATTTTCATGCAAATCTACTACAATTACTGAGATGTTGTTTAAAGGGGTTTCACTATAAATCACTGAGCAAACGACACTTTTTCATATTTAACACTGAATCTGATGTAATTTTTTTAGACCAGTTTATTACAGATGACACTTCAAATGCAAAAAGCTGATTTATTATTGACCTTTTAGATGGTACCAAACACAGTTGGTTCTGGAATCAAAAGTTCCACATTTATCTGCATAGTTGTAGTTCCTTCAGACATGATGGCACGCCACTAGGTAACAGGAAAGAAGGAGGGCATAAATCATTAAAATACACTTTTATGACATCTTGATCTCCAGATGCACAATGGCAATGTTTGACACGAAATTCAGGTATCGATTCAGTCATCTTATTCAGTTATCTGAAACATCACTATCTATGCCAACACAGAGAAGCATTATTTTCTCTCGACTCAACGAACTAATGAACTGAATTATCTGTGGTGAAGACTGCTGTAGCTTGGAACAGTTTCCACACTCTTTCATCTTGCCAGTCCTTTAACAGAAGTTAAATACACACTCTTACTCCATTATTAAATAATAGGATTCACTATGCCTGTGATACATTCCTTCCCTGATATTACAAAATTTACTCCCGATATGTAGGATGTTTCGAAATGTGAAAAACAGTTCCAATGTACAACATGGTAATGTACCTAGTAACAAATATTCTATTCAGAGAGAAAAATGGTCTAAGTGACAATATCTAATCAACACTGTATCTAATAATCTATGTTCTATATTATTACTCTACTGCATTCCAATAAACAGGAAGTATATCAGCTTAAGAGGAAGTGTTATCGAAAACTAGATACAAGCTAAAAATATTCCAGAGCAGGAGCTATTGGAAACCAAAACAAATTACATCTGACGTGCACATGTTGGTGTGGACACTGAAGATGCTCAACTCATTTGCAAATATGATGTATTAGAAGCTGAACAACATATCTCTTTTTGATTCTACAGTTTAATGTAACAACATAACCCCTGTCACTTGTTTCACTTAAAATGATTAGGAGATGTGAAAATCCTGCTTACATATTAAGTCTCAGAACCCTCACACATGGAATGCTGCCAGAGCTTTTCCCATTTCATTCCAATTAATATATTCAACTATATCCACTAATTTATTAATGCCAGATTTTTTTATGCTATCTAATCACAGCTACTCATTGTAGATGTGCAGTCTGAGACGCCTTATCACGGCCCCTCCCGGCTCCCACCTTCATAGGTTTGAGTCCTCCTATGGGCATGGGTCTGTGTGTCATCCTTAACATAAGTTAGTTTAAGTAGTGCATAACTTTAGGAACTAATGACCTCTGCAGTTTGGTGACTCATGACTTGAGCAGTTTGGTCCCATAAGACCTTATCACAAATTTCCAAAATATCTACTTACATATGGAGATATGTATACAACATGTAATATTTTAGAATAATTGAGTCTCAATAAAGATAAAATTACATCTCAAAACGTTATATAACTGTGATGAGACTGTAAAGTCTCGTGGGTGTTATTCATCTTTAATCACATCATCTATACATAATTAATGAGGACAATGCATTAAACAATGGCAAATTAAGTTTGGGTTATCAATAATATTACAGAAAGAATAAACTGCTACTCACCATAAAGAAGACACACTGAGCTTATGAAATGCACAACTATAAGACTTACAGATTTGTTGTACAGCATCTCCAGGCTGTCAAGCTTTGCATTTGAATGTAATTGATGTAATATCACCATGCAATACATGCAATACCTTTTTAAAGTTATGAGAACAGTACATTATACTACTTACATAAGTTAAGAAAAAAAAGGATAGTCACTGTGGATCCTTGAAGCACACCATGTTTTATTTAAACGTCCCACCATACTGTTTAAGCAACACAAATTGTTTCCTGTTGCTCACACATGTAACTGTACTGCAGCTACTGAAGTTAAGTAGCTTCTCAGTTGGCATGATGAGGCTGACTGTATTCCATTCAAGTCCCCTCAGCAACAAAAAATTTCTCTCAGTAGCAGGAATTGAACTCATGTCCTAAACATAGCTTTCAGTAACACTGACCACCCAGATGTGGTGTTGAAGATATGGTGCAGCATACTATACATAATCTCTCTATAATTTTAATAACACTACATTTCAGAAATATAGCACCTCAAGATAAGGATATTACTTACTGTTTGTTAATCCCATCCTCAAATGTATCATCTATTCCCAAATGAGAAAAGCAAGATATTGCATGATATTGCTTCACATATATCAAGATAAAAATGTGGATTCCATATAAATTTATCCATGGTGAGCCTGCAAAAAGAGAATGGAAATGGTCTACATTCTTAACTTGTACAATGAAACACAATATTTTTGGATGAATGTTATATTTACATTCAGTATGAAGCACCAAAGACCTCAGATATCTGGCAGAAATTACAGCACATTATTTTAAACAACCAGGGAAGGAAGTTGACATGGTTAGTGTCCATGAACCTAGAATAACCAATGACAATATATCATTCTCTGTTTAAAATTAACCTAATAGAAAATAGAAATTATTAACACCTTGTGTTTCTAAGAAATAAAAATGTTTATTGTACTGAATGAAGGTGTACTACTGCATGAACAGACAATACAACAAGAAAATCCTTAAGTGAGCAGGCAAGAGGAATTACAGTGAACTAATGCTTGTGGCTTACACACACTGACAATTATACCCAATCTTAACGTTGTCCATGGTAGCATAGAGTAAACTCAAAATACAGTAAAATACATACACTCTTAATAGTTATATAACATGAAATTACTGTGTTTCACAGTCAGCAAACAAGAGGTACTTGAGACTAAAACAAATGGAATAGTGTAACTGAAGAGTAGTTTACAGGAGCCTGTTACAAAATTAGTGATTTCTGCATGAGGGAATATGTTTATGTTCTGATGTGAAAAATAAGGAATGGTTGATATACACTAATATTGTTGTGATACTAATCTACCAATAATAGCCCATATAATACAAAGAAGGTACCAAATTAAGCTGTTTCTGAATTAGTGTTGTTTTGATGTTACTATCATTCTGTCACTATTTAAGACTCATACAGTGACACTGTATAAAACACTAAACCTCTTCATAAAGAAACCAACAGAAGTACTGACACTTTGGCCTTAGGTGTACAACAACTGACCACTCTTTGATCAGGTCTTAGTGTGATATTAAACACTGCTACAGATGTTCACACCTTTCATCTCTTTACTGTATCTAATACTTTAGATGTCAAAAACTGAGTCGTTGCTGGCCATTTAGAGACAACAGTCAATGCCAATCTTTCAAGTAACCACTGACTGTCATACAGCATAGTCAGGGGATGGGGTGGTGTGTTTCTAGGCAAGAGAGAATCAGAGGCTCTCAAGATGTAAGTGTGCACAGTTAAGAGTTGCTGATTACAATCTGAACTATAACAATGGTATACAGGAAAACTTTCTTACTGCTGGTACTCTAGAGAAAATTTTCAAGCACTTTATTCAGTGATATGGAGGATCTCTAACTATGCAAGCACATAATAGTATTACATTCTGTGAGACCACAGAAAGCATTTGATTTTCATATCTCTACTCACCTATTATAATATCTTATATCTCCCATTACCAGCTGCTATTACCTGTCAGTCTGGATGAGTGAATGGAGAGAAAGTTGTCTCAACTGACAAAAGGAGATGGACAATGGGCATGGTTGGGATATTGTACTTCCATGTTATATGAGCAACTGTAAAACAATGGGTCTTGAGTTATTTGTTGATTATTTCTCAAAAGGGATATAGAGCTCCACTTTAAGTATTAAGAAGCACAAGTCACAGATCTGAACACTGACAAAGTGTTTCCATTTGTACAACAATTCATAGAATCAGAGTGACACAGTAATGTATGAGCTATAACTATATCTTCTTACATAAACCGATTAAAACATGATACGGTAGATTTTACGAAATCTGTCTTTCAGAACTGACAAAATATCATATAATAAATCCAACTGATATGTGTTTGATATCCATGTGTCAATATTTTATCTATGCACAAGTGTCAAAGACAAATTATCATACCATTCATATTTAAGATAATGTGTAAAAATAGATTACAGATTTATTTAATCCTGAGGAATATGCTATAAGAGAATGGTAATAATATGAATTTGTAAACAGTGAGACTTGGGCATGTTTAAATCCATGCTTTTGTTATATCAAGTTTGAAGCAACCAACTTCCCACTCACCAGTATCTAGAATACTCTTATGGAAGAAGCAAATTTCTGCAAATATCTGGGAATAATTTTAATGTCTGTGAACTCTTAACTATCATGAAAATTTCATCTGTCTTATAAGAATTGAGATCAAAATATTATTGGTATATGTCTCCAAGACATGAAAATCATTGTTGCACAAAGTGAACATATCTTACTAAATAATTACCTTTTCAGGAGGAAGACACAGAAGTATGCAGACAGAGACTAATGTAAGTGGTTTACCTATATTTGTCATTCTCTTTCTTCTATATGTCTATCTACTCCCAGATAAAGTGGACTTTCAATAAAGCTGGATAAATATGAGGCAAATATTAAATGTAATTTTATAATGCATTATTCACTGTATTACAATGACTGCATTACTGCTATAGTTAAGCCTGATACTATTGAACTGTTATAAGGCAATTATGTTAATGGATAGTATTCGGCAGTCTATGGCTTCTGCATGAAGTAATAGTATTATGTAGTGATATGAGAAGAAAGGATCTTCATGATATACAGAAATGTTTTCCTTTAGCAGTACCATAGCAATACACACATAAATGATAGCACCGGTGTAGCTTAGTATGGACATTTCTGCAATGAGTGTTGTCATTAAAGTTACTGTTGTTCTCACTTAACAAACACAAAGAACACTAGCATGCATAGTAATATGTATTTTCATCGCAAATCTACTAAAATTACTGAGATGTTGTTTAAATGTCTAATACTAGAAAGCAATGAGCACAGGACATTCATTATTATTTAACATTAGCACATATGTTTCTTCTTAGACTATTTAGACACAGATAACACCTAAAATAGCAAAAGCAGATTTATTATTGACCTTTTAGACGATGTTGACCACAGCTGGTTCCACAATCAAAAGTTTCATGTCTACCAGTATAGTTATAGTTACCTCAGAGGTGATGGTGCTGCAGTTTGCAGCAGTACAGCAGTAGGTTGTATCTCATTCAGATACACTATTATGTACTTGTGATCTCCACATACACAATGACAATGTTTCAGAGGAAATATGGGTACCTATTCAGTCATCTTGCTCAGTTACGTGAAACATCACTGTCTATGGAAAACCATTAAAGCATTATTTTGTTTCAACCCAATGGACAACTTTCTATTAACTTATCAGTAGAGAAGAGTATTGTAACCAGGAACAATTTCCACACTCTTGCCAGCCCTGTAGTAGAAGTTTAATATACTCAATGATTCCATTTTAAAATAATGGAAGCACTTTGTGTGTGATGCAATCTTTCTCTGATATTAAAAAAGCTACTCCAGAAAAGTAAGGTCTTTCTAAATGTAAAAAACTGATACAAAGAAGAACATGGTCATGTATCTAAGAATAATTATTCTATTCAGTCTGAAATGTGTTTTAACTTATAATATTTCATTATCACTGCCTTCAATAAGCTATGTACTACATTACTACTCTACTGCATGCCAAGAACCAGGATCTAAATAAAGAAATATTGCAAACACCACCAATAAGCTAAAAATATTCTGAAACTGAATTTGTTGGAAAACATGAGAGATTTCCATTTTTTAAGTGCACAAATTTGTGAGGATGCTAATGAAATTTAATTCATTGGTGAATATCATGGGTCAAAGGCTGAACAGCATGTAGCCGCTTGATTTTATACTTCAGTTTAATGCCATACCCTCTCATACTTGTTTTACTTAGAACTGCTTGGAATTATGATGTTTCAGCTTCAGTATTAAGTCGCACAACTGTCATAGTTGTAACGCTGCCAACTGTTTTTCCATTTGATTCCAATTAACATATTCACACTAATGCACTAATTTATTAATTTCTAATTTGTCATGCTATTTACTAACATATGGAGATTTGTGTGCAACAGGGTATATTTTAGGGTGATGAGTCTCAATACTGAATAACTTTCATCTCAAGAATATATACAATTATGATAAAATTTTACTGTGTTTTGTGTGTTACCCATCTTTAGTTACATCATCTATGCACATCTAATTAGGACAACATATTAAATAATGGTAAATACAGGTTGGAGTATCAATACCATTATGAAAAAAATAAATTACTGCTTACCCTAAGGATCACACATTGAGTTGCTGACAGATACAACCAAAAAAAACAGTTACACATTTGTTGAACATCATAGCCAGACAGTCAAGCTTTGAGTTGCCACACAGTTGATCTACTGCCATCATACAATACAGTGTCACAAGAACAGCACAATATACTGCTTGTTTACATTAAGACAACACTACATTCCACCATGGAACTTTGAGACTCACCGTGTTTTACATTACTAAGTTTTGATTTAAATGACCTGCCACTTATAATATTTGTTGCTCACACATCATTTTATGAATTAAGACACAGATCCTCTAGTAACCATGTTCTACAGTTTGTCAAGTAATATGGTGATTACTGCACAAGCAAGACCTTGTCCAAGGTAAAGGAACTCTCCACTAACATACTGCTTGTTCTCTATTGATGTTACTATTTTGTCTATATAACTATATAAATCCTCAATTGGCATGATTAGGCTCACTGCACTCCCTTACAGCTCCACACCTAGAAAAGCTCCTTGGATCTATGAGGAATGAAACTCAAGTTCCAGGGGTAGCTGTCAGTTACATTGACCGTACAGCAATGTTGATGGTTACCTTACATAATAGACTTTACATAAGCTGTTTCTCCATTTTAATATCACTTTATCTTAGAAATTTAGTATCTCAAGATACATAGCTTACTCAGTGTTTCTCACACACATACCGCAATATTTCATACAATCACAAATAACAAAGACAAGCTATTGCACCATATTGCATTGGATATAACAAGATAAAATGTAAAACTGTTTTCGTTTTATATTTATTAATGGGGTCCCAGCCATGAGGAATGGATGTAATAGGCATTTTTAATTTGTGGAAACGAAATAGAATAAGGTTGGAATTCAGGCTATTTTTGTAATAAATGTGAAGCAACAAGGCAACATTTACAGTCTTGGAATATATATCTGAAAATGCAGCAGATTTTTTTCTAACAACCAATAAAGGGAGTTGATAGTGCTAGTGTCTGTGATTCTAGATTACAATGACATTATGCAAAGGCAAATCAGAGTGTCATTTTAGCTTAATTATTCTTGTAAATGCTAAGTAACACATATATTAGCAGCAATGGGTCTTTCTTGGTTGGTGCTGGTCTTATCCACATGTAGCTCTCTTACTTGTTATTGCTGTCACTTGTTAAAAATGGTGGTTGTGGATCACATGTCCAGGGTATGAGAACAATGAAATGTGATTCATTTTATATGGAGCAAGGGATGAATGCCCATCCACATCTAAAGGCAAATGCAGCCCACATATGAGGAAAACTCTCCTGCTTAGAGTACTGTGAGGTGGTGGTGTTGTGAGTTCGACAAAGGCCATGAAGTCTTTAATGACAATGAGCAGTTTAGGGTACCACGTTTCTTGCTGGCTAATGACAATATTTCCCATGTGGCTCCAATGATAAAAGCAGATCAGAATGTGCACATCCCAGCCACTTCTCTGGAGCTTGGTATATTGTGTGGGAGTGCTGACAACATTTTGCATGTGTTCTTAAGATACCGGGAGGTTTCACATCGGTGGGTCCATGATGTGATGAAACTTAAGCAAATGATATCTTCACTGAATCATCTGGAATGCTATTTCAAGGATAGAGAATGTTTCCTGGACCCCATTGTTATTGGCAATGAAAGATCGATATTGCAGTGCTGATTTTCAAGTAACAACTGCTATCTACCATCATAATTGGGACATGGGATGATGTGTGACTAGGCAATAGAATATCAGAGGACCTCAAGACATAATTGTTCACAGATAACAATTGCTGATTACAATCTGGACTGTGACAATATTATACAAGAGATCTTTCTTACTGCTGCTACTCTAGACAAAATTTTCAACAAATTTTTCCTCTGCTCTGAAGCATCACTAACTATGCAGACACATAAAAATGTTAAATGTCAGTGAAGCAATATAAAACATTTGTTTAACATATCTGTACTCCCATAGTTCAATATCTTTTTATATCTCCCTTTAACAGTTTGTATTGGGGGAAGTCAGGCAATATTGACATACCCAGGTAAAATGACATAGGAAGGCTATGGACAAAACCAAAACACCTGCACTAATCAGTGTAAAAAGGTCAACAGTCAACCCACTTCCTCCATATATGGTGAAAAGCTGCCAGCTTTTGCTTTGCTACTGTGAATGAAAAACGTATAGGTAAGTCTCCAACTTTTTACTTTTATTTACATATATGCATTTATTAGTGTTGTAGTAATTAGATATTTGACATAAGTATAAGTCATGTTTTGAGAGGCAGAAGGTTCTGCTGGAGAACACAGAAGTTGAAAGTTCCTTGAATGGATCAAGGGAGGTGTGTCAGGCTACAAAAACGTAACATGTATCAGAGTAAAAGTTAATTTTCCTCAATGTGGACTCTAGTTCAATTCTGTGTAATCTTTGATGTTAATTAAGATATTTATTTCACTTATCTGTTTAAATTTAACAAGAATAGTGGTAGGTCACAGTATAAGAAAATAAATCAAGTGAAACATTAAACATGCTATGATTCACAAAATCCGATGATATTACAGATGCTAATTCCAGATGGCAGGTAATAAAGTAAGGAAATCGCCTGTACACTCTAGGGATGTGTTGTAGATGCAGCTATTACCAGCAGTGAGGTGGGATGGCTGAAGGCATTTAAAGAACTGGCAGTTTCCCAGACTATGCTTATAAGACAAACTACAAATATGAACAAAATCTTCAATGGTGTTCAGGAACTATTGGGTACATTCCAGTCAACTTCCAACACTATACTGAAGCTTGAACTAGTACAACACCTGTAACTATTGGAGTTGTGCATATTTGGTATGGCAATGAAGTGGTACACTTCAAATAGCTAAGAAAAGCAAAAAAGTATCTTATGTCTCGAAAAGAAATATTATATGGAAAAGATCTTTTTGCAACGACAGTGATGCTTGCAAAGAGAATCAGTGTCAGAATCAGAATTTTTTGTTATCCCATAACATACAAAGTCAAATCACAGATCTGATTAACTGGGGACTTGTCAACATTACATTTATATTGCAATTACAATTTGTGTATACAGTATTACAAAAACAATATATCAACACTCATGTTTACATGTTTTACAAAGTAATATATAACAACAGTGTTTACATAGTGAACATATTTTTACAATCATTTATTTGACACAAAACTATTAAGCTTAATTTACAGGTGATGTTTCCTTGCTCAGACTTTCACGTCATCATTCATGAATTCTTCTACGGAGTAATAACATTTCTCCACTAATAACTTGTGTAGCTTTGGTTTCAGTTGCCCTAGCTCCATGCTGTTTGTTTGTTTCTTTTTTAGCATATTGTAGATTTTCATGCCCATATATTCTGGGGTTTGGGTGTATAACTTTAACCTATGAGTAGGAAGCATGAAGATTGCCTTATTCCTAGTGCTGTATTGTTGCTTAAATTCTTGTCTGTGAACAACATTGGGTTACTGTATACAAAAATAGTCAGTTCATAGATGTACAAACAGTCGACACTTAATATTCTTAGATCATTCTGGTGCAATTGACAAGTTCCACATCATAATGGCTTCTGTACCATGCAATTCATCAATCGAACACGAAACCTACTAACTAACTATTTGCAATCATGTGTCAGCTTTAACAATCCTCATTTGATGATTTGATGAAATTGTTAGTCAGTGGATGACTAAGATGTCACTGGAATAGATCAAGAAACAGATGAAAAACATGACAATTTTGCAATAGCCACTCATCACAGCTCTGCTAGTGAACAAGAGGATTGTTCAGTGGAAGAATGTCAGGACTATGGTCATGGGGAACTAGATGCGAATCTTTATGTTCCTCCAGTAAAATACCTAAAGCGTTAGTGGAAATCAAATGCGTTTTGAGTAGTGGTAAAGTAAAATGTAGATGTCAGTGTTGAATGTCAATTTGGCAGACTTTCATTTCCTGTGTATCGAGTGATATCTGCCTGTGCAAATTCAAACCCCAGAATTTAGTTTTATGTGAAAATTTACTTGCTACAGAGATACTGTAATTTTACAGAATATAAAATTCAGTTCTCTAACAGTTCATTCAAATGTATGTCATCTATTTAAAAAAAAAAACACATGTAATCATGTGATTTTATTTGAGAAAAAGTTAAATTCTGTACTGTAGGCTTCATATAGTGGAATAAAATAAAAAAGAAACTTTAAAAAATACTCAAATAAATGTAAAAATAAATCTTGTATTCCATTAACTTAAATTAAAATTTTCTAATGATGCTCCTTAAACCTCAACTTAAACTTAGGGGGCCCAGAGTCCCAACCTCATAATCTACGATACATTACAGAAATGTCATGCTATGACTTACGATTTAATGGAGGTTACAGTGCTATAAAGACTGTTAGAATGAATCTGGAGGTTTCATATTAGGAGAAATCAGAGATAAAAGTATGTTAAAAGCAGAACAAAAAGATAAAATAGCTGTGTAGGGAATAAAGTAATGAAAAAGAGGAAGAAACTGTGAGTTAGTAGCTTAAAAATCACTTAAAATACAGTCACATCTCACATAATGGGGCATAATAATTAAATAATTTAAATGATGCAACATTGTAGCACCTGCATCCTTAAAGGTAGTTAAACAATTGCCACCTTTTTGTGAAGTCACCTTATAGAAAATGGTACCATACAGCAGCTTCTTAGGGACATAAGTAAAGCACGTGCACCATATTATTTCTTACATCCTCATCTGTTAGTGTGGAGGTCGCACCACAAATACTTGGAGTATTAAAAAATGGTTGCTACTACAATATATTTGTATCCGCAGGAACAATTTACTGAACAAACAAATGCAGTATATACTACTGGTACTCCACACAAATGTCTGTGCACTTTGGCCATTGTTGTGGCAGCTTCCGTATTTGCACAGCAAACCTTTCTTTGCGGGTATCCCTGTGCCACTGGAGGATACCTCATAGAAGTTCGTTATTGGTGGAGAACTAGTTACTTTGCAGGACCTCTTTCAGTTCGTAGAATAGGTTGTAGTCACTAGGAGCCAGATATGGCTAATATGGGTGGTGTCGCAGCACAGTAAATGATAAGTCCTGTGTGGTGGCAATAGCTTTGCGACTGGCATCTGGCTGCACATTGTTGTGTTGGTGCAGAGAACTGCAGTATTGATCTCTGTTGAGGGTCGTATTGGGAGAGAACCAATCCACCGGTACTATCTTTTCCTGATTACAGAAGAGTTGCTGTTTGTTTGTGCATGAATAGGCCCAGCTGTGACTTCTTGGAATGAGAGTTTATAGTGTGCTTCCACTCCATAGTCTGGCATTCTTTTCTGGAGTCTTATGGAAGAGCCATCACTCGTTATGGTAACCACATGCTCAAGGAACTCTGCTGGACCTGCAACATATTTTTGCACCAACTGTTGGCATATCTCCATACATTTCTGTTTCTGCATAGTGGTGAGGGCATCAGACATCCATTATGCACACACCTTGTGCATCTTCAAATCATTATGAATGATGGTGTGCAGAGTTCTCCATGATAGACCTGTTGCCTTCTCTGGTTCATCTAAACTGACTTGCCTGTGCCCAATATCAAGCCATTGATATGCTGGGCATTGTTGGTTTCTGTGCGGTTGCTGAATGCCCAGCGCTTATGTGAATTTTAGCAGAGCCTCTTCCATTGCTAAACTCTGATACCCATTGAAATACAGATGCATGATTTTGTACTATTTCCCCACATATGGCACCTAGCCTCATTGTGAATGTCTGAAGCAGTCACTCCTTGCTTTCATAGAAACCCCCCTGTATATCACTGACAATGCTTGTCTACTTGGATGCTGTCATGTCTATGTCCACCAGTGCACTCGCAAGACAGAAAAAGTGCTCCTGCATTCCACCACCTACGGGAAGCAGCAACATCATCTGGAGCCAGTAGACAGTATAATAGTCTATCCTCACACATACATTGACACACATTTTAAACTGCTACTTGGTAGGAGTTATAGGGAGATTGCCAATCAACATAACAGGAACTGTATAATTGGGCAACATGAGTAATATAATCACAGTGTCAGAGAAAAAGTGAGGAATCACAGGGAAAAGAAGGAATGAAATGAAATTTCATGAGTTGAAGGGTATGTGACTTTATTTCAATGATTATGTAATTAAGTAAAATTTACAAAGAACTTGGCAGTAACCCCACTTACGAGTATGACATTACCATGGCTGGTTTAAGGCCCAACTGACACAAGTGGGCACTTGGGATGCCAAGCTGTGCACAAGAGGTAAGTAAAGATTTCAGTGATGTTCCTTTTTGTAATCAGTGTTATCTTTGCACTACAAGCAATGATCTGAAGTCGCGCCTCATTGGTCTCTACACCATAACATAAGGAGTAACATTGCTGTGCCTCTGTAAAATATTGCAAGTGTTATACCTTCCTTCAGTCTGTCACCATACCCATCAACAAACGGCATGGATGTAGTGCAGAACCATGATTCATCACTGAATACATTATGGTCCCCTACCTCAGCAGTCCAGGTTGCTTGTCATGGCACAACTCCAAATGCAACCACTAGTGTTGTGGTGTTAATGGCGGCGTATGCATGGAACACTAATTTTGTAATTTGGCTGCTACTAGTCTCTGACCAATGCTTGTAGGGTGACAAATTCTGTAAGGAGTGCACATATGGCAGGCACAGATGTGAAGGGGTCACAATGTGCTTGGTGCCCAATGCAGGCGTTCCATCCTTCTTCTGATCAGACATGGTTGACCAGGACCTCAAGAACAAGTATATCTGCTGCCTTCATGTTCCCATACATTTTAGCATCAGGCATTGTCACATCTACGTGCCTCACAAATCTGGATATTGCACAGTTTGACCAAGTAGCCAAATGGAGAACTCCAGTGAGCCCCCTTTCAAATTCTGTCATGTGCTCAAAGTGCAGTTGATCACAGTACATGGCATATCTGTGTGCTTCACAGTGATTGCTCAACATCTGTTGCTGTTTCTGACCACCTTAAACCCAACCAGGCATGGTAACATCACTAATGCACACTGGTGGTCTTTCTACATGCTGCAGAAAATTTAACAACTCCAGTCATTTACGTACTAACTGATGATGTGTATGGTTACAAAAATACTTAGGCATCTGACCATGTCTTCTGGGTGAATCACTAGTTTTGTTAAACAGTGTGCATAACTGTATTACATTGGCTTGTAGACCCTACTGTGATAATTATAAAAACTGTTACTATGGTGAAAATAAGTGATCTTACATGATACATACAGTGATTTATGTGTTCAGATAAATCGATGGAATGACTAATAAACAAACATTTTACATATAGCTAGAATAAAAGTGCAACTACCACCATAAGAAACCTCAAATGTGATTCAATAACATTTTGCAGATATAAGTGATGAATTTTATTATCTTGGTAATTAAATCTTAAGTACTCACAGAAATAATTGACATTGCTACATCTCACAATATTAAGAGGCTGTTTCAGCTTACTAGTGCTGCATACACCACATTAAACTGTATAATAACAAAAATAAATAGGCACGTGTTGTTAATAGCAGGATATAATGTATCTCAATATGCATTCTTCTTTTTCAATCAGTAAAAGACTGTGTTGGAAAAACAACACTACAGAAAGGATAGGCTCATATTCAGCACAAAGAGCAGATGTTGAATTACAGACAGGCACAACGAAAAGAAAATATTTGACATATTTCACCTTTTGAACAAAGTCCTTCTTGAGATATAGAAAACACACAGGTATTATGCATACATGGCCATTGTCTCTGGTCCTTAGCATCCAGTGACAGTGTCCATGCATGCATGGGTTGCCCTTGTGAAACTTCTGAAGAAGGACTTTGTCAGAAAACTAATATATTTCCAGTATCCTTTTTCATTGTTCCCATCTGTGACTTTATGCGTCTTCTTCTTTTCTCTGTAACTGTTGATGAAACATGGAATTAGAAGTACATGTGAAATGATATGTAAGTAACCCTTCACTGCACAACATGATTCTGTTTTGGCACTAAAAGTGTTACTATGGTCATCTTTCTTTTCAGATCTGGTATGGGAAACAATAATGGAGAACTTGGGTTTTATTTGTTTGAAGACATTATGTGACAGAGATTTTGCTACTAATGGCAATGCTGGAAAATCAGCAACAAATATTGTGTGAGATGCCACGTTATCTGGTCATAAACTGTGAGATGATGGTAAAAAATAAATTTTGTGAAGTAGATCTAAACCATCTGTTTAATGAATTCATTTTAATTCATTCTAATTTCTAAAGTCATTACAGTATCAAAGGAACATAATTATTTTACCTAGAGGTCTGTCTTAGAAAGAGCATTTTGAGTATTTTTGATTGCACTTACCCTCATTTGTTCACATATAGTACCACACTGGGGTTCAAAAGGCAAGAGGACTGGCAAATTATTTCATCCCAGCATATTTGATAAAATGTCTGTGGATCTGAATGTTTTAACTTGGTCTACAATTATACTGATTATTTCTGGCATGCTATTTAGAGGAATAGTTACTATATTTTGCCCATCTTTTTGCGTATGGCCAGTGGAAGTTTCATATCTATGATAACTGTAATGTCAAGTATAACTTTATATACAAGAATTTGTTGTTGACATTCAGTTTCAAATTAACTTTTGTGAATGACTCTATTGATAACGTGATTATGACTTAGTAGTTCACAATGTTGCACAAAAGTAATGTCTGGTTTTGTAACTACAATGACAGTCATCATGTGGAACAGAAACCATTCAGTGGTAAATAGTAAACATATTCTGCTCATCCTTTGATTTCTTTTTAGGACGTAAGTAACTTGTTTGCTATAGTATATGACTGAAACTGTTGTCAAATATTACTGCTACCCTTTTTGTGGGGTTTTCTTCAGCAGTAATGTTGGAAATTTTCATCGAAAATGCAGTTATAAGTATCTTCTACATCCTAATTACTGTTACACATGGTCCCAATATAGGGGTACAATACATTCTTGGGTGTAGCCCATTCATTTAAATCTGCATCTACATCTGTACTCAGCAAACCATTGTGAAGTGCATGCAAGAGGCTACATTCTATTGTACCAGCTATTAACATTTTCCCATGTTCCATTTGTGTGTCAAGATCAGGAATAATGTGTGCTTAAGTGTCTCTTTATGTGCAGTTATTATTGTAATCTTGGTTTGCCATCCCTGCTGAAGTAATTCATTGGAGACATATATATGTCCACAGATACCTCGCTGGATACTGGTTCTCAAAACTTTATGGGTGGTTTTCATGGCATAGTGACATCTGCCATCAGATGTCTGGCAAGAACACGATTTGCAGAACACTTACATGACATGAAACTAGATTATACAATCCAGGCTTTCACAGACTGTATCCATAACCATCCCATGGTGATATTGGTTTTATGGACATTAAGCTGTGGTATAGAGCCTCTTTCTGTGTCTAGTGATTGGTCACCTACCACGGGAGATATTTTCAGATGATATAAAATATATATTTAGTTAATTTTTGAAATATTTGTCTGACAGAACAAGTTTTCATTATAAAATTAACTAACTACATCTTTATTGTTTCTGATCCTGTGATTCTTAGTAGTAGATGAAACATTAGGCACAACATTCCTTAGACCATGGGCAAATCCCATAAAACCAGAGTCACCAAGGATTTGAAACAGACGCATGCTATAGCCACAATTTCCCTTACTTTTAAATGACGGAGGGACCTACTCATGATTAATTTTCATTCATATGTTTTCATGGAGTGGTACATAGGAATTAATACAATTATTTTGAGACTTCAGTAGCCATTTTGCTATTCAACTGTTTTAGAGGACTTGTATGAGATCTGTAACTGGTACCTAATGTCAGACAAATGCTGTGATGCCTAATATTAGTGGGACACTTCTTGCAGCCACACAGTGCAAAAACAAATACACAAATACCTTGTGAAACATCAGTGAAAAGGTACCTGATGACACTTAGGAGAGACACTCTGTATAGTATTTTCTGGTATAGGAGGAATTAGACAAGTTTCTTTGTCGAGCTTACTTCCAAATGTAACTTCAGTGCATGTAGTCACTTTATATAATCTGAGAAAAGCACACATGAGCATTATTCACCACTTTCTATTCTAAAGTCAGTTTTAATGGAGTTTATTTCTTGTACAAATTTTCTACTTATGGCGATCATATTTTTTTCTGAACTGCAATTTTATCAGTTGCTTCAGTTTTCATGAGTGACTATGTGTATTGAAAAGCAGTAGCTAAAATACCAAAGTCCTTAAACATATGCTTGTAAAATTAGTGTGCCCTTCTAGTGGTGATACAGCATGTTTTTTCCATAATGATACCTTTTATTTCTTAAATGTGAGTAACACCATAATATAAATCCTTGGGACATTATTAGATGGTAATAAACAAAACAAACATTCTGAAATCAGAGAATATACTGATAGTTATAGTGGCCAACTTTTCATTGGTACTGCAAGTAAACTGGAACTGAAAGAGGTTAAATTCTTATATACACTTCTTTATTTTTGCAAAGTAATGTTCACAATAAGTGCTTTGATGGCCAGATTAATATCACAAATCAGAAAAGCACTAGTTTGTTAACTCAGCATTTCACTGCTGTATAGTACCCACCTTGATACATTGTGTCTGTTTATTTTTTAAACAATTTGTTCAGTTTTCTTCTTTATACTTTTCTACATCAACCTGTATTATAACTGGAGCTAATTGTGAACACTGGGTTGTAAAACTTCTGATGTATACCTGTACTAATCATGTTTCACTTCCATACATGGCTACACTCCATACAAATACTTTCAGAAACGACTTTCTGACAATTAAATCTATACTCGATGTTAATAAACTTCTCTTGTTCAGAAACGCTTACCTTGCCATTGCCAATCTACATATTATATCCTCTCTACTTCCACCATCATCAGTTATTTTGCTCCCCAAATAGCAAAACTCCTTTACTACTTTAAGTGTCTCATTTCCTAATCTAAATCACTTAGCACCACTCAAATTAACTCGACTACCTTCGATTATCCTTGTTTTGCATTTGTTGATGTTCATCGTATATTCTCCTTTCAAGACACCGTGCATTCCGTTCAGCTACTCTTCCAAGTCCTTTGCTGTTTCTGCAGAGTTACAATGTCATCGGCGAACCTTAAAGTTTTTATTTCTTCTCCAAGGATATTAATACCTACTCCAAATTTTCCTTTACCTTCCTTTACTGCTTGCTCAACATACAGATTGAATAACATCGGGGAGAGGCTACAACCCTGTCTCACTCCCTTCCCCACCACTGCATCCCTTTCATGTCCCTCAACTCTTATAACTGCCATCTGGTTTCTGTACAAATTGTAAATTGCCTTTCTCTCCCTGTATTTTACCCCTGCCACCTTCAGAATTTGAAAGAGAGTATTCCAGTCAACATTGTCAACAGCTTTCTTTAAGTCTACAAATGCTAGAAACGTAGGTTTGCTTTTCTTAATTATCCATAAGTAATGTTAATGTTCTTGTCCACTATGACATCAGGAAATTAGGAACACATACTTGATACACCCATGTATAAACGTTCTGCTCTGCATCAGAAAACTTCATTTGATTTCTTCAGAGGAGCTGCTTTCAAAATACAAGGCAATGATGTGTCACAGACTGCATAAGTGTCTTATGCTCAAAGGGTTTCAAACATGCAGCCAAACATAGTGCTGTTAATACTGGCTCGATGGTACACATGTGCATACTCAGCAGCCCTGTATAAGCGCCCATGAAATTACCATGATGAAAAAGAGTCTGAGTTTATAAGACGTTTTTCTCAACCACCATTCTCAGATGCAACAGAGAAAGTTAGAAATGACAGTGGTGCCATAAGTGCTCTATAATTCACACTGTAAGGTGGTTTTCTCTGTACTTATGTTCTTCTTTAAAATTAATAAATATTATTACCATCAAACAAGTAAATCTGAGAACCACAAAAGCCATTATTGTTCTAATGATAATTATGTCCAATCAAAATTCTGAATTTGTAACTGTAAGACTAGTCAAGCACAGTTTTACTTTCTCCAACAAGTTTCCCTTAAAATGATAAAGACAATGTGATCTGAGAATTGGAGCTGATACTGAGTATGATCAACATCTGACACCATACAAAACATTCATGGTTGTATATGGAACAAAATTAACTGGGGATTGATCAGAGGTACTCTCAATAGCAAGGCATTCAGGAGGCTTGTGGAATATACATAAACGTTTTCTGCATCCTTTAAAAGAAGAAGCCATAAACAAGACAATTAGACAGACTAAATTTCAAGTATTCATTTGCCATACATGACTAGCTGTCCCAATAGTGTGTGTGTATCTTCCAAGGAGAGATGGAGTAATTTTAATGTTCTCCAAGTACTGCGCTGATAAAATCAGAATGATGAAATAAACAGAGCTCATAAGCTGCTTAATCAACCGTTGTAATATTCATGTGACATTTGCAAATGCAGCAAGGATGGGTGGAGATGATAGTGGTACCATAGTTACTCTCTACTACACACTGTAAGGTATTGTGCTGAGTACAGATGCAGCTCTTTAGTGTTAATAAACATTATTAACAATGTAGGAAGTATATCAGATAATCTCAAAGTCAATTATAAATTAAACAAATATGATACACTGGAAATCTTCTGACAGTGTACTGTCCAAGATTAGACAGGCAAAATATTACGTCCTCCTACACATTGCTCATGGAAAATTTGTTGACAAGAATATGTGGCTAATTAGAGCCTACAAAGATGATTTTCAACTATTCTGCGCCACAGTATTTGCTGTGATTTTATTTGAAATAAATGGAATTCATTGTGGAACCAGAAATTATCATGTCCACACACTATTAAGGTGGTATACAGAATACAGACACATATCTACAATGTTCTTGAACAGAAGTAACCATAAAGTAAAAGATCAGGAAAATTCAAAGTCAGTTATCTATTTACTATATAGGGCTTACTGCCCAAATTATGACAATATAACTTCTAATAAAGCTTGGGAAAATTATTACATATTCCAGTATGCCTCCAAAAAATTTCCACGTCGTAGAAAAGAGAGCTCATAGGGATGTTATTTGAACACATTTCTTTGAATATGTAATTCGCGAATGGGACACGGATGAGAGGTAAGGTACTTGTACTAGAAGTATGTACTACTACACACTGGAAGGTGGTTTCCTCAGTATACACATAGATCTGTAATGTGTATCAACATTATTAACTATATATAAAGTAGATGTAACATCATCAATAGTCCATTTTCAATTAAATCAAAATGACTCACAGACATTCCAAATTTGGTGGAGTTTAAATATTACTCCTACTTCAAGTTGCTACTAGAAGCCACAGAGAGAAGAGCATTTCATACACTAGAGCCCATAAGGAGGAGTGTCAATAAGTGTTTTCACACAATTCATGATTCTATCACAAATAAGGGGAGATAGCTGCAGAACGAAAAGTTCTTAACATAACATAAGCTGGTATGTGGTATGTTGATAAAAAGTTTTCAGTGTTCTTTAACCCATTAGGGGACACATCTTTTGTAGCATCTCAGCAAACATAATATTTTTGCTATGCTGATAGAATTCTGATCAACTGATTATATTTATTTCTTGATAATTTTGTTATTGTGATCTAGGACCCAACACTATGGTGCTACATATGTCTTGATGGTATGTTTGTGAGATATTAAAACTGTTACGGAAAAATGGATTTCACAATTTCCTTTGGAAGCTGTTATGTGTTGCCATTACACATAAAAAGTAATGAACAGTGTATTGTGTTTTTATTTTGTTAGCTTTTCCATTATTTAAAATATAATTGTTACTGGTATTAACATTTACCTATCACAATGTGAAAACATTCTTTGAAACTCTTTCACACAATAAAGGAATGTGCCGATATGGGTCACAATAATGTATATTGCAGAAGTGAAGCAATGTGTTCTGACAACAGTAGTGATCCCACAACAAACAGAAACTTGTTGTTGTAGTAATTTTCATACTCGTGGTACAGTGTACTAGCACAAGATGTCAGGCATAGACAAAGATTTTAAGACACGTTCCTAAAAGCTTTGGGATACCCCTAAGATGATGGTACGTATGCTGCCCAAGGTCCACAAACATTGCTCAGAAATATGTTTAATGGGAAGCATATCCCTCATGGCCCATGAAAGGGCTAAAATACATAACTGTCAACAAGGAGATCAGACTGTCTGAAAGTAAAATAATTATGAGAGGTGGTCAATAAGTAATGTAACATTTATTTTGTTCTGAAAGAAGATTGATTTTATTGGGTTTCCATACCTTTCTCCACTCTTTTTGCTACAAAATTCTATTTTTCAACAGACTTTTCCATTCAATGAGATTGTTTTATGACATTACTGGATGGCTTGTATTCTGGTATGGTACCACTCTGCTGGTCCTCATATGAGCCAATGTCATGTTGCTGAATATCCTCCCCATCATCCATGTACTTCTTCCTCGTTGGGCCTAAGGGGAGGGAGTAGGAAGGTACTGGATTCGAGCTGCAGGGTGGATGAGGGAGAACATCCCAACGAAGTCTTATGACCTCCATATGTACAGACTTGTATGAGGCTGAATGTTGTTATGTAGGTTCAATTGCATATTAGTAGTGACAAACACACTGAAGTCATATCCACAATTTCCTGAGGTTAGCACAATACACTTCAGAGTTGATCATTGTATCATAAGGGAGGTTATCAAACAGAAGAACATCCTTTAGAGCCCCAAAACGCTATCACCACAACTTTACCAGCTGGGGCAGTAGCTTTGAACATTTTCCTCTGAGGGGAGGTGGTGTGGTGCCACTCCTTGGACTGGAGTTTTGTTTCAGATCTGAAGTGATAAACCCATGTTTTATCACCTGTCATGATGTTTGACAAAAAATTATCATGATCCACAAAACAACAGGCAAGAAATTCAGCACAGATGCTCCTTCATTGCTCTTTATGACACTCTGCAGGGTAATCAGAAAACAACTTTGAGTATCACAACTGCTGGATGTTTGTGTCAGCACTACCAACAAAGACTTAGAGATGTGCAGTAAGATGTTTGGTTGTGGCCCATTGATCACCTCAGATAAGAGTGTGAGCTAGTTTCAGTGTTTCAGGAGTCAAATCTGTGTCCTGCCAGATGGCACGCGAGACTTCAGCAGATTTGCACAACCTTGTTATGGTGATGACAGATGCCTTGCCTAATGAATGACAATGCTTTTGTCGATTGCCAGATCTCCCTAGCCATTCTGCATGTTCCTAAAAATATCCATCATGCAGTGGTTTTCAGCCAGATGGAACTCAATGACAGCTCTCTGCTTGGAATAGACCTATGTCACAGATGCCATTCTGAAGGCCGTGTCTGGTGCCACAACCTACCAGAAATTAATGAAACTATAACAGCTGAAACAACATTATTCCATAATGTCCTACAATAAATTCTGTATTTTTTCATCAGAAATTGGCCAGTAAAAAAAGTGTTGCATTACTTATTGATTGCCCCTGGAAAGTAGTACTGTACACGACCAATTGCCCAAACTATAACATATTATATTCCTGAATAACTTTGCAAATTATAACATCCTCCAATACTGGGGTCCACAAAATTACCATCAGAGCTCGTAGAGAGACTAATCAAGAGTCTTTCTTCACAAACATTCTTCATAAAAGCAACAGGGATGGGAGGAATCCAGTAGGTTACTAAAGTTCCCTCTATTACACATATTAGGTAGGTCTGCTAAGAATTCATGATGATCTTTAAAATTTATAAACGTTGTTACCCTGTAACAAGAAAATCTGACAACTACAAAATGCTTATCAATTCACCGATAATGATTCTCTGTCAAAATTCTGAGTACATACATTCCAAGATTGTTGAGGCAAACTATTACATTCTCCTGCTAATTGCTCCAAATCCGACTAAGATAAAACCAACTGACAAATTAGTGCTCATAAAGAGAACTTTTAACACATCTAATTACATTGTACCTGGAATAAAATGGAATGGGAATTCAATCAGAAGTGCTATCCACTAAATGGAATTATTATGATATGTGCAGTATAGATGTATGCTTTCTGTGTTCTTTAACAGAAGCAGTCCTAAATCAAGAGTTCAGACAAACTTGAAGTCATTTATCATTTAAAAGTACATGTCTAACTGCCTGAGTTCTTAGAGCATACCTTCCAAGAAAAACTGGGCAAATTATTAATCCTTCAGTGCATGGGTCCATGAAACTCTAATGATGCCAAAGTCAGGGCTGATAAGCAGTTTAACTGGCAGTGTTACTTCCCAAACACTATTCACAAATGTAACAGGTATGGGAGAAAAGGATAGTGGTACTTGAGGTACCCTATATTTCCAACTTTAACATGGTTTCCTCATTATTCATGTTGATCTTTAATGCCTAGAAGAATTATTATCATCATATTAATAAATCGATGACCACAATATCTGTTAACAACTTACTGCAAACGGAAACATCTCCCACACCATGGTACAATTCTGATGCTGACAAATAAGTAGTCTCACATATAGGCATGTACAATAGAGCATGTGCTCTAAAGAAAATAACATTATGAACCAATGGGGACACATGTTCTACATGTTTAAATGGAACATTCTTCCACAGTGTGGCTGCTGAGGCAAACCGTGTTTCTCACACTGAAATGTCTCTCAAAGGCTCCCTCTGGCTTAGATTTTTATCTTTATAAAAAGATTTTCACACATGTGAACAACTCCACTTCTTAACAAACGGCTGGTCCTGTCGACCTCATGGAGAAAGAGGACAGGCAACCTTTAGTTCTATCATGTTTATGATGCTGCTTTCTGTTCCTTTAAGTAAAGTCTTATCTCATTCCAGACAGCTTGGAGGCTTTCAGGCCTGCAAAAAAATAACAAATCCTCTCCATAATAAAGGGAAAACAGCCATGTAACACATAGCTGATCTCAGACAATTATTAATGCAAACTAAGGTGTTTCAGCTATAGTCATTGGAAGATTGTGTAAGATCATCATAGCTGCACATATATTGGAAAATAGGCTTGAGATTTTAAGATCATGCATATTATTCAAGCATTGAAAAGACTAAAAGTAATGTATTCTCACTTTAAAGTATGAATTGTTTTCAAATATTTCATTTCATATTCCAAATCTGTTGTGACACCAGTAAGGTATTCATTCTTCCATGCCTCAGCAAACTGATCATCAATCATATTTGAGTATTTCCTTAAAAACCTAAATATTTCACATAAAATCTTCACTGTTTCTCATCAGGTTTTCAGTGGTGTGAGAAACATTTATCTTGAGCATGTCTTCTGACTTCACATCAGTCACTTCACTCCTGGTTGCACCATGAATTGATTTTCTCTTCTTAAGACTGATATTCATTGCACAGGCAACAACCTTCGATTCAGAGATAATAGTTTCCAGTTTTCATGTAGATATTTTAATTCATTTAATAGACACTCGAAGTGTCTTACCTCAACATCAATAGTACTATTTCGAGTTTGTAATAGTTTGCTTCTGTAGCCAATTGGTACCAACACATCCGACCAAACAGATTCCATGAATAAACACTTGAAGGACCTCACATAATAGAAAACATATTGTAGCACAGAATTGGTTTCTGCTGACAAATTAAACTAACCAAGAGTTTCAAGAGCAATGATAATTTTATCCAAGTGAACCACAATTGGCCTTGCAGTGTCAACCGAAGCACTCCAAAAGGTATCAGACATGTATTCTAAAGGAATCAAACATGGAACAAAAAGAATTTCTACCACAGTGTTTTGGGATTTCATATAACTGTGGACTGAAACTGAACAGGTAGTAAGGAAACTTAATTACCATGATCTTCCCTCCAGGGATATCCACTTCAGTTCACAAGGTATTACATAATACTTGCATGTTGATCAATCTCACGTGTAACAAATCTAGCGGCTCCACTCTGAACTGGTATGACGTTTTACTTTAACCCAACCTGGTGTTGATCTGAAGCACTCAAGTCATACTAACAATGGGTTGCACTAGTGTTCTATAGATGGTCTCCTTTACAGAAGAACCACACTTTCCTAAACTTTTTCTAATAAATCAAAAATAACAATTTGCCTTCCCTGGTACCAATCTTATGTGCTCATGCCATTTTATGTTGCTTTACTATATTATGCATAGCTATTTAAAAGACATGACTAGAGAAAAAGTACACAACTAACACTATAAAAAATTTACAGGATCGTTTTACCTGTTAACCTGCAAAAACTTATGTTTCTGTACATTTAAAGCCAGTTGTCATTCACAATGCCAACTACAAATTTTGAGAAAGCTCAGTTATACTTTGTTAACAGTCTGCAGTGGGACAACATGTCAAACACTTTTTGTAAATCCATGCTTCACATAACCTTATTATAAATTTGCCCATGGTACTCACTAATTGTAATTCAGTACTTCATGAGTATTGAACAAGTTAAATGTGGACTAGCATCTCCAGTCTTTTGATTTAACTCCATGAATTCTTGAAACAAATCGTTTTTTTTATACTCTTCAGTTTACTTATTGAATCAAATATAGCACAGCATGATTGTTGTCTCTTCAACATAATTTGAATCAGGAGTTCCATCAACAGTAATGGCATAATGCTCTTCATTTTCTCTCCATTTCAGGTTGGCAATCCTGACATAATGGGCACAACTAGATGTATATTCTGTGGATCACTTGACAGATAATGCCTTTAATCATTTTCCAGGTTCTTAGCCTTGTCTGACCTGGATAAGACGTTCTGTAAGAACTGGATCAAGGTGACTTAAGAGTTCTAATATTGAAAGGAAATTTTCATTATTTGGATCTTCAATTTTATGAGATGATGCTCTGAAACCCTAACCTCTCTGACAGAGAAACAATGCCACATCATGTATCATGTGAGTTCTCATGTCAGTTGGCTATCCTACAACCATATAAAAGAAGAACATTATCTCTCTCCTTCTGAGTATAAGTGTGGCCAATGCACCTATATCGAATCATTTCATTTCTTCATCTTTACTGTTGTTCTAGGACAATTATACAAATAGAAATATCTTAGTTGGTTCTTGCTCTCAAATACAAAATGTTTTCTCCATGTTTTATGTAAAATCAAAGATTTGATGGATTCAGAAGTACCTTATGTTTGAACAATTTGGGCAAATCTACCGAATTATGATTATGTTTCATGGCTGCCGTCATGTTCACTTTTTAGTGGTATGTTTTGGCAGGATTCCCAACAGCATAAAAAAGCACATTTTCAACGCTATCTTAAGGTGGTTTTAGTCCATGTCTAATGAAAATATTGTGCATTCAATATTAAACATGAAATAGAATTGTAATTTGTTGACATGTGAGATCCACAAAAGTGAAAAATTGAAATGCAAAGTAAGATTTAAATGGCTATGCTGATGCTGGGATAATGTTATTTTATTTATTATACTATACAAAATTTATCTTACAATAATTTATCGAACTGACAACTCAAGGGAACCCAATTCCATTAAGACACCAGTGCACCCGTGAGGCTTACGCCGCATGCATTTGGACCACACCCCCCACCGCCCCCCTCCCCAACACCACAGACCTGCCATCTCATTAGGGCTGCTGATGTACTATTAAGAACCATGACTAACGATTTGCAAAGTACAAGGGAACATGAAGAATAATGGTGACTTTAGTATAATTATTGCCTTTGTATGAAAGTGTCACATTTGTTCATACTTCTATCAATTAATATCCATATTATATTGTAGCATTTCTCTCTACATAATGTTACAGCAGCAATGACCCATGTTAAATTTATCATGTGAAATTAACTTTTGCACACCACAACCTAACTGTTCAAACTATGAGAGCTTAAATTCCTAGAATTACTTTGCAAAATATTACTTCCTCCAGAATGTGGGTCCTTAGATAACCACAATCAAAAACTTAGAACTTGTAAAGAGTTTAATCAACAGAGGTTATTCCCATGCACCATTTAGAGATGGAACAGGAGTCAGAGGAACTGACAGTGGTTCCAGAAATGTCTTGTACTACAAACTGTAAGGTGATGTGCAGAGCGCCTATGTAGCCCTATAATGTTCCTCAGCATTACTAACCATGAAACAAATAGATCAGATAACCTCAAAGCCCATTAACGACACAGCATTAGCGTGGCATGTGAAATATAGATATTTTTTTCAATGTTCTTTAACAGAAGTAAATATTTACACGACTCTCAAGATTATGATAGCATACATTCAAAAAAACTAGTCAGCTATTTAATAACCATCCATGTTATGGAAATTTACATTCCAAAAATATCTGGGCAAATTATTAACACTTACAACCTCCAATATGTAAGTCAATGAAGTCATTACCATAATGAAGTAATCAGATCTATGGAGGAGTTTATGCAACTGTAGTTCTTCAAACAAACTATTAGCAGACACAACAGGGATAGGATGGTAATGTTGACAGAATATCCTGCTAATACACACTGAAAGGTTATTTGCTAATTACTCTTGTACATCTTTAAGGTTCATTGATATTATTGCACATGAAGCATGTAGCTTTAACAACCTCAAAATTTCAGAATGAGTTTTTCACTCTGCAGTGGAGTGTGCACTGAAATGAAACTTTCTCGCAGATTAAAACTGTGTGCCAGACAGAGACTTGAACTCAGGAGTCTCAGTCCAGCACAAAGTTCCAATCTGCCAGGAAGTTTCAACTTCAAATTTATTATCAGTTACATGATCAGAAATGACTGACAAAATTCTGAGAACATAGATTTCAAGATTGGGTTGGCTAAATATTTTTGTTGTTGTTGTTGTTGTTGTTGTGGTCTTCAGTCCTGGAACTGATTTGATGCAGCTCTCCATGCTACTCTATCCTGTGCAAGTTTCTTCATCTCCCAGTACCTACTGCAGCCTACATCTTTCTGAATCTGCTTAGTGTACTTATCTATTGGTCTCCTTCTCTAATTTTTACCCTCCACGCTGCCCTCCAGTACTAAATTGGTGATCCCTTGATGTCTGAGAACATGTCCTACCAACCGATCCCATCTTCTAGTCAAGTTGTGCCACAAACTCCTCTTCTCCCCAAATCTATTCAGTACCTCTTCATTACTTATGTAAGCTACCCACCTAATCGTCAGCATTGTTCTGCAGCTCCAGATTTCGAAAGCTTCTATTGCCTTTTGTCTAAACTATTTCTTGTCCACGTTTCACTTCCATACATGGCTACACTCCATACAAATACTTTCAGAAACGACTTCCTAACACTTAAATCAATACTCGATCTTAACAAATTTCTCTTCTTCAGAAACGCTTTCCTTGCCATTGCCAATCTACATTTTATATCCTCTCTGCTTCGAACATCATCAGTTATTTTGCTCCCCAAATGGCAAAACTCCTTTACTACTTTAAGTTTCTCATTCCCCCAGCATCACGTGACTTAATTCAACTACATTCCATTACCCTTGTTTTGCTTTTGTTGTTGTTCATCTTATACACTCCTTTCAAGACACTGTCCATTCCGTTCTGCTCTTCCAAGTCCTTTGCTTTCTCTGACAGAATTACAATATCTTCAGCAAACCTCAAAGATTTTATTTGTTCTCCATGGATTTTAATACATACTTTTCATTTGATTCCTTTACTGCTTGCTCAATATACAGATTGAATAGCATCAGTGAGATGCTACATCCCTGTCTCACTCCCTTCCCAACCACTGACTCCCTTTCATGTCTCTCGACTCTTATAACTGCAATCTGGTTTCTGTACAAATTGCAGATAGCCTTTCACTGCCTGTATTTTACCCCTGCCACTTTCAGAATTTGAAAGAAAGTATACCAATCAACATTGTCAAAAGCTTTCTCCAATTCTACAAATGCTAGAAACGTAGGTTTGCCTTTGCTTAATCTTTCTTCTAAGATAAGTCGTAGGGTCAGTATTTCATCACCGTGTTCCAACATGTCTACGGAATCCAAACTGATCTTCCCCGAGGTCAGACTCTTCCAGTTTTTCCATTCGTCTGCAAAGAATTCGCGTTAGTATTTTGCAGCTGTGACTTATTAAACTAAGAGTTCGGTAATTTTCACATCTGTCATCACCTTCTTTCTTTGGGATTGGAATTATTCTATTCTTCTTGAAGTCTGTGGGAATTTTGCCTGTCTCGTACATCTTGCTTCCCAGATGGTAGAGTTTTGGCAGGACTGGGTCTCCCAAGGCTGTCAGTAGTTCTAATGGAATGTTGTCTACTTTCTACTTAGGGCTTTCATTGCTGTGTCAAACTCTTCACGCAGTATCATATCTCCCATTTCATCTTCATCTACATTCTCTTCCATTTCCATGATCTTGTCCTCAAGAACGTCGCCCCTGTATAGACCCTCTATATATTCCTTCCACCTTTCTGCTTTCCCTTCTTTGCTTAGAACTGGGTTCTATCTGAACTCTTGATATTCATGCAAGTGGTTCTCTTCTCTCCATAGGTCTGTTTAATTTTCCTGTAGGACGTATCTATCTTACCCCTCGTGAGATATGCTTTTACATCCTTACATTTGTCCTCTAGCCTTAGCCATTTTGCGCTTCCTGTCCATCTCATTTTTGAGATGTTTGTATTCTTTTTGCGTGTTTCACTTAATGCATTTTTGTATTTTCTCATTTCATCAATTAAATTCAGTATCTCTTCTGTTACCCAAGGATTTCTAGAAGCCCTCATCTTTTTACCTACTTGTTCCTCTGCTGCCTCCACTATTTCATTACTCAAAGCTACCAATTCTTCTTCTACTGTATTTCTTTCCCCCAATCCTGTCAATTGTACCCTTATGCTCTCCCTGAAACTCTGTACAACCTCTGGTTCTTTCATTTTATCCAGGTCCTATCTCTTTAAGTTAGCACCTTTTTCAGTTTGTTCAGTTTTAATCTACAGTTCATAACCAATAGATTGTGGTGAGAGTCCATATCTGCGCCTGGAAATGTCTTACAATTTGAAACCTAGTTCCTAAATCTCTGTCTTACTATTATATAATCTACTTCAAACCTTTTAGTATCTGCAGGGTTCTTCCATGTATAAAACGGTTAAATATTACTCACAAATAAACTATTACTTTCAGCAAATGCATTACGGATGGGAGGATATGATGTTGCTACCAAATGTACCATGCACTACTCGTACTGTAAAATCTAAGAAGACTGTGAAACACCCACGTGGATCTTTTATGTTCATCAACATTGTTAAACATGAAGCAAGTCGATCTAATAACATCAAATCTCATTACAATGTTCTTCAGTTCAGAACATTTCCTCTGAGGGCTTGCGTATTTGTGGTGATCTATAACTAGTGCATACCAAATTTTTAAAAAATATAACTCATTTAGCTCAGTCAGATGATGTTTTTTCACAACCTTAATATTAAGATATTAGTCTATTACATATATATGCAACTCAAATATTGGTAATTTTTAATTGTATTGCCATATAGGGTAATTATTTACACAGCATGTAAGTATGTGAAATATGTGATATGCAATAAATGTGGATAGCAACAATGAAAAGATTCTTCTACGCATCTGAGTTTTGTTTACAACAATAAATGACACTAGAGGTACAGTCATGACTGTTAACCTTGTATATGGAAATGGAGGTGGAAACTCTGTAGGAGACAGAGGTGTGGTTGAGCTGACCTCGTTCTAGCTTGTAGCATCCTTCAAGTCTGTATGACTTGTGCTTTCGGACTGAAATCAACATCATTACAAAAGGAAACCACAATCAAAAATCAGCCTGACTGATTTTTCTACATTTGTGGTAGAGTCATCATGCCACATAGGAAGTTAAAATTAGCTAATTTTGAGAGAAAAATTATCAATCACAGTTTATAGTTAAAACTGGTGATATATATAAGTCCTATGCGCCAGATTTACGCTGCAAATGAGTATTGGAAGTCTTTGGAGATGGAGCAAAAGCCAGCAGAAGTGCCTGAGTTTTGGTATACCTAGAATTTGGAAGGGAGGAAGAGATCATACTCCCAAGTGTTTTCTCTGCATGACAGTTTCTAAAGGTAAGTTAATGACTTTCATTATCATGAACTTAATATATCTCTTTGTTGTTGGTTCTTAAATTTATCAGAATAAGTACCTGAATTAATTAGTTTGAATAAGTGTATCTGCTTTCACTTTTAGGATAAACCAAAAAACTAAATAAAAAACAAAGATTACATAATCTCCAGACATGTTATCTGACCTGAGAGCACTGCCTCATGGACTGGGATTTCCAATACCATCACCATCCGGTAAGCAAACTGAATTTTCACGTGGATCAAAGTAATCAACATGATTAAAAATGCCGAGCCCATGTGGAGTTTAATCAACAATGGATCACCCCAATGTACCATACAAAAATGCAATAAGGATGGCAGGAAATGACAGTGCCTCTTGCAGTAATTATAGCTCCGATACTTATTCTTACTTTTCTAAGCATTTTATAAATTGTTAGACACTACAACGTCAATGGAAATTTAGTTACTGTCTCTAGTTATTTTATTGTTTAATTACAGTGTACTTGTTATCATTTATTAAATATTTTTTAGCCATTAGCTAAAGGTGGAGAAATCATTCACATCCTTTTTTGTGGCAGTTTGTCACACAATTTTTTTCCATGGAATAATGCACTGTTTGCGATTTTGACTTGTTTCTTCAGTTTAGACGTATATTGAAACTAGTATGTATTTTCCAACACTTATTTCTCAATACATTATCCCATTACTGAGGAATGAATAAAGGTATCCAAAGTAGGTTACTTTGAGTCTTGAGATATGCACAATGGTGCATAGATTTCCAGGGTATAACATGCTGAGGATAGCCTCTTTCCCAAAATTCTCATATGTTCTGTTCATTTCAATGAACAGTCTACAATCATCTAAAAGAATTTAGTATCAGTTACACAATAAAATAAATTAGTATTTACTTTAAATTTAGTATCACTGAGTTTTTCATTTAGTTAGAAGTTTATAGAGTTTGTCTTTTTCACATCTAAAGTAATTCTGTTTTTAATAACAAGTTGTGAACATCTCTTACAGCTGCATTTGATTTTTATATTAACTGTGTTGAATTTCTCTCTGTGATCACTATGATGCTGTCATCAGCAAAGTCTTTTTTCTTTTACTTGACATCTTGTGGGAGTCATTTAGATTTATAAGGAGGAGGATTGGGCCCAATGCACCTCCCTGGGTGAAACTCCCACAGATCAACCAGCAAAATATGATCACCTACGTAACAGCCAATATGTCCCCTTTGGCAGAGGTAACAGGAGCGATGCATTGTGATGTGGAAGCAATGAGCTCTTGGTAGGTCATCGGAGGAAGTTGGCACCACATCTGACACACACGTCTCCATCTACATCTACATGCATATCCTGCTAGCCACAAAGCGGTGTGTGGCGGAGAGCACTATTCAACAAAAAGTCATATTTCCGTCCCCCCCACCCCCCCACTCCCCCGTACCACTCGCAGTTTGGGCTAGAGAAAAACGACTGTCTATGAACACCTTAGTACCCCCATTTCCCACCACAGTCATATACCAAATGTGTTTGACTGTGTTCAGATATGGTGAGTTGGAAGCCAGCACATTAATTGGAAGTCACTGCTGTTTTCCTAGAATCATTCCATCACACTCCAGGCCTTGTGACATAGTGAATTATCTTGGTGAAAAATGTTACTGTCATCAGGAAACATGACCTTCATGAATGAATGTATGTGGTCTGCAACCACTGTATGACACATTTTGGCTATATTGGTGCTTTACATATAATCCGCTGGACGCTAGGAGGTCCTCATGAATGTTCCCCACAGCATAACAAAGCTGCTGCCAGCATGTCTACATCCCACAGTACATGTGCTGTTCCCCTAGAAGATAATGGATTCGTGCCCACCCATTGGTATGATGAAGAAGGTATCAGGATACATCTGACCATGCAATGCTGGCCACTGTGCCTAAGTCCAGTGCTGATGGTCACTTGCCCTTTTAAGTAGTAGCTGCTGATGTCATGGTATCAACAGTGGCACACGCATAGGTTGTTTAGGCCAATTTTTAGGACTGTTTGGTGCAGTATGTGTTCAGACACTCATGTACCCTGCCCAGCCACCTGTCTGCTTAACCAGTCTGCCCTGCCTATGACATCCAACATCTGTAATGAACGGTGGCCACCCAGTTCTACGACGTCCGGATATGGTTTTACCTTGGTTTCATCATGTGTTGAGGATATTGAAAACAACGCTCTTCAAACACTCAACAACCCATGCAGTTGTTGAAATGCTTGTACCAGGCATCCAGGCCATCAGAATCTGCCATCACTCAGACTCAGACAAATTACATGCGTTTCCTTTGCTACACACAGGAAGTGCACTCACTGTTACTACAAGCACAATGGGTGTGTCTTATTACCAGTCATTGTTCACCAGGTGATGCTGCTATCCTGTAGATGGATTTATATCGATTGTAGGTCAGTGGTCGTCATGTTCTGGATGACCAGTGTATGTTTATGTATTTTTATCTGATAAATGTTTTACTGCTAGTCTTTTAGAAATATGTGAGATTTTAATATCTTGCACTCACTTTTCCAAATATCACTTAAACCACTTCTTTGCCATACCCTGATTCCTAATAGGTCTAATTTGTGTAATTAAATTCTGTGGTCAACTGTGTCAAATGTCTTCAATAGATCCAAAAAAATGCCTGTTGCATTCTTGCCTTCATCTAGTGCTTCGAGTACTATTTTAGTAAATAGTGTTTTAGCTGTCCCTGTAGCTCTTCTGGACCTGAAAATGAATTTTTCATTGCAGAGAGTGTTGTATTTATCTCAGTGCCTAATCAGTCTGTTTTCCTATATGGTTTCTATTGTCATGGAACAACAAGGTAACAAGTAAATTGGTCTGTAGTTTCCTACTTTTCTGTTGCATCCCCATTTTCTTCTATTGGTATCACTTTTGCTTGTTTCAGGTATTCATAAAAGCTGCCAAATCTGAAAGCTTAGTTGATTATTATTGTTGATGGGGTTTGTATGTTGTTTATACACTTTTTAGTGACACTGACTTGAATCTCATTGAACCCTTGCATTTTTTATTGTTTCATTGGTGTGTTATCTGCACAACGACTTTCTCTATATTTGGAAAGAGCACCATGGAATGTGGTGGGTAGCCCTGGTGGTGCAGAACATATGTGTCCAGAAATTTCTCATGCAATGTCATAGCAATGACATGTAGTATTCATTCATAAATCCCTTTGACTTGCTGATTTGAACATCTTTGCTTATAATCTGTGTTTCGAAGTGTATTTGTTCAACATTTGGTGTCTCCTGTTTATTTATGTCTCACAGTGATTTCTTTTTGTTATTTGCCTTCAGCAATGTTTTACTGTTTGTAAGTTGCAGATAACAATAAATTTCTATAAGCTCTCCTGTAATTACTGTAAAATTCTGAAGAAAACTGAATAAGTCTAACTGTTTTTGATGGACGTGAGGGACCTTTGAGTATCAGAGGACATTTTGATATCTCTTGTCACATGCATAATTTTTGAAGCTACAATGGAATTCTGCATTTTTTGGAATGCTTCCTCTAGTATTAGTTTGAAAATTGTCATGAGCTTATTAAACATTTTGTTTACATTTGTTTCAGCATACCCTTCATGTTGTAACTGGGATGATACCTGATATAGGTTTGATTCTGAAAAGACAATTTTTTATTCATTCAGTTTAGCAGACTTTTCTACCCAAATATTTTCTTTCAGAATCTGAAATAAATGATCTGATAGTCCTAGCTGTTGAAAAAGTAACTGACAGTGCTTGCTTTCTATCTCTGTTGCTATATGGTCTATTTTTGGTTAAGATCTCTTGTCACTCTCCTTGGACAGTTTATGTGTGTTGTTATGTCGTGGATGAAGAGGATATTCAAGTATGTACTACAAACATCTGATTTCACTGTGTTGATATTTAAATTCTGACATGTGGGAATGTTCGTTTTTGGATTAGATATGTTGTCTAAGCCCTGATTGAGTTTTGACATAAAATTGTCTGTATTACCACTGGGGCATAGATACAAAAAAAAAAAAATATACAGTTACTTTCTCCAGAATGCTGTTTTCTGTTATTTTAGTCATTGATAATTAAAAACATTTGTCTTTACTTTATGCTAGAATGTCTTTTCGAAATTTAAATGTACAACTTTCTACACATTTATACAGGAATACCCACCTTTCATACAAATTCTACTACAGGAACCGGTCAGGTCATAGAAGGTTAATGGAAAATATACAGTTTCCATTTCCTTACACCAGTGTTCAGTGATAAATGCAATGGTATAGCCTTGTGTTTGCAATTATAATTGCTGCACTTTATTATTTATGGATTGTATATTTTCATGAAATAATTTTAAACATACAGATGCCCATGCAGTTACTGCATCTTTTTCCTCTGCATCATCTGGTAAAGATATAATTTCCATCTCTATGATGGTATTGAATGTGTACAGTGATTTGCACATCTTTATTTCTGATGGCCATGCAACAGTATAATAGCTCTCATTTCTGTAATGTACACTACCCGAAAACACTTTAATAATAATCCACCCCTTCATCTCAGATGCATGTCATATGATGTAAAATGTTTTCTTTCCAAATCATCTATGCTGAGAAAAGAAGCATTTGGTCTGTACTGGCAAATATGTTTGTAGATCATATTGGCCTTTTAGATCTCTTTGTTTATAACAGAAGATTCCACAAGGTCAAACTTTCATGGTATGCTAATCACAATTAACCAATAAACGTGTGCTTGCGTTCATATATGTACACACCATTTGCACCACCTAGAATCATGAGACATTGATTATCTAACACACAACTCTTGTTTGTGTAGTCCTTCAAGGTTTCCCACAGTCCGACTCCTAGTTTCATAACACTGGTAATATTTACATTCTGATGGTAGCTAAGCATTCCTGGAATTCTTATGCTGTGACTGTCAGCAAGCAGAACTGTGTTATTATTATTATTATTTTCGTTTTCATATAATTATTAAATGGTTTATTTACATTTCTGTTACAACAGTCATGGTCTATGAAAATGCTCTGACCCTGCTGGTATTTTGAGCTTATTATTATTAGTGATCCAAACTGGTGTGCGTTATCTGTTTTGCATGCCTCAAGAGTTTTATGTTTGTAGACCATATGCAAATTCCAGACTCTGTTTCCTGAAGGTAGTTTGATAGTTTCTGAAACAGATTTAGTTTTTGTACGTTTGGATTCACTGTATGTTTAGGTGTGTTTTCCAGCAGCATGACATGTTCTTAGGATGTTTTTCAAGTATATCTGCAATTCTTGGTGTTACACATTCTGTTTGAGGGAAGATGACCACACTACAATATCATATTTATCCAACAACCCTAGGTAAGCAACTTTACATTAAAGTATCTGCCCAGTGTGAGAATATACATAAGTAATGTATGAATGCAGGTGGTAGAAACATGGTTTATAAGAAATGGAAGTTACTGTCGGACCATGAAACATGCTTGGATCGCCTAATGGTAAGGCAACTAGACATGGTAAATGGGACATCCAGCGTCAAGTTCTGGTTCAGCACAATTTTTCACTGTCATCATTAAATTACATAGCTGATGGTTGATTATATTCACAACTGTGAATGGGTTTCATTGTTTTCATGTTTCATCAACAGAAGTAACTATAAATAAGGGTACTAGTCAGTCTTGAAGTTCAGTGTATTTTCTGTAAATACTGGCATTCCAGTGTACAAGGACAGATATTGTGAGCATGGTTGAGCAAATTACTACATCCTCCAGTGTGTGAGTCCACCTAAATATTTTGATGAAAACCAATGGATAATAAGGATTTTAATGGAGAGTAGTTCCTCTCTAGCAACATTCACACATGCAGCAGGGATAGAAGAAAACAACAGTGGTACTGGATGTACCTGGTAGCTGACTCAGTATAATGGTTTGCAAGTACACGTGTAGATCTGTAATGATTGTAATACATAACAAGTATGTAAGATAACCTTAAAGGTCACTGTTGATTTTAAATGATGAAATTATGGGTTTTTGGTGAAATATTACATACTGTATTAAATAAACTAAATAACTTTTAGCCTTATGTCACAAACTTCATTATTTTTTACAGCCTAGGTTTCATGTTATGAGCCCATTTTCTAGTATACAATTCATCCAAAAGATAAAAATCAGGCACACATAAAAATAACTTTTCTATTTAGCTAAAATGGGTGAACAGTTGCACTGCATTTGTTGAAAGAAAGATAAATATGGGGATACCCTCATTTGTTTCTTAATGTATAAGATTTCTAACTGAGTGAGATTGGCACCCATCCCTCTATGCATATACCTCTACATCTATTACATATTTCTGGTTTTCATTTTCCACAACAAAACTCTGTCTCAGAATCTGGCAGAAAAACCAAAGGGATTCTGATCATACATAAAGCACACCAGTGGTAAGACGCAATCAATACCTTCACTGCACAATAGTAACAGTGAAGTCACCACTGAAAGTTCCACTAAAGCAGAGGTATTAAACATGGTTTTCTGAAACTCCTTCACTAAAGAAGATGAAGTAAATATTCATGAATTTCAATCAAGACCAACTGTGAAGATGCGAAACATGGAAGTAGATATCCCTGGTGTAGCAAAGCAGCTTACATCACCTAATAAAGGCAAAGCCTCCAGTCCACATTGTATAGGTTCCTTTCAGAGTAAGTTGAGGTGATAGCTCCATATCTAGCAATTATATACAAGCACCTGCTCACTGAAGGTTCTGTACTCAAAGATTGGAAAAATGCTCAAGACACACCAATACCAAAACAGGGAAATAGAAGTAATTCACTGAATTATGGGCCTACATTACTAACAATGATTTGTAGTAGGGTTTTGGGAAATATACTGTATTCATACACTATGAATTACCCTGAAGAAAACTACTTATTAAAATACAGTCAGGATAGATTAAGGAAACATCATTCTTGTGAAACACCATTAAGTTCATTATACTCATGAAGTAATGGAAGCTATCGACAGGGGATGTGAAATTGATTCAATACTTTTAAATTTTTAGAGGGCTTCTCACACCATTCCTCACAAGCATCTTCCAACCAAACTGCAAGCCTCTGGAATATTGCCTCAGTTGTGCGACTGGAATCATAATTTCCTGTAACAACGGCACAGTTCATTGTAATAGATGGAAAGTCATATAGTAAAACAGAAGTAATGTCCAGCGTTCCCCACGGAAGTGTTATAGGCCCTCTGTTGTTCCTGATCTATATTAACAACATAGGAGACAATCTGAGTACCACACTTAGATTATTTGCAGATGATGCTGTCTTTTACCATGTTGTAAAGTCATCAGATTACCAAAATAAATTGCAGAATGATTCAAATAACATACCTGCATGGTGCAAAAAGTGTCAATTGGCCCCAAATAAAGAAAAATGTGAAGTTATTCACAAGAGTATGAAAAGAAATCTGCTATATTTTCATTATGTGATAAATCACACAAATCTGAAGGCTGTAAATTCTACAAAAAACTTAGCCATTACAATTACAAGTAACCTAAATTGGAATAATCACATAGATAATGTTGTGCGTAGAGCAAATCAGATTCGCATCAGGTGGGACTAACAGATGCCATCGGAAAACTACAAAGAGGTGCAGGTCGTTTTGTATTATCACAAAATAGGGGAGATAGTGCCACACACATGATATATGAAATGGAGTGGCAATCATTAAAACAAAGACCTTTTTCAGTGTGGCGCGATCTTCTCATAAACGTTCGATCACCAGTTTTGCCCTACATTTATGAAAACATTCTGTTGGCACCTACCTGTAAAAGGAGAAATGAACATCATGATAAAATAAGAGAAATCTGGGCTCACACAGAAACGTTCAGGTGCTCATTTTTCCTGTGCACCATTTGTGAGTGGAGCAGTAGAGGCAGCTTGAAGATGGATTCTCTGAACCCTCTGCTAGACACTTAATTGTGAATAGCAGAGTAATCTGGTAGATGTACATGTATGCTGTCTTCAGCACATTATCAGTTTATTGATAAAACTTGACTATCGAGATTCTGTGAACATACATTCCACATCTGGCAGGTAAAACATTACTTCATCCAAAACATTACTTCTAGAAGTGGTAAAGACAAGAATGTCTGACAAATCGCAATCCACAAGGAGTGTTGTCAAAAATTGTTTTTGTATGTACCTTTTGCAACTTTATCTTCAATAATTAATAGTTGTAGAAAAAGAAGTTCTCTCCAGCACAAATCACTGTGTTGGCATGTGTAGTATAGACATATTTTCTCAATGTTCTTTAAGAGAACTAATTATAAGCAAGGAGATGAGACTGTCCCAATGTCGACTACATATTCCCTATACACATATAACTGCCCAATTTACAAGAGAATACAAGAGAATATCAAATGTCCATCCCATGTACATGTTTAACAGCCAAAACTACAAGAGAATACTGTCCTACAGTAGTTGCAGAAATTATTGCAGTCTCTAATATGTGGGTCAATGAAACTGCCATGTCCTACATATATGAGGAAATAATAGTATTGACAGAAGTACCCTCTCTTACACACTGTGAGGCTGTTTTCAAAGTACTCCAGTAGGCCATTAATGTATATCAAGATTATTATCAGCATAGGAGTTAAATTTGACAATCTCAGAGTTCATCATTAATTAAATGAAACTTAATTTATAACAATATTCTGTGAACATCCATTTCAAGACTTAAAAATCTAAAAATTACTTCATCCTACAAAATGCTCTTAGAAGAGATGCAGACAAGGACATCTGACAATTCAGAGACCATAAGGAGGACGGTTAACAATTGTCCTCCGTTGTACCATTTGTGATATATTCTGGAATAAATGGATACAGATGTTTGACTCTGACTTCTCCCCACTGCACAGCATTAAGTGAAGTATAGTCATATGTTTTTCAATTTCCTTAACAGAAGTAGCTGGAACAATAAGATCATACATTCTCAAAGTACCGTATTTGATTACATACATGATTGTCAAAATCATTAGAACTTTTTCTCCAAGATTACATGGCAAATTATTACATCCTCCAGTATAATGACCTATTAAATAACCATGGCATAATAATCAGACCACATAAAGAATTTAATTTACAGTGTTCCTTCACGTACACCCTATCCAAATGCAAAAGGATGGGAGGAAAATAGCAGTTATAGAAGCACTCTCCATAAAATACTGTGTGTAGGGTTTGCTGAGTAATGTTGATCTTTGATGTCCATAAGCAACAAGTAAATATGGTGACTACTCATTATCCATGTACCAAAAACCATTTAATGTCAAAATTCAGAGAATATAAAATCCAAGATTGCTCAGAAGAAACTATTTCTTCTTCATAGCATTTGCTCCTACAAGTGATAAAGATTAAACGATCTGAAAAATTTGAGCTGATAATGAGCATCATCAACAAGTTGACACTATTTACCATTCGTGATGGATTTGAAATGAAACAGACTGGGAAATGAATCAGAAATACTCTCTTATCACAGAGCATTAACCTGGCTTATGGAGTACACATATATGATTTCAATCTCATTTGATGTAAGAAACCGATACGACTCCCTGCAAAATTCTGAGAACATATTTTCCAACTTTTGTCTGGCTAAATATTACTTCCTCCTATAAGTTGCTCTTAGAACTTATAGCAGAGAGATCACATGACACCTCAGAGCCAATAAGAATGACTGTGAACTGTACTTTTCCTGTGTATTATTTGTGATTTTACCTGGAAGAAATGTAAATTACTGTAGAAGCAGAAGACCTCTCTACTATACAGCATGAAGCTGTTATATGGAATATAAACATATGTTCTGATAGTTCCTTAACAGAAGTACCTATAAACTAAGAGCTCTGGCATGCGCAAAGCCAAGCACTTATTTACCTTGTATAACTCACTGTCTGCATTATGACATAATACCTTCCAAAGAAGCTATGGTAAATAGGTACATTCACTAGTACATGCCATCATGAAATTATCATGATGAACCAAACAAAGCTCATTAGGATTTTAATATAAAATATCTTTCTAGGACTGTTCAGATGGAATTTAGTTTAATAATGTTCTTTCCAAGCTCCATTTGTAAATGTAACAAGGATGGGAGGAAATGATAGTGATACTAGAAGGACCCCCTATCACTCACTTTACAACAGTATCTTCAGTACACATGTAGAATTGTAATGTTCATCAACTTTTTAAACCACATATGAAGTAGATCTGACAACCTCAAAGTCCATTTTCAATTAAATGGAAATGATTTACAGACAAAATGCAGAGAACATACATTCCAACACTGGTTTGGCTAGCTATTACGAGAGTCGTTCAAAAAGTTCTCTGAACAGAATAGAAAAAGGGTACTTATGTTACTGGATTTTTTATTTTTCAATGTGGTCTCCTTGTAGATTAATGCACTTGGTCCATTGATGTTCTTGTGCCTTTATCCCATCTCAAAAATGAGTTTCCTACAGGCCTGCAAAATAGTTGTCAATTGCAGCTATCAATTCTTCATTTGAAGTGAATTTTCAACCACCAAGAAGTATTTTCAGTTTCAGAAGTGATGGAAGTCTGACAGAGCCCTATCACACTTCCATCTCTTGCAGTGTTGCCAGACATACCTTCTACTAGACACTGAGAGATGGTTTGTTGAATACCCATGAAGATCTCTACAGTTCATCAAGATTGTTAAACATCAAGCAAGTCGACCTGACAACATCAAAATCCATTATCAGTTAAATGAACATGAACTATTGACAAGATTATAAGAACATACATTCAAAGATTTGGCATGCTAATATTACTTCCTCATACACAGTATTACAAGAGATGATACACCCAAGAACATTTAGCATGTAGCATTCATGATTTCACAAATGTTTGTGCAACCAGCAGTTTCTCCACCAAACAGCATTATATGGGCATGTGGTGTAAAGATGTATGTTTTCAATATTCTTTAACACAAGTATCCATAAAGAAGGAGACCTTCTTTAAGACAAGTAACCATAAAGAAAGAGACCAGATGGTCCCAAAGGTGAATATCTGTTTACTGCAAAGCACCACCTATCTAAATTATAGGAGTATACATTCCACTAATAGCTGTGAACAATATTACATCTTCTGTTATGTGAGTCCCAAAAATTTGCATCATAAAAGAAGATTTAGAGGTCATACAGCGGTAACTCAACATTGGTACTTCACATGCACCATTAATGAATGCAACAGGTATGAGAGGAAATTATAGTGGTACAAGAAGTGCTCTGCAGTACACATTGTAGATGCTTCGTGGTTACTCTTGAATAATTTCCATGTTCATTAATGTTAACAACCATAGGGCAAGTAAATGATACAACCTCACAGCCCATTGTGAATTTATTGTGTATGATTTACTCTCAGAATCCCAAGAGAGCACACTAAAAAATTCATTAGTTAAATTATCAATTCTGCCAGCCCATTGCTCCAATACATTACAAAAATAAGACTTCTGACAAGTTACAGCTCATTAAAACAACTATCAACAATACTCCTCCCATATATCATTATTGTTTGAATGTGGAAAGAATGGTGATGATTGTGGAACATAAAGTATTCTCCACTGCACAGCACTGACATTGTATATGGAGGACAGATACATTTTTGCAATGTTCTTTAACCATTAACAGTAAACAATTACATGTGGCAGCATACATTCCAAGAATGGTTGGGCATATTGTTACATCCTCCAACACTTAGGTCCATGTAATGAACTTGATGAAAAAATCACAACTCATAAGCAAATCATGTCACCCCTCACTGAAAATTCTGAAATTATTAACAGTACTCTCCCAGTATAACAATGATATTATTGTTTTTGTGTACCAATTTAGAATAATGGAAAGAGAACTTCTTAGATCACATCTATAATACAAGAAATAAAGTAAAGTTCATCCTCCCTGCTCATCATTTAACTTATCTGCTATGTCTTCCCACAATATGCAAATGAAAATATAACAAATTAAAAGCCAAGGACATTTTGAGTATGAATCTAGATTCATTGAAAAGAAACCTACATGGTGCTCAGTTTCAGTAATGCTATTACTCAGTTGAAGATTCCATGAACAATGAACTGAATATCTGAGAAGGATGTAGTTTATGAATTGTGAAGATATCTTTTCACAAAGAAATTGCATTAATTTTTAAACAGAATTTTTTTTCATCTGTAGCTTTATATCAGTGAAATTGTAACCATATTTTGATGGTTCTGCAGTATTCTGATCAAATAATTAGTGTACGTATGTTATGAGACAAATAATTCACAATTCAACAATTTAATTCAGCTCAACATTGGTTCTCTCCACACACCATTCACAAACACAACAGGTATGAGAGGAATGTTACAAGAAATACAACCTACTGCAAAATAAAGGCAGTTTGCAAAGCATCCATGTAGATCTTTTCTGTTGATCAACATTGTTAAACATGAAGCAGGTAGATCTGATAACCTGAGACCCCATTGTCTATTAATTGAACATGATTTACAAATTATTTTCAGAGAAATTACATTATAGTGGTCATCAACATTATTAAACATGAAACAAGAACTTATAATAGCATTAGTGTTCACTCTCAATTAAACGGGCTCAGTTGACTAACATTATTCTGAGGCCATAGAAACAAGAATGTTTTGTGAAAATCATACTTTCTGTTGCTCATTGCTCCTAGATTATAAGGAGGACTGTCATCAACCATCTTCCCATTTACCATTCATCTTTGTATTTGAAATAAAATATGTATGTGTTACCAGAAATTCCCTCCACAACACTGCTTCATGCTAGCATATGAACTATAGATGTATGTTTTTTATGTCCTTTAACAGAAGTAATGGTAAATGAGATGATCCAGTCTCTAATTAAATTATCAACACTGGTGGTCAAAACATGGGATGAAAGGAATCTTTGCATGGTGCATCATGGACAAATAACATAGCTCAATGAAACTGGGACCATACAAAGAAAGAATTGCCCCAGTATAGTATGGAAGTAACTATGGTACAAACAGAAATGATTCCTTTATTCAAAGACAGTAATTACAGTTGAGGCTTGGTTATTCATGTTGATGTCTTCAACATTAAAAAGTCTGAGACATTGTTCTTAATATGGTGTGGGTTCACCAGTATTACCCATGCTAGCCAGAAGGTTTATTTATTTATTTAGTCCTTTGATCATACCAACGTGGTGGACAGTATGGGGTGATACTACAGAGCTCTTAAGTTCATTTGGGGTGATCAAATACCCTATTTAGTATCATGTCCAGTATAACATTATGAATAATGTTGATTTCACTGCAATTACTGTCTTTGAATAAAATCACCCTCTCTTGGTCTCATATTGTATTTCGATCACTAAATATCAGTACTATACTTTAGCAGTGCTTTCAATGTATGGTCCAAGTTAGAACAAGCTACATTACATGGCAGTGACAAATCTTGTGAAACTAAATTTTGTACTTAGGTTCAGCACAGCAGTGTATTTATCACACACAATCCATTATCCAAATTATGAGAGCATACAATATAGGCGAGTTATTACATCCTCCAGTACATGGTTCCACTAAATGACAACGACTGAAAAATTAGAGCTTATGAGCAGTATTTCTTTGCATGTACCATTCACAAATACAGCAAGGATGAGAGAAAATGACAGTGGTACTACAGGTACCCCAGTTAACAATGGATCATCCCACATGTCATTCATAAATGCAACAGGGATTGGGGGAAATAACAGTGGTACCAGTAGGGCCCTCAAGTACACACAGTTAGGTGAATTCCTGGCACTAATGTAGCTGTTTTAAGGTTCATCAGCAATATTAACCACATATGAAGGAGATCCAAGAACTCCGAAGTCCATTATCAGTTTAATGACAATGATTCATTGACAAAATTCTCAGGATAGCCATTTCAAGATTGGTCAGGCTTAATATTACTTCCCCCTAAGCACTTTTCTTATACGTGATACAGACAAGTTTAACAAATAAGAGCCCATAACAAGCACTGATCATAATTATCTTCCCATATACCATTAAGCTGGCATGTGGTGTAGAGATATATTTATTCAATGTCCTTTAACAGAAATAGCCATAAACAAGGAGATCAGACAGTCTCACAAGTTAAGTGAGTAACTGTCCACATCACAAAAGGATATACTCTGTGAACATTTTCAGATATTATTACATTTTCCGATACATGGGCCCACATAATTACAATGTTGAAAAAAATAAGAACTCTGAAGGAGTTTAATCGACAGTACTTCTTCCCAGGCATCATTAGTAAATGGAACAGGGCACGGAGGAAATGATAATTCTAGTAGAAGTATACTCTACCTTACACTGCAAGTTGGTTACAAAGTACACACACAGATGTTTAGTTATTACAGATACTATTACCATGAAACAAATAAATCTAACATCCAAAAAATCCATCATCAATTTACAGAAAACTAATTTTTGTCAAAATTTCAAGATCATCTGACAATTAAAATCTCATACGGAAGATCATTGACACTTACCATCACATATACCAATTTCGATTAAACCCATAACAAAACAAAATGATTACTGAAATATAGAAGTACTCTCCATCATAGAGCATTAAGGTGGCATGTGGAGTACAGATTACCAGAAGTACTGTGTATCATATAACATTAATGTGATATGTGGAGAATACAATACAGAAATGGTGAACTTACAGTCTCAAAGTACATAATTACTACGCATTCATAAATTTACGTATAGAGTTATATGTATTCAATGTCCAGCCACAGAATGAACCTTAAAAGAAGCACATAAGTTTGTGTCAGCATAAAGTATTTATTTACCATATACAACCCACTCCCAGATTCTGAAAGCATATATTGCAAGGAAATGACTAGTAGTGATACAAATGAAAAAAACTCATTTAGATGTTCATTAGTGCACAATCTACACAACCTGCTGTCTGATGAGAGTGCAATCAGATACAGAGTGCATAATAAATCTGACCATAACTCAAAAACACTGCAGTCATTTTCACAAGTATGGGAAAGAGTGACTCACTGAGTGTACATCTACTAGCAGGTACTTGGTGGGCTCACCTCATAAGCTGTGATCCCAGAAAGCTCAGGGTTTACCATTGAGTTTTCCATGTTACTATGCTGGTAGTTACATTTGCTACACGGGTGCACATCTGTGATCAGTATGTTGGACTGTCTTCTCATGGTGTGATCGCATGCATTGGTTACTGTGTAGTAGTAACTGATGCTTTTTATGGTTGACTTCTGTCAAGTACTTTACTACATCCAATGTAGTGACACTAGGATTAAATTGGAAGAAAGGTTATTTGGTAGGACCAGGCAACTACCATGTTGCTGTTGTTTAATTTATATTAAAATATGGCTAACATGAAATAAATTAATACTTGAAACAGACATGTGAAATGACTTATATACACTCCTGGAAATGGAAAAAAGAACACATTGACACCGGTGTGTCAGACCCACCATACTTGCTCCAGACACTGCGAGAGGGCTGTACTAGCGATGATCACACGCACGGCACAGAGGACACACCAGGAACCGCGGTGTTGGCCGTCGAATGGCGCTAGCTGCGCAGCATTTGTGCACCGCCGCCGTCAGTGTCAGCCAGTTTGCCGTGGCATACGGAGCTCCATCGAAGTCTTTAACACTGGTAGCATGCCGCGACAGCGTGGACGTGAACCATATGTGCAGTGGACGGCCTTTGAGCGAGGGCGTATAGAGGGGATGCGGCAGGCCGGGTGGACGTACCGCCGAATTGCTCAACACGTGGGGCGTGAGGTCTCCACAGTACATCGATGTTGTCGCCAGTGGTCGGCGGAAGGTGCACGTGCCCATCGACCTGGGATCGGACCGCAGCGACGCATGGATGCACGCCAAGACCGTAGGATCCTATGCAGTGCCGTAGGGGACCGCACCGCCACTTCCCAGCAAATTAGGGACACTGTTGCTCCTGGGGTATCGGCGAGGACCATTCGCAACCGTCTCCATGAAGCTGGGCTACGGTCCCGCACACCGTTAGGCCGTCTTCCGCTCACGCCCCAACATCGTGCAGCACGCCTCCAGTGGTGTCGCGACAGGCGTGAATGGAGGGACGAATGGAGACGTGTCGTCTTCAGCGATGAGAGTCGCTTCTGCCTTGGTGCCAATGATGGTCGTATGCGTGTTTGGCGCCGTGCAAGTGAGCGCCACAATCAGGACTGCATACGACCGAGGCACACAGGGCCAACACCTGGCATCATGGTGTGGGGAGCGATCTCCTACACTGGCCGTACACCTCTGGTGATCGTCGAGGGGACACTGAATAGTGCATGGTACATCCAAACCGTCATCGAACCCATGGTTCTACCATTCCTAGACCGGCAAGGGAACTTGCACTTCCAACAGGACAATGCATGTCCGCATGTATCCTGTGCCACCCAACGTGCTCTACAAGGTGTAAGTCAACTACCCTGGCCAGCAAGATCTCCGGATCTGTCCCCCATTGAGCATGTTTGGGACTGGGTGAAGCGTCGTCTCACGCGGTCTGCAAGTCCAGCACGAACGCTGGTCCAACTGAGGCGCCAGGTGGAAATGGCATGGCAAGCCATTCGACAGGACTACATCCAGCATCTCTACGATCGTCTCCATGGGAGAATAGCAGCCTTCATTGCTGCGAAAGGTGGATATACGCTGTACTAGTGTCGACATTGTGCATGCTCTGTTGCCTGTGTCTATGGGCCTGTGGTTCTGTCAGTGTGATCATGTGATGTATCTGACCCCAGGAATGTGTCAATAGAGTTTCCCCTTCCTGGGACAATGAATTCACGGTGTTCTTATTTCAATTACCAGGAGTGTACATCAGTAATGCTCCAGAACGAATTTTTGCTCTGTAGAAGAGTGTGCACTAAAATAAAGCTTCCTCACAGATTAAAACAAGATTAATGAGCCAGGAAGTTTCATTTCTCCACAGAATGAAGAAAGAAGAAATTAGTGGGCATTAGCAGTAAACACAGGAGATATAGAATATCCAAGAAAAATTGCCTTTGCAGTTGACCAGCATATCTCTCTGTAGATACTGCTCAGCCTTTTGAATTTTTATGTACTAGAATCTAATAGATGACTACAGTGTAGCATGCCTGTCACAATAATTGTTTGTAAAAACCAAACTGCACTTACAATGACTCTCAGAGTGGCGTGTCACCATATGAATTTCTTGATGGTAACATCATTAATTCATCAAATTTGGAAACAAATGAATTTTTGATGAACCAAATTTCTTTCTCCCAATTCTTTCTGGTTACATAATGTTTCAGTCCCAGTTTCATCATGATCCATGTCACCAAGCTTTGTCATGGTTTTGTTGGTGTGGATACGTTTTGAGCGGTATTTTTTCACTTGTGTAGTTGGTTGTTGTGGCACTGTTGGTGGCAAACAACTATCTGATTGAAGATATTTTGCTGAACAAATCAACTTGACAGTACTTTAGCATAAAGGTTGCAGTCAAATAACATAGCACACATGGACAATTGTTGTCTACATTATGATATTGATCTCTACTCTGAGGTTTACCTTATCTGGCATAATGTGTGTTTGGTTTTTAACCTCACATTATAATACAAATCTTAAGACATCTCAATTAGCAGCCTTTGTTCTTGTTAGTTCAGCAATTTCTCCCCCAAACAAACTTCAAAGCAGACATATGTAGTACGATGGTGGAGAGATTATTGATGCACCTTGACATACATTAGCATGAACAACACTAGAGAGATATATTATGGCTCAAATAAGAATATAATAGTTCAAAACACAATTACTAGCATATTTTCCACACTTTCAACTTATGTTTTATCCTCAGTGACCGAGTTATAACAGTGAGGTTTGCTCTTGGCTTTTAACAACGTGCATTGGTGCCACTGTTAGACAAAAACATGGCTGCCATAGAGGCATTGGACATTTCTCTATAATGACAACTCACTGAGTTTGTTATTTACTGGCTGAACTAGGTACTTGTGTCCTCACGTCACGATTTATGATGACCAGAATGCACAGGATTTAATGTCGAGTTGGTGGAAACACACTCAACTCAATCAAGGAATTCACTTCCACATCAGCTGCAATGGACACACAAACCTTCGCATGACTGATTGGCATGGAGTGCTATTCTCCTCACTTTTTGTTTTCAGATCTGGTTCATAGGAACTGTAACGAAGTAAACTGTTAAAAAAGTCAACATCTACATCTACATTTATACTCCGCAAGCCACCCAATGGTGTGTGGCGGAAGGCACTTTACATGCCACTGTCATTACCTCCCTTTCCTGTTCCAGTCGTGTGTGCTATATGAACGCCTCTGTGCGCACTCGAATCTTTCTAATTTTACATTAGTGATTTCCTCGGGAGGCAGAAGTAGTGGGAAGCAATATATTCGATACCTCATCGAGAAACGCACCCTCTCGAAACCTGCCGAGCAAGCTACACCGCGATGCAGAGCGCCACTCTTGCAGAGTCTGCCACTTGAGTTTGTTAAACATCTCCATAACGCTATCACGGTTTCCAAATAACCCTGTGATGAAACGCGCTGCTCCTCTTTGGATTTTGTCTATTTCCTCCGTCAACCCGATCTGGTGCGGATCAAACACTGATGAGCAATACTCAAGTATAGGACGATTGAGTGTTATGCAGGCCACCTCCTTATATTAGATTAGATTAATACTTGTTCCATAGATCATGAATACGACACTTCGTAATGATGTGGAACGTGTCAGGTGAATGAAAGATGTCTGTACAAGAAATTACATTACACAAAGTATTGCATGACACTAATGCTTAAGTTATTTTTTTTCCTTCCCTTAATTTATATCTAAAAATTCATCCAATGAGTAGAAGGAGTTGTCATCTAGAAATTCTTTTAATTTATTTTTAAATGTTGGTTGACTATCTGTCAGGCTTTTGATGCTGTTTCGTAGGTGACGAAGGACTTTTGTGGCAGCATAATTTACCCCCTTCTGTGCCAAAGTCAGATTTAACTCTGCATAGTGAAGATCATCCTTTCTCCTGGTGTTATGGCTATGCACACTGCTATTACTTTTGAACTGGGCTGGATTATTAACAACAAATTTCATAAGTGAATGTATATACTGTGAGGTTACTATGAGGATCCCTAGATCCTTAAATAGATGTCTGCAAGATGACTGTGGGTGGGCTCCAGCAATTATTCTGATTACACGTTTTTGAGCAATGAATGCTTTTCTACTCAACGATGAATTACCCCAGAATATGATACCATACGAAAGCAGTGAATGAAAGTAGGCATAGTAAGCTAATTTTCCTGAGATTCTTATCACCAAAATTTGCAATAACCCTAATAGCATACGTAGCCAAACTCAGACGTTTCAGCAGACCATCAATGTGTTGCTTCCAGTTTAAGCTTTCATCAATGGACACACCTAAAAATTTTGAAAATTCTACCTTAGCTACAGACTTCTGTTCAAAGTCTATATTTATTACTGGAGTTGTGCCATTTACTGTATGGAACTGTATATACAGTGTTTTTTTTAAATTTAAAGAGAGTCCGTTTGCTGAGAACCACTTAATAATTTTGTGAAAAACATCATTTACAATTACATCACTTAGTTCTTGGTTTTCGGATATTATTACTATACTTGTATCATCAGCAGAAAGAACTAACTTTGCATCTTCATCAATATCGAATGGTAAGTCATTAATTTATATCAAGAACAGTAAAGGACCTAAGACCGAACCCAGTGGGACCCCGTGCTTGATAGCCCCCCAGTTTGAGGAATCAGCTGTTGTATTAACATGACATGAACCACTTATTTCCACTTTCTGCATTCTTCCTGTTAAGTATGAATTAAACCATTTGTGCACTGCCCTCAAACCATAATGATTTAGCTTATCTAAAAGAATTCCATGATTTACACAGTCAAAGGCCTTTGAGAGATCACAAAAAATACCAATGGGTGATGTCCGGTTATTCAGAGCATTTAATATTTGATCAGTGAAAGCGTATATAGCATTTTCTGTTGAAAAGCCTTTCAGAAAACCAAACTGACATTTTCTTAGTACTTTATTTTTACATGTATGGGAGGCTACTCTTGAATACATTACTTTCTCAAAAATTTTTGATAGAGCTGTCGGAAGAGAGACTGGGCGATAGTTGTGGACATCCGACGTATCCCCCTCTTTATACAATGGTTTTACAATGGCATATTTCAGTCTATCGGGGAAAACACCCTGCTCCAAAGAGGTATTACATACGTGGCTGAGAATCCTACTTATCTGTAGGCAACAATCTTTAAGTATCTTGCTGGAAATGCCATCAATTCCGTGAGATATTTTCCTTTTCTGTGAGTTTATTATTTACTGATTTCAGAGGGAGAGGTTCGTGGAAATACAGTTGTTTCAAACTGCACAGGTATGACCTTTTCTATTACAAGCAATGCCTCTTCTAGTGAAGATCTAGATCCTACTATCTCCACAACATTTAAAAAATGATTATTGAAAATATTACAATTTCAGATTGTTTGTTAGTACACTTGTCATTCTGTTTTATGGCTCTAAAGTCTTCCTGTGCTCTTGGTTGCCCTGTTTCCCTTTCAATAATATTCAAAATTGCTTTAATTTTGTTATCAGAGTTACTTATTTCAGACATGATACAAATGCTTCTGGACTTTTTAATAACTTTTCTTAGTACCACACAGTAGTTTTTTTTAAATATTGAACAATTTTGGGGTCAGTACTCCCTCTTGCTGTTAGATAGAGTTCTCTTCTACGGTTGCAAGATATTCTTATTCCTTTAGGTAGCCAAGGTTTTTTAATATGTTTTCTAGGAATTATGTTTCACTGTTTTCTTGGGAAAACAATTTTCAAATACCCTTAAAAATCTATCGTGAAATAAGTTATATTTCAAGTTTGCATTGTGTTCCATATACACTTCATCCCAGTCCAGCTCCTTTAGTCTTTCCCTAAAGTTTGTTAATTGAACGCATTGCTTTGAAATTCTGATTTGATATACTGCATGGAGCTATGCCATGTACTGTAACTAGCTGTGCACCATGATCTGAAAGACCATTCTCAACAGGATAAGCATTTATGTCCTTAAAATTATCTTGGTCTATATAAAAGTTATCTATCAATGTCCTGCTGTTCTTTGTTATCCGAGTAGGAAAATCAATGACGGAGCTCAAATTGAAAGAACTGAGTAATACTACAAGGTCATTCTTCCTATCACACTCTTTCAGGGAATCAACATTGAAATCCCCACAAATGATAATTTGCTTCCCCCTGTCTGACAGATAGCACAACAAAGCATCCAAGTTTTCTAGAAATAGCTGGAAATTCCCTGAGAGGGACCTACACACTGTTACAATTATGAAAGTGCCATCATTTAGTTTTAGTTCAGTGGCACATGCTTCCATATGTTGCTCTACACAAAATTTTTTTGTTTCTAAATGTTTTGAGCTGTGGAAGCTTTTGGCATATATGGCAACTCCTCCTCTCATCATATTATCTCTACTTACATGTGCAGCTAATTTGTACCCATTGATGATAACCTTTGTTGATGGACTACAGTTTCTAAGGACTCTCTCAATGAATCTCAACATGGTAACTGCCTTACCAACAATTTGTTTTATATGATCATTCCATTTCAAATCGTTCCGCACACATTCTCCCAGATATTTAACAGAAGTAACTGCTACCAGTGTTTGTTCCACTATCTTATAATCATACAATAAAGGATCCTTCTTTCGATATATTCGCAGTACATTACATTTGTTTATGTTAAGGGTCAGTTGCCACCCCTTGCAGCAAGTGCCTATCCGCTGCAGATCTTCCTGCATTTCACTACAATTTTCTAATGCTGCAACTTCTCTGTATACTACAGCATCATCAGTGAATTATTAAATAACTGGTGCTGACTAATCTGTTTGTATCTTTATTAAGATGGGTGACACTGCATACAGAAAGCACTTGAATCTGGAAATCTCATCTAATTTCAAAGAAGTCACATGCAAAGTTGTTTCAGAATTGTACTGTACACATGAAGTTTATCATTCCTGTAAAAGAGTTCCTTCAACTCTGTTCATTTGCACCATGCTGCAACACATTTTACTACAACCAAAATAAAGTAAAGGCTCCGTCATGTCCAAAAAAAACTATGATGGTCATTCATTAAGTAACTCTACATAATAATTTTCTTTGCCAATTTCAGTTGAAAAATGCTGAATTTGTTATGGGTATCATGAAGTAGTCCCACTTCAGCCCTATAGTTTCATTAAGTTCTCATAGGTGGCAGTATTCCAAGCAGAGAGTGGTCATTGAGTTTCTTTTAAGGGACAACCAGAGCATCACATATGCATTTGCGGAGTGTCCACAAAGACTAGGCAGTGAACAAAAGCATAGTGAATCATAATGGAAGGTGTCTGTTGTCGTCGTAACTAGGTCCAACAACAAACCTGTCCGACCTCCCATGTGCCAGCCAACCATACACAGCTGTGGCTACTGCAGTGTTGGTACATGTGCACACTGTCTTTCAATGCAATCAATGAATGACTATCAAACACCCCGCTGTTCAACTGAATAAACTTCATTGAACTGATCTCCCTCATCCACCCTACTCCACAAATTTTGCACCTTCCCCCTTCTATGTGTGTGGCCCGATGAAGGATGCAGTAGAAAGGAAGAACACCTGGATGATGGAGTGGTTATTGATGCAGGAAGACATTGATTCCAACACTGAGCAGTAAAGTGGTTCCTTGTGATCATACAGGATCTTCCAGTATGATGGCATAAGGCATAAAAAAAATTAATTTTATGTTAAGAAATATGGACTCATAGCCAAAAGAATGGGGAATCATATGGTGCATTTGAATCCTGAATAAAACCATTCTGCTTTCAGAAAAGCACCCCCTTTCAAATAAAATATTTAGAAATATGGGCCCACTTTCAGTACAGATGTTTTATAGAGAACATCTTCTGACAGCCTTCATAGGAGTGAAATAAAGATAAGTGAAATAAAATGATGGACAACCATAGCCCAAATGATGATATTCATAAAAAGCAGAGTGTGAAAGCCAAATGTTTAATGGTGCACAATAAAATCATGTATTACTGAGATGAGGATAAAGAGTGCTCAGGATACTGCATTAAACTAACTCCTAACTGGAATTGAAAGCAATGCCACTATTAAATCAAAACCGAATGGTCAGTCTCTCCAGTGTGTCTGAATAGCTTTGACACAGTGTCAGGCCTTTATACTGAAGTGAAATCTTCTAAATGCCATCTTCTTGACAACTATGGTTCGGTTCAGCACCCATCATGCTTACAACACGTAAAAATGAATCAGTGTTCAAGTCTGGAGAGGGGCATGAGAAACAGTTACCACAGTCACATGTGCACAAATTTGTAATAATAATTATAAGAATCGAAATGTTAATGATGCATTAATTACCTGAAAAATATTTAATGAATGTTTCCTGGCATTAGTTAAAAAGTTAAATAAAAATTTCATTGGTACAGGTATACATCACACATTTTACAACACAGTGTTCACAAATAGCTCTAGTTATATTACATGCTGATGCAGAAAAGTACAAACCACAAAACTTAACAATTTGTTTAAAAAATGAAAACACACATAATACCAGGCACTATGCATCAGTGACATGCTGGGCTATTTTACTGGCACCTTTCTCAGGTGTGACATTTATCCAGTCCTTAAAGCTCTGATTGTGAACATTACTTTGCAAAAAGAGAGAGTGTGTATAACACTTTAATCACTTTCAGTTCCAGTTTACTTGCAGTACCAATGAAAAGTTGGCCACAAAAGCTGTCAGTATCCTCTCTGATTTCAGAATGTTTATTTTGTTTATTACTATTCAATAATATCCCAAGGAATTATGTTATGGTGTTACTCACATTTAAGAAATAAATGGTAACATTACAGAAAGAAACATGCTGCATCATCGCTAGAAGGTAGTAACCCACACTAATTTTACAAGCATATGGTTAAGGACTTTGTCATTTTAGCTACTGCTTTTCAATGCACATACTCACTCATGAAAACTGAAGCAACTGATAAAATTGTAGTTCAGAAAGAAATATGATGGCCATAAACAAAAAATCAGAACAAGAGATAAACTTCATTAAACCTGAATTCAGCATAGTAAGTGATAAATAATGCTTATGTTGTGTGCTTTTCTCAGATGATGTAAAATTAGTTTGAATGCAGAATTTTTGAGCCAATTTGATAGGCTAGTCTTAAATTAGTCGAGTGTGATACTTGTTTTATTGATATTTATGAAAAAGATATTAAGACATCATGAATAACCAAAACTCCAGCAGCCAGTCATGTGCCACCTTGGCCTGTGCTGATCACTACCACAACACAGCAGGCCTGTTCAGTCACTCACTGATGGAAAATTGGTTATTCTTCAGATTTTACAGTCCATCTTAATACATACTAAAGAAATGAACATCACTTTAGACTAATTTTGCAACACTCTATCAACTGGGCACTTTAAAAACCTTTTGTTTGTAAGGGGAAACATACGGACACTTTCCATCAACACCGTGAGGTGTATAAAAGACATGACAAGCAGTATTTGTTTGGGATGAGTCAAGTTAAACACAGAGAAACACAAAACTGCAAACATCTGACAAAACGCCATGGAGAACATACCTGATGACTCTTAGGAGAGACCTCCAGTATATTACATCCGTTACTACACATACATAATAATCTGTAAAGAGTCAACATGCAGACATATTAAAATATTTATATTGTTATGTCTTGTGTAAAGTAAGTTATTCCATAACATTTAAGTACATAGTATGACATGAATGGTTCATATAATCTGTAAATAACTTACCACAGTCATTTTGCAGCTTCCATTTCCAACAAGTTTCTAGCAAAAATGAAATAAGGATGTAATAAAATTGACATTTCCAAATTAGAGTTGGAAGACATCCTTTAGGCATTCCCATTTTATTTTATATAGGCATTACCTGCAGTAATTTACAGCTATCTTTAAATCTTTACATTTTTGGTCCATGATGAAGTAGATTTAGCTCAGATGATTCCACAAACACTAAGAAAATAAGTAAAAGACTAAACATGAGACTTGCAAAACATCACACAGTGTAACAAATTTAAATATTTTCATCAAAATATATTCTTGTTCTATGTTGGTTGGAAGAAGTTCTTCCAATGACTGTACGATATTACTTTCTTACTTTTGCAAGCCATACATGGAAACAACTGGAGTCCTTAATTTTACATTCGGAGTGTAGATTTTTTCTTCAAGAATTTGTTTTAAGTGCAGACAATTACAGCAATCTGGTGGCATCTTCTTAGTAGAATATCGAATCTTTTTTCCTCCTTCAGAGAGTGGTATTTCATGTGTGGCACTCCAATAAACTTGAGGTTCAATAGAATGAGTTGGTCCAAGATACCATACTTCATAATAAATGGTCATAATAGCTACAAGTAGTGTCCCACTATTATTAAGCATCACAGAGTTTGTGTGACACTGGGCACCAGTTAGAGATCTCATACAAGTCCCCTGAAACAGTTGGATACCAAATGACTAGTGAAGTCTCATAATAATTGTATTGATCCCCATGTAGCACTACATGAAAACATATGAGTGAAAATTAATCATGAGTAGGTCCCTCTCTAATTTAAAAGCAAGGGGAAATAGTAGCTATAGCATACATCATGTTCCAAATCCTTAGTGACATTGGTTTTATTAGATTTAGGCCATGGTCTAAAGAGTGTTTTTGTGTCTAACATTTCATCTGCTACTAAGAATCACAGTCTCAGAAGCTATAGAGATGTTGTTAGCTAATTTTTTAATGCAAAATTGTTTTGTTAGACAAATTTTTCAAAAACTACTAAACATATCTTTCATCATCTGAAAATATCTCCCACAGTATGTGAAAAAAACACAACACACAGAAAGAGGCTTTATACCACAGCTTAATGCCTATGAAACCAATACCACTGTGGGTAGACTATGCATACAGGCTGTGAAAGCTTGGATTGTATTATCTAGTTTTATGTCATGTAAGTGTTCTGCCAATTGTGTTCTTGCCAGACATCTGATGGCAGACACCACTATACCATGAAAGCCAACCTATAAGGTTTTGCGAACCAGTATCTAGTGAGGGATGTAGGGACATTTATACGTTTCCAATACATTGCTCGAGCAGGGATGGCAAAGCAAGATTACACAAACAACAGCACATAAAGAGACACTTAAGCACACATTATTCCTGATCTTGACACACAAGTGGCACATGAGAAATGTTAACAAGTGGTACATAGGAAGTAGTCTCTGGCATGCAATTCACGATGGTTTGCTGAGTACGGATGCAAATGCGGATGTAAGTGAAAGGGCTACACCCTAGATTGTATTGGATCCCTATATTGGAACCATGTGTAACAGTAATTAGGATGTAAAAGATACTTGTAACTGCATTTTCACAGAAAATTTCTAAAATTACTACTGAAAAAGGCACACAACAAGAAGGGTTGCAGTAATATTTGACAATAGTTTCAATCATATGCTATGGAAAACAAATTACTTACTTCCTAAAAAGAAATCAGGGGATGAGCAGAATATGTTTACTATTTACTGCTGAGTGGTTTCTGTTCCACATGAAAACTGTCATTATACACTCCTGGAAATGGAAAAAAGAACACATTGACACCGGTGTATCAGACCCACCATACTTGCTCCGGACACTGCGAGAGGGCTGTACAAGCAATGATCACACGCACGGCACAGAGGACACACCAGGAACCGCGGTGTTGGCCGTCCAATGGTGCTAGCTGCGCAGCATTTGTGCACCGCCGCCGTCAGTCTCAGCCAGTTTGCCGTGGCATACGGAGCTCCATCGCAGTCTTTAACACTGGTAGCATGCCGCGACAGCGCTGACGTGAACCGTATGCGCTGTTGACAGACTTTAAGCGAGGGCGTATAGTGGGCATGCGGGAGGCCGGGTGGACATACCGCCGAATTGCTCAACACGTGGGGCATGAGGTCTCCACAGTACATCGATGTTGTCGCCAGTGGTTGGCGCAAGGTGCACGTGCCCGTTGACCTGGGACCGGACTGCAGCGACGCACGGATGCATGCCAAGACCGTAGGATCCTACGCAGTGCCGTAGGGGACCGCACCGCCACTACCCAGCAAATTAGGGACACTGTTGCTCCTGGGGTATCGGCGAGGACCATTCACAACTGTCTCCATGAAGCTGGGCTACGGTCCCGCACACCGTTAGGCCGTCTTCCGCTCACGCCCCAACATCATGCAGCCCGCCTCCAGTGGTGTCGCGACAGGCGTGAATGGAGGGACGAATGGAGACGTGTCGTCTTCAGCGATGAGAGTCGCTTCTGCCTTGGTGCCAATGATGGTCGTATGCGTGTTTGGCGCCGTGCAGGTGAGCGCCACAATCAGGACTGCATGCGACCGAGGCACACAGGGCCAACACCCGGCATCATGGTGTGGGGAGCGATCTCCTACACTGGCCGTACATCTCTGGTGATCGTCGAGGGGACACTGAATAGTGCACGGTACATCCAAACCGTCATCGAACCCATGGTTCTACCATTCCTAGACCGGCAAGGGAACTTGCAGTTCCAACAGGACAATGCACGTCCGCATGTATCCCGTGCCACCCAGCGTGCTCTAGAAGGTGTAAGTCAACTACCCTGGCCAGCAAGATCTCCGGATCTGTCCCCCATTGAGCATGTTTGGGACTGGGTGAAGCGTCGTCTCACGCGGTCTGCACGTCCAGCATGAATGCTGGTCCAACTGAGGCGCCAGGTGGATATGGCATGGCAAGCCGTTCCACAGGACTACATCCAGCATCTCTACGATTGTCTCCATGGGAGAATAGCAGCCTGCATTGCTGCGAAAGGTCGATATACACTGTACTAGTGCCGACATTGTGCATGCTCTGTTGCTTGTGTCTATATGCCTGTGGTTCTGTCAGTGTGATCATGTGATGAATCTGACCCCAGGAGTGTGTCAATAAAGTTTCCCCTTCCTGGGACAATGAATTCACAGTGTTCTTATTTCAATTTGCAGGAGTGTAGTTACCAACCAAACATTACTTTAGAGCAACATTGTGAACTACTAAGTCATAATCACATTATGAACAGAAGCACTCACAGAAGTTATTTAAAAACTGAACTCCAGCAGCAAAGTTTATTAGTATTCTGTTGCTGCAAAAATTCTTGTAGATAAAATGTTATAGGCTACTTTACAGTATATGGCATAAAACTTTAGAAGAAGATTTTCGTATTATGAACTATCACGTCAGTAAACGTAGCCAGGATTCTGTAGATATACAGAGTAATAGGACAAAAATGCAAGTTAACAACACAGCAGAAAATGAAAAGTCACATCACAAGAATGGCAGCTACAGACAGCTAAAACACCTATGTGGAGGGAACGACAAAATTCTATCGTCAAGCACCACACTAATCAAGGAAACAGGCAGGAACTCAAGCAAAGTAAATTCGCTAAACAAGATTTTAAAAAAACTTATGCCTAAAACGGAAAGTTATGCTACTAACTGACAGTAATGGTAGACAGTGCACAATGTTTATGAATAATATTCTAGAAAAGAATTACACCATAACTTAATTTATAAAGCCAGGTGCACATTGGTCAAAAGTTACAGAAAACATTAGTGAAAAGTCCCAAGGCTACATAAAAACCGACAGTGTAATAGTGATTGCTAGAACAAACGATGGGAACAGTGGAAAAGCCGTACCTATTTCGAAAAGCTGTAAAAGAGGTAATACACAACACAGTTCAGACAAAAAAAAATATTTTGTGCAATCCCATACAGATAAGACATTCCCAACAAAAACAATTTACTTTATTAACGAAACAGTCAATTCATGGGGGCAGCAAGTGACCACGATCATGTTACAGTAATTGATGTTAACACCTTTCTAAGCAGAAATAATTAGACAAGGCATGGACTGCATCTAGTGTTGACAGGAAAAATTGCTTGGTGTAAAAGATTTAAACAGAGGTGTTAAGTGAGGCAAATACGAATACATCAAAAGCAACTAACATATATATTGAAACCAAAACATCTAACCCAAAATTAATCTGACAATAGTGAGCTGTACTGTGAGATCTTCACAGGAGAAATAATGAAACCAAATCAAAATACAATAAATGCTGCAGAAGAAGAAATAATGTCACAGGAAATTAACCCAAAAGACTAAACCAGTGATGAAGAGCAACATCAAATAGCTAGACCTAATGAGACAGGGCTGAACTGCAACATGTCCACAGTAGAAAAGAACCCAGTAACTGAAAACCAAAAAGTGGTGGATTTTGAGAGCTCCATAGTAGAAATGATGGAACCTATTCAAAATGCAAAATATTCTGCACCAGAAAAAGCAATATCATTGCAAATTAATCTGACAGGCAAAACTATTGATGAAGAGCAACAAAAATTAGCTAGGCCTAATGAGACTCAGCTGTGCTGTAACATACGCTATCCACAATAGGAACAAGGACACTAAATAAAAACCCACAACCCACCACAGAAAAAGACAATACAGTATATTACAGGAACTACGTCCAAAATGCAAAAGCAATAAAGTTGAAGAACGAAAGCAAATTACTGTATAAAGGAAAATAGGAAAGCCTAGTGAATCAGTTCCCACAAGAACTTTGGTAAGGAGAAAGATGATTGCTTAACATTTGGGAGATTTTCTTAAATGGAACAGCCAAGGGAAACAAAGAGCTGGAAGTTAAATATTAATGGCAAGAAGCATGAACATGCTAATCAAATAGAGTAAGCAAAAAGAAATTAAGGTCAAAATTCTGCATCAAAATCTGCTATACCTGAGTAATAAAAAACTAGAAGTAGAACTACTGCCAAATGGAATATGCCCAGAAATAATTATCTATGTATAACAGTTTAACGTTAACACTCGTCTCGTTATTTGGAGAGTGGTTAGAACTTTTGGGTTCCAATGTTTCAAAATTTCACATCGCAGAGGGACAGTAAAATCCTTACAAATAACATGAAATTAAAATCAGTGCATAAAAGTATATGTGGATTTGCCTGTGTAGCCCAAAAATCGCGTCGAGCCACAAAGATATCGCTCTAACGATGACGGATTCATTTCTTGAAGAAATTTGCTCAAGCTTCTACCTTTATTAGCCTAATAGGCAAACTACCACCCAGTGCAATCACCTGCGCTGTATTCACTTATGATAATCAGTTCCGATAAGTAAAGAACGGGAGGAGTTTGCGGAGGGCGGAGCATGTATGTGATGACAACACCTTCTATACTTCTCTCCTAATAGATTTTTTCAGTGGGCTCTATAGTTCTTCCTAACCGACTGAGCCCTGGATCCCTCTTCCCATACCTTTAATGGAAAATCTGTTAACGCTCTTGTAATGATACAATAACCGAAATACTTGATCACTTAATGAAATTGAAGAATTTTATTGAAGTGAGAGACACTTCAACAAAATTTGTGATTCAGTTGAGGAGCTTGGGATGTTTTGATATGCTGAAGGAACTCTGACGTGGTTTCAGACAAGTCGTAAATTTAAATACAAGATTGGAGTAGGAGCAAGATGGTTGTTACAAAAAGAGATTTGAATCCGTTTAACTTCATAAGTAATTCGTTGTAATGTTAAAATTTTTCTGCGTTAAAGGAGTGATCACTATATTAGAAGACTATGATGTGTTGTTTTAGCAAACAGGCAATGAATTATATGGGAATTTGAATTCGTTTGGTGGTACACATAAGTTATCATATATATATATATATACCTGTTTTGCAGTTTCCTTTTTCTGTATATGTGAAACCAAACTGCAAATTATATATAGGTCTATATATACACAAAATGTAAAAATATATAATTGTTTTTGCAGAAGAAATGAAAGACATGAGCTTCTTTAACGTTCTCTTTAACTGATCGGACCTCCCCTTCTGCAAAATCCTGGCCAAGTCCTTGAAAGAACTCGTAAGTTATAGAAGGGAACTGACGATCGTTATCTAACCCTTTGTTCATTTCGCCATATGAGCAGACGCCGTTGGCGTTTGTGTGTCGTCATTACTTCAATGGAAATAACAATAATAATGAAAAAAATCTGTCAGGCACCCTCACTGTATCGTCGATGGTTATTAATGGATTGTCGAAAACACGTGTGCTTTGAATCGTGCTCCGATTAATGAATCGAATGGATTGCGCGACTAGGCAAACTGTGGACCTGAACAGAGTGGGAAACATCGTCGTCTTTACTTTCAAGAAAGAATGAAAGGAGATATAAACCGACTGTGTTCCACTATTGATACACGCTACTCGAATAAACAGTCTTTCAAATGACTACCAACTGAGTAAAAAGCAGAGAGTTAATGTAATCCGTTTCTTAGTCAGCGGTGGCTGTAAATTCGGAAGGTAACAGCAGTAATAGTTTTCTTTACCTGTGTCCCTCATTTGCGGGGGTAGTGGACGTTTTATATTATTATGGTATAAGAACCAAAACAACGTAAATCGAATGCATAAGTACTTACACAACGGAAAAACAATTTTTTGAAGAACAGAATCGCAGTCTGCACAACCTCGTTCCATTAATGTTCGCAGTCTGTGAACGTGCCGACTGATACTACCGTATTTTAGTTAGTATGTCAATCAGAACACATGTCGTCCTGTTTCTTATATCACTGTTTTCTAACTTTATGTACCACATATTCTCAGAATTACATATTATGCCTTCCATAAACTTGTAGAACTTTAGAGCAGTAGCGCGAGGAAAATGTTATCTTCAATAACGAATACAGGAGCATGTAAATTATTGAATTACTGAGTGATGATAAAATATGTCAATGTATAATCGAAATATGGATAAGAAGAGACCATTTAACACATAAATAGAATGAATTACTATTGGCTAGGATAAGATGAGGTGTTTACCTATATGATGTGGCTAGGGTGTGGTCTGGGTGGCGCCAACTTCACTTCCTCCTTCCTTGTTCTGTTCTCCTAGCACAGAACGGAATCGTTTCGGGCAGGCCTACACGTAACTGTGGGAACCATGTTGAACTAGTTAACGTTTTGTTCGTTTTTCTGCATTCTACGGCTATCGGCTAAAATAACGAGGGGCTTACATAAAGTGTGGCCGGGGCGTGGTCTCCGCGGGGCAAACGTCCGCTTCCTCCTTACGCATTCTGTAGTCCTAATACAGAGCGGAATCGTTTCGGATACACGTCACTGTGGGAACCATGTTTAACTCCCAGCTGGAGGAAAAACAAAAAACAAAACAAAAAAACAACAATAAAAACGTTGTTAAAGTTTTGTTCGGTTTTCCGGATTTTATGGCTATTGGCTAAAATAACGACGGGTTGTACACAAGGCGTGCCCAGGGCGTGGTCTGGGCGGTGCCAACGTCCGCTTCCTCCTTCCATGTTCTTTTCCTAATACAGGGCACAATCGTTTCGCAGTGGGTATCAAGTTTAACTGTCAACTGGAAAAATGGAATGTTGCATTGTTAATTTGTTCATTTCTCTTCATTCCATGACTAGTGGTTAATATAACACTACGGGTTGTTGACAAAGAGCCGGCTGTTGTGGCCGACCGGTTCTAGGCGCTTAAGTCTGGAATCGTGCGACCGCTACAGTCGTTGGTTCGAATCCTGCCTCGGGCATGGATGTGTGTGATGTTCTTAGGCTAGTTACATTTAAGTAGTTCTAATTTCCCGGGGACTGATGACCTCAGATGTTAAGTCCGATAGTGCTCAGCGCCATTTGAACCATTTTTTTTTTTTTTTTGACAAAGTGTGGCGTTACCACGGTCTGAGCGTCGGCGATACCGCCCTTACTCATGCCGCTTTCGTTTCTCGTAGTTCAGATCGGAATCGTCAGCGATACAGATCACGGAGAACATCAGCGTTTAACTGTCAACTGAAAAAAAAGGTTGCTTAGTTACATTTTGGTTCGTTTTTCTGCATTCCGTGACCATTGGCTAAAATAACAATATTGTGGTCCACATGGTGTGACGAGGGCATATAGTCTGGGCAGCGACGCGCTTGTCATATAAATACACATAAATGATTACCTAGTTAATATAAGTAATACATTCATGAAACACTAAAGTACTTCATACTAAATGTATACAAAACACCTGAACTGCGTTTCGTCTGATTTGCATGAAGCATACATTTCGTAGCTGATTAGCTGTACTCCAGAACAGGGCGGACAAGCGCGGTGTAATCAGTCTCTTTAGTAGATCTTTTGCACCTTCTAATTGATCTGCCAATCAATGGCAGTCTTTGGTTTGCTCTACTCACAATATTATCTATGTGATCGTTGCAATGTAGGTTATTCGTAATTGTAATCCCTAAGTATTTAGTTGAATTTACAGCCTTCAGATCTGTGTGACTTATAGCGTAATCGAAATTTAGCAGATTTCTTTCAGTACTCATGTAAATAACTTGACCCTTTTCTTTATTCATGGTCAGTTGTCACTTTTAGCACAAGACAAATATCTTTTCTAAATCATTTTGTAACCTGTTTTGGTCATCTGATGACTTTAAAAGACAGTAAATGAGCGCTACTCAGATTGTCTCCTACTTCATTAAAATAGATCAGGAACAAAAGAGTGCATATAAAACTTCCTTGGCGAACGCTGGACATTACTCCTGTTTTACAGACTTTCCGTCTATTACTACGAACTGTGACCTCTCTGACAGGAGATCACGAATCCAGTCTCACAACTGAGGCTATATTCCATAGGCACGGAGTTTGGTCAGAATACGCTTGTGAGGAACGGTGTCGGACGTCTTCACGAAATCTAAAAATATTGAATCAGTTTGACATCCCCTGTTAATAGCACTTATTTCATGACCATGGAGAGCTAGTTGTGTTTCACAAGAAGGATCCGTGCTGACTGTGTGTCAATAGGCAGTTTGTCAACAAGTGGCCTCGAAAGCCTTAACAATTTTGTATACTTCGTAATGTTCGAACACAGTATACGTTCTAAAACCTTACTGCAAATCGACGTTAGTGACATGGGCCTGTAATTCGGCGGGTTACTCCTATTTCCCCTTTTGTGTATTGGTGTGACTTCAGCAGTTCTCCAGTCCAGGGATGGATCTTTCTGTGAGCGAGCGGTTATATATAATAGCTAAATATGGACCTACTATATCAGCATACTCTGAAAGGAACCTGACTGGTATACAATCTGGGCCCGGGGGCCTTGAGGGATGTAGGGACATTTATACGTTTCCAATACATTGCTCGAGCAGGGATGGCAAAGCAAGATTACACAAACAACAGCACATAAAGAGACACTTAAGCACACATTATTCCTGATCTTGACACACAAGTGGCACATGAGAAATGTTAACAAGTGGTACATAGGAAGTAGTCTCTGGCATGCAATTCACGATGGTTTGCTGAGTACGGATGCAAATGCGGATGTAAGTGAAAGGGCTACACCCTAGATTGTATTGGATCCCTATATTGGAACCATGTGTAACAGTAATTAGGATGTAAAAGATACTTGTAACTGCATTTTCACAGAAAATTTCTAAAATTACTACTGAAAAAGGCACACAACAAGAAGGGTTGCAGTAATATTTGACAATAGTTTCAATCATATGCTATGGAAAACAAATTACTTACTTCCTAAAAAGAAATCAGGGGATGAGCAGAATATGTTTACTATTTACTGCTGAGTGGTTTCTGTTCCACATGAAAACTGTCATTATACACTCCTGGAAATGGAAAAAAGAACACATTGACACCGGTGTATCAGACCCACCATACTTGCTCCGGACACTGCGAGAGGGCTGTACAAGCAATGATCACACGCACGGCACAGAGGACACACCAGGAACCGCGGTGTTGGCCGTCCAATGGTGCTAGCTGCGCAGCATTTGTGCACCGCCGCCGTCAGTCTCAGCCAGTTTGCCGTGGCATACGGAGCTCCATCGCAGTCTTTAACACTGGTAGCATGCCGCGACAGCGCTGACGTGAACCGTATGCGCTGTTGACAGACTTTAAGCGAGGGCGTATAGTGGGCATGCGGGAGGCCGGGTGGACATACCGCCGAATTGCTCAACACGTGGGGCATGAGGTCTCCACAGTACATCGATGTTGTCGCCAGTGGTTGGCGCAAGGTGCACGTGCCCGTTGACCTGGGACCGGACTGCAGCGACGCACGGATGCTACAACTGAGGCTATATTCCATAGGCACGGAGTTTGGTCAGAATACGCTTGTGAGGAACGGTGTCGGACGCCTTCACGAAATCTAAAAATATTGAATCAGTTTGACATCCCCTGTTAATAGCACTTCTTTCATGACCATGGAGAGCTAGTTGTGTTTCACAAGAAGGATCCGCGCTGACTGTGTGTCAACAGGCAGTTTGTCAACAAGTGGCCTCGAAAAGCCTTAACAATTTTGTATACTTCGTAATGTTCGAACACAGTATACGTTCTAAAACCTTACTGCAAATCGACGTTAGTGACATGGGCCTGTAATTCGGCGGGTTACTCCTATTTCCCCTTTTGTGTATTGGTGTGACTTCAGCAGTTCTCCAGTCCAGGGATGGATCTTTCTGTGAGCGAGCGGTTATATATAATAGCTAAATATGGACCTACTATATCAGCATACTCTGAAAGGAACCTGACTGGTATACAATCTGGGCCCGGGGGCCTTGCCTTTAATAAGTGATTTAAGCTGATTTGCTACACCGAGGATATCTACTTCTGTGTTTCTCTTCTTGGCAGTTGTTTTGATCGGAATTCAGGAATATTTACTTCGTCAACTTTGGTGAAAGAGTTCCAGAAAACCGTGTTTAATAACGCTGCTTTATCGGCACTGTCATCAGTGACTTCACTGTTGTTATCGTGCAGTGAAGGCATTGATTGCGTGTTGCCACCGGTGTGGATTATGTATGGCCAGAATCTCTTTGGGTTTTCTGCTAGATACAGGGACATAATTTCATTGTGGAAATTATTAAAAGCATCTCACATTTAAGTACGTGCTGTGTTTCGAATCACTGCAAAACTTAGCCAATATTGGAGATTTTGCATTCTTTTAAATTTGTCATGCTGTTTTCGTTGCTTCTGCAACAGCGATATGACCCGTTTTGTCTACCATGGGGGATCAGTACCATCACTTATTAATTAATTTGTTATGTATCTCTCAATTGCCGTCAATACTATCTCTTTGAAATCATTTCACATCCTTTCTACACTTACATGATCAGATGTGAGGGACTGTAGACTGTCTCTTAAAAAGGCGTTAAGAGTATTTTCATCAGGTTTTTTAAATACATATACCTTGGGTTTCTTTTTGATGGTTGTAGGTGTTACGATATTCAGCCTAACAGCAACTGCCTTGTGATCGCTAATCCTGGTATTCGTCACGATACTCCGTATTTGTCCTGGATTATTTGTTACTAAGAGGTCAAGGATGCTTCCGCAACCATTAACGCTTCGAGTGGGCTCATGAAATAATTGTTCAAAATAATTTTCTGAGAAAGCATTCAGTACTATTTCGAATGACGTTTCATGCCTGCAGCCGGTTTTAAACGTACAATTTTTCCAGTATATCGAGGGTAGATTGAAGTCACCAGCGACTACAATTGAATGAGTGGAGTACCTATTTGAAATGAGACTCACATTTTCTTTGAACCGTTCAGCAACTATACCTTCTAAGTCGGCAGGTCGGTAAAGCGATCCAATTAACAGTCTAATCCGAATGTCAAGGATAACCTGAGACCCTCTAACCTAAAAAACCTCTCAATTCCTTCCACACAGCCCCCGCTGCCCGTTTACCTGCTTCCTGTGTATAGTGGACTCCTGACATATTAAGCAGAATCCGGAAACCCACCACCCAAGGTGCAAGTCAAGGAATCTGCAACCCATATGATCACAGAACCGCCTGAGCCTCTGATTCAAACCCTCCATCCAGCTCTGCACCAAATGACCACAGTCGGTTCTGTCGACCATGCTGCAGATTGTGATCTCCTCCTTAATCTCGCAATCAGGACTGGCAGTCTTTACCATTTCAACTAGATGTCCGAAACCACAGAGAATCTCCTCCGATTGAAAGCGACACCCATCATTGGTACAAACATGAGCCACCACCTGCAGTAGGCTCCACAGTGTACTCTTCATGGCATCCGGAAGCACGCTTTCCACATCTGGAATGAAACACCCCCACTCCCCAGTATGCACACAAATTGCACACTGGCTTCTTTCCCCTCGTTGGCAGCCATTTTCCTAAGGGGCCCCATTATGTGCTTAACGTTAGAGCTCCCAGCTACCAGTAAACCAACGCTCTGTGAATTCCCAGACCTTGCGGGATGAGAAGCTTCCTCGGGAACAGTATGAACGAATGCATCAGGCCCTGAGACTTTGTCAGCCACAGATAACGCTCGAAACCTGTTTGTGAAACGAATCAAGGAGGCCCTACAAACAGCCCCTCAGAAAGTCTTTCGCTGCCTGACAGACTTCGGAATGGTCTCCTACTCTATGACGGGTGACAGCTTACCTGCTTGTAGGCAGTACCAGGGGCAGCCACAGCAGTGGACCGATCGGGGGACATGTGGGACATGCTTGACGTCCCTTGCATCTCCACATTCGACCCCCCATACTGATTGCCCCTTGGCAGCAGCCGCAAGCTGTGAGACGGAAGCCAATACAGCCTGCAGCTGTGAGGAGAGGGTCAGAAACTCAGTTCCTATCCATTACTGAACTCCTTCCTGTTTGAAGCTCATAAAAATGTGTAACAAATGAATGCTGTACTCAGCTTATTAGCAGCAGGAATTCTAAGTGCTCTTTCTCTCTCTCTCTCTGATGGTGTAACAGACACTTAGTTATACTAGTCAAAACAAACAGAAGCATGTACAATACGAGAGTCGATAACAACAGCAGTACTGTATGCTACTCTGTTATTAAAATAAAAGGTTTTGACTAATAAGCACCCAAATAAGCGAGGAATTTCAAAAATAAACTATTTACTACACAGGTATCTGTATATAAGTCGCTCCTGTTGGAAGCTCGTAAAAAATATATAACAAACGAATGGTGTACTCTCCTTATTGGCAGCCAGAAGTTGCGGTGCTCTCTCACTGACGGTTTAACCGACACCAATCGTTATTGTCGACAACACATAAAGAGACTTTAAGAATGAAGATTCTTTATGGCCAGTAGTTCTGAGTGCAATTGATAAGGCTTGTAAGGAAACCATAAACATATTTGCTCTGGAACAGGTTTCGAATCCACATTTGTGCCTTTCTTGGAAACATAGAGGGGTTTGCAATCGTGCGGAAAACAACAAAATGATCGATCTATGACGTTCGGTGTGGGTATCATACCACTAATATATAAATCTGAATTTGAATCGCAGTCCAGCATCAAAGTTTTCAGTCTCAGTTTCAAATAAAATAAGAAGCCTGAGACCTTAAATGTCAATTGGCTCATTAAATTAAACAAAGTTTTTAGGGCAAGGGAGCTCACTGACGACACAGTTTCTGTTTGCCTCGACTTCCGCCTCTGTTATGACCAAACCTAAACCAGCTGTGCCGCAGATGGTAGAGAATGGATATGATGTTTGTGACGCGAATTCTTAACTACGGTGCAACTTAACGTTCTTCACTTATAATTACTACAGGTGAAGGAGATCTGTTCCTTTGTGATTACAATCAATGCTGGAAGTGAAAATGGAATCGATACCTCGCAACTATGAAACTGAAAAGCAATCCACAAAACTACTGAAGCCCACTTTTGCTACATCCATAGTTGTGTCTAACGTAAGAGGCACTTAGCTTACAATTAGACACGGTGAAAAAATTGATTTCTTTATTTACTAATTAATTATCAGCAGGCCTATAACATGCAAATTATACTAGTTTTATGTCAGCTGGATGAAAAGATGCTTTTTGCAATTATAGCCTCGATTCGAAGCCGTTTTGAAATTTTAACTGTTTCGAGAAATTTCTTAGGACGAGATACACCATTGCACAGTATGAAGTTAGCAAATATGTCTATTATTACTGCCGTTATCGCTATTAAATTTTTAATTCTGCTGCTGCTATCGGCTTGAGAAAGAATTTACCGCTTCTTGGTAATTTTTAGAAGCAAATCTCCGAAAATTGGCGAATATTTATTTCGCAGCAAATGGATGCTGCGTTCTGTGACAACTGTACCGTAATAACTAGTTATTTAGTTCCTTCTATCTGTAGTGAAGACTTTTCAAGTTAATAACGGACATCTTCAATTATTCTTAGATAACATTAAAATTAAATTAGCTGATGAAAATGGTACTTCATAAGACAAATTGCGTTGCATTACTTCAATAACTTGTGTTTAGCAGTGACGCTTGTAAATTGCTAAGGCCGGCAGTAACCGCCACTATCAAAGACAGAGGATTTTCATATCTTCTGTTAATTCATATTTTCGGTTCATTCTCTCCATATGGTCGATGTCACATATTTCTAATAGTTGAAAGAAACAAAATATTGCAGAAGATCAACAGTTTTTCGTTGTAATACACTCATTCTACATGACCCAAGTTCACATTTTCGCGGTGTTACTCGAATCGTAATACCACTTCAACACTGCAGAAAAATATTTCAATGTGACAGAACTCACATCTGACTCAGAGGCCTTATACTAAGTTGCCAACCTGAAGTTATAGCTCTGTGGAACACCAGTTACAGTACAGTGCTGTTGCGAAGACTGTTTACCACTGGTCTTTCTCACCGTAAAATACGTAATTCAGTTATTGGACTGCATAGGTATACTGCAACAGTAATTTCGAGTGCAAGCAATGCCTGCGAATTGCAGTATTAAATTGCGCCGTGGCTACCATCTCTATAAATTCCTGACCTAAACTGGCTGTGCGTCATTTCAAACACCAGGTACTGCAACGTCTTACTGACACCAACAGGTTTGCTTAGTATAAAATTCGTAGTTAATTTCATGTGAATTTCTAAGTACTGAAATAAAAGTCGCATGACCGCAGCACTAGAGGTTTAATTTTCTTCTGGGAGATAAGTATCCCGGGTAGTAAGCTTTTCCCCTTCTAACCAGCGAAATGCAGCAAAATGTGGCCAGTAGTCGGTTCACAAACTGCTATTTAGTGCTGTTAAGATGATTTATTTATCTTTGATGTAGATGAAATAATTTAGTTTAATCTTAAAACAACTTAATCAGGAACGCTCACAAATTTACCGGATGAAAAAAGATTATTGTCCAGCTAGGAAAAGGTTTGAAAAACAAAATCTACACATGAAACTTCCTGGCAGATTAAAACTGTGTACCAGACAGAGAGTGGAAATCGGGACCTTTGCCTTCAGCGGGCTTAGTGCTCTTCCTCATGCTGGGAAATCTGCACAGTCTGGGCCAGGTCGATCTTTCCGTATGATAACACTGCATTATAGTTCGCCTAAGAGGTATCACAATTTGTGTTCCTGAAACCGTGGAAATCGGAAGTAGAATCTGAGCTTCACCACTTAAGATATTTCACAGCTAAAAATACAAAACCATTAATAATAGAAAATACTCCAGCCGAGGCAGCATGATCTGCACCACAACGTGATTCTAAATTTTACCTTTAATCTCCGAAAATGGTGTCATTATTATATCTACATATGATGTGTAGAGACAGATACATTTACATCATCCTCTAAACAATACTCACAAGAAACTAATTTATTAAATCTTTTTTCAAAGCATGTAATCGGGAATGAATTTGACTTCTTAATCGAATAAAGTGCTCTCCGCCTTCTATTACACTTCGCTTCCTCCTGCCCTGTCACGGGTTCTTACTTGCTTAACATTACAGTTCGAGGAATTTCATAAACGTCACATTCTTGCGCATTGTCAAGGTATATACTGTATCAGCACCATTTCTGTGCCGTAGGATACACCAGTTCGACGATACATCGCTGGTGAAGAGGGAGGCGGAAGAAAGACACGTCAACCATCTTTGCCGTCCTGGACGTCCATGGGCTACCAAAGAGGATCAAGACAGCAGTGTTCTCCACTGCAGTGATAAAAACCCTTTCACGACTAGCACAGAAATTACGAACATTCTCCAGCTAAGTGTGAGCAGGTCACCATTCGTCTTCGTCTCAACGAGAAAGGGAGGAGTGGACGATAATCGGCGAACGTATGACCAAACTGCTGTCAGAGTTTGGGGTTGGATATCAGATAGTGGTTGCGGCTTTCTGTGGCCACTGGACCGTCCGTTTTCTAGTTATTACTACTGCCAAATCCTTTCTTCTGTTCGTCAGAGATTTTCGGGGGCTGAGTAATCTTCCAACATGAACATTCTCATGCTCACGGGGCGAACTGTGTAAAACACTGGTTTCAAATGAACGTACACGTTGAGCTGTTGGACTGGCCTCCAAAGGTGCAGACCTCAGTCTCATGTAGCACGTGTGGACGACGATGCAGAAATTCATTAGGAGCGGAAGACCAGCACCGCCTACCGTGCCGGAGCTGTCCGAAACAGTTCATGACGTGAGGGAAGTGTTCTCACAGAATGACAGACTCGTACGGAAACTTTTGCCTCCATCCTATGGCAGCTAAATGCAGTTGTAGAGGATGGCGGAAACTGCGCACTGTAATTAATTATTGTGTTGCTATCGAGAAAATTTTGTTTACGGAAAATGAAAGATTGGTATTCCCTCGAAGAAGAGGGAAAATCGTTTGTCTTAGCTCACCCTCTCTCGCTTTCTCTGCCTTTCTTTCTCCCCCCCCCCCCTCCTCACTCTCTCTCTCTCTCTCTCTCTCTCTCTCTCTCTCTCTCTCTCTCTGTGTGTGTGTGTCCCCCTCTGTATCTTTTTTTTCTTCAATAGACTCTTGAGTTTAATTTTTTTACGACCATTGATGAAAATTACTGAGAGAAACATGAAACTATTTTATTTGTCCCATGATACATGACGTCAATGTTGATGAAGGCATCAAAGAGAAATTAATTAATGGTTTTTTCATCGAGAAAAAGCATCATTTTAATTTGTGTTCTCTTTATCTACATGCAGGCAGAATAACAAAACGACAAAATCACAAAGGTGATATCATTTTCTTTTAACGCCAAACTCAAACAACAATGCATGCGGAGAAAGAGTGATGAAAGACCAGCGGGTAGACGTAAATTCGAGCACTACAGTCCTCCACATCCTCAGTTATATACTTACGAATACTTTAAAATTATGTGTAACACTTAAAAATTATGAATTTTTCATCATTCTCATTGCCCAGCTAAACTAATAACTCTGACCACGAATTAAAAGTCACGAGAATAACAGGATTCAAAGCACTTACTGCATAGTAAGAACTGACCGCCTATACCACTATGTCATTCTACCAGTAGCTTACGTTTCACTCACGAAATGGTATAAAATGGTTTGTGATGTCACATCTTTTTCATGAAAAAGACATGAAGCAACGAGTGAAAGTGGTGCAGGGCGTCTTCGACGGAAATGCAGACTGTCCATCTGACTTTGAATTTTATGAACGGAACTATGAAGAATATAAACTAACTGAAAGTGACACGAAGGGTATTCTGCTAGGTTTTATGAGAGCTGCTTAATTTGGAGATGTTGCATGTGGCAAAGTGTGAGAAACTTAATAGCTGCTAACGCAAATGCACACTGTTCGACACGATGATAGCAACGATACTCATGCTGAGACTGTTCGTGCAGAAAATGGTTTGAGAGTATCTTAAGCATATGTTCTGTGATCATCATTAAAATGTACCAGAAAATTCAACTGAATTTCACACTTATGATACCTATCTTACGAAGAAAGTTTTGATGAAATGAAGGAATACTGTTTGTTTCAGGCATAGCTTTAAATTATTCCAGTATATCACAAAGTAATCAAAATGTATATTTAGAAGAAAATTTATCTCTTCTGATAAAGATGCAAAAAAGAAAAATATGAAAAGCCTTTCTTGATTTGGAACTTCACGTTATTCGTAGCATACATAGGCCCATCGTGGATTTTGCGTTTTGCAATCGATGCTCTGTGGTTCTCTCTTTATTTGTGTGCCTATCTTCCATGGACAGCGTCATTGAAATCGATCTCAGAAAATGTTTTCCAAGTCAATTAATATAAAAAAGGGTGTCTTTCCTAATCATAAATTTTACAGTGTAACTACTGGAGACGTTCTAAAAATGTGAAACAAGTCTGGCGATGATCTTTGTAATTTCAGCGGCTTAAGACAGAAAAACACCAATAGCTGTGATAGTTAATTAAATCATTCGACGTCGAAATTATAGTAATCTCATAGCATTCGTTGCTAGCTTATCTGTCCTAGCCCGCAATGGAACAAAAAGGGTAAGCTCAACGTTTCAGTACCTGAGGGAACCTGGTCTGTAATGAGGAGCTGCATTTGTTCCCACTTTCAGTCTCCCTGAACAACACATTTTTAGCCGTTTCCTGACAGAGCTACAAGCAGTCTGATCGGTAATCAGTAAGGAAATATCGTTTGTTTTATTTATGAAATGCCACATTTCCATATTACTTCACTGTGACACGAGACAGCAGGTAAATATACACTGTTTCGAAATCCAGAATGAGTAATATCTTTCTAATTTGTGCTGATTAGGCACGCTCGTGTTACAGATAACTTATGTTTTATTGAAATAGACTTTCATCCTACAGATATCGTGGTATTCTGAATTTCATATGAATTAGGACAGCGTATATTTTAAAAGCGTTTTCCGTTACTTAACTGAACACAGTAGTAAATATCAGAGCGAAATTAATCATCAACAGTTTCTTCTCTCGCTTTGTTTAAAACTGTCTTAAAAGCTGAGGCAGTTTATCGATTCCATGCCTGTAGAAACCTAATGGATCTGAGTTAAAGATGTTGTCAAACCAGAGAGAACTGTTTATCGATATGGCCCTAGAAAGGTAAAATTTGATGGCGTAAGGTCTTAGGAATAAGTGCGTGAATGATATCTTTTTAAACTCCTGCATAGTTCTGTTAGTGAGGCCAGCAGAGTGCGTTATCATGTAGTATCAACACGTGTTGAAGTTTTGTATGTCGTTTTTCTCACACTGTGACCGATACATGTCTTGCAAGGGGAAGGCCTCAGACACGGCCAACCGATTCGCCTCAGATTTGCCAGGTCGCTTGTGTACAACCTAAAACGAAGGAATCTAAGATATTTTGGGTCAACACCCACGCGCTTTTGAGAAAATCACCCCTAAAGGTTATGACGAGCAATCGACTGAGAATTGGCGAGGTCGATAGATAATTGTAAATATAACATTTTTCATCATCAGGTATGAGGTCCGAAAGCGCATACTTTTCCAGAAATTGAGGTGAGAAACTTTAAAACTGCGGCTTCCGTGCCCACATGATAAACGCTTTTCGCCGACAGCACCGATAGCAATTCTGGGAGGAGGTCAAGCGCCAGTGCCCTCCGGGCGACGTGCGCACAGTGTGTTTTGAGTTTCCTTCGGCCGCTCTAAGTGCCGTTTTCCTTCTAGACCACCATGGCGCACAACTATTGGAAGGAGACATTACGTTTCAACTTTTGTTCCGACTTAGCCCGACCCAAGGCCCTGGAGGTAGAACGATTTATTCGCGATGAAGTTAAAATACCACCAACCGAACTAATTGGTATCCACTAGTCCATAGTTAGCGGTACCGTGTACGTCAAAATGGTCAACGATGCGGCGTGCGACAAGGTGCTTTAAGAGACAACATGAGGACTGCGCTTCCGTCATTCCGACGGCAACGTCGGACCCTTTCCCGTCGATTACGCAGGTCTCGGCACACGAACAATAAGGATCTTCCAACTGCCCTTCGAACTACCTGCAGATGTCGTCATCCAGGCTCTCCATCCCTTTGACAACGTTCCGAAATATGTTGCCGAACGATGGATACAGTTTCAAACCTGTCCCGTTTTAAACGGTGTTAGACAGGTCCGCATTGAGCTGCAGAAACACGTGCCTTCCTATCTACGTATCGGAGGCTGCCGTGCCGTTGTAATGAACGACGGCCAACCTCGGACCAATTCTGGTAGCGGCAAAGAAGGTCATATACGATCTGAATGCATTCAACGACGTGGCGCGCAGTTCCCGTTGTCGGAAGCGTCCGCCACACCCATGGTGACCGCCCTACCGCTCACTTACGCAGTGGCTCTTGCCACATCTACAGTTTCGTCCAGTCCGTCGCCCGGTCCTTCCGATCGGCACGTTCCGCCGTCCCAGTCATCTACGGACGGTACAGACGTCCCACCTGACCACCTTGCCGCCGAACAGTCTCCCGCACCAGACGCTGAGTAGACCACTACTTCTTCACAACACCTGTTTGACAATTTCATTGTACCCAACGACGCCACGTAGGCGCAAACGCCGCTGCCGTTCACCGACAGGTTCTCAAAGCGTCGCCACCCATGATGACGAAGACGACACCCAACCAGCCGACATATCCACGCAGAGGTTGGCGGACGGCTTTCACGATGAACAAGACGTTTCGCAGGACAGGACCACCATGAAGTTCGCCATGCACAGTGTAATGATCGGTGCACAGGTTGAGACGCTTGCATCCCTGCCAAAAGCTCCAGATATCTCTAACCACGACGCAGTTCCCATGGACACTGGACGGACCCACAATACAGGACCATGGGGCGACGACGTTGAGGAAGGTACGCCCCCTCCTCCGGATGAGTAGCCTCCGCTGGACGACGCTACCTGTTAACATCAAAAGCGAGGCACTGCAGCAGATGGGACGGGACTTCCTGTCAGTGCCCTCCTCATACTTCCCTTGGTGATGGTAGATGCACATCCACCACCATGGAAACAAATGTACCGGTTGGCCACACTGAACATCAACATGATCGGAACTGCACGCAAGCTTCAGCTGCTATGTGACATGCTTCAGGCCTCTGACGTAGACATCGCCCTTCTTCAGGAAGTCCACATTGCCACACTACCACCGGTCTATGGCTACCACTTGTACACATTTACATGTGATCAATCAGGGCGTAGAGTGTCTTTCTACATACAAGAAGGAGTCCCACTCAAGGACACGACAATCCTTCCCTGTAGAAGGAGCATGGCTGTTACCATCTTCGACATGCGTGTCATGAATATCTATGCTCCGTCTGGCTCCACGAACCTTTGGCAATGGTCCACTTTTTTCTAACATGACGTGGCGCCCCTGTTTTCTGCCTTTATGATCGCCTTATAATGGGAGGTAATTTCAACTGCGTCCTCCATCCGCAGGACCAAATGCCTGGGTATTCGCCATGCCCAGCACTGCTCACCTTAATCGAAGATTTTCATGTACTGGACGATTTTAAGATAATTCATGGCAATACCCCTGGTTTTACCCATTATACAGCACATTCTGCGAGCAGACTGGGCTGCTTTTATGTCTCTGCCCAACTTGGCAACGAAGTCGCCCAAGCTGAACGATGGCCCCTTGCATTTGCAGACCATTGCGCCGTCATTTGCTCCCTGGCTTTGCCACCTCAGTCAGTATGGCGCAGCAGAGGTTACTGGAAGCTTAATATCTCCCACCTCAATGATCCACACTGCCATCAACGTTTTGTCACTACATGGGGTCTTGCGAAAGACGCCTTCCACAGTACACATCCATGTTCCATTGCTGGGTCAAATGTGTCAAACCTGCGATCAGAAAGGTCTTCATGCATTGTGGCAAGAAAGCAGCAGCATGGCATCGAGACACCATAAATTTTCACTACGCCGTCCTCTGTGAGCTCGATGCGCTCCTTCCATCACCTTAAACCAATAGGGAATGACAACTTGCTAAATCTCGGCTCCTCTCTCTCCAACATGCATGATGCATGGTGTTGTGGTGCGTTCCCTACGACAGGACCTCCTCCACAACAAAACACCATTCAAAATCCATGCCGCCTCCGACTATCGTCGTCGACGTAGACTTTTCGTCCCCAACATCATGACCTCCGATGGTGTTCACTACACAACACAGGCGGTAGTGGTGTCTGCCTGTGGTGAACATTATCGCTAATTTTATGAACCGATGGCAACGCCAATTCCTGATGAGCTCCGTCCTTCTCCTGATCGGACACTCACTGTAGCAGAGTCAACGTCCATGATGTCCGCAATCACCGCAGAAGAGGTGGTAGATGATCTCAACAAGGAGGCCAAGAACAAATCACCTGGACCAGATGGTCTCCCTGTGTAGTTTCATTGGGCGTTCACTACGTTAATGCTTCATCGCTCGATGGAAATGGTTCTGGAACTCTTTACTCCATCCTTCCCAATTCCACCGGAATTCGTCACTAGCATTCTTCTACCTGTGCCTAAGCCGAAGGGAGGGTCTCATGTCTCTGCATATCGTCCTCTTTCAGTGATGAATGCAGACTATAAAATTTATGCACGCCTCTTAGCATTGCGCATACGCACCATCTTACCCACGGTCCTTTCACCAGAGCAGACTGCATGTGGTTGTGGGGCTACCTTACAAACAGCCCTAGGATAATGCCGTGATCTTATCGCTGTGCTGGCAGTTTGTCGTCTTCGTGCAGCACTGGTGTCCATCGATTTCAAGAGTGCCTTTGATCTTTTCGACACCCATTTCTCCTCATGTTGGTGACACGTATGGGGTTCCCATTACTTTTTGTCGATGCCATTCGCCAGTTGCTACTTCCCACGGTCTGGATGGTACAAGTCAATGGGAGGGTTGTAGGACTGATTCCTATACGCCAACTCTGTGTGTCTATGTCTACTTTAATATATGCCATTGCACTTGAGCCGCTCATCACTGGTCTTACCCTCTAGACTACAGGGTCTCACTTTACATGACTGCACCTTTCACTGCAGGGCTTATGCAGACGACCTCCCATTCCTCACCTGCTCCTCCATGGAACTCCATGATGCCATTCAATGGATCCACCAGTATGGACGTCTTTCTGGTGGCATTCTTAATTTCCATAAATCAACTATGATGCACATTGAGCGTAGCCTCCTTGCTATGGAGACGACCCCACTCCAAGTCGGTACCTACTTCGTTATTTGGAAATCGAATTTATTAGCTCCACATACCGCACAGTGGACCTCGCTTACCGGCAGCTTTTGTGTTCGATTCGGAACCATGTCTGTCAAGTGCACAGTGACTTAAACCAACTCCAACGTCTGTCCTACGCCAACATGTACGTCACCCCTAAACTGGTACACGTCGCCCAGATCCTCCGAATGCCATTACTCCTTGGCCGCCACATCCTTTCAGCCTTCGGATATTTCGTATCAGTAGCGGCACCTTTCAAAGTCTGCTACAACAATAACACTGCCTCCTGCAAAAGGTGGCTTCAGACTCGTCAACATGCAGGCATGATCCTCTGCACTCTTTGTCCATACTATGTTGCGGCACTGGCAGGGGCCGGTCCCGTCCTTAAAGCAGAGTCTCTTAGATATCCTCCAACCAGCTTCTCTCGATCCACCGCTCAATGTGGCACCGATTTCTCCATTATTGTACCACATTGCCAATTGTTTCATAGAACTCAGCTACGTTCGGGCCAATCTTCCAGTCACCCGTCCTCCCCATACAAAAGATTATTATCGTTTGTTTATGCTGTCCAACCCTTGCGACCCCATGGTGCTACAGCGCCCTGACATTAACTGGCGAATGGGTTGGGGCTTTGTGCATGCACCCTTTCTACCGTCATGTGTGTCTGCACTCTGGTATGTTTTACTGTATGGCAAATTCCCGACTAATAGTCGACTTTATCACATAGGACTGGCCACCTCCCCACTACCCTGGCCAGCAAGATCTCCAGATCTGTACCCCAATGAGCATGTTTGGGACTGGATGAAGCGTGGTCTCACGCGGTCTGCACGTCCAACACGAACGCTGGTCCAACTGAGGCGCCAGGTGGAAATGGCATGGCAAGCCGTTCCACAGGACTACATCTAGCATCTCTACGATTGTCTCCAAGGGAGAATAGCAGCCTGCATTTCTGCGAAAGGTGGATGTACACTGTACTTGTGCCGACATTGTGCATGCTCTGTTGCCTGTGTCTATGTGCCTGTAGTTCTGTCAGTGTGATCATGTGATGTATCTGACCCCAGGAATGTGTCAATAAAGTTTCCCCTTCCTGGGACAATGAATTCACGGTGTTCTTATTTCAATTTCCAGGAGTGTATTACTCAAGGTCACTTTGAAATGTCTCTTCCTGTCACTGTTACGTGTCCTCACTTTTCTTTGAACAACTATATGGATGGTACTTGTCATATAAACATTCGAAACAAATATTCTCACGGCATCAAGAACATCTAATGAATGCAATCTTCTGACAGCTACACTGTTCCTTCTGAAGAGCCGTCGGAACACAAATTTGGTTTACGTTTAAAAATATGTATATTTCGGGAATTAATTTTGATGCGTACCACGCATACAATATCATTGCCTGAAACATCAGTGCTGAAAGTTGGTTACGAATTAATCTGTGAATAGTTATTGCAACCGTGCGGTTGTGGCAATTCCCCCTGGGTTTTCAGCAGCACACTGCCATTCTGTAACCTGGAAATAAAGTTTTTAACCTAGCTGGCACACAGGTGCACAGTTAGGCGGTATTACTTTTAGTGCATGTCGGCGATCCTCACCATCCATGCCAGCCGTAGTAGCTGTGAAGTTCTAAGCGCTACAGTCTGGACCCGCGAGACCACTATGGTCGTAGGTTCGAACCCTGCCTCGGGCATGGATGTGTGATGTGTGATATTTCGGGAATTAATTTTGATGCGTACCACGCATACAATATCATTGCCTGAAACATCAGTGCTGAAAGTTGGTTACGAATTAATCTGTGAATAGTTATTGCAACCGTGCGGTTGTGGCAATTCCCCCTGGGTTTTTAGCAGCACACTGCCATTCTGTAACCTGGAAATAAAGTTTTTAACCTAGCTGGCACACAGGTGCACAGTTAGGCGGTATTACTTTTAGTGCATGTCGGCGATCCTCACCATCCATGCCAGCCGTAGTAGCTGTGAAGTTCTAAGCGCTACAGTCTGGACCCGCGAGACCACTATGGTCGTAGGTTCGAATCCTGCCTCGGGCATGGATGTGTGATGTCCTTAGGTTAGTTAGGTTTAAGTCCACTTCAGGAATCCAGTATTAGACAATACTTGTTATCAGAAACGTATGGATTAAAACATTCTCAAGAAATGTTCTGTAAACCTCATTCGTGTGTTTCCCGGATTTGGAGCAGGTAATGGAAACATTTATCAACGAGTCGGTTAAACGATTGACCTCTTCTATAACCTGAGGATCAAATGTAACATTCGTTTCTTGTAAACACAGGAAAACTTTAGGCAACACATTTCCAGAGGCTCTGATAGCATATTGCGCCATGTACGAATGTGTTAGTTTGTTTTTACTACTAACTGCGACAAAGGTTCGTTTTTCTCCCTTATGCGATAACGTGCGTCTAATATTCACCCAATACTCGCATCCTGTTTGATCGGTGTTGATCACGTAATCACAATTAAAACCGGTCATAACTGACGCCGTTTGCGTGGTGACAAGAGCCGCCACTGTCTGTAAATCTTCTATATTTTGTACCTCCTTATGAGAGACGTATTTAGCGACGCGCCGTTGACGAATTTCATACTCTGGTTTGAAATTTCTTGTCCAAGATAATGACGCAGCAAACGTAAAATCCTTGTTGGCCATATACTGAAGCGCTACACCTGCAGCCCACTTCTAAGGTATTCTCGTTGTTACTTCGTTCGTCAGCTCCAAAAATCCCTTGACGATAGCAACTTCTGTCAATCTGGAACGCCGAGAAACAAAACTGCCTGCTTTTCGGTAGTGCATTGATAATGCATCTCTCTTACAACACTTTTAAAAACCAAAACACAGCGTCGGTAACTTTCCGCTTTCCATTGTATGTGGCAGGCTCTCATCTATATATTACAGCGCTAGTTGAAGGGTGTACATCCTCTATCTATATTCAGATTAAGCACCTGAAAGATATGACACAACAAACAGTAAACAGTTACTACGGCATAAACAGAAGACCTAATTACTACAAATTGTACACAGTACTCGCCATATGTTATTTACAGAAGAAAACTGTATTCATTCACAAAACGTTTTTCATTCGGCGCATTAACAATGGAAAAATCACTAAATGTATCCGCGAGGTTCACGGCAGCCTCATGATGGAAAACAATTCCTTCCCATCGACATCCATAGGATTTGTGCTGGACACCTTCATTCTTCCAGGTTCACAACTATGATATGACGAAGACGCAACCGGGACAACTTAACTCTCGTCACGTGCATTCTGTCCCGTGCCTCGCTGTAAACAAGCATCGCGCGGTTGGCTATCTATGATCCCTCGTGAGGAATTCGCAGCACTCTTACTCGGAGTTGTTTTCATGTGACAATGCCTAAAAGTTTAATACTTTACTAACTCACGGCGTTTGGGAAAATACAAACGAAAAGAATAACCTCGGTTTTCCGATTGCCAGCCAATTACCTTGGTCATTACGCTACAGCCACTGTCGGCGAAAAGCGTTTACCATGTGGGTACAGAAGCGGCAGTTGTAAAAGTTTCTTTCCTCGCGTTCTGGAAAACTTTGCGTTTGCGGAACTGATGATGAAAAATGCTCTATTTACAATTACCTATCGATTCCTCTAATTTTGAGTCGATTGCTCATCATAAACTTTAGGGGTGATTTTCTCAAAATTGCGGGGGGTGTTTACCCAAAATATCTTAGAATCCTTTGTTTTAGGTTGTACACAAGCGACCTTCCAAATCTGAGCCGAATCGGTTGGCCGTGTCTATGGCCTTCCCCTTGTGAGCTTCAGAGATGGCATCTTAACACGGCATCACACACAACTGGCATCACATTGCTATGAAACAGCTGAAATCATGCTTTCACACAGCATTATATGAGGTAGATAGAATGTCTACATTGCAGGTGGTATTGTATTGACATGAGACCAAATGCAGAGCAACAGAGTTGGCATAAGTCAGCCTGCAGTCAGCAGCCCAATCGTAAATTTGTAGTTTGATCATCAGCCATGGCGAATGAATTTAATAATTTAAAAAGTGATTGTGGGTTACGTGGTGCAGGGAGTGATAGTAACATTAGCATGCCAAAGACAAGGGAAGAAATGGGGTGAGTGCCAGGAAGGGATATGAATGCATTTTTTAATATTTAGTAAGAAATTAAAAAGGATAGATTCACAAATCGGGATTATAAGATCTCAGATAGTTAGAGACATAGATTGAAACAGGGAGAGTATGACAGGAAGTGTAAAAAGTGAAATAGCTGGGATCATAGATTCATAATTAGGGGAAATGGGATTGATGGTAAATGCAGCAAGCGGAAAGTTTGATCAGCTAAATATTATATTCACAGTGCTTAGAAATAATTTTGAAAATAACATTGAAATTGCCATGGGAGTTAATAGCAGAGTTTATGAGGTCGAAAAGGGAATTAGGCACGGTGGAAACCATGGAAAGTCATCTTGAGGTACAAGAGCAGAAGTGTATAAATTATTAATTAGAAACAAAAGTAGCATTTAAATCAATGAGGGTAGGTAGCATGCAGTGGACTTCTTGGCTTCACATGAAAATAATTTTTTTCTGGGATGAGTAACATTAAATTTGTAAAGAGGGAATTTGAAGCGGAGCTTAGATATGGGAAACCAGCATGCAAAGCCATCTGTTGCCTTTAGGACATTTGAAATGATGTTCTTAAATAAATACTGTAGACAAGCTAAACAAATATGGAAGCACTCCGTCTCCAGGCCACGAGCGGCCAACTGGGACCATCAGACTGCCCTGTTATCCTTGGTGGAGGATGCAGATAGGAGAGGCAGGGGGTCAGCACACCGCTCTCCCGGTCGTAAGATGGTATTCTTGACCGAAGCTGCTACTATTCGGTCGAGTAGCTTCTCAATTGGCCTCACGAGGCTGAGTGCACCCCCAAAAATGGCAATAGCCCATGGCGGCCTGGATGGTCACCCATCCATGTGCTGACCACGCCCGACAGCGCTTAACATCGGTGCTCTCACGAGAACCAGTGTATCCACTGCAGCAAGGCCGTTGCCAAACTAAGCAAATAAGATTACAAAATGTATCTGTTAATATGTCAGGATATAAGAGTGGACAGCACAGTGTCAGGAGGCATTCGGGAAGCTCAAACAGATAATACCATCTAACCCAGTGTTGATACATCCTGATTTCGAATAAGAGTTCATACTATCTTCTGATACTAGTAATAATGCTGTAGGTTGTATTCTTTCTCAGAGGGTTAATGGACAGGAACATCCAGTGGCTTATGCTTCCAGGCAACTGAATAAGGCAGAGAAGAATTATTCAACTACAGAGAAAGAAATGTTAGCAGTGATTTACGGTATCTCGTATTTTCGCGTTGGGTGTAAGTTCAAGGTGATTACAGATCACGCAGCATTGAAGTGGTTGTTGGAGTTGAAAGATCCTTCGAGTCACTTAACGAGATGGCAACTGAAAGTAAGTGAATTTGACTATGAGGTAATTCACAAACCAGGAGTAAAACATTCGAATGCAGATGCGCTTAGCAGAAAAATAGCAGCTGTACAAGTTGTGGGCATAAGTGAGAAGGAGTGGATAAAGGCGCAAGCCACTGACTGAGTGTCAATTGTTCCGAACGCAACCGCAGTTTGAAATGCAGGATGGGTTGCTTTGCAGGAAGCTGAAGTGCGGACTGCGCGTCGTAGTACCGGAGTCGCTGAGGGAAGAAGTGTTGAAACAAGCGCACGACAATGTATTGTCGGGTCATGGTGGTAAAAGAACGACTGATTGACGGGTAGCTGAAAGGTTTTGGTGAAAGACACGTCGCAATGATGTAGAGCAGTATGTGCAAAATTGTATACCGTGTGCTCAGAGAGCAGATTAAGTCATCAGAAAATTCAGTTACAGAGACTACGTGAAGCAGATCGTCCGTTCGCATTCATCAGATTGGACGTAATCGGAGCATTTAACAAGACCCAAGCAGGTAATCAATACGTATTAACAATATTAGATCATTTTCCCGAAACCTGGTAATGGTAGCTATTCCAGATCAGAAGGCAAGCACCGTTCCGCAAGCCTTAGTAAATAACTGGTTGCTGAAGTATGGTGTGCCTGATACTATATTTACAGATCAGAGTAGTAACTTTTTATCGGAGCTGATGAAGCAGTTATGCCGTTTATTGAAAGTTAAGAAATTGCGGACAAGTCCTTTTCGTCCTCAGTCGAAAGGACGAACAGAACGGGTTGGTAGGACGTTAGTTAATATGATTAGTTATTACGTAAATTCAGAACACACGGATTGGGACGTGTATTTAAATCTGTTGACAAGTGCATATAACGCGAATGTTCATACCGGAACGGGGCTCTCTCCGTATAAGGTAATTTATGGTCGGAAAATGCCATCACCATTTGATGTGCTCAAACCTCAGGTAGGTTCACAGGATTAGTCAGTGAAGAATTTCGCCAAGAAATTGAGAGAGATTTGGCAAAGGTTACAGCGTGCTAATTGCAAAGCTTTGGAGAACAAGAGAGTATTGGGCAAAGAGCAGGTAAACTGCCGCAATACAGAATTGGTCAATGGGTATTGTAGGCTAATCCTTATGTTCCGAAGGGTAAAATGAAGAAGTTTTTGACGAAAAATTCTGTACCGTATCAGGTAAATGAAAGAATGTCTCCAGCGAACGTAAAGTTACAGTTACCAACCAAGTAGTCGGTAGTTCATGTGAGTAGGATTAAGCCATTTAAGGGAGCAGTGGATGTTGTCGCTGATTCCTCCAGCAGTAGCAAAGGGTGTGACGGTACCGAAGCTAAGTTAACAGCAGACGAACGTTCCTTACGCATTTAGGTCTAGGGATAAGTAGGTTAAGTGTCCTCGGGGAGATACATTTATTGTTGTTAGGTAATAGGGTATGTGTAGTTTTTACTCGTCAGTTGTGTGTTTTAGACGCGGTAAGGAAGGGAGTGTTTGACATGGCTTTCTTTTCCTTCAGGTGCCGTGCCAGGATGTGGCCCGGGAAACTTTTCGGCAGTCTGGTACTGCTACACTGTTGCAGAGGATAGGTGGTGCAGGTGCAACCACTAGATAATGGAATTTTGTTTGCAAGACCATTAGATGTGGTATCGTCAAGCCTCAGGTGGACAATTGTGTTGACGTATAATATATTGGGAGTGAAAAATGATCTACGGACACTACAGGATAGGTTTATGGCTCTACAGGCAGAGGAGGGGTTGTTTCAAGACATACGGGACGAATATCAGGAACTGAAGCTCTCATACGAAAAGCTGAGAAGGCAACTGCAACAAGTAACGAAGTGGAACCGCAGACGAGGAAGATATAAGGAGCTTACATTGTACGGTGAGGGAGGTGCAGGAGTTGGCGGAGGAGACAAAGTCGAAAGTGGATTGGCACACGACACGTATAGGTAACATGGAGCAGGGGATATTGAATGTCACTAGAACCTGGAACGGTATGCAGCAAATACCAGGAAAGTGTTGAATGGGGATATAGAGGATGTACAGGTGAGATTGAGCCTAATAGACGGGAAAATACAAGTAGCAGCTTTATTGAGGGCATTAGCTGACAGGGTGGATGATCGTGTGTTGAATTGGAAGCGTTATATGAAGCGATGCATCACGTAGTGCATGGGCAATTGAGTACCACTTTCTTACCTCCAGATCAGATGCTGAAGGCGTTGCTAAAAGCGCAGAAAGAATTCTAAGAGCGAGTGCGTCATGTCGTGCGTCCGGCGAAGCGGAATTTGTCGTTATTCTGTCGCATGTCTAAGGTGAGAGTAATTATGGATCAAGCGAGTATACACGTAGAAGGGCAAATACTAGTGATGGGTATCAATTCGCAGTACCAGTGTTATACAGTACACCCGTATCCAATTAGATGGGGTGCACTTGGGAAGTGGGTGCAAGCGCAAACGCGGGAAGTGTTGTGAATGTCAAGACGGAAGAGTGCTCATGTGGTAATGTCTACGGAAGATTTGGCAGACTGTTTCAGGGGAAGTGTTTTTATTTGTCCTGCAAAGGAGGTGGCAACCCACAATGATTCGTGTGAGATGCAGTTGTTATTGGGGAATATGGGAACCTTAGAATGCGAAAAGAAGGTGTTACTTCCAAGACCAAAATTTCAGAAAGTGGTGGAACATTAGATTTACTCTGTGTTCGTAGTTGCCACTTGTTACAAAAATGGTATATTGACAGATATATCAAAGCTTGAATTGCAGGGCAGTGGGTTATTGATTAATGGCACTGGATGTGAAATAGTGTGGAAGCATTTTCACCAACCATCTACTTTCACGGGTACAACAATGATTAACGTGACACAGTCTACCTTGTATTATCCAGTGGAACCACCACACATATTGCCTCGCCAGAACCTAACGTTTATTAACGAATCCTTGGATCCCACATTGCTACAATCTTTAGAAAAAGAGCAGACAGCAGTTCGTCAACTACTGCAGCACGTGCAGCAATATCGGGAGAAACGTAAGCGAAACACAATTATATTTGGTGTGTCAACGACTAGCACAATCTTAGTTCTAGTGTTTATTTGTGCAACTTACTTTTGTATACGGAAAAAGATGTCTCTTTCTGAAGTAACAATTGTACATCAAATACCTGTGGGATGGATCGGGAATAGTGGAACGTAATATAAATAGATAACCAATGATAAGATTGGAATCAGTGTTAAGTGTAAACAGATTAATAACCGATAAGAAAAGTTTGACAGTGTTAAAGGAGTAGTTGTAAGATACCTGTAGACTATAAGGAAGTCAGTAAGTGCATAATTGTAAAATTCGGGACGAATGTTCTTAAAGGAGGGGAATGTGTAGTGTCGCAGAATAGTATAGAGTTGGAAACGTGGAATATTGTCAAAGTTTCGTTGCCTATACCGAGAGCCAGAGGCAGTAGGTTAACCAAGAGGTAAGAGGATTGCACATGTACCGGAATGTGTCGTCACGCAGGGGCAATGGCCTCGTTACACGCAACAGGCGAGAGAGAATTGCTTAGCATCCTGGTTTGCGTTAGACGGAGACTTTCATAGAGTGTAAGAGGTATAGCGTCAGCTGTACTGCATTTCACAACATCGCATAAGTCTGCCGTAATAACAAGTAACTCTGTCGCAAGAACACCTAAGGGGCGAGTACGACAAATGAATCAACGGTGTAAGTGGAGCGAATGCGTTCATTACAAACGAGCATGACGTTAGTACGTCACTCGTGCTGCCTTTAAATACGCCAGATTTGATAGCAACAAGGCACTCGCAGTTAGACTTGCAGTTAGATGTGTACAGGGTCGCTGTGTAGCGCTCAGCTCGGTGATCAACATGTTAACCTTTATTAAGGATATCTTGCAGTAAGGGCGGCCCATCCAGCAGCAGCCGTGAGGGGACAGTACCACCTCTGGTCCTCTTTGCTGCCTCTGTCAATCATCAACCCAGGATTAGCAGACATTGCGGCAGACTCGCTCGCTGCCAATGCTGACCACATCAGTGACCCGTCGTCGAGATTGTGGGGTGCCTAGGCCCTGTGCATCCATCGTCACAACCGGGTGATCCGACGACGCTGGGGGATTGCAGCCCGTTCCGCTTGACCACCACAGACCAGCCACCAGGAGGAGCAGAGAAGAAGACGGGGTAGGATAGAGTACACTCCACACTACGAGAACGCCTCTCATGCCAACAGCGTCGGGACTCCAACCCAGAGGCTCCTACGTGCAGCAGCTTGCTGTCTGCCACCAAGCCGGCTGACCAGCCGGACGCCACCAGCCATGCGCGGCTGAAGTGAGGTTTTTCCAACACTACGCCACAGCACGCGGCGCTGTGCTAGCAAGTCTGGTGCGGCCCAGAGCTCGTGTCATCGCTACGAGTCAGCGAGGACTCGGGGAAGGTTTTTGATATCACCAAGCTCAGCCAGCCTGTGTTACGCAGGCTACATTGTACTAGGCAGGAATAAATGTTTTATGAATTAATAATGTTTCTTTGACATTTCTGACGCGTCCACAGTCATTTCCTATAATTCTGACAACTGGAGAGGTCACCGCTCGGCCTCCAGTCCACCGTAGGCGACCGAGACCACGGGGATGTCTACAGTACATCAGCCTCATCATGAGTTCATATGGTAAGGATGTCATCTACATCTACATGACTACTCTGCAATTCACATTTAAGTGCTTGGCAGAGGGTTCATCGAACCACAATCATACTATCTCTCTACTATTCCACTCCCGAACAGCGAGCGGGAAAAACGAACACCTAAACCTTTCTGTTCGAGCTCTGATTTCTCTTATTTTATTTTGATGATTATTCCTACCTATGTAGGTTGGGCTCAACAAAATATTTTCGCATTCGGAAGAGAAAGTTGGTGACTGAAATTTCGTAAAAAGGTCTCGCCGCGACGAAAAACGTCTATGCTGTAATGACTTCCATCCCAACTCGTGTATCATATCTGCCACACTCTCTCCCCTATAACGCGATAATACAAAACGAGCTGCCCTTCTTTGCACCCTCTCGATGTCCTCCGTCAATCCCACCTGGTAAGGACCCCACACCGCGCAGCAATATTCTAACAGAGGACGAACGAGTGTTGTGTAAGCTGTCTCTTTAGTGGACTTGTTGCATCTTCTAAGTGTCCTGCCAATGAAACGCAACCTTTGGCTCGCCTTCCCGACAATATTATCTATGTGGTCCTTCCAACTGAAGTTGTTTGTAATTTTAACACCCAGGTACTTAGTTGAATTGACAGCCTTGAGAATTGTACTATTTATCGAGTAATCTAATTCCAACGGATTTCTTTTGGAACTCATGTGGATCATCTCACACTTTTCGTTATTTAGCGTCAACTGCCACCTGACACACCATACAGCAATCTTTTCTAAATCGCTTTGCAGCTGATACTGGTCTTCGGATGACCTTACTAGACGGTAAATTACAGCATCATCTGCGAACAACCTAAGAGAACTGCTCAGATTGTCACCCAGGTCATTTATATAGATCAGGAACAGTAGAGGTCCCAGGACGCTTCCCTGGGGAACACCTGATATCACTTCAGTTTTACTCGATGATTTGCCGTCTATTACTACGAACTGCGACCTTCCTGACAGGAAATCACGAATCCAGTCGCACAACTGAGACGATACCCCATAGCTCCGCAGCTTGATTAGAAGTCGCTTGTGAGGAACGGTGTCAAAAGCTTTCCGGAAATCTAGAAATACGGAATCAACTTGAGATCCCCTGTCGATAGCGGCCATTACTTCGTGCGAATAAAGAGCTAGCTGCGTTGCACAAGAGCGATGTTTTCTGAAGCCATGCTGATTACGTGTCATTAGATCGTTCCCTTCGAGGTGATTCATAAAGTTTGAATACAGTATATGCTCCAAAACCCTACTGCAAACCGACGTCAATGATATAGGTCTGTAGTTAAATGGATTACTCCTACTACCCTTCTTGAACACTGGTGCGACCTGCGCAATTTTCCAATCTGTAGGTACAGATCTATCGGTGAGCGAGCGGTTGTATATGAGTGCTAAGTAGGGAGCTATAGTATCAGCGTAATCTGAAAGGAACCTAATCGGTATACAATCTGGACCTGAAGACTTGCCCGTATCAAGCGATTTGAGTTGCTTCGCAACCCCTAAGGTATCTACTTCTAAGAAACTCATGCTAGCAGATGTTCGTGTTTCAAATTCTGGAATATTCCATTCGTCTTCCCTGATGAAGGAATTTCGGAAAACTGCGTTCAATAACTCCGCTTTAGCGGCGCAGTCGTCGATAACAGTACCATCGGCACTGCGCAGCGAAGGTATTGACTGCGTCTTGCCGCTTGTGTACTTTACATACGACCAGAATTTCTTCGGATTTTCTACCAAATTTCGAGACAATGTTTCGTTGTGGAACCTATTAAAGGCATCTCGCATCGAAGTACGTGCCAAATTTCGCGCGTCTGTAAATTTTAGCCCATCTTCAGGATTTCGCGTTCTTCTGAACTTCGCATGCTTTTTCCGTTGCCTCTGCAACAGCGTTCGGACCTTTTTTGTGTACCACGGGGGATCCGTTCCATCTCTTACCAGTTTATGAGGTATGAATATCTCAATTGCTGTTGCTACTGTATCTTTGAATTTGAGCCACATTTCGTCTACATTCGCATAGTCAGTTCGGAAGGAATGGAAATTGTCTTTTAGGAAGGCTTCTAGTGGCACTTTATCCGCTTTTTTAAATAAAATTATTTTGCGTTTGTTTCTGATGGATTTGGAAGAAATGGTATTGAGCCTAGCTACAATGACCTTGTGATCACTAATCCCTGTATCAGTCATGATGCTCTCTATCAGCTCTGGATTGTTTGTGGCCAAGAGGTCAAGTGTGTTTTCGCAACCATTTACAATTCATCAATGTATCTAAACCAAACCAGGGGACTGAAGACTTATGGATCCCAGGAAAGTCCCTCCAAGCGCCTCATTAAAAGGTTGGAGTAGGATGGAGCCATCCTGGTTCCCATGGCAATATCTCTGCTCTGTTTGTATGTCTGCCCCCTCAAAGGTGAAGTAGTTGTTGGTAGGTATAAAATTGATCAAGGTGGGTAGGAAGGATGTCATAGGTTTGGAATCAGGTTGGCTCTTAATGAGGAAATGTTCAGCAAGAGACAGACCATGCACGTGACAGGTGTTGGTATAAATGGAGGTGTTGCATCAATGGTGACAAGCAAGGTCTGTGGTGGTAGTGGGACAGGCATGTATTTCAGATGATCTAGAAAATGGTTGGTATCTTTGATGTAGGAGGGGAGTCATTGTACTCTGTGGGTAGCAGGTGTTGATCAACTAAGGCAGATATATGTTTGGTAAGTGCTTTGAATCCAGCAACTATAGGACAGCCAGGATGATTGGATTTGTGGATTTTATGAATAAGGTAAAAGCAGGGGGTGCGTGGTTTTGGTAGGGAGTGAAGCTCCATGGATTGAGGTGTCAGTCCTTGTCAGAAGCCTGAGGTTTTAAGAATGGACTGCTGGTCAGTTAAAATCACAGGGATAGGGTCTTAATGCCAGACCTATATGATGAGGTGTCAGACAGCTGGTGTAGACCTTCACTAACATACTCCTTTTGGTCAAGTACTAAAGTGGTAGATCTTTTGTCTGCTGGGAGGATAATGATGGGGTCATCAGCTTTTAGGGAATGTAGAGCCTAGATTTCTTCAGAGTAAAGGGCCTAGTTGTAGGGACCTGAGGAAGGGTTGTGAAGCAATGTTGGATGTGAGGACTTCTTGGAAGGCTTCTAATGGATGATTTTGAGGTAGTGGCAGTTTATCAAGTTGAGATCATGGACTGAAATGTTCAAGATAGGGATCAATATCAGGTTTGCTGTTGGAAAGATTTTGAGATTGGGTTGCAAAGTGTTATTTCCAATGAATATTACATATGGGGGAAAGTAGGTTGTTCACCAATGCAGCATTATCAAATACTGGTTTAGGGCTGAAAGTGAGGCCCTTAGATAATGCAGTTAATTCAGGATGGGAGCATGCTTTAGATGAGAGGTTAAGGACACTGTACTTTTGTGACTGGTTTTTGAGATTTTGGGCTATTCTTGGTCTGGGAGGCAATGTTGAAGGGTGAGGGATGTTAAGGAGTTTGGCCCAGCTCGGTTTGTAGGAGAAGAGTAGTGGTTGATGGTGTGGCTGTTTGGAGTTGCAGAGGGACAGGAATGGAAATACCACTGTTCAGATAGCTTAGGAGTAGGTAGGATAGCTTTTTGAGGTGATCTCTGGCATGTTGTTAGAGTTAGACCATAGTAATTATCCACCTACTACACGGGAAGGGGGATAAGAGCAATCCGGACAACTACAGAGGACTCTGCCCTGACTGCCCATACAAAATTTTATCCAAGGTCCTATATGGAAGAGTCAAGGAACATTTAGAACAGGAGTTAGGGAAAATCCAGGGAGGTTTCCGACCATGGAGAAGCTGTGCACAGCAGATCATTACTTTAAAATTGATTATGGCTTACTTCCAGAAACGACAAAGAATCTAGGACTCAACAAAAATTAATTCAACTAATAGGACTTACTCCAACCAATACCAAATACAAAGTGAAGTTTAGAAGAAATTTATGAACTATTCCTCATACAAAAAGGCTTAAGACAAGTTGACTGTCTGTCACCACTGTTCGGCAACTGTGCACTGGAATACATAATGGGAAAGTGGTACAATGATAACTCAAAGAACATAAGAATTGGAAACGTAAAAAGTTATAAAGGTTAAACTGTTTGGGATTTGTTGATGATCTTGCTCTGTTAGCCCACAGTGTTGAAGAAACCAGGTAACAAGTTAAATCACTACAAGAAATAGCACAGAAAATTGGCCTTAGAATTTTATTTCAAAAAACAGAAGAACAGGAGATGAAGACTATTGATAAATTTAAAAAAAATGGCTGAAATTGTACCATACAGACCAAATGAGAAACCAAAATGGCAAAACAGGATAAAAACTGAACAAAGCAAATTATTACAACAAAGGCAAAAAAGCCTATCCACAGAGGCAAAATTGAAATGTTACGAAACCGCCACACAACCACAAATAACATATAGAGCTGAAACAATATTCAAAACAACTAATACAGCCGAAATTGACTAAATACTAAAGACAGGAAGGAGAAAATTAGAACATGAATAAATAAACAATGTCAGATACATGGGACCCGGAGAATAGTTTAAAATTAGTCATTATACAAGAAAATAGATGCAGTAATGAGAACAATCAGGAAGAAACATATCTCATTCTTTGGACATCTCATGAGAACATCAGAAAACAGAATTAGTAAGGGCATAATAAGCACTTGTGGAATAGTAAGAGCAACAGCATATGGCTCACATAAATTAAAGAAGTTATAACAGAACTCTAAATACAGTTGCTGACCTAAAAAACACAACAGAGAAAACAGGAGTACTGCAAGTTGCACAAACCTGACAACAAACAAAGATCAGGAAAAGGACTACAGGAAGATTGGTCTCTGATGGGGGAAGGAAAAAAATCTAAAAGAATGAGGAAACATTTGGCAGAAAGAGGAGCAAAACAGCCTTTATGTAATAATAAACTGAAATAATCCTTGTATAACAAACTGCATTACTGATTAGCAACAACATGTATAAACCCATGTATAACTGTTAAGTATGGTCCCACGAAGGCCATAAAATGAAAAATTAAAATAAATAAAACCTCACACAAATGGAAACTGGTCCGAAGGTGACCAGTTATAGCACAGATTGAATATAATATTATTAAATCAAGTAAAGTCATGTTGAGGGCATTATGGATGGAAATATCAGCTGAATCCAACAGTCATCTGTGATGGAGGAAGAACTATGTCCGTTTTGTGATCGCAATGCAAGAATTATTCACCAGCTCAAAATATTTGAGAGTTCAGCATGATGATTTACACAATAACCCATGAGAGTTAATGAGTTTGAACTCATACTCTGTCTATTCTAAGTAGCAAAAAGTAAATGGAAAAGTTAAAGTTCAGCAATGGGGCACATTCAGACTGTGCAAAAACAATGTATTGACTGTTTGCTGCCCAGGAATCAATCATCCACATGACAGAATATCTTGCTAAAACACAGGCACTTCTGTCTTCTTCAAGGAGTCATATGAAAGTGTGCAAAGTCATTCCTTTGAGTGTGTCACTCAAAAAGTTACTGTCTCTACTTAACTCCAGTAGTGTTCTCCACTAACTGAAGGCCATCACCCCAAAACTACAGACATGGTTATGACTCAACTTGACTACTTTCTGCATTAAACTAATGTATTGCAACAATATTCAAGTAAAAAAAATGTTATAAATGTAAGATCATATGCAAACTATTTACAATCAATTTAAATAAAGGTTTATTCATAATTAAAAAAGATACCATTTAATGCAAGTGCACTCATGTTAAACAAGAACAAATCACAGTTAAATATTGTTTCAACAATTATTCACACTGATCAGCCACAATATTATGAGCACTGACCTACTCTCAATATAAACCAGTCCAGTCAATAGCAGCATCACCTGGAAGTCAGATACATGCACAGTGCTTGTTATATCAGTGAGTTTGCTGTCTGTGTGCAGAATGGGGAAGGCACATGATCTGCCTGTGTCTGACCAAGGGCAGAGTGTGATGGCCTGGAGGACTGGCATGAGAATTTAAGAAACTGTATGAGTTATCAGCTGTTTCAGGAGTTCCATGGTGGGTGTCTTCAACATGTGAAAAAACCAGGGTGAAACCATATCCAGACATCATGGGGTTCGATGGCCACACTTCATAACAGGTTTCAGATGTTGTATCCTGGGCAGAATGGTAAAATAGAACTGTGGTAGAAGTAACATCAGCCTTCAATGCTGGGCAGAGTACAAGTGTGTCTGACCACAGAGTGCATTGAGCATTCCTAATAATGGGCCTCTGCAGATGATGATCCATGGTTGTGCTAAAGTTAACACATTGGTTCAGTGGCAGAACATTACATGGTCCGATGAATCTTGATACCTTCATCATCATGTCGTTGGGAGAGCACAAATCCATCATCATCCAGCGGAGCAGCTCCTTGACATCTGTACTGTGGGTGGGAGACAAGCTAGCAGTGGCTGCATTATGCTCTGTGGAACATTCACCTGGATACCCATGGGTCCAATGGAGCTTGTGCAAGGTGCCATGATGGCCAAGGAGTATCAGACACTGGATGCAGACCATGTACACCTCTTCATGGCAATCATGTTTCCAGGCAACAGTCGTAGTTTTCAACAAGATAATGCACGATGCCACAAGGCCAGGAATGTGATGGAGTGGTTTGAGGAACACAGCGGTGAGTTCCAGTTAATGTGCTGGTCCAGATCTGAACCTGATCAAACACATCTGGGTGTTACTGAACATGGCATCAGAGCTCATTGCCCCCTCCCTCTTTCCCTAGAATATATAGGAATTAGGTGACCTGTGGGTGCAGATGTGTTGCCAACTCCCTCTAGTGACCTACCAAAGCCTCACTGTTTCCTTGTCATGATGTGTTGTTGCTGTTACCTGTGCCAAAGTTGGGCATACTGACTATTAGGTAGATGGTCATAATGTTCTTGCTGATCAGTGTATGTCTAGTCTACTTGATACAAGTGCCTTTTGGCAATCTTTTTAGTAGTGGTGTCCGTTAACATATGTGTCTGACCACTTCTTAAATTACAATGGTTTTCTAATATCAATTGTAATCAATGTTTAAATCAAGGCACTGGCAAGATTAGAAAAAATTCCATTAAATAACTACACAGGTTTGACATGTGTGACAAGATATGAGGTATTAATGCTGTATTCAGTGGCTGTATTATTGAGGATGATATGATGTTCTGACAAATATTTTGTCTAAAGAAAAAGATAGAAAACATAATAAATGAATAAATAAAATCAATATTTAAATAAATGTACTGCCAGAACTAACAAAATATTTATTACATAACTGCACAAGTGTGCCAAGGCATGAAAATTTTATGCTGCATTCAGCTTCTATGTTACTGTGGAAGATATGATATTCTGACAATCAGTTACAAAAAGAAAGAGATATAAAACTTAATGTATCAATAAATGAGATACACACAGATATACAACTTTCAGAGATGATGGCTACAGTATAATGCTGTCATCTGAGATATCATTTGTTGATATCACATGAAGCAAAATACCATTTCTTGATATCACATGAAAAAATTAAAAAACTGTTTATTCTAAGGTTCACCATGAAATCATGTAGTTACTGTAAAACATTAAGTTCTGCACTTTTTAGGTTAGTGAAATTATTACTTATGATAACATGTTGTCACTATATCCCAACATGGACACAAATGGTACAAAAGCGTTGCCACAGTTTGTAACATGGCTAGACACGCTAAGAATGCCATTTCCCAGGCACACAGTTTAGTTATGTTGACTGTATATTAGCGAGCTACTATATGAGACAGAGCAGTGATAAAGGCAGTATCAACATATTTGGAAGGATGGTGTTTGTTCTGTCTGATCACTCTGGTTTAGGTTTTATGTGGTTTTCCTAAACAGTTTTTCGCAAATTGTGTGATGGTTTCTTGATGAATGCCATGTCTAACCACCTCTCCTATCCTCATGAAGTGTATGTATAAATTCTGCGTGTATGTATACTTTGAGCTATTTATTATCATTATATCATAATGGCAAGTCCAATGTCGTTCTAAATTATCACTGGATAAATAAATACATAAATAAATATTTAGGAAATTGCTGTTAATATGGCCTTTCTTGGTTCCATTATCTCAGTAAATATCTGAATAGGTAGTCGGAATCCAACCTGTATCCATGTGGAATGAAAGTAGCAGTGCTAACCATTTGACTGTGGAGGCAATGGTTCCAATTATTACAGTTTTATATAAATCTCCATTCACAGAAAATTCCAGAAAATTGGATTGATGTCAATTCCTGAAATCACATTCCAAAATTGTTTATTTAGGAAATGTCAGATGAATAATGTTCATAACTAAATCAATATTTAGAGTAAATGTTAATAATAAAATTATTTCACAATTTAAAAGTAAATTAGAGTTTTACAAAATTAATTGTTGAGGTAACACATCTGATAAAGTTCTATAAGGAAAATTAATTTAACAATCGTTAAATTGATTTATATATTATTTTCGTTTTCTGTAGAACATATTTGTGCACCTGGATTCATTCAAAATTATCATTTTTATTCAAAAGTTTAGTTAGTCATATGTAGTAATTATAGTGTGTGACATTGCGATTGCTATACCTTGTTTATAATAGAGTGGCAGAGCATGCCATGCAGCTTAATTTAGTCCAATATAGTCGATTCTGAAAGGTGGTTAGTTTTCGTTGGGCCTTTAGTCCATTCTACTCTGAAGTATATCTGTCAAGACCAATCTTCTTAATGACTTTTGTCAATAGCGTGAAGACAAAACCAGAATAAAGTTCACATCATTAGATTAATTAGAATGCTACTATGACAGGATGTCCCAGATAGCTTAGTGTGGGTTAGGATTCTCTGTAAAGGGACAATGATGAGCAGCTGAGCAAGGTCCATTGACAGTTGCAATGAGGGATTTATTCAGGTTTCACTACAATCATTAGTTGGAGGAGTGGAGAATATGACGGCATCTCCCAAGAGGTGACAGCCTCTGGCTGCTGACTGAATGTTCTGCTGCTGGGCAGCTGGTGCTATGTCATCAGCTTCATGAGTTTCCTGGGTGTACTGAGTGAGGGCAGCAGTGACAGATGTAGAGATGTTAGATTGCATTATGTTTCCTGGCTCTGAGGGTAGCAGTCATTTGTTGGTGTTCCAGCAGGGGCAGAGATGACTGGACCCTGGTGTAGTTCTCTCAGGGTGGCAGCAGAGTGTGGAGCTGCCCCTGGTGCTCAGAGGCTTAGACAACAGGCTGCAGTTTTGGTCCAATCTGTGTCATTGGGATGGTATTAAATAACACAGGCTCAATGCCGTGTCACAGTCCAGCTTTCGATGATGACAAGATAGTTTGGGTGTTTCTAAATACTACTTCTCCATGCCGATTTCTGCTTTTACCATAGTTAGTGTGTTATAACAAACCATTTGGAATGTGTTGGTCACCTCCAGACTGTCATAACTGCGTGTCAATACTCCTTCAGGCTACATCACAAGTCGGCAGCAATTATCATCTGGCATCACCATGTTTTTGTGAAGTCACTGACCATGCAGCTATGATTAACTTGGTGATGCCATTATTTTGTCATGACACTCTTCTTCCAATACAAAGAATCGTTTATACCTTTATCCCTTCACACTCCTCCCTGCCATGAAGGAAATTCACCCTCAGATTTTACTGAAATTTAAATACTAATCATTTACACCTATGTACAGTTTGGGTTATTTCCTCCAATTATGGTGTCATATATCACAGTAGTTGCCTGACCTCCCTAGAACTTTTCTCTACACAGAGATCTTTCTACATAGTGCACATTGTCCTTCATCACACTGCTTGTGGTTGGTGCTGTTGCAACTAGTTTGAACACATAGGTTGATGGCTGGCATGAATGTATTTGGTTTACTTTCCATATGAGTTGGTACTATATGACATCAGTTACTGTGAAAATTGTACAGATATATGAGGCTGAAGGTCCTATAGCTATTAGTCACTGCTGATGCTCACTGCAGTACTTTTTTATGTACTCTAACAGGTATTCCATTGACTTGTGGTCATGCTGTGTGGCTAAAATTTGATCTATGGAGCCGAGCAGTGTTGGGTCTAATGTATTATTTAGGAAGGCTATGCTTCCTGTGGGTAAAACCTCAAGTAGTAGATCAAGTACATAAAACAAAATGTGCATTACATTCAAATTGAACTGTCTGATGTTACCCTTCGTCTTACATATATAAATTGAATAAGAAAAAAGTCTGTTCCCATAATTCTAAATGTCTGTGATTAACATGTATACCAATACACACTTGGCTCCAGTGAAAATCTATATACTTTTCAAACCTGCTTACAATAAACAGCTACTTCATCATCAACTTAATGTGCAACATGCACTCTTCAGAATATAATTAACCTTTTCCACTATACACATTAAGTTTTTTCTGTTAACCCAAGTGATGAAGTTCAACTGCCATTAGTAATAGTGAAGGTATACTTTCACCCAAAATTACTTCAGATTGGAACTTACAGAAAATGTTTGCCATATATTCACCTGGATATATATGGAAAGATGTATTAAGCTACTATGGGACCAAACTGCTGAGGCTTACTCACTACTTAATGAAACTTTAATCTAACTTAAACTAACTTTCACTAACGACAACACCCACCCACCCACCCATGCCTGACGGAGGACTCAAACGCCGGGGGGGGGGGGGGGTTTCCACAAAAACACTTTCAATTTATGGCATCCACAGTTATCATGCCATTTTCTATTTGCCCTATTGTTCCTGCTCATGGCCTAAGTGCGTAGTGATGTATTGGGATGATTACAGAACTCTCTCACTTTTCTTGCCTTTCCCTTGCCTTTCCCTTTTCTCCAAATGCTTCCCTTGCCTCTTTTGAATATACTGCTAACAATGGGGGCAGCATTTCTGTGCGTTTCTTAAATGGATGAATTGGAATGATGTGGACTACTGGAAGATGGGGAATGAGTCAGGAGTTGTAGCTAGACGTTAAAAGCTGACACAATTTCTGTAACCACAAAAGGGTCTTTGTAATGTGTAACAAGCTTCTTACTTTTTTTACATTGGGTACATATGTGTTGATTGTCATACCCCATTGACCTATATGATACCTAAGTAACAGTACTTTCTTATTATGGTTATATCTTATCTTTGCAAAGGTTTGGTTTACAACTCTCTCAACTGGTACCAAGTACAGTAGTGGCCCAGTAATTTGATTTCTGCTATTTTGAGGTTCCCTGTAATTCAAGCTGGTCTGAAGAAAATTAAAATTTTACATAAAACTAGAGGAAAAATCTGTTTTCATACTGTCTCCACTTGTACATTTTATAAACTTTCAAATGTGTTTAATTTCGAACTTTCTTTCAGTTTTCCAATTACAATACAGGTATAACAGTCCCTGTTAGAGTTCCTATTCATAATGCCTGGAAATAACCTTGGCCTCAGACTGCTAATGCATTTCTGTAACAGATTGACAGGTAAAATTAGGTTTTGAGGAGTGCACTTACTCCTTCTTTATAGAACGTTCACTAATTGGGACAGCCTTGACAATCAGTTGTACAGTGCGTACTATCCTTATTATTACTCCTATGGTTGTGAATACTCAGCAACAAAGAACATAAAGTACACTGCACCAAAGTAACAATCCAGTACACATTTTACACCATTGTTTGACTGTTGTTGTGTAGTAACACCTTTACTGCAGTGAGCCCACCTGTTCATGTTAATTTTAAAGTGTTGTATGTGTGTACATAGTACTGTAAATTGTGGAAATGTGTGTTTCTTAATGTTTTAATTCATACCTTACAATGAGTGGTACAAGTAAGAGAGAATTTGTGCCCTTGAATGTGAAACTGGAGGCTTTGACAAGACAAGACAAAAGAAAAACATAAAAAAAAACTTGCTGCTGAGTGTGGAGGCAGTGAAGTGACAGCTGGAGATTGGCAAAGAAACAGAGACAAAATTGAGAAGCTTTCATCCAACAAGTGTTCCATTTTTCATTAGAACAGAAGTCAATGAAGAAATATGAGTATGAAAAAATAAGTGAGGCTCTGTACATTTACTTTACTCAAATTTCAGGCCAATTCTCCAAGAAAAATTTATTTTTTTATAAACGAGATTTACTGCAAGTTAGGAAGGGTTGGATAGATGGAAGAAGCGATATGGCATAAGGCAGCTTGAAATTTGTGGTGAAAAACTTTCTGCCAGTTCTCATACTGTTATACAATTTTCTGAGAAATTAAGAAAAATTATACCAGAAGAAATTCATACTCCTGCTCAACTGTACAACTGTGGTGAAACAATGCTAAATTATAAAATGATTCCGTCTAAGACGAAATGGCTGCCGTGGACAACAAAAATTATAAACAGAGGTTAACAGTTCTTGCTGCACTGAATGCAAGAGGTGACTATAAACTGAAGCTGCTGGTAACAGGGAAGTCTGTTAAGGCCAGAGCTTTAAAAAATATCACTGTTTCAGCACTGCATGTTACATACGTCCACCAAAAGTCTGCTTGGATGGCCAAAAATAATTTTAAGAAGTGGTTTGTTGAATATTTCGTTCTAGAGACCCAAAGAAACCTAAATAAAAAGTGCTTCCCTTCCAAATCAATTTTAAACCTTGATAATGCTAATTCTCACCCTGATGAGGAAGAATTAAACTGTGATGGTATTTGGGCATTGTTCTTATCCCCTAAGGTGAGGAATTTAATACAGACTATGAGCCAAGGCATTTTATGATGCTTGAGGGGGAAAAAAGAATCATTGTTTGCTTCACATGCTTCACAGATAACAGAAGGTGAAGGAACAATCAAAGAATTTCTAAAAAAAACTATGATAATAGACATTTATTCATGATTTACCTATTAACTTATTGATAGTTCCATATTATTCAAGTTTTTTTGTAATTCGAGGTAGCCTCAGCCCAAATTAGCTTGAATTACTGGTTCTCTGCTGTTGTTGTTAAACAATTGGTGAAATTTTTACCTCTGAAGTATCACTTTCTGTGGGAAGCTCACAAAACTTAAATTGAGATGGCATCTTCTAACTAGAAACAACCTTACAGAGCGACATCCCTTTGCTCTTGTGGATTTTTGAACAGTATACTTACGTGATGTATGAGAGTGAAACATCCCAGCTGTCATACTGTGAATTAATATAGTAGTATATAAATTGGCAGTGGAGATGGGAAAAAGTAAAGGAAAGGGAAGGGATCAATGCTGTCAGCTGCATTGGGACATTATGCAGAATTGGCGGTGATGAGTGAAAATGTGTACCAGACTGGGATTCTAACTCGGGATCTCCTGCTTACTAGGCAGGTATGGTAACCACTGCACTATCCGGGACACATTGTTTTTGCAACTGCATGGACTATCTCGGCCTGCCTCAAGGCTGATCCACACTCCTATTAAGTGCCACCTATCTGCAGCCCCAGCCCAATTCCTACATAGTCACATAGTCATTCTTCCAAGATCTCCACAGGTGGTTGGGTGTATTTGTGCATCCTCAATGAAGAAAGTGGATTAATTGAGCAGCTAGCCCTATAAAATTATATGAATGTGTTGTGTCTGTTCTTTTGCACTTGTCTGAAAGAACAAGACACCACCCATTCATATAATTTAATAGAGTAGCTTAACATCTTTTCATGCTCCCCATGAATCCTTTGTGTTTGACCATTTACCTGTCAATGTAATGCCCTGACCCAGAGTTCCTTAATGCCACATAAACAGCACAACTGCTTCATTAAATTGAAAATAAAGTTTGTCCCTTCTTTGGTTATTACTATTTCAGGCATGAATTTGAGTATCCAGTGGTTTAGCATTACCTGTGCTACTATTCAGCCTGATCCTTTGGTATTCTATCATACGAAGAAAACATGAGAAATGATGAGTTATCATAAAAATTACTGGTTTCCTGCTAGTGTTTTCACAGAAGGCCCAAGGACATGCTATCCGAGGAACCTAATGGTACATCTGCCTTGGGTAGCCTTTGTAACATAATCTTTTGGTGACAAGTGGCATAGGTGTGGGTCACGTAGAGTCACTCAGTTCATCAGTAATATGTTTCTGAGTGGGGGGAAGATAACTTCTGGTTTGATGTAGAAGTGCTTCCTACGATCAGCATTAGCTATGAAGTCATTCCTGGTTTAGATATCCTGGTTGTATATTGCATTAGAGTTGACTTGGCGTGGAATATAGAACTGTATGTCACATCATTTCATGTTGTTTCTACAACTAGAGTACCATTAATGTCACAAGGTTCACCTCTAAATGAAGGATGACCACCTAAACTTTGTGTGAGGTCCCTTAATATCAACTCACAGGATATCATACTGAAAGGTAATGGAAAGACAACCAGTGTTGATGGAAAAGCTAACCTGACAGTACGTTCTTTGTGCAATGTTGAACCTTTATCTCAGAAAAAATGGAGAATTTGACAAGGTGAAGTGCTTTGCATGGGTTAGTTGATCTTATGTACAGGAAACTTAAAGAAGCAAAGCAGTTTCTGTCAGTATTGATAACTTTAGCCCTAAGGATGTACAGCTGTCATGCAATACCTTGATAGCCCAGTAGAAATGAAGTGCTTGTTTATTAGAAACAATATTGTCTTCCTCCAGTCTAAACACCTGTCATGCAACACATTGTAAATCAACAGAATCAAGCTCGGATTACAGAAACCAGTAATGGCCACTGGGCACCACTGGTCGTCATCATACTGAAAAAGTCACCAGAGGGCAGCAAAGAATATCATGGTTATCACTGTTAGCATTCAACCGCGATTCTTATACATATATTTTTTTAACGACGCGTTTCAAGAAACAATGCTCTCCTAATCAGGTTGTAAAGTCCAGGATAGGAGTAGTCGAATGCATCCATTCCCTCCTTTCCTCCTTTAGATGCCCAATTCTGCCTGTAACTGAGCTACTTGATTCATTAACTGGAACAACAGCCTGAAGCAAAACTCACTTCTCCATATTGCCTAATTACTATCAAGTGTCAGTATACTGAAAATGAAAGGACGAATAAAGGACAGAAAAGCAACCATTAAGTCTCAAACAAATCTTTTAATTCTGCAATTATTCAAATTGTTGAGGAGGGCATACTTGCTCCAGAACATTCAAGGTTCTGGCTGCTATGTTCTGGCTAACCATCTTCTTCTTAATGTCAGTTCTCAGCAGTCATCCCGACACCAGTTAGAACTTTGTTGCAGTTGGAGAAGATCCAGAGTTTGGTTGCAATGAATTGTTTATTGAGGCTTGATTACAATCAAAAGTGGGAGGCAGGGGGAATATGACACCATCTCTCGGGAGGCAATAGCCTATGGCTGCTGACTATGTACTCCTCTGCTGAGCAGCTGGTGCTGCATTGCAGGTTCTGATGTTTCTTCGACATAGTGATTATGACTGGTGGTGACATACACAGGGAAGTGAGGCTGCATCCTACTCCTGATTCTCAGAGCATAGAGGTCTTCTGTTGGTACCTCAGCAGTGGCAGGGAAGGCTTGACCCCAGTAATATACTCTCTGGATGGCAACACAGTACAGAGCTGCCCCTGGCAGCCAGAAGCATATGTAGCCGGCAGTGGTTCAGGTCTTGGCTGTGGCAGAAGTATCTGCTTCATTGGGATAGTGTAGAGTAGCACAGGCTCGATGTCACATAACTTCCAAGCTGTTCTACGAAATTGGGCTGGTTCAAACTTTCTTAAACAGGGCTTCCCCGTGATGATTTCTGCTGTTTACCGTGGTTAGAGTGCTACACTGAACTGCCTATAACATGTTGGTGTCCTCCCAGCTGTTGTAACAGCATTAGAATACTCCTGTATACTGTGTCACACATTGACGACAAGTGTCATCTGCTATCGCTGTTGCAAGTCACTGTCCATGCAGCCCCTTTGCTAGCTACAAGCAACTTATCAGTGACCTGGCTTCAACATAACACTCTTCTGCTGGTTCCCAGACTATTTTATAATGTTGACTAAATCTTCTCTTAATTCTTGGTAGAGCTTGTTTATAACTTTATCCCTTTATGTGCAATAAATGTGTAATAAATCCATCATGAATGTATTGCATCAAGAAAAGATTAACTGTAATCACAGCTATAACAACAGAGATGATCAAAGTCAAGTAGAATACTTCCAATATTTTGTACTGCACTTCAAAATCAGTTACAAGTCAAAATACAAAGTCTGCTATTTTCTGACAGTATATCTGAATTTTGTGTAGTAGATTGTTAGACCAAATACATGGTCTTCAAAATGTTAAAATTTTTTTCTGTGCAGTTAAGGACTACTTTTCAGCTTCCCAACATTTTACATGTCCTTTTGGTATAAAATAACCAAGCACTATCTTATCCTAATTATTCTAGTGTAAAGTTTTACTTGCCATTCATGGGTACAGTACGTGACCACAGGTCTTCTTTCTAATTTTAATTGTTATTTATTCTAGTCATAGTTTTCTCTGTGTTCAAGTATTCCTGTGTGTATAAGTTTGTTTAAAGTTTAGTCTATGCATATTTATAAAGTTGTAATAGATTTTGATATTTACTGGTCCAGTCACATTAATGTGCCCACCATCTACAGTTGATATCAATGTGCAATAACCACTCACAGGCAACACATGGCAGCACTAGCAGTGGAGGCTATGTAAAGCATCTAGGGGGGACATAGAAAACAGAACAGTCACTGTAATAATGTGAAATTGAAGCAGTTTATCTGACATTCAAAAGGGAATCATCATTGGCCTTTAGGCCAATGATGGAAACATTTCTGGGCTGGTTAAGTATTTAAACTGTTCACATGTCCCACCGGTTGAAGTATACTGTGCATGGCATAATGGTTCTACCCAAAACTGTTGCTGTGGCAACTCTGGTACACAACGGGTCATACAATGACAGGGATGAACAATGGCTGCAGACACATTTGTGTTTGAATAGATGTGCAGCTTTTGAGTGACTGAGCACGCAGATGAACCTAGGGTCTACCACCAGTTTCTTCTCAATGGCTGTTCAGTGAAAGTTTCTGTGCATGGGTCTCCAACAGTGACAAAAGCTGGAACTTGCACACAAATACTACAACTGGACATCCTCTGAGTGGTGACAGATGGCCTTTTCAGATGAATCACACTTTTATGCCCCACTGGATAGATGATCTTTGGTGAGTATGGCGTGAAATGTCTGAAACAAAACACCTTGCTACAACTGTCAGGAGTGTCCACGCTACAGGAGAGAACATTAAGGTGTGGGGAATGGTTTTTGGAATTCCCCAAAATATCTCATCATTCTGTAAGGCACAATTCATCATCACAAGTATGCATCTATCTTTGAGGTCTATGTCCATCTGTATATGCAGTTTGTTTCTCCTTGGCATGATGAACATCTACCAGCAGGACAATGCAATGTGTGACACAGCTCATAGTATATGTGTGTAGTTCAAACAGCACCTGGCTGAGTTTACCAACCCCCTTGGGCACAAAATACCCAGATTTAAACCCAATCAAGAGCCATTAGGGCCACCTTGATTGCGCTGTACATAGCATAGCTGAACATGGTAGCTGAGCTGACATGGCTCCATATTCCTGTCAGTATCTTTCACAACCTCACTGACTCTTTTCCTGCATGTCTCACAGTGATCCATGCTGCAAAATGTGGTTATTCAGGTTTTTGACAGGTGGGTCACATTAATGTGGCTGAACAGTGTAGTAGGATCATTTTGTTAGGTTTGCTCATAGTTGATCTCTTGTTACAAATCGTTCTAAGTCTGGCCTTCAGTGTCAGTAGAATTCTCACTTGAAATATCATTAAAGGACATCGTTGTAGTCACTGGATGGTGTAGTGTATGTCTGTATGATTGTCTTTGCCTGTATTCTTTGTGTACTGTTGTTGATATCTTGCCTGTAACATCATTTTTTTCCATCCATCTTCTACTGTCTTGCAGTGTATGTCCAATGTCTTTGTGTGTCAAGTGCAGCTTTTTTGCCAAGTCCAACACATGACAGTGGAAGAAATTTAGTTGTAGAGACCTGTAGTGGTGCTAAGTTTTTATGGGACCAAACTGCTGAGGTCATTGGTCCCTATGTTTACACACTACTTAATCTAACTTAAACTTAAACTAACTTATGCTAAGGACAACACGCACGCACCAACACTCGAGGGAGGACTCAAAAATCTGACGGGGGGAGACGTACGAACTGTTGCAAGATGGCTATCTTGCCTGACAGTTGCGGAGACCTCCATTCTCTACATGTTCATTCAGGCTCATGATTCATATAATAGACACATGCTTGATAAGGGCAGTTATGAAATACGACATGCACAAGCCACGGATCAGCACACCTCATTCCCAGCTAATCCAAAGTGCTGTGGAAGAAATTTGGACAGTATATAAGCATGTCTTTTTACTGGTGCCTATTCACTTTGTTATTTATCCCTTCTTCCTAATTTTTACTATTGTGGGGTTTTAATACCATCCTCTGTGATTGCTGACACTATGTTCTGGTGTAACCACAAGCACCAGAATGAAGATGGAGAATGCAAGGGTAGAGAAGGCAGTGAGAATACGGCAGCCAATGGTGCACAGAATGTGACTGTGCCGCGCCAAGAGCAACACCTGGCTAGGAGGGAATATAAGCGACATTCCTGCAAGCCTCAGCCACTCAGATTGGCACCGGATATCGGATATTAGTTATCCGTGATGTGACAACTTGCCTGAACAGTTCACATGTCCAGGACTCTAAATTATATTGCTTGTCGCCTCTCGTTTGCGACTACCACTTGTAAATCTCCAAAGTGTAGTACTGTCAATTCCTTTCTAGAAATAAAACTACTAATGTTAAATGTTTCAAATTTTTTTATAGCTTTCCCAGAATGCTGCCGCCTGTAGCCACCCTATTAACGGTGAGTGGGCAAGCCCCACACACCATATCATATTTATCCCTTACCAACCATTACGTAGCAGCCTATTACTGGGTGATGACGTCTATGAACTACATAGCCTAGATTTTGTCAAAGGGGAGGGGGCAATTCGTTAAAGACCTTAACAAGAGTCATGTTTTTTATTTATTCTTAATATTTCCATAAAGGATGATAAAACATTTTATTTGACAATGACTTAGAGGTTTCACCAAGCAGACATATAATCCCCTTACCAAGGAGTGCTGTATTTTGGCAAAGCACTAAGAAGCTGTCATGCTCCATTCTCTCTTCACCCTCCATGGTCCTTTTACACTCTTCTTCCTTCAGTCTGGATTCTGGCTGAGGAAGTGGTCAGAAATGTACATGAGCAAATTTTTTGGGTCACAGTGATTATTACCGACATGGCTGTTCTGTTCTGTTCTGTTCTGTTCAACAGAGGACCCAGAAAAATTTTTGGTGGTGAAAATGAAAGAATCGCCTTATGCTTTCCCAGATTTCCTCATTTAAGTATGCATCTGTGAATTTCTGCAATGTAAGAAAGGTCATTTTCTGCATTAAAGAATGTCCCAGCAGATGAGTGCATACGTCTAATTGAGGAGAAGATTCTGGACAAAAGTGGTAGATAGTAATGCAGGACAAAGTCAGGTCAGAAGAACTCAAGTAGCCCACTGAAAAACTTGTTACAAATGAACAAATTATGGAATGTGTTGTATCCTGTACCTCTTCTGCACTCCACAAACTCCTCCCCATCATTTTTTATTGGAACTGGTTTTCTTAATTGAGTACCACCCAAGTGGCCAGATTGGGTGATATTTTTCCATTTGGGTGCTAGTGACAGAGCATTGTATAATTTTTTTAAAAAATTCAATCATCCCCATTTGGGTAATATTTTTGATGCTCCACATGATATCTGGACAACACAGACATATGAAAGTGAGTTTTTAAACACTGATTTTATTTGATGTTATTTGTAATGATACTTATCACCCCACTGCCTTATGAAATACCCAAATATACTTCCACCAGGCTTTAAATAACGAATCCATTGCTAACATGAGACCGCTATACACAGGCAAGTATGCTGTTATGGTAGTGCACATATAGTTTTAACTTATCATGGCGCCTTATGAAATACCCAAATATGCTTCCAACAGGCTTTAAATAACGAATCGAGTGCTAACATGAGACCGCTATAAACAGGCAAGTAGGCTATTATGGTAGTGCACATCCATTTTAACTGATCATGACGCTAATGGATGAATCAAAATCAATTTTCCTCCTATTTCTTGTTACATAGTTATCAATAATTAGAAGCTATCACAACAACAAACAACATAAAAGCAATAAACCGGAGCACTTACATTAAATTGAACTTCATATAACAACTGAACTGGTGAACAAAACAGGAACTGATCTCAAACGAGACCAACAATTTATCTTGGCTATAGTAGGGACGCATGACAGGTGATAGTTCTATGGAAGTATAGATAATTTAAATCTATTGTTGGCCTTGCTGATTACTGAAAGTGCATATCCCTTTATCACCATATATTTGAAAGTTAAAACACCTATCAGTTTCACTACAGGGAACTAGGTCCCATGTACAGTAATTTCATTTAGTGTTTAGGGGGTGGGGGGTCTGGACCTTCTGGAAACCACCTACGGCAACGGACATGTGTCTATGAGCTGTCTTCCACTACCGTGGTGCCAAAAGCCTCTCCTAGCTGTTTTAATATTATTCAAGAAGTGGAGATGGTTTTACTGTGTACTGGCCACAAAGCATACCATGCACTCAAAGAGGGCACAATGATAACTTGTTACTATATGAACTGGTAAGCTGTATTACTTAGTTTAAATTCTTGCCACTTTGTGAAGCAGTTTCTCTGCTTTTTCTATTATGTTTCTCATTTGATTATTAAATGATAATTTCTAGACAATATTTTCTTCCAGGAATCTTATTATTATTAACTTTATTTACATATATAGCTGTATGTATTTCGAAATTCCCTTTGAGTAATATGTGTAACATCATGTTGCTGGCTGTTGACAACTTATGTTGTCAGCACCAATGGTCCATGAAAAGTAGTTTGAAAGCTGTTTTGCGTGCTTCATGCATTCTAGAATCGTCAGAAACTACGATGAACCATTTGTTCACATACAGAATGTCTCCCTCAGGACAGTGGTCCCCACCTAGTAGATGTAGCAGAATCTCAATGGTGATGTCCTCAAAGATGGGTCTACAGATAGCACTCTTTTCTTTATTTGTTTGGTGATATTTTTATTTCACACATGTTATTCACCCACTCTGCCTTTCCAGTAGCCCTGCAGGCTCAGAAAAGTGACCAAACATCTGAGAGCACCAAATAATATCAAAACTGTCTGCAGTGAGTATCAGTATCATAACTGGATATTTTCATTTCAAGTTTTGGTTAATTCAGAAGGCCTGATTTATTGTATCATTTAATGATTTATTCTTCCTAAAGCTGAACTGATTTGGACTCGGTGTCAGGAGTTCCCTGTGAGACTATAGGTAGTAGGACAGGAGTAACCCAGAACTTAAGCTAGACTATTTAAAGGGCATGTTGGCATGTCACATTTTAGGTGGACTGAATTCGGTTTATGTAGTTTCTATCTCGAAATTGAAATGTCCCCACCTACCACAATGATAATATTGAAAACAGTTAGTAAAAGAAAGCATTTTAGAACTGACATCTTGTCTTGAGGATAATTTATTCTGCTGACCTGCAGTCAACAACGGTCCAGGGCTTTTTCAATTGCTTGAAAAAATGCAAAGTTCCTTCATGGCTATTTATTCACCCAAGGAAAATCTCTTCAAATTCGGTGCCATTAATGGTACATTCCATTTTTATCATAATTTAGGGGCACCACCCTTTAGGATAGGAAAAGTTAGTTTTGTGCAATATTCAGAGGACAAGTTACAGCCAGATACGGGCCAGATTGCAGTGATTTACGCATACCAATGGCTGTGATGTAGAATGGAGGCCACAGGGCCATCTAACCACTGAAAGGAGCAAACACAGCAGTTTGCATGGTGCAAGTTACAGGCAGAAGGGGCCCACTGGCCCAAAGTAGGTGTCATGAGTATATAAATATGTGTGGGTTTCTAACAAGATTCATTCAAGTGTGGCAGCTCTCCTGGATGGTGGGGCGTGTGACACCACCAGCTACATGCAGCAGCAGAAAGGGTGCCAGCATTCCAGTCCTTGGCGGGTCACTGGTTTGACGCTCTGAGTCTGATGCTGGGTCCGTAGTCAGCCAGCCATCGACGGGACACTCTTCGGCTCGCTACACAGGCAGTTGTCTTGGCTCCCGACCCATGCCAGAGGACTCCCAGGGCGAGGGCAGCAGATTCAGACACAGGATCACAAGCACTTGTGCTCACCACGATCTCCGCTATGGCAGTGAGGAAGGACGCAGCAGGCTGCTCCCAGCGGAGCAGTGCTGAGTCAGTGGGGAAGAAGACCACTGAGTCGGCTGCTGGCACAGCACTGACGACGCTAGCCTACAAGACAGACACACTGTACTGCACTGCATTGCACTGGGTCGCTGGAGCGGTGCCCTCAGTATAGTGGGACCCTGTGACGCAGACCGAGGTGAAAGGGGCACTTTAGTGGAAACAAATAAATCATATGGAAAGCTCGGATGAATCTTAATACGGTGCCTTCTACCTCTTCCCGCTACATTTGGTCATCCTGATTCATTTAGTGACAGAATATGCCACTACATTTGGTGTCAGAATAGCAGACGCCGTCTATCCAGTATGACATTCAAGCCCACTGCCCGCATTACATTCACAAGATGTGGTGAGTTTCGAGCAGTTTTCTTTTGAGTGTGGGACGTTTTCTTTCTTGTTTGTGTTTTCAGTATGGCCTGCCAGGAGCCACATTTTAGATGTTTTGTGTAGGCATTTTTTTTTGTCAGAATAAGTGTTGGTGTATTTGGGGCAGTAAGATTTATTATTTCCTTATTTTAGTGACATTTAGTTACTTTTCTATTGGTTTGAGTATGATGTTTCCCAGTATGATTATACTGATATGTAGGAAGTTTGGTTATTCTTGATTCTTGTACTTACATGTTTTGTTTCAGGACTAACTGGGAATGAAAGCAACACAACGGTAGAGTCAGGGACGCGAGGTGTGTCGGAACCAGAAGCAGTACAGATTTTGTTGGAAAAAGTAGCACAATTGACAGCAGACAATACACAGTTGAGAAATGAATTAACTTCTAGAAGTGAGCGGGAAACCACATCTGAACAGTCGTTGCCTAGGGTGCAGGAGATCTATCCAGCGGTCGCGAGTTTGACTATTCAGTTTTGTGGCCAGGCATCTAAGGACATGTGTTCGTTTGTGAAGGACTTGGAGACTTCAGCGGTGATGAATGGTTGGTCTGATGGGTGGTTGTTACATATAGCCAAGATTAGATTAACGGGTGAAGCGAAAACATATGTAAGGTGTTCTGAGGCCTTAAGGAAGGCAGGACAGTTTAAGCAGTTAAAGGAAGGGCTTCTACAAAAGTACAAAAAACAGAATAGTGCTCGGTACTTTAGGGAGAGGCTAAGTATAATGACAAAGAGACAGGGGGAGACGGTAGAGAAATTTGCAGACAGAATAAAAGAAATTAACGAGTATACTTACGATTTGGGTCAGAGCAATGAGACAAATGGTGTTCTGTTGCAGAAGGCCGAGTAAAGAGCACTTGATCTATTTTTGAGGGGGTTACTGGCGCATATGTCACAGAAAGTGAGTGAAAGGCCTCCAAAAGATTTGTATTCGGCCATTTAGTTCGCAATACAATGTGAGGAAGTAGACATGGCAACAGGGGTACGTGATAGGCAGACAGTGTTTACAGCGGGTATAAAATGTTGTAAGAGTGGTCGTATGGGACATGTGCAGAGGCAATGTACCCAGTCACCAAGGAATAGAAGAAGGGGTGGAGATGGACAAGCGTTAAACAGCAGAGGAGGCCCAAGACCTACTTGAGGGAGCTCCCATTTGCTTTGGATTCTACGAATATGTATGCAAGGGTGGAATGTTCAGTGGTAGGAGCCATAGGAACTAAAAAGTTTAAGATTTGGTTGGACACGGGGGCGCAAGTGTCAGTGGCTACTAGGAATATAATGGGACGAAGGAAGCTGGACCCAGCATGTTACAGGTTGCGTGGAGTGGGGGATAAGGAGGTCATGACTTTGGGGTCAGTGACAGTTGACTTTCAAATAGAGAAAGTCCGACTTAATGCATGCATAGAGGTAGTACCATGGATAACTGAGGGCTACGACATGATCCAAGGAGTAGATTTCTTGCAGCAATATCATACCAAAATTGACCATGGACAACGAACTGTGGAACTTAGTTGAATGGTATTTCAACTAGGGGAAACTGTTGTCAATGCAGAGCTGTCACGAGGGGCGTTCATCGCAATGAACAAAACAATTGAACTACGTACATTAGCATTAAGGATTAATTCCCATGAGTGTGTGTGTAGTAGCACCGGGAGGTCGCTTTGTGTGGAGTCCAATCTACCTGTGGGTACAGTATGTGTTATTGAACCACTGTAGGATAATGAAAATTTGGGTCCATTGGGTTGTTTTGTGAAATGTAGAAATGCATACAGGAGGGGAACGATGGGCTAATAGTTCCCGTGAACATGTATAATTTTAGCACTGTACAGGCAAATTTGAGGAAAGGAGTTTTAGTAACAAATTTGGATGTTCCAAATGACGAAGACTGGTGTTCGAGAGGTAGGCAAAGCGATCAACCACTAACTGCCGATAGAACTGCATTCCATGACCAAATTAAACATTTGAAAGAAGGAGAAAGAGAGCACATGGAAGAATTATTGTGGGAATTTAAGGATTTATGTTTTCCACAAGGGCCATTACCATCAACTCTCTTACTTCAACATAAGATACCAACAGGATGAAGCACCTGTTTACCGTAAATCATACAGAGTACCAAGGTATTTGCAGCTCATTGTGGAGGATTTCATTGATCAGCAGCTTGTGGACAGTATTATAGAGCATAGAAACAGTTGCTGGGGAGTGGGCATTGAGTTTGTGCCTAAAAAATCTATGGATGGATCTAAGAAATACAGGTTCTATTGTGACTACCGATACCTCAATAATAAGAGAGTAATTGACGCATACCCCATTCCAAACATATCAGAGATTTGGATCACTTTGGACAGTGCCAGTACTTTTATATGATGGATTTGACAAGTGGTTATCATCAGTTAGAGGTGGCCTCAGACAATCATCCAAAAACTGCGTTCTCTACATCTGGAGGCCATTAGAATGCCGTTCGGTTTGAAAAATGCTCCAGCAATGTTTCAGAGGTTGCTAGACAGTGTCTTGAGGGGTTTGAAACCACGACAGTGTCTGGTCTATTTGGATGAAATTATAGTGTTTTCAAGTAGTATGGATCAACATAGACAGCGGTTAAGGGATGTCTTTATAAGGTTAAGAGCAGCTTGTTTGACGTTGAGCCTGGAGAACTGCTTTTTGCATTAGAAAAAGTAAAATATTTGAGTCATATTATCAGTAAGGATGGAATGGGAAAGAATCCGAGGTTGGTACAGGCTCTAAGGGATTTCCAGGAACTGAAAACAGGTAAGGAAGTGCAGTCATTTATCAGAATCTGCAATTTATATCAAAATTTTGTGAAGGGTTTTGCAGCTTTAGCACAGCCATTAATGCGATTTTTAATAAAGGATATGAAATTTGAGTGGACAGAAGAGTGTCAGAAAGCGTTTGACAAACTGAAAGAAGAGTTAATATCAAGTCCGTTTCTTGATTTCCCAGATTTTGAGAAGGAGTTTATACTAGCATGCGATGCATTCAATCAAGCATTAGTGTGTGTTCTAAGTTAGGAAATTGATGGAAAAGAACATCCTGTAGCCTATGTGTCTAGGCAGTTGAATGCAGCAGAGAGGAATTACTCAACAACTGAGAGGGAGCTGCTTAGCATAATCTATGGAATCATGAATATTAAATGTTATTTCTATGGGAGAAGATTTTTGGTAGTGACAGATCATGCTGCATTGAAATGGATGTTGTGGTTGAAGGATCAGTCCACTAGACTAGCTACATGGGCTGTGAGGCTTAATGAATTTGACCACAAGGTAGTGCACAAGCCTGAGAAGAGGCACAGTAATGTGGATGCACTAAGTAGGAAGGTGGTAAAAGTAGAAGTCATAGATTATGATCTAGCAGTATGCCAAGAATTACAGGACGCAGACATTGTACCTGATATTTGCTTTTTTGGACTATCGTGATTTGTTTTCGGGTTTTGAATTATGTGAAATGGGCTGATTTTTCGAACTTCTTGAAATTGACTGATGATATTATTGTAGTAATTTTCCTCGGACTTTTTGTAAGGGGAATTTTCTTCCATTCCATCGCCTCGGCGGGCCGGAGTGGCCGTGCGGTTCTAGGCGCTATAGTCTGGAGCCGAGCGAGCACTACGGTCGCAGGTTCGAATCCTGCCTCGGGCATGGATGTGTGTGATGTCCTTAGGTTAGTTAGGTTTAATTAGTTCTAAGTTCTAGGCGACTGATGACCTCACAAGTTAAGTCGCATAGTGATCAGAGCCATTTAAACCAACTATCCCCTCTGGGGGATTATTTCCCTATTTTTTCAAAATATATCTTGAAAACTTTTAATTTGGGAGACGTAAGGCTACAGATATAGTTACTATTGAGTATCTGCATCTGTACCTTACACGTAGCGGCCTAGTGCTGCAGCACTGCCGCCAGGGGAATTCCTGGTGATCGAGAAGCTTCGTCCGGCGCCAGCCTTAACGGACGGCTCGGAAGGCAATGTGTAGTGGGGAGTTGTGGCTATTTGTCAGACGTGGTGGAACGATTCATGACGGCGTTGCGTGAGAAGTTCGATAAATCAGTTAAATGTTGTAGTGTTCATGGACGGTATTGAGAACACATGAATATTAGCAGCGAGTTGATAGCAATGACCGTTAGAAGCAATGGTTATGTCATAAGGGTACTAAAAGAAAAGTAAAAAAAAAGAGTGAACTCCGTACGTGTGGGTAGAAACGTTAGAAACGAGTACCGCGCCTCTTTGTAGAGAAAATAAACCTTTTATTTCTATTAAGACAGTGTCTCCTTTCGCATTGTTTTCATATCTATTAAAACTAACCGAGTTTGAAGATTTTTAATGGCAGGTGTTGTGATTTTGTAGGGCATGTACCGGTAGACACACATTCTCATTTTTTGTCTTTAAATGCGTGTTCCGTGGGAGTAGGATGCCCACTCTAAGCTGTGCAGCATTAACAGTGGTCCGATCACTGTGGTTATATCAACACAGCTGGTTTTAGAGAGAAACTTGGCCACGATAGATACGAATAAATGAGTAGGCATCTTACAACAGTCATGTTCAGAGGATATAAAATGTCCCTCCAGCGTCACGAACAGTCCTTACCACTCACTACTCTTTGGTGAGACAAATTTCCATGATTGACCCATAAGCACCAGTTCAGTTATACAAGAATGGAGTGGAAATGTTCACTGGTCATTTTGAATGAACGCTCCATGTATTAGCCTAAAGAGATTTAGGGAAACAACGAAACCTTAAATCAGTATGGCTGGACTGGGATTTTAAATTTGCTCTTCCGAATTAGCAGTCCTGTGCTATTCTTCTCCTCCATATCATTTCACTTTAGCATAAAACATCATCTGGTGTCAGTAGGGAGAACGAAAAGTAGGCCGTTAGTGTAGTTCAGATTCTGACACTCATTTGGTTTTCGCGGTCGAGTGACAGAATTATTATATTCGAGATTACATAGTCTCTGGAGGGAAATTCTCTAGTGTTGAGTCACTCGGAAGTAGGTGCTCAGTCTTGTTATCTGAGGGTCTGAGCGGAAGGAATTTAGCGTTCTAGCGCTAGTGACACACATGCCTCTTGTCGGTATTAAGTGAATCAGCGTACGGAAGGCGCAAGGCTGAGTCGGCAGCTTGTGGATAGGGTGGGGTAGGGGTGGGGTTATTTGAAGGCGTTCCACAGCGCGCTTCAGTCGACAGCAGTCGCTTGGACGAGGAGGAGATCAGAGGCAGTGGCCACTACAAATATACGGGTGCTTATTCTTTTGGTAAGTACAAAACTTAGGAAATTATTGACTATTTGTTACTTATATTATGTGCAAATAGGCGCGTAGCAAACTTCCTAATTTATAGTTGGTTGAGACTAACGTGATGGCATCATTGTTTCTATTCAGTTGTTAGACCCTAGGTTGTCTGCTTTCCAAAAGTGAAAGCAGTCTTACGTTTAAAAATTCAACGTATACAACAAAACCTTTTTTGGTACATTGTTTTTATACTTATTAAGGTGCCACATATGTTGTTCATGTTTCACCGGTGTGACGTGATAGTTTTGAAATTTATTTCATATGATGTTTACCGAAGCGAATGTTAGGCAAGACACAGTAATGCCAATACGAAATCTCTTTTGTACAAAAGTAATCGTAGATCTGGCACAGAAATTTCCACATCTGCGCATCGGATTGTCGATATTAGACCTTTTGTTTGCTGTAAGTTAGTCTTACAGTTGTTACTAACTTTTAGGTGTAAGGACTCGCTTCTTCGTGCATTATTTTCAAATTTACCGTTATGTGCAGTACAGCTAAGTGTTAAAGTAACAGCATTTTTGTTATGCATGTCTGGAAGCAGTTCTGTAATACAGGAGAGCAATTCTGCTTAAAATATTCATGTATCTGAGCAAAGTTTTAAGCGTTGTAGTATAACACATTGTATATTACGAAATACAAGCACAGTAAAAAAATGGACGAAACATTAGTCCGCACAGGATATTCCCAAATCCAGATCTATGATGATGAACGTCATTATGTAAGGAGTGAATTTACGGTTGGTTTCCTATATTTTTTTCTTGTATTTGATACAGATTAGCTTCAGGATATTGATGTACAGAAATCACAATCGCGCTCTGGCTGTATTTTTGTAATGTTGTACATATATTTCTCACGAGTGACACACAAACCTTGACTTTCTAATGAACAACTCATGGATCTCAAATTGAGTACCAGTGTTTGATCACCGAAACTGTTTCACAGTATGATTTTTTGTCAGTTACTACGAAGTGTGACCTCTGTGACAAGAAGTCACGAATACAGTCACACTACTGAGACGATAACGAATAGGTAAGCCATTTGATTAGAAGCTGCTTGTGATAAACGATGTCATTACTTTCTGGAAATAAAGAAATAAGGAATTCTGATAGCACTCATTACTTTGTGCGAGTAAAGAGCCAGTTGTGTTTCACTTGAATGTTTTCTTTTTCTGGGTCTATGTCGGCTTTGTGTCAGTAGATCCTTTTCTTCGAGTTATTTCGTGATGTTCAAACACAACGTATGATCCAAAATTCTACTGGACATCGATCAGTGATATGGGCCTAAAACGCAATCAATTTCCGTTCTTGTAGTGTAGTGTAGCTTGTGCAGCTTTCTAGTCTTCATGTAAAGATCTTTCGCTGTCCGCGTGGTTCTATACGACTGATACAAATGGAACTATTTCATCAAGATACTTCGAAAGGAACATAACTGGTATGTAATATGGACTGGAAGACTTGCTCTTGTTGAGTGACTGAAGTTGATTCGTTAGAACGAAGGTAGCTACTTCTAAGTTACCCGTGATGGTCGCTGATCTTTATTCGAACTAGAGTATTTACGGCTTCTTCTTTCTTGTAAAAAATTCGAAAAATCGTGCTTAGTAATTCCGCCTTAGCGGCGCTGGCAATGTCTTCGGTAACATTATCATTGCTACCATGCAATGAATGCGATTTGCGGCTTGTATACATTACATATGAATAGGATCTCTTTGGATTTTCTGTCATATTTGGAGACAGTTTCGTTGTTCAAATTTATTAGGATATGGAATGGAGTGATTACTTAGGCTCTATCGAAGGTAAAGAAGTTGATAGACTTGGATTCATTGATAAAATACTAGGAAAATGTATTGGGACTTCGTAGAAGACTGCTTCGAAAACACTCACAGAACTCATCTTAGAATTTTTTTCAAGCGTATAGGACCAATATCAAATTGAACAAATGTAGAACTCTGAAAGTATTAAAAAAAAAAAAAGAGCGACATGAAATGTCACAGATTTGTTTGAATCACGGAACAGAAACGTAAAAAAAACCAAAATGACTGCTAATAGTAAAAAGACGGCAAATATCCCAGGAAAAAGATATGTTTTAATCAGAAGCGGTACTTGGAACATTTACTAGGTCCATACTATCTGGCAGATACATAATGGAATATCAAAAAATAGCATAAAAAAACAAGAACCTCTATTACTCCGTTTGGCATTTGGCCGTAGCCTTCCGTCTTCGGATAGTGCTATATTGGTCCACAGAATATTACTGGACCAAATGTACAAATTGCACTGCAATTTGTTCCACAGAGATGAAGAATATTGTTTAGCACTGCTACCTTCGCAGATGAAGTCCATTATCATACCCGATGATATGTCATGAGAGCAGTGCTCTAATGTTCGACTCAGCACCAGAGACAGACGCAGTGATCGTTTCTCGATGTGGGGATAGGATCTGGCAAATACGATGGCCTGCATTCCTGAAAGTACCTTGGCTGACTACTTCATTGGAGTAAGTGCAAGATGTTCAAACGCCTTACCATCATCAGTTCTTAGACCATAAAAAAACTTTGTAGTGCACACATTTACGGATGAGATGATGCCATCCCGGAATGAGGGTAATCAATAATTCTATAGTTCACTGACAGAAATGAGCCGTTTTCGGTTAAAATGCCATAGCAATGTCGCTCCGACTCCACGTCTATTTCGGTTTTGATGCCGTCATTGGTTTCCATAGCTTACCTACTTCAGAAGGTTCTATTTTGGCAGAAAGTTTGTTGCTTCATTGGCACATCGTCGAATGTTGATAACTGAATGCGTAGGATCGCGATATTTGCGCTGGTGATTGTAAAAACAACAAAATGTTTGTGCGGAATTAGGTGACTAATACGATTCTTACTGAGCTTATTTGAACAGTGGCAATTACGTGATCGTATAGCCAGGAGCATAGACTGGATTTTTCTTCGTTAAATGAATTGCGTCGTTTTAGGTTCAAGAGAGTAACAATATTAGTTTGAATCAATGTTTATTTCAGTTTAGAAACGGTCAATGTGTTCCATTGCCTTACAATTTCAGAATGTTTGTGTAGCAGTAGCTGACGAGTGGGAATCTTATTGTGCTTATTTGAACAGTTGCCGTTACAAGCTCGTAAGTCCCAGTTGTTCCGTCGACTCAACTGTTTAGTCGAAGTCGATGAGCATTAAGATTTCAGCTCGATTAAATTGTAGAATGTGAAGAGTAAACGCCATGAATCCACTGCTGAGTTATCACTGCGTCAAATGCTTCGCGCCTGGCCCTTGCTACAAGTGGTTGCGCATTACGTCAGTCGAGTTCCCCACTTCCCAGAACGTCGGCGAAGCGGAGAGAGTACGACGCAAACAAAAGTGCTGTCGCAGTACTGACGTTCCAAGAATACGGCAGTCCATGCATTAATGAAAGTGTTTCTGAAACTCCGCGCAGATTACGAACTCGGTCATGGTTTAGTGGAATTACTATTGCGTGCATTGTGATCGTTGTTGCAGTTAAATATTTTCAGGACCGTATAATTAACTGGAGACACAGCTGCTATGATTTGGGTGTTATAATACTCAATAAATAGCCCCTGCCCCCGTCACAACACTGAGATCTGGATGTTTTCATTTACTGTCCCTTTCCTTGTTCCCTGACATTCTGAATTCTTGAGGGAAGTCATCAGTAACGTTACTTTTTATTTACCAATAGTCCTTTCACAAAACAAATCTACGTACTTTATGTGTGGTAGAAACATGTTGAATGTGTGTAAACAGTAACGTTGTCAAAAGTCTGTCATTGAAACTACTGAGTTGAATGTGCTGTTTATGATGTAGTTTAACGCAGACTATGATGGCCCTTTAAGTCAGATTACACTCCAACAGCTCATCGTGAAAATAACAAGAGGACAACCAAACACGACCCTCCCTCTAGATCACAAACGGAGTGAACAAAGGTATAAAATAATTTATGATTAATAATTTTTTGTTTGCAGTATCACAGACGTCCGCAATCGCACTTGCAGATGTACTTTAGACTGACGACAAAGTAGGTTCTGATGTTTTAAATGTCCAACGGACGCGAGGCTTTCCAGGTTAGGAATTTTCTACTCAACAGGGAGCAAATGAGTAAACAAGTGTTCTCAACTGAACGAGTTTTACTCCGCGCATGTGTTTGTTTCTTCCGTTTGTCAGTCGAAATGACTTAGCCTCAGGCATCAGCTGGCACAAATGACAAAATCCATACTGGGGACGAGTGTGAATGCAATACGCAGACATAGTTGGAACAAAAACTGAGACAGCATGTATTTTCGAAAGACGAACAAACTATTTTTTATTTGAGTAATTCTAGGAGTATCTATAGATAAACATAACCATTCCACAGAACAGTAAAAGAAAATTGATTGTTGAAACGGTAAGGTTTGAAAACGGTTGTGCGTGGTTTTTCAATAAATTTTTAACTACTGTAAAATGATAGTGAAGCGAGAAAAAAGAAATATCATGTAGACCTTCAAAAGTAGAGTCATCTCTTAAGGTGTTATGCTGCAAAGTAGAAATCATACCATTCTACCCTTACTTAAGACGACAGGCTGCTATTAAAATATCACCCACCCTAAAAAAGGACAAGTACACTCAAAAATGGAGATTTTGTCCATGCTATCAGTTCAGCTACCCTCAGTCACCAATAAAAAATATGTGCGCGTATACCCTTTACGTCCTACAAAGGGAGTTTCCAAGTTCGTCCACTTGCCCAACAGATTACTTTACCAACGGATGCTGTTTAGAGATTACTACAAACACATGGAATACTGTAGGCAAACGATAAGAAACCCCAAGAACACATCAATTCTGTGCCAATCTTCCTGCAGGTTGTATGTTGTTCTCTTTGTTCTGAACTCGAAATTACTTAGGTGAGGTGTAACTTCTGTACTGCATTAAAGAATTAATTATACATTTCCAGTAAAAGCTTTGTCATATCAAAATACGTAACTTAAATCATTTACTAACTTCACAATATAAAGTGTAAAGTGTGTATGCGATAGCTGTTTAAAATTTCCCGCAATGGTGAAGGGGTAGTCGAGGCGAACAATTTGTCGTATAACACTTGCGGTCAGTCTAACCGGAAGACAACCTCAAAATGGTCTACAAAATCCATCTAAGTCACAGCGTGCGCACGCGGCGCGAGATTTTTAATATCCTCACGACCTCTTATGCCACCGGTTTTCGTTATCATCAGTAAGTTAAACTAAGAGCAACTGAAGGACGGTTTTTAACACGTCATGCAAAAAGTAGTCATGTATCCAGTTTCATTTACACTTACCTCTCACGAGCACAGTCGTCTCACAGGAAGACAGCCATAGAAAAAAACATTTAATAGTTAATTTTACGCTGCTAAAATTCACTTAATCTTGAGCTAAGATTTACAAAACGCCAGTTTTACAATCAGTAGATCCTCCACTAAGCTGGTGGCGTAAGTCTCACGTGGAGTGCATGCACTGAAGCTTATGTGGCATTTGTTGTCTAACTTGAGGTTGCTTCTAGACATGATAGATATATTACGTCAAATATTTCGTTTCAACTTCCTCCAGCCGGCCGCGGTGGTCTCGCGGTTTTAGGCGCGCAGTCCGGAACCGCGCGACTGCTACGGTCGCAGGTTCGAATCCTGCCTCGGGCATGGATGTGTGTGGTGTCCTTAGGTTAGTTATGTTTAAGTAGTTCTACGTTCTAGGGGACTGATGGCCATAGCAATTGAGTCCCATAGTGCTCAGAGCCATTTGAACCATTTTTTGAACTTCCTCCACACCAGTGTGGTACAGCGTAAACAGTTTTTGTTTACATCCTATGTATATACGCCGTTCATATACAATTCCTGCTTGTGATACAGCAGTTAACATCCGATATACTTCTTGGTTCGTGTAGACTACGTGCAGTGGATACGCACAAGACAAAGTATGATAAATTCACATAGCATCAGTCACACATCCAACCAAGCTGGGAAGAAATACTATCTTTCCCTACTTACGACCCACCTGTTACCTGGTTCACTGCTGAAACTCCCCGGGCAATTTGCGAACAATTTTCTTCGTTTAGACCAAGCATTTACATGAAATCTTTATAATGTGATAATTTTACGTACCAATTAGTAATGTGATTTTCAGTGTTGCTATTTTTGAGCTAACTGAATTTGCGATAGTCCCGCAAATATTACTTTGAGTGAAAGTAGTACATAACTTTTCACTTCTTTTACCGGTATCTGTACGTCGTTTGATTTTTCCGTTCACATCGAAAAGTCGCTCTGTGTTTTACGGGCCAACTATTCCTACCAGCATGGACTGAATCAGGATGGCAAAATGACAGTAAAATCGTCAATTTGACATTTGGTCTCAAGAAGTAAAATCTGAACCAGCAGAGAGGTGTAAAGTATGTTTTGTTGTGAGAGCAGCGAGCATGTACTGTGCTTCAGGCGTTGATAGCTGGGACAGTGCTGGGGCCCGAGATGGAGGAGGAGCAGCAGCAGCAGCCGCAGCCTGACCCGAGGAGGCCTCGCCCACCCCCGCCTGCTCCCCCGCGGCCGAGGCCACCAGTGCCACCCCCGCAGCCTCCGCAGCCACCACCAGCTCCACCTGCTGGACCCAAGATGCTGGTTATCGGTAGTCGGGTTTATCAGCTAGTCCATCTGGGAACCTATGTAATCAAACCGTAAGTATTTATTTTTGTCATGTTCGTCAAAAAATTATTAATACATCTCCTTACGCCTCAGATATATCACATAATTTGCTTATACTTAGTGGAATCTACATATCACAGTACTTCATTCTACTTCTTATACCAGCCTCCGTAGTTTCAGTTACTTACTTACAGCAATGCGTTTACACTAGAACCAGAGGATCCCTATTCGTAACCAATCAGTGGACAAACTTCTCTATACAATATCACTAATGGTAGTGAAAATAGCAATACCAAAATGTATAAGTCTTATTGAAATGAATGTTATAACGCAGAGCAGGTATATGGAACGCGCATACGATCAGGATTACAACAACGAGCATGACTTCTTCTTTTGAAACATTCTTCTACTAGGGAATGGGGAAACAGTAGGAGGGACTAGACCCCTTTCGTTATCACTCGTTTTATCTAGCAGTCATATCAACAAATTCCTTTAAAACAACAATATCTTACTCCTGGTTACTTCAGGAAATAGGAATAGTAAGTCACAAGAATTTAGTGAATCTGCTACCAATGTCCTTTTATGGAACACAGTCTATCTTATATATAAGAAAATTTTAAAACCACTGACAATTATGCCCCTGACGGCTTGAATTAAGAAGTCTTCGCACATTGAGACCTTATGTTCTCAAAACATTTACCTAAATAACAACCTGCCAGAGATACACCCAATAAATAGCCGGATGAAGTTAATACAAAGGCACTTGTTTCACACTCAAGAGTCAATCAATATCACTAAGGCTTAAGGTTTCAAACTTCGGCTCCAAGGCTCAATAACACAAATAGTCAGCGCGAAGTGTTACTAAGAGTAACACCGCAACAACCTTTCACAATTGTATATTGCTCTTGTGACAAGGATTAATAAATATACTAAATACAATAAATACCCAAGTAAACACAATTAGCGCCAGAATTATTTAGCGAGGAGTGACGCCAGGTCGCTCGAGGGCAGAACGAAAACTTAACTTGGAGAAGCCAAGACAGAAGGTGGCACTTCGTACAAGACCCACTTCTCGAGCTTCGACCCGGAGTCACCTCCCGCTACACAGGATTTCATAGGCCCGGTACCCATAGGTGGAAAGGTAGTGCTTACTCCAAAACACCAGTCAGCCAGCTGTAATATTTAACAAGCGCACTCAACAGGTCAGCAGGGCAATCCACTAATAAATCGGCACACTGCCTTTGTACCCACTACGAATGAACTACACAGACAAGGTACAACCAACAGCACAGACCTCATCAATAACCTTAAGGAGAATTGCCTGCTATTAAGATATTAAAAAACTTGCAATTACTATCAAGGCCGGCGGGCACTCCAATTTTAGTCACAATAAAATTACGTGAACTCTTATGGTCGATTGTTCGGTGTAAACCGTAACGAGCACAATTTTGAATATTTCATTATAAGCTTTACTGGTGATCACCACGCTAAGGCTACCAAACACTCGAAAGCAGCATATTCGATAAACAGATTGTGGTCTTGCAGCTGATTACATATTACATCAAACAACAGTTTCTCACGAGCTGGAAGAGGCACGCTCGTGCATTATATTAATATTTAACACCTGTCTTAAGCACCATGAACTCTTCATAGGCACACCTTTACTTCAATGGTAACATCCATGCGCTAATAGTTACCAGAAGTGAAGTAGCAGCCCTCTTCACCTTCACAGACATGCCCTATGTAAAATCTCACTTAACGTCCGATATGGCCTGCGTCGGGTACAGCAGGCGGCAATAAGGCAGCGGACGACCGTAGACAGCCGCGTCGGGAACTAGCAGCACGCAACCCAAGGCAGAAACAAGCTTCCTCACAGGCGACAGGATAGGCTCCCTACCAAGCTGCCCCTTACACGTGGTCGGTTCCCGCTCCACTACACGCACACTCCGGCCTCAGGTAACATCGAACACCAACTGTCACATCCTTGGCGAGTGCCTCCAGTTAACTCCTCCGGCAAAGATAGGCGGTCAAGGCTCAGTACGCGCCACAAGCAAAGATAAGAGCGCGAAGGTGAGGTACTTGCAAACATGCTGGTTTGCCATCAAAACACCACTGCTCAAATAAGATGTATACGTCTTATTGAAATGAACGTTGTAACGCAGAGCACGTATATGGCAACACGCATACGATCAGGATTACAAAAGCCAGCATGACATCTTCTTTTGAAAGTTCATTATGGTGTTTCGTAAGGAAATTATCGGAGCACACAAAGAAAAGAAAATAACTGCCTAATCCTGGCGCGAAGAACGCCCACCTTTAGCGAATACCGTCACAGGTGTGACAAAAGCTGAATAACTGGCTGTAATTACCAATCTGCGGTCATGAAAGTATTGGGTTTAATGCGCAGTCGACATTATAGCAACTAGAGACAGACTTGAGTACCGTCCCAGAATTTACATTTAGCGAATAAAGGAAAGACGGAAGACATAAGATGAATCGTCGGATGGAGATTTGAGCCCATAATGCGAAGAGTATAATATTGTAGCCATTGCGTCACTTCAATCGCAGGCACCGTGCTGATGCATAACTTAACGAAACATCTTCCTAGTGGGCGATTACTTTATCCGAAATGTTTAAGAATGTATGAATCTTTCTTTTCTTAATACTGATATTATCTCTTCTATCCAAAATATTTCGTAGTTCTTATTTAATGCGTACACAGAAAATAAGAATTGCCAGTATGCAGGTACACCGAAAACGGTTCTTAAACACGTGCGACGTCCATCTCAAATAATTCGAAAAAGAGAAAATTAGCCTAATATTTTTTAAAAGCGTTAATATTTTTATATGTGCCAATTACTGTAAAAGAAAACACCTTTCATAATGTTTACTAGATTTAGAGTTACAATTCGGTATAGCTTGCGCTACTTTCCGAAGGCGACAACTTGTCGGTGGTGTAGGTCATGATGTCGGTGAACTACGAAGCGGAATTTCTGTTGTTGATGGAGGTGTATCACAATATTATCACGTAGAACAAGGGATAGTTAGATGAATGACGAACACTAACTTCATTTAACCAAGGTTTATTCAGCACTTGCACATACAAGAGCGCCGCATTTGATGATTGTAATAGTATAACTTGTATTCTACGAAAATATGATTTCACAAAGCTCTAGCGTAAGAAATATCTTTTTCTGGGGACTGGATGTTTACAGTATTTTAAGTGCTACAAGTTTTTTAAGTGCAAGGAAATGAATCTAGAACTTTACAGAACTTTTCCTCAAATATCAGCAAGAACTGTCGAGAGGGATACCTTGTTTGCGATTAAAGTGGAAGGTATGGATGCAAACAACGAACAGGTATGACTTCCGAGTAAATTAGTGAGATTTGTACTGATAGCGGTTTTCGCAGCTTACTTTCTTCCAAATATATCCGATTCCCAGTCGCTTTATGTGGTTACATGTGTTTAAAGCTTCATTTTAAAGCTCAAATCTGTTATTACATACACATTTTCAAGGAAGTTATGTAATTTTTACGTGAATTACCCCACTTCCGTGGGTTAGCGAGCATGGCTGACTTCCATGTAGGGGGACCGAATTCAATTCCTGATACTGCCAGGGACTTTTCATTTTTGAGGGGGGCAGGAGGAGGAGGAGGATAGGAACGGGATCCACTCAGATTCTTGATGGCAAATTGAGGAGTTACTTGAATGGGAAGTAGCGACTCTCAAGGTCTGCAAAGTCGACAGCGACCGGAAGAGCGAATCACTGACGCCACGCCCTTCCATACAGCAAACAAATGACACTGTTGTCTGAGGACGACATGGCAGTCGGTCGGGCACTAGTGGCTCTTCTGAGACCAGAACGGTGGAGCGCTCATCACTTTTTCCGAAATATGTGCATTAGAATCCATGAACAATTTCTTTCAGGCTTTCCTCCCCTCATCCCCCCATCATTAAAATAACGCAGCATTTTCATATGTGAACATTTTCTGAAGCTTTTGTAAGTCACATGTAGGCGTAACAGCCGCTAGAGAGCGCTGTGTTCATAAGTGTAGAGTCTACTACCGCGTACACGTCAACTCTTGGAGATCCAGTATAAACAAGTTGCTTACTTGAGACTCAATTTCGTGCTCTGTCGGTCTGTAAGCGCACGAGTTATGCGGGTTGCAGGAGTCAGGGGGGCGTCGGGTCTTGTTAAGCGATATCCTGACCGTCCTTACCGCGTGATAACGCCAAACCTGCCTACAGTGAAGACGTGTATCAGAGCCCCTCATGCACTGCGCTGCCTCAGCACTTTGTCTGCACCTAATATCTTCGCTGAGAGTGCCGCGTAGCTATTCGTGATGAACGTGTTTCTCTAACTGCTCCCCCTGCAAAATGGATAGGAATCACACGGTTTTAAGTTACCGTTTTGAAGAATCTGCTGATTTATACTTTCCTCAATCATTGCCACGTAACATAACTGTTTGTTAGAGTCTGCACGTGGAATAAAATAAAAACAATCAACATTAATGTGATTCACAGGATACTTATTGCAACGTGTCACAGACGCAAGAAAATGAAATGCCAGACACAGTGACGAAAAAAGAACACTTCGAATTCAGCACGTCAAAGAAGCTCAGGACGGTCGCAGAGCAGTTGGGTTTAATGGTCAACGGCACAAGTTAGTAACGACTTTGTGTCACCGACTTACATGCTTCATCTGCATCAAACTATCAGTGCTAGAAGACAAGTATATAAGCTTTCAAAAACTTATTGTTCTGCCTGTCTTTTCACTAAAGACGATGAATTTAAAACTCAAAACGTTGGTAAGACGGACCAAATGTGCATACATTGCTCTTCTTTGCTGTTTGCTGCGGAGTTCAGTGACAAATCAGCTACTATGTGTTGCCACAAGGCAAAGGTGAACTTACAGCCCATTGAAGTTTGTGAAGAGCGTCGCAAACTCATAGAGAAGCATTGTGACGATAGTAAGAACTACCTAGGAAATATCAGACAGTTGAACAATGCCCTGGCATTCGCTTCACTACAGTTTAATTCTGTTGATATTACTGACAGTGGTCCATATTGTTTCAAAATACATTGTCAGGTTTATCACGCGACTGTAAATTCCCAACCTCCTGCAGGAGTTGCACCAACTTACACCTGGCTTTATACTGTATTTTGGTATTGCAACATTGTACTTTCTATTAATAATTATTTGTATTTACTTGTTCCTGCATTTCTATATTACCTATCGGTCACCAGGATACAGTGCGAATCATTCGCACGAGTCAACTAGACTGTATTGAATACCAGAAATGTTTTTATAAAGTGTTTTTATAAAGTACTGTTAATAGAGAGTGTATAAAAGCCAGAAAACATGAACAGGTTTTCCCTCAAAACTTTTGACATCGTAAGGCAGGAGAGAACGTATGATGTCCCAACTTTCGAGTTGTAAGCCTGCTAAATGCGTAACCTCTTAAAAGGTTCTCATCCAATACCAATTACGTGATGCGACAAGTGTGTATGCGAATGAAGAGCACCATGTGTCCCCGAAGCTCATGTAGGCCCATGGAGGCTACGCTGGATCAGGTAGGTAGCTCAGTTGCCGAATTCCATGAAGCCACTCTGACACCAGTTTCGCCGACAGCATCAAATTTATCTCCTTTCTTCAAGAGCATTTAGAACGACCACGATTTATCTTTTTTAGCTACGATATTCCTAGCAGGCGAGTGCATTAACGTTTTAACAATACTGTTTCGCTACACGATCACAGAATTGTGCTTGTAAAGTAACCACTATGTATCGTCCTCAACATACCTTTCAGTATATTTTCACTTCACTTTCAGCAACACGACACTCTGGCATTTAAGGCAATGGTTTTTTTTTGTGATTCAGTGTGTCTCAATATCCTCGTAGTAGTCGTATGTCCGTCGACCAGCTTCGTATACAAGTTATCGTGTTGGATTCGAATCGCTGTGTGGAACTCCACGTTTCCCTGAGCTTCACATTTATTTCTTATTTCATGTCGAGGTTTTTGGAACTGATCTGTATGTTGTGTATCTATTTGTGTTCACCTCAAAATTTTCCAGGAAGCCTTGTAGAACTACTTACCGACACAGGGGTGCATAATGTGTGAGGGTAATATTTTCCACAGGCTGCATGGTCTGGAAGCGGATACACAGGCTCCGGACCCAAGAAACCCTGGCAATGGCGCTAGGAACTTCACTTCGAGCGTCAGCAGCCCAATGGTTTCTGCTGGAGCCGCTGCTGCAGATCCAGAAAATAAACGGCAGTATCAGGAAAAGCGTCGTCGTCACGTCACAGACCAAGCTGACGCCGAGGTCAAACGACCGAGAGTAAAAGACGAGCCGCCGGAAGCAACAGAAGCACATGGAAAGAACAGAGCAGTCCCATTAAAAGTGCGTGGTATTACATGCAAAGATGTTTTCGTTAATGGACGCGAAGGAGTGTTGGTAAGTCCTGCTGTTCCCTCAGTATTCTCATCCTTCGACGAAAGTCTGCAGCCGGCCGGAGTGTTCGAGCGGTTCTAGGCGCTACAGTCTGGAACCACGCGACCGCAACGATCGCTAGGTTCGAATCCTGCCTCGGGCATGGATGTGTGTGATGTCCTTAGGTTAGTTAGGTTTAAGTAGTCCTAAGTTCTAGGGGACTGATGACCTCAGCTCTAAAGTCCCATAGTGCTCAGAGCTATTTGAACCACTTTTTTTCTAAGTCTGCAATTATCAGTCCTTTCAGTAAGTCTTATTTTGTATATGTATTTTTGTTTTGACACTACACTAAACGAAATAACTGGTCCAGCGACGTGCACAGCAATACTGCGTTTGGTCCTCCATGACTCTGAATGGTTAGGTTATTTGTTTTAGCAGTACCATATTCGTCAGACAAAACCTCGAAAGTACATTTCCATGTACAAGGTAGTTATATTTTCTAATATAAATGCCATTCATCAGGTAGATTAGAGGTTAACGTCCTATTGACAACAAGGTCATTAGAGACGGAGCACAAGCTGGAATCACTGAATGAAGGCAAAGAAAAATGGGCCACTCCCTTTTAAATGGAACCATCTTCGCATTTGTCATAATAGATTTAGGGAAATCGTGGAAAACCTAAATATGGATGCCAGGACGAGAATTTGAACAGTCGTCCTTCCCAGTGCGAATCCAGTGCGCCAAACACGGTGCCACCTGAAATATATTTAGTACGTCTACGAATGGCTATGTCTGTCTGGTGCAAAACTGAATAATTTCCACAGAAAGGGTGATTATATAGAGCAGAATTAGAGGACATACTCCGAAGTTTTATGCTGTTAATTATAATGTGATGTCGTTCTTGTTGCAATGGTTGCCTCGTCGTAGCAAGGCTCTGTGGACGAACACTGTGAATAGCAACTCGCCTGTCGATAGTGTGCAGAACATTCCATATCGAATTAAGAGACATGAAAATGGCTGCTTCCAACGCTGCATTCTTCGTTGCTGAAAAAAATCGTCCAGGAGGCGGCCACTCTTCCCTCGAACTTTGTTGCCTTTTATGGTGAAATCATGCTCTTCTTAACTAGCATTTTAAAAGTTCCAAGCATGTCTATTTCCTTAAATTGCAAAGGTTCATCGTAAACAGACATGTAGGTCATGATGTTGTAATACTACCGCAAACTGCGAAACCTTGCGCGAGATGTTTGCTGTGTGAAGATAGGTGTTGAAACAACGACACTTGCTGGAAAAGAGTGGTTGTGTTACGATATGCACTTTTATTTACAAGATCGCATGTAAATTGCTAGCACTGTGTCGAAGAGCAGCGTATAAGGTTCATCGCCTCACGTATGAGATCACTGCACTTTGTACTTTAGAGAAAATTCCTCGGTTCGACAGTATGATCAACACAAATTTTTCAGAGACTTAAATGCATGAAATTCGGCGTAGTAGTAAGGATACAGGGTTACGAACTTGAAGACAGAGAACTTCGCACCACCATAAGATTTTAGCCTTTTAGATACAATACTTGAGAAAACGGTAAGAGCAAGAAATGTACAAGGATATGAAAAGAACCTGTTAATTCTGTTTTGTACTTCGGCTGTCGTTTTGTACGGGGTATGTATCGGGTACTGTAACGAATGGTTACTACACAATTTTAACTTATCGGCTTATTTCACCGACTGTAATCCAGCCACCAGTAATCATGAAATTGCGGGTGTAAATGTCAAAAGTCATCGCCTACCTACCAATGACATGCTGTCCAAAATGTCCTCAAGTGTATTAACAACGACATTTTCAGTTCACCTTCTCCTTATGCAGTTCCATCATCACATAAGTTTTTCCCTTAAAAGCCATGACTTGGGATCGTCATCAGAAGCTAAACTTTCGCCGCTATTCTGAATATTGCAACGAATGTCTGGATTCAACTGACATTACGTTTCACATTTTATGCCGACTTCCCTGTGATGTTACTCTTGTTCGTTATAAAAACTCTTGTCTCGAATGTGGTCTTCACGTTCGTTCTTCAGATAAAATTTCTTTAGATGGCTACTAACATCTTCGATAATCTGTTTGTGGGTTTCCAGAACAAGATTGTTCACGTTCACGACTTTTTCTGTCGATATGCCAGCTGAATGACGTTCCCAAGGATCTTTTATTTAAGTCGGTTTTTTGCCGCTTTAGAAACTTACATCTCAGTCACATGCGCTTGTCTGGTCTCATACTCATTCACTAAAATCTTTTTATAGTTTGAGCGCTTTACCCACGATATTACAATTTTTTAATCCAAACTTTTTCAATGAATCTTCTTGTTTGGGTGAGCAAAGCTTTATATCCAACAAATATTAGGAAACAATAAGTAATCGTTGATCACCAAAGATTTCCCCAATCGCTCACACCGATGAATTTTCTTTCTTAATGTGCTGACATAGAAACATCATGCATCGAGATAGCTAAGTGATTGCAAATATTGTCGTAAATAATCTCCCACCCAGCACAGATACTGAAAACTTAAAAAGTGCTTCGTATATCTTGTAGGACCTCCTTTACTATGTCGAAATTCATGAAATGAGAGTGACGTATACAGTACCTACCTCCGGATGTATTTCGGAGTGATTAAGATTATTTTTGTATGTAAAAGGTTTCTAATAAACTACGTAATACATTACTGAGACCACCCTCCACCAAAACCAAAAACCAGCTATGTATCTTGGCAAATTGTCTTACTACAAACCACCATGGTTAGTACGTATGCTGTTCTTTAAAGATGTGTATGACACTTAGCAACCGATCATAAGAATCACCACTGACTGAGTGCGTTTCTCCACTGGATACAATCCACAGTTTAACATTTCGTTTCACTACTTTATTGTATCACTATCATGTTGCACAGTTCTTCTGCAGCTATTGAAATTCTTGGATGGAAGGCCTTGTGTCACTCCAACTCACCCAGGTGTCAATATCTGAGCCTTACCCACTATAGGGCCTTTCCCTATGTCAAGCTGATTCTGAGAGCAATCCTGTTGAACTTCTGCTTCCGTATCTCAGGTACGTCAAACGTCGTAGCACGCATCTCATCGGATAATCTGTTATTTATCCTTCATTTCCGGCAAACGTGAGGTGTGGCAATGTTACTTGCCTGTTAGTACGGACAATGTTCATCAGGCTTCCACAACTGTGTCCAGAAATGGGGTGGCTGGGCACATCACGGTGGGAAGAAATTTCCCGTAATTGACACTTACAGTGCTTTCTTGACACGGCAGACCGATGATTATTAAGCTTCTGAGAATCTGGGATGTCATATGCCACGCATCGTCTTCATCTGCCAAATCCCAACAATTATATTCCTGCATTCATGATCATACTAGTACTTTATTGCAGACTATGCATCCATGCGCTTTTACATGGTATCGGTGTCACACGGCAGTTTATACTTTCCTATCCCATCACATTTTAGACAGCTGTACATTACAAGAGGCAAGAAGTTACATTATAGCTGTCATGCGGAAGACAAAGAAGCAAAACTACAAACGGCCACCGTAATATTCGATCTTCTAAGAGAGTTTCCATCAAGCGGCCACAATTTAGACACATTACGATATCTTTCGTTGTTTCGCATGATTTTCACCACTGTTTGCAATATCTTTAAGAATTTTTTTATGAAATTCAAGTAAAATCTGCCAAAAGCTGATAATGACTGGAATTGTAAAATGTACAGTAGCACACTTTTATTATACTTATTACACAGGTGACAGTTTCTTGGGAGAAGAGATCTTGTGAATCCATGCCCGAATTGAAAACTGAAAGCAAAGATGCTGTAGTACCGACCATCGCCGAACTGCAATATAATCAAAATGCCCAAAGGTAAGATATTCATAGATTCTTCTGTCAACTTCATTTTGCCTGCCTGGTAGAGGATCCATATCTAAACTGAAAAGCTTCTACCTGAGTCGCAGTCTAGACAAAAATGAAACTTCTCGTTGTAAAGTGGTAAGTTCTATGAAGATACGCTAACTGTACTTACCTTTTTTCTCTTCCAAGGACCGATCATCAGACGGTACGTAAGACGGAATCCATCTATGATAATGCTATAGAAGTTTCCAGAACCGATGGTGCAAAACAACGAGCAGAATGCGTCCAATTGAAAGCAAATATTGCCCAATGTGACTGCACTGCGATCTGTGTCAAAGATCTGGACAACGTCAAGCCTAGATCTTCCAGTTCTGAAGATTCAGGTAACTATGTTTGTCACAGTCGTGAACCTGAAACACTGGAGACAGGAGCAGGACCCTTGATGACTGACGTCGAAAGTAGGTAAGAAACATGATATAGACTCCATTATGTAGTCTCTTGTAATTATAGTTTACATGTAACTAGTGCTTACTCCATTTGTGATAATGGCAGCCAACACAGAAACTGTAAGTCACTCTAAGCCACGTAATTAAAATCACCTCTAGACTTACCGCTTAGAGCAAACACCTAATTTGCTCTTCATCCTAATGTACACACCAGACATTAATGTACAAAGTGACTGAGAGCTCCTTGCTATAGTCATTAAAACTATTAAGAAATACTGTTGACTGTACTACAACGAATACATCGTCAGACATAACAATAATGCATAAATGTTATCTGTTAGTTTTGAGAAGGATGTGATCATGGAGTATCTTCACAGGCAAGTGTCATAGCAACAAGCGTTTGTTAATGAATAGGGGAAAATACTTTCCTAATGTGCGAATTCCCATTGACAAATCTGTGCGACCATTTTAGTTTTCCTCTCCATCATGTGAATCAACAGCCAACTACACTTAATGAACAGTAAGCCTTATTTCATTGTGCCTACATTTTTAATACTGGTCACAATAATTTAGTGAACACTTTATGCGCATATGATGATACAATAATTGCACAAAGTTTATAAGGGAAGCTATGGGTACTAAGAAACTGTAAAAGAATGCACATTGTAGTATCACCTGTAAGTTGGGATCTTTATTTTACAATAACTTTATCAATGCAGCTTCACCGAGTCACTTAGAAGATACAGTTAGCCACAGCTCTGTCTTCGTCTCTATGTTCTCACTGCTGTTTTCGTTGAAGTGATACGGAAGCCGTTACAGTAGTAGATCTGTTATCAGGCTCCCTATCACTACACCATCACTTTATTTGACCATTGATCTGTGATCCATAAGTGTTAGGGCAGATTGTGGCAAACAATGTCTGTATGCATGTGGGAAGTCAATAAACTTAAACTGGATAAGTGTAATGAAAGAGCCACTTACTTTCTAAGCATTTATGATTTAGACGATGGCTTATCAAACAGCGTCCCACATGCAGCAGAATGTACATGCATAATATTTGCCTATTTCCTTAGCTTAAATTATGTTTTGGTTGCCAATCTTTCGCTATCTGACAGTTTGATTTGTGAACCCACACTCTTGTTAACTGAAAGCATGGTATTCTTAGGCATGGTCTACACTGAAAAATTAAGACAGTCAAAAAATACGGTTCAGTTGAAGCGTTGCAATGTTTAGCAAGTATTAATATTCAGGTCGCTAACGCTTCATCTTTAGCATTGTGTGTGCACTGAGTGTGCTTCCAGTAATGGCCTGAATGCGACCTGTGCTGCATGATATGCCTTTTCCTCTAATTCTGACTTTTAATCAGTGAACAAAGTTCCTTTTTAGTGAGAATTAATGTGTCCAACATCTACCCTAGACAAAATGTCTCTTGCATGATAAACACACAAACCGACCGTAATTAATTGCACAGGAAAGCAAAAGACTCCGAAATTTTAAAAAGCGCTTCGTGCTGACTTTTGCTGTAAAATTTTTCCTTAGCATCTATTACCAAAGCATTTATTTTTAACTTCATCTTTGATAGCGAGATGTAAAATACATAATAAAAGAAAATTTATTAAGACATTTGACATTCAAGTATAAGGCATGCTTAATGTTCACAGTATATCACATTTACCATTTACATAAGCGATATATCTAATTTTACCAGCTGTTTATCAAATTGTTTCAGTGTTACAAACTGTAGATTAATTCATAAAACGCTATACCACTAGTGGAATCCCTCTTTAGTCCCCGGTAATAATTAGACACAATAACATCTTAACTTCGAGGGTAGTCTCAAGATTGAGGTCAAAAAGCTGTGAGTATGACATAAACCAACTATAGTAATGTAGAGTATCACTATATTGTCTGTCATAATAGACCTGTTGTCAACTATTTCTAAGACACTTAATAGAACTGACTGACCGAGTCTGAAGAAGTACATCAGGTTCTAATAACCTACCTTCTGGATATAATGACTGCATATGTGAACGTAGATTTTGTCATCGCATACATCTGATGAGAAGCTCTCTGGTTTGCAGCAGAGTGGCAGTATTATAAAACCATGACTTTTTGACGAGTGACATACTCATCATCTTCTGGCCACTAATGGTATAGCGCTGAGAAGGATGACACAATTTGAGTAATAGGAAAATAATTAAAAAAATAAGAATTAAAACAGTGCATAAATAATCAAGATGAGGCATTGTTCATTTTCTTTCAGTTTTATCATGCATTTCATAATTTTTGACCCAGAGGCGCAAGTAGAAAGATATAAGTAAGTAAAATAAGTAAAAAAATCTACAACTGTAGCCAAAATGTAACATATTTATCATAGCATAATTCGTATTATTCTGGCGAAGAAGATGATGAGTATGTCACTCATCGAATAAATCGCAGTTTTATAAAACTGTCACCTGGATGGAAACCTGAGAGATTTTCATCAGTTATAATGACTACTGGTGAGAGTGTGTAGTGGAGTGAGATATCCACATAGTACGAAAGGAGAAGAGATCATTATTGGGTAGGAGAACAAAATGTGTAGATAGTGTAGCTTAATCGAGGAAACATTTTTCTTCATCCGAAACAATGGCCTCTTTCCTTGCTGTGTGTGAGAGCTCTGTCTCACAAACATCTGTTGAGTGTACGTTACTGTAATGGATGTATCTTTCGTGCAGTGACATATTTCTGTTATATAATGAGGACATAAGAAATAAGGTGAAACATTATTCTGTACCTCTTGAACGGCACAATAGAGTCAATCACAGCTAAATTTTCCATCCATTAGATATGTCACCATTAACAGTGACAGATACCCTCACATCATGAGTCTTTTTGGATGAAATTGGAATTTAACCAAAGGCATTGGTGCAAAGTCTAATAAACAGGAATACTTGGCTTGCTTCTGTCCTCTTTCAAGGAATATGCTGGTTGTAGAAGTTTCTTGTGCCACCAGGATTGATACTGGCTTCGTCTGAGTCAAGCTCCACCATACTAGAGTGTTTAGCAACCGTGGCTCCCAGGACAAAACACTGTGACTCAGATTAGATCTGTATGTGGAGTTTGGAGACTTGGGAGCGCCATAATGGTCAACTGGTGCATTACGTCAATGTAGTGTGCTTCAGTGGTTCAGTTGGTTAGTCTGTTGATCCTGAAATTAATGGTCCTTTCCATGGTGCCGTATCCATTTCATATTGTGCACCTTCGATGTTCCTAAGTCATTAGCCATCGTGTCCTTTCCACAAGAAGTTTTGATCAACATAAAATGCATCAGAATGTCTCTCCATTTTATGAATAGGAATAATTTCATTATCTAATCAGTTCTTTCTTCTACCAAACAGGATTTTTCAATAAAATTATGTACTGTATTGTTTCCCAGCATGTTATTTACAATAGTTGTTGCTCTGGAAGAATGTTCTTGATTAAAGTGTCTGGTACTTTGTATTAGAGATAAGTGTTACTATTAGTTCCAGATATTTCTGCCTTGTCTAAATTAATTTTAGCAAGTTATAGTTCTTTGTTTCCATAATTTATTTCATGCAACTGTGTAATTTTGGAAAATGAGAAGGAGTTTTGTGATTAGTTCTATACTAAGAAACACACTACAAGTCTAATTTTATGATTTTATCGAACAACCAAACAGTGTCCTTACTTTAACAATTTTATCTATTTCAGGTTCTATAAGTTCCTGTCCAACACCACTTCTCTTTGTCTGGTTATTTTGTACTGTTGAGCAGGACACCGCCAGTGTGAGTGCTGTTGCAGGAGATAATTATGTGTTACCTGAATCCCTGAATGAAATGTGTGGAAATGTGAGTGTGCCAATGCTTACAGTTTAGCTACTCAGAGGGAAATTGTGGCTCAAATGTGAGTTGGACAAGCTATCGCTACAAACAGGGAAGGAACAGTGAAAGACAATCTATACATTTTGCAAGAAGATGAAGACTTCATGATATTTTGTAATGACTCTTTTTCTGTTTTTTTTGGGTCTCATGATAGTAGTCAATTGTCAAGTACTCAGAAATCCTTGCCTTTCACTACACTGTGAAATCTGTGTAAAATCTTCCATTTTAACGGTTTAAATCAGCAACACAACAACTGTGTGAGAATATAAACCCCCATGACCAAGGACAGTTCTTAAAATGTTGTGATACTATGGACATAGGGCTGCAAGGAATTCTGTTTTCATTGACCTGATGATTTGATAGCAATAGCAATATGTTACAGTGAAATGCAGTAATGGTATTCTACTGTTGTATGAATATATTTGTTAAAATAAAGAGTATTAGACATATTTTAAAGCAAACGCATGGTTTTTTTGTCCTGTTACATCACAAACAGAGCAATGTCTCAATACCAACAATATCAGTAGGTAGCAATAAAGATAACCCTGCCAGAAAGACATAAAGTAATAAAAAGGATTTTTTTTAAATTTGCAGAAGAATTATGTAAACATATTTTGCATTACAGCCAGTGAGTGACATAACTTTTATATCGAAAATATGAGTCTCAATATACTTCAAAAATGTTCAGCTAAACTTAACATAGTGATTTCAAAATTGAGTCTCCCAGTGGTGCACCCAGCACAATCTTCAGTAACCTTTACCCACAAGTGTTTTCTAATATAGACACAAATATAATAGATAAAACCTAGAATTTAGCCAATAAGAGGTGAGCTTAGTGTGCAAACTGTACATTATGGATGTCTGCATTGCCTGTGAATGCATATTTATTGAAAATATCGGGGTTTTGAGAAGACACAACACACATGGCTTTTCTACCAACTATCTGAATGGCAGCAATGAACCAGAGGTCAGAGAATAATACAACACTTTAGTGATGAAAATATAGTTCTATATCATTTGTATACATAGGTCGAAATATTTATTGAAACATTTCTATGCATTTTTGTTTCTGTTCATGTATGTGCAAATGAGAAAAACAAATAGCATTCTCCATCTTTTTACAAAATATCTTCCATGTAAATCAAAACATTTCCCTCCCTTTTTGAATGAGCTTTCGAACATGAATTCTAGATATTAAAACCAAATGTAAGACTGTACAGCCATTTCATTAAGTTTGCGCCAATACATTATTTGCATCTGCATCTTAAAGACCATGGTCTGATACACAAAAAATGCCCAGCATTATTATATGACATGTTGAACATTATGTCACTACACCAGTATTCTGGTGGTTAGATCGGTGAATAGTACTATTGTACCTCATGAGAAGATGGTGTCTATGTAGGTTTCTATTGACAGAAATTACATCATTTTCTTCATACACTGCTCACTAGAGTCATTCTAAATATTCTGATGACACAAATTGTGTATAATGCCTTTATATCCTTATTGTAATTCATAATATTTGTGTGACATAGAACTATAAAGGCCCAGATATCAAATTACTCATAACTTCTCATTAGTAATTTAGTGTTGTATACCAAACTGACAACACAAATGAACAGTTATAAAGATCAGGGCAGGGTGGAGAGGATTAAGAAAGGGATGTTGTTAGTAGTGATGTCTCCAGTGAGTACACAGATCCAACAAAAAGGCTCTAGCTGTCAATGTGGAATATTATGAATGAAGGTATTTGAGAAGTGCTACTTAGGGCTAATACCTGTATTAAATACACAGCGTATTCGTATTTTAGACATCTAAGCCAGAGGAAGCTTAGAAGAATATAAAATATATCAGAAACACTCAATCTATGTCATAGTAACCAAGAAACGAAACAAAGGTATAGAACACAAAGAAGAATCCCAAATACACTACAATGAATTTATTATTATTCTGTACAATGTAGTTGGAGTGGACACTGATTTAAAATTCTTGTTTCCCAAAAATAATGCACACAAAATAACATATGGTTATGTTGAGTGGACACAAATATGAAATCCTTGTTTCACTTCAATGATATCACACATATGGTTCTATGAAAGACTATTCTACAGCGGCACATTCCACAGACTTTGGTTTCCTGAGGGAAATTTATAGTATCATCTGAATGTGGCTGAAAAATTCACACTTATTTGGGGCATGTTGTACTTACATATCTCAAAAGAATTGTGAAAGAAATCATAAATATTATTAAAACCCAACATTTCCATGATTATTTTATAATGATTACTTACCTTCTTATGTGTCTGATAATAACCAGCAGTTTTCAGATGCTTAACAAGCGTGGATGTTCATTACACTGTATGTGTTTTAAAAGCTGGCCACGGTGGTCTCGTGGTTCTAGGCGCGCAGTCCGGAACCGTGAGACTGCTACGGTCGTTGGTTCGAATCCTGCCTCGGGCATGGATGTGTGTGATGTCCTTAGGTTAGTTAGGTTTAAGTAGTTCTACGTTCTAGGGGACTGATGGCCACAGCAGTTGAGTCCTAGAGTGCTCAGAGCCATTTGAACCATTTTTTTGTTTCAAAAATTATAATGTGTAACAGTGTAGATTATCAGTACCATAAATATTTGAGATATGAACCAACACAATTAAATATAATTACTACTATGTGAAATCATTACGATACTCTGATCACAATACACGAATGTTTTCCTTTTTTTAGAGTGCTGATTGATTTGAGAGTCTCAGCAATAATGATCGTTTCCTGTGAATACAAGTTTTCCAAAGAAAAAGTGTTCTATGTGTTTTCTACAAAAAGAATTACTTCTTTTGTGTTACAACTTCACTAACACAACAAAGTAAAAAATGTTTACTATCAATAAAGAAATCTTTGCCAGACAGATATAAGCAAATGTAAATCGGAATCATGCTATAGTATCCAGGAGAATATCACAAACGTATTTTGAAGGAAACTTGGTAAGTGTTATTTGTTTTAAGATAATTGTCAGAATCCCAGTGCACGAGATTAAAAAGAAAATCAGCTTAAATCAATTTGGCGATTTTAGCACTTAGTCTCCCTACTTTGGACATAAGTCCTGTCATCAGTAATCTTTAGTCTCTACCTTTTTCTATTGTATGTTGTAATATAATAGCTAAATATTTTAGGTTAGAAATTTAGTTGTTAGCCTGTTGCATAAACGCGACAGTTTGTGTACTCAGATAGCACAACTGTCTCTATTAAACACAAGAATCTACTGGTACCTTAGGTATCGTAAGCAGAAGAAGTTCAGAAGAATCTAAACTACATCATAAATATTCATTCCATATCACTGTAACACTCAAAGAAGACAGAGAGACAAAACTAAAATATAGTAGCTGAGGTATGAAAGACAAAGTCTAATATAAAGTACACTACAGTGAGTTATAACTGTATGTAAAATAGCAGAAGTGTACGCTAATATGAAATGATCATTTTATTTCAGTCTTGTGTGCAGAATGAAATCTATCAGGATAATAAATTAGTCCACCATTACGTGGTATACAATTTTGTCCCATTAACATCGTCTGCTGCTGTCTAGAGTATGAAACAGAAATAATAGATTGATATAATAATAAATAACGTTAAGCAGTGATGGCGTAAGTATCCTTGCAGAGGGAATACCTGCACCCTTCAGTACAGCTGCAATTGAGAGATGTTGAATAAAGCAGGCTCCAGCTTTATACTAGGAGTCTAGACTAGGTGACTAGCTGAAAGGAAAATTACATAGCCTTATGTTTAACTGGTAAATTACATATGAGTACAGTAACTTGTAAGATTATGAGAAAAACAGTTCTGTTACCCATGGATCCTATGTTACTATAGAAAACTGTCGCTCACACTTTGAATAATCAGCTGAAGAGAGCGGCATGAACATTAGATAACAAATAGTCCAAAGGAGGCGACTCAGATTCTTAGAATTGTACTTTTCATACTACAGATGTGAAAGACTGTCAACAAGTTGAACACAAAAATCTATATTACATCATTCCACGTCAGCTCTGATGAAAAATGTACCAGTAGAGTGACTTTACTGACAATAATCTGACAACGCTGAAGACACTGCCCTCCACAAACTTCAAGGACAGTCTGTCTCTGACCCACAGTACAAGTTTGAACTTGGTCTGTGTGTGACTTTCTCTACAAAAAGAACAGTACTGGCTGTTCCGTTTATGTATTGTATTAAGGAAGCTTTTGGTTTACCAAATTTGTGGCATTAAACTATTTCTTGGATCTTGGTGAATTCATGAATGTGACTTAAAAATATTTCAATGTCTATCGGGATACATTCAGCATCAAAAGAATGAAAATGTCATGAGGATGACTCAGGTCAGACAGTCAGATGATCTAAGGAATGATGGGCAATAAATTAAATTTCCATCGTTTTACGCTTTATGAAATTGAAATTCAAGATTTGTCGTTTAGGTATTTTTATGTTAAGCTAGTGTCAAACAACAACACAACTCAGGTAAATTTCTTCAGAGGAGTACTTCCAAGGACTTCCTCCTCTCAACAGAATACAAAATGTGTCAAGTTTGCACTATCATGTTATTAACTAAGGTAAATTATTTATTTTAGAATATAATCTGGAAACAAATTATCAAAGTGAAGAGTGGTATACTAATCCATCTCATCTCATTTATTCATTCCCATCAAAAGCTTTTTTTGTGAAGCATTTGATTTCGTGCTACAGTAAACATCTATTCGCCACATCTCGTTTTTTGTAACAGTTTTGTTTCCCAACATGTAAACCTATTCGAACGGACGTTTATTCACACAGTCCATAATAATTACAGAAGATTTTTAAAAAAAATTACAGGTGTGATTCTTCAAGTATTATCAACGGGTATGTTGTGAATAGCCTTACAGGTTTGCCACCGGATGACTTTGTGCAAATTCCACAAAATTTCATCGGAGCAACTTTCCGACGTCCTCAGTTGGTTCAACCTTGCTGATGGCTAGGTACGACTGACGGTATCCGCACTTCGACGTCCTGTATATAGAACACACTCGCGAAGAATGTGCAGAATCGGAAATCACGCGTGCTCAATGATTTGCAGACAGATGACGTCATACTAAAACGCTTTCTGCCGAAAATGGCAGTGCGCGTGCGCTGTACATTTTGTTTACTAACAGTGCGGCCAGATGTCACTCACTAAACAACTATACTAGAACAAATGTTAGGACAGGTCTGTTATCGAAAAAATCTTAATTTTGTCGTCGTGACCAACTCAGAGTTCCAGGCTGTGCTCAGTTCAAATCCCGCACGCCTGTTGATGAGATTATTGGCTGTACTGGTATGTATTGCTTCCTTAATGACACAATCCCAGAAAGCTAATGCCGGGAATGAAACTACCGTCTTTTCATAAATTATACGATGCCCTGTATCCAGACAGTATTGTGCAATTGCCGACTTTTCCGATTGACGTAGGCGTGTGTGACGCTGATGTTTATCACAGCTTCTACTGTGCGACGAGTCTGGCCTATATATGCTGCCCCACATTGATAACGAATCTGCGATTTTCGGCAGAGGGCGTTTTAGCATGGCGCTATCTATCTGCAAATCATTTCGCCTGAGTGATTTTTACGCCTGCGCATTTTTCGCTCGCGTTTTCTATGTACAGGGCGTCGATGTGCATCACCGCCAGCCGTACCTAGCCACCAGCAACGATTGTGCACACATCTTACTGGACTCGGGTAGGACTGCTGGCCCCAGATCGAATTCGCCTGGCGGATTAACGACGAGGGCCCATGTACCGGCCAGTCTGGATATGCTTTTTAGGCGGTTTTTTACATCCCACTATGTGAATACTGGGCTGGCCCCCATGTCCCGCCTCAGTTACACGACTCGCAGACATTTCAACAAGTTCACACTATTGCATGGCTTAAACTAGACGCAAACAACCGGGGTATACTCGTTCTATCCTGGGATGTTTCAGAGTAGCCAACCAACCAAATCTGACGCTAACCGTGCCGACACTGTGCAGCATTAGGAAAAAGGCATTAGCAAAAGAAGAAGATTATGCATACAGTAAAAGCTTTGCACTATCCTTTATTTTAACTTTCATGGCACAGAAATCAAAAATTGGCTGTGAGGCTTGCGTATATACACTGTCGAGTCACATTAATGTAACCACCCGTCAAAAGCCTGAATACCTATCTTTTCCAGCGCAGACTGCTATGAGATGTGCAGAAAGAGAGTCAGTGAGGTTCTGGAAGCTACCAACAGGTATATGGAGGTATGGAGCCATGCCAACTCCAGTGCCATGGCCATTTGCGCTACATTTCTTGAGGTGGTCCCACAGATTCTCAGTTGTATTTAAACCTGGGAAGTTTGGTGGCCCCAGGCACCCCTTAGACCAAACGTGTACAGCTCAAGCAGTGTGACACGTTGCATTGTTCTTGAATGTTTATGTATAGGACAGCATACTCAGATTTTAACTCAAGCACTGTCTCTTCCTACATATCTACAATTGACGCCTTATCCCTTACCATACTGACTTAATAAGAGTATGTGAAGGTTTGTGTTCCTTCCAAACATATGCCAGTATGAACTCTATCATACTGAGCATACTGTCCCATTTGTATCATGCACACAGCATTTCAGTAACAAGAGACTGGAAATTCTCTCTTTCAACCATCACATCAGAGTCTTGGGGAAAGATAAGGTGGTAGGCCTACATTCACACGTTTAGATCTACTTCCTGTCAAACTGTACGAATTGGCGCATAGAAGTAATCTGCTAGCATATAGCTGAGACTCGAGTTCTGTCTGCTGTTGTGCTGTGGCCTAGTCCAACGACAACGAGTCCAGTAGGTCTGGAAGACATCTTGTGGACAGCGGCTCCTGCTGCTGCGGCAATAGTACATCACAGAGCACCTGTGTGTCCTCCTCTGTAACAATAACAGCGAAGTCTTAAGTATAATGACATGAACATATAATTTTAATAATAATAATAATAATAATAATAATAATAATAATAACAGTAATTAGATATGGATGGAAAAAATTCTTAATATTAGTCTCATTCTTCTCAGCCGATCACTGTGGCGGATGGTGTTTCCTACTGGTCAACTCTCTACGAAGTGGAAACAGAAAGAAATGGTTCTTACGCAACTGAATTATAGAATCTAAAATTGCTGGAGGGGTGGAGGACTGAGTATACATGAACTTGGTCGAAATGTCAGTGCCCCAGTGCCTCCCCCCACCCATGGCTTAGCGTGATGACGTCACCTATCGTCATTGGTCACAGGGAATAGGGAAGGATTGGGAGGAGGGAGGGGTGAGGGTATTAAGGGAATGCTGATATGATATGCACCACTGCTTCAGCTGTAATATGAGACCGAATGCGAGAAGTGCTAACGGACGCCGAGTCAGCGATCTTTCCAAGAATTGCCAGTCCCCTTCAGCTTGTCTCATGTCCCTGCAGGTTAACTGCTAGTCATCATGTACTTCTATGACTTGATTATGTTTCCTACGTGATATTCAGGAGATATCATGTTCGTTGGATTAAACAGAGTATTCTCACATCGGAAACAGGTAAGTTATTCGGTTAAAAATAATTCATACAGGGCACCACTATAGAATGAAAGTAGATAACGGTAAAATTTTAATTTCACGAGCGCATACGTCAGAATATAAAAGTAATTCTCGTTACGTATTCTTCAAGTAATGCAGACATAAAGAGGTAACGTTCTTCCATCCTCTCTTGGTAACTCCTTCGTAGCATATCAGAAATTCGACATCGTTACTAAAAAGTTCGTAAACGCCAAAACGTAATGTCACAGCTGTCTGGCACGAAATATTTCACTGTTACCTGATTTACAGGAAGCCTTGCATGTACTGAAAAGATAAAACTGCCGCTAACCTCTGTCGAGCATTCTGTTTAAACAAACATTCATTTAGTTGATAAATGGTTTCTGCTTTTCATAAGTGATTTTTGCTTTTTCTTTTTGCACATTCAATCTATCACAAGTGCTAATAGTAGGTATCCTCTTGCCTAACTTGTCACAGGTAGAAACTGTGTCAGAACGAGGACATCAAAATAACATATTGAAGGTATTGAACAATTCATTAATGAGATTGTAGCGTACATTAATTTGATGCTCCTCTACCAAAATATCCTACATTCTTTTCGTAGTCGAGTTTCAAGCAGATATCTCTTTGACAAATTGTTATGGAATGAATAAGAAAAACCCCTTGATTTAAATAAGGTTATTTGATGTTCAGTTAGGTATGTGAATGACCAATGAAGTGCACGAACCTTGTTATTGTGCTTTACTTTCTTTTTCACTAGAGAACTATTTTTTTCAGATCATATGCTGCTGTACAGTGCCCAGTCGAAGTCGATAGATGACATGAAAACCCATGAATTTACCTGTGTTGTGGTAGCATCAGCAGTCACTAGGGCTTTATAATGAAATTTGGTATTATGTGGAAAAGGTGAACTGGATAGTGAACTTGCGTCGTCATTATTACCTGCTCCTTCTGCATGCACTACTGTATGCGTTCTCTGCTGGTTAAATTTTCAACTGTGATACGATCAGTCGAATAGGAATACAGTGAATTTTCTATTCCAGTATATAGATCTCTGAGGAAAGTTGTTCCCTTTGTTCAAATGTTGTTGACAGAAAGCGACGCAGTGTATTGCATCTGTAACCAAAGGGAGAGGACTTCATTTCCCCTACGCACCTGCCAAGAAACTCAGATTGAAAAATTCACTAGAGGATAAAAGGAAAGAATGCAAAGAAAGGTAGCCTGTAGCCAGCGCCAACACATTTAGCGGGGAAAGGGTTACGTGTTCCTAGCGAATCAGCTTTCTTTCTTTTTTGTCGTCTTTGCTTTTTACACTTCTAGACACTGTCTTCTGAATTCACTACAGAATAACAGGCACTCAGTTATAAAACAGGCTAGGAAGAGAGCTGCAGGTCCAAACAATAACTAAGGAGAGTAAGAATAAACATTCAGGTTTCATTTAACACAAAAATAGCACTTATCAAATGACAAAGGCTTCTTTTGATTGACGCATTTTTAACTGTGGTTGTATGACCACCGTATCTCTGGTCTGCAATAACACAAGACAAGGGTTGTTTCCGCCTTATTTGATTAATGCAGAAGACACGTCTTAGGCATGGGTGTAAGTATGCCCTGAAACCACGAGAACGAGAAAAAATTTGCAATATTTGTTTTCGTAAAGAACCATTAACCAACAAAAAAATTTTAACTATCGAGTGATTTCAGTTAATTGATTTTTCTGCGATCCACTTACCTCGTTACTACTCGCTTCGACATTCCTTCGGTCATTGAAAGGAGTAACCGTATTTTGTTTTTCTCTAATGAACAAATTTCGGAAAACAAAATTCTATATTTCGGTCTTCTCTATGCCATCTTCCGCTTCGGTGCCAGTATGGTCTCTGAGAGAGAATATGGTTGGCCAAATTCTGCTTTCCAATTTTTGAATGCTTCCAGCACCGATCATCTTACGCTCGTTGCGGCTTCATTCAGTAATTGCTGCTCAATTAAGCTCACACTTTATTTCATCTGTGATGAAGTTGTTTAGCTCTGGTAGAAAGATTCTAGCACTGTTATTGAACCACGGCTGTTCTCTCCTATGTTTCAAAGCCTTGTTCGCCACAATATGTTCATAAAGTTGTGCAGAGATCGGGATGCTGAATGACGAGCGAATGTCAGGATTCTAGGATTTGATTTGTGGACTATTACGGCAGGTTATTTATCATTGTAGTGTCACCGCCAGACACCACACTTGATAGGTGGTAGCTTTTAAATCGGCGGCGGTCCGTTTGTATACGTCGGACCCGCGTGTCGCCACTATCAGTGATTGCAGACCGAGCGCAGCCACAAGGCCGGTCTAGAGAGACTTCCTAGCACTCGCCCCAGTTGTACAACCAACTTTGCTAGCGATGGTTCACTGACAAAATACGCTCTCATTTGCCGAGACGTTAGTTTAGCATAGCCTTCAGCTACGTCATTTGCTATGACCTAGCAAGGCACCATTATCAGTTACTATTGATATTGTGAATCATGTACTGTCAAGACCGACGTTCATCATTAATGGATTAAAGTTAAGTATTCCACCAGCTACATCCGTTTTTATGAATTCTAATTTCCTTGTCCTGTTCCAGACCTCACGCCAGCCTGCGTGAGCTAAAACGCGTGCATTTCGGCCTCCTCTAATAACACGGTGTTGGCCCTCCTGCCAACCACAACATTGGCGACGAGGCAAAACCGCGTTCTTATCGATATTGCCCTGATTTACTTGTGTAATGGTTTCGCTACAATCTCCAGATGTACTGTCCGAATTGTATCGCTTACAGAATCAGCAGACGCAGGCCTTACTGGATGGCCTTGGACAACTTGTCCAGGGTCAACGTGCGATGCAAAACGATGCGGCAGCAGCCGCTCCATCGCTAACGCGGCCACAATACGCAGTTGCACCAACTTTTCGACCTTTTGATGCTGCACTGGAAAGCTGGACGGAGTGGTCACGCCAATTTGGATTCCATCTCGCCGCCTACAGAATTCACGGTAACGAGCGGCAGCCTTTTCTCCTTTCATCCGTCGGGGTACAAACGTACCGTGTGATAGTCAAATTATTTCCCCGACGCGACGTAGTAACTCTGTCCTACGACGAAATTGTCTCTGCATTAGATGCATATTTCAAAGAATCAGTCAATGTAGTTGCCAAACGGTATACCTTCTTTTGTACAAAACGTACGGCGGGTCAGACTATTCGGGAGTGGGTTGCAACCATGCAAGGCCTTGCTAGGGATTGTGCGTTTGAGTGTCAATGTGGACTCCCTTATTCAGATACTATGGTACGTGATGCAAATGCACAGGACCTTTCTGATGTTCGTATAAGGGAGAAGATTTTGAAACTAGTCAATCCCTCCCTTCAACAAGTGATGGACATATTGGATCGGCAGGACACACTTGACTTTGCTCAGGAATCATTTGAAACTTCGTCACCCGTGTGACAGGTTAACCGGCCCGTTGGGCGAGCTGCACGGAACAGTAAGCAGTCCTCGCGCCCGGCCGCACCGCTTTCGCCAGGCTCTCAGTCACGTGCGCCGCTCCGGCAAGCAAATACAGTGCTAAAATTATGCCCGCGGTGCGCTACTAGACATTCACGTGAGAATTGTCCGTCACGCGAAGCTGTTTGCTTTTTCTGTAATAAAAAAGGAGATGTTCAGAGTGTTTGCCAGAAAAAGCTCAGATAGGAAACTCACAACCATTCCAGGCCCTTTGATTCGCGCCGGATTCGAACCAAGGATACTAAGGCTCGCGAAACTTCGCCCATGGAAATTCATGTAGTTCATTCCACTCCGTCCAGTGCCACTCTCTCTAACAGTGACGGTGTTCGTCCCACAAATAGTGTGCGTCGACATCGCCGGAACTCCCGTCAAGTTGCAAGTGATTTTTTACCAGTGTCAGTTCACATAGCACGAGACAATCGCTCTTGTTGGCAGCAGGACAATAAACTTCTTGTGGACTGGGACATTGACGGCAAAGTAGTACCAACCAGCTCGATACTGGGCCTGCAGTTTCACTGATCAATCAAGACACTTACAAACTGCTGGGCGCACCTCCGTTGCGTGCCTCAAATGTTAAGTTAACTAGCTATTCAGGTCAAGATATCTCTGTGTTAGGACAGTGCAGCCTTCTTGCAACATACAAAGCACAAACAAAACTTGTGTCATTTTACGTCCTTCATTCTTCTTCTTCAGTGTTCTTGTTTGGTTTCGATTTATTTGAGTTGTTTAACTTGTCTATAGTAAATCAGGTCCTATCAGTGAAGCAGACTGTGGCTTCAGACAGTGTTTCTCGTCTATGTGAAGAATTTGTAGACATTTTTGCTCCGGTCCTCGGTTGTGCTAAGAACTATAAAGCACATTTGGAGCTAAAAGTAAACGCGCAACCGAAATTTTTCAAAGTGCACAATGTTCCCCAAACATTGCGTGATGAGGTCACAAAAATATTACACGATTTGGAATCACAAGGTGTAACTGAACGTGTGCAGGCTTCTCTCTGGGCATAACCCTTAGTAATTTTGCCAAAACCTTCGGGAAAATTGAGACTTTGTGTGGACTTCAAGGCAACAGTGAATCCACAACTAGTGATTGCAACTTTTCCTTTACCCTGCCTGGAAGATCTTTTTGACAAAATGTGCCCGGGTAAATGTTTCTCGAAGTTGGACGTCGCAGATGCATACTTGCAAATACCAGTGGACGAAGAATCCCAGCGCGTTTTGGTGGTTAACACGCATCTTGGGTTGTATGAATTCAAACGACTACCATTCGGGTGTGCATCCGCCCCTTCATTATTTCAGCAATACCTACTAACTGTTTGTGCGTAGGTCTCTACTGCAGCAAATTATCTGGACGATATTGTGATCTCCAGAAAGACGGAAGAAGAACATTTGGCCAATCTCAGAACATTATTTCAGGTCTTGCGACAAAATGGTCTTCGCTTGCGGAAGGACAAATGTGTGTTTTTTGCTCGTGATTTGCCATACGTGGTACATGTACTCAATGCGCAAGGCATACATCCCAGTCCCACGCACCTTCGCGCCCTACAAGACTTGCCTTCGCTGCAGAATTTGAAGCAGCTACAGAGTGTGCTGGGAAAAATAAATTACTATAACAGATATATGCCACATGCCTCTTCCATTACAGCTCCGCTTCATCGCTTACGCCGTAAAGGTGTTCTGTTCGTCTGGACGACGGATTGCGAACGCGCCTTTCGCCAGTTGAAATTGGCGTTGCTTTCCTATACTTGCCTTACGCCATTCGATCCCCAGAAGCCCCTTTTGTTGATGGTGGAAGCATCGGATTTCGTGATCGGTGTTGTGCTTGCGCACAAAGATGGATCGCACGATGACCCTATTGCCTTTGCGTCCAAATTGCTCTCGTCAGCGCAAAGAAATTAGTCATAGATGGAGAAAGAAGCATTGGCTCTCGTATTTGGTGTTACAAAGTTTCATGATTTCTTGTATGGTCGTCACTTTACCATAATCACAGACCACAAACCTTTGACATGGCTTTTTCATCCGACCAAGCCTGTACCTCCACGTACAGCTCAGAATTTCATTCGCTAGTCTATTTTCCTCTCGCAGTACCGCCACGATATCTTGTATCGGTCAACTGCTAAGCACAGAAACGCCGATGCGTTGTCCCGCTTGCCTGTTGCTGAGGATAGGGCATTCTATTCCTCCGAACTTGCTTGCATGTTCATTGATGCGGAAACCGTGGTCGAATCATTTCCGATTGATTTTCGTCGTGTAGCTACAGCCACAGCTGCCGACCCTATCCTTGCTACCGTTCTGCGTTTTGTTGCTACGCAATGGCCCTTGTCAAAGTCACGGATCGGGGATCCGTTGGTTCGCCGAATTTTTGCTCACCAGGAGAGCCTTTTTGTACGACGTGGTGTTTTGCTGTTGCGTTCTGATAATGATCAGTCCAGGGTCGTGGTACAACGTTCGTTACAGTCCTCTGTCTTACAGCTTCTCCACCAAGGACATAGAGGTATAGTGAGAACGAAACAATTTGCTCGTCAGCACTGTACTTGGTTCGGAATCGATGCCGCGATTACGAGTATGTGCTCTTCTAGCATGGTGTACATCGATTTTGCTGATCCATTCTGGAATGCTCGATGGTTGGTTGTGGTAGGTTCATTCAGTAATTTTCCTTTTGTTGTCCGGATGTCTTCCACGACGTCATCTGCCACCATCCAAGCGTTATCTGCTATCTTTTGCATTGAAGGTCTTCCACAGACAATTCTTTCCGACAATGGCTCACAATTCATGTCCACAGAATTTCAGTCATTCAGCAAGACCAATGGTATTCAACACCTGACGTCCGCGCCGTTTTCGCCACAGTCAAACGGTGCCGCTGAACGATTGGTCAGGACTTTCAAGTCACAGATGTTGAAAGAGTCGCATTCTCGGGAGGACGCGTTATTGCTCTTTTTGTCCTAGTATAGCTCTCAGCCCCGAGATGGTCGCTCGCCGGCTGAGTTGCTCCACGGTTGTCTTTGCTACATCCGCCGCATCAGGTTCCTGTGCAGCGGCAGACACCTGCTTTTTCTCCAGGAGACGTTGTCTACTATCGCCACTATCGAGGTTCACGGCGTTGGCTCGAAGGGCGCATTCTTCGCTGCCTCGGCCGCGCTATGTATCTGGTGTTGGGGGCCTCTGGTGAGTTGTGCCGGCATCTCAACCAGCTGCGCCTCTGTCGTCGCACGGGATCTGGCGCTCGCCATCTGCTTTCAACGACGGTGCCGTCCTATCAGCGCCCTCGGGACCCATCTACTGGCTCGCCTCAGCCCTAGGTGTTACCGACGCTGCCTTCCATTTTGCCCCATGGCGAAGCGCCGCCGCCGCCGCCTCCGCCGCCTCCTGTTCTCCCGCCGACGACGCCAGCAGTGAACGCGTCGCTGCAGCCGCCGGGCGCCTCCCTGGGTCACGTGCAGCCGATCGCTTCCCGTGACCAGTTGTCCTCCGACAGGGATCTCTTGCCCGCTCCGGACCATATTTCGCCTTCGGCCGTCGGCTGCCCCGGCGCGATGGAGGTCGACCCTTAAGCCCCTCCTGTCTCTCTGTGGGGGCATATTCAGCATGTTGGCGTGCACCCTGGAGCAAGTTTTCAGGCGTTTCCTAGCTCCCCGCGGTCCGAATGGCAGAGTGCGGGTGGCACAGCCTCGCCTGTTGTTAGGCTCCCCACCTTGTCGCATACGTCAACATGGGGTCCTCCCCACGGCGGGCGGAAGCCTTATGCCACAACCGTACGCCGATTTGCGGGGGAGGAATGTGGTGTCACTGCCAGACACCACACTTGCTAGGTGGTAGCCTTTAAATCGGCCGTGGTCCATTAGTATACGTCGGACCCGCGTGTCGCCACTATCAGTGATTGCAGACCGAGCGCCGCTACACGGCCGGTCTAGAGAGACTTCCTAGTACTCGCCCCAGTTGTACAACCGACTTTGCTAGCGATGGTTCACTGACAAAATACGCTCTCATTTGCCGAGACGTTAGTTTAGCATAGCCTTCAGCTACGTCATTTGCTACGACCTAGCAAGGCACCATTATCAGTTACTATTGATATTGTGAATGATGTATGGTCAAGACTGACGTTCATCATTAATGGATTAAAGTTAAGTATTCCAACAGCTACATCCGTTTTTATAAATTCTAATTTCCTTGTCCTGTTCCAGACCTCACGCCAGCCTGCGTGAGCTAAAACGCGTGCATTTCGGCCTCCTCTAGTGACACGGTGTTGGCTCTCCTGCCAACCACAAAAATCATTGGCCTGGTGGAGAGATTCCTATAACCCAAAACTCCCATGTGCAAAAGGGACATATCACTTGTCCGAATAACTGTTTTCTTAGTGCAGAGCATGCCCGATCTTTCTAGGGGCCCCTAAACTTCTTCCTCTCGATTGCAGTGGACGAGAATCCGTATCTGAATTAGTCACAAAATTCTTTGAGCCTCTAGCTAAGATCTCCAACGCGGCTCCAAACCCGACGAATGCGGTTAATTAGAAGTAACGCTGTAAACAATGAGTTGTGCTTTGAATGCACATACGCTGCTAGCGGACTTCACGTATTCAACCAAACCTCTAAACAAAGTGACGACGATTTCAGAAGCCAGGAGGCAAACATCATTCCTGCCGCAATGAGCTACAATTTGCAGCTGGTTGCACTCAGTGTATTCAGTAGTCGGACGAAACTACTCTTCACATACCGATTGAAAACTGGCATTTTTTTCCCTTCTTGTTTACTATTTTGTAGGGCAGCCAATTTGCCCAACTAACGTAGGATCTCCCAATTACCAACGTCATACCAACCCTCGGCACTTATCTGGAGTTTGCAGAGGAATCAGCGACTGAGCTATAGACGAGACATCAAGTGCTGGCTCAGATGTACAATCTAAGGAAAAAAACAAAAAAAGGCGTACCGCGAAGCAGTTGTCAGAATGGGACGGAAATCAGTAGATGTGATATACATGTATAGGCAAATAATTGATTACAATTTTAGAATAATCGCATGACGTATTCAACAGAGAGAGCTTCACAAACTGAGCAAATCAATAACGCGTTGGTCCACCTCCAGCCCTTACGCCTTATTCGGCTCGGCATTGATTGATAGAGTTGTTGGATGTCCGCTAGAGGGATATCGTGCCTATTTCTATCCAACTGGCAGCTTAGAACGTCAAAATCCCGAGTTGGTATGAAGGTTCTGCCCATAAAGCTGCCAAAGTTCTCAACTGCAGTTAGATCCAGCGACCTTGCTGACCCAGGTAGGGCTTGGCAAGCACGAAGATAAGCAGTAGAAATTCTTGCAGTGTGCAGCCGGGTATTATTTTGCTGAAATGTAAAACCACGATCACTTGCTGTGAAGTGCAACAAAACGGGGCATAGACTATCGTCGAAGTACCGCTGTGCTGTAAGGCTAGCGTAGATGACAGCCAAAGGGGTATTACTATGAAATGGTAAGGTACCCCAGACCATCACTCCTGCCTGTCGGGCAGTAAGGTGGGCGACAGGCAGGTTGGTATCCTACCGCTGTCTGGGGCATCTGCAGACACATCTTTGCTGGTCATTGGGATTCAGTTGGAAGCGGAAATCATCACTGAAGACAGTTCTATTGCAGTCAACTAGATTCCATGCCAAATGTGCCCCTCACTACTGTAAAAGTAGTTGTTGATGTAGAGGTGTCAATGGTAGGCGGTGCAAGGGACGCTGTGAGCTCAGCCTCTTTCTGTGAGCTGCCTATTAATGGTCCTTGCGGTCAATGAAACACCAGTTGCACGTCGGATCGATGACAATTATGAATCCGTGGCTTTGGGTGCCTCTCTGACGATTGATCGGTCTTCACGTCATTTTCTCTCTCAAGGTGACCGCTTTCTTCTTGACCATGTTTTCGAGCATGGTTCACACATTCCTACCAACATCGTCGAATAGCGGCTTCGCTCCTATTCAAATGTTGAGCGATTCGCCGACTACTCCAACCAGCTTACACGTCCTCTAAAATGCCGACATCTGCAATTATTGCTCACGCACCCGTCTGCGAGGCCCTGCTACTGTGCAACTCAATACACGGAATGAAATTTACGAAGACTTTTTGCTCTGGTATCAACATGACCCTAGTTTGCTCTCCTTGTCAGTTGCGCAGTGAAATTGTGGTGCAGTGCCGCATATTTCAAAGTTTAGAGTTCTGGATATTTGTCGATACCTGTATGAATATAAATTTGTGACATATTTGCACAACTCCTTCGTGCTGCATCGTTTGTTCTATGTTAGAGTGTATTATTAACACTGGGCAGCAACTCGTTCCCGTTACTGAAACGTTAAGGAGTAGCCGTGCTGCCATTTTCCACATTTTCTTTCCGCCCTGAGGTATGAGTTATCTCTGTTACCCACCACTCACCTGCGAATGAGGACAGAGCAGTCTGACGTTACCCCCGGAAAGAAAAAGTATCCACTGGATTGTAGTGGTACCAGAGGTGCCACCCCATTTATCACACATGCTTCAGTGTCGGTAAAACTTGGGGTCTGAAGCGTGTTAACTATATCCAACGCAACCTGTAGCATATACCAACAGTGGCAAGTTCCATTTCGTACGATGTGGATTTGAGTAAAACACGAAAAAATAAGGTAGTGAACGGAATCAGAAACAAACCAACTGACTTTGTAGCTACAAACAGACCGGACCTTCTCCACAGTGTCAGTATAGAGACGGCAATTAGTGATCATGATGTTAGTACAGCAACTGTGGTTGCAAAAATTAATAATTCTCTCAAGAAAGCTGGGAGAGTGTTTGTGCTAGAAAGAGTAGATAAGCAGGTGTTAGCATCTTAGATAGACAGTGCAATGACATCATTTAGTTCCAGTAAGATGGACGTAGAGGACTTGTGGGTAAAGTTTAAACAGAATGCAATTCGTGGTCTGGAGAACGATGTGCCTAGTAAATGTATTAAACACAGAAAAGGCCAACCATGTATTAACAACGAAATTCGAAAAATGTTTAGGAAGCAAAGTCTGTTGCACTCTCGGTTCAAAAGAGTACGTGCCAATGACGAGAGGCAAAGTTTAGTAGAAATTTGTGCGTCTGTGAGAAGATTTATGCGCAAAGCGTAGAATAACCACCACCATTATACATTAGCGCAAGATCTGGCGGAGAACCCGAGAAAATTCTGGTCCTACGTAAAAAGGCTAGAAACGGCTTTGACTCAGTGAATTCACTGGTTCCCATCACATCAACGAAGTTAAGCACCCTCGAACGTGGTCGGCACCTGCACGAGTGACCATCTGCGCCGCCATGCGCATTTGATATTTTTCTGGGTGCACTCGGCTTCGTTATGTCAATTGAGGAGCTATTTGAACGAATAGTGTATATCTGGTTGAAGAATACATGTTGCTCCCCATGTCAAAAGCCCGTGGCTCCGAGGCAAAGTGTAACCAAAACGACCGTGGCGGGGTGGTTGAAGTAGCTACTGTACCACATCTATCTCCATATCTTCGTCTGTCGGATGAGGAGTGACGTCCTTCTCCAGTAGAGCTCCATCCTTCTACTAGAGCGTACACCAATACCATAGCCAACACCATTGGCAGTATCAGCAGCCTATCTGTTGTACACAATTTCTATACATCGCTTAACTTCTGCTATCCTGACTTATCAAATGAACAGTAGCTGATTATTTTCCTGCTTCTAATAGAGCTATTTGCTTTTGTTGTAAGATTTAGCGTATTTTTCGGTCGTTCGTGTTGAGTGAGGCTGTTGCACTCTCGGTTCAAAAGAGAACATGCCAATGACGACAGGCAAAGTTTAGTACAGTTGTAGTGTAGTACACAGTTAGTATGTGTCATTTGCTTTGTTTGTATTTTTGGTGATCTTATTCATAGCTTATATCGTACGATATGGATAGGAACTGTGTTTCTTACGAGTGGACACAAGGAGAATTGGATGCTGTCCGTAAACAGCTGGAACCTGCGTTGGCCACAGTCAACAGGCTTTTGGCTACATCTCAAAGCAGTGACGATGTTGGAGCGCCAAGACCTGCAACATCTCTAGTGCCATTGTAATACCCATGTGATCTGGTTGGTGCTACATTTTCCCATACACAACATACGATCGGTCCATCATCACTTAATGGTGAGTGACAGACAGTGGTGGGTTCGCGCATCGCTGAACTCAAGGAGGAAAAGGGAATGGGCTGCATGGCTATCTCTTTACCCCTTAGTAACAGGTAAGAGCTGCATCCCGATGTCAATAGTACTGTGTCAGAACAGTATACTTCTCCTCTTGGTCAAGTGATCGATTTTCCTGCCCAGTCCAAGCAAGTGCACAGGACGGATATGTTAGTCATTCGGAGCTACAACGTGAGTCAGGTAATGGAGCCGGTCTGTAAAATAGCAGGCAGGGTAGGAAAGGTTGCCTGCGTGCAATAATTACGTCTATAGGAGCGTATCGTCCAAAACATGGAGGAGGCCGTGACGGTAGCTATAGACTGCACTGGGTTCAAACGGCTACAAATAGTGGCACATGTCAGCACGGATGACGCCTGACACTTGGGTTCTAAGGCCATCCTCAGTTCCTTTCGACGGATGGCTGATTTTGTAAAAGCAACTGGTATTGCACGTGGAGTGCAAGCTAAGATGACTACTTGTAGCATTGCACCTGGGGTTGATTGCGTTCCTCTGGTTTGGAGCAGAATGTAAGATCTAAACCAGAGGCTCAGATGATTCTGCGATGGTATCGGATGCGAATTTCTCGACCTCTGCTATCGGGTAGACAATTGCAGGGTTCCCCTTAATAAGTCAGGCACGCACTACACGCAGGAAGCGGCTGCTTGGGATCATAAACAATCTACGAGCGTCAGAGAATGCTCGTCTCCGCATATCGCATGTAGGGGAACTCGGGGCGGAATGGGATACTTAATGTACAACGATTTGTATAAAATAAGGGAACACAAGGAAACACTTCTTAAAGTTATAAAAAAGCAACTTGTAGTGTAACCTAATGTACTTTATTTTAAAATTACTTAAAACAATACATTTTGCATTTTTTACCATTTTTCAAAGAAAGTCTTGCATATTTCCCGTTCCGCCCCACCCACGGGGCAGAATGGGATATGGTTATTTTTTGTTAAGTTATTGCATAAACGTTGAATTTGAATTACGAATATCGTATTAAACTATGGCAAAATGTTGTATAAAAGGCAATTAAGACTAAGGAATGTGTAATTTAAACAGTTAAAAAGTCATTCTTCAAAATAGGAAAATATTTTAATGTCATTCGGAAAAATGTACAATGCTTAATAACCACCAAACCACTAACTACTAGTCCTTTCAGCAGTAGTTACAAATCAGTATTTTCTTTTCATCTTCACTGTCTATGCCAGAACATGAATTGTGTGCCCACTTGAAACACCTGTGGCATGCGACCCAGCTCTCATTAGAAACAGAGTAGGAGTCCCCACATTAGAGACACTCAGCATCCTCTATGATTCTCTCTTCTCCATCATCATCTTCCTTTTATTTTTCTTAAGGTCTTTGATGTCCTCTGTTTTGGTTTTTTTGGGTGTACAGTTTGATATTTTTGCCTTATGTTGCATTGCACCTGACGTCTCTGTCCTGACGGTGTTCATGTTTGTACACCCTCCTCCGTTATGTAGGCCTACTTTACGTGCGACAGCATTCTGCAGTTCCTTCTTATAAGGAGGATCTGTTAATACGACGGGTTTTCCTTTTCGTCTTGTACTCCGCCGAGTATTTTGACAGATTAGTGAGATTGGAATGACGGCCTCGGGCGATAATTGGAAAGCTGAGTTGTTCGGCGAACGTAGCTGGGTGGTAGAGTCTGGCATCCATGAACATCCAGGCCGGGTGTCAATGATTGAGCCTTGGTCAGTCTTAGTCTTAGACCTATTAGTGGCAGGTTCAGAGGACACTGGAGAGCCTGTAATCAATGAATAAGATTGTCCATCTGTACAGTTTGTAGCACGTCAAACGCGGCCCCAAATAGCAATGACATTTGGAAAAGAGTGACAGCTTTTCCAGGATGGCTCCGTAGCCATTTTTTTTATCTGTTCAACGTAATAACAACTCGGGGGCTTGAAAAACGGAACGTCCAGGGGTTATAATTCATGTGAAGTGTGTGGCGGTAAACAAAGGCGGACTACACCATTGTCCCTAGCCATATCAAGTAGCTCCAGGTTCTTAGTGTGAGTTGAATGCCCATCAACAATTAGAAGACAGGTGATTCTTTCGTGGCCTTAGAAAATCCCACAAACTTTCTAAACTATACTAGAAATAATTCGCTAGCCATCCACTCAGAGGGGTGATCTTTAGACCAGCCTCCTGGAGGCAATCCAAGCTCAAATTCTTGTTTCTTCTTCTTACTCCGAAAGATAAGCATGGGCGGCATGTATAACCCAGATGCAGACATGAAAATGACTGCTGTAACGGTTTCTCCACGTTCTGAAGATGTTACCTCTCCTACTTGCCTTTTTCCCTGAAGTGTTATTATTTTCGACTGACCTTTAGGATTAACTGTCAAGCCACTTTGATCACAGATGAATATTTTGTCAGCAGTCACCTTGTACTTATCAATAACATTATTCAGAAGAGAGTTAAACTGTGAAACTGCTACTTTGTTGAATCCCATTGCTCGAGCACCAGAAGTATTTTATAGCTAGCGAATACACAGTGTAGGATGCCTCGTAATAAGTCCTTTAACCCAGTCTTGTCCAGCTACACAAGTTTGTTTATCAAATCTGCGTGGTAAGCCATTTCTTTTGGCTACTTGATAGGCTACTGATTTGAGATCTTTCATTGTTAGACCAAAAAGTCTGCTTTCCATTGACTTGATATATGTTACCAGCTCATGTTCTTGTTCTGCAGTGAACACCTTTTTATATTTCCCATCTGATTTGTCAATTATGCGGTCATGATTATTCGTATCTTTACACACACATCTTTCCAATGTTGATTTCGGTAAGTAGAACAGCTTAGATGCTTTTCAAAATCCCATTTGGAAAGATGAAATGGCTGAAACTCTCATTTACATCGCTTTTACGTCCCATTACTGTCTATCAGTCTTTTTCGTGTACGTTCGCACCATCTGGAACAGCAAGGAGGATAGAAAAAAGAATATAGTTTGCTTTCTACTTGCATCAAAATATGACAGGGCGGAACGGGACACTATTACATTCTTCCCCATCCCGTTCTACCCCAAGAGCACTTTTGAGGTTAACAACTTTTGTGGAGTGTAATAACTGACGTATTTAAATGCATTAAATAACTAAAGTATAACAAATGCCATGCACTTTAAGGGAATGTGTCATTCTAGGGTATACAATTAACAATTAACAGCTTACCTGGCGTTGAATTTCACCAAACGTTAGAACAACGCAGACGGTAACGTGACGGACAACAATTCACTTAGATCTCGCACTTCAAACTAAATCAAAATGACTGTCCTTACTTCCCTGCCATTCAGAGGAATAGTTAAATGCCCATACAACCGGTTGCAGCACTGTCCAGTCTGGAAAAGAACAATTTTCCATTGCGCCCCGCTATCCCTTTCTGCCCCGAGTTCCCCTACAGACAAGGTTAATATGATACTACATATCTGCATAAGCGTCTAAGGAAAGGTCCTAGAATTAATATCGCTTATTTAAAGTTACACGTAATGTCGAGATGGTTTCAGGAACAGAAAGTTGGTGGAAACAGGAAGTGTATAGCAACGAAATACTAAGATTGGAATATTTATCGCAAGAATAGGCTAGCTAGTGATGGCGGGGTATTTATTGTAGTAAAGAATTCAGTAATATCTATCGAGTTTATCTCGGATTCCGTTAGTTAGGTGAAGTTAAACATTAAAGTTCGGCCCAAATGGTAGTCAGACCTTTTTATAGACCATCTGTGTGTGGTGATGTAGCGGTAGTACTATTCAGAGTGATATTGCAGATTATAATTAATAACTTTGTTGACCATACCGTTGTAATAGGGGATGACTTCAACTTGCCAGGTATAGATTGGGAGAGTCATGTTATCAAAACATGTGGCAGATGTGGCAGAGACAGGCATTCGTGTATCATTATTCTGAATGCCTTGTCCGAAAATTACTTCAAGCAGGTAATTAGTGAACAAACTCGAGAAGAAAACGTTATTATCTTCCTAACTACCCACAAACCTGAACTTATTGAATCATTAAACTTGGAGGAAGGTATCAGTGATCACAACGGTGTCATAGCACTTATGACTATGGGTATTGCTAGGGATGTTAAGAAAGTTGGGAATAGACTTTTGGTTAGCAAGAATGACAGGATGAAAATTGAGTAGTCAACAACAAATATTCAGTGCTGAGAACGAAGATGTTGAGCACAAATGGGAAAAATTCAAAGGCGTCGTTCAATATGTCTTAAATAAATATGCTCCGAGCAAGGTCTTTAGGGATGGGAAAGGCCGACCGTCTCACACATTCAAGAGAAGTCAGAACCTATCTGAGAAACAAAAGATGAACGAAACGAAAATGAGCGTAAGGAGATCAATGACAGAAGTGTTCAATGACTCTGAAAGTAAAATTTATTCAGCAGATATCACCGAACACCCTAAGATGTTTTGGCCCTTAGTAAACCCAAAAGCGGGTCAAAATCATCTATTCATTCTCTCAGAGATCATAGTGGCTCCGAAACGGAAGATAATAGAGAGAAGGCGAAATACTGAACTCGGTCTTTTGAAACTGTTTCACCACCGAAAATCGTAATACCGTCTCTGCTTCCAATCATCGTACGAATGTCGAAATGGCAGATATTGACATATGCGATGGTGGAAAAGAAAAACAACTATTGTCGCTTAGTAGTGGGTAGGTATCAGGACCGTAAGACTCTACAAAGATTATGGGAAAGATCTTGCTCCCCTTCCAGCAGCAGTTTATCGTAGATCGTTGGACCAAAGAAGGATAACTAGCGACCGGATAAAGTGTGAGCTATTCCCGGTTTGAAGAAGGGTCATAGGTCATATAAACATAATTGTACGCCCATATCGTCGATGTCAGTCTGTTAGAGAACTATGGAGCACGTTTTGTGCTCAAGAATTATGACGTGTTTGGAGAACGAAAATCTCTATAAAAATCAATATGAATTCCACAAACAGAGGTGTCACGAAACTCAGTTCTCTCTGTTCTTCCATGAGATCCAAGGCGCTGTAAACAAAGGCGCTCAGGTTGATGCCATGTTCATTGACTTCAGGAAGGCATTTAACAAGGTCCCGCAATGCCTTCTAGGGAAAAACATACGAGTTTACCTTGTATCGGACCAGATTTGCGACTGGATTCAAGACTTCTTTGCCGACAGAGCTCAGTACATCACTCTTAATGCAACGAAATCGACAGATGCAAGGGTAATTTCCGTAGTACCCCAAGGAAATGAGCTAGGTTCGGTACTGTTTACAATATACATATAAATAACCGAGCAGAAAGGGTCGGAAACTCTTCGCAGATGATACAGTTATCTGTAAGAAAGCTAGAAAGCAGTATCGATTTGCAAAATGACTTATAGAGCATTGATCAATGGTGCAGTCTCTGGCAGTTGACCCTCAATGTAAATAAACGTAACGTATTGTACGTACATAGGAAGAGAAATCCATTACTATATAACTACACTATTGATGACAAATTGGTGACAGTAGAGACCGTAAAAGATCAAGGAGTAACTGTAGAGAGCGATCAAAAGTGGAATGGTCACAGAAAACAAATAGTAGGAAAAGCGGACGCCAGACTGAGATTCCTTGGAAGAGTCTTAGGAAATGTAACTCACCCACGAACGAAGTGGATTCCAAGGCGCTGGTTCGACCTATTCTTGAGTATTTTTCATCAATCTGGCACCCTTACCAGGTAGGACTGATGGAAGAGATAGAGAAGGTTCAACGAACGGCGGCGCATTTCGTCAAGTGAACGTTTATCGGGAACGAAGGCATTACAGAGACGCTCAAAAAACTCCATTGGCAGACGCTACAAGAGAAACATTGCGGGTCACGGAGAGGTTTACTATTGAAATTTCGAGCGAGCGTTTTCTGAGACAAGTCGGACAACATATTACATCCCCCCTCACACATCTCGCGAAATGACTTCGACGGAAAAAATTCGAGAAATTAGAGCTAATACAGAAGCTTACCGACAATCATTCTCACCTCGTGCCATTCACAAGTGGAGTAGGGATGGGGGAATCTGTTATTGCTTTCTTAAGTACCCTCCACCACATACCGGTGGATGGATCGCGGATTACTGATGCAGATGTAGATGTAGATGTGGGCATCGTCGGTTGGCTTCAGCTGGGCCCTGTTATTTGTAGAAAAGTCTTGGACAGCGGCCGGCTGCAACTGCCGGTTGTCAAGACGGCTGACTGCATTGCAGTCATGTAGGCCTTAAAAAGAAAACGGCCTAGAAGTTCGGTTTATCTGTACATGCACACGTACGGCTACAGTTGGTTTCGGTGTTGCATTGTGACACGTGTATCAGTTTGAACTCTGTACCTGGTCATTGACTTTTTATTTAAATAGGAGAGAGGGCTTCAATGTTACCCACACTCGGTCTGTGGATGCACGACTCGATTTGGAATATACATTTAAATATGGTGCGGTTTACCATGTTATTTTTAACTGGAGATACCGGTATGGTATTATGCGGAGTGGCACTGTACTGAAAAAGGAAAAAAATAACAATGAATCTTACTAATTGTACCGCTGAACGAGATCTCTCATATGTGCCTGAATGTCTGTACAAATTTTGCAGCAAGTGCGTTTGCTTCAGGATGAAATGACGCAGTTTTGAAATTTGAAATGCCATTTTCTCACGGGAAAATTTGAACTCAGGTGATGAAAATTGAGTGCATAGCATGTATCAACTCTTGACTCATGAAAATCCTTGACAGGCTTCGATACTTTTCGTAGAGGTTATCAATGGCATTTGTATCACAAACGGAAATTCTGAAAGTGCATACATGACAATCCACCAGTAGCTTCCTAAAAATGATCCAGCGCTGCCAACGAACTGAATTTGGTGTCCATGGATCTTTTGACATAAGCTCTGCAATCAAATTTGAATTCAATGGGAAGTTTTCCACATTGTCTTGATTGATTAAATATAAATCAAAACCTACATTAGCATAAGAGTCAAGAATTCTGTCCTGCCCTATCGCAGTAGTAGTAGCAAATCAACATTACCTTTCTGAACTGACAGTCTGATAACTGAGTCATTGTTATTGTTAGTTAAAAGATATGTCCAGCGTTGCAAGCGTTCAGCTATTCTGAAAGGAATAGTATTATTTGGTCTAAATGTAGGCACCAGTGCCTTGTAATCCATTAGTAAAAGGAATATACGGCCGTAAATGTTTTTATAAATCTTTTCAACAGCAAAGATGACAGCAAGAGATCCCTTTTCTGTATGACTGTCATTCCACTGAGCAACTGTCAGTGTTTTGGGCAGGAACGCGATCGACCATGCTGTCTATCTGACAAGACTGGGTCGATGTCCTATTCAGAAGCATCTTCTGCAATAGTTAACACTTTACTTGTATCGTATGTAGTGAGCCATATAGCAGCTAACTGGCTTTATTTTAAGTTTTAAAATGCACATTAGCATTCATTGTTCCATTTTAATTTTGTTCCTTTCGGTTCACTTACAGATACTACATGTGAAAAGAACCTTCTGTAGTAATTGATTTTTCCTAGTACAGCAGGTAATTGCTTGAGATCTTTGAGAGACGGAGGATTTTAAAATTACTTTTATGTAATAAAATTATAAACAGCCGACCAGTTGCAATGGATAAAGAGATTCTTTACCTAGGTTTCGACAAATATAAATTTGTCTTCATCAGAAGATAACCTAAGAACAATGAACATCGTAGCTTACATTAGAAATGTATGAAATTTATAAGCCAAGAATAAATTTTAAGATTTTTTTTCTTTATTGTAATTTTAATCACCTCAATACAAGGTGGGCTGGCCGCAGCATATTACCCTGCTCTTCAGCCTTGAGTGGTACAACAACATGACATATTGGTGGCACAGACAATACAATAAAAACGGCGACCTGCCAAGGGAGGGGGAGTAGGAAGGGGAGTGGGACAGGGAGAGGGGAGGGCAGATGGCATGGGCAAGGGAGACAGGGGGAGGGGAAAAAAGTGGGGAGCCCGGGGGAAGAGGAGTGGAGGAAGGGGACGGGGGAAAAGGAGAGAGAAGGGAGGGAGGGTGCCAAGTGGAGAGGCCACAGGAAGTGGGGGCGGGTAGGATCAAAGTTGATAGTAGGGGTAGATGGAGGGGAGCAGGACTTCATCAGGGAGGGGGAGCTGCCAGAAGCCACCTTGGGAGAGGGTAAGGAGGATAGAGAGCTGGAGACCGGGTTGGACGTGGGAATACAGGCACAGGAGCGGGCAGGGGTGGGAGAGGATGGGCGAGACAAGAGGGTGAGGAGGGTCGAGTTTGCAGGAGGTGTACAGGATCTGTATCCTTTCAAGGAAAAGGAGGAGGTGGGGGAAAGGAATGAGATCGTACAGGATCCGCGTGGGGGAGGGGAGACAGATGCAATAGGTGAGGCGGAGAGCATGGTGTTCAAGGATTTGAAGGGATTTATAAAAGGTAGAGGGGGGGTGGAGATCCAGGCCGGATGGGCGTAGCAGAGGATAGGGCGGTTGAGGGATTTATAGGTGTGGAGGATGGTGGAGGGGTCCAGACCCCACGTACGGCCTGAAAGAAGCTTGAGGAGGCGGAGTCGGGAGTGTGCCTTGGCTTGGATTGTCCAGAGATGGGGGGTCCAGGAGAGGCGACGGTCGAGGGTGACGCCAAGGTACTTGAGGGTGGGGGTGAGGGCGATAGGACAGCCATAGACGGTGAGATAGAAATCAAGGAGTCGGAAGGAAGGGGTGGTTTTGCCTAGAATGATCGTCTGGGTTTTGGAGGGATTGACCTTGAGCAACCACTGGTTGCACCAAGCGGTGAACCGGTCAAGATGGGATTGGAGAAGGTGTTGGGAGCGCTGCAGGGTGGGGGCAAGGGCAAGGAAGGCCGTGTCATCAGCAAACTGGCGAAGGTGGATGGGGGGTGACAGCGGCGGCACGTCCGCCATATACAAAAGGTACAGTAGAGAGGACGGAGCCTTGGGGCACACCGGCGGAGGGAAAAAGGTGTAGGAATCTGTGTTATGGATGGTGACGTAGGAAGGACGGCGGGAGAGAAAGGAGCCGATCAGATGGACGTAATTAATGAGGAGGGCGAAGGTTTGGAGCTTGAAGAGGAGACCGGAATGCCATACGCGGTCATAAGCACGTTCGCGGTCCAGGGAGAGGAAGGTTGCAGAGTGACCGGAGTTAAGCTGTTCAGAAAGGAGATGAGTGAGGTGAAGGAGAAGGTCGTTGGAAGAGAAGGATGGCTGAAAGCCACACTGGGTAATCAGAAGGAGGCGGTGCTGGTGGAGATGCTGGTGGATGCGGTGGGTGAGGACAGATTCCAGGACCTTACTGAAGACCGAGGCAAGGCTGATGGGACGGTAGGAAGAGACGGCAGACGGCGGTTTGCCAGGTTTAAGGAACATCAGGATACGGGAGGTTTTCCACAGGTCGGGGTAGTAAACGGTGGACAGGACTACATTTTAGAGCCTGGCCAAGGTGGAGAGGAAAGAGGCAGGAGCTTCGAGAAGGTGACGATAGGTGACACGATCGTGACCAGGAGCGGTGTTGTGTTTTGTGAATGTGTAGCGATGAGATCCTGTGTAGAGATTGGGGCATTGAGTTCCGTGTGTGTAATATTGTCCAAGTACTGGAAACCAGGTGCGAGGGGACGGATAGAGGTGTTAGTTCGATCACGGACATCCGGGAAGAGGGAGTAATCGAACTGGGTATCATCGGGGATGGAAAAGACATCAGAGAGGTAGGAGGCAAAGAGATTGGACTTACTAAGGGTGTCAGGCAAGGGGTGATCATCATAGAGAAGAGGATAGTAGGGGGAGGGTTTAGTTCCGGTAAGGCGATGGAAGGCGGACCAGAACTTGGATGAGTTGACAGGGAGGGTAGCATTTAAATGGGTGCATGTCTGTCGCCAGTCCCGGCGTTTCTTGGCTGCGAGCAAATTACGAATGTGTCGTTGGAGTTGACGGGGGCGTCGTAGTGTGTCCGGGTCACGCGTGTGGAGGAAGGTACGGTAGAGACGGCGGGATTCACGGAGGAGGAGGACGGCCTGTGGAGGTAAGGTAGGACGGTGGGGGTGGATAGCGACAGTAAGGACGTGGGCCTCCACAGCCTCAGACACGGTGTGCTGGAGAAAGGTGGCGGCATGGGTTACATCGGCAGGGCGACGGAAGGTGAAGGGGTGGCTATCGACCTGGATGGAGAGGGTATCCCGGTAGGCATTCCACTTGGCACGGGAATAGTTATGGACATACTTAGAGGGAGGGTCATGATGAGGGTTGGGGCGGGGGCGACGACCGACTGAAACAGTGAGGAGAACAGGGAGATGGTCGCTACCAATAGGGTCCAGGACATCGACCGTTATGCGGCCAAGGTGGTTGGCGGAGGAAAAGACAACATCAGGAGTGGAGTTGGATTCGGGACAGGTGTGCTGGGGGATGGGGATGAGGTTGCCTTGAAGGGAGGAGAGGAACCGATGCCATCGCTGTAGCTGGGCGGCGGAACGACTGTGGATGTTGAGGTCGGCAGCGATTACGTAGGAGGAGAAGGTACGGTCAACGTGGGAGAGGAAGTCGAAGGGAATAGGGACGTTAGGGCGGACATAGATGGTGGCGCAGGTAATGGTAAGGCCGGGGAAGAAGAGACTAAGGATCAGGTGTTCGGTGGGGTCGGGAAGGAGAGGTTGGAGCCGAACAAGGATCTGGCGGTGGTGACCAATGGCAACTCCGCCACGCGCAATCGGGAGGGGATTATCAGAACGTTGAAGGAGGTATGGTGAAGTGTGGATGGTGTGGTGGGGTTGGAGGAAGGTTTCATTGAGGAGGAAGGCGTCCACGCAGTGGGTGGCAAGGGTGTGCAGGAAGAGGTTCTTGTTGGCAGGAAGGGAGCGGATGTTGTTGAAAAGGGTATGGTATTGTCGCGCCATGATAGGGATTTAGACAAGGGTGTCAAGGCGGGAGAAGGTGAAATGGGCCTGGTTGTTGGAGTAGGTGGCATACATTTTCAGGTGGAAAACGGAACGGGCGGCGAGGGATACCTGTTGCAGGGTGTGGGGGCGCTGAAAAAGATGAACATTCTGAATGACGATAGTGAGGAATCTGATGATGTCCTCAGCGGTAGGGGGTGGACGAAGGGAATTGCCAGGAGGGGTGGGGGCGTCCAGAGGGCGGACAGGAACGGTGAGCTCAGGAGCGGTAGGAGGGGGTCGGGCTTTTAATTTCTGGGAGTAAGTGGGGTGAGGGAGGTTACAGGTATTACAGGAGGGGGGGGGGGGGACTGGAGATTGGGGCACTGCCTGAGAAAGTGGGCTTGCCTACAGTGCGGGCAGGTGGGGGCATCGTGGCACTCAGATGTAGGGTGCGCATTACACCGCAAGCACCTCTGGCAGCGGAGGGATTGAGGAGGGGAACAGGAAGGGTCAACTGGGTAGCGGCGGTGAAAGAGAAGGGCACCCTCCTTCAGGATACGGTCGATGGAGGGGGCGTGCTCGGAAAAGACCCGCATAAGGCGGGTGGGGCCAGTGGAGTTATGAATGCGGCGAACTGCCCGCACCTCCAGATGAGGATGTAAATTTTAACACAGATTAGAGAACTTTTGTATTACAGAAGTATGATAACGACAACTGGTACTTACAATTTTACATTAGTAAGGACTAATGCACCATCGCCGTTTTTACAATTGTCGGCATAGATCCATGTGTCAAAAATAAAATATAGCCCTAGAATTATGGTTTCTCATGTTAATATAAAATAGCTCATGGATCTTGCAGAGGTCACAACCGACTGAGTGTAATCGGCGAGCGTAGTTGCTCTGAAAACAGGGCAGGTGGCGCTCTTGCCGAGAAACATGTGCCAATTGGCGTACAAAGGCAACGTGTAAATCATAAGTATTAATGATGTCCTTAGGTAGAGGAACAATTAAAAAATAAAGAAAAGGAATTTAATTAACACTCCTCTTATAACAAAATGGTTCAAATGGCACTGAGCACCATGGGACTCAACTGCTGTGGTCATCAGTACCCTAGAACTTAGAACTACTTAAAGCTAACTAACCTAAGGACATCACACACATCCATGCCCGAGGCAGGATTCGAACCTGCGTCCGTAGCAGTCGCACGGTTCCGGACTGCGCGCCTAGAACCGCGAGACCACCGCGGCCGGCTGTTATAACAGTATGGGAGCATTGGTACAAATAATATAGTTATACATAAAAAAAAGGCAGGTGGCGCTTACGCCGAGAAACTTACGCCCAGTGGCATATACAGCCAAAATATAAAAAATTACATTACTATATTAGTGAAGCCCACAAACGTTAAACATTTCAGAACTTTAAAATTGACAATAATGGTTGTTGTCAAGAAAGAATTACGAACACTGGTACACGATCCTGTTAATACACATTCACAGGAAAAACAAAATTTTTAGAGCCAGGCAAAATCACATAAGGGCCGAAGTAGTAGCAAACATACATCGTGACAAAACCACCGTTACATAAGTGGTAGTGGGCTTAAAGCACTGAAGGTGAATCGTAGCTTCCTGAGGAAATAAACCACTTTATCATTAAATATATTTTCAAACAAAAATTGTATGCATAATACTATGCTGTTCTTCTTGCTTCCTGTCGGTTTTGCAGAAAATAGGTTCAAAATGGATCAAATGGCTCTGAGTACTATGGGACTCATCAGTCTGAGGTCATCAGTCCCCTAGAACTTAGAACTACTTAAACCTAACTAACCTAAGGACATCACTCACATCCATACCCGAGGCAAGATTCAAACCTGCGACCGTAGCGGTCGCGCGGTTCCAGTCTGATAGAAAATAGGAAAGTTGTTTCCATCTAGCTGTTGATTAGAATATTAGAATCTGAATCGTCAGGAACTGTGTAGTCCTACCCATTCATGGAAAATACTGCCAGGTCCGCATCTGAAATGAATGCAGAAAAGGAGAAGGTTTCAACTGGTGAAGTAGCATATTTCACATAGCATACTTCACATAGTAACCTCTGTCCACATCCCTTAGCGTAAGGCACCAGGCATCGTTGAACACCGACGCGCGCCTCCAAGAGAGTAGGCACACAATATGCCATCCGTGACGTCATGGTACCGGGTCTGTAGGACAACTATTTTAATATATTTGTGGTATGAAGGTAAAATAGACGTCGGATTGAAGTTTTATGATCTCTATTTGCCAACGCTGTAGTTAACATAGTTGAGGATATTCCAGACGGGACAACAACACGAATTATATGCTTCTTGCTTTGGGCTGTGCAAATACCTGTCACATAGCCGTTGCACAGCGGGCAGTAGTTGTACAAATTGTGACGTCTTGTTCGCCCTGCATCACTTTGTTATCCAATGGGGACACTCTTGTGTTTGTTCCTATGTGAAGCGGACAGGAAATGGAGCTCTATTCTTCGGGGGAAAGGGCAAACATGCACTGTGCTCACGGGGTAGAGGATGGAAATGCTCACGTTGCCCAAAGTCTGAACGATCGATGGTTTCCGAATCGTCGAGTGCCAGAAACACGTACATTTACTGCCATCCACATGCCCCTAAGAGAGACAGGTTCTCTTGGGGCATGGTCGCTTTGGGTAGCCGTGCGTTCCGAGGCGCCTTTTCACGGTCCGTGCGGCTCCCCTCGTCGGAGATTCGAGTCCTCCCTTGGGCATGGGTGTGTGTGTTGTCCATAGCGTAAGTTAGATTAAGTAGTGTGTAGGCTTAGGGGTGATGACCTGAGCAGTTGGATCCCATAAGACCTTACCACAAATTTCCTAATTTTCACTTGGGGCACGTTCTCGTAATGCCACATTTGCATTTATGGCCAACTTTGAAACCTAGTGTATTACTTTTATGCTACAGATACGAAGGCCTGACGGGCGTGATCGTCAACGCACTGTGCGGCAACAGGGCTTGAAGAGGAGGCGTTAGCACTACTAGAAAACTCACCCTCAACACACTCTCGATATGTTGCAAGGGAAATGGGTGTAAGCCATTACAGAATTTGCAGTGCAAGGTATGAAGATGATTTGCACACCTACAGTCTTCAGAACGTTCGCACACTTGACTCAGACGATTCTCCAAGTCGAATTAAATTCTGCAAGTGGGTTTTTGCAAATCTGTGCCATTCAACCAAACTTTCCAAACCGTATACGTTTTACGGATGAGGCATCCTTTACAGGAGAGAGTATTTTCAACAGCCTCGATCAACATGTATGGACACGGGGAAAATCCGCACGCCACCTTTGTCCGTGTTCACCAAGGTCTCTTCCCTGTCAACGTTTGGGTCGGCTCGATAGGCGATAATCTGGTCAGTCCATACGCTTTCCCCCGACGACTGAACGCAAACATATACTTAATATTTTTACGAGAAACTCTTATCAGCGTTGTAGGACCATGTTCCACTTAACGTGTGACACCGAATGTGGTACCAACACGATGGTATATCTGGGCGCTTCGCACATGCAGTGCGAATGCATTTGGATAAAAGCCTTTAGTGAGAACTGCATAGGGCGTGCTGGGCTGGTGGCAGGGACTGCTCATTCCCCTGACTTACTGCCCATTGATTTTTTCTTCTGGGTCACCGGAAATCTGTTATCTATTCAACACCAACTGTGGTCGATGAAGAACTGATAGCGCGCATTATAGCAGCACCAGATGCAATTTCAACTTTATCAGGAGTGTTTGAAAGAGTGCGACAGTCACTGCAGCGTCGTTACACTACGTGCATTCAAAGTGGAGGGCATAATTTCAAGCACTTTTTGTGACTTTTTTCAAATAAAAGTTATAAAACTTCACTACGACTTCTCATTGAGTTTGATGCCACGAATACATTGCAAACTTTGCCCTGCAGACCTGCTACCATGACTGCTGTGTTGGCATGTTGTGTGTTTACCTTCTTGGCAGCGTGGGATGCTGTTGAACTACTCTTATCATCGAATGCTAAGGAATGCGAACATAGGTTGCAATGTGAAATATGCTTCTTATGACCCACTATACTAGCCCTTTAATTTTCTACATTTACTTCAGATAAACTCTGTATACACAGGGTTGTCCATTGATCGTGACCGGGCCAAATATCCCACGAAATGAGAGTCAGATGAAAAAACTACAAACAACGAAATTTGTCTAGCTTGAAGGGGGAAACCAGATCGCGCTATGGTTGGCCCGCTAGATGGGGCTGCCATAGGTCAAACGGATATCAACTGCGTTTTTTAAAATAGGAATCCCCATTTTTTTTAATTACATATTCGTGTAGAAGGTAAAGAAATATGTTTTAGTTGGACCACTTTTTTCGCTTTGTGATAGATGGCGCTGTAATAGTCACAAACATATGGCTCACAATTTTAGATGAACAGTTGGTAACAGGTAGGTTTTTTAAATTAAAATACAGAACGCAGGTACGTTTGAACATTTTATTTCGGCTGTTCCAATGTGATACATGTACCTTTGTGAACTTACCATTTCTTAGAACGCATGCTGTTACAGAGTGAATGCCTGTTAATACCACATTAATGCAATAAATACTCAAAATGATGTCCGTTAACCTCAGTGCATTTGGCAATACATGTAACGACATTCCTCGCAACAGCGAGTGGTTCGCCTACCGTAATGTTTGCACATGCATTGATAGTACGCTGACGCATGTTGTCAGGCGTTATCGGTGCATCACGACAGGAAACGTCTTTCAACTTTCTCCACAGAAAGAAATCCGGGGACGTCAGATCCGGTGAACGTGCGGGTGCTTCGACGACCAATCCACCTGTTATGAAAAATGATATTCAGTACCGCTTCAACTGCACGCGAGCTATGTGCCGGACATCCATCATGTTGGAAGTACATTGCCATTCTGTCATGCAGTGAAACATCTTGTAGTAACATCGGTAGAACATTACGTAGAAAATCAGCATACATTGCACCATTTAGATTGCCATCTACAAAATGTGGAGGCCGGACGTGGTGGCCGAGCGGTTCTAGACGCTACAGTCTGGAACCGCGTGACCGCTACGGTGGCAGGTTCGAATCCTGCCTCGGGCATGGACGTGTGTTATGTCCTTAGGTTAGTTAGGTTTAAGTAGTTCTAAGTTCTAGGGGACTGATGACCTCAGCTGTTAAGTCCCATAGTACTCAGAGCCATTTTTGATAAAATGAGGGTCAATTATCCCTCCTCCCATAATGCCGCACCATACATTAACCCGCCAAGGTCGCTGATGTTCCACTTGTCGCAGCCATAGTGGATTTTCCGTTGCCCAATAGTGCATATTATGCCGGTTTACGATACCGCTGTTGGTGAATGACGCTTCGTCGCTAAATAGAACGCGTGCAAAAAATGTGTCATCGTCCGGTATTTTCTTTTGTGCCCAATGGCAGAACTGTACACGACGTTCAAAGTCGGCGCCATGCAATTCCTGGTGCACAGAATATGGTACGGGTGCTACAGATGTTGATGTAGCATTGTCATCACTGACGTTTTTGAGATTCCCGATTCTCGCGCAATTTCTCTGCTACTGATGTGCGTATTAACCGCGATAGCAGATAAAACACCTACTTGGGCATCATCATTTGTTGCAGGTCGTGGTTGACGTTTCACGTGTGGCTGAACACTTCCTGTTTCCCTAAATAACGTAACTATCCGGCGAACTCTCCGGACACTTTGATGATGTCGTCCAGGATACCGAGCAGCGTACATAACACACGCCCGTTGGGCATTTTGATCACAGCAGCCATACATCAACACGATATCGACCTTTCCCGCAATTGGTAAATGGTCCATTTTAACACGACTAATGTATCACGAAGGAAATACTGACCGCACTGGCGGAATGTTACGTGATACCACGTACTTACACGTTTGTGGCTATTACAGCGCCATCTATCACGAAGCGATAAAAGTGGTCTAACTAAAAAATTCATATTTTTTTGCGTACTACACGAATATGTAATAAAAAAAGGGGGTTCCTGTTTTACAAAACGCAGTTGATATCCGTTTGACCTATGGCAGTGTCGTCTGGCGGGCCAACCATAACGCCATCTGGTTTCCCCCTTCAAGCCAGACGAGTTTCGTTCTTTGTACTTTTTTCGTTTGATGCTTATTTCTTGAGATATTTGGCCCGGTCACTCTCAATGGACCACCCTGTATATACATATATCATGGTTCTAAACTCTCTGACAAAAACCATCCGGACACCCCAATGTAACGCGCTATTGAATGCTAGGCATCACGAGCAGTGGACCCACCACTATAAAAGAAATTTTTTAAGAACAAGTCTCCATTTTACTGTATATTACAGTATTTTTCTTATGTACTAGCTACATTTCGGCTTTTATGCCATTATCGACTGCAATGCTAAAAGTTCTTAGGCCGTTAACACGTCATATCTGATAGAGTAAGCCCAAACTCGAAAACTATTTAGTATAACAGGAGGTGGGAATTATTGTGTTGTAAGCAAAGAAGCAGTAACAGAAGAACATATCATTCCAGAGAGCTCGGTGTTGGTGGACATGGAGTAATCACTGAATGTCATTTGACTAAGAAATCCATCAGGGAGATTCCAACACCTCCAGAGCTGCCCAAACCGACTGCTAGCGATATGATTGTGAAGTGGAAATGAGAAAGGAATACCACACCTAAACCCAGACCAGATAGATCTCATGAACTGATGGACTGGGACAGTTGAGCATTCCGGAAGGTGGTTGTAAAACACATGAAATCAGCAGAAGGAATCACTCGTGAGATCCAAAGTGCTAACAACAGTACAGCTATCACAGTAAGTATGAGTAAGGAGTTAAAAAGAATGAGGCAAAATGGTAGAACAGCTCCTCATAAGCTACACATTTCTACATTTAGTGCTATGTGTCGCTTGAGGTGATGTAACGAGTGACGTCAATGGACAGTGGATGATTGGAAGCGATCGATATGGAGTGATAACCACGCTATACCATGTGGCAATGTGATGAGGGGTTTGCATTTGTCGAATTTTAGGAGAAATTTCTTGCCATCATGCATACAGCCAATCGCGAGGAAGGGGGGAGATGGTGGTACAGCATATGTATGTTTTTCATGGTTAGGAAGTGGTCCCCTTTCTGAGCTTAAGAAAAAGCTAAGAGCAGAATGATACCAACACATTTTGCAGCACCGTGTACTGCATGCTGTAGGGGAACTGATCAAAGACGACAATTGTGTTAACATGGCAATGCACCGTGTCATACAGCAGCATCTGTGAGGCAGCATATTGTCAGCGAAGACATTCCTGAAATGGAGGGTCCCTACCTGAGCATCTGTGAGGCAGCATATTGTCAGCAAAGACATTCCTGAAATGGAGAGTCCCTACCTCACCTCCGTGAGAAGCCTTTGGAACGAGTCACAACGTCAGCTTCACTCCATACCCGAGAATTCAACATTAGTACCTTCTCTGGTTTCAGCTCTTCAAGAAAAATGGACTGTTATTCCTCCACAGACTTTCAGACATCTCACTGAAAGTGTCCCCAGAAGAGTTAAAGCCGTAATAAAGGCCAGGTTTTGATGGAGATGGAATTGCCCAGTAGCTAGGACTTCCCGTCGGGTAGACCTTTCGCCTGGTTCAAGTCTTTCGAAATGACACCACTTCTGCGGCTTGCGTGTCGATAGGCATGAAATGCTGATGATAAGGACAACACAACACCCAGTCACCGAGTGGAGAAAATCTCCGACCCAGCCGGGAATCGAACCCGGGCCGTTAGCTATGACTTTTCATCACGCTGACCTCTCAGCTACCAGGGGCGGAAGGTTTTGAAGGATACACTTGTAATTATGGTCCACTAGTGGGTGTCTGGATGCATTACATAACATAGTGTATTTTTCCACAAAAATGTTCCTGCACTCGCCAGCAGTGTTGGTTTTTATTTTTGTTCCCAGTTAACGTTGTACAGGCAATGTTTTGTTGCTTGAAGAGTCTCCTCACCAAGTCATGGCTTTACTTTCTTTAAAGTTTTGTAGCTATTTATGGCGTTTATTCCATTTAATCCAAGTCGTTACTGTTTGCTGTGTTTAAGAAGTAAACTTTGTGCAGGAGGCAAACCCCGACCACAGAAATTACCTGTTGCATGTATGGTGACGTCCACAGCTCGTGTTCTAGTGGTCAGCGTTGCTACCTCTGGATCACGGGGTCCTGGATTCGATTTCCAGTGGAGGTTCGAGTCCTCCCTAGAGCATGGGGGTATGTGTTTGTCCTTAGGATAATTTAAGTTAAGTAATGTGTAAGTTTAGGGACTGATGACCTTAGCAGTTAAGTCCCATAAGATTTAACACACATTTAAATATTTTATTTTTTTTCGATTTCCAGCCGGGTTGGAGATTTTCTCTGCCCCAGGACTGGGTGTTAGTTTTGTCCTCATTATTTCATCATCATCATCATCATCATTTGTGGCAATGACTAAATTGGACCGTGTACACAAAACTGGACTGTATAAAAATTGGGACCTTGTACGGGCGCTGATGACCGCGCAGTTGTGCGCCCCACAAACCAAACATCATCATCATCTATGGTGACGTGATTTCACACCGCAAACAGCATCGCCATAGGCTAAAAATAAGATACACCTAAAACAATGTTGTCAACACAGTAAGTAACATGTAACAATCAGTTATTAAAATCTAACATTTGAAAATAATAAGCTATAATCTGATGATGAGAAGTAGGCGTTCCCCTGAGATTAAAGTTCTGAAGACCGATCTAAACACAATTCAGTGAACGAAGAATAATTAATGTAATACATTCATGGAAAAAAATCGCAACACCAAGAAGGAGTTACGCGACGTAAACGAAAGTTCGTAGGCGTGGTTCTACATCTGAGATAATGCCTGTTCAGATTTGAAGCCAGTTGCATAAGAGTAGCGCTAGTAGCTCCTCTATGAGAATACAATTCCAATTTGCTTTAAAAACACGCTGTAACCGTCTTGAGTATTAGTTACTTTTGAGACTGGACGTTGTGAGTTGATGTTAGTCAAGAATGCCTTTAAGTCGACAAAGACGCCTTTATCAACACCTCACTGTATTTGAACGAAGTCTTGTAATAAGACTACGAGAAGCTGGATGTACCTTCTGTGAATGTGAAACTGCAGAAAGACTTGGCAGGAACGTAGCCACTGTACACTATCGCTGGTAGCAGTTGTCATGGGAATGCACGGTCGCAAGAAGACCGGGCTCTGGGCGCCCTCGTGGCACAACTGAGAGGGAAGACCATCGTGTTCGGCGTATGGCTCTGATACATCGTACTGCGTCTGCAGCAGTAATCTGAGCAGCAGTTGGCACCACAGTGACACAACGAACTGTTACAAATCGGTTACTTCAAGGACAGATCCGAGCCGGACGCCCTGTGGCGTACATTCCACTGACCCAACTTCTGACTTCAGTGGTATCAGGCGAGAGCTAATTTGGAGGGCAGAGTGGGGATCTATTCTGATGTGTGATGAAAGTGAGTCTGCCTTGGTGCCAGTGGTGGCCGTGTGTTGGTTAGAAGGAGGGCAGTTTAGGATCTCAAACCAACCCGGTTGTGAAACGTCTTGGCACATTAAAACTGTGTCGAGTCTCGGTCCGGCACACAGTTTTAATCTGCCAGGAAGTTTCATATCAGACACACTCCGCTGCAGAGTGAAAATCTCATTCTGGCAACCCATCTGTGTTATACGCACTGGAACTACACCTGGAGTTATGGACTGGGGTTCGATTTCGTATGACATCAGGAGCACTGTCGTGGTTATGTCACGCACGCTGAACGCAAATTTGTATGTCAGTTCGGCGATTCGACCTGTTTCGCAGCCATTCCTGAACAGCATTCCAGGGGCGATTTCAAACACGACAACGCTCGCTCACATAACGCTGTTGTAACCCAACATGCCCTACAGAGTGTCGACAAGTTGCCTTGGCCTGCTCGATCGTCAGATTTATATTCAGTCGGGCACATAAGGGACATCATCGGACGATAACTCCAGCTTCATCCACAAACAGCATTCCTGTACTGATAAATCGAGTGCAACAGGTATGGAACTTGAAAGACTCTTCGGGTTTGCTGCCGGATCCTAAAATCCACTTGACTCGATATTTCGGCGATCCAACTATTCGCCATCTTCAGGAAATGGTGCTTCTACTGATGAGTTCCGCTGAGAACTGACGCAAGATTGCAATTCAACGTCCTATATAGGCCACCGTTCAGTACACGGCGGATGCGCCGCCCATCACGGTTTCTGCCTTACAAATGAGGGAGGTGGCGCCCCCATTGTCTCAGTTGATTAAATTATCAGCCAACCAAATTTCAATCGCCTCTCTATAGACACTATTCCAAAAACCGGAAGTGTTGGCAACCACAACAGTTTCCTCAAATTTCATTTTGTGTCCCTCATTTAAGCAGTGTTCTGCTACCGCCGATTTTTCCGGCTGTTGTAGCCTCGTGTGACGGCGATGTTCCACACACCTGTCATGCACTGTGCGAATAGAACGGCCAACGTAAGTTTTCCCACACTGACGCGGGATTTTGTACACCCCGGGTTTCCTAAGTCCCAAATCATCCTTCACATAGCCGAGAAGAGCCGTAATCTTAGAAGGTGGACGGAACACGCTCTTGAGGAAACTGTTGTGATTGCCAACAGTGTTTCACTAAGGGCGGCGCCACCTCTCTGTTTTGTAAGGCAGAAACGGTGTTGGGCGTCGCATCCGCCGTGTACTGAACGGTGGCCTATATAGGACGTCGAATTGCAATCTTGCGTCAGTTCTCAGCGGGACTCATCAGCAGAAGCAGCATTTCCTGAAGATGGCGAACAGTTGGATCGCCGAAATATCGAGTCAAGTTGATTTTAGGATCCGGCAGCAAACCCGAAGAGACTTTCAAGACTTATTACGCCAGGAAAGCCTACGTAATCACAGGTATGGAACTCTCCCCACGGACTGACATCTGGCTCCTGTACAACACAATACACGCAACGTTTGCATGCTTGCGTTCAACATTCTGCTAGTTATATCGGTTACTAATGTACCAGCATATTACATTTCCAATGGTTATCTCATGATTACATTAACTTGCGATCATGCATTGTTAATCATTAAAATATGTTTCCTGTACATATGTATTCCCAAAATTTCATCACTCTACATTAATTATTTTTTAGTGTTATGATTTTTTACCATTAGTGTGGTAAGACCATTCTGGCTCTTCTGGCTGTGATAATTTATAATTCCACCCACTGTGCCACTCAGCAGATCTTCGACACTGTGCGCTGACTGATCGACAATAACTGTGTAGCTGCACATGTTGATACACGGCGGAAACTAATGACTGGACAAGTAAAGTTGTGCGTCTGCTTTCATCTCCTGTCAGCAGATGAATGTTCTTTTCCAAACTATTTCACTGACGTCAGGAGGTAGAAGGATGTAGTTCCTGTTACCAGCGCCCTGTGTGGCATGAGAGCATAACTTTGGTTATTAGATATACTTCTCGCTGAAGCATAAAATGGTCCCTGCTGTGTACTCTATGTTTATGGCACATGGTAATACGTATCTACGTGGCGCAACACACATGGCGACTGGCACCTTTCCATCCCTATGCTTATACAATAGCTGTGTCCCGTATCTAGCGGTGGGCACAGCAATATTAATGAAGAAATATTGGCGTCAGGTTCAGAGCCAGCATTGAAACAACTAGCCCCTAGAGACACCAACTGCAGATTCCAGCCAGCGTGTTAGTCTTCACAAGATGATCCCTGCGATAAACTCTCAAAGTTAGCACTTAGGGACTCATCTGCGCAGCATATGTGCAGCGTGATTTGGGCGTTTCGGAGACGTCACTGCGAGCAGTGATGCGTTGGAGTTATATGTAAAAAGATAACGCAAACGCCAGACAACTAACAGCTATTCACTAGAGTGGCTGGAGTGCTCCCAAGTGCTAGAAGAATGGCAACTAACATAGCCCAAATCCTACGCTTCACACAACCACAGGAAGGTGACGCTTCACACAGCCAGAGGAAGATGGACTGTTAATTATGTATATTTTTATTCTTAATACCCACATGGCACAGTCGCGGAGTCGAGCGAGACCCCTCGCCTTTTCAATACGCTGCTCCGCACAGCTTTAAAGTCTGCTACACAGCAAAACAGGCAAGGCGACGAAGTGCTACCAACAGTATATGCACAGGCGTGAAATTGAAAAACAATCCGAACTTTTTAAAACTGTTTTCAATCATGTGAAAGAATATATTAATGCTGATTAGTGTCTGAAACACAGCACGTAAATATAAGATATAAATGATAGAAGAAACGCTAATTAGTATGAACTGTACTAACAAAAATGAATTTCAACTTTTCGAGATAACATAACTGTTTTAGTAAGACAAAGTACCCCAGATCGTTACGAATTAAGAAAATATTATGCGCATTCGGCCGCGGAACCGTCTGTGTCAACGTTCAGACCAATATATTGGATTACCGTTGCTGACCTACCATGAAAGTGTGCAAATTTAGCAATGCGTGTAGATTCATGACGAAATCCAGTTAAAAATCATTCAGTGCCACACTTAAGTCCATTCAGTTATTGACAGAAGCTGAAAAAGTAGGCAGTAACATGTATGAAACTCTACAAGTGTTTCATATTGACATCCACAGGGCGCCGGTACAGAATAAAGGTAGCAAAAAAACGCATTGGGGCGCGAGAATTTCGTAAAATTATTTTACTGATAGTCTATCTGCCTCTATCGAGGTAAGGACCGAAAACAAACGAGACACGCCATGCAGTAGGAAACAACTTTCACTACGCTAGCAGACAACCCAGGCGAACAGCCCTCTATTATTACCCCAGACACGAATAAGCCGACAATTTCTGCAGTTTCTGTTGCATAGAGCTTTCTGGACTCACACCCATGAATTGTCTACCCTTTATGTCACCGCTTATGTGACAATCACTCGCGATGTTTATCGAAATAACAAAATACTGCTATTAGCGAGTAAATTTAGTAGGATAATTCCGCATCACGATTTCTCCATTAGAATCGTCACAGACAGAAAACGTTCATTAACCGAAGTGTTTCTTAAGCTAGCTAGCAATGGGAATGCTAGAAATTCTAAAACGCTGTGGCATTAATGCTGGGATCTGAATTACCACGTGTATAGGCAAATGGATTTTATTTGCATTCCTGTAAACGTGATTCCCCCCCTCCATGAACAATGGACCTTGCCGTGGGCGGGGAGGCTTGTGTGCCTCAGCGATACAGATGGCCGTACCATAGGTGCAACCACAACGGAGGGGTATCTGTTGAGAGGCCTGACAAACGTGTGGTTCCTGAAGAGGGGCAGCAGCCTTATCAGTAGTTGCAGGGGTAACAGTCTGGATGATTAACTGATCTGGTCTTGTAACACTGACCAAAACGGCCTTGCTGTGCTGGTACTGCGAACGGCTCAAAGCAAGAGGAAACTACAGCCGTAATTATTCCCGAGGGCACGCAGCTTTACTGTATAGTTAAATGATGATGGCGTTCTCTTGGGTAAAATATTCCGGAGGTAAAATAGTCCCCCATTCGGATCTCCAGGCGGGGACTACTCAAGAGGACGTCGTTATCAAGAGAAAGAAAACTGGCGGTCTGCGGATCGGAGCGTGGAATGTGAGATCCCTTAATTTCGCTGGTAGGTTAGAAAATTTAAAAAGGGAAATGGATAGGTTAAAGTTAGATATAGTGGGAATTAGTGAAGTTCGGTGGCAGGTGGAACAAGACTTTGGGTCAGGTGAATACAGAGTTATAAATACAGAATCAAATAGGGGTAATGCAGGAGTTGGTTTAATAATGAATAAAAAGATACGACTGCTGTAAGCTACTACAAACAGCATAGTGTACGCATTATTGTGGCCAAGATAGACATGAAGCCCACACCTACTACAGTAGTACAAGTTTATATGCCAACTACCTCTGCAGATGACGAAGAAATTGATGAAACGTATGATGAGATAAAAGAAATTATTCAGAAAGTGAAGGGAGACGAAAATTGAATAGTCATGGGTGACTGGAATTCGAGAGTAGGAAAAGGGAGAGAAGGAAATATAGTAGGTGAATATGGATTGGGGGAAAGAAATGAAAGAGGAAGCCGTCTGGTAGAATTTTGAACAGAGCATAACTTAATCATAGCTAACACTTAGTTCAAGAAACATAAAAGAAGGTTGTACAAATGGAAGATTCCTGGAAATACTAGAAGGTATCAGATGGATTATATAATGGTAAGACAGAGATATAGGAACCAGGTATTACATTGTAAGACAGTTCCATGGGCAGATGTGGACTCTGACCACAATCTATTGGTTATGAACTGTAGATTAAAACTGAACAAATTGCAAAAAGGTGGGAATTCAAGGAGATGGGACCTGGACAAACTGATTAAACCAGATATTGTACAGAGTTTCAGGGAGAGCTTAAGGGAACAATTGTCACAAATGGGGGAAAGAAATACAGTACAAGAAGATTTGGTAGCTCTGAGGAATCAAGTAGTGAAGGCAGCAGAGGATGAAGTAGGTAAAAAGACGAGGGCTAGCAGAATCCCTTGGGTAACAGAAGAAATACTGAATTTTATTGATGAAAGGAGAAAATATAAAAATGCAGTAAATGAAGCAGGCAAAAAGGAATACAAACGTCTCAAAAATGAGATCGACAGGAAGTGCAAAATGGCTAAGCAGGGATGGCTAGAGGACAAATGTAAGGATGTAGAGGCTTATCTCACTAATGGTAAAATAGATACTGCCTACAGGAAAATTAAAGAGATCTTTGGAGAAAAGAGAATTGTATGAATATCAAGAGCTCAGATGGAAACCCAGTTTTAAGCAAAGAAGGGAAAGCAGAAAGGTGGAAGGAGTATATAGAGGGTCTATACAGGGGCGACGTAATTGAGGACAATATGGAAATGGAAGAGAATGTAGATGAAGACGAAATGGGAGATACAATACTGTGTGAAGAGTTTGACAGAGCACTGAAAGACCTGAGTCGAAACAAGGCCCCGGGAGTAGACAACATACCATTAGAACTACTGGCGGCCTTGGGAGAGCCAGTCCTGACAAAACTCTACCATCTAGTGAGCAAGATGTATGAGACAGGCGAAATACCCTCAGACTTCTAGAAGAATATAATAATTCCAATCCCAAAGAAAGCAGGTGATGACAGATGTGAAAATTACCGAACAACCAGTTTAATAAGCCACAGCAGCAAAATACTAACGCGAATTCTTTACAGACGAATGGAAAGACTAGTAGAGGCCGACCTTGTGGAAGATCAGTTTGGATTCCGTAGAAATAATGGAACACGTGAGGCAATACTGACCTTACGACTTATCTTAGAAGAAAGATTAAGGAAAGGCAAACCTACGTTTCTAGCATTTGTAGACTCAGAGAAAGCTTTTGACAATGTTGACTGGAATACTGTCTTTCAAATTATAAAGGTGGCAGGGGTAAAATACAGGGAGCGAAAGGCTATTTACAATTTGTACAGAAACTAGATGACAGTTATAAGAGTTGAGGGACATGAAAGGGAAGCAGAGGTTGGGAAGGGAGTGAGACAGGGTTGTAGTCTCTCCCCGATGTTATTCAATCTATATATTGATCAAGCAGTAAAGGAAACTAAAGAAAAATTTGGAGTAGGTATTAAAATCCATGGAGAAGAAATAAAAACTTTGAGGTTCGCCGATGGCATTGTAATTCTGTCAGAGACAGCAAAGGACTTACAAGAGCAGTTGAACGGAATGGACAGTGTCTTGAAAGGAGGATATAAGATGAACATCAAGAAAAGCAAAACGAGGATAATGGAATGTAGTCGAGTTAGCTCGGGTAATGCTGAGGGAATTAGGTTAGGAAATGAGACACTTAAAGTAGTAAAGGAGTTTTGCTATTTTGGGAGCAAAATAACTGATGATTGTAGAAGTAGAGAGAATATAAAATGTAGACTGGCTATGGCAAGGAAAGCGTTTCTGAAGAAGAGAAATTTGTTAACATCGAGTATAGATTTAATGGTCAGGATCTCGTTTCTGAAATTATTTGTATGGAGTGTAGCCATGTATGGAAGTGAAACATGGACGATAACTAGTTTGGACAAGAAGAGAATAGAAGCTTTCGAAATGTGGTACTACAGAAGAATGCTGAAGATTAGATGGGTACATCACATAACTAATGAGGAGGTATTGAATAGAATTGGGGAGAAGAGGAGTTTGTGGCACAACTTGACAAGAGGTTGGGACCGGTTAGTAGGACATATTCTGATACAACAAGGGATCACAAATTTAGCATTGGAGGACAGCGTGGTGGGTAAAACTCGTAGAGGGAGACCAAGAGATGAATACACTAAGCAAATTCCGAAGGATGTAGTTTGCACTAAGTACCGGGAGATAAAGAAGCTTGCACAAGATAGAGTAGCATGGAGAGCTGCATCAAACCAGTCTCAGGACTGATGACTACAACAACAAATAACGTGATTTGGATCGAAAGCGTAGCTAAGATTAATATGAGTTTAGCCGCTGGAAGTCTCGCTTGCAAAAAGAAAGTAAAAGGTGCGCAGTGTTTCCACACTGATAGCATCAGGAATTCAGCGGGTAAATTCAGTAAGAGTTGATTAGAGTGCTCCATTCATTCACAAAGCATCCTTTGTGCCGGGAAGTAGGTGCCTCTACATAGCGATGAGAGCATTTGCGTTTCTGAGGCGCATGTTGAAAGCAGGATGTCGCGATTTCCAGGAAGAGTAACAAGTGATGGATAGGGTGCCATGTTAGGACCATCAGGAGGAATGAATTTGGCGTTATTCTGGGCTATTTTCGTAAACAGGTTCTGTTAGGAGAAGAATTTCCACATGGACAAGCTGAAACATAACAAAAGCTCCTAGAAAAGCTACTGTTAGCTATTTCTGCAGTACTGTAGCAGTTTCTGAGAGGTCACTTAGCTTTTATTTACATGGACATTTGACGCCAGTACAACAATGGGAAACTTTTAGATGGTGAGTAACCACACATACATTTTGCAGCAATGGGTCAGTCATGCTGGCCAGGTAAACGCGTGCACTGCTAGACACAGCACGTATGTTCCGCTGGGATCGCTATGAGCAATGCATCCTGTACTATTCTGGGCAGCATTGGCACAGATTTCTCTAGAGCGACCTGTGTCGTCAGTATCCATAGGTAGAGAGGTAACGCACCAGCAATGGTAAAAATGAACGCGCAGCCCGGAGGCATCTCGCATATGGGACAGGCGTGAGTGCGCCACCTGGTGTGCATGCCTTGGAGATCTGTAGGGGGGCAGTTCACTGATACATCGCAGATGACAATATTTCGAAATAATTTTTTACGTGCAGTGAGTGTTTTTGCACTGCATTATTTTCGGCTGTTTAAGTGATGTGAGCGTGTTTGCACTGCATAACACATACATTATTTTTGGACAATTTACGAGTTGTTTTCGTGTCTTGCATTATTTTGTGAACAGGTGTCCAGGCTGTGCAATGCGTGATTTAGACAGTTGACGATTAGCAAGCGTGTTTGCACAGCCTTTTAGATGCATTGCTTTGACAATTTACGAGTTGTTTTTGTGTCTGCACATCAGTGTACTGTAATATTTCGGTAATCTACGAGTAGTTCGCATGTTTCTATGCTGTGTAGCGTGATCCCAAGCACGTAAGAGCGAGTGTTTTGTATTATTGTAATAGATGAACTACATTAAATCTGTGCGTTAAGAAATTGTTCCAAAATAAAGTACACTCCTTCCTCTCTCCAGCTGCCCAGCACAGTCTAAGTCTTTTCCCGCCATTTCCCACTCCACACAGCCATATTGGATTACATCATGGAAGGATTAAAACCCGATGTCATTTTGCTTTTTATGAATCTTTTGACCTCAGGACAGTTAAAAATCGATTTTCCACATCTGATGTTGTACGACCTTGTCGTCGCCGGTGGGTTTACCTAACTAACAATGCCACAACTGTTGACGGCTGAACTCGTGCAGTCATGCACACTGAACAGTATGGTTGATGTAATGGGCAACTCAATCCATAGCCTTTATATTACGATTCATCTGTCATTTGTAGCCAAGTATGTTTACCTTGAGATGCTTACAGCGCCGTCTATTGGTAAATTTCTGTTAAAAAAGTTACTTTTTCGTTCCATGACGTTTCCCCCTGCGTCAATAATATGCCAACCTGTGTTTCGTGACTTAGCAAGGTAAAGCGACAAGAATAACAAATGTCTCTCTCTTTGCAGGAATCACAGGGATGTGTGCAAGTATGAGACGTAGTCACTGTGACATATGGACATTTGGATCGGTGTGTGAAGCGTTATTCCATTACCATTTTGTGCACTTTTGCAATGATTTCTGTAGTAATGACACATCTTAGCTGACCACGGCACGTATCACCATCTAAGCTCTCCCTACCAAATTTAAATTCATTTTTCAGTCTGGCAACAGATGAATATGAAGGAGCAAAGGCCCCTAATGTATTCTGGAAATCAGCATGAATGTCCTTTGCATTCATACCTCCTTTACAAAGTAATTAATCACTGCTAAAATCTCGATATATTCCATCTTTTCAAATCACTATGTGGGAACAACAACCGAGCCATGTCACCACCACAGCTCTCTTCCAAGACCACTGATGTGGCATGTTCTTACAGGCAGCAGTCCAATGAATAGCACGTGAAGAACTCATTGTGCCGGTGCAGACCTCTCATGGTGATTCTGAAAACTTTTCATAGCATCCTCTTACTTTCTCCTATACATAGCTATTGAGTATCTATATACTGCAACAACTAACTTTTCAAATTAGAAGAGAATACAGTCCAACAACAGTTGGGCAAATTATTTAATTCTCCAATTTTGGGTTCCTCAGAGTTACCATGGCAAAACAATCAGAGCTGATTCGGATTTAAATATGTAGCAGTAGTTCACACCATTCATAAATGGAACAGGGATGGGGGAAAACTGTAGTGTGGCCAGACATACCTTCTACTACACATTGTGATATTGTTTGTTGAATACCCATATGGATCTCTAAAGTTCATCAAGCGTATTACACATCAAGCAAGTAGACATTAGAACCTCAGAATCCATTCTCAGTTATATGAATACGAACTATTGACAAGATTATGAGAACATATATCCCAAGATTGGGAAGGGTAAATATTACTCTCTCTCACACAGTATTATAAGAGATGATACACTCAAGAACATTCAGCATGTAGCATTCATGATTTTATCTATTAGAAATACAAACGGTTGTGGTACCAACATCTCTCTCCACCAAAAAGCATAATGTGGGCATGTGGTGTATATATTTATGGTTTCAATATTCTTTAACTCAAGTATCCATAAACAAGGAGACCAGATGGTCTCAAAGGTGAATATCTGTTTACTGTTCAGTAAAAGCTACCTAAAATATAGGAGTATACATTCCAGGAATAGCTGAGCACAATATTGCATCCTCTATCATGTGGGTCTAAAAAAGTGCATCATTAAAGAAGATTCAGGGGTCATACAGAGGTAACTCAACATTGGTTCTTCACATGCACGATTAACAAATGCAACAGTGATGAGAGGAAACTATAGTGGTACAAGAAGTGCTCTGTGGTACGCATTGTAGAAGAATTGTGGTTATCTCTTGGAGATTATTCATGTTTATTAGTGTTAACACCCGTTGGGCAAGTAAATTATACAATCTCACAGTCAGTTGCGAATTTAATGTGTATAATTTACTCTCAGAATCCCAAGAGCACATATTAAAAAATTCATTAGTTAAGTTAGTAATTCTGCCAGCACGTTGTTCCAATACATAGCAAAAAAAGGACTTGTGGCAAGTTACAGCTCGTAGAAAGGACTATCGGCAACTCCTCCCATATATCATAATTGATTGTGTGGGGAAAAAATGGAAATGATTGTGGAACAAAACGTATTCTCCACTGCACGGCACTGACATTGTATATGCAGGATAGATACATTTTCGCAATGTTCTTTAACCATTTACAGTAAACAATGACTTCTGGCAGCATACATTCCAAGAATAATTGGGCATATTGTTACATCCTCCAATACTTAGGTCCATGTAATAAAATTGATAAAAAAAATCACAGCTCGGAAGGAAATCACGTCACTCCTCGTTGAAAATGCTGGAATTATTAACAATACTCTCCCTGTATAACTATGATATTATTTTGGGTACTAATTTAGAATCATGGGAAGAGAACTGCCTTGATCATGTTTATATTACAAGAAATAAAGTAAAGTTTATGCTCCTTGCTCATCTTTTAATTTATATGATCAGGTTCCCCACTATATGAGAGTGAAAGAATAACAATTTAAAAGCCAAGAACATTTTGAGTATGAATCTAAATTCACTGAAAAGAAACCTACATGGTGCTCTGTTTCAGTGATGCTATTACTCAGTTGAAGATTCCATGAACAATGAACTGAATATCTTAGCAGGATGTAGTTTATGACCTGTCTTGTTATCTGAACATGTGAAGTTATTTTTCACAAAAAATTTGCATTAATGTTTAAACAGAATTCCATCGTTTCAACTGTAGCTTTATATCAGTGAAATTGTGTTAACCATATTTTGATGTGTCTCCAGTATTCTGATCAAATAATTGGTGTACATATGCTGTGAGGCAAATAATAATTCACAATTCAACAATGTAATTGAGCTCAACAGTGGTTCTTTCTACAAACCATTCGCAAACGCAAGAGCTATGAAAGGAATGTTACAAAAAATACAACCTACTGCATAATAAAGGCAGTTTGCAAATCATCCATGTAGATCTTTTCTGTTGGTCAATATTGTTAAACACGAAGCAGGTACATCTGATAATCTCAGCACCCATTGTCAATTAAATGAACATGATTTACAAATTTTATTCAGATAAATTACATTCTAGTGGTCATCAACATTAGTAAACATGAAGCCACAACTTCTAATAACCTCAGTTCCCATTCTCAATTACCTGACTCTGTTCATTAACATTATTCTGAGGCCATACATAACAAGAATGTTAGTGCAAATTATACTTTCTCTTGTACTTTGCCCAAGATTATAAGGAGGACTGTCATCAACTGCTTCTCATTTACCATTCATCTTTGTATTTGAAATAAAAGATGTATTTGTTATCAAAATTCTCTCCACAACACAGCTTCGTGATAGCATATGAATTATAGATGTATATTTTCAATGACCTTTAGTAGAAGTAATGGTCAATGAGGTCAGTCTGTCTCTAATTAAAATATCAACACTGGTGGTCAAAACATAGGATGAAAGTAACCTTTGCATGATGCATCATGGACAAATGATGTAACTCAATGAAACTGGGACCATACATAGAAAGAATTGCTCCATCATAGTATGGAAAGTTACTGACAGAAATTCACTGTGCGACAAACAGAAATGATTCCTTTATTAAAAAAACCATAATTACCCTGAAGGTTTTGTTATTCATGTTGATGTCTTCAACATTAAAAAGTCTGAGACATTGTTCTTAATATGGTGTGTGTTCACATCAAATATCAATTGCTGTATTACCCATGGTAGCCCGAAGGTTTATTTATTTATTTAGTCCTTTGATCATACGAACCTGGTGGACAGAATGGGGTGATATTGCAGAACTTCTAATGCCCTTTGAGGTGATAAAGTAACTTACTAAGAATGATGTAACAGATAAAATTGTAAATAATGGTGATTTCACTGCAATTACTGTCTTTGCATAAAAGTACCATCTCTTGGTCTCATTGTGTATTTCTATGTATAAAGATCAGGACTATCCTTTAGCAGTCTCTCAATGTATGGTCCAAGTTGGCTGGGAAACAAACTGAAATTATGAAATGGTTCAAGCCAAAAAGAAATGAAGCACAAATTTTGCAAGCTCCAAAAATACTGGAAGACAAACAAGCTACTGTATGTGTGTCTTCCTGAACAAGGAAAGCTCCAGAGAGGAACAGTGATGTTTTTATCGCTGGCACCAGGGAAATGACTTTAGCACTATCCAGATCCACTGCCATCAATAATGCAACTATGGATGTAATTACACAATATCAAAATGACAAAGAAATGTACAAGCCAAGTGAGCTAGCTGATGGGCTGCTACAGAAGAATCTAGACCTACCCTTTTGTGAGGATGGCTCATTATTAAATATTAGGTGTTTAAAAAATAAAATTGATGATCATAGTAGTAACTACATAATGTATTGTAATATAAATGATTTAAGTGTTGAATGCTCATATGACAGAAGCTCTAAGTTAGATGAGCTTCAAGTTTATCTGAATTTATAAATGTTAAAGTAATTTGTTTAAATGAACACTGGCTTAGCAGTGATACCACAAAAATCTTAAATCAAATTGAAAACTACCGGCTTTTGTAGGATAAATAAGTCAAGAGGATGTTCCTGCATACTCGTTCAATCTGATTTACATTACCTTGTAAGATGTGACTTAAATTGTTTTAATGAGTCTATTTTTGAGGGTTGCTGTGTTCAGCTAAGGGACTTAAATGCTGTTATAATATCAATTTATAGAATCCCAGCGAAGGTGCCAACTGAGCATTTCCTATGTAAATTTCAGAGTTTGTTAGAATACCTCATTAAAGAAAGAAGGAAAAAAATGTAGTTTTGCTGATTTCAACATAAATGTGTTAAATGAAACATGTGAGGTATCAAAAATTACAGACTTAAAGAAAAAATATGGCTTCAAATTAAATTTTACTGTATCTACAAGAGAAAGTACTCAGTCAGCTACATGCATTGACAATATTTTAGTGGATTACATATTTGAAGATAGATATAAATTTTGTATAGTGCTAGGAATTTCAGACCATTCAGGATTATTCACTGAGCTACCCAGAGCAGGTAGAGAGGTCCCATGTAATAAACGCTTATGTTAAAAGGATCTTCAACCAAGAAACTTTGGCTCTATTCCATGATAAGCTGAATAATATTTCATGCACAGCAAATTTTTTATCATTTCTAAGGGATTTTCTAAGTGTTTTCAATGAAATATTTCCACAAAAAACTTATTTTAATAAAATGACACAATTAAATGCATTACTAAAGGTATATAAATCTCCAGTGCTAAGAAAAGGCAGCTACACAAGGAACTAAGACATTATTAAAAAAATTGAATTTATTGAATATGTTAAATGATATAAATGTACATTTAAGAAAGTTGTCAAACCAGCAAAACAATTGACAAATAACAAATTAATCTTAAAATATGAGAATAAATCAAAGGCACTGTGGTCAGTTGTAAAACATGAATTAGGTATTGAAGCCTCTAAAAATGGAATTAGTACAATTAAGCTTGAAGATGAGATCATTTTAAGTCCAGCTCAAATTTCTGAATGCTTCAATGCATTCTTAATTAATGTAGTGAAACCAGAGGTTAATGTTGCAGATTATGAGAACAATTTATGTCTCTTTGGACTAAATCATAATTCTGAATGCCTCACAAAATTCAAAACAGTTTCAACAATAGATGTAGAAAAAATTATATGAAAACTAAAAAACAAAAATTATGCAGGATGGGATGGAATACCAGCAAAAGTCATTAAATTTGTGAGTAAAATAATAGGATACCCAATATGTAAAACAATAAACCAATCCATTGAACGGGGCAGCATCCCAGAAGTGCTGAAGTATGCAGAAGTAAAACCGTTGCTCAAAAACGGGTCAAGAGAGTATATGGGGAATTATCATCCCATCTCTCTCCTTCCAGTGCTATCAAAAATCTTTGAAAATGCTGCTGCTATGCAGATTCGAAATTTTATCGAGAAATATGATATTATTACCTAAAACCAATTTGGTTTCCAGTGTGGCGAGTGTGCTATTGATGCAATTAACAAGTTGATCGACAAGATCAGCACATCATTAGACAACCATAATAACGTTGGAGGAATCTTTTGTCATCTCACAAAAGCCTTTCACTCTGTAAATCATGCACTGCTCATTTATAAGCTTGACAAGTATGGGATCAAGGGTAATGTTCTAAACTAGCTTACTTCATACTTATCAGATAGGATACAAAGAGTGATTGTCTCATCAAACGGAGCAGATTACTACTCAAAATGGAAAACAGTAGCCTAAGGTGTCCTCTCAAGGCTCGAGTCTAGGACATATTTTGTTTTTGTTCTATCTTAACGATTTACCGAACAATATAAATGGTACATCGATTTTATTTGCAGATGTCACCTCTGCATTAATTTGAAAACCAGGAGCCAGGAAACATCCTTCTCTACATAATAAACAACAATGAAAAAAGTAGTAACTTGCTTCCAACTGAATCCCACATGATCCAATTCACAACAAAACAGTGAAAGCCCCAAGAAATTAAAATAACTCATAAAAATCAGGATATAGAAGAAGTAGTTTCTGTGAAGTTTTTAGAGTTGAAACTAAATTAAAAAATTTAAATTGGAAGAAACACGTTGACTACCTGTTAAAAAATTATGTAGCCTTGCATTTGCTTTGCAAATATTAGCTGGTGCAACACATGTGAATACAAGAAAAATTGCATACCACAAGTACTTTCAATCAGTTGTATAGTATGGTACTATTTTTTGGGGAAATTCAAGCAATATATTGCGCATACTGAAATGAAGGATAAGGAACATGTGTACGGCCCATCCAAGGACATCATGTCGACCACTAATTGAAAAAAACAACAGTTATTAACAGTTCCCTCTGCATACATCTATGATATTATCATCTTTCTACAAAGCAGTTTAGAGTTATTCAAGAAAAAGTTTCAATCACATGTATAACACGAGAGACAGATAGAATTTTATGCTTCCCACTCATCGCATAAATCTATATGTGCAGTCTTCTCAGTATATGGCAATGAAAATTCATAACATGCTAAAAGGAAACAATGTTCATAGTATGAACCTAGAGACACTGAAAACAAAGCTATATGATATCTAAGCCAAACGTTGCTACAACAATGTTGGGCAGTTCATGAAGGATGAACTGAATATTTGGGCAAAATAAATCTTCATATGGTCTTGTATGTAAATGTAGCTGTCATTCACAAAAGGGGATAAAGAAAAATAAAAATTTATATTAATGTTAAAATTCTTTTTACCAATTAGGTCTAAGTTGTGTTTTACATTCCTTGATGTGTCTACTGTACACTAATCATATGATTAGAAACTGTATTTTACGATACAAATAAAACATTATTCACTAACAAGCTATGTTACATGGCAATGACACATCATGTGAAACTAAATTTTGTACCTAGGTTTAGCACACCAGTGTCTTTACCACACACAATTGCTTTTCAGAATTCTAAGACCATACAATCCAAGAATATATAGGCAAATTACTACATCCTCCAGTACTTGGTACCACTACATAATAATGGCTGAAAAATTAGAGCTTATGAGCAGTATTTCTTTGCATGTGCCATTCACAAATGCAGCAAGGATAAGAGAAAATAACAGTGGTACTACAGGTACACCAGTTAACAATGGACCATCCCACATGTCATTCATAAATGCAACAAGGATGTGGGGGGGGGGGAAATAACAGTTGTACTAGAAGGACACTAAAGTACACACTGTTAGTTGGATTCCTGGTATTCATGTAGCTCTTTTAATGTTCATCAGCAACATTAATCACATATGAAATAGATCCAACAACCCCGAAGTCCATTATCAGTTTAATGACTACAATTCATTGACAAAATTCTGAGGATAACCATTCCAAGATAGGTCAGGCGAAATATTAGTTCCACCTAAACACTGTTCTTATAAATGATGCAGACAAGTTTAACAAATAAGAGCCCATAGCAAGCACTGATCATAATTATTTTCCCATATACCATTAAGCTGGCATGTGGTGTAGAGATATATTTATTCAATGTCCTTTAGGAGAAATAGCCATAAACAAGAAGATCAGACAGTCTCAAAAGTCAAGTGAGTTACTATCCACATCACAAAATGAAACTGTCAACAGTTTCATATGTTATTACATCTTCCAATACATGGGCACACATAATTACTATGATGAAAAAAAAATCGGAGCTCAGAAGGAGTCAAATCAACAGCACTTTTTCCCATGCATCATTAGGAAATGGAATAGGGGAGGGAGGAAATGATCGTTCTAGTAGAAGTAAACTCTCCTTAAACTGTGAGTTGGTTGCCAAGTACACACTCAGATATTTAATTATTACAAATATTATTACAAATATTATTGAAACAAATAAATGTAACATCCACAAAATCCATCATCAGTTTAATGAAAACAAACTTTTGTCACACTTTCAAGATCTTATGTACCAATTTTTGTCAAGCTAATTATTCCTTCATTTCAGACTTTGCTCGTAAAAATGATAAGGACCAAAACATCTGATAACTAAAAACTCAGAAGCAGGATCATTGACACATACCATCATATTTACCATCTTCGGTTAAACTGAGAACAAATTTGAATGATTACTGAAATACAGAAGTACTCTGCATCATCAGAGCATTAAGGTGGCATCTGGAGTATAGATACAGGAATCCAATCGTCAACAGAAGTCACAATCAGAGAGAGAGCTGACCATCTCACAGTTAAGTATCTATTTACCATAAACAATTAAATGTCCAATGTGCAAGAGAATATGTTTCAATAATAGATACGCAAATTAATACATCATCCAATACATGGGATCACTAAAAGAGGATGGTCTAAGATCATAAGGACTTCAATTGATGCTAGGTTAACACATGCACCATAAACAAGTACAAGAGGGACGGCAGGAAAGAATCCTGGCACCAAATGTACACTGTAAGCTGGCTTGCATAATACTCTTGCATATCTTTAATATTCATGAACATTATTAATCACAGGACCAGTAAATGTGACAATCTGAACGTATATTATTAGTTTACTGTTCATGATCAATCCGCAGAATTCCAAGACTATACATTCAAATTATGTTCATGTTATTACATTCAAATAGACATTGTTCCTAGAAATGATAAAGACATCTGGCAAATTAGTGCTTATTAGGAAGATTTGTCAGTTGTCTGCTCGAATGTCTCTGTAATCAAAGAAAGTGGTAGCAGTACCACAAGTACTGTGTACTGTATAGAATTAATGAGAAATGTGGAGAATACAATACTGATCAACAAAATAAACCATCAGAAAAGTTGAACTAACAGCCTCAAAGTGTCTACTTACCATACACTCCTAAATGTACATATATAGATATATGTATTCAATGTCCAGCCACAGAATTAAGCATCAAGCAAGCAGATCTGTTAGTGTCAGAGTAAAGTATTTATTTATCATATACAACTAACTCCCAGATTGTGAAAGCATATATTCCAAGGAAATGACTAGTAGTGATACAAGGTGACCTCCCCCATGCACCATATGGTGGCTTGCAGATTATAAAGTAAGGTGTAGAGGTACATGCAGAACAATTGGTTAAGTGTCCACAAAATGACCATGATAAGGGAAACAGGGCTCTTAAGGAGTTTAATAGATAGTGATTCTCTCAATCACCACTTGCAAATGGACCAGGGAAGGAAAGAAATTACAGTGCAACTTGAAGTGCTCTCGGCCCACACGATTTAGTATAGGTTTTGGTATAAAGATTCAGATTTTGTATTATGATTAACAGATTTACTGTCAAACAAGAAGAATGTCAAAGTCTATGTTAGGTTTAAGTTTGTTGTATAAGTCTTAATTTTGAAATTCCTAGAGTGTACAGTTCAGGGATAACAGACCAACACATTATTTACTCACATATAGTGAACCCAAGATGACCATCATGACTCAGTTAGTGTAATTAGAACTTGTATGCAGAATTATCAGCAGTAGAACTTCTGGGGCACCATTCATAGATGGACTATGGATGGGATAAAACTATAATGGTACTAGAAATGCAATCTACCACACACTACACACTGATCTGTGGAGTATTACACAGCTATAAAACATTTATGAAATAGAGTTCACTATCTAGGAAAGAAAATAGTCTATGTCAAAGCAAAATATCAATTTCAACTTTCAACTGTGCCCACAATCACAATCATGCTCATTGTAAATGTCAATTAGAATATCTCAAGTGGAGCTAAAACAGTATTAGGCAACTAGTTTGTGTTTCTAATGGTGTTGGAATATTATGCTGATGACTGTGGGAACTGAACATAATATGAGGGACACATACAACAGAGCTGCAGAAATTTCGTCACTAAGAACACTACTAATAATAAGAATGGATAGTATTGCCACGTGGGAAGTGTAGTTTACACTTAGAGAATAGGAAACAACTGCAGCAAAACTAGAATCATGCAGTTAGTTGTGAAAGAAATATTAGGGGAGTATATTGGTACTCAGAATACTACTGCACACAGAATCCTTGCCATGGATGAAGGGGAACTTCTATGAGATCAAAACCAATGGTATTACAGAAATTAGTCATGCCAGTGACATATATTTGAAACCTAGGCCCTGTCTACAATTAATGACACATTCTGAGGATGCTGTACCTGGTATCAGAAACTGATTAATTGGCATTCAGTTGTAGAGAAAAACCTGGAAAACAGAAACCAAGACCATGGAAGTTAGAAAACATATGAATTAAACCACTATTCACATGTAGAGCTAGCGATTTTTCACACAGTCAGTTGTGAACTGTTATAATTAACTGATGGAGGATTGTTACATTACATGCAGATGCACAAAACTTTAAAGAAGAAAACTGTATTAGTTGTTAACTAAATGGGTTTTATGGACTCATAGATGTTTCCTGAAATTCAAGAGTGTTTGTGAGGACCTGTATACTATATATCAGAGGGTGTACATCATCACATAGTAAATATTACTTAAAATTCAATTTCTGCATGCATCAAGTTACGTGATGTTCACAAATGGAGCATAAACATCAGCATTTGAAAATACAGTCAGTAGGATCAAACACAGTTACTAGAGTGCTTCTGGATCCTGTTTCGGTCTTTAAGTATTACGAGGTTGAGTTCCACACCATCACAGATTAAAACTAGGTGACAAGCAAGAGAGTAACGATGCCATCTGCCATTGTCGTAGATGAGGCATTTAGTATATCTGAAAATTTAAGGCATCCTTATGGAGGAAGGAGTTTAACAAACAATAGAAGAACTTTTGAAAACCGACTGTCTCGGACTAAGTGGTTTATAGAATACACTCTGGCAAAGAGGTGGAGAACGGAGAATTTTCATCGCCCAATTGATCTTCGAAATGAATCTGCAATTGCCGTAATAAAAGGGTGCAGTGTTTTACAAAATAATGTATCAGAAAGGGATGGCTGTAAATTAGAAGAGAAAACTAAATTAGAAGAGAAATTGTATGTCCGTCCAGAGTCCTTCAAGCTGTCGAAAGACACCATCAAATTTAATTCCCGATGCAAGGGAGGTCTGACTGCTTTGTCAAGTGAAGGACACTGGTAAGTTCTACATGAGACAGCCTGCTCACAACTGTCAACGTGGACCCATCTGGCTGTCGCAACGGCCCAGAACGCTGGTTACACTGCATGTAATTTTTTTGTTGGTTGCCGCACACGGTCTATCTAGTGGATTACAGTCCTACTACACTACCGACTCGGCAACATCCATCTGTTTCTGGACCACTTATATGTCTCCCTCTCCCACTGGTAACATGGTACAAGAGCTCTACGTAAGCAGCCAGCGATGGGGATGCAATCGACAGAAACTGTCAAACTCCAATCCCTTCTTAGATTGTGAACACTAACCGAAATGCGTGTCCCCTTAGTATAATTAGGTAATTCGTCGTTAGTAGTGAAAAATGAATGAAGTAAGCAAGAATTCGGTGGATCCTAACGATTAACAATACCAGACTTTTATTCTGAGCTCTCCTAAATCCTTTATGGAATGCTGCAGTACATCCAGTGTCATCCAAAATGTTTTACGATTAAATCTGAGTGAGCTTGCCGTTTAAAATATGGAACAGTTTTTCTATCCGACATCCGTCAATGCTATTATATTGAGCTCTGAGATTTAAAAAAATCGGAACAGTCACTGGGCTCTGCTATATAAAAGAATTCCACACATGGAACTTGGGAATCGTGAAAGTGTCAAGAGACTACAGCAAGACGTTCTTCGCCTTTCTGTACAAACTGCAATTATCGTAGCAAAGCCTTGCCCTTCTTTTAAAAATTAATATTTTACATCTATCGCTGTCCATGAGCAAGGAAGACTTACAACAAACTTCAGACATGTAACAGCCGAAGAAATCGGGCCATTAGTTTCGAATGACACTATGGCGTAAAAAGAAGATTTTATTTGGAGAGTGATTTGAGAAGTGAAATTAAAGTGGAATCACACCGGGTTCGATTGCCGGCAAGGTCAGGAATTTTCCCTGCCTCGACATGACTGGGTGTTGTTGTGATGTCTTCATCATCATTCTTCATCACCATTACGGTCGGAGGAAAGCAATGGCAAACCACCTCCACTACGATCTTGCCTAATCGGCGGTGCGGGTCTCTCGCATCATTCCCTACGCTCCTCGGAGTATGGAACCTCATCAACATCATCACAGGATTGCATTGCATGTATAGATCGTATTTTCTTAAGTATCACAATGTTAAAGCTCTGTATATCTAATAATGTTTCAGATGAGACGCTTAAAAAAAGAGAGTTATTCTAAAAACTAATTTCAAAGAAACGAAAAGTGCATTTCTCTTATAAAAGGCAAATAATTTGCTCTATAAATGCAGCTGCCGTTCCAATTTCTCTATTACACTTAACACTTTTTATTCATAGGTGGCGAATAAGTGTTTTTATTCGCGTAAGTGTATAATGTTTCGCTTACGCAGCTGTTATTAGCATCGGTAATTTCTGCCAATGTTCGCGAAACGTAGTAACACTCTCACTCACACACTACAGGCGCGTGCGAGCCACGAGGAATGACAACATGGTTTTATGCTCTACTGCTCAACCTATCCATATGATCATTTGCGTATACACAGAAAGAGAGCGGTGCTATTAAATTTCTGTGGGGCACTCCTGGCGATACCCTTGCTTCTGGTGAACAATCGCCGGCGAAGACAACGTACTGGCTTCTATTACTAGAGCCGGTCGTGGCCGAGCTGTTCTAGGTACTTGAGTCCGGAACCGCGCTGCTGCTACGGTCGCAGGTTCGAATCCTGCCTCGGGCATGGATGTGTGTGATGTCCTTAGGTTAGTTAGGTTTAAGTAGTTCTAAGTCTAGGGGCTGATGACCTCAGTTGTTAAGTCCCAAAGTGCTTAGAGCCATTTGAACCATTTCTATTACCTGAGAAGTATTCAGGTCACTAGCATGTCTGGGAACCATTTCCGTGTGCTCCTACCTTTGTTAATAATCTGCAGTGGGGCACCATATCAAACTGTTTCCGGAAATCTAAGTGTGTGGGATCTACCTGTTGCCCTAAATCCGTGGTTCGCTGCATACCATGTGAGATAATCGCAAGCTGAGTTTCACACAAGCGATGCTTTCTAGATCCGCGCTGATTTGCGAGCAGGACTTTTCCGTCTCAGTAAAATTTATTATATTCCAACTGAGAACATTTTCAAGAATTCTACAACCTTCCGACGTTAATTGGTTCAAAAATGGTTCAAATGGCTCTGAGCACTATGCGACTTAACTTCTGAGGTCATCAGTCGCGTAGAACTTAGAAGTAATTAAACCTAACTAACCTAGGGACATCACACACATCCATGCCCGAGGCAGGATTCGCACCTGCGACCATAGCGGTCGCTCGCCTCCAGACTGTAGCGCCTAGAACCGCACGGCTACTACGGCCGGCCGACGTTAATTCAATGAATCTGTAATCCTGCGGGTCCGTTCTCTTTCCCTTTTTACATACAGGACTGACCTGGTTTTTTCCCCCAGTCGTTTGACATTTGTCGCTCAGCGAGAGATTGGAGACAAATGTAAGCTAAGTAAGGGAATAGTGTCGTAGAGGACTCTCTCTAAAACGGAACTGGAATTATCTTAGGATCTGGTGACTAATTTGTTTTCAACTCTTTCAGTTCCTTCTCAACGCCATCGATGTCTGTTTCTATGTCGTCCATACAGGAGTCTGTGCAACATTCTAACGATGATATGTCTGTTCGATCCTCCTGGGTGAATGAATTTTTAAACGCGAAACTTGAAACCTCACCTTCCCATTTGCTGTCATCTGCTGCCGTATCAGACTGGTCGTCAAGTGACTGGATAGAAGTATTCTACGTGCTTAATGATTTTAGGTAGTATCAGGATTTTGTCAGGTTCTTGGCAAGATACTTCGCTAAAGTATGACGGTTGATGTTGTTGTACTCTTCGCGCATTGATCTTTTCATAGACCTGTGTACTAACTTTTACCTGCCATGATTTCTTCATCCTTTTTTGACCAGGGAGAACAACAGGCTTTGTTGTCTCATCATTATCTTAATGTTTTTATTAAAACCACCGTGGATCTTTTCCGTCATCAGAGGGCGATTTACAATCAGTTTTAACTTTGCCAGTAATTTTTCTACATCTATCATACTGGAACCAAATTATGGTCATTAATTGTCTAAATAGGATGCTAACAACTGCTTATCTCCTCTTTTCAGAATAAATACACTCCTACCCTTCCTGATGGATTTGTTAACATTAGTAACCATCATCGCTATGATGAAATCATGAGCAATAATTCTCTATACTTACACTGTCGATAAGGTCAGGCTTCTTCACAGTTACAAATTCTAAAATATTTCCATTGTCTATGGACTAGCGAACAATACAGTTTTCTGAAACTGTGTTCAGAACAACTGCAATGAACCCATAGACGTCCCTGCCAATACAAAGTACTTGGTAGGTTAAAGTTGCCTACAACTAATAATGCACGACCGGGATGCATCCGCGCTATTGAGCTTAGAATTCCTTTCACTGAGTCTATACCCATCATGACGGAATCGGGTGACCGGTACAAACATTCGATGATTATCTTGAGCTCACCTAGTTCTGTTACATTTGTCCAGATACAGGATGACTAATATTGAACTATATGAAAAAAAAGTAAATTAGTTACAAAGTACAACGCTCGCACACTTTATTCAACATGTAAACGTCACTACAAATAATCGGATTTAAGTTATGACTGTTCGATAAGCCTGCCATCATTGGTGACGATGTGGTGCAGACGAATAGCGAAATTATGCGTGATCCTCAGTGTCGGAATATCGATGCTGTTTATGACCTCCTGAATGTCTGTTTTCAGCTCAGCAATGGTTTTGAGTTTATTTCCGCACACCTTGTCTTTAATATAGCAACAGAAAAAGGATTCGCATGTGTTCAGATCCGAAGAATATGGTGGCCAATCGAGGTCCAAGTCAGTGGTCTCTGGTTACCCCAGAGCCAGAATGCGGTCCCCAAAGTGCTCCTCCAGGTTATCAAACACTTTCCTGCTTCGATAGGGTCGAGCTTCATCTTGCATGATCCACATCTTATCGAAATCAGGATCACTTGGGATAATGGGGATGAAACCATCTTGTAAAATCTTGACGTATCGTTCAGTAGTCACGGTGCCATTAAGGAATATCGCACCGCATATTCTCTGACTGGACATTGCACACCACACAGGCACCCGTAGAGGGTGAAGACACTTATCTATCGCGAAATGAGGATCCTCAGTCCCACAAATGCGCGAGTTTTGCTCATTGACGAACGCTTCCAAATAAAAGTGGGCTCCGTCGCTAAACCAAACTAAGCATGCGCATACTAATTCCCATCATGTTCCTCGGCCAACCGTGCAGTTTGAAAGTCCTAACGCAAACCGTTCAGAAGTTATGACAATTTTATTAAATATAGTTTAATAATTGTCACCCTGTACTTTCACATTTAGACTCGATTTCAACCTCAACAGATTCAACATTTTTGTCGCCTACAAAGAGTGCACCAACTCCTACGTTGTTTAACCTGTCTTTCCGATATACTCATTCGATCCATGCCTCGTTAAATAATTTGGAGCTCCCTACTTCCAGTTCTGTCCAGGTCTCAGTTCCTAGAATAATTTTAGTGTGACAGGTTTGTAAGAGGGCACAAAATCTAGGAACTTCGTTTCGAATGCTGATGCAATTTACTGTTAAAAAATTTGACAGTTGGAGGGTCTTTACTTTATACGTAGTCTAATTTCGTTTCCTACGTAACGACTCGTGAGCACTCATTAACGGATCTCAGACAATCACCCAGAAAAAAAGACCTTGTGCACTCCACAAGTACCGTGCTACCCTCGTAACTGCGTTGTGGGTGTAGTGCACCACTGACCTACCAAAGGAAAACCTGCAATTCCCCAAACCATAATGCAGGTCTAAAAGGCTACAGCCAAGAACGTGACACAATCGATGGAGTTTCTTATTGAGGTCATCATTTCTACTCCAAACCGAAGAAACCCCCCACCGCCGTCCCCCACCCTCCTTGGAACGGCAACGCATCTCCCGAGCTCTGCTTGTGAGCGAGGCTGCCAGCCATCACCACTTCCGCCAGCCGCCTTTAGGAACCAACGATGGCTTCAGAGCGCAAGCGACAGGGGTCATTCGTGCCGACCTGAGATACAACCTGCAGATAACTGCACCCTGAACCCACGCTGTGCTCGCTCGGACTCTGCCGAAGGAGCGCCACCTGTCCAACTGCAGGGTGAAGTGGCTCCCCAGTTGCCATGTTGACTGTTTGAGCGACACGAATATGTTACAGTTCGCCAGTCTCCTGCTGTGAGAGCGGATCATCTGCGTTGTGTCACTGTGAGGTGCGGTATTCGGTGGGCGAAATGAGCGAAACCTGAGGTGTCCCATGTAACACCCCTGCAGACAGCTGATGGCGGCCAACACCGGCTTCAGCTGTTCGAGAGCTACAGCAAGCTCATCCTGTTTCTGTACGCAGCATGCACACAGAGAGGGTCAAGTAGGTATAAAAGTAGTAACAAAACCGTAAATGTTGCATCTGCAAAAAATATGGCATTTCTGATACTTGCCTTCATGATGTATCTCATAAATATGCTCTTCTACACAAATTACTGACACATGAATAAAAATAGAGATAGAAATTATTTAGGCATGGAACAGTGTTGTATACCAGTATTTATCTTTACAATTTACAATGATGGCAAACCTAAATTATTAAAAACGCAGCACTTACTGGAACACCAAAACACTTCCGATCTTGTCTGTGAGGTCTTTCCTCCCCGGAATTTGTTTACAAATCACAGTCATGCTTCTCAGATGAAACTGGTATATCGTGACCTGACAGAAACAGCAGTTATACTGCAGAAGATCAGACTTATTTACCAGAAATTACCTGCACAATTAAAAAACTGTGCACCCAAATGAACACCAGCTATAAGCTATTTCTTCCTTGCCATTAGTGCACAAAATATCATTATATATTTCAACAAAAAGGGATGCGTTGTGAACTGACGTGGATACTGCAGTTACATTAGAAAAGAGCAATGCGTTTTACCAGAAATTATTTGTACTGTTCAAAAACTGTGCACCTGCCTGGACACTGTAATTCTGCAAATTTTGAATGAGACTTGTTTCTTTCTGATCTATGGTATACTCATATTAGCAAGGCTGAAGTCTGTACTGGAAAAAATTTTTGTGTGTGTCTAGAGTATAGCATAACGGACTGTCAGTGTAAAGTGCTGTTGTAATCCAGAGAGCAAAAGCACAGAAGGGAAACAAAACATATGGAAGGGACAGGGATGGTGGTAAAATAAATAAGCAAACTTGTATATTCACTGTAACTATACACTATTTATTGACACAGTCACCAGAATGTTTTTGGAGTGATGTAACCAGCAAGTGAGATGAAAATATTTGCAAAGTAACGCATGTCGTAGCAAACCTTACTGAAAAAAATGATACAAAATATTACAGCAAAGTCTTGAACAACACTAAATGGTTCAAATGGCTCTGAGCACTATGCGACTTAACTTCTGCGATCATCAGTCCCCTAGAAGTCAGAACTAATTAAACCTAGCTATCCTACGTACATCACACACGTCCATGCCAGTGGTAGGATTCGAATCTGCGACCGTAGCGGTCAACAACACTGAAGTCAGGATATTTGAAGTCAGGCATTAGGAGCCATAATACAGTACGTGAGCACAGCACATATGCACGTCTTAGTGATGGAAATTATATGACAGAATAAATTTCACAATTCAAAAGAATTTATACATTGTTTCAGATCTTAAACAAAAGTTGTTTTGTTTTGACAGTCATGACTTCTGTTCCGTTTACCTCATAGCCGTGCTTCTATTCTCCTGTGCCTCTAAACCTCGATATTTTACTCTCTTGGAAGTAGATAAATATTAAGTGCCTAAAAGCTTTGAATTATCGTCTCTTGCACATTGTGGAAGGCTGGGAAGATTGATTTTCCTTCACTGACTTAATACAAGTGCTAAATCTGCTAGCAACATTTGACTGACGAGTAATTTTTACTCGTTGCCCCTCAAATACAGCTCTGCTGTCTGCCAGAGAATGAAAACAGTATTCGACGCATGAAAAAGTGTGATCTCTGTAAATGACATCATATATGAAAGCATTTTAATAGGTACATGAGGATTTTCCTCAGATGCTAGAAGGCTGTATTGGCATGATTTTCAAAGCAAATAACATTTCATAACTTGCCCAAAAGACTGATTCGCATCATCACATACCAGGCCACAATCTGGCTCATCAATTTCCTCACCATATTTCTCCTCAAAAAAATGGTTCAAATGGCTCTGAGCACTATGGGACTTAACATCTATGGTCATCAGTCCCCTAGAACTTAGAAATACTTAAACCTAACTAACCTAAGGACAACACACAACACCCAGCCTTCACGAGGCAGAGAAAATCGCTGACCTCGCCAGGAATCGAAAGCGGGAACCCAAGCGCGGGAAGCGAGAACCCTACCGCACGACCACGAGATGCGGGATATATTTCTCCTCATTTTCACTTACAGTCTCCACCATCCGTCTTGCCGAGAAACTACTGTTATCAGCTTTTAACTATAATTACAACTAGCTGTAAAAAACTTAATGAGAGTATTAACTCTACTTGCTGGTTGAAATCCACGTGGAGTTGCAACAGGATTTCTCAAGTTGCCACTGAAAAAAATGTTTTCTAAGTCCTGTCAGTATAGCTTTAAGCCCATTGTCGTTCACAAAAGAGTCTTTAAATTGTGCAGCTGGCAAAAAGCACACCCGAATGGAGCGGTTTCCAATTGCCCTTGTATCCCGTCTCCAGATTTTCAAATACTGAAGTTATGTCTTTCAGATTGCAAAGTGACTCACTGTAGGTTTGATGTTAGTACCACTCAGAGCCATAGCTACAGCTGTAGATAGCAAGAGGCTCAACCACTCATGCTGTGGTGAAAGCATGTCTTGGAAGTGTCACTGTCTCGACAGCACACTGAGCAGCAGCAGCAGCTGCAGCAGTTTGGTTGTTAATTAGGGCAGTAGTCAAACCATATTTCATTTTGTCTCGGTTCATTGGCATCAAAACCCATCGCACAGTTGTGGTGTCACCTTCAAGCCTTAAACACTTTCTGTCTTAAATAAACGTTTCAAATGACTAAGTTGTACTACGTTACATGTAAGGACATATTTTTTGATTGGAAAGCAAGACTGAAAGCCCATTCTTCAAGTGATGTCACACATTTTTATAAATATTTAGTGTATCAGGTTGGAAAATTAGCTTCCTCTTATCATCAAAAGGATGCTGACAAGAGTTAGTTAATTTAAAACCTTCCTACCGTAACTCCGAGTTCTCCCCGTACAACTTGATTTTGGCTTCTCATGTCAGACACTACACAATGAACATTCACACCAAGAGCCTCAAATTCGAAAGAAATTCTAATTGTCTTCTTGAGATGTAGTCTTGAAAAATAAGACACCGTTAATAAACTACGGTTGCTTCCATCTTGATGTAATACCACCTAGTGCAGAAACTGCACATGAGAAGTTTCAGTTTCTGCAAAATAATTTGTAGGGCAGTTACCACACACGTATGTCTCACCTTCTTAGACACAACTGCGTGCCACTGGCACAGCAGAAGGATGGAAGCAAGACTTAGAATATTCCGTGTAAATAAAAATGCAGTCAGTACGACGTCTAGCCATGAATGAGAAGAAAAGAGATGTATACACCAAACTGGAGGTACGTAACAGCTGTAAAATACAGAAAAGGCTCAGCATGTCCACAAAGTTGCCAAAAACGATAGACAAATATTCGAAATATTTCGTAATATTGTACTCAGGACAGAGGAGTCAGATATTTGCACACCTTAAAGTGTTAGAATTTGAGCTTCAAAGGGCCAGTGGAAACTTTTACTGAATGACCAAATGGATTTTACTGCACCACTATTTGTGAACATTGCCAGAATAATTAAAGGTAAATGTGAAGATTGAGAAGTATAAGAGCCCCGTAAGGCTAAAAACATTGTGCAAGCATGAGCTGTCAGCAGGCAAACCAATCGTTAGCAATTTCATTCCTCGCGCATTTCGCGTTATTGAAGAGCTATGGCAACATTTGACTAAGATACCTGCACGCAAAGGATGACGGCTTTTGAGCAGTGACAAAAGCAGTCACAAAACATAAGGAACAAAATTCAGTCATTTGAATGAGAACTGGTATTTTCACGTATAAAATGTCTCGGTATGGTCTAAAAGTACATGGTATTTTCACCTACAAAATGTCTCATTATGGTCTAAACGTATTTTCCATAAGTTTCTTATCTAGACTAGATAGAGAGCATATCAAGTTATTAAATACGGTGTAATTACTTGAATTACATTTTAAAAAAGTCCGCCTTGGACAAAACACTTCATTTCTTTTATTATCTATCCGGCCGCTGCGGTCGGGCGGTTCTAGGCGCTTCAGTCCGGAACCGCTCGGCTGCTACGGTTGCAGGTTCGAATCCTGCATCGGACATGTATGTGTGTGATGTCCTTAGATAAGTTAGGTTTAAGTAGTTCTAAGCCTAAGGGAATGATGACCTCAGATGTTACGTCCCATAGTGCTTAGAGCCATTTCGACCATTTTTCTATTATCTAGACATATTTCGCTGAAGTTTCAGCATCGTTAGTGGGCTTTAACTTCCTTTCTATTAAATAATAGGAAGAATGCTCTATACTACTTGCACACATATAATTTCGAGTTGTTAAGAAAATATTTTCAAATTTGAAAGGCAAATAATATTTTGTATATATACTTTGATACAACATGCCGTGATTTCCCTGGGTTTTTGTTTGTTACAGCTGTGTTCCTTTCTCAGTCTGCCATCTGCAAACGTATAGAAACCCACGTAGACAGTTACTTATCTCGAAATTTTACGACTGGGAATTTTGTGGTAAGGTCAAATTACTTGTATATCAAATATTGTGTGTGTGTGTGGGGGGGGGGGGGTGCTAACTAATAGTTGTTTGAGGGCAAAGAATAGAGTTCCGTTGCTGAGAGCAGTGTATTCGTTTATTTGGTATTTTTTTCCATTATTAGTTTTCATATGGGCTGTTGCTGTACTTGAGAAATTTCAAGTTGGTGTTGATGTCCGTTAGGCTGTGCTGCATGTCCATAGGATGTCCAGTAAATTGTAAAATTACAATTATTACTTTTCAGTGCTTTTCTGTACAGATAACTGTTAAATGACAGTTGATTCTTTCAATACTTTTCTGTCTTCTGTGTATCTGCTAATAAAGTTTCTGCTTCGTTGTCCAGTACAATTTCATTTGAAGTCCTGCTTCGTCAGATGGTAAATAACAGATGTGTTGTGTTTGTCTTCGTACTAGCTGCCTTTAGTTTTCTGTGTATTGAATTACCTGTTCTCCAGGCAATTATTAGTTCTTGTTTTTTTGAGTACATTGTCTATGCTTTGGCTGCTTGGTTGTTTAAAGTGAGAGTGTACCATGTACTTATTATTGTGGGCGTTTATCGTTCAGGTGTGCCTTTGTGTGTGTTATGTGTATTTATGTTGTGTGTTTGTATCTTGGTGATTAACACTATTTTTGTGTGCTAGGTGCCCTCTTTATGTGTGTTATAACTTTGTGCGTCATTCTATGTCATACCATTTTCTATAGCTATTTGGTTATTTGTAATTCTTTTTTGAAAGTTTCGTTCAGCCTAAACAGCATGTATTGGATACTAGCTAGTATGTGTATACTTGTGTTAGTGGTGGTGAGTTTCGTGCTTATGGAGAACTGGTGTTGGTTATCGTGTTTGTGCGTTGCGAGTTCAAGGAAATGTAACATTCTGTCATTTTCTGTTTCTTTGGTGAATTTTTGTATGGAGTTGTAGGATATGACTGAGTGTTTCGTCTACAAGATTTGTGACATAATTTACATAGCCATTATCAATATAATACCCTGTACTGATGTATCTGACTATGGCTTTAAGTATTTTATTCTCCACATCACTGAGAAAGATGTTGGATAGGAGTTCAGTGACTGGTTACTCCATGGAAAGCAAATCTTGTAATGAGTACAACTTGTTGTCAAACGAGAAATAGTTGTGCATCTTGATTAATTTGAGAATGTTTGCTATCCCTTTTATGTGGGATTTGCGAATGTCTTTCTGTTATTGTAATTGTCAATGTCAAATGATATGAGCGTGGTTGTTGTAGGTATGTTGGGGTGTGTGATTTTTCTATCAGCTCTTCAGTGTTGTGTGTACTATTGTTGTTTGTGTATACATAATGTTTATGTAAGTATGGGTATATTTCTCTGGCTAGGTGATATTTCGGTGCACTTCTGAAATTTACAACTGGGCATATTAACGTAGCCTACTTGTGGAGTTTTAGTAGGCCGTTCAGTGTGGGTGACTTGGGGTTCTTTTCTTTTAGTCATTTCACTTTTTGTTTCGTGAATACATCTTATATGTTTTTTAGAAAAGCCTGTGTATTTTCTGGTATCTTTGTGTTGGGCCGCCTGTTAGTTTTATTAGGTTGTTGTTTTCTAAAACTTTTAGGGCTCTATTTTTGTATTCCTCCTGTTTTATTACTATCATGGTGTTAGCTTGTCTGATTTTATGGCAAGAGCACCATTGTTTATAAATTTATTCATTATTTTGTAGATGTTTTCTCCTCTTCTCTTTTTGTTCCAATCAGTATGTTTTCTTCGTTTCCCATTATTATGCATGTAATTCCTCCTGCAACTAACTCTCTTGTGAGATCTGTATTGAATTTTGAGCTACTGTTCTTACAAAGACTAGGCCAAGTGTCAAATTATGTGAAACGATGAGCAGTAGTAGTTCAATCATTAGATTTAACTGCCTCAATTTCATTTTACTTGAACACATCTACCAGTTTTGTAGTTTGTTGCTGGAACATTAAATTCGAATGTCATTCATTATTATCTCAGTAGTAAAATGGGCTCACTTTAAATATTCCAACTGTTATCAAACCTTACAATGTTACAGCACGATCAACCATTAATCACAAATACATCGTCTGGGTTCCATTATGACTAGTGTCTACAATACCTTTGAATATATATGTTTAACCTATGATATTTTTGAAATTTTCGCAATACACTTATTGTGCGGAATTATGTAATCTAAATACCTGATTTGTTAACATGGAGGACGACACGACCAGACTTTCAGACTGGAAATTATGGTCAGTATGTTCTGCGTCGCTTTCTGGATGACCGTAAAAATAGTTTTCAGGCTCTTGTAAACGGCGTAAGTGTGTGTTAAGCACGAATGTCCCATTCAAATGTCTTTTCATAACGACAAAATGAAGTGTCGAAATTATGGTCAGTATGTTCTCCGTCGCTTTCTGGATGACCGTAAAAATAGTTTTCAGGCTCTTGTAAACGGCGTAAGTGTGTGTTAAGCATGAATGTCCAATTCAAATGTCTTTTCATAACGACAAAATGAAGCCTGAAAACTATTTTTACGGTCATCCTGAAAGCGGCGGAGAACATACTGACCATAATTTCCCGTCAAAGTCCTCATTAATCTTTATGCTCACTGAAAGAAGATACTCCTACTTCCTATATACTCAGCAGGATTGGGAACTATGACTGTAAATAAACGTTTTGAGTTTTAACTGACTGATCTATTCTGTAAAAGTTCGCATGCCCAAAATATAATAATATTCCAAATAACAATAACAATAATAATAATAATAATAATAATAATAATAATAGGATTCCAATCAGAAACATCACTATTACCAGTTCAGAGATGACCTCTACAGAACGTTCCAAGTAAAATGGTCTACGTCCCTGGCTTCTAACAACCAAAAATCAATTGCTCACCTTTAAGTAGAAAATAGTCTCTCCACTTGCCACGCGGTTTTGTTAGCATTACGGACGGCACAAAAAGTTACTTCCTTGAAATCTGAGCGATCCAGGATAGTGTACAGTACTCATTTGTTCACTTGCTACTTTTACCGAAAACACATACAAGTCTGCCGAGGTCTGACCTCATCCGAGGCACAACACACGCCAGCATTTGACTGATGAGGATAGTTTGATATCTCGGCGTGAAGTGTCTTCTCTTGCTCCCCCTCTGTCTGTATTTATATAGGGACGTAGCGGACCACCAAACGTAACATCTGCTACAAAATGCCCTAGGCAAAGATAGCAGTATCTAAATGGCTCCTTTTTGGAAACATATTAATAAATAGCTTCTTTGTTAAACGACTTACAATCATCTTAATATTTATATAAATAAAGTTAAGTTTTCTTTCGTTACTGAAAAGTCTTAGCTCAACTACATTCAAACTTTGCTAGCTAGAATTTTTAGAACGGAACCAACAGTATAACATGACCTCTGAATTGCCTCTTTAAGAATCCTTGTAACCAATGTTATTTAAAATACAGTCTTGAAAGTTGGTACAGCCATATTACTGCATTAATGTAATTGAGTGCTATAATTAGAACTTTCTATTACATACACAGGTGATAATTAATCCACGCATGAGGGCATTTGACTGATGCATACAGCTTCATATCTCGATGCGAAGTGTCTCCTCTTACTACCTCTCTGGGTGTGTATTTATATGCGGGTACTGGGGACCGCCAAACGGAACATCTGCCGTCAACTGCCCTAAGGGCATGTAACAGTATCTAAATGGCCCCTTTCTCGGACACGTATTAATTCATACGTTTTGGTTCCAGTTTTAGTTTTTAATAAATAACTTGAAAACTAATAGAGGTAGCTTTTTGGTGTCACATTTTTAATGCTTTCACATTAATGTGAGGCTACATACGAAATTTCAGCTGTTGAGTAGAGTATTTAGGGACTTAAATTTTTTGTGAAATTTCCGATTTGAACCAAAATATTGCTCTGATCCAGTTGAGACTTTTAACTTTTAATTGTGACGTATTGTGACCAATTTTTAGCTCTCTAATTTTATTATACAGCGCCATTTTTTTTACTACGATAGTGTATTTTGCTTAACATAATCATTTAATCTTTTTGAGACTTGAGAAAGTTCACACTAACATACTTAAGCATACACTGATGAAGTCTGGAAAAGCTATTTTAATCTTCAATTTCACTCTTAAACTATACTGTAATCCTTTGTATGTTAAGTAGAGACGCTTTATGATGATGCGACACTCTTAGTAGTGAACTAGGATGAGCTGCAGCACACTCGCTCGTCTCTGTATCTCTTACAATCATACAGTTCCCTCAAACTGATAGAAAAATATCATTAGTTCATTTAATAAGCCACCGGATTATGAAATTCTAATATAAGCAAAATAAGAAGACTTTTATGATATACTTTTCAAACATTACAGCTACTCGCCAGGCGTCTACAGACTGGCAGTATGGCCACAGATGTGTAGCTATAGATGGAGAAGTTACATTCTATGCAGTGAAAAGAACTTTGATGTTATGACCCCATTCACCGTTAGCGATAACTAAATAAACCACGTTCCATTATCTCCACCATAATCGATACGAGGAAGCTTTAATTTTTAATCCAAGATATTTTAAAATTCGTCACTGTTGAGTTACTAGGCTGGATGACGTAATTTAAATGGGTGATTTGTAAACTGGTGGGAAAAAATGCAATATTACAGCCAAAAAGCAGCTGTGTTATTAAATGTCAGTAAATGTACAAAAAGAAAGACATTTTGTTATGTGTTTCTCACATTACAATTACTCGACAGGCATCTACCAAACTGGCACGTAGTGGGTCAGTGCTTGTTCTGGCAGGAATTTCACTGACGCCATTATCTGAGCTCTCTTAGGTGATTGGCACAGCAGTGTCATATTACACTGACACAATTACGCATCATGTAGACCAGGTCGCTTTTAACATTGTCAATGTTAGGGGGAGGGGGGGGGGGGGGGCGGGCTATGCCCAGTGGCCACAGTGGTGAGGTAATTGTGCTAGTTATATTTTACTAATATCAGCAACTTCTTGAGTTCTGTCGACATGTGCCACGACCATGGAAGGGGAGGGAGAGAGCATCCACCCCTCCCCCTCCCACACATCCTATCGCCTCCCAATCTCCCGCACCTGTGCTGTAACGTATAGCCATTGGCACACCGGGTAAATGCATAGTTCGCACTTTCGTGCGCATCTAGTGCAGCGCTGACATAGTTGTGTTTGCGCTTCTTTTGGGTGCGAGAGTCGACTGTAGTTCACTTGTGTGGCACTTATCAGCATGAGCAGCTACATTCGCGATTTAACAGGAGCGAGAGAGGGCTTTAGTTCATATGTAAATGCGACTCGAGCCAATGAGTGTGCACACTCACATTTCTTGCCGAGTACTTGGAATCTGACGTGCCCCTGCCTCCGCCACTTCCAGCATCCCTACTCAGCAGCCAACTGCATGCAACGCAGTCTGCAGTTTTCCTCCCGCTGTATTGTAGAGTAGCTATGAACTGGTTATGTCACGACAATAATTCACTATGTAAAAAGCATAATGCCAACTTAAGGGCAATCATTTATTTCCTGTCTGAATGAAAATCTTGATCTCATGTGTTCAATAGATGAGAAGATTGCATTGAGCAAAGAAGAATTTAACAAGTGTAAATGTTGCAAACATCTATCAGTTTAATGTAGTCACACCTCTCTGTATCAAGATCGATAAGCATGATAACGAAGGAGTGTTTGACTGTAGATGGAAGAATTGTATACCCTTCTTAGAATCTCTGTCCCGTCCCCTACTACTCAAGCAGTGCCTGCAACTGCAATAAGTATTCATCCATCTATTATTGTAATTGGTATAAAACAGTGAATTGGTAGCAACAAAAATTTACTTTTACCAGGTTTCGACACCTACTATGATTGTCTTCGTCACAAAATTCACATTTAATTTAAAAAATTATAAGTATACATTAACATGGAGAAAACTAAAGAATAACCCATATTTATTCCGATTAGATTTATTATAAGACTGTACTCACCTGTAGTAACTGATGAACGAATTTAAGAGCAATAATGCTCTCGCCACGTAAGATACTTCATTAAGACCTTAATATGAAAATCACATAAAGTTAAAGACATTGAAACTGACACAAAGCTGGTAACTGCCAGTGAATCTATAGCTACATGGAGTAAGTAGTACTGTACACGCCGCTAAGGGATGCGAAAGACAACAGTCACTAGAGGTGGTACCAAACTAAAAGGGACATATGCTGAAACTGTCACAGCGTGGACACGAAACAAGTCGCGACATCTTGTAACAATCAAAGACAACAGCTACCCAACTGCTGAAAATATTTTAAACAGCATATGAATCTTAACCCCAAATGTTTATAGCCAGCACTATACAAAATGAAAAATTACCCAGGATTGTACAACACCAACTAATAAGTACCTCTTAGTATAAAACGATTACAATATAATAGATGAAAAAGAGATAGGAAAACGAGACTTGAAAGTCTACTCTCAAGAGAAAAGGGACTCAACATTAAGTATTTCTAAGCAGCGGCTTTATGTTTCAAATGGCTCTGAGCACAATGGGACTTAACATCTATGGTCATCAGTCTCATAGAACTTAGAACTACTAAACTAGACCACCAAGGCGGGCAGCGGCTTTATACCATTAAATTTTTTTCAAATGTAATTTGCAGATATTGATTTAGAACGAAACCGTCATTATAAGAAAAGTGTTTTGAAATTTTTTATTTTTCAAGAATATTAAGTGTAAAGCCCGTCCCCTCTGCGTGCAGGGTGCTGACGTCATGAAGTTCCTTAGGCTTATGGCCAGCAATAAATAAATGATCGGCAACGGATGAAATATATATGTCGGTACCTTTATTCCTAACAGATGTTATTTGGATCGAATAGAAATTGCTCGTCTTGTTTGTCTTATGTAACAGTCTGGACATACTGTACGTCGCAGCTAATTTTGTAACACCTGAGTTTTGCAAGGAGAATGCGCTGGTTCCAAATTATGAATAATATTATGTTTTAAGCTGATGAAACATATGCGCTGTTTCACTCTCCTTTCATATTTTTATAATATTTAATTATGTGATCCTTATCAATGTTTGATCTGACAGTGTCGTGCCCTGTGATTCTTTAACTTTCTATATCTAAAACCAAACTGATATATGAAAGAGGTTGGGTTCAAGATATTTCCCTTTTATTTCCTTAAAAACTGCACTCTCTCTCAAGCGGCCATAATTTACTTCTTTTCCCGCAACAGATGTTTAACCTGAAATCATGGTTTATTCGTCTGAATACGTTATAGGTGCCAAAGAATCCCCAGCAGTTATTCTCCCAATTAGCCGTGCCAGTATTTGAAAGCTGGCCTCCCTTGCAGGTTTGGTGACGCAAATAAATCACCCTACTTAAATTTTAGCAAATCACGAGCATCCTAGTGAACTCGGGTTTCTTGGCAGAGCAGGATGTAATTCACGTGGCAATTTTACGCAGTCTCATTGGCGAGAATTGAGAGCGCCAGTTTCCGCCTCCACAAAGTCGCGGCTCCACTTTGAACAAGAGAGAGAGGTAGACTTCGGTAGTGGAGCGGTGTTCGTGCAGTCGATAGGTAAGCATATGTTCCTAGTGAGCCCCGACTTAGACTAAGTCGTGATGCGTATATTAAGCTAACTTGAAAGCATTAGCGCTTTATTTTTCGCATATGTAGCCTTACTCGAATTCTTTCATGTATTGGACTCGGCACCCGAATTTTTGTACACCAGTTAGGCCTCATGTACGTAGAGACTCTTTATAAAACACATAACCTCATCGCTTTTCATGTATATGTTTCATCGTGTTATGCTCGATTCACTAATTCGCTAGAAAAGAGAATATTTTTGGAACCGTTGATTTTCGTGAGACATTAACCTGTTGGTTTGTTATTGACCTTACGACAATGTAGATGCAATTGATAACCATGTTCAGTAAATTCATATGCTTTTCTTGCATTTGTTTCGCGTACAGAGAGACTTATACTCGACTCAATATTTTGATAGTGACATGAATATTTTTGCAACTGTCAATTTTTGTGGAACGTGATCTTACTGCTTTGTTCCTCTCCCTAGGAAGCCGTGGAGAGCGGTCAACTTAGCATTGCCTAATAGAACAGTAGTTATATGGGTTGAGGAATCCATAATGTGCACTGCAGTAAGTTACAGATCGTGTGATGAATTCTCCAGTGATTTACCTAACTGGCGGAAGGGATCCTCCTTTGCTAAATTTCCATCCCGATGGGAGTTATTTCCCGGTTTATCTGTCTTCAGTGGAGGCCGCATGTTAACAACCCTCCTCCATTTCTTTGTAATCACGAGCGTAATTTTTTCGTAGTAATTGTCAGGCTCCATCATTCTCTTCTTTTTTCCACTAGACTTCTTATTGAGAGATCTCGCTGTTGAAATAAGTGTCCATGCCGACAGAATGTTAAATTGTAGTAGCCTAAACATATCACTTTGTAATCAATACTGAGATTTGCTGTAATAAACTGAAGTTGGAAATTCCTTCTTTTAATGATGTCCATCCCCAACAAAAACGTAGAGGAAGCAAAAAAAACCTGTCATGGCCTCCAGAAGCGGAACAAATAAATCCATAAAGACATCTTTTTTTTTTTTTTTTTGGTGTGGTTGTCACGGATTTCGCGTTGCCGTCGTGCTGATGTTACTAAATTAAACCTAGAGGACACGGCGTTTCATTACAAGATCGAAACCTACTATTGCGCGTTCGAAAGACTAGCCGTAAATCGTTCCTTCTAGTAAAGGAAGCATCATGCTTTATTGCTAGACACGAAATAAAATTACAGTTTTTGTAGTGAAAGAGGATGCTTGCTTTTGGAAGGCTTTATTTATATTTATTCTATATTTATGCATTTATTATTGGAGATCATTCTGTGAAGGCAGTCTTCCTTATCAGGCCTCTGAATATCGACTTATATGACGAACAGTTATTATCAAAGTACAATAACATTTCCCTTTAGCTTTGTTGAACTACGAATCCTAGCAAAATCCTACTTTACACACCTAGGCGCCTCCTTTCTGTGCCAACTCTTTTATCCAGGATCATATATTTTGGGCTCTTCTGAACCCCCACCGTTAGGACAAAATTTAATGTGTACAATATTTTGTTATCAGGAGAAAGAAAACTGTCGTTCTACGGGTCGGAGCGTGGAATGTCAGATCCCTTAATCGGGCAGGTAGGTTAGAAAATTTAAAAAGGAAAATGGATAGGTTAAAGTTAGATATAGTGGCCATTAGTGAAATTCTGTTGCAGGAGGAACAAGACTTGTGGTCAGGTGAATACAGGGTTATAAACACAAAATCAAATATGGGTAATGTAGGAGTAGGCTTAATAATGAATAAAAAATAGGTATACGTGTAAGCTACTACAAACAGCATAGTGAACGCATTATTGTGGCCAAGATAGATACGAAGCCCACGTCTACCACTGTAGTACAAGTTTATATGCCGACTAGCTCCGCAGATGACGAAGAAATTGATTAAATGTATGATGAGATATAAGAAATTATTCATGTAGTGAAGGGAGACGAAAATGTAATAGTCGTGGATGACTGGAATTCGATAGTAGGAAAAGAGAAGGAAACATAGTAGGTGAATGTGGAATGGGAGTAAGGAATGAAAGAAGAAGCCTCCTGGTATAATTTTGCACAGAGCATAACCTAATCATAGCTAAAACTTGGTTCAAGAATCGTAAAAGAAGGTTGTATACATGGAAGAAGCCTGGAGACACAGACAAGTTACAGATAGATTGTATAATGGTAAGACAGAGATTTAGGAACCAGGTTTTAAATAGTAAGACAATTCCAGGGCAGATGTGGACTCTGACCACAATGTATTGGTTATGAACTGTAGATTAAAACTAAAGAAACTGCAAAAAGGTGGGAATTTAAGGAGATGGGACCTGGATAAACAGACAGAACCAGAGGTTGTACAGAGTTTCAGGGAGACCATTAGGGAACGATTGACATGAGTGGGGGACAGAAATACAGTAGAAGAAGAATGGGTATCTTTGAGAGAGGAAATAGTTAAGGCAACAGAGGATAAAGTAGATAAAAAGACGAGGGCTAGTAGAAATCCTTGGGTAACAGAAGAAATATTGAATTTAATTGATGAAAGAAGAAAATATAAAAATGCAGTAAATGAAGCAGACAAAAAGGAATACAAACGTCTCAATAATGATATGGACAGGAAGTGCAAAATGGCTAAGCAGGCATGGCTAGAGGACAAATGCAAGAATTTGGAGGCTTATCTCACTAGGGCAAGATAGATACTGCCTACAGGAAAATTAAAGAGACCCTTGGAGAAAAGAGATCCACTTGCATGAATATCAAGAGCTCAGATGGAAACCCAGTTCTAAGCGAAGAAGGAAGAGCAGAAAGGTGGCAGGAGTATATAGAGGGTCTATACATGGGCGATTTTCTTGAGGACAATATTATGGAAGTGGAAGAGAATGTAGATGAAGATGAAATGGGAGATATGATACTGCGTGAAGAGTTTGACAGAACACTGAAAGACCTAAGTCGAAACAAGGCCCCAGGAGTAGACAACATTCCATCAGAACTACTGACGGCCTTGGGAGAGCCAGTCCTGACAAAACTCTACCATCTGGTGAGCAAGATGTAAGAGACAGGCGAAATTACCTTAGACTTTAAGAAGAATATATAATTCCAATCCCAAAGAAAGCAGGTGTTGACAGATGTGTAAATTACCGAACTATCAGTTTAATAAGTCATGGCTGCAAAATACTAACACGAATTCCTTACAGACGAATAGAAAAACTGGTAGAAGCCAACCTCGGGGAAGATCAGTTTGGATTCCATAGAAATGTTGGAACACGCGAAGCAATATTGACCCTACGACTTATCTTAGAAAATACTTGAAGGAAAGGCAAACCTACATTTCTAGCATTTGTACACTTAGAGAAAGCTTTTGACAATGTTGACTGGAATACTCTCTTTCAAATTCTGAAGGTGGCAGGGGTCAAATGCAGATGGCAGTTATAAGAGTCGAGGGGCATGAAAGGGAAGCAGTTGTTGGGAGGGTAGTGACACAGGGCTGTAGCCTGACCCCAATGTTATTCAATCTGTATATTGAGCAATCAGTAAAGGAAACAAAAGAAAAATTAGGAGTAGGAATTAAAATCCATGGAGAAGAAATTAAAACTTTGGGGTTCGCCAATGACAATGTAATTGTGTCAGAGACAGCAATGGATTTGTAAAAGCAGCTGAACGGAACGTACGATGTCTTGAAAGGAGGATATAGTATGAACATGAACAAAAGCAAAACGAGGATGATGGAATGTAGTTGAATTAAATCGGGAGATTCTGAGATTATTAAATTGGAAAATGAGACTCTTAATGTAGTAAATCAGTTTTTTTATTCGGGGAGCAAAATAACTGATGATGGTCGAAATAGAGAGGATATAAAATGTAGACTGGCAATGGAAAGAAAAGCTTTTCTGAAGAAGAGAAATTTGTTAACATTGGGTATAGATTAAAGTGTCAGGAAGTCTTTTCTCATAGTATTTGTATGGAGTGTAGCCATGTATGGAATTGAAAGGTGGACGACAAATAGTTTGAACAAAAAGAGAACAGAAGCTTTCGAAATGTGTTTGGTACAGAAGGGTGCTGAAGATTATATGGATAGATCACATAACTAGTCAGAAAGTACTGAACAGAATTGGGGAGAAGAGAAATTTGTGGCACATCTTGGCTAGAAGGAGGGATCGGTTGGTAGGGCATGTTCTGAGGCATTAAGGGATCACCAATTTAGTATTGGAGGGCAGCGTGGAGGGTAAAAATCGTAAAGGGAGACCAAGAGATGAATACACTAAGCTGATTCAAAAGGATGTTGGTTGTAGTAGGTACTGGGAGATGAAGAAACTTGCACAGGATAGAGTAGCATGGATAGTTGCATCAAACCAGTCTCTGGACTGAAGACCACGACAACAACAATATTTTTTCTAATTTTAAATTTCCTTTCCAACAGATCATTGCAGTTTGTTTGCATTCTTGAAATGAATCTACATTAGTATTATTGCATCGTTTTCCTTTGTAATTATTTCTGTGCGTTTTGGTGGAAAAATATTTAAATTAGATCAGGTTAAGATTCGCATTAGGGTTGTCCGCAGTGAGCGGAATAGTTCAGTAAACTGTTAAGCATTGTTATTTGTCATTGCAGCAACTATAAATATTACAACCTGTGAGAAAGGCTGCAGAGAGTAACAGCACTCCAGACATGGAGGAAAGCGACGCACTCACGCCGGGTTTAGAGGACCCGTCGGGCCTGCTGTCTCACACAATGAAGTTGGAAAAATCCAGGACAGTAAAATGCGAAACAGACTAGGGGGCGGACCGCTCTCCCCTATGTCGGAGCCGGACAAAGCAAGTCCCGCCGTTGTAGTAGGCCTTCAGCCCACCCAAGGTCAAGCGAAGGATGGTGACCCTAACACAGCTACGGGACACCGGCTGCAGAGAAAACAATGAAACCTGTCTTCAACCTTCGGCTTTGCAAGATCTCATAATACAGCAAATGAAAAAATAAAGTGTCACAGAAGAAGAACAAGAGGTCCCGTAATAAAATTAGAAAAGAAATTAGATGGCACGAGCTCGATCCTGGTACAGCAAACAGACGACCATAACACGTGCATACACGTGTTCATAGTGGCGACCAAGATCGTAGCGCAAAAATTTAGGCTGTAGATGAACGAAACAACAACGTGGTTAGAAGCAGTAGAGTGTTGGAGGTAGACTTGGCTCGTACAGATGGGAGAAGTAATAGATGACTCAACAGAGGTCAAAGGGAGACTGGTGAACCGTATTACTGCCGTGGAAAGTCGTGCAGTCGGTGGTACAGATATGGGCACGTTAGACCCGGTTAAAATCCGTCAAGTTCTTGGCGAAGTTAATAAGGTATGCACTGCGCTTGTACAAAACATCTGACACCAGATTTCGTGACATGAAAAAGAAGCTAGCAAGGTTGCAGAACAACTAGGAAGACTAACTGTAACAGTTCAACCTGCGTCAACTAAATGTAGTGAAAGTTCAGACCGGGTACAACCGACAGGGATAAGTGACAGTGAGAAAATACAGTCGTTACTCCGCTTCAAGGAGAACCAGAGTGAAATTAACAAGAGAAACCACAACGTATTTCAAGAATTTCATAAATTAACCATTCACCATGAGGCGATGCCTAGTAGCATTTCGTTCGCCTATAAACACGGTAGTGAGGATCTGGTGAAAATGTGGGGATATGCGAAGAGGATAAAAGATTTTGGGGAAAGATTATGTCACTTAAGCGACTGGAGTCTGTCAGAGAGTGTAACAGATAACGAACCGATCAGCGAAGTGAAAGAAGACAAGGATCGATGGCACTTCCTTTATGTACAGAAATATAGCATTTATCCAGACCCATCGAACGAGATTCGCCCACTCATGTGGATAGATCGGTTCCAAGATGTTTTACCGGTATCATGGAGCTCTGGTCTTAAAATTAATTTTGTTTGCAGGCATCTCTGCAACGAAGCTGTGGCGTATATGCGAATCTTAGTACGAGATTATCGGTTGTATAGTGGATGACAAAACCACCTGGGGAGACGAATAATCAGGACCCTACTGCTTAATTCAAGAAAATGGTTCAAAGAAATCAGATCCTAGACGCCCATTACGATTCCTCTGAGCTTATCCGTATCTTCTTGACAAAGCTCTCTAAACGTCTGCAACGAGTCATAGCCGTTGCATATAAGCGACATCAGATCGTTCCAGTTGCTTATGTAGTAACTCCCATACTATAGAAATAACGAAGGGCGCGAAAATGTGCAAGCAGATAGGAACCAGCCGGCACCCATACGTCCACTTGAAGACCGCAGAGACTGTCACGACCAAACTGCCTGCGGTGGAACAGGGGTACCCAGAGAAATGATTGGTCCCGACATAACAGTTTACCTGAGAGGCTTGAGTACATGCGTAATGAAGCAGCACGGGATAACTTACCTCTGGCGAGCATAATAGAGATTCGAGTCCCCGACCCTGAACATAAAGCGGCACTTGAAGAAGACGTATATCTAAGGCACAGGTGACTAGAGGGAATTAGACGGAATATATCCTGTTGAGGCCTAGGAGAACAAATGTCACTATTCGTGGATGCAAAAGAAATAAGAGAAGACTTACTGCAAGAGAAGTAGAGTACTGGTTTAGTTTCCTATGCAGTACTTAATGTAAATACTATAAGTAGAAATGTACAGCGTATTGTCGTAACAGCGAGCTGCATATCAGTTATTAATGAAAATATATTCGATGTGTGCATGATAGAAGCGGAGTGGCCAGTGTTAACGCTACATAAAACAACAATCAGAGGAGCGATTGGGGGAAAGACAGCGCTGATAACGAAAAAAGTACTCATAGATTTTCTGTGCCCATAGCTTCTCTTTCAGTGAATGCTATACTAGGACTACACTTTCACAAATACTATCGCGCCATTATCAGTCAGAAATGACGCTTTGTAGAGGTTAAGGTAGAGAGCGGTGCAGTACATTTATATTTTGAGGATTGTTTGGCTGCAACGATGGAGGAGACAGGAGTGTGACTGGGTTTGTCGTCTCTGAGTCAGAGCTGTTAGAACTACAGTAACTCTAGAGTGAGATGTCATTAAATAAGATATTAGAGGAAAAGGTCCTGAGTGCAGAGACCAACTGAAATGTCTGCTAGATCATCACCGACAGAGCACGCCACCTCATCTTACAGCAGCCCTCTCCATATTGTAATGAACCGTAATGGTTCAATTGTCTATACCCGAGCCGCTGAAACATTTCACTTAAAGGTCACTCTCCAAGCGCCGTATGGTTAGTAGTATAACTAACAAACAAGTGAGGAACGGGAGGCGCCACGTCTACCGAACCAGTAACTGCTCCGAAAAAAAGCCGGTTCCGCAGTCGACGCTACCACGTTATCGGCTTCCATGTAAACATTGCATGTTAGTGCGCGAACGCCTGCTGTTGTGTTGTGTTACCGCCTCGACTACAGTTTTTGTTTGCTAAACAATGTCTCCAAAACGATGTCGTTCACCAAGCGACAATCCGTTGCGCCGTGGACCGCCATTAAACAGTCAGGCTTTGGAATTACTACGAAGGACGCGTGAATTTTACGAGCAACAAAAAGAATTGGTTTCTGTTCATGGGCATGCGTCGATTCCTGCCGATAAGGTTTTAGAGCGTACCTCGAAAACTCTAGGACTCAGTGAAAGAACAGTTATAAGTCAAGAGATGCTACTTCAAGACTTACAAGACAGTGAAGTAAACAGTTTGGAAGCTGTCCCCTGTGGAAGAAACACTGTGTTTTTAAGTACTCCGGGCAAGAAAAACAAGTAGCCTCGTCCTATTACAGATATTCATTCTTTCCAATCAGATGCAATTAGTTGGCACATAAACGGATACTATAAAAGGAAAAAACACCACACAATAGCAAAGTTGCTAATTTCTTTAAAAGAAAGTGAACGTTCCGCACGGGGGGGGGGGGGGGGGGGGGGGGGGGAACGTTACTTAAGATGATATTAAAAGTATTCGCTTCCGTTTTAAAAAGTTAGATGGACGAAAACTGTTATTAGAAAAAGCTCATGTCGTGGCAGCTCGTACCATTTTCTTACACAAAATTGTAGGAAAGTACATACACTGAGTCATATGGTTAGACGAAGCCTGGGTCAACGCTGGAGAATCAGTTGAGAAATGCTGGACAGATGATACACCGAATAGCAGTGGTCATCAGACAATAGATAGAGGATCACGATTAATTGTGGCCCATGCAGGATCTTAAAACGGCTTTGTGCCTGAAGGACTTCTAGTTTTTCGATCGAAAGAAACCGGTGGCTATCATGAGGATATGGACCACCCACGGTTTCTACAGTGGTTTAAAAACTTGTTGCTCCAGTTTAATGTTCCGACCATTTTTGTGATGGACAATGCACTGTACCATTCCGAGATTTTAGGTAAAGCTCCCACCACTAGTGACCGTAAAGAAACTATGGTACAGTGGTTGCAGGCGAGATACATTGCTCCGGACATGAGTATGATGAAACTGCTGTTATACTCTCTCGTAAAACAAAATAGGCCTGTGCCGCCTAAATACGTAGTAGATCAAATTGCAAGCTAACAGCGTCACTTGGTAATCAGGCTACCGCCTTATCACTGTCATTTTGATCCAATTTAATTGGTTTGGAGTGAAGTCAAGGCGTACATTAGAAGTAAGAACAAGACTTTTACTGTAACAGAAGTGGAAAGACTGCTACGTGAAGGTCTTGCTACGGTAGACACTGTCTCATGGAGGAAAAAAGTAGAGCATGTAGCTGAACTGATAAGAGAAGCACAGACTATAGATGGCATTACAAATGAAAACGAACAGTTAATGATTTCTCTTAATGATGATGATGGTGATGAAGACAACGGTTTTGGCGCCTATTCCTATGACAGTGAAGAAGAACTGGATGGAACTGCGCCATTGATATCGTAAATTGGTCAGTGTAAATGTATACAGAATTCATTCTTTTTCTCTCTGCAATCGGGTAGGCTATGTAAGTTTTGCTTCATTTGTTTCTATGAGTGTGGATAGCGTATTATTTGGTATGCTCAGATTTGCATTATTATACGACGTTTTACATGCAGCTATTACTGTAACAATTTGGACGACTTTTCATAGGCATTGTCATTAACTACAGATGTTTTTATTTCCCGGTTGAATATACTATCAAACGCTTGGTCTCCGTCGTCGTTCTCTCCATCGTTAAAAAACGTATTTTGTTGCAGTTACATGTAAACGTTGATTGTAGCTTACATTTACAAAACGTACTTCGGAGTTGTGGGCGTATGTGGTGGCAGCTATCGCAACCTCGCAATCGCAGTGTAGCGAATCACACATGAGCTGTCAAGTGACGTGTTTCACTGGCCCAGGTATAGTCCTCGACTCAAGGCAGAAGAATGAAATGATAAAATCATGTGACACTCATGGCCACGAGGCCCATGTGATGAAGCTCGACCGCCAGGTTGCAAGTCTTAGTGCAGGTGACACCACATTGGTTAGCTTTCGTGTTCGCGATGAAGAGATGATGATCATGATGATGACAACACAACACCCAGTCCACGAGAGGAGAAAATCTCCAACCCAGTCGTGAATCAAACACGGTCCTGCAGCATGGTAGGCAAACATGTTGTCACTCAGCTAAGCAGGCGGTCACTCCAGGAAGATAAATACGGTCACTGCGACTGAGACTGATCGCTTGGGAACGATGGATGAGGTGTTGCAGCCTTTTAATGGGATAAAACTATTGTCATACGTTGATTTATAAACTAGTTACTGACAATTACAGTTTCATTCTGGCTGCTGTGAATTTACAGCCTTTGTTTACAATGTTCGATGTTCAAATTTCCAAAAGTTGTTATTCAGACTGAATATATCGTCGACAGCTATCATATGTGGTAGTAATACCGTCATACCCGAAGATTTAAAGAAAAGGATTTGTAGATCGATAATGTACTGGGAGACACGCAATAACATATTAAACTGGTTGCTACAAGTCTTTAAAATGCATGGAGTAAAGATAAATACCAAAAAAATCCGTCTTCGGGTGCAGGGAAGCTATTTTCTGGGACACGTGGTGTTTGCATCTGAGATCCGACCAGATATAGAGAATCTGAGGGCTATCAGAGAATATGCCATCCCACCTCTAAGAAGCAAATCCATAGATTCCTTGAACTAGTCAATTCCTATAATAAATTTATTATTAATACAGTAAATACGCCTGATCATTTCGAAATGACTGGTAAGAACACTGCGTGGGAGTGGAATGGACAAGCCGAGCGCTAGTCGAGGCTCTTAAAGATGCACTCATTAATGCACCTATTCTATCACACTCACACCTGGAGAAAGAGTTATGTCTCGCTTCGGATAGCTCCAGAGTTAGAATTCGTATCTATCTGTGCAAGAAACAGTACAGGATGGTGTAGTAACGCAAAATACCATCGCATTCGCTAGAAGGATGTTAAACAAAGCTGAAAGAAACTATATGGTGACTGAATTGAAGCCCTCGCTATTGTGTGAGGATTCCACAAGTTCCAGTTCTTTCTCTTCTGGCGTACTACGACAGTGTATATCGACCATAAATCAGTGGTCAATGTCTGCAAATGGCGAAGCTGACGCACAGACGGTTGGCCCAATGGGCTTTGTACCTTCAGGAATTTCAGTTCACATTCCATTATTCGCTGGGAAAGGAGAATGTCATAGTACTGCGCTACCAAGAGCGCCAGTAGGTTTGCCTGGGGGTAGCGATGATGATCTGAACGAACAGTGTTCGTTACACTAGATCTGAAACAAGTACCTTCTGAAAATTATCTGTCAATGTGACTGAGCAATATCAGTGAGGAGGAAGACAGAGACCCAGCTTGAAATGATGTATAAGATAAGTGGAAGGACAAAGAGAAATTTAACTATCGAATTTTCTACAAAGTCGATGGCGTTGCTTTTTCCCGAAAAAGAAGTGAGAACGAGGATGTGTATGTCTTTCCTTAATCTGAGACAATCTGTGTACTCTAATAATACGGAGAAAAGGAATTAGAGAGTCTTGGCGACATGTACGGCTTGCCAGAAAGCAAAATCATCTAGCGTCACTGACGGAAGTCTACTTTTCCTCGTAATACCAGTCGAATTAACCTTTAAGTACGTGATCTTTACTCATCTAGCATGTGTGATGGCGAAGCAAATAATTAAACCATTTGTGGAAACGTTCCTGGCAGATATAGGAAAGATAGACAAGGTCATCTCGGACAACTGAGTACAGTACAGATCCCAAAGATATTTTATGAAAGATAAGAATGAAGGCAGTGGATGTATCCGGTTTGCATCTAGCTTCGAACCTAGGAAAGTGATTAATCAAGGAACTGTAATAAGCAGCATAGGAGATGGGACGAATTCCTCAGGGACTTCTAAGGTGAGATTAAGAACTTACCGCAAAAACCTACAGATGTGGTCTACAGATAAGATCCGTATGCTGAAAAATTGGCTGCCTACTGCCAGGTTAAGATATCTAGTCAGCTTTCCCCCTACGAGGACAAATAGACACACAGAAGTGACGAGCAGATTAGGAATATGTTCAGAAGAGAAAAGACCTGCGGGAAGGGCAATCAGAGAAATGAAAGTAGTGGTAGGGCAGAAAGTATTAGTGAAATCCCACCGACCATTGCACAAGCACGGGTACTTTCCTAAGAAGTTTTTTAATGTCTATTGTGGTCCTTCCAGGATTTGGAGAATTCTTCACCCGAATGTCGTTGAAACTGAGACAATGAGACCCAAGACTCAACGTTTGATCATTCATTTGAAGACCAGTATTTTTCTTTACACGCACTGGCAAAATCTTTGACCATACTAAATCTTGGTGAATTCAACAACGCCCATTGATAAGCGTGTCCCTCTAAATGACTTATTAAAAATCTTACACACAGAGCATCATACCAAGGAGGAGGTAAAGCTCCTTGAAACGATATAAAGAAAATTACAGGGTGCACCAATCCCCCTGGCTTTAATTTCCGAAATTGATTACTTAAATTCTTAACACAACGAGCCCATTCTGCTGCCAAACGACACGAACTGTTGTCCTCCTTACATTTGCACTTCGGTTCATAATTTGACTATTTAGTGTCGTTCTTACTGACTGCCTACTTTGATCATTACTCCTTGAACTTACTGCACTGCCATAATAGAGTGAAGACGTAGATTGCTTTTCAGTTTCTAACTGCGATCTAGTTTCCTTCTTAACATTCTCCCCTGGAAAACTGACCTCAACGAATTTAACGCCTACATCCGTTTCCTTCATTGTTACCCGTTCTTGCGTTTTAATTAATTTCTCTAACATGTCATCCTTGCCCCCCTGTACTTTGTTCTCGACCACTGCAATCATGCCTCGAAATTTCTCTGTGGCCTCCTCTGAATGTCTATTCAATTGAGCATTAATGTCTTTAACCAATAAACTAATAGCTTGGTGGTGTTCTTCCATAAACTTTTCAAATTCTATAGGATGTATAGCCAAATTTTCCAAAACTACTTCTACTGCTCCGAGTCTATTAAGTTCCCCACATCTTTGATTTAACGCATAACCCTCTGTTTTCAACTTTTCATTGACCTCCTTAATATTCTTTTTTAAATCCTTTTCACTCTCTTTCAATTCTTCTCTTAATTTATCCTGACCCTCTTTCATTTCCTGTTTCATTTTATCCTGACCCTTTCTCATATCTTCCCTTAATTTATTCTTACCTTCTTTCATTTCCTTTAAACAATTTTCATTTCCTGTTTACTATCTTCCACTTCTTTCAGCAACTCGGCCGGTAACTCCTTCATGATCTCTGACATGATTGCTAATTAATTACTTAATACCCACAAATTACAAATTTATTTTTTTGTACAAAGGTTACTCCTCCTTCCCTTGATAACCAGATACACTTTCAAATATGTATTGACTCCACACGATAGTCAAAATGACAAAATGATTCTATCCCTTTACACAAATGCTATTCTACAACCACTGAGGAACAAAACACCAAACAGACACAAGAATGCAAAGTTCTTAGTTTACTTAAGGTTTTCCTTTTGTGCCTCTTCCTTAGTCTCGATACCGAAGCCGATGATGCAGTTGCAGCTGAAGCCGTTGGCGTAGACTGTAGTTCTGGCAGCTCTCCTCTCGAGTTCTGCTGCTCTCGGTCGTGACTTGGATTAAGACCAGCCAGCAACTGGACAAACCTTATCACTACTTTAACCTACGGGTTAGAGAGTCAACCTTAATACTAAATAAATCTAATGATAGAATTTGGAATCAAAAATCTATCTGTCTGTTAATTTAACACATTACCATGAACCCTACTGCTTCTGTCACAATCGTTATTGTTGGCTCAATTCTCCCCTCTCAGGAAATGTATATAATTAATACATTTCCTGGACACCACGGCCACCACTCTTTTTCTTCTCTTCCTGCACCGTGCCGGAAATTCCACCCATAACTTCACTTAACTAGTCTTTTTGTTAGCGTGCAAAATCCAGCCCCAGTAAGAGATTAAATTGAGAGGTTTTTTTTAAAAAATAGTCTTAAGAATTATGAGTTATAACATGAAGAAACACAGGGGTAACACTCTCGTTACACAGAAGTTCAAGTTCTGGGGCACTGCAACTGAGCACACGAACGACAGCTATCTGCGTAGATTGTAATCGATATAGTTTTAATACTTTTCCCTTACGGTTTTGTTACTATGTTAAGGTCATGAACAGTGACGTTTAATAGGTAGTTCCTCCTATATTGACGTCAACACACTAACGGAAAAATTGCAATTGCGTATAGTACACTGTCAAGTAATACCGGTGATTTAATACCATAAATTGTTCGAAATTAATCTAAAGATTTTCTATAACAGAAATAATTTAATTTCCTTTCACGTAACCTTTCTGGAGTAGCGAAGAATCACTACTAGCAATACACACGTCAGACCTATCTTTAACATAAGTCAAAGAGGTGCGAGGTGGCGCAGTGGTTAGCACGCTGGACTCGCATTCAGGAGGACGACGGTTCAGTCCCGCGGCCGGCCATCCTGATTTAGGTTTTCCGTGATTTCCCTAAATCGCTTCATGCAAATGACGAGATGGTTCCTTTGAAAGGGCACGGCCGAGTTCCTTCCCCTCCTTCCCTAACCCGGTGAGACCGATGACATCGCTGTTTGGTCTCTTCCATCAAATCAACCAACTAACCAACCAACCACTTCGCTATTAAAGATATACTAAAATCGCTGTCAAAGGTTGATATATTTTGCTGATTTCTTTCTTGTGCGTACTACTGTCACTGAGAATTCTAAAAGTTTCAAATGTACGAATTTTGATAGAAACAGTCAGCGTCAATATTATAACCAATGTTTCTGTTTTTACATTACGAGACTAAGTTGGTCAAATTTCAACTTTAGAACAAAACTAAGCCAGTCCTTCGTAGTTTCTGTACTTTTGAATATACAACTCAGTCTTACATCCTTTTAAACACAAACTATAGCCCATTTATTTTATTATAATTTTATCAATTAAATGATTTTGAAATTAAAATTCTTAAACTCACAAATACTTTGGATTCTCTATTTTGCGTTTATTTGTCACTAAAGAATCTTTGTATAGTGCAGCTCTCTTCCAATTGTTAATATTTCACAGTTTGAGATCTAGCTTGTTTCTGTCATAAGGAATGATTTGTCTCAATACAAATTATTTAGTAATTCCGGCTAAATGAGAACGCTGGGACTAGGTTTTGACTTGCAGACAAAATAACAATATATTTCCATCTCTTCACTAACTGTGAACAGAGACAAACGCCAAGGAGTGATCGAGTAACAAGCAAAACTAAATCCCCACTCCAAACGAAATGAAGTTAGGTGCTATCACAACATTTTAACTCAATTTAAAATACAAACCGCAAAATTTGCAGTCACTTCAGGTGTTATCGTTCCGCGATCCCACTAACAAAACCTTAATGAAAGTGTCACTCGTTACTAGCAACTGTAGAAATAATGGTTGCTGTTGAATTCTACTTAATTATCGTTCAGTTAGGATCTGGATAAACACTAAATGTTACTACCGTAACTCTGAGTGAGGTACACTTTATCAAAATGAAAAAAAAACACCGGTTTGGGTGTTCCGGCAACAATCTTCAAACCTTTTAATAAACAGAAAACTCCGCTCGACAGTAAAATAATTCAGTATCCACAAAATCCTACTCACATATAACCTCAGATACCATACCCCTCCAATACATTCATGGTGGTTACTTCATGCCTCAGACAACGCCTTCGTCAACCTTTACGATTAATCACAGCACCCGCTTTATAGGCGTGTCACAAATATGCCATAACCTGAACCCCGACACAAATAGCTTCTGCCCTATGGCTGAAGTCAAGCAATACTTCTTCGATTCACCATTCGCGATGGTCAGAAATCTCGTAACCATGTTACACGTACAAAACTTAAATCCTCACTCAGCTGATTGAAGAATGAGTTACTGCGATAATTCTACAATTTAAATCGAGATGCGCCATAAAATTAAATTATTTCCAGTCTTTAATATACAGACCTATACCCGTTGCTGCAATCTTTCCCCGAAATACAGAGACTTTCAGTCACACTTCTAAAACTGCGGAAACTTCCTACCCCCCACAATAAATCGATACAATCATTCGATTAATTTATATCGATAGCTAATCGCATAGGCTCAAGTCAGCGAACAAACAGCAACTAAATTTCATGTTCTTCCGACCCTGTACACACGAACTTAGTTCCTCTTAAGGGTCTCTCACTGCTTCTCAAAAGTAACTGCCTTTCTTCTGGCATAAAACCATAGCTGAACCAATGTACGACGCCACCAGTACTCCTTAACAATCGGCAATGAGCAACATATAGCCGTCAGTCGTTCTTCTAGCGGTCAGCTGGTGTACGATGGTATCTGGCCCCAGAGCTCTGCAGTTGTCTCTGGGCTGACGAATGAACTTGCAGAATATGCTGTGCAAAACCGCGCGACCGCTACGGTGGCTGGTTCGAATCCTGCCTCGGGCGTGGATGTGTGTGATGTCCTTAGGTTAGTTAGGTTTAAGTGGTTATAAGTTCTAGGGGACTGATGACCTCAGATGTTAAGTCCCATATTGCTCAGAGTCAGTTCTTTGCTGTGCAACAGAGGTGGCCAAACCGCGGCCCGCGAGCCGTGTGTGGCCCGCGGGAGCGTTATGTTTTGGCCCGTGGAGCTGTTTCGTATGACGAAAAATGTAACTTTTATTTCACGTTAAACCCCCCTAGGAACATCCATCAAGCGTCTTCATAACCAATTACAATAGGAATGTCTCAGTTCATTGATTCAAATATAGTTAGATTTTCGGCTATATTCCTATTTAAAAACATCACTATGTGGAATTTCTTTAGAAAAACCCGTGCGCTATCTTGAAGAAAATGTAGTTCGCCTTGGCGATATGCAACCAACAATATGCTGCAGTATGGACTGGGCAACCGGGTGCGCTTGTTGCAGTGCACGAGTGAGACGAGTGACAGAAATAGCCAATACATTCCAGTTTAATTTTACTGAAATTTTACAGAACTATCGGTCCTAAAGTTACGGCCTCACACGTGCATAGTGGCGCATATTCTATCGCGATATACCTATTACCACTCCAGGTAAGTAAAGCCAGCTTTTATCTTTTTAAATTAATCTTTGATGCTTCTCTTTAATTTTATTGGTGCAATGGTTCCTGCCTCAGTGCCTTTTTTTAAATTGTAGTAGTGCGAAATAAATAAATACTTAGTTGTAATGATTACGTTTAAGGTTCCGCATTAGAAAAGTAGACAAGGGAACATCCTAGTGCAACTTCATCCAAGTGTCTTTGTCTCGTATTTTCAGCAACTAATAATATTATCCACTTGAATACCATGTAGAATATTTTTATGAAACAGTCATGACAAAGGAACTCGAAATGGGGGTCGAAATTTTAAAGTAAGGGTGCTAGGTTAAGTGAAGCTTATGTAATATTTTCTGTTTATTATAGATGAGTTTCAGCACTAAAATATCGATTTTCTAAAGCAGTGGATTTCTACTCTCAAAAATTCTCGAGAAAATAGGCTATGAAGTTCCCGAAATGTTTATAATACTCATATGAAAGACCGATAAGTCGACGAGCAGTGTAGCTCTGTGGTAGAATGCTAACCTTCTATGTGAATGGCCAGGGTTTTATTTACAGGTGGGTCGTATTTTTAAACATGGGTGCATGGTTTATATATATACTTTTAAAAATAGTCGCGTGCTCTACAAACATTTCCGTGAAGAGTGAAATACATAAAGACTGAAAAAAAAAAAACAGCGTTCGAGGCTTGTAATTGCTGGATTGTTGGTTCCAGTTTAAATTCGGTCATTACATTTTTCGTTTTTTTCAGTTCAGTTCGAATGCTTACGTCATATAAATATGTGATAATTAGCACATAGTTAACTACCAGTTTTACTACAATTGTGTCTCTTCGTATTTCTAATTAGTTACCATATACAAAAATGCAGATGTAACTCCCTAATCACTGCTCCTTTATATACTCTCCTGGAAATGGAAAAAAGAACACATTGACACCGGTGTGTCAGACCCACCATACTTGCTCTGGACACTGCGAGAGGGCTGTACAAGCAATGATCACACGCTCGGCACAGCGGACACACCAGGAACCGCGGTGTTGGCCGTCGAATGGCGCTAGCTGCGAAGCATTTGTGCACCGCCGCCCTCAGTGTCAGCCAGTTTGCCGTGGCATACGGAGCTCCATCGCAGTCTTTAACACTGGTAGCATGCCGCGACAGCGTGGACGTGAACCGTATGTGCAGTTGACGGACTTTGAGCGAGGGTATATAGTGGGCATGTGGGAGGCCGGGTGGACGTACAGCCGAATTGCTCAACACGTGGGCGTGATGTCTCCACAGTACATCGATGTTGTCGCCAGTGGTCGGCGGAAGGTGCACGTGCCCGTCGACCTGGGACCGGACCGCAGCGACGCACGGATGCACGCCAAGACCGTAGGATCCTACGCAGTGCCGTAGGGGACCGCACCGCCACTTCCCAGCAAATTAGGGACAGTGTTGCTCCTGGGGTATCGGCGAGGACCATTCGCAACCGTCTCCATGAAGCTGGGCTACGGTCCCGCACACCGTTAGGCCGTCTTCCGCTCACCCCCAACATCGTGCAGCCCGCCTCCAGTGGAGTCGCGACAGGCGTGAATAGAGGGACGAATGGAGACGTGTCGTCTTCAGCGATGAGAGTCGCTTCTGCCTTGGTGCCAATGATGGTCGTATGCGTGTTTGGCGCCGTGCAGGTGAGCGCCACAATCAGGACTGCATACGACCAAGGCACACAGGGCCAACACCCGGCATCATGATGTGGGGAGCGATCTCCTACACTGGCCGTACACCTCTGGTGATCGTCGAGGGGACACTGAATAGCGCACGGTACATCCAAACCGTCATCGAACCCATCGTTCTACCATTCCTAGACCGGCAAGGGAACTTGCTGTTCCAACAGGATAATGCACGTCCGCATGTATCCCGTGCCACCCAGCGTGCTCTAGAAGGTGTAAGTCAACTACCCTGGCCAGCAAGATCTCCGGATCTGTCCCCCATTGAGCATGTTTGGACTGGATGAAGTGTCGTCTCACGCGGTCTGCACGTCCAGCACGAACGCTGGTCCAACTGAGGCGCCAGGTGGAAATGGCATGGCAAGCCGTTCCACAGGACTACATCCAGCATCTCTACGATCGTCTCCATGGGAGAATAGCAGCCTGCATTGCTGCGAAAGGTGGATATACACTGTACTAGTGCCGACATTGTGCATGCTCTGTTGCCTGTCTCTATGTGCCTGTGGTTCTGTCAGTGTGATCATGTGATGTATCTGACCCCAGGAATGTGTCAATAAAGTTTCCCCTTCCTGGGACAATGAATTCACGGTGTTCTTATTTCAATTTCCAGGAGTGTATAAGGTTGTTTAAAAAAAAAAGAAAAATATTTCATATTATTTTTTTCCAGCTTTATGTACACTTTGCTTCACAGAAATGCTAGTGGAACATGAACCTTCCTTTAAAAATTTACACAACTCGAAATCGAAGTTCACCCACGTGGCGGTTGGGCTTCCTACCACAGAGCCACACGGCCCGTCAAAACAGTCAACTTGCGTTACTATGTTAAATAACTTCGGGGAATTTTAAAGTTGATTTTGTAAAGAATTTTTGAGAGTTGTGCCGAAGTACGTTAGGTACTGATATTTGATTCTGGACTTCAGCTACCATATGCATAAAAATTACAAAACTCCGATTACCGTCAAGTCTCTTTGTCAGTTTCCGAATTATAGTAAAAAAATGTTTGTTTCAGTTGAAAGCGTAACGTTGGTATGGTGTCAACTAGTAAACACATAGGACCTAAGAAGAGAAAAGTTACAGGGAGTTAAGAACTTTCCAAGACAAATGAACCGTAAACTATTTTTTTGTGGAGTATAAAATAAACCCTTTTGTCTGATATGCAATGAATCTGTCTCAGTTCCAAAAGAATATTACATCAAGCGGCATTACGGGACTAAACATGTTTGATAAGTATAAGGGACAATTTCGACAAGACCAGATAAACGACTTAAACGACTTAAAAAGGAAACTTTCTGCTCAACACACATTTATAAGGACAAATTCAGAGTGAACATGCTATGTGAAAGCGAGTTATGCAGTAGCTCTGATACTGGGGAAAAAATTAGAGCCGTATTCAGATGGCGAAATGGTTAAGGAATACTTGGAGGCAGTTGTTGAAATTGTGAGTCCAGAATAGAAAATGGATTTCTCAAAAATGAGGCTGTCTCGTAAAAATGTTACTAGACGTGTGGATGACATTGGAGGACAAACTGAAAATAATTTAAAAAATCGTGCATCTGAGTTTATATTTTATTCTCTAGCTTTCGATGAATGCGCAGATATGGAGGATACATCTCAAGTCGCGAATTATGTCAGAGGTATTGACGCCTATTTTAATAAAACAGAAGAATTAGTATCGTTGTACCAACTTAAGGATACCACGAAGCCATGAGATGTATTAGAAGCAGTTATATCGGCATTAAGTCACTTTTGGTTAAAGCTTAACAACCTATCGGGGCTAACAACGAATGGTGCTCTAGCAATGGCTGGAAAACGCGAAGGTTTAGTTCAGTTGATTGTTTGGGAACGAAACCCGCAAATCTGTCAATAAGTCTATGCTAAAATTTGATTTCATTATCCATAAAGAGAATTTATGTGCTAAGTTCCTCCGAATGGACCACGTCATGAAGGTGGATATTAAAACAGTAAATTTTTTAAAGCCAAAATGACTGAATCACTGTCAGTTTCAAGAATTTCTGAGGTATTTGGATTCAGAGCATGATAACATTTCGTATTATACAGAAGTAAGATGGCTAACCCGTGCCGAAGATGTTGAAAAGGGTTTTCTACATCTACATGACTACTCTGCAATTCACATTTAAGTGCTTCGCAGAGGGTTCACCGAACCACAATCATACTATCTCTCTACTATTCCACACCCTCACAGCGCGCGGGAAAAACGAACACCTAAACCTTTCTGTTCGAGCTCTGATTTGTCTTATTTTATTTTGATGATCATTCCTACCTATATAGGTTGGGCTGAACAAAATATTTTCGCATTCGGAAGAGAAAGTTGGTGACTGAAATTTCGTAAAAAGATCTCGCCGCGACGAAAAACGTCTTTGCCGTAATGACTTCCATCCCAATTCGCGTATCATATCTGCCACACTCTCTCCCCTATTACGTGGTAATACAAAACGAGCTGCCCTTTTTTGCACCCTTTCGATGTCCTCCGTCAATCCCACCTGGTAAGGATCCCACACCGCGCAGCAATATTCTAACAGAGGACGAACGAGTGTAGTGTAAGCTGTCTCTTTAGTGGACTTGTTGCATCTTCTAAGTGTCCTGCCAATGAAACGCATCCTTTGGCTCGCCTTCCCCACAATATTATCTATGTGGTCTTTTCGACTGAAGTTGTTCGTAATTTTAACACCCAGGTACTTAGTTGAATTGACAGCCTTGAGAATTGTACTATTTATCGAGTAATCGAATTCCAACGGATTTCTTTTGAAACTCATGTAGATCACCTCACACCTTTCGTTATTTAGCGTCAACTGCCACCTGCCCCACCATTCAGCAATCTTTTCTAAATCGCTTTGCAACTGATACTGGTTTTCGGATCACCTTACTAGACGGTAAATTACAGCATCATCTGCGAACAACCTGAGAGAACTACTCAGATTGTCACCCAGGTCATTTATATAGATCAGGAACAGCAGAGGTCCCAGGACGCTTCCCTGGGGAACACCTGATATCACTTCAGTTTTACTCGATGATTTGTCGTCTATTACTACGAGCAGTAACCTTCCTGACAGGAAATCACAAATCCAGTCGCACAACTGAGACGATACCCCTTAGGCCCGCAGCTTGATTAGAAGTCGCTTGTGAGGAACGGTGTCAAAAGCTTTCCGGAAATCTAGAAATACGGAATCAACTTGAGATCCCCTGTCGATAGCGGCCTCACTTTGTGCGGATAAAGAGCTAGCTGCGTTGCACAAGAGCGATGTTTTCTGAAGCCATGCTGATTACGTATCAATAGATCGTTCCCTTGAAGGTGATTCATAATGTTTAAAAACAGTATATGCTCCGAAACCTTACTGGAAACCGACGTCAATGATATAGGTCTGTAGTTAGATGGAGTACTCCTACTACCCTTCTTAAACACTGCTGCGACCTGCGCAATTTTCCAATCTGTAGGTACAGATCTATCGGCGAGCGAGCGGTTGTATATGAGTGCTAAGTAGGGAGCTATTGTATCTGCGTAATCGGAAAGGAACCTAATCGGTAGACAATCTGGACCTGAAGACTAGCCCGTATCAAACAATTTGAGTGGCTTCGCAACCCCTAAGGTTTCTACTTCTAAGAAACTCATGCTAGAAGATGTTCGTGTTTCTAATTCTGGAGTATTCCATTCGTCTTCCACTGTGAAGGAATTTCGGAAAACTGCGTTCAATAACTCCGCTTTAGCGGCACAGTCGTCGGTAACAGTACCATTGGCACTGCGCAGCGAGGGTATTGACTGTGTCTTGCCGCTTGTGTACTTTATGCGACCAAAATTTCGAGACAGTGTTTCGTTGTGGAACCTATTAAAGGCATCTCGCATCGAAGTCCGTGCTAAATGTCGCGCGTCTGTAAATTTTAGCCAATCTTCGGGATTTCGCGTTCTTCTGAACTTCGCATGCTGTTTCCGTTGCCTCTGCAACAGCGTTCGGACCTGTTTTGTGTAAGACGGGGGATCCGTTCCGTCTCTTACCAATTTATGAGGTATGAATCTCTCAATTGCTGTTGCTACTGTATCTTTGAATTTCAGCCACATCTCGTCTACATTTGCATAGTCAGTTCTGAAGGAATGGAGAGTGTCTTTTAGGAAGGCTCCTAGTGACAATTTATCCGCTTTTTTAAATAAAATTATCTTGCGTTTGTTTCTGATGGATTTGGAAGAAACGGTATTGAACCTAGCTACAACGACCTTGTGTTCACTAATCCCTGTATCAGTCATGATGCTCTCTATCAGCTCTGGATTGTTTGTGGCTAAGAGGTCTAGTGTGTTTTCGCAAACATTTACAATTCGCGTGGGTTCGTGGACTAACTGCTCGAAATAATTTTCGGTGAAAGCATTTAGGAGAATCTCGGAAGATGATTTCTGCCTAACACCGGTTTTGAACAAGTACTTTTGCCAACATATCGAGGGAAGGTTGAAGTCCCCACCAACTATAACCGTATGAGTGGGGTATTTATTTGCTACGAGACTCAAACTTTCTCTGAACTGTTCCGTAACTGTATCATCGGAGTCTGGGGGTCGGTAGAAGGAGCCAATTATTAACTTAGTTCGGCTGTTAAGTGTAACCTCCACCCATACCAATTCGCACGGAGTATCTACTTCGACTTCACTACAAGATAAACCACTACTAACAGACACAAACACTCCACCACCAATTCTGCCTGATCTATCTTTTCTGAATACCGTCTGAGACTTCGTAAAAATTTCTCCAGAACTTATTTCAGGCTTAAGCCAGCTTTCTGTACCTATAACGATATCAGCTTCTGTGCTTTCTATTAGCGCTTGAAGCTCAGGGACATTTCCAGCACAACTACAACAATTTACAACTATAATTCCGACTGTTCCTTGATCCAAGCATGCTCTGTATTTGCTATGCACCATTTGACATTGCAGCCCACCCCGTACTTTCCCGAGGCCTTCTTACCTAAAAAACCGCCCAGTCTACGCCACACAGCCTCCGCTACCCGTGTAGCCGCCAGCTGAGTGTAGTGAACTCCTGACCTATTCAGCGGAACCCGAAACCCCACCATCCTATAACGCAAGTCAAGGAATCTGCAGCCAACACGGTCGCAAAACCGTCTGAGCCTCTGATTCAGACCCTCCACCCGGCTCTGCACGAAAGATCCGCAGTCGGTTCTGTCGACAATGCTGCAGATGGTGAGCTCTGCCTTCATCTCGTAAGCAAGACTGGCAGCCTTCACCAAATCAGATAGCCGCTGGAATCCAGAGAGAATTTCCTCAGATCCAAAGCGACACACGTCATTAGGGCCGACATGTGCCACCACCTGCAGCTGGCCGCACCCTGTGCTCTTCATGGCATCCGGAAGGACCCTTTCCACATCAGGAATGATTCCTTCCGGAATGCACACGGAGTGCACACTGGATTTGTGCCCCTCCTTAGCCGCCATATCCCTAAGGGGCCCCATTACGCACCTAACATTGGAGCTCCCAACTACCAATAAGCCCACCCTCTGCGATTACCCTGACCTTGAAGGCTGAGAATGATCCTCTGAAACAGGGCAGGCAGCTGCATCTGGCTCAGCCAGAGACAGTGCCTGAAACCTGTTTGTGAGACGCACCGGGGAGGCTTTCTGATCAGCCTCCGGGGATGTCTTTCACTGCTTGCCACGCCTCTCAACGACCTCCCAACCAACCACAGGCGAGGGCTCAGCCCCACTGCGGGCAGCAACCGGGGCAACCACAGCAGCAGACCGATCTGGGGACAGACGGGACGAGGTTGACATCCCCATGATACCCAAGTCCGGCTCCCCACAGTGGTGCCCATTGGTAACAGTCTCAAGCTGCGCGACCGTAGTCAGCGTCGCTTGCAGCTGTGAGGGAAGGGATGCCAACTCAGCCCTCATCCGAACACAGCAATCGCAGTCCCTGTCCATTCTAATCGATGTTGAACAACAGTTACTGAAACACGAGTCCATGCCTAGATAACGCAAGCAAAACACGCAAAAAATGTATCAACTAACCTGTACAAATGCCTAACGAGTGCAATACAATCTGCCTGAATTTACTATTACAGTAGCTAAAACTCGAAATTACACCTCTTATACGAAACTCACACGCAATTTAAGTTAGAATCTACCAAGTAAACACTAAAGCGCGATGCTACAACTCTCAAATACAGTAATATGCCCGAAATACATGAATTAAACCATGCAAGTACCCAAAAACACGCAAAGAAATTAAGAATTAAACTATGTAACAAATAAGTAAGCTAGGGGTATACTACTTGCTGCTGCAGCTGCTTATCCAACGGCGGCAGGGAACACACTGGCTGTGACCAACCGACATTGTCAGTTCAAAACAAAAACAGAAGAAAGACGACTACGCGAATTTACACTATTCAGGTACTAAAACGCGATGCTACAACTCTCAAATACTATAATACGCCCGAAATATATGAATTAAACAATGCAAGTACCCAAAAACAAGCAAAGAAATTAAGAATTAAACTATGGAACAAATAAGTAAGCTAGGAGTATACGACGTGCTGCTGCAGCTGCTTATCCAACGGCGGCAGGGAACACTCTGGCTGTGACCAACCGACACTGGCCGAAAGCGAAAATCATCACTAAGTATGGATGAAAAACAAGTCGCACGTATTTTCCTCCAATTTGTAGAAACATTGTGCTGCAAGCTATTTCTGTCGCCGAGGCATCAACTCTTTTGCTACGAATGAGTGATTAGAAAGACATCTGATTGATTGCTCCAGCCAAGAAGCAGTACATGTGAAAAGTTCACTAACGATAAAAATTCCTTAAGGTTTAAGAACGACCTTTACCAGGAACGATGTCCCTTAATTTTATACACTGACTATGAGTGTATAATAGTTCTGCCGATCATTGTAAAGGTGATTCCAATGCCTCTCACACCACTATCACAGGACGACACGGCAGTGTATCATGTTGTCTGCTCATATCATTCCAGCTGCAACATTTTGATTCATATGTCGGGGATAATCCTGCGAAACAGTTGCTCTCTGAGCTCGAAACCTAGCAGAAACATTCCAATGATCAACTCGCAGGAGAATGAGGCCTTATACAAGAAGACAGTTAAATGTCATATTTCTGGTCTATCTCTGGATATAAAAGTGGGAACTCCTCGTTAGAGACCACTGTCATATAACGAGGAAGTTTCACAGTGCAGCTCACAACGCATGCACTTTGAAGTAGAGACTACCACATCACATACCAGTCTTCTTCCATAATGTGAGCGGCTACGATTCTCACTTTTCGTTGAGCACTTGGGGATTTCAAGCTGAATAATAATTAGGTCAGTTTCATCAGATCTTCAGAACTTGCAGAGACAATGCGTCAGGACCACATGTATATCAATTGAGCTGAATTTCCCGACGATGCATTCTTTCAGCTTTTCATGTCCAAATGGACACCACACATTTAATTTTATAGATACGCTACGATGGACATGCGGCTATTTCAAGGTGGATGCATTCCATTGTTCGTCCTTTTGTGGGAATACAATGAGGCTACGAGGTAAGGGGAAAATGAATGGGGCCGCAACAAAATTACTGAACGTCACTTGGGAATTTGAGGTGGATGGAAAGTGTGACCAGATGGCTGAGGCAGTCAAGGCTACCGTTTCTGAAAAACGGAGAATCCAGGTTCGAGTCGCTATCAGCTTACAAAGTTTCAAGTGCCGTTGCTGAATTCTTTCAGCTCCCGAAGCAGATAAATCATATCAATTTTCCTTTATTTTAGAAATATTTGCCACACTCATCTCATCATTAGTTAAAATAGAATGCAGATTCCCACCTACGTTTGCTTCTGTCCTCTCATCACGATATAAAATACACTCATTTAAACTGTGACGTATATTTGTTTGTATGCTACAGACGTAACTAATAGGGGCAGTCCTTATTCGGAGGGAGGTCAGAGATACTTTAACATATATGGTATGAAGAACACCATGGTCGGATAGGCGGCTTCATAAACTGCAGCTCCTTATCCCTCACAGCCAGCCACGCTTCCACCCATAGTTGCAAGACTCTCCGACTCACTAGTGAAATTATGGCCTGGGGGGGTTTATGGCACAGTGTGCCATATAGTGTTACTTGCACGCTCTGTCATCTCGGATGTTGAGTACTCACACAGGAGCATCATTTTAGATATGCACGCCTGTCAAATGGGGTGGTGGTAGTCCACCGCAAGGCACGAAAGACACTGACCATGTATTGGATTTCCGTGATACCAAGATGTGCCATACTCGCCCGTACTAAACGAATGATGTGTCGTGGCGAGATTGTTCACTGAAATGAAATAAGACAACGAAAATATCTTGCATATTTTGTGTCAATCAATCCAGTAATGCTACATTAATTTCAAAAGGTTCAAAAATTGAGTGCATACAGCGGACGAGTCCACAGTCACTTCGAATATTCTATACAGCAAAACTATACAAATTACAGCAAAATTAATAATAGTGATTCATGTTAACCTCCTTTACAAGTGACTTGCATGAGAACCTGGCCGGTCAGAGTGGCCGAGCGGTTCTAGGCACTATAGTATGGAACGCGCGACTGCTACGGTCGCAGGTTCTAATCCTGCCTCGGGTATGGATGTGTGTGATTTCCTTAGGTTAGTTAGGATTAAGTAGTTCTAAATTCTAGGGGACTGATGACCTCAGAAGTTAAGTCCCATAGTGCTCAGAGCCATTTGAACCATGAGAACCTGTTGTGTTGCGAACTCAAATCAAGTGGAAAATGGATAGTAAATTTTAGTAGTGGGCTCAGCGCAGCTTCTAAGATACATTACAAATCTATCTCAAGATCACACCCTCCCTCTCAGGCAACTGTATGTGGTTCATTTAAGGCCAGAAAGTCACATGGGCACCCACACACCCTGGGATATAGTGTGACATAGAAATGGGTGTCACTCATTTACACTGCGTGTTCTGGGACAGATAATGTTCTAAGACCAGGCCACTCTCTCCTTTTCTCTCTCTAGACCAAATGGTTACTTAAATCAAGTCCTTCTCGCCCTTCCCTCTTTTTCTCATTACAGCAATTGCGTGAACCTCCTTATTTTTGGCCTGTAAACTGTAGTGGAAGGCGCTGCTGCCATGTTTGATTGAGATCAAGGAGTGGGTTTTTTGTAAATAATAACAGATATGAATATGATAACAAATTACTTATGATGTATTAGTATTATTTTGCTTTGTTAACAAGAATAGATTCATCAACAATATTTTTCTTCACTCAAAGATTTTGCAATATAAAAATTTCATTTTAACCTAACATTTTATGCATGTTAACATTTAAAAGAAAATTTAAATAAATATATACGTTGAAATACTTTGTTTTACACTATTACTTGCAAATTACTCTGGGCAAGAGATTCGCGATAAATGGAAGCTAATTTTGGGACCAGTGGTGAGGAATACCACCTGTAAAGCTGCACTGGGATTCGATACGGACCTGGCGAATTAATTGTTTTCGACTCTTCAGTTGCTTCTCGACATCAGGGACACCTATTTCTATATCCTCCATACGGGAGTCCGTGACATGTTCAAACAGTTGTCTGTACCACCTTATGTTTGGATGCTATTGTAAACTCGAACTTCAAAACATCAGCTTTTCTTTTGCTGTTTGTCATTTTTATACCATTCTGATAGACTAGAGACTGGGCAGAAACCTTCGACCGACTTAGTGATTTTACATACGACCAGAATAGGAGAAGGACATTAGTGTTTAACGTACCGTCGACAACGAGGTCATTAGAGACGGAGCACAAGCTCGGATTATGGAAGGGTGGAGAAGGAAAGCGGCTGGGCGCTGTCAAAGGAAGCGATTTTGGGAAATCACGGAAAACCTAAATCAGGAATGGAAGTCGCCAGTTTGAACTGTCGTCCTCCCGAATGCGGGTCCAGTATGCTAACAACTGGGCTGCCCCGCAAGGAGAGAATTTTATTGGGTAATCCATAAAATCTTCTGCTAACGCATCACAATGGAAAACTGGTGTACGGTTTGTACATAGACTTTCTAATACCTTTTGGCTCTTGGCAATCTCGTGTTCTTATTTGAACGGACATTGCAGTAATCTCTGCTTCCTCAGTATTATCCGCACTTTGTCATTAAAGCACGGTGGATGTTTTCCGCCATTAATTCAGTTACTCGTCACATACTCCTCCAGAGCCTGATTGCTATTAATTTAAATTTTGCCCATTAATTCCTCTACTTCCATCGTATTGGAACTAAATGATGTCAATTCATTATCTAAGTAGGATTCAAACAACTGCTTATCGGTTCGTTAGAGGATTAAATCTCTGATAGCCGTCTTGACTAATTTATTAACCTAAGTAATCATCGTCGCTATGATGACATCATGACCATTAATGCCTGTCTCCCTACTGACACAGTCGATAAGGTCAGGCCTGTTTGTAGCTGCAAGGACTAAAACATTTCCGTTGCTGATGGGTTGTCGAACTAGCTGTTCCGGAAAATGTGTTCAGGACCACTTCACAGGACTGACTGGGACCTGCATTGAATGTATTCAGGTGTCTCAAGGGGAGTCCCACGATTTTCTTCCCCATAACACAGGTCCAGAAATATCCTGCAAAGGCAGTCTCAGACTCGAAGTAACATCTAGTTCAGACCCTTCACTCGTCTCCAAATCAAAGGATTCCATTCTATTCTGCGAACTTTAATGCAAATTTTAAGCTTTGTTTGCACACCGCGTGTCAGACCAGCAGTCTTCATCATATCTGACACCCGCAAGTACCAAGTGAGAATGGCCTTAGAGCCGTAGCGGTACGACTCATTGATGCCGATATGATTCGTAACATGAAGTTGACTACAAGTTGCACCTTCGATAGTTTCAGGCATGGCCTGGTCTACATCTCGGATGAGGTCGCTGAGCAGACGTACCGGCGTAAATTAGACTTTTTTCCAGCCCTGACGCCATTCCCCTAAGGGTCTCCATAACGGCCTAGCACTGACGCTCATATTATTAAGTGTCATAACCGCCCCCCACCCCCTGTGTGCTTGCTCTGCAGTGCTCATGGAGCGGACACTTGTTCACTTACAATGACGACTAAGTTCAAATATTGATCAGCTGGATGAAGACATCGTCCAAAATACAGCAGGCTCATTGTAAGCTTACATATCACTTCACGATGAATACTGAAAGAATGCAAACAGAAATACAAGCAGTAGTCGCCAACTGTACCACATGAGGCGGTCTGAATATTTCAGGTGAAAGCAGGCGCGCTCGATGTACTCTAGGATTGCGTTGTCTGCGTAGATGTGAGGAGATGTGGCTGCTTGCTAGCTATAAAAGCCCAGACTATATATCGGTACTCCGTGTGAACGGGGAATCCGAATCACTGTGTTACGAGACCACCAAATTAAATTTTGCCTTTCAACATCACCATCGACTAGCGAGCTTCAGAACGACCTGCTTGCTTCAATATTTTCCAGTCTCAACGAAAATCAAGGTCGTTCGAAAATGACTGACTTCCACGATAGGTAAATGGTGAATGACTCTTCTCTCCCCGCGTGTGCGAAGGACTGACACTCCAAAAGAGCTGTAAGAGAATGATGGAACCTTAAAGACTATTCGCTTCACTCTCTAACTCACCTGCAATAGCAAAAACTTCCAAAAACTTCCTAGAACTATTCCGTCAACGGCTCGTGGCTGCGTCACGATCACAGCTGTTCGCGCTCGAAAATTTCTCCGTGCTACAGCGGCCGCCGGCCGACACCACCAGCCGTCAGTTGTCCACCAGATGAACGCGACGCGGGGCTTTGGCTGTATTTATCAACCGTAATTATGTTATTAGAAATTGTAATATTTATCTCGGATTTAGATATTGGATTTTGCATGCTTGATACTTACGAACGTCGTTCAAAAGTTGTAAAATAGACACACAAGTGGGAAAAGGTAGGATGTTCAATTTTCATTAAAAAAGGACATTCATAAAATTTTAGACAAAAACCTGGGACAAATAGGAAAAGAAACAGCGCATAAATTGTACTGACAAAATTTAGTGGGCATAGTTTACTTTTATATCATGAACTCAGATGATTCTAATAACTTTTTACAATTATTCTGCCCCACTGTAACCGTACTTTCCACTTTTATGTATTTTATCAAGAAGTGAATTTTCCTCTGATATTGTATCGTAAAAGTCAGCGCATGATACACCAATAAAGTGTATTTTGACTATGAGCAATACCTTCTCTGTTTTAACTTTCATTCTGTTTTTTTCCGTTTGATTACAAAAAATTCACTAAGGAAAACAGACGTTTCACAGCAGCATTTGACCCGGGAATTGCCAGGCAAAACGTCACCATATGAATCTGGTTTTTCGTGTTAATATTTTTAGTATTGAACTAGACAAACATTTTACACCACACTGCGCTAGCACTTTCATTGTCTTCTCCATCACTCTTCCTTGGGTTTTGCGTACATGAAAATTTAGCGAAGAGTTCGTCTTCGTCAACAGAAATATTCGATTCAATACTGCTAACTAAAGTACAACAGTCCTGAATATCCTTCCATTCTAACTGCTCCTTTTCAATGACCACCCAAATGTTTTAAAATAATTGAGAAATGATAAACACAATTAATTAATATACTCAGTGCAAGTGTTATAGAAGATGTCAGCATAACTATGAAATAAATCAACAGTAATTTCATCCTCTTCTTCCAGTTTTTTTAGCTGCTCATTTACTAAGGGTATGAAAAATATTTCAGACTTCCTACACTGTAATTTGCCCAATAATTTGTTCATTTCTTGATATACTCCCACCAATGTGATTTCTTGTTTCTCAATACATTTATTTGCTGTGGCGAAATATTTTAGCTGGCTAACAAGAAAATGTAGAAAACAATATAAGTGTTTTAAAAGAAATGCTTAAGGAAAGCAGGACACTTATCAATGGAAATGAAATAGGATTTGAAAGTAGGAAATATTTCTATGATCCTTTCCAGTAATGGTAGCAGTCTTGTACTGCTGTGCCCGGGTCCAGTTTTGTATTCAGTTTCACTAAACGTACAGAATGACCTGAGAGATTCAACCCTAATTTTGTATGTGTGGAAATGCTGGTAGTTTTTGTTTACAATTAATTAGTAGTTAAAGGGCACGCAATCTGAACTCCAGTTTGTAAACAACTGCGCACCACAGATGCTAGGCAGCTAGCACCTATAATATTATTCACTATCTTCTGTTTCAGTTGATACAATACATTGTTTTTTCCTTTCCTCTATTTATTACCATAATTGGTGTTAGTGTTGTCTGGAGAAACTGCAAATACCTTTCATTCAAGTTCAAGTGGTTCAAATGGCTCTGAGCACTATGAGACTTAACATCTGAGGTCATCAGTCCCCTAGAACTTAGAACTACTTAAACCTAACTAACGTAAGGACATCACACTAATCAATGCCCGAGGCAGGATTCGAACCTGCGACCGCAGCGGTCACGCGGTTCCAGACTGAAGTGCCTAGAACCGCTCGGCCGCTTCTGCCGACCCTTCAAATTCATATTTCTTTAAAATCTCCAGCACATAGTTGTGAAGTAAATCTGAAGTTTCTCCTGACAAATTACCCAATTCGAATACTTTCACTATGATTCCTTTTTTAAGGCGAAAATAGGTGACAAGGAGAGGAACTAACTTCAAATCCAAATGATTCAGTGTATTAATAATTACAGAAATGAATGAAGCACCTTTGAGTTCATCTAAAACCTGCTGAGCTGCATATGGTGCAATAACATTTGAAATAATTGCATTACATTTTGTGGATCCACAAGTGAATTTAGAGCTGAAAAGTTTTTTAACAAATACTGTAGTACAATCCATCGACTCAAAACTATGGTTATGCATTGCACTGTGGTAAGCAAACGTAGCTTCTTGTGCTGCCAATTGCCTATTTATTTCAGTTATGTTCTTATCTTTAGGTCGTAGTTACCTATACATTTATTTGCACTTTTCTTCTGGACAGCCATGCGATGTTTCTCCGTCTTTATGTGATCCACAATGTTAGACCTTCCACCATGTCCAATTACAAATTTTGATTAACACAACGTACATTATACGGTTTCTCCACTACTAGTGATACAAGGACATTCACTTTTTAAATTGCTGTTGAAATTATATTGCCCTTTTGGCCTGATGAAACAGTAGTGATTGAGAAGATTTGAAATTGTCAGGTATCTGCTATAATGTCTTCAGACTGCTTGTAACAACCAATAGAAAATACAGCATGAATCTGTACTACCAAAAGTGCCAAATATTAACAGTCTAGCGTAGAAAGCAAGTAACAGTGGTTGAAGTATCTCTGGACCGAGAAGACTGACTAAAAGAGGATAATCTTTGTTCTTATTCGTGATCTAGTTTTGTGTAATTCCTTTTCTTGCAGTATTGCTCTCTCTGACTCTTTTCGAGTGAAAGAGGAAGTATAGTGCTAAAAGTCATTACGGATTTAATTAATTGTGGGACGTAGTAGCCAAAAGAATAAAAAAAATTTGAAAACAAGTTCTACAAGTGGTGCTTCCTAGCGTTTATAATTGCGCTGTTAACTACTAAAAAAGCACCCGATATAGTAAAAATACTTCACCAAGTGGAACTACAAAATAAAGGGACGTTTGAGCGTCCCAAAAAAGCTTTCGAGATGGCGAGACATTTTGGAAAAAAAAAACTGGACTGTCCCGGTGAAAACGGGACGAAAGGACGTCTTATTCGCTTTGGATTTAATACAGGGGGAAAACGCACCAGCAGAGACAGCTCGGGGCCTTTGTATTGTGTTTGGGGTGAGTGCCTTTGGGCAAAACACGTCAGAAGAGGATTATCTTCTTTCAAAGAAGATGGTTCTGGAGTGAATGATTTCCCACATTCAGGATGTCCCGGTAGCAGAAACATATGATGAACTGTATGTAATGAACTGCGACGATTTAAGCGTCGTGCGACATTTGCATTCAAAAGGCAAGTTTCAGAAGTCGGGTGGAAGGGTACTCTGAGCTCTAATTCATAGCAACCAAATTAAAGCAGTGCTTATTCCTGTATTTTTGCTTGAACGCCATCAGTACATACATTGAGCGTTCCTATGCTGTACTGTTACTGGTGGCAAGTTATGATGCCTTTATGTTAACTTTTTAAGAATAAATTAATGGCTGAGCCGTAACAACAGACATATTCTCGAGCAAAGATCAGTGAACGTATTTTGCATCTGTTGGCTGAAAAAGTTTAAATTGCACCAGCAGGTGCTCCCCAGGGCTGTGTCCATTAAAGCTGGTATTTTTGGCACCTAAAACTGAGACTCCTTTCTGTCGCAGAATAAGAAAAACGAAAGACAAAACTGTGTCAACTGTTGCTACTACACGTAAAACATACTGCTGATTTCAAAAACAAAACCAGCCAGGAGGGTATTCTGATCTCTAATGTTTACCGGTCCCGCTCCTTGCCGAACAACCATAAATAATGTTCCCGCTTCTTACTGAGCACCAGTCAAGGAAGTTCGTTGCCGGAAGAAAATGCACTGCGAACCTTTTATTTTTTTTTAAGTAATGGCTTTCGGTCGTACTCATATAGCTATCTCAGTTCCGCAAAGTCAGATATGACGACACGATTGTGAGGACAACCCAACATCCAGTCCCTGCGTGGAGAAAATCTCCGAACCGGACGGGAATCGAACCCGGTCCCTTCGTTTAGCAGTCCACCACGCAGATCACACAGCTGCCGAGGCGGATTTTACATCTGGTTGGACGACATCTTCAACTAAGAACCAGCAGATTTCTACTGTCGTGGAATCGGCAAACTACCTGAGCATTTCAGACTGTTTAGGCAATGTGAGAGAATATATTGTTGAACACTGACTAATGTTTACTTTTGTGTTCAATAAATTAATGAAAAACGCTGTTAAAATACGCACTCTACTAATACAAATGAAATACAGCTTACCATGATAACCTTACGATGAATGTCTGTTCTAATAAAATATGAAGTATCTGTAACACGGGCGTGTCTATATTAGTGCGAATTAGTAAGATATTGTTCACTTTGGGCTTCGTAACGGTCTTCGTTAATTTGCTGTCCTCTGTCATACCTAAGCAGTATGGAAATGTGAAATTTCATTACCAAAGTTGTGTATTCACAAAAAGTTATGTTGGAAGAAGTGGAAAGAGGCATTATCAGTTGTGCAGTGTCGTAAGTTTCTCCCCCTTACACTAAGAGGTAATGGAAGTTGCGAGACGATATTTCACTAGTAATGACAAGTAAAATCAACTGCATTTAGCAGAATAATTCTGTGCCATCCAGAAAGTATCTCCTCCGTAACAGAGTTGCCACATTTGTTCTGCATTGGTGCCAAGATTCAACTACCTACCAGGAGGAAGAATGCCAGCCAATGTGCGCACTGAGCGGGCTCGGAAGTGATTACAGCTTACGTCCTAAAGACGCGGGTGCTGAGCGTCAAAATACGTCATTGCAATTTCTGTAACGAGCTGTAAGGCTTAGAGCGTAGTTACTTATAATACTTAGGTCCAACGACTGTCAATTAAATGCAATAAATTAATAACTGTAAGAACTTTTTTTAAATATTAAGCACACTGACTACTGAAAAGATCCTTCACATGTTGAAGCGTTCCAGTGCTTATACTGTAAACATTAAGTAGAAGCAACACGTCGTTTGATCATTATACACCTTCAAAATATTTCTCTTAAGAACGTTGCCATAGGCACTACTTTCCAGAACTGAAGAACACAAATGAAAAGATAGCGAACGAGACAGCAATTACTGCAAAACGAGAACATCAACAGAGAGACTTTGTAATCTATGAATAACGTAAAGTTCCTCATCAAGTCGTCTACTGCGCACGGAAACCATACTCCAGGTCCGAATACACGCTCTCTAAAACAACTGTAGAAAAATTAAACCAGCTAAGACGAAAAGAAGAGCAGTTGTCACCAGAACGTGGAGCAAGTAACACAGAACGCTGAACGCTGTCTAGAACAAGTCATCGTTTAAGCGAAACCGTCATTCAGTCAATAAATGCTGCAAGAATGACAAAAGTCATCTACTTGTAATAATCACAATACCACGATTTCGACTCCGAAATAACAACTGGTTCACCAAACTGAATGCGCTCCTGAGATTATATGCTGCGACGGCGCAGTGTATTACATAATTTAGCCCCAATAATTTTGATATGAACGACCACTCTAGGGTACCATAATATTCAGATGAGAATTATCAAGTTCTAATGTGACGGCATAGATGTTAAAGATGCCTTCAAAACAGGCTGGAAGAGAATATTTTGACAGTTTTTTGTTAATGAACGGTAAAGGTAAACATATGAGGACATAAAATGAGAAGAATAAGTGCATGACATCTACCTTCCCAAGCCAATTTCTGGATCGTTTTGCTTGTGAACTCAGCAGAATGCGTTATTGCGTAGTTGCAAAACATGATGGAGTTTCGTAGATTGTTTTTGTTATACTGCAACCGAGAAGTGTTTCAAGTTGTTAGGAACAAGTACCAGCCGCGATGGACACACCCCGAGGAGGAGTCTGCAGTGCACAATAATCTTTTCGAGAAACCAGACGCAAAATATTTGGTTCTCATTGCCCTTTGCTCGAGTTTATGCCCTTAGTTGGGGTTCAGCCATTATTTTATTCTTAAAAAGTTAACATACAGGCATCATAACTCATCACCAGTAACAATATTGCCTACCTCAATGAGCGAACGGATCACATTCGAGCAGATATGCAGTCACAGTCACTCCTTTGAATCCTGGAGCTTTGAATTAGAACATTCAGTACCTTCTGCTCTCAAATTCTGAACCTTGCCTATTGAATGCAAATGTTGCACGAAACTTCAATGGTCGAAAATCATCAGAAATACGCCTGTGTTTTACCGCGTCTTCTTGAATGTGAAATAACATTCATTCCAGAACGATCTACAGTGAAATAAGAAATACCTTTTCTGACGTACTTTGCATAATAAATACCTTTTATGACGTATTTTGCACAAAAGCACTCGCCCAACACACAATACAAAGGATTAGTGCTGCCTTCACTGCCGTCTATTAAATCCAAAGCGAAGAATATGTTGCAGATGTTAGATCTTTTTCCATTTGCAATTCTGTTGTAGAACACTTCAACAACGTTCATAAGTTTAAAGTATGCAAACTCCAGTACGTACCTGCAATATGAATTCTGTAGCTTCAAATAAGAAAGTGACAGTTGATAAAAACGCTCACAGCGCCGTGCCGCAGTCGGCTGATAGGACGGCGCCTGCCGCCCGGCGGCGAGTTACGGGTGGCCGATAGCTGATGGCCGCTGTACATGCAAGGAAACTCTCGAGCGTAAACTCATCTCGCCGACACGAGCTGTTTCGTGGAACTGTTTGTGGAAGTTTTTGTTATTACATGTGGCTTAGAAATTCAACCGAATTATCTTTGAAGTTCCATCAGATTGATAGCTTCAGCAGTCAACCAAAGTGCAATTCAAAAATATTAGGGATGGAGTGGACTCGAACTCCAGACTTTAAATCTACATTGCACGACATTTACTCCCTCCCCTTTTTTCGGGCCTCCTATCTAACCTGCAGCCAGTCCTTACACTCGCCAGTATTGTACTTTCTTGGCCTGGCTTCAGTGACTTCAATGTTCTCTGTAGCCATATAACAACGGGTTAAATCCTTTATTACTGAAATTTAAAAAAAATGTGTTTTTTAACAAAGAATTCAAACTCCTTAATACAAAATAAAGCAAACACTTCTAGAAAAAATGTTTTATTTTTTTCCATTTTTGTCATACTCCCATGTTGTGGCTCTGCCGAAATAAGAGATCTCCTGTGGCAACATGACTTGTCAAAAACACTATTTTCTAAGCGAAATTAAATGAAATGATGCACATTTCGTAGGAACTCTCTTAACTGAACTGCAATAATCAAATGTTACCTCTTCTTTAAAACGTGAAAAAAAGACATAGCTTTGTATTCTGGATTCTTTTGGAGATTATGCAGCTCTTCCGTTAGAAATTTTGCAAATCCATATATACTCGCATTTTTGGTCGTAATTGCAAAATATAATAACTGACTGATAATCCAGGCGTAGCTATTGTTCTTTGACTCAGGAAAGAAATGGCAGTCTGGCTGAAGTACGACTGTAAGTGTTATAGTAGTTTCTGTAGTTCTAGTAATCGTTGCGAGTTCTTTTCTACTCCTTTTCCATATTTGGAATTTCTCTCTGCAGATTAGTGTTAGCCAAAGCGTCGATAGTATGCCAATAACCGTAGTACGGACTCAATTCCAATTTAATCTAGTGCAGTTTTTCACCTGGACGGACTTCTTGTTTATTATGTCATGCCATATGGACACTATTTTGGACTGGAAAATAGGGTTGTTAATACTTTTCCAGACGTTTTTCCAGTGGACACCGCTGAATGGCCGGCCGCGGTGGCCGTCTAGGCGCTGCAGTCCGGAACCGCGGGACTGCTACGGTCGCAGATTTGAATCCTGCCTCGGGCATGGATGTGTGTGATGTCCTTAGGTGAGTTAGGTTTAATTAGTTCTAAATTCTAAGGGACTGAGGACCTAAGATGTTAAGTCCCATAGTTCTTATAGCCAGCCACCGCTGGATGTATCTCTTTCAGAGGGTCTAGCTTGTGGTGTCTTGTGAGTTGGCAAATTATCTGGAATACAGCTCATTTCATGTAGTAAGTGCAGACGTGAGTCGACGTGAGAGTTGATGCAGCCAATGTAGACTGGCGCCTTTGAAAGGTAACTTGTTTAGACTGCTTAATTGATTGAGAACGTTGTCAAAATTTAGTGTACTAACAACATTCATTGTAACCAAACAAGGCATAAATTATACTACATAAGGTATAGATTGAATTCCCTAAACAACTAACAGATGATTAAACACTCCACTGGGTGCACCTGATTGTCAAAGACAGTTAAACTAGGTGACCAGTGAGTCATGTACTCTGGCCCTTAAATAGTGGGTAACGCAAGCTAAATGGATCGGCCGCTGAGTAAACTTTCACTGATCAAATCTACTGAAGCTTCTCTACATAGGTGCAGCTGAGAGCAGGTGGCGATTTAGATCCGCACGCCCTGACTGTGCTGGAGCAGCAGTACGTTACCCTGTTTACTTCGTGCGGCAACGTGACTTGCAGCTGGCAAGAGGTGTGCGGCGAAGGAGGTAAGACGTTGAGGCGGCACCTGGGCACCTGTGAATCTATCGCGGCCACTAAATAAATACAAAAATCTCACGGTCTAGCGATCAGGCAGACGGATTCCAGTTTACTCTCTACCAAAGCCCTGAAATCACGGTAGACTTCAGTGTGTGAACAACCCGTTCGCTGGTCGTGCCAAGGATCAATTTGGCTCACTTTCACGACAGAGCGCAAAACGATACCAACAGTCAAGACCGGTAAACCAAAAACGAATAAGTTTGCCCTCGGCAAACAAGTAGTCCGAGACGTTTGAAGTCACTCTGTCGGTACAGCAAGAACTTCAATACAGCCTCCCCAGTTGAAACAACTCGCAAGTGTCGTCATTCTCAGGACAGGTCCAAAGTACCAACTACCTATGCCAGAGCTTCGTCCAGAAGTCCTCACTAGACCAAAGTTCTGCACCCGAGAGCTTCCCACCTATCCAGAAAAAATCCCGTTTTCTCACAAAGTGCACGAACGACACCGTCTTTACACCGTCTTGAGCCAATCACAAGGCTCTAGAGGCACTAAATCTCTACTCCCACATGTCAGCACAAACTCTTGTCGAACCTGGGCACCAGTCAAGACACCTGTGTCTCAGAAAAAAAAGAAGCTGCCAATTACTATCTTTGTTTAAGTTTTCGCAGAGGGGAAAATATGATTTTCTCATAAGTCATGTCTCTTCCCACGGCAACAAGCAAACAGATACAATCTCAAAAATATTTATCTAAATCACCTGTGCCTTGGAGCTTGTTAGTCCGAGCTATGAGGTGTAATAAAGATTCTATCGCCAAACGTTTCTCAGATGTCGTAGTTTTCTTATACAAGATGGGCGGCAGAGTGGAGTGCCTCATTGGCCTTCTTGCAATATCGGCGAACACGGAAACATGTGAATTTTTATTAAGCTTGGCTCTGCACACAATGCCCAGTTTGCGACTCCACTGAGGAGACGTGTCCTTTTAGACCATCGCCCCTGCCCAGGCTTGTACTGGTACCATGGAGGGCATTGTGGCATTGTTCTGTTGGAGCCCTGTCTCAACGAGGGGCTGCCCTGTCTACCCTGAACGGTCGTGGGCCTCTGCCGCAAGATTTACTAAGGGATGGGGTCGCCGTCAATTGCTTTCAACTCCCAACATGCCGTTCCTGCGAGCTAATAATCATAAAAATACGTCATGCTACCAGGCTCCATCAATGTTTGCTCAGACTGTTAACTTTCTAGAGTCTCGTTCAAGGTGCATTAAGTTGTGATAAAATCTTTAATAATTTTCCATAAGCGAAAAATAGGTGAGTCTCACTACTCCCTACCTGCCGTTGATTTCTGCATGGGTAGTGTCTCACTTCAATATTGTTTAGTGTGACATTACCCAGAGGAAATCATTGAAAATTTGTAGGAGAATCTCATCCTGATAACCGATATACTTGTGAAAAAGGTAACTTTGACAATCGGGATTGCCCATGGCTAAAATATATTCTAGTTTTACCTCATTCGTTCCATGGGTCATTCACTCACATGAAGCTGCAAGCCAGCAAGTGTGCATGTGAACATTGCTGTGATTAGTGTGAATTGTGTTAGACCCAGGGGTCATTGCTACATCACAGGCTTTTGATTAACATTTGATATGCAGTTACAAGGCCTTGCAGCAAAGAAATCTATCTATTCACACCGTATCCTGAGGTCAGAGATGTCTACTATCCCTAATCATCTACAGTGTTCTGGAGTATGAACTGCTCTCTGCTCATTGATTTACCCCTGCTCTGTCACTCATTTGGTCTCAATCATCAAACATACACTTTCTCAAATTCTCAATAAACAAGGAAAAAACATGTGTAATCTGTTTGTGTTATTACCTAAGTTGTGTAAATTTATGAAAGCAAGTACAGGCACATAATCATTGTCTAATGGTTCTAATGGCTCTGAGCACTATGGGACTTAACATCTGAGGTCATCAGTCCCCTAGGAGGGAAAGATCGCTCTGCCCTTCAGCAGCCATCTCACACTCCCATTCCGGTAGTTTACCATCGCCGGAATTGTTGTTGTGTAGCCACCTGCCCACCCCATCTAAGTCGTCTACAAAAAGATATTGATATTAAGAAACAACAAATCTGTACTGAATTCAGCTTGCAGAGAGATACTGATTATACGTAACTACGAAAAAAACAAAAATAAGAAGTTCATACCAGATGGAAGTGATGACTCCTGGTCATCATTCTCGATGCATACCCCTACTGGACTCTCATCCTTCTCTTGATCTATAGCAACATCTACAACAATGGATAAGATATGCCTACCACAACTGTATACAATGAAAAAAAGTCTAACAGCAATACATTGCAAATGTACTTACGTTCTTGATGCATTTCGGCCTCCAGCAGCCGCCCAATGTCCGTCAGCTGCCCCTCTAATGTTGCAAAAGCGCGATCAAACATTTTATAAACACATGTTATGATCTGAATACATCAACAGATGTTTTACGAACATGTAAACTATCACTCAGAATTTGGAGATGTGCTTACATGACGGTAGCACAAACGTTTTCGCTTTCTGGAGCTTTTCAGCTTCCAGCTGCTGCTACTCTAATGCTAGAACAACAGTAGAAATGTTATAAGTACTTGTTACGATTTGAATACCTTAAGAGGTCGTTTTCTGAACATGTAAACTATCACGCACGGAGTTTTAAGTTTACATGATGGTAGCACATCGTCTTCCGCTTGCTGGTGACTCTCGGCTCCTAGGCAGCGTTCTAACTCAGCCAAAATTTTCGGAATGAAAGATGCAATAGAAAGAAAAAAAGAACATTTATAGCCACTTGGCACGAAAATGTATCACAATTTCGATAAATTTGAATACTTCATACGAAATTTTATATCTGTATCAATTTGAACTCATAATTGCTTTTGTAAACACTTACAAGTTTGGCCATTTCCCACCACTACTACCGCTGGCGTCACTGCTGGCTGATCGTTTCACACTGTAGGAATCACATGCTCACAACTAGGCACTGTCAAAGACTGACGATGAGTGTAGTGGGAGTTGGGCTTTATATACCTTCACACTCCTCCCTCTCTTTGGCAGAAGGCCGATAGGAACTCAGAATGCTATACCAGCAAGTAACTTGCCTTCTTTTTCCTTCAAGCAGGCTTGCTGAAGGTGTTTGAGCAACGGATCGTATCTGTGGGGGACAAAAAAATCTGAGATGAACATCCTTCGTTTGTTGGTTCAAAATGGTTCAAATGGCTCTGAGCACTATGGGACTTAACTGCTGTGGTCATCAGTCCCCTAGAACTTAGAACTACTTAAACCTAACTAACCTAAGGACATCACACACATCCATGCCCGAGGCAGGATTCGAACCTGCGACCGTAGCGGTCACGCGGTTCCAGACTGTAGCGCCTAGAACCCTTCGTTTGTTGGCAAGTGGCTGAAAAACTGGACGCAGCTGCTAGCTTTAGAAAAACACTATTTGTTCATTCTGAGGTAAACATCAGCTACATCCGTCGAAATACACGTTGCTGAAAAGTTCTCGGGCTTCCAGCCGGGTGGCGGTGTCTTCAAACTTCGACGTTTCGCCGAGTGACTTCCGGCGAAGTGCCGAGACTCTTAAAGGATGGGGCCTCTCCACGCCCGCACCAACGTGGTGACCAAACCAAAAGTTCTACTGTCACCTCCGTAAGCATGTTAGTTTTGAATCAGGCGTCACAGGATGCAGGCTGTGATGTTGTCCATGCGTCTGGGTAAGATTACTCATTTACATGGTCCATCAGGAGATAGAAGTGGTCGAAAGCGATCGAAGGGTAGCGGTTGTAGAGGCAGAGGGAAAAAAAGTGCCAAGGCCAGAGCCAAGGGAAAAAAAAACCTCTGCGACAGTAGGACGGGTAGTAAGGGCAGTAGCGGCTTGCTAGCTGCGATAGAGCATGCAAGGTGAGGTCGGTTAGCGTGAGGTATCATGCATTGTTACCTATGTGCTGCGTGTCCGTTAGCTGGGTCAGTCCGAGTGCTGCGGCTGGGCTCGCTTGTTGTCCCCTGGGCCGGCTGCAGTGGCTTCCTCCCTGTAACATAAGAGTTCGGCGCGGCAACGCATGCGTTGCTGTTAGGCCCTCTGCTGCGCCTTGTCGTCGGTGACTTGGTGCAGCTTCATCAGGCTGGTGCAGAACGACAGCGATCGGCTACCGTTCAGCGTCCTCCTCTACTGCACACCGCAGCCCTTTCGCAATGTAGCTTCAAAGAGCTCCGTTTGTTCGAAGAGCTGCGACAGATCAGCGTCCGAGGAAGTTTTGCCGTTCGCTCACGCCTGGGCGATAAAGGCTGCCCTTTTGGCTTCTCGATCCCTTGGGGGACCCCCTCCCGTCGCGGTCGGCGTTGCCACCGGTTCAGCTGGAGCGGCGGTTTTCTTCTCAGCACCTTTCACCTGCTGTGCTGCTGGGGCAACCGCTGGCTCAGGCGCGCGGACGTCCTTCTGCGAGGTCGCAGGAGTGTTCGCAGGTACTACTGCGCCGGGGCCTCGGGCGAAGACTGCTCGCAGCTGCCTTAAGGCCTCTTCTTTCTCTGCAGCCACGGCGGCTGCGAAGGCAGCCCTCTCTGTCGCAATGACGGCTCTGAGGGCTGCAGTGGCCTCCTTCACGGCGGTGCCGAGTTCGAGGTCACGTATCTTCTCGGGAGCGCGGGCTGCGTCCTGGCCGCCCGTTTCCAAGCGGTCTTCCCTGCTCCTGGCAGGTGGAGCTGCTGCTGCGCCGTCCCTCTGCTGCGCCGGGCTGTTCTGCGCCCTACGCCGTTTCTGACGTCGTCTTCGCATCTTCCGCTGCGTCGGTGCGGCCGCGGCCGCCTCGCCGCCCCCGACATGGCTGCGGCTTGCAAAAGCAGCACAGCCGCTCCAGCTGGCGACGTGCGGGCCGCCACACCGGACACAGGTCGGCAGAACGTGGCTGCCGCGGTCGCAGGCGCGGCTGTCGTGCTCCCCTGAGCACTTGACGCACCGCACTCAACATGGCCCTCGCCCTGGCACCTGAAGCACTGGGGATGGGGGTCCATGGCGGTCGGGAGAGCCTCTGACGTCACCGGGAAGCCCAGCAGCTTCCGCAAGTCGAAGATGTCGCTCCCGTCGTCGACCGTATGCACGGTCACGGCATAGAGCGGCGCCCTCTTCTTGTTGGTCCGGTTGTGCAGCCTTGTGGTTACACCACCAAACCCGGCTCGCAGCAGCCCTTCCCGGACCGCTGCCTCGTCACAGCACCAAGGTAGCCCCCTGAGGAGTGCCTTGGTCGTCTTCATCCTTCCTGCGGAAGGTGCCTTCTCACGCGCCGGCGGCGCGTCGACGATGTGGTCGGCCACTGCGACCTTGATCGCCCTGTGGTCGGCCACGTTTGCAGCTCGAACGCAGATCAGCGAGTCTGTATCGACAGACTCGTAGACCACTTCGTTCCGTGCGCAGTTCGTCATGGTGTCGAACAGCGCTGTCCACCCACCTTTACACTTGATGTATAAAGGGGGGACAGGCCGCGACTCGTCTTCTCGGGAGTTCCTTGCATGGTCGGCAGACTCAGTGAGTTGCGCAACCGAAGGACCCTTCGTAACGGCAGGTTTCCTCTGCGCACCCTTCTTTCCCATGCTGTGAGGCGCGAAACACGACAATCTGCACGCGTTGTGAAAACAACGCACGACAATTTGCTCTGCGCGGCTCCCACAGCACAGAAACCTCTTCACGAGCTCTCAACGGCCGAGTTAGCGTAGCGCGCAACGGCAGCGATGCGCTCGCCTCGCCAGCTCAGGCCGCTCTCTTGATTGTGCCGAGACTCTTTTGACGCCGGTCCCTTTATACGTGCAGCATGCCCCTCACCACCCGACCGCGGGAGACTGGGTCCAGGAGAGCCGTCGGGCGGGGTGGAGGGGAAGAGGGTCGCCTTTCTTGTATCCGTCAGAGCATTCCTCTCGCGTCACGCGAGCTGGACGGTTCTTGGTGCGTTCACTGAGTATTGCGGCTTATGCTGGATTCCAGGCCGCTCTAAGTTGATAACCTTCGTCCCTGTTCACAGGATTCTCGTGGACCTGTATGTCTATCGATTCTTTAATGACGCTGTCCCAATAGCTCCCGGCTCGGCACAACACCCTGGTGTTCCCAAAATCAAAGGTGTGGGTTTCTTTGATACTCTGTTCAGCTATAGCAGATTTCTCTGTCGGTCCAAGTCGGCCGTGTCTGATACGTCCCTCGCACCTTTTTGAGATGCAGCGCTGCGTTTGTCCAATGTACTATACACCACATTCCCAGGGAGTGCTATATATGCCAGGTGTGTTGAGTTTGAGTGGGTCTTTAGCTCAGCCCATCAGCTCTTCCGTCGTCGGCGGAGGTCGGAAGACGGTATTTATGTTCGATTTTCTCAGTAGCCTCTCGATTGTTGCTTAAAAAACTCACAATTAACGCTGGTTGGGATTATTTGTAACGGGAGAATAAGAACTCTTCAGAAAATTTGCACTCTTTATTGCTTGTTAGTAATAACGTTCTCTTTTGTGCGACATAAAATTAAATAGAGGAAACATCAAACCAGTAAAGGCAAGTGACAAGTAAAACAGTACACATTTCTTCAATCCTTAGGTCCCAGCATTTTTTTCTCTCTAATCTTGTTACAACATTACACGGTGCGCTTTCCTTTTTGCGAAATAATCTATTACCTCATCAAAGTTCGTCAAACGTTTTGCTACATAAGAACTCAAAACGTCGTTGTCTAATACTGAAAAAGTTGTTGATATCGTGTGGTTTCTTGACTTGATTACGTGTATTTTGGTACTGCCTGCTAGATAAAACAAAACCGAACTTTGTAATATTGCAGCAGTTTTAATACATGCCAAATAAGCGAGACTGTTTTGGCACAAATGGTCATTTTTATCTACCTTACTTACACAAATAACACGACAGAGTATAATTCACAAAGCAGCTAGTTGTAGAGTCGTTGCCAGGAGGCATCGGCAGTGTGAGAACCTGAATGATGACAAGCCCAGCTGGCTCCCTGCTACCCAGCAGCCTCTGTTTCGCGAGCCTCGGTAGAGAGCAGGGTCAGCGTTCAGCAGAGACTGGAGGGGAGACTGCGGCCAATGCCACAGTCAGCTGAGCAGATGGCAGCTGGTAGCCGCTTGGCTGCTACCATTATATGGGTGTACGAGCACGACATCGGCGAAGGTGGACATCGACGGAGGTGATATCACGTGGTGAAACGTGCGCAGGACCCCAATGAATCAATTAAAACCCAGTGCGTAGTGATAAGAAAAGGAAAGGATGGTTATGGGGAAAACCACAAATATATTTCTTAGTTGTTTAATCCAAATGTCTACAGCAAAAAGTAATAACGTCCAATTTATTGAAAATATATAAAAGAAATAAAAATAACTGCCATATATTAAGCTAAATCAAATATCTGCCAAATTTAAATTTTTGAGACATAAACTGCTTCTAATTTCTAGGAGTAATCTGTTTCATTAAGATACAGTTTGAACAGCTTAGTTAACTTTCAAACAAATGACTATATGTAATGAAATTACTTTACAATTTTGAAAATAAATTTAATGTATTTAATTTCTTTCGCTTGTATTTGTAAATAATATTCATGTATATGAGGAATTTTACCTTGTTCGCTGTTTGAATCACATTATAGATTGGACGTTGTACCTGATATTTGCTTTTTTGGACTATCGTGATTTGTTTTCGGGTTTTGAATTATGTGAAATGGGCTGATTTTTCGAATTTCTTGAAATTGGCTGATGATATTATTGTAGTAATTTTCCTTGGACTTTTTGTAAGGGGAGTTTTCTTCCATTCCATCCCCTCGGCCGGCCGGAGTGCCCGTGCGGTTCTAGGCGCTATAGTCTGGAGCCGAGTGAGCACTACGGTCGCAGGTTCGAATCCTGCCTCGGGCATGGATGTGTGTGATGTCCTTAGGTTAGTTAGGTTTAATTAGTTCCAAGTTCTAGGCGACTGATGACCTCACAAGTTAAGTCGCATAGTGATCAGAGCCATTTAAACCAACTATCCCCTCTGGGGGATTATTTCCCTTTTTTTTCCAACATATATCTTGAAAACTTCTAATTTGGGAGACGTAAGGCTACATATATAGTTACTATTGAGTATCTGCATCTGTACCTTACACGTAGCGGCCTAGTGCAGCAGCACTGCCGCCAGGGGAATTCCTGGTGATCGAGAAGCTTCGTCCGGCGCCAGCCTTAACGGACGGCTCGGAAGGCAATGTGTAGTGGGGAGTTGTGGCTATTTGTCAGACGTGGTGGAACGATTCATGACGGCGTTCCGTGAGAAGTTCGATAAATCAGTTAAATGTTGTAGTGTTCATGGACGGTATTGAGAACACATCAATATTAGCAGCGAGTTGATAGCAATGACCGTTAGAAGCAATGGTTATCTCATAAGGGTACTAAAATAAAAGTAAAAAAAAAGAGTGAACTCCGTACGTGTGGGTAGAAACGTTAGAAACGAGTACCGCGCCTCTTTGTAGAGAAAATAACTTTTTATTTCTATTAAGACAGTGTCTCCTTTCGCATTGTTTTCATATCTATTAAAACTAACCGAGTTTGAAGATTTTTAATGGCAGGTGTTGTGATTTTGTAGGGCATGTACCGGTAGACACACATTCTAATTTTTTGTCTTCAAATGCGTGTTCCGTGGGAGTAGGATGCCCACTCTAAGCTGTGCAGCATTAACAGTGGTCCGATCACTGTGGTTATATCAACACAGCTGGTTTTAGAGAGAAACTTGGCCACGATAGATACGAATAAATGAGTAGGCATCTTACAACAGTCATGTTCAGAGGATATAAAATGTCCCTCCAGCGTCACGAACAGTCCTTACCACTCACTACTCTTTGGTGAGACAAATTTCCATGATTGACCCATAAGCACCGGTTCAGTTATACAAGAATGGAGTGGAAATGTTCACTGGTCATTTTGAATGAACGCTCCATGTATTAGCCTAAAGAGATTTAGGGAAACAACGAAACCTTAAATCAGTATGGCTGGACTGGGATTTTAAATTTGCTCTTCCGAACTACCAGTCCTGTGCTATACTTCTCCGCCATATCATTTCACTCTAGCATAAAACTTCATCTGGTGTCAGTAGAGAGAACGAAAAGTAGGCCGTCAGTGTAGTTCAGATTCTGACACTCATTTGGTTTTCGCGGTCGAGTGACAGAATTATTATATTCGAGATTACATAGCCTCTGGAGGGACATTCTCTAGTGTTGAGTCACTCGGAAGTAGGTGCTCAGTCTTGTTATCTGAGGGTCTGAGCGGAAGGAATTTAGCGTTCTAGCGCTAGTGACACACATGCCTCTTGTCGGTATTAAGTGAATCAGCGTACGGAAGGCGCAAGGCTGAGTCGGCAGCTTGTGGATAGGGTGGGGTAGGGGTGGGGTTATTTGAAGGCGTTCCACAGCGCGCTTCAGTCGACAGCAGTCGCTTGGACGAGGAGGAGATCAGAGGCAGTGGCCACTACAAATATACGGGTGCTTATTCTTTTGGTAAGTACAAAACTTAGGAAATTATTGACTATTTGTTACTTATATTATGTGCAAATAGGCTCGTAGCAAACTTCCTAATTTATAGTTGGTCGAGACTAACGTGATGCCATCATTATTTCTATTCAGTTGTTAGACCCTAGGTTGTCTGCTTTCCAAAAGTGAAAGCAGTCTTACGTTTAAAAATTCAACGCATACAACAAAACCTTTTTTGGTACATTGTTTTTATACTTATTAAGCTGCCACATATGTTGTTCATGTTTCACCGGTGTGACGTGATAGTTTTGAAATTTATTTCATATGACGTTTACCGAAGCGAATGTTATGCAAGACACAGTAATGCCAATACGAAATCTCTTTTGTACGAAAGTAATCGTAGATCTGGCACAGAAATTTCCACATCTGCGCATCGGATTGTCGATATTAGACCTTTTGTTTGCTGTAAGTTAGTCTTACAGTTGTTACTAACTGTTAGGTGTAAGGACTCGCTTATGCGTGCATTATTTTCAAATTTACCGTTATGTGCAGTACAGCTAAGTGTTAAAGTAACACCATTTTTGTTATGCATGTCTGGAAGCAGTTCAGTAATTCAGGAGAGTAATTCTGCTTAAAATATTCATGTATCTGAGCAAAGTTTTAAGCGGTGCAGTATAACACATTGTATATTACGCAGTACAAGCACAGTAAAAAAATGGACGAAACATTAGTCCGCACAGGATATTCCCAACTCCAGATCTATGATGATGAACGTCATTATGTAAGGAATGAATTAATGGTTGTTTTCCTATATGTTTTTCTTGTATTTGATACAGATTAGCTTCAGGATATTGATGTACAGAAATCACAATCGCGCTCTGGCTGTATTTTTGTAATGTTGTACATATATTTCTCACGAGTGACACACAAACCTTGACTTTCTAATGAACAACTCTTGGATCTCAAATTGTGTACCAGTGTTTCATCACCGCAACTGTTTCACATTATGATTTTTTGTCATTTACTACGAAGTGTGACCTCTGTGACAAGAAATCACGAATACAGTCACACTACTGAGACGGTAACGAATAGGCAAGCCATTTGATTAGAAGCTGCTTGTGATGAACGATGTCATTACTTTCTGGAAGTAAAGAAATAAGGAATGCTGATAGCACTCATTACTTCGTGCGAATAAAGAGCCAGTTGTGTTTTACTTGAATGTTTTTTTTTCTGGGTCTATGTCGGCTTTGTGTCAATAGATCGTTTCCTTCGAGGTATTTCGTGTTGTTAAAACACAACGTATGATCCAAAATTCTACTGAAAATCGATCAGTGATATGGACCTAAAACGCAATCAATTTCCGTTCTTGTAGTGTAGTGTAGCTTGTGCAGCTTTCTAGTCTTCATGTAAAGATCTTTCGCTGTCCGCGTGGGTCTATACGACTGATACAAATGGAACTATTTCATCAAGATACTTCGAAAGGAACATAACTGGTATGTAATGTGGACTGGAAGACTTGCTCTTGTTGAGTGACTGAAGTTGACTCGTTAGAACGAAGGTAGCTACTTCTAAGTTACCCGTGATGGTCGCTGATCTTTATTCGAACTAGAGTATTTACGGCTTCTTCTTTCGTGTAAAAAATTCGAAAAATCGTGCTTAGTACTTCCGCCTTAGCGTCGCTGGCAATGTCTTTGGTAACATTATCATTGCTACCATGCAGTGAATGCGATTTGCGGCTTGTATACATTACATATGAATTGGATCTCTTTGGATTTTCTGTCATATTTGTAGACAGTTTCGTTGTTCAAATTTATTAGGATATGGAATGGAGTGATTACTTAGGCTCTATCGAAGGTAAACAAGTTGATAGACTTGGATTCATTGATAAAATACTAGGAAAATGTATTGGGACTTCGTAGAAGACTGCTTCGAAAACACTCGCAGAACTCATCTTAGAATTTTTTCAAGCGTATAGGACCAATATCAAATTGAACAAATGTAGTACTCTGAAAGTATAAAAATAAAGAGCGACATGAAATGTCACAGGTTTGTTTGAATCACGGAACAGAAATGTAGAAGAAACCAAAATGACTGGTAATAGTAAAAAGACGGCAAATATCCCAGGAAAAAGCTATGTTTTAATCAGAAGTAGTACTTGGAACATTTACTAGGTCCATACTATCTGGCAGATACATAATGGAATATTAAAAAATAGCATAAAAAACAAGAACCTCTATTACTCCGTTTGGCATTCGGCCGTAGCCTTCCATCTTCGGATAGTGCTATATTGGTCCAGAGAATATTACTGGACCAAATGTACAAATTGCACTGCAATTTTGTTCCACAGAGATGTAGAATATTGTTTAGCACTGCTACCTTCGCAGAAGAAGTCCATTATCATACCCGATGATATGTCATGAGAGCAGTGCTCTAATGATCGACTCAGCACCAGAGACAGACGCAGTGATCGTTTCTCGATGTGGGGATAGGATCTGGCAAATACGATGGCCTGCATTCCTGAAAGTACCTTGGCTGACTACTTCATTGGAGTAAGTGCAAGATGTTCAAACGCCTTACCATCATCAGTTCTTAGACGTTAAAACAATTTTTGTAGTGCACACATTTACGGATGAGATGATGCCATGCCGGAATGAGAGTAATCAATAATTCTATAGTTTGCTGACAGAAATGAGCCGTTTTCGGTTACAATGCCATAGCAATTTCGCTCCGACTCCACGTCTATTTCGGATTTGATGCCGTCATTGGTTTCCATAGCTTAACTACTTCAGAAGGTTCTGTTTTTGCAGAAAGTTAGTTGCTTCATTGGCACATCATCGAATGTTGATAACTGAATGCGTAGGATCGCGATATTTGCGCTGGTGATGGTAAAAAACAACAAAATGGTTGTGCGGATTCTTACTGAGCTTATTTGAACCGTGGTAATTACGTGATCGTATAGCCAGGAGCATAGACTGGATTTTTCTTCGTTAAATGAATTGCGTCGTTTTAGGTTCAAGAGAGTAACGATATTGGTTTGAATCAATGTTTATTTCACTTTAGAAACGGTCAATGTGTTCCATTGCCTTACAATTTCAGAATGTTTGTGTAGCATTAGCTGACGAGTGGGAATCTTATTGTGCTTATTTGAACAGTTGCGGTTACATGATCGTAAGTCCCAGTTGTTCCGTCGACTCAACTGTTTAGTCGAAGTCGATGAGCATTAAGATTTCAGCTCGATTAAATTGTCGAATGTGAAGAGTAAACGCCATGAATCCACAGCTGAGTTATCACTGCGTCAAATGCTTCGCGCCTGGCCCTTGCTACAAGTTGTTGCGCATTACGTCAGTTGAGTTCCCCACTTCCCAGAATGTCGGCGAAGCGCGGAGAGTACGACGCAAACAAAAGTGCTGTCGCAGTACCGACGTTCCAAGAATACGGCAGTCCATGCATTAATGAAAGTGTTTCTGAAACTCCGCGCAGATTATGAACTCGGTCATGGTTTAGTGGAATAACTATTGCGTGCATTGTGATCGTTGTTGCAGTTAAATATTTTCAGGACCGTATAATTAACTGGAGACACAGCTGCTATGATTTGGGTGTTATTATACTCAATACATAGCCCCTGCCCCCGTCACAACACTGAGATCTGGATGTTTTCAATAAGTGTCCATTTTCTTGTCCCCTGACATTCTGAATTCTTGAGGGAAGTCATCAGTAACGTTACTTTTTATTTACCAATAGTCTTTTCACAAAACAAATCTACGTACTTTATGTGTGGTAGAAACATGTTGAATGTGTGTAAACAGTAACGTTGTCAAAAGTCTGTCATTGAAACTACTGAGTTGAATGTGCTGTTTATGATGTAGTTTAACGCAGACTATGATGGCCCTTTAAGTCAGATTACACTCCAACAGCTCATCGTGAAAATAACAAGAGGACAACCAAACACGACCCTCCCTCTAGATCACAAACGGAGTGAACAAAGGTATAAAATAATTTAAGATTAATCATTTTTTGTTTGCAGTATCACAGACGTCCGCCATCGTACTTGCAGATGTACTTTAGACTGACGACAAAGTAGGTTCTGATGTTTTAACTCATTTAAATTTCCAACGGACGCGAGGCTTTCCAGGTTAGGAATTTTCTACTCAACAGGGAGCAAATGAGTAAACAAGTGTTCTCAACTGAACGAGTTTTACTCCGCGCATGTTTTTGTTTCTTCCGTTTGTCAGTCGAAATGACTTAGCCTCAGGCATCAGCTGGCACAAATGACAAAATCCATACTGGGGACGATTGTGAATGCAATACGCAGACATAGTTGGAACAAAAACTGAGACGGCATGTATTTTCGAAAGACGAACAAACTATTTTTTATTTGAGTAATTCTAGGAGTTTCTATAGATAACCATAACCATTCCACAGAACAGCAAAAGAAAATTGATTGTTGAAACGGTAAGGTATGAAAACAGTGGTGCGTGATTTTTTAATAAATTTTTAACTACTGTAAAATGCTAGTGAACCGAGAAAAAAAATATCATGTAGACCTTCAAAAGTAGTCATCTTTTAAGGTGTTATGCCGCTACGTAGAAATCATACCATTCTACCCTTACTTAAGACGACAGGCTGCTATTAAAATATCACCCAGCCTAAAAAAGGACGAGTACACTCAAGCATGGAGATTTTGTCCATGCTATCAGTTCAGTTACCCTCAGTCACCAATAAAACTATCTGCACGTATACCCTTTACGTCCTATAAAGGGAGTTTCCAAGTTCGTCCACTTGCCCAGCAGATTACTTTACCAACGGATGCTGTTTAGAGATTACTACAAACACGTGGAATACTGTAGGCAAACGATAAGAAACCCTAAGAACACCTCAATTCTGTGACAATCTTCCTGCAGGTTGTATGTTGTTCTCTTTGTTCTGAACTCGAAATTACTTAGGCGAGGTGTAACTTCTGTACTGCATTAAAAAATTAATTATACATTTCCAGTAAAGGCTTTGTCATACCAAAATACGTAACTTAAATCATTTACTAACTTCACAATATAAAGTGTGTATCCGATAGCTGTTTAAAATTTCCCGCAATGGTGAAGGGGTAGTCGAGGTGACAATTTGTCGTATAACACTTGCGGTCAGCCTAGCCGGAAGACAACCTCAAAATGGTCTACAAAATCCATCTAAGTCACAGCGTGCGCACGCGGCGCGAGATTTTTAATATCTTCACGACCTCGTTATCATCAGTAAGTTAAACTAAGAGCAACTGAAGGACGGTTTTTAACACGTCATGCAAAAAGTAGTCATGTTTCCAGTTTCATTTACACTTACCTCTCACGAGCACAGTCGTCTCGCAGGAAGACAGCCATAGAAAAAAAACATTTAATAGTTAATTTTACGCTGCTAAAATTCACTTAATCTTGAGCTAAGATTTACAAAACGCCAGTTTTACAACCAGTAGATCCTCCACTAAGCTGGTGGCGTAAGTCTCACGTGGAGTGCATGCACTGCAGCTTATGTGGCATTTGTTGTCTAACTTGAGGTTGCTTCTAGACATGATAGACAGATATATTACGTCAAATATTTCGTTTCTACTTCCTCCAGCCGGCCGCGGTGGTCTCGCGGTTCTAGGCGCGCAGGTTCGAATCCTGCCTCGGGTATGGATGTGTGTGGTGTCCTTAGGTTCGTTAGGTTTAAGTAGTTCTACGTTCTAGGGGACTGATGGCCATAGCAATTGAGTCCCATAGTGCTCAGAGCCATTTGAACCATTTTTTGAACTTCCTCCACGCCAGTGTGGTACAGTGTAAACTGTTTTTGTTTACATCCTATGTATATACGCCGTTCATATACAATTCCTGCTTGTGACACAGCAGTTAACATCCGATATACTTCTTGGTTCGTGTAGACTACGTGCAGCACAAGACAAAGTATGATAAATTCACATGGCATCAGTCACACATCCAACCAAGCTGGGAAGAAATACTATCTTTCCCTACTTACGACCCACCTGTTACCTGGTTCATTGCTGAAACTCCCCGGGCAATTTGCGAACAATTTTCTTCGTTTAGACCAAGCATTTACATGAAATCTTTATAATGTGATAATTTTACGTACCAATTAGTAATGTGATTTTCAGTGTTGCTATTTTTGAGCTAACTGAATTTGCGATAGTCCCGCAAATATTACTTTGCGTGAAAGTAGTACATAACTTTTCACTTCTTTTACCGGTATCTGTACGTCGTTTGATTTTTCCGTTCACATCGAAAAGTCGCTCTGTGTTTTACGGACCTACTATTCCTACCAGCATGGACTGAATCAGGATGGCAAAATGACAGTAAAATCGTCAATTTGACATTTGGTCTCAAGAAGTAAAATCTGAACCAGCAGAGAGGTGTAAAGTATGTTTTGTTGTGAGAGCAGCGAGCATGTACTGTGCTTCAGGCGTTGATAGCTGGGACAGTGCTGGGGCCCGAGATGGAGGAGGAGCAGCAGCAGCAGCCGCAGCCTGACCCGAGGAGGCCTCGCCCACCCCCGCCTGCTCCCCCGCGGCCGAGGCCACCAGTGCCACCCCCGCAGCCTCCGCAGCCACCACCAGCTCCACCTGCTGGACCCAAGATGCTGGTTATCGGTAGTCGGGTTTATCAGCTAGTCCATCTGGGAACCTATGTAATCAAACCGTAAGTATTTATTTTTGTCATGTTCGTCAAAAAATTATTAATACATCTCCTTACGCCTCAGATATATCACATAATTTGCTTATACTTAGTGGAATCTACATATCACAGTACTTCATTCTACTTCTTATACCAGCCTCCGTAGTTTCAGTTACTTACTTACAGCAATGCGTTTACACTAGAACCAGAGGATCCCTATTCGTAACCAATCAGTGGACAAACTTCTCTATACAATATCACTAATGGTAGTGAAAATAGCAATACCAAAATGTATAAGTCTTATTGAAATGAATGTTATAACGCGGAGCAGGTATATGGAACGCGCATACGATCAGGATTACAAAAACGAGCATGACTTCTTCTTTTGAAACATTCTTCTACTAGGGAATGGGGAAACAGTAGGAGGGACTAGACCCCTTTCGTTATCACTCGTTTTATTTAACAGTCATATCAACAAATTCCTTTAAAACAACAATATCTTACTCCTGGTTACTTCAGGAAATAGGAATAGTAAGTCACAAGAATTTAGTGAATCTGCTACCAATGTCCTTTTATGGAACACAGTCTATCTTATATATAAGAAAATTTTAAAACCACTGACAATTATGCCCCTGACGGCTTGAATTAAGAAGTCTTCGCACATTGAGACCTTATGTTCTCAAAACATTTACCTAAATAACAACCTGCCAGAGATACACCCAATAAATAGCCGGATGAAGTTAATACAAAGGCACTTGTTTCACACTCAAGAGTCAATCAATATCACTAAGGCTTAAGGTTTCAAACCTCGGCTCCAAGGCTCAATAACACAAATAGTCAGCGCGAAGTGTTACTAAGAGTAACACCGCAACAACCTTTCACAATTGTATATTGCTCTTGTGACAAGGATTAATAAATATACTAAATACACTCCTGGAAATTGAAATAAGAACACCGTGAATTCATTGTCCCAGGAAGGGGAAACTTTATTGACACATTCCTGGGGTCAGATACATCACATGATCACACAGACAGAACCACAGGCACATAGACACAGGCAACAGAGCATGCACAATGTCGGCACTAGTACAGTGAATATCCACCTTTCGCAGCAATGCAGGCTGCTATTCTCCCATGGAGACGATCGTAGAGATGCTGGATGTAGTCCTGTGAAACGACTTGCCACGCCATTTCCACCTGGCGCCTCAGTTGGACCAGCGTTCGTGCTGGACGTGCAGACCTCGTGAGACGACGCTTAATCCAGTCCCAAACATGCTCAATGGGGGACAGATCCGGAGATCTTGCTGGCCAGGGTAGTTGACTTACACCTTCTAGAGCACGTTGGGTGGCACGGGATACATGCGGACGTGCATTGTCCTGTTGGAACAGCACGTTCCCTTGCCGGTCTAGGAATGGTAGAACGATGGGTTCGATGACGGTTTGGATGTACCGTGCACTATTCAGTGTCCCGTCGACGATCACCAGAGGTGTACGGCCAGTGTAGGAGATCGCTCCCCACACCATGATGCCAGATGTTGGCCCTGTGTGCCTCGGTCGTATGCAGTCCTGATTGTGGCGCTCACCTGCACGGCGCCAAACACGCATACGACCATCATTGGCACCAAGGCAGAAGCGACTCTATCCGCTGAAGACGACACGTCTCCTTTTGTCCCTCCATTCACGCCTGTCGTGACACCACTGGAGGCGGGCTGCACGATGTTGGGGCGTGAGCGGAAGACGGCCTAACGGTGTGCGGGACCGTAGCCCAGCTTCATGGAGACGGTTGCGAATGGTCCTCGCCGATACCCCAGGAGCAACAGTGTCCCTAATTTGCTGGGAAGTGGCGGTGCGGTCCCCTACGGCACTGCGTAGGATCCTACGGTCTTGGCGTGCATCCGTGCGTCGCTGCGGTCCGGTCCCAGGTCTATGGGCACGTGCACCTTCCGCAGACCACTGGCGACAACATCGATGTACTGTGGAGACCTCACGCCCCACGTGTTGAGCAATTCGGCGGTACGTCCACCCGGCCTCCCGCATGCCCACTATACGCCCTCGCTCAAAGTCCGTCAACTGCACATACTGTTCACGTCCACGCTGTCGCGGCATGCTACCAGTGTTAAAGACTGCGATGGAGCTCCGTATGCCATGCAAACTGGCTGACACTGACGGCGGCGGTGCACAAATGCTGCGCAGCTAGCGCCATTCGACGGCGAACACCGCGGTTCGTGGTGTGTCCGCTGTGCCGTGCGTGTGATCATTGCTTGTACAGCCCTCTCGCAGTGTCCGGAGCAAGTATGGTGGGTCTGACACACCGGTGTCCATGTGTTCTTTTTTCCATTTCCAGGAGTGTACAATAAATACCCAAGTAAACACAATTAGCGCCAGAATTATTTAGCGAGGAGTGACGCCAGGTCGCTCGAGGGCAGAACGAAAACTTAGCTTGGAGAAGCCAAGACAGAAGGTGGCACTTCGTACAAGACCCACTTCTCGAGCTTTGACCCGGAGTCACCTACCGCTACACAGGATTTCACAGGCCCGGTACATATAGGTGGAAAGGTAATGCTTACTCCAAAACACCAGTCAGCCAGCTGTACTATTTAACAAGCGCACTCAACAGGTCCGCAGGGCAATCCACTAATAAATCGGCACACTGCCTTTGTACCCACTACGAATGAACTATACAGACAAGGTACAACCAACAGCACAAATCTCATCAATAACCTTAAGGAGAATTGCCTGCTATTAAGATATTAAAAAACTTGCAATTACTATCAAGGCCGGCGGGCACTCCAATCTTAGTCACAATAAAATTACGTGAACTCTTATGGTCGATTGTTCGGTGTAAACCGTAACGAGCAAAATTTTGAATATTTCATTATAAGCTTTACTGGGGATCACTACGCTAAGGCTACCAAACACTCGAAAGCAGTATATTCGATAAAAAGATTGTGGTCTTGCAGCTGATTACGTATTACATCAAACAACAGTTTCTCACGAGCTGGAAGAGGCACGCTCGTGCATTATATTAATATTTAACACCTGTCTTAAGCACCATGAACTCTTCATAGGAACACCTTTACTTCAATGGTAACATCCATGCGCTAATAGTTACCAGAAGTGAAGTAGCAGCCCTCTTCACCTTCACAGACATGCCCTATGTAAAATCTCACTTAACGTCCGATATGGCCTGCGTCGGGTACAGCAGGCGGCAATAAGGCAGCGGACGACCGTAGACACCCGCGTCGGGAACTGGCAGCACGCAACCCAAGGCAGAAACAAGCTTCCTCACAGGCGACAGGATAGGCTCCCTACCAAGCTGCCCCTCACACGTGGTCGGTTCCCGCTCCACTACACGCACACTCCGGCCTCAGGTAACATCGAACACCAACTGTCACATCCTTGGCGAGTGCCTCCAGTTAACTCCTCCGGCAAAGATAGGCGGTCAAGGCTCAGTACGCGCCACAAGCAAAGATAAGAGCGCGAAGGTGAGGTACTTGCAAACATGCTGGTTTGCCATCAAAACACCACTGCTCAAATAAGATGTATACATCTTATTGAAATGAACGTTGTAACGCTGAGCACGTATATGGCAACACGCATACGATCAGGATTACAAAAGCCAGCATGACATCTTCTTTTGAAAGTTCATTATGGTGTTTCGTAAGGAAACTATCGGAGCACACAAAGAAAAGAAAATAACTGCCTAATCCTGGCGCGAAGAACGCCCACCTTTAGCGAATACCGTCACAGGTGTGACAAAAGCTGAATAACTGGCTGTAATTACCAATCTGCGGTCATGAAAGTATTGGGTTTAATGCGCAGTCGACATTATAGCAACTAGAGACAGACTTGAGTACCGTCCCAGAATTTACATTTAGCGAATAAAGGAAAGACGGAAGACATAAGATGAATCGTCGGATGGAGATTTGAGCCCCTAATGCGAAGAGTATAATATTGTAGCCATTGCGTCACTTCAATCGCAGGCACCGTGCTGATGCATAACTTAACGAAACATCTTCCTAGTGGGCGATTACTTTATCCGAAATGTTTAAGAATGTATGAATCTTTCTTTGCTTAATATTGATATTATCTCTTCTATCCAAAATATTTCGTTGTTCTTATTTAATGCGTACACAGAAAATAAGAATTGCCAGTATGCAGGTACACCGAAAACGGTTCTTAAACACGTGCGACGTCCATCTCAAATAATTCGAAAAATGAGAAAATTAGCCTTATATTTTTTAAAAGCGTTAATATTTTTATATGTGCCAATTACTGTAAAAGAAAACACCTTTCATAATGTTTACTAGATTTAGAGTTACAATTCGGTATAGCTTGCGCTACTTTCCGAAGGCGACAACTTGTCGGTGGTGTAGCTCATGATGTCTGTGAACTACGAAGCGGAATTTCTGTTGTTGATGGAGGTGTATCACAATATTATCACGTAGAACAAGGGATAGTTAGATGAATGACGAACACTAACTTCATTTAACCAAGGTTTATTCAGCACTTGCACATACAAGAGCGCCGCATTTGATGATTGTAATAGTACAACTTGTATTCTACGAAAATATGATTTTACAAAGCTCTAGCGTAAGAAATATCTTTTTCTGGGGACTGGATGTTTACAGTATTTTAAGTGCTACACGTTTTTAAGTGCAAGGAAATGAATCTAGAACGTTACAGAACTTTTCCTCAAACATCAGCAAGCACTGTCGAGAGGGATACCTTGTTTGGGATTAAAGTGGAAGGTATGGATGCAAACAACGAACAGGTATGACTTCCGAGTAAATTAGTGAGATTTGTACTGATAGCGGTTTTCGCAGCTTACTTTCCTCAAAATATATCCGATTCCCAGTCGCTTTATGTGGTTACATATGTTTAAAGCTTCATTTTAAAGCTCAAATCTGTTATTACATACACATTTTAAAGGAAGTTATGTAATTTTTACGTGAATTACCCCACTTCCGTGGGTTAGCGAGCATGGCTGACTTCCATGTAGGGGGACCGAATTCAATTCCTGATACTGCCAGGGACTTTTCATTTTTGAGGGGGGCAGGAGGAGGAGGAGGATAGGAACGGGATCCACTCAGATTCTTGATGGCAAATTGAGGAGTTACTTGAATGGGAAGTAGCGACTCTCAAGGTCTGCAAAGTCGACAGCGACCGGAAGAGCGAATCACTGACGCCACGCCCTTCCATACAGTAAACAAATTACACTGTTGTCTGAGGACGACATGGCAGTCGGTCGGGCACTAGTGGCTCTTCTGAGACCAGAACGGTGGAGCGCTCATCACTTTTTCCGAAATATGTGCATTAGAATCCATGAACAATTTCTTTCAGGCTTTCCTCCCCTCATCCCCCCATCATAAAATAACGCAGCATTTTCATATGTGAACATTTTCTGAAGCTTTTGGCAGTCACATGTAGGCGTAACAGCCGCTAGAGAGCGCTGTGTTCATAAGTGTAGAGTCTACTACAGCGTACAAGTCAACTCTTGGAGATACTGTATAAACAAGTTGCTTACTCGAGACTCAATTTCGTGCTCTGTCGGTCTGTAAGCGCACGAGTTATGCGGGTTGCAGGAGTCAGGGGGGCGTCGGGTCTTGTTAAGCGACATTATGACCGTCCTTACCGCGTGGTAACGCCAAACCTGCCTACAGTGAAGACGTGTATCAGAGCCCCTCATACACTGCGATGCCTCAGCACTTTGTCTGCACCTAATATCTTCGCTGAGAGTGCCGCGTAGCTATTCGTGATGAACATGTTTTTCTAACTGCTCCCCCTGTAAAATGGATAGGAATCACACGGTTTTAAGTTACTGTTTTGAAGAATCTGCTGATTTATACTTTCCTCAATCATTGCCACGTAACATAACTGTTTGTTAGAGTCTGCACGTGGAATACAATAAAAACAATCAACATTAATGTGATTCATAGGATACTTATTGCAACGTGTCACAGACGCAAGAAAATGAAATGCCAGACACAGTGACGAAAAAGAACACTTCGAATTCAGCACGTCAAAGAAGCTCAGGACGGTCGCAGAGAAGTTGGGTTTAATGGTCAACGGCACAAGTTAGTAACGACTTTGTGTCACCGACTTACATGCTTCATCTGCATCAAACTATCAGTGCTAGAAGACAACTATATAAGCTTTCAAAAACTTATTGTTCTGCCCGTCTTTTCACTAAAGACGATGAATTTCAAACTCAAAACGTTGGTAAGACGGACCAAATGTGCTTACGAAGTAGTCGCTGTTTGCTGCGGAGTTCAGTGACAATTCACCTACTATGTGTTGCCACAAGGCAAAGGTGAACTTACAGCCCTTTGAAGTTTGTGAAGAGCGTCGAAAACTCATAGAGAAGCATTGTGACGATAGTAAGAACTACCTAGAAAATATCAGACAGTTGAACAATGCCCTGGCATTTGCTTCACTGCAGTTTAATTCGGTTGATATTACTGACAGTGGTCCATATTGTTTCAAAATACAGTGTCAGGTTTATCACGCGACTGTAAATTCACAACCTCCTGCAGGAGTTGCACCAACTTACACCTGCCTTTATACTGTATTTTGGTATTGCAACATTGTACTTTCTATTAATAATTATTTGTATTTACTTGTTCCTGCATTACTATGTTACCTATTGGTCACCAGGATACAGTGCGAATCATTCGCACGAGTCAACTAGACTGTAGTGAATACCAGAAATGTTTTTATAAAGTGTTTTTATAAAGTACTGTTAATAGAGAGTGTATAAAAGCCAGAAAACATGAACAGGTTGTCCCTCAAAACTTTTGACATCGTAAGGCAGGAGAGAACGTATGATGTTCCAACTTTCGAGTTGTAAACCTGCTAAATGCGTAACCTCTTAAAAGGTTCTCATCCAATACCAATTACGTGATGCGACAAGTGTGTATGCGAATGAAGAGCAGCATGTGTCCCTGAAGCTCATGTAGGCCCATGGAGGCTACGCTGGATCAGGTAGGCAGCTCAGTTGCCGAATTCCATGAAGCCACTCTGACACCAGTTTCGCCGACAGCATCAAATTTATCTCCTTTCTTCAAGAGCATTTAGAACGACCACAATTTATCTTTTTTGGCTACGATATTCCTAGCAGGAGAGTGCATTAACGTTTTAACAATACTGTTTCGCTACACGATCACAGAATTGTGCTTGTAAAGTAACCACTATGTATCGTCCTCAACATACCTTTCAGTATATGTTCACTTCACTTTCAGCAACACGACACTCTGGCATTTAAGGCGATGGTTTTTATTTGTGATTCAGTGTGTCTTAATATCCTCGTAGTAGTCGTATGTCTGTCGACCAGCTTCGTATACAAGTTATCGAGTTGGATTCGAATCGCTGTGTAGAACTCCACGTTTCCCTGAGCTTCACATTTATTTCTTATTTCATGTCGCGTTTTTGGAACTATCTGTATGTTATGTACCTATTTGTGTTGACCTCAAAATTTTCCAGGATGCCTTGTAGAACTACTTACTGACACAGGTGTGCATGAAGTGTGAGAGTAATATTTTCCACAGGCTGCATGGTCTGGATGCGGATACACAGGCTCCGGACCCAAGAAACCCTGGCAATGGTGCTAGGAACTTCACTTCGAGCGTCAGCAGTCCAATGGTTTCTGCTGGAGCCGCTGCTGCAGATCCAGAAAATAAACGGCAGTATCAGGAAAAGCGTCGTCGTCACGTCACAGACCAAGCTGACGCCGAGGTCAAACGACCGAGAGTAAAAGATGAGCCTCCGGAAGCAACAGAAGCACATGGAAAGAACAGAGCAGTCCCATTAAAAGTGCGTGGTATTACATGCAAAGATGTTTTCGTTAATGGACGCGAAGGAGTGTTGGTAAGTCCTGCTGTTCCCTCCGTATTCTCATCCTTCCACGAAAGTCTGCAGCCGGCCGGAGTGGTCGAACGGTTCTAGGCGCTACAGCATGGAACCACGCGACCGCAACGATCGCTAGGTTCGAATCCTGCCTCGGGCATAGATGTGTGTGATGTCCTTAGGTTACTTAGGTTTAAGTAGTTCTAAGTTCTAGGGGACTGATGACCTTAGCTCTAAAGTACCATAGTGCTCAGAGCTATTTTAACCATTTTTTTCTAAGTCTGCAATTATCAGTCCTTTCAGTAAGTCTGATTTTGTATATGTATTTTTGTTTTGACACTACACTAAACGAAATAACTGGTCCAGCGGTATATTTTCTAATATAAATTCGATTCATCAGGTAGATTAGAGGTTAACGTCCTGTTGACAACAAGGTCATTAGAGACGGAGCTCAAGCTGGAATCATTGAATGAAGGGAAAGAAAAATGGGCCACTCCCTTTTAAATGGAACCATCTTCGAATTTGTCATAATAGATTTAGGGAAATCGTGGAAAACCTAAATATGCATGCCAGGACGAGAATTTGAACAGTCGTCCTTCCCAGTGCGAATCCAGTGCGCCAAACACGGTACCACCTGAAATATATTTAGTACGTCTACGAATGGCTTTGTCTGTCTGGTGCAAAACTGAATAATTTCCACAGAAAGGGTGATTATATAGAGCAGAATTAGAGGACATACTGCGAAGCTCTATGCTGTTAATTATAATGTGATGTCGTTCTGGTTCAACGGTTGCCTTGCCGTAGCAAGGCTCTGTGGACGAAAACTGTGAATAGCAACTCACCTGTCGATAGTGTGCAGAACATTCCATATCGTATTAAGAGACATGAAAGTGGCTGCTTCCTTCTCTGCATTCTTCGTTGCTGAAAAAATTAGTCCAGGAGACGGCCACTCTTCCCTCGAACTTTGTTGCCTTTTATGGTGAAATCATGCTCTTCTTAACTAGCATTTAAAAGTGTCAAGCATGTCTATTTCCTTACATTGCAAAGGTTCAACGTAAACAGACATGTAGGTCATGATGTTGTAATACTACCGCCAACTGCGAAACCTTGTGCGAGATGTTTGCTGTGTGAAGACAGGTGTTGAAACAACGACACTTGTTGGAAAAGAGGGGTTCTGTAACGATATGCACTTTTGTTTACAAGATCGCATGTAAATTGCTAGCACTGTGTCGAAGAGCGGCGTATAAGGTTCATCGCCTCACGTATGAGATCACTGCACTTTCCACTTTAGAGAAAATTCCTCGGTACGACAGTATGATCAAGTGCTACACAAATTTTTCGGAGACTTAAATGCATGAAATTCGGCGTAGTAGTAAGGATACAGGGTTACGAACTTGAAGACAGAGAATTTCGCACCACCATAAGATTGTAGTCTTTTAGATAAAATCCTTGAGAAAACGGTAAGAGCAAGAAATGCACAAGGATATGAAAAGAACCTGTTAATTCTGTTTTGTACTTCGGCTGTCGTTTTGTACGGGGTATGTATGGGGTACTATAACGAATGGTTACTACACAATTTTAACTTAACGGCTTATTTCACCGACTGTAATCCAGCCACCAGTAATCATGTAATTGCGGGTGTAAATGTCAAAAGTCATCGCCTACCTACCAATGACATGCTGTCCAAAATGTCCTCAAGTGCATTAACAACGACATTTTCAGTTCACCTTCTCCTAATGCAGTTCCATCATCATTTAAGTTTTTCCCTTAAAAGCCATGACTTGGGGTCGTCATCAGAAGCTAAACTTTCGCCGCTATTCTGAATATTGCAACGAATGTCTGGATTCAATTGACATTACGTTTCCCATTTCATGCAGACTTCCCTGTGATGTTACTCTTGTTCGTTATAAAATCTCTTGTCTCGAATGTGGTCTTCACGTTCGTTCTTCTGATAAAATTTTTTAGATGGCTACTAACATCTTCGATAATGTGCTTGTGGGTTTCCAGAACAAGATTGTTCACGTTCACGACTTTTTCTGTCGATATGCCAGCTGAATGACGTTCCCAAGGATCTTTTATTTCAGTCGGTTTTTTGCCGCTTTAGAAACTTACATCTCAGTCACATGCGCTTGTCTGGTCTCATACTCATTCACTAAAATCTTTTTACAGTTTAAGCGCTTTACCCGCGACATTACAATTTTTGAATCCAAACTTTTTCAATGAATCTTCTTGTTTGGGTGAGCAAAACTTTATATCCAACAAATATTAAGAAACAATCAGTTATCGTTGATCATCAAAGATCTCCCCAATCGCTCATACCGGTGAATTTTCTTTCTTAATGTTCTGACATAGAAACATCATGCATCGAGATAGTTAAGTGATTGCAAATATTGCCGTAAATAATCTCCCGCCCACCTCAGATACTGAAAACTTAAAAAGTGCCTCGTATATCTTGTAGGACCTCCTTTAGTATGTCAAATTCATGAAATGAAAGTGACGTATACAGTACCTACCTCCGGATGTATTTCGGAGTGATTAAGATTATTTTTGTATTTAAAAGATTTCTAATAAACTACGTAATACATTCCTCAGACCACCCTCCACCAAAACCAAAAACCAGCTATGTAACTTGGCGAATTGTCTTACTACAAACCACCATGGTTAGTACGTATGCTGTTCTTTAGAGATGTGTATGACACTTAGAAACCGATCATGAGAATCACCACTGACTGAGTGCGTTTTTCCACTGAATACAATCCACAGTTTAAAATTTCATTTCACTACTTTATTGTATCACTATCATGTTGCACAGTTCTTCTGCAACTATTTAAATTCTTGGATGAAAGGCCTTGTGTCACTCCAACTCACCCAGGTGTCAATATCTGAGCCTTACCCACTATAGGGCCTTTCCCTGTGTCAAGCTGATTCTGAGAGCAATCCTGCTGAACTTCTGCTTCCGTATCTCAGGTACGTCAAACGTCGTAGCACGCATCTCATCGGATAATCTGTTATTTATCCTTCATTTCCGGCAAACTTGAGGTGTGGCAATGTTACTTGCCTGTTAGTACGGACAATGTTCATCAGGCTTCCACAACTGCGTCTAGAAATGGGGTGGCTGGGCACATCACGGTGGGAAGAAATTTCCCGTAATTGACACTTACAGTGCTTTCTTGACACGGCAGACCGATGATTATTAAGCTTCTGAGAATCTGGGATGTCATATGCCACGCATCGTCTTCATGTGCCAAATCCCAACAATTATCTTCCTGCATTCATGATCATACTAGTACCTCATTGCAGACTATGCATCCATGCGCTTTTACATGGTATCGGTGTCACACGGCAGTTTATACTTTGCTATCCCATCACATTTTAGACAGCTGTACATTACAACAGGCAAGAAGCTACATTATAGCTGTCATGCGGAAGACAAGGAAGCAAAACTACAAACGGCCATCGTAATATTCGATCTTCTAAGAGGGTTTCCACAAAGCTGACACAATTTAGACACATTACGATATCTCTCGTTGCTTCGCATGATTTTCACCACTGTTTGCAATATCTGATTAAATACACCTTTAAGAATTTTTTATGAAATTCAAGAAAAAGCTGCCAGAAGCTGATAATGACTGGAATTGTAAAATCTACAGTAGCACACTTTTATTATGCTTATTACACAGGTGACAGTTTCTTGGGAGAAGACATTTTGTGAATCCAAGCCCGAATTGAAAACTGAAAGCAAAGATGCTGTAGTACCGACCATCGCTGAACTGCAAGATAATCAAAATGCCCAAAGGTAAGATATTCATAGGTTCTTCTGTCAACTTAATTTTGCCTGGCTGGTAGAGGATCCATATCTAAACTGAAGAGCTTCTACTTCAGTCGCAGTCCAGACAGAAATGATACTTCTCGTACTAAAGTGTTGAGTTCTATGTAGATACGCTCACTTTACTTACATTTTTTCTCTTCCAAGGACCGATCATCAGACGGTACGTAAGACGGAAACCATCTACGATAATGCTATGGAAGTTTCCAGAACCTATGGTGCAAAACAACAAGCAGAATACGTCCAATTGAAAGCAAATAATGCCCAATGTGACTGCACTGCGATCTGTGTTAAAGATCTGGACAACGTCAAGCCTAGATCTTCCAGTTCTGAAGATTCAGGTAACTACGTTTGTCACAGTCGTGAACCTGAAACACTGGAGACTGGAGCAGGACTCTTGATGACTGCCGTCGGCAGTAGGTAAGAAACATGATATATACTCCATTATGTAGTCTCTTGTAATTATAGTTTACATATAACTAGTGCATACTCCATTTGTGATAATGGCAGCCAACACAGAAACTGTAAGTCACTCTAAGTCACGTAATTAAAATCACCTCTAGACTTACCGCTTAGAGCAAACACCTAATTTGTTCTTCATCCTAATGTACACACCAGACATTAATGTACAAAGTGACTGAGAGCTCCTTGCTATAGTCATTAAAACTATTAGGAAATACTGTTGACTGTACTTCAATGAATACATCGTCAGAGATAACAATAATGCATAAATGTTAACTGTTAGTTTTGAGAAGGATGTGATCATGGAGTATCTTCACAGGCAAGTCTCATAGCAACAAGCGTTTGTTAATGAATAGGGGAAAATACTTTCCTAATGAGCGAATTCCCATTGACAAATCTGTGCGACGGTTTTAGTTTTCCTCTCCATCATGTGAATCAACAGCCAACTACACTTAATGAACAGTGAGCCCTATTTCATTGTGCCTACATTTTTACTAGTGGTGACAATAACGTTATTGAACACTTTATGCACATATGATGATACAATAATTCCACAGAGTTTATAAGGGAAGCTATGGGTACTAAGAAACTGTAAAAGAATGCACATTGTAGTATCACCTGTAAGTTGGGATCTTTATTTTACAATAACTTTATCAATGCAGCTTCACTGAGTCACTTAGAAGATACAGTTAGCCACAGCTCTGTCTTCGTCTCTATGTTCTCACTGCTGTTTTCGTTGAAGTGATACGGAAGCCGTTACAGTAGTAGATCTGTTATCAGGCTCCCTATCAGTACACCATCACTTTATGTGACCATTGTGTCTGTGATCCATAAGTGTTAGGGCAGATTGTGGCAAACAATGCCTGTATGCATGTGGGAAGTCTATAAACTTAAACTGGATAAGTTTAATGAAAGAGCCACTTACTTTCTAAGCATTTATGATTTAGACGATGGTATATCAAACGGCGTCCCACATGCAGCAGAATCTACATGCATAATATTTGCCTATTTCTTTCGCTTAAATTATGTTTTGGTTGCCAATCTTTCGCTATCTGACAGTTTGATTTGTGAACCCACACTCTTGTTAACTGAGAGCATGGTATTCGTAGGCATAGTCTAAACTGAAAAATTAAGACAGTCAAAAATTATGGTTCAGTTGAAGCGTTGCAATGTTTAGCAAGCATTAATATTCAGGTCTCTAAAGCTTCATCTTTAACATTATGTGTTCACTGAGTGTGCTTCCAGTAAAGGCCTGAATGCGACCTTTGCAGCACGATATGCCTTTTCCACTAATGTTGACTTTTAATCATTGAAAAAAGTTCCTTTTTAGTGAGAATTAATGTGTCCAACAACCACCCTAGACAAAATGTCCCTTGCATGATAAACACACAAACCGACCGTAATTAAAAGCACAGGAAAGCAAAATACTCGGAAATTTTAAAAAGTGCTCCATGTTGACTTCTTCTGTAAAATTTTTCCTTAGCATCTATTACCAAAGCATATATTTTTAACTTCACCTTTGATAGCGAGTTCTCAAATACAAAATAAAGGAAAATTTATTAAGACATTTGACATTCAAGTATAAGGCATGCTTAATGTTCACAGTATATCACATTTACCATTTACATAAGCGATATATCTAATTTGACCAGCTGTTTATCAAATTGTTTCACTGTTACAAACTGTAGATTAATTCATAAAACATTCAACACCATATGCTACAAGGTTCAATTAGAATGAGACACAGAAGCTGTAATAAGATGATCAAAACATGTAGAAACAGCAGATTTTAAGGCCAATTCATTATTGTATTAAAACAGTGCCATCAAAGTTACGCAGTTCTAGAGGGAAAAAAGAAATCAGCAATTAAGACCCTTTAATCTGGCAAAATTTTAGAATTGGCCCATAAACGAAAAATGAGGATATTTCAATTACTGTTTAGATTTGATTCATCTTGATGGATTGAACCTCAGGGTTGGGGATGGGGAGTGGTTCAGTTTTCTTTCATTAATATATTCTTCATTGATAATCTATTCAGCCATTTTACTTACTGCATTTAATTTACTCTTGCCTGCAAAGCAGGCTAGAAACTTTGGATACTGTATGTTTTGCATTTATATTGACATACAAGAGAACTGACTTAATTTGTTCTTTCAGTAGCATTGCTGATTACCAGTGTGGTTAAGTTTTCGATCGCTTTCTGTATTTCAGTGTTATGGCTGAGTCGAACTGCCACAAGCACAACTGAAGATGGAAGGGTATAATAACGAAAATGAGCAAGTGAATTAAATATCATCACCAAAACAACAGATTTTCAGTATCAATATATTTATGTAAATTATTGTCATCTTGTTACTACGTTTGGTACAGATTGCGTGCATGTACATTGTTTCAGATGTTCTGCGGAATCAAATTTGCAGCACACTGCACAGCGTGGCTGTGTAGGGCCACCTTCCTGGCACTGTGCCCAGTAACAGACACCAATGTAACCACATAGTTCCACACTCAGCCACATAGAGGTTAGTTTTGCCTCATTCTTCCTAGTTTCTGCCACATTCTTGAAATTAAGCAAAAACTGACTTCATGTGATGGTTATTAAGATCTTTGTTTTGGGATGATATGCCCCCACTAGATATGATTAGAATAGGATTATATTTAGCACTCATTTCTCACTGTAACTTTGTGTCCTTTTCCAAACTCTTTCAAGTAGCTCCTCAATTCTCATGATGAAACTGATAGATTTTAAGCTTAGTTCTTTGCAACAAGACAGAATCTTAGGCATGATAAGCAAGTGGTATAGCATTAACAATGCATGTGCAGTTTCAATAATCTTCAGACTATCAGAATTACAGGTGATATGTGAACACTAAATCATAAATATTTTCATCAAATTTCATCACTTGTTTTCGTTTTAACGTAAAATTGAAGGTTATAAAAATATTCATAAATGATTAATTCCGACAATGTTAGATAAAATGTAAGATAACTGCTTATTCTTTCTTCCAAACTGTTGCTTTTCCATTTCCTGCACTTACTCATTTTGAATTTTTAATTTACTTGTGGAATATGTTAGATGGATACTCATTTGTATCAAAATCATTAATTACCATTACCATATCGTTATATACATCATTGTGTATATTATTATGTAACTCTGTATTGTGATAACATATTTCAGTATTGTTTTTATACCCTGGCATCATCACATCTTAATGAAATTTGTACACTGAATTCATTGATAATTCTCATATGCTCATCCCAACATTGATACGGTTATTTATTAACACTACGGGTTTAATGTTATGTATAGAAACTACAGTCATATTACATGTAATGTTTTTCTTAAAATTTAGTTTCAATATCAAATTAATCAAATACTTACCATTAGACATTACACTTACATGAACACTTTTATGTGTAAAATGATAAATGGAAATTGAATGCATTACACTGGATTTTGTTACTTACCCCAATAACATAATTTATTGTTATTGGTGTATCCAGGCACATAATTGTGATTTTAGCTGTTAGATTGACCTTATTAGTTAATTTTTTAATGCGAAGTATGCTATGATAAATATGTTACATTTTGGCTACAGTTGTAATTTTTGTTACTTATTTTACTTACTTATATCTTTCTAATTGCGCCTCTGGGTCAAAAATTATGAAATCCATGATAAAACTGAAAGAAAATGAACAATGCCTCATCTTGATTATTTATGCACTGGTTTAATTCTTATTTTTTTATAATTTTCCTATTACTCAAATTGTGTCATCCTTCTCAGCGCTATACTACTAGTGGAATCCCTCTTTAGTCCCCTGGAATAATTAGACACAATAACGTCTTAACTTCGAGGGTAGTCTCAAGATTGAGGTAAAAAATCTGTGAGTATGACATAAACCAACTATAGTAATGTAGAGTATCACTATATTGTCTGTCATAATTTACCTGTTGTCAACTATTTCTAAGACACTTAATAGAACTGACTGACCGAGGCTGAAGAAGAACATCAGGTTCTAATAACATACCTTCTGAATATAATGACTGCATATGTGAATGTAGATTTAGTCATCGCATACAGCTGATGAGAAGCTCTCTGGTTTGCAGCAGAGTGGCAGTATTATAAAACCATGACTTTTCGACGAGTGGCATACCTATCATCCTCTGGCGAAGAAGATGATGAGTATGTCTCTCATCGAATAAATCGCAGTTTTATAAAACTGTCACCTGGCTGGAAACCTGAGAGCTTTTCATCAGTTATAATGACTACTGGTGAGAGTGTGCAGTGGAGTGAGATATCCACATAGTACGAAAGGAGAAGAGATCATTATTAGGTAGGAGAACAAAATGAGTAGCTTAATCGAGGAAACATTTTTCTTCATCCTAAACAATGGCCTCTTTCCTTGCTGTGTGTGAGAGCTCTGTCTTACAAGCATCTGTTGAGTGTACGTTACTGTAACGGATGTATCTTTCGTGCAGTGTCATATTTTTGTTATATAATGAGGACATAAGAAATAAGGTGAAATATTATCCTATACCTCTTGAACGACAGAATAGAGTCAATGACAGCTAAATTTTCCATCCAATAGATATATCACCATTAACAGTGACAGATACCCTCACATCATCAGTCTTTTGGATGAAATTGGAATTTAACCAAAGACATTGGTACAAAGTCTAATAAACAGGAATACTTGGCTTGCTTCTGTCCTCTTTCAATGAATATGCTGGTTGTAGAAGTTTCTTGTGCCACCAGTGTTGATACTGGCTTCGTCTGAGTCAAGCTCCACCATACTAGAGTGTTTAGCAACCGTGGCACCCAGGACAAAACACTGTGACTCAGATTAGATCAGTATGTGGAGTTTGGAGAGTTGGGAGCGCCATAATGGTCAACTGGTGCATTATGTCATGTAGTGTGCTTCAGTGGTTCAGTTGGTTAGTCTGTTGATCCTGAAATTAATGGTCCTTTCCATGGTGCCGTATCCATTTCATACTGTGCACCTTCCATGTTCCTAAGTTATTAGCCATCGTGTCCTTTCCACAAGAAGTTTTGATCAACATAAAATGCATCAGAATGTCTTTCCATTTTATGAATAGGAATAATTTCATTATCTAATCCATTCTTTTTTCTAATGAATAGGATTTTTCAATAAAATTATATACTGCATTGTTTCCCAGCTTGTTATTTGCAATAATTGTTGCTCTGGAAGAATGTTCTTGATTAAAGTGTCTGGTACTTTGTATTAGAGATAAGTGTTATTATTACTTCCAGATATTTCTGCCTAGTCTAAATTAATTTTAGCAAGTTATAGTTCTATGTTTCCATAATTTATTTCATGCAACTGTGTAATTTTGGAAAATGAGAAGGAGTTTTCTGTCTCAGTTCTATACTAAGAAACACACTAATAGGCTAATTTCATGATTTTATCGAACAACCAGTGTCCTTACTTTAACAATTTTATCCATTTCAGGTTCTATAAGTTCCTGTCCAACACCACTTATTTTTGTCTGGTTATTGTGTACTATTGAGCGGGACACTGCCAGTGAGAGTGCTGTTGCAGGAGACAATTATGTGTTACCTGAATCCCTGAATGAAATGTGTGGAAATGTGAGTGTGCCGATGCTTACAGTTTAGCTACTCAGAGCGAAATTGTGGCTCAAATATGAGTTGGACAAGCTATTGCTACAAATAGGGAAGGAACAGTGAAACACAATCTATACATTTTGCAAGAAGATGAAGACTCCATGATATTTTATAATGACTCTTTATCTGTTTTTTTTTTTTGGCCTCATGATAGTAGTCAATTTTCAAGTACTCAGAAATCTTTGCCTTTCAGTACACTGTGAAATTTATGTGTAAAATCTTCCATTGTAACGGTTTAAATCAGCAACACAACAACTGTGTGAGAATATAAACCCCCATGACTAAGGACAGTTCTTAAAGTGTTGTGATACTATGGACATAGGGCTGCAAGGGATTCTGTTTTCATTGACTGATGATTTGATAGCAATAGCAATATGTTACAGTGAAATTCAGTAATGGTATTCTACTGCTGTATGAATATATTTGTTAAAACAAAGAGTATTAGACATATTTTAAACCAAACTCATTGTTTTTTGTTGTCCTGTTACATCACAAACACAGCAATGTCTCAAAACCAACAATATCAGTAGGTAGCAATAAAGATAACCCTGCCAGACAGACATAAAGCAATGAAAAGAATTTTTTTTTAGATTTGCAAAAGAATAACGTAAAATTATTTTGCATTAAAGCCAGTGAGTAACATAACTTTTATATCGAAATTATGAGTCTCAATATACTTAAAAATGTTCAGCTAAACTTAACATAGAGATTTCAAAATTGAGTCTCCCAATGGTGCACCTTGCACAGTCTTCAATAACCTTTACCCACAAGTGTTTTCTAATATAGACTCAAATATAATAGATAAAACTTATAATTTAGCCAATAAGAGGTGAGCTTATTGTGCAAACTGTACATTATTGATGTCTTCATGGCCTGTGAATGCATATTTATTGAAAATATCGGTGTTTTGAGAAGACACAACACACATGGCTCTTCTACCTACTATCTGAATGGCAGCAATGAACCAGAGGTCAGAGAATAATACAACACTTTAGTGATGAAAATATAGTTCTATATCATTTGTATACATAGGTCGAAATATTTATTGAAACATTTCTACGCATTTTTGTTTCTGTTCATGTCTGTGGCAAATGAGAAAAACAAATAGCATTCTCCAACTTTTTACAAAATATCTTCCATGTAAATCGTAAAATTTCCCTCCCTTTGTGAATGAGCTTTCGAACATGAATTCTAGATATTAAAACCAAATGTAAGACTGTACAGCCGTTTCATTAAGTTTGCGCCATACATTATTTGCATCTGCATCTTAAAGACCATGGTCTGGTACACAAAAAATGCACAGTATTATTATATGACATGTGAAACCTTATGTCACTACACCAGTATTCTGGTGGTTAGATTGGTGAATTGTACCATTGTACCTCATGAGAAGATGGTGTCTATGTAGGTTTCTATTGACAGAAATAACCTCATTTTCTTCATACACAGCTCACTGGAGTCATTCTAAACATTCAAATGACACAAATTGTGTATAACGGCTTTATATCCTTATTATAATTCATAATATTTGTCTCACATAAAACTATAAAGGCACAGATATCATATTACTCATAACTTCTCATTAGTAATTTAGTGTTGTATACCAAACTGACAACACAAATGAACAGTTATAAAGATCAGGGCAGGGTGGAGAGGGTTAAGAAAGGGATGTTGTTAGTAGTGATGCCTCCAATGAGTACACAGAACCAACAAAAAGGCTCTAGCTGTCAATATGGAATATTATGAATGAAGGTATTTGAGAAGTGCTACTTAGGGCTAATACCTGTATTAAATACACAGCGTATTCGTATTTTAGACATCTAAGCCAGAAGAAGCTTAGAAGAATGTAAAATATGTCAGAAACACTCAATCTATGCCTTAGTAACCAAGAAACGAAACAAAGGTATAGAACACAAAGAAGAATCCCAAATACACTACAATGAATTAATTATTATTCTGTACAATGTAGTTGGAGTGGACACTGATTTAAAATTCTTGTTTCCCAACAATGATGCACACAAAATAACATATGGTTATGTTGAATGGACACAAATATGTAATCCTTGTTTCACTTCAATGATATCACACATATGGTTGTATGAAAGACTATTCTACAGCGCCACATTCCACAGACTGTGGTTCCCTGAGGGAAATTTATAGTAACATCTGAATGTGGCTGAAAAATGCACAATTATTTGGGGCATGTTCTACTTACATATCTCAAAAGAACTGTGAAAGAAGTCATAAATATTATTAAAACCCAACATTTCCATGATTATTTTATAATGATTACTTACCTTCTTATGTGTCTGATAATAACAAGCAGTTTTCAGATGCTTAACAAGCCTGGATGTTCATTACACTGTATGTGTTTTAAAAGCCGGCCATGGTGGTCTCGGGGTTCTAGGCGCGCAGGCCGGAACCGTGCGACTGCTATGGTCGCAGGTTCGAATCCTGCTTTGGGCATGGATGTGTGTGATGTCCTTAGGTTAGTTAGGTTTAAGTAGTTCTAAGTTCTAGAGGACTGATGACCACAGCAGTTGAGTCCCAGAGTGCTCAGAGCCATTTGAACCATTTTTTTGTTTTAAAAATTATATGTGTAACATTGTAGATTATCAGTACCATAAATATTTGTGATATGAACCAACACAATTAAATATAATTACTACTATGTGAAATCATTACGATACTCTGATCGCAATACACGAAAGTTTTCTTTGTTAGAGTGCTGATTGATTTGAGAGTCTCAGCAGAAATGATCGTTTCCTGTGAATACAAGTTTTCCAAATAAAAAGTTTTCTATATGTCTTCTACAAAAAGAATTACTTCTTTTAGTGTTACAACTTTACAAACACAACAAAGTCAAAAATGTTTACTATCAATAAAGAAATCATTGCCAGACAGATATAAGCAAATGTAAATTGGAATCGTGCTATAGTATCCAGGAGAATATCACAAACGTATTTTGAATGAAACTTGGTAAGTGTTATTGGTTTTAAAATAATTTTCAGAATCCCAGTGCACGAGATTAAAAAGAAAATCAGCTTAAATCAATTTGGCGATTTTAGCACTTAATCTCCCTACTTTGGACATAAGTCCTATCATCAGTAATCTTTAGCCTCTACCTTTTTCTATTGTATGTTGTAATACAATAGCTAAATATTTTAGTTTAAAAAATTAGTTGTGAGCCTGTTGCATAAACGGAACAGTTTGCGTACTCAAATAGCAAAACTGTCTCTATTAAACACAAGAATATACTGGTACCTTAGATATCGTAAGCAGAAGAGGTTCAGAAGAATCTAAACAACATCAGAAATATTCATTCCATATCACTGTAACACTCAAAGAAGACAGAGAGACAAAACTAAAATATAGTAGCTGAGGTATGAAAGACAAAGTCTAATATAAAGTACACTACAGTGAGTTATAACTGTATGTAAAATAGCTGGAGTGTATGCTAATATGAAGTGATCATTTTATTTCAGTCTTGTGTGCAGAATGAAATTTATCAGGATAATAAATTAGTCCACTGTTACGGGGTATTTAATTTTGTCCCATTAACATCGTCTGCTGCTGTCTAGAGTATGAAACAGAAATAACAGATTGTTATAATAATAAATAACGTTAAGCAGTGAAGGAGTAAGTATCCTTGCAGAGGGAATACCTGCACCCTTCAGTACAGCTGCAATTGAGAGATGTTGAATAAAGCAGGCTCCAGCTTTGTACTAGGAGTCTAGACTAGGTGACTAGCTGAAAGGAAACTTACATAGTCTTATGTTTAACTGGTAAATTACATATGAGTACAGTAACTTGTAAGACTATGAGTAAAACAATTCTGTTACCCATGGATCCTATGTTACTATAGAAAACTGTCGCTCACACTTTGAATAATCAGCTGAAGAGAGCGGCATGAACATTAGATAAAAATAGTCCAAAGGAGGCGACTAAGATTCTTAGAATTGTACTATTCATATTACAGATGTGAAGGATTGTTAACTAGTTGAACACAAAAATCTATATTACATGATTCCACGTCAGCTCTGAAGAAGAATGTACCAGTAGAGTGACTTTACTGGCAATAATCAAGCAACGCTGAAGACACTGCCCTCCACAAATTTCAATGACAGTCTGTCTCTGACCCACAGTACAAGTTTGAACTTTGTCCGTGTGTGACTGTCTCTACAAAAAGAACAGTACTGGCTGTTCTGTTTATGTATTGTATTAGGGAAGCTTTTGGTTTACCAAGAGTGTGGCATTAAACTATTTCTGTGATCTTGGTGAATCCATGAATGTGACTTAAAATATTTCAATGTCTATCGGGATAAATTCAGCATCAAAAGAATGAAAATGTCATGAGGATGACTCAGGTCAGACAGTCAGATGATCTAAGGAATGATGGGCAATAAATTAAATTTCCATCGTTTTACGCTTTATGAAATTAAAATTCAAGATTTGTCGTTTAGGTATTTTTATGTGAAGCTACTGTCAAACAACAACACAACTCAGGTTAAATTTCTTCAGAGGAGTACTGCCAAGGACTTCCTCCTCTCAACAGAATCTAAAATGTGTCAAGTTTGCACTATCATATTATTAACTAGGGTAAATTATTTATTTTCGAATATAATCTGGAAACAAATTATCAAAGTGAAGACTGGTATACTAATCCATCTCATCTCATTTATTCATTCCCATCAAAAGTTTTTTTGTAAAGCATTTGATTTCGTGCTACAGTAAACATCTGTTCGACACATCTCGTTTTTTTGCAACAGTTTTGTTTCTCAGCATGTAAGCCTAGTCGAACGGACGTTTATTCATACAGTCCATAATAATTACAGAAATTTTTTAAAAAAGTTATAGGTGTGATTCTTCGTTTTCCCAATGGGTATGTTGTGAATGGTCTTTACGGGTAGGCCACCGGATGACTTTGTGCAAATTCCACAAAATTTCATCGGAGCAACTTTCCGACGTCCTCAGTTGGTTCAACCTTGCTGATGGCTAGGTACGACTGACGGTATCCGCACGTCGACGTCCTGTATATAGAACACACTCGCGAAGAATGTGCAGAATCGGATATCACGCGTGCTCAATGATTTGCAGATAGATGACGCCATACCAAAACGCTCTCTGCCGAAAATGGCAGAGCAGCCCTCCTGCGCGTGTGCTGTACATTTTGCTTACTAACAGTGCGGCCAGATGTCACTCACTACGCTCTCTGCCGAAAATCGCAGAGCAGCCCTCCTGCGCGTGCGCTGTACATTATGTTTGCTAACAGTGCGGTCAGATGTCACTCACTAATCAACTATACAAGACAAATGTTACGACAGGTCTGTTATCGAAAAAATCTTAATTTGGTCATCGTGACTTAATAGCTACCAACACAGGGTTCCAGGCTGTGCTCAGTTCAAATCCCGAACGCCTGTTGATGAGATTATCAGCTGTACGGGTAAGTATTGCTTCCTTAATGACACAATCCCAGAAAGCTAATGCCGGGAATGAAACTACCGTCTTTTCATAAATTATACGATGCCCTGTATCCAGACAGTATTGTGCAATTGCCGACTTTTCCGATTGACGTAGGCGTGTGTGACGCTGATGTTTATCACAGCTTGAATTGTGCGACGAGTCTGGCCTATATATGCTGCCCCACATTGACAACGAATCTGCGATTTTCGGCAGAGGGCGTTTTAGCATGGCGCTATCTATCTGCAAATCATTTCGCCTGAGTGATTTTTACACCTGCGCATTTTTCGCTCGCGTGTTCTGTATACAGGGCGTCGATGTGCGGATACCGCTAGTCGTACCTAGCCACCAGCAAGGATTGTGCACACATCTTACTGGACACGGGTAGGAGTGCTGGCCCCAAATCGAATTCGCCTGGCGGACTAACGACGAGGGCCCTTGTACCGGCCAGCCTGGATATACTTTTTAGGCGGTTTTTCACATCCCACTATGTGAATACTGGGCTGGTCCCCATGTCCCGCCTCAGTTACACGTCTCGCAGACATTTGAACAAGTTCACACTATTGCATGGCCTAAACTAGACGCAAACAATCGGGGTATACTTGTTCCATCCCGGGATGTTTCAGAGTAGTGACAGGAAGGGCATCTGGACACCCCTTAAAATTAACCAACCAAATCTGACGTTAACCGTGCCGACACTGCACAACATGTGGAAAAAGGCATTAGCAAAAGAAGAAGATTATGCACACAGTAAAAGCTTTGCACTATCCTTTATTTTAACTTTCATGGCACAGAAATCAAAAATTAGCTGTGAGGCTTGCGTATATACACTGTCGAGTCACATTAATGTAACCACCCGTCAAAAGCCTGAATACCTATCTTTTCCAGCGCAGACTGATATGAGATGTGCAGAAAGAGAGTCACTGAGGTTCTGGAAGCTACCAACACGTATATGGAGGTGTGGAGCCATGCCAACTCCAGTGCCATGGCCATTTGCGCTACATATCTTGAGGTGGTCCCACAGATTCTCAGTTGTATTGAAACCTGGGGAGTTTGGTGGCCCCAGGTACCCCTCAAACCAAACGTTTACACCTCAAGCAGTGTGACACGTTGCATTGTTCTTGAATGTTTATGTATAGGACAGCATACTCAGATTTTAACTCAAGCACTGTCTCTACATACATATCTACAATTGACGCCTTATCCCTTACCATACTGATCTTAATAAGAGTATGTGAAGGCTTGTGTTCCTTCCTCACATATGCCTGTATGAACTCTATCATGCTGTGCAAAGTGTCCCATTTGTATCATGCACACAGCATTTTAGTAACAAGAGACTGGAAATTCTCTCTTTCACCCATCACATGAAAGTCTTGGGGAAAGATGGGATGGTATGCCTACATTCACACGTTTAGATCCACTTCCTGTCGAACTGTACGTATTGGCGCATAGCAGTAATCTGCTAGCATATAGCTGAGTCTCGAGTTCTGTCTGCTGTTGTGCTGTAGCCTAGTCCAACGACAACGAGTCCAGTAGGTCTGGAAGACATCTTGTGGACAGCGGCTCCTGCTGCTGCGGCAATAGTACATCACAGAGCACCTGTGTGTCCTCCTCTGTAACAATAACAGCGAAGTCTTAAGTATAATGACATGAACATATAATTTTAATAATAATAATAATAATAATAATAATAACAGTAATTAGATATGGATGGAAAAAATTCTTAATATTAGTCTCATTCTTCTCAGCCGATCACTGTGGCGGATGGTGTTTCCTACTGGTCAACTCTCTACGAAGTGGAAACAGAAAGAAATGGTTCTTACGCAACTGAATTATAGAATCTAAAATTGCTGGAGGGGTGGAGGACTGAGTATACATGAACTTGGTCGAAATGTGAGTGCCCCAGTGCCTCCCCACACCCATGGCTTAGCGTGATGACGTCACCTATCGTCATTGGTCACAGGGAATAGGGAAGGATTGGGAGGAGGGAGGAGTCAGGGTATTAAGGGAATGCTGATATGATATGCACCACTGCGTCAGCTGTAATATGAGACCGAATGCGAGAAGTGCTAACGGACGCCGAGTCAGCGATCTTTCCAAGAATTGCCAGTCCCCTTCAGCTTGTCTCATGTCCCTGACGGTTAACTGCTAGTCATTATGTACTTTAATGACTTGATTATGTTTCCTACATTATATTCAGGAGATATCATGTTCGTTGGATTAAACAGAGTATTCTCACATGGGAAACAGCTAAGTTATTGGGTTAAAAATAGTTCATACAGGGCACCACTATAGAATGAAAGTAGATAACGGTAAAATTTTAATTTCACGAGCGCATACGTGAGAATATAAAAGTAACTCTCGTTACGTATTCTTCAAGTAATGAAGACATAAAGAGGTAACTTTCTTCCATCCTCTCTTGGTAACTCCTTCGTAGCATATCAGAAATTCGAACCAAGGATACTAACGCTCGCGAAACTTCGCACATGGAAATTCATGTAGTTCATTCCACTCCGCCCAGTGCCACTCTCTCTAACATTGACGGTTTTCGTCCCGCAAATAGTGTGCGTCGACATCGCCGGAACTCCCGTCAAGTTGCAAGTGATTTTTTACCCGCGTCAGTTCACATTGCACGAGACAGTCGCTCTTGTCGGCAGCAGGACCATAAATTTTTTGTGGACTGGGACATTAGCGGCAAAGTAGTACCACACCAGCTCGATACCGGCCCTGCAGTTTCACTGATTAATCAAGACACTTACAAACTGCTGGGCACACCTCCGTTGCGTGCCGCAAATGTTAAGTTAACTAGCTATTCAGGTGAAGATATCTCTGTGTTAGGACAGTGCAGCCTTCTTCCAACATACAAAGAACAAACAAAAAAAAAAAAACTTGTGTCATTTTACGTCCTTCATTATTCTTCTGCAGTTAACTTGTTTGGTTTCGATTTATTTTAGTTGTTTAACTTGTCTATAGTAAATCATGTCCTATCAGTGAAGCAGACTGTGCCTTCAGACAGTGCTTCTCGTCTATGTGAAGAATTTATGGACATTTTTGCACCGGTCCTCGGTTGTGCTAAGAACTATAAAGCACATTTGGAGCTGAAAGTAAACGCGCAACCGAAATTTTTCAGAGTGCAAAATGTTCCCCAAGCATTGTGTGATGAGGTCACAAAAATATTACACGATTTGGAATCACAAGGTGTAATTGAACGTGTGCAGGCTTCTCTCTGGGCATAACCCTTAGTAATTTTGCCAAAACCTTCGGGAAAATTGAGACTTTGCGTGGACTTCAAGGCAACAGTGAATCCACGACTAGTGATTGCAACTTTTCCTTCACCCTGCCTGGAAGATCTTTTTGACAAAATGTGCCCGGGTAAATGTTTTTCGAACATGGACGTCGCAGATGCATACTTGCAAATACCAGTGGACGAAGAATCCCAGTGCGTTTTGGAGGTTAACACGCATCTTGGGTTGTATCAATTCAAACGACTACCATTCCGGTGCGCATCGGCCCCTTCATTATTTCAGCAATACCTACAAACTGTTTGTGCGTCGGTCCCTACTGCCGCAAATTATCTGGACAATATTGTGATCTCCAGAAAGACGGAAGAAGAACATTTGGCCAATCTCAGAACATCATTTCAGGTCTTGCGACAAAATGGTCTTCGCTTGCGGAAGGACAAATGTGTGTTTTTTGCTCGTGATTTGCCATACCAGGGACATGTACTCAGTGCCCAAGGCATCCATCCCAGTCCCACGCACCTTCTCGCCCTACAAGACTTGCCTTCGCTGCAGAATTTGAAGCAGCTACAGACTGTGCTGGGAAAAATAAATTACTATAACAGATATGTGCCACATGCCTCTTCCTTTTCAGCTCCGCTTCATTGCTTACGCCGTAAAGATGTTCTGTTCGTCTGGACGACGGATTGCGAACGCGCCTTTCACCAGTTGAAATCGGCGTTACTTTCCAATACTCACCTTACGCCATTCGATCCCCAGAAGCCCCTTTTGTTGATGGTGGATGCATCGGATTTCGGGATCGGTGCTTTGCTTGCGCACAAAGATGGATCGCACGATCACTCTATTGCCTTTTCGTCCAAATTGCTCTCGTCAGCGCAAAGAAATTATTCACAGATCGAGAAAGAAGCATTGGCTCTCGTATTTGGTGTTACAAAGTTTCATGATTTCTTGTATGGTCGTCACTTTTCCATAATCACAGACCAAAAACCTTTGACATGGCTTTTTCATCCGACCAAGCCTGTACCTCCAGGTACAGCGCAGAAATTAATTGGCTGGTCTATTTTCCTCACGCAGTACCGCCACGATATCTTGTATCGGTCAACTGCTAAGCACAGAAACGCCGATGCGTTGTCCCGCTTGCCTGTAGCTGAGGATAGGGCATTCTATTCCTCCGAACTTGCTTGCATGTTCATTGATGCGGAAACCGATGACGTGGTCGAATCGTTTCCGATTGATTTTCGTCGTGTAGCTACAGCCACAGCTGCCGACCCTGTCCTAGCTACCGTTCTACGTTTTGTTGCTACGCAATGGCCCTCGTCAAAGTCACGGATCGGGGATCAGTTGGTTCGCCGAATTTTTACTCACCAGGAGAGACTTTTTGTACGACGTGGTGTTTTGCTGTTGCGTTCTGATAATGATCAGTCCAGGGTCGTGGTACCACGTTCGTTACAGACCTCTGTCTTACAGCTTCTCCACCAAGGACATTGGGGTATAGTGAGAACGAAACAATTTGCTCGTCAGCACTGTACTTGGTTCGGAATCGATGCCGCGATTACGAGTATGTGCTCTTCTTGCATGGTGTACATCGATTTCGCTGGTCCATTCTGGAATGCTCTATGGTTGGTTGTGGTAGGTTCATTCAGAAATTTTCCTTTTGTTGTCCGGATGTCTTCCACGACGTCATCTGCCACCATCCAAGCGTTATCTGCTATCTTTTGCATTGAAGGTCTTCCACAGACTATTGTTTCCGACAATGGCCCACAATTCATGTCCACAGAATTTCAGTCATTCTGCAAGACAAATGGTATTCAACATCTAACGTCCGCGCCGTTTTCGCCACAGTCAAACGATGCCGCTGAACGATTGGTCAGGACTTTCAAGTCACAGATGTTGAAAGGGTCGCATTCTCCGGAGGACACGTTATTGCTCTTTTGGTCCTAGTATAGCTCTCAGCCCCGATATGGTCGCTCGCCGGCTGAGTTGCTCCACGGTTGTCATCATCGAACCTAGATGTCTTTGCTAAATTCGCCGCATCAGGTTCCTGTGCAGCGGCAGACACCTGCTTTTTATCCAGGAGATGTTGTCTACTATGGCCACTATCGAGGGTCACGGCGTTGGCTCGAAGGGCGCATTCTTCGCTGCCTCGGCCGCGCTATGTATCTGGTGTTGGGGGCCTCTTGTGAGTTGCGCCGGCATCTCAACCAGCTGCGCCTCTGTCGTCGCACGGGATCTGCCGCCCGCCGTCTGCTTTCAACGACGGTGCCGTCCGATCAGCGCCCTGGGGACCCATCTACTGGTTCGCCTCAGCCCCAGGTGTTACCGACGCTGCCTTCCATTTTGCCCCATGGCGAAGCGCCGCCGCCGCCGCCTCCGCCTCCTCCTGTTCTCCCGCCGACGACGCCAGCAGTGGACGCGTCGCTGCAGCCGCCGGGTGCCTCCCTGGGTCACAAGCCTCCGATCGCTTCCCGTGACCAGTTGTCCTCCGACAGGGAACTCTTGCCCGCTCCGGACCATATTTCGTCTTCGGCCGTCGAGTGCCCGGCCCGATGTAGGTCGACCCTTCAGGCCCTCCTGTCTCTCTGCGGGCGCATACTCCGCATGTTGGCGTGCACCCTGGAGCAAGTTTTCAGGCGTTTCCTAGCTCCCCGCGGTCCGAATGGCAGGGTGCGGGTGGCACAGTCACGCCTGTTGTTAGGCTCCCCACCTTATCGCATACGTCAACATGGGGTTCTCCCCACGGCGGGCGGAAGCCTTATGCCACAACCGTACGCCGATTTGCGGGGGAGGAATGTGGTGTCACTGCCAGACACCACACTTGATAGGTGGTAGCCTTTAAATCGGCCGCGGTCCGTTAGTATACGTAGGACCCGCGTGTCGCCACTATCAGTGATTGCAGACCGAGCGCCGCCACACGGCAGGTCTAGAGAGACTTCCTAGCACTCGCCCCAGTTGTAGAACCGACTTTGCTAGCCATGGTTCACTGACAAGATATGCTCTCATTTGCCGAGACGTTAGTTTAGCATAGACTTAAGCTACGTCATTTGCTACGACTTAGCAAGGCACCATTAGCAGTTACTATTGATATTGTGAATCATGTACGGTCAAGACCGACGTTCATCATTAATGGATTAAAGTTAAGTATTCCACCAGCTACATCCGTTTTTATAAATTCTAATTTCCTTGTCCTGTTCCAAACCTCGCGCCAGCCTGCGTGAGCTAAAACGCGTGCATTTCGGCCTCCTCTAGTAACACGGTGTAGGCTCTCCTGCCAACCACAACAATCATTGGCCTGGTGGAGAGATTCCTATAACCCAAAACCCCCATGTGCAAAAGGGACATATGACTTGTCCGAATAACTGTTTCCTTAGTGCAGTGCATGCCCGATCTTTCTAGGGGCCCCTAAACTTCTTCCTCTCGATAGCAGTGGTCGAGAATCCGTATCCGAATTAGTCATAGAATTCTTTGAGCCTCTAGCTAAGATCTCCAACGCGGCTCCAAACCCGACGAATGCGGTTAATTTGAAGTAACGCTCTAAACAATGAGTTGTGCTTTGAATCCGCATACGCTGCTAGCGGACTTCACGTATTCAACCAAACCTCTAAACAAAGTGACGACGATTTCAGAAGCCAGGAGGCAAACATCATTCCTGCCGCAATGAGCTACGATTTGCAGCCGGTTGCACTCAGTGTATTCAGTAGTCGGACGAAACTACTCTTCACATGCCGAATGAAAACCGTCATTTTTTTCCCTTCTCGTTTACTATTTTGTAGGGCGGCCAATTTACCCAACTAACGTAGGATCTCCCAATTACCAACGTCATACCAACCCTCTGCACTTGTCTGGAGTTTGCAGAGGAATCAGCGACTGAGCTACAGACGAGGCATCAAGTGCTGCCTCAGATGTACAATCGAAGGAAATAAACAAAATAAGGCGTACCGCGAAGGAATTGTCAGAATGGGACGGAAATCAGTAGATGTGATATACATGTATAGGCAAATAATTGATTACAATTTTAGAATAATGACACAACGTATTCAACAGACAGAGCTTCACAAACTGAGCAAATCAATAACGCGTTGGTCCACCTCCTGCCCTTATGCCTTATTCGGCTCGGCATTGATTGATAGAGTGGTTGGATGTCCGCTAGAGGGATATCGTGCCTATTTCTGTCCAACTGGCAGCTTAGAACGTCAAAATCCCGAGCTGGTATGAAGGTTCTGCCCATAACGCTGCCAAAGTTCTCAACTGCAGTTAGATCCAGCGACCTTGCTGACCCAGGTAGGGCTTGGCAAGCACGAAGATAAGCAGTAGAAATTCTTGCAGTGTGCAGCCGGGTATTATTTTGCTGAAATGTAAAACCACGATCACTTGCTGTGAAGTGCAACAAAACAGGGCATAGACTATCGTCGAAGTACCACTGTGCTTTAAGGCTATCGTGGATGAGAGCCAAAGGGGTATTACTATGAAATGGTAATGTACCCCAGACCATCACTCCTGCCTGTCGTGCAGTAAGGTGGGCGACAGGCAGATTGGTATCCTACCGCTGTCTGGGGCATCTCCAGACACATCTTTGCTGGTCATTGGGATTCAGTTGGAAGCGGAAATCATCACTGAAGACAGTTCTATTGCCGTCAACTAGATTCCATGCCAAATGTGGCCGTCACTACTGTAAAAGTAGTGGTTGATGTAGAGGTGTCAATGGTAGGCGATGCAAGAGACGCCGTGAGCTCAGCCTCTTTCTGTGAGCTGCCTATTAATGGTCCTTGAGGTAATGAAACACCAGTTGCACGTCGGATCGATGACAATTATGAATCCGTGGCTTTGGGTGCCTCTCTGACGATTGAACGGTCTTCACGTCACTTTCTCTCTCAAGGTGACCGCTTTCTTCTTGACCATGTGTTCGGGCATAGTTCACACATTCCTACCAACATCGTCGAATAGCGGCTTCGCTCCTATTCAAATGTTGAGCGATTAGCCGATTACTCCAACCGGCTTACACGTCCTCTAAAATGCCGACGTATGCAATTATTGTTCACGCACCCGTCTGCGAGGCCCTGCTACTATGCAACTCAATACATGGAATGAAATTTACAAAGACTTTTTGCTCTGGTATCAACACGTCCCTAGTTTGCTCTCCTTGTCAGTTGCGCAGTGAAAATTTGGTGCAGTGCCGCATATTTCAAAGTTTAGAGTTCTGAATATTTGTCGATACCTGTGTGAATATAAATTTGTGACATATTTGCACAACTCCTTCGTGCTGCATCGTTTTTTCTATGTTAGAGTGTATTATTAACACTGGGCAGCAACTCGTTCCCGTTGCTGAAACGTAAAGGAGTAGCCTTGCTGCCATATTCCACATTTGCTTTCCGCCCAGAGGTATGAGTTATCTCTGTTCCCCACTACTCACCTACGAATGAGGACAGAGCAGTCAGACGTTACCCCCGGAAAGAAAAAGTATCCACTGGATTGTAGCGGTACCAGAGGTGTCACCCCATTTATCACACATGCTTCAGTGTCGGTAAAACTTGGGGTCTGAAGCCTGTGAACTATATCCAACGCAACCTGTAGCATATACCAACAGTGGCAAGTTCCATTTCGTACGATGTGGATTTGAGTAAAACACGAATAAATAAGGTAATGAACGGAGTCAGAAACAAACCAACTGAGTTTGTAGCTACAAACAGACCGGACCTTCTCGACAGTGTCAGTATAGAGACGGTGGATTAGTGATCATGATGTTATTACAGCAACTGTGGTTGCAAAAATTAATAATTCACTCAAGAAAGCTGGGTTAGTGTTTGTGCTAGAAAGAGTAGATAAGCAGGTGTTAGCATCTTAGATAGACAGTGCAATGACATCATTTAGTTCAAGTAAGATGGACGGAGAGGACTTGTGGGTAAAGGTTAAACAGAATGCAATTCGTGGTCTGGAGAACGATGTGCCAAGTAAATGTATTAAAGACAGAAAAGGCCCACCATGTATGAACAACGAAATTCGAAAAATGCTTAGGAAGCAAATGCTGTTGCACTCTCGGTTCAAAAGAGAACGTGCCAATGACGAGAGGCAAAGTTTAGTAGAAATTTGTGCGTCTGTGAGAAGATTTATGCGCAAAGCGTACAATAACCACCACCATCATACCTTAGCGCAAGATCTGGCGGAGAACCCGAGAAAATTCTGGTCCTACCTAAAAAGGCTAGAAACGGCCTTGACACAGTGAATTCACTGGTTCCGATCAGATCAACGAAGTTAAGCACCCTCGAACGTGGTCGGCACTTGCACGAGTGACCATCTGTGCCGCCATGCGCATTTGACATTTTTCGGGGTGCACTCGGCTTCGTTATGTTAATTGAGGAGCTATTTGACCGAATAGTGTATATCTGGTGGATGAATACATGTTGCTCTCCATGTCAAAGGCCCGTGGCACCGAGGCAAAGTGTAACCAAAACGACCGTGGCGGGGTGGTTGAAGTAGCTACTGTACCACATCTATCTCCATATCTTCGTCTGTCGGATGAGGAGTGACGTCCTTCTCCAGTAGAGCTCCATCCTTCTACTAGAGCGAACACCAGTAGCAGAGCCAAAACCATTGGCAGTATCAGCAGCCTATCAATTGTACACAATTTCTATACATCGCTTAGCTTCTGCTATCCTGACTTATCAAATGAACAGTAGCTGATTATTTTCCTGCTTCTAATAGAGCTATTTTCTTTTGTTGTAAGATTTAGCGTCTTACTCGGTCGTTCGTGTTGAGTGAGGCTGTTACACTCTCGGCTCAAAAGAGAACATGCCAATGACGACAGGCAAAGTTTAGTACAGTTGTAGTGTAGTACACAGTTAGTGTGTGTTATTTTTTTTGTTTGTATTTTTTGTGATCTTATTCATAGCTTAAACCGTACGATATGGATAGAAACTGTGTTTCTTACGAGTGGACACAAGGAGAATTGGATGCTGTCCGTAAACAGCTGGAACCTGCGTTGGCCACAGTCAACAGGCTTTTGGCTATGTCTCAAAGCAGTGACGATGTTGGAGCGCCAAGACCTGCAACATCTGTAGTGCCATTGTAATACCCATGTGATCTGGTTGGTGCTACATTTTCCCATACACAACATGCGATCGGTCCATCAACACTTAATGGTGAGTGGCAGACAGTGGTGGGTTGGCGCATCGCTGAACTCAAGGAGAAAAAGGGAATGGGCTGCATGGCTATTTCTTTACCCCTTAGTAACAGGTAAGAGCTGCTACCCGATGTCGATAGTACTGTGCCAGCACAGTATACTTCTCCTCTAGGCCAAGTGATCGATTTGCCTGCCCAGTCCAAGCAAGTGCACATGACAGATATGTTAGTCATTGGGAGCTACAACGTGAGTCAGGTAATGGAGCCGGTCTGTAAAATAGCAGGCAGGGTAGGAAAGAATGCCTGTGTGCAATAATTACGTCTGTAGGAGCGTATCGTCCAAAACATGGAAGAAGCCCTGACGGCAGCTATAGAGTGCACTGGGTTCAGACGGCTACAAATGTCAGCACGGGTGACGCCTGACACTTGAGTTCTGAGGCCATCCTCAGTTCCTTTCGACGGATGGCTGATTTTGTAAAAGCAACTGGTATTGCACGTGGGGTGCAAGCCAAGCTGACTACTTGTAGCATTGCACCTGGGGCTGATTGCGTTCCTCTGGTTTGGAGCAGAATGTAAGATCTAAACCAGAGGCTCAGATGGTTCTGTGATGGTATCGGATGCGAATTTCTCGACCTCTGCTATCGGGTAGATAATTGCAGGGTTCCCCAATAAGTCAGGCACGCTCTACACGCAGGAAGCGGCTGCTTGGGATCAGAAACAATCTACGAGCGTCAGAGAATGCTCGTCTCCGCATATCGCATGTAGGGGAACTCGGGGCGGAACGGGATACTTAATGTACAACGATTTGTATAAAATAAGGGAACACAAGGAAACACTTCTTAAAGTTATAAAAAAGCAACTTGTAGTGTAACCTAATGTACATTATTTTAAAATTACTTAAAACAATACATTTTGCATTTTTTACCATTTTTCAAAGAAAGCCTTGCTTATTTACCGTTCGGCCCCACTCACTTGGCAGAATGGGATATGGTTATTTTTTTTTTTTAAATTATTGCATAAACGTTGAATTTGAATCACGAATATCGTATTAAACTATGGCAAAATGTTGTATAAAAGGCAATTAAGACTAAGGAATGTGTAATTTAAACAGTTAAAAAGTCATTCTTCAAAATAGGGAAAAATTTTAATGTCATTCGGAAAAATGTACAATGCTTAATAACCACCAAACCACTAACTACTAGTCCTTTCAGCAGTAGTTACAAATCAGTATTTTCTTTTCATCTTCACTGTCTATGCCAGAACATGAATTGTGTGCCCACTTGAAACACCTGTGGCATGCGACCCAGCCCTCATTAGAAACAGAGAAGAGTCCCCACATTAGAGACACTCAGCACCCTCTATGATTCTCTCTTCTCCATCATCTTCTTCCTTTTATTTTTCTTAAGGTCTTTGATGTCCTCTGTTTTGGTTTTCTTGGGTGTACAGTTTGATATTTTTGCCTTAAGTTGCAATGCACCTGACGTCTCTGTCCTGACGGTGTTCATGTTTGTACACCCTCCTCCTTTATGTAGGCCTACTTTACGTGCGACAGCATTCTGCAGTTCCTTCTTATAAGGAGAATCTGTTAATACGACGGTTTTTCCTTTTCGTCTTGTAGTCCGCCGAGTATTTTGACAGATCAGTGGGACTAGAATGACAGCCTCGGGCGATAATTGGAAAGCTGAGTTGTTCGGCGAACGTAGCTGGTTGGTAGAGTCTGGCATCCATGAACATTCAGGCCGGGGGTCAATGATTAAGCCTTGGTCTGTCTTAGTCTTAGACCTATTAGTGGCAGGTTCAGAAGACACTGGAGAGCCTGTAATCAATGTGTAGGATTGTCCATCTGTACAGTTTGTAGTCGGACTTTCGCAGTTTTCGAACTGATATCTGTTGGCGCTGATGGGAGGTAGTCTGCGTCTGAAAACACATTCAGGCCATATTCCAGTTCTCTAAAAGCCATTTATAGCCGTCGGCATCGTTGCAGCACGTCAAACGCGGCCCCAAATAGCAATGACATTTGGAAAAGAGTAACAACTTTTCCTGTATGGCTCCGTAGCCATTTTTTTTTATCTGTTCAATGTAATAACAACTCGGGGGCTTGAAAAACGTTACGTCCAGGGATTATAATTTATGAGAAGTGTGTGGCGGTAAACAAAGGCGGACTACACCATTGTACCTAGCCGTATCAAGTAGCTCCAGGTTCTTAGTGTGAGTTGAATGCCCATCAACAATTAGAAGAGAGGTGATTCTTTCGTGGCCTTAGAAAATCCCACAAACTTTCTAAACCATACTAGAAATAATTCGCTAGGGATCCACTCTGAGGGGTGATCTTCAAACCAGCATCCTGGAGGCAATCCAAGCTCAAATTCTTGTTTCTTCTTCTTCCTCGGAAAGATAAGCATGGGCGGCATGTATAACCCAGATGCAGACATGAAGATGACTGCTGTGACGGTTTCTCCACGTTCTGAAGATGTTACCTCTCCTACTTGCCTTATTCCCTGAAGTGTTGTTATTTTCGACTGACCTTTAGGATTAACTGTCAAGCCACTTTGATCACAGATGAATATTTTGTCAGCAGTCACCTTGTACTTATCAATAACATTATTCAGAAGAGAGTTAAACTGTGAAACTGCTACTTTGTTGAATCCTATTGCTCGAGCACCAGAAGTATTTTATGGCTTGCGAATAGACAGTGTAGGATGCCTCGTAATAAATCCTTTAACCCAGTCTCGTCCAGCTACACAAGTTTGTTTATCAAATCTGCGTGGTAAGCCATTTATTTTGGCTAGTTGATAGGCTACTGATTTGAGATCTTTCATTGTTAGACCAAAAAGTCTGCTTTCCATTGACTTGATATATGTTACCAGCTCGTGTTCTTGTTCTGCAGTGAAGACCTTTTTATATTTCCCATCTGATTTGTCAATTATGCTGTCATGATTATTCGTATCTTTACACACACATCTTTCCAATGTTGATTTCGGTAAGTTGAACAGCTTAGATGCTTTTAAAAATCCCATTTGGGAAGATGAAACGGCTGAAACTCTCATTTACATCGCGTTTTCGTCCCATTACTGTCTATCAGTCTTTTTCGTGTACGTTTGCACCATCTGGAACAGCAGGGAGGATAGAAAAAAGAATATAGTTTGCTTTCTACTTGCATCAAAATATGACAGGGCAGAAAGGGACACTATCCCATTCTTCCCCATCCCGTTCTGCCCCAAGAGCACTTTTGAGGTTAACAACTTTTATGGAGTGTATTAACTGACGTATTTAAACGCATTAAATAACTAAAGTATAACAAATGCAAAGCAATTTAAGGGAATGTGTCATTTTAGGGTATACAATTTAACAATTAACAGCTTACCTGGTGTTGAATTTCACCAAATGTTAGAACAACGCAGACGGTAACGTGACGGACAACAATTCACTTAGATCTCGCACTTCAAACTAAATCAAAATGACTGTCCTTACTTCCCTTCCATTCAGAGGAATAGTTAAATGCCAATACAACAGGTTGCAGCACTGTCCAGTCTAGAAAAGAACAATTTCCCATTGTGCCCCGCTATCAGTTTCTGCCCCAAGTTCCCCTACAGACAAGGTTAATATGATATTACATATCTGCATATTCATCTAAGGAAAGGTCCTAGAATTAATATAGCTGATTTAAAGTTATACGTAATGTCGAGATGGTTTCAGGAAGAGAAAGTTAGTGGAAACAGGAAGTGTATAGCAACGAAATACTAAGATTCGAATATTTATCGCAAGAATAGGCTAGCCAGTGATGGCGGGGTATTTATTGTAGTAAAGAATTCAGTAATATCTATCGAGTTTATCTCGGATTCCGTTAGTTAGGCGAAGTTAAACATTAAAGTTCGGCGCAAATGGTAGTCAGACGTTTTTATAGATCATCTGTGTGTGATGATGTAGCGGTAGTACTATTCAGAGTGATATTGCAGGTTATACTTAATAACTTTGTTGACCATACCGTTGTAATAGGGGATGACTTCAACTTGCCAGGTATAGATTGGGAGAGTCATGTTATGAAAACATGTGGCAGAGACAGGGATTCGTGTGGCATTATTCTGAATGCCTTGTCCGAAAATTACTTCAAGCAGGTAATTAGTGAACAAACCCGAGAAGAAAACGTTATAATCTTCCTAGCTACCCAAAAACCTGAACTTATTGAATCATTAAACTTCGAGGAAGGTATCAGTGATCATAACGGTGTCATAGCACCTATGACTGTGGGTATTGCTAGGGATGTTAAGAAAGTTGGGAATAGACTTTTGGTTAGCAAGAATGACAGGATGAAAATTGAGTAGTCAACAACAAATATTCAGTGCTGAGAACAAAGATGTTGAGCACAAATGGGAAAAATTCAAAGGCGTCGTTCATGTCTTAAATAAATATGCTCCGAGCAAGGTCTATAGGGACGGGAAAGGCCGACCGTCTCACACATTCAAGAGAAGTCAGAACCTATCTGAGAAACAAAAGATGAACGAAACGAAAATGAGCGTAAGGAGATCAATGACAGAAGCGTTCAATGACTCTGAAAGTAAAATTTAGTCAACAGATATGACTGAACAGCCTAAGATGTTTTGGCCCTTAGTAAACCCAAAAGCGAGTCAAAATCATCTATTCATTCTCTCAGAGATCATAGTGGCTCCGAAACGGAAGATAATAGAGTGAAGGCGAAATACTGAACTCCGTCTTTTGAAACTGTTTCCCCGCCGAAAATCGTAATACGGTCCCTGCTTCTAATCATCGTACGAATGTCGAAATGGCAGATATTGACATAACCGATGGTGGAAAAGAAAAGCAACTATTGTCGCTTAGTAGTGGGTAGGTATCAGGACCGTAAGACTCTACAAAGATTATGGGAATGATCTTGCTCCCCTTCCAGCAGCAGTTTATCGTAGATCGTTGGACCAAAGAAGGATAACTAGCGCCCGGATAAAGTGTGAGTTATTCCCGGTTTCAAGAAGGGTCATGGGTCATATAAACATAATTATACGCCCATATCGTCGATGTCAGTCTGTTATAGAACTGTGGAACATGTTTTGTGCTCAAGAATTATGACGTGTTTGGAGAACGAAAATCTCTATAAAAATCAACATGAATTTCACAAACAGAGGTATCACGAAACTCATTTCTCTATGTTCTTCCATGATATCCAAGGCGCTGTAAACAAAGGCGCTCAGGTTGATGCCGTGTTCATTGACCTCAGGAAGGCATTTAACACCGTCCCGCACTGCCTTATAGGGAAAAACATATGAGTTTACCTTGTATCGGACCAGATTTGCGACTGGATTCAAGACTTCTTTGCCGACAGAGCTCTCTACATCACTCTTAATGAAACGAAATCGACAGATGCAAGGGTAATTTCCGTAGTGCCCCAAGGAAGTGAGCTAGGATCGGTACTGTTTACAATATACATATAAATAACCGAGCAGAAAGGGTCGGAAGCTCTTCGCAGATGATACAGTTATCTGTAAGAAAGCCAGAAGGCAGTATCGATTTGCAAAATGACTTATAGAGCATTGATCAATGGTGCCGTCTCTGGCAGTTGACCCTCAATGTAAATAAATGTAACGTATTCTACATACATAGGAAGAGAAATCCATTACTATATAACTACACTATTGATGACAAACTGGTGGAAACACTAGAGACCGTAAAAGATCAAGGAGTAACTGTAGAGAGCGACCAAAAGTGGAATGGTCACAGAAAACAAATAGTAGGAAAAGCAGACGCCGGACTGAGATTCGTCGGAAGAGTCTTAGGAAATATAACTCACCCACCAAGGAAGTGGCTTACAAGGCGCTGCTTCGATCTATTCTTTAGTATTTTTCATCAATCTGGCACCCTTACCAGGTAGGACTGATAGAAGAGATAGGGAAGATTCAACGACGGGCGGCGCATTTCGTCAAGTGATCGTTTATCGGGAACGAAGGCATTACAGAGACGCTCAAAAAACTCCATTGGCAGACGCTACAAGAGAAACATTGCGGGTCACGGAGAAGTTTGCTATTGAAATTTCGAGCGAGCGTTTCTGAGACGAGTCGGACAACATATTACACCCCCCCTCACACATCTCGCGAAATGACTTCGAGGGAAAAAATTCGAGAAATTAGAGCTAATACAGAGGCTTACCGACAATCATTCTCACCACGTGCCATTCACAAGTGGAGTAGGGATGGGGGAATCTGCTATTGGTTTCATAAGTACCCTCCACCAAATACCGGTGGATGGATCGCGGATTACTGATGCAGATGTAGATGTAGATGTGGGCATCGTCGGTTGGCTTCAGCTGGGCCCTGTTGCTCGTAGCAAAGTCTTGGACAGCGGCCGGCAGCAACTGCCGGTTGTCAAGACGGCTGACTGCATTGCAGTCATGTAGGCCATAAAAAGAAAACGGCTTAGAAGTTCGGTTTATCTGTACATGCACACGTACGGCTACATTTGGTTTCGGTGTCGCATTGAGACACGTTTATCAGTTTGAACTCTGTACCTGGTCATTTACTTTTTATTTAAATAGGAGAGAGGGCTTCGATGTTACCCACATTCGGTCTGTGGATGCACGACTCGATTTGGAATATACATTTAAATATGGTGCGGTTTACCATGTTATTTTTAGCTGGAGATACCGGTATAGTATTATGTGGAGTGGCACTGTACTGAAAAAGGAAAAAAATAACAATGAATTTTACTAATTGTACCGCTGAACGAGATCTGTCATATGTGCCTGAATGTCTGTACAAATTTTGCAGCAAGTGCGTTTGCTTCAGGATGAAATGACGCAGTTTTGAAATTTGAAATGCCATTTTCTCACGGGAAAATTTGACCCCCGGTGATGAAAATTGAGTGCATAGCATGTCTCAACTCTTGACTCATGAAAATCCTTGACAGGCTTCGATACTTTTCGTAGAGGTTATCAATGGCATTTGTATCACAAACGGAAATTCTGAAAGTGCATAAATGACAATCCACCAGTAGCTTCCTAAAAAATGATCCAGCACTGTCGACAAACTGAATTTGGTGTCCATGGATCTTTTGACATAAGCTCTGCAATCAAATTTGAATTCAATGGGAAGTTTTCCACATTGTCTTCATTGATTAAATATAAATCAAAACCTACATTAGCATAAGAGTCAAGAATTCTGTCCTGCCCTATCGCAGTAGTAGTAGCAAATCAACATTACCTTTCTGAACTGACAGTCTGATAACTGAGTCATTGTTATTGTTAGTTAAAAGATATGTCCAGCGTTGCAAGCGTTCAGCTATTCTGAAAGGAATAGTATTATTTGGTCTAAATGCAGGCACCAGTGCCTTGTAATCCATTAGTAAAAGGAATATACGGCTGTAAATGTTTTCATAAATCTTTTCAACAGCAAAGATGACAGCAAGAGATCCCTTTTCTGTATGACTGTCATTCCACTGAGCAACTGTCAGTGTTTTGGGCAGGAACGCGATCGACCATGTTGTCTATCTGACAAGACTGGGTCGATGTCCTTTTCAGAAGCATCTTCTGCAATAGTTAACACCTTACTTGTATCGTATGTAGTGAGCCATATAGCAGCTAATTGTCTTTATTTTAAGTTTTAAAATGCACATTGGCATTCATTGTACCATATTAATTTTGTTCCTTTCGGTAACAAATTGTAAAGTGGTTCACTTACAGATGCTACATGTGAAAAGAACCTTCTGTAGTAATTGATTTTTCCTAGTACAGCAGGTAACTGCTTGAGATCTTTGAGAGACGGGAGATTTAAAAATTACATCTATGTAATAAAATTATAAACAGTCGACCAGTTGCAATGGACAAACATAAATTTGTCTTCATCAGAAGGTAACCTAAGGACAATGAATATCGTAGCTTCCATTAGAAAAGTATGAAACTTAAAAGCCAAGAATAAATTTAAGACAAATTAGAGAACTTTTGTATTACAGAAGTATGATAACGACGACTGGTACTTACAATTTTACATTACTAAGGACTAATGCAGCATCGCCGTTTTTACAATTGTCGGCATAGATCCATGTGTCAAAAATAAAATATGGTCCTAGAATTATGGTTTCTCACGTTAATATAAAATAGCTCATGGATCTTGCAGAGCTCACACGAGTGTAATCGGCGAGCGTAGTTGCTCTGAAAACAGGGCAGGTGGCGCTCGTGCCAAGAAACATGTGCCAATTGGCGTACAAAGGCAACGTGTAAATTATAAGTATTAATGATGTCCTTAGGTAGAGTAACAATTAAAAAATAAAGAAAAGGAAGTAAATTAACACCTCCGTTATAACAGTATGGGAGCATTGGTACAAATAATATAGTTATATATCAAAAAAAGGCAGGTGGAGCTTACGCCGAGAAACTTACGCCCAGTGGCATATACAGCCAAAATATAAAAAATTACATTACTATATTAGTGAAGCCCACAAACGGTATACATGTCAGAACTTTAAAATTGACTATAGTTGTTCTTGTCAAGAAAGAATTACGAACACTGGTACACGATCCTGTTAATACACATTCACAGGAAAAACAAAATTTTTAGAGGCAGGCAAAATCACATAAGGGCCTAAGTGGTAGCAAACATACATCGTGACAAAACCACCGTTACATAAGTGGTAGTGGGCTTAAAGCATCGTAGCTTCCTGAGGAAACAAACCACTAAGGTTACCAGCATTAATGTTATACTGTAAACAGTACAGGTTTAAAGCCATTAGAGGAGTTTTTTCTTTAGTATTCTTTATCATTAAATATATTTTCAAACTAAAATTGTATGCATAATACTATGCTGTTCTTCTTGCTTCCTGTCGGTTTTGCAGAAAATAGGTTCAAAATGGATCAAATGGCTCTGAGTACTATGGGACTCATCAGTCTGAGGTCATCAGTCCCCTAGAACTTAGAACTACTTAAACCTAACTAACCTAAGGACATCACTCACATCCATACCCGAGGCAAGATTCAAACCTGCGACCTAGCGGTCGCGCGGTTCCAGTCTGACAGAAAATAGGAAAGTTGTTTCTAAGGACTGCTGGCTGTTGATTAGAATATTAGAATCTGAATCGTCAGGAGCTGTGTAGTCCTACCCATTCATGGAAAATGCTGCCAGTTCCGCATCTAAAATGAATGCAGAAAAGGAGAAGGCTTCAACTGGTGAAGTAGCATATTTCACATGGAATACTTCACATAGTAACCTCTGTCCATGTCCCTTAGCGTAAGGCGCTAGACATCGTTGAACACCGTCGCGCGCCTCCAAGAGAATAGGCACACAATATGCCATCCGTGCCGTCATGGTACCGGGTCTGTAGGGCCACTATTTCAATGTATTTGTGGTATAAAGGTAAAATAGACGTCGGATTGAAGTTTTATGATCTTTATTTGCCAACGCTGTAGTTAACATAGTTAAGGATATTCCAGACGGGACAACAACACGAATTATATGGTTCTTGCTTTGGGATGTGCAAATACCTGTTAGATAGCCGTTGCACAGCGGGCAGCAGTTGTGCAAATTGTGACGTCTTGTTCGCCCTGCGTCACTTTGTTATCCAATGGGGACACTCCTGTGTTTGTTCCTATGTGAAGCGGACAGGAAATGGAGCTCTATTCGTCGGGGGAAAGGGCAAACATGCACTGCGCTCACGGGGTAGAGGATGGAAATGCTCACGTTGCCCAAAGTTTGAACGATCGATGGTTTCCGAATCGTCGAGTGCCAGATCCACGTACATTTACTACCATCCACAGCCCCCTAAGAGAGACAGATTCTCTTGGGGCATGGTCGCTTTGGGTAGCCGTGTGGTCCGAGGCGCCTTTTCACGGTCCGTGCGGCTCCCCTCGTCGGAGATTCGAGTCCTCCCTTGAGCATGGGTGTGTGTGTTGTCCATAGCGTAAGTTAGATTAAGTAATGTGTAGGCTTAGGGTGATGACCTCAGCAGTTGGATCCCAAAAGACCTTACCACAAATTTCCAAATTTTCACTTGGGGCATGTTCTCGTAATGCCACATTTGCATTTATGGCCTACTTTGAAACCTAGTGTATTAATTTTATGCTACAGATACGAAGGCCTGACGGGCGTGATCGTCAACACACTGTGCGGCAACAGGGCTTGAAGAGGAGGCGTTAGCACTACTAGAAAACACACCCTCAACACGATCACGGTATGTTGCAAGGGAAATGGGTGTAAGCCATTACAGAATTTGTAGTGCAAGGTATGAAGATGATTTGCACACCTACAGTCTTCAGAACGTTCACACACTTGACTCAGACTATTCTCCAAGTCGAATTGAATTCTGCAAGTGGGTTTTTGCAAATGTGTGCCATTCAACCAAACTTTCCAAACCATATACGTTTTACGGATGAGGCATCCTTTACAGGAGAGAGTATTTTCAACAGCCTCGATCACCATGTATGGACACGGGGAAAATCCGCACGCCACCTTCGTTCGTGTTCACCAAGGTCTCTTCCCTGTCAACGTTTGGGCCGGCTCGGTAGGCGATAATCTGGTCAGTCCATACGTTTTCCCCCGACGACTGAACGCAAACATATACTTTATATTTTTACGAGAAACTCTTATCAGCGTTGTAGGACCATGTTCCACTCAACGTGTGACACCGAATGTGGTACCAACACGATGGTATATCTGGGCTCTTTGCACATGCATTGCGAATGCATTTGGATAAAAGCCTTTAGTGAGAACTGAATAGGGCGTGCTGGGCTGGTGGCATGGACTTCTCGTTCCCCTGACTTACTGCCCATTGATTTATTCTTCTGGGTCACCGGAAATCTGTTATCTATTCAACAACCACTGTTGTCGATGAAGAACTAATAGCGCGCATTATAGCAGCCCCAGATGCAATTTCAACTTTGTCAGGAGTGTGAAAGAGTGCGACAGTCACTGCAGCGTCGTTACACTACGTGCATTCAAAGTGGAGGGCATAACTTCTAGCACTTTTTGTGACTTTTTTCAAATAAAAGTTATAAAACTTCACTACGACTTCTCATTGACTTTGATGACACGAATACATTGCAAACTTTGCCCTGCAGACCTGCTACCATGACTGCTGTGTTGGCATGTTGTGTGTTTACCCTCCTGGCAGCTTGGGATGCTGTTGAACTACTCTTATCATCGAATGCTAAGGAGTGCGAACATAGGTTGCCATGTGAAATATGCTTCTTATGACCCACTCTACTAGCCCTTTAAATTTCTACATTTACTTCAGATAAACTCTGCATACACAGGGTTGTCCATTGATCGTGACCGGGCCAAATATCTCACGAAATGAGTGTCAGATGAAAAAACTACAAAGAACGAAACTTGTCTAGCTTGAAGGGGGAAACCAGGTCGCGCTATGGTTGGCCCGCTAGATGGGGCTGCCATAGGTCAAACGGATATCAAATGCGTTTTTTAAAATGGGAATCCCCATTTTTTTATTACATATTCGTGTAGTAGGTAAAGAAATATGTTTTAGTTGGACCACTTTTTTCGCTTTGTGATAGATGGCGCTGTAATAGTCACAAACATATGGCTCACAATTTTAGATGAACAGTTGGTAACAGGTAGGTTTTTTAAATTAAAATACAGAACGCAGGTACGTTTGAACATTTTATTTCGGTTGTTCCAATGTGATACATGTACCTTTGTGAACTTACCATTTCTTAGAACTCATGCTGTTACAGCGTGAATACCTGTTAATACCACATTAATGCAATAAATACTCAAAATGATGTCCGTTAACCTCAATGCATTTGGCAATACGTGTAACGACATTCCTCGCAACAGCGAGTGGTTCGCCTTCCGTAATGTTCGCACTTGCATTGATAGTACGTTGACGCATGTTGTTAGGCGTTGTCGGTGCATCACGACAGCAAATATCTTTCAACTTTCTCCACAGAAAGAAATCCGGGGACGTCAGATCCGGTGAACGTGCGGGTGCTTCGATGACCAATCCACCTGTTATGAAAAATGATATTCAGTACCGCTTCAACCGCACGCGAGCTATGTGCCGGACATCCATCATGTTGGAAGTACATTGTCATTCTGTCATGCAGTGAAACATCTTGTAGTAACATCGGTAGAACATTACTTAGGAAATCAGCATACATTGCACCATTTAAATTGCCATCGACAAAATGTGGTGGCAGGGCGTGGTAGCCGAGCGGTTCTAGACGCTACAGTCTGGAACCGCGGGACCTGCTACGGTGGCAGGTTCGAATCCTGCCTCGGGAATGGACGTGTGTGATGTCTTTAGGATAGTTAGGTTTAAGTAGTTCTAAGTTCTAGGGGACTGATGCCCTCAACTGTTAAGTCCCATAGTGCTCAGAGCCATATTTGATAAAATGAGGGTCAATTATCCCTCCTCCCATAATGCCGCACCATACATTAACCCGGCAAGGTCGCTGATGTTCCACTTGTCGCAGCCATCGTGGATTTTCCGTTACCCAATAGTGCATATTACGCCGGTTTACGATACCGCTGTTGGTGAATGACGGTTCGTCACTAAATAGAACGCGTGCAAAAAATCTGTCATTGTCCCGTATTTTCTTTTGTGCCCAGTGGCAGAACTGTACACGACGTTCAAAGTCGTCACCATGCAATTCCTGGTGCACAGAATATGGTACAGGTGCAATAGATGTTGATGTAGCATTCTCATCACCGACGTTTTTGAGATTCCCGATTCTCGCGCAATTTGTCTGCTTCTGATGTGCGCATTAACCGCGACAGCAGATAAAACACCTACTTAGGCATCATCATTTGTTGCAGGTCGTGGTTGACGTTTCACATGTGGCTGAACACTTCCTTTTTCCCTAAATAACTTAACTATCCGGCGAACTCTCTGGACACTTTGGTGAAGCCGTCCAGGATACCGAGCAGCGTACATAACACACGCCTGTTGGGCATTTTGATCACAGCAGCCATACATCAACACGATATCAACCTTTTCGCAATTGGTAAATGATCCATTTTAACACGGGTAATGTATCACGAAGGAAATACTGTCCGCACTGGCGGAATGTTACGAGATAACACGTACTTACACGTTTGTGGCTATTACAGCGCCATCTATCACGAAGCGATAAAAGTTGTCTAACTAAAAAATTCATATTTTTTGCGTACTACACGAATATGTAATAAAAATGGGGGTTCCTATTTTAAAAAACGCAGTTGATATCTGTTTGACCTATGGCAGTGTCATCTAGCGGGCCAACCATAACGCCATCTGGTTTCCCCCTTAAAGCAGGCGAGTTTCGTTCTTTGTAGTTTTTTCGTTTGATGCTTATTTCTTGAGATATTTGGGCCGGTCACTCCCAGTGGACCACCCTGTATATACATATACCATGGTTCTAAACTCTCTGACAAAAGCTATCCGGACACCCCAATTAACGCGCTATTGAATGCTAGGCATCACGAGTAGTGGACCCACCACTATAAAAGAAATTTTTATAAGAACAAGTCGCCATTTTACTGTATATTACAGTATTTTTCGTCTGTAATAGCTACATTTCGGCTTTTATGCCATTATCGACTGCAATGCTAAAAGTTCTTAGGCCACTAACACGAAAACTGTTTAATATAACAGGAGGTGGGAATTATTGTGTTGTAAGCAAAGAAGCAGTAACAGCAGAAGAAATCAATCCGGAGAGCTCGGTGTCGGTGGACCTGGAGTAATCACTGAATGTCATTTGACTAAGAAATCCATCAGGGAGAGTCCAACACCTCCAGAGCTGCCCAAACCGACTGCTAGTGATGTGATTGTGAAGTGGAAATGCGAAAGGAAAACCACACCTAAACCAAGACCAGATAGATCTCATGAACTGATAGACCGGGACAGTTGAGCATTCCGGAAGGTGGTTGTAAAACACATGAAATCAGCAGAAGGAATCACTCGTGAGATCCAAAGTGCTGACAACAGTACAGCCATCACAGTAAGTATGAGTAAGGAGTTAAAAAGAATGAAGCAAAATGGTAGAACAGCTCCTCATAAGCTACACATTTCTACATTTAGTGCTATGTGTCACTTGAGGTGATGTAACGAGTGACGTCAATGGACAGTGGATGATTGGAAGCGATCGACTTGGAGTGATACCCACGCTATACCATGTGGGAATCTGATGAGGCGTTAGCATTTGTCGAATTTTAGGAGAAATTTATGCCATCATGCATACTGCCAATCGCGAGGAAGGGGGGAGATGGTGGTACAGCATATGTATGTTTTTCATGGTTAGGAAGTGGTCCCCTTTCTGAGCTTAAGAAAAAGCTAAGAGCAGAATGATACCAACAAATTTTGCAGCACCGTGTACTGCATGCTGTAGGGGAACTGAGCAAAGACGACAATTGTGTCAACATGACAATGCACCGTGTCATACAGCAGCATCTGTGATGCAGGATATTGTCAGCGAACACATTCCTGAAATGGAGGGTCCCTACCTGAGCATCTGTGAGGCAGCATATTGTCAGAAAAGACATTCCTGAAATGGAGAGTCCCTACCCCACTTCCGTGAGAAGCCTTTGGAACGAGTCACAACGTCAGCTTCACTCCATACCCGAGAATTCAACATTAGTACCTTCTCTGGTTTCAGCTCTTCAAGAAAAATGGACTGTTATTCCTCCACAGACTTTGAGACACCTCACTGAAAGTGTCCCCAGAAGAGTTAAAGCCGTAATAATGGCCAGGTTTTGATGGAGATGGAATTGCCCAGTAGCTAGGGCCTCCCGTCGGGTAGACCTTTCGCCTGGTTCAAGTCTTTCGAAATGACACCACTTCTGCGGCTTGCGTGTCGATAGGCGTGAAATGCTGATGATAAGGACAACACAACACCCAGTCACCGAGTGGAGAAAATCTCCGACCCAGCCGGGAATCGAACCCGGGCCGTTAGCTATGACTTTTCATCACGCTGACCTCTCAGCTACCAGGGGCGGAAGGTTTTGAAGGATACACTTGTAATTATGGTCCACTAGTGGGTGTCTGGATGCATTACATAACATAGTGTATTTTTCCACAAAAATGTTCCTGCACTAGCCAGCAGTGTTGGTTTTTATTTTTGTTCCCAGTTAACGTTGTACAGGCAATGTTTTGTTGCTTGAAGAGTCTCCTCACCAATTCATGGCTTTACTTTCTTTAAAGTTTTGTAGCTATTTATGGCGTTTACTCCTTTAATCCAAGTCGTTACTGTGTGTTGTATTTAAGAAGTAAACTTTGTGCAGGAGGCAAACCCCGACCACAGAAATTACCTGTTGCATGTATGGTGACGTCCACAGCTCGTGGTCTAGTGGTCAGCGTTGCTACCTCTGGATCACGGGGTCGTGGATTTGATTTCCAGTGGAGTTTCGAGTCCTCCCTAGAGCATGGGTGTGTGTTTTTGTCCTTAGGATAATTTAAGTTAAGTAATGTGTAAGTTTAGGGACTGATGACCTTAGCAGTTAAGTCCCATAAGATTTCACACATATTTGAACATTTTTTTTTTTTTCGATTTCCAGCCGGGTTGGAGATTTTCTCCGCCCCAGGACTGGGTGTTAGTTTTGTCCTCATTATTTCATCATCATCATCATCATTTGTAGCAATGACTAAATGGGATCGTGTACACAAAACTGGACTGTGTAAAAATTGGGAGCTTGTACGGGCGCTGATGACCGCGCACTTGTGCGCCCCACAAACCAAACATCATCATCATCTATGGTGACGTGATTTCACACCGCAAACAGCATCGCCATAGGCTAAAAATAAGATACACCTAAAACAATGTTGTCAACATAATAAGTAACATGTAACAATCGCTTATTAAAATCTAAGATGTGAAAATATTAAGCTATAATCTGATGATGAGAAGTAGGCGTTCCCCTGAGATTAAAGTTCTGGAGACCTATCTAAACACAATACAGTGACCGAAGAATAATTAATGTAACACATTCATGGAAAAAAAAATCGCAACACCAAGAAGGAGTTACGCGACATAAACGAAAGTTGGTAGGCGTGGTCCTACATCTGAAAGATAATGCCTGTTCAGATTTGAAGCCAGTTGCATAAGAGTGGCGCTAGTAGCTCCTCTACGAGAATACAATTCCAATTTGCTATAAAAACACACTGTAACCGTCTTGAGTATTAGTTACTTTTGAGACTGGACGTGGTGAGTTGAGGTTAGTCAAGAATTCCTTTAAGGCGATAAAGACGCCTTTATCAACACCTCACTGTATTTGAACGAAGTCTTGTAACAAGACTACGAGAAGCTGGATGTTCCTTCTGTGAAAGTGCAGAAAGACTTGGCAGGAACGTAGCCACTGTACACTATCGCTGGTAGCAGTTGTCAAGTGAATGCACGGTCGCAAGAAGACCGGGCTCTGGGCGCCCGCGTGGCACTACTGAGAGGGAAGACCATCGTGTTCGGCGTATGGCTCTGATACATCGTACTGCGTCTGCAGCAGTAATCTGAGCAGCAGTTGGCACCACAGTGACACAGCGAACTGTTACAAATCGGTTACTTCAAGGACAGCTCCGAACAGGACGCCCTGTGGCGTACATTCCACTGACCCAACTTCTGACTTCAGTGGTATCAGACGAGAGCTCATTGGAGGGCAGAGTGGGGATCTATTCTGATATGTGATGAAAGTGAGTCTGCCTTGGTGCCAGTGGTGGCCGTGTGTTGGTTAGAAGGAGGCCAGTTTAGGATCTCAAACCAACCCGGCTGTGAAACGTCTTGGCACATTAAAACTGTGTCGAGTCTCGGTCCGACACACAGTTTTAATCTGCCAGAAAGTTTCATATCAGACACACTCCATTGCAGAGAGAAAATCTCATTCTGGCAACCCATCTGTGTTAGACACACTGGAACTACACCTGGAGTTATGGACTGGGGTGCGATTTCGTATGACAGCAGGAGCACTGTCGTGGTTATGTCACGCACGGTGAACGCATATTTGTATGTCAGTTCGGCGATTCACCTGTTTCGCAGCCATTCATGAACAGCATTCCAGGGGGGATTTCAAACAGGACAACGCTCCCTCACATAACGCTGTTGTAACCCAACATGCCCTACAGAGTGTCGACATGTTGCCTTGGCCTGCTCGATCGTGAGATTTATATACAGTAGGGCACATAAGGGACATCATCGAACGATAACTCCAGCTTAATCCACAAACAACATTCCTGTACTGATAGATCGAGTGCAACAGGTATGGAACTTGAAAGTCTCTTCGGGTTTGCTGCCGGATCCTAAAATCAACTTGACTCCATATTTCGGCGATCCAACTGTTCGCCATCTTCAGTAAATGCTGTTTCTGCTGATCAGTTCCACTGAGAACTGACGCAGGATTGCAATTCGACGTCCTATATAGGCCACCGTTCAGTACACGGCGGATGCGCCGCCCATCACGGTTTCTGCCTTACAAAAGAGGGAGGTGGCGCCGCCCTTAGTGAAACACTGCTGGCAACGATATATCGCAATCAAGGCCGCACAGAAGAGCGTTCAGTATCAGGAGAAAGAAAATTGGCATTCTACGGATCGGAGCGTGGAATGTCAGATCCCTTAATCGGGTAGGTAGGTTAGAAAATCTAAAAAGGGAAATGGATAGGTTAAAGTTAGATATAGTGGGAATTAGTGAAGTTCGGTGGCAGGAGGAAGAAGACTTTTGGTCAGGTGAATACAGGGTTATAAATACAAAATCAAATAGGGGTAATGCAGGAGTAGGTTTAATAATGAATAGGAAAATAGGAATGCGGGTAAGCTACTACAAACAGCATAGTGAACGCATTATTGTGGCCAAGATAGACACAAAGCCCATGCCTACGACAGTAGTACAAGTTTATATGCCAACTAGCTGTGCAGATGATGAAGAAATTGATGAGATGTATCATGAGATAAAAGAAATTATTCAGGTTGTGAAGGGAGACGAAAATTTAATAGTCATGGGTGACTGGAATTCGTCAGTAGGACAAGGGAGAGAAGGAAACATAGTAGGTGATTATGGATTGGGGCTAAGAAATGAAAGAGGAAGCCGTCTGGTAGAATTTTGCACAGAGCATAACTTAATCATAGCTAACACTTGGTTCAAGAATCATAAAAGAAGGTTGTATACATGGAAGAATCCTGGAGATATTAAAAGGTATCAGATAGATTATATAATGGTAAGACAGAGATTTAGGAATCAGGTTTGAAATTGTAGGATATTTCCAGGGGCAGATGTGGACTCTGACCACAATCTATTGGTTATGACCTGTAGGTTAAAACTGAAGAAGCTGCAAAAAGGTGGGAATTTAAGGACATGGGATCTGGATAAGCTGAAAGAACCAGAGGTTGTACAGAGTTTCAAGGAGAGCATAAGGGAACAATTGGCAGCAATGGGGGAAAGAAACACAGTTGAAGAAGAATGGGTAGCTCTGAGGGATGAAGTAGTGAAGGCAGCAGAGGATAAAGTAGGTAAAAAGACAAGGGTTGCTAGAAATCCTTGGGTAACAGAAGAAATATTGAATTTAATTGATGAAAGGAGAAAATATAAATATGCAGTTAATGAAGCAGGCAAAAAGGAATACAAACATCTCAAAAATGAGATCTACAAGAAGTGCAAAATGGCTAAGCAGGGATGGCTAGAGGACAAATGTAAGGATGTAGAAGCTTATCTCACTAGGGGTGAGATAGATACAGCCTACAGGAAAATTAAAGAGACCTTTGGAGAGAAGAGAACCACGTGTATGAATATCAAGAGCTCAGATGCAATCCAGTTCTAAGCAAAGAAGGGAAAGCAGAAAGGTGGAAGGAGTATATAGAAGGTTTATACAAGGGCGATGTACTTGAGGACAATATTATGGAAATGGAAGAGGATGTAGATGAAGACGAAATGGGAGGTAAGATACTGATTGAAGAGTTTGACAGAGCACTGAAAGACCTGAGTCGAAACAAGGCCCCCGGAGTAGACAACATTCCATTAGAACTACTGACGGCCTTGGGAGAGCCAGTCATGACAAAACTCTACCAGCTGGTGAGCAAGATGTATGAGACAGGTGAAATACCCTCAGACTTCAAGAAGAATATAATAATTCCAATCCCAAAGAAGGCAGGTGCTGACAGATCTGAAAATTACCGAACTATCAGTTTAATAAGTCACAGCTGCAAAATACTAACGCGAATTCTTTAGAGACGAATGGAAAAACTGGTAGATGCGGACCTCGGGGAGGATCAGTTTGGAATCCGTCGAAATGTTGGAACACGTGAGGCAATACTGACCTTACGACTTATCTTAAAGAAAGATTAAGAAAAGGCAAACCTACGTTTCTTGCATTTGTAGACTTACAGAAAGCTTTTGACAATGTTGACTGGAATACTCTCTTTCAAATTATAAAGGTGGCAGGGGTAAAATACAGGGAGCGAAAGTGTATTTACAATTTGTACAGAAACCAGATGGCAGTCATAAGAGTCGAGGGGCATGAAAGGGAAGCAGTGGTTGGGAAAGGAGTGAGACAGGGTTGTAGCCTCTCCCCGATGTTATTCAATCTGTATATTGAGCAAGCAGTAAAGGAAACAAAAGAAAAATTTGGAGTAGGTATTAAAATTCATGGAGAAGAAATAAAAACTTTGAGGTTCGCCGATGACATTGTAATTCTGTCAGAGACGGCAGTGGACTTGGAAGAGCAGTTGAACGGAATGGACAGGGTCTTGAAAGGAGGATATAAGATGAACATCTACAAAAACAAATCGAGGATAGTGGAATATAGTCAAATTAAATCGGGTGATGCTGAGGAAATTAGATTAGGAAATGAGACACTTAAAGTAGTAAAGGAGTTTTGCTATTTAGGAAGTAAAATAACTGATGATGGTCGAAGTAGAGAGGATATAAAATGTAGACTGGCAATGGCAAGGAAAGCGTTCCTCAAGAAGAGAAATTTGTTAACATCGAATATAGATTTATGTATCAGGAAGTCGTTTATGAAAGTATTTGTTTGGAGTGTAGCCATGTTTAGAAGTGAAACATGGACGATAACTAGTTTGGACAAGAAGAGAATAGAAGCTTTCGAAATGTGGTGCTACAGAAGAATGCTGAAGATTAGATGGGTAGATCGCGTAACTAATGAGGAGGTATTGAATAGGATTGGGGAGAAGAGAAGTTTGTGGCACAACTTGACTAGAAGAAGGGATCGGTTGGTAGGACATGTTTTGAGGCATCAAGGGATCACAAATTTAGCAGTGGAGGGCAGCGTGGAGGGTAAAAATCGTAGAGGGAGACCAAGTGATGAATACACTAAGCAGATTCAGAAGGATGTAGGTTGCAGTAGGTACTGGGAGATGAAGCAGCTTGCACAGGATAGAGTAGCATGGAGAGCTGCATCAAACCAGTCTCAGGACTGAAGACAACAACAACAACAACAACAATACAGGACTCCACGTTTTGCTAAGAGGAAACCCATTTAATGTGTTGATTAAATTATCAGCCAACCTAATTTCAATCGCCTCTTTATAGACACTATTCCAAAAACCGAAAGTGTTGGCAACCACAACAGTTTCCTCAAATTTCATTTTGTGTCCCTCATTTAAGCAGTGTTCTGCTACCGCCGATTTTTCCGGCTGTTGTAGCCTCGTGTGACGGCGATGTTCCACACACCTGTCATGCACTGTGCGAATAGAACGGCCAACGTAAGTTTTCCCACACTGACGCGGGATTTTGTACACCCCGGGTTTCCTAAGTCCCAAATCATCCTTCACATAGCCGAGAAGAGCCGTAATCTTAGAAGGTGGACGGAACACGCTCTTGAGGAAACTGTTGTGATTGCCAACAGTGTTTCACTAAGGGCGGCGCCACCTCTCTGTTTTGTAAGGCAGAAACGGTGTTGGGCGTCGCATCCGCCGTGTACTGAACGGTGGCCTATATAGGACGTCGAATTGCAATCTTGCGTCAGTTCTCAGCGGGACTCATCAGCAGAAGCAGCATTTCCTGAAGATGGCGAACAGTTGGATCGCCGAAATATCGAGTCAAGTTGATTTTAGGATCCGGCAGCAAACCCGAAGAGACTTTCAAGACTTATTACGCCAGGAAAGCCTACGTAATCACAGGTATGGAACTCTCCCCACGGACTGACATCTGGCTCCTGTACAACACAATACACGCACGTTTGCATGCTTGCGTTCAACATTCTGCTAGTTACATCGGTTACTAATGTACCAGCATATTACATTTCCAATAGTTATCTCATGATTACATTAACTTGCGATCATACATTGTTAATCATTTGAATATGTTTCCTGAACATACGTATTCCCAAAATTTCATCACTCTACCATTAGTGTGGTAAGACCATTCTGGCTCTTCTGGCTGTGATAATTTATAATTCCACCCACTGTGCCACTCAGCAGATCTTCGACACTGTGCACTGACTGATCGACAATAACTGTGCAGCTGTACCTGTTGATATACGGCGGAAACTAATGACTGGACAAGTAAAGTTGTGCGTCTGCTTTCATCTCCTGTCAGCAGATGAATGTTCTTTTCCAAACCATTTGACTGACGTCAGGAGGTAGAAGGATGTAGTTCCTGTTACCAGCGCCCTCTGTGGCATGAGAGCATAACTTTGGTTATTGGATATACTTCTCGCTGAAGCATAAAATGGTCCCTGCTGTGTACTCTATGTTTATGACACATGATAGTACGTATCTACGTGGCGCAACACATATGGCGACTGGCACCTTTCCATCCCTATGCTTATACAATAGCTGTGTCCCGTATCTAGCGGTGGCACAGCAATATTAATGAAGAAATTTTGGCGTCAAGTTCAGAGCCAGCATTGAAACAACTAGCCCGTAGAGACACCAACTGCAGATTCCAGCCAGCGTGTTAGTCTTCACAAGATGATCCCTGCGATAAACTCTCAAAGGTAGCACGTTGGGACTCATCTGCGCAGCATATGTGCAGCGTGATTGGGGCGTTTCGGAGACGTCACTGCGAGCAGTGATGCGTTGGAGTTATATGTAAAAAGATAACGCAAACGCCAGACAGTTAACAGCTATTCACTAGACTGGCTGGAGTGCCCCCAAGTGCTAGAAGAATGGCAACTAACATAGCCCAAACCCTACGCTTCACACAACCACAGCAAAGTGGCGCTACACAGCCAGAGGAAGATGGACTGTTAATTATGTATATTTTTTTAGACTATATTCTTAATACCCACATGGTACAGTCGTGGACACGAGCGAGACCCCTCGCCTTTTCAATATGCTGCTCCGCACAGCTTTAAAGTCTGCTACACAGCATAACAGGCAAGGCGACGAAGTGCTACCAACAGTCTATGCACAGGCGTGAAATTGAAAAACAATCCGAACTTTTTCAAACTGTTTTCAATCATGTGTAAGAATATATTAATGCTGATTAGTGTCTGAAACACAGCACGTAAATATAAGATATAAATGATAGAAGAAACGCTAATTAGTATGAACTGTACTAACAAAAATGAATTTCAACTTTTCGAGATAACATAACAGTTTCAGTAAGACAAAGTACCCCAGATCGTTACGAATTAGGAAAATATTATGCGCATTCGGCCGCGGAATCGTCTGTGTCAACGTTCAGACCAATATATTGGATTACCGTTGCTTACCCACCATGAAAGTGTGCAAATTTAGCAATGCGTGTAGATTCATGACGAAATACAGTTAAAAATCATTCAGTGCCACACTCAAGTCAATTCAGTTATTGACAGAAGTGGAAAAAGTAGGCAGTAACAAGTATGAAATTCTACAAGTGTTTCATATTGACATCCACAGGGCGCCGGTACAGAATAAAGGTAGCAATAAAACGCATTGGGGCACGAGAATTTCCTAAAATTATTTTACGAATAGTCTCTCTGCCTCTATCGAGGTAAAGGCCGAAAACAAACGAGACATCTGCATCACGATTTCTCCATTAGACTCGCCACAGACAGAAAATGTTCATTAACCGAAATGTTTCTTAAGCTAGCTAGCAATGGGAATGCTAGAAATTCTAAAACGCTGTGGCATTAATGCTGGGATCTGAATTACCACATGTATAGGCAAATGGATTTTATTTGCTTTCCTGTAAACGTGATTCCCCCCCCCCCCCCCTCCATGAACCATGGACCTTGCCGTTGGCGGGGAGGCTTGTGTGCCTCAGCGATACAGATGGCCGTACCGTAGGTGCAACCACAACGGAGGGGTATCTGTTGAGAGGCCAGACAAACGTGTGGTTCCTGAAGAGGGGCAGCAGCCTTTTCTGTAGTTGCAGGGGCAACAGTCAGGATGATTGACTGATCTGGCCTTGTAACATTGACCAAAACGGCCTTGCTGTGCTGGTACTGCGAACGGCTGAAAGCAAGAGGAAACTACAGCCGTAATTATTCCCGAGGGCACGCTGATTTACTGTATGGTTAAATGATGATGGCGTCCTCTTGGGTAAAATATTTCGGAGGTAAAATAGTCCCCCATTCAGAACTCCAGGCGGGGACTACACAAGAGGACGTCGTTGTCAAGAGAAAGAAAACTGGCGTTTTGCGGATCGAAGTGGGGAATGTCAGATCCCTTAATCTCGCAGGTAGGTTAGAAAATTTAAAAAGGGAAATGGATAGGTTAAGGTTAGATATAGTGGGAATTAGTGAAGTTCGGTGGCAGGTGCAACAAGACTTTGGGTCAGGTGAATACAGAGTTATAAATACAAAATCAAATAGGGGTAATGCAAGAGTAGGTTTAATAATGAATAGGAAAACAGGAATGCGGGTAAGCTACTACAAACAGCATAGTGAACGCATTGTTGTGGCCAAGATAGACACGAAGCCCACACCTACTACAGTAGTACAAGTTTATATGCCAACTACCTCTGCAGATGATGAAGAAGTTGATTAAATGTATGATGAGATAAAAGAAATTATTCAGGAAGTGAAGGGAGACGAAAATTGAATAGTCATGGGTGACTGGAATTCGAGAGTACGAAAAGGGAGAGAAGGAAACATAGAAGGTGCATATGGATTGGGGGAAAGAAATGAAAGAGGAAGCCGTCTGGTAGAATTTTGGACAGAGCATAACTTAATCATAGCTAACACTTGGTTCAAGAACCATAAAAAAAAGTTGTACAATTGGAAGAATCCTGGAAATATTAGTAGGTATCAGATGGATTATATAATGGTAAGACAGAGATATAGGAACCAGGTATTAAATTGTAAGACAGTTCCCTGGGCAGATGTGAACTCTGACCACAATCTATTGGTTATGAACTGTAGATTAAAACTGAACAAATTGCAAAAAGGTGGGAATTCAAGGAGATGGGACCTGGACAAACTGATTAAACCAGATATTGTACAGAGTTTCATGGAGAGCATAAGGGAACAAGTGTCACAAATGGGGGAAAGAAATAGAGTAGAAGAAGAATGGGTAGCTCTGAGGGATGAAGTAGTGAAAGCAGCAGAGGATGAAGTAGGTACAAAGACGAGGGCTATCAGAAACCATTGGGTAACAGAAGAAATACTGAATTTTATTGATGAAAGGAGAAAATATAAAAATTCAGTAAATGAAGCAGGCAAAAAGGAATACAAACATCTCAAAAATGAGATCGACAAGAAGTGCAAAATCGCTAAGCAGGGATGGCTAGAGGACAAATCTAAGGATGTAGAGGCTTATCTCACTAATGGTAAAATAGATACTGCCTACAGGAATATTAAAGAGATCTTTGGAGAAAAGAGAATTGTATGAATATCAAGAGCTCAGATGGAAACCCAGTTCTAAGCAAAGAAGGGAAAGCAGAAAGGTGGAAGGAGTATATAGAGGGTCTATACAGGGGCGACGTACTTGAGGACAATATGGAAATGGAAGAGAATGTAGATGAAGAGGAAATGGGAGATACAATACTGTGTGAAGAGTTTGACAGAGCACTGAAAGACCTGAGTCGAAACAAGGCCCCGGGAGTAGACAACATACCATTAGAACTACTGGCGGCCTTGGGAGAGCCAGTCCTGACAATACTCTACCATATAGTGAGCAAGATGTATGAGACAGGCGAAATACCCTGAGACTTCAAGAAGAATATAGTAATTCCTATCCCAAAGAAAGCTGGTGATGACAGATGTGAAAATTACCGAAAAATCAGTTTCATAAGCCACAGCTGCAAAATACTAACGCTAATTCTTTACAGACGAATGGAAAGACTAGAAGAGGCCGACCTTGTGGAAGATCAGTTTGGATTCCGTAGAAATATTGGAACACGTGTGGCAATACTGACCTTACGACTTATCTTAGAAGAAAGATTAAAGAAAGGCAAACCTACGTTTCTAGCATGTGTAGACTTAGAGAAAGCTTTTGACAATGTTGACTGGAATACTCTATTTCAAATTATAAAGGTGGCAGGGGTAAAATACAGGGAGCGAAAGGCTATTTACAATTTGTACAGAAATCAGATAGAAGTTATAAGAGTTGAGGGACATGAAAGGGAAGCAGTGGTTGGGAAGGGAGTGAGACAGGGTTGTAGTCTCTCCCCGATGTTATTCAATCTGTATATTGATCAAGCAGTAAAGGAAACTAAAGAAAAATCTGAAGTAGGTATTAAAATCCATGGAGAAGAAATAAAAACTTTGAGGTTCGTCGATGGCATTGTAATTCTGTCAGAGACAGCAAAGGACTTGGAAGAGCAGTTGAACGGAATGGACAGTGTTTTGAAAGGACGATATAAGATGAACATCAACAAAAGCAAAACGAGGATAATGGAATGTAGTCGAGTTAGCTCGGGTGATGCTGAGGGAATTAGATTAGGAAATGAGACACTTAAAGTAGTAAAGGAGTTTTGCTATTTAGGAAGTAAAATAACTGATGATGGTCGAAGTAGAGAGGATAAAAAATGTAGACTGGCAATGGCAAGGAAAGCGTTCCTCAAGAAGAGAAATTTGTTAACATCGAATATAGATTTATGTATCACGAAGTCGTTTATGAAAGTATTTGTTTGGAGTGTAGCCATGTATGGAAGTGACACATGGACGATACATAGTTTGGACAAGAAGAGAATAGAAGCTTTCGAAATGTGGTGCTACAGAAGAACGCTGAAGATTAGATGGGTAGATCGTGTAACTAATGAGGAGGTATTGAATAGGATTGTGGAGAAGAGGTTTTTGTGGCACAACTTGACAAGAAGAAGGGACTGGTTGGTAGGACATATTCTGATACAACAAGGGATCACAAATTTAGCATTGGAGGACAGCGTGGTGGGTAAAAATCGTAGAGGGAGACCAAGAGATCAATACACTAAGCAGATTCAGAAGGATGTAGGTTGCAGTAAGTACTGGGAGATGAAGAAGCTTGCACAGGATAGAGTAGCATGGAGAGCTGCATCAAACCAGTGTCAGGACTGAAGACTACAACAACAAATAACGTGATCTGGATCGAAAGCGTAGCTAAGATTAATATGAGTTTAGCCGCTGGAAGTCTCGCTTGCAGAAAGAAAGTAAAAGGTGAGCAGTGTTTCCACACTGGTAGCATCAGTAATTCAGTGGGTACATTCAGTAAGAGTTTATCAGAGTGCTCCATTCATTCACAAAGCATCCTTTGTGCCGCCAGGTAGGTGCCTCTACATAGCGATGAGAGCATTTGCGTTTCTGAGGCGCATGTTGAAAGCAGGATGTCGCGATTCCCAGGAAGAGTAACAAGTGATGGATGGGTTGCCATGTTAGGACCATCAGGAGGAATGCATTTGGCGTTATTCTGGGCTATTTTCGTTAACAGGTTCTGTTAGGAGAAGAATTTCCATATGGACAAGCTGAAACATCACAAAAGCTCCTACAAAAGCTACTGTTAGCTATTTCTGCAGTACTTTAGCAGTTTCTGAGAGGTCACTAGGCTTCTATTTACATGGTCATTTGACGTCAGTATAACAATAGGAAACTTTTAGATGGTGAGTAACCACACATACATTTTGCAGCAATGGGTCAGTCATGCTGGCGACGTAAACGCGTGCACTGCTAGACACAGCACGCATGTTCCGCTGGGATCGCTATGAGCAATGCATCCTGTGCTATTCTGGGCAGCATTGGAACAGATGTCTCTAGAGCGACCTGTGTCGTTAGTATCCATAGGTAGAGAGGTATCGCACCAGCAATGGTAAAAATGAGCGCGCAGCCCGCAGGCATCTCGCATATGAGGCCAGCGTGAGTGCGCCACCTGGTTTGCATGCCTTGGAGGGGGGCAGTTCACTGATACATCGCAGTTGACAATATTTCGAAATCATTTTTTAAGTGCAGTGAGTGTTTTTGCACTGCATTATTTTCGGCTGTTTAAGTGATGTGAGCGTGTTTGCATTGCATAACACATACATTATTTTTTGACAATTTACGAGTTGTTTTTGTCTCTCCACATCAGTGTACTGTAATATTTCGGTAATTTACGAGTAGTTCGCATGTACGTAAGGGCGAGTGTTTTGTATTATTGTAATATATGAACTACATTAAATCTGTGCGTTAATAAATTGTTCCTAAATAAAGTACACTCCTTCCTCTCTCCAGCTGCCCAGGACAGGCGGAGTCTTTTCCCGCCATTTTCCACTCCAGACAGCCATATTGGATTACATCAGGGAAGGATTGACCATGCTCTCTGGTGGTGATGCTGTGTACCACATCAGTTGGTCTCCAGAGCTCATGGTGGACACACTGGATAGAGCTAGTGCCTGAAATTGTTTAAATAAACTCTACATGCAAAATAAAGACTTATATCCACCCTATCCATCAGCCCAGCACAGACTGGGTCCTTTTCTCACCAATTCCTAGGAAGAGGTGGTGGTTGGATGACTTAGGTTAGTGGAGGTAGCCCAAGTGAGCTATTTTCCCACCATTTTCTTCGGTTAGTGGAGATAGTCATGGTGTGTTGCATTGTCTTGCTGGAATTTGAACTTCCCACCATTATCTGGGGAAAGAAGGAGGAGGAGAGGTGGTTAAGTTAGTGGAGGTAGCCCAATTGACCTATTTTCCTGACAAAATTTGAACTTTCCATGATGACGTCATTGTGATTTTGCCTTATCTATCGCCGCCATCTTAGATCTTCCATCTTGAATAAATTTGGCAAGAATGGAGAGTAGAGTGACACATACTTTCTAGTTTATAAAATTATGGAGCCAGTGCTCCTAATTGTGTTCAAGGTAGCCATTTTTTGCAGAATATGCTACATTTACGAAAGAACCCTTCTCTACAGGATATATGAATACAGTTGCTCGAAAAGAGTTGACTTAATTACATATTATCTTTACGACAGGCAACTGATTACTTAGACATGTTTTGGTCTGTTGATCAGTTTGTTGCCTATTTTGATGTATACATCGAAAAAAAAGATTTATTATTTTTTTTAATCTTTTTTTTACGAAAGCTGCAACACATTCATTTATGGCGTACAAGAATATTGCTGACTCTAAGTTACATGTTCACAGCTCATGATTTATATCTAAAAATCAAAAGAGCGACTCTGTTTTAACGTGATACTGCTGTACACTGAAAACTCATGAGATAGCGATATGCACATGTACACATGGCGGTTGTATTGCGTTCACAAGGTATAAAAGGGCAATGCAGTGCCGGGACTGTCATTTGTACTCATGTTATTAGTGTGCAAAGGTTTCCGACGTGAATATGGTAGCGCGAAGGGAATTATCAGACTTTTAACACGGAATGGCACTTGGGGCTACACGCATGGGCCATTCCACTTTGGATATCGTTAGGGGATTAATATTCAGAGGTCCACAGTGTCCAGCATTCTGAGCGTGAGCCTCCAGGCAACGATCTGATATGGAACATGTTTCTCGATTTCAGCTTGTGGAAGTAACCATGGAGAGCATACTGAACATGTGTTGGGCCAGTCTCATTGCAATTAGAATCCGATGTCATTTACCTTTTTATCCTGTTTTGGTCCTAGGACCATTAAAACCCGATGTCATTTTGCTTTTTATGAGGCTTTTGACCAGAGGACCGTTAAAAATCGATTTTCCACATCTGATGTTGTACGACCTTGTCGTCGTCGGTGGGTTTACCTAACTAACAATGCCACAACTGTTGACGGCTGAACTCGTGCAGTCATGCACACTGAACAGTATGGTTGATGTAATGAGCAACTCAATCCATAGCCTTTAAATTACGATTCATCTGTCATTTGTAGCCAAGTCTGTTTACCTTGAGATGCTTACAGCGCCATCTATTGGTAAATTTCTGTTAAAAAAGTTATTTTTTCGTTCCATGACGTTTCCCCCAGCGTCAATAATATGCCAACCTGTGTTTCGTGACTTAGCAAGGCAAAGCGACAAGAATAACAAAGTTCTCTCTCTTTGCAGGAATCACAGGGATGTGTGCAAGTATGAGACGTAGTTACTGTGACATATGGACATTTGGACCGGTGCGTGAAACGTGCACAGATAACTCAAGTAGTCAATGCGACCCCTCGTGCTAAGGGAGAAATCCGGGTTCGAGTCCCGTCCCAGCACAAATATTCACTGGTCGCAAATCATTTGTACGTCTGGTGTATAATCATATCTGCAATTTTCGAATATATTCCATCAGTTTAATACACCTGTAGATCGTCAGCAGTGTCTGTTCCTACAGATATGCAAACATGTCTGAAGGATATTGCTATAGACTATGCAGAGTTCAACAATACAGACACTGCCAACCTGTAGTTTTCTAGGTTTTGTATGGAAGGTAGTTAGCTGTTACTTGCTGCCCTCTCGAAAATTGAGTCTGTTAAAACTAAGAGTTGTTACAGCAAAAATATCATCCTTGAAAAAAGAGTGAATAAATACTTACAGTCATTGTTCATCTGCCCAGCTGATAGCTACTGGCATTTCATACTAGTAATCTCACTACAAAATACAGATAACGAATGATGATTCTCATGCAGTCGAATTATAAAAATTAAAATTTCTCAAGAGGTGGGAACTTGCATCCCATTGACCGAAACGTTAGGGGTCCAGGCCACACAGCAACTGGCAGACAGCACAATGACGTCGATGAGCACAGGTAATTCCATCAGCCATGGTGGGATGGGGAGAGGGATGGGGGAATCGAGGTAGTGGGAGGGAGTTCCAGGAAATAAGGGAGGGGAGGGAATTCTGGGAAAGACATTGCGATTCCAGGAATGCACCTGCTGTAAAGCGCTAACATTAGCGATTATTTTTCCAGAACCCGCCGTGCTACCGTACTAGATAGGTCTTCCGAGTCATTTAAAAAAGTTTTAATACTCGTTAAAATAACTAAGTGTTACATTTTAGCTCCAAAACAGCCGGAAAACACGACTGAGACTACAGAAATAGGTAGCATATAGCTTCAAGCTTCAGCATGATATAGAGACGGTTTGCCAGTGTGCTCGCGGATTTGCACAAAATACCCAAATGTTTTTAATACGGGAGTCTTAATTACTGCGTGTGATTTTGTGAACAATTTCTTATCATTGTGAATTATCTGCAGTTTGCCGATAATTATCTCGAACCTTTATTGTAACTTCTACTGAACGGTGATTTCAAGCACTCTGTCCAGTTCTGTTGGAGGAGGACAATTATCGTGCCCTGCTGAGTTGTTTTGGCATCCCCAAATGATCGTTTAATGTTATTGGCCAATGCCATTTAAGCATGTTGTTCCAGTTTATTCGTAGCGATACCAACTTCGTCAAATACGAGTTATTTATGACACTGAGGCCATGTGCCACATACCTTGAGCGGGTACTGTAGTGCTCATAAGCACCCGAACCACATGAATTGTGTTTCGCCAAATCTACGTGCAACCCACACAGCGTAATTGTCTTGCAAGTCCTCTGCCCTCCAGATGGTTCAGATGGCTCTGAGCACTATGAGACTTAACATCTGTGGTCATCAGTCCCCTAGAACTTAGAACTACTTAAACCTAACTAACCTAAGGACACCTCACACACCCATGCCGGAGGCAGGATTCGAACCTGCGACCGTAGCAGTTCCTGACTGAGCGCCTAGAACCGCTAGACCACCGGGGCCGGTCCTCTGCCCTCCTTTCGGCACAGTGCTTTGAATACACAAAATGGTTACCATAGGAGACCACTTAAGAAACGGCTCTTTATTACTGCCAGTAGTAGAATAAATAATTCCGTACTCAGGGAATGTGCTTAGGGGGAACAGATGTAGGAATCCTGCATCGCCGATAATGGCAAGGTCCTATTGGAGGTGGTTTGCCGTTGCTTTCCTCCGACCTGTTATGAGGTGTCGACTGTATATCTCTGTCGTGTGGATGACTGTGATGAGTGCTTGCGCAGTGTAGCTTTGGGTTCGAGTAGTTATGGATGAAGGGAAGGAATAGTATGGAACACGGTGCCGGCAACAAGTTTATTCCTCCCGACAAGCACCATGTTTGCCACCGAGCTTTAAGTCCCCATCTGACGGACAAACTACCATCAACATTCCCTCACTTCATCGAACACTGCAGAAAGGGACAATGGTGCAGAAAATTTTGATCAGAAATACTATGTCACCACCTCTCGTATCCTTGCCAGCCAAATACTGGCTGAGTAAATGTCATCTACCACCAGGATTCGAACCTGCTTATCTCTGAGTCGATCGCCATCCCCCAAAGGCGCACGTTAGCGACCTTTTTCTTCTCTTAACCGCTTTTTTTCTTTAGGTATTGAGCAAGGGGCAGAGTGGGCGGGGGACTTGCTTTGTGGCCTGGCCACGGTGTCCCCGTTTCCTGACAGGGGAAGGGAGAGGGAGCGGGAAGGAAATCGTTGTACATTTATTTATTTTTTTGTTTATTTATTTTCTAAATTTTAATATCATAGGAAAAGTCAATCACGTATTGATAAGAAAGGAAAATAATGTTCGACCGAAGTGATGTACTCGTCACTTCACGGTGAGGAATATCGTAGACGGGGAAACTAGATAAACCTGGACTCCCCACCATTCCGTTGAGTCATGAAACATACTGCCTCGAAAGTTTGTAAAGTGTGTTTTGTATTTTGAGTGACGTCAGATTATCTCATGTTGCTCTAGTAGATAGAGCCAATAGTCCATGTCCGATATCGCGGTCCGCGTGACTACGTAGTGCGATGCGTGTCCTCCAATCCAGCGGATTGCCGACGTTTTCTGTGAGGAGAAAATGACCGCGTCCGGGAAAAATAAAGCTTGCGACGCGATCGTGGAGTTATCAGTGCATTGGAGGAGTGCCATGATGGGTTGCGTTAGCCGCCAAACATCCTTCGCCTCACCGTACTGCAGACAATGTTCGTCGGTGTCCTGCTTGCCTTATATATGGCAGAGTGGGGATTCTACCACGTGAATGTCGTACAATTGTCGGCGGGTGACTCTCTTGCGATTTGTTAATGTATATAGTCTATTCCACCTTTGGAGCAGGTCGTGGCTTCGGAGTGAATTGTTGCGTATGTACAGTCGGTCGTGCTGGAGCAGTCGCGGTAGATCGCCGCCACTGATCGTCGCAGCGATCGGGTGAACAAAACTCCTAAGTGTCGTATGATGACCACAGTCGTAAAAGGACTGTGCAGAGCATCTAGCCCCTGTCCGACGTGCATAATCTTGATTTTATTCACGTTCTCTCTGATAGCTGCCGCCACGCCGTATGTAATAAGATGGGAAACCATCTCACGTACTTCGTTCTCCAACCGGACGAGTATCATAAAGTCGTCAGCATAGGCGCGACAGGTGAAGGAACTCTACGGAGTAGGATGCCTGTAAGAGTCCGTCGAAGAGCCTGCATCAGTGGTTCGAGCGCTATTGCAAACAGCACCATCGACAAGGGACATCGTTGCCTAACTCAGTTGGAAACAGGAATCGTTCCTACCTCCCTGCCATTGACTCTCACCGTCGAAGGAGCGTCTCGAAGGAGGCGCATAAGGGCGGTGATGAACTCCTGAGGTATCGCCATGCGCCGCATGATCGAGTCAAGAAAATTATGGTTGATCCTGTGAAAGGCACGATCAGAACCCATTGATACGAAAGCCGCTCCCATGCGACATGCTTTCATCGGGGGAATAATGTCACAGTATGGAGTGGATGTTGCTCCGAACCCCTAAACAAGACTGGTCTGATGGTAATGTCTTCGGTATCACAGTCTTGAGCCTTGCCTCCAACAATCGCGCAAAGATCTTGTAGTGAGTATTGAGCATTGTGAGTGGTCTAAATTGATGGGCGCTGATACTCCCTGCCGATTTCGGAATTGGTACAAGCATTGCCACCATGAATTGCGACTGGAAGTCCGTATCAGGGCGCAATAGCCCATTGGGACATCATTCGATCTGCAAATTCTCGATATAATTCGAGTGTCAACGTATTTGGCCCAGGGGATTTGTGCACCAAACCCTTCGTGAGTGTCATGAATGTCATCAGTATGTCATCTTCCGTTATGGGCTCCAATAACACCTCTGCATCCCTAACATGTCTTCACCTTTCCGATCGTCCGTCGGCGTCCTGTTGAAAAGGAGGCGGTAAGCTCCAAAATCCAACAGCAATGCCCTGTTTTGACGTCAAGGGCCGATCGTCCCCATCATGGAACACAGTGATATAGCACTCGCGATTACGTGAATGTCCTCTGGACGCGTGACACATGGAGATACATTCTCCATCGACGTTGTGCAAGCACCGAGCACAGATCAAAAGTCCCTCCAATCGACGTCCTGTGATCGACCAAATTCTCCCCTGTACGCGACGGGCGTCCGCTTGACGTTCTAGCGATGGGGCCCTGGAGGACAGGTTACAGAGCACCAGGTAGTAACATTCAAGTGTATCTCGGAGCCATCTCGTTTTTTCCTTGCCATAGGATTATGAGAGCTCTTCGTATTGCCAGTTTTTCACATTGTTGCTGTTCTGACATAAACCACAAGCGCTGGAACGAAGAAGAAGATCGCAAGACCAGAGAAGGTGGTGAAACGACGTCAGCCAATAGCGCACTGACCAGGACGTCACCACAATAGGAGCGGCATCTAGCCGAAGTGAATATAAGCGCCGCTCCTGTGAGCCTCGGCCGGACTTTGGTGCTCAGTAGTGGACAGTATTTGCAGAGTTGTAGCACGGCCTAGCAGAGAGTGCTAGTAGTGATCCACAAACTGTGTCAAACTTGCATGAACATTACATATAGCAAAGTACTCGGATTTATGTTGCATGACGCCCATCGCTAGTGACACCACTGTGATTGAAAATGAAGTATTGTCAATCTGCTTTATTGAAATAAAATTACTGTTATTAGCTCGAATTGTCGTATAGCATTCCGAGAACACAGAATCCCTTAGGCACCATGTACGAGACCAGTGGGCAAGACCCCACATTTGGCGACGAGTTCTTCCAAACGAACTCCATACCTACGGCGACGGAAAATTTTTTTTTTGTGCCTTAATTCTCTCTAGTCTTTACTTTGCAGGGACGCATATTGTTTTAACAGTTTCTTATCGTTTTTACTAATAAGTTTTTTCAGGTGGGCGTTGCAGAAACTTTCTTTGTACATAATTTTGTCTATTTGTTATATTTGTGTTTTCCAACATGGCCACCGCACCTGTCCCACCCCCTGCTTAGGCCCCACAGCAGCAAGCGTTAGATGCCACACAGCTAATGCACATGTTTCAGTTTCAGACGCAACAGATTTCTGCTCTACTCAAAACAATCCAGCAGCTTCTGGCCAACGCTGCGCGCCCGATGGAACAAGCACCGCCTACTGCAACTGCTATACCACCTTTTCGACAGTTTTGTGACCAAGAAGAGAAATGGTGCGAATTATTGTCACAGTTCGAGCCACATTTTCTAGTTGACAATATACAGGTACTCTGAAACTTCCTTATCTATTTTCAACGGTAGGAAGTGCAATGTTCCGCCTAATCACAAATCTTTATTCTAAAACCTCTCTGAATGAACTTAGTTACGACCATTAGTCGCTTCGCTAACTAACTATTAATGACCAACAAGTGAATGTGGTAGCAGCTAGGTATCAATTCTTTAATTGCAAAAAACGGGCAAAGCAAACTTATTGGGAGTGGATGACAGATTTGTAGGGTATCACAAGGAAACGCAAATTCAAATGTGCTTGCGGTGCTGTATATTCCGATGTTATGTTGGACAATGCGATCGTGTACAATGTACATGACGTCAAACTCAGAGAACAGCGTTTGAAACAGTCAGATCCATCATTTCAGAAGGTAGTTCAAGTATTAAATAAGTAGGATTCTGGTGCCCTGGCGGCTGATAAATTTAAGCAGCCAGCTATTTGTTGGATTGAGTCCCTTGATTGCGATCGCCCATTCTGCACCAGCCGCTAGCGCTAGCCACGCTGAATAAACAACGTTACACCGCGCGTCAGCAGTTCGACTAACAGGAGGCTACACAGGCGAACAGAATTAAGTCATGCTCTCGGTGTTATTCACGGCACAAACGCCAAGACTGCCCCTCCCGACAAGCTCAGTGTTACGATTGTGGTAGGAAAGGACATGTACGATCTGTATGTTTGCAACGGAACAAACATAAGAATTCGGCCCACTCACAAAACTCTCATCACAAGGCCAATTTCATTAATGCAGTATATTCAAAGTCTGCAGTGGGCATTAGGAAAACTAGCAAGGGTGCAGTTCCATCAGTTAAATGCCATTTAAAATAAGTTTTTGTTCATTTTCTTATTTGTGGGAAATGTGGGAACTTTGAGTTGGACACAGGTGCCTCTGTCACATTTCTAAGTCATCACACCGTATGAACTTTTAGGCTCCCCACGCCTGTCTAAAACTAGCACGCAACTGGCGTGCTTATAATGGAAAAGACGCCCCCTTTCTCGGAACTTATGCTTTACCTGCTATGTATTGCTCACACACACGAACAGTGACCTTTACGGTGCTGCAATCACGTGAGTGTGAGAAAATAATTTGTCTTGATTGCTTTGATTTGTTTGGCTTTAATATTTGGGACAACGTGTTGTCAATGTCTGTTTTCAATGCAAAAAGACAATGGAGCTAGCTTGCTAAAAGAATTCCCGGAACTCTTTTCTGAAGGTTTAGGCAAGGCTAACAATTTTGTTGCCCATATTACTCTGAAAGACAATGCTCAGCCAAAATTCTGCCTGGCCAGAACTGCTCCCATTGTATTATGGGACAAAGTCGCTGCTGAACTTAAAGAATTGCAAGATAGCGGAGCTATTGCGCCCGTACAAGCTGGTCAGATGGTTCAAATGGCTCTGAGCACTATGGGATTTAACATCTGAGGTCACCAGTCACCTAGAACTTAGAACTACTTAAACCTAACTAAACTAAGCACGTCACACACACCCTTGCCTTAGGCAGGATCCGAACCTGCGACAGTAGCAGCAGTTCCGGACTAAAGCGCCTAGAACCACTCGGCCATACCGGCCGGCTACAAGATGATCAATGGGCAAGGACACTGGTTTCGCTACCCAAACCTTCAGGTCGCAGTCTCCTCTGTGTTGACTTTACGTCTAGTGTCAACCCACACACTATCATTGATACTTATCCATTGCCACGCCCAGAAGGCGATTTGCGAGGCACATATCTTCAAATATCGCTCGATGGAGACTCTCGAGAAGTGTGTTTAGTAAATACTCATTGGGCTTGTTTGCCTTTTGACAGTGCTTCCGCACCCGCCATTTTCCAGCGGTATTTGGAGCAGCTGACTGCACAAGTTCCAAAATGTACAAACTATTTGGACGAGCTTGTAGTAGCAGGTCGTACACCTGAAAAACATATTGCAAATTTAAGTGCCTCGTTTCGTGTGTTATCTGATGCAGGGCTAAAGTGAACACTGGACAAGTGTGATTTTTTTTAAAACATGAGTTGCAATATCTTGGTCATGTCATAAACAGTCAAGGTGTACATCCTGTTCAGTACCATTTGTTAGCCATACGATAATTCCCAGTTCCTTGCTATATCACAGAATTGCAGTCAGTTTTAGGGAAAATGAACTATTATATTCGGTTCATACGGAATGCTATGCTAATTGTGGCTCCATTGCATCGCTTGCGTCGCAAGAATGTCCCCTCTGTTAGCACAGATGACTGCCAAGTAGCTTTTCAAAAACTTAAAGAAGCATTGCTCAGTGATCGATGCTCAGTTCATTCTGATCCTGAAAAACCAGATGTATTGCAAGTTGATGCTTCCTTTTACGGAATTGGTCCAGTGCTTTCGCACAGTTTTGGTGATAAAGGCAGACTTATTGCTTTCGCATCAAAAGTGTTCTCCAAAGCGCAATGTAACAAATTGAAAAAGAGGCTTTGGCTATTGTGTATGGTGTCACCAAATTCCACCGCTATTTCTTTGGCAGAAAATTCTACTCACTAACGGATCACAAGCCTTTGCAGTCCTTATTTCATCCGACGAAACCGTTCCTGTACGAACTGCCCAAAAATGGCAAAGATGGGCTTCGTTGTGTCTCAATACCAGTACGAGATTCTGTATCGTCCGACAGCTAAACATGGTAATGCGGACGCACTTTCATTTCTTCTGGGTGGCCCTGATACAGACTTTGACGCTTCTGCTGCATCTTGTTGTCACATCGATGCTCAAGATTCTGAATTGCTTCAATCTTTTTCCGTTGAACTATAAGATGATTGCACAGGCCACGGAAGCTGATCCAGATTTGAACATTTTGATAATATACATTCGCACGTCTTGTCCTCGTTCCTTGCATAGCATAAAGCAATCTTTAGTGCGCCGATACTTTGCATGTCGGCATAGCCTCCCTGTACTGAAGACTGTGATTATTGTTCAAAATGACAGTGGAAAGTTACGTGCGTTGATCCCTAAAGCTTTCAAAAAAGAAGTGTTGCAGTTATTTCACCAAGAAAACTAGGGGATTGTTCGCACGAAACAGTTAGCGCGTCAGCACTGTACTTGGCAGAGTATGGATGCCCAATAGAACAGATGATGGCACAGTGTAACGCATGTGCGGAAAATTAGTCTCCTCCGCCACAAAAATTCTCTGCTTGGCTGATGTCGCAATCGCCATGGCAACATGTCCACATAGATTTTGCGGGATCCATTTGGAAGACTGGTTGGTTGATTGTGATTGACTCATAGAGAAAGTTCCCTTTAGCTGTGCCAATGCACTCGCCAACGTCACGTTGCACAATTCAGTCGTTGTCACCGATTTTTTGCCTGTTACATTTACCTGAAGTAATAGTGTCAGACAACGGACCTCAATACATGTCAAAAGAATTTGAAACATTCTGTGAACGCAGCAGCATATAGCATGTAACTAGTGCACTGTTCCGTCCACAGTCAAACGGCGAAGCGAAACGTTTTGGCAGAACATTCAAGCAGCAGATGGCCGAACTTCGCTCCGCACATACCAGGGAACAAGCATTGCAACTGTTCCTCGCCTCACATCGTTTGCACCCACGAGATGGACCATCGCCATCGGAATTGCTTCACGGCCGCCGCCATCGGACACTGCTCCGCCTGCTCCACCCTCCTTAACATCCGGTGCCCAAGAAAGGCCGCAAGTATCGATTAGGGCCGTATGGTATTGTCTTTTTCAGGGTTATTAGCGGCAGTAGACGGTGCGCGCGTGGCGTGACAGTCCGTAGTCTTGACGCTTGCACGTATCTTACTTCAGGTTTGGATGGCTTGCAACTCCGCCATCAAAATCAACTTTGCCTCTGTCATGCACACGATAATCTTTCATTCTCTCTTCCCCCAGATTCACGGGTCCAGAGGACAGCGTGGCCACAGCAGCCAACAGAGAGTGTCATCACGACACCGTAGGATGACCCCATGGAGACGGAGCCTTCGCCTCCTCCGCCTCCTCTCGTCCTACCGATGGTGCTGGACCCGCCCACACCGCAGCAGCCGCCGCATTCATCTGGCTCCTAATAGCAGCAGGAGCTGAACGCGTACCCTTCTGGTCGTTTTCCGCGATACCTTTCCGCCAGAGCGCAGGCCGGATGGCGGGGTAGGGCGGAAGCCTGACGTCCCCAGCAGCCACAGGTTCCGGCCCGACGTTGCGCCCCTCTCCTGCCTCACCCACCGTGAGAAGGTGGTGAAACGACGTCATTCAATAGCGCGCTGACCATGACGTCACCACGATAGGAACGGCATGTAGCCGAAGTGAATATAAGCGCCACTCCTGCCAGTCTCGCCTGGATATCAGTGCTCAGTAGTGGACAGTATTCAGAGTATTAGCACGGCCTTGCAGAGAGTGCTACGATAGCCACTAGTAATGATCCACAAGCTGGGTGTGTCAAACATGCATGAACATTACATATAGCAAAGGACGATCCGTACCTATTGGACGCCGTTTAGCACGGGGTACGCTATGTAATCAAAAGTATCCAGACACATGGCTAAATATGACTTTGAAGTTAATGGCGCCCTCCATCGGCAATTCTGGAATTCGGTATGGTCTTGGCCCATCCTTAGCGTTGATGACAACCACTCTTGCAGGCATATGTTCATTCCCACTACTGTGAAACTCAGAAAATTATGCAAAGAAAAATGCAATTAGCTAGCATCTATGAGGAAAACACAAAGGAAATTTATTAAGTTTCATCTCCATTGTTAAGACTTAACGATACTGGAACGGCAACTGCTAATTATTATGGACATGAAATGAGTTGCAAATTCAAGCGATTAGCAACTGCGAAAAAATGCACCAGAGAAACTATCAACGGAAACTGAAATTCACTTTACTAATTACGATCGCGTTGTGTCGTTTTACCTGTTTATGAATTTGCTATCAACCCTCTATGTTGCACGTGCACTGTCTGTTGCAGCCACAGCAGGGTTTCTACATTCCTGAAGCCACCTGGCGAGCTACAAATTTGGCAATTTTCAACATTTTTAAAAAAATATAGGGTATTGTGTTTCTTTCTGTGTATTATTTCTGTATGAAAAATTTCAGAACAGTATTCGACATGTCGGATTTGACGTTTCCCTTGTGAATTGACTGGAAACGGAAGTACCTAAACTATGGGCCAATGTGATTCATTCGCTTTTCTGTAATAATGATTAGGATGTAAGGCGCAGTTACACATTACATACGGATTGTTGTAACCGCAGAAAAGCCAAGTCAAAATGCCGTTGTTCTCAGACGATACACCAGAAATCATACGGGGAGATAGAGTTAACAGGGGACGCCAGGCGTGTCAGAGGGGTCACAAAAGATAACGACGCAGCCAGATAGCCGAGGCGGCGGTCCAAGCGGCCAGGCAGCTGCGCGTGGTAAGCAAGGAAGCAGACTCAGCTATTAAGATAAACAGTGCGCTCTGGGCAGGTCCCTTAATAAACAATAACTTGCAGTATCAACACTCTTGGCTAGAGGGAGAAGTCTGGGAGCGGAGAGAGAAAGAAAGAGGGCCCTAGGTGGGGACCGCACTACGTCATGAGGAGCCAATGAAGGGCTCAGGACGCAGTGCGTGACCATATAGGGAGAGGCCCCTCTACCCCTCCACCCAGCTTCTGAAGAAAAGTACTGAAGTTAATACTAAAACAATCCCTATTAAGGAAAAGTTGCACTCGACGCTACGTCATGCCAAGCGCTGGCGGGGTCGAAGGGGAAGAGCTAACAAAACTCGGAGGCACGCCGCTCCGGGGATCTCTCTCTCTCTCGGGTTTAGGCAGCGACGGTAGTCAGCGTGAGTAGCAGCCGACTTGGGCTGAGAGCGGGCTGCAGGCAGACAGTTGGAGATAGTCGCCGATGAGCGTTTAGGCAGCGACCGCGGGACTCTGACGTAGGGTGCTAGTGTGGGCAGCAAAGTACTGGAAAGTTCTATCAGGCAGCCAGAACGGTGGAAGTCAGTCACCGTCTCTGTAATGGGCTTGGCTATTCTGTAGGTACAATCACTACGCAGTTAGGGTGATCCGTATTCTTTATGAATAAATTAGAACTTTTATAACGTCCATACGAGTTTACTTCTACCAACATCCTAGCCTTGTACCTTCACACCAGGGAATTTAACATCTTAGCCAGATCAAAAGTCTCCCTCTCAATTTGGTCAACCGGCTAATTCCCGTTTACGAACCGTGTCGCTCAATCCCTCGCAAAACCCACGCTTGGGACGCGACATAAATAAAAGTTTTGGTGCCAGGTGTGGGGTACCACAAAGGCATATAGGCAAAAAGGAGATAGGAGCCAGTAGATTTTGCTACAGCGACTGTGGCAATTAGCAGGAAGTTGTGGCGACTCGCAACTTTCAGCATTAGTAGCCCCACTACGACAGAGTCCAGAGAAGTAGTCCTCGCGGGTGCAGGGCAACGCAGGATAGCGGCAGCACGACGCGGAGCGACAAGGCACAGAGGTGCCTAAGCAGCCAGCGTTCGAGACCGGGGGTCCGGGCCGAGCAGCGGCAGCAGCCGTAGCAGCGGCAGCCGAGGCGAGCGACGGGGTCGGCACAGCCCAGCAGAGCGGCGGCCGACGCATCGCGGCAGCGCGGAACAGCGCGGGCATAGAGAGCACAGAGACAGCGCGGAGCAGCGCGGCACAACGCGGGACAACGCGGATCAGCGGAACAGACGGCGCACCACAAGAGAAGCGGTACATATAAAATTATATTAAGAATTTTGTATCTTGTATTGTAAAGTGCTAACATAGTTAAGTTGGTAAGATGGCCCATACTAACGAAGTTCCGTCATCCTCCAGTAGCGGTAAGATATCAGTGAAAGAAGCCTTGTGTATAGTTCCAAAAGTGTTCGAAGGAAATAAGAGAGATCTTAGGGAGTTTATTGAAAATGTAGACGCTGCATTTGAACTTGTGAAACCGGAGGAACACGAAACGTTACTGAAGTTTGTTAAAGCCAAAATAACCGGAGAGGCCAGATCGAGGCTGCAAGTAAGGGAACGCACGGGGACATGGCAGGAAGTAAAACATGTTCTAGAGGAAAATTATGCGAGTAAGCGTACCATTGACTACTACGCGTGCAAGATATTTCAATCGAGACAGGGACAAGGAGAGCCAATTGCGACATGGGCAAGCCGAATAGATGAAATGCAAAGGGATTTCAGGGAAGAAGTAAGCAGAGTTACGGCTAGGGAGAACTTAAAGGGCGCAATAGAACTGGTTGATTCACTAGGAAGAGCATGCTTTATACAAGGGTTAAGCAATGATAGAATACAGACGATAGTAAGAAGTAGAGGCGATGAAATCACGCTAGCAGCGGCCGTAGAACTAGCATTGCAAGAAGAAAGTGCAATACTGTCAATGAAAGAGCGGGGACTAGCCCCAAGAGTAACTTTCAACCGGGGAAAGGAAACGGTGAAGAATACCAGAGATATTAGAGATTTGAAATGTTTCAATTGTGGATTGAGAGGGCACATGGCAAGCAAGTGTAGAAAGAATAGGCCAGAGGGAAGAGTACGGATAATGACGGGCAAAGAGTTTACGAATTTTTGTTACGGGTGCGACAAGCCAGGACATACAGACGCGGAATGCCGGGTAAGATTAAGAAAAATTCAGCCGATAGATATAAGAGACTTTAGAGGAAATCATAGGGAAGCTGATGGAGGGTTACGAGAGTGGAGGTGCCCACAATGTAATCTACCAGGGAACTGTGGAGTTCCGTGTACGAGGGTAAAAGACGTTGCTTGTTTCAAGTGTAAGCGGCCGGGACATTACGCGAAAGATTGTCACGCAGGGCCCTGGCACGCATGGAGAAAAGGCAGGGTGCCAGTATCGAGCAAAACCGGTAAAGTGGTGCAGGGAAACTAAGAGGCGGCAAGGCCGCACAGTCGGGCCTTGTTGCGATAGGTAAACCCTCAGTTAGGGTAATCGACTGTGCAACAGAAAATGACGTTTTGGTTTTATACTGCATAGAATTAAAAAGATATTTGAAGTTGCTTATAGACACTGGAGCACAGTTGTGTCTGCTCAAGAGAACGAGTATTCCGATAAATAGTACACTTGCAATTAATGAAGCGGAAAGGCTTCGGCTAAAAGGTGTAACCAGTGAGGCCGTCAGCACAATAGGTACGGTACAGGTACACTTAAGTGTGGACGGTTCTGAGCAAGTAGGGCAAAAATTTCACGTGTACGGGAGAGGATTAGATATTCCTTACGACGGACTGATAGGCAGAAATTTCTTGACAGAGCATAGAGTTAAGTTAGACTATGCAGGTAAAATAGTGAGACTAAAAGGGCGAGATATACCCTTAGTAGTAGAGGAAGAGCCAAAGGGACATGAGAACGAACAAGATTCAGAAGTAGGCGGGGAAATAGGGCCCCGAGAGGAAAAAATAATGTTATTAAAGGTGGAAGGAAATGTAAAAAGGGGAATCGGAAAGGAAATGATTATTCCTAGGCAGGAGATTGCACAAGGGGTACATGTACCTGAAGCGTTAGTAAAAGTGCGAAATGGGAAATGCATAGTAAGTGCATTAAACTTGTCAGAAGACAGAGTGCAGTTAGGAAACGTCAGGTTAATGACGGAAGAATTAGAAAAAGTAGGGAAAATACGCGAAGTAAAATGTTGTACTAATGTCATAGGAAAGACAGAAAGTCGTACTAGTGTGTTGCGAAGGCAATTAAGAATGGATCATTTGAACGCTGAAGAGAAAAGCGCTCTAGCAGAGGTTTGCGCGGAATACGGAGATGTATTTCATCTACCAGGGGACAACCTGTCCTATACTTCCGCAGTGAAGCACAGAATACCGATTGCACCGGAACACGCGGGAAAGGTAGTAAACGCTAGACCGTACAGGATCCCGGAAGCGCAAAAGGAAGTGCTAAGGGAGCAAATAGAGCAGATGCTAAGAGATGACATAATTGTCGAGAGTAAGAGCGCTTGGAACGCACCGTTACTGTTAGTTCCAAAGAAGCTAGACGCTAGTGGCAAACAGAAATGGAGAATCGTAGTGGACTACAGACGATTAAATGATATCACTGTAGGCGATGCATTTCCACTACCGAATATCTCCGAGATACTGGATCAGTTAGGGCAAGCTAAGTACTTCTCGACGCTTGACCTCGCAAGCGGGTACCATCAAATATTGACGGACGAGAAGGACAGAGAGAAAACGGCATTTAGCTCAAACTATCAGCATTACGAATACAAACGAATGCCGATGGGACTGAAGGGAGCCCCAGGATGTTTTCAGAGACTGATGAATACAGTCTTGGCAGGTTTACAAGGAGTGAAATGCTTTGTATATCTAGACGACATAGTATGCTATGGGAAAAACCTGCAGGAGCATAACGAAAAGCTCCGGGAAATATTTGACAGGTTGCGAGAGCACAATTTGAAGCTGCAACCAGACAAGTGTGAATTCCTGAGGAAGGAAGTAATCTTCCTAGGTCATTGCATCACTGACAAAGGAATATCACCAGATATGGCGAAGGTGGAGAAGGTGAAGTTCTTCCCACAGCCAAAGACAACTAAGGAACTAAAAGGGTTTCTCGGATTGATAGGTTACTACCGCCGTTTCATTGCTAACTTCAGCAAGATTGCGAAACCTCTCCATGAGCTCTTAAAAAAGGGAGTGGAGTTCCGATGGAGCGAACGTCAGAACAATGCGTTCGAAGAACTAAAAGAGAAATTAATAAACCCTCCGTTACTTCAGTACCCTGACTTTACGAAACCGTTCATCATTACAACGGATGCGAGTAACGCAGCCTTGGGTGCAGTGTTATCGCAAGGTAAGAAGATTGGCGAAAACTTGCCCATCGCATATGCATCCAGAGCATTGAACAAAGCCGAACTAAATTATAGCACAACGGAAAAAGAGTTGTTGGCTATAGTTTACGCAGTAAAACAGTTCAGACCATATGTATATGGCAGAAAGTTCACTGTAGTGACAGACCATAAGCCACTAACGTGGATATTTAGTGTCAAAGATCCGAGTTCTAGACTCCTGAAGTGGAGACTGAAACTCGAGGAGTATGATTATGAAGTAATATACAAGCCAGGAAAGTTAAATAGTAATGCGGATGCGCTGAGTAGAATAAGGCATGAAGGGAAGGAAGACATAGATGCGAAGCAGAAGGTGGAGACAGAGATCTCGGCAGCAAAAGCAAATGGGGAAGAAAGTTCCGTAAACGTGCGGCAAGCACAAGTGTCGAGTGAAATAGAACAGGAAACGGATAGTGGTGAGGAAATTAGTCCCGAAGAAAAAGAAAATATACTAAAGGAAATGCATGACAATCCCTTGGGAGGTCACCAAGGAATGCACAGGACACTCGAAAGAATTAAAGCATACAAGCAGTGGCGCGGAATGAAGCGTGACATTGAAAATTACATTAGGAAATGCCCATCGTGTCAAAAGAATAAAAACACGCAAATGAAAACTAGGATGCCCTTAGAAATTACAGACACAGCAGAAACAGTATTCGGAAAGTGTGCGATGGATATAGTGGGTCCACTACATGTATCTAATACAGGAAAAAGGTACATGTTAACATTCCAAGACGATCTGAGTAAATTTACCTTAGCAATCCCAATTGACAAACAAGATGCCGAAACAGTAGCTGAGGCATTTGTGGAAAACGTAGTATTAAGGTATGGAATTCCATCAGTATTATTAACAGATCAAGGGTCTAACTTTCTGAGTGATGTATTTAAAAGTGTATGTAAATTGTTGAAGGTAAAGCGTATAAATACTACAGCGTACCACCCTGAATCAAATGGTGCACTAGAAAGAAGTCATAGAACTATTGTAGAGTATCTCAGAAACTTTGTAACAGGAGATCAAAGTTCTTGGGACAAATGGGTACCGTAAGCAATTTTTGAGTTCAACACTACACCACACAGCAGCACAGGATACACACCATTTGAATTACTATACGGAAGAAAGGTTAACATACCAGGAGTACTGCCGCAAGAAACACAGCAGGTAAGTTACAATTATGAAATGTATGTAAATAAACTAAGAGCGAGAATGCAGGAAGCCCACAGAGTGGCCAGAGACTCGATTATAAGAAGTAAGAAAATCAGTAATGAACAGTATGACATGAAACAAAATCCAAAAAACTTCAAGGTAGGAGATAAAGTATTACTGCACGATGAGTCGGTGAGACGGGGTAGATCTCGGAAATTAGATTCACAATGGAGAGGTCCATTTGAAGTAGTAAAAGTGGAAGGTCCTAACGTAGTAATAAAAGTTAAAAGAAATAAGGAAACAAAAGTACATGCCAACAGGCTCAAACAATTCTTTTAAATTTCAGGTATGGCACTCAAGTGGCAGGTCGTGAAATTCGTCATAGTGATAACAGCATACTACATCACTGCATCAGAGCATGCAACAAATGAGTACCAAGTGACGCCATTTCCGAGTTCATCAGGACTATATTACGATAATAGAGGACAGGTAGAAATATACAGTACCACATGGAGAATAGTCACATACGTAAATCTAGACATAATAACAGAAAGGTTTCAGAATGCAGAGAGGTATGGTAGGGCAGCGGTACAAAGGTGCCGAGAAACACTAACACAATTAAATGTAGGATTAATAGAATGCAGGGTACTAGACCAACAAGTAACCCATCATGTGGAAAAATCACAGGATTGCAACTTTTAGTACAGCAGCTAACGAAACACGAGACCAGAAGGAAGAGAGGAGTATTCAACTTCGTCGGGCAGGTAAGTAAAATACTGTTCGGGACGTTGGACGAAGCAGATGCAGCATACTATAAGGAAAGAATAGACGCTATGGAGAAAAACTCAGAAGGGTTGTTGAGGCTAACAAAGGAACAGGTGGCAGTGGTAAGAGCCACATTGGCGGGAGTAAACAGGACGGTATATACACTAGAGTCAAATGAGCACGTTCTGAAGACAGGTATGCAAAGACTAGAACGATTCATGAAGGAATACGTGAAGGAAACCGATATAGGGTTTAAACTTGTAGCGTCCTTCGCCACAGTAACAGAGCAAGTATTACAACTATCGGCAGTGTTTGGTCAGATCGAAGAGGAATACGAACAAATGATAAATGCCATTGTAAATGCTCAGAAGGGAATACTACAGCCTCATATAATTAATCCAGTCCAAGTTGTAAAATACCTAAGTTTAATACGGGAAGAACTAAAAGATGTAAAGTTTCCTGTTCCTCTTACGGAGTCCTCAGGTTATCTATTGTTAAGAATAATTGATTTAGATGTTTTCATCTCGGGTAGCATACTAGGATATGTAATTAATATTCCATTAATAAATAATAACAATTTCAATTTGTATAGAGTACTCCCACTACCAAAAGAAATTCCAAACATGAAAGGTAAATATGTGTACATACAGCCAGAGAAAGAATTCTTACTAATAGATGAATCCAAAAGGCAGTACGCGAAACTTTCTGCGGAGGAACTAAAATGCAAGGAGCTAAGTAAAAATAGGAGACTGTGCAAACAAGCATTCGCCTTGCTGTCAACATTCGACCACGAAGAGTGCGAAGCCAAATTGTTGCAACCGGTAAGAGAAATTCCGGAAGATTGTGTGCGAAAAATAGTCGCACTGAATCAGAGCCTTTGGACTCATCTAAACAGTAACGAATGGCTATATGTAGCACCGAAGGAAGAAGGCTTAACAGTATTGTGTGGAAGGGAACCACCAAAGGACCTAGTAATAAAAGGGGTAGGAAAAATTAGTTTTTACAGTAAATATGAGGAGTATGGCACTAGAGTGTTCATACAAACAGATAGAGTGATTCAGAGTAATGTGACGAAGAAAGACATAGTTCGGCAGATCAATCTAGAATTCGATTGTTGCGTGGTAAACAAGGAAAAAAGGAATGTCTCAACGTTAGCATTAGATTTGCCATTGGACCAGGTAATAACACAGTTAGACGACTTGAAAGTCGCAGGAAAAAGACTGGATGATGTCCAGAAGATGGTAGAGAGACAAGAGGAGGAAATGAAGTACTCCAGGTACTTCACACATTACTCCATAACTACGTATGTAGCCATATCAATAGTTATTCTAATCATAATAACATGCTGTTGTAAAAACTGTAAATGTTGTAAAGACTGTTTTAAAAGTATATGGAAATATTTTGAAGACAGTGATTGTTGTGGAAAAGTATGTATAAGAAATACCATAGTGAACCAATACCCAGAGACTAGTTCAGCTAGAAGACACAGTAATAAAGAAACTGAAGAGATAGTAATTTATGAAAGATGTGGAAAAGACCAAGGTGATACGGTCGCTTTCAGAAACAGACGTTAAATAACTGTATTTGAAATGTGTAATTGAAATGTAACTGTATTTGAAATAGATAATTGAAATGTAACTGTATTTGAAATGTGTAATTGAAATGTAACTGTATTTGAAATGTAATTCTAATTGAAATGTGAATGTATGTATCAATGAAAGTGTCTTTTGATTTTAATGCAAATGCTTTTGACATAACTGAATGTTAGGCATGTATAATGTAATTGTATTATTGTGTGTTTAATGAATTTGACTTTACTAAATGAAAATGAAAAATATAACATATCAGATGCTAATGTAAGAAACAAATCTGTAAAGCATGTAATGGAAAAAAAAATAAAAGAGTCACAATTGACGCTACTCTGAGGAGTAACGCCAATTTCCCTGGCGGGGGAGGTGTTGTAACCGCAGAAAAGCCAAGTCTAAATGCAGTTGTTCTCAGACGATACACCAGAAATCATACGGGGAGATAGAGTTAACAGGGGACGCCAGGCGTGTCAGAGGGGTCACAAAAGATAACGACGCAGCCAGATAGCCGAGGCGGCGGTCCAAGCGGCCAGGCAGCTGCGCGTGATAAGCAAGGAAGCAGACTCAGCTATTAAGATAAACAGTGCGCTCTGGGCAGGTCCCTTAATAAACAATAACTTGCAGTATCAACACTCTTGGCTAGAGGGAGAAGTCTGGGAGCGGAGAGAGAAAGAAAGAGGGCCCTAGGTGGGGACCGCACTACGTCATGAGGAGCCAATGAAGGGCTCAGGACGCAGTGCGTGACCATATAGGGAGAGGCCCCTCTACCCCTCCACCCAGCTTCTGAAGAAAAGTACTGAAGTTAATACTAAAACAATCCCTATTAAGGAAAAGTTGCACTCGACGCTACGTCATGCCAAGCGCTGGCGGGGTCGAAGGGGAAGAGCTAACAAAACTCGGAGGCACGCCGCTCCGGGGATCTCTCTCTCTCTCGGGTTTAGGCAGCGACGGTAGTCAGCGTGAGTAGCAGCCGACTTGGGCTGAGGGCGGGCTGCAGGCAGACAGTTGGAGATAGTCGCCGATGAGCGTTTAGGCAGTGACCGCGGGACTCTGACGTAGGGTGCTAGTGTGGGCAGCAAAGTGCTGGAAAGTTCTATCAGGCAGCCAGAACGGTGGAAGTCAGTCACCGTCTCTGTAATGGGCTTGGCTATTCTGTAGGTACAATCACTACGCAGTTAGGGTGATCTGTATTCTTTATGAATAAATTAGAACTTTTATAACGTCCATACGAGTTTACTTCTACCAACATCCTAGCCTTGTACCTTCACACCAGGGAATTTAACATCTTAGCCAGATCAAAAGTCTCCCTCTCAATTAGGTCAACCGGCTAATTCCCGTTTACGAACCGTGTCGCTCAATCCCTCGCAAAACCCACGCTTGGGACGCTACAGGATGCAACGGTTGCAAATCGTACATCATAAATTAAGAGCAGGGGGAATTACTTTGGCAGTCAGCTGTTTTAATATTTTACGCCTTAGGTGAACTATAAAACAGAAACCTCATTCAACAGAAGTGATTCGCTTTCTTAGCATCATCAGTTATATTAATGTTATGAGTAAGTAATATTAATTTTAATATTATATTCTTCAAAATAGTTTTCCTTCAGAATGCTTTCATTGGTTTCACCTGTAATACATAACAACCCAGACGAAAAATCAGCATAGAACTGACTACAAAAGGCAAATATCTATAAAGAAATTTAATAATCTGCGAGTAACATACAGTTTCAGATCATAAAAACAAGCTTTGCAAGGAAATATTGCGCAATGGACGAAAAACAGGACTCAAAAACCCGCGAAGAAAATGAGGCAAGTGAATCAGTACAGTGTATGTCCTATAATTTTAGTTAATGTGAGAGACTATAATACTGATAATTAACTTATTTCTAATGATTATTTGTTGTGTTCAATCAGTTAACGAAAAATGCTATGAATTATGCACTGCACTAATACAAATGAATTACAACAAGCCGTGGTAAAGTTATGACAAACCTCTTCTACAACAAAACAAAGTCCCTGTAACACGAGTGTCTCCAAATCATCACAGACAAGTTAGATAGCACTCATTTTTCGCTTAAAAAAAGTCTATGTGCAGACCATGATCATAATTAAGTAGCGTTACACTACTGTCAAGATAGTATGAAAATGTAGCAGTGGAGGCAGGCACGCAACTAAATCCACTCAAAAAATTATTCAGTCTCACAATTACGTGAATACAATTGTTTCTTCATAAAAATTATCTCGGTGGAAGCAAGAAAAACCGGTGTCAAGAAGCGTGCAAATCTGCAAGTCCTTTACCTACACTTCTACAGGGTACTTTATCAAGATGGAAAGAAAAAATACGAGAGAGAAAATTATAATGGATAAATTCTCTAATGATTTTCTTACTTATTTTGATTTGTGTCGTGTTACTTTGTCCCAGAATAAGTACATACTTAACTCCAGTGAGATTTATAGTAACAGATATCACAGTCTCCCCTTTGAAGGGATAACACTTCGCTGTTCAACTAGAATATAATTGTAACAACATAGCATCCTCTTTGCCCCGTAATGACCAAAAAGGATAATTTGCGACACAAAAGATGAGAGGAGTTGTAGTTTCAGCATGGAACAGGTTTTCTAATATTAATACATCGATACTCTAGGACCCCACAGTACACAGTTGCACCATATTGTTTGATAAATAAATTATTTACAATGTCTGTTGTTCGTTCATATAAGCGTCAATTACTGATGCAACTAAATCCCTTTGGTTGAGAACTGCTGCTGTACGGCATGGAGTTCTAATGAGAGATAAACAAAATCCTTGAGATTCTCGGTAGAAAATATAATGGCAAAAACATGCCCTTTGGTATGAAAGATCTATTATGTAAACGAAATACCCTCAGACTCCAAGATCACTGTCATAGCTCCAATCTCAGAGTGAGAATGTTAGCGAACTGTCAGTCTAATAATTCATGATACAAATTACTGATACGTATTATTTGCAGTATCACCAAAAAACTAGCAGAAGCCGAGCTAAGGGAAGATCAGTTTGGATTCTGGAGCGACGTAGAAACTTATGTGGCAGTACTTGACCTATAGAAAAAATTTGACAATATTGACTGGAAGGCACCCAACCATTATGGAAGTAGCAGGGATCAAATAGGGGAAAGGAAGGTTATTAGAATCTTGTCTAAAAATCAAACTTCAGTAGAGAAAAATGAAGGGGAACTCTAATTGAAAAGGAAGTGACAGACTTTTGTAGTATATTACCGATGTTATTCAATTTGTGCCCCGAGAAACCTATATAGGGTACCAAGAAGAAATTCTGAAACGAAATAGAAATTCAGATACTAGAAATAAACACTTTGAGATTTAGCAGTGACGTTGTAATCCCGTCGGTAACAACAAAAGTCATGGAAAAGTAGTTGAACGGAATGGATAACGAAATTCAGTCGAATTAAACCATGTCATGCTGAGGAAATTACATTACAAAAGGGGCCACCAAAATTAGGAGATTAGTTTTGTTATTTAGGCAGCAAAATAAGAGAAGACGTTCTAAATAGAGACGACAAAAAAGCAGAGTGCTATAGCAAGAAATGCGTTTGTGCGAAAGAGGAACTAATTTACTTCTGAGAGGCATTGAAACGAGGACTACAAACAGGTCATACAAGAATAAAATAGAAGGTTTTTAAATGTGTTACTCCAGAAGAATACTGAAGACTGGAATGGTAAATCTCATAATGAGGATGTATTAAATCGATTTAAGAAGAAAATATACTAACTTTACAAGTTGGCTAAAGGTTTGACAGGACACGTTATGAGGCATCGAGGAATCGTCGATTTGGTAATGGATGGAGGTGTGATGAGTGGGGGCTGGAGGGAATAAGAGCAATGGTGCATGGTGAGAGATGAACGCTGGAATATAGTTAGCAGCTAGATGCACTTTGAAGTAGCTCTGTAGAGATGAAGAGAATGCACATGCGGGATTAGTGCAGAGAGTTGGTCTTTGGACCGATGACGACAACAACAACAACAGCGGCGACAACATAATTCTCAAATGAAGTTTTTTTCCCTCCAGTCTTCTGAATGATAAGATGCAGAGCAACGCAATATTTTCTCCTATATCAACCTCTTCACCTGCACTAAACGTTTTCAGCTGTTTGATACATTAATTCCTATATCTCTCTTCCCCGACAGCTTTTGCCTTCTATGGAATTGTCCAGTATCACGGATGTATTCTCCTGGTACTTTATCACGTGTTCTATCACATTGTTTTAATCAATATTTTACACATATTCCTTTCGTCATCGATTATGCAGCAAACTTTCTCATTTGTTACCTTACTACACACTTCATTTTCATTATTCTTCTGGAAGACAACGCCTTAAACCGATCGACTTTCCTCTTTTCCGGTTTCCATTTGCAAATGTAATAATGTCACAATAATTGTCGAAAATGAATGTTCAAATGTAAAAATATTATAATGAGCCATTCAAATAATTATAATACCTAGGTATTGGTCTGGTACGATGAAATGTTGAGGAGTAGCCCGTAATTCCACTTTCGACTACTGTTTTAGCATTTATAAAGAGACGGTAACTTAAGAAATCGACATAGTGCATCAGAAGTGAGTTGTAGACGGGAATGAGTCTACAAAACTGAATTATACTCTTAGGAACTCTCACTCAGGACATACTAACTTAACGTGGACAGTGAAAGATAGTGGGCCGTAATGTAATTGCTTACCAGATTGTAACATACTGTACATAAGATATGCAGTCATCATAGTGCCACTCATGTATCAGACAATAAGATTTGTTATGCAGTTTGTCTTGGGCACTAAGAAACGAATTACTGTAGTAAGCAACAAACTCCTGAGACGATACAGTCCCGTACAACAAGGAAGAATTGAACTTTGCGCATATCTGCAACGAGTTCTGATTGACAGCCGATACAATCCTCAGCACATGAAACTAACTCAAAATTAACGCCACAACCGAGTCATATTCAGCTAAAAGTGGAGTACTACTCAACGTAGCTGCTGGTTTAGATTTTACACTTCGATAACTCTCATATGAAGTTTCTGATAGCCCAGGGGCTTTGGTAGCATGAAACAATTAGAAACTAAGTAAAGAGCAAAAATTGCTAATTGCAAAGCGACTCATAGATACCTTCCGCCTGGGGGAGCTGCAGGTTTACATGGTCATTCATCAGAAGGGCTTTCACTTTCACCGTCAAAGAAATATCAGCGATTATATTGTAGTCACTATAAGTAGATAACACAACTCGTTTTTATGATTATTGCAGGCTGAATGTAATTTTCACTTAATGAAAACGTATTCAAGACAGTTATCAGCGTTTTGTGTTCTTTTCCTCATTGTCTGATGAGAAATACTTTTCTCTTTTTCTTGACTGAGGTAGGAGTAGAATTTGGGGTGCACATACTTCGTGGGTTCATTTATTTGCCAGTTTCTCGGCCCACATCACTTGCTTGATTAAAAACTTAATGTTATTCGTAGCTTTTAGGATAGCACCCATGAAAATATCCTTAAGAGAAACTGTTTATGAGTTCATAATGATCAAAAGATCAAATATTCTCATGATGTTTACATTACAGGCAATGGTTTTGTGGTTTTTCTGGGAAACAAAAACAAACAAATCACGTCTAACGAATGAGTGTCTCTGTTTGAAGTAAAATTAAAAAAAATATTACATTAACTGAAAAATACGGCACTCAAATGATTCCCCCTGTTCTTCATTAACGGTGTACTAGTGGCAGTCGGTGCATCTGGATATTATTCACAATCACGCTTCAGACCATGGTCATAATTACAGAAATGCTAATAAATCTCATTGGGTTAAAACCGTAGGCTCTGAGGCTCCCAGTCAACGCGAAAGCAGTCGGCAACGCTGTTGTTAGCCAACTCAGCATATCGGCTGAGCAAACTTATTCATACTGTTGCTAGTGTGACTGATAATTGGAAACATTATGGAATATATTTGGCAATTACTCGACCGTCAGTTTACTTTCTGGAGTGCTTCAGAACTGTGCTACTGAATTCACTTTTTACTTCCTTGCTACCCCCAGTAAATACGTTCAATAATTCTCACTCAACGTGTAACAGTGGATATCTAACTTAGTATTTGATTCCCAGAAGATTGTTACACACAACAACTATAACTAGTCTCACATTTAACATTGCTGTACAATAAGAATGTACTTGAAGAAGTACTGGCTCACTAGAGCTAAGTGGTAAACCAGCCTCTTAGCGAAGGGATGATGCATTAGGTCAAGGATCTAATCTCAATAGAGATCTAGACTATATGTCTGCTTCTTACTTCTTCTCTTACTGAGTTAGAGCTTCTAGATCGAAAAAAGAAGCCACTCCTAACTTCTACTTCTGCAGTCTTATAATAATCTCGATTTAGTACCCCCTAGACCTAAAGGTGAAAAATTTAATAAGTTGTAGCACTAAACAACCGCTACAACGTAAATATTTCTGCTTATATCGACGAACTGTTCACTTTTTTCTAAATACACAATTCAGGTGATTATGTCTGGTACTGAATCACTAGTTCACTGGATTTCACTTTGGGTTTACTTCTAGTGCCAGGTTTATATATTTTCATGGTGATCCCGAAATACTTCTTGGGTAGGACACAAGCTGTACTGGGGTCAAAGCAAATAGTATCTTGCTATTGCATCATGTTTTGAACACTCTAGTATTCGAAATAGTATTTGCTATAATAAATTAGATTTTTGTCGTATTGTTGTTGCGGAAAACTGTAATTAATTAATTTGTATCAGAAGAGTGCATATTTTCGTAGCGCTTCTCTTTGCTTTATTCAGTATAAAAGAAATACATATATTACATCACATTAACTAAACGAGTTTGAAGATGCTCAGGCAGGTTTTGGATTCCACGACTGTAGAAAGCTACTAGTTCGGAGACGTAGATAGCACGAATCAATTTTTAAAGTGCATTCATTTTCTTCCACAAAGAATTTCTTTTGATGGCTGTTTGATAAGATTGGAGAAAGGTAAACGTTTGACAAGAAAAACGAGAACAGTGGGGACTGCCTTCTAACCAAGATCCTCGACAGGTTTTTTTGCGAAATCACCAGAGTGTAGACGGGCGTTGCGATACAATAACAACGCTTGTTGCTGTTTCCTTGGTCACTTTTCCTATGTTATAACCGTAAGGAGTTCAGTTTTTGGCAACAGTTTGCTACACTCTCCTGGTGCCTCCTTCGTTAAGACAAAATCATCAGCCGAACGTTTTTTAGTTCAGAAGCCTGTTGGAATGATTCTAGCTTTATATGCAAAAGGTTTGGGTTTCGATTTTCACATCAGGCAACAATTTTTAAATAGCACAAGCATACTCTCGTTACCTCTGGTGACGCCAATTTAACAATGGAGAGTTGCACTGTGTTTCGAAATCTAAATTAAACATGATGTTCTCTCGCTGCTTGCAGGAGGAGAGTCGGTGCAGGTGCTAGAGTCAGCGTTGTGGGTAGCTGAACCTCTGTCACCAGTAAGCTTCCTTACACCAGAAACGTTATCGTTACAGCGTGGAACCGGTGTTAGAAATACGTATGAAAAGTCCGCTCGCAGCACCATAGTTGGGGGATGTGGGTTAATTGTCGTCGGTTTCCACATTGAGGCGACAGAAGTCATGGGATACCTCCTAACATCCCGTTGGACCTCCTTTTGCCCGGCGTAGAGCAGCAACTCGGCGTAGCATGGACTCATTAAGCCGTTGGAAGTTAACTGCAGAAATGCTGCCTCTATAGCTGTCCGTAATTGCGAAAGTGTTGCCGGTGCAGGATTTTTTGCACGAATTCACCTCTCGATTACATCCCATAACTTTTCGATTGGATTCATGTCGGGGGATCTGAGTGGCCAAATCATTCGCTCCAACTGTCCAGAATGTCCTTCAAATCAATTGCAAGCAATTGTGGTTCGGTGATATGGCGCAGTGTGAACAATAAAAATTCCATCTTTCCTTGGGAACTTGAAGTCCGCGAATGCCTGCAACTGTTCTACCAGTAGCTGAACATAAAAATTTCCAGTCAATGATCGATTCAACTGGACCAGAGTACACAGTCCATTCCATGTAAACGAAGCCCACACCATTATGAGGCCACTATCAGCTTGTGCAGTGCGCTGTTGAAAACCTGGGTCCATGGCATCGTGTGGTCTGTACCACACTCAGACCTTACCATCAGCTGTCACCAACTGAAATTAGACTCATCTGACTAGGTCACGGTTTTCCAGTCGTCTAGGGTCCAACCGATATGATCACGAGTCCAGGAGAGGCACTGCATGCGATGTCATGCTGCTAGAAAGGGACTCACATCGGTCGTCTGCTGTTATTGCTCATTAACGCTAAATTGTGCCGCCATTTCCTATGGGATATGTTCATCGTATGTCCCACATTAATTTTCAGGGCTATTTCACGCAGTGCTGCTTGTCTGTTAGCACCACTGTGTTGTCCGTAGTGTGAGAGGTAGTGCCTGAAATTTGGTATTGTCAGCAACTCTTGACACTGTGGGTCTCGGAATATCGAAATCCCTAATGTCTCATATGTGTAGCCCCAACTACCGTTACGCGTTCAAAGTCTGTTAATGGCCATCGTACAACCATAGATGCATCTTTACCCCATGACTATTTTCTCCTCAGTTTATTTTAGCTAGGAACATGGGGCAAAAGGCTTGTAGCTTATCCTGGACTAGTGACCGATCGAACATGTCTTACTGCAGCTATATTACAGTATAGTAAGTAAGGTAAGCGACGAAGTAAGTAAAGTAAGCGACGTACCGGAGCTAGCGTGCACGTAAATTGTGAGAGTTGGTAATTGCTCTTTCAAAAGGTTTTCATTGGGCTGGAATTAATACTCAGCTAAAGGCACCATTTGTATATGCACAGGTTTTATTTTACGTGCAAAAACCGTCCCCCCCCCCCCACTCGTATTTCACATGCAAAAACAGTCACTCTTAAATAACCCCGGTATGGAGCGCGTGTATCGAATCTTGGTCCAAGGTAAGTTTTAATCATATGAGAAAATCTTGCTTCCCTTGGATTTTACGCGCTGAAAACATGTTTCTCTCGGAGGTTTGTGTAGTGCACCACTTCCATACTTTAAACTTGTATGAATCAGTTCAAATTTTGCATGAAGGCAAATTAATGAAGGAATTTAAAATGAAATTCATTTTATCCAATAAAATATATCCATTGTCGTGATACGATTATTTAAAGTCGAGCCAAGTGTAGCACGTAAAACTCGTTCTTATGTCAGCTGAATGCGTGGAAGCGGTTTAAAGTGAATTAGTAAATAAAAAACGCATTCCTACGACAAAGTTGAAAACTATCGTTCAAAAATCTATCTTCATTCGGATTATACGTGAAAAACATACGTTTTTTGCGAGTTTTATTTACCGGTGTCACGTCAGTGTTTAAACCTGTGTAAATCTGTTGAAATTTTGTAAGAAGGTAGACAGATAGTTTTAATTAATTGTAGTCCTGTTACTTTGTGAAAAGTTTATACGTTGCCACGGTATATTAGTCTAAAGTTACACAGAAAATGTCCGTAAAATCCGGTTTTATGCTAATCGCACGTGTCGAGACGGTTTCAAGTGATACAGATAATAATAAAAAATATATTATTACGGTGATTATAAGTAGCGTTTGCAAATATCTTTCATCATTCGGCTTTTACATGCTTAAAATCGCGCGTTGGCATGTGAAACTCTATTTGGTAGAAACGCGTTGCGCTTTAAGCGCTATATTTGGCTTTAATTTTTTTTTAAAAAACTGGTTACTGCAGTTGATTAACATTCCGTTGTTTATAAGTTAAAGATTTTGTAGTGAATAATTCCATGTAAGTTGCAGATGGTTTAATTAGTACTCCTCCTTCTTTCCTACAAGCTGGTTTCGGTTGTAGCGCCATCCTCAAGTAAACCTATAGATGTTACACTGGGTGAATATACTTACGTTCACGAAAGTTTGAAAGGAAGGTTGGTTTGCATAGATAGTTACATCTAGTTGAAATTGATGCCCATATTGTGTGAATGAGTAAATTGTCGACTGTCTATTTGTTGCCAGACCGCTGTACTAACGTTAAGTTTTGTTTGTATAGAATGTTTTCGCGAAGTACTTTTAATAGTTTAAATGACGGTTTATTCCTGTTCACGCTTCATGTTTACAACATAGTCTTTGCTAGTCAGTGAAGATAGTTACATTTCATTGCTATTATAATTTGTTATCGTTTGTATCTATGATTACTTTTAATTTTTTGTTTACTGTGATTTTTATCCGTTCTCGTTTTCCAAAGCGTCAATAAAATGTTCTAAATAATTTTTGTGTTTGAAATCGATTTGTTCGTTATGGATATCGTTTGGATAATTGGTATGCCCTTTGGTATTTTGTGTAGAACCTGTAATGTTCTGCATTGTGGTTTTGGCTTTTGGGATGCTGATGAAAGCTTGATTGGTTGCAGTAGCAATGTCTTGTGTGTTCTTTGATCTAATGTTAAAATTCCTTCTTGTCTGACTGATATAGAATCATGTGCAGTCATTACACGAAATTTTGTGTATGCCTCGGTTGGCACTAATTGGGATTTTGGATTTTAGATTGTTGTTTGTTGGGAAAGTTAGTTTTATGATTGTTTTGTTTAAGATTTGTTTCATGTTATTCTGTGGAAGAAATATCGAATAAAATCAAACAAACTTTAAGCAAAACAACAACGTGCGCTGTCTGCAGCTCATACAAAACAAAGTACTCGAAATCATGAGCAATGCTCCACGATACAAACGCATCTCGGACCTTCACCAGGAATACCGACTTGAGTCTCTCACGGAAGTAATCTACCTACTCACCATGAGACTATATAGAAACTCCAGACATTCGTAGAACCCGTTTATTCTGAATCTGGAAAACTACGACCACAACCATAGATGGATGCATAAAAGACCAAAAGACATACTTGTAAGGACCTAACATCTATGGCCAATCACACGCAAACACAACGGAACAGGTGAGCCCCTGTTAATCAGACGTCATTACTGGATATCCAGCTGGAACACACTGTCGAATAACTGGCACCACGGAGGGACGTCTTACCCTACACTGCATGCAGACAAGCTCCACACACCCTCCACACAGTGAGATGATCTATGGCCGATCTCCCACTACTATATAACGATCTTGATTGTTCCAGGAATGTAGCGGCTGCAGCAACTGGGATACATCGCCATCGCTTGCCACGGTAATGATGCACGATACCCATACTAACAAATACAACCTTTCATGAACTATCGCAGCTAGGTAAGCCACTACTGCTCTTACAACCCATCCCACTGTCGCAGAGGTTTTTTTCCCACGGCACGAGCCTTGGCACTATTCTCCCTCTGCTCTTCAAATCGCTACCCTTACTTGCGTTTCGTCCACTATCTATCACCTGAAGGACCGTGTCAATGCGTAGTCTTACTCAGACGCACGGATAACATCATAGCCCAGCATCCTGTGATCCACCTATTAGATAACTAACACGTTGACAGAGGTGATAGTAGAACTTTTCGTCTGGTCACCAAGTTGGTGTGGGAGTGGAGGGGCCCCATCTCTATTTAAAAATTTAAAAGCAAAACGACCATAAAACTAGCTTTCCGAAAAAATAAAAATTGAAAAATGAAAATTCGATCTTGAAGAACCGAAATCCAAATTTTTGCCCACTCAGGCACATAAAAAATTTCGTGTAACGTCTTCGCAAGATTCTATATCGGTCAAACAGGAAGAAATATTAAGATTAGAATCAAAGAACACACAAGACATTGCGAGTGCAATCAATCAAACTTTTATCAGCATCTTAAAAACCAAAACCACAAAGCGGGACATATCGGAAATACATGACAGGCTCTACACAGAATACCAAATGAACATACCAAGGACATCTTAGAGGAGTTAGAAATATATACCCATACAAAAAATTACCGAAACGATATCCTTAACGAGTGAATAGATCTCAAACACAAAAATAATTTAGAAAATTTTATTGACGTTTTGGAAAACGAAAAAGGGATAAAAATCATAGGAAACAGAAAACTAACGATTGTCTTACATACAAACGATAACAAAACTATAATAGCAATGAACTGCTACTAACATCACCGACTAGCAAAGACTGCATTGTAAACATAAAGCATGAACGAGAGTAAACTGTCATTCCTACTGTCAAAAGCATTTCGTGAAAATATACTATAGAAACAAAACTTACGTCATTAGAGTGGTCTAGCAACAAACAAGTAGTTGACAGTTTACTCTCTGATGTAGTATGGGCATCTATGCAGACTAGATGTACGATTGTTTGCAAACTCTCCTTCCTGTACATCTTTTATAAAAGTAAGTACATGCAACAATTGTAGCACCTACAGGTTGACTTGAGAATGGCGCTATAGCCGGAACAAACTTTTAGTGAAGAAGGAGGGTTACTAATTGAACCATTTGCAGCTTACCTGGAATTACTCACTACAAAATGTCATATTATGAATTCAGCGTGCCCAGCTGAAAAAAAATTACAGATTAAATTCACCGGTGATTTTAAATCATCATAAAATCTTTGGATATGCAGGGATGTACCAAACAAGAATTATGCCCAGTCTTGTGCTGTTTGATGAATCATTTAAAGCTTTACGGATGATCACACAGAAACTTAAAATAACACGAAAATTCCTACAAAAATCTTATACCGAACCAACAGAAAATTTTTTACTGCGTTTCGTTCAAAACGTGCAGTGTTATTTTGTAAAACATTATTTTCGGACAAAACAAGCTCACGTTCGTACATTTTCGTACGGGACTGCACATTTGATAGTGTTTTGTCTTACATACATTGTTTCACAGTCATTCTGCTTATTTCAGCCCATTACTCGGATTGCTTGTTGCAAAATTTCGTGCCAAGATTATTCGTGTGTGTTTTCTAGCAGCGTTTCTTTAGTTTTTAGTTCTTATTATTGTTTAATTTACTAGGTGTAGAGGTATGAAACGGAGATTTCTCTATAGATGGTGCTAGCCGTCAGTGTAGATCCCGTGAGACCGCGTCTGCAGCACCATTTGCTTCCTGTAACGGCTGACAACAAATGTCAACATACAGTTACCCAAGTTCCATATATCGCTATCTGTTTCAAACCCGTAAATATGTCGAGTTTTGTGCCTACGAACTGCGATTTCTGGATAGCATTGGTGTTTTGTTATCATGTGAATAGAACTGCTGCAGAATCGCATCTAATGCTTGTCGAAGCTTGCGGCACTTAGGAAAACCCAGTGATATGAGTGGTTAAAAAAATTCTAAAGTGATGATTTTGACGCGAGAAACGATGAGCTCAGGAAACCACCGAAAGAGTTCGAAGACTATGAAATGCAGGCCGTATTGGATGGAGATGATACTTAGACTCAACAGGAACTTGCGGAATAATTGACTGCCGCGCGTGATTAGCCGAGCGGTCTCAGGCACTGCAGTCGTCGACTGTGCGGCTGGTCCCGGCGAAGGTTAGAGTCCTCCCACGGGCATGGGTGTGTGTGTGTTTGTCCTTAGGATAATTTAGGTTAAGTAGTGTGTAAGCTTAGGGACTGATGACCTTAGCAGTTCAGTCCCATAAGATTTCACACACATTAGAACATTTTTTGAACAATTGACTGTTACACAGAAAGCCGTTTCTCTTCGGTTGGAAGCTATGGGAAAGGTACGGAAAGTGGGAAAATGGGTTCCGCATGAATTGAATGACAAGCACCGTGCAAATCGGAAGACCATTTGTGAAATGCTGCTCGCCAGATACAAGAGAGAGTCTTTTCCCCATCGAATAGTCACAGATGATGAAAAATGGATATATTTTGAGAATAATAAGTGTTGTAAATCATGGGTGAATCCACGCAAACCATCGACATCCACCGCAAGACCAAATCGCTTTGGAAAGAAGACAATGATGTGTGTTTGGCGGGATCAGAAGCGTGCCATCTATTATGAGCTGCTAAAACCTTGTGAAACCGTTAACGCTGATCGCTACCAGCAGCACATGATCTATTTAAACCGAGAATTACGTGAAAAACGACTGGAATATCGGAAAAGGCAGCATAGAATGATATTGCTCCATGATAACGCCCTATCACACACAGCAGACCGGGTCAGGGAAGCGATTGAGGCTTTCAGTTGGGGAATACTAGGGCATGCGGCTTGTTCTCCAGAATTGGCTCCGTCCGATCATCAACTATTGGCATCAGTGGGACACGCTACCGGGGAACAACGCTTCAATTCGTATGAAAATGTACGAAAATGGCTCGTTGACTGGATCGCTTCCAAAGAAGAACTGTTTTTGGCGTGGTATTCATAGCCTGCGACAAACGTATAAATAGCAATGGAGATTATTTTCAATGAAATATTATTTATCAGTTTCAAACAACAGACGTGTAATTATTGCAGCCAAGCTCGGGTTTCATACTTCTACACCTGGTAAATAACCAATGACCGGAATTTTAAGGTAAGAGATAATAATAACGTCTGTGCTTCTCAATAGTTTATTAAGCGTTGCGTGAATCGTTCAGCGTTTATGTAGTGCATGATTAATTTTGCAGAAAACATTTTGTCCTTTTGTTTCAGATGCAGTTTTTCATTTGCAGCAACATTTGCCTAAATTTTCTAAAATTTTTGAAACGATACATTCTTTTAGCTGATAGGTAAGCTAGATTTCTCCACAAACCGATGGGGTTCCCAAATACATTTGGAATATTTTGATCCATCAGGTAACCGGTCAACGGGTTAAATCCTAAGTTAGTTAAATGTACAAATAAATTGTCTGTTAGTCGCATTAATTAAATTGTCAGTTGGTTCTCTTTGTGTCTTAGGACGCTTCTTCTTCCTGATCACCAAATAATTGGATGTCGAAGAGCCAGCGTGTCGTAGTGCATTATTGCCCGTACTTCGTGATTCATTACAAAGATATTTTCACATTTTATAATGACTGATTTCCACTTCGTCTGTGTATTAATTCGTGCCATTTAATCGCATGGTTAGTCACGCGATTCATGTGGCTTAATTTGCAACTACTCTTAAGAAACACAGTAAAGAACAGTATTATGGTGCTGTAAAATTAGGTAAAAGCCTCTTGCCGTCCAGAATCCGTTTGACAAATATTTTATTTATTTATTTAATTTTTTTTTTTGACAGCAGTATGTGGACACGGAGAAATTCACTCAATTTCGTAGGTTTTGAAGCTGCTACTTTACATGAACCAAGTCACCACATCTTTTCTGTCGAACCATTCTAAATTTTTGTTTGCATTGTAAGTTTACCTATGTAACTTAGTCGTACCGTAAGATTATATGTGTAACAAAACCAGTTACACATATTACTATCATAAACTTCAAACAGTATTTAATGTTTCGTTCGGTATCGTGTTTATGATTGCTGTTATTTTGTGCACTGTATTTAGGGTTATATTTCACATGTGTGCACATTCAGTCTGATGATAATATTAAAAGAATGTGTGCAACTATAAAACAAAAAATAATGAAAAAGCAATAACGAAAATAAAGAAAATTTAAAAAAGTTAAATGTTATACACAACAACCTAAAAAAATAATAAATGAAAGAAAATAAAAAATAAAACAAAATCCTCCTGTCTGCGAGAGACTTTGACTTAGTGGTGATGCCTGGGGCTCTGAAAACACAGAAAGCTATAATAGACGGGTTCAATCATACCAAGTAGGTAACTGTAGAGAACACACTAACGATGCCCAGCTCAAGCAACATGGTTTGAAAGACAGTGAATAAGACCTACACCGGATTAGTCGTTGCCCAAGTCAACAAAGATGTACATCTTGCCAAACTAGCCGTTTAACATCAAAATTATTATACAGTAAAAGTTGAGAACTAGAATGAAAACTGCTCCTATCACGACATAAAAAAGTGAATGTATTATAGACAGAGTTTGTGATGTAAAAAAGGGAATTTTCGCCTTATCTAGCCGCTTCAAAGACATTTAAATCAAAAAGTGTTGACGTATTCACGCTTTTTTCGAGTTCATCCTACTTCCCCGCCACAGTGAGTTCTCTTTGCTTTAAAGTGTTGGCATACGTGCATCTTACAATTTATGGGCATACGTCCCTGAACCTGTGCCCAAATTCCAGAAGATTTGCCAACTATAGTAAAAAATATATCATATCATGTAACTGTAGAGGATACATGAAATAGCTAAAAAAGTTTTTCCGGTGGGATAAAATATCTTGTGGCAGTTTTATTTCTGGGGGAGGGGGACGCTGAAACATTTTTTACCTGGGTGGGAAGATTGATTTTTCCCCAAGGGGGCTGGTTTTATCACAAAACCACCCGCTGTTACAAATATGATGAGGGGCATAAGAACAAACAGACAAAAGTTTATGTGATTCTAGAGAGGCGGTTGCACCTGCAATAAGAAGTATCCAAGCATCTGTAATAGGAAGTATCCCACAGAGGGGATTCATGCATCCCAAACTTTAATAACGCACAATGATCGAGTCATGACGGTTTGGCAGAAAATTTGAAAAATGCTAGATATAAATATTAACAATAAAGCCTCGTAACTTAGGTGGAGACAAACGATACCAGCCGCTTTCACTAGTTCGGTTTGGGCCATACAGATAAAGAAACCGCTGATTTCACACCGATAATTGTAAACTAGACGGAAAAGGTGACTCAGTCAAGCACTATCTGTAACCAAAAAGGCTCAGGTGCAGTATATAGAGACAACCCTAGATTAAGCAAGAGAAGAGTTCCAGTAAGCAGCAAGGTTGAATCCTGCAAGCGCCTCGGATGGCCAAAAGCCGATAGCAGAACCTAGGTGAGTGAGCAATATACCCAATTAAGCTGGTACACTAAAAAGGACGTAAGAGGCATCTGAATATACCTGCAACTGTCTTACACGTCCATTGTGACGTGCAACTGAACATAAGAGTTCGATTACAGCGATAAAACGTGGCTCCTGTTCATGATTCGTGGTGTGGAATACAATCATTAGACGTTACTATGTACATGCTCTACTTACTAGAGTGTTAGGGCTTTGTGGCCGTTTGTTCTAGTAATCGGTTACCAATAGCGTGCGGTTACAAGCCTCGTCTTTGTTTTACACGTTCGTTAAGTGTGTCTTTGGAGCAATGTGATAACATATTGTCTCTGCTCTTCGGTATGATCATGTAAACACATGAAGAATCATTACAACAGACCAAAAACCGACGCAGTGTCTCATTTCCTTATCAGCACAATATGTAACTCCTTAACACGACATATGAAACACTTTGTGCTGTCTCCAACCACAGAGACTAAATAAAAATATCAGGTTGACACCGCCATGATCTCTCCCCCTGCACACAACTGTTCACGTGCCTGAGGCGCATCACCTCACATCTCAATTCACCTCTAATCTGATTGTGAGAATGAAACCAAATATGTTGCGATCCACATCGAATTGCGACATATAAACTCATGTCAGAGGTGAGGTCCAAACTTAAAACCCCGCCTAAGAAGTAAGGAGTCTTAGAGTACGGAAGACAGGAATTTCTCCAAGGAGGACTAGCCACGCTAGTCTTAAAACAATTGGCTTGAGCTCTCGAGGTAGTCTCGGTTTAATGTACCGGCAGAGTAATCTATTTTAGTGTACAGCTGAAAGAAGCAAAAAGCAGGCAGAAAACAAATGTCGGAAGATCATTTTGGAAATTAGTTGTAAGATCTTATGTGACCAAACTGCAGAGGTCATCGGACCCTAAGCCTACACACTACTTAACCTAACTTAAACTTACTTACACTATGGACAACACACACACTCATGTTCGAGTTAGGAACTCGAACCTCCGACGGGAGGAGGGGAGATCATTCAGCGTTCCAGTGTCGCAGATTTACGAGACCACCAAGAGCAGCCCGCTGCCGTAAAAGTTGATGAAGAATTTACTGCATTTACGTCACTAAAACCTGAATCAGCAGCACCATCGACTTCCAATGATACACCTGCCAAAACAGTGCCACCCAACTGAGCAACAAACGCAGTGAGTGAATCACAACACATCACATTAATACACTATGTGGTCAAAAGTATCCGGACACATGGCTGAAAATGACTTAGAAGTTCATGGCTCCTTCCATCGGTATTGCTTGAAAATGGTCTTTGCTGTGATAGTGACACGCAAAACAACAAGGAGTGCAAGCCACCTCCATGAAAAACACGGCCACACCATAAAACCACGGCCTCTGAATTTTACTGTTGACACTACACACACTGGCAGATCACGTTCACCGGGCATTCGCCATCCCCACACATTGCCGTCGTATAGCCACATTGTGTACCGTGATTCATCACTCCACACAACGTTTTTCCACTGTTCAATCATCAAATGTTTACGCTCCTTACACTAAGCGATACGTCGTTTGGCATTAACGGCGTGATGTGTGGCTTGTGAGCAGCCGCTCGACCATGTAATCCAAGTTTCCTCGTCTGCCGCCTAACTGTCATAGTACTTGTAGTGGATCCTGATGCAGTCTGGAATTCCTGTGTGATGGTCTAGATAGATAAAAAATGAAATGAGCGTATGGCATAGTTGCCCGGGAGAGCCCTATTAGGGGAAGTTCAGCCGCCAAGTACAAGTCTTACTGCATTCGGTGCCACATCGGACGACTTGCGTGCCAGTGATGGGTATGAAATGATGATGAGGACAACACAACACCCAGTCCATGATCGGAGACAATCTCTGCCCCGGCCGGGAATCGAACCTGGTCCCAGTACATGGGAGGCAAGCATGTTACCACCCAAGTAAGCAGGCGGACGGTCTGGGTAATGTCTGCCTCTTAAACATTACGATTCTCCTCAACCGCCGGCGCTCAGTCAACAGAAGAGGTCGGCCTGTACGATTTTGTGCTGCACGTGTCCTTTCAAGTTTCCACATCACTATCACATCGGAAACAGTGTACCTAGGGTTGTTTAGGAGTGTGGAAATCTCGCGTACAGATATATGACACAAGTGTCACCCAATTACGTAACCACGTTCAAAGTCCGTGAGTTCCGCGGAGCGCCCCACGCTGGTCTCTCACGATATCTAATGACTACTGAGGTCGCTGATACGTTGTACCTGGCAGTAGGTGACAGCACAATGTACCTAATATGAAAAACGTATAATTTTGTGTGTGTCCTGATACTTTTGATTACACAGTGTAAGATCTACATCCTTGAGAAAGCGAGCAATAGGTGACCTAATATCAATCTGGAGGGCAGTGAGCTACCAGCCAGCTGATAGTCTTATCGGATGTATTTATTGCAATTCCGAACTAACACCAAGCCATAATAATAGTGTTCTATGAAAATTTGTTAAAACTAGGATCGTGGAAGCAGCACGAAGTATGCTTTTCGTCTGCAATTTGAACGCACCTTGGCCATATGTGGAAGAAATTCTATTGGAAAACTATGAACCCAATGTGACTTCGGCTTACTATGCCTGTATATTGTTCCCCAGTAGAAATAACAGGGCCGAGAGCATTATTGAATGGCGTTGAGATATAGCAGCAAACTCAATTTAAAGAAACTGTCCATAGACTATTGAGGGAGCCAGACATTCTGGGGAGGCAAGTTCTAATTGGGAAGCTGGTTCAAACAGTATTCGTACAGGAGATCGAAGATGACATGATTAAAACAGATGCGAGAGCAGGGGGAGGAGACTTGGTTTTAGCCCAAGCGGTAGAGCTATCTTTAACATAGGAAACCTTAAGCACCTACTGTACAGAAATATCCGGTGTATCCAATCGCACGAGAGATAACTGTTTCAAATGTAAGCGATGAGATCATGACACAAGGAATTGCATTACGGAGAAACACGGCAAGAAAATAGATAACACGCAGTTGAGGTGAAGTCGAACAGAGAAATGGGTATCCTACACTCATGCTCATAAATTAAGGATAATTGTAGACTGTTGTGCCACTCAACATGGCACTACACAAAACTGCCGCTGATAGCATAGGCACATAGGGAACACACACGACACAGATCTGTAAGTCCACGGGATTGGTGATGAGTTGAGAAAACCGTTCCGAAACACATGTGCTACAAAGGCAACTGCTTCCTGCGCATGTGCCCCGACATATATATGGGATATAATCACCACGCACACGTACACAGGCCGCACGACGAGTTGGCATACTCTGGCTCAGGTGGTCTAACAGCTGCTGGTTTACAGCCCCCCATTCTTGCACCTGTACCTGTCTGAGCTCCTGAACTGTCGTAAGGGTATGAAGACGTGCAGCGATACGTCGACCGAGAGCATCCCAGACGTGCTCGATGGGGTTTGGGTCTGGAGAACAGGCAGGCCACTCCATTCGCCTGATACCTTCTGTTTCTAGGTACTCCTCCACGACGTCATTCCGGTGGGGCCGTGCGTTATCATCCATCAGGAAGAATGTGGGACCAACTGTACCCTTGAAAAGGCGGACATACTGGTGCAAAATGACGTCCCGACACACCTGACCTGTTACAGTGCCTCTGTCAAAGACATGGAGGGATGTACGTGCACCAATCATAATCCCACCCCACAGCATCAAACCACGACCTCCATACACGTCCCTTTCAAGAACATTAAGGGGTTGGTATCTGGTTCCTGGTTCAGCCCAGATGAAAACCTGGCGAGAATCACTGTTCAGACTATACCTGGACTCATCCGTGAACATAACCAGGGACCGCTGTTCCAATGACCATGTACTGTGTTCTTGACACCAGGCATTACGGGTTCTCCTGTGACCAGGGGTCAGTGGAATGCATCTCGCAGGTGCTCGGGCGAATAAACCATGTCTGTTCAGTCGTCTGTAGACACTGTGCTTGGAGACAACCGTTCCAGGCGCTGCGGTAAGGTCCCGCGCAAGGCTATCTGCAGCTCTCCGTGGCCGTCTGCGGGCACTGATGGTGAGATATCGGTGTTCTTGTGGTGTTGTGCACTGTGGACGTTTCGTACTGTAGCGCCTGGACACGTTTCCTGTCTGCTGGAATCGTTGCCATAATCTTGAGATCACACTTTGTGGCACAAGAAGGGCCCGTTCTACGACCTGCTGTGTTTGACCAGTCTCCAGTCGCCCTAGTATTCTATCCTTCATAACGTCATCAATATGTGTTCTTTGAGCCATTCTCAACACACAGTCACCATTAGCACGTCTGAAAACGTATGCACACTTACTCGATGCACCGTTTTCTTACATGCGCTAACACACCTCTGCGTATGTGGACTTCTGCCAGCGCCACCGAGCGACGACCGCAGGTTATACCCTGAGGTGATTTAAACCCGCAAACCGCCCACCAGAGCGTTGTTTCACCATGTACCAGCATTATCCATAATATATGAGCGTGAGTGTTTTTTACGTTACCGCCGAGAGCGGCAACTGAAATATCATCTAGAGGTCACCACAGGGACATTCAGAACATATGACTGACTGTGTGCCGTCTATACAAACTTCTAGGACATTCAGAGCCATGTAATAGGGACGGACTAGAGTTGTAAAACTACCGTTGGCGGTCTCAGTCTAGTGTAAGTAAACGTAAACTACGGTAATCGAGCCTTACCTCACTTCAATCACTTTGTCTGCGTATGTTATCAGTGTCTTAGTTGATTCCGCTAGAAACTAAAGGCGGTGAACCATCTAGAAACGGAGTGAGGATGTATAAAATGCTGCATAATCTACGGAACATTTTTGTTGTACGTAGTTAGCGGCCAGCCTGTTACTCGAAAATAAACATAATTAGTTCCAAAAATATCAATGTTTAATTCAGGTTTTATTGGAAAATTGTTGATTTGTAATGTGAAACAGAAGGCTGTTCTAACAAATATGATAAAATAAGACACAGACTTATCATCTAGCTCTACCAAAGTCAATTTCCAAAAAAAGATAAAATTTTAAAAAATGTTGGGAAACGAAAACATATCTAACATCGCTTCAATACTTCGTGCAACTTAACTAAAATGTATTCCTGTTATTCGTAAACTACTTCCGTACTCATCGGTAATAACGAGAAACCCTTGCCTTTGCTAATGGTGAACGTTCCATTAAGTACAGAATAACAACAATAATTATATAGATTTTTGTGTTTGGGAATGTAAACTGTACTTGCATAAAAATAACTGCTTTGGGAACATAAAAATGCAGAGGTTACGAGGGTTATTAATTTTTATTACTTATAAAACGCAATTTATATTCCGTGTGGATGTAAAATACACAATGAACTAACAATGTACGATGTGCTGTTCTAAAGATATGCAAAACACGCTAAAAAACGAGTAAACTGGACACAGAGAGAAGTCGTCGGCTCGCAGCTCTTTTCTCACACACGTTTATGATTCCTTCTCTGCTAATTCTGCGAATAGTACCGGCAATCCTACCACTTACTTCATCATTTATGTACTGTACCAGAACTACTGAACGCAATTTTGATAGACAACTACTATAGGTGAGGCCTGTGATATTTTTTAAAGAACCAGGACACTTAGCCTGACAGTTCTATGACAATGGCAGAATACTGAACATGGAAATTCAATACCTGGGAAACGAAAGAATGGCATGAACATGCTGTCAGTCAGTATCACAAAACTATGCTCAATAGACTGAGGGGATTTTGTAAATATAAGATGAACAAAGGAAAGTGTGGCATTCACAAACTTTATAATAGATAGTGCCGCTCAGGTTAGAACAATAAAGGAATCAGCACTGAAGAGTAGCACCAAAGATAGAATAAATCTAAAGGCACCACGAAGGAAATGCTACAGACGAGAGAGATTGCAGTGTTATCATAGATAACATAGGACGATTTGTGTGTGGAATAGAAGTTTCATATGGCAGCGAGACGCCTCAGATATCCTACATGATGAGATCTTAGGCAGAGATTTCTGCGAGAGTGTAAAAGTAATCACAGATTATGCAACAAAGACGCTGTCGGTCAAAGACCGAACATTACCGTTACAGACGAAACACGTGTCAAACCATCTAATCTTGCCGACCTGGAGAGACAAAAGAAGAGAGGAGCGGTGTCGCTTGAAACGGACATTAGATAGCCGGGAGAAGTTGTTCGGGAGGGCAAATGTGACACCAAAAGAATCTGTAGGAATCCTGGTAGGATCGCAAATAGATTAAAGAGAGAAGAGTGGCCTACAAAGCAAGAGTCGGAAACAAGAACTGAAGTTGTGCACCAGACACAAATGAAAGAAGGCCTGGGTGAGTTTATACGAGTTGGCCCAGGAAAGGACAAGATTTTATAGATTAAGATTCAGACCACGGGTCTGTCTGAAGAAATAATGGATAATCAGTAGCCATAAACGTGCGTATATTTGCCTGCAGCACTGTTGAATGTGCACACAAGATGAAGTTATATTAGAATGTCCCAAGATGACCATAGGCACAGTACCCTCCATGGGAGGAGGCGAGGAACACAACGTATATAGCATAGTTGCCACAGTTTCAATTGATTTAGAGTCAAGGTCACGATTCAGGTGATTAAAGAAAATTGTTTGGGTGCATCATATGTATTTCACCTGCCCAGAGAGGGTAAAGCCTAGAGTTAAGTTGAAACCACAGGTGCAAGGGAAGTTGGTAAACATCTGGCCTATCGAATGCCAGAGGCACATAAAGAAGCCCTGCGAAATAAGATAGATGCAAAATTAAAGGAGGACGTCATTACACCGAGCACAACTGGGTTGAATTTTCCGTTGTGGATGATTCCAAAGAAGACTGATGCTTCACGAATGTGAATGTGGGACACTGTCGTGGAGTATCGAAAGTTAATTGTCAACTGCATTAACACTGTATTTCCAGTACTTCATATCGACATAATTTTAAACATCTTCAGAAAAGCCACATATTTCACCACTTTAGACTGTGGAAAGCTTACCGTCAGATAGTATACAGTGAAGATGACGAAGAGAAAACAACCTTCTCTGCTCCGGAAGGACATAATAAGTGCCAAAGTTTACCAAGAGGATGAAATCGAGTAGATAGTGGAGACGTTTCTCACAGACAGAGTAACACAGTACTAACTGGACTTCAAAAACACAAGATGTTCATACACTGACCATCCAGAACATTATGACCACCTACTTAATAGCTCGTATGTCTGCCTTTGGCACGGATAACAGCGGCCACGTATTGTGGAATGGAAGTAATGAGGTCGTGGTATGTCGCTGGAGAGAGGTAGCACCACATATGCATGCAAGTCATCTAATTTCCTTTAATTCCGGGGAGGGGAGCGATGAGTTCTGACACCATGTTCAGTCACATCCCAGATGTGTTCGATAGGGTTCAGATCTGGCGAGCTGGGGGGCTAGCGCATCAATTGGAACTCGCTATTCTGTTCTTAGAACCACTTCAGCTCACTGTTGGCCTTGTGACATGGCGCATTATCTTGTTGAAAAATGGCACGGTCGTCGTGAAACGTAATCGTCAAGAAATGGGTGTACGTGGTCTGCTACCAGTGTACGATACTCCTTGGCCATCATGGTGCCTTGCACGAGCTCCACTGGACCCATGCATGCGCACGTGAATGTTTCCCAGAGCATAAAGCAGCCGCCGCCAACTTGTCTGCATCTCGCAGTACAGGTGTCACGGAGCTGTTCCGCTGGAAGGCAACGGATGCACACATTCCCATCGGCATGATGAAGAAAATGTCGTGATTGCGCATTGCCACTGCGCCAACGTCCGGTGCCGATGGTCACGTGCCCATTTCAGTCCTAGTTGCCGATGTCGTGATGTTAACATTGGCACATGTGTGGATCGTCAGCTGCGGAAGCCCATCGTTATGAGTGTTCGGTGGAGTGTATGTTCAGACATACTTGTACTCTGCTCGGCATTTAAGTCTGATGTTAGTTCCTCCACAGTACGCCTCCTGTCCTGTTTACCAGTCTGCCGAGCCTCTGACGTTCATCTGCAATGACAGGTGGCTGCCCAATCCCAAGACTGGAAGTGGTTTCACTTTGGTTTCGACACGTATCGAAGACACTCACCACTGAACTCCTACATCATCCAATAAGTCGTCCAATTTCCGAAATGCTCGTGCAGAGTCTCCCAGTCTGCCCTCAGCCCAACTCAGATAGATCGCCTGCCTTCCCCATTCCACACACAGACAGCACGATCACTGATAGTACAATCATCGTGTGTGTGTCTGACAAGCAGTCATTCCTCTCCAGGTGACGCTGCTATCGCCTGGACGAGTTTATATCGATAACAGGTTGGTGGTGAAGCTGTACTGGCTGATAAGTGTAGATTTAGATGATGTGTTCGGAGCTACGTTAGACGCGCATAATGACAAACATGTAAAAGTGTTTCATATCACCAACTGCACAACCTAAGTGCGGGTTCATACGGAGGGAAATAACTTAGTTATGGCACTTAATTACGACAGAAGTATTAATATTCGACCTACGGAATGTGAGTGCAATAAATGAATAGAAACCGTTTCATGATTTACTGAAGAATGGAGCAAACTATGCTTGATAAAGCAGAAAGCAGCTTTCCAAAAACTGAAACTAAACTCCAACAGGCCACGAAGGCCCAACGGTAACGACCGGCTGCCGTTTCATCCCCGGTCCATAGACGTCACTGGATGCGAATAGGGAAGGACATGTGGTCAGTACAATGTTCTCCAGGCCGTATGTCAGTTCACGAGACCGGAGCCGCTACTTCTCAATCAAGTAGATCCTCAGTTTGCCTCACAAGGGCTGAGTTTACCCCGCTTGCTAACAGCGCTTAGCAGACCACAAGGTTACCCATCGAAGTGCTAGCCCAGTCCGACAGCCCTTAACTTCGATGATCTGACGGGAACCGGTGTTACCACTGTGGCAAGGGCGTAGCTTTCCAACAAGCAAAAGAAAAAAAAATAATTAGCCCTAACCATACAGTATCCTGATTTTACTAAGAAGCTCATAAACACAGCAGACGCTTGTAAGGAATCCATTGGTTCCTTACTGAGTCAGACGGAGTTATGACAGGATTTACCAGTAGCCTTCACTTCTAGAAACTTGAATCATGCACCGAAAGGATATAGTACGATTGAGCGAGAGCTCCTAGACGTAGCCACAAAAGATCAAAAAATGCAGAATAATGTCAAGATGCCCTTAGCGCTGACGGAAATACATAACCGGGTATTCGGTCGTTGTTATATGAATGTGGTTGAGTCCCTTCCAATAATACAACACGGGAACAGATACATCATTAAATTCCAGGATGGCCTCCAGCAACTTGTCATAACAGAGTCTGTAATATAATTGGACAGTAACACAATAACGTGAGTCTTTATACACAAAATAATTTGAATTACTGAATTAGATCAGTGTTATTGAGTGGTAGACGAGCTATTCTTCGGGGGAATATGAAAAATTCCCAGGATACTGCAATGGGATCCCGCAAAAGTACACAAATATGGTGATTACCGAACAGAACTAAAGGAGGCATTTCGCCAGATGAGTCAGATGGCAAGATGATTTAATAAGAAATGTAAGATAACGAATCGAGTTGTGAAGCAGATCGATTCGATTGTGGTGACCATCAAAGACACTTGTTATCGTCGCTACATGTATGTTTTCCCCGACCAGAGAGAGGGAACTTCTGGCTTGGCAGCAAATGAATATTGAGCTCCGGCTGCATCAGTGGGCAGAGGGAGTTCCATCTCGGCTTTTAGCACAGCAGGGCTGTTACCAAGTCGCTTCTGAGTGTAATGCACGCTGAGCTACTATTCATGCAAGGCCGCTCCTAAGAGAAGGCTTTGAACTATTACGCGTTGGACTTGTGACGCCGTTAATTTTATCTGGCGAGCACCTGTTCCAAATAAACCTTTGTAACTTTCTTCAGACCCGTGTGTTCTTGTATTGTTCCTGACCGTGCCTCAATTATTCATTGTCTGAGGCAAGTCTTCTACCCCAGTGAACTATCCTAAGTACGTGAGGAATAGCTCAGGAACAAATTCTTCCTTCCGTTATGTGGCAGTACTCCGAGCCGTCTGTTCCTGGAGTTATGTTCTGCTTCACATAATCCTTTCTTATGTCAGTTTCTTCTGAAAGGTGGTGAAATTATTAGCGTTTCTTGTACTCTCTCAGTCCTGGAGCATCTGTAGTAAGCTGTGATTTGCGTTTTGCTAACTTTTTTCTCTGTATGTTCTAGTAAGCGGACTGTTTCTGTTACTCGGTGTGTGTACTAAGCCGGTTCCCATTAACAGTTGGACGAGTGTTTAAGACGCGGTCTGTGTTATGGAAACCAGTTCATTTGCCACTTTAGTTAATGTGTTCCTTATTTTCAAATGGTTCATTATGTATAAGATATATATTTCCTTTCTATATGCATCGGAAGTTTGTTTTGTAAATTTTCCCAACATTCAACTGAAAGATTTTTCTTTCAAAGTTTTTCAGTTTTACTTGCTCAGTTAGTTGGATATAAGATTATATTTGGAATGTTTAAAGTCCAGTAGTGTCTGTTTCCACTAAGGGCCTCAGATTTTTCCTAATTCAGTCGCTTGGTTTTTGAAAGTTTGACTGAAATATTTTATTTGAAATGGAGGATAAATGTATTACTAACTGCAATCAGTGCACTTGTTTGGTAGTATAATTACTGTTAATGGAGTTTTATTTTAATGGAAGGTTTAACACTGTGCCAAATTGTCTTTGAAAACAAGCCGTCTGTGGGAAATAAATGTGTTATAAATGGGATAAAATTCATGTGGGTAAGCAGCTCTTGCCACTTCCAGGCTCATGCCATTGCTGTTCCTTCCCCCATCCTTACATGACAGGTATCAGAGTATGTTTGCGTGATAGGAAAGTTACAGAAAATTTAGCACAATTATTCAAGTAGGATTAAAAGGTACAAATAAGAGAGTGATATTTGATTGGTACCGTCTGTGTGATATTAGTTACTGGTCTGTTTATTCTTAATTATGGATACCTGAGAACTGACTGACACTTCCCATTTCGAAAAGGAATACTTGCAGTACAACTTACAAGTGATAAATCAAGACGTTGAGGATGCGTTGTGGGACTTTTAAACAGATGGCTCCCTGCCTTGGACTTTCCGTTGCAGCTGCCTGAACAGGGCAACAGTGAGATAGGGGCGACTGGTGACATGTGCTCCGAATACCTTTCTGCGATGCAAGCCATCATTAAGTTCTAACAAGACAACTGTCCATCCCGTTAGCAAATAGTTTACATCTTCATCTACAGCATACTCCGCACGCTAACTCATTGTGTGTGCCGGAGGATACTTCTGTTACCTGCAACTTATCTCTCCTACTCTTTTTCACTTGTGGATGGCACGTGGGAAAAATTATTGTCGGTAAGCCACTGTTTTCGCTCAAATTTCTCGAATTGAGTCGTAGTGGTTATTACGCGAGATATATGTGGGAGGTAGTAATATATTTTCCAACTCTGCCAGGAAAATGCTCTCTCAAAATTTCTATATTAAACCTCTCCGTGAAGCACAACACTTTTCTTGTAACGTCTGCCAACAGAGTTTGTTGAGCGTCTCGGAAATGCTATCGCGCTAGCTAATCTATCCCGTGATGAATAGCGCCAGACTTCGTTGGATCTCCTCTGTCTCTTCTACCGGTCCTACTTGGTAAGGATCCCATAAGGATGAATAATACTCAAGAATCGGTCGAACAAGCGTCTTGCAAGCCCTTCCTTCGTGGATGAGTTACTATTCTTCCTGTGAATATCTGTCTGGCATCTGCTTTTCCTACTGTTTGTTTCATGTGGTCATTCCAAATGGCTCAAATGGCTCTGAGCACTATGGGACTTAACTGCTAAAATCATCAGTGCCCTAGAAGTTAGAACTACTTAAGCCTAACTAACCTAAGGACATCACACACCTCCATGCCCGAGGCAGGATTCGAACGTGCGACCGTAGCGGTCGCGCGGCTCCAAACTGTAGCGTCTAGAACCTGTCGGCCACTCCGGCCGGCTGGTCATTCCACTGAAGGTCACTCTGGATACTTACTCCTAGCCGGCCGGGCGGCCGTGCGGTTCTAGGCGCTACGGTCTGGAACCGCGTGATCGCTACGGTCGCAGGTTCGGACCCTGCCTCGGGCATGGATGTGTGTGATGTCCTTAGGTTAGTTAGTTTTAAGTAGTTCTAAGTTCTAGGGGGCTGGTGACCTCAGAAGTTAAGTCCCATAGCACTCAGAGCCATTTCTTTTTATACTTACTCATAGATATTTTATAGTAGATATTGTTTCCAATAGTTTCTCATCAATAGTGTAGTTGTACAGTAGTGGCTTTCTGTTCCTATGATGAGCAATATATTACATTTATTTACGTTCAGGGTCAACTGCCAGATCCTGCACCATCCAACAATCCTCTTCTGCTGATTCCCCAAATCGATACTTCTGGCATTGCTACTTTGTTACAGACGACTACATCATCTGCGATCAGCCTTGAAGAGGATATTATGCTTTCTACTAGGTCATTTATATAGACTGTAAACGAAAACGGTCCTATCACACGTCCTTAGGATACTCTGGGAGTTATGAATGGTGGGCTCCATGCTGTTCCCTAGTTGTGCAGCAACCATAAAATTACGAAATAAGCAGCAACCAGTCGTAAAAAAAACGAAATTAATAAAACATGATTTTGCGACTGGTTGCTGCTTATTTCGTAATTTTGTTAGTTATCTTTACACGTTTCTATTTTGTTTCATTAAGAGCGACATGTTGAGTTCTGTCGGCAAGAAAATTTTCATTCCTGTCCCAAATCTGGCCCGATACTCGATATGCTCTTTTTTTTCACTAAACGGCAGTACACGACGACGCTAAGTTCCCGCCTGAAGCCAAGAAACGCAGCATCAATCTGAGCACCGTTGTTTACAGCGCAATGGATGTAATGGAGGAACAGAGCGAGATGAGTTTCGCAAGATCTCTATTTCTTGAATCCACGTTAACTTTTACACGTTTAGTCCGTATTTAATCATCTCTAAGCCGTCAGGAGAACAGAGTCAAGGATCTGTTCCACAGTTTGTTCATAAGGAGAAGATTTCGGCACTGGACAGACTACGGGACAAATCCCCGGAACTTAAAATTTTAAGGAACGGCTTGCTTGCCCAGGATGGGCCGGAGGATGGGACTAACTATGGTGCCGAGAGCAGTGTTGGGCAGAACAGTGGTGATGCGAGGATGTGACTTTATTTTAATGAGCTTGGTAAGCCGATAGCTGAATTATTAGAGGGAATGGAGATCGTATCTATCGAGCCTAGGGCGGAAATCCTACAATTTCAGTGGTTAGCCATCAAGCTACAACTTCAAGTGGGCGTTCTTCAAACGTCACTTTCGTTCGTGGTCCAGGCGATTTATCCTTTTACTAGAGGTAGATTGAGTGGATTAGTTGCTCAGGCTACTAACGAACACGATTCGCTGGAGGGGTTTGAGTAAGAGAATCACTTGCGAGGATTTATCTAGTGGGTATAGAAGTGAGTTAATTAATAAAGATAATTTGGAAGTTCACGTTTACAATGATGGTTTTTTCCACTATGTGGTGGATATTCGCAGCGCTATGCGCTCTCTATGATTGAAAACCACCGAAGCCGATACTATTAATAACATTTGAGAGAGGATGCGCGTGCAAGACCGTTCACGATTGGCTTCCGAGTACATGATCAGCTGGTGGCTAGCAGTGAAGGTTTTTGGCTGCAGGATGAAAAGATGCTGCTAGTGATGGTGAAGTGCGACCAATAACTGCTGCCAGTTAGAAACAAAAAGGCACATTAAAGGCTCGGATAACGTTGTGGCCGAGGTCTTGAGCAATGTGTTTGTGAGGGGAACACGACGCACTAGAATTTTGTGAAGAGGATGGAGGGTGTATTGTGAACACTATTTCATCCAAGATCGCGGCCTTATATGGAACCTTACCCAAGAAACAGGACGAGGATGAAGCATTGAGGAAAATTAGGGGGTGACTAAGGGAAGGTAGGTCGTTGCAGGGCTACCAGCTAAGTAAAGGTGTGTTATTTTAACACATCAAGTATGATGGGAAGCCAAAATTATTTTGCCTAAACAACTGGTTCTGTCAGTTTCTTACTATTTTTTCCAGGCCTGTTGAAGCTGACCTATAAAACCACCAAAAAGATCAAAGAGCTTCTAACCAAGCCGATCTTGTATTTGGGTGTAAGAAAGTTAGTCACTCAGTAGGTGGAATGCAAGTCAGGCAACCCTAATCCGAACGCCAACAGGATGTTGTTAAGTTAGAGTCGCAGTGAGAGTTCCATGAACAAATATTTTGTTGATTATTTGGGACCGCTTCCCCGGACTAAAGTCTGAAATAAGTATAACTTGGTAATCGTTCGTACCTTCAGTTGGTTCGTTTGGCTATTCCCTGGCCGAGGAATGATAATTGTAATAACTATTCAGAATCTCTAAGATGTGCTTTATTGTTTTGGCCCGCCCAAAGTGCTCGTTAGTGACAATTTGCCGAAAATCAGCCAGGAAGTATCGTAAGATTTGCTATGGTAATCGAACCCCACATCACCATTGTTTCCTATTGCCAGCAGCCTTCGTTTGCAGAGAGTGTGAATAGGAACATAAAATCTGCATTGATTATTTACCACGAAAATAAGACAGCTGGGACAGATCCTTGGGCTGGCTCAACTTCGTTTTAAGCTCAGTGCAACATGGAGCTCACAAGATTACCCATCTAAATCACTGCTTGCATATCCGGTTGACTCACTTACTGCTAATGTTTGGAACAGTAAGGATTTCTTGCGGCAGAAGATAGACCTCAAATTGATTAAAAAGAATTGGGCCCGAGATTTAAAAAATATTCCGCTCCAGCACCACAAAGAGGCCTGGGGTATAATCACGGAAAGCGACTTGCCTCGCCCGAAATGAGGTACCTTGTGGTCATTAAAAACTTTCATGTCCAGATCAAGGCGGCTGATAAAACCTAAAAAAAATTGTTGCTGCAGTTCAAAGGTCCTTATAAAATTGCAAAATTTTGTAGTCTACTCTCCTTTTGAGTGCAGAGCATGACTACCGGTAGGATCATTACGATCCACCTTAACCTAATCAAAGATGCTGGAGAGGTAGGTATTCAGGTACTAGACTGGATATTGGGGGGGGGGGGGAGGTTGAGCATGGAGATACTCTACCCAATAGTGGCGGCGATCGAAGATACCTGCTGTCGCTGGTGCATGTATATTTTCTCCGACTGGCGAGAGGGGACTCTGTTCATGGCAGCAGGTGAGTATTTGCCTCCAGCCACTCCTGCACGGAGAGAGACTTCCTCCTTCACTTTTACCGCAACAAAGCTGTTGTTAGTACATAGGCACAGAACTGGACGGCAGTGGATGGTTTACGGAGTCACTTCTTCATGCGGGTCGATCTATTGGCAGTGGGACTGTATAGAGGTTTCCACCCCAAGTCGCTCCCGAGTATGATGTACGCTGTGCTGTTGTTCGTGCAAGGTCGTTTCTAAGAGAGGGCTTTGAACTATTACACACTGTACTTGTGGTGTCGATAATTGAAGCCAGTTAGCATCTGTTAGAGGTAAAACTTTATAACTGTGTTCAGACTTGTTTGTTCTTCTAATGCTCTTGGCCATGTTCTAATTATTCTTTTCCTGATACAAGCTGGTTGGTTTGTGGGATTAACGGGACCAGACTACCATGGTCATCGGTCCCCCTGATACAAGGCTTCTGCCCCAGTGAAGTATGATATCAATGTGTTAGTCAAGAAACTACTTGTTACACCTATTATGATGGTTATGTGGCCGTACTCCAAGCAGTCGGTTTTCTGATTTGTCCTCTAATTCAGATAATCCTCTCTAATGTCAGTTTCTGCTCTCGCTGTACCACAACATCGGTATTGAGTTGTGATTTACATTTTGCTAACTTCCGTTACTGTATCTTACAATATGCGAGCTGCTTGGGTTACCCGTTTTCTGTACTAAGCTGGGTCCCCTTCAGGATTGGACTAGTGTTTAAGGTGCAACCAGCGCGGTGCCATTCCGGTCTCTGGTACAGAAGCCAGTTCTTTTGCCGCCTTGGTTGATGTATTCCTTATTGTCAAATTTTCACTAGGTTTAGCAGAGGTATTTCTTTTTAAATATATCAGAAAACTGTTACACTAATTTTCTTAACATTCAACTGAAAGAAAATTTCTTCACAATTTTTAATTTTTATCTGGTCAATTTGTTTGGATGTAAGACTGTAGTTTGAATATTTTATGCTCAATAGTGTCCGTAACCATTAACGGTGCTAGATTTTTCTTAATTAAATCACTAGATTTTTGGAAACCTTAATTGATACGTTTGATTTGAAATATACGATAAGTAGGTTAATAGCTGCAATCAGTACACTTATATATAATATAATTGTTGTTAATGAAGTTTTGGTTTAATGTAAGGTTTAACATTGCGCCAAATTTCCTTTGGTAAAAAAAACCGTCTCTGGGAAAGAGATGTGTTATAGTGGTAAAAAAGATCTTTCGCGGTTAGTTAACAACGACAATAGATTGTGGATTGTAGGCCTGCATCCCGGCGCAGTACAAAAATCTTCGTTACGTAATTTCGAATCGAAACTTCCTTTTTAAAATGATATAAATTTGAACTCAGAAGTATTAAAGATCGTGTCATCTCTAATAATTTATTTGGTAATATTGGCATTATCTTGGTGTTAATTTCCATATGTATTATTTCCATACAGACCAGTTTTCTCTAACCGTCTGCAGAGGTAATCAATTTGTATAATCAAGCGACAGTACAGAAAGGAGAGCAGAGTACCTGCAAGACAAATACATTATGTGGGTTTCATACAAACTCATCTACATGGATACTCTGTAAATCACATTTAAGTGCCAGGCAGAGGATTCATCGAACCACTTTCACAATCCTCTACTGTTCCAATCTCGTATAGAGCACGTAAATAACGAACCCCTATTTCTTTCCGTACGAGCTCTGGTTTCCCTTATTTTATTTTGATATCGTGTCTCCCTATGTAGGTCGGTGTCAACAAAATATTTTCGCATTTCGTGAGAAGATTCCGTGGCAACGTAAAACGCCATTCTTTTAATGATGTCCAGCCCAAATACTGTATCATTTCTGTGACTCTCTCCCATATTTCGCGATAATACAAACCGTGATGCGCTTCTTTGAACTTTTTCGATGTACTCCACCAGTCCTATCTGGGAAGGATCCCACACCGCGCAGCAGCATTCTAAAAGAGGACGGACAAGCGTAGTGTCTCCTTAGTAGATCTTTTACATTGTCTAAGTGTCCTGCCAATAAAACGCAGTCTTTGGTTAGCCTTCCCCACAAAATTTTCTATGTGTTCCTTCCAATTTAAGTCGTTCGTAATTGTAATACCTAGGTATTTAGTTGAATTTATGGATTTTAGGTTAGACTGATTTATCTTGTAACCGAAGTTGAAAGAGTTCCTTTTAGCAATCATGTGGATGACCTCACACTTTTCGTTATTTAGGGTCAACTGCCACTTTTCGCACCACTCTGCTATTTTTTCTAAATCGTTTTCCAGTTTGTTTTGATCTCCTGATGACCTCTTTCAACCAAAGACCGCTTCTCAGGTTGTCTCCCAAATCGTTTATGTAGAAAAGGAACACTAAAGGGCCTATAACACTGCCTTGGGGAACGCCAGAAATCACTTCTGTTTTAATCTATGACTTTCCGTCAATTACTACGGACTGTGACCTCTCTGACAGGAAATCACAAATCCAGTTACATAACTGAGACGATATTCCATAAGCACGCAATTTCACTATGAGCCGCTTATGTGGTACAGTGTCAAAAGCCTTCCGGAAATCCAGAAATAGGGAATCGATCTTAAATCCATTGTCAACAGCACTCAACACTTCATGTGAATAAAGAGCTAGTTGTGTTTCACAGGAACGATGTTTTCTATGCCCATGGTGACTATGTGTCAATAGACAGTTTTCTTCGAGGTAATTCACAATGTTTGAGCACAATATATCTTCCAACATCATGCTGCTTATCGACGTTAACGATATGGGCCTGTAATTTGGCGGATTATTCTTACTACCTTCTTTGAATATTGGGGTGACCTCTTCAAGTTTCCAATTTTTGGATACGGAGCTTTCGTAGAGCGAACGGTTGTATATGATTGTTAAGTATGGAGCTAATGCATCAGCATACTCTGAAAGGAAACTGATTGGTATACAGTCTGGACCAGAAGACTTGCTTTTATTAAGTGATTTAAGTTCCTTCACTACTCCGAGGATATTTACTTCTACGTTACTCATGTTGCCAGCTGTTCTCGATTCGAATTCTGGATTATCTACTTCGTTTTCTTTCGTGAAGACATTTCGGAAGGCTGTGTTCAGAAACTCTGCTTTTGCAGCACTGTCCTCGATAGTATCTCCATTGCTGTCGCTCAGAGAAGGCATTGATTGTTTCTTGCCGCTAACATACTTCACATACGACCATAATTTCTTTGGATTTTCTGGCAGGTTTGGAGACAAAGTTTTGTTTTGGAAACTGTTATAAGCATCTCGCACTGAAGTCTGCGCTAAATTTCAAGCTTCTGTAAAAGATCGCCAATCTTGGGGATTTTAAGTCTATTTAAATTTGGCATGTTTGTTTCGTTGTTTCTGCAACAGTGTTCTAACCCGTTTTGTGTACAAATGAGGATAAGGTCCGTTGTTTGTTAATTTATTTGGTATAAATCTCTCAATTGCTGCCGTTACTATTTCTTTGAATTCAAGCCACATATAGTCTACAGTTATATTATTAATTTGGAATGAGTGGAGATTGTCTCTCAGGAAGACGTAAAGTGAATTTTTATCTGCTTTTTTGAATAGGTATATTTTTCGCTTATTTTTGGAGGATTTGGGGATTACAATATTCAATCTCGCCACGACAACCCTTTGTTCACTAATCCCTGTATCGGTTATTAACTCAGGATTATTTGTAGTTAAGAGGTCAAGTGTGTTTTCACAACCGTTTACTATTCGGGTGGGCTCATGAACTAACTGCCCGAAATAATTTTCAGAGACTGCGTTTAGCGCAATTTTCGGATGATATTTTATGCGTATATCAGGAATTAAACATGTATTTTCGCCAACATATCGAGGGTAAATTAAAGTCACCACAAACTATTATCGTATGGGTCGTGTACGTATTTCAAATCAAACTGAAGTTCAAGTTTTCTTTGAACCTTAAAGGAACGCGGAACGCAGTTCAGGTCTTTCGGATACTTCGGTGCATGATAATTCATCTACGTCTACGTCGATATGACTGCTCCTCAGTTCTCGCATAAGTGCTTGGCAGATGGTTCATTGAACCATTTCCCAACTACTTATATACCGTTTCACTCTCGAACTGCACGAAGTAGAAACGAAAACTTATATCTTTCCTTGCGAGCTATGATTCGTCTTTTTTATTATAGTGGTCATTTTTCCCTATATAGAAGGGAGTCAAGCAAATACTTTCACATTCGGACGAAAACGTTGGTGATGAAATTTCCTGAAAAGTTCTCGCCCCAACGAAAAACTCTTCTGTTTTAATGACTGCCACGTCAACTCGCGTACCATGTCCGTGCAACTCTCCCCTGCTTCACGATAATTTAAAACGATTTAGTTGTATATGGTAAGACTCCAATACCACACATCAGTGCTCCTAAAGGGGATGGACAAGGGAAGTGTAGGCAATCTCTTTGGTAGAAATGGTTCAAATGGCTCTGAACACTATGGGACTTAACATTTGAGGTCATCAGTGCCCTAGAACTTAGAACTACTTAAAGCTAACTAACCTAAGGACATCACATACATCCATGCCCGAGGCAGCATTCTAACCTGCAACCTTAGCAGTCGCGCGGTTCCGGACTGAAGAGCCTAGAACCGCTCGGCCACAACGGCCGGTTCTTTGGTAGAATTTTGGCATGTTCGAAGCGTTCTGCCCACATGATACACCCTTTGCTTTCTCTTCACATTTCCTATGTGATGGTAATTAATACATATTCGTTGAGTCAGAAACTTCTAAATTTGTATTATGTAGTAACAGAAATTTATCAGATTCCTTTCAGTACTCGTGTGAAGCACGTCATACTTTTTATTATTTAGAGTCAAATGGCACATTTCATCCAATACGTATTTGTCTAAACAGTTTTGTAATTATTCGAACTTCTGATGACTTTACTAAACGGAAAATGACAGCATACTCTCTAAACTATCTGGCAGGAATATTTTGAACATGGATGCGCTTCAGCAACGGTTAGAGAACAGTAAATAAAACTAGTTGCTACGAAAAGTGAATTTATTCAACGTTTCACCATCGTTTCGATGGATGTAAAGCCGCCTACTTCAGAAAAACATGTAATAAAATGTCACATTTGGAATCCAAATAGCGCAGCGGCCTGGCATCTGTCCAACGAAAACATGCTGTCAGCGAACATCATTGTATACATTATAAAAATTCTGACCCCTATGTTCAGGGCCTGTCACACAAAATCCAAAAATAAAACCAATCAAATAAAATGTCAGGTCATGTTACAAGCTGCACTCAGATATCAAATGTGTAATTTTGTTACACGTTTTCCGGAAAAATATGTTAAAATCCGTTGAAACCACGGTAAAAGGTTTAACAAAACCACCTTCGTGGCAACTGGTTGGCAGCTTTGGATTCATTTACTTATCTAGCAGGGCTTCTCAAATTGTCTCCTAAATCGTTTATATAGATTAGAAACAGCAGGCGCTATAACACTTCCTTGGGGAATATAACTTGTCTTTCACTTGATAACATATGACAGTTACTACGTACTGACAGGAAAGCACTATTTCAGGAGGACACGTTCGACGACACTCCACAGGCACACAGTTTGATTAGAGGTCGCAAAAGCCTTCTGGACGTCTAGAAATTTGAAATCAGTTTGAATTCCCCTGTCATCACTTCATGTTCAGTTTCACAGGAAAGATGTTTTCTGAAATCGTGTTGACAATATGTCGATAGAGAATTTTCTTCGAGGTAGTTTATAATGATCAAATACACTATATGTTCCAAAATTCTACTGTAAATTGACATAAGTGATATCGGTCTGTACTTCAGAGGATTACTTTAGCTTCCTTTCTGGTGTATTGGTGGGACCTGTGCAACTTTCCAGTCCGTAGGTAAGGATATTTGATCGGGCAGGCATTGCATATGATTGTTTAGTATGGAACGGTTACATCAGAAACCTAACTGGTAAAGACTCTCTGCCGGAAGACTTGCCTTTATTAAGTTACTTAAGTTACTGCTCTATACTGCGAATATATAATTGTACGTTGTGATTTCTCGGCGCAATTGATTCAGTGTGTTCTGACGAATTATGCATAAATGAAAACAACTTGGAATAATACTCGTAAAACACTGTTTCTTATAGTCTAATGTTGTCAGCCGTTCTTGATTCGAAGTCTGGAACATTTACTGCGTCTTCATTGGCGAAGAAATTTCGGAAATCCTTGTTTAGTAACGCCGCATTAATGCCACTGTCATCGATATTATTACCATTGTTATCGCGCTGTGGAAGTATTGGTTGTGTGTTATTCCTGGTGTCGGTTTTATTCGACAAGATTTATTGGGGCATCTGGCAGATTTGGAGATCGAGTTCAGTTGTGGAAACTATTAAAAGTATCGCGCTCTGACATCTGCGCTAAATTTCGGGTTTCTGAAAAACATCATTAATGTTGGAGGTATTGTGTTTTTTTAAATCTGGTCTCTTTTTCGTAGGTAAACTTTCAAAAGGCTGATAGTGAATGAATACAGAACTTTTCCGCCTCGAGCCTGATGTGTACAAGTCCACCTGCTACATCCCAAATGATGGTGAAGTAGGAGCCCTCATCAGCGTTCTCATGTCATCAGCAGTAAGATTATTTCATTGTGATTTATGAAAATGGTTAATTTCGCGTTTTGTCGAATTCGAGGTCATGTAACTGATATTTGCTGAGTTCAGGTCAGAGTAGAGGAAGAAGTGCAGCTACTAAAGTGGTACTGAAACTGACGTTACAAATGTATTACCGTATTCCAGAATTGATATTACGCTCTGCAGTCAGGTGAATGCTGATTTTGGTACTTCCTGATTGGTAGTCATTGCATTTATCAAAGGAACTACCCAGGTGCGGCGCCTGCCTTGTTTCTAACTTCCTCCTGCTAGTACTTTTCTTATTCGTCTCATCTATATCTAGGTCTGCATTACTGTCCAATAATTCACATTTAAGTTCCTGGCAGAGGGTTCATCGAACCACATTCAGGCTGTTTCTCTAAGGATAAACGAACACTTAACTCAGTAGAAGCTCTCTTCCGATATATTGCTGGACTAGAACACTTGGGAGAAGGGGTATTGTGTGAAGAACCGATTATTTGCAGCTGATGAATTATTTCCAAACTGAATCTGTCACTATGTATCGGAGTGTGAAGTGTGGTGATACTGTCCGAGTGACTGAAAGTGTATGCCACATCGGGATTCGAACCCAGAGCCATGCCTCTTGCGCTCCATGCTCGTAAGTAGAGTGACACGTACGACTCTCAATCCACTTGATAGATTTCATCAACCAATATCCGTTTCTTATCCTCCAGAGACCATTGGCCAAGAAAGAAAATGTCTGGAATTAGATCCAGTGAAGTGGACGGCCACCATTCAGGTAACAGTGCAGAAGTGTTACAATTACCGTCGCTGCGAAAAGGTAGTGTTAAGAGGCGAAACAGCAGCGACAGTGAACGACGGAGGAAATTTATTTCTGACGTGATTTAAAAATGGAAGTATGGTGAATATTGCAATGGTCGATGTGAGGCGTGGAAATGAAGCCCCCGTTGTCACGCAAGGGAACCAAAGTGGTTGAGTCACTGAGGAGTGCGGCTTCCGGGAAGTATAGACGATGAGTAGTAGGCAGCCATGATTCCTGCAGCTGCACTTCTGGCCCGTCGCAGATGACAGCTGCGAACCTCTGTTTCCTGGAAATTTTGTGGCGGCGTACTGATAGCGCCTTATGCAATGCAGTCCACGCGCTTCGGCTCACTTCCGTAAATGATTCAGCTTCTCGCCACGTGACTAACAGCTCACAACCTAAGAGTCCCTAAAAGGTAAGGAACGTAGAACATCACACCGGAATGACACAGTAGACAAAAATATTCTCTCATAAATTTTTGTATTTCAGAAGGCATATGGTTGACATTTAACCCTTTTTATTAATTGAATTATGCTATGTTTTGGCGCTTAAAAGTAAGTACTTTACGTGATACATCTCTCTACACGAGACAATAAGCAGAAAGTCTGCATTTACATTTGAAATTTGGTTGATTGAAGAGTACACGCTTGGAAGCTTATGCACTTCTTAGAGATAAGAGATATCTGATCAGTTTCATGCTACTTTTAAATGAAACTAATTGACTTATAGTTCATCCACATTGTTGTGAACACCATCGAAATCAGTTTACTGTGTTTTGCAATCGAGAACTGCCATAAAGGGCACAACATTGACAATATTCCAAGTGAGTCTCAGTCAAGTCATGAATTATAACGTTTCAGTGGTATGTCATAATCAATACTGCCGTGGCTGCTTGTCTACGTCCAGCCCAGCTTGTGCTCTGTCTCTGATGATCACGTAGTTGATATGATGCTTAATTCAAGTCTCTCTTTGTTTTCCAAATGGCGTTACAAAATATCTGCTGTGTAACACTTTATGCTCTGAATATGGAAAGAGTGAAACTTGTGCTGATGAGGTGTACACGTAATACTATTTCACTGATCATAATGTTTCTTTACGTTAATGCAGTAGTTGCTAGAACTGCTGCATCTGCTATCACATTAATAAAGTTTCTCCTGATTTGGTAACATTCTATAGAAAGCGGCTTTCTTGAAACCTGTTTTTCACATATAAACTTAATGCGCAACTAAAGCCGCCCAACTTTGGTAAAAGCAGCATAAGCGTCCAGTTGGTAGGCATCTGTCATTCAAAAACGAACAACATAATAATCGATAATAATAAAACCTTGATAGTCCATAATTTATCGTCAGATTTAGCGATCAGTTACACAACCGAATTTGCAATTTATAACTAAGGTACTTCAAGTGGATCCTGCAGCAGAGCTCGGAAGATTATTGGGAGCTATATTCAGTCCGATCTTCCTGCATTCGAATCCAGTGTCTTAACGGCTACGCCATTGTGGCTGGGCATGTGGTTCTAGTCCTGCAAATCAGCGACAAGCCTCAGTTCTTGGAATATATTGTAGGATTGATATTCCTTGCAATAGTCATCAAATATCTTAAATCACTTATACTGTATCCCAGTGGGATCATCACATATTTTTTCACATGTAGATGGGATATAAATATCTAGGAAATCTGTGAGGATATCCTAGTTGTGTATCTTGTAGCAAATATGGAGAAAGAGCGTGAAACATAACAATGCTATGTCTTCACATTCCACTGGAGATACGTTTGTAATAGTAGGTTACGAGTGAGCGAAAATATGGTTAACGTTTGGACTGATACTTACACAAATATCCTTTTATATTGTTCTAATGTACTGTAGTAGTACTTCGTCGCACGACGCTGAGAACAATAGGGTTCCAGTTAAATGCAGCTTGTTATCATGAGTCTTGCGAAACCTACAAAAATGTCAGGTGCAGTTTAAATGTCTGGTCATTCGCTCTGAAAGAGCTATCCCGTTGAAATACTAACTGACAGCTGAGGAACGCCACCAAGTTTTAGAGGCCCTGAGACATTTGAGCAGAGAACTATAAGGTCGTCCGGTTACAAATATACGGACCTGCTGGGAAGCTGCAGCCTTCTTTGCAACTCAGGTATACTGACAATGGGCACGTGGACTCATTCACGGCCGTTTCTCAGGAAAATATGCCATGGAACAAGGTAGGGAACTTGCCGCCGGCAATGGCTGGTGGAACAGCAGCATCAGATGGCCATGGGAATGCCGACTGAGATAGCATGCTCCGCACAAGACTCTCCAGGCATTTTAGGGAGTGGGATGGGAAAGACTGAGACCCTGTCACAAAAACACTGATAGGATGGAGTTATCCAGCATCGACGGTATCACTTTCTCCTTCGGAGGCGGGAGGATTCAAAAGTGAGCCCACCAATGACAAGACGATACCAAGACAAAATAGGCGGCCTGAAGGGATACATTAGGTGAAGAAGGTCGAAACCTCAGAACAGCGGCATTAATGGTGATTAGTGCAGACAGATTCGGTTGATTCAAGGTCATTAAAGGTCATTCAATGAGATTCCGGGCCGAGGATGTATCTGGGAACGCTACGGGCATCGGTAGAAGACTAGTCTAACTGTCGCCCGCTATACGGTCCGACAACCAGGACTGATTGTCTGGGGTGCCATTCCTTTTTACAGCAGGACTCCTTACAGCACAGCGCTATATCGACGACATTCTACGCCGTGTTTTCTTTTCATCGCAAGCCATTTTAGGCTTACATTTCAGCAAGATAATGCCCATCCACATATGGCGAGAGCTTCTGCTGCTTCTGTTAGTGCTGGCCAAACCCAATGATGGCCAGAAAGGTCGCCGGATCTCTCACCAATTGAGAAAATTTCCATCATTGTGTGCAGGGCCGTCCAACCGTCTCGAGATTTTGATGATCTAACACGCCAGCTGGACAGAAGGAGGAGGGATCCAACAACTCTAGCAGTCAGTGCCAAGCCAAGTAACCGCTTATACAAAGGCCAGAGCTGGACCAACGCGTTACCGACTTGCTGGATCTGTGAAACTCTTCTTCTTAAATAAATAATCGACTTCTTTCTGTAATAGTAATCATTTGTTTGTCTGTACGTGCACATCACATCAAACGATTCCCGCCCCATTCGGATGATTCCTTCGTGGTGCATCATTTTTTTTTTCTTTTTTTTCCCTTGCATGGTACATTTGTGAAGTGTCTCGCGGGCATTGAACTTATGTTTTGTACATAGGCGTAACAGATCCACTAGATGTCGGTAACGCACATTTTAGCTGCCCTTTCTAACCGTTTCGTAACAGATCATCAGTTACAGGTAATCCGTGCGCGCGACAGCACGGTGCCTTGGTAGTGCAAGAGCAAAAGCTAGTGCGCATAAACTAACGGATTTCAAAGCTGGATCTATCTGTTTGAGGAATTTTAAGGCAGCTCACAAGATTTTTAGTCGCAAAGTCACACACTCTCAAGCGCAAGAAGAAATAGAGAATTCTGCGACTGAACTACCGCTCCTAATTATTCGTCAGATGAAATTCTAAATAATGAACTATCTGCATTTAAATCTGTCATTCAGAGAGAACGCACATAATGTTACATTGGTAAACGAGCGACGATTGTTGTGGTGCAACCAACTTCCGGAACATCACATTCGTATACAATTCAGCCAAATATTTCCATGGAAGGCAGACTTCTTTCTCCACTACTTATTGCCTTCTGTGAACCAAGTGGCACATAAGGTCCCCTTGTGCAAAGAAAATAAACCAGCTCCGTACTTATACACAACGGCTCCAAAATGAGGCACAGTGGACAACCGTGTTGTTGAACAATGGCGGGATAACTGCCTCTCTCGCAATGCTGGAGTAAAATGTTGTGTGGCGCTGGACTCATTTTCACTCCATCAACAGGATCCATTCGCAATTCTAGATAAAGAAATACAGGAAAAATTCGTTACACCTTTCTATGTAGGTTCTAATTATTCGTCGACGGCAAAAATTTGCTAAACATTTTACGAGCGTATTTTACTTGACAATATTAAAGTGGAACTCCACAGTCGTAATACTATCATGAACCTTCTTTCACTTATCCATAATTAGTTGTGTCCCCATATTCAACTACATGATCAAGCACGTCAGGCAGAAAGGTACATTTCCAGCTGAATGTGATGCTTTTGATGTTCTTGACAATGTGATGTGGAATACGGATGATTCAAGTTCCTCAACACCCAGCCGCACAACTGCATCATTTATCCAGTGCGGAAATTATCGTTTACATTTGTATGTAACAGATGTCGACTACAAAGAATTGAATTATTAAACAAATAAATAACAGTAATAATTACGTTATACCTTTGTTTCCTGTTCTATTCATCATAAGACCGATATATATGCCATTTTTTTCTCAACCAAGCAGCATATCTCAAACCAAATAATCGACTACAGGAGATATGTTGAAAATAAAAACTTGCTTTTTCATGGTACAAAAATTTAAATTTATACATTAGTAGCAGATCTAAGCAAAATGCACAAAAATATTAAATCCACAGTTGAACATGAAACTAATAAAAGCATTGACTTTCTTGACCAGAAGATTTGCAATAGTAACAATAAACATCAATTTAGTATCCACAGAAAACCTATCACCACAGATGTCAGTATTGACAACTTATCTTGCCACCCTTGCCAACAAAAAATGGAATATTTTAGAGCGATGGTACACCGAATTATGAGAGTACCAATGAGTGACACTGACCAACTAAATGCAAAATGAAATCAATATAATTATAACAGTTGCTCTTAATAATGGATATAAATCCATAATAATGGAAAAACTCTACAACAAAATCCAGACAAAAACCACATATCCACTTCACAGCAATCCATGCAACATGTATTCCAAACCAAATCAGTGTGCCACAGAAGCCAAACCTAAATATGCTACTGTCCCATACATAGGCCGACTATCATACCAAATAGCAAACTTATTTAGAAAGAAAAATTTCACGATCAGCTTTTCCACAAATTATAAATTACAACAAAAAGTAATCCATGATATAAATACCTCCAAGAGTCCACATGGCAAATCAGGAATATACAACCTCAAATGTGATACATGCCCAAAATCCGACATTGGACAGACAGGCCGAAGTTTCGAAGTTAGATACAAAGAACACATTTATGCTTTAAGGCTTGGCAACTTGAACAAATCTGCATTTGCAGCTCATATTGCTGAAGAAAACCATTCAGTGATAAACACTGAGAACAACATAAAAACTCTACATCTAGCAGAAAAAGGATCCACTATGAATATATTAGAAGAAATTGAAATACACACACACACACACACACACACAAACAGCACCCCAGACTATATCATTATATAGTTCACCCCAGACTATATCATTATATAGTTAGCTAACTCCTCTTTCCCGAAAAATTTTTAAAAATTATTTTCCACTCTCCAAAGCAAATAATATCCCAACGTCTATCTGCAGATCAAATAGCAAATTTATATGTTACTACAATTCTCATGATGCTAAATGTAAATAAATAATGTGCTGTCTTACCTATACAGTACCCAAAGAAAAGATCAACTTTGTAATTGATGTAACAGTATTCGCTCTGAAGCTCACAAAATACTACTGTAAAAGGCGTTTCAGTTGCATAAGCGAATTTATGATCTTTTTCCAAACATGGGACATCTTCATGATGTTAAGATATATCATAGCATCTCTGTCACTCATATGTTTGTAAGCACTTTGTATTGTATCAAAACATGTGGTGTGTGCTAGAAATGTTTTCTGCGACAAATCTAAATAGTTCAGCGAGGAAAATTTGCGTGTGCAACGATAAGAATGCAGAGGGAATGTATTCACACCTGTTGGACGAGTGTAATGAAAACAAACACTCTAAACCTACATTTCATGTAAGTCACATCCAATGAAAATCTGTAACGCAACCATCTTTGTGGCGTGCTTATAATTGTGTATTATTTATAATTTACGACAATCTGTAAAAAAACGTTGTAATAAAAGCATGAAAACCGTCTGAGGATGAATCATATCGATTCGAAACCGGTAACGGTACCCTTTGAATAAAGGAACTGAAAATAAAATTGTGGCTGGTTGCTGTCTCAACACCATCAACATTTGCCTTCGAATAACAGCCACGGTGTCCAGCCGTCTCATCATATGACAAAATTGCAAATAGCAGTAGTGCTGCTGCTCTTCGCGGGTATCTACGCATTAAAGGAATAGAGAGAGGTCCTCTTTGTCTCGGAGGAGGTTCGAGTCCTTCCTCAGGCATGGGTGTGCATCTTTATCGTTAGGATAATTTAGGTAAAGTAGTGTGTAAGGTCAGGGACTGATGACCTTAGCAGTTAAGTCCCATAAAATTTCATACACATTAGAACATTTTTCAGAGGTCCTCTTTCCACTCTGGGGTTGAATAACATGACTCAGAATTTAAGATTCAATGGAGATTTGGCAATTGCCCCAGGAAAAGGCCAACGGCCAATTACGCCACAAATTGTTGAAGACTTTACTGTTGCCATGGCTGTGAATGCTGGACGTAATGTGCTACAGCTGAACATTCCATGGTCGACCGTTGTTTCGGGCAGCAGCAGAAAAATTTCTAGTCAGGTAACAGTCTATCCTGGAAGCAGATATTTGTCTCACTGTTGATAACCTGGAACGTAAACATGGTACGACACTGACAAATGTTACCGTCTCGTGTGTTCTTTCAGTGTTTCGGTGGTTTATTCATTATTCCTCTTCCGCATGTCCTCCCAAATGTTCCCACAAAGTTTCATTGTCCTACGATTACTTGTGTTTGATGGGGGCTCCCTCAAGTAAGTGAAAGTTTAATTATAACGTTTAGTCTGCAGTGAGTTTGAACTAGCTGTCACGAAAGGTAGCGTAGCATCAATTTTATTCACATGTGGATCACTTTTGCAAAGATAGTGGAGGTTTCATGGTATTACAAATTTAAAAGAAAGAAACACTATTCATATACAAGCATATACAGAGAGAAATGTTTGTTTATTCAACACGGGGCATATACTCATCATTGGCTTTGTAGTAGGAACCATGACAGCGTTTGCCTGAAGTGATGTAGCAAAACAGCGCAACATCTTAATCAGAATGGACGCATGAAGGTAGCAGTCTCTATAATGTCTGATACTAGGACAGTCTGTTTAAAACAGCACAACTTCGTTCGACTGATGTTAGGGATTTGTGAACATGCCGAATGACACTGCGGTATTAGAGTATCGTCGTCCATCAGAAAACTTATAGGCTCGTTAATTACAATACTCTTTTCTTACATTAGCTGCCACTTTCCAGTACCGACAGCAGAACCGAATGAAACTTTGTTTTTAAACTGTGAAAGGGAAACGTTAGCAGTATTACTTCCATGAATAGACGGAAGTTCTCATTCAGTTGAATCTCGGTATCACAGCAGCTGTAGCAGAGGAATCCAGCAGTAATGTTAAATATTGACTACATACAATTTTAAATTTAGTGAACGTTTAACATTTTAGAGCAGAAGTATGCGAAAATTTTATGTCGAATGAGGAGCACAAAATGGTTCAAATGCCTCTGAGCACTATGGGAATCAACTGCTGTGGTCATCAGTCCCCTAGAACTTAGAACTACTTAAACCTAACTAACCTAAGGACATCACACACATTCATGCCAGAGGCAGGATTCGAACCTGCGACCGTAGCAGTCTCACGGTTCCGGACTGCGCGCCTAGAACCGCGAGACCACCGCGGCCGGCAATGAGGAGCACAGAAGCCTGTAAACTACTGACTAATTATATTACATATCAAGAAGTAAACCAAATAAGGATAATAAAAGACGTTTTTGATACCTATACAGAATGAATGGCTAATGGCTAAGATAACACGAGGGCGACCAGTAAGGCGTGGCGAGGGCGTGGTTTGAGCGGAGCCGCAGGCCGCCCTCTCCTTCACCATTCTGCTCTCCTAATACCCCAGGGCGCAATCGACCGATTTGCCCTAGGGTGTTAGGAGAGCAGAAAGCTGAAGGAGAGAGTGGACTTAGCCCCGACCAGACCACGCCCTCGCCACGACCTCGTCACGCCTTATGGACCACGCCTCGTGTTCTCTTTCCAATAGTCAGTCATTCTGTATACATGTCAAAAAATCTCTTCCTATCCTTATTTCGTTTATATTCTTATATATATCATTATTATTCATTAATTTACAGGCTTATGTGCTTCTTATTAGATACAAAATTTTAGCCATACTTCTATTCCGAAAATTAACAAGCTTATGTGCTTAATAATGCGTGATATTTAATTAGCAACACTATACCTGTATTCCTTTCCGGCAACTGCTGTACCACCCAGATTTAAATAAATGAGAACTTAATTCTACTCTTGAAAATAATACCGCTAATATATCCGTTTCCTGGTTTAAAAATAGAGTATCATAATTTCGGGGACTACATGTGTTTTGATGGACAATGAAACCATAATATCGTAGTATCAGTCGCCTCGTGCAGAAACATTGAATATCAACTGAATAAGGTTGGTCTGTGTTAAGCAAACATGCCTTGTATCAGGAATAATGGTGACTCCACCCGACTGTCCTAATTTAGATTTTCCATTGTTTCCTAAATCAGTTAAGGTCAATGTTGGGATGGTTCCTACTACAAAGCCACCTCTAATTACATGTATGGTCTTTCTAAAACAGATAATTCATTCTGTAAGTGCCCATGTATTTGAATTATTATATTTTTTTGTTCTTAAACTGTAGTACCATGAAACGTGCGCTATCCTTGTAAAAGTGATTCTCCGATGAATAATACTATTGCCTCTATTACCTTTCATGACGCGAAATAGTGACGCGGCCGAGATTTCACAGTTACTGCAGACAAGCAGTGTGATACAAACACTAAGCCTCCCCTTTAGCAAGATGGCAGTTATATGACAGATCATTTATTCGTACCTTGAAGTAAGACGATAAAAATGACTTTGATGTAACAAATGTAACTGTATTTTCCAAACTTGTGAGATGAAATAATTTAAAAATATCACTTCAGTATCAGGGTTTTACGAAAATTCTGCCGAAACTATAGCCCTCAGCAACAAATATTAGGGCCAAGGAAAAATATCCAAAAATGAACGTATCAAAGCGGCATAAAACTACACTACAAAAGTAGCACACTCAACATAAACTATCGAAAAAGAACTACTAACAGCAGATGTGCAGCAACTGTTCACTTCTGCTCAGAATCACATAAAAATGTTACTGTTGGGTTGTTTGAGGGAAGAGGCCAAACAGCGAGGTATCAGTCTCATCGGATTAGGGAAGGATGTTGGCCGTGCCCTTTCAAAGGAACCATCCCGGCATTTGGATGGAGCGATTTAGGGAAATCACAGAAAACCTAAATCACAATGGCCGGACGCGACATTGAACTGTCGTCCTCCCGAATGCGAGTCCAGTGTGCTAACCACTGCGCCACCTCGCTAGGTAAAAAAATTTACTAATCTAAACGATGTATGCAGTCCGTGTAAAAAAGATAAGCTGCTGCCGCTAAACTCGGCTCTCCTCTAGGACTGGAGCCAGATGCCGACTTTCCTGCGGAGGCGGAACAATCACAGAGGGTGGGGTGGGTGAGTTTGTTGGTCGTTGGGGCTTCCGACGTCAGGTGCGTAAAGCAGCCCCTGAGGGGTGTGCATTCTGTCTTCTTGACAGTAGGTGTTGCCTGAGATGGAGGAGTCTCTGTGGGTGGCATTAAAACACCAGGTGCAGCTTTTGTGTAAATAGTGGGACGGTCATAAAAATCCAAGCATTCTCATATTAGAAGCTGGGACAATATGGACAAAGAAGCTGGTTCACTTGTTCATTGGAGGCAATACTGTATCTACCTGACGCCAGGAAGTCACAAGGTTATTTTAGCGGGCGGCAAAAACATACATTTCACGGGCGCGACTGTCTGGGAAGCTTAAGAGCTTTCTTTCAGAAATTGGAAATGGTCGACCTGGAAAGATTAGATCTCTCCATAAATGAAGGACTGTGGTCCCGTCTAGGTAGACGTTTTTTGCTGAAACGTGACCATGCTTTCCGTGATAACGACGCCTCTCTAGTCTAAAATATTCTTTTTGCAGAAAAGAGTGATTTTGATCCTCTAATTGGTTCCTCTCGGGATGTTCCCCAGCGTAGGAACCCCAGTGCTGTGTCTGGATTGGCTACCAGGCCGACAGAACAGTCAAGAGCGGAGATTCAATATGTAGAGGATAGTTCGATTGGTTTGTACAACGTGGAGGCGTTTTCTTCTTTTTGTGCTAATTCGGCTCTCGTACTGAGGCTTGGTGGAAAGTGTTTATGGTTCTTTGCCTTCTTCGTCTTCTGGTCCTCCCTTGGTGGAGAACTTCAAGAGGGTGACAGTTGTGGTCTGCAACTTGTGGTGGGCTAAGAGCCAGTGACAATTTCCAACTATACTGACAGTGGACTGCATATCATCTCGGACACATCGTATATCATGAGGGTGAACTTATTCCTTCTGAGTCGGCCGTCTGACGTTTGACAATGGCAGCATGCATTGTCATGCCAGTGAGTCAAATTGGTTTGGCCAGTCCAGAGAACGGGTGCACATCGAAAGCTACCGGGATATGGGGGCGCTGATAGGGAAGTTTCCCGCGTTCTAATAATCAGAACACGAGTCCGCGTTGTTTGCAAATTTTCGTGGACGCGTCAGAACATCACAGCTGTCACGATGCGCCGCTCCTCGCCCACAGCGTGTCGTTTTCTGCTGCCGACTGAATCAAAATGAAAGGGTAAAGTATTGCTGTAACAGTGTAGGGTTGTTAAATGATATTCACAGCTCTTTGTTCTCCGGTGAACCATTGTTTCTGACACGTAGTGTAGTATGATTGTGGTTCGATGAACCATCTGCCAAGCACTTCAATGTGAATTGCTGAGTAGTCATGTAGATGTAGATTTCATGTAGATGTCCTTTAGGATTAATAAAATCGGCAGGTAATTCACGTTTGTTTTTTAGGATAGTACCTACTAGTGTCAGACCTTTTGACAACAAGTAATGAGCTAAACCGAGAGACAAAAAAAATATTATCAGAGGCTATATTACATTCAGACATTTCAAGTTCATTCACCAGGATTTACACAACGTTCTCTCCAAGTCTCACGGCTCTGGTTTCATCCTCTTTTCCCGGATACACTTTCATCTTCCAGCAGTAGCTTGTTGCACTGTCACAAATTGTCCAGAACGTTATTCTGTATCTACCAGGTTTTGATGGGATATATTGTCGAAATGCATAGCGAATTCGAAATGTAGCCGACTGTTCATCCACGGTCATGCACCATCCTAGAATGTAGGCATCAATCCCTAAGGGCAATTTCTCACATCTCAACTGGTTCCAGTTTGTCACTTGACCTATGTTGCTGCGCTGTCAAAGCGCAACACACTCAGAATAGCATGGGAGCGGTTACGAGACATAATTTCATTGACCAATGGCTGGTCATACTCAGCGCTCCAAAGCTGACTGATATCCTCATTTTTCGACTCTTGAAAACCAGTCAGAATCAGAACACCAAGAAACTATATCATTTCAAGCACATCTATACCCACTCAGTTACCATGAAAGATTCGACCTTCGTTGTTGATCCGCATGCACATTCTCTCAGTGAGTGGTACACGAAAGAACAACATAAAACGAGGGCCGTACGGGTGTAAACATGCACCAACATTTTAACACAAGGCCATAGGTAAATTTTTATAATTTTTTTTTAAATATTATGACCAACTTGACAAATTAGTATTAGTCATAAAATGTAATTAAAATGAAAATGCGTAGTTACAGAGAAGATATTAAACATCTGAGGCCCGGCGATAATTAAAGAGTTAAGACACTGAGCGTAAAAGTATTTTTATTAGATAAAATAATGCAGGGGCCGTATGGTATCTAACTGTACCTAGAATTACACACAGACTAACTAACCATTAGGAAATAAATCTGATGTTTCGATAGTAACTCGCACAATTTTGAAATAGCCATTTAACTTTGGCAGTCATTTATTCAGTTTGCTACAGCAAGCACTTGTACTACTTGTACTCTCAGGTTCCCATTTTAATTATGTTTACATGTACGAGAAAGAATGAAAATCACTTGCCTCTTTCTGCTACATAATCATGCATTAAGGATAACTCTTTTTTCTCCGTAAAGCGATATGCACTACTATCGTAAACTGTAAAAAAGAAATAAAATCATATTGTCGTGCAGGCTACGAATGCCATAAAGTGGCCGCATGATAAATTAGTATTGTCCTGTGGTTCTCGCACTGACCACCACCTTTCAATATGCAGTCATTTAACGGTATGTCCACGTAAACCACAAACTAACATCGCTTGTGGTAAGTATTCCGGTCCAGATCTCATACCATTTATGTTTCTTTCAGCGTTCATTGATAAAAAACATTCATATTTAACAATCCTATGCAGGCACTAGCTCAGTCGAAGATTTGTGCATAAAGCATGGAGGGTTGTCTGGGACACAAGAATGTATCACTGACTACAAATTTGCATTAAGCTTTCGGAACAAACCCTGTGTTCAAACGTTATGAAATACCTTGAAGAAAATGACAAATTGTCAAAATGTGGTTTGAAGAGCTGTTGGCGTAAGTAATATGGTTTGTTTTTCTGACGAGAAAAATGTGACATTGCACGTCAAATGAAGTAGCAGGCGACAGAATAGATTGCACTAGACAGTTCTGTCTGGTGAGCTCCTTGCTCACTAAGCGTGCAGATCGCTTTATAACTTCGCAAGCCCATTCAGTAGTTTGCACACCACGTATTCCTTCTTTCGTGGCCTAACGCGGGTCTAAGGACGTGTGGAATGTAATCATCTCTCTGTAGGCACCCAAAGGCAATCATTATCTAAACAACGTTGTTACAGGATGTGGATTTGAAGCGCCATCCACTCGAATCCAAGTCCAGTGTGCTAACCACTGCACCTCTACATCTACGTCTACGTACATAAGGCTCAAGACACCGTATGGTGCATGGCGGAGGGAACCTTGTACCACAACTAGTCATATCCTTTCCTGTTCCATTCACAAATAAAGCGGGGGAAAAACATATGCCTCCTTACGAGCCCTAACTGTACATATCTTCGAGATCCTCACGTTAAATGTACTTTGGTGACTGCAGAATTGCTCTACAGTCGGCTTCAAATGCTGGATCTCTAAATATCCTCAATAATGCCTCGCAAATAGAACGTCGTAGTCCCTCTTTTTTTAATATGCTCTTTTTTAATTTTTTGGAGCCTCCCTTCTCCACTCACAGCCCTTCCCTGCGCTCTCCAAAGTGCCTTCATCGGCGAGCTTCAATGCTTTCGTTAATTTTAAAAGTAAATATCATGTTCCCACAAAGGGTGATTCGTAATCTTCTCACCTTTACAGCAATAAACAACGAAATAGAAGAAGCATATGAAATTTAAATTTTAAATGTTCCTCAGGGTCCATTGCCCTGACGACAGTTCCTTCTTGAGAACTGAAACTTTCATAATCTATAGTAAAACAGAAAGTGTATTTCTTCAAATGCAACTTTATAAACGAGTATATTGACGTACTTTTGTTCTTAAAGCAAAATAACAGAACGAGGGACAAAACACAGTTAGTGGCAGATGGACTAATTGATAGTCAGTCATAAGAATTTAAAGCCGGGGTCGTTACTAGGTTGTCAAACGAAAAAATAAAATAGTCACTGGGCACTTTACGGAAATAATAATAATCGTTTTATCGAAAACGTTTTTCTGTGGATAACAAAGTAATCGTCTTCTAAATCGAAAACTCCAGACGGAAATATGGAATACAAGATAACATACCCTGAAAGCAGATATTCTCGCTGAAATTCGAAGTAAATGTTTACCTTCAGAGGTTACTTCCTGCTTGGAAATGAAATATAACTTCAATGAAGGAAATATAAGTGTCTTTCAGCTGTTCTACAGGTCCAGTATCAGACAGTGTCATTCAGTAGGTCAGCAACCTGTCCCCAACACACAAGAACACATGTATTAAAATGTGGACCACACCAAGCAAACCCGGAAAGCTGTTGAGACAAGTTGCTTACGTCTATTTTTCTGTCAATGCCCTTCTAATGAAATGTTACATAACGAAAAAAATCTCAGCACATGGACCATAGAAAAGTGAATAAGGACTTCGGACGGCACAGTAGATCACGAAATCACATTGAATGAAGAGAAAAAAGAACACACTCCCATATCACCATAAGCTTTTTGCAATGATATTTTCCAGTAATTTGCAAAGGTTTTGCTATATTCCTCCGTGTTTGTTCCTTACCGCGTTCATTCATCAAAAATATCAAGAAATATAATTGATGATAAATTTTTAGGAAGACTATTGCATGAATTGTTTATTCCATAATTCAGGTCGTATTATTTTTCTTTGTTTTGGGCTAGGGTTTCCACTGTGGTATGATGACACTGCGACGCTATTCATAGCGATTCTGTCTGTAAATCGCTGCATGTCTCTTGTGGTGTCCCAGATGACACGAAATTTACGGCACCCAAACCGATGTTCGAGTGTGTCCTCTTCTGCACATACAACGTGTGATTGGAATGCTTTAAGAATGGATCCGCTACTGTTTATTGGTTTGGCGGGCAGGTACACTGAGGGTGGGGAGTGAGTCATTGCCTTGTCTTTGAACGCCCTCTGACGGGAAACTGCATTTCCTTTATTCAGTTCGTTGTGGCAGATGGTTGAGTGCGGGACCGTTAGGGCTTGTTGCCGGATTCTGTCTGCGTGCAAATGGACGTAAAAACGGATCAACGAGATTTGTGAAATTTTGTTTTAAAACTGACAAATCAGCTTCTGAGAGTTGCAAACTATTAAAAACAGCTTTTGCAGATAATTGTATGAGCCAGTCAAATGTTTTCGTCTGGTTCAACAAATGTAAAAATTTCCGCAAATCATTTGAAAATGAACCACAGTCCGGCCGTCTTTCCACTTCAAAAACGAATGAAAATGTTGTGAAAGTTCGCGTCTTAGTGCGCTCTGATCGTAGATTTACAATTAGGGAGATGGCTGACGAACCTAATTTAAGTTTCTATGCAGTTAGGCAATTTTAACTGTAGATCTGAACGTGCATCGAGTGTCCATAAAATTCATTCCAAACGTGTAGTCAAGTGACCAGAGACAATACCGTCTTGAAGTGTTCCAAGAACTGATTAATCGGACTAAAAATTACCCAGATTTGTTAAATAGTGTATTTACAGGTGACAAATAGTGAGTACATGGATATGGTCCTGAAACCAAAGTGGAGACTTCGCAGTGGAAGACTCCAGGTTCTTTTTATTCTACCGGTTTTGTGCATCATGAATTTACCCCTGGAGGACAGGCAATTAACTAGGAATACTACAAATGTGTCCTTGAACGTTTGCGTGAAAAGGTGCGGAAGAAAAGGCCTGCATTGTGAAAAGACTGTAGTTGGGTGCTGCACTATGACAATGCTCCCGCTCATCGTGCCTTCTCCATCGTACCTTGGCCATTTTTGGCCAAATTCAAAATTACTGTGCATCCACAACCGCCATACTCCCCTGATTTTGCACTTGCGGACTTCTATCTGTTTCCTAAACTGAAATTTTCACTGAAAGGGAAGCGATTTGACTCGACTGAAGACATCCAGGCAAATACGGAGAGCGTCCTTAACACACTTCAGGAAAATATTCCAGGAATGCTTTCAAAAGTGGATACACTTTTGGAGTCGGTATGTTCAGTCAGAAGGGAACTATTTTGAAGGAGATGGATGACAGTAGCATGTAAGTACCACCAATGAACAATTACAAGCCCATTTTTAAAACTTCCCAATAACACCTCGTATGTCGTAGTCACTTGATCGGAGTGAACACTCCCAGATAGAACTTTCGAGGCTAGATCTTCCCGCACAGTTTTCCACTAGTACTGTGGCAGTTGCATCTCTCTTTTACCCACGAAGTGTGGTAGCGATATCGTTGACTCTGTTCACTTTCAAGTCACCATGTAGAAGGTAGCTGGTGTCGAGATAAAACCGACGCGGGAAGTTCAGCACATAGGGGTTGCTACTGATTTGGACTGGGGCATCGGGTGATTTTGACTGGAATTTATGAAATAATGTTGCTGTTACTGTTGGACTTCAAGAACCTTTTTCACACACGGCTTTGGTACGTTTGATGAAAAGCACTGCGCATTTGGCGTGTAAGTCTATTAACCCCAGTCCAAACAATCTGCGAGTGAGTGAGGTGAGCTACAGGCCATGTGATGATTCAAGTTATCGATGTTTAACAATGTCTACAGGTACGCAATAGAACTAACTCTGCTGCTGTGTGGTTCTGATGGCTGTTGAAAGAGAAAATCGGCGGTTTGGAAAGAAGCACACATTGCATTCTGTTAGTCACATACATACGCACTTAAACAGAAATATGTCAAAAGTTTCATCTGTCTATTCAACACACACACACACACACACACACACACACACACACACACACACTCACACACACATATACACAGGCATATATGTACACACAGTGTGCGGTCTCAATCACATTTGAGCAAATAGTGTGAGAAAGGAAGGATTCCCAGCCCATCCACATATACAACATGGTGTGACAGCTACACTCAGGTATGTACCTCATGATGCTGCAACCGAAAGACTACTTGGCACACCGTATGCTGAAATGCACCACCACTGTGCAGGCACTCCTTGTAATCCTCAACAGTGAGACCCCGTGAGGCTACACATTGCATATCCCTAGGCCGCATTTGGATGGCGCCTGCATCTATATAGGATACATACGGTTTTGATCAGAGCCTCATAAATACATGTGATATATTCCGTGACATGCACAGTGACTCCCTGGTGCGTCCAGAGCACCTAGTGCTGCGAAATGATTTCAACCCAATCTGAAGACAATCCTGGCGAATTAGCAGAGATTCAGAAACCCCAAGCAATGTCTCAGTTTCTGGATGAGACTTATTACAACCATCCATGGCATGCCCTTCAACCAGCATCCTTGGTTGAAGGTGTATGTTGAGGTTAGTAATAGGAAGAGGGCTATAGCAATGTGTGATTTTGAAAAGGATTTTTATAAATTAATGAAGTTAATTTGGTTTACCATTGGGATGAACATTGTAGTGTATCACCAGGCCAAATTCTAAGTGGGCTACTATCTCCAATGAAGAACAAGTCATTGTGGAGACGGGTAAGGTTTCAATGGATTTACAAAGCCTGTCTGCATCACTATACATACACTGGGCCTCTCCAAACTCCAGATGTACCGCTCCACTATGAGTTTGCAAAATCAAAATTCGTTTATTTCAAGTTACTTTGTATGTGTACATACAGCTTCATCTACTGGGTGAAAGGCTGCAATGCATAAGAAGTAGTTAGCTACAATCTATAGGAATTCGATACTTCTGGATAGGTGGCTGATTAGACTTACGGCTTAACACCTCAGAAGAAGAAGTGTATTGGCCTGATGAAAGAAGAGGTGAATTGCTGGCAGACTGTGAAGTTTGTGTGACTCAGACCCACGATGCATGCATCCCATATATATGCAGGTGCCACCCAAAGGTGGGCTAAGGATGTGCATCGTGTGGCCTCACAGTCTCTATGATTGAGGATTTCGAGGGGTGCCTGCATGGTGGTAGTGTACCTCCACATATGGTGCGCCAAGTAGTCTTTGACATTATACTCTCTTCAAAAGTGGTTATTGGACACATAACATACGTATTTTTGTGTACCAAATATAAAGACTGCAATTTTTTTTACTCAAGCACATGTGTGCACATTAAAAGTTAAACCTACTCGGTGGTGGGCACGATCCTGGGACATGATTTTAAGAATCATTGTTTGTAGGCCTACGCCACGAATCCCTAAATATAATCGGAAGGTATTATGTATTACAAAAAGCATCCATGACTATTGAATACCATCTGCGTCAGATTGGCCCAAAATGGTATTCTATGCTCGACCAATTTAAGTTTTCATCATGAAGGATCGAAGGGGTGAGAGAACTTCCACCCTCCTTCAAATGAGAAGAAAGTCATTACCGATTTTCGAACTTCTGTAAGAACATAGCACCCTTTGATCACTGACAAGAAACCATCGTTTGATTTCTGCATGCTAACTGAGACCCACCTCAGTATAATACTGTCCATCCACATCACCGTTCGTACCAGAATAAGTGTCGGCTTCTAAATTGAAGAGATCATCGAAAGAAGCATTTAATCCTATTTTCTTTCGATTTCTCCTAATTTTCACACACTACGACTGCCGCTGAGAAAAAGACAAACGAAAATTTGAATCTTAGGCATGGTATTTTACATTTCACAAGTTATTCAAGTTCTTTGGATCACTGTTCACAAGTTAATGCCTGCTTCTTAGAAAAGATGTCAGAGTTTAATATAAGGTAATACTCGAGAAGTCGGCTCTCTGCCCAATGGCACGGCGAGTGTGGATGGTCTGCTGGCTTGGCTTTTGCTTAGTAAGTGAAAAGTCTTGAGTTCGTTGCACGCCAGCGACAAAAATCTACAGTCGCACCAAAAGGCATCATTCACCTCTGGCAATACCAACTGAAGAAAGACGAGCCCGCAGTTATTCTGAATTATCGTCAAACATGATGTACTCCCACTACTGAATGGCGTGAAAACGGATTAGATTAGACGGTCGCAGAGGCCAATGTCATGGCAGTTTAAAATTCCTTAAATTATTAACTCACAAAATGTAACCTTTATATTTTAGGCTTCCAATTTATTGCGGTTGCTGCTAGTCTGGTTTCTGCATGCAGCCGGCCGTGGTGGCCGAGTGGTTTTAGGCGTTACAGTCTGGAACCACGCGACCGCTATGGACGCAGGTTCAAATCCTGCCTCGGGCATGGATGTGTGTGATGTCCTTAGGTTAGTCAGGTTTAAGTAGTTCTAAGTTCTAGGGGACTGATGACCTCAGATATTAAGTCCCATAGTGCTCAGAGCCATTTGAACCATTTCGAAGGCATTAAGAAATAGGTACCCCTATGCCAGAAGGTGTAGGGACTAGGTTTGTTCTGTAAACAGAGAAGAAAATACATTGTCAGATTAATTAGAGTATAAAACTGTGAGGAATAATTTATGTACAGGTATGAGGAAGGGAATAATTTGTGTGCAGGTATGAGGAAGTCTGCATTGTCATTTGAATTTTGTGTGCAAACATGTGTGAGACAGACACTTCTAACTGCAATAGAGACGTATTCTGCCCCTAAAATGATAGAAAAAGACGCTTGCGCCACTTTATCATACGTAAGTGCGCTATGCTGTAGAATAAGTTGTAGCTTTAAGGATTAGTAACTAGAGCAGTGGATAATGGACTGTGCAGATTTAAAGGAGAAAAAGAGTAAAGTGATGAACTATTGAACAGTAAAATTTGTTACAGTTGTGGCAATTTGTACCAAGTAGTCGAGAAAAAACTGTGAAGGTACTATAAGGCCCTTGGGAACATTAACTGTCCAGTCAAACGGATAGCAACTGTTAAACTATGAATGACCTAGACTGTATGCAGCAAAGCTCCGTACTGAGAAAGATAGGTTTTTACAAGTTTTACTGCGTTTTTGCCGTTTAGTTTCAATAACTTTGAATTGAACACAATAAAATTTTGTTACAGACAAATATTAGATAGAGCTGCTGAATATACACTCCTGGAAATTGAAATAAGAACACCGTGAATTCATTGTCCCAGGAAGGGGAAACTTTATTGACACATTCCTGGGGTCAGATACATCACATGATCACACTGACAGAACCACAGGCACATAGACACAGGCAACAGAACATGCACAATGTCGGCACTAGTACAGTGTATATCCACCTTTCGCAGCAATGCAGGCTGCTATTCTCCCATGGAGACGATTGTAGAGATGCAGGATGTAGTCCTGTGGAACGGCTTGCCATGCCATTTCCACCTGGCGCCTCAGTTGGACCAGCATTCGTGCTGGACGTGCAGACCGCGTGAGACGACGCTTCATCCAGTCCCAAACATGCTCAATGGGAGACAGATCCGGAGATCTTACTGGCCAGGGTAGTTGACTTACACTTTCTAGAGCACGTTGGGTGGCACGGGATACATGCGGACGTGCTTTGTCCTGTTGGAACAGCAAGTTCCCTTGCCGGTCTAGGAATGGTAGAACGATGGGTTCGATAACGGTTTGGATGTACCGTGCACTATTCAGTGTCCCCTCGACGATCACCAGAGGTGTACGGCCAGTGTAGGAGATCGCTCCCCACATCATGATGCCGGGTGTTGGCCCTGTGTGCCTTGGTCGTATGCAGTCCTGATTGTGGCGCTCACCTGCACGGCGCCAAACACGCATACGACCATCATTGGCACCAAGGCAGAAGCGACTCTCATCGCTGAAGACGACACGTCTCCATTCGTCCCTCTACTCACGCCTGTGGCGACTCCACTGGAGGCGGGCTGCACGATGTTGGGGCGTGAGCGGAAGACGGCCTAACGGTGTGCGGGATCGTAGCCCAGCTTCATGGAGACGGTTGCGAATGGTCCTCGCCGATACCCCAGGAGCAACAGTGTCCCTAATTTGCTGGGAAGTGGCGGTGCGGTTCTCTACGGCACTGTGTAGGATCCTACGGTCTTGGCGTGCATCCGTGTGTCGCTGCGGTCCGGTCCTAGGTCGACGGGCACGTGCACCTTCCGGCGACCACTGGCGACAACATCGATGTACTGTGGAGACCTCACGCCCCACGTGTCGAGCAATTCGGCGGTACCTCCATCCGGCCTCCCTCATGCCCACTGTACGCCCTCGCTCAAAGTCCGCCAACTGCACATACGGTTCACGTCCACGCTGTCGCGGCATGCTACCCGTGCTAAAGACTGCGATGGAGCTCCGTATGCCACGGCAAACTGGCTGACACTGACGGCGGCGGTTCACAAATGCTGCGCAGCTAGCGCCATTCGACGGCCATCACCGCGGTCCCTGGTGTGTCCGCTGTGCCGTGCGTGTGATCATTTCTTGTACAGCCCTCTCGCAGTGTCCGGAACAAGTATGGTGGGTCTGACACACCGGTGTCAATGTGTTCTTTTTTCCATTTCCAGGAGTGTAATCAAAATAGATTAGTTGCTCAAGCTTTACGGAGTGCCTTCCACATGCTTACCAGTAATTTATTTCACAATAACACTTAGGTCCTATATGAGCGTTACCTAAGTGACTGTGTACGCGCAGAGGATTTTAGTTATTTTCTGGTAGGAAGTGTACCGATTTTAAATTTCATGGAATTCTCAGTGAAACCCACCGAATGTATTATAATGAACTAGTTGAATAAGACTCATCCAGCAAAATAGGTTGCTGAGCTTCCACACTGGTTCCACTGGCATATAACAAGCTTGACACTATACCACTGCACAGTTAAGTATTCATTCCCAGTTAATGGACTACCCAACCAAGCAACGACCTATTGGACACAGTAGAACATCGAATAAATAGGATTACATTGCTGAATTGGTATATTTCATTAATCGGATATGCAGACAGCAACATCTAAATGGCAGCGTCAGTTAGGAAGACTTACAATTAAATTGAAGTACCGTCGCTGAAACAACTAGTGCCAGGTAAAGTAATTACACTTGTTCAGATTATTTAGAAACCCGATTCTGAAGAGGGTGACATAATTGTCAACCACTTTACACCATTTTAAAGAGTTATTTTGCAAGGAATCAATTTTGATCAATTTTTCCACACTCAGTAATCCATGTCTTTGCAGTAATAGGAAACTGTTTCTGAATTAGGGACTCAACCAAGGTAAGTTTATTTCTGCCAGTCCTAGAGATATATAACATACCATAAGGAATTTTGTGAGAATATGTGTCCGCGCAATTCACCCATGGATTACCTAGAGAACGTCATAATGATATCCCACTAGGACACAGTAACCTAGTTATATGTTGAAAATACCAATAAATTTCGTGAGGGACGCCACACAGGTATGTCACACCGAGCGAGAATTTCTATTGCGCGGGTTCTCCCTTTCCCCGTCCGTCTGCTTAGCTGAATGTTGGGTTAGGCGCCCTCTGTAATAATAATAATAAAAAAACTGAGTTAATGGAACGGCGATGAACTTGAACAAGCGTTATAGGACAACCGCCCCGAACAAATAGAACAAACAATCATCAAGAAAATTACGTCAAGAAAAGAAAAAAAGTAACGTGCTTGCCTCCTATGCAGCGGGCCCGAGTTCGATTTCCAGTCGGGTTGGAGATTTTCTCCGCTCATGGACTGCGTGTTGTGTTGTCATCATCACCATTTCATCCTCATCACCGACACGAGAGTCGCCCAATGCGGCGTCGACTGAAATAAGACTCGCTCTTGGCGGCCGAAGTCCCCCGGATGGGGCCTCCCGGCCAACATTGCCATAAGATCATTTCATTTTTTTCCCCCTTCTCTATCGCAAGTCGGCCATCATGAAGCGTGTGTGCTTCACGCGGAATATAGCCAATCTCCACACAGTGGACGGCGTGCGTATTTGTTTGGCCACGCCGTAAATTCGCACATGTGCGACTACGAGGAAAACAAACTGTGCAGCAACCTTTAAGTCACCCTGTCATCCATGGCTAATCCTACCACCCGATAGGAAAAACACGATTTCGATTCCATTACAGTTACATTGTAATGTTCTTCTTAGAAAAGAATAGAAAATAAATAGTAAAAGGTAAATATTTAATGGTGAACTAGTCACAAATTTAGAGTTATGTTCAACACATAAGCATCAAATTAATAGCTTGTTCCATAGTCGTATACCGAACAAACTATTCATGGCTCATTTCTGGACACGTTCAGTGCTCTTTCTAAACTTTCTTGTAAGCCTCTTTTAAAATATGTTATTGGTTTCCACAAGTAATATGATTTCGCGATTTATTCCCAGGAACTAATATTATGGTCAATTTGGTTATTGCCTCAATATAATTTTTCCACCCTAATTGCCACCCCAATATTTGGCTTGGTTTTTATTAGCTATCATCTTGACGTAGGTGATTAATAGAGGTTCATATATTGCCTAGGGCTATGCTACTGTGTGCATCTTTGTGATTCACCAACTAAGAGAAAGATAAGCCAACATCCGAAACATATATGAAATAGTTGACCTTAACAGCATTGTAAGTATAATTACGGTTATGATAAGATCTTATTCGAACTATAGTCCAACCAGTGCTTGTTCCAGACTAACATCTCTGATTTCGAAATCAAACCAAGATGAAACACTGTTGAGTATTGATTAGTTCCATACTAAAACTCTGAACCTCCGGAACCAATTTTGTGTATTCAGTCTACGAAGCCACTGAGACTATCGATTTTCAACTTAGAAATTAATAAATATTGATTGTATCTTTCTGAATTTGCACAAACAGCGATTCCACGTATACCTTCTGCGTGTACTGCGAATCAATATAGGTGTTGATGCAGCCTAATAAAATGGAATATTGCCTTGAATATTCATCGTGACTACTACCTGAGGAGTCGAAGCGACGCACCGCGACATGCCGCCTGGGCGCGTGCGCAACTCGACCCCGGAACGGTGCACATACCAGGTGCCGATAGGCAACAAACTGCTCCACAAGCCACACGCTATAGAGCGCACTAGCCACCCATTACAATCGACTTTAAGAGCTTTGATAATATAAGCCATTATACACTATTTAATACGCAAGTGATGCAACACTCCTCACTATGCTTACTAATACACGCCTTACAGTACTGTATTTACTAGCAGAAACCATGACTAAAGAAGTTTTACAAGGTTTGAGCCCATAGCGAACCTGCCCCCTACGACCGGAATTACTCAGTCCCTACTGGACAATCTCGTCGGGTTAAATCGACCTTTTGAACAAAAGAACAGTAGTACGACACCCTGAAATAACGAATCTGGAGACATAGTCGACCTTTAGCGATGAAACACAGTACTAAAGCTATTACAAATTTTTGATAATTAGCAATGTATCCTACCACACTGGAGATACACTTTCCGTTTGTAAATCCTGCCCTATTACATCGTACATTATGACACTAGAAGACACTGCAAACCCTGAGGATGAATCATATGTTGCAGCACTATACGTAAACCCAATAGTGAAAAACCGATTCTTATGTTATTGGTAATACCATGACACACTCTGCATTTGAACACGAATTACGAACTACATATTCATGAAGCAAGTTATTTTGATTTATTCGCCTAAAGACAGGTACAACTTACATATTTCGCACCAAGCCAGTCTAATGCTACTTTAAGAAGCCACACTGCGTATATCACCTTTATTACTGAGGTCTCATTGCTGAACGCATCTACACACTTAAGTTCGTCACCGAAGGACTATCGATGGTGCCTACGAGAGTCGTCGATCCAGCACAGCTGTGTATTATAGTCGCAGGCAAGATGAACACTAGTGACTGAGGTGTCAAAACAAATGAGGGTTCACATTTGAATTTGTGGCACTCTCTCTAAGTACCATTGACGACGATAGGAGGTTCCAGAAGTAAGCATATGAGAGAGCCAGTAATAGTTTAAACAGATGAAAGGAAACAGTTTTTCTTTAATAACAAGACTCAAGGAGCAATGATAACAAGAGATTAAAAGACGTCAATCAGTACCCTCACAGGAGCTAGAATTTTCAAAGTACCTGCAAAAGTTCGAGAGATTGAGAAATAAAAGATATTGTAGATTGCATCAGAATTGATAATGGAAGAGTTGACTCTGTCCACGCTTCTGTAGCTACTAATAATGATTATTGTGTTTAGCACAATGTTATTTATCTCCGTCGCACAGTTTTTATGTACATTAGATTTTATTATTTTGTTATATAAAGAGCGACAATTTTTCCTTCCCTCTGAGCTTGGCCATAGAATTAAGTACATTTTGTGCCATGTGTATGCCGATGATTAAATAAGGGAATTGTCTTATTGCAGCTAGATGTAACTAGCATGAGCGAACATGTCTTGATGAAAGTACGTAAACTCTGGCTATTCTTATTGGTTCATTTATTAATAACATTGTTGAGGGAAAGCTTCCTTCCAACGTCAGCGTCATTTACACTGCTATGACTGATTCAGTGATTTACTATTTTCCCTTGTGGAAACGCATTTGAGATGGGATACGCGTACTCTAACGCGAAATGCCATATTGCCCTTTGATTTGGGTTACGGCTACAATTCTAATTGAGCGGAAGTTAGCGTGGGTTATTTCCATGAGTAATGGTAGTAGTCACCGGCGACAAGAGAAGTCTATGATGAGTGATCTTATTAATAACATCGCTGTTTAACTTCTTAGTACCCTACCAAGTATGCTTTGTACACAGCACAACAATTTACACCAACAACTTTGATCAGAGGAAATAGTTTGGCTTTGTTGCTATAATTCAACCTCTAAGGGTACATAAAATTCAATTTATGGCTCCTCAGGGTTAGAACACATCTAACAATGGGTTCTCATACTACAGAGCTCGCAAAATGTCGTGGCCAATAGATGCTCAGTCGGCAGGGGAAGCATGGGAGAGCGGCATTGGTGGGGGTCGCTCAGAGCGTTGTAGGGGAAATGCCTAGCTATGGAGGGGAATTACTATTCTAAACTGAAGCCTACACTCACATTTTTAGTAAGTATTAAGCAGGGCCCCTCCACAGCCACACTTGCATGGTGACCATTCAGAAAGATCTGTCATCTCTTCTTTGGCTAGTATTTAAAAAGAATTCTGCCGAATATCGAGTGATTTATTTTCACATAGTTTGTTATTTTGTAACATTCAAAGAAGATTCATAAGTGGGCAATTTCGAGTAAAACCTACACGTTTCTCTTGTTGCCATGTTAAAAATTACATCTTTTGCCAAAACTCAGCGGATTTTATAGTCTCACGTCACTAACACATTGTGCAGACGCAGTTGCGACAGAATTCGCAAAGAATGGTTTATTAAGTTTATCAGATGAGGTTCAGATGGCGCCAAGCACTATGGAACTTCACATGTGAGGTCATCAGTCCCCTAGAACTTGGAACTACTTAAACCTAACTAACCTAAGGACATCACACACTTCCATGCCTGAGGCAGGATTCGAATCTGCGACCGTAGCAGCAGCGCGGTTCCGTACTGAAGAGCCTTGACCCGCTCGGCCACAGCTGCCGGCATCAGGTGAGGAACTGAGGCAAAGTACACTCAGCATTTTATGAAAAATAAAATATTCAGTGACCTCATTTACGTTATTCCAAAAGTAATAGAATTTCTCGTAACACAAGCTATTTATAACCCTTAAAAATTATGTTCCTTCATCAAAAAAGACTGTAGTTAGTTGAATAACACGGTAGATAATGAAGTTTTGCATAATAACTATACGGCAAAATGCATCCTCTTTTTGTGCTACCATTTTCCAACATCTCATTTCGATGTGTCAAACCTTTTATGAAATATGAGAAATGTTGTTGATATTTCACCCTGGCTTTATCGCTGGCGCGGAGCAATCGCAGAGTGCGCTACGTCAGATCAGTTTTCTCGAGATTGGTGACAGATAGAGGCCTCTAACAAAGTCTAAAGAAAACTTCAATATATTATCAAAATTTCATATGCAGCTTTCACCTGCTTACAGACGAACACCAAATCATGTGATTGGTAAGCATTCAGATCCGCACAATGGCATATAATTCCCCCCTCTTTTCCACTTCTGGGTTGACGGGAAGTATTATCGGTAACACATGAACGTGGCCCATTCTATTGCCTCTTGTGCAAGTTCAGCGTTTCTCGATGACACAGCCACACAGCATACTTCACGAATTCGTTCAACGACATACCAACATTCTTCCTGTTGCCAGTTGTCTTATGTGAAATAAATCTTCTGCGTTATAAACTTAATAACTGAAATAGTAATAGAACTAACGTAACACGGTGTGTACTATTGTATGCATTCTGACTAGTATCAGACGGTGCTGTAACTAAATCCTCATAAACAAGTGATAGCTACATTAACCGAGACACTTCAGCACGGTCGCGCTCTAAATCAGCTGCTGTAGATTCTTACGGACAGCAGCTGTATTATGTTTGCTCTACTTACCAGTGTTGAAAATGCTCCACCGTTCCAAAACCACCCATCGTCATCAGGTTTAATGTTTGAGCCGTTGGACAATAAGCTATACACCGCTCACTAGGTCAATATAGAGGCTGATTTGGACTTGGCCGTTTTAGAAGAAGAAGTAGCACAACAAATATTAACAATCGATGAATGGCATGCGAAACAATTTTGCGAAGCTAGGGCTAAGCCGAAACGCTTCATTTAAGGCACATTAAACAGGTGCTTGTTACCACGCAGGGACAACTATGAAGCATTTCGGACGCCGTCCCGCTGCAACGCACCAAGTCAGATTGCTTCAACGACGGCAGTGCTGTAATGAAAATAATATCCGGTACCTCCGAGCAAGCTGTCGCTGGTCGTTGGGATAAAACTGTTCCACAAGTCTATTCTTTTACTGGCCAACACCGTGAAACCCTTGCACGCTAGCGTGTGTAGCTCGCTCAAATTGAGGTCAATCTTCTGTCTACCACCGGACAAATTCGTAATGTAGTTATTGAACTAATGCAACAATATGAGGAACTGAGGAATTCAGTCCAGGAGTAGTCAAACCTAGCCGCTACGCTGGAAGGAAATAAAGCACTACAAATTCTATTGTATAAATCCACGCAACCGTATTACAACTACTACATTGTATGCTATTATTCAGCAAGGTTAACAACAAAAATCTTAACTTTGACTTATTATCCGATGAACTGTTCTCGTAAAAGCTTAGTAACAACTCTTTTCACAAATATAGCAAATTATATAATTTTCTTAGAAGATTTAATGAAAAAGTCCAAACGGCACCTACTACTTTAATACAAAGGATGTAATGACAAGGCGATTCTTCGAATTCTGTCACTCGTCACGGCAAATAGGCAGAACGCTCTCAACACTGTGGCGGAGGACAGGCAACAAAACGCACTGAAATTTGGCCTTCCACAAATTTAAGAACAGTTTTATGGCGTTAAGTGAAAAAGAAAGGAAAACAGATCAGAAAATAATATATATGACCCTCATTTTACATTCAGATTACGAAAAGTTGCATAGGTTCATATTATCATTTAGAATACCCAGACTGACGTGAATAGTTGTCACAATGTCAAGATTTTCTTCGACATAACAACGTTTGTGATATTTCAGGAGAAAATAAATCATATTTCGACGGTCGTTGCAAGGACATTGGCAAATGTACAGATTTCGAGATTCTGCATTTCGATTTCGAATGGGTTGTAGTTCATTTTGTTATATAGCTAAAAGTGAGAAGAGGAAGCGTTGTACCATTGCTTCATTGTATGTTAGAAACGTCAATGTAATACCATATGCGGAAATGAACACCTATCCATAGAGTGTGCGAGTGAAACTGTTGTTGAAAAACAAGAGCGTTAATTGGAAATCTTGAGGGCTGACCACAATATGGGGCAAAAAAGTATGGTGATTTTCCTAAAATATCTAATGAGCTACTAGGGTGTGGTGACTCCGCTAGCGCCAACAGTAGATCGCAGCACAGGCATGAACAGTGCATGAAGTAAGAACAAAGTATTTGAATCAAAATTGTACGAATTTATTTTGACCTCCTCTCTTTTAATGTATAGTAACTAACGTCAGTTTGCACAGATGAGAGCTGCTAGTGGCCAAAATACATCTTCGAATCCCAAAGGGTAATCACAGATGTTAAGCGGCGAAAGGATCAATAAGGCGTGCCGAGTGTGTGGTCTGGGCGGCGCCATAGTCCGCTCTTTCATTCCGCGTCTCACTGTACTGAAACCGGCCAACGCGAAATAGGTTCGGACACACGTCGCAGGCAGTGTTAAAAAATTAATTATAAACTCTAAAAAAATAATACTTATGTATTTAATGTTTTGTTTTAATGTTTTGCAGAGCATACTGAGGTTAAGCTGCACCCCTGGCAGAAATGTCATAATGGCGCCCCTCCTCTCTTCCTGTAAGGCTATAATTTTGTTAGAAGATTTAATAAAAATCAGACTTTACAGCTAAATATTGCAGAATGAAGTACACTGACAAGATGTTTTGCACAAAACAAATAAAATGTATTATTGCAGTATATGAATTTAAAATTGTACAGATATTCTGAAAAAATTGAAAGTAAAAATTCTATATATTATAGTTCATAGAAGCTACTATACCTTGGTAATAGTATGAAGGATGATGAAGAACAGTTTTTATTTGCTCATAAATTTTAGTAGTGTATACAGAATGTTTCACAATTCATGTCACACACTTCTAGAGGTTGAGAGGAGACTTAGTAGATCAAATTTCACATAGGAAGCCACATCCGGGAACGTCATACAACGACGCCACAGAGCGCAAAAGCTGTAGACGCCGGGGCCTGAAAGTATGTGTTAATACAGAATGAATCCTTGATGATGTTACACACTTTCATGGATGATAGAGAAGAATAAATATATCAGTTTGAGGTAAGAGTCCGTGTAAGGGAAACAAACGAGTCAAAAGTTACAAGCGAAAACCATTCTAATACCTCAGGCAGTGGAATACATGTACCGGTACTGTTATTTCTAATGTTGTAGGATACGCAACTTCCACAGGTGATAGTATGTACCAAAACAAGTAAATATCTCTAGTAAATATGGACTATAAAATGCATAGCTTAAGAGTTATGAGCACTTCTTCAATAGAGAAGACATGTTTCACACTAGCGAAGATGTACAAGTGCTCTGAGTTTCTCAGCTTTGTATTTTAGGCCCTTATTTACTATTTTTTCTTATATTGGTCTATACCACCACCCATACCAACACATATGAAAGTTGCAACAACAGTATCAGTACAACTATTCCACTATCAGAGGTATAAGAACGGTTTTCGCTTGTAACTTTCGATGGTTCTTTTCCGGCACAGGCACCCTTGTCTCAATTGATATATTTCCCCTTCTTCATCATCTTTCATAGTATATAACACCATCACGGAATCAGCCTGTATATACATACATCTACAGGCGCCAGCGCTTGTAAAATTGTTGCTCTGTAGCGTCGTTGGATGACGTTTCTCGATATGAGTTCCTATGTAAAACTTAATCTATGTCCCCTCTACAACATCTACAAGAGTGTAACATGAATTGTGGCAGCTCCTAATGGCCGCGTAGTTTGAGGCGCCATGTCGCGGATTGCGCGGCCCCTCCCGCCGAGGTTAGAGTCCTCACTTGGACGTGGGTGTGTGTGTTGTTCTTAGTATAAGTTAGTTTTAGTAGTGTGTAAGTCTAGGGACCGATGACCTCAGCAGTTTGGTCCCTTAGGAATTCACACACGCTTGAACATTTTTTTTGATCATGAATTGCGAAACACCCTGTACATTAGTAATTAGGAATATAAGAATGTATCACTTTCCTGAAAGTGTGTTTTTATTATGATTTTGCTTTGCATTTCCTTGCTTTGAGCGGAAACTGGGAATTTGTGGTAAATTACTGTGGGATTAAACTGCTGAGGTCATCGGTCCCTGGGCTTACACACTACTAAATCTAACTTAAACTAACTTACACTAAAGACAAGAAATACATCCATGCCTGAGGGAGGACTCGAACCTTCGCTTCGATTGGGGAGGGGGAGGGGAGGGGGCGGGGGGGGGGGGGGGGGAGCCGCGTGAACCGTGGTAAGGCGCTTCAGATCGCACGGCTGCTTTGAGCGAAGCATACTCATTGATTACGTCATTTACGTCCAGCTACTCTGTCCTTAAGAAATCTAAATGGACTCTCTGATTTCGCTCACACTCGACCTTAACTAGTATTTCATGTTCTTCAATTTGCCGAAATTGTGTTCACAATAGGTTCTGCAATCACTGGCATTATCGTAAATATTCTCATAGCTGTATCGATGATCGTAAAAGCTTTTTTTGACCCATAGTCTGAAAAAACCTTCGTAATGGGAAGCCGTCTCAACGGAACTTGATAGAAGCTGTTTCATTAAATAGCTCCACTTTATCAATATGTCTGCTACATGGGGCACCAGAATCAACTGCTCATTTTTCCATATGAACTACGTTCAGCTATAAAAGTTAGCATTCAACCGTTTTTAGTCGTACACACTACTCAATAACGCCTTTGGAGAGACAATGCAACCTCCATATTTTCAAACTTAGCTCACGAAGTTAACCGTTCGAAAGCTTGTCAACACGTTTGCAACTTTCATAAATTAAAATAGAAAATAGCAAATCGGAACTTGAGCCCTCGTCTTTCAAGCCCTCGTCTTTCATTAAAATCGTCGACTGCTGTCAATAGTCGTCTCATTTGACACCGCACATCACATCAGGCCCTGTTCTCCTGTGTCGCTATGGTCTCCAAGTGTGTCAAGTTGACCAAAGTTCCGAGGAAGATATAGGAGAAAAAGTAAATGTGGTTGGCGAGTGCCAGAGAAAACCTGAGTTTTGCGAAATGCATAACAGATTACGTTTGCTTGATTTGAACATTAACAGGCAGTGCAGGATAAGTGTGCTTCTACCGTCTAAAGGAAACTGATAAGAACGAATACTCTATTTGCAGATACACTAATGCCATCTACAGGCTTTAAGGAGGTTACTTTTCTTACCTCATTACACAGGCCAGTCAATGGACCAATGAGCCAGAAGAATAAAGAAAAGGAAGTTAAGAAACAGTAACCTTAATGAGGAAAAATAATATTAGGTCACTACAACGCAATACGAAACATTCTCGAGAAAGGTCGCTAAAACTTTTAAATCTCACTGTGTCAAAATAATGTTCTAGACAAATAATGTTCTGTGAGTAGTAAGATCAAGCGAGAATCTTGTCAACAAAAACATATAAAGATAGAAAGGTCGGCAATTAATAAAGTACGCTGCCCATCCCGCAATTTAAAGTGTATTGGACACGTGGGAAGAGCATTTTTGTTCAGATGGAATGAACATAAAGATGCATTTAGTTAAAGTAACTGAGACAGATCAGCTGTTGTGATCGACGAGTACGAAACAGACCATCCCATTAAAGGCGGCCGGAGTGGCCGAGAGGTTCTGGACACTACAGTTTGGAACCGCGCGACCGCTACGGTCGCAGGTTCGAATCCTGCCTCGGGCATGGATGTGTGTGATGTCTTTAGGATAGTTAGGTTTAAGTAGTTCTAAGTTCTAGGGGACTGATGTCCTCAGAAATTAAGTCCCATAGTGCTCAGAGCCATTTGAACCATCCCATTAAGAAGACGACAAATAAATTCTGCACATGGGACAAAATGCACGAAAACTAGACTTTGTGGAAGATTTTAGATGAAAATAAACACAAAATAATCAAATGGTTCAAATGGCTGTGAGCACTATGGGACTTAACTACAGTGGTCATCAGTCCCCTAGAACTCAGAACTACTTAAACCTAACTAACCTTAGGACATCACACACATCCATGCCCGAGGCAGGATTCAAACCTGCGACCGTAGCGGTCGTGCGGTTCCAGACTGTAGCGCCTAGAACCGCTCGGCCACTCCGGCGGGCACAAAATAATCTTAATGTAAAAAAGAAAGACAACGGAACGAGGTTTCGTAACAGCTTTTTAGAATTATTTTAAGGCAGATACATAATTATTGACTTGCAACACTTCGATGACGAAACACCTAAAAGATAACGATCATACCCAACACGTAAGCAGTATATTTGAAAATAAGGAAAGGTAGCTTTCTATAACGTGGCCATTTTGTCTCACACTAACATATTTCAGAGGGTAAAATGCAAATTTCTTTGATCAAGTAATCGTTCATTAGACCGCTCCGCAATTGCATATCTGGATTAGCATTATCAGAAGCGGTTTTTTGCTTCACTGCGTGTTTTTCTGCGTTTCTTATGTTGTTGGAGGACGTTTCGTAGGCCTGAAAGCTCACAAAATGGATGGGCGGTATGAGCGTCCGTCTTAAAAGGAATCTGCCGCTCAAAATCCGCTGTACTCTGGACAATCGCCCGGCCGCAGGCAGCAAGCCTGGCGTTCTCGTTCCCACGGACTCCGCTCTAGAAGAGATGGGGAACACACATTCCCCTGTCGAAGGAAACACTGAATTCCTCGCAAAGCACTTTTATCCAGGTGTAGTTTCTCTTGAGGCGGCTGAATGTCCATTACGATGCCTCGGAGGAACGTCCAGTTTAAACTTAAGAGTACAACCTCCACTGTCATTTTCAACAGAACCCGCACTTTTGCGCTGTGTTTCCATGCAGAGACTTTCATTCTTCCTTTTCAGAATCATGTCATAGAATGGGAGTAGACTGAAGGCTCTAACCACCTATGAGCGATTGGCTCAAACAAAATGAAATGGAAAAGGGTAGCAGATTGTTTAACACTATAACATTCCTCGGAACTCGGAATCTTCGTGCTCATTGGCGGTGATTTCAAGTCCTAATGGCAAGGTAGTTGAGTTTCATAGAGTTATTAGAGAACTCACTTTGATTTAGGATTTTATAAAATACTTCTTTTCAAGCTCTTGTAGAGTACAAACACCTATCAGGATCTTGTAGAGCATAAATACTTCAGGTTAAGACTGGTGAGATGATGAACATGTAAGTAGGCTGTTTAAGTTATTTTATTGGTATCGCCACATAGCGTTCTGTATGAAAAATCACTGGCTGTGCTGTGTGCAGTCAGTGTCTGGTTGGCATTCTTGTAATACTCGCCGTTATAGTGTTGGGCAGCTGGATGCTAACAGCGCGTAGAGTTGCGCAGTTGGAGGTGAGCCGCCAGCAGTGGTGGATGTGGGGAGAGAGATGGTGGAGTTTTGAAATTTGTAAGAATGGATGTCATGAACTGCTATATTTATACACTGCTGGAAATTGAAATAAGAACACCGTGAATTCATTGTCCCCGGAAGGGGAAACTTTATTGACACATTCCTGGGGTCAGATACATCACATGATCAAACTGACAGAACCACAGGCACATAGACACAGGCAACAGAGTACGCACAATGTCGGCACTAGTACAGTGTATATCCACCTTTCGCAGCAATGCAGGCTGCTATTCTCCCATGGAGACGATCGTAGAGATGCTGGATGTAGTCCTGTGGAACGGCTTGCCATGCCATTTCCACCTGGCGCCTCAGTTGGACCAGCGTTCGTGCTGGACGTGCAGACCGCGTGAGACGACGCTTCATCCAGTCCCAAACATGCTCAATGGGGGACAGGTCAGGAGAACTTGCTGGCCAGGGTAGTTGACTTACACCATCTAGAACACGTTGGGTGGCACGGGATACGTGCGGACGTGCATTGTCCTGTTGGAACAGCAAGTTCCCTTGCCGGTCTAGGAATGGTAGAACGATGGGTTCGATGACGGTTTGGATGTACCGTGCACTATTCACTGTCCCCTCGACGATCACCAGAGGTGTACGGCCAGTGTTGGAGATCGCTCCCCACACCATGATGCCGGTTGTTGGCCCTGTGTGCCTTGGTCGTATGCAGTCCTGATTGTGGCGCTCACCTGCACGGCGCCAAACACGCATACGAACATCAATGGCACCAAGGCAGAAGCGACTCTCATCGCTGAAGGCGACACGTCTCCATTCGTCCCTCCATTCACGCCTGTCGCGACACCACTGGAGGCGGGCTGCACGATGTTGGAGCGTGAGCGGAAGACAGCCTAATGGTGTGCGGGACCGTAGCCCAGCTTCATGGAGACGGTTGCGAATGGTCCTCGCCGATACCCCAGGAGCAACAGTGTCCCTAATTTGCTGGGAAGTGGCGGTGCGGTCCCCTACGGCACTGTGTAGGATCCTACGGTCTTGGCGTGCATCCGTGCGTCGATGCGGTCCGGTCCCAGGTCGACGGGCACGTGCACCTTCCGGCGACCACTGGCGACAACATCGATGTACTGTGGATACCTCACGCCCCACGTGTTGAGCAATTCGGAGGTACGTCCACCCGGCCTCCCGCATGCCCACTATACGCCCTCGCTCAAAGTCCGTCAACTGCACATACGGTTCACGTCCACGCTGTCGCGGCATGCTACCAGTGTTAAAGACTGCGATGGAGCTCCGTATGCCACGGCAAACTGGCTGACACTGACGGCGGCGGTGCACAAATGCTGCGCAGTTAGCGCCATTCGACGGCCAACACCGCGGTTCCTGGTGTGTCCGCTGTGCCGTGCGTGTGATCATTGCTTGTACAGCCCTCTCGCAGTGTCCGGAGCAAGTATGGTGGGTCTGACACACCGGAGTCAATGTGTTCTTTTTTCCATTTCCAGGAGTGTATTATGACTATTAAGGTAAATACATTGTTTGTTCTCTATTGAAATCTTTCATTCGCTAACTATGCCTATCAGTAGTTAGTGCCTTCCGTAGTTTGAATCTTCAATTTAGCTGGCAGTAGTGGTGTTCGCTGTATTGCAGTAGTTCGAGTAACCAAGATTTTTGTGAGGTAAGTGATCTGTGAAACGTATAGGTTAATGTTAGTCAGGGCCATTCTTTGTAGCGATTACTGAAAGTCAGATTGCGTTGCGCTAAAAATATTGTGTGTCAGTTTAAGCACAGTCATGTATAATTTTTCCAAGGGGACGTTTCAAACGAAACGAACCTCTCTACCGCAGAAAAGTTGTCTATGCTTAAGCACTAAGTGCCAAAGGGGAGCCGACATCACATCTTCCAGCTGCTGCTGCTGCCAGGCCGTTTATTTGCGCCTTGCCCGATTAGTAAGCTGTCACACCGTTACGGCTGTCGAAGCAGCTTAGAAACAAATCTAACCAGCCCCCTTCAGGAGCCGAGTATGCAATCTTAAAATCAGACATCCAGCTTGTTGATTTCAGTGCACATTTTTTGGAATCTAATGGTGTTTGCTCCTACCTTGCAGTGTACTTTGTGCATCTAATTAATAGCTTACGTAGTCATTGGTCATGTCTGTTAAGTTCTAACTTGACTTTGTTTTATCGTCCCTAGCCACATGTCCCCAGGATATACTTAGAGTTGTATTCCCTTGTCCAATTATTAATGATTCATTCATTAATTCAAGAGTCAAAACTTCCAAAACGGAACGCAACTGATAACATGTGGTACTTGTGTTGAACAAATTGGAGATCCAATTTGGTCCCTTGTGGACCTCCGTCTGGAGGTCCCTTCTGCACACCTCGGTGTTCCAAACGTATGCTACACCAGGATATCAACACCATTTGAATACGGCGAATAGATAAGTCAATGACCGGACGGGCAGTTCATAATTTTGTGAAAAAGGGGGTACGACGCTGCTGCCATTCCAATACGCTCGATATTACACATCTTCAGCTTCGACTGTTCACTGTTTCTAATTTTCTTCTTTTTTCACAGTTCAGCACACCTTCTTCCCATTGTCATGCTTCATCTGTGTCCAGTCTTTGACGGGCTATCCACTGAGCCATCTTATCACTAAATCTGACGGGAGCTCGATAGCGAGTTTCCCTTGTCAGCCCCTCAAATCGGCTCAGCCCACGGGCTGACACCGCACTGGGCAAAGACTGTCGGACGATACGAGGCCGTGACGTCACCGCGTGGATCAGCTGCTCCGCACAGAACGGAAGAGAGCGTGCAGTGCACACCTCTACTGTCATATTAGAGTTGTTTGCAATAATGCTACTCTTTATGCCCACAATTGCATACACACACTTTATTTTCCCCTCTAATTTATGTTCTTCTATATCGTACATGAAGTTTATCTTTTACAAGTTAATCAAAACTACAGGCTGTGGCCGTGGCCTCTCGTACTGTACTTACAGCTATATTGGGAAACAAGTTTCAGTCAACATATGCACCTCAGGGTTGTGACTACAACTTCCACACGCCTCCGCCACGTCATGAGGCTCAGATTAATTTTAATTATAGTTATCTACTACATTCTTTATTAATTTCAGCTGACCAAGGTTCTTGTACTTATGTATGGCTTTCGTAGTGTCTGAATCTCGAATATGACCAAGTCGATTGTAAGAAATCCTAATATTCTGCATTAAGTGTATCTGGATTGAAAAAATGCAATATGTTACTTTAACATTCCATTGCTGGGTTGTTTCGTTGTGCACTCCCTAATATTTGTATCTATTCACGAAAGTTGGAGGTTTGGCTCCATGTGTGCAAAACACTTTACATAACGGTCATTCTTAAATGTTGTGTGCATTATGTCAAAATAAAAAAATCGACGAAATCGTTACATAAGAATTGCTAGTACATAATAAGGTATGTAACATATAAAGTATCGCAAGGAATCTGAAACAAAGAAAATCTGGCCACAAATCGATAGAAAAATCTGCCCAAGGTTATTTTTAAAAGAAATCTAGCCGATATACGTTCAAAAATTATTGTTTTGAAAAAGTACACAGCGGCAAAAACGTTAGGTCATGGACCTACGTCGACGAATTCACTACTGGAGACAGAGAGCCAAAGATACAGTATGTGATCAAAAGAATCCGGAAACCCCCGAAAACATACGTTTTTCATATTAGGTGCATTGTGCTGCCACCTGCTGCCAGGTACTTCTTATCAACGACCTCAGTAGTCATTAGACATTGTGAGAGAACAGAATGGGGCGCTCCGCGGAACTCACGGACTTCAAACGTGGTCAGGTGACTGGGTGTCACCTGCGTCATACGTCTGTGCGCGAGATTTACACTCTCCTAAAGATTCCTATGTCCACTGTTACGATGTGATAGTGAAGTGGAAACGGGAAGGGACACGTTCTGCACAAAAGCGTACAGGCCGACCACGGCTGTTGACTGACACAGACCGTTGACAGTTGCAGAGGGTCGTAATGTGTAGTAGGCAGACGTCTATCCAGACCATCACATAGGAACTCCAAACTGCATCAGGATCCATTGCAAGTACTATGACAGTCAGGCGGGAGGTCAGAAAACTTCGATTTCATGGTCGAGCGGCTACTCACAAGGCACACATAACGCCTGTTAATTCCAAACGATACCTCACTTGGTGTGAGGAGTGGAAACATCGGACAATTGAACAGGGCAAAAACGTTGTGTGGAGTGACGAATCGCGGTATACAATGTGGCGATCCGATGGCAGGGTGTGGGTATGGCGAACGCCCGGGGAACGCCATCTGCCAGCGTGTGTAGTGGCAACAGTAAAATTCAGAGGCGGTGGTGTTATGGTGTGGTCGTGTTTTTCATGGAGGGGGCTTGCTCCCCTTTTTGTTTTCGGTGGCACTATCACACCACAGGCCTACAGTGATGTTTTAAGCACCTTCTTGCTTCCCACGGTTGAAGAGCAATTCGGGGATGGTGATTGCATCTTTCAACACGATCGAGCACCTGTTCACAATGCACGTCCTGTGGTGGAGTGGTTACACGATAATTAACACCCCTTTAATGGACAGGCCGGCACAGAGTTCTGACCTGAGTCCTGTGCAACATCTTTGCGATGTTTGGAACGCCGACTTTGTGCCAGACCTCACCGACCGACATCGATATCTCTCGTCAGTACAGTTCTCCAGCGTTACCCATGGAGGACGTCACGAACTTGTCAGTCATTTTCAGCCAGGTGTCGCCGGCCGTTGCGGCCGAGCGGTTCTAGGCGCTTCAGTCCGGAACCGCGCTGCTGCTACGGTCGCAGGTTCGAATCCTGCCTCGGGCATGGATGTGTGTGATGTCCTTAGGTTAGTTAGGTTTAAGTAGTTCTAATTCTAGGTGAGTGATAACCACAGATGTTAAGCCCCTTAGTGCTCAGAGCCATTTTAACCATTCAGCCAGGTGTCCGGATACTTTTGATCACATAGTGTATTCCTATGGATTTATTTGTTAACTGAGAGTGTCTCCATGCGATCTGTGCTAGTATTTAGATGAAATTATTTTATTAAAAACTGTGTTAGAAAATATCGACAAACATACCTGGGTACAGGTCAACAGTGTAGATTTATTATTAATTTCATTAACTGCATCTGCAGCTGTCATCCAACTACAGACAAGCTGATTTTATTGCTTCCATGTACCCTTTCTTACAGCAACACGCTCCCTCTCTTTTCTCCATTTTCGTTATCTTTTTCTAAGGCTATTTTCCTCCCATATACTTTCATATTATTTCACGTGCAGTCTAAATCGCGGTCAGACAACATATTGTAATCTCTGTATTCCTACCCACAAACATACATATCACGTCTAAAAGCTTCTAGTGTCACTTCAGAGTTTAATCCAAAGGGGTATTTATTATTCTCTGAAGAAGCACTTGTTAAAAAACGGCCATTCTGTATTACGCAAGTTATTGCTTCTCAGTTCGTTGTTGTTTTTCCTCATATTGGCTACTTTATCGCATTCCCTAAGGACACTAATTGTCTGGTCTATTTTAATGCATTCTGTTTACGCTTTTTAAATTTTTTGTAACCAAGTTGGCTGCAGTTGTACAACACTGTGCCATCTTCATGCTAAAACTAATGCTTTGTAATACAGCTGCTCCAACACAGTTAGTAACAATAGTATTTCGACGGAGGCAAACAAATGAGGCGCAAATCCTTAATAAAATATAAGAAATCGTTTATAAAACTTCGTATTTATTATTTTGCAAATACTCTTTGTCTTTCTATTTGCTAAACAATATTTATTTTATTTGTGGTAATATCTTATGGCACTAAACTGCTGAGGTCATCTGTCCCTAAGCTTACACATTACTTAATCTAACGTAAACTAACTTACGCTACAGACAACACACACACCCATGCCCGATGGAGGACTCGAATATTCGACGGGAGGAGCCGCGCGAACCATGACGGGACGCTAGACCACGCGGATAACCCGCGCGGCTACCAAACTATAGTGACAGTATAATGCTGACCATTCGTTAACAGAGTTTCATGGTTTCCTTACTGTAGGAGATGTGTGTGGAAGTTGCAGGTCGTTCGAAAAGAAAGTATGTACGGAAACGGGAAATAAAGCATAACGTAATGCCTGGTGAGTACAGAACTATAGAGCCTGATCCAAATCTCAAAAGTTTGATTTGGTCATTGTTAAAGCCTACAATAGAAGGTGATGGCAACAGTGTTATGTATGCATGCTGTGCGGAATGCAATGAGCTTCACGCGCACACTAAAGGGTCATCTGGCACTTAAAATATTTCACGCCATTCGTGTGTGACTAATAAAAAAGTGATATTTTGTTGACAAAAAACGTCATCCCATATCTGCTCAGGATAAAATTACTGACCAGTGCGTGCCCATGTGTGCAAGATACTAGATTTTATTTGAAGCAGTTGCAGGTGAAGGATTTTAGGATCTGGCTGACACAATAGTTGACAGTGCAGTGACTTACGAAAAACTATCCGCAAAAGCTATTACGCCTCGTCTCACAACTGTCTCACGACATGTAACACAATAAGGAAGAACCCTTAGGAATGAAATTACGCCTGAGCTAATTTATTAGTGAACACAGGTGAATGTTCGGGGACCACAAATTTTGGTAATCGGGACTTAACATCACACGTCTCGTTTACGATGTTTCCAGGCGAACCTAAAACGGGCGAAAAGGTTATAAAAAATTGTTGAGACTATTTATCTCCCTGTGTATTCACGTGAATAGTCTCATGGATGTACTGTATACTACTTATAAAAGTGCCAACATTATCACAGCTATTCGTGAATATTCCTAGAAGGAATTGTTCCTGTCATACGCTGAACACAATGATAAGAAATGCGTTTAATGTGCTGTACATGGCCGGTCGCGGAGGCCGAGCGGTTCCGCGCGCTTCAGTCCGGAACGGCGCAACTGCTACGGTCGCAAGTTCGAATCCTGCCTCGGGCATGGATGTGTGTGATGTCCTTAGGTTAGTTAGTTTTACGTAGCTCTAAGTTCTAAGGGACTGATGACCGCAGCTGTTAAGTCCCATAGTGCTCAGAGCCATTTGAATTTTGCAGTACATGTCATCCAGTTGTCCGCACTTTCATTTTATTCCGACTGCGGTGAAGGAACTTGTGACCTACGCAGAGGAAAGTGGCCTTCTTCATAGTCTTGATAGAACTCTGGAGCAGTCGAACAATACTTCTTGAAGGACATGATTGACCATTCTTGAATCGGTGAAAAAGCAATACTCTACATTTTGTGAAAAGCTCACTGAGAAAGGAGAAATAAAAAGCATAGAAGGCATTGACATCACGTTGCTGGACGAATTGATTTCTCTTCTGACGGTGTGTATGCTATAGTGATTTTATATTCAGTTGGTATACGTTAGCATGTGATTTATTTCAGGAATTTTGAAGCAGTGACATTCCTTATAGCACTTCAAAGAGGCCACAAAAGAACTAGAAACTGAGAAATCGCCTACAATGCACCTGTAGTTGCCGCGGAAAATGACGCTTCTGAAACATTTAAGCAAAAACCTCAAGACGAAGAGGCATCTGAAACAAACCCTTAGCGAATCCGACTGAAAAATTATTTATAGGAAAAGTTAATAACTCAGACATACTTAGAGCTAGGTTCTTTAATATGGTCACCTTTTCGCCATCTGAAAATGCTCTCTGAATCTCAGAGGCGTGAAGCCATGGAAAAGGTGTGGCACATAATCTACGAACTGCTGCGTAAACAATTACGAGTGACCAGTCACAAAATGGTGCTCCCTCCCCAAGCACCGTCTATCAAAGTCAACCAAATTCGGCCCCAGAAAAGACGGTCACCCCAGAAATATTATCACCTACAGGTTAGGCAATTGTATGTGAACTGTTTGTGGGACTGTCCAGGCAGAATTTGAGAGCGACTTTGGCGAAGTTCTGAGGTGCTGGAAAAAAATTCTAATATTTTTAAGAACAAATCATTTGTATCCGGACAATGTTGTGCCGTTCTCTTTATTCACAGTAAAGTCTACTATCACAGAAAATGAATGAAGGAATACGTTGTAAATATTTTTGCACGACATGTTTTGTTTTGTGTTCTCTGTGAATCGGTTACCATCATCGTATGTGTTTGTCAAGCAGCTTTCATTTATGCAGAGTGTCAAATTAGTGTTTATTAATCGCTGCAGAATAAACGAAACTGTTTCGTAGCGAATTACTGTTGCATTGTAGACGATGTTGGCAGTTTTATCTCACCCCAAAACATCATGGCTTGCAGTTAGTGCAATGAAAATCGTTTAGCATGAAAACTCTTAATTTGAATAATCTGTTGACACTAAATTCTATTGCGGACCCGGCTTAATGCCATACTTAAGTTTTCTTTAAGACAAAACAAATAAAGTGTTTTACACGACAATAATCTGCTTCTCGGGCAAACCTTCTGTTGGGACCCACCTACATAGGGAGAAATGATCATCACGATAAAATAAAATAAATCAGAGTACGCCCAGAAATATTTAAGTGCTTGTTTTTCCTGCGCGCCGTTCGAGAGTGGAACGATAGAGAGACAGCTTGTAGGTGGTACATTGAACCATCTACCAGGTACTTTATTGTGAATAGCATAGTAATCACGTAGATGTAGACACACGAGTCGTGTCTACGTTTTATGATCTTACGACACCAGATGCTTTAGAAAAGCAGTCGATGACAAATGGCAGCATATACATATTTTTACACGTGGTTTCAACTCTAATGAATAGAATATAGCTGGCTGTAGACAACTCTCATAATATTATAAATGAGCCACAAAGGTCTCAACCACTGGTACTGATAAGCATTTTATTTCTCAATTTCTATTCCGACTTTATAAAGTCAGTTTTGGGTCTCTTCTGAGTCTTGTCTGAGACCTATCTCGCCACCCATCCCATAGGGCCCTGGTCTACCGTCCCAAAGCACATCAAAATTCCCACACTAAAGTGCCGTAGCACGACGCTAGAAGAGTCGAAAGAAAACAGCAAAGCCTATTGAGTAAAATCTTCTCGGTTTGCAAGCTCCGTCACTTAAAATAAATCATTCAAGAATGGGTAGCTCTCACCGCAATCGTCACCAAGAGCTGAAATTACTGACTGCCAGTGTTCTGTTTGTATACATATAATGACAGCATCTGGAACCTCCCTTAGAGGGCCGGAGTGATGGATGGACGAAAGGCAGGTAGGGCAGCTCCTAGTAGCTCTGTCTCACTGCAGCACTGATTGACGTCAGATGGCGCGAGGGGTCGGCACCACATTTGAAGCTGCCGCTCTCGCATCCCTACAAGCATCAAATTTAGTCATTTGTTTTCGTTCAATATCCAAAGTCCATCACCACAACCTACTAAATGTGTATCCCTCACCTCTGTGTACATTGTTGCTGCTAATTTCGGCCACTTATAACATAATGCCCGATGCATGTTGGTGCTTGAGCATAAAATTGACGTCTTTCCGAATTGTACATTTTACCCTTTCTCTAGGCAATGTTGGTATGATGGTGCTTGAGCAAAAATTCTCGTCTTTTCGAACTGTACATTGTACCGTTTTTCTAGGCAATGTTGATCCACAGCCGACGCCTCAACTTTCCTTTGCTTCATATGTAGTGAGTGATGTGAACAAAGCTCAGCAACAGCTAGACTTACTTAAATGCTACCACATTTACAGGGGACACCACACATGCGAGGAACTCGAAGACCTACGTTGTCTCTAACGAGGCGTAACATGTCTCTTATCTTGGAGGCGTGCCGGAACAACGGTCTCAGTCCATGTCTTTCCAGCCCGATTCCTACCTTGTTAGTAGTTGCTCCACAGTATGGAAGAAATACAGTTGGCTTAGTGTCTTCCGCGGATTCACGAGACGCTTTTTGTTGGTGGCACCTCAAAGCTCTTGCAATTTCACCGCTCCTGTAACCCTGCGTACTAACATGATCTGGACCACTTTCTTGTGTACAGATGTTCTACTTGAATGGAAGACAAGAGGCCGGCTTAGTCATTCAGTGTACAGAAAATTTAGGTACACTAACGGGTACTTGAACACCAACGGTTTTCAAAAATGGCTCTGAGCACTATGGGACTAAACTTCTGAGGTCATCAGTCCCCTAGAACTTAGAACTACTTAAACCTAGCTAACCTAAGGACATCACACACATCCAAGCCCGAGGCAGGATTCGAACCTGCGACCGTAGCAGTCGCGCGGTTCCAGACTGTAGCGCCTAGAACCGCTCGGCCACTCTTGCGCCAACGGTTTTCACAATCCTGTACACAAGAAAGGGTCCTGAACACATTAACACACAGGGCAAAGATTAATTCAGACGACGACTATCTAGCATTTGAATTTCAGCATCTGAAGCGTAGAAATTACAAAGGGTTTCAGGTGTCGCCGGCAAAAGACGCGTCTTGAATCGGCGCAAAAGGCCAAGGCAGCTGCATTCCTTCCTTACGGTACAGCAACTATTGGCAAGAAAGAAAACTGGACTGAGCCAAGTGTTGCGGCCAGCCTCCGAGATAAAAGTATGTTACACCCCATGAAAGGCAACAATAGTGTTCTAGTTCCTGGCGTGTATGTTGTCCCATGTGAAAATGGAAGCATTTAGATAGGTTATACTATTTGCACTGTTGATGAGCACTGTGAAAAGCATTCACGACATATCACACAAGGGGAACCTGTGAAATCGACAGTGGCTGAACATTGCCAGGAAAATGGGCATAAATTACAATGCGAAAGGGCGAGAATTTTGGCTTAAATACCATTATGCTGGGATTATGTTATACAGGAAGCTGTACAAAATAGGATAAACAGCTATAATTTCCCAGAGACCTGAGGTACACACTAGGACATGGTGGCGGGCTTTCCACATTCAGCGGAAGCAAAAACGTCGACCTGACGGTTGTAGGCATGCGTGAGCGGCAGTTTGAGATGTACTGCCTACTGATCGCGCCACTTGCCGTCACATTGTGCTGCAGCGGGGCAGAGTTGCTAGTTGCTTTCAGCACATTCGTCACTCCGGCCCTTTCGGGAAGGTTCCAGAAGTGGCCATTATATCTATATAAGTAGAATACGGTGCCAGCCCCAGCATTCAGTGATGTTAGGTCCTGAGGAAGATGATGGAGACAGCTATCGAAAAGTCGAGTGTTTTATTCGAAGTGATGCAGCTTCCAAATGAAGAAGATTTTATTGAAGGATGCTACTGCAAGACTCTGAAATGACTCAGAAAAGCCCAGTGTCAAGGTGGATATTTTGTGGTAATTTATCTTCTCCATTTGAAAAGATACAACGCTGCAGCAAACAATGCTGTGTTGGTGACAGTGTACAGCAATAGTGCACCATCATATGACGCGTCTGTTAGGTTGTGCAAACATTGTAGTGTATCAAACTAGTCTGAAAATGGCGAAGAACAAAGTGGTATACCATTTCGCTGTGGAGCAGCAGGATTGTTTGGGAAGAGGGAGGTCTGTTGCTCTCAGATCGCCGTCTCACAATCGAGGTGATAGCGGAAAACGTAGACGTCAGTGATGAGCCAGTTTTCCGCATCTTGCACGATATTTCGAATACGACAAATGTCGCAACCAACTGGGTCTCACGACTACTCACATTCAATCAAAAAGCGCATTGAACCAGGACAGTAGCCGAAGTGATGGAGGTATCGAGTCAGTCCAGAGGACTTGTCTAGCAGCTTAATCACCATCGAGGACTACTAGGAATGTTAATATGAGTCCGAAAGGAAGTAGATTCATTACCGCCGAAAACGGCGGAACGCAGTCATTATCGGGAACAGTGAGGCTGAGTGTTTGCTGAAGTACCATGGTGTGGTGCAGAAAGATTATGCCCATAAAGGGCGAACCGTCATAGGAACGTACTACAGAAATATACTGACGAGTCAGCTACCTCATCATCACCCCTCCACTGCTTACGGTCACTGTATTAGCCTGGCACGGCAGTGACCTGTTTCTCTTTTCTGTAAAGAAGTAAGAAATACATTGGAATGAGGACGAGTTGTTTCTGAAGTGGAATGTTACCTGAAAAAGCAAAATGTACCTCAATTTCTATAATAAATGTCTCCGCCATGTCATCCAGCACTAGGAAAGATGATGGACGAGTGGATGTTAAAGATGGCTAACGCCGATCTTCATGATCGCAGATTTAGTTGTTTGAGGTGCATCACGTGAAGAGGATAGATACCCGTTGTGGTATTAATGTCTCATTGGGTAGCACACAGACGCACCAAATAATGATTGCTGAAAACACCTATGAACGCTAAACTTTCACAATATTCGTTTATTAATGTTTATGTACACACCAACAATTCTAATGCTTTTTATTTTCTATTCCTTTCCTCCGAATCTCAGATATACGCTGATGATAACAGAAAATGTTTTACAGTGAATGCCTTGATCAGACCCTAAGAAACTGAAACTACAGCGCTTAGGTGTCTGTGGGACAAGTTGCTAAAAATTTCACGAATACACGATCTGTAGTGCAGTAATGATAAAGCCATTCCTACACATAAAGAATAGTTTGAATAAATAATGGATAATGGTAGTGCCTAACGTTACTTGAACTTTTCAAGTGGCAATTGCAGCACAGCAAGCAATGTTGACGTCCTAGTAATGCTGATCGCCATGTTTTAGATGTTGAGGAAGTTCGAACCATTTGCATGAGTGACATGAGAGTATCACATTGAAGGATCGCATAGGCAAATTGGTGTAGTGCAGTGGCCAGCCGCTGAGGCCAAACGGTTCTAGGCGCTTCAGTCTTGAAACGCGCGACCGCTACGGTCGCAGGTTCGAATCCTGCCTCGGGCATGGATGTGTGTGATGTCCTTACGCTAGTTAGATTTAAGTAGTTGTAAGTTCTAGGGGACTGATGACCTCAGAAATGAAGTCTCATAGTTCTCAGAGCCATTTGAACCATTTGTAGTGAAATGACTGCGAAAGGAGCGGTGATCAGTGATTCAGAACAACAATGTGGCAAGACGGGCAGGCATTCGTCGTTCCAGAACGACTCCAAATTGGGTCTGAGTACTATGCGACTTAACTTTTGAGGTCATCAGTCGCCTAGAACTTAGAACTAATTAAATCTAACTAACCTAAGGACATCACACACATCTATTCCCGAGGCATGATTCCAAACTGCGACTGTAGCGGTCGCTCGGCTCCAGACTGTAGCGCCTAGAACCGCACGACCACTCCTGCCGGCCCAGAACGACTCCATGTCGACAACATCGCTGAATTAATCGAAGATTTCTGACGAACAGACGAATGAAAACTGCTGAAATCTGGATAGAGGTCATGTGAGTAGTGGAATAACAAGGACGTGACCCTCCCCCCACCCTCTGCATTGTTACCATAGCGGATCCAAGATGGCGGCGATAGATATTGCAATGTCGCAATAACGTCATGACAGGAAGTTTAGATTTTGACGCAGGAAAAAGGACTTTGAGCTATCTCCACTGGCCTAAGGAAATGGTGTGAAAAGTGAAAAAAGGTCACTTGGACTACCTCCCCTAACCTAAGCCGTCCGACTGCCACCTCTTCCTTGGAATTGGCGGGAAAGGACTCAGTCTGTGCTGGGCTGCTGGATAGGATGGACACAAGTCTTTATTTTGCCTACAGTCTTCATTCAAACAATTTGAGTGGTCATAGTCAGTAGCCCCATCCAATGAGTTCACCATGAGGCTCGGAGTCCAAGAGACCTAGTAGACGGTACTGCAACCAGAGGGCACTGTTGTCCCGTATGTAATGTGATCCTAAATGGTGGTCTGTGGGAAAAATGGCGGGAAAAGGACTCAGTTTGTGTCCAGCTACTGGGGAGAGGAAGAAGTGTATTTATTTTCGAACAGTTTAATTCAGGACGGATTTCACATCATTCATTTATTACACTGATACAAAACAGTCGCCTGGACATGCTTGGGGTCACAGTAGATAGTCTACAGACCTGTAAACTACTAGCAAATCACCGAAATAACACTGTACACTGACGTACAGAAACTAAAATAACTCGTAAATTGTCAAAATCATGCATGTATAAAGCTATGCAAACACTCTTGCTAATTGTCAACTGTAGAAATAATGCATTGCACAGCCTGCAAACAGAATAATACCACAGACACGAAAACAACTCGTAAATTTTCAAAAGATAATGCATGTGTAACGCTATCCTAACACCCTCACAATGCTTAAACAGCCAAAAATAATGCAGTGCACAAACACTCATTGCACGTAAAAACACTTTCAACAAACATTTCCAAAACGCAAACATTCTCACTGTTATGTAGAGGCTCCTATGTCCCAGCACAATGGATGTCATGCGAATAAATGGACCATTCTGATCAGCTCTTACTGAATTTACCTGCCAAATAACTGATGTTTTTGGTGTGGAACAACTGTCCACCTTTTTCTTTCTGCAGACGAGACTTTCAGCTGCAAATCTATTTTGTACAGATCGCCATAGTGCACTGACAGTTAAACACTGCAAAAGTGGCCTATAGATCATCAGGCACAGAAAGACACTTTCTCAATCACACAGCTCTGCCACAGAGTACGGAAGTTTAAATATTAAAGCGTGAAACCGATCTCCAACCCAGCATCCTGCGCTATACAAAATCATCCCTTTTGCATCACGCATATAGGTATCGACCGTCAGACTCTCATACATATACCGCGAAGACAGACAGCATAAGCACATGCACTGTAGGTATACTGCTCGCAGCACTAGATAATTCTTTCGAGGTCGGGCAGTCATGCACCACAGCTGATGGTCACAAGTCATCTGCCCCCAACACATGACCAGAGCGCCCTCAGCAGATTAAAGTCACTCTCCAAACTGTTGGAGAAGGTCTGGATCAGTCCCCTTCGACACAAGGGCGTTACTGTTTCTGGTGCAGACCTACTTGCTTGCTTTCTACAACCAGCTCCATACTGTGGGATTACAAGAACATATGTAAATTCACGTGGTTTGTCAGAATATTATACCATTTTTGTGATACTTATCGATATCAAGCACATAGCAATATTGCTTCCTTAGTAGTGTCACTTGTGCATTATAAGCAGTCGTCACCCTGGTGAACGCAACTTCGAACACAGAACACGTCTTCGGATGTAACATGTGGTTGGTCCACCTGCAAGCCCTATACGAGGTGTGACGTGTGGTGGAACTGCCTCTGAACATCGCTCTGGATATATAGTGAGCGGCAGATCCACACTAGAACGCTAATTCAGGTCTACTGTGGGTCCTGGGAGCCATCCGCGACATGTGCAAATACACAGGCAAACAGAAAACAGAGCAAACGCACTGAAAATGTGGTATATGTGGGGTGGAGGCGACTGGTCGCAATCGAGTACAGTGTTATACTATGCCTCCCGACCAGTGCATTTGCGTTAGTTATTTACTGAAAAACACTACCTATGATAATAGGTACAGAGTGTGTACAAAATATTAACTAACACAACAGGTACATGCAAAAGTAATTTATCACATTGCTATTTATACGTAGCAGTCATCACAGCATCTAACATGGTAGGCTATACAATCTGCCAGATCCTTTATCTTATGTAATGGGATAAACACAAAAAAAGTATTGAAAGCAACTCAAATTAAATGGTATTACACAACTGCAAAGTGCATTTAGTATCTAACTGTGCCATAGTGACATAAAAACAATCATATTGTAAATATAAAAGGTAAGCAACGTAAATATATTTTATATTAGCCCAGTAACAAGGTGTACATATACTGACCCACAACTATGTAATGTTAAGGATATAAGAAGTTGTAAACCAACCACTGTTTAATTCAGATTGTTTGTCCTCTTCAATTTACCCTAAGTGAAGGACATTTGACTAACCATTTCCAGAGTTATAGCAAATTAATGGTTTGTACATATTGCTATAGAACTTCATCAAAAAAGGTGGAAAAACTCATAAATTTGATATCAACCTGTTGAGACTCATTGCTGTAATTCTTTGTCGTGGATCCTTTATGGCAGACTCCTCCACATCTAGGTTTGATTGAAGGAAGGCAGAAAGCTGAAAACTGAGTCATCTGCTGCTCTACTGAAAGGATGTATTGGTTTTAGACGAAGAAAAGTTGGTGAAGTGCTGAAGTAGATGTCTGGAAAACGTTTCACCTATAACGTTAAAAATAAAACATTAAATTTTTTGATTTGCTTTTTTTTATATGCAACTCTTCTGAAAAGATTGAGGGAAAACTACTGGTTAAAAACATTTGTTTATATCAAATTGTAAGTCTCGCATAACAGCCTGATGATGTTGAGGTCTTCTTTTCGTGATTGGTCACTTTTATTACGATACATCAAAGTTAGGTTATTAACTGTCTATTTGGAGAATGTTCAGTGAATTAACAGTGAGAATAGCGATTGCTAACTGAAGGAAGCAGAAATTAACAGTATGAAATTATCTTCATCTTTCACAATGCGTATCTCCACACTACTGAGAGATCAGTGTTGCGTTTAACAGGCAGACTGAAAAAAAGTGAATCGGCCGGGAATCCATCCCACAGCTTTCCTGTTTCAATCCACACGCACTACAGCTGGACGAACACACGAAATTAAATCCCACTCACTGCGTTCTTGGGGCACTGCTGCTCTCTCGACATACGGCAGCTGATCGCTAGGTAGGAATGACATCATTTTCACATCTTAGCTTTAACTCACCAGATTTCAGCTGATTTGTACGAAATATTTATAAACTTTGTACAAGAACCTATCTTGCAAATCAGTGTATCAATTAGTTAAAACTGAATCACAACCTCCACAACATTTCCTGAGATTAGCCTGCATATACAGATGGACGCCATCAAGCGACTTCAGTTTGTATATACAGAGATTGTAACGTAATTATTTTTCCATGACGATTCCAAAAGACAATTTTGTTTCGTAACTCTCACTGGAAAGTTTAAATTAAAAATGTTAGCGGAGTAGCCGCCAAAGCCGATTGTGTAAGTGTTGTTGTTGTTGTTGTCTTCAGTCCTGAGACTGGTTTGATGCAGCTCTCCATGCTACTCTATCCTGTGCAAGCTGCTTCATCTCCCAGTACCTACTGCAACCTACATCCTTCTGAATCTGCTTAGTGTACTCATCTCTCGGTCTCCCTCTACGATTTTTACCCTCCACGCTGCCCTCCAATGCTAAATTTGTGATCCCTTGATGCCTCAAAACATGTGAGCGACTCAAAACTTTCTTGTGTGGCATGCATGTACTGTTGATCAGACAGCATTTGTAGGCCCTTTTGAAGTAATTTCAGGCCTTCATAGAACACAAGCGCTGAGCCCTATATCAAACTGTTCGTCTGGACTTAACCTACTAACAGTCAAACGACGACGTTTTAGTAGCATCTCCATCATCTCTTAACACTATATTTAGAACTTAGCTTTCCTTTCGCAGCCTTCTGTTGCTACATCAGACACGTCAACAAATGACAGCGCAGAGACCTTCGACCCGCTTAGCGATTATACGTAGCACCAGAATTTTCCCGTGTGCTCGGCAACAACTTTGGCTACTGTATGTAGTTGTATGCTTGGCCCATCATTCATCTTACAGACGCACTAAGTTTGCTAACTTTTACCTGTTGCCGTTTGCGCTTCCTTTTTTGGACCGTGAGTACAACATTATTTAAGAGGAACCCAGGCAACTGTTTATTGGCTTTTCTAGTAAAAAAATTATTAACTTTAATAACCATTGTCGCTATGGTAATATTGTAATCTCACTACCGATAAGGTCAGACGTGCTTGTGGCTACAAGGTCTAAAATATTTCTGGGCTGTCGAAGTAGTTGCTCCAGACAGTTTTTGGAAATCGTGTTCAAAAGTATTACACAACGCTACCTGTTCCTACTTCCTGCGGTGAATCCAATAGCCCTTTCAATTTGTCCTTGTTAGGTTACAGTAGCCTCCAATCTGTACTAAGTGCTCTGGGTATCTGTGCACGACTGGGCGTAGAATTGTTTTTGAATGATTCCACAACTGTCACCGTGGAAACGTGTGGTCGACAACAACAACCAGTAATGAACTCAAGTTCTGCCTCGACAGACACAACATTTTTTTCGACTATAAGGAAGACTCCGCCACCTATGGCCTCAAAGTGTAGACTGTTAACGATATACGTTCCATGAGTCACTAAATTTTTTTGTGATGTCTACTTCGGGTTTCATCCAGCTCTCTTGTCTGGGAGTAATTTGATGTAAATTCAGGAGCTTCGTTACAAATGCAAAGGCAATTTAGTGTATAATTTTGACAGTCAAATTGTCTTTACTTTGTACGCTGTCTGATTTCGCTTCTACGTATTTGCTGGCCAGCGTTGATCAGAGAACCGCAAAGTACCGCCTAGCGCAAAAAAAAAAGAATATAAATCGCGTGTGCACCCACAAATACTCTTCTACCGGAGTAGCTCCTTCTTTTGTGTAATTCACCACTGTCCTGTCAAGAAGAGTCCTACAGTTCTCCTCCCCCCACCCGCAGGTCCAGATATCTGATTCGTTCTCGTTCTTAACTGATACGAAAACTTTAGTTTTGTTAGTTTCTAGAAGGTCTAAGACATTGTCCTCTTGCGTTCCTTCTTCAACTACCTGCTGGACGAGACATTGAAATCAAACCCACATGATTCCCTTTTCTGGCATCTGTCTGAAATACGTCAGTCTCCCTTTCTGTATGTGAAAAGTGGCAGTGTCCCATTATTACAACTGTAGGATTAGAAAACTTACTCGTGATGTGTCTCTGAAGCTCTCTGCTGCCACTGTTTCTGAGGCAGGTGGTCTATAATAGCTTCCGGTTACCCTGTTTTATCAACTTTTGATCCTTACGTTTATCCAGACAAATTCACATTGTGTGTCTGTAATGACATCACTAGATGCTATCAAATTCTTTACTGCAGTAAATATGGCCCCACCGTCGGCATCTAACCTAACCTTGAGATATATATCCCATTCTGAATTCAGAATTTAGGTACTGTTCCCTACTGGTTTCATCAGACTTTCGATTCTTAATGCCATCTGGGCATCATTACATTTAATAAATGATACTAATTCTGGGACCTTACCGTGGATGTTCCTGGAGTTTATTAATATCGTATTGATATTGTCCATTTCTGATCTGAGAGTACAAACTTACTATGAGATAGATTTGGTTGACCTATCTTCAAAATCGTAAGGCAATTCATCACTGAGTAGAACTGAACAGTGTCTGTACAATTGTTTTTGGTAGTGTTTTTCTATCGTCTGTATATTGTGTGTTAATTTTGCGATGTAGTTTTCCGCCGCTATAATGGGTACAATTATGAATATTACTCCTGATATTTATACAGATTAGTGAGAAGTGTAATTCGGGGACGATCATCTTAGAACTGTCATGTATCAGTGATATTTTTAAAATAATTCATTTCACAAGTTAACAGTTATATTTGTTAAACTAAAGTTGTTTTCATCATCTTAGTTTTGTAAGTGCACTACATATGGTTTTTTTCTGTAATTTACAATGGGTCTCTCAAAAGCGACACATGCAGTTACCTAATAGCTAAGCAGCACGTTAACATAGAAATCGGAAGGGTTTAATAAATCCTCAGACGTGTCTACGAACGAAGGACCCAACCAAAAGGAGGACCTGGTGTGTGTCCGGGATGCCCTCATTTTATGGGCAAATAGAGATCAGATGATCTAGTTGCCGTTTAGTGAAACTGAAAGATATTTAGATTTTCAGTCATACCAGTTTAAAGGGATACTCACTATCGGCTATCGCCCATTCCTATTTTAGCAAAGAGCATCTACTTTACTTTGTTGCCCTCACTTGAAATGAGTTGTTGTTTTGTTAATAGGCCCCTAATTGTGGATAAGTCTTTAAAAACAAAGGGGATTAAAACCGAGTTTGACTCGTTCACTACTATTATGGGAAGTTAGAAATATGTACACACTACTATAATAGCCCTGTTATCTATGTATATCAGTTTAACTTTAACACTCGACTCGTTATTTGGAGACTGATAGAAATTTGGGCTTACAATATTTAAAATTTTCACGCGGTTGCGGAACAGTGAAATCCTTACGAATAACATGAAATTAAATTAAGTGCATACAAGTACATGTGGATTTGCCTGTGTTGCCCAAAAATCGCGTTGACCAACATAAATATCGCTCTAACGTTGCCGGTTGTATTTCTTGAAGAAATTTGCTCAAGTTTCTACCATTACTGGTCCAAGAGGTAAAATATCGCCCATTGCGGTCACCTGGGCAGTATCCAATTATGAAAAATCAGTTCCGATAAGGAAAGATCGGGAAGGGTTTGTGCAGAGCGTAGGATGTATGTGATGACAGCACTTTCTACATTTCTTTCCTTAATAGATTTTATCAGTGGGCTCAAGAATTCTTCTGAGCCGACTGAGCCCTCGATACCCCCTCGCACACCGTTCGTGGGAAATCTGTTTACGCTCTTGTACTTGCAATGATACAATAATTGGAATACTTTATCACTTAAGGAAACTGAAGAATTTTATTGAAATGAAAGACATTTTCAACAAAGTTTGAGATTCAGTCGAGGAGTTGGGGACGTTTTGATGTGCTGAAGGAACTCTGACCTGGTTTCAGACAAGCCATGAACTTAAATACAAGATTGTAGTAGGAGAAAGATAGTTGTTGCCAAAAGAGATTTGAATCCGTTTATGTTTATAAGTGAATTACTTGTTAAATTTAAAATTTTTTGCGTTAAGAAAGTGATCATTACATAAGCAGACTGAGATGTGTTGTGTTATCAAACTGGCAATGAATTATAGGGAAATTTTAATTTGTTTGGCAGTAGGCTGAAGTCATCATATATATGTATATATTTGATTTGCGGTTTGCTTTTTCTCTGTATTTGAAACCAAACTGCAAATTATATATATATATATATATATATATATATATATATATATATATATATATATATATATATATATTGTAGAAATAAATGTTTTTCCAGAATAAATGAAATACATGAGCCTTTTAAAAGTTCTCTTTAACAGATTATACCTCACCTTCTGCAAAATCCTGGCCAACTCCTTGAACGAACTCGTTAGGTATAGAGCGGAACTAACGATCGTTAGCTAACCCTTTGTCCATTTCGTCATATGAGCAGACGCCGTTGGCATTTGTGTGTCGTCAGTACTTCAGGCGAAGTCATAAAAAAAAAAGAAATCTGTCAGACACCCACACGGTTTTCGTCCATGGTTATTAATGTGTTTTGAATCGTGCTCCGACTAGCACAATAATGAATCGAATGGATCGCCCGACTAAGCAAACGTGGACCAGAACAGAATGGGAAACATCGTCGTCTTTACGTTCAAGAAAGAATGGAAGGAGGTATAAATCAACTGTGTTCAACTATTGATACACGTAGAGCTCAGTTACACGCTACTCGACTAAACAGTCTTTCAAATGACTATCAACCTAGTCCAAGGCAGAGACTTAATGTAATTCGTTTCTTAGTCTGTGGTGGCTGTAAATTCGAAAGGTAACAGCAGTAACAGTTTTATTTACATGTGTCTCTCATTTGCAGGGGTAGTCGACGTTTCATAATATTATTGTATAGGAAGCAGCTCGTTTTGTATTATCACCTTATAGGGGAGAGAGTGTGGCAGATATTATACACGAGTTGGGATGGAAGTAATTACAGCGTAGACGTATTTCGTCGCGGCGAGACCTTTTTACGAAATTTCAGTCACCAACTTTCTCTTCCGAATGCGAAAATATTTTGTTGAGCCCAACCTACATAGGTAGGAATGATCATCAAAATATAATAAGAGAAATCAGAGCTCGAACAGAAATGTTTAGGTGTTCGTTTTTCCCGCTCGCTGTTCGGGAGTGGAATAGTAGAGAGGTAGTATGATTGTGGTTCGATGAACCCTCTGCCAAGCACTTAAATGTGAATTGCAGAGTAGTCATGTAGATGTAGATGAACCCAAATAACATCATTCGATTGCATAAATGCTTACACTACTGAAAAATTATTTTCTCAAGAACAGGATCCCAGTCTGTTTAAATCAGCACAACCTCGTTAGATTGATGTTCCCAGTCTGTGAATGTGCCGACTGATACTACCGGATTTTAGTTAGTGCGTCCATCAGAACACATGTGGTCCTGTTACTTATATCACTGTTTTCTAACATTATGTACCACATATTCCCAGAATTACATTTTAGGCCTTCCATAAACTTGTAGAACTTTAGACTAGTACCATGAGGCAACTGTTATCTTTAATAACGAACACAGGAGGATAAATTATTGAAATACTGAATGATGATAAAATGTATAAATGCATAATCGAAATATGGATAAGAAGAGACCATTTGACACATATAAAGAATGAAATACTATTGGCTAGGATAAGATGAAGGGTTTGGCCATATGATGTTTCTGGGGTGTGGTCTGGGCGGCGCCAACGTCACTTCCTTCTTCCTTGTTCTGTTCTCCTAGTACAGAACGGAATCGTTTCGGGTGCACATAGGGCTGGGCATCAAGTAAAATTGTCAACTGGAAAAAAGTTGTGTAGTTAATATTTTATTCGTTTTTCTGCATTCTACCGCTATTGGCTAAAATAACGAGTGGTTATACACAAGGCGTGGCCAGCGCGTAGTCTGGTCGGCGCCAACGTCCGCTACCTCCTTTCGCATTCGTTATCCTAATACAGAGGGGAATCGTTTCGGGTACACGTCACTGTGGGCACCATGTTTAACTGTCAAATGAAAAAAAAATGCGTAATTAACTTTTTGTTCGTTTTTCTGCAATCTACGGCTATTGTCTAAAATAACGAAGGGTTGCAGACAAGGCGTGGCCAGGGCGTGGTCTGGTCGGCGCCAGCGTCCGCTACCTCTTTCCGCATTCTGTTATCCAAATACAGTGTGGAATCATTTCGAGTACACGTCACTGTCAAATGAAAAAAAAAACCTAGTTAACTTTTTCTTCGTTTTTCTGCGACCCACAGCTACTGGCTAAGACAACGAGGTGTTGTACACAAGGTTTGGCCAGGGCGTGATCTGGGCGGGGCAAACGTCCGATTCCTCCTTCCGCATTCTGTTATCCTAATAATGAGAGGTATCTTTTCGGGTAACACGTCGCAGTGCATCAAGTGGAAAAAATTAAAGTTCCATTGCTAATTTTTTGTTCATTTTTTTTTTTGCATTCCATAACTAGTGGTTGCCTCAGGCATGGATGTGTGTGATGTCTTCGGGTTAGTTAGGTTTAAGTAGTTCTAAGTTATAGTGGACTGATGAGCTCAGACGTTAAGTCTCACAGTGCTCATCGCTATTTGAATCATTTCTTGGTGACAAAGCATGGCGAGACCATGGTCTTACCCCTACCGCGTTGGTTTCTCGTAGTACAGAGCGGAATCGTCAGGGATGCACATTGCGGTGAACATCAACGTTTAACTGTCAACTGGAAAAAAATGCTGTGTAGATACATTTTTGTTCGTTTTTCTGCATTATGTGACCATTGCCTAAAATAACACTACTGTGGCCCACATGGTACTTCATACCCAATATGTCCAAAATACCTGAATTGAGTTTCATCTGATTTGCACGAAGCCTACATAACGTAGCTGTGCTCCAGAACAGGGCGGACAAGCACGGTGTAAGCTGTCTCTTTAGTAGATCTGTGGCACCTTCTAATTCTTCTGTCAATGAATCGCAGTCTTTGGTTTGCTCTATCCACAACATTATCTGTGTGATCGTTGCAAAGTATGTTTTTCGTAATTGTAATCCCTAAGTATTTAATTGAATTTACAGCCTTCAGATTTATGTGACTTATCGCGTAATCGAAATTTAGCAGTTTTCTTTTAGTACTCATGTGAATAACTTCACACTTTTCTTTATTCAGGGTCAGGTGCCAATTTTCGCACTAGACATACATCTTATCTAAATTTGTTTTGGTCCTCTGATGACTTTACAAGACGTTAAATGATAGCATCATCTACAAATAATCTAAGAGCGCTACTCAGATTGTCTCCTATGTCATTAAGATAGCTCAGGAACAAAAGAGTGCCTGTAACACATCCTTGGGGAACACCGGATATTACTTCTGTTTTACTAGCTGACTTTCCGTCTATTACTACGAACTGTGACCTCTCTGACAGGAAATCACGAATCCAGTCGCACAACTGAGGCTATATTCCATAGGCAGGCAGTTTGGTCAGAAAACGCTTGTGAGGAACAGTGTCGAAAGCCTTCTGGAAATCTAGAAATATACAATCAGTTTGACATCCCCTGTCAATAGCACTCGTTATTTCATGAGTATAGAGAGCTAGTTGTGTTTCACAAGAAGAATCCGTGCTGACTATGTGTCAATAAATCGTTTTCTACTTTATATTTCATAATGTTCGAACACGGTATACGTTCCAAAACTCTACTGCAAATCGACGTTAGCGATATGGGCCTGTAAGTCAGTGGATTACTCCTATTTCCATTTTTGGGTATAGGTGTGACTTCAGCAGTTCTCCAGTCCATAGGTATGGATCTTTCTGTGAGCGAGCGGTTTTATATAATTGCTAAGTATGGAGCTATTGTAACAGCATATTCTGAAAGGAACCTGACTGGTATACAATCTGAACCGGAGGTTTTTCCTTTATTAAGTGATTGAAGCTGATTTGCTACACCGAGGACATATACTTCTATGTTTCTCATATTGGCAGTTGTTCTTGATTGAAATTCAAGAATATTTACTTCGTCATCTTTGGTGAAGGAGTTCCGGAAAACCGTGTTTAATAACGCTGCTTTATCGGCACTGTCATCAGTGACTTCACTGTTGTTATTGTGCAGTGAAGGTATTTATTGCGTCTTGCCACTGGTGTGCTTTGTGTATGGCCAGAATCTCTTTGGATTTTCTGCCAGATATCGGGACAGAATATCATTGTGGAAATTATTAAAAGCATCTCGGATTGAAGTATGCTCTGTATTTCGAATCTCTGCAAAACTTTTCCAGTATTGGGGATTTTGCATTCTTTTAATTTGGCATGTTTTTTTTCGTTACTTCTGCAACAGCGATGTGACCCGTTTTGTGTACTATGAGGAATCAGTACCATAACTTATTAATTAATTTGGCATGTATCTCTCAATTTCCGTCGATACTATCTCCTTGAAACTATTTCACATCTTTTCTACACTTACATGATCAGATCCGAAGGACTGTAGACTGTCTCTTAAAAAGGCGTTAAAGCATTTTTATCAGCCTTTTTAAATACTTATACCTTGCGTTTCTTTTTGATGGTTGTAGGTGTTACGATATTCAGCCTAGCAGCAACTTCCTTGTGATCGCTAACCCTATATTCGTCACGATACTCCCTATTTGTCCATTTGTTTCTAAGAGTTCAAGTATACTTTCGCAACTATTTACGCTTCGAGTGGGCTCATGAATTAATTGTTCAAAATAATTTTCTGACAAAGCATTCAGTACAATTTCGGATGACGTTTTATGCCTGCAGTCGGTTTTAAACGTACAATTTTTCCAGCATATCGAGGGTAGATTGAAGTTACCACCGTCTATAATTGAATGGGTGAGGTACCTATTTGAAATGAGACTCAAATTTCTTTGAACTGTTCAGCAACTATGCCTTCTGAGTCGGGAGGTCGGTAAAACGATCCAATTAACAAATTAGTGCGATTGTCAGGGATAAACTCTACCCATACTATTTCGCAGGAACTATCTACTTCAATTTCACTATAAGGTAAACTACATCTGACAGCAATAAATATTCCACAACCAACTGTATTTAATCTATTCTTTCTGAACACTGTTAGATCGTTTGAAAAAAAATTCGGCTAAACTTACTTCTGGCTTTAGCCAGCTTGATGTACCTATTACTATTTGAGCTTTCTATTAAGGGTTGGAGCTCTTGTTGTTTACCAACACAGCTACGACTTTTGCAACTGCAATACCGATCGTTTCTACAAATGGCTTAGTGTGCTTTACCTGCCACGGATGGACGCTCTTTTTGGGGTTTCCTGAGACCCTCTAATAAAAAAAAAGCCATAATCTCATCCACGCAGCCCCCGCTAATCGTGTAGCCGCTTCCTGTGTATAGTGGGCTCCTGACATATTAAGCGGAATCCGGAAACCCACCACACAAGGCGCAAGTCAAGGAATCTGCAGCCCACATGGTCACAGAACCTCCTGAGCCTCTGATTCAGACCCTCCATCCAGCTCTGCACCAAAGGACCATAGTCAGTTCTACCGACGATGCTGCCGATGCTGAGCTCTGCCTTAATCTCGGAAGCAAGACTGGCAGCCTTTACCATTTCAACTAGCTGCCCAAAACCAGAGAGAATTTCCTCCAATCCAAAGTAATTGGTATCGATATGAGCCATCACCTGCAGTTAGCTACGCAGTGTACCCTTCATGGCATCTGGAAGCACCCTATCCACACCGGTATGCACACAGAGTGCACACTGGCTTCTTTCCCCTCTTTGGCAGCCATGATCCTGAGGGGCCCGATTATGCGCCTAATGTTAGAGATCCCAGCTACCAGCAAACCCACTTGCTGTGAATTCTCAGACCTTGCGGGATGAGAAGCTTCCTCTGGAACAGTGTGAATGACTGCATGAGGCCTTGAGACTTTGTCAGCCACAGATACCGCCTGAAACCTGTTCATCAAACGAATCGAGGAGGCCCTACAATCGGCCCCTCATAAAGTCTTTCGCTGCCTGACAGACTTTGGAATGATCTCCTACTCGACTACGGGTGACAGGTCAACTGCAGTGCAGGCAGTACCTGGGACAGCCACAGCAGTGGACCGATTGGGGGACATGTGGGACATGCTTGATGTCCCTCGCATCCCCGTGTCCGACTCCCCCCCACCGCCCCGCACACACACACACGCTGATGCCCCTCGGCAGCAGCCTCAAGCAGTCTGACAAAGCTAACAGGGCCAACAGCTATGAGTGGAGAGTCAGAAACTCAGCTCGCATCTGTACACAGCAATGACGGCTCCTATCCATTACTGAGCTCTCTCCTGTTTGAAGCTCTTAAAATGTGTAACAAACGAACGGCGTATTTGCAGCAGGAAGCAGGAATTCGAAGTGCTCTATCGACACTGAGCTACACTAACCAAAAGAAACAAAACATGTACGATACGAGGGTCGCGAACAACGGCGGTACTGTACGCTACTCTGTTATTGAAATAAAAGGTTGTGACTAGTAAGCACTCAAGCATGCAAGGAATTACAAAAATAACTAGTAACTACACAGGTATCTGTAAATAAGTAGCTCCTGTTGGAAGCTCGTAAAAAATATATAACAAACGAACAGTGTACTCTCCTTATTGGCAGCCGGAAGTCGCGGTGCTCTATCACTGACGCTCTAACACATGAAGAGTTTTTAAAATTGAAGAATGTTTATCGCCAATAGTTCTGTGTGCAATTGATAGGGATTGTAATGAAACCATGAACATATTTGTTCTGGATCAAGGTTCGAATCCGTATATGTGCCTTTCTTTGAGATCTAGAGGGGTTTGCAATTTTGCAGAAAACAACAAAATGATCGAACTATGTCGTTTCGAGTGGGTCTCATACCTCGAAAAAAAAAATCTGAATACGAATTCCTGACCAGGATCAAAGTTTTCTGTCTCAGTTCAAAGTAAAATAAGAAGCCTGAGACCTTAAATGACATTTGGCTCATTAAATAAAATAAAGTTTCTAGTGCAAGGAAGCTCACTGACGACACAATTTCTGTTTGCCGCGACTTCCGCCTCTGTTATGACCAAACCTAAACCGGCTATGCCCCAGATGGTAGAGAATGGATATGAGGTTTGTAGTACAAATTCTAATCTACGGTGCAACTTAACGTTCTTCACTTATCACTACTACAGGTGGAGGAGATCTGATCCTTTGTGTTTAAAATACATGCTAGAAGTGAAAATCGAACCGATACCTCGCAACTATGAAACGGAAAATCACTCCTCAAGACTACTGAAGACCACTTTTGCTACATTGATTGTTATGTCTAGCGTAATAGGCGCTTAGCTTACAAATTAGACACGGTGAAAAAATTCATTTCTCTATTAACTAATTAATTATCAGCAGTCTTGTAACACGGAAATTATACAAGTCTCAAGTTAGCGGGATGTAGAGACGCTTTTTGGTATCATAGCCTCGATTCGAAGCCATTTTGAAATTTTAACTGTTTCAAGTAATTTCTTAGGTCTACATATACCATTGCACAGTATGAAGTTAGCAAATACGTCTATTATTACTGCCGTTATCGCTATTAAATTTTTAATTCTGCTGCTGCTGTCGGCGTGCTTCAGAAAGAATGTAATGTTTTTTGGTCATTTTTAGATGCAGTTCCCAAAAAATAGTTGAATATTTAGTTCGCAACAAATCGATGCGGCGTTCTGTGACAACTGTACTGTAACGAGTAGTTATTTAGTTCTTTCCATTTGTAATGAAGACTTTTCAAGTTAATATCGCATATCTCCAGTTATTCTTAGACAACATTAAAATGAAATTAGCTGATGAACACGATACTACATAAGACAAATTGCGTTGCATTACTTCAATAACTTGCGTTTAGCAGCGACGCTTGTAAATTGCTAAGACTGGCAGTAAACGCCACTTTCAGACAGAGGAATTTCGTATTTTTTGTTAATTCATATCTAGTGTTCATTATTTCCATTTGGTCGAAGCCACCTATTTCAAATACAGGAAAGAAAAAAATACTGCGGAAGATCAACAGTTTTTCGTTGTAATACACTCATTCTACGTGGCCCCAGTTCATATTTTCGCAGAATTACTCTAATTGTAATATCACTTCAACACTGCAGAAAAATCTTTCATCGTGGCAAAACTCACATCCGACTCAGAGGGCTTATACTTAGTTGCCAACCTTAAAGTCTAGCTCTGTGGAACGCCAGTTTCAGTAAAGTGCTGTTGCGAAGGCTGTTTAGCACTGGTATTTCTCACCGGGAAATACGTAATTGATTTATTCGACTCCATACGTATACTGCAAGAGTAATTTCGTGTGGAAGCAATGCTTACGAAATGCAGTATTGAATTGTGCCATGGCCTCCATTTCTATAAATTCCTGACCTAAACTGGCTCCGCGTCATTTCAAACGCCAGGTACTGCAACGTCTTACTGACACCAACAGGTGTGCGTACTACAAAATTCGTAGTTTCTTTCATGTGATTTTGCAATGACTGAAATAAAAGTCACATGACCGCTACATTAGGGGCTACATTTCGTTGTTCCTTTCGTTCTGGGATATGAGTATTCTGGGTAGTAATCTTTTCCCATTCTAACCAGCGAAATGCAGAAAAATGTGGCCAGTAATCGCTTAACAAACTGCTATTTAGTGGTGTTAAGATAATTTATTTTACTTTATTGTAGGTGAGGGAATTTAGTTTAATCTTAAAGCAACTTAAGCGTGAACGCTCGCAAATTTACCGAATTAAAAAAGGTTATTGTCAAGGTAGGAAAATGTTTGGGAAACAAAATTTGCCTATGAAACATTCTGGAGAATTAAAACCGTGTGCCGGACCGAAACACTAACTCGGTATCACACATTGTATTCCTCAAACTGTGGAAATGATAGGTTGAATCTGAGTTTAACTTCTTAAGGTATTCCACAGCTAAAAATACAAAACGATCAATAATAAAAAAAAAACTCCAGCCAGAGCAACATGATCTGCACCATAACGTGAATCTACATTTTACCTTCGATGTCTGGAAACGGTGTCCTAATTATCACTTCATATGATGTGTAGGGACACATACATCTACATCACATCATCCTCTAAACAATACTCACAAGGAACTAATTTATTAAATTTTTTTCAAAGGGTGTAATCGGGAATGACTCTGACTTCTTAGGCGAAGAAAGTGCTCTTCGCCCTCTATTGTTCTTCGCTTCCTCCTGCCCTGTCATGGGATCTTACTTGCTTAACCTCACTGTTGGAGGAATTTCATAGACGACGTATTCTGGCGCTTTGTGAAGCTTCATACTGTATCAGCACCATTTCTGTGCCGTAGGATACACCAATTCGACGATACCATGCTTGGTGAAGAGGGTGGCGGAGGAAAGCAACGTCAACCACCTTTGTCTCCCTGGACGTAAACAGGATACCACGGAGGATCAAGACTATAGTGTACTCCACTGCAGTGATGAATACCCTTTCACCACTAGTACAGAAATTAGGAACATTCTCCAGGTAAGTGTAAGCAGGTCACCATCCGTCGTCGTCTCAACGAGAAAGGGAGGTATGGACGATCGGCGAACTTATGACCAAACTGCTGTCACGGTTTGGGGTTGGATATCAGCTATTGGTTTCGGCGTTCTGTGGCAATTGGACTGTCCGTCTTCTAGTTATTACTGCTGCGAAATACTGTATAACGTAATGCTTTCTTCTGTTCGTCAGAGATTTGCGGAGGCTGAATAAAGTTCCAACATTAACATTTTCCTGCTCACGCAGCGAGCTGTTTAAAACACTGGTTTCAAATGAATGTAGACGTTGAGCTGTTGGACTGGCCTCCAACGCTGCAAACCTCAGACCCATTGAGCATGTATGGACAAAGATGCAGAAAATTATTGGGAGCTGAAGACCAGCACCGACAACGATACCGTCACTGTCCGAAACAAGTCATGACGCGAGGGAAGTGTTGTCACAGACAAACAGACTCGTCCGGAAACTTCTGCATCCATTCTCTGGCAGCTAAATGCAGTTGTATAGGAGGGGGGAAACTGGGCACGATACTGAATTATTGTATTGCTGTCGAGAAAATTTTGTTTACGGAAAATGAACGTTTTGTACTCCTTCGAAGAAGTGTGAAATTCATTTTTCTTAGCTCTCTCTCTCTCTCTCTCCTTCTCTATCTTTCTTTCTTCACCCCCTCTCTCTCTACCCCCCCCCCCCTCCTCTATATCTCTCTTTTTTCAATACACTTTTGATTTCAAATTTTTTTACTAGCATCGAGAGAAACATGAAATTATTTTTGTTTTGTCCCATGACACATGACGTCAGTGTTGATGAAGGCATCAAAGAGAAAGTCTTACTGGTTTTTCCGTCGAGAAAAAGTATCATTTTAGTTTGTGTTCTCTTTATCTACATGCAGGAAGAATAACAATAACGACGAAAGCACAAAGGAGATATCATTTCCATTTAACGCCAAACTCAAATCACAATGCATGCGGAGAAAGAGTGATGCAAGACCAGCGGGTAGACAAAAAGTCGAGCACTAAATTATGAATTCTTCATAATTCTCGTAGTCCAGCTAAAATAATAACTCTTACCACGAATTAAAAATCATGAGAATAACAGGATTCGCATCATTTACCTGCAGAGTAGGAACTGATCGCCTAAAGCAATATGTCATTCCACCAACAGCTTACGTTTCATTTACGAAATGGTATAATATGGTTTGTGATGTCACACCTTTTCCACGAAAAAGAAATGAAGCAACGAGTGAAAGTGGCGCAGGGCGTCTTCGACGGAAATGCAGACTGTTTATCTGACTTTGAATTGTGTCAACGGAGCTATGAAGAGTATAAGCTAACTGTAAGTGACACGAAGGGTGTTCTGCTAGGTCTTATCAAAGCTGCTTAATTTGGAGATGTTGCGTGTTGCAAAGTGTGAGAAACTTAATAGCTGCCAACGCAAATGCCACACAGTCTCCACACGGTGATAGCAGCGCTCCTCATGTGGAATCTGTTCGTGCAGAAAATGGCGTGAGAGTCTCTTAAGCATATATTTTGTCATCGTGACTGAAAATGTACCAGAAAATGCAGTTGAATTTGTCACTTATGATATCTATCTTACGACGAAAGTTTTGATGAAATAAAAGAAAACTGTTTGTTTCAGGCATAATTTTGAAATGATTCCAGTATATCACAGAGTAATCAAAATGTATATTTACAACGAAATGTATCTCTTCTGATACAGATGCAAAAAGAAAAATATGAAAAGCCTTTCTTGATTCGGAACTTCACGTTATTCGTAGTATACATAGGCTCATCGTGGATGTTGCGTTTTGCAGTCGATGCTCTGTGGTTGGCTCTTTATTTGTGCGCATATCATTCATGGAGAGTGTCACTGAAATCGATCTCCCAAAATGTTTTCCAAGTCAATTATTGTAAAAAAGGTGTATTACCTACTCATAAATTATACAGTGCAAATACTGGAGATGTTCTTAAAATGTGCAACATGTCTGGCAATGATCTTTGTAGTTTCAGTATCTTAAGACAGAAAAACACGTAATAGTTGAAATAGTTAATCATTTGTATTATTTAATTTGCAATCATTGCACTTAAGTGTTGCTAGTACCAACACTCTAGTCCCTAAACCCAGCTACAGAATACGTGCCGTGTCACTTTCAATTATGCTCTTCATAACTCCATTCATGGAATTTCCGTCGAAGGCGCCCTGCGAAACTTTCACTAGGTATATAATTTCCTTTCATGGAGAAGGTATGACATCACACACTATATCATACCATTTAGTAAATGAGACGTACGTTATTGGTAGAATGGCGTAGAGGTTAAAGCGCAATGTATCCGGCTTTCGCAGCCATGAAGTGCTGACGTGATTTGTGTTTCCGCCTGTGGGGCGAGAGCACTCGTTTTTGTTTATTATCAGCGACCATCACTTACGTGTCATTTACGAGTAGTAAAGCACGACCAACCGTTTTTGAAAATCTGCACTGCGATTAACCTTCTGCAATCATTACACCCGGCCGCAGCTAAAATCCCTGCTTCCGACATTTTGCTCATACTTTTGTCCATCTTAAACTGTATGGTGTACTTCAAAGTAATCAATGACTTCATAACACCAGACAAGGACAACGCTTTTTCCAGGTCGATGGTAATGTCGGCGTGGTCACAGTCGACTGCACTGGCATGGCCATGTGCACGATATAACTTTTCGAACTACCACTCGAGCTCCCAGTTGAAGATGTTATCACTGCTTTCCTTCTCCATGTCCCTGTACAAGGTCACATTGCTGAACGCTGGGTGGAATTGCAAATGTACCCCGTTGTTAACGATGAACGACCGATCACTATTGATCTCCATTGCCATGTGCCGTCTTACCTACAAACCAGCAGCTGCTGCACTGTCATTATACACGATAGCCAACCCAAGACCTATTCTGTGTGTGGCAAAGAAGACCACTTTAGGCCTGAGTGTCTTCAGAGGCTCATCACCCAATTCCCAGCTGCTATCATTGTGCCTCCGATTCCGCCGATAGTTTTACTAATCACTGATTCATCGGCACTGTCTTATCCTCCTGGGATCTGTCATCAGTCGGACCACATAACAGTGTCTCTTTGAGCTGCCACAAATAACCCTGGGATCTAGTCTATATATCATGCTCATAAGGTAGGAGATGCAGTACATGCAGAAGTAAAGCTGTGAGGATGTTCCGTGTGTCATGCTTAGGTAGTTCAGACAGTAAAGCACTTGCCTGTGAAAAGTGAAGGTCGTGAGTTCAATCTGTGGTCTGGCACACAGGTTTTATCTGCCATGAAGTTTCAACAATTTTATAATATGGAATAACTGTTTTACACAGTCTGCAAACCTGAGACTCTTGAGAGTGAAATAAATTGAATAGCGTAACTGAAAATTATGGTACTGGAGACTATTGCAAAATCAGTGATTTCAGCATGTGGGAATACCATTATTTTATGATGTAAAACATAAGGAAATTGTTGGTATGTAGTAATATTTTTGTAATACTGATCTACCAGTGATAACAGATATCATATAAAAGTGGTGAAAAATTAAGCTGTATCTGAAATTGGTAGTGTTTTGCTGCTATTAGCCTATCATGCTGGCACTAATTAAGACTTATCCAATGACGGTGTAAAAAATATTAAAGCTCTTCATACAAAAACCAGTAGAAGTATTAAGATTTTTTTTTGTTATATCTGTAACAACAAAAAGCACTTACCTCAGGTTTCCAGTGATATTCAACATAGCCACAGATGTTCACTTCTTTCACCTGTTTGCTATGTCAGATACCTAAAATATCGAAAGCTGACTTCTCACTGACCATTTAGAAGACACCAATCAAAACTGATTTTCCAAGTAAAAACTCATTATCTAACAGAATAGCCATAGTCATCTAGAAATGCAATTGGTGTTTGACTAGGCAAGAGATAATCAGAGGGGCCCAACACATTAATGTACACAGTTAAGAACTGCTGACAGCAGCATTAACGTTGGAAATATTAGACAAGAAATCGTTCATACTACCGCTACCAAAAGATTTTCAAGTATTTTATTCTTTGTTCTTAAGTGTCACTAATTATGCAAACACATAAAAGTTATACTTATCTTTGACACAGAAGAAAACATTTGATTAACATATCTGTACTCGCGTATTAGAATATTTTGTTACAACACCCATCAACAGCTGGTATTACGAATCTGTGTGAGTGAGCGAATGGAGACCATTTTATCTCAACCAATGAAAGGCAACAAATGATAAGACATGGTTGTGAGTTGTGCTAGCAGTGATATTTGTGTTTGTGAAATAATCCATCCACTGTTCTTTGCAGGCTGTTGTGCAACTGAATGCTGAATTTTTTGGGATGTGTTGCTTCATTTCCATTATTAAGAAATACAAATCACTGATATACAACAGTGACAAAGTTTTTTTTAATAGCTCTCCACTTAATACAATCAGACTTACAAACTAATGTATTGATGCCTCATCCATTGCACTGTCTTCTTACATAAACAGATCACAGTACGACACTGTAGATTTTGCAAAATCTTTATTTCATTGTTCATAACATTTCATCTCAGAAATTGAATTCATCATGGCTGGTTTTTTTCTGATAAATGGTTGATATACATGTTTCAATATTTCACCTATGTGAAAATGACAAAGAAAACTAACTCACTCTATTGCTTCACACATTTCATGATGAAGTGTAACTGGAGGCAACATGTTTATTTAACCTAGATGGATATACAACAAGAGAATAGTAACCACATGTGTTATTAAGAAGTGCAGTGATGAAGGGTGTGGGTTTGATACATTCAAATGATATGCTAAATAGATAGCAACAAACGCCACACATACACATATGGAGATACACTCAAAGAAACAGAAAATTTTTTCAAACACTTAGTGAAGAAAGGGTATAATGTTAGTGTCTGTGAACTTAGAACCAGCATGAAAAATAAATCTGTCCTACAATATATGAAATCCAAATATAAAGCTGGAAAAATTACTGTCCTGTTTTTCCAAGAAATCAAAAGTACTGCTGTAAAAAAATGAAGATCAGTTACTGAAAGACTTGCCTATTGTGAAGAAAGTCTAAAACTGAAGACAGAAATGTAAGCAGAAGGGGACTAAGGTAAGTGGTTACACATCTTTGTCATAAGGTCTCTTCCATATGTTTATCTACTGCTACATAAACTGAGCTCAGATTAAAAGTGGGCTCATCTCAGGTAAATACTAAACTTAATTTTATAATGCGGTGTTCACTGTCTACAATGACTGCATCCTAATATAGTTAAGTCTGATATACACTGATTTGTAGGTTATTGTTCAAGTGGACTGATGTAGAAATTTTTTGGACTGTAAAGGTCCACTTCTAATTTTCAGAAGCAGAAGTGGCTGATATGAATGCTGACCAAGCGTTTCCATTTCCAAAACACTTAATACATTCAGACTGACACACTAATGTATTAATAGATAAGTTATGACCCTTCATTTCTACATAAATAGATTACAATATGACACAGTAAATTTTACGAAGTCTTCCTCTCAGAGTTGAGAACATATCCTCTAATAAATCAAAATAACCACCATCAGGTATTTTCTGATAGGTGGTTGACATCCTTGTTTAAATATGTGATCCCTGCACAAATGACAAAGACAAATTATTACACCACACTAATTCACATATTTCAAGGTAATGTGTAAAGGCAGACAGTAGTTTTATTTAACAATGATGATTGTGGAACAAGGCAATAGTGAAAATGCGTATTCTTAAACAGTGCAGTGACAAAGAGGCTTGTTTGTATACATGCTTTTGAGATGCTAAGTACGAAACAACCAACTGTCCAATTACAGGTAGCCAGTATACACTGCAAAATGTAGCAAACTTGTTCATACACCTTGGGAAGGAAGAGGATAATTTTAGGATCTGAACTGGCATGAAGAAAATCTGTCTTATGAGAAAGGTAATTAAAATATAAGGTAGGGAAAATTTTTGGTATGTTTGCCTACATGTGAAAATTATTGTTGTACAAAATAAACATCTGTTACCAAAAGAATTCACTTCTCAAGTAGGGTGTCTGAGAGCGAAGACAGAAAAGTAAGCAAAAGTAGGCTCATACAAGTGGTTCACCATATATTTGCTGTAATATTTCTTCCATATGTTCATCTACTGTCAGATAAAGTGAACTCAGAATAAAACTAGGTTAAATGAGGTGAATGTTAAAAATAATTTTATAATACAGTATTGACTGCCTTACAATGACTCCATCCTTTATACTAATGTTAAGTCTGATAACATTTGTATTATTTATCTTATAATTAGGCAAGTGGAGAATATTAGGCAACCTATGGCTTCTGTATAAAGGAATACTGTTTTGTACTGATATGAAAAGAAAGGATATGCAGAACGAATTTTGTTGTAGAGTAACATAGCAATACAGACACAAATGATAGAATAGTAGCAACTTACTATTGATATTTCCGCAATCTGTATTGTCATTGATGTTACACTTGTTCTATCCCTAACAACCACTTAGAACGAGACCATACTATATATTTTCATGCAAATCTACTAAAATTACTGAGATGTTGTTTATAGGGGTTTCACTATAAATCACTGAGCAAAGAACACTTTTTCATATTTAACACTGAAACTGATGTCATTTTTTTAGACCAGTTTATTACAGATGACATTTCAAATGCAAAAAGCTGATTTATTATTGACCTTTTAGATGATGCCAAACACAGTTGGTTCTGGAATCAAAAGTTTCACATTTACCTTCACAGTTGTAGTTTCTTCAGACATGATGGCACGCCACTAGGCAGCAGGAAAGAAGGAGTGCGTAACTCATTAAAATACACTTTTATGACATCTTGATCTCCAGATGCGCATGGCAATGTTTGACAGGAAATTCAGGTATTGATTCAGTCATCTTATTCAGTTGTCTGAAACATCACTATCTATGCCAACACAGGGAAGCATTGTTTTCTCTTGACTCAATGAACTAATGAATTGAATTACCTGCAGTGAAGACTGTGTAGCTTGGAGCAGTTTCCACACTGTTTCCTCTTGCCAGTCCTTTAACAGAAGTTAAATACACATTCTTACTCCATTATAAAATAATAGGATTCGCTATGCCTGTGATAAATTCCTTCCCTGATATTGCAAAATTTACTCCACATATGTAGGATTTTTCGAAATGTGACAAACAGTTCCAATGTACAACATGGTAATGCACCTAGTAACAAATATTCTATTCAGAGAGAAAAATGGTCTAACTGACAATATCTCATCAACACTGTATCTAATAATCTATGTTCTATATTATTACTCTACTGCATTCCAATAACCAGGAAGTATATCAACTTAAGAAGAACTGTTATCAAAAACTAGATACAAGCTAAAAATATTTCAGAGCAGGAGCTTTTGGAAACCAAGACGAATTACATTTGATGTGCACATGTTTGTGTGGACACTGAAGATGCTCAACTCATTTGCAAATATGATGTATTAGAAGCTGAACAGCATCTCTCTTTTGGATTCTACAGTTTAATGTAACAACGTAACCTCTGTCACTTGTTTCACTTATAATGATTAAGAGATGTGAAACTCCTGCTTACGTATTAAGTCGCAGAACCCTCACACATGGAATGCTGCCAGAGCTTCTCCCATTTCATTCCAATTAATATATTTACCTATATCCACTAATTTATTAATGCCATATTTGTCATGCTATCTACTCACAGCCACTCAGCATAGATGTGTGGTCTGAGGTTCCTTATCACAGCCCCTCTTGGCTCCCTCTTTCATAGGTTTGAGTCATCCCATGGGTATGGGTCTGTGTGTCATCCTTAGCATAAGTTACTTTAAGTAGTGCATAAGCTTAGGAGCCAATGACCTCAGCAGTTTGGTGACTCATGACTTGAGCAGTTGGGTCCCATAAGACCTTATCACAAATTTCCAAAATATCTACTTACATATGGAGATATGTATACAACATGGAATATTTTAGAACAATGGAGCCTCAATAAAGATAAAATTACATCTCAAAACGTTATATAACTGTGATGAGACTGTACAGTCTCATGGGTGTTATCCATCTTTAATCACATCATCTATACATAATTAATGAGGACAATGCATTAAACAATGGTAAATCAAGTTTGGATTATCAATAATATTAGAGAAAGACTAAACTGTTACTCACTATAAAGAAGACACAATGAGCTGATGAAATACACAACTATAAGACTTACAGATTTGTTGTACAGCATCTCCAGACTGTCAAGCTTTGCATTTGAATGTAATTGATGTAATATCACCATACAAAACATGCAATAACTTTTTAAACTTATGAGAAGAGTACATTATACTACTTACATAAATTAAAAAAAAAAATTAGTCACTGTGGAACCTTGATGCACACCATGTTTTATTTAAACGACCCACCATACTGTTGAAGCAACCAAAATGGTTTCCAGTTGCTCACACATGATTATATTAATTCATACACAGTCCTCTAACAACCAGGGTCCACTGATTGTCAACTAATATGGTGACAATGACACAATCTAAGCCATTATCAAGATCAAGGAACACTCCACTAACATATTGCTTGTTCTTTACTGCTGTTACTACTTTGCCTACGTAACTGTACTGCAGCTACTGAAGTTAAGTAGCTTCTAAGTTGGCATGATGAGGCTGACTGTATTCCATTCAAGTCCCCAGAGCAACAAAAATTTTCTCTCAGTAGCAGGAATGGAACTCAAGTCTTAAACATAGCTATCAGTAACACTGACCACCCAGATGTGGTGATGAAGATACGGTGCAGCATACTATACACAATCTCTATAATTTTAATAACACTACATTTCAGAAAAATAGTGCCTTGAGATAAGGATATTACTTACTGTTTGTTAATCCCATCCTCAAATGTATCATCTATTTCCAAATAAGAAAAGCAAGATATTGCACTATATTGCTTCACATATAGCAAGATAAAAAAATGTCGATTGCATATAAATTTATCCATGGTGAGCCTGCAAAAAGAGAATGGAAATGGTCTGCATTCTTAACTTGTACAATGAAACAGAATATTTTTTGGATGAAGGCTATATTTACACACAGTATGAAGCACCAAAGTCCCAATTTGTAGACCTCAGATATCTGGCAGAAAATGCAGCACATTATTTTAAACAACCAGCAAAGGAAGTTGACATGGTTAGTGTCCATGAACCTAGAATAACCAATGACAATATATTATTCGCAGTTTAAAATTAACCTAATATAAAATAGAAATTATTAACAACTTGTGTTCCTAGGAAATAAAAATGGTTAGTGTACTGAATGAATGTTTACTACTGCATGAACAGACAATACAATAAGAAAATCCTTAAGGGAGCATGCAAGACGAATTACAGTGAACTAATGCTTGTGGTTTACACACACTGACAATTATACCCAATCTTAACGTTTCCATGGTAGCATAGAGTAAACTCAAAATACAGTAAAATACATATACTCTTAATAGTTTTATAACATGGAATTGCTGTGTTTGACAGTCTGCAAACAAGAGGTACTTGAGACTAAAACAAATGGAATAGTGTAACTGAAGAGTAGTTTACAGGAGCCTGTTACAAAATTTGTGATTTCTGCGTGTGGGAATATGTTTATGTTATGATATGAAAGACAAGGAATGGTTGATATACAACAATATTGTTGTGATACTAATATACCAATAATAGCCCATATCATACAAAGAAGGTTCCAAATTAAGCTGTTTCTAAATTGGTATTGTTTTGATGTTACTATCATTCTGTCACTAATTAAGACTCATACAGTGACACTGTATAAAACACTAAACCTCTTCATAAAGAAAATAACAGAAGTACTGACACTTTAGTCCTTAGGTGTACAACAACAGACCACACTTTGCTCAGGTCTTAGTGTGATATTCAACACTGCTACAGATGTTCGCACCTTTCATCTGTTGACTGTATCTAATACTTTAGATGTCAAAAACTGAATTGTCGCTGGTCATTTAGAGACAACAGTCAATGCCAATCTTTCAAGTAACCACTGACTATCTTACAGCATAGTTAGGGGATGGGGTGGTGTGTTTCTAGTCAAGAGAGAATCAGAGGCTCTCAAGATGTAAGTGTGCACAGTTAAGAATTGCTGATTACAACCTGGACTATAACAATGGTATGCAGCAAATCTTTCTTACTGCTGGTATTCTAGAGAAAATTTTCAAGCACTTTATTCAGTGATGTGGAGGATCTATAACTATGCAAGCACATAATAGTATTACATTCTGTGGGACCACAGAAAGCATTTTATTTTCATATCTCTACTCACCTATTATAATATCTTATATCTCCTATTACCAGCTGGTATTACCTCTCTGTCTGGATGAGTGAATTGAGAGAAAGTTGCCTCAACTGACAAAAGGAAATGGATAATGGGCATGGTTGGGAGATTGTATTTCCAGGTTATATGAGCAACTGTAAAACAATAGGTCTTTAGTTATTTGTTGATTATTTCTCAAGAGGAATTACGTAGAACTTTTTGGGAATATAGAGCTCCACTTTAAGTATTAAGAAGCACAAGTCACTGATATGAACACTGACAAAGTGTTTCCATTTGTACAACAATTTATAGAATCAGACTGACACATTAATGTATGAGCCATAACTATATCTTCTTACATAAACTGATTAAAACATGATATGGTAGATTTTACAAAATCTGTCTCTCAGAACTGACAAAATCTCATATAATAAATCCAACAGATATGTTGACCACAGCTGGTTCCACAATGAAAAGTTTCATGTCTACCAGTATAGTTGCAGTTACCTCAGAGGTGATGGTACTGCAGTTTGCAGCAGTACAGCAGTAGGTTGTAGCTCATTCAGATGCACTATTATGTACTTGTGATCTCCATATAGACAATGACAATATTTCAGAGGAAATCTGGGTACCTATTCAGTCATCTTACTCAGTTAAGTGAAACATCACTGTCTATGCAAAACCATTAAAGCGTTATTTTCTTTCCAGTCTATGGACAACTTTCTATTAACTTATAATTAGAGAAGATTGTTGTAGCCTGGAACAATTTCCACACTCTTGCCAGCCCTGTAGTAGAAGTTTAGTATACTTAATGATTCCATTTTAAAATAATGGAAGCACTTTTTGTGTGATGCAATCTTTCTCTGATATTACAAAAGCTACTCCAGAAAAGTAAGGCCTTCCTAAATGTAAAAAAAAAACTGATCCAAAGAAGAACATGTATCTAAGAATCATTATTCTATTCAGTCTGAAATGTGTTCAAACTTATAATATTTCATCAGCACTGCATCCAATAAGCTGTGTACTACATTACTACTCTACTTTATGCCAAGAACCAGGAACTAAATCAGATTAAAAAAAATATTACAAAAACCACCAATAAGCTAAAAATATTCTGAAACTGAAGATACTGGAAAACATGAGAAATCTTCATTTTTGAAGTGCACAAATTTGTGAGGATACTAATGAAATTAAATTCATTGGTAAATATCATGAGTCAGAAGCTGAACAGCATGTAGCTGCTTGATTTTATACTTCAGTTTAATTCCATACCCTCTCCTACTTGTTTTACTTAGAACTGTTTGAAATTATGAAATTTCAGCTTAAGTGTTAAGTCCCACAACTGTCATAGCTGTAATGCTGTCAACCCTTTTTTCCATTTAATTCCCATTAATATATTCACACTAATGCACTAATGTATTAATTTCTAATTTGTCATGCTATTTACTAACATATGGAGATTTGTGTGCAACAGGGTATATTTTAGGGTGATGAGTCTCAATACTGATTACATTTCATCTCAAAAATCTATACAACTATGATAAAGTTTTACTGTCATTTGTGTGTTACCCATCTTTAGTTATCTATGCACAGCTAATGAGGACAACATATTAAATAATGGTAAATACATGTTGGAGTATCAATAACATTATGAAAAAAATAAATTACCACTTACCCTAAGGATCACACATTGAGTTGCTGACAGACAAAAAAAAAAGTTATATGTTTGTTGAACATCATATCCAAATGGTCAAGCTTTGAGTTACCACACAGTTGATCTACTACCATCATACAATACAGTGTCACAATATACTGCTTGTATACATTAAGACAACACTACATTCCACCATGGAACATTGATACTCACCGTGTTTTACATTACTAAGTTTTGATTTAAATGACCGGCCACTTATAATATTTGTTGCTCACACATCATTTTATGAATTAAGACACAGATCCTCTAATAACCATGTTCTACAGTTTGTCAAGTAATATCGTGATGACTGCACAACCAAGACCTTGTCCAAGGTCAAGGAACTCTCCACTAACATACTGCTTGTTCTCTATTGCAGTTACTATTTTGCCTGTATAACTATATAACTCCTCAATTGGCATGATGAGGCTCACAGCACTGCCTTACAGCCCCGCACCTAGAAATGCTCCTTGGATGTATGAGGAATGAATCTCAAGTTGCAGGGATAGCTGTCAGTTACATTGACCGTACAGCAATGTGGATGGTTACCTTACATAGTAGACTTTACATAAGCTGTTTCTCCATTTTCATGACGCTTTATCTTAGAAATTTAGTATCTCAAGATACATAGCTTACTCAGTGTTTCTCACACACATACCCCAATATTTCATACATTCACAAATAACGAAGACAAGCTATTGCACCATATTGCATTGGATATAACAAGATAAAATGTAAAACTGTATTCGTTTTATATTTATTAATGGGGACCATGCAATGAAGAATGGATGTGATAAGCATTTTTATTTGTGGAAATGAAATAGAATTAAGTTGGAATTCAAGCTATTGATGTAATAAATGTGAAGCAACAAGGTCAACACTTACAGTCTGGGAATATATTTCTGAAAATGCAGCAGATTTTTTTCTAACAACCAATAAAGAGAGTTGATAGGGCTAGTGTCTGTAAATATAGATTACAATGACATTATGCAAAGGCAAATCACAGTGTCATTTTAGCTAAATTATTCTTGTAAATGCAAAGTAACACATATATTTGCAGCACTGGGTCTTTCTTGGTTGGTGCTGATCTTATCCACATGTAGCTCTTTTACATGTTACTGCTGTCACTTGTTAAAAATGGTGAGAACAATGAAATGTGATTCATTTTATATAGAGCAAGGGATGAATGCCCATCAACATCTAAAGGCAAATGCAGCCCACATATGAGGAAAACTCTCCTGCTTAGAGTACTGTGAGGTGGTGGTGTTGTGAGTTCGACAAAGGCCGTGAAGTCTTTAATGACAATGAGCAGTTGAGAGGACCACGTTTCTTGCTGGCTAATGACAATATTTCCCATGTGGCTCCAATGATAAAAGCAGATCAGAATGTGCACATCCCAGGCACTTCTCTGGAACTTGGTATATTGTGTGGGTGTGCTGACAACATTTTGCATGTGTTCTTAAGATACCAGGAGGTTTCACATCGGTGGGTCCATGATGTGATGAAACTTAAGCAAATGATATCTTCACTGAATCGTCTGGAATGGTATTTCAAGGATAGTGAATGTCTCCTGGACCCCATTGTTATTGGCAATGAAAGACGGATATTGCAGTGCTGATTTTCAAGTAACAACTGCTATCTACCATCATAATTGGGACATGGGATGATGTGTTACTAGGAAATGGAACATCAGAGGATCTCAAGACATAATTGTTTACAGACAGCAATTGCTGATTACAATCTGGACTGTGACAATATTATACAAGAGATCTTTCTCACTGCTGCTACTCTAGACAAAATTTTCAAGAAATTTTTCCTCTGCTCTGAAGCATCACTAACTATGCAAACAAATAAAAATGTTAGATGTCAGTGAGGCAATATAAAACATTTGTTTAACATATATGTACTCCCATAGTTCAAAATCTTTTTATATCTCCCTTTAACAGTTTGTATTGGGGGAAGTCAGGCAATAACGATATACCCAGATAAAATGACATAGCAAGACTATGGACAAAACCAGGTGAGTAGTGACAACTGCACTAAGCAGTGTAAAAAGGTCGACAGTCAACCCACTTCCTCCATATATGGTGCAGAGCTGCCAGCTCTTGCATTGCTACTGTGAATGAAAAACGTATAGGCAAGTGTCCAACTTTTTACTTTTATTCACAAATATGCATTTATTAGTGTTGTAATAATTAGATGTTTGAGAAAAGTGTAAGTTATGTTTTGAGAGGTAGAAGGTTCTGCTAGAGAACACAGAAGTTGTAAGATTCTTGAATGGATCAAGGGAGGTGCGTCAGGCTACAAAAACGTAACATGTATCAGAGAAAAGTTCATTTTCCTCAATGTGGACTCTAGTTCAATTCTGTGTGATCTTTGATGTTAAATAAGATACTTATTTCACATATCTGTTTAAATTTAACAAGACTAGTGGTAGGTCACTTTATAATAAAATAAATTAAGTGAAACATTAAACATGCTATGATTCACAAATCCGATGATATTACAGATGCTAATTTCAGATGGCAGGTAAAAAAGTAAGGAAATCGCCTATACACTCTTGGTATGTGTTGTAGATGCAGCTATTACCAGCAGTGAGGTGGGATGGCTGTAAGCATTTAAAGAACTGGCAGTTTCCCAGACTATGCTTACAAGACAAACTACAAACATGAACAAAATCTTCAATGGTGTTCAGGAAATATTGGGTAGATTCCAGTCAACTTCCAACACTACTCTGAAGCTTGAACTAGTACAACACCTGTAACTATTGGAATTGTACATATTTGGTATGACAATGAAGTGGTGCACTTCAAATAGCTAAGAAAAGCAAAAAAGCATCATATGTCTGGGAAAGAAATATTATATGAAAAATACCTTTTTCAAACAACAGTGATGCTTGCAAAGAGAATCAGTGTCAGAATCAGAATTGTTTATTATCCCATAACATACAAAGTCAAATCACAGATCTGATGTACTGGGGACTTGTCAGCATTACACGTATATTGCAATTACAATTTGTATATACAGTATTACAGAAACAATACATCAACACTCATGTTTAGATGTATTACAAGTAATATATAACAACAGTGTTTACATAGTGAACATAGTTTTACAATCATTTGTTTGACACAAAACTGCTAAGCTTAATTTACAGGTGATGTTTCCTTGCTCATACTTCCATGTCATCATTCATGAATTCTTCTACAGAGTAATAACACTTCTCCACGAATAACTTTTGTAGCTATGGTTTTTAGTTGCCCTCGCTGCATGCTGTTTGTTTGTTTCTTTTTTAGCATGTTGTAGATTTTCATGCACATATATTCTGGGGTTTGGGTGTATAACTTTAACCTATGAGTAGGAAGCATGAAGTTTGCCTTATGTCTAGTGCTGTATTGATGCTTAAAATTCTTGTCTGTGAGCAACATAGGGTTACTGTATACAAAAATAGTCAGTTCATAGATGTACAAACAGGGGGCACTTAATATTCTTAGATTTTTCTTGTGCAATTGACAAGTTCCACATCATAATGGCTTCTGTACCATGCAACTGATCAATGGAACATTCGACCTACTAACTAACTATTTACAATCATGCGTAACTTTTAACAATTCTCATTTGATGATTTGATGAAATTGTTAGTCAGTGGATGACAAAGATGTCAGTGGAATAGATCAAGAAACAGATGAAAAACATAACAATTTTGCAATAGCTACTCAACACAGCTCTGCTAGTGAAGAAGATGATTGTTCAGTGGAAGAATGTCAGGACTATGGTGATGGGGAACTTGATGCTCATCTTTATGTTCCTCCAATAAAATACCTAAACAAATGTGTTTTGAGTAGTGGTAAATAAAAATGTAGATGTCAGTGTTGAATGTCAATTTGGCAGACTTTCATTTCCTGTGTATCGAGTGATATCTCCGTGTGCAAATTGAAACACCAGAATTTAGTTTTATGGAAAATTTACTTGCTACAGAGATACTATAGTTTTACAGAATGTAAAATTCAGTTCTCTAACAGTTCATTTAAGTGTATGCCTTCTATGTAAAAAAAAACACATGTAAGCATGTGATTTTGTTTGAGAAAAGTAAAATACTGTACTGTAGGCTTCATTTAGTGCCATAGAATGAAAAAGAAACTTCAAAAAATACTCAAATAAATGTAAAAATAAATCTTGTATTCCATTAACTTAAATTAAAATTTTCTAATGATACTCCTTAAGCCTCAATTTAAACTTAGGGGTCCCAGAGACCCAAGCGCATAATCCATGGTACATTACAGAAATGTCATGCTATGACTTACGAATTAATGGAGGTTACAGTGTTATTATAAAGACTGTTAGAATGAATCTGGAGGTTTTGTAGTAGGAGAAATCAGAGATATAAGTATGTTAAAAGCAGAACAAAAAGATAAAATAGCTGTGTAGGGAATAAAGTAATGAAAACTGTGAGTTAGTAGCTCAGAAATCACTTAAATTACAGTCACCTCTCACATAATGGGGCATAATAATGGAATAATTTAAATGATCCAATATTATAGCACCTGCATCGTTAAAGGTAGTTAAACAATTGCCACAATTTTGTGAAGTCGCCTTATAGAAAATGGTGCCATACAGCTGCTTCGTAGTTATATCAGTAACGTACGTGCACCATATTATTTCTTACATCCTCATCTGTTAGTGTGGAGGTTGTACCACAAATACTTAGAGTGTTCAAAAATGGCTGCTACTACAATGTTTTTGTATCCACAGGAACAATTTACTGAACAAACAAATTCAGTTTATACTACTGGTACTCCCCACAAATGTCTGTGCACTTTGGCCATTGTTATGGCAGCTTCCGTATTTGCATAGCAATCCTTTCTTTGCGGGTATCCCTGTGCTACTGGAGGGTACCTCATAGAAGTTTGTTATTGGTGGAGAACGTAGTCACTAGGAGCCAGCTTTGGCTAATATGGGTGGTGTCGCAGCACAGTAAATGATAATACCTGTGTGGTGGCAATAGCTTGGCGACTGGCATCTGGCTGCACATTTTTGTGCTGGTGGAGTGAACTGCAGTATTGATCTCTGTTGAGGGTCATATTGGAAGAGAACCAATCCACCGGTACTATCCTTTCCCGATCACAGAAGAGTTGCCGTTTGTTTCTGCATCAATAGGCACAGCTGTGACTTCTTGGGATGAGAGCTTATAGTGTGCTTCCACTCCATAGACTTGCATTCTTTTCTGGAGTCTCATGGAAGAGCCATAAATCGTTGATGGTAAACACATGCTCAAGGAACTCGGCTGGATCTGCAACATATTTTTGCACCAACTGTTGGCATATCTCCATACATTTCTGCACAGTGGTGAGGGCATCGGACATCCATTATGCACACACCTTGTGCATCTTCAAATAATTATTAATGATGGTGTGCAGAGTTCTCCATGATAGACCTGTTGCCTTCTCTGGTTCTTCTAAACTGACTTTCCTGTGCCCAATATCAAGCCATTGACACCCTGGGCATTGTTGGTTTCTATGCAGTTGCTGAATGCCCAGCGCTTAGGTGAACTTTAGAAGAGCCTCTTCCATTGCTAAACTCTGATACCCATTGAAATACAGATGTGTAATTTAATACTATTTCCCCACATACGGCACCTAGCCTAATTGTGAATGTCTGAAGCAGTCACTCCTCCCTTTCATAGAAACCACACTGTCTATCACTGACAATGCTTGTCTACTTTGATGCTGTCATGTCTATGTCCACCAGTGCACTTGCAAGACAGAAAATGTGATGCTGCATTCCACCACCTATTCGAAGTAGCAACATCATCTGGAGCCAGTAGACAGTATAATAGTCTATCCTCACACATACATTGACACACATTTTAAACTGCTACTGGTAGGAGTTATAGGGAGATTGCGAATCAACATAACAGGAACTGTATAATTGGGCAACATGTGTAATATAATCACAGTGTCAGAGAAAAAGTGAGGAATCACAGGGAAAAGAAGGAATGAAATGAAATTTCATGAGTTGAGAGGGTATGTGACTTTATTTCAATGATTATGTAATTAAGTAAAATTTACAAAGAACTTGGCAGTCACCCCCCTTACGAGTATGACATTGCCATGGCTGGTTTAAGGCCCAACTGACACAAGTGGCCACTTGGGATGCCAAGCTGTGCACAAGAGGTAAGTAAAGATTTCAGTGATGTTCCTTTTTGTAATCTGTGTTACCTCTGCACTACAAGTAATGATATGAAGTCACGCCTCATGGCTCTCTATACCATGTGAAGGGGTCACAATGTGCTTGGTGCCCAATGCAGGCGTTGCATCCTTCTTGTGATCAGACATGGTTGACCAGGACCTTAAGGACAAGTATATCTGCTGCCTTCATGCTCCCACACATTTCAGCATTAGGCATTGTCACATCTACGTGCCTCACAAACCTGGATATGGCACAGTTTGGCCAAGTAGCCAAATGGAGAACTCCAGTGAGCCCCCTTTCAAATTCTATCATGTGCTCAAAGTGCAGTTGATCACAGTATGTGGCATGTCTGTGTGCTTCACAGTGGTTGCTCAACATCTGTTGCTGTTTCTGACCACCTTATACCCAACCAGTCATGGAAACATCACTAATGCACACTGGTGGCCTTTCTACATGCTGCAGAATATTTAACAACTCCAGTCATTTACATAGTAACTGATGATGTGTATGTTTACGAAGATTATTTGGCATCTGACCATGTCTTCTGGGTGAATCACTAGATTTGTTAAGCAGTGTGCATAACTGTACTACATTGGCGTGTAGACCCTACTGTGATAATTATAAAAACTGTTACTATGGTGAAAATAAGTGATCTTACATGATACATTCAGTGAGTTGTGTGTTCAGAGAAATCAATGGAACAGCTAATAAACAAACATTTTACATATAGCTAGAATATAAGTGCAACTACCACCATAAGAAACCTCAAATGTGATTCCATAACATTTTGCAAATGTAACTGATGAATTTTATTATCTTGGTAATTAAATCACAAGCAGTCACAGAAATAATTGACATTGCTACATCTCACAATATTAAGAGTCTGTTTCAGCTTATTAGTACGGCATACACCACAATAAACAGTATACTAACAAAATAAATAGGCATGTGTTTTTAACAGCATGACATAATCTATCTCAATATGCTTTCTTCTTTTTTCAATCAGTAAAAGACTGGGTCGGAATAACAACACTACAGAAAGGATAGGCTCATATTCATCACAAAGAGCAGATGTTGAATTACTGAGAGGCACAATGAAAAGAAAATACTTGACATATTTCATCTTTCGAACAAAGTCCTTCTTGAGATATAGAAAACACACAGGTATTATGCATACATGGCCATTGTCTCTGGACCTTAGCAGCCAGAGAAAGTGTCCATGCATGCATGGGTTGCCCTTGTGAAACTTCTGAGAAGGACTTTGTGAGAAAACTAATATGTTTCTAGTATACTTTTTCATTGTTCCCATCTGTGACTTAATGCCTCTTCTTCTTTTCTCTGTAACTATTCATGAAACATGGAATTTGAAGTACGTGTGAAAGTAGTTTTGTATTGCACTCACTCTCATTTGTTCACATATAGCACCACACTGGGGTTCAAATGCCAAGAGTACTTGCAAATTACTTCATCACAGTATATTTTATAAAATGTCTGTGGATCTGAATGTTTTAACGTGGTCTCCAATTATACTGATTACTTCTGGTATGCTATTTAGAGGAATAGTTACTATATTTTGCCCATCTTTTTGTGTATAGCCAGTGGAAGGTTCATATCTATGATAACTGTAATATCAAGTATAACTTTATATACAAGAATTTGTTGTTGACATTCAGTTTCAATATGAGAATGCAGGCTCTCTCAGCGAATCTTGATGATAAATTCTTCTTGGGTTGACAGCAGAGTCAATGCGTTGTTCTCCAGCAACCTTTCAGCAAGTTTCTTACTTGCAATCTTCGTCTGAAGATGGCAAGTAAGAAACTTGCTGAAAGGTTGCTGGAGAACTTCGCCTGAAGATGGAAGTAAGAAACTTGCTGAAAGGTTGCTGGAGAACAACGCATTGACTCGGCTGTCAACCCAAGAAGAATTTATCATTCAGTTTCAAATTAACTTTTATGAATGATTCTGTTTATAATGTGATAACGACTTAGTAGTTCACAATGTTGCTCAAAAGTAATGACTGGTTTTGTAACTATAATGACAGTCATCATGTGGAACAGAAACTATTCAGCAGTAAATAGTAAACATATTCTGCTCATCCTTTGATTTCTTTTTAGGACATAAGTAATTTGTTTGCCATAGTATATGACTGAAACTGTTGTCAAATATTACTGCTACCCCTTTTGTGAGGTTTTCTTCAGTAGTAATGTTAGGAATTTTCATCGAAAATGCAGTTGTAAGTATCTTCTACATTCTAATTACTGTTACACATGGTTCCAATACAGGGCTACAATACATTCTTGGGTGTAGCCCATTCCACTTAAATCTGCATCTACATCTGTACTCAGCAAACCATTGTGAAGTGCATGCTAGAGGCTACATCCTATTGTACCAGCTGTTAACATTTTCCCATGTTTCATTTGTGTGTCAAGATCAGGAATAATGTGTGCTTAAGTGTCTCTTTATGTGCAGTCATTAGTGTAATCTTGCTTTTCCATCCCTGCTGGATTAATTTATTGGAGACATATATGTCCCCAGATCCCTCACTGGATATTGGTTCTCAAAACTTTATAGGTTGGTTTTCTTGGCATAGTGATGCCTGCCATCAGATGTCGGGCAAGAACACAATTTGCAGAACAATTACATGACAGAAAACTAGATTATACAATCCAGGCTTTCACAGCCGGTATCCATAGCCTTCCCATGGTGGTATTGGTTTTATGGGCATTAAGCTGTGGTATGAAGCCTCTTTCTGTGTCTAGTGATTTGTCACCTACCACGGGAGATATTTTCAGATGATATAAAATACAGATTTAGTTAATTTTTGAAATATTTGTCTGACAAAACAAGTTTGCATTATAAAATTAACTAACTACATCTTTATAGCTTCTGATCCTGTGATTCTTAGTAGTAGATGAAATATTAGGCACAACTTTCCTTAGACCATGGCCAAATCCCATAAAACCAGAGTCACCAAGGATTTAAAACAGACGCATGCTATAGCCACAATTTCCCTTACTTTTAAATGACGGAGGGACCTACTCATGATTAATTTTCACTCATATGTTTTCATGCAGTGGTACATAGAAATCAATACAATTATTATGAGATTTCAGTAGCAATTTTGCTACCCAATTGTTTTAGAGGACTTGTATGAGATCTCTAACTGGTACCTAATGTCAGACAAATGCTGTGATGCTTAATATTAGTGGGACACTTCTTGCAGTTATTATGAGCATTTATTATGAAGTATGGTAACTTGGACCAACTCATTCCACTGAATCTCTAGTTTATTGGGGTGCCATACATGAAATAGCTCTTTCTGAAGGAGAAAAAAATTCAAAATCCTACTAAGAAGATGCCTCCTGATTGCTGTAGTGGTCTACACTTAAGGCAGATTCTTGAAGAAAAATTCTACACTCCCGATGTAAAATTAAGACTCAATGTCTTGTCATGTATGGCCAGTGAAAGTAAATAGGTATTATAGTTCAGTCATTGCAAGAACTTCTTACAACATACTTGAGTCAATTGTCAACTGGTGAATTTTTGTATCGAGTTGTTGGATATGACTGAGTGTTTCGTCTACAAGATTTGTGACGTAATTTACATAGCCATTATCAATATAATAATACTCTGTACTGATGTATCTGACTATGGCTTTAAGTATTTTATTCTCCACATCACTGAGAAAGATGTTGGCTAGGAGTTAAGTGACTGGTTACTCCATGGAAAGCAAATCTTGTAATGAGTACAACTTGTTGTCAAACGAGAAATAGTTGTGGATCTTGATTAATTTGAGAATGTTTGCTATCTCTTTTATGTGGGATTTGCGAATGTCTTTCTGTTATTGTAATTGCTAATGTCAAATGATGTGAGTGTGGTTGTTGTAGGTATGTTGGTGTGTGTGATTTTTTCTATCAGCTCTTGAGTGTTGTGCATACTATTGTTGTTTGTGTATACATAATGTTTATTTAAGTATGGGTATATTTCTCTGGCTAGGTGATATTTCGGAGCACTTCTGAAATTTACAACGGGGCATATTAACGTAGCCGAGTTTTAGTAGGTCGTTCAGTGTGGGTGACTTGGTGTTCTTTTCTTTTAGTCATTTCATTTTTTGTTTTGTGAATACATGTTAGATGTTTTTGAGAAAAGCCTGTGTATTTTCTGGTATCTTTGTGTTGGGCCACCTGTTAGCTTTATTAGGATGTTGTTTTCTAAAACTTTTAGGGCTCTATTTTAGTATTCCTCCTGTTTTATTACTATCATCGTTTTAGCTTGTCTGATTTTATGGCATGAGCACCATTGTTTATAAATTTATTCATTACTTTTGTAGATGTTTTCTCCTCTTCACTTTTTATTCCTATCAGTATGTTTTCTTCGTTTCCCTTTATTATGCATGTAATTCCTCCTGCAACTAACTCTCTTGTCAGATCTGTATTGAATTTTGAGCTACTGTTCTTACAAAGACTAGGCCAAGTAACTGAACTGTCAAATTATGTGAAACGATGAGCAGTAGCAGTTCAATCATTAGATTTAACTTCCTCAGTTTCATTTTACTTTAACAATTCTACCAGTTTTGTAGTTTCTTGCTGGAACATTAAATTCGAATGTCATTCATTATTATCTCACTAGTAAAACGGTCTCACTTTAAATATTCCAAGTGTTATCAAACCTTACAATGTTACAGCACGATCAACCATTAATCACAAATACATCGTCTGGGTTCCATTATCACTAGTGTCTACAATACCTTTGAATATATACACTCCTGGAAATTGAAATAAGAACATCGTGAATTCATTGTCCCAGGAAGGGGAAACTTTATTGACACATTCCTGGGGTCAGATACATCACATGATCACACTGACAGAACCACAGGCACATAGACACAGGGAACAGAGCATGCACAATGTCGGCACTAGTACAGTGTATATCCACCTTTCGCAGCAATGAAGGCTGCTATTCTCCCATGGAGACGATCGTAGAGATGCTGGATGTAGTCCTGTGGAACGGCTTGCCGTGCCATTTCCACCTGGCGCCTCAGTTGGACCAGCGTTCGTGCTGGACGTGCAGACCGCGTGAGACGACGCTTCATCCAGTCCCAAACATGCTCAATGGGGAACAGATAAGGAGATCTTGCTGGCCAGGGTAGTTGACTTACACCTTCTAGAGCACGTTGGGTGGCACGGGATACATGCGGACGTGCATTGTCCTGTTGGAACTGCAAGTTCCCTTGCCGGTCTAGGAATGGTAGAACGATGGGTTCGATGACCGTTTGGATGTACCGTGCACTATTCAGTGTCCCCTCGACGATCACCAGAGGTGTACGGCCAGTGTAGGAGATCGCTCCCCACACCATGATGCCGGGTGTTGGCCCTGTGTGCCTCGGTCGTATGCAGTCCTGATTGTGGCGCTCACCTGCACGGCGCCAAACACGCATACGACCATCATTGGCACCAAGGCAGAAGCGACTCTCATCGCTGAAGACGACACGTCTCCATTCGTCCCTCCATTCACGCCTGTCGCGACACCACTGGAGGCGGGCTGCACGATGTTGGGGCGTGAGCGGAAGACGGCCTAACGGTGTGCGGGGTGCGGGACCGTAGCCCAGCTTCATTGAGACGGTTGCGAATGGTCCTCGCCGATACCCCAGGAGCAATAGTGTCCCTAATTTGCTGGGTAGTGGCGGTGCGGTCCCCTACGGCACTGCGTAGGATCCTACGGTGTTGGCGTGCATCCGTGCGTCGCTGAGGTCCGGTCCCAGGTCGACGGGCACGTGCACCTTCCGCCGACCACTGGCGACAACATCGATTTACTGTGGAGACCTCACGCCCCACGTGTTGAGCAATTCGGCGGTACGTCCACGCGGCCTCCCGCATGCCCATTATACGCCCTCGCTCTAAGTCCGTCAACTGCACATACGGTTCACGTCCACGCTGTCGCGGCATGCTACCAGTGTTAAAGACTGCGATGGAGCTCCGTATGCCACGGCAAACTGGCTGACACTGACGGCGGCGGTGCACAAATGCTGCGCAGCTAGCGCCATTCGACAGCCAACACCGCGGTTCCTGGTGTGTCCGCTGTGCCGTGCGTGCGATCATTGCTTGTACAGCCCTCTCGCAGTGTCCGGAGCAAGTATGGTGGGTCTGACACACCGGTGTCAATGTGTTCTTTTTTCCATTTCCAGGAGTGTATGTTTAACCTATGATATTTTAGAAATTTTCGCAATGCACTTATTGTGCGGAATTATGTAATCTAAATACGTGATTTGTGAACATGCAGGACGACACGAGCAGACTTTCAGACTGGAAATTATGGTCAGTATGTTCTCCGTCGCTTTCTGGATGACCATAAAAATAGTTTTCAGGCTCTTGGCTCTTGTAAACGGCGTAAGTGTGTGTTAAGCACGAATGTCCAATTCAAATGTTCTTTTCATTTGAATTGGACATTCGTGCTTAACACACACCTTACAAGAGCATGAAAACTATTTTCACAGTCATCCAGAAAGCGACAGAGAACATACTGAACATAATTTCCAGTCTGAAAGTCGTCATTACTCTTTATGCTCACTGAAAGAAGATATTCCTACTTCCTATATACTCAGCAGGATTCGAAACTATGACTGTAAATGAAAGTTTTAAGTTTTAACTGACTGATCTATTCTGTAAAACTTCGCATGCCCATAATATAATAATATTCCAAATAACAATAATAATAATAATAATTATAATTATAATAATAATAATAAGATCCCAATCAGAAACAGCACTATTACCAGTTCAGAGATGACCTCTACAGAACGTTCCAAGTAAAATGGTCTATGTCCCTGACTTTTAATAACCAAAAATCAATTGCTCACCTTTAAGTAGAATATAATCTCTCCACTTGCCACGCGGTTTTGTTAGCATTACGGACGGTGCAAAAAGTTACTTCCGTGAAATCTGAGCGATCCAGGATAGTGTACAGTACTCATTTGTTCACTTGCTACTCTTACCAAAAACACATACAAGTCTGCCGAGCTCTGACCTCATCCGAGGAACAACACACGCCAGCATATGACTGAGGAGGATACTTTGATACCTCGGCGTGAAGTGTCTTCTCTTTTTTTTGTTTTTTCTTTATTGTAATTTTAATCACCTCAATACAACGTGGGCAGGCAGCAGCATATTACCCTGCTCTTCAGCCATGAGTGGTACAAGAACATGACATATAGGTGGCACAGGCAATACAATAAAAACGGCGGGCAAAAATATGTAGATACAAAAAACAGTAAACATGAAGCCGTTCACGGTGGATGAGAAAAACATTAACACTTGGTGACACAGCGCACATAACACGGATGACTGCGATGGCACACATGAAGGGTGGTGGCGTGACGGCGAAAGGACACTGAACACAAAACGAAGGCACACACACGAGACACTGATGGCGATGTTCTCCGGCGCGCGAATGTTCATTGAGCGCGTGCGAGTCCGGGGACCTGCCAAGGGAGGGGGAGGAGGAAGGAGAGTGGGACAGGGAGAGGGGAGGGCAGATGCCATGGGCAAGGGAGACACGGGGAGGGGAGGAAAAATGGGGGGGAGCCAGAGAGAAGAGGGGTGGAGGAAGGGGACGGGGGAAAAGGAGAGAGAAGGGAGGGAGGGTGCCAAGTGGAGAGGCCACAGGAAGTGGGGGCGGGTAGGATCAATGTTGATTGGAGGGATATATGGAGGGGAGGAGGACTTCATCAGAGAGGGGGAGTTGCCGGAAGCCACCTTGGGAGAGGGTAAGAAGGGTGGAGAGATGGAGACTGGGTGGGACGTGGGAATACAGACGCGGCAGCGGGCGGGGTTGGGAGAGGATGGGCGAGACAAGAGGGTGAGGAGGGTCGAGTTTGCGGGAGGTGTACAGGATCCATATCCTTTCAAGAAAAAGGAGGAGGTGGGGGAAAGGAATGAGATCGTACAGGATCCGCGTGAGGGAGGGCAGACGGATGCGATAGGCGAGGCGGAGAGCATGGCGTTCAAGGATTTGAAGGGATTTAAGAAAGGTAGGGGGGGCGGAGATCCAGGTCGGATGGGCGTAGCAGAGGATAGGGCAGATGAGGGATATATAGGTGTGGAGGATGGTGGAAGGGTCCAGACCCCACGTATGGCCTGAAAGGAGCTTGAGGAGGCGGACTCGGGAGTGTGCCTTGGCCTGGAGATGGGGGGTCCAAGAGGCGACGGTCGAGGATGACGCCAAGGTACTTGAGGGTGGGGGTGAGGGCGATAGGACGGCCATAGACGGTGAGATAGAAATCAAGGAGGTGGAAGGAAGGGGTGGTTTTGCCTACAATGATCGCCTGGATTTTGGAGGGATTGACCTTGAGCAACCACTGGTTTCACCAAGCGGTGAACCGGTGAAGATGGTATTGGAGAAAGTGTTGGGAGCGCTGCAGGGTGGGGGTAAGGGCAAGGAAGGCGATGTCATCGGCAAACTGGAGAAGGTGGACGGGGGGTGACAGTGGTGGCATGTCAGCTGTATACAAAAGGTACTGAAGGGGGGAGAGGATGGAGCCTTGGGGCACACTGGCGGAGAGAAAAAAGGTGTAGGAATCTGTGTTATGGATGTTGACGTAGGAAGGACGGCGGGAGAGAAAGGAGCCGATGAGACAGATGTAATTAAAGGGAAGGGTGAAGGTTTGGAGCTTGAAGAGGAGACCGGAATGCCACACGCGGTCATAAGCACGTTCGAGGTCCAGGGTGAGGAAGATTGCAGAGCGACGGGAATTAAGCTGTTCGGAAAGGAGATGAGTGAGGTGAAGGAGAAGGTCGTTGAAAGTGAAGGATGGCCGAAAACCACACTGGGTGATGGGAAGGAGGCAGTGCTGGCAGAGATGCTGGTGGATGCGGTGGGTAAGGATAGATTCCAGGACCTTGCTGAAGACCAAGGTAAGGCTGATGGGATGGTAGGAAGAGACGGCAGATGGTGGTTTGCCAGGTTTAAGGAATATCAGGATACGGGAGGTTTTCCAAAGGTCGGGGTAGTAACCGGTGGACAGGACTACATTGTAGAGCCTGGGCATGGTGGAGAGGAAAGAGGCAGGAGCTTCGCGAAGGTGACGATAGGTGACACGATCGTGACCAGGAGCGGTGTTGCGTTTCGTGCAGAGTGCAGCGATGAGATCCTGTGTAGTGATTGGGGCATTGAGTTCCGTGTGTGTAATGTTGTCCAAGTACTGGAAACCAGGTGCGAGGGGAGGAATAGAGGTGTCAGTTCGATCGCGGACATCCGGGAAGAGGGAGTAATCGAACTGGGGATCCTTGGGGATGGAAAAGACATCAGACAGGTAGGAGGCCAAGTGATTGGCCTTACTAAGGGTGTCAGGGAAGGGGTGATCATCATGGAGAAGAGGATAGTAGGGGGAGGGTTTAGTTCCGGTCAGGCGATGGAAGGCGGACCAGAACTTGGATGAGTTGATAGGGAGGGTAGCATTTAAACGGGTGCATGTCTGTTGCCAGTCCCGGCATTTATTGGCTACGAGCAAATTACGAATGTGTCGTTGGAGTTGCCGGTGGCGTCGTAGTGTGTCCGGGTCACGCGTGTGGAGGAAGGCATGGTAGAGACGGCGGGATTCACGGAGGAGGAGGACGGCCTGTGGGGGTAAGGTAGGACGGTGGGGGTGGATAGCGACAGTAGGGGCGTGGGCCTCCACGGCCTCAGACAAGGTCTGCTGGAGAAAGGTGGCGACATGGGTTACATCGGCAGGGCGATGGAAGGTGAAGGGGTGGCTATCGACCTGGGTGGAGAGGGTATCCCGGTAGGCATTCCAGTTGGCATGGGAATAGTTATGGATATACTTATGTGGAGGGTCATGATGAGGGTTGGGGCGGGGGCGACGACCATCTGAAACGGTGAGGAGAACAGGGAGATGGTCGCTACCAATAGGGTCCAGGACATCCACCATTATGCAGCCAAGGAGGTTGGCGGAGGAAAGGACAACATCAGGAGTGGAGTTGGATTCGGGACGGGTGTGCTGGGGGATGGGGATGAGGTCGCCTTGAAGGGAGGAGGGGAACCGATGCCACCGCCGTAGCTGGACGGTGGGAAGACTGTGGATATTGAGGTTGGCGGCGATCACGTAGGAGGAGAACATACGGTCAATGTGGGAGAGGAAGTCGAAGGGAATAGGGGCGTTAGGGCGGATACAGATGGTGGGGCAGGTAATGGTAAGGCCTGGGAAGAAGAGACTAAGGATCAGGTGTTCGGTGGGGTCGGGAAGGAGAGGTTGGAGCCGAACAGGGATCTGGCGGTGGTGACCAATGGCAACTCCGCCACGCGCAATCGGGAGGCGATTATCAGAACGTTGAAGGAGGTATGGCGAAGTGTGGACGGTGTGGTGGGGTTGGAGGAGGGTTTCATTGAGGAGGAAGGCGTCCACGTGGAGGGTGGCAAGGGTGTGCAGGAAGAGGTTGTTGTTGGCAGGAAGGAAGTGGATGTTGTTGAAAAGGATACGGTATTGTCGTGCCATGATAGGGATTTAGACAAGGGTGTCAAGGCGGGAGAAGGTAAAATGGGCATGGTTGTTGGAGTAGGTGGCGTACATTTTCAGATGGAAAAATGGAACGGGCGGCGAGGGATACCTGTTACAGGGTGCGGGGGTGCTGAAAAGGATGAACATTCTGAAGGACGATGGTGAGGAATCTGATGATGTCCTCAGCAGTATGGGGTGGACGAAGGGAATTGCCGGGAGGGGTGGGGGCGTCCAGAGGGTGGACAGGAACGGTGAGCTCAGGAGTGGTAGGAGGGGGTCGTGCTTTACATTTCTGGGAGTAAGTGGGGTGAGGGAGGTTACAGGTATTACAGGAGGGGTGGGACTGGAGATTGGGGCACTGTCTGAGAAAGTGGGCTTGTCTACAGTGTGGGCAGGTGGGGGCCTCGTGGCACTCAGATGTATGGTGCGCATTATACCGCAAGCACCTTTGGCAGCGGAAGGATTGAGGAGGGGAATGGGAAGGGTCAACTGGGTAGTGGTGGTGAAAGAGCATGGCACCGTCCTTGAGGAGACGGTCGATGGACAGGGCGTGCACAGAAAAGACCCACATAAGGCGGGTGGGGCCAGCGGAGTTATGAATGCGGCGAACTGCACGCACCTCCAGATGAGGATGCGCCTTGATCTCTGCCAACATCTCCTCCTCCGTGATCGCCGGACTAAGCCAAGTGATCATGGTGGTGAGGGTCGCCAGGTGACGCCGGGGTTGGGGTTGGCGGGATGGAGATGGTGAAGGAGCTGGGGTGAGGAAAGCATTAGGCCCAAAGCAGGTGACAGGGATGCGGGAAAGGAAGTCTGTGTGGAGGGTAGGGCTGGGGGACGAGATGAGCACCGAATCACGGCGAGGAGTAAGGATGGAGATGGGGGCACCAGGAAAATTCTGGCGAAGGAAGAGGGTGAGGTTGTGGGCTTCAAGGAAGGAGGGGTGCCACAGGGGCGTTTGACGGCGGCAGAGGAGGTGTGGGGGATGGGAAGGACTGGAATGTGGCGGGGAGTGGCAGGTCCCGGTGCTGGAATCGGCGCCGGAGACGGTGAGGGTGACGGCGAAGGCGACGGTGATGATGATGAATACGGGGGAGAAGGGGAGAGTCGAGCATGGACTGTAGCTCTCCGGGCAACCACCCTAGCGGGGGCCACAGAAACGGAAGGAGCTGGGGGAGGGAGGGGAGGGAAGGGATCGGAGGAGACACGGGAGGGAGGAGCCGGTGATGGGGCGACAAATAGGGAGGGAGATGGGAGAGTCAGGAGTGGGGGGATGGACTGAGGGGGGAGTGATGCGGCACACCATGTGATAGTGGTGGCAGCGGCTGAGGGGGAGGTGTAGATGATGGCAGTGGTGGTGGCTGTATAGGAGCTGGTGGGGTTTGACATCATAATGAGACGAGAAACACCAAACTAGACAAGGAAACAGAGACGGGCAGGGCGACGAGAGACACAGAGTACAAGGTGACGAAGAACGAAGGAGACTGGGGCCAAAGCCCCACTCCGCTGTGGCTGGCGGTGGGGGCGACCCGGTTGGCTGGCTGGTGGTGACGCCTCCGCTGCTGCTGCTGCTGGAGGCAGCTAGGACCACCGCTGGCTGCTGGCGGCGACCAGGGCTGGCGGGGACCGTCGCTGGCGGGGACCGGCGCTGGAGGGCTGCTGGCGGGAACCGGCGCTGGCGGGGGCCGGCGCTGGCGGGCTGCTGGGGGGACCGCTACTGGCGGGGACCGCTGTTACCGGGAACAGCAGCTGGCTGCCGGCCGCTCGCTCTCGCTGCTGGTGGTGACCGCTGCACGGCGACGGACGGGCTGGCTGGCTGGCTGGCTGGCACCTGCAACACCTATCACTCCGATTGGTACCGCAACAGCACAATCGAAGGGCGGTATACAAGCGAATTACCGCCGGAGAATGGTGTTCTCTTGCTCCCCCTCTATCTGTATTTATATAGGGACGTAGCTGACCGTCAAACGTAACATCTGCTATCAAATGCCCTAGGCACAGATAGCAGTATCTAAATGGCCCCTTTTTGGACACGTATTAATTAATAGCTTTGTTGTTTAACGACTTACAATCATCTTAATATTTATATAAATAGAGTTAAGTTTGCTTTCGTTACTGAAAAAGTCTTAGCTCAACTACATTCAAACTTTGCTAGCTAGAATTTTTAGAACGGAACCAACAGTAGAACATTACCTCTGAATTGCCTCTTTAAGAGTCCTTGTAACCATTGTTATTTAAAATACAGTCTTGAAACTTGGTACAGCCATATTACTGCATGAATGTAATCGAGTGCTATAATTAGAACTCTCTATTACATACACAGGTGATAATTAATCCACGCATTTGGGCATTTGACTGATGCATATAGCTTCATATCTCGATGCGAATTGTCTCCTCTTACTGCCTCTCTGGGTGTATTTATATACGGGTACTGAGGACCGCCAAACGGAACATCTGCCGTCAACTGCCCTAAGAGCATGTAACAGTATCTACATGGCCCCTTTCTCGGACACATATTAATTCATACGTTTTCGTTCCAGGTTTAGTTTTTAGTAAATAACTTGAAAACTAATAGAGGTAGCTTATTGGTGTCACATTTTTAATGCTTTCACATTAATGTGAGGCTACATACGAAATTTCAGCTGTTGAGTAGAATATTTAGGGATTTCAGTTTTTTGTAAAAATTCCGATTTGAACCAAAATACTGCTCTGATCCAGTTGAGACTTTTAACTTTCAATTGTGACGTATTCTGACCAATTTTTAGCTCTCTAATTTTATTATACAGCGCCATTTTTACTACGATAGTGTATTTTGCTTAACATAATCATTTAATCATTTTGAGACTTGAGAAAGTTCACATTAATATACTTAAGCATAGACTGATGAAGTCTAGAAAAGATATTTTAATCTTTAATTTCACTCTTAAACTATACTTTAATCCTTTGTATGTTAAGTAGAGACGCTTTATGATGATGCGACACTCTTAGTAGTGAACTAGGATGAGCTGCAGCACACTCGCTCGTCTCTGTATCTCTTACAATCATACAGTTCCCTCAAACTGATAGAAAAATATCATTAGTTCATTTAATAAGCCACCGGATTATGAAATTCTAATATAAGCAAAATAAGAAGACTTTTATGATATACTTTTCAAACATTACAGCTACTCGTCAGACGTCTACAGACTGGCAATATGGCCACAGATGTGTCGCTACAGATGGAGAAGTTACATTCTATGCAGTGAAAAGAACTTTGATGTTATGACCCCATTCACCGTTAGCGATAACTAAATAAACCACGTTCCATTATCTCCACCATAATCGATACGAGGAAGCTTTAATTTTTAGTCCATGATATTTTTAAATTCGTCACTGTTGAGTTACTAGGCTGGATATCGTAATTTAATTGGGTGATTTGTAAACTGGTGGTAAAAAAATGCAATATTACAGCCAAAAAGCAGCTGTGTTATTTAATTTCAGTATATGTACAAAAAGAAAGACATTTTGTTATGTGTTTCTCGCATTACAATTACTCGACAGGCATCTACAAAACTGGCACGTGGTAGGTCAGTGCTTTTTCTGGCAGGAATTTCACTGACGCCATTATCTGAGCTCTCTTAGCTGATTGGCACAGCAGTGTCATATTACACTGACACAATTACGCATGATGTAGACAAGGTCGCTTTTAACATTGTCCATGTTGGGGGGGGCGGGGGGGCTATGCCTAGTGGCCACATTGATGAGGTAATTGTGCTTGTTATATTTTACTAATATCAGCAACTTCTGGATTTCTGTCGACATGTGCCACGACCATGGAAGGGGAGGGAGAGAGCATTCCCCCCCCCCCCCCCTCCCACACACCCTATCGCCTCTTAATCCCCCGCACCTGTGCTGTAATGTATAACCATTGGCATACTGGGTAAATGCATAATTTGCACTTTCGTGCGCATCTAGTGCAGCGCTGACATAGTTGTGTTTGCGCTTCTTCTTGGTGCAAGAGTCGACTGTAGTTCACTTGTGTAGCACTTATCAGCATGTGCAGCTACATTCGCGATTTAACAGGAGCGAGAGAGGGCTGTAGTTCATATGAAAATGCGACCCGAGCCAATGAGTGTGCTTACTCACACTTCTTGCCGAGTACTTGGAATCTGACGTTCCCCTGCCTCCCCCACTTCAAGCATCCCTACTCACCAGCCAACTGCATGCAATGCAGTCTGCAGCTTTCCTCCCGCTGTATTGTAGAGAAGCTATGAACTGGTGGTGTCACGACAATAATTCACTACGTAAAAAGCATAATGCCAACTTAAGGGCAATCATTTATTTGCTGTCAGTATGTACATCTTGGTCTCATGTGTTCAATAGATGAGAAGATTGCATTGAGCAAAGAAGAATTTAACAAGTGTAAATGTTGCAAACATCTATCAGGGTAATGTACTCACACCTTTCTGTATCAAGAACGATAAGCATGATAACGGAGGAGTGTATGACTGCAGATGGAAGCAATGTTGCTCAACAAATAATGACAATGCAATTGAATGGTAGGACGTAGCATTAGTTTATTGTATCCACCCTCACATTGCGGTGCATATGTTGGAATTGTATGTTGTTGTTGTTGTTGTCTTCAGTCCTGAGACTGGTTTGATGCAGCTCTCCATGCTACTCTATCCTGTGCAAGCTGCTTCATCTCCCAGTACCTACTGCAACCTACATCCTTCTGAATCTGCTTAGTGTACTCATCTCTCGGTCTCCCTCTACGATTTTTACCCTCCACGCTGCCCTCCAATGCTAAATTTGTGATCCCTTGATGCCTCAAAACATGTCCTACCAACCGATCCCTTCTTCTGGTCAAGTTGTTCCACAAACTTCTCTTCTCCCCAATCCTATTCAATACTTCCTCATTACTTATGTGATCTATCCATCTAATCTTCAGCATTCTTCTGTAGCACCACATTTCGAAAGCTTCTATTCTCTTCTTGTCCAAACTAGTTATCGTCCATGTTTCACTTCCATACATGGCTACACTCCAAACAAATACTTTCAGAAACGACTTCCTAATACATAAATCTATATTCGATGTTAACAAATTTCTCTTCTTCAGAAACGCTTTCCTTGCCATTGCCAGTCTACATTTTATATCCTCTCTACTTCGACCATCATCAGTTATTTTACTTCCTAAATAGCAAAACTCCTTTACTACTTTAAGTGTCTCATTTCCTAATCTAATTCCCTCAGCATCACCCGATTTAATTTGACTACATTCCATTATCCTCGTTTTGCTTTTGTTAATGTTCATCTTATATCCTCCTTTCAAGACACTGTCCATTCCGTTCAACTGCTCTTCCAAGTCCTTTGCCGTCTCTGACAGAATTACAATGTCATCGGCGAACCTCAAAGTTTTTACTTCGTCTCCATGAATTTTAATACCTACTCCAAATTTTTCTTTTGTTTCCTTTACTGCTTGCTCAATATACAGATTGAATAACATCGGGGAGAGGCTACAACCCTGTCTCACTCCTTTCCCAACCACTGCTTCCCTTTCATGCCCCTCGACTCTTATGACTGCCATCTGGTTTCTGTACAAATTATAAATAGCCTTTCGCTCCCTGTATTTTACCCCTGCCACCTTTAGAATTTTAAAAAGAGTATTCCAGTCAACATTGTCAAAAGCTTTCTCTAAGTCTACAAATGCTAGAAACGTAGGTTTGCCTTTTCTTAATCTTTCTTCTAAGATAAGTCGTAAGGTCAGTATTGCCTCACGTGTTCCAACATTTCGACGGAATCCAAACTGATCCTCCCCAAGGTCTGCATCTACCAGTTTTTCCATTCGTCTGTAAAGAATTCGCGTTAGTATTTTGCAGCCGTGGCTTATTAAACTGATAGTTCGGTAATTTTCACATCTGTCAGCACCTGCTTTCTTTGGGATTGGAATTATTATATTCTTCTTGAAGTCTGAGGGTATTTCGCCTGTCTCATACATCTTGCTCACCAGCTGGTAGAGTTTTGTCAGGACTGGTTGTACCAAGGCCGTCAGTAGTTCTAATGGAATGTTGTCTACTCCGGGGGACTTGTTTCGACTCAGGTCTTTCAGTGCTCTGTCAAACTCTTCACGCAGTATCGTATCTCCCATTTCGTCTTCATCTACATCCTCTTCCATTTCCATAATATTGTCCTCAAGTACATCGCCCTTGTATAAACCTTCTATATACTCCTTCCACCTTTCTGCCTTCCCTTCTTTGCTTAGAACTGGGCTGCCATCTGAGCTCTTGATATTCATACACGTGGTTCTCTTCTCTCCAAAGGTCTCTTTAATTTTCCTGTAGGCTGTATCTATCTTACCCCTAGTGAGATAAGCTTCTACATCCTTACATTTGTCCTCTAGCCATCCCTGTTTAGCCATTTTGCACTTCCTGTCGATCTCATTTTTGAGACGTTTGTATTCCTTTTTGCCTGCTTCATTTACTGCATTTTTATATTTTCTCCTTTCATCAATTAATTTCAATATTTCTTCTGTTACCCAAGGATTTCTAGCAGCCCTCGTCTTTGTACCTACTTTATCCTCTGCTGCCTTCACTACTACATCCCTCAGAGCTACCCATTCTTCTTCTACTGTATTTCTTTCCCCTATTCCTGTCAATTGTTCCCTTATGCTCTCCCTGAAACTCTGTACAACCTCTGGTTCTTTCAGTTTATCCAGGTCCCATCTCCTTAATTTCCCACATTTTTGCAGTTTCTTCAGTTTTAATCTACAGGTCATAACCAATAGATTGTGGTCAGAGTCCACATCTGTCCCTGGAAATGTCTTACAACTTAAAACCTGGTTCCTAAATCTCTGTCTTACCATTATATAATCTATCTGATACCTTTTAGTATCTCCAGGGTTCTTCCACGTATACAACCTTCTTTCATGATTCTTAAACCAAGTGTTAGCTATGATTAAGTTGTGCTCTGTGCAAAATTCTACTAGGCGGCTTCCTCTTTCATTTCTTAGCCCCAATCCATATTCACCTACTATGTTTCCTTCTCTCCCTTTTCCTACACTCGAATTCCAGTCACCCATTACTATTAAATTTTCGTCTCCCTTCACTATCTGAATAATTTCTTTTATTTCATCGTACATTTCTTCAATTTCTTCATCATCTGCAGAGCTAGTTGGCATATAAACTTGTACTACTGTAGTTGGTGTGGGCTTCGTATCTATCTAGGCCACAATAATGCGTTCACTATGCTGTTTGTAGTAGCTTACCCGCATTCCTATTTTCCTATTCATTATTAAACCTACTCCTGCATTACCCCTATTTGATTTTGTGTTTATAACCCTGTAGTCACCTGACCAGAAGTCTTGTTCCTCCTGCCACCGAACTTCACTAATTCCCACTATATCTAACTTTAACCTATCCATTTCCCTTTTTAAATTTTCTAACCTACCTGCCCGATTAAGGGATCTGACATTCCACACTCCGATCCGTAGAATGCCAGTTTTCTTTCTACTGATAACGACATCCTCCTGAGTAGTCCCCGCCCGGAGATCCGAATGGGGGACTATTTTACCTCCGGAATATTTTACCCAAGAGGATGCCATCATCATTTAATCATACAGTAAAGCTGCATGTCCTCGGGAAAAATTACGGCTGTAGTTTCCCCTTGCTTTCAGCCGTTCGCAGTACCAGCACAGCAAGGCCGTTTTGGTTAATGTTGCAAGGCCAGATCAGTCAATCATCCAGACTGTTGCCCCTGCAATTACTGAAAAGGCTGCTGCCCCTCTTCAGGAACCACACGTTTGTCTGGCCTCTCAACAGATACCCCTCCGTTGTGGTTGCACCTACGGTACGGCCATCTGTATCGCTGAGGCACGCAAGCCTCCCCACCAACGGCAAGGTCCATGGTTCATGGGGGGAGGGTGGAATTGTATACCCTTCTTAAAATCTCTATCCCGTCCCCTACTACTCAAGCAGTGCCTGCAACTGCAATAAGTATTCATCCATCTATTATTGTAATTGGTATAAAACAGTGAATTGGTAGCAACAAAAATTTACTTTTACCAGATTTCGACACCAACTATAATTGTCTTCGCCACAAAATTTAAATTTAATTTAAAAAAATTTAAGTAAACATTAACATAGAGAAAACTAAAGAGTAACACATTTTTATTCCGATTAGATTTATTATAAGACTGTACTGACCTGTAGTAACTGATGAACGAATTTAAGATCAATAATGCTCTCGCCACATAAGATACTTCATTAATACCTTAATATGAAAATCACATAAAGTTAAAGACATTGAAACCGACAAAAAGCTGGTAACTGCCAGTGAATCTATAGCTACATGGAGGAAGTAGTACTGTACACGCCGCTAAGGGATGCGAAAGACAAAAGTCACTAGAGGTGGCACCAAACTGAAAGGGACATATGCTGAAACTGTCACAGCGTGGACACGAAACAAGTCGCGACATCTTGTAACAATCAATGACTACAGCTACCCAATTCCTGAAAAATATTTTAAACGGCATATGAGTGTTCACCTCAAATGTTTATAGCCAGCACTATACAAAATGAAAAATTACACAGGGTAGTACAACACCAACTAATAGGTACCTCTTAGTATAAAACGATTACAATATAATAGATGAAAAAGAGAGAGGAAAACGAGACTTGAAAGACTACTCTGAAGAGGAAAGAGACTCAGCTGTAAGCATTTCTAAGCAGCGGCTTTATGGTTCAAATGGCTCTGAGCACTAAGGGACTTAACATCTGTGGTCATCAGTCCCATAGAACTTAGAACTACTTAAACCTAACTAACCTAAGGACATCACACACATCCATGCCCGAGGCAGGATTCGAACCTGCGACCCTAGCAGTCGCGTGGTTCCGGTCTGAGCGCCTAGAACTTCTAACCACCAAGGCCGGCAGCGGCTTTACACCATTAAATTTTTTTAAAATGTAATTGCAGATATTGATTTAGAACGAAACCGTCATTATAAGAAAAGTGTTTTGAAATTTTTTATTCTTCAAGAATATTAAGTGTAAAGCCCGTCCCCTCTGCTTGCAGGGTGCTGACGTCTTGACATTCCTTAGGCTTATGGCCTGCAATTAATAAATGATCGGCAAAGGATGAAATGTATATGTCGGTACCTTTATTCCTAACAGATGTTATTTGTTCGAATAGAAATTGCTCATCTTGTTTGTCTTATGTAACAGTCTGGACGTACTGTACATCACAGCTAATTTTTTAACACCTGAGTTTTGTAAGGAGAATGCGGTGGTTTCAAATTATGAATAATATTATGTTTTGTGCTGATGAAACATATGCGCTGTTTCACTCTCCTTTCATATTTTTATAATATTTAATTATGTGATCCTTATCCATGTTTGATCTGACAGTGTAGTGCCCTGTGATTCTTTAACTTTCTGTATCTATAACCAAACTGATATGTGAAAGAGGTTGGGTTCAAGATATTTCCCTTTTATTTCCTTAGAAACTGCACTCTCTCTAAAGCAGCCATAATTTACTTCTTTTCCCGCAACAGATGTTTAGCCTGAAATCATGGCTTATTCGTCTGAATACCCTATAGGAGCCAAATAATCCCCAGCAGTCATTCTCCCAATTAGCCGTGCCAGTATTTGAAAGCTGGCCTCCCTTGCAGATTTAGTGACGCAAAGAAATCACCCTACTTAAATTTTAGCAAATCACGAACATCCTAGTGAACTCGGGTTTCTTGCCAGAGCAGGACGTAGTTCACGTGGCAATTTTACGCAGTCTCATTGTCGAGAATGGAGAGCGCCAGTTTCCGCCTCCACAAAGTCGCAGCTCCACTTTGAACAAGAGAGAGAGGTAGACTTCGGTAGTGGAGCGGTGTTCCTGCTGTCGATGGGTAAGCATATGTTCCTAGTGAGCACCGACTTAGACTAAGTCGTGATGCGTATATTAAGCTAACTTGAAAGCATTAGCGCTTTATTTTTTACATATCTAGCCTTACACGAATTCTTTCATGTATTGGACTCGGCACCCGAATTTTTGTACACCAGTTAGGCCCCATGTCCTCATGTACGTAGAGACTCTTTATAAACCACATAACCTCATCGCTTTTCATGTATATGTTTCATCGTGTTACGCTCGATTCACTAGTTCGCTAGAAAAGTGAATATTTTTGGACCCGTTGATTTTCGCGAGACATTATCCTGTTGGTTTGTTATTGACCTTACGACAATGTAGATGCAATTGATAACCATGTTCAGTAAATTCATATGCTTTTCATGCATTTGTTTCGCCTTCAGAGAGACTTATACTCGATTCAATATTTTGATAGTGACATGAATATTTTTGCAACTGTAAATTTTTGTGGAACGTGATCTTACTGCTTTGTTCCTCTCCGTAGGAAGCCGTGGAGAGTGGTGAACTTAGTATTGCCTAATAGAACAGTAGTTATATGGGTTGAGGAATCCATAATGTGCACTGCAGTAAGTTACAGATCGTATGATGAATTCTCCAGTGATTTACCTTACTTGCGGAAGGGATCCTCCTTTGCTAAATTTCCATCCCGCTTGAGAGTTATTTCCCGGTATATCTGTCTTCAGTGGAGGTTGCATGTTAACAACCCTCCTCCATTTCTTTGTAATCACGAGCGTAATTTTTTCGTAGTAATTGTCAGGCTCCATCATTCTCTTCTTTTTTCCACTCGACTTCTTATTGAGAGGTTTCGCTGTTGAAATAAGTGTTCATGCCGATAGAATGTTAAATTGTAGTAGCCTAAACATATCAGTTTGTAATCAATACTGAGATTTGCTGTAATAAACTGAAGTTAGAAATTCCTTCTTTTAATGACGTCCATCCCCAACAATAACGTAGAGGAAACGCACGAAACTGTAAAAAACCCTGTCATGGCCTCCAGAAGCGGAACAAATAATTCCATAAAGATATCATTTATTTTTGGTGTGGTTGTCTCGGATCTCGCGTTGCCGTCGTGCTGATGCTACTAAATTAAACCTAGAGGACAGGGCGTTTCATTACATGATCCAAACCTAGTATTGCACGTTCGAAAGATTAGACGTAAATCGTTCCTTCTTGTAAAGGAAACATCATGCTTAATTGCTAGACACGAAATAAAATTACAGTTATTGTAATGAAAGAGGATGCTTGCTTTTGGAAGGCTGTATTTATATTTATGCTATATTTATGCATTTATTATTCGAGATCATTCTGTGAAGGCAGTCTTCATTATCAGGCCCCTGAATATCGACTTATATGACGAACAGTTATTATCAAAGAACCATAACCTTTCCCTTTAGCTTTGTTGAATTACGAATCCTAGCAAAATCCTACTTTACACACCTAGGCGCCTCCTTTCTGTGCCAACTCTTTTATCCAGGATCATATATTTAGGGCTCTTCTGAATCCCCACCGTTAGGACTAAATTTAATTTGTAAAATATTTTGTTACCATGAGAAAGAAAACTGACGTTCTACGGGTCGGAGCGTGGAATGTCAGATCCCTTAATCGGGCAGATAGGTTAGAAAATTTGAAAAGGAAAATGGATAGGTTAAAATTAGATATAGTGGCAATTAGTGAAGTTCGGTTGCAGGAGGAACAAGACTTGTGGTCAGGTGAATACAGGGCTATAAACACAAAATCAAATAGGGGTAATGTAGGAGTAGGCTTAATAATGAATAAAAAATAGGTATACGGGTAAGCTACTACAAACAGCATAGTGAACGCATTATTGTGGCCAAGATAGATAGGATGCCCACGCCTACCACTGTAGTACAAGTTTATACGCCGACTAGTTCCGCAGATGACGAAGAAATTGATTAAATGTATGATGAGATATAAGAAATTATTCACGTAGTAAAGGGAGACGAAAATGTAATAGTCATGGATGACTGGAATTCGATAGTAGGAAAAGAAAGAGAAGAAAACATAGTAGATGAATGTGGAATGGGAGTAAGGAATGAAAGAGGAAGCCTCCTGGTATAATTTTGCACAGAGCATAACCTAATCATTGCTAAAACTTGGTTCAAGAATCATAAAAGAAGGTTGTATACATGGAAGAAGGCTGGAGACACAGACAAGTTACAGATAGATTATATAATGGTAAGACAGAGATTTAGGAATCAGGTTTTAAATAGTAAGACAATTTCAGAGTCAGATGTGGACTCTAACCACAATGTATTGGTTATGAACTGTAGGTTAAAACTAAAGAAACTGCAAAAAGGTGGGAATTTAAGGAGATGGGACCTGGATAAACAAACAGATCCAGAGGTTGTACAGAGTTTCAGGGAGAGCATTAGGGAACGACTGACAAGAGTGGGGGACAGAAATACAGTAGAAGAAGAATGGGTAGTTAGAGAGAGGAAATAGTGAAGGCAACAGAAGATCAAGTAGATATAAATACGAGGGCTAGTAGAAATCATTGGGTAATAGAAGAGATATTGAATTTAATTGGTGAAAGGAGAAAATATAAAAATGCAGTAAAGGAAGCAGACAAAAAGGAATACAAACGTCTCAAAAATGATATCGACAGGAAGTGCAAAGTGGCTAAGCAGGCATGGCTAGAGGACAAATGTAAGGATTTAGAGGCCTATCTCACTAGGGCAAGATAGATACTGCCTACAGGAAAATTAAAGAGACCTTTGGAGAAAAGAGAGCCACTTGCATGAATATCAAGAGCTCAGATGGAAACCCAGTTCTAAGCAAAGAAGGGAAAGCAGAATAGTGGAAGGAGTATATAGAGGGGCAATACAAGGGCGATGTTCTTGAGGACAATATTATGGAAATGGAGGAGGATGTAGATAAAGATGAAATGGGAGATATGACACTGCGTGAAGGGTTTGACAGAACACTGAAAGACCTAAGTCGAAACAAGGCCCCGGCAGTAGACAACATTCCATCAGAACTACTGACGGCCTAGGGAGAGCCAGTCCTGTCAAAACTCTACCATCTGGTGAGCAAGATGTATGAGACAGGCGAAATTCCCTCAGACTTAAAGAAGAATATATAATTCCAATCCCAAAAAAGCAGGCGTTGACAGATGTGAAAATTACCGAACAATCAGTTTAATAAGCCACAGCTGCAAAATACTAACGCGAATTCCTTAAAGATGAATGGTAAAACTAGTAGGAGGTAACCTTGGGGAAGATCAGTTTGGATTCCGTAGAAATATTGGAACACGTCAGGCAATACTGACCTTACGACTTATCTTAGAAGAAAGATTAAGGGAAGGCAAACCTACGTTTCTAGAATTTGTAGATTTAGAGTAAGCTTTTGACAATGTTGACTGGAATACTCTCCTTCAAATTCTGAAGGTGGTAGGGGTCAAATGCTGATGGCAGTTATAAGAGTCGAGGGGCATGAAAGGGAAGCAGTGGTTGGGAGGGTAGTGACACAGGGTTGTAGCCTATCCCCAATGTTATTCAATCTGTATATTGAGCGACCAGTAAAGGAAACAAAAGAAAAATTAGGAGTAGGAATTATAATCCACGAAGAAGAAATTAAAACTTTGAGGTTCGCCGATGACATTGTAATTCTGTCAGAGAAAGAAATGGACTTGAAAAAGCAGCTGAACGGAATGGAGGGTGTCTTGACAGGAGGATATAAGATGAACATGAACAAAAGCAAAACGAGGATAATGGAATGTAGTCGAATTAAATCGGGTGACGCTGAGACTATTAGATTGGGAAATGAGACGCTTAATGTAGTAAATGAGTTTTGCTATTTTGAAAGCAAAATAACTGATGATGGTCGAAATAGAGAGGATATAAAATGTAGACTGGCAATGGCAAGGAAAGCGTTCCTGAAGAAGAGAAATTTGTTAACATCGGGTATAGATTGGAGTGTCTGGAAGTCTTTTCTCAAAGTATTTGTATGGAGTGTAGCCATGTATGTAATTGAAAGGTGGACGACAAATAGTTTGGACAAAAAGGAACAGAAGCTTTCGAAATGTGGTGGTACAGAAGGGTGCTGAAGATTATATGGATAGATCACATAATTAGTGAGGAAGTACCGAACAGAATTGGGGAGAAGAGAAATTTTTGGCACAACTTGACTAGAAGGAGGGATCAGTTGGTAGGGCATGTTCTGAGGCATTAAGGGATCACCAATTTAGTATTGGAGGGCAGCGTGGAGGGTAAAAATCGTAGAGGGAGACCTAGAGATGAATACACTAAGCTGATTCAAAAGGATGTAGGTTGTAGTAGGTACTGGGAGATGAAGAATCTTGCACAGGATAGACTGGCATGGATAGCTGCATCAAACCAGTCTCTGGACTGAGGACCACGACAACAACAACATTTTTTTTCTAATTTTAAATTTCCTTTCCAACAGCTCGTTGCAGTTTGTTTGCATTCTTGAAATGAATCTACATTAGTATTATAGCGTCGTTTTCCTTTGTAATTATTTCTGTGCGTTTTGGTGGAAAAATATTTAAATTAGATCAGGTTGAGATTCGCATTAGGGTTGTCCGCAGTGAGCGGAATAGTTCAGTAAACTGTTAAGCATTGCTATTTGTCATTGCAGCAACTATAAATATTACAACCCATGAGAAAGGCTGCCGAGAGTAACAGCACTCCAGACATGGAGGGAAGCGACGCACTCACGCCGGGTTTAGAGGACTCGTCTGTCCTGCTTTCTCACACAATGAAGTTGGAAAAATCCAGGACAGTAAAATGCGAAACAGACTAGGGGGCGGACCGCTCTCCCCTATGTCGGAGCCGGACAAAGCAAGTCCCGCCGTAGTAGTAGGCCTTCAGCCCACCCAAGCTCAAGCGACGGATGGTGACCCTAACACAGCTACGGGACACCGGCTGCAGCGCAAACAATGACACCCGTCTTCAACCTTCGGCTTTGCAAGCACTTATAATACAGGAAATGAAAAAATAAAGTGTCACACAAGAAGAACAAGAGGTCCCGTATTCAAGTTAGAAAAGAAATTAGACGGTACGAGCTAGATCCTGGTACAGCAAACAGACGACCAGAACACGTGCATACACGTGTTCATAGTGGCGACCAGGATCGTAGGGCAAAAATTTAGGCTGTAGATGAACGAAACAACAACGTGGTTAGAAGCAGTAGAGTGTTGGAGGTAGACTTGGCTCGTACAGATGGGAGAAGTAATAGATGACCCAACAGAGGTGAACCGTATTACTGCCGTGGAAAGTCGTGCAGTCGGTGGTACAGATATGGGCACGTTAGACCCGGTTAAAGTCCGTGAAGTTCTTTACGAAGTTAATAAGGTATGCACTGCGCTTGTACAAAACATCTGACACCAGATTTCGTGATATGAAAAAGAAGCTAGCAAGGTTGCGGAACAGCTAGAAAGACTGACTGTAACAATTCAACCTGCGTCAACTAAATTAGTGAAAGTTCAGACCGGGTTCAACCGACAGGGATAAGTGACAGTGAGAAAATACAGTCGTTACTCCGCTTCAAGTAGAAGCAGAGTGAAATTAACAAGAGAAACCACAACGTATTTTAAGATCTTCATTAATTAACCATTCACCATGAGGCGATGCCTAGTAGCACTTCGTTCGCCTATGAACACGGTAGTCAGAATCTCGTGAAAATGTGGGGATATGCGAAGAAGATAAAAGATTTTGGGGGAAGATTATGTCACTTAAGCGACTGGAGCCTGTCAGAGAGTGTAACAGATAACGAAACGATCAGCGAAGTGGAAGAAGACGAGGATCGATGGCACTTCCTTTATGTACAGAAATATAGCATCTATCCAGACCCAGCGAACGAGATTCGCCCACTCATGTGGATAGATCGGTTCCAAGATGCTTTACTGGTATCATGGAGCTCTGGTCTTAAAATTAATTTTGTTTGCAGGCATCTCTGCAACGAAGCTGTGGCGTATATGCGAATCTTAGCACGAGGTTATCGGTTGCATAGTGGATGACAAAACCACTTGGGGGACGAATAATCAGGATCCTACTGCTTAATTCAAGAAAACGGCTCAAAGAAATCACATCCTAGACACCCAATGCGATTCCTCTGAGCTTATCCGTATCTGCTTTACAAAGCTCTCTAAACGTCTGCAACGAGTCATAGCCGTTGCAGGGAGAGGCATAAGCGACATCAGATCGTTCCAGTTGCTTATGCAGTAACTCCCATACTATAGAAATAACGAAGGGCACAAAAACGTGCAAGCAGATAGGAACCAGCCGGCACCCATACGTCCACTTGAAGACCGCAGGGACTGTCACGACCAAACTGCCTGCGGTGGAACAGGGGTACCCAGAGAAATGATTGGTCCCGACATAATCGTTTACCTGAAAGGCTTGAGTACATGCGTAATGAAGCAGCACGGGATAACTTACCTCTGGCGAGCATAATAGAGATTCGAGTCCGCGACCCTGAACATAAAGCGGCACTTGAAGAAGACGTAAATCTAAGGCATAGGCGACTAGAGGGAATTGGACGGAATATATCCTGTTGTGGCCTAGGAGAACAAATGTCACTATTCGTGCATGCAAAAGAAATAGGAGAAGATTTACTGCGAGAGAAGTAGAGTACTGGTTTAGTTTGCTATGCAGTACTTAATGTAAATACTATAAGTAGAAATGTACAGCGTATTGTCGTAACAGCGAGCTGCATATCAGTTATTAATGAAAATATATTCGCTGTGTGCATGATAGAAGCGGAGTGGCCAGTGTTAGCGCCACATAAAACAACAATCAGAGGAGCGATTGGGGGAAAGACCGCGCTGATAACGAAAAAAGTACTCATAGATTTTCTGTGCCCATAACTTCTCTTTCAGTGAATGCTATACTAGGACTACACTTTTACAAATACTATCGCGCCAGTATCAGTACGAAATGACGCTCTGTAGAGGTTAAGGTAGGGAGCAGTGCAGTACATTTATATTTCGAGGATTGTTTGGCTGCAACGATGGAGGAGACAGGAGTGTGACTGGGTTTGTCGTCTCTGAGTCAGAGCTGTTAGAACTACAGAAACTCTAGAGTGAGATGTCATTAAATAAGATATTAGAGGAAAAGGTCCTGAGTGCAGAAACCAATTGAAATGTCTGCTAGATCATCACCGACAGAGCACGCCACCTCATCTTACAGCAGCCCTCTCCATATTGTAATGAACCGTAATGGTTCAATTGTCTATACCCGGACCGCTGAAACATATCACTTAAAGGTCACTCTCCTAACGCCGTATAGTTGGTAGTATAACTAACAAACAAGTGAGGAACGGGAGGCGCCGCGTCTACCGAACCAGTAACTGCACCGAAAAAAAGCCGGTTCCGGCGTCGACGCTACCACGTTACCGGCTTCCGTGTAAACATTGCATGTTAGTGCGCGAACGCCTGCTGTTGTGTTGTGTTACCGCCTCGACTACAGTTTTTGTTTGCTAAACAATGTCTCCTAAACGATGTCGTTCACCAAGCGACAATCCGTTGCGCCGTGGAGCGCCATTAAACAGTCAGGCTTTGGAATTACTACGAAGGACGCGTGAATTTTACGAGCAAGAAAAAGAATTGGTTTCTGTTCATGGGCATGCGTCGATTCCTGCCGATAAGGTTTTAGAGCGTACGTCGAAAGCTCTAGGACTCAGTGAAAGAACAGTTATAAGTCAAGAGATGCTACTTCAAGACTTACAAGACAGTGAAATAAACAGTTTGGAAGCTAGCCCCTGTGGAAGAAACAGTGTGTTTTTAATTACTCCGGGCAAGAAAAAGAAGCAGCCTCGTCCTATTACAGATATTCATTCTTTCCAATCAGATGCAATTAGTTTGCACATATACAGATACTGTAAAAGGAAAGAATACCACACAATAGCGAAGTTGCTAATTTCTTTAAAAGAAAGTGAACTTTACTCACGGAGGAAAACGTCACTTAAGATGATATTAAGAGTATTGGCTTCCGTTTTACAAAGTTAGATGGACGAAAACTGTTATTATAAAAAGCTCATGTCGCTGCAGCTCGTACCATTTTTTGACACAAAATTGTAGGAAAGGACATACACTGAATCATATGGTTAGACGAAGCCTGGGTCAAGGCTGGAGAATCAGTTGAGAAATGCTGGACAGATGATACTCCGAATAGCAGTGGTCATCAGACAACAGATAGAGGATCACGATTAATTGTGGGCCATGCAGGATCTTCAAACGTCTTTGTGCCTCAAGGACTTCTAGTTTTTCGATCGAAAGAAACCGGTGACTATCATGAGGATATGGACCACCCACGGTTTCTACAGTGGTTTAAAAACTTGTTGCTCCAGTTTAATGTTCCGACCGTTTTTGTGATGGACAATGCACCGTACCATTCTGTGATTTTAGGCAAAGCTCCCACCACTAGTGACCGTAAAGAAACTATGGTACAGTGGTTGCAGGCGAGAGACATTGCTCCGGACATGAGTATGATGAAATTGCTGTTGTACTCTCTCGTGAAACAAAATAGGCCTGTGCCGCCTAAATACGTTGTAGATCAAATTGCAAGCGAACAGCGTCACTTGGTAATCAGGCTACCGCCTTAGCACTGTCATTTTAATCCAATTTAATTGGTTTGGAGTGAAGTCAAGGCGTACATTAGAAGTAACAACAAGACTCTTACTATAACAGAAGTGGAAAGACTGCTACGTGAAGGTCTTGCAACAGTAGACGCTGTCTCATGGAGGAAAAAAGTAGACCATGTAGCTAAACTGATAAGAGAAGCACAGACTATAGATGGCATTATAAATGAAAACGAACAGTTAATGATTTCTCTTAATGATGATGATGATGGTGACGAAGACAACGGTTTTGGCGCCGATTCCGATGACAGTGAAGAAGAACTGGATGGAACTGCGCCATTGATATCGTAAATTGGTGAGTGTGAATGTATACAGAATTAATTCTTCTTCTCTCTGCAATCTGGTAGGCTATGCAAGTTTTGCTTCATTTGTTTCTATGAGTGTGAATAGCGTATTATTTGGTATGCTCAGATTTGCATTATTATACGACGTTTTACACGCAGCTACTACTGTAACAATTTGGACGACTTTTCACAGGTATTATCATTAACTACAAATGTTTTTATTTCCGGGTTTAATATACTATCAAACGCTTGGTCTCCATCGTCGTTCTCTCCAATGTTAAAAAAACGTATTTTGTTGCACTTACATGTAAACGTTGATTGTAGCTTACATGTACAAAACGTACTTCGGAGTTGTGGGCGTATGCGGTGGCAGCTATCGCAACCTCGCAATCGCAGTGTAGCCAACCACACACGAGCTGTCAAGCGACTCCAGGCAGAAGAATTAAATGATAAGATCATGTGCCACTGATGGCCACGAGGCCCATGTGGTGAAGTTCGACCGCCAGGTTGCAAGTCTTAGTGCAGGTGACACCACATTGGTTAGCTTTCGTGTTCGCGATGAAGAGATGATGATCATGATGATGACAACACAACACCCAGTCCACGAGAGGAGAAAATCTCCAACCCAGTCGTGAATCAAACACGGTCCTGCAGCATGGTAGGCAAACATGTTGTCACTCAGCTAAGCAGGCGGACACTCCAGGAGGATAAATACGGTCACTGCGACTGAGACTGATCGCTTGGGAACGATGGATGAGGTGTTGCAGCCTTTTAATGGGATAAAACTATTAACATCCGTTGATTTACAAACTAGTTACTGACAATTACAGTTTCATTCTGGCTGCTGTGAATTTACAGCCTTTGTTTACAATGGTCAATGTTAACATTTCCGAAAGTTGTTATTCAGACTGAATATATCGTCCACAGCTATCATATGTGGTAGTAATACCGTCATACCCGAAGATTTAAAGAAAAAGATTTGTAGATCGATAATGTACTGGGAGACACGCAACAACATATTAAACTGGTTGCTACAAGTCTTTAAAATGCATGGAGTAAAGATAAATACAAAAAAATCCGGCTTCGGGTGCAGGGAAGCTACTTTGTGGGACACGTGGTGTTTGCATCTGAGATCCGACCAGATGTAGAGAATCTGAGGTCTATCAGAGAATATGCCATCCCACCTCTAAGAAGCAAATCCGTAGATTCCTTGAACTACTCAATTCCTATAAAAAATTTATTATTAATACAGTAAATACGCCTGATCATTTCGAAATGACTGGTAAGAACACTGAGTGGGAGTGGAATGGACAAGCCGAGCGCTAGTCTGAGGCTCTTAAAGATGCACTCATTAATGCACTTATTCTATCACACTCACACCTGGAGAAAGAGTTCTGTCTCGCTTCGGATAGCTCCAGAGTTAGAATTCGTATCTATCTGTGCAAGAAACAGTACAGGGTGGTGCAGTAACGCAAAATACCGTCGCATTCGCCAGAAGGATGTTAAACAAATCTGAAAGAAACTATATGGTGACTGAATTGAAGTCCTCGCTATTGTGTGAGGTTTCCACAAGTTCCAGTTCTTTCTCCTCTGGCGTACTACGACAGTTTATATCGACCATAAATCAGTGGTCAATGTCTGCGAATGGCGAAGCTGACGCACAGACGGTTGGCCCAATGGGCTTTGTACCTTCAGGAATTCCAGTTCACATTCCATTATTCGCTGGTAAAGGAGAACTTCATAGTACTGCGCTACCAAGAGCGCCAGTAGGTTTGCCTGGGGGTAGCGATGATGATCTGAACGAACAGTGTTCGTTACACTAGATCTGAAACAAGTACCTTTTGAAAATTATCTGTTAATGTGACTGAGCAATATCAGTGAGGAGGAAGACAGAGACCCAGCTTGAAATGATGTATCAGATAAGTGGAAGGGCAAAGAGAAATTTAACATTCGAATTTTCTACAAAGTCGATGGCGTAGTCTTGTTCCGAAAAATAAGTGAGAACGAGGATGTTTATGTCTTTCCTTAATCTGAGACAATCTGTGTACTCTAATAATACGGAGAAAAGGAATTAGAGAGTCTTGGAGACATGTACGGCTTGCCAGAAAGCAAAACCATCTAGCGTCACTGACGGAAGTCTACTTTTCCTCGTAATACCAGACCAATTGAGACAGTTTGCTGCCACCAGTCTGCTAGATCCCCTTCCCGTAACGTGGTCAGGTTTGCGATACGTAGTTATGACAGTCGAATTAACCTTTAAGTACGTGATCTTTACTCCCCTAGAATGTGTGATGGCGAAGCAAATAATTAAACCATTTGTGGAAACGTTCCTGGCAGATATCGGAAAGATAGACAAGGTCATCTCGGACAACTGAGTACAGTACAGATCCCAAAGATATTTTATGAAAGATAAGAATGAAGGCAGTGGATGTATCCTGTTTGCATCTAGCTTCGAACCTAGGAAAGTGATTAATCAAGGAACTGTAATAAGCAGCATAGGAGATGGGACGAATTCCTCACGGACTTCTAAGATGTGATCTACAGATAAGATCCGTGTGCTGAAAAATTGGCTGCCTACTGCCAGGTTAAGATAGCTAGTCAGCTTTCCCCCTACGAGGACAAATAGACACACAGAAGTGACGAGCAGATTAGGAATATGTTCAAAAGAGAAAAGACCTGCGGGAAGGGCAATCAGAGAACTGGAAGTAGCTGTAGGGCAGAAAGTATTAGTGAAATCCCACCGACCATTGCATAAGCACGGGTACTTTCCTAAGAACTTTTTTAATGTCTATTGTGGTCCTTCCAGGATTTGGAGAATTCTTCACCCGAATGTCGTTGAAACTGAGACAATGAGACCCAAGCCTCAATGTTTGATCATTCATTTGAAGATCAGTATTTTTCTTCACACGCACTGGCAAAATCTTTGACCGTACTACATCTTGGTGAATTCAACATCGCCCATTGATAAGCATGTCCCTCTAAATGACTTATTAAAAATCTTACACACTGAGCATCATCCCAAGGAGGAGGTAAAGCTCCTTGAAACGATATAAAGAAAATTACAGGGTGCACCAATCCCCTTGGCCTTAATTTCCGAAATTGATTACTTAAATTCTTAACACAACGAGCCCATTCTGCTGCCAAACGACACGAACTGTTGTCCTCCTTACATTTGCACTTCGGTTAATAATTTGTCTATTTAGTGTCGTTCTTTCTGACTGCCTACTTTGATCATTACTCCTTGAACTTACTGCACTGCCATAATAGAGTGAAGACGTAGATTGCTTTTCAGTTTCTAACTGCGATCTAGTTTCCTTCTTAACATTCTCCCCTGGAAAAGTGACCTCAACGAATTTAACGCCTACTTCCGTTTCCTTCATTGTTACCCGTTCTTGCGTTTTCATCAATTTCTCTAACATGTCATCCTTGCCCCCCTGTACTTTGTTCTCCACCACTGCAATCATGCCTCGAAATTTCTCTGTGGCCTCCTCTGAATGTCTATTCAATTGAGCATTAATGTCTTTAACCAATAAACTAATAGCTTGTTGGTGTTCTTCCATAAACTTTTCAAATTCTATAGGATGTATAGCCAAATTTTCCAAAACTACTTCTACTGCTCCGAGTCTATTAAGTACCCCACATCTTTGATTTAACGTATAACCCTCTGTTTTCTACTTTTCATTGACCTTCTTAATATTCTTTTTTAAATCCTTTGCACTCTCTTTCAATTCTTCTCGTAATTTATCCTGTCCTTCTTTCATTTCCTGTTTCATTTTATCCTGACCCTTTCTCATATCTTCTCTTAATTTATTCTGACCTTCTTTCATTACCTTTAAACCATTTTCATTTCCTGTTTACAATCTTCCACTTCCTTCAGCAACTCGGCCGGTTACTCCTTCATGATCTCTGACATGATTGCTAATTAATTACTTAATACCCACAAATTACAAATTTATTTTTGTACAAAGGTTACTCCACCTTCCCTTGATAACCAGATACACTTTCAAATATGTATTGACTCCACACGATAATCAAAATGACAAAATGATTCTATCCCTTTACACAAATGCTATTCTACAACCACTGAGGAACAACACACCAAACAGACACAAGAATGCAAAGTTCTTAGTTTACCTAAGGTTTTCCTTTTGTGCCTCTTCCTTAGTCTCGACTAGCTCGTACGATACCGAAGCCGATGATGTAGTTGCAGCTGAAGCCGATGGCGTAGACTGTAGTTCTGGCAGCTCGCCTCTCGATTTCTGCTGCTCTCGATCGTGACTTGGATTAAGACCAGCCAGAAACTGGACAAACCTTATCACTACTTTAACCTACGGGTTAGAGAGTCAACCTTAATACTAAATAAATCTAATGATACAATTTGGAATCAAAAATCTATCTCTCTGTTAACTTAACACATTACCACGAACCTTACTGCTTCTGTCACAATCGTTATTGTTGGCTCAATTGTCCCCTCTCAGGAAATGTATATAATTAATACATTTCCTGGACACCACGGCCACCACTTTTTCTGCTCTTCCTGCACCGTGCCGGAATTCCACCCACAACTTCACTTAACTAGTTTGTTGTTAGCGTGCAAAACCCAGCCCCAGTAAGAGAATAAATTGAGAGAATTTTTTTTAAATAGTCTTAAGAATTATGAGTTATAACATGAAGAAACACAGGGGTAACACTCTCGTTACACAGAAGTTCAAGTTTTGGGGCATTGCAACTGAGCACACGAACGACAGCTATCTGCGTAGATTGTAATCGATATAGTTTTAAATACTTTTCCCTTATGGTTTTGTTACTATGTTAAGGTCATTAACAGTGACTTTTAATAGGTAGTTCCTCCTATATTGACGTCAACACACTAACGGAAAAATTGCAATTGCGTATAGTACACTGTCAAGTAATACCGGTGATTAAATACCATAAATTGATGGAAATTAATCTAAAAATTTTGTCTAAACGCGAATGTAAGAGGTAGCTCTCTAGAACTGTTCCTATAACAGAAATAATTTAACTTCCTTTCACGTAACCTTTCTGGAGTAGCCAAGAATCACTACTAGCAATACACACGTCAGACCTACATTTAACATAAGTCAAAGAGGAGCGAGGTGGCGCAGTGGTTAGCACGCTGGACTCGCATTCAGGAGGACGACGGTTCTGTCCCGCGGCCGGCCATCCTGATTTAGGTTTTCCGTGATTTCCCTAAATCGCTTTAGGCAAATGACGGGATGGTTCCTTTGAAAGGGCACAGCCGAGTTCCTTCCCCTCCTTCCCTAACCCGGTGAGACCGATGACATCGCTGTTTGGTCTCTTGCACCAAATCAACCAACTAACCAACCAACCACTTCGCTATTAAAGATATAGTAAAATCGCCGTCAAAGGTTGATATATTTTGCTGATTTCTTTCTTATGCGTACTACTGTCACTGAGAATTCAAAAAGTTTCAAATGTACGAATTTTGATAGAAACAGTCAGCGTCAATATTATAAACAATGTTTCTGTTTTTACATTACGAGACTAAGTTCGTCAAATTTCAACTTTAGAACAAAACTAGACCAGTCCTTCGTAGTTTCTGTACTTTTGAGTATACAACTCACTCTTACATCCTTTTAAACACAAAGTATAGCCCATTCATTTTATTATGATTTTATCAATTAAATGATTTTGAAATTAAAATTCTTTAACTCACAAATACTTTGGATTCTCTATTTTGCGTTTATTTGTCACTAAAGAATCTTTGAATAGTGCAGCTCTCATCCAATTGTTAATATTTCACAGTTTGAAATCTAGCTAGTTTCTGTCATAAGGAATGATTTCTCTCAACAGAAATTATTTAGTAATTCCGGCTAAATGGGAACGCTGGGACTAGGTTTTGACTTGCAGACCAAATAACAGTCTATTTCCATCTCTTCACTAACTATGAACAGAGACAAACGCCAAGGAGTGATCGAGTAACAAACAAAACTAAATCCCAACTCCAAACGAAATGAAGTTAGGTGCTATCACCACATTTTAACTCAATTTAAAATACAGACTGCAAAATTTGCAGTCACTTCAGGTGTTATCGTCCCGCGATCCCACTAACAAAACTTTAATGAAAATGTCACTCGTTACTAGCAACTGCAGGAATAATGGTTGCTGTGGAATTCTACTTAATTATCGTTCAGTTAGGATCTGGATGAACACTAAATGTTACTACCGCAACTCTGAGTGAGGTACACTTTATCAAAACGAAAAAAAAAAAAACACCGATCTGGGTGTTCCGCAACAATCTTCAAACCTCTTAAAAAATAGAGAATTCCGCTCGACAGTAAAATAATTAAGTATCTACAAAATCCTACTCACATTTAACCTCAAATACCATATCCCTCCAATACATTCATGGTGGTTACTTTATGCATCAGAGAACGCCTTCGTCAACCTTTACGATTAATCACAGCACCCGCTTTATAGGCGTGTTACAAATACGCCATAACCTGAACCCCGACTCAAATAGCTTCTGCCCGATGGCTGAAGTCAAGCAATATTTCTTCGATTCACGATTCGCGATCGTCCGAAATCTCGTAACCATGTTACACGTACAAAACTTAAATCCGCACTCCGCTGATTGAGGAATGAGTTACTGCGATAATTCTACAACTTAAATCGAGATGCGCCATAAAATTAAATGATTTCCGGTCTTTAATATACAGACCTATACCCGTTGCTGCAATCTTTCCCCGAAATACAGAGACTTTCAGTCACACTTCTAAAACTGCGCAAACTTCCTACCCCCACAATAAATCGATACAGTCACCCGATTAATTTATATCGATAGCTAATCGCATAGGCTCAAGTCGGCGAACAAACAGCAACTAAATTTCATGTTCTTCCGAGCCTGTACACACAAACTGCTCCTCGAAAGTAACTGCCTTTCCTCTGGCATAAAACCATAGCTGAACCAATGTACGGCGCCACCAGTACTCCTTAACAATCGACAATGAGCAACATATAGCCGTCAGTCGTTCTTCTAGCGGTCAGCTGGTGTACGATGGTATCTGGCCTCAGAGCCCTGCAGTTGTCTCTGGGCTGACGAATGAACTTGCAGAATATGCTGTGCAACACCGCGCGACCGCTACGGTGGCAGGTTCGAATCCTGCCTCGGGCATGGATGTCTGTGATGTCCTTAGATTAGTTAGGTTTAAGTAGTTCTAAGTTCTAGAGGACTGATGACCTCAGATGTTAAGTCCCATAGTGCTCAGAGTCAGTTTTTTGCTGTGCAACAGAGGTGGCCAACCCGAGGCCCGCGAGCCGTGTGTGGCCCGCGGGAGCGTTATGTTTTGGCCCGTGGAGCTGTTTCGTATGACGAAAAATGTAACTTTTATTTCACGTTAAGCCCCCCTAGGAGCATCCATCAAGCGTCTTCATAACCAATTACAATAGGAATGTCTCAGTTCATTGATTCAAATATAGTTAGATTTTCGGCTATATCCCTATTTAAAAACATCACTATGTGGGATTTCTTTAGAAAAACCCGTGCGTCATCTTGAAGAAAATGTAGTTCGCCTTGGCGATATGCAACCAACAATCTGCAGCAGTATGGACTGGGCAACCGGGTGCGCTTGTTGCAGTGCGCGAGTGAGACGAGTGACAGAAATAGCCAATACATTCCAGTTTAATTTTACTGAAATTTTACAGAACTATTAGTCCTAAAGTTACGGCCTCTCACGTGCATAGTGGCGCACATTCTATCGCGATAGACCTATTACCACTCCAGGTAAGTAAAGCCAGCTTTTATCTTTTTAAATTAATCTTTGATGCTTCTCTTTAATTTTAGTGGTGCAATTGTCCCTGCCTCAGTGCATTTTTTTTAAATTGTAGTAGTGCAAAATAAATAAATACTTAATTGTAACAATGTGTCTTTACTAATGACGTTTAAGGTTCCGCATTAGAAAAGTAGACAAGGGAACCTCCTAGTGCAACTTCATCCACCTGTCTTTCTCTCTTATTTTCAGCAACTAATAATATTATCCACTTGAAAACAATGTAGAATATTTTTATGAAACAGTCATGACAAAGGAAGTCGAAATGGGGGTCGAAATTTTAAAGTAAGTGTGCTAGGTTAAGTGAAGCTTATGTAATTTTTTCTTATTATTATAGATGAGTTTCAGCACTAAAATATCGATTTCCTAAAGCAGTGGATTTCTACTCACAAAAATTTTCGAGAAAGTAGGCTATTAAGTTCCCGAAATGTGTATAATACTCATATGAAAGACTGATAAGTCGACGAGCAGTGTAGCTCTGTGGTAGAATGCTAACCTTCTATGTGAATGGCCAGGGTTTGATTTACAGGTGGGTCGTATTTTTAAACATGGATGCATGGTTTATATATATACTTTTAAAAATAGTCGCGTGCTCTACAAGCATTTCCGTGAAGAGTGAAATACATAAAGACTGAAGAAAAAAAGAAAACAGCGTTCGACACTAGTAATTGCTGGATTGCTAGTTCCAGTTTAAATTCGGTCATTACATTTTTAGTTTTCTTTTTCCTCCTGTTCGAATGCCTACGTCATATAAATATGTGATAATTAGCACATATTTAACTACCAGTTTTACTAAAAATGTGCCTCTTCTTATTTCTAATTAGATACCATATACAAAAATGCAGATGTAACTCCCTAATCACTGCTCCTTTATATATAAAGTTGTTTCAAAAAAAAGAAACAGATTTCATATTAATATTTTCCAACTTTATGTACACTATGCTTCACAGAAATGCTAGTGGAACATGAACCTTCGTTTAAAAATTTACACAACTCGAAATCGAAGTTCACCCATGTGGCGGTTGGGCTTCCTACCACAGAGCCACACGGCCCGTCAAAACAGTCAACTTGGGTTACTATGTTAAATAACTTCGGGGAGTTTTAAAGTTGATTTTGTAAGGAATTTTTGAGAGTTGTGCCGAAGTACATTAGGTAACTGATATTTGATTCTGGACTTCACCTACCATATGCATAAAAAATTACAAAACTCCGATTACCGTCAAGTCTCTTTGTCAGTTTCCGAATTATAGTAAAAAAACGTTTGTTTCAGTTCAAGGCGTAACGTTGGTATGGCGTCAACTAGTAAACACAAAGGACCTAAGAAGAGAAAAGTTACAGGGAGTTAAGAACTTTCCAAGACAAATGGACTGTAAACTATTTTTTGTGGAATACAAAGTAAACCCTTTTGTCTGATATGCAATGAATCTGTCTCAGTTCCAAAAGAATATAACACCAAGCGGCATTACGGGACTAAACATGTTTGATAAGTATAAGGGACAATTTCGACAAGACCAGATAAACGACTTAAACGACTTAAAAAGGAAACTTTCTGCTCAACACACATATTTATAAGGACAAATTCAGAGTGAACATGCTATGTGAAAGCGAGTTATGCAGTAGCTCTGATACTGGGGAACAAATTAGAGCCATATTAAGATGGCGAAATGGTTAAGGAATACTTGGAGACAGTTGTTGAAATTGTGAGCCCAGAAAAGAGAAAGGATTTCTCAAAAATGAGCCTGTCTCGTAAAAATGTTACTAGACGTGTGGATGACATTGGAGGACAAACTGAAAATAATTTAAAAAATCTTGCCTCTGAGTTTATATTTTATTCTCTAGCTTCCGATGAATGCGCAGATATGGAGGATATCACCCAAGTCGCGAATTATGTCAGAGGTATTGACGCCTATTTTAATAAAACAGAAGAATCAGTATCGTTGTACCAACTTAAGGATACCACGAAGCCATGAGATGTGTTAGAATCAGTTATATCGGCATTAAGTCACTTTTCGTTAAAGCTTAACAACCTATCGGGGCTAACCACGAATGGTGCTCTAGCAATGGCTGGAAAACGCGAAGGTTTAATTCAGTTGATTGTTTGGGAACGAAACCCGCAAGTCTGACAACAAGTCAATGATAAAATTTGATTTCATTATCCATAAAGAGAATTTATGTGGCAAGTTCCTCCAAATGGACCACGTCATGAAGGTGGATATTAAAACAGTGAATTTTTTTAAGCCAAAATGACTGAATCACTGTCAGTTTCAAGAATTTCTGAGGTCTTTGGATTCAGAGCATGATAACATTTCGTATTATACAGAAGTAAGATGGCTAACCCGTGCCGAAAATGTTGAAAAGGGTTTTCTACATCTACATGACTACTCTGCAATTCACATTTAAGTGCTTGGCAGAGGGTTCACCGAACCACAATCATACTATCTCTCTACTGTTCCACACCTTAACAGCGCGCGGGAAAAACGAACACCTAAACCTTTCTGTTCGAGCTCTGATTTCTCATATTTTATTTTGATGATCATTCCTACCTATAGAGGTTGGGCTCAACAAAATATTTTGGAATTCGGAAGAGAATGTTGGTGACTGAAATTTCGTAAAAAGATCTCGCCGCGACGAAAAACGTCTTTGCTGTAATGACTTCCATCCCAATTCGCGTAACATATCTGCCACACTCTCTCCCTTATTACGTGGTAATACAAAACGAGCTGCCCTTTTTTGCACCCTTTCGATGTCCTCCGTCAATCCCACCTGGTAAGGATCCCACACCGCACAGCAATATTCTAACAGAGGACGAACGAGTGTAGTGTAAGCTGTCTCTTTAGTGGACTTGTTGCATCTTCTAAGTGTCCTGACAATGAAACGCAACCTTTGGATCGCCTTCCCCACAATATTATCTATGTGGTCTTTTCAACTGAAGTTGTTCGTAATTTTAACACGCAGGTACTTAGTTGAATTGACAGCCTTGAGAATTGTACTATTTATCGAGTAATCGAATTCCATCGGATTTGTTTTGGACCTCAAGTGGAAAACATCACACTTTTCGTTATTTAGCGTCAACTGCCACCTGCCACACTATACAGCAATCTTTTCTAAATCGCTTTGCAACTGATACTGGTTTTCGGATTACCTTACTAGACGGTAAATTACAGCATCATCTGCGAACAACCTGAGAGAACTGCTCAGATTGTCACCCAGGTCATTTATATAGATCAGGAACAGCAGAGGTCCCAGGACGCTTCCCTGGGGAACACCTGATATCACTTCAGTTTTACTCGATGATTTGCCGTCTATTACTACGAACAGCAACCTTCCTGACAGGAAATCACGAATCCAGTCGCACAACTGAGACGATACCCCATAGGCCCGCAGCTTGATTAGAAGTCGCTTGAGAGCAACGGTGTCAAAAACTTTCCGGAAATCTAGAAATACGAATCAACTTGAGATCCCCTGTCGATAGCGGCCTTACTTCGTGCGAATAAAGAGCTAGCTGCGTTGCACAAGAGCGATGTTTTCTGAAGTCATGCTGATTACGTATCAATAGATCGTTCCCTTCAAGGTGATTCATAATGTTTGAAAACAGTATATGCTCCAAAACCCTACTGCAAACCGACGTCAATGATATAGGTCTGTAGTTAGATGGATTACTCCTACTACCCTTCTTAAACACTGATGCGACCTGCGCAATTTTCCAATCTGTAGGTACAGATCTATCGGCGAGCGAGCGGTTGTATACGAGTGCTAAGTAGGGAGCTATTGTATCAGCGTAATCTGAAAGGCACCTAATCGGTATACAATCTGGACCTGAAGACTTGCTCGTATCAAGCGATTTGAGTTGCTTCGCAACCCCTAAGGTTTCTACTTCCAAGAAACTCATGCTAGCAGCTGTTCGTGTTTATAATTCTGGAATAATCCATTCGTCTTCCATGGTGAAGGAATTTCGGAAAACTGCGTTCAATAACTACGCTTTAGCAGCAAAGTCGTCGGTAACAGTACCATTGGCACTGCGCAGCGAGGGTATTGACTGCGTCTTGCCGCTTGTATACTTTACATACGACCAGAATTTCGAGACAGTGTTTCGTTGTGGAACCTATTAAAGGCATTTCGCATCGAAGTCCGTGCCAAATTTCGCGCGTCTGTAAATTTTAGCCAATCTTCGGGATTTCGCGTTCTTCTGAACTTCACATGCTTTTTCCGTTGCCTCTGCAACAGCGTTCGGACCTGTTTTGTGTACCACGGGGGATCCGTTCCATCTCCTACCAATTTATGAGGTATGAATCGCTCAATTGCTGTTGCTACTATATCTTTGAATTTGAGCCACATCTCGTCTACATTTGCATAGTCACTTCTGAAGGAATGGAGATTGTCTTTTAGGAAGGCTCCTAGTGATAGTTTATCCGCTTTTTTAAATAAAATTATTTTGCGTTTGTTTCTGATGGATTTGGAAGGAACGGTATTGAACCTAGCTACAACGACATTGTGATCACTAATCCCTGTATCAGTCATGACGCTCTCTATCAGCTCTGGATTGTTTGTGGCTAAGAGGTCAAGTGTGTTTTCGCAACCATTTACAATTCGCGTGGGTTCGTGGACTAACTGCTCGAAATAATTTTCGGAGAAAGCATTTAGGACAACCTCGGAAGATGTTTTCTGCCTACCACCGGTGTTGAACAAGTACTTTTGCCAACATATCGAGGGAAGGTTGAAGTCCCCACCAACTATAACCGTATGAGTGGGGTATTTATTTGCTACGAGACTCAAACTCTCTCTGAACTGTTCCGTAACTGTATCATCCAAGTCTGGGGGTCGTTAGAAGGAGCCAATTATTAAGTTAGTTCGGCTGTTAAGTGTAACCTCCACCCATACCAATTCGCACGGAGTATCTACTTGGACTTCTCTACAAGATAAACCACTACTAACAGACGCAAACACTCCACCATCAATTCTGCCTAAACTATCTTTCCTGAATACCGTCTGAGACATTGTAAAAATTTCTGCTGAACTTATTTCAGGCTTAAGCCAGCTTTCTGTACCTATAACGATATCAGCTTCTGTGCTTTCTATTAGCGCTTGAAGCTCAGGGACTTTTCCAGCACAACTACAACAATTTACAACTATAATTCCGACTGTTCCTTGATCCAAGCATGTCCTGTATTTGCCATGCACCCTTTGACATTGCAGCTCACCCCGTATTTTCCCGAGGCCTTCTTACCTAAAAAACCGCCCAGTCCACGCCACGCAGCCTCCGCTACCCGTGTAGCCGCCAGCTGAGTGTAGTGAACTCCTGACCTATTCAGCGGAACCCGAAACCCCACCACGCTATGGCGCAAGTCTACGAATCCGCAGCCAACACGGTCGCAAAACTGTCTGAGCCTCTGATTCAGACCCTCCACCCGGCTCTGCACGAAAGGTCCGCAGTCGGTTCTGTCGACAATGCCGCAGAAGGTGAGCTCTGCCTTCATCTCGTAAGCAAGACCGGCAGCCTTCACCAAATCAGATAGCCTCTGGAATCCAGAGAGAATTTCCTCAGATCCAAAGTGACACACGTCATTAGTGCCGACATGTGCCACCACCTGCAGCTGGCCGCACCCTGTGCTCTTCATGGCATCCGGAATGACCCTTTCCACATCAGGAATGATTCCTCCAGGAACGCACACAGAGTGCTCACTGGATTTCTTCCCCTCCTTAGCCGCCATATCCCTAAGGGGCCCCATTACGCACCTAACATTGGAGCTCCCAACTACCAATAAGCCCACCCTCTGCGATTACCCGGACCTTGAAGGCTGAGAATGATCCTCTGAAACAGGGCAGTCAGCTGCAACTGGCTCAGCCAGAGACAGTGCCTGAAACCTGTTTGTCAGACGCACCGGGGAGGCCTTCTGATCAGCCTCCGGGGACGTCTTTCGCTGCCTGCAACGCCTTAGAACGTCCTCCCAATCAATCACAGGCGAGGGCTCAGCCCCACTGCGGGCAGCAACCGGGGCAACCACAGCAGCAGAACGATCCGGGGACAGACGGGACGAGGTTGACATCCCCGTGATACACAAGTCCGGCTCCCCACAGTGGTGCCCATTGGTAACAGTCTGAGTCTGCGCGACCGTAGTCAGCGTCGCTTGCAGCTGTGAGGGAAGGGATGCCAACTCAGCCCTCATCCGAACACAGCAATCGCAGTCCCTGTCCATTCTAATCGATGTTGAACAACAGTTACTGAAACACAAGTCCATGCCTAGATAACGCAAGCAAAACACGCAAAGAATGTATCAACTAACCTGTACAAATGCCTAACGACTGCAATACAATCTTCCTGAATTTACGATTACAGTAACTAAAACTCGAAATTACACCTCCTATAAGAAACTCACACGCAATTTAAGTAAGAATCTACCAAGTAAACACTAAAGCGCGATGCTACAACTCTCAAATACTATAATACGCCCGAAATATATGAATTAAACAATGCAAGTACCCAAAAACACGCAAAGAAATTAAGAATTAAACTATGGAACAAATAAGTAAGCTAGGAGTATACGACTTGCTGCTGCAGCTGCTTATCCAACGCCGGCAGGGAACACACTGGCTGTGACCAACCGACACTGGCCGAAGGCGAAAAGCATCAGTAAGTATGGATGAAAAACAAGTCGCACGTATTTTCCTCCAATTTGTAGAAACATTGTGCTGCAAGCTATTTCTGTCGCCGAGGCATCAACTCTTTTGCTACGAATGAGTGATTAGAAAGACATCTGATTGATTGCTCCAGCCAAGAAGCAGTACATGTGAAAAGTTCACTAACGATAAAAATTCCTCTACCAGGAACGATGTCCCTTCATTTTATACACTGACTATGAGTGTATAATAGTTCTGCCGATCATTTTAAAGGTGATTCCAATGCCTCTCACACCACTATCACAGGACGACGCGGCAGTGTATCATGTTGTCTGCTCATATCATTCCAGCTGCAACATTTTGATTCATATGTCGGGGATAATCCTGCGAAACAGTTGCTCTCTGAGCTCGAAACCTAGCAGAAACATTCCAATGATCAACTCGCAGGAGAATGAGGCCTTATACAAGAAGACAGTTAAATGTCATATTTCTGGTCTATCTCTGGATATAAAAGTGGGAACTCCTCGTTAGAGACCACTGTCATATAACCAGGAAGTTTCACAGTGCAGCTTACAACGCATGCACTTTGAAGTACAGACTACCACGACACATACCAGTCTTCTTCCATAATGTGAGCGGCTACGATTCTCAATTTCGTTGAGCACTTGGGGATTTGAAGCTGAATAATAATTAGGTCAGTTTCATCACCTCTTCAGAACTTGCAGAGACAATGCGTCAGGACCACATGTATATCAATTGAGCTGAATTTCCCGACGATGCATTGTTTCAGCTTTTCATGTCCAAATGGACACCACACATTTAATTTTATAGATACGCTACGATGGACATGCCGCTATTTCAGGGTGGATGCATTCCATTGTTCGTCCTTTTGTGGGAATACAATGAGGCTACGAGGTAAGGGGAAAATGAATGGGGTCGCAACAAAATTACTGAACGTCAGTTGGGAATTTGAGGCGGATGGAAAGTGTGACCGGATGGCTGAGGCAGTCAAGGCTACCGTTTCTGAAAAGCGGAGAATCCGGGTTCGAGTCGCTATCTGGTTACAAAGTTTCAAGTGCCGTTGTTGAATTCTTTCAACTCCCGAAGCAGCTAAATCACATCAATTTCCCTTTATTTTTGAAATATTTGCCACACTCATCTCATGATTAGCTAAAATAGAATGCAGATTCCCACCTACGTTTGCTTCTGTCCTCTCATCACGATATAAAATACACTCATTTAAACTGTGACGTATATTTGTTTGCATGATACAGACGTAACTAATTGGGGCAGTCCTTATTCGGAAGGAGGTCAGAGTTACTTTATTATATTTGGTATGAGGAACACCATGGTCGGATAGGCGGCTTCATAAACTGCAGCTCCTTATCCCTCACAGCCAGCCACGCTTCTACCCATAGTTGCAAGACTCTGGCCTGGGGGGGTAATGGCACAGTGTGCCATACAGTGTTACTTGCACGCTCATTCATCTCGGATGTTGAGTACTCACACAGGAGCATCATTTTAGATATGCACGCCTGTCAAATGGGGTGGTGGTAGACCACCGCAAGTGTCGAAGTGTAAGCTCAGCTTCCGGCTTCCACGTAAACGGCAAGGCACGAAAGACACCGACCATGTATTGGATTTCCGTGATACCAAGATATGCCATACTCGCCCGTACAAAACGAAAGATGTGTCGTGGCGAGATTGTTCACTGAAATGAAATAAGACTACGAAAATATCTTGCATATTTGGTGTCAAACAATCCAGTAATGCTACATTAATTTCAAAAGGTACAAAAATTGTGTGCATGCAGCCGTGGAGTCCAAAGTAACTTAGAATATTCTATACAGCAAAACTATACAAATTTCAGCAAAATTAATAATAGTGATTCATGTTAACCTCCTTTAGAAGTGACTTTCATGAGAACCTGGCCCGCCAGAGTGGCCGAGCGGTTCTAGGCGCTACAGTCTGGAACGCGCGACCGCTACGGTCGCAGGTTCGAAACCTGCCTCGGGCATGGATGTATGTGGTTTCCTTAGGTTAGTTAGGATTAAGTAGTTCTAAGTTCTAGGGGACTGATGACCTCAGAAGTTAAGTCCCATAGTGCTCAGAGCCATTTGAACCCTGAGAACCTGGGGTGTTGCGAACTCAAATCAAGTGGAAAATGGATAGTAAATTTTAGTAGTGGGCTCAGCGCAGCTTCTAAGACACATTACAATTCTATCTCAAGATCACACCCTCCCCTCTCAGGCAACTGTATGAGGTTCATTTAAGGCCAGAAAGTCACATGGGCGCCCACACGCCCTGGGAAATAGTGTGACATAGATATGGGTGTCACTTATTTACAGTGCATGTTCTGGGACAGATAATGTTCTAAGACCAGGCCACTCTCTCCTTTTCTCTCTCTAGACCAAATGGTTACTTAAATCCTTCTCTCCCTTCCCTCTCTTTCTCATTAGAGCAATTGTGTGAACCTCCTTATTCTTGGCCTGTAAACGGTAGTGGAAGGCGGTGCTGCCATGTTTGATTGAGATCAAGGAGTGGGTTTTTTGTAAATAATAACAGATATGAATATGATAACAAATTACTTATGATGTATTAGTATTATTTTGCTTTGTTAACAAGAATAGATTCATTAACAATATTTTTCTTCACTCAAAGATTTTGCAATATAAAAATTTTATTTTAACCTAACATTTTATGCATGTTAACAATTAAAAGAAAATTTATATAAATACATTGAAATACTTTGTTTTACACTATTACTTGCAAATTACTCTGGGCAAGAGAATCGCGATAAATGTAAGCTAAGATAGGGACCAGTGGCGAGGAGTACCACCTGTAAAGCTGCACTGGGATTCGATACGGACCTGGCGAATTGATTGTTTTCGACTCTTCAGTTGCTTCTCGACATCAGGGACACCTGTTTCTATATCCTCCATACGGGAGTCCGTGACATGTTCAAACAGTTGTCTGTACCACCTTATGTTTTGATGCTATTTTAAACTCGAACTTCTAAACATCAGCTTTTCTTTTGCTGTTTGTCATTTTTATACCATTCTGATAGACTAGAGACTGGGCAGAAACCTTCGACTTAATTAGTGATTTTACATACGACCAGAATTGGAGGAGGACATTAGTGTTTATCGTTCCGTCGTTAACGAGGTCATTAGAGACGGAGCACAAGCTCGGATTATGGAAGGGTGGAGAAGGAAAGCGGCTGGGCGCTTTCAAAGGAAGCATGCTGACATTTGCCTTATGCTACTATGGGAAATCACGGAAAACCTAAATCAGGAATGGAAGTCGCCAGTTTGAACTGTCGTCCTCCCGAATGCGGGTCCAGTATGCTAACAACTCGGCTGCCCCGCAAGAAGAGAATTTTATTGGGTAATCCATAAAATCTTCTGCTGACGCATCACAATGGAAAACTGGTGTACGGTTAGTACATAGAATCTTTTATAGATGCTCGACTTTCTAATACCTTTTGGCTGTTGACAATATCGTGTTCTTATTTGAACGGACATTGCAGTAATCTCTACTTCCTCAGTATTTTCCGCACTTTGTTATTAAAGCACGGTGGATGTTTTCCGCCATTAATTCAGTTACTCGTCACATACTCCTCCAGAGCCTGATATACTATTAATTTAAATTTTGCCCATTAATTCCTCTACTTCCATCGTATTGGAACTAAATGATGTCAATTCATTATCTAAGCAGGATTCAAACAACTGCTTATCGGTTCGTTAGAGGATTAAATCTCTCCTAGCCATGTTGACTAATTTATTAACCTAAGTAATCATCGTCGCTATGATGACATCTTGACCATTAATGCCTGTCTCCCTACTGACACAGTCGATAAGGTCAGGCCTGTTTAAAGCTGCAAGGACTAAAATATTTCCGTTGCTGATGGGTTGTCGAACTAGCTGTTCCGGAAAATGTGTTCAGGACACTTCACAGGACTGAATGCGACCTACATTGAATGTATATAGATGTCTCAAGGGGAGTCCCACGATTTTCTTCCCCATAACACAGGTCCAGAAATATCCTGCAGAGGCAGTCTCAGACTCGAAGTAACATCTAGTTCAGACCCTTCACTCATCTCCAAATCAAAGGATTCCATTCAATTCTGCAAACTTTAATGCAAATTGTAAGCTTTGTTTGCACACCGCGAGTCAGGCCAGCAGTCTTCATCACTTCCGACACCCGCAAGTACCAAGTGAGAATGGCCTTAGGGCCGTAGCGATACGACTCATTGATGCCGATATGATTCGTAACATGAAGTTGATTGCAAGTTGCACCGTCGATAGCTTCAGGCATGGCCTGGTCTACATCTCGGATGAGGCCGCTCAGCAGACGTACCGGCGTAAATTAGACTTTTTTCCAGCCCTGACGCCATTCCCCTAAGGGTCTCCATAACGCGCCTAGCACTGACGCTCATATTATTAAGTATCAACACCTCCCCCCACCCCCTGTGTGCTTGCTCTACAGTGCTCATGGAGCGGACACTTGTTCACTTACAGTGACGACTAAGTTCAAATACTGAACAGCTGGATGAAGACATCGTCCAAAATACAGCAGGCTCATTGTAAGCTTACATATCACTTCACGATGAATACTGAAAGAGTGCAAACAGAAACACAAGCAGCACTCGCCAACTGTACCACATGAGGCGATCTGAATATTTCTGGTGATAGCAGGCGCGCTCGATGTACTCTAGGATTGCGTTGTCAGCGTAGATGTGAGGAAATGTGGCTGCTTGCTAGCTATAAAAGCCCAGACTATATATCGGTAGTCCGTGTGAACGGGGAATCCGAATCACTGTGTCTTACGAGACCCCCAAATTAAATTTTGCCTTTCAACATCACCATCGACTAGCGAGCTTCAGAACGATCTGCTTGCTTCAATATTTTTCAGTCTCAACGAAAATCAAGGTCGTTCGAAAATGACTGACTTCGACGATAGGTAAATGATGAATGACTCTTCTCTCCCCGCGTGTGCGAAGGACTGACACTCCAAAAGAGCTGTAAGAGAATGATGGAACCTTAAAGACTATTCGCTTCACTCTCTAACCCACCTGCAATAGCAAAAACTTCAAAAAACTATTCCGTCAACGGCTCGTGGCTGCGTCAGGATCAGAGCTATTCACGCTCGAAAATTTCTTCGTGCTACAGCGGCCGCCGGCCGACACCACCAGCCGACAGGAGTTGTCCGCCAGATGAACGCGACGCGGCGCTTTGGCTGTATTTATCAACCGTAATTATGTTATTTGAAGTTGTAATATTTATCTCGGATTTACATATTGGATTTTGCATGCTTGAGACTTACGAACGTCGTTCAAGAGTTGTAAAATAGACACACAAGTGGGAAAAGGTAGGATGTTCAATTTTCATTAAAAAAGGACATTCATAAAATTTTAGACAAAAACCTGGGACAGATAGGAAAAGAAACGGCGCATAAAATATAATGACAAAATTTAGTGGACATAGTTTACTTTTATATCATGAACTCAGATGATTCTAATAACTTTTTACTATTATTCTGCCCCACTGTAACCGTACTTTTCACTTTCATGTATTTTATCAAGAAGTGAATTTTCCTATGATATTGTATCGTAAAAGTCAGCGCATGATACACCATTAAAGTGTATTTTGACAACGAGCAATACCTTCGCTGTTTTAACTTACATTCTTTTTTTCCGTTTGATTACAAAGAATTCACTATGGAAAACAGACGTTTCACAGCAGCATTTGACCCGGGAATGGCCAGGCAGAACGCCACCATATGAATCATGTTCTTCGTGTTAATATTTTTACTATTGAACTAGACAAACATTTTACACCACACTGCGCTAGCACTTTCATTGTCTTCTCCTTCACTCTTCCTTGGGTTTTGCGTACATGAAAATTTAGCGAAGAGTTCGTCTTCGTCAACAGAAATATTCGATACAATACTGCTAACTAAAGTACAACAGTCCTGAATATCCTTCCATTGTAGCTGCTCCTTTTCAATGACCACCCACATGTTTTAAAATATTTGAGAAATGATAAACACAATTCACTAATATACTCAGTGCAAGTTTCATAGAAGATGTCAGCATAACTATGAAATAAATCAACAGTAATTTCATCCTCTTCTTCCAGTTTTGTTAGCTGCTCATTTACTAAGGATATGAAAAATATTTCAGACTTCCTACACTGTAATTTGCCCAATAATTTGTTCATTTCTTGATATACTCCCACCAATGTGATTTCTTGTTTCTCAATACATTTAAATGCTGTGGCGAAAGGTTTTAGCTGGCTAACAAGAAAATGTAGAAAACAATATAAGTGTTTTTAAAGAAATGCTTAAGGAAAGCAGGACACTTATCAATGGAAATGAAATAGGATTTGAAAGTAGGAAATATTTCTATGATCCTTTCCAGTAATGTTAGCAGTCTTGTACTGCTGTGCACGAGTCCAGTTTTGTATGCAGTTTCACTAAACGTACAGAATGACCTGAGAGATTCAACCCTTATTTTGTATGTGTGGAAATGCTGGTAGTTTTTGTTTACAATTAATTGGTAGTCAATGGGCACGCAATCTGAACCAGTTTGTAAAGCACTGTGCACCACATATGCTAGGCAGCTACCACCTATAATATTATTCACTGTCTTCTGTTGCAGTTGATACAATACATCGTTTTTTATTCCTTTCCTCTATTTATTACCATAATTTTTGTTAGTGTTGTCTGGAGAAACTGCAAATACCTTTCATTCAAGTTCAAATGGTTCAAATGGCTCTGAGCACTATGAGACTTAACATCTGAGGTCATCAGTCCCCTAGAACTTAGAACTACCTAAACCTAACTAACGTAAGGACATCACACAAATCAATGCCAGAGGCAGGATTCGAAGCAGACTGAAGTGCCTAGAACCGCTCGGCCGCTTCGGCCGGCCCTTCAAATTCATATTTCTTTAAAATCTCCAGCACATAGTTCTGAAGTAAATCTGAAGTTTCACCTGACAAATTACCTAATTCGAATACTTTCACTATGATTCCTTTTTTAAGGCGAAAATAGGTGACAAGGAGAGGAACTAACTTCAAATCCAAATGATTCAGTGTATAAATAATTACAGAAATGAATGAAGCACCTTTCAGTTCATCTAAAACCTGCTGAGCTGCATATGGTGCAATAACATTTCTAATAATTGCATTACATTTTGTGGATCCACAAGTGAATTTAGAGCTGAAAAGTTTTTTAACAAATACTTTAGTACAATCCATCGACTAAAAACTATGGTTATGCATTGCACTGTGGTAAGCAAACGTAGCTTCTTGTGCTGCCAATTGCCTATTTATTTCAGTTACTGTTCTTATCTTTAGGTCATAGTTATCTACACTTTTATTTGCACTTTTCTTCTGGACAGCCATGCGATGTTTCTCCGTCTTTATGTGATCCACAATGTTGGACCTTCCACGATGTCCAATTACAAATTTTGATTTACACAACGTACATTATACGTTTTCTCCACTACTAGTGATACAAGGAAATTCAGTTTTTAATTTGCTGCCCTTTTGGCCTGATGAAACAGTAGTGATTGAGAAGATTTGAAATTGTCAGGTATCTGCTATAATGTCTTCAGACTGCTTGTAACAACCAATAGAAAATACAGCATAAATGTGTACTACCAAAAGTGCCAAATATTAACAGTCTAGCGAAGAAAGCAAGTAACAGTGGTTGAAGTATCTCTGGACCGAAAAGACTGACTAAAAGAGGATAATCTTTGTTCTTATTCGTGATCTAGTTTTGTGTAATTCCTTTGCTTGCAGTATTGCTCTCTCTAACTCTTTTCGAGTTAAAGAGAAAGTAAAGTGCTAAAAGTCATAGCGGATTTAATTAATTGTGGGACGTAGTACCCAAAACAATAAAAAACAAAATTTGAAAACAAGTTCTACAAGTGGTGCTTCCTAGCGTATATAATTGCGCTGTTAACTACAAATAAAGCACCCGATATAGTAAAAATACTTTAACCAAGTGGAATTCCAAAATAAAGGGACGTTTGAGCGTCCCAAAAAAAGCTTTCGGGATGGCGAGACATTTGGGAAAAAAACGGGACTGTCCCGGTGAAAACGGGACGAATGGACGTCTTATTCGCTTTGGATTTAATACAGGGGCAAAAGCACCAGCAGAAACAGCTCGGGGCCTTTGTATTGTGTTTGGGGTGAGTGCCTTTGGGCAAAACATGTCAGAAGAGGATTATCTTCATTCAAAGTAGATGGTTCTGGCGTGAATGATTTCCCACATTCAGGATGTCCCGGTAGCAGAAACATATGATGAACTGTATGTAATGAACTGCGACGATTTAAGCATCGTGCGACATTTGCATTCAAAAGGCAAGTTCCAGAAGTCGGGTGTAAGAGTACTCTGAGCTCTAATTCATAGCAACCAAATTAAAGCAGTGCTTATTCCTGTATTTTTGCTTGAACGCCATCAGTACATACATTGAGCGTTCCTATGCTGTACTGTTACTGGTGGCAAGTTATGATGCCTTTATGTTAACTTTTTAAGAATAAATTAATGGCTGAGCCGTAACAACAGACATATTCTCGAGCAAAGATCAGTGAACGTATTTTGCATCTGTTGGCTGAAAAAGTTTAAATTGCACCAGCAGCTGCTCCCCAGGGCTGTGTCCATTAAAGCTGGTATTTTTGGCACCTAAAACTGAGACTCCTTTCTGTCGCAGAATAAGAAAAACGAAAGACAAAACTGTGTCAACTGTTGCTACTACACGTAAAACATACTGCTGATTTCAAAAACAAAACCATCCAGGAGGGTATTCTGATCTCTAATGTTTACCGGTCCCGCTCCTTGCCGAACAACCATCAATAATGTTCCCGCTTCTTACTGAGCACCAGTCAAGGAAGTTCGTTACCGGAAGAAAATGCACTGCGAACCTTTTTTTTTTTTTAAGTAATGGCTTTCGGTCGTACTCATATACCTATCTCAGTTGCGCAAAGTCAGATATGACGACACGAATGTGAGGACAACCCAACATCCAGTCCCTGCATGGAGAAAATCTCCGAACCGGACGGGAATCGAACCTGGTCCCTTCGTTTAGCAGTCCACCACGCTGACCACACAGCTGCCGAGGCGGATTTTCAATCTGGTTTGACGACATCTTCAACTAAGAACCAGCAGGTTTCTACTGTCGTGGAATCGGCAAACTACCTGAGCATTTAAGACTGTTTAGGCAATGAGAGAGAATATATTGTTGATCACTGACTAATGTTTACTTTTGTGTTCAATAGATTAATGAAAAACGCTGTTTTAATACGCACTCTACTAATACAAATGAAATACAGCTTCCCATGATAACCTTACGATGAATGTCGGTTCTAATAAAATATAAAGTATCTGTAACACGGGCGTGTTTATATTAGTGCGAATTAGTAAGATATTGTTCACTTTAGGCTTCGTAACGGTCTTCGTTTATTTGCTGCCCTCTGTCATAACTAAATAGTACGGAAGTGTAAAATTTCAATAAGTAAAGTTGTGTATTCACAAAAAGTTATGTAGGCAGAAGTGGAAAGAGGCATTATCAGTTGTGCAGTATCGTAAGTTTCTCCCCCTTACACTAAGAGGTAATGGAAGTGGCGAGACGATATTTTACTACTAATGACAAGTAAAATCAATTGAATTTAGCAGAATAATTCTGTGCCATCCAGGAAGTAACTCCTCCGTAACAGAGTTGCCACATTTGTTCTGCATTGGTGCCAAGATTCAACTACCGACCAGGAGGAAGAATACCAGCCAATGTGCGCACTGAGCGGGCTCGGAAGTGATTACAGCTTACGTCCTAAAGACAAGGGTGCTGAGCGTCAAAATACGTCATTGCAATTTCTGTAACGAGCAATAAGGCTTAGAGCGTAGTTACTTATAATACTTAGGTCGACCGACTGCCAATTAAATGCAATAAATTAACAACTGTAAGAACTTTAGCTCCCGGCTCGGCACAACACCCAGGTGTTCTCAAAATCAAAAGTGTGGTTTTCTTTGATACTCTGTTCAGCTGTAGCAGATTTCTCTGTCTGTCCAAGTCGGCCGTGTCTGATATGTTCCTCGCACATTTTTGAGATGCAGCGCTGCTTTTGTCCAATGTACTGTACACCACATTCCATGGCAGTGCTATATATGCCAGGTGTGTTGAGTTTGAGTTGGTCTTTAGCTCAGCCCAGCAGCTCTTCCGTCGTCGGCGGAGGTCGGAAGACGGTATTTATGTTCGATTTTCTCAGTAGCCTCTTGATTGTTGCTTAAGAAACTCACAATTAACGCTGGTTGGGATTATTTGTAACGGGAGAATAAGAACTCTTCAGAAAATTAGCACTCCTTATTGCTTGTTAGTAATAACGTTCTCTTTTGTGTGACATAAAATTAAATAGAGGAAACATCAAACCAGTAAAGGCAAGTGACAAGTAAAACAGTACACATTTCTTCAATCCTTAGGTCCCAGTATTTTTTTCTCTCTAATCTTGTTACAATATGACACGGTGCGCTTTCCTTTTTGCGAAAGAATCTATTACCTCATCAAAGTTCGTCAAACGTTTTGCTACATAAGAACTCAAAACGTCGTTGTCTAATACTGAAAAAGTTGTTGATATCGTGTGGTTTCTTGACTTGATTACGTGTATTTTGGTACTGCCTGCTAGATAAAACAAAACCGAACTTTCTAATATTGCAGCAGTTTTAATACACGCCAAATAAGCGAGACTGGTTTGGCACAAATGGTCATTTTTATCTACCTTACTTACATAAATAACACGACAGAGTATAATTCACAAAGCAGCTAGTTGTAGAGTCGTTACCAGGAGGCATCGGCAGTGTGAGAACCTGAATGATGACAAGCCCAGCTGGCTCCCTGCTACCCAGCAGCCTCTGTTTTGCGAGCCTCGGTAGACAGCAGGGTCAGCGTTCAGCAGAGACTGGAGGGGAGACTGCGGCCAATGCCACAGTCAGCTGAGCAGAGTGCAGGTGGTAGCTGCTTGCCTGCTACCATTATACGGGTGCACCAGCACGACATCGGCGAAGGTGGACATCGACGGAGGTGATATCACGTTGTGAAACGAGCGCAGGAGCCCAATGAATCAATTAAAACCCAGTGCGTAGTGATAAGAAAAAGAAAGGATGGTTATGGGGAAAACCTCAAATACATTTCTTAGTTGTTTAATCCAAAAGTCTACAGCAAAAAGTAATAACGTCCAATTTATTGAAAATATATAAATGAAATAAAAATAACTGCCATATTAAGCTAAATCAAATATATGCCAAATTTAAATTTTTGAGACATAAACTGCTTCTAATTTCTAGGAGTAATCTGTTTCATTAAGATACAGTTGATAGCTTAGTTAACTTTCAAATAAATGACTAAATGTAATGCAATTACTTTACAATTTTGAAAATAAAATTTAATCTATTTAATTCCTTTCGCTTGTATTTGTAAATAATGTTCATGTATATGAGGAATTTTACCTTGTTCGCTGTTTGAATCACATTATAGATTGGACATTGTACCTGATATTTGCTTTTTTGGACTATCGTGATTTGTTTTCGGGTTTTGAATTATGTGAAATGGGCAGGTTTTTCGAATTTCTTGAAATTGACTGGTGATATTATTGTAGTAATTTTCCTCGGACTTTTTGTAAGGGGAATTTTCTTCCATTCCATCCCCTCGGCCGGCCGGAGTGGCCGTGCGGTTCTAGGCGCTATAGTCTGGAGCCGAGCTACCACTACGGTCGCAGGTTCGAATCCTGCCTCGGGCATGGATGTGTGTGATGTCCTTAGGTTAGTTAGGTTTAATTAGTTCTAAGTTCTAGGCGACTGATGACCTCAGAAGTTCAGTCGCATAGTGCTCAGAGCCATTTGAACCAACTATCCGCTCTGGAGGATTATTTTCCTTTTATCTTGAAAACTTTTAATTTGGGAGACGTAAGGATACAGATATAGTTACTATTGAGTATCTGTATCTGTACCTTACACGTAGCGGCCTAGTGCAGCAGCACTGCCGCCAGGGGAATTCCTGGTGATCGAGAAGCTTCGTCCAGCGCCAGCCTTAACGGACGGCTCGGAAGGCAATGTGTAGTGGGGAGTTGTGGCTATTTGTCAGACGTGGTGGAACGATTCATGACCGCGTTCCGTGAGAAGTTCGATAAATCAGTTAAATGTTGTAGTGTTCATGGACGGTATTGAGAACACATCAATATTAGCAGCGAGTTGATAGCAATGACCGTTAGAAGCAATGGTTATCTCATAAGGGTAATAAATGAAAAGTCAAAAAAAAAAAAGAGCGAACTCCGTACGTGTGGGTAGAAACGTTAGAAACGAGTACCGCGCCTCTTTGTAGAGAAAATAAACCTTTTATTTCAATTAAGACAGTGTCTCCTTTCGCATTGTTTTCATATCTATTAAAACTAACCGAGTTTGAAGATTTTTAATGGCAGGTGTTGTGATTTTGTAGGGCATGTACCGGTAGACACACATCATCATTTTTTGTCTTCAAATGCGTGTTCCGTGGGAGTAGGATGCCCACTCTAAGCTGTGCAGCATTAACAGTGCTCCGATCACTGCGGTTATATCAACACAGCTGGTTTTAGAGGCATCTTACAACATCTTTAGAGGCATCTTACAACAGTCATGTTCAGAGGATAAAAAAATGTTCCTCCACCGTCACGAACAGTTCTTACCACTCACTACTCTTTGGTGGGACAAATTTCCATGATTGACCAATAAGCACCAGTTCAGTTATACAAGAATGGAGTGGAAATGTTCACTGGTCCTTTTGAATGAACCCTCCATGTATTAGCCTAATGAGATTTAGGGAAACAACGAAACCTTAAATCAGTATAGCTGGACTGGGATTTTAAATTTGCTCTTCCGAACTACCAGTCCTGGGCTATACTTCTCCGCCATATCATTTCACTCTAGCATAAAACATCATCTGGTGTCAGTGTAGTTCAGATTCTGACACTCATTTGGTTTTCGCAGTCGAGTGACAGAATTATTATATTCGAGATTACATAGCCTCTGGAGGGAATTTCTCTAGTGTTGAGTCACTCGGAAGTAGGTGCTCAGTCTTGTTATCTGAGGGTCTGAGCGGAAGGAATTTAGCGTTCTAGCGCTAGTGACACACATGCCTCTTGTCGGTATTAAGTGAATCAGCGTACGGAAGGCGCAAGGCTGAGTCGACAGCTTGTGGATAGGGTGGGGTAGGGGTGGGGTTATTTGAAGGCGTTCCACAGCGCGCTTCAGTCGACAGCAGTCGCTTCGACGAGGAGGAGATCAGAGGCAGTGGCCACTACAAATATACGGGTGCTTATTCTTTTGGTAAGTACAAAACTTAGGAAATTATTGACTATTTGTTACTTATATTATGTGCAAATAGGCGAGTAGTAAACTTCCTAATTTATAGTTGGTTGAGACTAACGTGATGGCATCATTGTTTATATTCAGTTGCTAGACCCTAGGTTGTCTGCGTTTCCAAAAGTGAAAGCAGTCTTACGTTTAAAAATTCAACGTATACAACTAAACCTTTTTTGGTACATTGTTTTTATACTTATTAAGCTGCCACATATGTTGTTCATGTTTCACCGGTGTGACGTGATAGTTTTGAAATTTATTTCATATGACGTTTACCGAAGCGAATGTTAGACAAGACACAGTAATGCCCATACGAAATCTCTTTTGTACAAAAGTAATCGTAGATCTGGCACAGAAATTTCCACACCTGCGCATCGGATTGTCGATATTTGATCTTTTGTTTGCTGTAAGTTAATCTTACAGTTGTTACTAACTTTTAGGTGTAAGGACTCGCTTCTTCGTGCATTATTTTCAAATTTACCGTTATGTGCAGTACAGCTAAGTGTTAAAGTAACAGCATTTTTGTTATGCATATCTGGAAGCAGTTCTGTAATACAGGAGAGTAATTCTGCTTAAAATATTCATGTATGTGAGCAAAGTTTTAAGCGTTGCAGTATAACACATTGTATATTACGAAGTACAAGCACAGTAAAGAAATGGACGAAACATTAGACCGCACAGGATATTCCCAAATCCAGATCTATGATGATGAACGTCATTATGTAAGGAGTGAATTAACGGTTGTTTTACTATATGTTTTTCTTGTATTTGATACAGATTAGCTTCAGGATATTGATGTACAGAAATCACAATCGCGCTCTGGCTGTATTTTTGTAATGTTGTACATATATTTCTCAAAGTGACACACAAACCTTGACTTTCTAATGAACAACTCTTGGATCTCAAATTGAGTACCAGTGTTTGATCACCGCAACGTTTCGATGAGTGTCATACTGATCATCTTCTAGCTAAGTGTAGAGATACTGTGAATGCTTGGCCATTCTTGAAATTCACTCCATATTCCGTGGTAATCCAAAACGAACTCTTCATCTCTGAACTTTTTGGATTTCCTGCGTCAATCTTATGTGGTAAAGATTCCATAGGGCACAGAAGTGCTGTAGAGGAGGACAGACACGAGTATAGCGTAGGCAGCATTTTCATTAGATTGATTGCAAGTTCTAAGTGTTGAGCCTATAAAGCGCAGTCTTTGATTTGCCTTCCTCACAACATTTTGTATGTGTAAGTTCTAACTTAAGTAGGTTATAATGGTAATCACGAAGCATTTAGTTAAATCTAAAATATTTACATTTGTGTTATTTAGCGTGAAACCGAGGTGTACAGGAATTTTTTAGAACTTACGTGGAGGACTTCACACTTTCTGTTGTTTAGGGTCAATTTCGATAGCACTTTCTCACGCGTGACACACAAACCTTGACTTTCTAATGAACAACTCTTGGATCTCAAATTGAGTACCAGTGTTTGATCACCGAAACTGTTTCACAGTATGATTTTTTGTCAGTTACTACGAAATGTGACCTCTGTGACAAGAAATCACGTATACAGTCACACTACTGAGACGATAACGAACAGGCAAGCAATTTGATTAGAAGCTGCTTGTGATAAAAGATGTCATTACTTTCTGGAAATACAGTAATAAGGAATGCTGATAGCACTCATTACTTTGTGCGAATAAAGAGCCAGTTGTGTTTCACTTGAATGTTTTTTTTCTGGGTTTATGTCGGCTTGGTGTCAATAGATCGTTTCCTTCGAGGTATTTCGTGATGTTCAAACACAACGTATGATCAAAAATTCTACTGAAAATCGATCAGTGATATGGGCCTATTACGCAATCAATTTCCGTTCTTGTAGTGTAGTGTAGCTTGTGCAGCTTTCTAGTCTTCATGTAAAGATCTTTCGCTGTCCGCGTGGTTCTATACGACTGATAAAAATGGAACTATTTCATCAAGATACTTCGAAAGGAACATAACTGGTATGTAATGTGGACTGGAATACTTGCTCTTGTTGAGTGACTGAAGTTGATTCGTTAGGACGAAGGTAGCTACTTCTAAGTTACCCGTGATGGTCGCTGATCTTTATTCGATCTAGAGTATTTACGGCTTCTTCTTTCGTGTAAAAAATTCGAAAAATCGTGCTTAGTAATTCCGCCTTAGCGGCGCTGGCAATGTCTTCGCTAACATTATCATTGCTACCATGTAATGAATGCGATTTGCGGCTTGTATACATTGCATATGAATAGGATCTCTTTGGATTTTCTGTCATATTTGGAGACAGTTTCGTTGTTCAAATTTATTAGGATATGGAATGGAGTGATTACTTAGGCTCTATGGAAGGTAAATAAGTTGATAGACTTGGGTTCATCGATAAAATACTAGGAAAATGTATTGGGACTTCGTAGAAGACTGCTTCGAAAACACTCGCAGAACTCATGTTAGAATTTTTTTCAAGCGTATAGGACCAATATCAAATTGAACAAATGTAGTACTCTGAAAGTATAAAAAAAAAAGAGCGGCATGAAATGTCACAGGTTTGTTTGAATCACGGAACAGAAATGTAGAAGAAACCAAACTGACTGGTAATAGTAAAAAGACGGCAAATATCGCAGGAAAAAGCTATGTTTTAATCAGAAGCAGTACTTGGAACATTTACTAGGTCCATACTATCTGGCAGATACATAATGGAATATCAAAAAATAGCATAAAAAACAAGAACGTCTATTACTCCGTTTGGCATTTGGCCGTAGCCTTCCATCTTCGGATAGTGCTATATTGATCCAGAGAATATTACTGGACCAAATGTACAAATTGCACTGCAATTTGTTCCACAGAGATGTAGAATATTGTTTAGTACTGCTACCTTCGCAGATGAAGTCCATTATCATACCCGATGATATGTCATGAGAGCAGTGCTCTAATGTTCGACTCAGCACCAGAGACAGACGCAGTGATCGTTTCTCGATGTGGGGATAGGATCTGGCAAATACGATGGCCTGCATTCCTGAAAGTACCTTGGCTGACTACTTCATTGGAGTAAGTGCAAGATGTTCAAACGCCTTACCATCATCAGTTCTTAGACCATAAAAAAACTTTGTAGTGCACACATTTACGGATGAGATGATGCCATCCCGGAATGAGGGTAATCAATAATTCTATAGTTCACTGACAGAAATGAGCCGTTTTCGGTTTAAATGCCATAGCAATGTCGCTCCGACTCCACGTCTATTTCGGTTTTGATGCCGTCATTGGTTTCCATAGCTTACCTACTTCAGAAGGTTCTATTTTGGCAGAAAGTTTGTTGCTTCATTGGCACATCGTCGAATGTTGATAACTGAATGCGTAGGATCGCGATATTTGCGCTGGTGATTGTAAAAAACAACAAAATGTTTGTGCGGAATTAGGTGACTAATACGATTCTTACTGAGCTTATTTGAACAGTGGCAATTACGTGATCGTATAGCCAGGAGCATAGACTGGATTTTCCTTCGTTAAATGAATTGCGTCGTTTTAGGTTCAAGAGAGTAACAATATTAGTTTGAATCAGTGTTTATTTCAGTTTAGAAACGGTCAATGTGTTCCATTGCCTTACAATTTCAGAATGTTTGTGTAGCAGTAGCTGACGAGTGGGAATCTTATTGTGCTTATTTGAACAGTTGCCGTTACAAGCTCGTAAGTCCCAGTTGTTCCGTCGACTCAACTGTTTAGTCGAAGTCGATGAGCATTAAGATTTCAGCTCGATTAAATTGTAGAATGTGAAGAGTAAACGCCATGAATCCACTGCTGAGTTATCACTGCGTCAAATGCTTCGCGCCTGGCCCTTGCTACAAGTGGTTGCGCATTACGTCAGTCGAGTTCCCCACTTCCCAGAATGTCGGCGAAGCGCGGAGAGTACGACGCAAACAAAAGTGCTGTCGCAGTACTGACGTTCCAAGAATACGGCAGTCCATGCATTAATGAAAGTGTTTCTGAAACTCCGCGCAGATTACGAACTCGGTCATGGTTTAGTGGAATAACTATTGCGTGCATTGTGATCGTTGTTGCAGTTAAATATTTTCAGGACTGTATAATTAACTGGAGACACAGCTGCTATGATTTGGGTGTTATAATACTCAATACATAGCCCCTGCCCCCGACACAACACTGAGATCTGGATGTTTTCATTTACTGTCCATTTTCTTATCCCCTGACATTCTGAATTCTTGAGGGAAGTCATCAGTAACGTTACTTTTTATTTACCAATAGTCTTTTCACAAAACAAATCAACGTACTTTATGTGTAGTTGAAACATGTTTAATGTGTGTGAACAGTAACGTTGTCAAAAGTCTGTCATTGAAACTACTGTATTGAATGTGCTGTTTATGATGTAGTTTAATACAGACTTTGATGCCCCTTTAAGTCAGATTACACTCCAACAGCTCATCCAGAAAATAACAAGAGGACAACCAAACTCGACCCTCCCTCTAGATCACAAACGGAGTGAACAAAGGTATAAAACAATTTAAGATTAATCATTTTTCGTTTGCAGTATCACAGACGTCCGCCATCGCACTTGCAGATGTACTTTAGACTGACGACAAAGTAGGTTCTGATGTTTAACTCATTTAAATTTCCAACGTATGCGAGGCTTCTCAGGTTAGGAATTTTCTACTGAACAGGGAGCAAATGAGTAAACAAGTGTTCTCAACTGAACGAGTTTTATTCGGTCCATGTGTTTGTTTGTTCCGTTTCTCAGTCGAAATGACTTAGCCTCAGGCATCAGCTGGCACAAATGACACAATCCATACTGGGGACGATTATGAATACAATACGCACACATAGTTGGAACTAAAACTGAGACAGCATGTATTTTCGAAAGACGAAAAAATAATTTTTTATTTGAGTAATTCTAGGAGTTTCTATAGATAAACATAACCATTCCACAGAACAGCAAAAGAAAATTGATTGTTGAAACGGTAAGGTTTGAAAACGGCTGTGCGTGGTTGTTCAATAAATTTTTAACGCACGAAAACAGCGATTACTACTGTAAAATTCTAGTGAACCGAGAAAAAAGAAATACCATGTAGACCTTCAAAAGTAGAGTCATCTTTTAAGGTGTTATGCTGCAACGTAGACATCATACCATTCTACCCTTACTTAAGACGACAGGCTGCTATTAAAATATCACCCAGTCTAAAAAAGGACAAGTACACTCAAGCATGGAGATTTTGTCCATGCTATCAGTTCAGTTACCCTCAGTCATCAATAAAAATACCTGCACGTATACCCTTTACGGCCTATAAAGGGAGTTTTCAAGTTCGTCCACTTTCCCAACAAATTACCTTACCAAGGGATGCTGTTTAGAGATTACTACAAACACATGGAATACTGTAGGCCAACGATAAGGAACCCCAAGAACACCTCAGTTCAGTGCCAAACTTGCTGCAGGTTGTATGTTGTTCCCTTTGTTCTGAACTCGAAATTACTTAGGCGAGGTATTACTTCTGTACTGCATTAAAAAATTTAATATCCATTTCCAGTAAAGGCTTTGTCATATCAAAATACGTAACTTAAATCATTTACTAACTTCACAATATACAGTGTGTATGCGATAGTTGTTTAAAATTTCCCGCAATGGTGTAGGGGTAGTCGAGGCGAACAATTTGTCGTATAACACTTGCGGTCAGCCTAGCCGGTAGACAACCTCAAAATGGTCTACAAAGTTCATCTAAGTCACAGCGTGCGCACGCGGCGCGAGATTTTTAATATCCTCACGACCTCTTATGCCACCGGTTTTCGTTATCATCAGTAAGTTAAACTAAGAGCAACTGAAGGACGGTTTTTAACACGTCATGCAAAAAGTAGTCATGTTTTCAGTTTCATTTACACTTACCTCTTACGAGCACAGTCGTCTCGCAGGACAGCCATAGAAAAAAAAAAACCATTTAATATTTAATTTTAAGCCGCTAAAATTCACTTACTCTTGAGCTAACATTTACAAAACGACAGTTTTACAATCAGTAGGTCCTCCACTAAGCTGGTGGCGTAAGTCTCACGTGGCGTGCATGCACTGAAGCTTATGTGGCATTTGTTGTCCAACTTGAGGTTGCTTCTCGACATGATAGGCAGGTATATTATGTCAAATATTTCGTTTCAACTTCCTCCACACCAGTGTGGTACAGTGTAAACAGTTATTGTTTACATCCTATGTATATACGCCGTTCAGATACAATTCCTGCTTGTGACACAGCAGTTAACTGCCGATATACTTCTTGGTTCGTGTAGACTACGTGCAGTGGATACGCACAAGACAAAGTAAGATAAATTCACATGGCATCAGTCACCCATCCAACCAAGCTTGGAAGAAATACCATCTTTCCCTACTTACGACCCACCTGTTACCTGGTTCGTTGCAGAAACTCCCCGGGCAATTTGCGAACAATTTTCTTCGTTTAGACCAAGCATTTACATGAAATCTTTATAATGTGATAATTTTACGTACGAATTAGTAATGTGATCTTCAGTGTTGCTATTTATGAGCTACATGAATTTGCGATAGTCCCGTAAAAATTACTTTGCGTGAAAGTAGTACATAACTTTTCACTTCCTTTTACCGGTATCTGTACGTCGTTTGATTTTTCCGTTCACAACGAAAAGTCGCTCTGTGTTTTACCGGCCAACTATTCCTCCCAGCATGGACTGAATCAGAATGGCAAAATGACAGTAAAATCGTTAATTTGACATTTGGTCTCAAGAAGTAAAATCTGAACCAGCAGAGAGGTGTAAAGTATGTTTTGTTGTGAGAGCAGCGATCATGTACTCTGCTTCAGGCGTTGATAGCTGGGACAGTGCTGAGGCCCGAGATGGAGGAGGAGCAGCAGCAGCAGCCGCAGCCTGACCCGAGGAGGCCTCGCCCACCCCCGCCTGCTCCTCCGCGGCCGAGGCCACCAGTGCCACCCCCGCAGCCTCCGCAGCCACCACCAGCTCCACCTGCTGGACCCAAGAGGCTGGTTATCGGTAGTCGGGTTTATCAGCTAATCCATCTGGGAACCTATGTAATCAAACCGTAAGTATTTATTTTTCTCATGTTCGTCAAAAAATTATTAATACATCTCCTTACGCCTCAGATATATCACATAATTGGCTTATACTTAGTGGAATCTACATATCACAGTACTTCATTCTACTTCTTATACCAGCCTCCGTAGTTTCAGTTACTTACTTACAGCAATGCGTTTACACTAGAACCAGAGGATCCCTATTCGTAACCAATCAGTGGACAAACTTCTCTATACAATATCACTAATGGTAGTGAAAATAGCAATACCAAAATGTATAAGTCTTATTGAAATGAATGTTATAACGCAGAGCAGGTATATGGAACTCGCATACGATCAGGATTACAACAATGAGCATGACTTCATCTTTTGAAACATTCTTCTACTAGGGAATGGGGAAACAGTAGGAGGGACTAGACCCCTTTCGTTATCACTCGTTTTATCTAGCAGTCATATCAACAAATTCCTTTAAAACAACACTATCTTAATCCTGATTACTTTAGGGAATAAGAATAGTAAGTCACAAGAATTTAGTGAATCTGCAACCAATGTCCTTTTATGAAACAAAGTCTGTCTTATATATAAGAAAATTTTAAAACCACTGACAATTATGCCCCTGACGGCTTCAATTAAGAAGTCTTCGCACACTGAGACCTGATGTTCTCAAAACATTTACCTAAATAACAACCTGCCAGAGATACACCCAATAAATAGCAGGATGAAGTTAATACAAAGGTACTTGTTTCACACTCAAGAGTCAATCAATATCACTAAGGCTTACGAAGGTTTCAAACTTCGGCTCCAATGCTCAGTAACACAAATGGTCAGTGAGAGGTGTTACTAAGAGTAACACCGCAACAACCTTTCACAATTGTATGTTGCTCTTGTGACAAGGATTATTATATATACTAAATACAATAAATACCCAAGTAAACACAATTAGCGCCAGAATTATTTAGCGAGGAGTGACGCCAGGTCGCTCGAGGGCAGAACGAAAACTTAGCTTGAAGAAACCAAGACAGAAGGTGGCACTTAGTAGAAGACCCACTTCTCGAGCTTCGACCCGGAGTCACCTCCCGCTACACAGGATTTCACAGGCCCGGTACCCATAGGTGGAAAGGTAGAGCTTACTCCAAAACACCAGTCAGCCAGCTGTAACATTTAACCAGCGCACTCAACAGGTCCGCAGGGATAATCCACTAATAAATCGGCACACTGCCTTTGTCCTCACTACGAATGAACTACACACGCAAGGTACAACCAACAGCACAAATCTCATCAATAACCTTACGGAGAAGTGCCTGTTATTAAGATATTTAAAAAAAACTTACAGTTACTAGCAAGGCCGGCGGGCACTCCAATCTTAGTCACAATAAAATTACGTGAACTCTTATGGTCCATTGTTCAGTGAAAACCTTAACGAGCACAATTTTGAAAATTTCATTATAAGCTTTACTGGGGATCACTACGCTAAGGCTACCAAACACTCGAAAGCAGTATATATGATAAGCAGATTATGGTCTTGCAGCTGATTACATATTACATCAAACAACAATTTCTCACAAGCTGGAAGAGGCACGCTCGTGCATTATATTCATATTTAACACCAGTCTTAAACACCATGAACTCTTCATGGGCACACCTTTACTTCAATGGTAACACCCATGTGCTAATAGTTACCAGAAGTGAGGTAGCAGCCCTCTTCACCTTCACAGACATGCCCTATGTACAATCTCACTTAACGTCCGATATGGCCTGCGTCGGGTACAGCAGGCGGCAATAAGGCAGCGGACGACCGTAGACAGCCGCGTCCGGAACTAGCAGCACGCAACCCAAGGCAGAAACAAGCTTCCTCACAGGCGACAGGATAGGCTCCCTACGAAGCTTCCCACTACACGTGGTCGGTTCCCGCTCCACTACACGCACACTCCTGCCTCAGGTAACATCGAACACCAACTGTCACATCCTTGGCGAGTGCCTCCAGTTAACTCCTCCGGCAAAGATAAGGCAGCCAAGACTCAGTACGCGCCACAAGCAAAGATAAGAGCGCGAAGGTGAGGTACTTGCAAATATGCTGGTTTGCCAGCAAAACGCCACTGCTCAAATAAGATGTATACGTCATATTGAAATGAACGTTGTAACGCAGAGTAGATATATGGCAACACGCATACGGTCAGGATTACGAAAGCCAGCATGACATGTTCTTTTGAAAGTTCATTATGGTGTTTCGTAAGGAAACTATCGGAGCACACAAAGAAAAGAAAATAACTGCCTAATCCTGGTGCGAAGAACGCCCACCTTTAGCGAATACCGTCACAGGTGTGACAAAAGCTGAATAACTGGCTGTAATTACCAATCTGCGGTCATGAAAGGATTGGGTTTAATGCGCAGTCGACATTATAGCAACTAGAGACAGAACAGTAGCTCTAGCTGCTAAGGGCGACGTTTGACATCAAAAGATAGATCCTCTCTTGAGTACAGTCCCAGAATTTACATTTAGCGAATAAAGGAAAGACGGAAGATATAAGATGAATCGTCGGATGGAGATTTGAGCCCCTAATGGAAAGAGTATAATATTGTAGCCATTGCGTCACTTCGATCGCTTGTTCTAGTACATGAAAATAGTATCACGAGGAGACAGTTTAGTGGTAGGTAGCATTCTTCATCGAAAAGGTTTCACGAAATACTATAGAAGGCCATTTTCCCATTACAGCGATTGCGAATTTCCATCCAGTAATAAAAAGAAGTAATATCAATTATAGTAGAGGCATACGAGCTGTATTCGACCATCCAGCTGAATGGACTACGTTAAACAACGATCAGAGACGCCCAGAGATTCTTGTTTGTCATACTGAAGTAGTTGTACAATCAATGCACCATGCTGATGCATAACTAACGAAACATCTTCCTAGTGGGCGATTACTTTATCCTAAATGTTTAAGAATGTATGAATCTTTCTCTTCTGAATATGGATATAATCTCTTCTATACGAAATATTTCTTAGTTCTTATTTAATGCGTACGCATAAAATAAGAATTGCCAGTATGCAGGTACACCGAAAACGGTTCTTAAACACGTGCGACGTCCATCTCAAATCGTACGAAAAATGAGAAAATTACCATTATATTTTTTTAAAGCATTAATATTTTTATATGTGCCAATTACTGTAAAAGAAAACACCTTTCATAAAGTTATCTCTTTAATGTCTACTAGATTTAGAGTTACAATTCGATAAAGCTTGCGCTACTTTCCGAAGGCGACAACTTGTCGGTGGTGTAGCTCATGATCCATATAACGGATGTCGGCGAACTGCGAAGTGGAATTTCTGTTGTTGATGGAGGTGTATCACAATATTATCACGTAGAACAAGGTGTAGTTAGATAAATGACGAACACTAACTTCATTTAACCAATGTATATTCAGCACTTGCTCATACAAGAGCGCCGCATTTGATGATTGTAACAGTATAACTTATATTCTACGAAAATATGATTTTACAAAGCTCTGGGGACTGGATGTTTACAGTATTTTAAGTGATACAAGTTTTTAAGTGCAAGGAAATGAATCTAGAACCTTACAGGTCTTTTCCTCAAACATCAGCAAGAACTGTCGAGAGGGATACCTTGTTTGGGATTAAAGTGGAAGGTATGGATGCAAACAACGAACAGGTATGAATTCCGAGTAAATTAGTGAGATTTGTACTGATAGCGGTTTTTGCAGCGTACTTTCCTCCAAATATATCCGATTCCCAGTCGCTTTATGTGGTTACAGATGTTTAAAGCTTCAGTTGAAAGCTCAAATCTGTTATTACATACACATTTTCAAGGAAGTTACATAATTTTTAAGTGAATTAGCCCACTTCCGTGGGTTAGTGTGCATGGCTGACTTCCATGTAGGGGGACCCAAATTCAATTTCTGATACTGCCAGGGACTTTTCATTTTTGAGGGGGGCGGGAGAAGGAGGAGGATAGGAACGGGATCCACTCACATTCTTCATGGCAAATTGAGGAGTTACTTGAATGGGAAGTAGCGACTCTCAAGGTCTGCAAAGACGACAGCGACCGGAAGAGCGAATCACTGACGCCATGCCCTTCCATACAGCAAACAAATGACACTGTTGTCTGAGGACGACATGGCAGTCGGTCGGTCACTAGTGGCTCTTTTGAGACCAGAACGGTGGAGCGCTCATCACATTTTCCGAAATATGTGCATTAGAATCCATCAACAATTTCTTTCAGGCTTTCCTCCCCTCATCTCCCAATCATTAAAATAACGCAGCATTTTCATATGTGAACATTTTCTGAAGCTTTTGGCAGTCACATGTAGGCGAACAGCCGCTAGAGAGCGCTTTGTTCATAAGTGTAGAGTCTACTACGGCGTACACGTCAACTCTTGGAGATCCAGTATAAACAAGTTGCTTACGCGAGACTCCATTTCGTGCTCTGTCGGTCTGTAAGCGAATTAGTTATGCGGGTTGCAGGAGGCAGGGGGGCTTCGGGTCTTGTTAAGCGACATTCTGACCGTCCTTACCGCGTGATAACGCCAACCCTGCCTACGGTTAAGACGTGTATCAGAGCCCCTCATTCACTGCGCTGCGTCAGCACTTTGTCTGCACCTAATATCTTCGCTGAGAGTGCCGCGTGGCTATTCGTGATGAACATGTTTCTCTTACTGCTCCCCCTGCAAAATGTCTAGGAATCACACGGTTTTAAGTTACCGTTTTGAAGACTCTGCTGATTTATGCTTTCGTCAATCATTGCCACATAACATAACTGTTTGTTAGAGTCTGCTCGCGGGATACAATAAAAACAATCAACATTAATGTGATTCAGAGGATACTTATTGCAACGTGTCACAGACGCCAGAAAATGAAATGCCAGACACAGTGACGAAGAAAGAACACTTCGAATTCAGCACGTCAAAAAAGCTCAGGACGGTTGCAGAGAAGTTGGGTTTAATGGTCAACGGCACAAGTTAGTAACGACTTTGTGTCACCGACTTACATGCTTCATCTGCATCAAACTATCAGTGCTAGAAGACAACTATATAAACTTTCAAAAACTTGTTGTTCTGCCCGTCTTTTCACTAAAGACGATGAATTTCAAACTCAAAACATTGGTAAGACGGACTAAATGTGCATACATTGCTCTTCTTCGCTGTTTGCTGCGGAGTACAGTGACAATTCAGCTACTATATGTTGCCACAAGGCAAAGGTGAACTTACAGCCCATGGAAGTTTGTGAAGAGCGTCGAAAACTCATAGAGAAACATTGCGACGATAGTAAGAACTACCTAGAAAATATCGGACAGTTGAACAATGCTCTGGCATTTGCTTCACTGCAGTTTAATTTGGTTGATATTACTGATAGTGGTCCATATTGTTTCAAAATACATTGTCAGCTTTATCACACGACTGTAAATTCCCAACCTCCTGCAGGCATTGCACCAGCTGACACTGGCCTTTATACTGTATTTTGGTATTGCAACGTTGTACTTTTTATTAATAATTATTTGTATTTACTTGTTCCTGCATTACTATATTACCTATCGGTCACCAGGATACAGTGCGAATCATTCGCACGAGTCACCTAGAGTGTATTCAATACAAGAAATGTTCTTGTAAAGTGTCTTTATAAAGTACTGTTAATGGAGAGTGTATAAAAGCGAGAAAACATGAACAGGTTTTCCCTCAAAACATTTGACATCGTAAGGCAGGAGAGAACGTATGATGTCCCAACGTTCGAGTTATAAACCTGCTAAATGCGTAACCTCTTAAAAGGTTCTCATCCAATACCAATTAGGTGATGGGACAAGTGTGTATGCGAATGAAGAGCAGCATGTGTCCCTGAAGCTCATGTAGGCCCATGGAGGCTACGCTGGATCAGGTAGGTAGCTTAGTCGCCGAATTCCATGAAGCTACTCTGACACAAGTTTCGTCGACAGCATCAAATTTATCTCCTTTCTTCAAGAGCATTTAGAACGACGACGATTTATCTTTTTTAGCTACGATATTCCTAGCAGACGAGTGCATTAACCGTTTTAACAATACTGTTTCGCTACACGATCACAGAATTGTGCTTGTAAAATAACCACTATGTATCGTCCTCAACATACCTTTCAGTATATTTTCACTTCACTTTCAGCAACACGACATTCTGGCATTTAAGGCGATGGTTTTTATTTGTGATTCAGTGCGCTTCAATATCCTCGTAGTAGTCGTATGTCTGTCGACCAGCTTCGTATACAAGTTACCGTGTTGGATTCGAATCGCTGTGTAGAACTCCACGTGTCTCTGAGCTTCACATTTATTTCTTATTTCATGTCGCGTTTTTGGAACTATTTGTATGTTATGTACCTATTTGTGTTCACCTCAAAATTTTCCAGGAAGCCTTGTAGAACTACTTACCGACACAGGTGTGCATGAAGTGTGAGGGTAATATTTTCCACAGGCTGCATGGTCTGGAAGCGGATACACAGGCTCCGGACCCAAGAAACCCTGGCAATGGCGCTAGGAACTTCACTTCCCGCGTCAGCAGTCCAATGGTTTCTGCGGGAGCCGCTGCTGCAGATCCAGAAAATAAACGGCAGTATCAGGAAAAGCGTCGTCGTCACGTCACAGACCAAGCTGACCCCGAGGTCAAACGACCGAGAGTAAAAGACGAGCCGCCGGAAGCAACAGAGGCACATGGGAAGAACAGAGCAGTCCCATTAAAAGTGCGTGGTATTACATGCAAAGATGTTTTCGTTAATGGACGCGAAGGACTGTTGGTAAGTCCTGCTGTTCCCTCAGTATTCTCATCCTTCCATGAAAGTCTGCAGCCGGCCGGAGTGGTCGAGCGGTTCTAGGCGCTACAGTCTGGAACCATGCGACCGCAACGATCGCTAGGTTCGAATCCTGCCACGGGCATGGATGTGTGTGATGTCCCTAGGTTAGTTAGGTTTAAGTAGTTCTAAGTTCTAGGGGACTGATGACCTCAGCTCTAAGGTCCCATAGTGCTCAGAGCTATTTGAACCATTTTTTTTTCTAAGCCTGCCATTATCAGTCCTTTCAGTAAATCTGATTTTGTATATGCAGTTTTGTTTTGACACTACACTAAACGAAATAACTGGTCCAATGACGTGCATAGCAATACTGCTTTTTGCCCTCCATGACTCTGAATGGTTAGGTTACTTGTTTTAGCAGTACCATATTCGTCAGATAAAAAGGTAGGTATATTTTCTAATAAAAATTCGATGCATCAAGTAGGTTAACGTACTGTTGACAAGAAGGTCATTAGAGACGGAGCACAGGCTGGAATCACTGAATGAAGGGAAAGAAAAATGGGCCACTCCCTTTTAAATGGAACCATCTTCGCATTTGTCGTAATAGATTTAGGGAAATCGTGGATAACCTAAATATGGATGCCAGGACGAGAATTTGAACAGTCGTCCTTCCCAGTGCGAATCCAGTGCGCCAAACACGGTGCCACCTGAAGTATATGTAGTACGTCTACGAATGGCTATGTCTGTCTGGTGCAAAACTGAATAATTTCCACAGAAAGGGTGATTATATAGAGCAGAATTAGAGGACATACTGCGAAGCTTTATGCTGTTAATTATAATGTGATGTCGTTCTGGTTGCAATGGTTGCCTCGCCGTAGCAAGGCTCTGTGGACGAAAACTGTGAATAGCAACTCGCCTGTCGATAGTATGCAGAAAATTCCATATCGTATTAAGAGACATGAAAATGGCTGCTTCCAGCGCTGCATTCTTCGTTGCTGAAAAAATTCGTCCAGGAGACGGCCACTCTTCCCTCGAAATTTGTTGCCTTTTATGGTGAAATCATGCTCTTCTTAACTAGCATTTAAAAGTGTCAAGCATGTCTATTTCCTTACATTGCAAAGGTTCAACGTAAACAGACATGTAGGTCATCATGTTGTAATACTACCGCAAACAGCGAAACCTTGTGCGAGATGTTTGCTGTGTGAAGATAGGTGTTGAAACAACGACACTTGCAGGAAAAGAGAGGTTCTGTAACGATATGCACTTTTGTTTACAAGATCGCATGTAAATTGCTAGCACTGTGTCGAAGAGCGGCGTATAAGGTTCATCGCCTCACGTATGAGATCACTGCACTTTCCACTTTAGAGAAAATTCCTCGGTTCGACAGTATGATTAAGTGCTACACAAATTTTTCGGAGACTTAAATGCATGAAATTCGGCGTAGTACTAAAGATACAGGGTTACGGACTTGAAGACAGAGAACTTCGCACCACCATAAGATTGTAGTCTTTTAGATAAAATCCTTGAGAAAACGGTAAGAGCAAGAAATGTACAAGGATATGAAAAGAACCTGTTAATTCTGTTTTGTACTTCGGCTGTCGTTTTGTACGGGGTATGTATGGGGTACTGTAACGAATGGTTACTACACAATTTTAACTTAACGGCTTATTTCACCGACTGTAATCCAGCCACCAGTAATCATGTAATTGCGGGTGGAAATGTCAAAAGTCATCGCCTACCTACCAATGACATGCTGTCCAAAATGTCCTCAAGTGCATTAACAACGACCTTTTCAGTTCACCTTCTCCTAATGCAGTTCCATCATCATTTAAGTTTTTCCCTTAAAAGCCATGACTTGGGGTCGTCATCAGAAGCTAACTTTCGCCGCTATTCTTAATATTGCAACGAATGTCTGGATTCAATTGACATTACGTCTCACATTTCATGCAGACTTCCCTGTGATGCTACTCTTGTTCGTTATAAAAACTCTTGTCTCGAATTTGGTCTTCACGTTCGTTCTTCTGATAAAATTTCTTTAGATGGCTACTAACATCTTCGATAATCCGCTTGTGGGTTTCCAGAACAAGATTGTTCACGTTCACGACTTTTTCTGTCGATATGACAGCTGAATGACGTTCCCAAGGATCTTTTATTTCAGTCGGTTTTTTGCCGCTTTAGAAACTTACGTCTCAGTCACATGCGCTTGTCTGGTCTCATACTCATTCACTAAAACCTTTTTACAGTTTGAGCGCTTTACTAGCGATATTACAATTTTTGAATCCAAACTTTTTCAATGAATCTTCTTGTTTGGGTGAGCAAAGCTATATATCCAACAAATATTAAGAAACAATAAGTAATCGTTGATTACCAGAGATCTCCCCAATCGCTCATACCGATGAATTTTCTTAATGTGCTGACATAGAAACATCATGCATTGAGATAGTTAAGTGATTGCAAATATTGTCGTAAATAATCTCCCGCCCAGCTCAGATACTGAAAACTTAAAAAGTGCTTCGTATATCTTGTAGGACCTCCTTTAGTATGTCGAAATTCATAAAATGAAAGTGACGTATACAGTACCTACCTCCGGATGTATTTCGGAGTGATTAGGATTATTTTTGTATGTAAAAGATTTCTAATAAACTACGTAATACATTAATCAGACCACCCTCCACCAAAACCAAAAACTAGCATTGTAACTTGGCGAATTGTCTTACTATAAACCACCATGGTTAGTACGTATGCTGTTCTCTAAGGATGTGTATGACACTTAGCAACCGATCATAAGAATCACCACAGACTGAGTGCGTTTCTCCACTGGATGCAATCCACAGTTTAAAATTTCGTTTCACTACTTTATGGTATCACTATCATGTTGCACAGTTCTTCTGCAACTATTGAAATTCTTGGATGGAAGGCCTTGTGTCACTCCAACCTACCCAAGTGTCAATATCTGAGACTTACCCACTATAGGGCCTTTCCCTATGTCAAGCTGATTCTGAGAGCAATCCTGCTGAACGTCTGCTTCCGTATCTCAGGTACGTCAAACGTCGTAGCACGCATCTTATTGGATAATCTGTTATTTATCCTTCATTTCCGGCAAACTTGAGGTGTGGCAATGTTACCTGCCTGTTAGTACGGACAATGTTCATCAGGCTTTCACAACTGCGTCCAGAAATGGGGTGGCTGGGCACATCACGTTGGGAAGAAATTTCCCGTAATTGACACTTACAGTGGTTTCTTGACACGGCAGACCGATGATTATTAAGATTCTGAGAATCTGGGATGTCATATGCCACGCATCGTCTTCATGTGCCAAATCCCAACAATTATCTTCCTGCATTCATGATCATACTAGTACTTTATTGCAGACTATGCATCCATGCGCTTTTACATGGTATCGGTGTCACACGGCAGTTTATATTTTCCTATCCCGTCACATTTTAGACAGCTGTACATTACAACAGGCAAGAAGCTACATTATAGCTGTCATTCGGAAGACAAGGAAGCAAAACTACAAACGGCCATCGTAATATTCGATCTTCTAAGAGAGTTTCCATAAAGTGGACACAATTTAGACACATTACGATATCTCTCGTTGTTTCGCATGATTTTCACCATAGTTTGCAATATCTGATTAACATACATCTTTAAGAATTTTTTTTATGAAATTCAAGAAAACGCTGCAAAAACCTGATAATGACTAATGTAAAATCTACAGTAGCACACTTTCATTATGCTTATTACACAGGTGACAGTTTCTTGGGAGAAGAGATCTTGTGAATCCAAGCCCGAATTCAAAACTGAAAGCAAAGATGCTGCAGTACCGACCATCGCCGAACTGCAAGATAATCAAAATGCCCAAAGGTAAGATATTCATAGATTCTTCTGTCAACTTCATTTTGCCTGCCTGGTAGAGGATCCATATCTAAACTGAAAAGCTTCTGATTGAGTCGCAGTCTAGACAAAAATGAAACTTCTCGTTGTAAAGTGGTGAGTTCTATGAAGATACCCTAAGTGTACTTACCTTTTTTCTCTTCCAAGGACTGATCATCAGACGGTACATAAGACGGAATCCATCTATTATAATGCTATAGAAGTTTCCAGAACCGATGGTGCAAAACAACGAGAAGAATGGGTCCTATTGAAAGCAAATAATGTCCAATGTGACTGCACTGCGATCTGTGTCAAAGATCTGGACAAAGTCAAGCCTAGATCTTTCAGTTCTGAAGATTCAGGTAACTATGTTTGTCAGAGTCATGAACCTGAAACACTGGAGACAGGAGCAGGACCCTTAATGACTGACGTCGGCAGTAGGTAAGAAACATATATACTCCATTAAGTAGGCTCTTGTAATTATAGTTTATATGTAACTAGTGCATACTCCATTTGTGATAATGGCAGCCAACACAGAAACTGTAAGTCACTCTAAGTCATGTAATTATAATCACCTCTAGACTTACCGCTTAGAGCAAACACTTAAATTGTTCTTCATCCTAATGTACACACCAGACATTAATGTAAAAAATGACTGAGAGCTCCTTGCTATAGTCATTAAAACTATTAGGAAATACTGTTGACTGTACTACAACGAATACATCGTCAGACATAACAATAATGCATAAATATTAACTGTTAGTATTGAGAAGGATGTGATCATGGAGTATCTTCACAGGTAAGTCTCATAGCAACAATCGTTTGTAAATAAATAGGGGAAATACTTTCCTAATGTGCTAATTCCCATTGACAAATCTGTGCGACCATTTTAGTTTTCCTCTCCATCATGTGAATCAACAGCCAACTACACTTAATGAACAGTGAGCCTTATTTCATTGTGTATACATTTTTACTAGTGGTCACAATAATGTTATTGAACACTTTATGCACATATGATGATACAATAATTCCACAGAGTTTATAAGAGAATTATGGGTACTAAGAAACACATTGTAGTATCACCTGTAAGTTGGGATCTTTATTTTACAATAACTTTATTAATGCAGCTTCACCGAGTCACTTAGAAGATACAGTTAGCCACAGCTCTGTCTTCGTCTCTATGTTCTCACTGCTGTTTTCGTTGAAGTGATACGGAAGCCGTTACAGTAGTAGATCTGTTATCAGGCTCCCTATCAGTACACCATCACTTTATGTGACCATTGATCTGTGATCCATAAGTGTTAGGGCAGATTGTGGCAATCAATGCCTGTATGCATGTGGGAAGTCAATAAACTTAAACTGGATAAGTTTAATGAAAGAGCCACTTACTTTCTAAGCATTTATGATTTAGACGATGGCATATCAAACAGCGTCCCACATGCAGCAGAATGTACATGCATAATATTTGCCTATTTCTTTCGCTTAAATTATGTTTTGGTTGCCAATCTTTCGCTATCTGACAGTTTGATTTGTGAACCCACACTCTTGTTAACTGAAAACATGGTATTCTTAGGCATGTTCTACAGTGAAAAAGTAAGACAGTAAAAAAATACGGTTCAGTTGAAGCGTTGCAATGTTTAACAAGTATTAATATTCAGGTCCCTAAAGCTTCATCTTTATGCCTTTTCCACTAATGTTAACTTTTAATCACTGAACAAAGTTCCTTTTTAATGAGAATTAATGTGTCCAACATCTACCCTAGACAAAATGTCTCTTGCATGATAAACACACAAACCGACCGTAATTAAAAGCACAGGAAGGCAAAATACTCGGAAATTTTAAGAAGCCCTTCATACTGACTTTTGCTGTAAAATTTTTCCTTAGCATCTATTACCAAAGCATTTGTTTTTAACTTCATCTTTGATAGCGAGTTCTCAAATACAAAATAAAAGAAAATTTTTAAGACATTTGACATTCAAGTATAAGGCATGCTTAATGTTCACAGTATATCACATTTACCATTTACATAAGCGATATGTCTAATTTGACCAGCTGTTTATCAAATTGTTTCACTGTTACAAACTTAGATTAATTCATAAAACATTCAACACCATACGCTATAAGGTCCAATTTGAATGAGACACAGAATCTGTAATAAGATGATCAAAACATGTAGAGACAGCAGAGTTTAAGGCCAATTCATTATTGTAGTAAAACAGTGCCATCAAAGTTAGGCAGTTCTAGAGGGAAAAAAGAAATCAGCAATTAAGACCCTTTAATCTTGCAACATTTTAGAATTGGCCCATAAACGAAAGATGAGAATATTTCAGTTACTGTTTAGGTTTCATTCATCTTGATTGGATTGAACCTCAGGGTTGGGGATGGGGAGTGGTTCAGTTTTCTTTCATTAATATATTCTTCATTGATAATCTATTCAGCCATTTTACTGACTGCATTTAATTTACTCTTGCCTCCAAAGCAGGCAAGAAACTTTGGATACTATATGTTTTGCATTTATATTGATATACAAAAGAACTAACTTAATTTGTTCTTTCAGTAGCATTGCTGATTACCATTGTGGTTAAGTTTTCGATCACTTTGTGTATTTCAGTGTTATGGCTGAGTCGAACTGCCACAAGCACATCTGAAGATGGAATGGTATAATAACGAAAATGAGCAAGTGAATCACCAAAACAACAGATTTTCAATATCAATATATTTATGTAAATTATTGTCATCTTGTTACTACGTTTGGTACAGATTGCGTGCATGTACATTGTTTCAGGTCTCCTGCAGAAACAAATTTGCAGCACACTGCACAGCATGGCTGTGTCGGACCACCTTCCTGGCACTGTGCCCAGTGACAGACACCAATGTAACCACATAGTTCCACACTCAGCCACATAGAGGTTAGTTTTGCCTCACTCTTCCTTGTTTGTGCCACATTCTTGAAATTAAGCAAATTCCAATAAAACTTACTTCATGTGATGGTTATTAAGATCTTTGTTTTGTGATGATATGCCCCCACTAGATATGATTAAAATAGAGATATATATTTAGCACTCATTTCTCACTGTAATTTTGTTTACTTTTCCAAACTCTTTCAAGTAGCTCCTCAATCCTCACTGATAGATTTTCAGATAAGTTCTTTGCAACAAGACAGAATCTTAGGCATGATAAGCAAGTGGTATAGCATTAACAATGCATGTGCAGTTTCAATAATCTTCAGACTATCAGAATAACAGGTGTTATGTGAACACTAAATCATAAATATTATCATCAAATTTCATCACTTATTTTCGTTTTAACGTAACATTGAAGGTTATAAAAATACTCATAAATGATTAATGCCGATAATGTTAGATAAAATGTAAGATAACAGCTTATCCTTTCATCCAAACTGTTGCTTCTCCATTTCCTGCACTTACTCATATTGAATTTTTAATTTACTTGTGGAATATGTTAGATGGATACTCATTTGTGTCAAAATCATTAATTACCATTATCATATCGTTATATACATCATTATGTATATTATTATGTAACTCTGTATTGTGATAATGTAATTCAGTATTGTTTTTATACCCTGGCATCATAACATCTTAATGAAATTTGTACACTGAGTCCATTGATAATTCTCATATTCTCATCCCAACGTTGATATGGTTATTTATTAACACTGCTGGTTTAATGTTATGTACAGATACTACATTCATATTACATGTAATGTTTTTCTTAAAATTGAGTTTCAATATCAATTTAATCAAATACTTACCATTAGACATTACTCTTACATGAACACTTTTATGCGTAATATGATAAATGGAAATTGAATGCATTACACTGGATTTTGTTACTTACCCCAATAACATAATTTGTTGTTATTGGTGTTTCCAGGCACATAATTGTGATTTTAGCTGTTAGATTGACCTTATTAGTTAATTTTTTAATATGAAGTATGCTATGATAAATATGTTACATTTTGGCTACAGTTGTAAATTTTTTTACTTATTTTACTTACTTATATCTTTCTATTTGCGCCTCTGGGTCAAAAATTATGAAATGCATGATAAAACTGAAAGAAAATGAACAATGCCTCATCTTGATTATTTATGCACTGGTTTAATTCTTTTTTTATAATTTTCCTATTACTCAAATTGTGTCATCCTTCTCAGCGCTATACTACTAGTGGAATCCCTCTTTAGCCCCTGTAATAATTAGACACAATGACATCTTAACTTTGAGGGTAGTCTGAAGGTTGAGGTCAAAAATCTGTGAGTCCGACATAAACCAACTATAGTAATGTAGAGTATCACTATATTGTCTGTTATAATTGACCTGTTGTCAATTATTTCTAAGACACTTAATAAAGTTGACTGACCGAGGCTGAAGAAGTACATCAGGTTCTAATACCTTCTGGATGTAATGACTGCATATGTGAATGTAGATTTTGTCATCGAATACAGCTGATGAGATGCTCTCTGGTTTGCAGCAGAGTGGCAGTATTATAAAACAATGACTTTTCGACGAGTGGCATACTCATCATCTTCTGGTGAAGAAGATTATGAGTATGTCACTCATCGAATAAATCGCAGTTTTATAAAACTGTCACCTGGCTGGAAACCTGAGAGCTTTTCATCAGTTATAATGACTACTGGTGAGAGTGTCCAGTGGAGTGAGATATCCACCTAGTACGAAAGGAGAAGAGATCATTCTTGGGTAGGAGATAAAAATGTGTAGATAGCGTAGCTTAATCGAGGAAACATTTTTATTCGTCCTAAACAATGGCCTCTTTCCTTGATGTGTGTTAGAGCTCTGTCTTACAAGCATCTGTTGAGTGTACGTTACTGTAATGGATGTATCTTTCGTGCAGAGTCATATTTTTGTTATATAATGAGGACATAAGAAATAAGTTGAAACATTATCCTATACCTCTTGAACGGCACAATAAAGTCAATCACAGCTAAGTTTTCCCTCCAATAGATATGTCACCATTAACAGTGACAGATACCCTCACATCATGAGTCATTTTGGACGAAATTGGACTTTCACCAAAGACATTAGTGCAAAGTCTAATAAACAGGAATACTTGGCGTGCTTCTGTCCTCTTTCAAGGAACATGCTGGTTGTAGAAGTTTCTTGTGCCACCAGGATTGATACTGGCTTCGTCTGAGTCAAGCTCCACCATACTAGAGTGTTTAGCAACCGTGGCTCCCAGGACAAAACACTATGACTCAGATTAGATCAGTACGTGGAGTTTGGAGACTTGGGAGCACCATAATGGTCAACTGGTGCATTACGTCATGTAGCGTGCTTCAGTGGTTCAGTTGGTTAGTCTGTTGATCCTGAAATTAATGGTCCTTTCCATGGTGCCGTATCCATTTCATACAGTGCACCCTCGATGTTCCTAAGTCATTAGCCATCGTATCCTTTCCACAAGAAGTTTTGATCAACATAAAATGCATCAGAATGTCTCTCCATTTTATGAATAGGAATAATTTCATTATCTAATCCATTCTTTCTTCTACCAAACAGGATTTTTCAATAAAATTATGTACTGTATGGTTTCCCAGAATGTTATTTACAATAATAGTTGCTCTGGAAGAATGTTCTTGATTAAAGTCTCTGGTACTTTGTATTAGATATAAGTGTTACTATTACTTCCAGATATTTCTGCCTTGTCTAAATTAATTTTAGCAAGTTATAGTTCTTTGTTTCCATAATTTATTTCATGCAACTGTGTAATTTTGGAAAATGAGAAGGAGTTTTGTGTCTTAGTTCTATACTAAGAAACACACTACAAGGCTAATTTCATGATTTTATCGAACAACCTAACAGTGTCCTTATTTTAACAATTTTATCTATTTCAGGTTCTATAAGTTCCTGTCCAACACCACTTCTTTTCGTCTGTTTATTGTGTACTATTGAGCGGGACACTGCCAGTGTGAGTGCTGTTACCGGAGATAATTATGTGTTACCTGAAACCCTGAATGAAATGTGTGGAAATGTGAGTGTGCCAATGCTTACAGTTTAGCTACTCAGAGCGAAATTGTGGCTCAAATATGAGTTGGACAAGCTATCGCTACAAACGGGGAAGGAACAGTGAAAGACAATCTATACATTTTGCAAGAAGATGAAGACTTCATGATATTTTATAATGACTCTTTTTCTGTTTTTTTTTGGGGGGGGGGGCTCATGATAGTAGTCAATTTCATGTACTCAGAAATCCTTGCCTTTCAGTACATTGTGAAATTTGTGTGTAAAATCTTCCATTGTAACAGTTTAAATCAGCAACACAACAACAGTGTGAGAATATAAACCCCATGACTAAGGACAGTTCTTAAAGTGTTGTGATACTATGGACATAGGGCTGCAAGGGATTCTGTTTTCATTGACTGATGATTTGATAGCAATAGCAATATGTTCCAGTGAAATTCAGTAATGGTATTCTACTGTTGTATGAATATAATTGTTAAAATAAAGAGTATTAGACATATTTTAAACCAAACTCATTGTTATTTGTTGTCTTGTTACATCACAAACACAGCAATGTCTCAAAACCAACAATATCAGTAGGTAGCAATAAAGATAACCCTGCCAGACAGACATAAAGTAATAACAAGGATTTTTTTTAGATTTGCAGAAGAATTATATAAACATATTTTCCATTAAAGACAGTGACTGACATAACTTTTATATCGAAATTATGAGTCTCAATATACTTCAAAAATGTTCAGCTAAAATTAACATAGTGATTTCAAAATTTAGTCTCCCAATGGTGCACCCAGCACATCTTCATTAACCTTTACCCACAAGTGTTTTCTAATATAGCCACAAATATAATAGATAAAACTTAGAATTTAGCCAATAAGAGGTGAGCTTAGTGTGCAAACTGTACATTATTGATGTCTGCATGGCCTGTGAATGCATATTTATTGAAAATAACGGTGTTTTGAGAAGACACAACACACATGGCTCTTCTACCTACTATCTGAGTTACAGCAATGAACCAGAGGTCAGAGGATAGTACAACACTTTAGTGATGAAAATATAGTTCTGTATCATTTGTATACATAGGTCGAAATATTTATTGAAACATTTCTATGCATTTTTGTTTCTGTTCATGTCTGTGGCAAATGAGAAAAACAAATAGCATTCTCCATCTTTACAAAATATCTTCCATGTAAATCGAAACATTTCCCTCTCTTTGTGAATGAGCTTTCAAACATGAATTCTAGATATTGAAACCATATGTAAGACTGCACAGCCATTTCATTAAGTTTGCGCCATACATTATTTGCATCTGCATCTTAAAGACCATGGTCTGGTACACAAAAAATGCGCAGCATTATTATATGACATGTGAAACCTTATGTCACTACACCAGTATTCTGGTGGTTAGATCGGTGAATTGTACCATTCTACCTCATGAGAAGATGGTGTCTATGTAGGTTTCTATTGACAGAAATAACCTCATTTTCTTCAGACACTGCTCACTAGAGTCATTCTAAACATTCAGATGACACAAATTGAGTATAATGGCTTTATATCCTTATTATAATTCATAATATTTGTGCTACATAAAACTATAAAGGCACAGATATAAAATTACTCGTAACTTCTCATTACTAATTTAGTGTTGTATACCAAACTGACAACACAAATGAACAGTTATAAAGATCAGGGCAGGGTGGAGAGGGTTAAGAAAGGGATGTTGTCAGTAGCGATGTCTCCAGTGAGTACACAGAACCAACAAAAAGGCTCTAGCTGTCAATATGGATTATTATGAATGAAGGTATTTGAGAAGTGCTACTTAGGGCTAATACCAGTATTAAATACACAGGGTATTCGTATTTTAGACATCTAAGCCAGAAGAAGCTTAGAAGAATGTAAAATATGTCAGAAACACTCAATCAATGTCATAGCAACAAAGAAATTAAACAAAGGTATAGATCACAAAGAAGAATCCCAAATACACTACAATGAATTAATTATTATTATGTACAATGTACTTGGAGTGGACACTGATTTAATATTCTCGTTTCCCAACAATGATGAACACAAAATAACATATGGTTTGTTGAATGGACACAAATATGAAATCCTTGTTTCACTTCAATGATATCACTCATATGGTTGTATGAAAGACTATTCTACAGCGGCACATTCCACAGACTGTGGTTCTCAGAGGGAAATTTATAGTAACATCTGATAGTGGCTGAAAAATGCACAATTATTTGGGGGATGTTGTACTTACATATCTCAAAAGAACTGTAAAAGAAGTCATAAATATTATTAAAACCCAACATATCCATGATTATTTTATAATGATTACTTACCTTCCTATGTGTCTGATAACAACAAGCAGTTTTCAGATGCTTAACAAGCCTGGATGTTCATTACACTGTATGTGTTTTAAAAGCCGACCGCGGTTGTCTTGCGGTTCTAGCCGTGCAGTCCGGAACCGTGCGACTGCTATGGTCGCAGGTTCGAATCCTGCCTCGGGCATGGATGTGTGTAATATCCTTAGGTTAGTTAGGTTTAAGTAGTTCTAAGTTCTAGGGGACTGATGACCACAGAAGTTGAGTCCCATAGTGCTCAGAGCCATTTGAACCCTTTTTTGGTTTAAAAATTATAATGTGTAGATTAGCAGTACCATAAATATTTGTGATATGAACCAACACAATTAAATATAATAACTACTATGTTAAATCATGACGATACTATGATCACAATACACGAATGTTTTCATTTTTAGACTGCTGATTGATTTGAGAGTCTCAGCAATAATGATCGTTTCCTGTGAATACAAGTTTTCGAAACAAAATGAATTACTTCTTTTAGTGTCACAACTTCACAAACAGATCAAAGTCAAAAACGTTTACTATCAATAAATAAATCATTGCCAGACAGATATAAGCAAATGTAAATTGGAATCATGCTATAGAATCCAGAAGAATATCACAAACGTATTTTGAACGAAACTTGGTAAGTGTTATTTGTTTTAAAATAATTTTTAGAATCCCAATGCACAGGATTAAAAAGAAAATCAGCTTACGTCAATTTGGCGATTTTAGCACTTAGTCTCCCTACTTTGGACATAATTCCTGTCATCAGTAATCTTTAGCCTCTACCTTTTTCTATTGTATGTTGTAATATAATAGCTAAATATTTTAGTTTAGAAAATTAGTTGTGAGCCTGTTGCATAAACGGGACAGTTTGTATACTCTGATAGCACAACTATCTCTATTAAACAAGAGAATCTACTGGTACCTTAGATATCGTAAGCAGAAGAAGTTCAGAAGAATCTAAACAACATCAGAAATATTCATTCCATATCACTGTAACACTCAAAGAAGACAGAGAGACAAAACTAAAATATAGTAGGTGAGGTATGAAAGACAAAGTCTAATATAAAGTACACTACATTGAGTTAAAACTGTATGTAAAATAGCTGTTGTGTACGCTAATATGAAGTCATCATTTTATTTCAGTCTTGTGTGCAGAATGAAATCTATCAGAATAATAAATTAGTCCACTATAACGTGGTATACAATTTTGTCTCATTAACATCGTTTGCTGCTGTCTAGAGTATGAAACAGATATAATAGATTGATATAATAATAAATAACGTTAAGCAGTGATGGAGTGAGTATCCTTGCAGAGGGAATACCTGCACCCTTCAGTACAGCTGCAATTGAGAGATGTTGAATGAAGCAGGCTCCATCTTTATACTAGGAGTCTAGACTAGGTGACTAGCTGAAAGGAAAATTACATAGCTTTATGTTTAACTGGTAAATTACATATGAGTACAGTAACTTGTAAGACTATGAGTAAAACAGTTCTGTTACCCATGGATCCTATGTTACTATAGGAAACTGCCGCTCACACTTTGAATATTCAGCTGAAGAGAGCAGCATGAACATTAGACAACAAATAGTCCAAAGGAGGCGACTTAGATTCTTAGAATTGTACTTTTCATACTACAGATGTGAAAGACTGTCAACAAGTTGAACACAAAAATCTATATTACATCATTCCACGTCAGCTCTGATGAAAAATGTACCAGTAGAGTGACTTTACTGACAATAATCTGACAACGCTGAAGACACTGCCCTCCACAAACTTGAAGGACAGTCTGTCTCTGACCCACAGTACAAGTTTGAACTTGGTCTGTGTGTGACTTTCTCTACAAAAAGAACAGTACTGGCTGTTCCGTTTATGTATTGTATTAAGGAAGCTTTTGGTTTACCAAGAGTGTGGCATTAAACTATTTCTTGGATCTTGGTGAATCCATGAATGTAACTTAAAAATATTTCAATGTCTATCGGAATACATTCAGCATCAAAAGAATGAAAATGTCATGACGATGACTCAGGTCAGACAGTCAGATGATCTAAGGAGTGATGGGCAATAAATTAAATGTCCATCGTTTTACGCTTTATGAAATTAAAATTCAAGATTTGTCGTTTAGGTATTTTTATGTTAAGCTAGTGTCAAACTACAACACAACTCAGGTTAAATTTCTTCAGAAGAGTACTGCCAATGACTTCCTCCTCTCAACAGAATCTAAAATGTGTCAAATTTGCACTGTCATGTTATTAACTAGGGTAAATTATTTATTTTCGAATATAATCTGGAAACAAATTATCAAAGTGAAGAGTGGTATACTAATCAATCTCATCTCATTTATTCATACCCATCAAAAGTTTTTTTGTAAAGCATTTAATTTCGTGCTACAGTAAACATCTATTCGCCACATCTCGTTTTTTCTAACAGTTTTGTTTCCCAACATGTAAACCTATTCGAACGGACGTTTCTTCATACAGTCCATAATAATTACAGAAGATTTTTAAAAAAAGTTAAAGGTCTGATTCTTCAAGTATTGCCAACGGGTATGTTGTGAATAGTCTTTACAGGTTTGCCACCGGATGACTTTGTGCAAATTCCACAAAATTTCATCGGAGCAACTTTCCGACGTCTTCAGTTGGTTCAACCTTGCTGATGGCTAGGTACGACTGACGGTATCCGCACGTCGACGTCCTGTATATAGAACACACTCGCTAAGAATCTGCAGAATCGGAAATCACGCGTGCTCAATGATTTGCAGATAGATGACGTCATACTAAAACGCTCTCTACCGAAAATGGCAGAGAAGCTCTCCTGCGTGTGCGCTGTACATTTTGTTTACTAACAGTGCGGCCAGATGTCACTCACTACGCTCTCTGCCGAAAATGGCAGAGCAGCCCTCCTGCGGGTGCGCTGTACATTTTGTTCACTAATAGTGGGGCCAGATGTCACTCACTAAACAACTATACTAGACCAATGTTACGACAGGTCTGTTATCGAAAAAATCTTAATTTTGTCGTCGTGACTTAATAGTTACCAACACAGGGTTCCAGGCTGTGCTCATTTCAAATCCCGCACGCCTGTTGAGATTATCGACTGTACGGATATGTATTGCTTCCTTAATGACACAATCCCAGAAAGCTAATGCCGGGAATGAAACTACCGTCTTTTCATAAATTATACGATGCCCTGTATCCAGACAGTATTGTGCAATTGCCGACTTTTCCGATTGACGTAGGCGTGTGTGACGCTGATGTTTATCACAGCTTGAACTGTGCGATGAGTCTGGCCTATATATGCTGCCCCACATTGACAACTAATCTGCGATTTTCGGCAGAGGGTGTTTTAGCATGGCGCTATCTATCTGCAAATCATTTAACCGGAGTGATTTTTACGCCTGCGCATTTTTCGCTAGCGTGTTCTATATACAGGGCGTCGATGTGCGGATACCACCAGTCGTACCTAGCCACCAGCAAGGATTGCGCCCACATCTTACTGGACTCGGGTAGGAGTGCTGGCCCCAGATCGAATTCACCTGGCGGACTAACGACGAGGGCCCGTGTGCCGGCTAGCCTGGATATGCTTTTTAGGCGGTTTTTCACATCCCACTATGTGAATACTGGGCTGGTCCCCATGTCCCGCCTCAGTTACACGACTCGTAGACATTTGAACAAGTTCACACTATTGCATGGCTTAAACTAGACGCAAACAACCGGGGTATACTCGTTCCAACCCGGGATGTTTCAGAGTAGCGACAGGAAGGGCATCTGGCCACCCCTTAAAATTAATCAACCAAATCTGACGTTAACCGTGCCGAGACTGCGCAACATGTGGAAAAAGGCATTAGCAAAAGAAGAAGATTATGCACACAGTAAAAGCTTTGCACTATCCTTTATTTTAACTTTCATGGCACAGAATTCAAAAATTCGCTGTGAGGCTTGCGTATATACACTGTCGAGTAACATTAATGTAACCACCCGTCAAAAGCCTGAATACCTATCTCTTCCAGCGCAGACTGCTATGAGATGTGCAGAAAGAGAGTCAGTGAGGTTCTGGAAGCTACCAACAGGTATGTGGAGGTGTGGAGCCATGCCAACTCCAGTGCCATGGTCATTTGCGCTACATTTCTTGAGGTGTTCCCACAGATTCTCAGTTGTATTTAAACCTGGGGAGTTTGGTGGCCCCAGGTACCCCTCAAACCAAACGTGTACACCTCAAGCAGTGTGATATGTTACATTGTTCTTGAATGTTTATGTATAGAACAGCATACTCAGATTTTAACTCAAGCACTGTCTCTACATACATATCTACAATTGACGCCTTATCCCTTACCATACTGATCTTAATAAGAGTATGTGAAGGTTTGTGTTCCTTCCTCACATATGCCTGTATGAACTCCATCATGCTGTGCAAACTGTCCCATTTGTATCATGCACACAGCATTTTAGTAACAAGAGACTGGAAATTCTCTCTTTCAACCATCACATCAACGTCTTGGGGAAAGATAAGGTGGTGGGCCTACATTCACACGTTTAGATCCACTTCCTGTCAAACTGTACGTATTGGCGCATAGCAGTAATCTGCTAGCATATAGCTGAGTCTCGAGTTCTGTCTGCTGTTGTGCTGTGGCCTAGTCCAACGACAACGAGTCCAGTAGGTCTGGAAGACATCTTGTGGACAGCGGCTCCTGCTGCTGCGGCAATAGTACATGACAGAACACCTGTGTGTCCTCCTCTGTAACAATAACAGCGAAGTCTTAAGTATAATGACATGAACATATAGTTTTAATAACAATAATAATAACAGTAATTACATATGGATGGAAAAAATTCTTAATATTAGTCTCATTCTTCTCAGCTGATCACTGTGGCGGATGGCGTTTCATACTGGTCATCTCTCTACGAAGTGGAAACAAAAAAAAATGGTCCTTACGCAATTTAATTATAAAATCTAAAATTGCTGGAGGGGTGGAGGAATGAGTTTACATGAACTTGGTCGAAATGTCAGTGCCTCAGTGCCTCCCCCCACCCATGGCTTAGCGTGATGACGTCACCTATCGTCATTGGCCACAAGGAGTAGGGAAGGATTGTGTAGAGGGAGGGGTGAGGGTATTAAGGGAATGCTGATATGATATGCACCACTGCGTCGGCTGTAATATGAGACCGAATGCAAAAAGTGCTAACGGACGCCGAGTCAGCGATCTTTCCAAAAATTGCCAGTCCCCTTCAGCTTGTCTCATGTCCCTGCAGGTTAACTGCTAGTCATCATGTACTTCAATGACTTGATTATGTTTCCTACGTGATATTCAGTAGATATCATGTTCGTTGGATTAAACAGAGTATTCTCACATGGGAAACAGGTAAGTTATTCGGTTAAAAATAATTCATACAGGGCACCACTATAGAATGAAAGTAGATAACGGTAAAATTTTCATTTCACGAGCGCATACGTCAGAATATAAAAGTAATTCTCGTTACGTATTCTTCAAGTAATGAAGACATAAAGAGGTAACTTTCTTCCATCCTCTCTTGGTAACTCCTTCGTAGCATATCGGAAATTCGACATCGTTACTAAAAAGTTCGTAAACGCCAAAACGTAATGTCACAGCTGTCTGGCACTAAATATTTCACTGTTACCTGATTTACAGGAAGCCTTGCATGTACTGAAAAGATAAAACTGCCACTAACCTCTATCGAGCATTCTGTTTAAACAAAGATTCATTTAGTTGATAAATGGTTTCTGCTTTTCATAAGTGATTTTTACTTTTTTTTGCACAGTCAATCTATCACAAGTGCTAATAGTAGGTATCCTCTTGCCTAACTTGTCACAGGTAGAAACTGTGTCAGAACGAGGACATCAAATTAACATACTGAAGGTATTGGACAATTCATTAATGAGATTGTAGCGTACATTAATTTGATGCTCCTCTACAAAAATATCCTGCATTCTTTTCGTAGTCGAGTTTCAAGCAGCTATCTCTTAGACAAACTGTTATGTAATGAATAATAAGAACCCCTTGATTTAAATATGGTTATTTGATGTTCAGTTAGGCATGTGAGTGGCCAATGAAGTGTACGAAGCTTGTTATTGTGCTTTACTATCTTTTTCACTAGAGAACTGTTTCTTTTTCAGATCATATGCTCCTGTACAGTGCCCAGTCAAAGTCGAGAGATTACATGAAAACCCATGAATGTACCTGTGTTGTGGTAGCATCAGCAGTCACTAGGGCTTCATAATAAAATTAGGTATTATGTGGAAAAGGTGTACTGGATGGTGAACTTGCGTCGTCCTTATTACTTGCTCCTTCTGCATGCACTGCTGTATGCGTTGTCTGCTGGTTAAATTTTCAACTTTGATACGATCAGTCGAATAGGAATACAGTGAGTTTTCTATTGCAGTATATAGATCTCTGAGGAAAGTTGTTCCCTTTGTTCAAATGTTGTCGACAGAAAGCGACGCCGTCTATTGCATCTGTAACATAAGGGAGAGGACTTCATTTCCCCTACGCACCTGCCAAGAAACACCGATTGAAAAATTCACTAGAGGATAAAAGGAAAGAATGCAAAGAAAGGTAGCCTGCAGCCATCGCCTAACACATTTAGCGGGGAACGGGTTACGTGTTACTAGCGAATCAGCTTCCTTTCTTTTTTGTCGTCTTTGCTTTTTACACTTCTAGACACTGTCTTCTGAATTCACTACAGAATAACAGGCACTCAGTTATAAAACAGGCTAGGACGAGAGCTGCAGGTCCAAGCAATAACTAAGGAGAGTAAGAATAAACATTCAGGTTTCATTTAACACAAAAATAGCACTTATCAAATGACAAAGGCTACTTTTGATTGACGCAATTTTAACTGAGGTTGTAGGACCACCGTATCTCTGGTCTGCAATAACACAAGACAAGGGTTGTTTCCGCCTTATTTGATTAATGCAGTAGACACGTCTTAGGCATGAGTGTAAGTATGCCCTGAAACCACGAGAACGAGAAAAAAGTTGCAATATTTGTTTTCGTAAAGAACCATTAACCAACAAAAAAATTTTAACAGTTTAGTAATTTCAGTTAATTGATTTTTGTGCGATCCACTTACCTCGCTCCTACTCACTTCGACATTCCTTCGGTCATAGAAAGGAGTAACCGTATTTTGTTTTTCTCCAATGAACAAATTTCGGAAGACAAAATTCTGTATTTCGGTCTTCTCTATGCCATTTTCCGCTTCGGTGCCAGTATGGTCTCCGAGAGAGAATGTGGTTGGCCAAATTCTGCTTTTCAATTTTTGAATTCTTCCTGCACCGATCATCTTACTCTGGTTGCGGCTTCATTCAGTAATTGCTGCTCAATTAAGCTCACACTTTATTTAATCTGTGATGAAGCTGTTTAGCTCTGGTAGAAAGATTCTAGCAGTGTTATTGAACCACGGCTGTTCTCTCCTATGTCTCAAAGCCTTGTTCGGCACAATATGTTCATGAAGTTGTGCAGAGATCGGGATGCTGAATGAAGAGCGAATGTCAGGATTCTAGGATATGATTTGTGGACTATTACGGCAGGTTATTTATCATTGTGGTGTCACCGCCAGACACCACACTTGCTAGGTGGTAGCCTTTAAATCGGCCGCGGTCCTTTAGTATACGTCGGACACGCGTGTCGCCACTATCAGTGATTGTAGACCGAGCGCAGCCACACGGCAGGTCTAGAGAGACTTCCTAGTACTCGCCCCAATTGTACAACCAACTTTGCTAGCGATGTTTCACTGACAAAATACGCTCTCATTTGCCGAGACGATAGTTTAGCATAGCTTTCAGCTACGTCATTTGCTACGAACTAGCAAGGCGCCATTATCAGTTACTATTGATATTGTGAATCATGTACTGTCAAGACCGACGTTCATCGTTAATGGATTAAAGTTAAGTAATCCACCAGCTATGTCCGTCTTTCTAAATTCTAATTCCCTTGTCCTGTTCCAGACCTCACGCCAGCCTGCGTAAGCTAAAACGCGTGCATTTCGGCCTCCTCTAATAACACGGTGTTGGCTTTCCTGCCAACCACAACATTGGCGACGAGGCAAAACCGCGTTCTTTTCGATATTGACCTGATTTACTTGTGTAATGGTTTCGCCACAATCTCCAGATGTACTGTCCGAATTGTATCGCTTACAGAATCAGCAGACGCAGGCCTTACTGGATGCCCTTGGACAACTTGTCCAGGGTCAATGTGCGATGCAAAACGATGCGGCAGCAGCCGCTCCACCGCTAACGCGGCCACAATACGCAGTTGCACCAACATTTCAACCTTTTGATGCTGCACTGGAAAGGTGGACGAAGTGGTCACGCCAAATTGGATTCCATCTCGCCGCCTACAGAATTCACGGTAACGAGCGGCAGCCTTTTCTCCTTTCATCCGTCGGGGTACAAACGTATCGTGTGATAGTCAAATTATTTCCCCGACGCGACGTAGTAACTCTGTCCTACGACGAAATTGTCTCTGCATTAGATGCATATTTCAAAGAATCAGTCAATGTAGTTGCCAAACGGTATACCTTCTTTTGTACAAAACGTACTGCGGGTCAGACTAATCGGGAGTGGGTTGCGACCTTGCAAGGCCTTGCTAGGGATTGTGCGTTTGAGTGTCAATGTGTACTCCCTTATTCAGATACTATGGTACGTGATGCAAATGCACAGGACGTTTCTGATGTTCGTATAAGGGAACAGATTTTGAAACTAATCAATCTCTCCCTTCAACAAGTGATGGACATATTGGATCGGCACGAGACACTTGACTTTGCTCAGGAATCATTTGAAACTTCGTCACCCGTGTGTCAGGTTAACCAGCCCGTTGGGCGAGCTGCACGGAACAGTAAACAGTCCTCGCGCCCGGCCACGCCGCTATCGCCAGGCTCTCAGTCACGTGCGCCGCGCCGACAAGCAAATGCAGTGCTAAAATCATACTCGCGGCGCGCTACTACATATTCAAGTGAGAATTGTCAGTCACGCCCAGCTGTTTGCTTTTTCTGTAAAAAAAAATGAGATGTTCATAGTGTTAGCCAGAAAAAGCTCAGATAGGAAACTCACAACCATTCGAGGCCCTTTGCTTCACGCCGGATTCGAACCAAGGATACTAAGGCTCGCGAAACTTCGCCCATGGAAATTCATGTAGTTCATTCCACTCCGTCCAGTGCCACTCTCTCTAACAGTGACGGTGTTCGTCCCACAAATAGTGTGCGTCGACATCGCCGGAACTCCCGTCAAGTTGCAAGTGATTTTTTACCAGTGTCAGTTCTCATAGCACGAGACAGTCGCTATTGTCGGCAGCAGGACAATAAACTTTTTGTGGACTGGGACATTGACGGCAAAGTAGTACCACACCAGCTCGATACCGTGCCTGCAGTTTCACTGATCAATCAAGACACTTACAAACTGCTGGGCACACCTCCGTTGCGTGCCTCAAATGTTAAGTTAACTAGCTATTCAGGTCAAGATATGTCTGTGTTAGGACAGTGCAGCCTTCTTGCAACATACAAAGCACAAACAAAACTTGTGTCACTTTACGTCCTTCATTCTTCTTCTGCAGTGAACTTGTTTGGTTTCGATTTATTTGAGTTGTTTAACTTGTCTATAGTAAATCAGGTCCTATCAGTGAAGCAGACTGTGGCATCAGACAGTGCTTCTCGTCTATGTGAAGAATTTGTAGACATTTTTGCACCGGTCCTCGGTTGTGCTAAGAACTATAAAGCACATTTGTAGCTGAAAGTAAACGCGGAACCGAAATTTTTCAGAGTGCACAATGTTCCCCAAGCATTGCGTGATGAGGTCACAAAAATATTACAAGATTTGGAATCACAAGGTGTAATTGAACGTGTGCAGGCTTCTCTCTGGGCATAACCCTTAGCAATTTTGCCAAAACCTTCGGGAAAATTGAGACTTTGTGTGGACTTCAAGGCAACAGTGAATCCACAACTAGTGATTGCAACTTTTCCTTTACCCTGCCCGGAAGATCTTTTTGACAAAATGTGCCCGGGTAAATGTTTCTCGAAGTTGGACGTCGCAGATGCATACTTCCAAATACCAGTGGACGAAGAATCCCAGCGCGTTTTGGTGGTTAACACGCATCTTGGGTTGTATCAATTCAAACGACTACCATTCGGGTGTGCATCCGCCCCTTCATTATTTCAGCAATACCTACTAACTGTTTGTGCGTCGGTCCCTACTGCAGCAAATTATCTGGGCGATATTGTGATCTCCAGAAAGACGGAAGAAGAACATTTGGCCAATCTCAGAACATTATTTCAGGTCTTGCGACAAAATGGTTTTCGCTTGCGGAAGGACAAATGTGTGTTTTTTGCTCGTGATTTGCCATACGTGGGACATGTACTCAATGCCCAAGGCATACATCCCAGTCCCACGCACCTTCGCGCCCTACAAGACTTGCATCCGCTGCAGAATTTGAAGCAGCTACAGAGTGTGCTTGGAAAAATAAATTACTATAACAGATATGTGCCACATGCCTCTTCCTTTTCAGCTCCGCTTCTCGCTTACGCCGTAAAGGTGTTCTGTTCGTCTGGACGACGGATTGCGAACGCGCCTTTCGCCAGTTGATATCGGCGTTGCTTTCCTATACTTGCCTTACGCCACTCGATCCCCAGAAGCCCCTTTTGTTGATGGTGGATGCATCGGATTTTACGATCGGTGCTGTGCTTGCGCACAAAGATGGATCGCACGATCACCCTATTGCCTTTGCGTCCAAATTGCTCTCGTCAGTGAAAAGAAATTATTCACAGATGGAGAAAGAAGCATTTGCTCTCGTATTTGGTGTTACAAAGTTTCATGATTTTTTGTATGGTCGTCACTTTACCATAATCACAGACCACAAACTTTTGACATGGCTTTTTCATCCGACCAAGCCTGTACCTCCACGTACAGCGCAGAAATTCATTCGGTGGTCTATTTTCCTCTCGCAGTACCGCCACGATATCTTGTATCGGTCAACTGCTAAGCACAGAAACGCCGATGCGTTGTCCCGCTTGCCTGTTGCTGAGGATAGGGCATTCTATTCCTCCGAACTTGCTTGCATGTTCATTGATGCGGAAACCGATGACGTGGTCGAATCGTTTCCGATTGATTTTCGTCGTGTAGCTACAGCCACAGCTGCCGACCCTGTCCTTGCTACCGTTCTGCGTTTTGTTGCTACCCAATGGCCCTTGTCAGAGTCACGGATCGGGGATCCGTTGGTTCGCCGAATTTTTGCTCACCACGAGAGACTTTTTGTACGACGTGGTGTTTTGCTTTTTCTTTCTGATAATGATCAGTCCATGGTCGTGGTACCACGTTCGTTACAGTCCTCTGTCTTACAGCATCTCCACCAAGGACATAGGGGTATAGTGAGAACGAAACAATTTGCTCGTCAGCACTGTACTTGGTTCGGAATCGATGCCGCGATTACGAGTATGTGCTCTTCTTTCATGGTGTACATCGATTTCGCTGGTCCATTCTGGAATGCTCGATGGTTGGTTGTGGTAGGTTCATTCAGAAATTTCCCTTTTGTTGTCCGGATGTCTTCCACGACGTCATCTGCCACCATCCAAGCGTTATCTGCTATCTTTTGCATTGAAGGTCTTCCACAGACTATTATTTCCGACAATGGCCCACAATTCATGTCCACAGAATTTCAGTCATTCAGCAAGACCAATGGTATTCAACACCTGACGTCCGCGCCGTTTACGCCAAAGTCAAACGGTGCCACTGAACGATTGGTCAGGACTTTCAAATCACAGATGTTGGAGAGTCGCATTCTCGGGAGGACGCGTTATTGCTCTTTTTGTCCTAGTATAGCTCTCAGCCCCGAGATGGCCACTCGCCGGCTGAGTTGCTCCACGGTTGTCATCATCGAACCTTGATGTCTTTGCTACATCCGCCGCATCAGGTTCCTGTGCAGCGGCAGACACCTGCTTTTTCTCCAGGAGACGTTGTCTACTATGGTCACTATCGAGGTTCACGGCGTTGGCTCGAAGGGCGCATTCTTCGCTGCCTCGGCCGCGCTATGTATCTCGTGTTGGGGACCTCTGGTGAGTTGCGCCGGCATCTCAACCAGCTGCGCCCTTGTCGTCGCACGGGATCTGCCGCTCGCCGTCTGCTTTCAACGACGGTGCCGTCCGATCAGGGCCCTGGGGACCCATCTACTGGCTCGCCTCAGCCCCAGGTGTTACCGACGCTGCCTTCCATTTTGCCCCATGGCGAATCGCCGCCGCCGCAGCCGCCGCCTCCGCCGCCTCCGCCGCCTCCTGTTCTACCGCCGACGACGCCAGCAGTGGACGCGTCGGTGCAGCCGCCGGGCGCCTCCCTGGGTAACGCACCGCCGATCGCTTCCCGTGACCAGTTGTCCTCCGACAGGGATCTCTTGCCCGCTCCGGACCATATTTCGTCTTCGGCCGTCGGGTGCCCCGGCCCGATGGAGGTCGACCCTTCAGCCTCTCCTGTGTCTCTGCGGCCGCATACTCCGCATGTTGGCGTGCACCCTGGAGCAAGTTTTCAGGCGTTTCCTAGCTCCCCGCGGTCCGAATGGCAGGGTGCGGGTGGCACAGTCACGCCTGTTGTTAGGCTCCCCACCTTGTCGCATACGTCAACATGGGGTTCTCCCCACCGCGGGAGGAAGCTTTATGCTACAACCGAAGGCCGATTTTCGGGGGAGGAATGTGGTGTCACCGCCAGACACCACACTTGCTAGGTGGTAGCCTTTAAATCGGCCGCGGTCCGTTAGTATACGTCGGACCCGCGCGTCACCACTATCAGTGATTGCAGACCGAGCGCCGCCACACGGCAGGTCTAGAGAGACTTCCTAGTACTCGCCCCAGTTGTACAACCGACTTTGCTAGCGATGGTTCACTGACAAAATACGCTCTCATTTGCCGAGACGTTAGTTTCGCATAGCCTTCAGCTACGTCATTTGCTACGACCTAGCAAGGCACCATTATCAGTTACTATTGATATTGTGAATCATGTACGGTCAAGACCGACGTTCATCATTAATGGATTACAGTTAAGTATTCCACCAGCTACATCTGTTTTTTATAAATTCTAATTTCCTTGTCCTGTTCCAGACCTCACGCCAGCCTGCGTGAGCTAAAACGCGTGCATTTCGGCCTCCTCTAGTAACACGGTGTTGGCTCTCCTGCCAACCACAACAATCATTGGCCTGGTGGAGAGATTCCTATAACCCAAAACCCCCATGTGCAAAAGGGACACATCACTTGTCCGAATAACTGTTTCCTTAGTGCAGTGCATGACCGATATTTCTAGGGGCCCCTAAACTTCTTCCTCTCGATAGCAGTGGTCGAGAATCCGTATCCGAATTAGTCACAGAATTCTTTGAGCCTCTAGCTAAGAACTCCAACGATGCTCCAAACCCGACGAATGCGGTTAATTAGAAGTAACGCTGTAAACAATGAGTTGTGCTTTGAATCCGCATACTCTGCTAGCGGACTTCACGTATTCAACCAGACCTCTAAGCAAAGTGACGACGATTTCAGAAGCCAGGAGGCAAACATCATTCCTGCCGCAATGAGCTACGATTTGCAGCCGGTTGCACTCAGTGCATTCAGCAGTCGGACGAAACTACTCTTCACATACCGATTGAAAACTGGCATTTTTTCCCTTCATGTTTACTGTTTTGTAGGCCAGCCAATTTACCCAACTAACGTAGGATCTCCAAATTACCATCGTCATACCAATCATCTGCACTTGTCTGGAGTTTGCAGAGGTATCAGCGACTGAGCTACAGACGAGGCATCAAGTGCTGGCTCAGATGCACAATCTAAGGAAAAAAACAAAAAAAGGTGTACCGCGAAGGAATTGTCAGAATGGGACGGAAATCAGTAGCTGTGATATACATGTATAGGCAAATAATGGATTACAATTTTAGAATAATCGCATGACTTATTCAAGAGAGAGAGCTTCACAAACTGAGCAAATCAATAACGCGTTGGTCCACCTCCGGCCCTTATGCCTTATTCGGCTCAGCATTGATTGACAGAGTTGTTGGATGTCCGCTAGAGGGATATCGTGCCTATTTCTGTCCAACTGGCAGCTTCGAACGTCAAAATCCCGAGCTGGTATGAAGGTTCTGCCCATAATGCTGCCAAAGTTCTCAACTGGGGTTAGATCCAGCGACCTTGCTGACCCAGGTAGGGCTTGGCAAGCACGAAGATAAACAGTAGAAATTCTTGGCGTGTGCAGCCGGGTATTATTTTGCTGAAATGTAAAACCACGATCACTTGCTGTGAAGTGCAACAAAACGGGGCATAGACTGTCGTCGAAGTACCGCTGTACTGTAAAGGTAGCGTGGATGACAGCCAAAGGGGTATTACTATGAAATGGTAAGGTACCCGAAACCATCACTCCTGCCTGTCGGGCAGTAAGGTGGGCGACAGGCAGGTTGGTATCCTACCGCTGTCTGGGGCATCTCCAGACACATCTTTGCTGGTCATTGGGATTCAGTTGGAAGCGGAAATCATCACTGATGACAGTTCTATTGCAGTCAACTAGATTCCATGCCAAATGTGGCCGTCACTACTGTAAAAGTAGTAGTTGATGCAGAGGTGTCAATGGTAGGCGGTGCAAGGGACGCCGTGAGCTCAGCCTCTTTCTGTGAGCTACCTATTAATGGTCCTTGCTGTCAATGAAACACCAGTTGCTCGTCGGATCAATGACAATTATGAATCCGTGGCTTTGGGTGCCTCTCTGACGATTGATCGGTCTTCACGTCATTTTCTCTCTCAAGGTGACTGCTTTCTTCTTGACCATGTGTTCGGGCATGGTTCACACATTCCTACCAACATCGTCGAATAGCGGCTTCGCTCCTATTCAAATGTTGAGCGATTCGCCGATTACTCCAACCGGCTTACACGTCCTCTAAAATGCCGACATCTGCAATTATTGTTCACGCACCCGTCTGCGAGGCCCTGCTACTGTGCAACTCAATACACGGAATGAAATTTAGAAAGACTTTTTGCTCTGGTATCAACATGTCCCTAGTTTGCTCTCCTTGTCAGTTGCGCAGTGAAATTGTGGTGCAGTGCCGCATATTTCAAAGTTTAGAGTTATGGATATTTGTCGATACCTGTATGAATATAAATTTGTGACATATTTGCACAACTCCTTCGTGCTACATCGTTTTTTATATGTTAGAGTGTATTATTAACACTGGGCAGCAACTCGTTCCCGTTGCTCAAACGTAAAGGTGTAGCCTTGCTACCATTTTCCACATTTGCTTTCCGCCCAGAGGTATGAGTTATCTCTGTTCCCCACCACTCACCTGCGAATGAGGACAGAGCAGTCAGACGTTACCCCGGAAAGAAAAAGTATCCACTGGATTGCAGCGATACCAGAGGTGCCACGCCATTTATCACACATGCTTCAGTGTCGGTAAAACTTGCGGTCTGAAGCCTGTGAACTATATCCAACGCAACCTATAGCATATACCAACAGAGGCAAGTTCCATTTCGTACGATGTGGATTTGAGTAAAACACGAAAAAATCAGGTAATGAATGGAGTCAGAAACAAACCAACTGACTTTGTAGCTACAAACAGACCGGACCTTCTCGACAGTGTCAGTATAGAGGCGGTGAATAGTGATCATGATGTTAGTATAGCAACTGCGGTTGCAAAAATTAATAATTCACTCAAGAAAGCTGGGAGAGCGTTTGGGCTAGAAAGAGTAGATAAGCAGGTGTTAGCATCTTACATAGACAGTGCAATGACATCATTTAGTTCCAGTAAGATGGACGTAGAGGACTTGTGGGTAAATTTTAAACAGAATGCAATTCGTGGTCTGGAGAACGATGTGCCTAGTAAATGTATTAAAGACAGAAAAGGCCCACCATGTATTAACAACGAAATTCGAAAAATGCTTAGGAAGCAAAGGCTGTTGCACTCTCGGTTCAAAAGAGAACGTGCCAATGACGAGAGGCAAAGTTTAGTAGAAATTTGTGCGTCTGTGAGAAGATTTATGCGCAAAGCGTACAATAACCACAACCATCATACCTTAGCGCAAGTTCTGACGGAGAACCCGAGAAAATTCTGGTCCTACGAGAAACGGCTAGAAACGGCCTTGACGCAGTGAATTCACTGGTTCCCATCAGAACAAAGAAGTTAAGCAGTCTCGAACGTGGTCGGCACTTGCACGAGTGACCATCTGTGCCGCCATGCGCATTTGATATTTTTCTGGGTGCACTCGGCTTCGTTATGTCAATTGAGGAGCTATTTGAACGAATAGTGTATATCTGGTTGATGAATACATGTTGCTCCCCATGTCAAAAGCCCGTGGCACCGAGGCAAAGTGTAACCAAAACTACCGTGGCGGGGTGGTTGAAGTAGCTACTGTACCACATCTATCTCCATATCTTCGTCTGTCGGATGAGGAGTGACGTCCTTCTCCAGTAGAGCTCCATCCTTCTACTAGAGCGAACACCAGTAGCATAGCCAACACCATTGGCAGTATAAGCAGCCTATCTGTTGTACACAATTTCTATACATCGCTTAGCTTCTGCTATCCTGACTTATCAAATGAACAGTAGCTGATTATTTTGCTACTTCTAATAGAGCTATTTGCTTTTGTTGTAAGATTTAGCGTATTTTACGGTCGTTCGTGTTGAGTGAGTATGTTGCACTCTCGGTTCAAAAGAGAACGTGCCAATGACGACAGGCAAAGTTTAGTACAGTTGTAGTGTAGTACACAGTTAGTATGTGTTACTTGCTTTATTTGTATTTTTGGTGATCTTATTCATAGCGTATACTGTACGATATGGATAGGAACTGTGTTTCTTACGAGTGGACACAAGGAGAATTGGATGCTGTCCGTACACAGCTGGAACCTGCGTTGGCCACAGTCAACAGGCTTTTGGCTACATCTCAAAGCAGTGACGATGTTGGAGCGCCAAGACCTGCAACATCTCTACTGCCATTGTAATAACCATGTGATCTGGTTGGTGCTACATTTTCCCATACACAACATATGATCGGTCCATCATCACTTAATGGTGAGTGACAGACAGTGGTGGGTTCGCGCATCGCTGAACTCAACGAGGAGAAGGGAATGGGCTGCATTGCTATCTCTTTATCCCTTAGTAGCAGGTAAGAGCTGCTACCCGATGTTGATAGTACTGTGTCAGCACAGTATACTTCTCCTCTTGGGCCAGTGATCGATTTTCCTGCCCAGTCCAAGCAAGTGCAGAGGACGGATATGTTAGTCATTGGGAGCTCCAACGTGAGTCAGGTAATGGAGCCGCTCTGTAAAATAGCAGGCAGGGTAGGAAAGAATGCCTGTGTGCAATGTCTGTAGGAGCGTATCGTCCAAAACATGGAAGAGGCCCTGACGGCGGCTATAGAGTGCACTGGGTTCAAACGGCTACAAATAGTGGCACATGTAAGCACGGGTGACGCCTGACACATGGGTTCTGGGGCCATCCTCAGTTCCTTTCGACGGATGGCTGATTTTGTAAAAGCAACTGGTATTGCACGTGGGGTCCAAGCTAAGCTGACTACTTGTAGCATTACACCCGGGGTCGATTGCGTTCCTCTGGTTTGGAGCAGAATGTAAGATCTAATCCAGAGGCTCAGATGATTCTGCGATGGTATCGGATGCCAATTTCTCGACCTCTGCTATCGGGTAGATGGTTGCAGGGTTCTCCTTAATAAGTCAGGCACACACTACACGCAGGAAGCGGCTGCCTGGGATCAGAAACAATCTACGTGCGTCAGAGAATGCTCGTCTCCGCAAATCGCATGTAGGGGAACTCGGGGCGGAACGGGATACTTAATGTACAACGATTTGTATAAAATAAGGGAACACAAGGAAACACTTCTTAAAGTTATAAAAAAGCAACTTGTAGTGTAACCTAATGTACTTTATTTTAAAATTACTTAAATCAATACATTTTGCATTTTTTACCATTTTTCAAAGAAAGTCTTGCATATTTCCCGTTCCACCGCACCCACGGGGCAGAATGAGATATGGTTATTTTTTGTTAAATTATTGCATAAACGTTGAATTTGAATTACGAATATCGTATTAAACTATGACAAAATGTTGTATAAAAGGCAATTCAGACTAAGGAATGTGTAATTTAAACAGTTAAAAAGTCATTCTTCAAAATAGGATAATATTTTAATGTCATTCGGAAAAATGTACAATGCTTAATAACCACCAAACCACTAACTACTAGTCCTTTCAGCAGTAGTTACAAATCAGTATTTTCTTTTCATTTTCACTGTGTATGCCAGAACATGAATTGTATGCCCACTTGAAACACCAGTGGCATGCGACCCAGCTCTCATTAGAAACAGAATAGGAGTCCCCACATTAGAGACACTCAGCATCCTCTATGATTCTCTCTTCTCCATCTCCTTCTTCCTTTTATTTTTCTTAAGGTCTTGGATGTCCTCTGTTTTGGTTTTCTTGGGTGTACGTCTCTGTCCTGACGGTGTTCATGTTTGTCCATCTGCACAGTTTGTAGTCGGACTTTCGCAGTTTTCGAACTGATATCTGTTGGCGCTGATGTTAGGTAGTCTGCGTCTGAAAACACATTCAGGCTATATTCCAGTTCTCTTAAAGCCATTTATAGCTGTCGGCATCGTTGCAGCACGTCAAACGCGGCCGCAAATAGCAATGACATTTGGAAAAGAGTGACAACTTTTCCTGGATGGCTCCGTAGCCATTTTTTTATCTGTTCAATGTAATAACAACTCGGGGGCTTGAAAAACGTTACGTCCAGGGGTTATAATTTATGTGAAGTGTGTGGCGGTGAACAAAGACGGACTACACCATTGTACCTAGCCATATCAAGTAGCTCCAGGTTCTTAGTGTGAGTTGAATGCCCATGAACAATTAGAAGACAGGTGATTCTTTCGTGGCCTTAGAAAATGCCACCAACTTTCTAAACCATACTAGAAATAATTCGCTAGAGATCCACTCTGAGGGGTGATCTTCAGACCAGCATCCTGGAGGAAATCCAAGCTCAAATTCTTGTTTCTTCTTCTTCCTCGAAAAGATAAGCATGGGCGGCATGTATAACCCAGATGCAAACATGCAGATGACTGCTGTAACGGTTTCTCCATGTTCTGAAGATGTTACCTCTCCTACTTGCCTTATTCCCTGAAGTGTTATTATTTTCGACTGACCTTTAGGATTAACTGTCAAGCCACTTTGATCACAGATGAATATTTTGTCAGCAGTCAGCTTGTACTTATCAATAACATTATTCAGAAGTGAGTTAAACTGTGAAACTGCTACTTTCTTGAATCCCATTGCTCGAGCACCAGAAGTATTTTATGGTTTGCGAATAGACAGTGTAGGATGCCTCGTAATAAATCCTTTCACACAGTCTTGTCCAGCTACACAAGTTTGTTTATCAAATCCGCGTGGTAAGCCATTTCTTTTGGCTAGTTGATAGGCTAGTGATTTGAGATCTTTCATTGTTAGACCAAAAAGTCTGCTTTCCATTGACTTGATATATGTTACCAGCTCATGTTCTTGTTCTGCAGTGAACACCTGTTTATATTTCCCATCTGATTTGTCAATTATGTTGTCATGATTATTCGTATCTTTACACACACGTCTTTCCAATGTTGATTTCGGTAAGTTGAACAGCTTAGATGCTTTTTAAAATCCCATTTGGTAAGATGAAATGGCTGAAACTCTCATTTACATCGCTTTTACGTCCCATTACTGTCTATCAGTCTTTTTCGTGTACGTTCGCACCATCTGGAACAGCAAGGGGGGAAGAAAAAAGAATATAGTTTGCTTTCTACTTGCATCAAAATGTGACAGGGCAGAACGGGACACTATCCCATTCTTCCCCATCCCGTTCTGCCCCAAGAGCACTTTTGAGGTTAACAACTTTTATGGAGTGTAATAACTAACGTATTTAAACGCATTAAATAACTTAAGTATAACAAATGTCAAGCACTTTAAGGGAATGTGTCATTTTAGGGTATACAATTAACAATTAACAATTAACAGCTTACCTGGCGTTGAATTTCACCAAACGTTAGAACAACGCAGACGGTAACGTGACGGACAACAATTCACTTAGATCTCGCACTTAGAACTAAATCAAAATGACTGTCCTTACTTCCCTTCCATTCAGAGGAATAGTTAAATGCCCATACAACAGGTTGCAGCACTGTCCAGTCTAGAAAAGAACCATTTCCCATTGTGCCCCGCTATCCCGTTCTGCCCCGAGTTCCCCTACAGAAAAGGTTAATAAGATATTACACATCTGCATAAGCGTCCAAGGAAAGGTCCTATTATTAATATCGCTTATTTAAAGTTATACGTAATGTCGAGATAGTTTCAGGAACAGAAAGTTGGTGGAAACAGGAAGTGTATAGCAATAAATACTAAGATTGGAATATTTATCGCAAGAATAGGCTAGCCAGTGATGGCGGGGTATTTATTGTAGTAAAGAATTCAGTAATATCTATCGAGTTTATCTCGGATTCCGTTAGTTAGGCGAAGTTAAACATTAAAGTTCGGCCCAAATGGTAGTCAGACCTTTTTATAGACCATCAGTGTGTGGTGATGTAGCGGTAGTACTATTCAGAGTGATATTGCTGATTATACTTAATAACTTTGTTGACCATACCGTTGTAATAGGGGATGACTTCAACTTGCCAGGTATAGATTGGGAGAGTCATGTTATCAAAACATGTGGCAGAGACAGGGATTCGTGTGGCATTATTCTGAATGCCTTGTCCGAAAATTACTTCAAGCAGGTAATTAGTGAACAAACTCGAGAAGAAAACGTTATAATCTTCCTAGCTACCCACAAACCTGAACTTATTTAATCATTAAACTTGGAGGAAGGTATCAGTGATCATAACGGTGTCTTAGCACCTATGACTATGGGTATTGCTAGGGATGTTAAGAAAGTTGGGAATAGACTTTTGGTTAGCAAGAATGACAGGATGAAAATTGAGTAGTCAACAACAAATATTCAGTGCTGAGAACAAAGATGTTGAGCACAAATGGGAAAAATTCAAAGGCGTGCAAGGTCTTTAGGAATGGGAATGGCCGACCGTCTCACACATTCAAGAGAAGTCAGAACCTATCTGAGAAACAAAAGATGAACGAAACGAAAATGAGCGTAAGGAGGTCAATGACAGAAGTGTTCAATGACTCTGAAAGTAAAATTTAGTCAACAGATATGACTGAACACCCTAAGATGTTTTGGCCCTAAGTAAACCCAAAAGCTGGTCAAAATCATCTATTCATTCTCTCAGAGATCATAGTGGCTCCGAAACGGAAGATAATAGAGAGAAGGCGAAATACTGAACTCGGTCTTTTGAAACTGTTTCACCACCGAAAATCGTAATACGGTCCCTGCTTCCAATCACCGTACGAATGTCGAAATGGCAGATATTGACATAACCGATGGTGGAATAGAAAAGCAACTATTGTCGCTTAGTAGTGGGTAGGTATCAGGACCCTAAGACTCTACAAAGATTATGGGAAAGATCTTGCTCCCCTTCCAGCAGCTGTTTATCGTAGATCGTTGGACCAAAGAAGGATAACTAGCGACCGGAAAAAGTGAGTTATTCTCGGTTTCAGGAAGGGTCATAGGTCATATAAACATAATTATACGCCCATATCGTCGATGTCAGTCTGTTATAGAACTATGGAACATGTTTTGTGCTCAAGAATTATGACGTGTTTGGAGAACGAAAATCCCTATAAAAATCAACATGAATTCCACAGAGGTATCACGAAACTCAGTTCTCTCAGTTCTTCCATGAGATTCAAGGCGCTGTAAACAAAGGCGCTCAGGTTGATGCCGTGTACATTGACTTCAGGAAGGCATTTAACACCGTCCCGCACTGCCTTCTAGGGAAAAACATACGAGTTTACCTTGTATTGGACCAGATTTGCGACTGGATTCAACACTTCTTTGCCGACAGAGCTCAGTACATCACTCTTAATGAAGCGAAATCGACAAATGCAAGTGTAATTTCCATAGTACTCCAAGGAAGTGAGCTAGGATCCATACTGTTTACAATATACATATAAATAATCTAGCAGAAAGGGTCGGAAGCTCTTCACAGACGATACTGATATCTGTATGAAAGCCAGAAGGCGGTATCGATTTTGCAAAATGACTTAAAGAGCATTGATCAATGGTGCAGTCTCTGGCAGTTGACCCTCAATGTAAATAAATGTAACGTATTGTACATACATAGGAAGAGAAATCCATTACTATATAACTACACTATTGATGACAAATTGGTGGAAACAGTAGAGACCGTAAGAGATCAAGGAGTAACTGTAGAGAGCGACCAAAAGTGTAATGGTCACAGAAAACAAATAATAGGAAAAGCATACGCCAGACTGAGATTCCTTGGAAGAGTCTTAGGAAATGTAACTCACCCACGAACGAAGTGGCTTACAAGGTGCTGATTCGACCTCTTCTTGAGTATTTTTCATCAATCTGGCACCCTTACCAGGTAGGACTGATGGAAGAGATAGAGAAGGTTCAACGAAGGGCGGCGCATTTCGTCAAGTGATCGTTTATCGGGAACGAAGGCATTACAGAGACGCTCAAAAAACTCCATTGGCAGACGCTACAAGAGAAACATTGCGGGTCACGGAGAGGTTTACTATTGAAATTTCGAGCGAGCGTTTTCGGAGACGAGTCGGACAACATATTACATCCCCCCTCACACATCTCGCGAAATGACTTCGACGGAAAAAAATCGAGAAATTAGAGCTAATACAGAGGCTTACCGACAATCATTCTCACCACGTGCCATTCACAAGTGGAGTAGGGATGGTGGAATGTGTTATTGGTTTCATAAGTACCCTCCACCACATACCGGTGGATGGATCGCGGATTACTGATGCAGATGTAGATGTAGATGTGGGCATCGTCGGTTGGCTTCAGCTGGGCCCTGTTGCTTGTAGCAAAGTCTTGGACAGCGGCCGGCTGCAACTGCCGGTTGTCAAGACGGCTGATTGCATTGCAGTCATGTAGGCCTTAAAAGAAAACGGCCTAGAAGTTCTGTTTATCTGTACATGCACACGTACGGCTACATTTGGTTTCGGTGACGCATTGTGACACGTTTATCAGTTTGAACTCTGTACCTGGTCTCTGACTTTTTATTTAAATAGGAGAGAGGGCTTCGCTGTTACCCACACTCGGTCTGTGGATGCACGACTCGATTTGGAATATACGTTTAAATATGGTGCGGTTTACCATGTTATTTTTAGCTGCAGATACCAGTATAGTATTATGTGGAGTGGCACTGTACTGAAAAAGATAAAAAAATAACAATGAATTTTACTAACTGTACCGCTGTACGAGATCTCTCATATGTGCCTGAATGTCTCTACAAATTTTGCAGCAAGTGCGTTTGCTTCAGGATGAAATGACGCAGTTTTGAAATTTGAAATGCCATTTTCTCACGGGAAAGTTTGAACTCCGGTGATGAAAACTGAGTGCATAGCATGTCTCAACTCTTGACTCATGAAAATCCTTGACAGGCTTCGATACTTTTCGTAGAGGTTATCAATGGCATTTGTATCACAAACGGAAATTCTGAAAGTGCATAAATGACAATCCACCAGTAGCTTCCTAAAAATGATCCAGCACTGTCGACGAACTGAATTTGGTTTCCATGGATCATTTGACATAAGCTCTGCAATCAAATTTGAATTCAATGGGAAGTTTTCCACATTGTCTTGATTGATTAAATATAAATCAAAACCTACATTAGCATAAGAGTCAAGAATTCTGTCCTGTCCTGTCGCAGTAGTAGTAGCAAATCAACATTACCTTTCTGAACTGTCAATCTGATAACTCAGTCATTGTTATTGTTAGTTAAAAGATATGTCCAACGTTGCAGGCGTTCAGCTATTCTGAAAGGAATAGTACTATTTGGTCTAAATGTAGGCACCAGTGCCATTAGTAAAAGGAATATATGGCCGTAAATGTTTTCATAAATCTTTTCAACAGCAAAGATGATAGCAAGAGATCCCTTTTCTGTATGACTGTCATTCCACTGAGCAACTCCCAGTGTTTAGGGCAGGAACGCGATCGACCATGTTGTCTATTTGACAAGACTGGGTCGATATCCTATTCAGAAGCATCTTCTGCAATAGTTAACACTTTACTTGTATCGTATGTAGTGAGCCATATAGCAGCTAATTGTCTTTATTTTAAGTTTTAAAATGCACATTAGCATTCATTGTTCCATATTAATTTTGTTCCTTTCGGTAACAAATTGTCAAGTGGTTCACTTACAGATGCTACATGTGAAAAGAACCCTCTGTAGTAATTGATTTTTCCTAGTGCAGCAGGTAATTGCTTGAGATCTTTGAGAGACGGAGGATTTTAAAATTACTTTTATGTAATAAAATTATAAACAGCCGACCAGTTGCAATGGATAAAGAGATTCTTTACCTAGGTTTCGACAAATATAAATTTGTCTTCATCAGAAGGTAACCTAAGGACAATGAATATCATAGCTTCCATTAAAAAAGTATGAAACTTATAAGCCAAGAATAAATTTTAATATAAATTAGAGAACTTTTGTTTTACAGAAGTATGATAACGACGACTGGTACTTACAATTTTACATTAGTAAGGACTGATGCACCATCGCGTTTTTACAATTGTCGGCATAGTTCCATGTGTCAAAAATAAAATTATAGCCCTAGAATTACGGTTTCTCACGTTAATATAAAATAGCTCATGGATCTTGCAGAGGTCACAACCGACTGAGTGTAATCGGGGAGCGTAGTTGCTCTAAAAACAGGGCAGGAGGCGCTCATGGCAAGAAACATGTGCCAATTGGCGTACAAAGGCAACGTGTAAATTATTAGTATTAATGATGTCCTTAGGTAGAGTAACAATTAAAAAAGAAAGAAAAGGAAGGAAATTAACACTCCCGTTATAACAGTATGGGAGCATTGGTACAAATAATATAGTTATACATAAAAAAGGCAGGTGGCGCTTACGCAGAGAAACTTACGCCCAGTGGCATATACAGCCAAAATATAAAAATTACATTACTATATTAGTGAAGCCCACAAACGGTATATGTGTCAGAACTTTAAAATTGACAAAAATGGTTCTTGTCAAGAAAGAATTATGAACACTGGTACACGATCCTTTTAGTACACATTCACAGGAAAAACTAAATTTTTAGAGCCAGGCAAAATCAGATAAGGGCCGAAGTAGTAGCAAACATACATCGTGACAAAACCACCATTACATAAGTGGTAGTGGGCTTAAAGCACTGAAGGTGCATCAAAGCTTCCTGAGGAAATAAACAACTAAGGTTACCAGCATTAATGTTATACCGTAATCAGTACAGGTTTAAAGGCATTAGAGGAGATTTTTCTTTAGTATTCTTTATCATTAAATATATTTGCGAACAAAAATTTTACGCATAATACTATACTGTTCTTCTTGCTTCCTGTCGGTTTTGCAGAAAATAGGTTCAAAATGGATCAAATGGCTCTGAGTACTATGGGACTCATCAGTCTGAGGTCATCAGTCCCCTAGAACTTAGAACTACTTAAACCTAACTAACCTAAGGACATCACTCACATCCATACCCGAGGCAAGATTCAAACCTGCGACCGTAGCGGTCGCGCGGTTCCAGTCTGACAGAAAATAGGAAAGTTGTTTCTACGGACTGCTGGCTGTTGATTAGAATATTAAAATCTGAATCGTCAGGAGTTGTGTAGTCCTATCCATTCATGGAAAATACTGCCAGGTCCGCATCTGAAATGAATGCAGAAAAGGAGAAGGCTTCAACTGGTGAAGTAGCATATTTCACATAGCATACTTCACATAGCAACCTCTGTCCACGTCCCTTAGCGTAAGGCGCTAGGCATCGTTGAACACCGTCGCGCGCCTCCAAGAGAATAGGCACACAATATGCCATCCGTGCCGTCATGGTACCGGGTCTGTAGGGCAACTATTTCAATGTATTTGTGGTATGAAGGTAAAATAGACGTCGGATTGAAGTTTTATGATCTTTATTTGCCAACGCTGTAGTTGACATAGTTGAGGATATTCCAGACGGGACAACAATACGAATTATAATGTTCTTGCTTTGGGCTGTGCAAATACCTGTTAGATAGCCGTTGCACAGCGGGCAGCAGTTGTGCAAATTGTGACGTCTTGTTCGCCCTGCGTCACTTTGTTATCCAATGGGGACACTCTTGTGTTTGTTCCTATGTGGCGCTGACAGGAAATGGAGCTCTATTCTTCGGGGGAAAGGGCAAATATGCACTGCGCTCACGGTGTAGAGGATGGAAATGCTCACGTTGCCCAAAGTTTGAACGATCGACGGTTTCCGAATCGTCGAGTGCCAGATCCACGTACATTTACTGCCATCCACAGGCCCCTAAGAGAGACAGGTTCTCTTGGGGCATGGTCGCTTTGGGTAGCCGTACCGTCCGAGGCGCCTTGTCACGGTCCGTGCAGCTCCCCTCGTCGGAGATTCCAGTCCTCCCTTGGCCATGGGTGTGTGTGTTGTCCATAGCGTAAGTTAGATTAAGTAGTGTGTAGGCTTAGGGGCGATGACCTCAGCAGTTGGATCCCATAAGGCCTTACCACAAATTTTCAAATTTTCACTTGGGGCATGTTCTCGTAATGCCACATTTGCATTTATGGCCTACTTTGAAACCTAGTGTATTAATTTTATGCTACAGATACGAAGGCCTGACGGACGTGATCGTCAACGCACTGTGCGGCAACGGGGCTTGAAGAGGAGGCGTTAGCGAAGATGATTTGCACACCTACAGTCTTCAGAACTTTCACACACTTGACTCAGACGATTCTCCAAGTCGAATTGAATTCTGCAAGTGGGTTTTTGCAAATGTGCGCCACTCAACCAAACTTTCCAAACCGTATACGTTTTACGGATGAGGCATCCTTTACAGGAGAGAGTATTTTCAACAGCCTCGATCAACATGTATGGACACGGGGAAAATCCGCACGCCACCTTTGTCCGTGTTCACCAAGGTCTCTTCCCTGTCAACGTTTGGGCCGGCTCGGTAGGCGATAATCTGGTCAGTCCGTACGTTTTCCCCCGACGACTGAACGCAAACATATACTTAATAATTTTACGAGAAACTCTTATCAGCGTTTTAGGACCATGTTCCACTCAACGTGTGACACCGAATGTGGTACCAACACAATGGTATATCTGGGCGCTTCGCACATGCAGTGCGAGTGCATTTGGATTAAAGCCTTTAGTGAGAACTGCATAGGGTGTGCTGGGCTGGTGGCATGGACTTCTCGATCCCCTGACTTACTGCCCATTGATTTTTTCTCCTGAGTCACCGGAAATCTGTTATCTATTCAACACCCACGGTGGTCGATGAAGAACTAATAGCGCTCATTATAGCAGCCCCAGATGCAATTTCAACTTTGTCAGGAGTGTGAAAGAGTGCGACAGTCACTGCAGCGTCGTTACACTACGTGCATTCAAAGTGGAGGGCATAACTTCTAGCACTTTTTGTGACTTTTTTCAAATAAAAGTTATAAAACTTCACTACGACTTCTCATTGACTTTGATGGCACGAATACATTGCAAACTTTGCCCTGCAGACCTGCTACCATGACGGCTGTGTTGGCTTGTTGTGTGTTTACCTTCCTGGCAGCGTGGGATGCTGTTGAACTACTCTTATCATCGAATGCTAAGGAATGCGAACATAGGTTGCCATGTTAAATATGCTTCTTATGGCCCACTCTACTAGCCCTTTAATTTTCTACATTTACTTCAGATAAACTCTGTATACACAGGGTTGTCCATTGATCGTGACCGGGCCAAATATCTCACGAAATGAGCGTCAGATGAAAAAACTACAAAGAACGAAACTTGTCTAGCTTGAAGGGGGAAACCAGATCGCGCTATGGTTGGCCCGCTAGATGGGGCTGCCATAGGTCAAACCGATATCAACTGCGTTTTTAAAAATGGAAATCCCCATTTTTTTATTACATATTCGTGTAGTAGGTAAAGAAATATGTTTTAGTTGGACCACTTTTTTCGCTTTGTGATAGATGGCGCTGTAATAGTCACAAACATATGGCTCACAATTTTAGATGAACAGTTGGTAACAGGTAGGTTTTTTAAATTAAAATGCAGAACGCAGGTACGTTTGAACATTTTATTTCGGTTGTTCCAATGTGATGCATGTACCTTTGTGAACTTACCATTTCTTAGAACGCATGCTGCTACAGCGTGCGTACCTGTTAATACCACATTAATGCAATAAATGCTCAAAATGATATCCGTTAACCTCAATGCATTTGGCAATACGTGTAACGACATTCCTCGCAACAACGAGTAGTTCGCCTTCCGTAATGTTCGCACATGCATTGATAGTACGCTGACGCATGTTGTCAGGCGTTGTCGGTGCATCACAACAGCAAATATCTTTCAACTTTCTCCACAGAAAGAAATCCGGGGACGTCAGATCCGGTGAACGTGCGGGTGCTTCGACGACCAAGCCACCTGTCATGAAAAATGATATTCAGTACCGCTTCAACCGCACGCGAGCTATGTGCCGGACATCCATCATGATGGTAGTACATTGCCATTCTGTCATGCAGTGAAACATCTTGTAGTAACAGCGGTAGAACATTACGTAGGAAATCAGCATACATTGCAGCATTTAGATTGCCATCGACAAAATGTGGCATCCGGACGTGTTGGCCGTGCGGTTCTAGGCGCTACAGTCTGGAACCGCAGGTTCGAATCCTGCCTTGGGCATGGACGTGTGTGATGTCCTTAGGTTAGTTAGGTTTAAGTAGTTCTAAGTTCTAGGGGACTGATGACCTCAGCTGTTAAGTCCCATAGTGCTCAGAGCCATTTTTGATAAAATTAGGGTCAATTATCCCTCCTCCCATAATGCCATACATTAACCCGCCAAGGTCGCTGATGTTCCACTTGTCGCAGCCATCGTGGATTTTCCGTTGCCCAATAGTGCATATTATGCCGGTTTACGATACCGCTGTTGGTGAATGACGCTTCGTCGCTAAATAGAACGCGTGCAAAAAATCTGTCATCGTCCGGTATTTTCTTTTGTGCCCAGTGGCAGAACTGTACACGACGTTCAAAGTCGTCGCCATGCAATTCCTGGTGCACAGAATATGGTACGGGTGCAATAGATGTTGATGTAGCATTCTCATCACCGACGTTTTTGTGATTCCCGATTCTCGCGCAATTTGTCTGCTACTGATGTGCGCATTTACCGCGATAGCAGATAAAACACCTACTTAGGCATCATCATTTGTTGCAGGTCGTGGTTGACGTTTTACATGTGGCTGAACACTTCCTGTTTCCCTAAATAACTTAACTATTCGGCGAACTCTCCGGGCACTTTGATGATGTCGTCCAGGATACCGAGCAGCATACATAACACACGCCCGTTGGGCATTTTGATCACAGCAGCCATACATCAACACGATATCGACCTTTTCCGCAATTGGTAAACGGTCCATTTTAAAACTGGTAATGTATCACGAAGGAAATACCGTCCGCACTGGCGGAATGTTACGTGATACCACGTACTTACACGTTTGTGGCTATTACAGCGCCATCTATCACGAAGCGAAAAAAGCGGTCTAACTAAAAAATTCATATTTTTTTGCGTACTACACGAATATGTAATAAAAAGTTGGGGTTCCTATTTTAAAAAACGCAGTTGATATCCGTTTGAACTATGGTAATGTCATCTAGCGTGCCAACCATAACGCCATCTGGTTTCCCCCTTCAAGCCAGACGAGTTTCGTTCTTTGTAGCTTTTTCGTTTGATGCTTATTTCTTGAGATATTTGGCCCTATCACTCTCAATAGACCACCCTGTATATACATATATCATGGTTCTAAACTCTCTGACAAAAACTATCTGGACACCCCAATGTAACGCGCTATTGAATGCTAGGCATCACGAGTAGTGGACCCACCATTATAAAAGAAATTTTTTTAAGAACAAGTTGCCATTTTACTGTATATTACAGTATTTTTCATATGTACTAGCTACATTTCGGCTTTTATGCCATTATCGACTGCAATGCTAAAAGTTCATAGGCCATTAACACGTCATATCTGATAGAGTAAGCCCAAAGTCTAAAACTGTTTAGTATAACAGGAGGTGGGAATTATTGTATTGTAAGCAAAGAAGCAGTAACAGCAGAACATATCATTCCGGAGAGCTCGGTGTTGGTGGACATGGAGTAATCACTGAATGTCATTTGACTACGAAATCCATCAGGAACAGTCCAACACCTCCAGAGCTGCCCAAACCGACTGCTAGTGATATGATTGTGAAGTGGAAATGCGAAAGGAAAACCGCAGCTAAACCAAGACCAGATAGATGTCATGAACTGATGGACCAGGACAGTTGAGCATTCCGGAAGGTGGTTGTAAAACACATGAAATCAGCAGAAGCAATCACTCGTGAGATCCAAAGTGCTGACAACAGTACAGCTATCACAGTAAGTATGAGTAAGGAGTTAAAAAGAATGAGGCAAATTGGTAGAACAGCTCCTCATAAGCTACACATTTCTACATTTAGTGCTATGTGTCGCTTGAGGTGATGTAACGAGTGACGTCAATGGACAGTGGATGATTGGAAGAGATCGATTTGGAGTGATAACCACGCTATACCATGTGGCAATCTGATGAGGGGTTTGCATTTGTCGAATTTTAGGAGAAATTTCTTGCCATCATGCGTACTGCCAATCGCAAGGAAGGGGGGAGATGGTGGTACAGAATATGTGTGTTTTTCGTGGTTAGGGTGTGGTCCCCCTTCTGAGCTTAAGAAAAAGCTAAGAGCAGAATGATACCAACACATTATGCAGCACTGTGTACTGCATGCTGTAGGGGAACTGATCAAAGACGAGAATTGTGTCAACATGACAATGCACCGTGTCATACAGCAGCATCTGTGAGGCAGCATATTGTCAGCGAAGACATTCCTGAAATGGAGGGTCCCTACCTGAGCATCTGCGAGGCACCCTATTGTCAGCAAAGACATTCCTGAAATGGAGAGTCCCTACCTCACCTCCGTGAGAAGCCTTTGGAACGAGTCACAACGTCAGCTTCACTCCATACCCGGGAATTCAACATTAGTACCTTCTCTGGTTTCAGCTCTTCATGAAAAATGGACTATTATTCCTCCACAGACTTTCAGACACCTCACTGAAAGTGTTCCCAGAAGAATTAAAGCCGTAATAAAGGCCAGGTTTTGATGGAGATGGAATTGCCGAGTAGCTAGGGCCTCCCGTCGGGTAGACCGTTCGCCTGGTTCAAGCCTTTCGAAATGACACCACTTCGGCGGCTTGCGTGTCGATGGGGATGAAATAGTGATGATAAGGACAGCACAACACCCAGTCTCCGAATGGAGAAAATCTCCGACCCAGCCGGGAATCGAACCCGGGCCGTTAGGTACGACTTTTCATCACGCTGACCTCTCAGCTACCAGGGGCGGAAGGTTTTGAAGGATACACTTCTAATTATGGTCCACTAGTGGGTGTCTGGATGCATTGGATAACATAGTGTATTTTTCCACAAAAATGTTCCTGCACTCGCCAGCAGTGTTGGTTTTCATTTTTGTTCCCAGTTAACGTTGTACAGGCAATGTTTTGTTGCTTGAAGAGTCTCCTCACCAAGTCATGGCTTTACTTTCTTTAAAGTTTTGTAGCTATTTATGGCGTTTATTCCAGTTAATCCAAGTCGTTACTGTGTGTTGTATTTAAGAAGTAAACTTTGTGCAGGAGGCAAACCCCGACCACAGAAATTATCTGTTGCATGTATGGTGACGTCCACAGCTCGTGGTCTAGTGGTCAGCGTTGCTACCTCTGGATCATGGGGTCCTGGATTCGATTTCCAGTGGAGGTTCGAGTCCTCCCTAGAGCATGGGTGTGTGCGTTTGTCCTTAGGATAATTTAAGTTAAGTAGTGTGTAGGTTTAGGGAATGATGACCTTAGCAGTTAAGTCCCATAAGATTTCACACACATTTGAACTTTTTTTTTCAATTTCCGGCCGGGTTGGAGATTTTCTCTGTCCCAGGACTGGGTGTTAGTTTTGTCCTCATTATTTCATCATCATCATCATCATCATTTGTGGCAATGACTAAATTGGACCGTGTACACAAAACTGGACTGTGTAAAAATTGGGACCTTGTACGGGCGCTGATGACCGCGCAGTTGTGCGCCCCACAAACCAAACATCATCATCATCTATGGTGACGTGATTTCACACCGCAAACAGCATCGCCATAGGCTAAAAATAAAATACACCTAAACCAATGTTATCAACACAATAAGTAACATGTAACTATCGCTTATTAAAATCTAACATGTGACAATAATAATCTATAATCTGATGATGAGAAGTAGGCGTTCCCCTGAGATTAAAATTGTGAAGACCGATCTAAACAAAATTCAGTGAACGAAGAATAATTAATGTAATACGTTCAAGGAAAAAAAATCGCAACACCAAGAAGGAGGTACGCGACATAAACAAAAGTTGGTAGGCTTGGTTCTACATCTGAAAGATAATGCCTGTTCAGATTTGAAGCCAGTTGCATAAGATTGGCGCTAGTAGCTCCTCTACGATAATACAATTCCAATTTGCTTTAAAATCACGCTGTAACCGTCTTGAGTATTAGTTACTTTTGAGACTGGACGTGGTGAGTTGAAGTTAGTCAAGAATGCCTTTAAGTCGACAAAGACGCCTTTATCAACACCTCACTGTATTTGAACGAAGTCTTGTAATAAGACTACGAGAAGCTGAATGTACCTTCTGTGAATGTGAAACTGCAGAAAGACTTGGCAGGAACGTAGCCACTGTACACTATCGCTGGTAGCAGTTGTCATGGGAATGCACGGTCGCAAGAAGACCGGGCTCTGGGCGCCCTCGTGGCACAACTGAGAGGGAAGACCATCGTGTTCGGCGTATGGCTCTGATACATCGTACTGCGTCTGCAGCAGTAATCTGAGCAGCAGTTGGCACCACAGTGACACAACGAACTGTTACAAATCGGTTACTTCAAGGACAGCTCCGAGCCGGACGCCCTGTGGCGTACATTCCACTGACCCAACTTCTGACTTCAGTGGTATCAGGCGAGAGCTAATTTGGAGGGCAGAGTGGGGATCTATTCTGATGTGTGATGAAAGTGAGTCTGCCTTGGTGCCAGTGGTGGCCGTGTGTTGGTTAGAAGGAGGGCAGTTTAGGATCTCAAACCAACCCGGTTGTGAAACGTCTTGGCACATTAAAACTGTGTAGAGTCTCGGTCCGGCACACAGTTTTAATCTGCCAGGAAGTTTCATATCAGACACACTCCGCTGCAGAGTGAAAATCTCATTCTGGCAACCCATTCGTGTTAGACGCACTGGAACTACACCTGGAGTTATGGACTGGGGTGCGATTTCGTATGACATCAGGAGCACTGTCGAGGTTATGTCACGCACGCTGAACGCATATTTGTATGTCAGTTCGCCGAATCGACCTGTTTCGCAGCCATTCATGAACAGCATTCCAAGGGGGATTTCAAACAGGACAACGCTCGCTCACATAAAGCTGTTGTAACCCAACATGCCCTACAGAGTGTCGACATGTTGCCTTTGTCTGCTCGATCGTCAGATTTATATTTAGTCGGGCTCATAAGGGACATCATCGGACGATAACTCCAGCTTAATCCACAAACAGCATTCCTGTACTGATAGATCGAGTGCAACAGGTATGGAACTTGAAAGTCTCTTCGGGATTGCTGCCGGATCCTAAAATCAACTTGACTCGATATTTCGGCGATCCAACTGTTCGCCATCTTCAGGAAATGCTGCTTCCGCCGATGAGTTCCGCTGAGAACTGACGCAAGATTGCAATTCAACGTCCTATATACGCCACCGTTCAGTACACGGCGGATGCGCCGCCCATCACGGTTTCTGCCTTACAAAAGAGGGAGGTGGCGCCGCCCTTAGTGAAACACTGCTGGCAACGATATATGGCAATCAAGGCCGCACAGAACAGCATTCAGTTTTTATACGAGATAATACAGGATTCCACGTTTTGCTAAGAGGAAACCCATTGTCTCTGTTGATTAAATTATCAGCCAACCTAATTTCAATCGCCTCTTTATAGACACTATTCCAAAAACCGGAAATGTTGGCAATCACAACAATTTCCTCAAATTTCATTTTGTGTCTCTCATTTAAGCAGTGTTCTGCTACCGTCGATTTTTCCGGCTGTTGTAGCCTCGTGTGGCAGCTATGTTCCACACACCTGCCATGCACTGTGCGAATAGAACGGCCAACGTAAGTTTTCCCACACTGACACGGGATTTTGTACACTCCGGGTTTCCTAAGTCCCAAATCATCCTTCACATAGCCGAGAAAAGCCGTAATCTTAGAAGGTGGACGGAACACGCTCTTGAGGAAACTGTTGTGATTGCCAGCAGTGTTTCACTATGGGCGGCGCCACCTCCCTGTTTTGTAAAGCAGAAACCGTGATGGGCGGCGCATCCGCCGTGTACTGAACGGTGGCCTATATAGGACGTCGAATTGCAATCTTGCGTCAGTTCTCAGCGGGACTCATCAGCAGAAGCAGCATTCCCTGAAGATGGCGAACAGTTGGATCGCCGAAATATCGAGTCAAGTTGATTTTAGGATCCGGCAGCAAACCCGAAGAGACTTTCAAGACTTATTACGCCAGGAAAGCCTACGTAATCACAGGTACGGAACTCTCCCCACAGATTGACATCTGGCTCATGTACAACACAATACACGCACGTTTACATGCTTGCGTTCAACATTCTGCTAGTTACATCGGTTACTGGTGTACCAGCATATTACATTTCCAATGGTTATCTCATGATTACATTAACTTGCGATCATGCATTGTTAATCATTTAAATATGTTTCCTGGACATATGTATTCCCAAAATTTCATCACTCTACATTAATTATTTTTTGGTGTTATGATTTTTTACCATTAGTGTGGTAAGACCATTCTGGCTCTTCTGCTGTGATAATGTATAATTCCACCCACTGTGCCACTCAGCAGATCTTCGACACTGTGCACTGACTGATCGACAATAACTGTGCAGCTGCACATGTTGATACACGGCGGAAACTAATGACTGGACAAGTAAAGTTGTGCGTCTGCTTTCATCTCCTGTCAGCTGATGATGTTCTTTTCCAAACCATTTGACTGACGTCAGGAGGTAGAAGGATGTAGTTCCTGTTACCAGCTACTACTTCCGCATTTCTTCTGGCTGATCTGCTTCAGCTTGGTGGTGCAGGGTTTACTTGTAAGCATTTCCTACATCTCTCAGGGGGGTAGGTTTGTGTTGAACATCTTTATTTGTTTGTGTGTCATGGGTGTGGGCGGGCATGAATCAGTTTCCATCTTGGGTGCAGATTCCGTCGTATTTCGGATTGTTTTCTTTTTACATTTTTTTACCTTTCAAGCATGGCAATGGGTCGCGCATAGCGTTCCCTTGGCTGAGGCGGTGCTCCAAGGTGTCGCATCAATGGGTTGGTCGAAGTTTCAGTCCTGGCATAAAATCGTCGTGCAAGATGCTTATGTCTCTGCGGTACCTCCAATTCTTCGGCTGCTTCATGAATGTATCGGTGAGGAAACTGCGGGGGAACGTGGAAAACACGGCGAAGTATCTTATTCTGGAGCGATTGAAGGCGCTGAAGATGTGTCTTTGCTGCATTGCCCCATACCTCACAGGCATAGTCAAAGATGGGGCGAATGTACATCCTGAATATCAACAGTCCGTTGGCTATCGATAAGTCCGAGCCTTCGTTGATGAAGGGGAAAAGTGCCCCTATCCTTCGTGACACGTTAGCGCGGACGTCGTCGATGTGGCGCTTCCATGTAAGTTGTTTGTCCATGGTCACTCCTAGGTATTTAACAGAGTCCGTCCACTGCAGTTCGGTTCCATAAAGTCGGAGGTTCCGAAGATGTCGAAGTCGGCGAGGGCCAGGTCTCCTCTTGGCGAAGATGATGGTTTGCGTCTTCTGTGGGTTGAACCGGATGCGCCACTTTCCTGCCCATTCCTCCAGGGCATAGCAGGCACTCTGCAGTCGTGGGACAAGGACTTCAAGCCATTTCTCCCTCGTGTATATCATGGTGTCATCGGCGTAAATGGCTTTGTCGACTCTTGGTGGTGTCGGAAGGTCCGATGTAAAGACGGAGTACAGGACTGGTCCGAGGACTGAGCCCTGTGGGACCCCTGCACGGATAGGTCTAGCCGTGGAAAGTGCATCCCCTACTCTGACCGCAAAGGTGCGTTGGTGGAGGTAGGCAGCAACGAGCTTGACGTACGCCCTGGGGAATCCGAAGGCGCTAAGCTTCCAAATGAGGCCCTGATGCCATACACTATCGAACGCCTTCATCACGTCCAGAAGAACAGCACCACAGAACTCTCCATTGTTGAAGGCTGACGTAATATATTCTGTTGCCCTAAGAATCTGCTGTGTCGTGGAATGACCAGATCGGAAGCCAAACTGCTCCGGTGACAGAACTTGGAGGCAGTCCATGATGGTGAGGAGCCTCTTCAACAGGAGCCTTTCGAAGAGCTTACTGAGGTGTGGTAGCAAGCTTATCGGTCTGTAACTGGTGGGTAGTCGTCGGTTCTTCCCAGGTTTCGGGACAGCCACCACTATAGAATGTTTCCACGCTGCTGGGTACTTGCCTGTAGCAAAAATCCAATTAAAGATGGTTGCCAAGTGCACAATCGCGGTCCACGGGAGTTGTTTTAAAGTCCTTCCCGTGATGTCGTCGCAGCCAGGTGCTTTGCTGGCGGGTAAGGCCCGGATGCCAGCGTCGATTTCAGCAGGCGTTACTGGAGGGATGAGGTCGTCATCGTTGTCGGCGTCGTCGTCGGCTGCACGAAGTATGGTAGTAACTTCGTTTTCAATGTCTGCAACCCGCTGGGGGTCAACTCCGTCGTCCAGCGGTCAAAAGTTCGTTTCGAAAACGTCCGCCAGCATATTGGCCTTGTCTTCCGACTTGTACACAGTGCGGTCATCATTTGTCAACGGCGGTATCCGGCTTCGTCTATTTGTGAAGAACCTGATGGAGTTAAAGTTCATCGGGTCGGGCGTAAACGATCGCAGCTTCGCAGCCCATCGCTGGTTCCGGTGTTCAATTATGGCTGCCCTTATGACTCGTCTAAGTTGGTTGATGCGTTGTTTCAGTGCTGCGTCGCGCGTGAGGCGCCACTCACGGCAGAGTCTATTCCTGGTGCGTATGGAGTCCAATATGTGCGGTGGCAGATCCGGTGGTGGACGATGAGGTGGCCTTGGAGGTGGTGTGGCCAGTTCCAGGGCGTCCGTGATGGAAGTGGCGAACCGTTCTACGGAGGTCTCGTCGATTTCGTCTGGGTCGTGGATGACGTCAAGAGAGAAGGCAACAGAATCACGAAATTGGTCCCAGTTCGTGTGCTTCAGGTTGAGGCGTCCTGCAGAAAGTTCCGGCGCAACCTGAAGCTGGAATAATACCGGCAGATGGTCGGAGTTCAGTCCATGGATCACTTCCGCAGTCATGTATTGGGGAATTCCCTTAGTAATTGCCACATCTAAGATGTCCGGTGCGCCATTGGACGGGTAGCAAGTTGGCTCTTCAGGGCCACAGACGTGTGCCTGGGCTTCTTCAACAGCCTGCAGGAGAAGACGCCCGCTCATGTTCGTGTGTAGCGAGTTCCATGCAGCGTGCTTGGAATTCAGGTCCCCAGCTATAAGGAACTTTCCCGGCATCCGTAATAGCGTTCTGGCGTCGTCGAGGTCGAGTAGGCGACGAGGGCTGCGGTACACCGCAACAAATGTCACAGGTCCAGTCCTTGTTTCCACTACGATCGCTGTTGCTTCGATGGTCCTTGTGGTAGGTGCCTGCACTTCGTAATGTTTGATGGAGCGACGTATGTAGATGGCAGTGCCACCCCCATGGGTAAGGCGGTCCGTGCGATAGCAGCAGTAATTGGCCACGTTGCTTCTGATCCCCGGTTTAAGAAAAGTCTCATTGACAAGACAGATGTCGATATTATGATCACTGAGGAATTGCTGGAGTTCTGCGACGGTCATGAGTGAGATTGTCTGCATTGTACTCGAGGATACGAAGGTCGTCGAGAGGAAGGTGTCTAGGCATGGTGGACGTTGCCTTCTCTGAGTGCCTGGATGGCTCTGCTGACCGACACTTCAACAGTGGCGGTGATGGTGGCTGGTAGTTGGGCCAGCGTCTTGGTGACCTCTGCCAGTGACGCCGCGATGGTCGTCAAAAGTGTAAATAGGTCCTTCAGCTCAGTCTGTGATGTTGATGGTGCTGGATGACTCGGCTGGCTTGAAGGTGGCGGTGCTGCTGGTCCTGGTAGGGCAGTCGACGTGGTCGTGGGTGGTTGTGTCTGCTTCATGGCATCCGTAGCAGTCTGCTGCGAGTGAAGTCGAGCTGCCCTCCGCTCTATCAGCGAGGGCCACGCTTTGGTCACAGCAGGCGTCGGGGGTGCTGGTGGTGGCAGTTGCTGCCAGCGTCTGTGGTTCCTGGGAGGCCTCGGCGGAGCAGATGGAAGACCTCTCTGACGTCGGCTCTCTTCTTTGTGTTTAACACAGGTGCGGTAGTTAGCTGGGTGGTTACCGCCACAAAGGCCACAGGTAGCGGGTTGTTCGCGGCCCCTGGTGCATTGTCGGCTGTTGTGGTTCCCGCCGCACTTGACGCAGAGCCAAGGCATGGTGCAGAGGCGGGCAACGTGGCGGAAGCCCTGACACCGGAAACATTGAACCGGCCCCTTTGACTTCCTGAACTTCTCAACTTTGATGTCCAAGTCATACAGCCTGGTCAGCTCAAATATTTTCCTGTGAGCTGGCGTGTCGGGCAGGACAACGACTCTGTGTCCCGTCTTTTCATTAGTGCCCGGCATGCGATGGTGGTCAACGACTGAGGCTGCAAACCCTGCATCTTCAAGGGCGATTTTTAATTCATCATCGGCAGCGACGGCGGAATGCGTCTGATGAGCGTCTTCAAAGTTGGAGGGCGAACAGCTTGGAACGTGTACATCGGGACGCCCCTCCTCCCAAGCTCGTCGTGGACTTTCACATAGTCATCGATTGAGTTCAGTTGCAACTTCAGCGTGTCGCCGTTTCCGGCTTGACGCACGGTGAACGGCTGTGTACACGTGGAATGGAGCCAGTTTCTGAAGTCCATATATGATTCCTTGTAGACTAGCACAATCGGCGGGATTCGTCGCTGTGGACCAGGCGGCGGTGCGCGGCTTCCTGCATTCTGGCCCGGCGATGGCGGAGCGTCGTCCTGTTGCTGGTGCGATGCGTTGGCAGCATGCTGTTGCTCTTCCCTCTGATTCTGCTGCTCGGCGAGGGAACGGCCAGCTTCTTCTAGGGTCACCCCCTCCCCCTGCAGAGGCTGGTAGCGGTTGCTCACGTCCAGCTCTCGCGCTACAACCGTAAGGTTTTTCGCGCGGGCTTGTTTCTTCGGCGGCGGCTGCTTGAAGCCCTCTGTAGTTGTGTCACGGCGCGTTGCGTGACGCTCTAAAGATCGGTCTCGTCGGCTTCTTCTGTACAGCGCGGACCCCCTCCTTTCTACTCTGTCGTCCTCCGCTGTAGCGGCACTCGAATCCGAACCGTATTCCATATCAGCGTCCATGTATGTCTCCGCGGTCGAGGTACTACTTCTTCCCTGTCCCGCGGGTTGAGTCGTCATAGATGCGCCGGCTGATGGCGGGGCGGCCGGCAGGGCAGGCCCTGCCGGACCGCGGCCGGCCGGCGCGGTTGCGGTTGCCGCATCGTTCGCGAAGCGCGCGAGCGCACTCTCCACGTCTGTTCGCTGCGACATCTCAGTCGCGATTCCCTGTTACCAGCGCCCTCTGTGGCATGAGAGCATAGCTTTGGTTATTGGATATACTTCTCGCTGAAGCATAAAATGGTCCCTGCTGTGTACTCTATGTTTATGGCACATGATAGTACGTATCTACATGGCGCAACACATATGGCGACTGGCACCTTTCCATCCCTATGCTTATACAACAGCTGTGTCCCGTATCTAGCGGTGGGCACAGCAATATTAATGAAGAAATATTGGCGTCAGGTTCAGAGGCATCATTGAAACAACTAGCCAGTAGAGATACCAATTGCAGATTCCTGCGAGCGTGTTAGTCTTCACAAGATGATCCCTGCGATAAACTCTCAAAGGTAGCACGTTGGGACTCATCTGCGCAGCATATGTGCAGCGTGATTGGGGCGTTTCGGAGACGTCACTGCGAGCAGTGATGCGTTGGAGTTATATGTAAAAAGATAACGCAAACGCCAGAAAACTAACAGCTATTCACTAGAGTGGCTGGAGTGCTCCCAAGTGCTAGAAGAATGGCAACTAACATAGCCCAAATCCTACGCTTCACACAACCACAGGAAAGTGACGCTTCATACAGCCAGAGGAAGATGGACTGTTAGTTATGTATATTTTTTTCGACTATATTCTTAATACCCACATGGTACAGTCGTGGACACGAGCCAGACCCCTCGCCTTTTCAATATGCTGCTCCGCACAGCTTTACAGTCTGCTACACAGCATAACAGGCAAGGCGACGAAGTGCTACCAACAGTCTATGCACAGGCGTGAAATTGAAAAACAATCTGAACTTTTTCAAACTGCTTTCAGTCATGTGTAAGAATATATTAATGCTGATTAGTGTCTGAAACACAGCACGTGAATATAAGATATAAATGATAGAAGAAACGCTAATTAGTATGAACTGTACTAACAAAAATGAATTTCAACTTTTCGAGATAACATAACTGTTTTAGTAAGACAAAGTGCCCCAGATCGTTACGAATTAGGAAAATATTATGCGCATTCGGCCGCGGAACCGTCTGTGTCAACGTTCAGACCAATGCATTGGATTACCGTTGCTGACCTACCATGAAAGTGTGCAAATTTAGCAATTCGTGTAGATTCATGACGAAATCCAGTTCAAAATCATTCAGTGCCACACTTAAGTCAATTCAGTTATTGACAGAAGCGGAAAAAGTAGGCAATAACAAGTATGAAATTCTACATGAGTTTCATATTGACATCCACAGGGCGCCGGTACAGAATAAAGGTAGCAATAAAACGCATTGGGGCGCGAGAATTTCCTAAAATTACTTTATTGATAGTCTATCTGCCTCTATCGAGGTAAGGACCGAAAACAAACCACACCACATGCAGTAGGAAACACTTTTCTCTACGCTAGCAGACAACCCAGGCGAACAGCCCTCTATTATTACCCCAGACACGCATAAGCCGACAATTTCGCAATGCAAATGGCAGAATGATCTGCAGTTTCTGTTGCATAGAGCTTTTTGGACTCACAAGCATGAAGTGTCTACCCTTTATGTCACCGCTTATGTAACAATCACTCGGGATGTTTATCGAAATAACAAAATACTGCTATTAGCGAGTAAATTTAGTAGGATAATTCTGCATCACGATTTCTCCATTAGACTCGCCACAGACAGAAAACGTTCATTAACCGAAGTGTTTCTTAAGTTAGCTAGCAATGGGTATGCTAGAAATTCTAAAACGCTGTGGCATTAATGCTGGGATCTGAATTACCACGTGTATAGGCAAATGGATTTTATTTGCATTCCTGTAAACGTGATCCCCCCACCCTCCATCAACCATGGACCTTGCCGTTGGCGGGGAAGCTTGTGTGCCTCAGCGATACAGATGGCCGTACCGTAGGTGCAACCACAACGGAGGGGTATCTGTTGAGAGGCCAGACAAACGTGTGGTTCCTGAAGAGGGGCAGCAGCCTTTTCAGTAGTTGCAGGGGCAACAGTCTGGATGATTGACTGATCTTGTAACACTGACCAAAACGGCCTTGCTGTGCTGGTACTGCGAACGGCTGAAAGCAAGAGGAAACTACAGCCGTAATTATTCCCGAGGGCACGCAGCTTTACTGTATGGTTAAATGATGATGGATTTCTCTTGGGTAAAATATTCCGGAGGTAAAATGGTCCCTCATTCGGATCTCCAGGCGGGGACTACTCAAGAGGACGTCGTTATCAAGAGAAAGGAAACTGGCGTTCTGCGGATCAGAGCGTGGAATGTCAGATCCCATAATCTCGCAGGTAGGTTAGAAAATTTAAAAAGGGAAATGGATAGGTTAAAGTTAGATATAGTGGGAATTAGTGAAGTTCGGTGGCAGGTGGAACAAGACTTTTGGTCAGGTGAATACAGAGTTATAAATACAAAATCAAATAGGGGTAATGCAGGAGTAGGTTTAATAATGAATAAAAAGATAGGACTGCTGGTAAGCTACTACAAACAGCATAGTGAACGCATTATTGAGGCCAAGATAGACATGAAGCCCACACCTACTACAGTAGTACAAGTTTATATACCAACTAATTCTGCAGATGATGAAGAAATTGAAGAAATGTATGATGAGATAAAAGAAATTATTCAGGAAGTGAAGGGAGACGAAAATTGAATAGTCATGGGTGACTGGAATTCGGCAGTAGGAAAAGGGAGAGAAGGAAACATAGTAGGTGAATATGGATTGGGGGAAAGAAATGAAAGAGGAAGCCGTCTGGTAGAATTTTGCACAGAGCATAACTTAATCATAGCTAACACTTGGTTCAAGAACCATAAAATAAGGTTGTACAAATGGAAGAATCCTGGAAATACTAGAAGGTATCAAATGGATTATATAATGGTAAGACAGAGATATAGGAACCAGGTATTAAATTGTAAGACAGTTCCATGGGCAGATGTGGACTCTGACCACAATGTATTGGTTATGAACTGTAGATTAAAACTGAAGAAATTGCAAAAAGGTGGGAATTCAAGGAGATGGGACCTGGACAAACTGATTAAACCAGGTATTGTACAGAGTTTCAGGGAGAGCATAAGGGAACAATTGTCACAAATGGGGGAAAGAAATACACTAGAAGAAGGTTTGGTAGCTTCGAGGGATGAAGTAGTGAAGGCAGCAGAGGATCAAGTAGGTAAAAAGACGAGGGCTAGTAGAAACCCTTGGGTAACTGAAGAAATACAGGAGAAATTATAAAAATGCAGTAAATGAAGCAGGCAAAAAGGAATACAAACATCTCAAAAATGAGATCGACAGGAAGTGCAAAATAGCTAAGCAGGGATGGCTAGAGGGCAAATGTAAGGATGTAGAGGCTTATGTCACTAGGGTTAAGATAGATACTGCCAACAGGAAAATTAAAGAGATCTTTGGAGAGAAGAGAATTGTATTAATATCAAGAGCTCAGATGGAAACCCAGTTCTAAGCAAGGAAGGGAAAGCAGAAAGGTGGAAGGAGTATATAGAGGTCTATACAGGGGCGACGTACTTGAGGACAATATTATGGAAATGGAAGAGAATGTAGATGAAGACGAAATGGGAGATACAATACTGTGTGAAGAGTTTGACAAAGCAGTGAAAGATCTGAGTCGAAACAAGGCCCCGGGAGTAGACAACATACCATTAGAACTACTGGCGGCCTTGGGAGACCCAGTCCTGACAAAACTCTACCATCTAGTGAGCAAGATGTATGAGGCAGCCGCAATACCCTCAGACTTCAAGAAGAACATAATAATTCCAATCCCAAAGAAAGCAGGTGATGACACATGTGAAAATTACCGAACAATCAGTTTAATAAGCCACAGCTGCAAAATACTAACGCGAATTCTTTACAGACGAATGGAAAGACTAGTAGAGGCCGACCTTGTGGAAGATCAGTTTGGATTCCGTAGAAATATTGGAACAAGTGAGACAATACTGACACTACGACTTATCTTAGAAGAAAGATTAAGGAAAGGCAAACCTACGTTTCTAGCATTTGTAGACTTAGAGAAAGCTTTTGTCAATGTTGAGTGGAATACTCTCTTTCAAATTATAAAGGTGGCAGGGGTAAAGTACAGGGAGCGAAAGGCTATTTACAATTTGTACAGAAACCAGATAGAAGTTATAAGAGTTGAGGGACATGAAAGGGAAGCAGTGGTTGGGAAGGGAGTGAGACCAGGTTGTAGTCTCTCCCCGATGTTATTCAATCTGTATATAGATCAAGCAGTAAAGGAAACTAAAGAAAAATCTTGAGTATATATTAAAATACCTGGAGAAGAAATAATAACTTTGAGGTTCGCCGATGACATTGTAATTCTGTCAGAGACAGCAAAAGGACTTGGAAAAGCAGTTGAACGGAATGGACAGTGTTTTGAAAGGAGGATATAAGATGAACATCAACAAAAGCAAAACAAGGATAATGGAATGTAGTCGAGTTAGCTCGGGTGATGCTGAAGGAATTAGATTAGGATATGAGCCACTTAAAGTATTAAAGGATTTTTGCTATTTGGGGAGCAAAATAACTGATGATGGTCGAAGTAGAGAGGATATAAAATGTAGACTGGCAATGGCAAGGAATGCTTTTCTTAAGAAGAGAAATTTGTTAACATCGATTATATATTTAAGTGTCAGGAAGTCGTTTCTGAAAGTATTTGTATGTAGTGTAGCCATGTATGGAAGTGACACATGGACGATACATAGTTTGGACAAGAAGAGAATAGAAGCTTTCGAAATGTGGTGCTACAGAAGATTGCTGAAGATTAGGTAGGTAGATCAGATAACTAATGAGGAGGTATTGAATAGAATTGGGGAGAAGAGGAGTTTGTGGCACAACTTGACAAGAAGAAGGGACCGATTGGTAGGACATATTCTGAGGCATCAAGGGATCACAAATTTAGCATTGGGGGACAGCGTGGTGGGTAAAAATCGTAGAGGGAGACCAAGAGATGAATACACTAAGCAGATTCAGAAGGATGTACGTTGCAGTAGGTACTGGATAATGACGAAGCTTGCACAGGATAGAGTAGCAGTGAGAGCTGCATCAAACCAGTCTCAGGACTGAAGACTACAACAACAAATTACGTGATTTGGATCGAAAGCCTAGCTAAGATTAATATGAGTTCAGCCGATGAAAGTCTCGCTTGCAGAAAGAAAGTAAAAGGTGAGCAGTGTTTCCACACTGGTAGCATCAGTAATCCAGCGGGTAAATTCAGTTAGAGTTGATCAGAGTGCTTCATTCATTCACAAAGCATCCTTTGTGCAGGGACGTAGGTGCCTCTAAATAGCGATGAGAGCATTTGCGTTTCTGAGGCGCATGTTGTAAGCAGGATGTCGCGATTTCCAGGAAGAGTAACAAGTGATGGATAGGGTGCCATGTTAGGACCATCACGAGGAATGCATTTGGCGTTATTCTGGGCTATTTTCGTAAACAGGTTCTGTTAGGAGAAGAATTTCCACATGGACAAGCTGAAACATCACAAAAGCTCCTACAAAAGCTACTGTTAGCTATTTCTGCAGTACTGTAGCAGTTTCTGAGAGGTCACTTGGCTTTTATTTACATGGCCATTTGACGTCAGTATAACAATGGGAAACTTTTAGATGGTGAGTAACCACACATACATTTTGCAGCAATGGGTCAGTCATGTTGGCCAGGTAAACACGTGCACTGCTAGACACAGCACGCATGTTCCGCTGGCATCGCTATGAGCAATGCATCCTGTGCTATTCTGGGCAGCATTGGAACAGATTTCTCTAGAGCTACCTGTGTCGTCAGTATCCATAGGTATAGAGGTATCACACCAGCAATGGTAAACATGAGCGCGCAGCACGGAGGCATCTCGCATATGGGACAGGCGTGAGTGCGCCACCTGGTGTGCATGCCTCGGAGATCTGTAGGGGGGCAGTTCACTGATACATCGCATTTGACCATATTTCGAAATCATTTTTTACGTGCAGTGAGTGTTTTTGCACTGCATTATTTTCGGCTGTTTAAGTGATGTGAGTGTGTTTGCTTTGCATAACACATACATTATTTTTTGACAATTTAAGAGTTGTTTTCGTGTCTTGCATTACTTTGTGAACAGGTGTCCAGGCTGTGCAATGCGTGATTTAGACACTTGACGATTAGCAAGCGTGTTTGCACAGCCTTTTAGATGCATGACTTTGACAAATTATGGGTTGTTTTTGTGTCTACACATCAGTGTAATGTAATATTTCGGTAATTTACGAGTAGTTCGCATGTTTGTATGCTGTGTAGCGTGATCCCAAGCACGTAAGGGCGAGTGTTTTGTATTATTGTAATAGATTAACTACAATAAATCTGTGCGTTAATAAATTGTTCCAAAATAAAGTACACTCCTTCCTCTTTCCAGCTGCCCAGCACAGGCTGAGTCTTTTCCCGCCATTTTCCACTCCAGACAGCCATCTTGGAGTCTTTTCTCACCAATTCCTATGAAGAGGTGGCGGTTGTATGACTTAGGTTAGTGGAGGTAGCCTAAGTGAGCTATATTCTCACCATTTTCTTCGGTTAGTGGAGGTTGTCATGGTGTGTTGCATTGTCCTGCTGGAATTTGAACTTCCCGCCATTATCTGGGGGAGGGGATAGGGAGGGGAGGTGGTTAAATTAGTGGCGGTAGCCCAATTGACCTATTTTCCTGACAAAATTTGAACTTTCCATGATGACGTCATTGTGATTTTGCCTTATCTATCGCCGCCATCTTGGATCTGCCATCTTGAATAAATTTGGCAACAATGGAGAGTAGATTGACACATACTTTCTAGTTCATAAAATTATGGAGCCAGTGCTCCTAAATGTGTTCAAGGTAGCCATTTTTTGCAGAATATGCTACATTTACGAAAGAACCCTTCTCTACAGTATATATGAATACAGTTGATCGAAAAGAGTTGACTTAATTACGTATTATCTTTACGACAGGCAACTAATTACTTAGACATGTTTTGGTCTGTTCATCAGTTTGTTGCCGATTTTGAACTGTTGTTGTTGTTGTTGTTGTCTTCAGTCCTGAGACTGGTTTGATGCAGCTCTCCATGCTACTCTATCCTGTGCAAGCTGCTTCATCCCCCAGTACCTACTGCAACCTACATCCTTCTGAATCTGCTTAGTGTACTCATCTCTCGGTCTCCCTCTACGATTTTTACCCTCCACGCTGCCCTCCAATGCTAAATTTGTGATCCCTTGATGCCTCAAAACATGTCCTACCAACCGATCCCTTCTTCTAGTCAAGCTGTGCCACAAACTTCTCTTCTCCCCAATCCTATTCAATACCTCCTCATTAGTTACGTGATCTATCCACCTTATCTTCAGTATTCTTCTGTAGCACCACATTTCGAAAGCTTCTATTCTCTTCTTGTCCAAACTAGTTATCGTCCATGTTTCACTTCCATACATGGCTACACTCCAAACAAATACTTTCAGAAACGACTTCCTGATACATAAATCTATATTCGATGTTAACAAATTTCTCTTCTTCAGAAACGCTTTCCTTGCCATTGCCAGTCTACATTTTATATCCTCTCTACTTCGACCATCATCAGTTATTTTACTTCCTAAATAGTAAAACTCCTTTACTACTTTAAGTGTCTCATTTCCTAATCTAATTCCCTCAGCATCACCCGATTTAATTTGACTACATTCCATTATCCGCGTTTTGCTTTTGTTAATGTTCATCTTATATCCTCCTTTCAAGACACTGTCCATTCCGTTCAACTGCTCTTCCAAGTCCTTTGCCGTCTCTGACAGAATTACAATGTCATCGGCGAACCTCAAGGTTTTTACTTCGTCTCCATGAATTTTAATACCTACTCCAAATTTTTCTTTTGTTTCCTTTACTGCTTGCTCAATATACAGATTGAATAACATCGGGGAGAGGCTACAACCCTGTCTCACTCCTTTCCCAACCACTGCTTCCCTTTCATGCCCCTCGACTCTTATTACTGCCATCTGGTTTCTGTACAAATTATAAATAGCCTTTCGCTCCCTGTATTTTACCCCTGCCACCTTTAGAATTTGAAAAAGAGTACTCCAGTCAACATTGTCAAAAGCTTTCTCTAAGTCTACAAATGCTAGAAACGTAGGTTTGCCTTTTCTTAATCTTTCTTCTAAGATAAGTCGTAAGGTCAGTATTGCCTCACGTGTTCCAACATTTCGACGGAATCCAAACTGATCCTCCCCGAGGTCTGCATCTACCAGTTTTTCCATTCGTCTGTAAAGAATTCGCGTTAGTATTTTGCAGCCGTGGCTTATTAAACTGATAGTTCGGTAATTTTCACATCTGTCAGCACCTGATTTCTTTGGGATTGGAATTATTATATTCTTCTTGAAGTCTGAGGGTATTTCGCCTGTCTCATACATCTTGCTCACCAGCTGGTAGAGTTTTGTCATGACTGGCTCTCCCAAGGCCGTCAGTAGTTCTAATGGAATGTTGTCTACTCCGGGGGCCTTGTTTCGACTCAGGTCTTTCAGTGCTCTGTCAAACTCTTCACGCAGTATCGTATCTCCCTTTTCGTCTTCATCTACATCCTCTTCTATTTCCATAATATTGTCCTCAAGTACATCGCCCTTGTATAAACCTTCTATATACTCCTTCCACCTTTCTGCCTTCCCTTCTTTGCTTAGAACTGGGTTTCCATCTGAGCTCTTGATATTCATACACGTGGTTCTCTTCTCTCCAAAGGTCTCTTTAATTTTCCTGTAGGCAGTATCTATCTTACCCCTAGTGAGATAAGCTTCTACATCCTTACATTTGTCCTCTAGCCATCCCTGTTTAGCCATTTTGCACTTCCTGTCGATCTCATTTTTGAGACGTTTGTATTCCTTTTTGCCTGCTTCATTTACTGCATTTTTATATTTTCTCCTTTCATCAATTAAATTCAATATTTCTTCTGTTACCCAAGGATTTCTAGCAGCCCTCGTCTTTGTACCTACTTTATCCTCTGCTGCCTTCACTACTACATCCCTCAGAGCTACCCATTCTTCTTCTACTGTATTTCTTTCCCCTATTCCTGTCAATTGTTCCCTTATGCTCTCTCTGAAACTCTGTACAACCTCTGGTTCTTTCAGTTTATCCAGGTCCCATCTCCTTAATTTCCCACATTTTTGCAGTTTCTTCAGTTTTAATCTACAGGTCATAACCAATAGATTGTGGTCAGAGTCCACATCTGCCCCTGGAAATGTCTTACAACTTAAAACCTGGTTCCTAAATCTCTGTCTTACCATTATATAATCTATCTGATACCTTTTAGTATCTCCAGGGTTCTTCCACGTATACAACCTTCTTTCATGATTCTTAAACCAAGTGTTAGCTATGATTAAGTTGTGCTCTGTGCAAAATTCTATTAGGCGGCTTCCTCTTTCATTTCTTAGCCCCAATCCATATTCACCTACTATGTTTCCTTCTCTCCCTTTTCCTACACTCGAATTCCAGTCACCCATTACTATTAAATTTTCGTCTCCCTTCACTATCTGAATAATTTCTTTTATTTCATCGTACATTTCTTCAATTTCTTCATCATCTGCAGAGCTAGTTGGCATATAAACTTGTACTACTGTAGTAGGTGTGGGCTTCGTATCTATCTCGGCCACAATAATGCGTTCACTATGCTGTTTGTAGTAGCTTACCCGCATTCCTATTTTCCTATTCATTATTAAACCTACTCCTGCATTACCCCTATTTGATTTTGTGTTTATAACCCTGTAGTCACCTGACCAGAAGTCTTGTTCCTCCTGCCACCGAACTTCACTAATTCCCACTATATCTAACTTTAACCTATCCATTTCCCTTTTTAAATTTTCTAACCTACCTGCCCGATTAAGGGATCTGACATTCCACGCTCCGATCCGTAGAACGCCAGTTTTCTTTCTCCTGATAACGACATCCTCCTGAGTAGTCCCCGCCCGGAGATCCGAATGGGGGACTATTTTACCTCCGGAATATTTTACCCAAGAGGATGCCATCATCATTTAATCATACAGTAAAGCTGCATGTCCTCGGGAAAAATTACGGCTGTAGTTACCCCTTGCTTTCAGCCGTTCGCAGTACCAGCACAGCAAGGCCGTTTTGGTTAATGTTGCAAGGCCAGATCAGTCAATCATCCAGACTGTTGCCCCTGCAACTACTGAAAAGGCTGCTGCCCCTCTTCAGGAACCACACGTTTGTCTGGCCTCTCAACAGATACCCCTCCGTTGTGGTTGTACCTACGGTACGGCCATCTGTATCGCTGAGGCACGCAAGCCTCCCCACCAACGGCAAGGTCCATGGTTCATGGGGGGGATTTTGATCTATCCATCGAAAAAAAAAAAAAAAAAAAAATAATAATTTTTTTATTTTTTTTTTTTTTTGATCTATCCATCGAAAAAAAGATTTATTTATTTATTTTTTTATTTTAATCTATTTTTACGAAAGCTGCAACACATACATTTATGGCGTACATGAATATTGCTGACTCTAAGTTACATGTTCACAGCTCATGATTTATATCTAAAAATCAAAAGCCCAACTCTGTTTTAACGTGATACTGCTATACACTGAAAACTCATGAGATAGCGATATGAACATATACAGATGGCGGTTGTATTGCGTTCACAAGGTATAAAAGGGCAATGCAGTGCCGGGACTGTCATTTGTACTCATGTTATTAGTGTGCAAAGGTTTCCGACGTGAATATGGTAGCGCGAAGGGAATTATCAGACTTTTAACACGGAATGGCACTTGGAGCTACACGCATGGGCCATTCCAGTTTGGAAATCGTTAGGGGATTAATATTCCGAGGTCCACAGTGTCCAGCATTCTGAGCGTGACCCTCCCGACAACGACCTGATATGGAACATGTTTCTCGATTTCAGCTTGTGGAAGTAACCATGGAGAGCAAACTGAACATGTGTTGGGCCAGTCTCATGGCAATTAGAATCCGATGTCATTTACCTTTTTATCCTGTTTTGGTCCTAGGACCATTAAAACCCGATGTCATTTTGCTTTTTATGAGGCTTTTGACCTCATGACCGTTAAAAATCGATTTCCCACATCTGATGTTGTACGACCTTGTCGTCGTCGGGTGGGTTTACCTAACTAACAATGCCACAACTGTTGACGGCTGAACTCGTGCAGTCATGCACACTGAACAGTATGGTTGATGTAATGGGCAAGTCAGTCCATAACCTTTATATTACGATTCATCTGTCATTCGTAGCCAAGTCTGTTTACCTTGAGATGCTTAGAGCGCCGTCTATTGGTAAATTTCAGTTAAAAAAGTTATTTTTTCGTTCCATGACGTTTCCCCCTGCGTCAATAATATGCCAACCTGTGTTTCGTGACTTAGCAAGGCAAAGCGACAAGATTAACAAATGTCTCTCTCTTTGCAGGAATCACAGGGATGTGTGCAAGTATGAGACGTAGTCACTGTGACATATGGACATTTGGATCGGTGCGTGAAGCGTGCACAGATAACTTAAGTAGTCAATGCGACCCCTCGTCCTAAGGGAGAAATCCGTTTCGAGTCCCGTCCCAGCACAAATATTCACTGGTCGCAAATCATTCGTACGTCTGGTGTATAATAATATCTGCAATTTTGGAATATATTCCATTAGTTTCATACACCTGTAGATCGTCGGCAGTGTCTGTTCCTACAGATATGCATACACGTCTGAAGGACATTGCTATAAACTATGCAGAGTTCAACAATACAGACATTGCCCACCTGTAGTTTTCTAGGTTTTGTATGGAAGCTAGTTAGCTGTTACTTGCTGCCCTCTCGAAAATTGAGTCTGTTAAAACTAAGAGTTGTTACAGCAAAAATATCATCCTTGAAAAAAGAGTGAATAAATACTTACATTCATTGTTCATCTGCCCAGCTGATCGCTACTGGCATTTCATACTAGTCATCTCACAACAAAATACAGATATCGAATGATGATGCTCATGCAGTCGAATTATAAAAATTAAAATTTCTCAAGAGTTGGGACTTGCATCCCATTGACCGAAACTGTAGGGGTCCAGGCCACAAAGCAACTGGTAGACAGCACAATGACGTCGATGAGCACAGGTAATTCCTACAGCCATGGTGGGATGGGGAGAGGGAGGGGGGAATCAAGGTAGTGGGAGGGAGTTCCAGGAAATAAGGGAGGGGAGGGAATTCTGGGAAAGACATTGCGATTCCAGGAATGCTCCTGCTGCAAAGCGCTAACATTAGCGATTTTTTTTCCCAGAACCCGCCGTGCTACCATACTAGATAGCTCTTCCGAGTCATTTAAAAAGTTTTAATACTCGTTAAAATAACTAAGTGTTACATTTTAGCTCCAAAACAGCTGGAAAACACGACTGAGACTACAGAAATAGGTAGCATATAGCTTCAAGCTTTAGCATGATATAGAGACGGTTTGCCAGTGTGCTCGCGGATTTGCATATAATACCCAAATGGTTTTAATACGGGAGTCTTAATTACTGCGTGTGATTTTGTGAACAATTTCTTATCCTTGTGAATTATCTGCAGTTTGCAGATAATTATCTCGAACGTTTATTGTAACTTGTACTGAACGGTGATTTCAAGCACTCTGTCCAGTTCTCTTGAAGGTGGACAATTATCGTGCCCTGCTGAGTTGTTTTGGCATCCCCAAATGATCGTTTAATGTTATTGGCCAATGCCATTTAAGCATGTTGTTCCAGTTTTTTCGTAGCGATACCAACTGCGTCAAATACGAGTTATTAATGACACTGAGGCCATGTGCCACATACCTTGAGCGGGTACTGCAGTGCTCATAAGCATCCGAACAACATGAATTGTGTTCCGCCAAATCTACGTGCAACCCACACAGCTTAATTGTCTTGCAAGTCCTCTGTCCTCCAGATGGTTCAAATGGCTCTGAGCATTATAGGACTTAACATCTGTGGTCATCAGTCCCCTAGAACTTAGAACTACTTACACCTAACTAACTTAATGACACCTCACACACCCATGCCCGAGGCAGGATTCAAACCTGCGATCGTAGCAGTTCCTGACTGAGCGCCTAGAACCGCTAGACCACCGCGGCCGGTCCTCTGCCCTCCTTTCGGCACAGTGATTTGAATACACAAAATGGTTACCATAAGAGACCACTTGAGAATCGGCTCTTTATTACTGCCAGTAGTAGAATAAATAATTCCGTACTCAGGGAATGTGCTTAGGGGGAACAGATGTAGGAATCCTGCATTGCCGATAATGGCAAGGTCCTAATGGAGGTGGTTTGCCGTTGCTTTCCTCCGACCTGTTATGAGGTGTCGACTGTATATCTCTGTCGTGTGGATGACTGTGATGAGTGCTTGCGCAGTGTAGCTCTGGGTTAGAGTTGTTATGGATGAAGAGAAGGAACAGGATGGAACACGGTGCCGGCAACAAGTTTATTCCTCCCGACAAGCACCATGTTTGCCACCGAGCTTTAAGTCCCCATCCGACGGACAAACCACCATCAACATTCCCTCACTTCATCGAACACTGCAGAAAGGGACATTGGTGCAGAAAATTTTAATCAGAAATACCATGTCACCACCACTCTTATCCTTGCCAGCCAAATACTGGCTGAGAAAATTTCATCTACCACCAGGATTCGAACCTGCTTATCTCTGAGTCGATCGCCATCCCCCACAGGCGCACGTTAGCGACCTTTCTGTTCCCTTAACCGCTTTTTTTCTTTAGGTATTGAGCAAGGGGCAGAGTGGGCAGGGGACCTGCTTTGAGGCCTGGCCACGGTGTCCCCGTTTCCTGACAGGGGAAGGGAGAGGCAGCGGGAAGGAAAACGTTGTACATTTATTTTATTTTTTTGGTTATTTATGTTTTACATTTTAATATCATAGGAAAAGTCAATCACGTATTGAAAAGAAAGGAAAATAATGTTCGACCGAAGTGATGTACTCGTCACTTCACGGTGAGGAATATCGTAGACGGGGCAACTACATAAACCTGGACTCCCCACCATTCCGTTGAGTCATGAAACATACTGCCTCGAAAGTTCGTTAGATGTGTTTTGTATTTTGAGTGACGTCGGATGATCTCATGTTGCTCTAGTAGATAGAGCCAATAGTCCATGCCCGAAATCGCGGTCCGCGTGACTACGTAGTGCGATGCGTGTCCTCCAATCCAGCGGATTGCCGATGTTTTGTGTGAGGAGAAAAAGACCGCGTCCGGGAAAAATAAAGCTTGCGTCACGATAGTGGAGTTATCAGTGCATTGAAGGAGTGCCATGATGGGTTGCGTTAGCCGCCAAACATCCTTCGCCTCACCGTACTGCAGACAATGTTCGTCGTTGTCCTGCTTGCCTGATATAAGGCAGAGTGGGGAATCTACCATGTGAATGTCGTACAATTGTCGGCGGGTGACTCTATTGCGATTTGTTAATGTATATAGTCTATTTCACCTTTGGAGCAGGTAGTGGCTTCGGAGTGAATTGTTGCGTATGTACAGTCGGGCGTGCTGGAGCAATCGCGGTAGCTCGCTGCCTCTGATTGCCGTAGCGATCGGGTGAACCAAACTCCTAAGTGTCGTATGATGACCACAGTCGTAAAAGGACTGTGCAGAGCATCTAGCCCTGCCCGAGGTGCATAATCTTGATTTTATTCACGTTCTCTCTGATAGCTGCCGCCACGCCGTATGTAATAAGATGGGAAACCATCTCACGTACTTCGTTCTCCAACCGGACGAGTATCATAAAGTCGTCAGCATAGGCGCGACAGGTGAAGGAACTCTACAGAGTAGGATGCCTGGAAGAGTCCATCGAAGAGCCTGCATCAGTGGTTCGAGCGCTATTGCAAACAGCACCATCGACAAGGGACATCGTTGCCTAACTCAGTTGTAAACAGGAATCGTTCCTACCTCCCTGCCATTGACTCTCACCGTCGAAGGAGCGCCGCGAAGGAGGTGCATAAGGGCGGTGATGAACTCCTGAGGTATCGCCATGCGCCGCATGATCGAGTCAAGAAAATTATGGTTGATCCTGTCAAAGGCACGATCAGAACCCATTGATATGAAAGCCGCTCCCATGCGACATGCTTTCATCAGGGCAATGATGTCACAGTATGGAGTGGATGTTGCTCCGAACCCCTAGACAAGACTGGTCTGATGGTAATGTCTTCGGTATCACAGTCTTGAGCCTTGCCTCCAACAATCGCGCAAAGATCTTGTAGTGAGTATTGAGCATTGTGAGTGGTCTAAATTGATGGGCGCTGATACTCCCTGCCGATTTCAGTATTGGTACAAGCATTGCCACCATGAATTGCGACTGGAAGTCCGTGTCAAGGCGCCATAGCCTATTGGGACATCATTCGATCTGCAAATTCTCGATAGAATTCGAGTGTCAAACGTATGTGGCCCAGGGGATTTGTCCACCAAACCCTTCGTGAGTGTCATGAGTGTCATCAGTATGTAATCTTCCGTTATGGGTTCCAATAACAACTCTGCATCCCTAACATCCAACCCTGTTTACATCTTTCGCAAAATGTCTTCACCTTTCTGATCGTCGTCGGCGTCCTGTTGAAAAGGAGGCGGTAAGCTCCAAAATCCAACAGCAATGTCCTGTTTTGACGACAAGGGCCGATCATTCCCATCATGGAGCACTGTGATATAGCATTCGCGATTACGTGAATGTCCTCTGGACGCGTGACACATGGAGATACATTCTCCATCGACGTTGTGCAAGCACCGAGCACAGATCAAAAGTCCCTCCAGTCGACGTCCTGTGATCGACCGAATTCTCGCCTGTACGCGATGGGCGTCCGCTTGACGCTCTAGCGATGGGGCCCTGGAGGACAGGTCACGGAGCACCAGGTAGTAACATTCAAGTGTATCTCGGAGCCATCTGGGTTTTTCCTTGCCATAGGGTTATGAGAGCTCTTCGTATTGCCAGTTTTGCACATTGTTGCTGTTCTGACATAATCCACAAGCGCCGGAACGAAGAAGAAGAACGCAAGACCAGAGAAGGTGGTGAAACGACGTCAGCCAATAGCACACTGACAGGACGTCACCACAATAGGAGCGGCATCTAGCCGAAGTGAATATAAGCGCCGCTCCTGTGAGCCTCGGCCGGACTTTGGTGCTCAGTAGTGGACAGTATTTGCTGAGTTGTAGCACGGCCTAGCAGAGAATGTTAGTAGTGATCCACAAACTGTGTCAAACTTGCATGAACATTACATATAGCAAAGTACTCGGATTTATGTTGCATGACGCCCATCGCTAGTGACACCACTGTGATTTAAAAGTTAAGTATTGTCAATCTGCTTTATTGAAATAAAACCACTGTTATTAGCTCGAAATGTCGTATAGCATTCCGAGAACACAGAATCCCTTAGGCACCCTGTACGAGACGAGTGGGCAAGACCCCACATTTGGCGACGAGTTCTTCCAAACGAACTCCGTACCTACGGCCACGGAAATTTTTTTTTTTATTGGTGCCTTAATTCTCTCTAGTCTTTACTTTGCAGGGACGCATATTGTTTTAACAGTTTCTTATCGTTTTTGCTAATAAGTTTTTTCAGGTGGGCGTTGCAGAAACTTTCTTTGTACATAATTTTGTCTATTTGTTATATTTGTGTTTTCCAACATGGCCACCACACCTGTCCCACCCCCTGCTTAGGCCCCACAGCAGCAAGCGTTAGATGCCACACAGCTAATGCAAATGCTTCAGTTTCAGACGCAACAGATTTCTGCTCTACTCAAAACAGTGCAGCAGCTTCTAGCCAACGCTGCGCCTACTGCAACTGCTACACCACCTTTTCGACAGTTTTGTGACCAAGAAGAGAAATGGTGCGAATTATTGTCACAGCTCGAGCCAAATTTTCTAGTTGGCAATATACAGGTACTCTGAAACTTCCTTATCTACACTCCTGGAAATGGAAAAAAGAACACATTGACACCGGTGTGTCAGACCCACCATACTTGTTCCGGACACTGCGAGAGGGCTGTACAAGAAATGATCACACGCACGGCACAGCGGACACACCAGGAACCGCGGTGATGGCCGTCGAATGGCGCTAGCTGCGCAGCATTTGTGCACCGCCGCCGTCAGTGTCAGCCAGTTTGCCGTGGCATACGGAGCTCCATCGCAGTCTTTAGCACGGGTAGCATGCCGCGACAGCGTGGACGTGAACCGTATGTGCAGTTGACGGACTTTGAGCGAGGGCGTACACTGGGCATGAGGGAGGCCGGATGGAGGCACCGCCGAATTGCTCGACACGTGGGGCGTGAGGTCTCCACAGTACATCGATGTTGTCGCCAGTGGTCGGCGGAAGGTGCACGTGCCCGTCGACCTAGGACTGGACCGAAGCAACACACGGATGCACGCCAAGACCGTAGGATCCTACACAGTGCCGTAGGGAACCGCACTGCCACTTCCCAGCAAATTAGGGACACTGTTGCTCCTGGGGTATCGGCGCGGACCATTCGCAACCGTCTCCATGAAGCTGGGCTACCTTCCCGCACACCGTTAGGCCGTCTTCCGCTCACGCCTCAACATCGTGCAGCCCGCCTCCAGTGGTGTCGCGACAGGCGTGAATAGAGGGACGAATGGAGACGTGTCGTCTTCAGCGATGAGAGTCGCTTCTGCCTTGGTGCCAATGATGGTGCGTGTTTGGCGCCGTGCAGGTGAGCGCCACAATCAGGACTGCATACGACCAAGGCACACAGGGCCAACACCCGGCATCATGATGTGGGGAGCGATCTCCTACACTGGCCGTACACCTCTGGTGATCGTCGCGGGGACACTGAATAGTGCACGGTACATCCAAACCGTCATCGAACCCATCGTTCTACCATTCCTAGACCGGCAAGGGAACTTGCTGTTCCAACAGGACAATGCACGTCTGCATGTATCCCGTGCCACCCAACGTGCTCTAGAAGGTGTAAGTCAACTACCCTGGCCAGTAAGATCTCCGGATCTGTCCCCCATTGAGCATGTTTGGGACTGGATGAAGCGTCGTCTCACTCGGTCTGCACGTCCAGCACGAATGCTGGTCCAACTGAGGCGCCAGGTGGAAATGGCATGGCAAGCCGTTCCACAGGACTACATCCAGCATCTCTACAATCGTCTCCATGGGAGAATAGCAGCCTGCATTGCTGCGAAAGGTGGATGTACACTGTACTAGTGCCGACATTGTGCATGTTCTGTTGCCTGTGTCTATGTGCCTGTGGTTCTGTCAGTGTGATCATGTGATGTATCTGACCCCAGGAATGTGTCAATAAAGTTTCCCCTTCCTGGGAAAATGAATTCACGGTGTTCTTATTTCAATTTCCAGGAGTGTATTATCAACGGTAGGAAGTGCAATGTTCCGCCTAATCACAAATCTTTATTCTAACACCTCTCTGAGTGAACTTATTTACGACCATTAGTCGCTTCGCTAACTAACTATTAATGACCAACAAGTGAATGTGGTAGCAGCTAGGTATCAATCTTTTAATTGCAAAAAACGGTCAGAGCAAACTTATTGGGAGTGGATGACAGATTTGTAGGGTATGACAAGGAAACGCAAATTCAAATGTGCTTGCGGTGCTATATATTCCGATGTTGTGTTGAACAATGCGATCGTGTACAATGTACATGACGTCAAACTCAGAGAACAGCGTTTGAAACAGTCAGGTCCATCATTTCAGAAGGTAGTTCAAGTATTAAATCAGTACGATTCTGGTGCCCTGGCGGATGATAAATTTAATCAGCCAGCTATTTGTTGGATTGAGTCCCTTCATTGCGATCGCCCATTCTGCACCAGCCGCTAGCGCTAGCCACGCTGAATAAACAACGTTACACCGCGCGTCAGCAGTTCTACTAACAGGAGGCTACACAGGCGAACAGAATTAAGTCATGCTCTCGGTGTTATTCACAGCACAAACGCCAAGACTGCCCCTCCCAACAAGCTCAGTGTTACGCTTGTGGTAGGAAAGGACATGTACGATCTGTATGTTTGCAACGGAACAAACATAAGAATTCGGCCCACTCACAAAACTCTCATCACAAGGCCAATTTCATTAATGCAGTATATTCAAAGTCTGCAATGGGCATTAGGAAAACTAGCAAGCGTGCAGTTTCATCAGTTATATGCCATTGAAACTAACTTTTTGTTCATTTACTCATTTGTGGGAAATGTGGAAAATTTCAGTTGAACACAGGGGCCTCTGTCACATTTCTACGTCGTCACACCGTATGAACTATTAGGCTCCCCACGCCTGTCTAAAACTAGCACGCAACTGACGGGCTTATAATGGACAAGACGTCCCCTTTTTCGGAACTTATAGTTTACCTGCTATGTATTGCTCACATACACGAACAGTGACTTTTACGGTGCTGCAATCACGTGAGTGTGAGAGCATAATTTGTCTTGATTGGTTTGATTTGTTTGGCTTTAATATTTGGGACAACGTGTTGTCAATGTCTGTTTTCAATGCAAAAAAAAAACAATGTAGCTAGCTTGCTAAAAGAATTCCCGGAACTCTTTTCTGAAGATTTAGGCAAGGCTAACAATTTTGTTGCCCATATTACTCAGAAAGACAATGCTCAGCCAAAATTCTGCCTGGACAGAACTGCTCCCATTGTATTATGGGACAAAGTCGCTGCTGAACTTAAAGAATTGCAAGATAGCGGAGCTATTGCGCCCGTACAAGCTGGTCAGATGCTTCAAATGGCTCTGAGCACTATGTGACTTAACATCTGAGGTCACCAGTCCCCTAGAACTTAGAACTACTTAAACCTAACTAACCTAAGCACGTCCCACACATCCATGCCTTAGGCAGGATCCGAACCTGCGACCGTAAAAGCAGCGCAGTTCCGGACTAAAGCGCCTAGAACTGCTCGGTCATACCTGCCGGCTACAAGATGATCAATGGGCAAGGACACTGGTTTCGCTCCCCAAACCTTCATGTCGCAGTATCCTCTGTGTTGACTTCACGTCTAGTGTCAACCCACACACTATCATTGATACTTATACATTGCCACGCCCAGAAGGCGATTTGCGGGGCGCATATCTTCAAATATCGCTCGATGAAGACTCTCGAGAAGTGTGTATAGTAAATACTCATTGGGCTTGTTTGCCTTTTGACTGTGCTTCCGCACCCGCCATTTTCCAGCGGTATTTGGAGCAGCTGACTGCACAATTTCCCAAATGTATAAACTATTTGGACGATATTGTAGTAGCAGGTCGTACACCTGAAAAACATATTGCAAATTTAAGTGCCTCGTTTCGTGTGTTATCTGATGCAGGACTAAAGTGTAGACTGGACCAGTGTGATTTTTTTTAAATATGAGTTGCAATGTCTTGGTCATGTCATAAACAGTCAAGGTGTACATCCTGTTCAGTTTCATTTGTTAGCCATACGACACTTACCAGATCCTTGCAATATCACAGAGTTGCAGTCAGTTTTAGGGAAAATGAACTATTATATTCGGTTAGTACGGAATGCTATGCAAATAGCGGTTCCGTTGCATCGCTTGCGTCGCAAGAATGTCCCCTCTGTTTGCACAGATGAGTGCCAAGTAGCTTTTCAAAAACTTAAATGCATTGCTCAGTGATCGATGCTCAGTTCACTTTGATCCTGAAAAACCAGTTGTATTGCAAGTTGATGCTTCCTTTTACGGAGTTGGTGCAGTGTTTTCGCACAGAATTGGTGATAATGGCAGACTTATTGCTTTCGCATCAAAAGTGTTCTCCAAAGCTCAATGTAACCAAATTCCACCGCTATTTGTTTGGCAGAAAATTCTACTTATTAACGTATCACAAGCCTTTGCAGTCCTTATTTCATCCGACGAAACCGTTCCTGTACGAACTGCCCAAAAATGGTAAAGATGGGCTTCGTTGTGTCTCAATAACAGTGCGAGATTCTGTATCGTCCGACAGCTAAACATGGTAATGCGGACGCCCTTTCATTTCTTCCGGTTGGCCCTGATACAGACATTGACGCTTCTGCTGCGTCTTGTTGTCACATCGATGCTTCAATCTTTTTCCGTTGAACTATAAGAAGATTGCACAGGCCACGGAAGCTGATCCAGATTTGAACATGTTGATAATATGCATTGGCACATCTTGTCCTCATTCCTTGCATAGCATAAAGTAATCTGTAGTGCGCCGATACTTTGCATGTCGGCATAGCCTCGCTGTACAGAAGACTGTGATTATTGTTCAAAATGACAGTGGAAAGTTACGTGTGTTGATCCCTAAAGCTTTCAAAAAAGAAGTGTTGCAGTTATTTCACCAAGAAAACTAGGGGATTGTTCGCACGAAACAGTTAGCGCGTCAGCACTGTACTTGGCAGAGTATGGATGCCCAATAGAACAGATGATGACACAGTGTAACGCATGTGCGGAAAATTAGTATGCTCCGCCACACAAATTCTCTGCTTGGCTGATGTCGCAATCGCCATGGCAACATGTGCACATAGAATTTGAGGAACCCTTTTGGAAGACTGGTTGGTTGATTGTGATTGACTCATAGAGAAAGTTCCCTTTAGCTGTGCCAATGCACTCGCCAACGTCACGTAGCACAATTCAGTCGTTGTCACCGATTTTTTGCCTGTTACATTTACCTGAAGTAATAGTGTCAGACAACGGACCTCAACGCATGTCAAAAGAATTTGAAACATTCTGTGAACGCAACAGCATATAGCATGTAACAAGTACAGTGTTCCGTCCACAGTCAAACGGCGAAGCGGAACGTTTTGGCAGAACATTCAAGCAGCAGATGGCCGAACGTCGCTCCGCACATACCAGGGATCAAGCATTGCAACTGTTCCTCGCCTCACATCGTTTGCACCCACGAGATGGACCATCGCCATCGGAATTGCTTCACGGCCGCCGCCATCGGACACTGCTCCGCCTGCTCCACCCTCCTTAGCATCCGGTGTCCAAGAAAGGCCGCATGTATCGATTAGGGCCGTATGGTATTGTCTTTTTCAGGGTTATTAGCGGCAGCAGACGGTGCGCGCGAGACGTGACAGTCCGTCGTCTTGACGCTTGCATGTATCTTACTTCAGGTCTGGATGGCTTGTAACTCCGCCATCAAAATCAACTTCGCCTCTGTCATGCACACGATAATCTTTCATTCTCTCTTCCCCCAGATTCACGGGTCCAGAGGACAGCGTGGCCACAGCAGCCAACAGAGAGTGTCATCACGACACCGTAGGATGACCCCATGGAGACGGAGCCTTCGCCTCCTCCGCCTCCTCTCGTCCTACCGATGGTGCTGGTCCCGCCCACACCGCAGCAGCCGCCGCCTTCATCTGGTTCCTAATAGCAGCAGGAGCTGAACGCGTACCCTTCTGGTCGTTTTCTGGGATTTTCTGGGGTTTCCGCCAGAGCGCACGCCGGATGGCGGGGTAGGCCGGAAGCCTGACGCCCCTGCAGCCACAGGTTCCGGCCCGACGTTGCGCCTCTCTCCTGCCTCACCCACCGTGGTCGCACTCCCTACAAGACGACGGTCCGTCACTTTGCGGGAGATGAATATTCCGGTGTAAACCACAAGCGCCAGAATGAAGAAGAAGAACGCAAGACCAGAGAAGACGATGAGACGACGTCAGTCAACAGCGCGCTGACCATGACGTCACCACCATAGGAACGGCATGTAGCCGAAGTGAATTTAAGCGCCACTCGTGCCAGTCTCGGCGCGAGATCAGTGCTCAGTTGTGGACAGTATTCAGAGTATTAGCACGGCCTTGCAGAGAGTGCTACGATAGCCACTAGTAATGATCCACAAGCAGGGTGTGTCAAACATGCATGAACATTACATATAGCAAAGGACGATCCGTACCTATCGGACGCCGTTTAGCACAGGGTGCGCTATGTAATCAAAAGTATCCGGACACATGGCTGAAAATGACTTTCAAGTTAGTGGCGCCCTCCATCGGCAATTCTGGAATTCAGTATGGTCTTGGCCCACCCTTAGCGTTAATGACAACAACTCTCGCAGGCATATGTTCAATCCCACTACTGTGAAACTCAGAAAATTATGCAAAGAAAAATGCAATTAGCTAGCATATATGAGGAAAACACAAAGGAAATTTATTAAGTTTTATCTCCATTGTTAACACTTAACGATACTGGAACGGCAACTGCTAATTATTATGGACATGAAATGAGTTGCAAATTCAAGTGATTAGCAACTGCGAAAAAATGCTCCAGAGAAACTATTAACGGAAACTGAAATTCACTTTACTAATTACTATCGCGTTGTGTCGTTTTACCTGTTTATGAATTTGCTATCAACCCTCTATGTTGCACGTGCACTGTCTGTTGCAGCCACAGGAGGGTTTCTACATTCCTGAAGCCACCTGGCGAGCTACAAATTTGGCAATTTTCAACATTTTTAAAAAACATTGGGTATTGTGTTTCTTTCTGTGTATTCTTTCTGTATGAAAAATTTCAGAACAGTATTCGACATGTCGGATTTGACGTTCCCCTTGTGAGTTGACTGGGATCGAAAGTACCTAAACTATGGGCCAAAGTGATTCATTCGCTTTTCTGTAATAATGATTAGGATATAAAGCGCAGTTACACATTTCATACGGATGCAACGGTTGCAAATCGTACATCATAAATTAAGAGCAGGGGGAATTACTTGGGCAGTCAGCTGTTTTCATATTTTACGCCTTAGGTGAACCATAAAACAGAAAGCTCATTCATCAGAAGTGATTGGCTTTATTAGCATCATCAGTTATATTAAAGTTATGAGTAAGTAATATTAATTTTAATATTATATTCTTCAAAATAGTTTTCCTTCAGAATACTTTCATTGGTTTCACCTGTAATACATAACAACCCAGACGAAAAATCAGCGTAGCACTGATTACAAAAGGCAAATATCTATAAATAAATTTAATAATCTGCGACTAACATACAGTTTCAGATCATAAAAACAAGCTTTGCAAGGAAATATTGCGCAATGGACGAAAAACAGGACTCAAAAACCCGCGAAGAAAATGAGACAAGTGAGTCAGTACAGTGTATGTCCTATAATTTTAGTTAATGTGAGAGACTATAATACTGATAATTAACTTATTTCTAGTAATTATTTGTTGTGTTCAATCAGTTAACGAAAAGTGCTGTAAAATATGCACTGCACTAATACAAATGAATTACAACAAGGCGTGGTAAAGTTATGACATATCTCTTCTATAACAAAACAAAGTCCCTGTAACACGAGTGTCTCCAAATCATCACAGACAATTTAGATAGCACTCAATTTTCGCTTAAAAACGTCCATGTGCAGCCCATGGTCATACTTAAGTAGCGTTACACTACTGTCAAGCTAGTATGAAAATGTAGCAGTGGAGGCAGGCACGCAACTAAATCCAGTCAACAAATGATTCAGTCTCACAATTACGTGAATACAATTGTTTCTTCATAAAAAATTATCTCGGTGGAAGCAAGAAAAAACGGTGACAAGAAGTGTGCAAATCTGCAAGTCTTTCACCTACACTTCTATAGGGTACTTTATCAAGGTGGGAAGAAAAACTACGAGGGAGAAAATTATAATGGATAAGTTCTCTAATGATTTTCTTACTTATTTTGATTTGTGTCATGGTACTTTTTCCCAGAAGAAGTACATACTTTGCTCCAGTGAGATTTATAGTAACAGCTACCACAGTCTCCCCTTTGAAGGGACAACACTTCACTGTTCAACTAGAATATAATTGTAACAACATAGCATCCTCTTTGCCCCCTAATGACCAAGAAGGATAATTTGCGACACAAAAGATGAGAGTAGTTGTAGTTTCAGCATGGAACAGGTTTTCTAATATTAATACATCGATACTCTATGACCCCACACAGTACACAGATGCACCATATTGTTTGACACATAAATTATTTACAATGTCTGTTGTTCGTTCATATAAGCGTCAATTCCTGATGCAACTAAATCCCTTTGGTTGAGAACTGTTGCTGTACGGCATGGAGTTCTATTGAGAGATAAACAAAATCCTTGAGATTCTCGGAAGAAAATATAATGGCAAAAACATGCCCTTTGGTATGAAAGATCTATGACGTAAACGAAATACCCTCAAACTCCAAGAGCACTGTCTTAGCTCCAATCTCAGAGTGAGAATGTCAGTCTAATAATTCATGATACAAATTACTGATACGTATTATTTGCAGAATCATCAAAAAACTAGCAGAAGCCGGGCTAAGGGAAGATCAGTTTGGATTCTGGAGCGACGTAGAAACTTATGTGGCAGTACTGGACCTATAGAAAAAATTTGACAATATTGACTTGAAGGCACCCAACCATTATGGAGGTAGCAGGGATTAAATAGGGGAAAGGAAGGTAATTAGAATCTTGTCTAAAAACCAAACTTCAGTAGAGAGAAATGAAGGGGAACACTAACTGAAAAGGAAGTGACAGACTTTTGTAGTATATTACCGATGTTATTCAATTTGTGCCCCAAGAAACCTATATAGGGTACCAAGAAGAAATTCTGAAATGAAACAGAAATTCAGATACTAGAAATAAACACTTTGAGATTTAGCAGTGACGTTGTAATCCCGTCGGTAACAACAAAAGTCATGGAAAAGTAGTTGAACGGAATGGATATCGAAATTCAGTCGAATTAAACCATGTCATGCTGAGGAAATTATATTACAAAAGGGGCCACCAAAATTAGGAGATTAGTTTTGTTATTTAGGCAGCAAAATAAGAGAAGACGTTCTAAATAGAGAGGACAGAAAAAGCAGAGTGCTATAGCAAGAAATGCGTTTGTGCGAAAGAGGGAATAATTTACTTCTGAGAGGCATTGAAACGAGGACTACAAGCAGGTCATACAAGAATAAAATAGAAGGTTTTTAAATGTGTTACTCCAGAAGAATGCTGAAGACTGGAATGGTAAATCTCATAATGAGGATGTACGAAATCGATTTAAGAAGGAAATATACTTATCTTACAAGTTGGCTAAAGGTTTGAAAGGACACGTTCTGAGGCATCGAGGAATCGTCGATTTGGTAATGGATGGAGGTGTGATGAGTGGGGGCTGGAGGGGATAAGAGCAATGGTGAGAGATGAAGGCTGGAATATAGTTAGCAGCTAGATGCACGTTGAAGTAGCTCTGTAGAGCTGAAGAGAATGCACATGCTGGATTAGTGCAGAGAGCTAGTCTTTGGACCGATGACCACAACAACAACCACGACAACATCGGTGACAACATACGCATAATTCTGTAATGAGGTTTTTTTTTCCTACAGTCTTCTGAATGATAAGGTGCAGAGCGACACAATATTTTCTCCTATATCAAGCTTTTGCCTTCTATGGATTTGTCCAGTATCACGGATGTATTCTCCTGGTGCTTTATCACGTGTTCTATCACATTGTTTTAATCAATATTTTACACATATTCCTTTCGTCATCGATTACGCAACAAACTTTCTCATTTGTTACCTTATTAGACACTTCATTTTCATTCTTCTTCTGGAAGACAACGCCTTAAACGGATCGACTTTCCTCTTTTCCGGTTTCCAATTGCAAATGTAATAATGTCACAATAATGGTCGAAAATGAATGTTCCAATGAAAAAAATTTATAACGAGCAATTCAAATACTTATACTACCTAGGTATTTGTCTGGTACGATGAAATGTTGAGGAGTAGCCAGTAATTCCACTTTCGACTACTGTTTTAGCATTTATAAAGAGACGGTAACTTAAGAAATCGACATAGTGCATCAGAAGTGAGTTGTAGAAGGGAATGAGTCTTCAAAACTGAATTATACTCTTAGGAACTCTCACTCAGGACATACTAACCTTACGTGAACAGTCAAAGATAGTGGGCCGTAATCTAATTGCTTACCAGATTGTAACATACTGTACGTAAGATACGCAGTCATCACCGTGCCACTCATGTACCAGACAATAAGATTTGTTATGCAGTTTGTCTTGGGCACTAAGCAACGAATTACTGTAGTAAGCAACAAGCTCCTGAGAAGATACAGTCCCGTACAACAAGAAAGAATTGAACTTTGCGCATATATGCAACCAGTTCTGATTGACAGCCGATACAATCCTCAGCACATGAAACTAACTTAAAATTAACGCCACCAGCCGAGTCATATTCAGCTAAAAGTGGAGTAATACTCAAATTAGCTGCTGGTTTTGATTTTACACTTCGATAACTCTCATATGAAGTTTCTGATAGCCTAGGGGCTTTGGTAACATGAAACAATGAGAAACTAACTAAAGAGCAAAAATTGCTAATTGCAAAGCGGCTCATAGGAACTCCACAACTTTAGATACCTTTCGCCTGGGGGAGCTGCAGGTTTACATGGTCATTCATCAGAACGGCTTTCACTTTCTCAGACAAAGAAATATCAGCGATCATATTGTAGTCACTACAAGTAGATAACACTACTCGTGTTTATGATTATTGCAGGCTGAATGGAATTTTCACTTAATGAATACGTATTCAAGACAGTTATCGGCGTTTTGTGTTCTTTTCCTCATTGTCTGATGAGAAATACTTTTCTCTTTTTCTTGACAGAGATAGGAGTAGAATTAGGGCTGCACAAACTCCGTGGGTTCATTTCTTTGCCAGTTTCTCGGCCCACATCACTTGCTTGATTAAAAACTTAATGTTATTCGTAGCTTTTAAATAGCACCCATGGAAATATCCTTAAGAAAAACTGTTTTTGAGTTCATAATGATCAAAAGATCAAATATTCTCATGATGTTTACATTACAGTCAATGTTTTTGTGGTTTTTCTGGGAAACAAAAACAAACAAATCACGTCTAACGAATGAGTGTCTCTGTTTGAAGTAAAACTACTACTACTACTACCTGTGTGTGTGTGTGTGTGTGTGTGTGTGTGTGTGTGTGTGTGTGTGTGTGTGTATGTAGTGAGTGAAGTGTTATGAAACAATGTATGTATAGTGTGTGCAGTGACTGATAGTGAAATATGAGTGAATAGTGTGGCATTACATTATTTAATGAGTTATTTGTAAATAAATTATTGTATACCAGGAGTAAAATCTAATGATTGTCTCTAACTAGAAGTCTGTAAATATATGTGTATACGAATTAGCTTATTGTAAATTGATCTAAGCTTGTAAATACTTTGACATGTCCTATATCCTTGTAAAAAGAGATCTACGGATGAATAAAACTACTACTACTACTACTACTAATAACTGAAAAATACGGCACCCAAATGATTCCCCCTGCTCTTCATTAACGGTGTACTAGTTGCAGTCGGTGCATCTGGATATTATTCACAATCACGCTTCAGACCATAGCCACAATTACAGGAATGCTAAAACCTTAGGCTCTGAGGCTCCCAGTCAACGCGAAAGCAGTCGGCAACGCTGCATCTTGTAAGCGAGAGTTCCCAGTTGTTAGCCAACTCAGCATATCGGCTGAGCAAACTTGTTCATACTGTTGCTAGTGTGACTGATAATTGGAATATATTTGGCAATTACACGACCGTCAGTTTACTTTCTGGAGTGCTTCAGAACTGTGCTACTGAATTCACTTTTTACTTCCTTACTACCCCCAGTAAATACGTTCAATAATTCTCACTCAACGTGTAACAGTGGATATCTAACTTAGTATTTGATTCCCAGAAGATTGTTACACACAACAACTATAACTAGTCTCACATTTAACATTGCTGTACAATAAGAATGTACTTGAAGAAGTACCGGCTCACTAGAGCTAAGTGGTAGACCAGCCTCTTAGCGAAGGGATGATGCATTAGGTCAAGGATCTGATCTCAATAGAGATCTAGACAATATGTCTGCTTCTTACTTCTTCTCTTACTGAGTTAGAGCTTCTAGATCGAAACAAGAAGCCACTCATAACTTCTACTTTTGCACTCTTACCATAATCTCGATTTAGTACCCCCTAGACCTAAAGGTTGTTGCACTAAACAACTGCTACAACTGCTACAACGTAAATATTTCTGCTTATATCGACAAACTATTCACTTTTTTCTAAGTACACAATTCAGGTGATGATGTCTGGTACTGAATCATTTGATCACTGGATTTCACTTTGGGTTAATTTTAGTGCCAGGTTTATATATTTTCATGGTGATCCCGAAATGCTTCTTGCGTAGGACACATGCTGTACTGGGGTCAAAGCACATAGTATCTTGCTATTGCATCATGTTTTGAACACTCTAGTATTCCAAATAGTATTTGCTATAATAAATTAGATTTTTGTCGTATTGTTGTTGCGGAAAACTGTAATTAATTAATTTGTATCAGAAGAGTGCATATTTTCGTTGCGCTTCTCTTTGGTTTATTCAGTATAAAAGAAATACATATATTACGTCACATTAACTAAACGAATTTGAAGATGCTCAGGCAGGTTTTGGATTCCACGACTGTAGAAAGCTACTAGTTCGGAGACGTAGATAGCACGAATCAATTTTTAAAGTGCATTCATTTTCTTCCACAAAGAATTTCTTTTGATGGCTGTTTGATAAGATTCGAGAAAGGTAAACATTTGACAAGAAAAACGAGAACAGTGGGGACTGCCTTCTTACCAAGATCCTCGACAGGTTTTTCTGCGAAATCACCAGAGTGTAGACGGGCGTTGCGATACAATAACAGCGCTTGTTGCTGTTTCCTTTGTCACTTTTCCTATGTTATGACCGCAAGGAGTTCAGTTTTTGGCAACAGTTTGCAACACTCTCCTGGGATGCAGGGTGGAGATCTATTCTGAACAGCACGTTGCAAGCCATCCGAGATATGCTCAATAATATTCATGCCTGGGGAGTTTGGTGACGAGCGGATGTGCTTAAACTCAGAAGAGTGTTCCTGGAACTACTCAGCAGCAATTCTGGATGTGTGGGGTGTCACATTGTCCTGCTGGAATTACCCAAGTCATTCGGAATACACATTGTACATGAATGATTGCAGGTAATCACACAGGATGTATACGTACGAGCGTACGTGTCACCTGTCTAAATCATATCTAGATCCATCAGGGGTCCCATATCACTCGAACTGCTCACGCCCCACACCATTACAGAGCCTCCACCGGCTTGAACAGCCCCTGCTAACATTCTGGGTCCATGCATTCATGAGGTTGTCTGCATAACTCGTTGATAGCCCAGCATTGAAATCTGCACCAATTTGCGGAAAGGTCACACTTATGTCACGCTGAACGATTCTCTTCAGTCGTTGTTGGTCCCATTCTTACAGAATCTCTTACGGCCGCAGTGATGTCGGAGATATGATGTTGTACCGGATTCCTGATATTCACGGTACTCTCGTGAAATGGTCATACGGGAAAATGCCCATTTCATCGCTGCCTCGGAGATGCTGTGTCCCGTCGCTCGTGCACCGACTATAACACCACGTTCAAACTCACTTAAATCTTGATAACCTGCCATTGTAGCAGCCGTGACCGATCTAACAACTGCGACAGACGCTTGTTGTCTTATATAGATGTTGTTGACCACAGCGCTGTATTCTGCCTGTTTGCATATCTCTGTATTTGAATACGCATGCCTACATCAGTTTCTTTGGTGCTTCAGTATGTAGTATGTAGTATGTAGTAACACCACTAAGAAACTCGTAGGTAAATACACTTGCAGGAAAGAATCCAAGTTTCGAGAACGTTGTCCTGATCAGGTCCAACACAGACACAGCAAAGTCTATACTTAATGTATTCTAAGCCCACATAGGAAACAACGTTGAGAGCGGACAACAACGACGTTGGTCCCTACGAGCGTCCTTAGACGATGATGTGAGTTGCACCTACCCAAAGGCCTGGAGAGGCTCTCGAAGCCGGAAGAATTCCTCCAGTAGTCGATTCACCGACATTAATAGCTGCCGTCGGCGGAATATTCGTGAATATTTTCTGGTCACGGGATACGTAGACGTGAATAGGTCCCTCGCAAGTGGCCGTCTTTGCCAGCGCTTGTACTGCCGTCTCGTGTCCCGTCGTAACTGCGATGTGGAGAGCTCGCGATGATGAGGCGTGCATGGTCCATATAGACTGCACGCTTGGCAGAGGTGTTACCGCTCCCTTTTTTTGCAGATCTCCGATATAGCAAGTATTTTCTTTTTATGTAGTTATCACACAGTGCTTCAATTCACCCCTGGAGTATCCTGTTCAGGCTTCCTGTAATTTCTTTAAATCGATTAAGGCAAATGCTGAAAACTTTCCTGTGAAACGGTGCAGTCTGTTTTTTTCCACATCCTTCCAGTCGTAGCATCAGCTATATCTCTGATGATCTACTAGTCGGCCAGACCTTCAGCACAGACCTATAGCATGTAAAGCTAGTATCATTCCAACAAAAGGACTACGCTCCAGAGAAGTTTGGCTGATAATTTTCGTTCTTTCTTCCGTAATATTGGCCATTGAATGAAATTGTCTTGCGATGGTTATATGGTCGTACTTCATCGCATTTTCCAGTTATCACGTGTACTATAATAATAACCCGTAAAAATATAATTCTTAAACGCTTGGTGGACTTTCTGAACGTGGCGAATAATTCATATCCAAGCAACCCATACTGAAACGAGCCGTCGAAAGTGGCCGAGGGGTTCTAGGCGCTATAGTGTGGAACCGCGCAACCGCTACGGTCGCAGGATCGAATTCTGCCTCGGGCATGGATGTGTGTGATGTCCTAAGGTTTAATTAGTTCTAGGTTCTAGGGGACTGATGACCTCAGAGCCACTTGAACCATTTTTGAACTGAAACGAGAAAACTACTTTCGTACGTGATTTGTTCGATGCACTTGTCCCATACACGGCAAACATATTTTTAGTTGCCTTCGCTGTTTGCACTCCTCAATGAAATACGACGTGAACAAAATTTTACGAACGATAGATGTTTTTCCCCTTTCACGCCCTATTTTGTATTGGTTAAAGATCGATCCTCCTAAATTTCAAATGAGCAGCATTTATACGTCACCGCCAGCTCAATTTTCAACCACAACTAAAAAACGACGATTAATAAATATGCTTTAGGCAACCTGTGTGACAACATGCTAAACAGAAGCTGCACGAATTTTGACATGAACCTATGTTCTTTGGGTAAGCTTTGCGCTGTTGGACTAGATACATCAATATTCTTCACATAATATGGTGCATGAGTAATGATCGCTAACGTCTTGCTTAAGCAATTATATTGGAGGAAATGTGGTCCAAAAAGATGAAGAAACGAATGTGCTTGATACCTGACCTTGTGTTTACACTGCACCAGATGTATCACCTGACAATAGATATATATACCACAATAGAAGCTCAGGTGAGAAACAACACTTACTCCAGGAATTCAGCATCCTACGATGTTGTCAGCACATGGAGCTGCGCGTTATGTGGTTGTATGTCTGTGGTTACAAAAGTAAGTCAGAAGTACACACTGAATAGCCAAGGCAACCTTCTGACTACTGATGAAGACGAACAAGTAAATGAATCTTTTGGATTAGCTACAATCAACCCCAGAGAGTCATAATTCTCATCCAGTTTAGTGCATCCTTCGTTAAGACAAAATCATCAGCCGAACATATTTTTAGTTCAAAAGCCTGTTGGAATGATTCTAGCTTTATATGCAAAAGGTTTGGGTTTAGATTTTCACATCAGGCAACAATTTTTGAATAGCACAAGCATACCCTCGTTACCTCTGGTGACGCCAATTTAACAATGGAGAGTTGCACTGTGTTTCGAAATCTAAATTAAATATGATGTTCTCTCGCTGCTTGCAGGAGGAGAGTCGGTGCAGGTGCTAGAGTCAGCGTTGTGGGTAGCTGAACCTCTGTCACCAGTAAGCTTCCTTACACCAGAAACTTTATCGTTACAGCGTGGAACCGGTGTTAGAAATACATATGAAAAGTCCGCTCGCAGCATCATAGTTGGGGGATGTGGGTTAATTGTCGTCGGTTTCCACATTGAGGTGACAAAAGTCATGGGATACTTCCTAACATCCCGTTGGACCTCCTTTTGCCCGGCGTAGTGTAGCAACTCAGCGTAGCATGGACTCAATAAGCCGTTGGTAGTGGACTGCAGAAATACTGCCCCTATAGCTGTCCGTACGTGCGAAATTGTTGCCGGTTCAGGATTTTTTGCACGAATTCACCTCTCGATTACGTCCCATAACTGTTCGATGAGATTCATGTCGGGGGATCTGAGTGGCCAAATCATTCGCTCGAATTGTCCAGAATGTTCTTCAAATCAATTGCGAGCAATTGTGGTTCGGTGACATGGCGCAGTGTGAACAATAAAAATTCCATCTTTCCTTGGGAACTTGAAGTCCGCGAATGCCTGCCACTGTTCTCCCAGTAGCTGAACATAAAAATTTCCAGTTAATGATCGATTCAACTGGATCAGAGTACACAGTCCATTCCATGTAAACAAAGCCCACACCATTATGAGGCCACTATCAGCTTGGGCAGTTCGCTGTTGGAAACCTGGGTCCATGGCATCGTGTGGTCTGTACCACACTCAAACCTTACCATCAGCTGTCACCAACTGAAATTGGACTCATCTGACTAGGTCACGGTTTTCCAGTCGTCTAGGGTCCAACCGATATGATCACGAGTCCAGGAGAGGCACTGCATGCGATGTCATGCTGCTAGAAAGGGACTCACATCGGTCGTCTGCTGTTATTGCTCATTAACGCTAAATTGTGCCGCCATTTCCTATGGGATATGTTCATCGTATGTCCCACATTAATTTTCAGGGCTATTTCACGCAGTGCTGCTTGTCTGTTAGCACCACTGTGTTGTCCGTGGTGTGAGAGGTAGTGCCTGAAATTTGGTATTGTCAGCAACTCTTGACACTGTGGGTCTCGGAATATCGAAATCCCTAATGTCTCATATGTGTAGCCCCAACTACCGTTACGCGTTCAAAGTCTGTTAATGGCCATCGTACAACCATAGATGCATCTTTACCCCATGACTATTTTCTCCTCAGTTTGTTTTAGCTAGGAACATGGGGCAAAAGGCTTGTAGCTTATCCTGGACTAGTGACCGATCGAACATGTCTTACTGCAGCTATATTACAGTATAGTAAGTAAGGTAAGCGACGAAGTAAGTACAGTAAGCGATGTACCGGAGCTAGCGTGCACGTAAATTGTGAGAGTTGATAATTGCTCTTTCAAAAGGTTTTCATTGGGCTGGAATTAATACTCAGCTAAAGGCACCATTTGTATGTGCACTTTTTTTTTACGTGCAAAAACAGTCCCCCTCACTCGTATTTCACATGCAAAAACAGTCACTCTTAAATAACCCCGGTATGGAGCGAGTGTATCGAATCTTGGTCCAAGGTAAGTTTTAATCATATGAAAAAATCTTGCTTCCCTTGGATTTTACGTGCTCAAAACATGTTTCTCTCGGAGGTTTGTGTAGTGCGCCACTTTCATACTTGTGCGAATCAGTTCAAATTTTGCATGAAGGCACATTAATGAATAAATTCAAAATGAAATTCATTTTATCCAATAAAACAAATCCGTGGTCGTGATACGATTATTTAAAGTAGAGCCAAGTGTAGCATGTAAAATTCGTTCTTATGTCAGCAGAATGCGTGGAAGTGGTTTCAAGTGAATTAGTAAATAAAAAACGCATTCCTACGACAAAGTTGAATACTCTCGTTCAAAAATCTACCTTCATTCGGATTATACGTGAAAAGCATAGGTTTTTTGCGAGTTTTATTTTCCGGTGTCACGTCAGTGTTTAAACCTGTGTAAATCTGTTCAAATTTTGTAAGAAGGTAGACAAATACTTTTAATTATTTGTAGTCCTGTTACTTTGTGAAAAGTTTATCCGTTGCCACGGCATAGTAGTCTAAAGTTACACAGAAAATGTCCGTAAAATCCGGTTTTATTCTAATCGCACGTGTCGAGACGGTTTCAAGTGATACAGATAATAATAAAAAAATATATTATTACGGTGATTATAAGTAGCGTTTGCAAATATCTTTCATCATTCGGCTTTTACATGCTCAAAATCGCGCGTTTGCACGTGAAACTCTATTTGGTAGAAACGCGTTGCGCTTTAAGCGCTATATTTGGGTATAATTTAAAAAAAAACTGGTTACTGCAGTTGATTAACATTCCATTGTTTATACGTAAAAGATTTTGTAGTGAATAATTCCATGTAAGTTGCAAATGGTTTAATTAGTACACCTCCTTCTGTACTACAAGCTTGTTTCGGCTGTAGCGCCATCCTCAAGTAAACCTACAGATGTTACACTTGGTGAATATACTTACGTTCACAAAAGTTTGACAGGAAGGTTGGTTTGCATAGATAGTTACATCTAGTTGAAATTGATGCCCACATTGCGTCAATGAGTAAATTGTCGACTGTCTATTTGTTGCCAAACCGATGTAATAATGTTAAGTTTTGTTTGTATAGAATTAAGACAAAACACTATCAAATGATAACACTATTAAATGACGGTTTATTCCTGTTCATGCTTAATGTTTACAATATAGTCTTTGCTAGTCAGTGAAGATAGTAGCATTTCATTGCTATTATAATTTTGTTATCGTTTGTATCTATGATTACATTCAATTTTTTGCTTACTGTGATTTTTATCCGTTCTCGTTTTCCAAAGCGTCAATAAAATTTTCTAAATAATTTTTGTGTTCGAAATCGATTTGTTCGTTAAGGATATCGTTTGGATAATTGGTATGCCCTTTGTTATTTTTTGTAGAACCTGTAAGTTCTACGTTGTGGTTTTGGCTTTTGGGATGCTGATGAAAGCTTGATTGATTGCAGTCGCAATGACTTGTGTGTTCTTTGATCTAATGTTGAAATTCCTTCTTGTCTGACCGATATAGAATCATGCGCAGTCGTTACACAAAATTTTGTGTATGCCTCGGTTGGCACTAATCGGGATTTTCGATTTTAGATTGTTGTTGGTGGGAAAGTTAGTTTTCTGATTGTTTTGTTTAAGATTTGTTTCATGTTATTCTGTGGAAGAAATATCGAATAAAATCAAACAAACTTTAAGGAAAACAACAACGTGCGCCGTCTGCAGCTCATACAAAACAAAGTACTCAAAATCACGAGCAATGCTCCACGATACAAACGCATCTCTGACCTTCACCAGGAATACCGACTTGACACTCTCACGGAAGTAATCCACCTACTCACCACGAGACTATATAGAAACTCCAGACATTCGTAGAACCCGTTTATTCTGAAACTGGAGAACTACGACCACAACCATAGATGGAAGAATAAAAGACCAAAAGACATACTTGTAAGGACCTAATATCTATGGCCAATCACACGCAAACACAACGGTACAGGTGAGCCCCTGTTAATCAGACGTCATTACTGGATATCCAGCTGGAACACACTGCCGAATATCTGGCACCACGCAGGGACGTCGTACCGTACACTGCATGCAGACAAGCTCCACACACCCTCCACACAGTGAGATGATCTATGGCCGATCTCCCACTACTATATAACGATTTTGATTGTTCCAGGAATGTAGAGGCTGCAGCAACTGGGATACATCGCCATCGCCTGCCACGGTAATGATGCACGATACCCATACTAACAAATACAACCTTTCCTGAACTATCGCAGCTAGGTAAGGCACTACTGCTCTTACTACCCATCCCACTGTCGCAGAGGTTTTATCCCACGGCACGAGCCTTGGCACTTTTCTCCCTCTGCTCTTCAAATCGCTACCCTCACTCGCGTTTCGTCCACTATCTATCACCTGAAGGACCGTGTCAATGTGTATTCTTACTCAGACGCACGGATAACATCACAGCCCTGCATCCTGTGATCCACCTATTAGATAACTAACATGTTGATGGAGGTGACAGTAGAACTTTTCGTCTGGTCACCACGTTGGTGTAGGAGTGGAGAGGTCCCATCTCTATTTAAAAATTTAAAAGTAAAACGACCATAAAACTAGCTTTCCGAAATAATAAAAATTGAAAAATTAAAATTCGATCTTGAAGAACCGAAATCCAAATTTTTGCCCACTCAGGCACATACAAAATTTCGTGTAACGTCTTCGCAAGATTCTATATCGGTCAAACAGGAAGAAATATTAAGATTAGAATCAAAGAACACACAAGACATTGCGAGTGCAATCAATCAAACTTTTATCAGCATCTCAAAAACCAAAACCACAAAGCGGAACATATCAGAAATACATGACAGGCTCTACACAGAATACCAAATGAACATACCATGGACATCTTAGAAGAGTTAGAAATATATACCCGTACAAAAAATTACCGAAACGATATCCTTAACGAGTAAATAGATCTCAAACACAAAAATTGTTTAGAAAATTTTATTGACTTTTGGAAAACTAAAAAGGGATAAAAATCATAGGAAACAGAAAACTAACGATTGTCTTACATACAAACGATAACAAAACTATAATAGCAATGAACTGCTACTAACATCACCGACTAGCAAAGACTGCATTGTAAACATAAAGCATTAAGGAGAGTAAACTGTCATTCCAACTGTCAAAAGTATTTCGTGAAAATATACTATAGAAACAAAACTTACGTCATTAGAGTGGTCTAGCAACAAACAAGTAGTTGACAGTTTACTCACTGATGTAGTATGGGCATCTATGCAGACTAGATGTAAGTATGTTTGCAAACTCTCCTTCCTGTACATCTTTTATAAAAGTAAGTACATGCAACAATTGTAGCACCTACAGGTTGACTTGAGAATGGCGCTATAGCCGGAACAAACTTTTAGTGAAGAAGGAGTGTTACTAATTAAACCATTTGCAGCTTACCTGGAATTACTCACTACAAAATGTCATATTATGAATTCAGCGTGCCCAGCTGAAAAAAAAAATTACAGATTAAATTCACCGGTGATTTTAAATCATCATAAAATCTTTGGATATGCAGGGATGTACCAAGCAACAATTATGCCCAGCCTTGTGCTGTTTGATGAATCATTTAAAGCTTTACGGATGATCACACAGAAACTGAAAATAACACGAAAATTCCTACAAAAATCTTATACCGAACCAACCGAAAATGTTTTACTGCGTTTCGTTCAAAACGTGCAGTGTTATTTTGTAAAAAAATTATTTTCGGACAAAACAAGCTCACGTTCGTAAATTTTCGTACAGGACTGCACATTGATAGTGTTTTGTCTTACATACATTGTTTCACAGTCATTCTGCTTATTTCAGCCAATTATTCGGATTGCTTGTTGCAAAATTCGTGTGTGTTTTCTAGCAGCGTTTTTTTTAGTTTTTTAGTTTTCAGTTTTTATTATTGCTTAATTTACTAGGTGTAGAGGTATGAAACCGAGATTTCTCTATAGATCCCGTGAGACCGCGTCTGCAGCACCATTTGCTTCCTGTAACGGCTGACAACAAATGTCAACATACAGTTACCCAAGTTCCATATATCGCTATCTGTTTCAAACCCGTAAATATGTCGAGTTTTGTGCCTACGAACTACGATTTGTGGATAGCATTGGTGTTTTCTTATCATTTGAATAAAACTGCTGCATAATCGCATCGAATGCTTGTCGAAGCTTGCGGCACTTAGGAAAACCCAGTGATTCGAGTGGTTCAAAAAATTCAAAAGTGATGATTTTGACGCGAGAAACGACGAGCTCAGGAAACCACCGTAAGAGTTCGAAGACAATGAAATGCTGGCCGTATTGGATGGAGATGATACTTAGACTCAACAGGAACTCGCGGAATAATTGACTGCCGCACGGGATTAGCCGAGCGGTCTCAGGCGCTGCAGTCGTCGTCTGTTCGGCTGGTCCCGGCGGAGGTTAGAGTACTCCCACGGGCATGGGTGTGCGTGTGTTTGTCCTTAGGCTAATTTAGGTTAAGTAGTGTGTAAGCTTAGGGACTGATGACCTTAGCAGTATAGTAACATAAGATTTCACACACATTTGAACATTCTTTGAACAATTGACTGTTACACAGAAAGCCGTTTATCTTCGGTTGGAACTATGGGGAAGGTACGGAAAGTGGGAAAATGGGTTCCGCATGAATTGAATGACAGGCACCGTGCAAATCGCACGACCACTTGTGAAATGCTGCTCGCCAGATACAAGAGAAAGTCGTTTCCCCATCGAATAGTCACAGATGATGAAAAATGGATATATTTTGAGAATTATAAGTGTTGTAAATCATGAGTGAATCCACGCAAACCATCGACATCCCCCGTAAGACCAAATCGCTTTGGAAAGAAGACAATGCTCTGTGTTTGGCGGGATCATAAGGGTGCCATCTATTATGAGCTGCTAAAACCTTGTGAAACCGTTAACGCTGATCGCTACCAAAAGCACATGATCTATTTAAACCGAGAATTACGTGAAAAACGACTGGAATATCGGAAAAGGCAACATAGAATGATATTGCTCCGTGATAACGCCCTATCACACACATCAAACCGGGTCAGGGAAACGATTGAGGCTTTCAGTTGGGGAATACTGGGGCTAGTTGACTGGATCGCTTCCAAAGAAGAACTGTTTTTGGCGTGGTATTCATAGCCTGGGAGAAACGTATAAATAGCAATGGAGATTACTTTCAATAAAATATTATTTATCAGTTTCAAACAACAGACTTGTAATTATTGCAACCAAACTCGGGTTTCATACTTCTACACCTGGTAAATAACCAATGACAGGAATTTTAAGGTAAGAGATAATAACAACGTATGTGCTTCTCAATAGTTTATTGAGCGTTGCGTGAATCGTTCAGCGTTTATGTAGTGCATGATTAATTATGCAGAAAACATTTTGTCCTTTTGTTTCAGATGCAACTTTTCATTTGCAGCATCATTTGCCTAAATTTTCAAAAATTTTGAAACGATACATTCTTTTAGTTGATAGGTAAGCTAGATTTCTCCACAAACCGATGGGGTTCCCAAATACATTTGGCATATTTTGATCCATCAGGTAACTGGTCAACGGGTTAAATCGTAAGTAAGATAAATGTTCAAATAATTTGTCTGTTAGTCACATTAATTAAATTGTCAGTTGGTTCTCTTTGTGTCTTAGAACGCTTCTTCTTGCTGATCATCAAATTATTGGATGTCGAAGAGCCAGCGTGTCGTAGTGCATTATTGCCAGTACTTCGTGATTCATTACAAATATATTTTCACATTTTATAATGACTGATTGCCACTTCGTCTGTCTATTAATTCGTGCTATTTAATCACATGGTTAGTCACGCGATTCGTGTGGCTTAATTTGCAACTACTTTCAAGAAGCACGAAGTACAGTAAAGAACAGTATTATGCTGCTGTAAAATTAGGTAAAAGCCTCTTGCCGCCCAGAATCCGTTTGACATTTTTTTTTTTTTTTTTTTTTTTTTTTTTGCAGCAGTATGTGGACACGGAGAATTTCACTCAATTTCGTAGGTTTTGAAGCTGCTACTTTACATGAACCAAGTCACCACATCTTTTCTCTCCAACCATTCTAAATTTTTGTTTGCATTGTAAGTTTATCTATGTAACATAGTCGTACCGTAACATTATATGTGTAATAAAACCAGTCACACATATTACTATCATAAACTTCACACAGTATTTAATGTTTCGTTCGGTATCGTATTTATGATTGCTGTTATTTTGTGCACTGTATTTAGGGTTATATTTCACATGTGTGCACATTCAGTCTGATGATAATATTAAAAGAATGGGTGCAACTATAAGACAAAAAATTATGAAAAAGCAATAACGAAATTAAAGAAAATTTAAAAAAGTAAAATGTTATACACAACAACCTAAAAGAAATAGTAAATGAAAGAAAATAAAAAATAAAACAAAATCGTCCTGTGTGCGTGAGACTTTGACTTAGTGGTGATGCCTGGGGACTCTGAAAACACAGAAAGCTATACTAGACGGGTTCAATCATACCAGGTTAGTAACTGTAGATGACACACTAACGATGCCCAGCTCAAGCAACATGGTTTGAAAGACGGTGAATAAGGCCTACACCTGATTATTCGTTGCCCAAGTCAACAAAGATGTACATCTTGCCAAACTAGCCGTTTAGCATCAAAATTATTTTACAGTAAAGGTTGAGAACTAGAATGAAAATTGCTCCTATCACGACATAAAAAAGGGAATGTATTATAGACAGTGTTTGGGATGTAAAAGAAGGGAATTTTAGCCTTATCTAGCAGCTTCAAAGACATTTAAATCAAAACGTGTTGACGTATTGGCGCTTTTTTCGAGTTCAGCCTACTTCCCCGCCACAGTGAATTCTCTTTGCTTTAAAATGTTGGCATACGTGCATCGTACAATTTATGGGCGTAATTCCCTGAACCTGTGCCCAAATTCAATAAGATTCGTGAACTATAGTAAAAAATATATCATATCATGTAACTGTAGAGGATACATGAAATAGCTAAAAAAGTTTTTCCGGTGGGATAAAATTTCTTGTGGCAGTTTTATTTCTGGGGGAGGGGGACGCTGAAACATTTTTTACCTGGGTGGGAAGATTGATTTTTCCCCAAGGGGGCTGGTATTATCCCAAAACCACCCGCTGTTACAAATATGCTGAGGGGCATAAGAACAAACAGACAAAAATTTATGTGATTCTAGAGAGGCGGTTGCACCTGCAATAAGAAGTATCCAAGCACCTGTAATAGGAAGTATCCCACAGTGGGGATGCATGCATCCCAATCTTTAATAACGCACAATGATCGAGTCATGATGGTATGGCAGAGAATTTGAAAAATGCTAGATATAAGTATTAACAATAAAGCCTGGTAACTTAGGTGGAGACAAACGATACCAGCCGCTTTCACTAGTTCGGTTTTGGCCATGCAGATTAAGAAACCGCTGATTTCACACCGATAATTGTAAACTAGACGGAAAAGGTGACTCAGTCACGCACTATCTGTAACCAAAAAGGCTCAGGTGCAGTATATAGAGACAACTCTAGGTTAAGCAAGACAAGAGTTCCAGTAAGCAGCAAGGTTGAATCCTGCAAGCGCCTCGGATGGCCAAAAGCCGATAGCAGAACCTAGGTCAGTGAGCAACATACCCAATTACGCTGGTACGTAAGACGCATCTGAATATACCTGCCACTGTCTTACCCGTCCATTGTGACGTGCAACTGAACGTAAGGGTTCGATTACAGCGATAAAACGTGGCTCCTTTTCATGATTCGTGGTGTGGAATACAATCATTAGACGTTACTATGTGCATGCTCTACTTACTAGAGTGTTAGGGCTTTGTGGCCGTTTGTTCTAGTAATCGGTTACTAATAGCGTGTGGTTACAAGCCTCGTCTGTGTTTTACACGTTCGTTAAGAGTGTCTTTGCACCAATGTGATAACATATTGTCTCTGCTCATCGGTATGATCATGTAAACACATGAAGAATCATTACAACAGACCAAAAACCGACCCAGTGTCTCATTTCCTTATCAGCACACTATGTAACTCCTTAACACGACATCTGACATACTTTGTACTGTCTCCAACCACAGAGACTAAATAAAAATCTCAGGTTGACACCGCCACGATCTCTCCCCCTGCACACAACTGTTCACGTGCCTGAGACGCATCACCTCACATCCCACTTCACCTCTAATCTGATTGTGAGAATGAAACCAAATATGTTGCGATCCACAACGAGTTGCGAGATACAAACTCATGTCAGAGTTGAGGTCCAAACTTAGAACCCCGCTTAAGAAGTAAGGAGTCTTAGAGTACGGAAGACAGGATTTTCTCCAAGGAGGACTAGCCACGCTAGTCTTAAAACAATTGGCTTGAGCTCTCGAGGTAGTCTCGGATTAATGTACCGGCAGAGTAATCTATTTTAGTGTACAGCTGAAAGAAGCAAAAAGCAGGCAGAAAACAAATGTCGAAAGATCATTTTGGAAATTTGTTGTAAGATCTTATGTGACCAAACTGCAGAGGTCATCGGACCCTAAGCCTACATACTACTTAACCTAACTTAAACTTACTTACACTATGGACAACACACACACTCATGTTCGAGGGAGGAACTCGAACCTCCGACGGAAGGAGGGGAGATCATTCACCGTTCCAGTGTCGCAGATTTACGAGACCACCAAGAGAAGCCCGCTGCCGTAAAAATTGATGAAGGATTTACTGCATTTATATCACTAAAACCTGAATCAGCAGCACCGTCGACTTCCAACGATACACCTGCCAAAACAGTGCCACCAAACTGAGCAACAAATGCAGTGAGTGAATCACAGCACATCTCAGAAATACACTATGTGATCAAAAGTATCCGGAAACATGGCTGAAAATGACTTAGATGTTCATAGCACCTTCCATCGGTATTGCTTGAAAATGGCCTTTGCTGTGATAGTGACACGCAAAACAACAAGGAGTGCAAGCCACCTCCATGAAAAACACGGCCACACCATAGAACCACGGCCTCCGAATTTTACTGTTGACACTACACACACTGGCAGATCACGTTCACCGGGCATTCGCCATACCCACACATTGCCGTCGTATAGCCACATTGTGTAGCGTGATTCATCACTCCACACAACGTTTTTCCACTGTTCAATCATCCAATGTTTACGCTCCTTACACTAAGCGATACGTCGTTTGGCATTAACGGCGTGATGTGTGGCTTGTGAGCAGCCGCTCGACCATGAAATCCAAGTTTCCTCGTCTGCCGCCTAACTGTCATAGTACTTGCAGTGGATCCTGATGCAGTCTGGAATTCCTGTGTGATGGTCTAGATAGATAAAAAATGAAATGAGCGTATTGCATAGTTGCCCGGGAGAGCCCTATTAGGGGAAGTTCAGCCGCCAAGTACAAGTCTTACTGCATTCGGCGCCACATCGGACGACTTGCGTGCCAGTGATGGGTATGAAATGATGATGAGGACAACACAACACCCAGTCCATGATCGGAGAAAATCTCTGACCCGGCCGGGAATCGAACCCGGTCCCAGAAAATGGGAGGCAAGCATGTTACCACCCAAGTAAGCAGGCGGACGGTCTGGATAATGTCTGTCTCTTAAACATTACGACCCTCCTCAACCGTCGGCGGTCAGTCAACAGATGAAGTCGGCCTGTACGATTTTGTGCTTTACGTGTCCTTTCAAGTTTCCACTTCACCATCACATCGGAAACAGTGGGCCTAGGGTTGTTTAGGAGTGTGGAAATCTCGTGTACAGATATATGACACAAGTGACACGCAATTACGTGACCACTTTCAAAGTCCGTGAGTTCCGCGGAGCGCCCCACGCTGGTCTCTCACGATATCTAATGACTACTGAGGTCGCTGATACGTTGTACCTGGCAGTAGGTGACAGCACAATGCACCTAATATGAAAAACGTATAATTTTGTGGGTGTCCTGATACTTTTGATTACGTAGTGGAAGATCTACATCCTTGAGAATGCAGTAGGTAACCTAATATCAATCTGGAGGGCAGTGAGCTACCAGCCAGCTGATAGTCTTATCGGATGTATTTATTGCAATTCCAAACTAACACCAAGCCATAATAATAGTGTTCTATGAAAATTTGTTTAAACTAGGATCGTGGGAGCAGCACGAAGTATGCTTTTCGTCTGCTATTTGAAAGCACCTTGGCCATATGTGGAAGAAATTCTATTGGAAAACTATGAACCCAAAGTGACTTCGGCTTACTATGCGTGTCTATTGTTCTCCAGTAGAGAGAACAGGGCCGAGAGCATTACTGAATGGCGTTGACATATAGCAGCAAACTCAATTTAGAGAAGCTGTCCACAGACTATTGAGGGAGTTAGACATTCTGGGGAGGCAAGTTCTAATTGGGAAGCTGGTTCAAACAGTATTCGTACAGGGGATCGAAGATGACATGATTAAAACAGATGCGAGAGCCGGGGGAGGAGACTTGGTTTTAGCCCAAGCGGTAGAGCTATCTTTAACATAGGAAACCTTAAGCATCTACTGTACAGAAAAATCTGGTGTATCGAATCGCACGAGAAATAACTGTTTCAAATGTAAACGATGAGATCATGACACAAGGAATTGCATTACGGAGAAACACGGCAAGAAAATAGATAACACGCAGTCGAGGTGAAGTCGAACAGAGAAATGAGTATCCTACACTCATGCTCATAAATTAAGGATAATTGTAGACTGTTGTGCTACTCAACATGGCACTACCCAAAACTGCCGCTAATAGCATAGGCACATAGGGAACACACACGACACAGATCTGTAAGTCCACGGGATTGGTGATAAGTTGAGAAAACCGTCCCGAAACACATGTGCTGCAAAACGCCACTGTTTCCTGCGCATGTACCCCGACATAAATGTGGGATATAATTACCACGCACACGTACACAGGCCGCACGACCAGTTGGCATACTCTGGATCAGGTGGTGTGGCAGCTGCTGGTTTACAGCCCCCCATTCTTGCACCAGTGCCTGTCTGAGCTCCTGAGTTGACGTAAGGGTATGAAGACGTGCAGCGATACGTCGACCGAGAGCATCCCAGACGTGCTCGATGGGGTTTGGGTCTGGAGAACAGGCAGGCCACTCCATTTGCCTGATACCTTCTGTTTCTAGGTACTCCTCCACGATGTCATCCCGGTGGGGCCGTGCGTTATCATCCATCAGGAGGAAGGTGGGACCAACTGTACCCTTGAAAAGGAGGACATACTGGTGCAAAATGACATCCCGATACACCTGACCTGTTACAGTGCATCTGTCAAAGACATGGAGGGATGTACGTGCACCAATCATAATCCCACCCCACAGCATCAAACCACGACCTCCATACACGTCCCTTTCAAGAACATTAAGGGGTTGGTATCTGGTTCCTGGTTCACGCCAGATGAAAACCTGGCGAGAATCACTGTTCAGACAATACCTGGACTCATCCGTGAACATAACCTGGGACCGCTGTTCCAATGACCATGTACTGTGTTCTTGACACCAGGCATTACGGGCTCTCATGTGACCAGGGGTCAGTGGAATGCACCTCGCAGGTGTCCGGGCGAATAAACCATGTCTGTTCAGTCGTCTGTAGACAGTGTGCTTGGAGAGAACCGTCCCAGGGGCTGCGGTAACGTCCCGCGCAACGCTATCTGCAGCTCTCCGTGGCCGTCTGCGGGCACTGATGGTGAGATATCGGTCTTCTTGTGGTGTTGTACACTGTGGACGTTTCGTACTGCAGCGCCTGGACACGTTTCCTGTCTGCTGGAATCGTTGCCATAATCTTGAGATCACAGTTTGTGGCACACGAAGGGCCTGTTCTACGACCTGCTGTGTTTGACCAGTCTCCAGTCGCCCTAGTATTCTACCCCTCATAACGTCATTTATATGTGTTCTTTGAGCAATTTTCAACACACAGTCACCATTAGCACGTCTGAAAACGTATGCACACTTACTCGCTGCACCGTATTCTGATATGCGCTAACACACCTCTGCGTATGTGGACTTCTGCCAGCGCCACCGAGCGACGACCGCAGGTCAGATGCACCGCTTGGTTATACCCTGAGGTAATTTAAACCCGAAAACCGCCCACCAGAGCGTTGTTTCACCATGTATCAGCATTATCCGTAATATATGAGCGTGAGTGTTTTTTACGTTACCGCCGAGAGCGGCAACTGAAATATCATCTAGAGGTCACAACAGGGACATTCAGAGCATATGACTGACTTTGTGCAGTCTATACAAACTTCAAGGACATTCAGAGCCATGTAATAGGGAGGGACTAGAGTTGTAAAACTACCGTTTGCTGTCTTAGACTACTGTAAGTAATCTTAAACTACGGTAATCGAGCCTTACCCCACTTCCATCGCTTTGTCTGCGTATGTTATCAGTGTCTTACTTGATTCCGCTAGAAACTAAAGGCGGTGAACCATCTAGAAACGGAGTGAGGATATATAAAATGCTGCGTAATCTACGGAACATTTTTGTTGTACGTAGTTAGTGGCCAGCCTGTTACTCGAAAATAAACAAAATTTGTTCCAAAAATATCAATGTTTAATTCAGGTTTTATTCGAAAATGGTTGATTTGTAATGTGAAACAGACTGCTGTTCTAACAAATATGCTAAAATAAGACACAGACTTATCATCTAGCTCTACCAAAGTCAATTTCCGAAAAAAAAGATAAAATTTCAAAAAATGTTGGAAAACGAAAACATATCTAACATCGCTTCAATACTTCGTGGAGCTTAACTAAAATGTATTCCTGTTATTCGTGAACTACTTTCGTACTCATCAGTAATAACGAGAAACTCTTGCCTTTGCTAATGGTGAACGTTCCATTGAGTACAGAATAACAACAATAATTATATAGATTTTTGTGTTTGGGAATGTAAACTGTACTTGCATAAAAATAACTGCTTTGGGAACATAAAAATGCAGAGGTTACGAGAGTTATTAATTTTTATTACTTATAAAACGCAATTTATATTTCGTGTGGATGTAAAATACACAATGAACTAACAATGTACGATGTGCTGTTCTAATGATATGCAAAACACACTAACAAACGAGTAAACTGGACACAGAGAGAAGTCGTCGGCTCGCAGCTCTTTTCTCACACACGTTTATGATTCCTTCTCTGCTAATACTGCGATTAGTACCGGCAATGTTACCACTTACTACATCATTTATGTACTGTACCAGAACTACTGAATGTAATTTTGATAGACAACTACCATAGGTGAGGCCTGTGATATGTTCTAAAGAACCAGGACACTTAGCATGACAGTTCAATGACACAGGAAGAATACTGAATATGGAAATTCAATACCTGGGAAACGAAAGAATGGCATGAACATGCTGTCAGTCAGTGTCACAAAACTATGCTCAATAGACTGAGAGGATTTTGTAAATATAAGATGAACAAAGGAAAGTGTGGCATTCACAATCTTAATAATAGATAGTGCCGCTCAGGTTAGCACAATAAAGGAATCAGCACTGAAGAGTAGCACCAAAGATAGAATAAATCTAAATGCACCACGAAGGAAATGCCACAGACGAGAGAGATTGCAGTGTTATCATTGATAACATACGACGATTTGTGTGTGGAATAGAAGTTTCATATGGTAGCGAGACTCCTCAGATATCCTACATGAAGAGATCTTAGGCAGAGATTTCTGCGAGAGTGTGAAAGTAATCACAGATTATGCAACAAAGACGGTGTTGGTCAAAGACCGAATATTACTGTTACAGACGAAACACGTGCCAAACCATCTAATCTTGCGGAGCGGGAGAGACAAAAGAAGAGAGGAGCGGTGTCGCTTGAAACGGACATTAGGTAGCGGGGAGAAGTTGTTCGTGAGGGCAAATGTGACACCAAAAGAATCTGTAGGAATCCTGGTAGGATCGGAAATAGATTCAAGAGAAAAAAAAATGGTTCAAATGGCTCTGAGCACTATGGGACTCAATTGCTGTGGTCACCAGGCCCCTAGAACTTAGAACTACTTAAACCTAACTAACCTAAGGACATCACACACATCCATGCCCGAGGCAGGATTCGAACCTGTGACCGTAGCAGTCGCACGGTTCCGGACGATTCAAGAGAGAAGAGTGACCTACAAAGCAAGAGCCGGAAACAAGAACTGAAGTTGTGCAGCAGACACAAATGAAAGAAAGCCTGAGTGAGTTTATACGAGTTGGTCCAGGAGAGGACAAGATTTTATGAATTAAGATTCAGACCACGGGTCTGTCTGAAGAAATAATATATAATCAGTAGTCATAAACGGGCGTATATTTGCCTGCAGCACTGTTGAATGTGCACACAAGATGAAGTTATATTAGAATGTCCCAAGATGACCATAGGCACAGTACCCTCCATGGGAGGAGGCGAGGAACACAACATATATAGCATAGTATCTACAGTTTCAATTGATTTAGAGCCAAGGTCACGATTCAGGTGATTTAAGAAAATTGTTTGGGTGCGTCATATGCATTTCACCTGCCCAGAGATTAACGTACATTGAGACGGTGAAGCCTAAAATTAAGTTGAAACTAAAGGTGCAAGGGAAGTTGGTAAACATCTGGCCTATGGAATGCCAGAGGCACAAAAAGAAGGCGTGCGAAATAAGGTAGATGCAAAATTAAAGGAAGACGTCATTACACCGAGCACAACTGGGTTGAATTTTCCGTTGTGGATGATTCCAAAGAAGATTGATGCTTTACGAATGTGAATGTGGGACTCTGTCGTGGAGTATCGAAAGTTAAGTGACAACTGCATTAACACTGTATTTCCAGTAGTTCATATCGACAAAATTTTAAACATCTTCAGAATAGCCACATATTTCACCACTTTAGACTGTGGAAAGCTTACCGTCAGATAGTATACAGTGAAGATGACGAAGAGAAAACCGCCTTCTCTGCTCCGGAAGGACATAATAAGTGCAAAAGTTTACCAAAAGGATGAAAATGAGTAGATAGTGGAGACGTTTCTTACAGAAAGGGTAACACAGTACTAACTGGACTTCAAAAACACAAGATGTTCATACACTGACCATCCAGAACATTACGACCACCTACTTAATAGCCCGTATGTCTACCTTTGGCACGGATAACAGCGGCGACGTATTGTGGCACGGAAGTAATGAGGTCGTGGTAGGTCGCTGGAGGGAGGTGGCACCACATATCCATGCAAGTCATCTAATTTCCTTTATTTCCGGGGAAGGGAGCGATGAGTTCTGACACCATGTTCAGTCACATCCCAGATGTGTTCGATAGGGTTCAGATCTGGCGAGGTGGGGGGCTAACGCATCATTTGGAACTCGCTATTGTGTTCTTACAGCCACTTCAGCTCACTGTTGGCCTTGTGACATGGCACATTATCTTGTTGAAAAATGGCACTGTCGTCGTGAAACACGATCGTCATATAATGGGTGTACGTGGTCTGGTGCCAGTGTACGATACTCCTTGGCCATCATGGTGCCTTGCACGAGCTCCACTGGACCCACGCATGCGCACTTGAATGTTTACCAGAGCACAAAGCAGCCGCCGCCAAATTGTCTGCATCCCGCAGTACAGGTGTCACGGAGCTGTTCCGCTGTAAGACAACGGATGCGCGCCTTCCCATCGGTATGATGAAGAAAATATCGGGATTATGCATTGCCACTGCGCCAACGTCCGGTGCCGATGGTCACGTGCCCATTTCAGTCCTAGCTGCCGATGTCGTGATGTTAACATTGGCACATGTGTGGATCGTCGGCTGCGGAAGCCCATCGTTATGAGTGTTCGGTGGAGTGTATGTTCAGACATACTTGTACTCTGCACGGCATTTAAGTCTGATGTTAGTTCCTCCACTCCTCCACAGTTCGCCTCCTGTCCTGTTTATCAGTCTGCCGAGCCTCTGACATCCATCCGCAATGACAGGTGGCTGCCCAATCCCAAGAGTGGAAGTGGTTTCACTTTGGTTTCGCCACGTATCGAAGACACTCACCACTGCACTCCTACATCATCCAATAAGTCGTCCAATTTCCGAAATGCTCGTGCTGAGTCTCCCAGTCTGCCCTCAGTCCAACTCAGATAGATCGCCTGTCTTCCCCATTCCACACACGGACAGCACGATCACTGATAATACATGCATCGTGTGTGTGTCTGACAAGCAGTCATTCCTCTCCAAGTGACGCTGCTATCGCCTGGACGAGTTTATATCGATAGCAGCTTGGTGGTGAAACTGTTCTGGCTGATAAGTGTAGATTTAGATGATGTGCTCGGAGCTACGTTAGAAGCCCATAATGCCAGACATGTAGAAGTGTTTCATATAACCAACTGCACAACCTAAGTGCGGGTTCATACGGAGGGAAATAACTTAGTTATGGCACTTAATTACGACAGAAGTATTAATACCCGACCTACGGAATGTGAGTGCAATAAAGGAATATAAACCGTTTCATGATTTACTGAAGAACGGAGCAAACTATGCTTGATAAAGCAGAAAGCAGCTTTCCAAGAACTAAAACCAAACTCCAACAGGCCACGAAGGCCTAACGGCAACGACCGGCCGCCGTTTCATCCTCAGTCCATAGACGTCACTGGATGCGAATAGGGAAGGCCATGTGGTCAGCACAGTGTTCTCCCGGCCGTATGTCAGTTCACGAGACCGGAGCCGCTACTTCTCAATCAAGTAGCTCCTCAGTTTGCCTCACAAGGGCTGAGTTTACCCCGCTTGCCAACAGCGCTTGGCAGACCACACGGTTACCCATCGAAGTGGTAGAAAAGTCCGACAGCCCTTAACTTCGATGATCTGACGGGGAACCGGTGTTACCACTGTCGCAAGGCCGTAGCTTTCCAAGAATCAAAAGAAAAAATAATAATTAGCCCTAACCATACAGTATCCTGATTTTACTAAGAAGTTCATAAACACAGCAGACGCTTGTAAGGAATCCATTGGTGCCTTACTGAGTGAGACGGAGCTATGACAGGATTTACCAGTAGCCTTCACTTCTAGAAACTTGAATCATGCACCAAAAGGATATAGTACGATTGAGCGAGAGCTCCTAGACGTAGCCACAACGGATCAAAAAATGCAGAATAATATCGAGATGCCCTTAGCGCTGACGGAAATACATAACCAGGTATTCGGTCGTTTTGATATGAATGTGGTTGAGTCCTTTCAAATAACACAACACGGGAATAGATACATCATAAAATTCCAGGATGGCCTCCAGAAACTTTTCATAGTAGAGCCAGTAATATAATTGGACGGTAACACAATAACGTGAGTCTTTGTACACAAAATAATTTGAATTACTGAATTAGATCAGTGTTATTGAGTGGTAGACGAGCAAATTTCCTGAGTGACTTCCTGAAGAAAGTTTGTCGTTTACTGAAGAATGAGAAGATTAAATCTGGTGCTTAGCAACCCCAGGTCGACGGAACACTCAAAAGAACGCATTGAATGCAAATAGAAAATCTACGTCATTATCTGTAAATGATGCAGGAAAACTGTGTTGAATGGGTGTACTTTTCCGCTCTTGTATATAAAACTTTACCGCATTTATCGACTGGTTTTACCACATTCGAGCTATTCTTCGGGGGAATATGAAAAAATCCCAGGATCCTGCAATGGGATCCAGCAAAAGTACACAAATATGGTGATTACCGAACAGAACTAAAGGAGGGAGTGCGCCAGATGAGTCAGATGGCAAGAAGATTTAATAAGAAATGTAAAAAAACGAATCGAGTTGTGAAGCAGATCGATTCGATTGTGGTGACCATCAAAGATACTTGTTATCGTCGCTACATGTATGTTTTCCCCGACCAGAGAGAGGGAACTTCTGGCGTGGCAGTGAATGAATATTGAGCTCCGGCTGCATCAGTGGGCAGAGGGACTTCCTTATCGGGTTTTAGCACACCAGGGTTGTTACCAAGTCGCTTCTGAGTGTAATGCACGCTAAGCTACTATTCATGCAAGGCCGCTCCTAAGAGAAGGCTTTGAACTATTACGCGTAGGACTTGTGACGCCGTTAAATTTATCTGGTGAGCACCTGTTCCAAATAAACCTTTGTAACTATCGTCAGACCCGTGTGTTCTTGTACTGTTCCTGACCGTGCCTTAATTATTCATTTTCTGAGGCAAGTCTTCTACCCCAGTGAACTATCCTAAGTACGTGAGGAATAGCTCAGGAACAAATTCTTCCTTCCGTTTTGAGTGTTATGTGGCAGTACTCCGAGCCGTCTGTTCCTGGAGTTATGTTCTGCTTCACATAATCCTTCCTTATGTCAGTTTCTTCTGAAAGGTGGTGAAATTATTACCGTTTCTTGTACTCTCTCAGTCCTGGAGCATCTGTAGTAAGCTGTGATTTGCGTTTTGCTAACTTTGTTCTCTGTATGTTCTAGTAAGCGGACTGTTTCTGTTACTCGGTGCTTGTACTAAGCCGGTTCCCATTAACAGTTGGACGAGTGTTTAAGGTACGGTCTGTGGTATGGAAACCAGTTCATTTGCCACTTTGGTTAATGTGTTCCTTATTTTCAAATTGTTCACTAAGTATAAGATATATATTTCCTTTCTATATGCATCGGAAGTTTGTTGTGTAAATTTTCCTAACATTCAACTGAAAGATTTTTCTTTCAAAGTTTTTCAGTTTTATCTGCTCAGTTAGTTGGATATAAGATTATATTTGGAATGTTTAAAGTCCAGTAGTGTCTGTTTCCACTAAGGGCCTCAGATTTTTCATAATTCAGTCGCTTGGTTTTTGAAAGTTTGACTGAAATATTTTATTTGAAATGGAGGATAAATGTATTACTAACGGCAATCTGTGCACTTGTTTGGTAGTATAATTACTGATAATGGAGTTTTATTTTAATGGAAGGTTTAACAGTGTGCCAAATTGTCTTTGAAAAAAAGCCGGCTGTGTGAAATAAATGTGTTATAAATGGGATAAAATTCATGTGGGTAAGCAGCTCTTGCCACTTCCAGGCTCATGCCATTGCTGTTCCTTCTCCCATCCTTACATGACAGGTATCAGAGTATGTTTGCGTGATAGGAAAGTTACAGAAAATTTAGCATAATTATTCAAGTAGGATTAAAAGGTACAATTAAGAGAGTGATATTTGATTGGTACCGTCTGTGTGATATTAGTTACTGGTCTGTTTATTCTTAATTGTGGATACCTGAGAATTAACTGATACTTCCCATTTCGAAAAGGAATTCTTGCAGTACAACTTACTAGTGATAAATCAAGAGGTTGAGGATGCCTCATGGGACTTTTAAACAGATGGCTCCCAGCCTTGGACTTTCCGTTGCAGCTGCCTGAACAGGGCAACAGCGAGATAGGGGCGACTGGTGACGTGTGATCCGAATACCTTTCTGCGATGGAAGCCAACATTAAGTTCTAACAAGACAACTGTCCATCCCATTAGCAAATAGTTTACATCTTCATCTACAGCATACTCCGCAAGCTAACTCATGGTGTGTGCCGGAGGATACTTCTGTTACCTGCAACTTATCTCTCCTACTCTGTTTCACTTGCGAAAGGCACGTGGGAAAACTTATTGTCGGTAAGCCACTGTTTTCGCTCAAATTTCTCGAATTTGCTCGTAGTGGTTATTACGCGAGATGTATGTGGGAGGTAGTAATATATTTTCCAACTCTGCCAGGAAAATGTTCTCTCAAAATTTCTATATTAAACCTCTCCGTGAAGTACAACACTTTTCTTGAAACGTCTGCCAACAGAGTTTGTTGAGCGTCTCTGAAATGCTTTCGCGACAGCTAATCTATCCCGTGATGAATAGCGCCAGACTTCGTTGGATCTCCTCTGTCTCTCCTACCGGTCCTACTTGGTAAGGATCCCATAAGGATGAACAATACTCAAGAATCGGTTGAACAAGCGTCTTGCAAGCACTTCCTTCGTGGATGAGTTACACTTCCTTAAGATTCTTCCTGTGAATTTCAGTCTGGCATCTGCTTTTCCTACTGTTTGTTTCATGTGGTCATTCCAAATGGCTCAAATGGCTCTAAGCACTATGGGACTTAACTGCTAAGATAATCAGTCCCCTAGAAGTTAGAACTACTTAAACCTAACTAACCTAAGGACATCACACACCTCCATGCCCGAGGCAGGATTCGAACCTGCGACCGTAGCGGTCGCGCGGCTCCTAACTGTAGCGTCTAGAACCTCTCGGCCACTTCGGCCGTCTGGTCATTCCACTTAAGGTCACTGTGGATACTTACTCCTAGCTGGCCGGGTGGCCGTGCGGTTCTAGGCGCTACGGTCTGGAACCGCGTGATCGCTACGGTCGCAGGTTCGGATCCTGCCTCGGGCATGGATGTGTGTGATGTCCTTAGGTTAGTTAGGTTTAAGTAGTTCTAAGTTCTAGGGGATTGATGAACTCAGAAGTTCAGTCCCATAGTACTCAGAGCCATTTCTTTTTATACTTACTCATAGATATTTAATAGTTGATGTTGTTTCCAATAGTTTCTCATCAATAGTGTAGTTGTACAGTAGTGGCTTTCTGTTCCTATGATGAGCAATATACTACATTTATTTACGTTCAGTGTCAACTGCCAGGTCCTGCACCAACCAACAATCCTCTTCTGCCGATTCCTCAAATCGATACTTCTGGCATTGCTACTTTGTTACAGACAACTACATCATCTGCGAACTGCCTTGAAGAGGATCTTATGCTTTCTACTAGGTCATTTATATAGACTGTAAACGAAAACGGCCCTATCACACGTCCTTAGGTTACTCTGGGAGTTATGAATGGTGGGCTCCATGCGGTTCCCTAGTTGTGCAGCAACCATAAAATTACGAAATAAGCAGCAACCAGTCGTAAAAAACGAAATAAATGAAACTTGATTTTGCGACTGGTTGCTGCTTATTTCGTCACTTTGGGAGTTATCTTTACACGTTCCTATTTTGTTTCGTTAAGAGCGACATGTTGAGTTCTGTCGGCAAGAAAATTTTCATTCCAGTCGCAAATCTGGCCCGATACTCGATATGCTCTCTTTTTTCACTAAACGGCAGTACCCGAGGGCGCTAAGTTCCCTCCTGAAGCCAAGAAACGCAGCATCAATCTGAGCACCGTTGTTGACAGCGCTATGGATGTAATGGAGGAACAGAGCGAGATGAGTTTCGCAAGATCTCTATTTCTTGAATCCACGTTAACTTTTACAGGTTTTAGTTCGTATTTAATCATCTCTAAGCCGTCTGGAGAACAGAGTCAAGGATTTGTTCCACAGTTATGTTCATAAGGAGAAGATTTCGCCACTGGACAGACTATGGGACAAAGCGCCGCAACTTCAAATTTTAAGAGACGGCTTTCTTGGTAAGCCGATAGCTAAATTATTAGAGGGAATGGAGATTGTATATATCGAGCCTAGGGCGGAAATCCTACAATTTCAGTGGTTAGCCGTCAAGTTACAACTTCAAGTGGGCGTTCTTCAAACGTCACTTTCGTTCGTGGTCCAGGCGATTTATCCTTTTACTATAGGTAGGTTGTGTGGATTAGTTGCTCAGGATATCCACGAACACGATTCGCTGGAGGGGTTTGAGTAAGAGGATCACTTGCGAGAATTTATCTAGTGGGTATAGAAGTGAGTTAATTAATAAAGATTATTTTGAAGTTCACGTTTACAATGATGTTTTCTTCGACTATGTGGTGCATATTCGCAGCTCTATGCGCTCTCTGTGTTTGAAAACCACCGAAGCCGATACTATTAATAATATTTGAGACAGGATGCGCGTGCAAGACCGTTCACGAGTGGCTTCCGAGTACATGAACAGCTGGTGGCTAGCAGTGAAGGTTTTTTGCTGCAGGATGAAAAGATGCTGCTAGTGATGGTGAAGTGCGACCAATAACTGCTGCCAGTTAGAAACAAAAAGGCACATTACAGGCTAGGATAACGTTGTGGCCGAGGTCTTGAGCAATGTGTTTGTGAGGGGAACACGACGCACTAGAATGTTGTGAAGGGGATGGAGGGTGTATTGTGAATACTATTTCATCCAAGATCGCGGCCTTATATGGAACCTTACCCAAGAAACAGGAGTAGGATGAAGCATTGAGGGAAATTAGGGGGTGACTAAGGGAAGGTAGGTCGTTGCAGGGCTACCAGCTAAGCAAAGGTGTGTTATTTTAACACATCAAGCATGATGGGAAGCCAAAATTATTTTGCTTAAACAACTGGTTCTGTCAGTCTCTAACTATTTTCTACAGGCCTTTTGAAGCTGACCTATAAAACTACCAAAAAGATCAAAGAGCTTCTAACCAAGCCGATCTTGTATTTGGGTGTAAGAAAGTTAGTCACTCAGTAAGTGGAATGCAAGGCAGTCAACCCTAATCCAAACACCAACAGGATGTTGTTAAGTTAGAGTCGCAGTGAGAGTTCCATGAACTAATATTTTGTTGATTATTTGGGACCGCTTCCCCGGACTAAAGTCAGAAATAAGTATAACTTGGTAATCGTTCGTACCTTCAGTTTGTTCGTTTGGCTATTCCCTGGCCGAGGAATGATAATTGTAATAACTATTCAAAATCTCTAAGATGTGCCTTATTGTTTTGGCCCGCCCAAAGTGCTCGTTAGTGACAATTTGCCGACAATCGTCCAGGAAGTTTCGTAAGATTTGCTTTGGTAATCGAATCCCAAATCACAATTGTTTCCTATTGCCAGCAGCCTTCGTTTGCAGAGAGTGTGAGTAGGAACATCAAATCCGCATTGATTATTTACCACGAAAACTCGCAAGACAGCTGGGACAGACCCTTGCGCTGGCTCAACTTTGTTTTAAGCTCAGTGCACCATGGAGTTCACAAGATTACCCAGCTAAATCAGTGCTTGCATATCCGGTTGACTCACTTACTGCTAATGATTGGAGCAGTAAGGATTACTTGCGGCAGAAGATAGACCTCAATTGATTAAAAAGAATTGGGCCCGAGATTTAAAAAATATTCCGCTCCAGCAACACAGAGAGGCCTGGGGTATAATCACGGAAAGTGACTTGCCTCGCCCAAAATGAGGTACCTTGTGGTCATTAAAAGCTTTCATGTCCAGATCTAGGCGGCTGATAAAACCTAAAAAAATTGTTCCTGCAGTTTAAAGGTCCTTATAAAATTGCAAAATTGTGTAGTCTACTCTCCTTTTGAGTGCAGAGCATGACTACCGGTAGGATCATTAGGATCCACCTTAACCTAATCAAAGATGCTGGAGAGGTAGGTATTCAGGTACTAGACTGGATATTGGGGAGAGGTTGAGCATGGAGATACTCTACTCAATAGTGGCGGCGATCGAAGATACCTGCTGTCGCTGGTGCATGTATATTTTCTCCGACTGGCGAGAGGGCACTCTGTTCATGGCAGCAGGTGAGTATTTGGCTCTAGCCACGCCTGCATGGAGAGAGACTTCCTCCTTCACTTTTACCGCAACAAAGCTGTTGTTAGTACATAGGCACAGAACTGGACGTCAGTGGATGGTTTGCGGCGTCACTTCTTCATGCGGGTCGATCTATTGGCAGTGGGACTGTATAGAGGTTTCCACCCCAAGTCGCTCTGAGTATGATGTACGCTGTGCTATTGTTCGTGCAAGGTCGTTTCCAAGAGAGGGCTTTGAAGTACTACACATTGTACTTGTGGTGTCGATAATTGAAGCCGGTGAGCATAAGTTAGAGGTAAAACTTTATAACTGTGTTCAGACTTGTTTGTTCTTCTAATGCTCTTGGCCATGTTCTAATTATTCTTTTCCTGATACAAGTTGGTTGGTTTGTGGGATTAAAGGGACCAGACTACCATGGTCATCAGTCCCCCTGATACAAGTCTTCTGCCCCAGTGAAGTATGATATAAACGTAAGTGTTAGTCAAGAAACTAGTTGTTACACTTATTATGATGGTTATGTGGCCGTACTCCAAGCAGTCGGTTTTCTGATTTGTGCTCTAATTCAGATAATCATCTCTTATGTCAGTTTCTGCTCTCGCAGTACCACAACATCGGTATTGAGTTGTGATTTACATTTTGCTAACTTCCGTTACTGTATCTTACAATATGCGAACTGCTTGGGTTACCCGTTTTCTTGGTTGATGTTTTCCTTATTGTCAAAATTTCACTAGGTTTAACAGACGTATTTCTTTTTAAATATATCAGAAAACTGTTACGCTAATTTTCTTTACATTCAACTGAAAGAAAATTTATTCAAAATTTTTAAGTTTTATCTGGTCAGTTTGTTTGGATGTAAGATTGTACTTTGAATGTTTTAAGCTCAATAGCGTCCGTAACCATTAAGGGTGCTAGATTTTTCTTAATTAAATCACTTGATTTTTGGAAACCTTAATTGATACGTTTGATTTTAAATATACGATAAATAGATTAATAGCTGCAATCAGTACACTTATTTATAATATAATTGTTGTTAATGAAAATTTGGTTTAATGTAAGGTTTAATATTGCGCCAAATTTCGTTTGGTAAAAAAAACCGTCTCTGGAAAAGAGATGTGTTATAGTGGTAAAAAAGATCTTTCACGCTTAGTTAACAATGGCAATAGATTGTGGATTGTAGGCCTGCATCCCTGCGCAGTACAAAAATCTTCGTTACGAAGTTTCAAATCGAAACTTCCTTTTTAAAATGATATTAACTGTAATAAATTTGAACTCAGAAGCATTAAAGATCGTGTCATCTCTAATAATTTTTTTGCAAATATTGGCGTTATCTTGGTATTAATTTCCATATGTATTATTGCCATGCAGACCAGTTTTCTCTAATCGTCTGTAGAGGTAATCATTTTGTATAATCAAACGACAGTACAGAAAGGAGAGCAGAGGACCTGCAAGACAAATAAATGATGTGGGTTTCATACAAACTCATCTACATGGATACTCTGTAAATCACATTTAACTGCCTGGCAGAGTATTCATCGAACCACTTTCACAATTCGCTACTTTTCCAATCTCGTATAGCGCGCGTAAATAACGAACACCTATTTCTTTCCGTACGAGCTCTGGTTTCCGTTATTTTATTTTTACGATCGTTTCTCCCTATGTAGGTCGGTGTCAAAATATTTTCGCATTTCGTGAGAAGATTCCGTGGCAACGAAAAACGCCTTTCTTTTAATGATGCCCAGCCAAAACCCTTTATCATTTCTGTGACTCTCTCCCATATTTCGCGATAATACAAACCGTGATGCGCTTCTTTGAACTTTTTCGATGTACTCCGTCAGTCCTATCTGGGAAGGATCCAACACCATGCAGCAGCATTCTAAAAGAGGACGGACAAGCGTAATGTCTCCTTAGTAGATCTGTTACATTGTCTAAGTGTCCTGCCAGTAAAACACAGTCTTTGGTTAGCCTTCCCCATAAAGTTTTCTATGTGTTCCTTCCAATTTAAGTCGTTCGTAATTGTAATACCTAGGTATTTTGTTGAATTTAGGGATTTTAGATTAGACTGATTTACCGTGTAACCGAAGTTGAAAGAGTTCCTTTTAGCACTCATGTGGATGACCTCACACTTTTCGTTATTTAGGGTCAACTTCCACTTTTCGCACCACTCTGCTATTTTTTCTAAATCGTTTTGCAGTTTGTTTTGATCTCCTGATGACTTTATTAGTCGATAAACGGCAGTGTCATCTACAAACAACCAACGACGGCTCCCAAATCGTTTATGTAGAAAAGGAAAAGTAAAGGGTCCTTAACACTACCTTGGGGAACCCCTGAAATCACTTCTGTTTTACTCTATGACTTTCCGTCAATTACTACGGACTGTGACCTCTCTGACAGGAAATCACAAATCCAGTTACATAACTGAGACGATATTCCATAAGCACGCAATTTCACTATGAGCCGCTTATGTGGTACAGTGTCAAAAGCCTTCCGGAAATCCAGGAATCGGGAATCGATCTTAAATCCATTGTCAACAGTACTCAACAGTTCATGTGAATAGAGAGCTAGTTGTGTGTCACAGGAACGATGTTTTCTATGCCCATGGTGACTGTGTGTCAATAGACAGTTTTCTTCGAGGTAATTCATAATGTTTGAGCACAATAAACGTGCTTACCGACGTTAACGATATGGGCCTGTAATTTAGCGGATTATTCCTACTACCTCTTTTGAATATTGGAGTGACCTGTTCAACTTTCCAATTTTTGGGTACGGAGCTTTCGTAGAGCGAACGGTTGTATATGATTGTTAAGTAGGGAGCTAATGCATCAGCATACTCCGAAAGGAAACTGACTGGTATACAGTCTGGACCAGAAGACTTGCTTTTATTAAGTGATTTAAGTTGCCTCACTACTCCGAGAATATTTACTTCTACGTTACTCATGTTAGCAGCTGTTCTCGATTCGAATTCTGGATTATCTACTTCGTTTTATTTTGTGAAGACATTTCGGAAGGCTGTGTTCAGAAACTCTGCTTTTGCAGCACTGTCTTCGATAGTATCTCCATTGCTGTCGCTCAGAGAAGGCATTGATTGTTTCTTGCCGCTAACATACTTCACATACTACCAGAATTTCTTTGGCTTTTCTGCCAGGTTTGGAGACAAAGTTTCGTTTTGGAAACTGTTATAAGCATCTCGCACTAAAGTCTGCGCTTAATTTCAACCTTCTGTAAAAGATCGCCAATTTTGGAGATTTTGCGTCTATTTAAATTTGGCATGTTTGTTTCGTTGTTTCTGCAACAGTGTACTAACCCGTTTTGTGTACCAAGGAGGATAAGGTCCGTTGTTTGTTAATTTATTTGGTATAAATCACTCAATTGCTGCCGTTACTATTTCTTTGAATTCAAGCCACATATAGTCTACAGTTATATTATTAATTTGGAATGAGTGGAGAGTGTCTCTCAGGAAGACGTAAAGTGAATTTTTATCTGCTTTTTTGAATAGGTACATTTTTCGCTTATTTTTGGAGGATTTGGGGATTACAATATTCAATCTCGCCACGACAACCCTTTGTTCACTAGTCCCTGTATCGGTTATTAACTCAGGATTATTTGTTGTGAAGAGGTCAAGTGTGTTTTCACAACCGTTTACTATTCGGGTGGCCTCATGAACTAACTGCTCGAAATAATTTTCAGAGAATGCGTTTAGCGCAATTTCGGATGATATTTTATGCGTATCTCCAGAATTAAACATGTATTTTCGCCAACATATCCAGGGTAGATTAAAGTCACCATCAACTATTATCGTATGAGTCGTGTGCGTGTTTAAAATCAAACTCAAGTTCAAGTTTTCTTTGAACCTTAAAGGAACGCGGAACGCAGTTCAGGTTTTTCAGATACTTCGCTGCATGATAGTTCATCTACGTCTACGTCGATGTGACTGCTCCTCAGTTCTCGCATAAGTGCTTGGCAGATGGTTCATTGAACCATTTCCCAACTACTTATATACCGTTTCACTCTCGAACTGCACGAAGTAGAAACGGAAACTTATATCTTTCCTTGCGAGCTATGATTCGTCTTTTTTATTATGGTGGTCATTTCTCCCTATATAGATGGGAGTCAAGCAAATATTTTCATATTCGGACAAAAAAGTTGGTGATGAAATTTCCTGAAAAGTTCTCGCCCCAACGAAAAACTCTTCTGATTCAATGACTGCCACGTCAACTCGCGTACCATATCCGTGCAACTCTCCCCTGCTTCACGATAATTTAAAACAATTTAGTTGTATATGGTAAGACTGCAATACCACACATCAGTGCTCCTAAAGAGGATAGACAAGGGAAGTGTAGGCAATCTCTTTGGTAGAAATGGTTCAAATGGCTCTGAACACTATGGGACTTAACATTTGAGGTCATCAGCCCCCTAGAATTTAGAACTACTTAAGCTAACTAACCTAAGGACATCACATACATCCATGCCCGAGGCAGCATTCGAACCTGCAACATTAGCAGTCGCGCGGTTCCGGACTGAAGCGCCCAGAACAGCTCGGCCACAACGGTCGGCTCTTTGGTAGATTTTTCGCAAGTTCGAAGCGTTCTGCCCACATAATACACCCTTTGCTTTCTCTTTGCGCCAACATTTCCTATGTGATGGTAATTAATACATATTCGTTGAGTCGAAAACTTCTAAATTTGTATTATGTAGTAACAGCAATTTAGCAGATTCCTTTTAGTACTCGTGTGAAGCACGTCATACTTTTTCATCAGTGATATCGGTCTGTACTCCAGAGGATTACTTCAGCTTCCTTTCTGGGGTATTGGTGGGACCTGTGCAACTTTCCAGTCCATGGGTAAGGATATTTGATCGGGCAGGCATTGCATATGATTGTTTAGTATGGAACGGTTACATCAGAAACCTAACTGGTAAATACTCTTTGCCGGAAGACTTGCCTTTATTAAGTTACTTAAGTTACTGCATTATACTGCGAATATATAATTGTACGTTTTGATTTCTTGGCGCAATTGATTCAGTATGTGCTGACGAATTATGCATAAATGAAAACAACTTGGAATAATACTCGTAAAACACTGTTTCTTATAGTCTAATGTTGTCAGCCGTTCTTGATTCGAAGTCTGGAATATTTACTGCGTCTTCATTGGCGAAGAAATTTCGGAAAACCTTGTTTAGTAACGCCGCATTAATTCCACTGTCATCGATATTATTACCATTGTTATCGCGCTGTGGAGGTATTGGTTGTGTCTTATTCCTGGTGTCGGTTTTATTCGACAAGATTTATTGGGGCATCTGGCAGATTTGGAGATCGAGTTCAGTTGTGGAAACTATTAAAAGTATCCTGCTCTGACATCTGCGCTAAATTTCGGGTTTCTGAAAAACATCACTAATGTAGGAGGTATTGTGTTTTTTTAATCTGGTCTCTTTGTCGTAGGTAAACATTCAAAAGGCTGATAGTGAATGAATACAGAACTTTTCCGCCTCGAGCCTGATGTGTACAAGTCCACCTGCTACATCCCAAATGATGGTGAAGTAGGAGCCCTCATCAGCGCTCTCATGTCATCAGCAGTAAGGTTGAAAGAGATTATTTCATTGTGATTTATGATAATGGTTAATTTCGCGTATTGTCGAATTCGAGGTCATGTAACTGATATTTACTGAGTTCAAGTCAGAGTAGAGGAAGATGTGCAGCTACTAGAGTGATACTGAAACTGACGTTACAAATGTATTACGGTATTCCAGAACTGATACTTCGCTCTGCAGTCAGGTGAACGCTGATTTTGGTACTTCCTGATTGGTAGTCATTGCATTTATCAACGGAACTACCCAGGTGCGGCGCTCGCCTTGTTTCTAACTTCCTCCTGCTAGTACTTTTCTTATTCGTCTCATCTATATCTAGGTCTGCATTAGTGTCCAATAATTCACATTTAAGTTCCTGGCAGAGGGTTCATCGAACCACATTCAGGCTGTTTCTCTAAGGATAGACGAACACTTAACTCAGTAGAAGCTCTCTTCCGCTATACTGCTGGACTAGAACACTTGGGAGAAGGGGTATTGTGTGAAGAACGGATTATTTGCAGCTGATGAATTATTTCCACACTGAATGTGTCACTATGAATCGGAGTGTGAAGTGTGGTGATATTGTCTGAGGGACTGAAAGTGTATGCCACATCGGGATTGGAACCCAGAGCCATGCCTCTTGCGCTCCATGCTCGTAAGTAGAGTGACACCTACGACTCTCAATCCACTTGATAGATTTCATCAACCAATATCCGTTTCTTATCCTCCAGAGACCATTGGCCAAGAAAGAAATTGTCTGGAATTAGATCCAGGGAAGTGGACGGCCACCATTCAGGTAACAGCGCAGAAGTGTTACAATTACCGTCGCTGCGAAAAGGTAGTGTTAAGAGGCGAAACAGCAGCGACAGTGAATGACGGAGAAAATTTATTTCTGACGTGATTTAAAAATGGAAGTATGGTGAGTATTGCAAAGGTCGATGTGAGGCGTGAAAATGAAGCCCCCGTTGTCACGCAAGGGAACCAAAGTAGTTGAGTCACTGAGGAGTGCGGCTTCCTGGAAGTATAGACGATGAGTAGTAGGCAGCCATGATTCCTGCAGCTGCACTTCTGGCCCGTCGCAGATGACAGCTGCGAACCTCTGTTTCCTGGAAATTTTGTGGCGGCGTACTGATAACGCCTTATGCAATGCAGTCCAAGCGCTTCGGCCCACTTCGGTAAATGATTCAGCTTCTCGCCACGTGACTAACAGCTCACAACCTAAGAGTCCCTAAAAGGTAAGGAACGTAGAACAGGACACCGGAATAACACAGAACACAGAAATGTTCTCTCATAAATTTTTGTATTTCAGAAGGCATATGGTTGACATTTAACCCTTTTTATTAATTGAGTTATGCTATGTTTTGGCGCTTAAGAGTAAGTACTTTACGTGATACATCTCTCTTCACGAGACAATACGCAGAAAGTCTGCATTTACATTTGAAATTTGGTTGATTGAAGAGTACACGCTTGGAAGCTTATGCACTTCTTAGAGATAAGAGATATCTGATCAGTTTCATGCTACTTTTAAATGAAACTAATTGAGTTATAGTTCATCTACATTGTTGTGAACACCGTCGAAATCGATTTACTGTGTTTTGCAATCGAGAACTGCCTTAAAGGGCACAACATTGACAATATTCCAAGTGAGTCTCAGTCAATATCAATACTGCCGTGGCTGCTTGTCTACGTCCAGCCCAGCTTTTGCTCTGTCTCTGATGATCACGTAGTTGATAAGATGCTTAATTCCAGTCTCTCTTTGTTTTCCAAATGGCGTTACAAAATATCTGCTGTGTAACACTTTATGCTCTGAATATGGAAATAGTGATACTTGTGCTTATGAGGTGTACACGTAATACTATTTCACTGAGCATAATGTTTCTTTACGTTAATGCGGTAGTTGCTAGAATTTCTGCATCTGCTATCACATTAATAAAGTTTCTCCTGATTTGGTATCATTTGGTAACATTTGGTAACATTCTATAGAAAGCGGCTTTCTTGAAACCTGTTTTTCACATATAAACTTTATTGCGCAACGAGAGCCACCTAACTTTGGTGAAAGCAGCATAAGCTACCAGTTGGTAGGCATCTGTCATTCAAAAACGAACAACATAATGATCGAGAGTCGAAACCTTGATAATCCATAATTTATCGTCATATTTAACGATCAGTTACACAACCGAATTTGCAATATATAACTAAGGTACTTCAAGTGGGTCCTGCGGCAGAGCTCGGAAGATTATTGGGAGTTAGATTCAGTCCGATCTTCCTGCATTCGAATCCAGTGTCTTAACGACTACGCCATTGTGGCTGGGCATGTGGTTCTAGTCCTGCATATCAGCGACAAGCCTCAGTTCTTGGAATATATTGTAGGATTGATATTCCATGCAATAGTCATCAAATATCTTAAATCACTTATACTGTATCCCAGTGGGATCATCACAAATTTTTTTCACATGTAGATGGGATCTAAAGATCTAAGAAATCTGTGAGGATATCCTAGTTGTGTATCTTGTAGCAAATATGGAGAAAGAGCGTGAAACATAACAATGGTATATTTTCACATTCCACTGGAGATACGTTTGTAATAGTAGGTTACGAGTGAGCGAAAATATGGTTAACGTTTGGACTGATACTTACACAAATATCCTTTTATATTGTTCTAATGTACTGTAGTAGTACTTCGTGGCACGACGCTGAGGACAACAGGGTTCCAGTTAAATGCAGCTTGTTATCATGAGTCTTGCGAAACCTACAAAAATTTCAGGTGCAGTTAAAATGTCTGGTCATTCGCTCTGAAAGAGCTATCCCGTTGAAATACTAACTGACAGCTGAGGAATGCCACCAAGTTTTAGAGGCCCTGAGACATTTGAGCAGGGAACTATAAGCTCGTCCGGTTACAAATATACGGACCTGCTGGGAAGCTGCAGCCTTCTTTGCAGCTCAGGTATACGGACAATGGGCACGTGGACTCATTCACTGCCGTTTCTCAGGAAAATATGCCATGGAACACGGTAGGGAACTTGCCGCCGGCAATGGCTGGTGGAACAGCAGTATGAGATGGCCATGGGAGTGCCGACTGTGACAGCATGCTCCGCACAAGACTCTCCAGGCATTTTAAGGAGCGGGATGGGAAAGACTGAGACCGTGTAACAAAAACACTGTTAGAGTGGAGTCATCCAGCATCAACTGTATTAGTTTCTCCTTCGGAGGCGGGAGGATTCAAAACTGAGCCTACCAATGACAAGACGATACCAAGGCAAAATAGGCGGCCTGAAGGGATACATTAGGTGAAGAAGGTCGAAACCTCAGAACAGCGGCATTAATGGCGATTAGTGCAGACAGATTCGGTTGATTCAAGGTCATTAAAGGTCATTCAATGAGATTCCGGGCCGAGGATGTATCTGGGAACGCTATGGGCATCGGTAGAAGACTAGTCTAACTGTCTCCCGCTATACGGTCCGACAACCAGGACTGATTGTCAGGGGTGCCATTCCTTTTTACAGCAGGACTCCTTACAGCACAGCGCTATATCGACGACATTCTACGCCGTGTTCTCTTTTCATCGGAAGCCATTTTGGGCTTACATTTCAGCAAGATAAAGCCCATCCAAATATGGCGAGATCTTCTGCTGCTTGTCTTAGTGCTGGCCAAACCCAATGATGGCTAGCAAGGTCGCAGGATCTCTCACAAAACTGAGAAAATTTCCAGCATTGTGTCCAACCGTCTCGAGATTTTGATGATCTAACACGCCAACTGGACAGTAGGATGAGGGATCCAACAACCTTAGCAGTCAGTGCCAAGCCAAGTAACCGCTCATACAAAGGCCAGAGATGGACCAAAACGTTACCGACTTGCTGGATTTGTGAAGCTCTTCTTCTTAAATAAATAATCGATTTTTTTCTGTAATAGTAATCATTTGTTTGTCTGTACGTGCACATCACATCAAACGATTCCCGCCCCATTCGGATGATTCCTTCGTGGTGCATCATTTTTTTTTTCTTTTTAGCTTTGCATGGTACATTTGTGAAGTGTCTCGCGGGCATTGAACTTACGTTTTGTACATAGGCATAACAGATCCACTAGATGTCAGTACCGCACATTTTACCTGTCCTTTCTAACCGGTTCGTAACAGATCATCAGTTTCAGGTAATCCGTATGCGCGACGGCACGGTGCCTTGGTAGTGCAAGAGCAAAAGCTAGAGCGCATAAAATAACAGATTTCAAAGCTGGATCTATCTGTTTGAGGAATTTTAAAGCAGCTCACAAGATTGTTAGTCGCAAAGTCACACAGTTTCCAACGTACAAACACTCTCAAGCGCAAGAAGAAATAGAGAATTCTGCGACTGAACTACCGCTCCTAATTATTCGTCAGATGAAATTGTAAATACTGAACGATCTGCACTTAAATCTGTCATTCAAAGAGAACGCACATAATGTTGCATTGGTGAACGAGCGACGATTGTTGTGGTGCAACCAACTTCCGGAATATCACATTCGTATACAGTTCAGCCAAATATTTCCATGGAAGGCAGACTTCTTTCTCCACTACTTATTGCCTTCTGTGAACCAAGTGGCACATAAGGTCCCCTTGTGCAAAGAAAGCAAACCAGCTCCGTACTTATACACAACGACTCCAAAATGAGGCAAAGTGGACAACCGTGTTGTTGAACAATGGCGGGATAACTGCCTCTCTCGCAATGCTAGAGTAAAATGTTGTGTGGCGCTGGACTCATTTTCACTCCATCAACAGGATCTATTCGCAATTCTAGATAAAGAAATAAATGAAAAATTCGTTACACCTTTCTTTGTAGGTTCTAATTATTCGCCGACGGCAAAAATTTTGCTAATCATTTTACGAGCGTATTTTACTTGACAATATTAAAGTTGAACTCCACAGTCGTAATACTACCATGAACCTTCTTTCACTTATCCATAATCAGTTTTGTCCCCATATTCAACTACATGATCAAGCACATCAGGCAGAAAGGTACATTTCCAGCTGAATGTGATGCTTTTGATGTTCTTGACAATGTGCTGTGGAATACGGATGACTCAAGTTCCTCAACACCAGCCGCACAACTGCATCATTTATCCAGTGCGGAAATTATCGTTTACATTTGTATGTAACAGATGTCGACTACAAAGAATTGAATTATTAAACAAATAAATAACAGTAATAATTACGTTATACCTTTGTTTCCTGTTCTATTCATCATAAGACCGATATATATGCCATTTTTTTCTCAACCAAGCAGCATATCTCAAACCAAATAATCTACTACAGGAGATATGTTGATAATAAAAACTTGCTTTTTCATGGTACAAAAAATGAAATTTATACATTAGTAGCAGATCTAAGCAAAATGCACAAAAATATTAAATCAACAGTTGAACATGAAACTAATAAAAGCATTAACTTTCTTGACCTGAAGGTTTGCAATAGTAACAATAAACATCAATTTAGTATCTTCAGAAAACCTATCACCACAGATGTCAGTATTGAGAACTTATCTTGCCACCCCCGCCAACAAAAAATGGAATATTTCAGAGCGATGGTACACCGAATTAAGAAAGTGCCAATGAGTGACACTGACCAACTAAATGCAAAATGAAATCAATATAATCATAACATTTGCTCATAATAATGGATATAAATCCATAATAATAGAAAAACTCCCCAACAAAATCCAGACAAAAACCACATATTCACTTCACAGTAATCCACATGACATGCATTCCAAACCAAATCAGTGTGCCACAGAAGCCAAACCTAAATATGCTACTCTTCCATACAAAGGCCGACTATCATACCAAATAGCAAACTTATTTAGGAAGAAAAATTTCACGATCAGCTTTTCCACAAATAATAAATTACAACAAAAAGTATTCCATGATATAAATACCTCCAAGAGTATACATGGCAAATCAGGAATATACAACCTCAAATGTGATACATGCCCAAAATCCTACATTGGACAGACAGGCAGAAGTTTCGAAGTTAGATACAAAGAACACATTTATGCTTTAAGGCTTGGCAACTTGAACAAATCTGCATTTGCAGCTCATATTGCTGAAGAAAACCATTCAGTGATAAACACTGAGAACAACTTAAAACTCTACATCTAGCAGAAAAAGGAGCCACTATGAATATATTAGAAGAAATTGAAATACACACACACACCAAAACAGCACCCCAGACTATATTATTATATAGTTCACCCCAGACTATATCATTATATAGTTATCTAACACATCTTTCCCAAAAAATTTTCAAAAATTATTTTCCACCCTCCAAAGCAAATAATATTCCAACGTCTATCTGCAGAACAAGTAGCAAATTTATGTGTTACTACAATTCTCATGATGCTAAATGTAAATAAATAATGTACTGTCTTATCTATACAGTACCCACAGAAAAGATCAACTTTGTAATTAATATAATAGTATTCGCTGTGAAGCTCTCAAAATACTAGTGCAAAAGGCGTTTCAGTTGCATAACGGAATTTATGATATTTTTCCAAACATGGGACATCTTCAGGATGTTAAGATATATCATAGCATATCTGTCACTCATATGTTTGTAAGCACTTTGTTTTGTATCAAAACATGTGGTGTGTGCTAGAAATGTTTTCTGCGACAAATCAAAAGAGTTCAGCGAGAAAAATTTACGTGTGCAACGATAAGAATGCAGAGGGAATGTATTCACACCTGTTGGACGAATGTAATGAAAACAAACACTCAAAACCAATATTTCATGTAAGTCACATCCAATGAAAATCTGTAACGCAACCATCTGTGTGGCGTGCTTATAATTATGTATTATTTATATTTTATGACAATTAATCTGTAAAAAAACATTGTAATGAAAGCATGAAAACCGTCTGAAGATGAATCATATCGATTCGACACCAGTAACGGTACCCTTTGAATAAAGGAACTGAAAATAAATTTGTGGCTGGTTGCTGTCTCAACACCATCAACATTTGCCTTCGAATAACAGCCACGGTGTCCAGCCGTGTCATCATATGACAAAACTGCAAACAGCCGTAGTGCTGCTGCTCTTCGCGAGTATCTATGCATTAAAGGAATACAGAGATGTCCTCTTTGTCTCGGAGGAGGTTCGAGTCCTTCCTCAGGCATGGGTGTTCATGTTTATCCTTAGGATAATTTAGATAAAGTAGTGTGTAAGGTCAGGTACTGATGACCTTAGCATTTAAGTCCCATAAAATTTTATACACATTTGAACATTTTTGAGAGGTCCTCTTTCCACTCTGGGGTTGAATAACATGACTCAGAATTTAAGATTCAATGGAGATTTGGCAGTTGCTCCTGGAGAAGGCAAACGGCCAATTACGCCACAAATTGTTGAAGACTTTACTGTTGCCATGACTGTGAATGCTGGACGTAATGGGCGACAGCTGAACATTCCTTGGTTCACCGTTGTTTCGGGCAGCAGCAGAAAAATTTCTAGTCAAGTAACAGGCTATCCTGGAAGCAGATATTTGTCTCACTGTTGATAACCTGAAACGTAAACATGGTACGACACTGACAAATGTTACCGTATCGTGTGTTGCTTTCAGTGTTTCAGTGGTTTATTCATTATTCCTCTTCCGCATGTCCTCCCAAATGTTCCCACAAAGTTTCATTGTCCTACGATTACTTGTGTTTGATGGGGGCTCCCTCAAGTTTCATTATAACGTTTAGTCTGCAGTGAGTTTGAACTAGCTGTCACGCAAGGTAGCGTAGCATCAATTTTATTCACATGTGGATTACTTTTGCAAAGATAGTGGAGGTTTCATGGTATTACAAATTTTAAAAAAAGAAACATTATTCATATACAAGCATTTACAGAGAGAAATGTTCACTTATTCAAAAAGGGGCATATACTCATCATTGGCTTTGTAGTAGGAACCATAACAGCGTTTGCCTGAAGTGATGTAGCAAAACAACGCAACATCTTAATCAGAATGGACGGATGTAGGTTGCAGTCCCTATTATGTCTGATACTAGGCCAGTCTGTTTAAAACAGCACAACTTCGTTCGACTGATGTTAGGGATTTGTGTACATGCCGAATGATACTGCGGTATTAGAGTATCGTCGTCCATCAGAAAACTTGTAAGCTCCTTAATTACACTACTCTTTTCTAACATTAGCTGACACTTTTCAGTACCGACAGCAGAACCGAATGAAACTTTGTTTTTAAACTCTGAAAGGGAAACGTTAGCAGTATTACTTCCATGAATAGACGGAAGTTCTCATTGAGTTGAATCTCGGTGTCACAACAGCTGTAGCAGAGGAATCCAGCAGTAATCTTAAATATTGACTACATAGAATTTTAAATTTCGTGAACGTTTAACATTTTAGAGCAGAAGTATGTGAAAATTTTATGTCGAATGAGGAGCACAGAAGCCTGTAAACTACTGACTAATTATGGTAAATATCAAGAAGTAAACGAAATAAGGATAATAAAAGACGTTTTTGATACCTAAACAGAATGAATGGCTAATGGCTAAGATAACACGAGGGCGGCCAGTAAGGCGTGGCGAGGGCGTGGTTTGAGCGGAGCCGCAGGCCGCTCTCTCCTTCAACATTCTGCTCTCCTTATACCCCAGAGCGCAATCGACCGATTTGCCCTAGGGTGTTAGGACAGCAGAAAGCTGAAGGAGAGAGCGGACTTAGCCCCGCCCAGACCACGCCCCCGCCACGCCCTCGTCACGCCTTACGGACCACGCCTCGTGTTCTCTTATCCAATAGTCATTCATTCTGTATACATGTCTAAAAATCTCTTCTTATTCTTATTTCGTTTATATTCTTATATATATATCATCATTATTCATTAATTTACAGGCTTATGTGCTTCTTATTAGATACAAAATTTTAGCCATACTTCTATTCCAAAATTTAACAAGCTTATGTCCTTAATAATGTGTGATATTAATAAGCAACACTATACCTGTATTCCTTTCCGGCAACTGCTGTACCACCTAGATTTAAATCAATGAGAACTTAATTCTACTCTTGAAAATAATACCGCAAATATATCCGTTTCCTGGTTTAAAAATAGAATTTCATAATTTCCGCTTTCTTTACTGAAAAATGGCAGAGAATGTCGGAAAAGAATATAATAATTAACGGGACTACATGTGTTTTGATGGACAATGAAACTATAATATCGTAGTATCAGTCGCCTCGTGCAGAAACATGGAATATCAATTGAATAAGGTTCGTCTGTGTTAAGCAAACATGCCTTGTATCAGGGATAATGGTGACTCCACCTGACTGTTCTAATTTAGATTTTCCATTGTTTTCTAAATCACTTAAGGTCAATGATGGGATGGTTCCTACAACAAAGCCACCTCTAATTACATGTATGGTCTTTCTAAAACAGATAATTCATTCTGTAAGTGCCCATGTATGTGAATTATTTTTTTTTTTTTTTTTGTTCTTATACTGTAGTACCATGAAATGTCCGCTATCTTTGTAAACGTGATTCTCCGATGAATAATACTATTGCCTCTATTACCTTTCATGACGCGAAATAGTGAGGCGGCCGAGATTTCACAGTTACTGCAGACTAAGCAGTGTGATACATACACTAAGCCTCCCCTTTAGCAAGATGGCAGTTATATGACAGATCATTTATTCGTACCTTGAAGTAAGATGATGAAAACGACTTTGATGTAACAAATGTAACTGTATTTTCCAAACTTGTGAGATGAATTAATTTAAAAATATCACTTCAATATCAGAGTTTTACGAAAATTCTGCCGAAACAATAGCCCTCAGCAACAAATATTGGGGCCAGGAACAATATAGAAAAATGAAATTATTAAAGCGGCATAAAACTATACTACAAAAGTAGCACACTCAACATAAACTATCGAAAAAGAACTACTAACAGCAGATCTGCAGCAACTGTTCACTTCTGCTCAGAATCACATAAAAATGTTACTGTTGGGTTGTTATGAGGAAGAGGCCAAACAGCGAGGTATCAGTCTCATCGGATTAGGTAAGGGGGTTAGCCGTGCCCTTTCAAAGGAACCATCCCGGCATTTGCATGGAGCGATTTAGGGAAATCACGGAAAACCTAAAACAGGATGGCCGGACGCGGTACTGAAACGTCGTTCTCCCGAATTCGAGTCCAGTGTGCTAACCACTGCGCCACCTCGCTCGGTAAAAAAATGTTACTAATCTAAACGATGTATGCAGTCTGTGTACAAAAGATAAGCTGCTGCCGCTAAACTTCGCTGTCCTCTAGGAGTGGAGCCAGATGCCGACTTCCCTGCGGAGGCAGAACAATCACAGAGGGTGGGGTGAGTTTGCTGGTCGTTGGGGCCTCCAACGTCAGGTGCGTAAAGCAGCCCCTGAGGGGTATGCATTCTGTCTACTTGACAGTAGGTGTTGCCTGAAATGGAGGAGTCTCTGTGGATGGCATTAAAACATCAGGTGCAGCTGGGCGCGGATAGTGGCGTACATGTGGTTACTTTTTAGGTAAGATGAACCCCCTCCTAGAGATCAGTGATGAATTTCCCGACGAAATCGAAGATAGATCAGTCATATTATTCACAGAAAACGTTCCCCCTCGCAGATCAGAAAGAGATAAGGTTAATGCGATATTAGTACCGCAGCAGCATCTATGGTAAGACCCCAGAATTAGTAAAGTTTATTAAAGGCAATAATTTCCAGATACTATTAAGAATCGAAAGCATGTTGAAACCGGAAGTGAACAGTAACTAAATTCTAACTTCAGATTAGAATATATATTTCAAGGATAGGTTGGATGCCATAAAAAATAAGGTTATTACAGATTCTGAATGTGAATTAGTATTGATAAACGTAAGCATCAAATGGTGGTCAAACAAGGAATTCGGAATCTTTTACAGACCATCTGTGTCATGAGCAGTGACGGCAGAGCGCTTTAGAGACACTGGACAATAACACGAGATCTGGTCGTACTATTGTAATAATGGGACACTGCAACTTACCGTCTATAGAATGGGAGAAACACTAATTTCAAAGTGGTGCCAAAGAAAGGGATTCATATGAGATCGTTCTCAATGTCTTGTCTGAAAATTACTTCGAACGAATAGTTAAAGAACCAACGCGCGAGGACAATGTTTTAGACCTCCTAGCAACGAGTAGACCTGAACATTTCTTATCGGTTAAATACGATGAGATAATGAGAGATCCTGACATGCGCTAAAGGGTGGAGAATTTCGAAACTCCCCTTCGTAGGTCCGGGTTGCACTGCATAAAGGAAGCACCTACTTAGGTAACAGAGTAATTGTCGACTGCACGTGGTTTTTCTTAAACTACTTACACTACTTGCCTTCCTTACACTATGCTGTAGTCTGAGGTTCTAGGATAAACATTCGTCAGTCGACACACAGGGAACGAAATCACACCGCATACAAAGTAAAGATAATTCGACTGTCAAAATTTTAACAGTAAATTGCCGAAGTATTCGTAACAAAGTCCCTGAATTTACTGCCTCCTAGGAAAGTTGTAGTGGAAAGTTGTTGCACTGAGATTATTCCCGGAACCGAGAGCTGGATGAAACCTGAAGTAGCTTTGAAATATCTGGCAATTAATGAAATGTATATCGAAAATAACCTGAGGATCTGACATCGTAAAAGAGGGAGTCTTCCTTGGCGTTGAAACAGCTATAGTCTGTAGAGGTCCAAACTGAGTTTGTCTGTGAAATTATCTAGATATGTGTAACACGTCTTGGTGAACTCACGTTCATTATCGGATGTTTTTACGCGGCTATTCCATTCTATGACAATTTTAGAATAATTCAAAAACATCCTACGCTCTGTAGTGCGGAGATATCCAGAGCACTCAGTAATATTATTTGCAAGGGACTTAAGCTTACCAAATATAGACTGGGACGTCTATGGTTTCATTTGCAAATGGTACAGAAAGTCAGTCTTGTGAAACACTTTTAAACACATTTCGTGAAAACTGCCTTGAGCAACTAATTCCACAGACTACGTACAATGGAAATATTTTAGACCTGCTAGCTACAAACAATCCCAACCTTAATGATAGTGTCAGTGTAGGCGAGGGATAGGAGATAATGACGTAGTAGCGACTTTGGTTACTAATAAATCCATCAAGAAGCCTAGGAGAGATTTTTTTTTTTTTTTTTTGCTAGGAAGAGCAGATAAGCAGTTGCTAGGATCATATCTGGACAACGAATGAACATCATTTAGTTTCAATGTGAAGAACGTAGCGGAATTACTTGCAAAGTTTAAACGCATTGTAAATCACTCTCTGGAAAGGAATGTACTGAGAAAGTGGATTAAGGTCGGGAAGGACCAGTCGTCTTTTAGTAACGAAATTCAGAACGTCCGGAGTAACCAGAGGCTGTTGCAGTCTATTTTCAAGAAAGACTCTCAATTGACTAAAGGCAAAAGTCAATAGAAATTCGTGCGTGTTAAAAGAAGACGGCAAAAGCAAGTCTGAAGTTTTAAACTTAGTGTTTAAGAAATCATTCATCTGGAAAATGGTGCTAATATATTGTCGTTTGACTGGCAGACACCCAGTATGGAGGACATAGACATAGGCATAGGCATCCCTGGCGTATAGAAGCAATTGAAAAAACTGAAAACAAGTAAGTCACCAGATCTACAGGGACCCCAGTTCGGATTTATACTGATGACTCTGGGCATTAATCCCTTACCTAGGTCGCATTTATTGCGAAGCTCTCGCCGAGCGACAGATCCAAATGGACCGCAAAAAAGCACAGCTGACTCCTGTATATAAGAATGGGGAAATATTAGACCCACAAAATTACATATCAGCATCATTATCATCGGTTTTATGCAGAATACTTGAACTGTTCTGAGTTCAAATGTAATAAATTGCCTTCAGACAGAGAAGCTTTTGTCCACAAATCAGCACGAATGTAGTTAGCATCACTGCTACGGAACTCCGCTTGGGTTCCCGTGTTCGATTCCCGGCAGGGTCAGAAATTTTCTCTGCCTCGTGATGGCTGGGTGTAGTGTGATGTCCTTAGGTTAGTTAAGTTCAAGTAGTTCTAAGTTCTAGGGGACTCATGGCCATAGATGTTAAGTCCCATAGTGCTCAAAGTCATTTGAACCATTTTTGAACTCCGCTTGCCCTTAAGGCATACCCAGTGAATCATGGATACAGAGTATCCTCAGATTCCACATTCCTAGATTTCCAGAAAGCATCTGCCACGTTCCTCCACTGCAAACAGTTAAAGAAGGTCCTAGCACATGGGCTAGGTTTAAGAGATGGCACGTCACTCTCTCACTTTAACAGCACTGTCAGTCAGATTAATATTCATATTTTAGTTCATGATCTCGGTGTTCCTCAGTAATACATTTTGTATGTCTGGTTTATGAATTTTTAAGGAGGAAATTGTGGGAGGAATGTTCACATAACAGCATGTGTAGCCTGTGGAGAAGATGTACATTAGGGGCCTTAGTGGAGGCGACGGAGAACAGGGAGAAAGCTGAACCGTGGGCCATAAATCCATAAATGTTGTGTCCAGAGACCTGGCTGTGCGAATGATGGTGGGAAGCAGCGCTCTGTGGATTGTAGCTGGAGAGGGACTGCAGGCCGTGTCACTCCCCCCTTCCCACTCAGGGTCAGAGCAGGAGGGCAACGGTTCTCAAAACATTTTACCAGAACCAGTTGACAGACTATCGCAAAGGTGGCCAGGTGGTGGAAACTGGGTGCAGGAACCCATTTAAGAGAATCTGTTGTAATCGAAGCTTTTGTGTAAATAGTGGGACGGTCATAAAAATCCAAGCATTCTCATGTTAGAAGTTGGGACAACATGGACAAAGAAGCTGGTTCACGTGTTCATTGGAGGCAAGACTGGAACTCCCTGACGCCAGGAAGTCACTAGGTTATTTTAACGGGCGGCAAAAACATTTCATGGGCGCGACTGTCTGGGAAGCTTAACAGCTTTCTTTCAGAAATTGGAAATGGTCGACCTGGAAAGATTAGATCTCTCCATAAATGAAGGACTGTGGTCCCGTCTAGGTAAACGTTTTTTGCTGAAACGTGATCATGCTTTCCGTGATAACGACGCCTCTCTAGTCTAAAATATTATTTTTGCAGAAAAGAGTGATTTTGATCCTCTAATTGGTTCCTCTCGGGATGTTCCCCAGCGTGGGAACCCCAGTGCTGTGTCTGGATTGGCTACCAGGCCGACAGAACAGTCAAGAGCGGAGATTCCATGTGCAGAGGATAGTTCGATTGGTTTGTACAATGTGGAGGCGTTTTCTTCTTTTTGTGCTAATTCGGCACCTCGTACTGAGGCTTGGTGGAAAGTGATTATGATTCTTTGCCTTCTTCGTCTTCTGTTCCTCCCTGGTGGAGAACTTCAAGAGGGTGACAGTTGTGGTCTGCAACTTGTGGTGCACTAAGAGCCAGTGACAGTTTCCAACTATACCGACAGTGGACTGCATATCTTCTCGGACACATCGTATATCATGAGGGTGAACTTATTCATCCTGAGTCGGCCGTCTGACGTTTGACAATGGCAGCATACATTGTCCTGCCAGTGAGTCAAATTGGTTTGGCCAGTCCAGAGAACGGGTGCACATCGAAAGCTGCCGGGATATGGGGGCGCTGATAGGGATGTTTCCCGCGTTCTAATAATCAGAACACGAGTCCGCGTTGTTTGCAAGTTTTCGTGGACGCGTCAGAATACCACGGTGCGCCACTCCTCGCCCACAGCGTGCCGTTTTCTGCTGCCGCCTGAATCAAAATGAAAGGGTAAAGTATTGCTGTAACAGTGTAGGGTTGTTAAATGATATTCACAGCTCTTTGTTCTCCGGTGAACCATTGTTTTTGACACGTAGTCGTACTTGATTCCATTTGAATAGAATTTGGTCTCACAGCGGCTTCATGTAAACAAAGACAGACTGAATTGTAAGAGAGATTAATTCAGGGGAGAATTTCTTGTAGCTTCCACCCTAATGAATGCTTTGCCAACCAATAACCATTCATTTCCTGATTTGTGTGTGTAATTTTTTGGTAAGACTTATAAAAGGATGAATAAAAATTTTAGTCATTTCTATGTAAACCTAAATACGCCACTGTTCTCATTCATACTCCCTCAGTTATTCACCGTTTTTGTTTTTTTTGTATTAATACATGGGCACACCAGCAATTGAAGGTTCAATTTTTTAAGATAGTTAGTTTGATTATTAGTTTGAGTTCGGAACGTGACCGAAGACATAGGCTACAAAAGTGCCATGAGTACATTTACTCACTTGATACATAAAAATTAAGGGTGTAGCTCACGATTTGAAGATTATTGAGTAGCTAATATTTGTCTGTATGTAATGACAATAATATTTAGCATCACTCGAAGATGTATTTATGATTAAAGCAAGAGACTGCTTGCACGTTCCCTGGTAAACGAGTGGCTCGAAGATTTATTAAGTAATAGGACCCTATCTGTGGCCTTCGATGGCTGGACTTAAAAATCAGCGAAAAGGGAGCCTTTTACAGGTTAAGGAAAGGCAATAAAATGGAAATACGAAGGGTGCTTGGAACAAAGGGCAATACGAAAAAGGTAATAAAAGCTCGCATATGACAGATGTGGCAGTTTGAATGGGACACTTTAGACACAGGCAGGAGAACATACAAATTTCTCCCCATCATCAGGGAGGGATTAAAAATGAGATTTCTTAACCCGTCGAATGGATTGATATATTATCTGACTGGCCATTACCCATATGCTACGTATCTAAAATCAAAAGACATATGAATGACAGTTACGCCTACGGTAGTGTGGGCACACAAGAATACACATTTTGGGACTGCGCGCTCTATGAAGATGCGGCGGGTAATGGACGCCAGGTATTACGGATGTTGGATCCCAAAGCAGCAGAAAGGAGCGAGTCGGGCTGGTACATCTTGGACGACACTGCAGCCGCAGTATCCAGGAAGGCCAAGGAAGACTTCATGAGGCATTCAATCAAAAGTCAACATGCTGCCATTCAGGCTAGACAACATACTCTGCAGATGGAGAGAAGATTACTGAAGTCGGCGACCACCGAATGAAATATTTTCCCAAGAATGTACATTACGTCGATACAAGTGAGCATGGAAATGTGCACTTTTTTAGCCGTAACAGTAATGGGTGCAATTGCTTGCTATAGTGGAAACGTTGTTGACGTGCTGCCCGACGCCCACGAATCCAGTAGACAATAGCTGTTGACGGGGGTAGAACAAGGACGGATCCCGTAGCGGAAATAACCATCTACAAGTTAAGTGCACAAAAAAAAAAAAAAAATATGAATAAACAGAGAATCGATTCTGTAGGGCTTATAGTAATATTATTAGTTGGGTAACTGGTTAAAGGTTTTATTGTAGTTTTTTAGTAGTAGAAGTAGTTGTTGTATTTAATAAAGTAAGTCTGAGAAATAAATATATAAATTTATTACTATCCAAGGAAATGTGATTTGTATGGTTCATTTTAGCTTTTCAGAAATGTTCAAATGAGTGTGAATTCCTGCGGACCCAAACTACTGAGGTCATCGGTCCCTAGACTTACACACTACTTACACTAAGGATAACACTCACACCCATGCCCGACCGAGGACTCGAAGCTCCGGCGTGAGGGACCGCACGATTAGTGACATGGCGCCTCCAACCGGGCGGCCACTCCAGGCGGCCGCTTTTTAGATAGTAGGTTGTAGTAATGAATAATAAGTAAATAAACAAATATAGATATGGTCTAGCGGACAAGGTGGGCAAAAGTCTGCGGTTGTTTGCTGATGACTCTGTCCTATGTGGGAAAGTGTCGTCGTCCAGTGTCTGTGGGAAAATAAAAGATGACTTCGAAAAAAATGTTTAGTTGGTATTATGAAAAAAAGCCTGCTCTAAATACGGAAAAATATAAGTAAATGTAGATGAGTAGGAAAAAAAAGCTTGTAATTTTCGAATAAGAGAGTATTAGTATGTTGCTTGACACAATCACGTCGATTAAATATGTGGGTCTAACGCTGCTAAGGGATATGAAATGCAACGAGCACGTAAGGACGGTACAAGAAAAGGTGCATGGCAGACTTCGGTTTATTGGAAAATTATTAGAATGTGTATTTATAAAGAAACCCACTGCAGAATTGCTCGACTTTTCTTCAAAACCCTCCATAAATAAATTAGCTACGATGGTTGAGAAATGACTGCTCACGGCAACACCACAAATCTGGTCAAAATTTTGGTTATAAAATAAAAAGTAAGTGGACGTTATCGCTAGCTTAAGTAATGCCGTTATGTCCTCTTCAAACTTGCTGCTACACAGTGACAGAGTGTCAATGATAGGTACGTCTGTGAACTAGGAAACGACATCAAAGCTATCCAATAATTCATAACTGTTAATTACTGATAAAATCTGCTGACTTACGTATATGATGTTCACGATTAAATTCAAGAAGTCCAAACATCGATGCTAAATATTTGGCCATTCACTAAGTAGGTGCGCTATGTTATTCAGTATTCTTCTAAACGTAAATGCTTTTATTATATGTCCCACGCGCGGTGTATGGCTTCCATCTTCATCTGCATCGCCCTCATATTTGCGTATTAATTTATGGAGCTGGAGAAGGCAGTCTAATCTGGGAGAAACAAAGCTGTGTCTCTTCAATGTTCTGATAATTTCCTTTGGTAGCGAGCAGGAGTCATAAATTGAAGCAGTTTTCTTTGAACTTGTGCAATGTGGTGCTTGTCAATCTTATTATACACTCCTGGAAATGGAAAAAAGAACACATTGACACCGGTGTGTCAGACCCACCATACTTGCTCCGGACACTGCGAGAGGGCTGTACAAGCAATGATCACACGCACGGCACAGCGGACACACCAGGAACCGCGGTGTTGGCCGTCGAATGGCGCTAGCTGCGCAGCATTTGTGCACCGCCGCCGTCAGTGTCAGCCAGTTTGCCATGGCATACGGAGCTCCATCGCAGTCTTTAACACTGGTAGCATGCCGCGACAGCGTGGACGTGAACCGTATGTGCAGTTGACGGACTTTGAGCGAGGGCGTATAGTGGGCATGCGGGAGGCCGGTTGGACGTACCGCCGAATTGCTCAACACGTGGGGCGTGAGGTCTCCACAGTACATCGATGTTGTCGCCAGTGCTCGGCGGAAGGTGCACGTGCCCGTCGACCTGGGACCGGACCGCAGCGACGCACGGATGCACGCCAAGACCGTAGGATCCTACGCAGTTGCGTAGGGGACCGAACCGCCACTTCCCAGCAAATTAGGGACACTGTTGCTCCTGGGGTATCGGCGCGGACCATTCGCAACCGTCTCCATGAAGCTGGGCTACGGTCCCGCACACCGTTAGGCCGTCTTCCGCTCACGCCCCAACATCGTGCACCCCGCCGCCTCCAGTGGTGCCGCGACAGTCGTGAATGGAGGGACGAATGGAGACGTGTCGTCTTCAGCGATGAGAGTCGCTTCTGCCTTGGTGCCAATGATGGTCGTATGCGTGTTTGGCGCCGTGCAGGTGAGCGCCACAATCAGGACTGCATACGACCGAGGCACACAGGGCCAACACCCGGCATCATGGTGTGGGGAGCGATCTCCTACACTGGCCGTACACCTCTGGTGATCATCGAGGGGACACTGAATAGTGTACGGTAATCCCAACCGTCATCGAACCCATCGTTCTACCATTCCTAGACCGGCAAGGGAACTTGCTGTTCCAACAGGACAATGCACATTCGCATGTATCCCATGCCACCCAACGTGCTCTAGAAGGTGTAAGTCAACTACCGTGGCCAGCAAGATCTCCGGATCTGTCCCCCATTGAGCATGTTTGGGACTGGATGAAGCGTCGTCTCACGCGGTCTGCACGTCCAGCACGAAACCTGGTGCAACTGAGGCGCCAGGTGGAAATGGCATGGCAAGCCGTTCCACAGGACTACATCTAGCATCTCTACGATCGTCTCCATGGGAGAATAGCAGCCTGCATTGCTGCGACAGGTGGATATACACTGTACTAGTGCCGACATTTTGCATGCTCTGTTGCCTGTGTCTATGGGCCTGTGGTTCTGTCAGTGTGATCATGTGATGTATCTGACCCCAGGAATGTGTCAATAAAGTTTCCCCTTCCTGGGACAATGAATTCACGGTGTTCTTATTTCAATTTCCAGGAGTGTATGTTATGTCCTCACATCCCTCGTTATATTAATTTCACTTTAATTACTACTATATCGTTGTTTTATAATGAACATGCATTGCGCTATGTATATCATGGGTGCTGTACCAAAAAATTTTCGAACTACAGAACAGTAAATAAAATGTTTTTGCGCTCTACTTACCAGAACGTCTATACAGCGCTGCCTACCAGTCGGGCCTCTCACGGCCGCGTTTTTAAGTTGACATAATTTCTCACTATTTTGACCACTTATAATGTGAACGAATTTTGAGGTATAAATGCTTTTAAAATAATCTATTTATTTAAAGTTAACACTATAAAAACCATTTTTATACTTTTGCTGGTGGCTTTTATTCTTATTGCTAATTTGCGCAGTGTCTTCAGACCGTAGCAGAATGCTCCGAGCATAAATGTTTGGTGTACCTGTTACATGTAAATTGAATTACTTTCTCTTTCTTCTCTACTTTCTCCTTCTTCTTATCTTGGCTGGTGATTTCACTGCCCTTCCTGGATCCGCTGCTACTAATGAGTTCATTGACGTCTTTACCCCTGCCGGTTGTTATGCCAAACTGATAATAAAAGCCCGACGTCTCATTGTTTTATTGGTAGTCAGCATCATCACAATTATGTATGCATTTACGATACTTATATGAATCATGTTGAAGAAAACCACCAATGGCCTGCCCCTTGTTTTTCTCTTCATACTGTAGCATTGCGTCATCTGGTCCATGATGTCAGCGCCACCCTTAGTGTCACTGTGTGTCATTATAACTTTTCACTTGTGATGATGAGGTCGTTGGTAGGTCATGAAGAGAGCTATGGGCGGTAACAACTTTGTTTTCCTTAGGAACATAATAGGCTATCGTCACATATAGTTGAAAACCAAATAATGTATTCTTCACGTCCTTTGTTTTTGTTGTTGTGGTCTTCAGTCCTGAGACTGGTTTGATGGAGCTCTCCATGCTACCCTATCCTGTGCAAGCTTCTTCATCTCCCAGTACCTACTGCAACCTACAACCTTCTGAATCTGCTTAGTGTATTCATCTCTTGGTCTCCCTCTACGATTTTTACCCTCCACACTGCCCTCCAACACTAAATTGGTGATCCCTTGATGCCTCAGAACATGTCCTACCAACCGATCCCTTCTTCTGGTCAAGTTGTTCCACAAACTTCTCTTCTCCCCAATCCTATTCAATACTTCCTCATTACTTATGTGATCTATCCATCTAATCTTCAGCATTCTTCTGTAGCACCACATTTCGAAAGCTTCTATTCTCTTCTTGTCCAAACTATTTATCGTCCATGTTTCACTTCCATACGTGGCTACACTCCATACAAATACTTTCAGAAATGACTTCCTGACACTTAAATCTATACTCGATGTTAACAAATTTCTCTTCTTCAGAAACGCTTTCCTTCCCATTGCCAGTCTACATTTTATATCCTCTCTACTTCGACCATCATCAGTTATTTTGCTCCCCAAATAGCAAAGCTCCTTTACTGCTTTAAGTGTCTCATTTCGTAATCTAATTCCCTCAGCAGCACCCGACTTAATTCGTCTACATTCCATTATCCTAGTTTTGCTTTTGTTGATGTTCATCTTACATCCTCCTTTCAAGACACTATCCATTCCATTCAACTGCTCTTCCTAGTCCTTTGCTGTCTCTGACAGAATTACAATGTCATCGGCGAACCTCAAAGTTTTTATTTCTTCTCCATGGATTTTAGTACCTACCCCGAATTTTTCTTTTGTTTCCTTTACTGCTTGCTCAATATACAGATTGAATAACATCGGGGAGAGGCTACAACCCTGTCTTACTCCCTTCCCAACAACTGCTTCCCTTTCATGTCCCTCGACTCTCATAATTGCCATCTGGTTTCTGTACAAATTGTAAATAGCCTTTCGCTCCCTGTATTTTACCCCTGCCACCTTTAGAATTTGAAAGAGAGTATTCCAGTCAACATTGTCAAAAGCTTTCTGTAAGTCTACGAATGCTAGAAATGTAGGTTTGCCTTTCCTTAATCTTTCTTCTAAGATAAGTCGTAAGGTCAGTATTGCCTCACGTGTTCCAGTGTTTCTACGGAATCCAAACTGATCTTCCCCGAGGTCGGCTTCTACTAGTTTTTCCATTCGTCTCTAAAGAATTCGTGTTAGTATTTTGCAACTGTGCCTTATTAAACTGATTGTTCGGTAATTTTCACATCTGTCAACACCTGCTTTCTTTGGAATTGGAATTATTATATTCTTCTTGAAGTCTGCGGGTATTTCGCCTGTTTCATACATCTTGTTCACAAGATGGTAGAGTTTTGCCAGGACTGGCTCTCCCAAGGCCATCAGTAGTTCCAATGGAATGTTGTCTACTCCGGGGGCCTTGTTTCGACTCAGGTCTTTCAGTGCTCTGTCAAACTCTTCACGCAGTATCGTATCTCCCATTTCATCTTCATCTACATCATCTTCCATTTCCATAATATTATCCTCAAGTACATCGCCCTTGTATAGACCCTCTATATACTCCTTCCACCTTTCTGCTTTCCCTTATTTGCTCAGAACTGGGTTTCCATCTGAGCTCTTGATGTTCATACAATTGGTTCTCTTTTCTCCAAAGGTCTCTTTAATTTTCCTGTAGGCAGTATCTATCTTACCCCTAGTGAAATAAGCCTCTACATCCTTACATTTGTCCTCTAGCCATCCCTGCTTAGCCATTTTGCACTTCCTGTCGATCTCATTTTTGAGACGTTTGTATTCCTTTTTGCCTGCTTCATTTACTGAATTTTTATATTTTCTCATTTCATCAATTAAATTAAATATTTCTTCTGTTACCCAAGGATTTGTACTAGTCCTCGTCTTTTTACCTACTTTATCCTCTGCTGCCTTCACTACTTCATCCCTCAAAGCTATCCATTCTTCTTCTACTGTATTTCTCTCCCCCATTCCTGTCTATCTTTCCCCTATGCTCTCCCTGAAACTCTATACAACCTCTGGTTCTTTCAGTTTATCCAGGTGCCGTCTCCTTAAATTTCCACCTTTTTGCAGTTTCTTCAGTTTTAATCTACAGGTCATAACCAATACATTGTGATCAGAGTCCACATCTGCCCCTGGTAATGTCTTACAATTTAAAACCTGGTTCCTAAATCTCTGTCTTACCATTATATAATCTATCTGATACCTTTTAGTATCTCCAGGGTTCTTCCATGTAGACAACCTTCTTTCATGATTCTTAAACCAAGTATTAGCTACGATTAAGTTGTGCTCTGTGCAAAATTCTACCAGGCTGCTTCCTCTTTCATTTCTTAGCCCCAATCCATATTCACCTACTACGTTTCCTTCTTTCCCTTTTCCTACTGCCGAATTCCAGTCACCCATGACTATTAAATTTTCATCACCCTTCACTATCTGAATAATTTCTTTTATTTCATCATACATTTCTTCAATTTCTTCGTCATCTGCAGAGCTAGTTGGCATATAAACTTGTACTACTGTAGTAGGTGTGGGCTTCGTATCAATCTTGGCCACAATAATGCATTCACTATGCGGTTTGTAGTAGCTTACCAGCATTCCTATTTTCCTATTCATTATTAAACCTACTCCTGCATTACCCCTATTTGATTTTGTGTTTATAAACCTGTAGTCACCTGACCAGAAGTCTTGTTCCTCCTGCCACCGAACTTCACTAATTCCCACTATATCTAACTTTAACCTATCCATTTCCCTTTTTAAATTTTCTAGCCTACCTGCCTGATTAAGGGATCTGACATTCCACGCTCCGATCCGTAGAACGCCAGTTTTCTTTCTGCTAATAACGACATCCTCTTGAGTAGTCCCCGCCCGGAGATCCGAATGGGGGACAATTTTACCTCCGGAATATTTTACCCAAGAGGACGCCATCATCATTTAATCATACAGTAAAGCTGCATGCCCTCGGGAAAAATTACGGCCGTAGTTTCCCTTTGCTTTCAGCCGTTCGCAGTACCAGCACAGCAAGGCCATTTTGCTTATTGCTACAAGGCCAGATCAGTCAATCATCCAGACTGTTGCCCTTGCAACTACTGAAAAGGGTGCTGCCCCTCTTCAGGAACCACACGTTTGTCTGGCCTCTCAACAGATACTCCTCCGTTGTGGTTGCACCTACGGTACGGCTATCTGTATCGCTGAGGCATGCAAGCCTCCCCACCAACAGCAACGTCCTTTAGGTGTAATAAAATCGGCAGGTAATTCAGGTTTGTTTTTTAGGATAGTACCCACTAGTGTCAGACCTTTTGACAACAAGTAATGAGCTAAACCGAGAGACGTAAAAAATTATCAGAGGCTATATTACATTCAGACATTTCAAGTTCATTTACCAGGATTTTCACAACGTTCTCTCCAAGTCTCACGGCTCTGGTTTCATCCTCCTTCCCCGGATACACTTTCATCTTCCAGCAGTAGCTTGTTGCACTGTCACAAATTGTCCAGAACTGTATTCTGTATCTACCAGGTCTTGATGGGATATATTGTCGAAATGCATAGCGACTTCGAAATGTAGCCGACTGTTCATCCACGGTCATGCACCATCCTAGAATGTAGGAATCAATCCCTAAGGGTAATTTCTCACATCTCAACTGGTTCCAGTTTGTCACTTGACCTATGTTCACGTCCGGTTGCTGCGCTGTCAAAGCGCAACACACTCAGAATAGCATGGGAGCGGTTACGAGACATAATTTCATTGACCAATGGTTAGCCATTCTCAGCGATCCAAAGCTGACTGATATCCTCATTTCTCGACTCGTGAACCCCAGTCAGAATCACAACACCAAGAAACTTTTTCATCTCAAGCACATTTATAACCACTCAGTTATCATTAAAGATTCGACCTTCGTTGTTGATCCTCATGCACACTCTCTCAATGAGTGGTACACGAAAGAACAACATAAATCGAGGGCCGTACGGGTGGAAACATGCACCAACATTTTAACACAAAGCCATAGGTATATTTTTATAATTTTTTTAAATATTATGACCAACTTGACAAATTAGTATTAGTCATAAAATGTAATTAAAATGAAAATGCGTAGTTACAGAGAAGATATTAAACATCTGAGGCCCGGCGATAAGTAAAGGGTTAAGATACTGAGAGTAAAAGTATTTTTATTAGAAAAAATAATGTAGGGGCCCTATGGTATCTAACCGTACCTAGAATTACACACAGACTAACTAACCATTAGGGAAAAAAAACTGATGTTTCGATAGTAACTCACACAATTTAGAAATAGCCATTTAACTTTGGCAGTCACTTATTCAATTTGCTACAGCAAGCACTTGTACTACTTGTAATCTCAGCTTCCCATTTCAATGATGTTTACATGTACGAGAAAGTATAAAAATCACTCGCCTCTTTCTGCTACATAATCATGCATCTAGGTTAACTCTTTTTTTTCTCCCTAAAGCGATATGCACTACTATCGTGAACTGAAAAAAAGAAGGAAAATCATATTGCCGTGCATCCTACGAATGCCATAAAGTGGCCGCGTGATAAATTAGTATTGTCCTGTGGTTCTCGCACTGACCACCACTTTTTAATATGCAGTCACTTAACGGTATGTCCACGTAAACCACAAACTAACATCGCTTGTGGTAAGTATTCTGGTCCAGATCTCATACCACTTATGTTTCTTTCAACGTTCATTGATGAAAAACATTCATATTTAACCATCATATGCAGGCACTAGCTCAGTTGAAGATTTGTGCATAAAGCCTGGAGGGTTGTCTGGGACACAAGAATGTATCACTGACTACAAATTTGCGTTAAGATTTCGGAACAAACCCTGTGTTCAAACGTTATGAAATACCTTGAAGAAAGTGACAAATAGTCAAAATGTGGTTTGAAGAGCTGTTGGCGTAAGTACTATGGTTTTTCCTTTCTGACGACAAAAATCTGACATTACACGTCAAATGAAGGAGCAGGCGACAGAATAGATTGCACTAGGCAGTTTTGTCTGGTGAGCTCGTTGCTCACTAAGGGTGCAGATCGCTTTATAACTTCGCAAGCCCATTCAGTAGATTGCACACCACCTATTCTATCTTTCGTGGCTTAACGCGGGTCTAAGGACGTGTGGAACGTATTCATCTCTCTGTAGGCACCCAAAGGCGATCATTTTTTAAACAACGTTGTTACAGTATGTGGATTTGTAGCGCCGTCCACCCGAATGCAAGTCCAGTGTGCTAACCACTGCACCTCTACATCTACGTCTACGTAAATAAGGCTCAAGACATCGTATGGTGCATGGCGGAGGGAACCTTGTACCACAACTAGTCATATCCTTTCCTGTTCCATTCACAAATAAAGCGCGGGAAAAACATATGCCTCCTTACGAGCCCTAACTGTACTTATCTTCGAGATCCTCACGTTAAATGCACGTTGGTGACTGCAGAATTGCTCTACAGTCGGCGTCAAATGCTGGATCTCTAAATATCCTCAATAATGCCTCGCAAATAGAACGTCGTCGTCCCTCTTTTTTTAATATGCTCTTTTTTAATTTTTTGGAGCCTCCCTTCTCCACTCACAGCCCTTCCCTGCGCTCTCCAAAGTGCCTTCATCGGCGAGTTTCAATGCTTTCGTTAATTTCAAAAGTAAATATCACGTTCCCACAAAGGGTGATTCGTAATCTTCTCACCTTTACACCAATAAACAACGAAATAAAAGAAGGATATGAAATTGAAATTTTAAATGTTCCTCAGGGTCCATTCCCCTGACGACAGTTCCTTCTTGAGAACTGAAACTTTCATAATCTATAGCAAAACCGAAAGTCTGTTTCTTCAAATGCAACTTTATGAACGAGTATATTGACGTACTGTTGTTCTTAAAGCAAAATAACAGAACGAGGGCAAAACACAGTTAGTGGCAGATGGACTAATTGACAGTCCGTCATAAGAATTTAAAGCCGGAGTCGTTGCTAGGTTGTCAAACGGAAAAGTAAAATAGTCACTGGGCACTTTACGGAAATAATAATAATCGTTTTATCGAAAACGTTTTTCTGTGGATAACAAAGTAATCGTCTTCTAAATCGAAAACTCCAGACGGAATTATTGAATACAAGATAACATACCCTGAAAGCAGATATTCTCGCTGAAATTCGAAGTAAATGTTTACCTTCAGAGGTTACGTCTTGCTTGGAAATGAAATGTACCATAAATGAAGGAAATATAAGTGTCTTTCAGCTGTTCTACAGGTCCAGTATTAGACAGTGTCATTCAGTAGGTCAGCAACCTGTCCCCAACACACAAGGAGACATGTATTAAAATGTGGACCACACCAAGCAAACCCGGAAAGCTCTTGAGACAAGTTGCCTACGTCTATTTTTCTGTCAATGCCCTTCTAATGAAATGTTACATAACGAAAAAAATCTCAGCACATGGACCATAGAAAAGTAAATAAGGACTTCGGACGGCACAGTAGATCACGAAATCACATTAAATGAAGAGAAAAAAGAACACACTCCCATATCACCATACGCTTTTTGCAATGGTATTTTCCAGTAATTTGCAAAGGTTTCTCTATATTCCTCCGTGTTTGTTCCTTACCGTGTTCATTCATAAAAAATTTCAAGATATATAATTTATGATAAATTTTGAGGAAGATTATTACATGAATTGTGTATTCCATAATTCAGGTCGTATAATTTTTCTTTGTTTTGGGCTAGGGTTTCCACTGTGGTATGATGACACTGTGACGCTATTCATAGCGATTCTGTCTGTAAATCGCAGCATGTCTCTTGTGGTGTCCCAGATGACACGAAATTTACGGCACCCAAACCGATGTTCGAGTGTGTCCTCTTCTGCACATACCAGGGGTGATTGCAAGGCTTTAAGAATGGTTCCGCTACTGCTTATTGGTTTGGCGGGCAGGTACACTGAGGATGGGCAATGAGTCATTGTCTTGTCCTTGAACGTCCTTTGCCAGGAAACAGCATTTCACTTATTCAGTTCGTTGTGGCAACTGGTTGACTGCGGGTCTGTTAGGGCTTGTTGCCGGATTCTGTCTGCGTGAAAATGGGCGTAAAAATGGAACAACGAGATTGTGTGAAGTTTTGTTTTAAAACTGAGAAATCAGCTTCTGAGACTTGCAAATTATTAAAAACAGCTTTTGGAGATAATTGTATGAGCCAGTCAAATGTTTGTGACTGGTTCAACAAATTTAAAAATGGCCGCGATTCATTTGAAAATGAACCACGGTCAGGCCATCCTTCCACTTCTATACCGAATGAAAATGTTGTGAAAGTTCGCGTCTTAGTGCGCTCAGATCGTAGACTTATAATTAGGGAGATGGTTGATGAACCTAATTTAAGTTTCTATGCAGTTCAGGCAATTTTAACTGAAGATCTGAACGTACGTCGAGTGTCCACAAAATTCATTCCAAACGTGTTGTCAAGTGACCAGAGACAATACCGTCTTGAAGTGTTCCACGAACTGATTAATCGGACTACAAATGACCCACATTTGTTAAATAGTGTAATTACAGGTGAAAAATAGTGGGTACATGGATATCGTCCTGAAACCCAAGTGCAGACTTTGCAGTGGAAAACTCCAGGTTCTCCACGACCGAGAAAAGCAATACAAAGTCGGTCGAAGGTGAAGACAATGTTGGTGATTTTTTTTATTCTACCGGTTTTGTGCATCATGAATTTACCCCTGGAGGACAGGCAATTAACTAGGAATACTAAAAATGTGTCCTTGAACGTTTGGGCAAAAAGGTGCGGAAGAAAAAGCCTGCATTGTGAAAAGACAGGAGTTGAGTCCTACACTGACAGTGCTACCGCTCATCGTGCCTTCTCCATTACAGAATTTTTGACAAATTCAAAATTACTGTGCTTCCACAACCGCCATACTCCCCTGATTTGGCCCCTGCGGACTTCTATCTGTTTCCTAAACTGAAATTTTCACTGAAAGGGAAGCGATTTGACTCGATTGAAACCATCCAGGCAAATACAGAGAGTGTCCTTAACACACTTCAGGAAAAAAAATTTCAGGAATGTTTTCAAAAGTGGAAACACCTTTGGAGTCGGTGTGTTCAGTCAGAAGGGAACTATTTTGAAGGAGATGCATCACAGTAGCATGTAAGTACCACCAATGAACAATTACAAGCCCATTTTTAAAACTTCCCAATAACACATCGTGTGTCGTAGTCACTTGATCGGAATGCAAACTCCCAGATAGAACTTTCGAGGCTAGATCTTCCCACACAGTTTTCCAGTAGTATTGTGGCAGTTGCAACTCTCTTTTACCCACGAAGTGTGGTAGCGATATCGTGGACTCTGTTCACTTTCAGGTCACCATGTAGAAGGTAGCTGGCGTCGAGGTTAAACCGACGCGGGAAGTTCAGCACATAGGGGTTGCTACTGATTTGGACTGGGTCATCGGGTGATTTTGACTGGAATTTATGAAATTATGTTGCTGTTGCTGTTGGACTGCAAGAACTTTTTCAGACACGGCTTTGGTACGTTTGATGAAAAGCACTGCGCATTTGGCGTGTAAGTCTATTAACCCCAGTCCAAACAATCTGCGAGTGAGTGAGGAGAGCTACAGGCAATGTGATGATTCAAGTTAGGTCCTTTACTTGGATGTTCAACAATGTCTACAGGTACGCAATATAACTAACTCTGCTGCTGTGTGGTTCTGATGGCTGTTGAAAGAGAAAATCGGCAGTTTGGAAAGTAGCACTCATTGCATTCGGTTATTCACATACATACGCACATAAACAGAAATATGTCAAAAGTTTCATATGTCTATTCAACTCTATTCAACACACACACACACACACACACACACACACACACACACACAGGCATATATGTACACACAGTGTGCGGTCTAAATCACATTTGAGCAAATAGTGTGAGAAAGGAAGGATTCCCAGCCCATCCACATATACAACATGGTGTGACAGCTACACTCAGGTATGTACCTCATGATGCTGCAACCGAAATAGTAGTTGTCACACCGTATGCTGAAATGCAACACCACTGTGCAGGCACTCCTTGTAATCTTCAACAGTGAGAGCCCGTGAGGCTACACATTGCACATCCCTAGGCCGCATTTGGATGGCGCCTGCATCTATATAGGATACATACGGTTTAGATCAGAGCCTCATAAATATATGTGATATATCCCGTGACATGCAGAGCGACTCCGTGCTGCGTCCAGAGCACATAGTGCTGCGAAATGATTTCAACCCAATCTGAAGACAATCCTGGCGAATTAGCAGAGATTCAGAAACCCCAAGCAATGTCTCAGTTTCTGGATGAGACTTATTACAACCATCCATGGCATGTCCTTCAACCTTCATCCTTGGTTGAAGGAGTATGTTGATGTTAATAATAGAAAGAGGGCTATCGCAATGTATGATTTTGGAAATGATTTTTATAAATTAATGAAGTTAGTTTAGTTTATCATTGGGATGCACATTCTAATGTATCACCAGGACAAATTCTAAGTGGCCCACTATCTCCAATGAAGCTCAAGTCATTGTGGAAATGGCTAAGGTTTCAATGGATTTGCAAAGCCTGTCTGCATCACTATATGTACACTGGGCCTCTCCAAACTCCACATACACCGCTCCACTATGAGTTTGCAAAATCAAAATTCGTTTATTTCAAGTTACTTTGTATGTGTACATACAGCTTAATCTACTGGGTGAAAGGCTGCAATGCATAAGAAGTAGTTACCTACAATCTAGAGGAATTCGATACGTCTGGATAGGTGGCCGATAAGACTTACGGCTTAACACCTCAGAAGAAGAAGTGTATTGGCCTCATGAAAGAAGAGGTGAATTGCTGGCAGACTGTGAAGTTTGTGTGACTCAGACCCACAATGCATGCATCCCATATATATGCAGGTGCCACCCAAAGGTGGGCTAAGGATGTGCATCATGTGGCCTCACAGTCTCTATGATTGAGGATTTGGAGGGGTGCCTGCATGGTGGTAGTGCAACTCTACATATGGTGCGCCAAGTAGTCTTTGACACTATACTCTCTTCAAAAGTAGTTATTGGACACATAACATATATATTTCTGTATATCAAATATTAAGACTGCAATTTTTTTTACTCGAGCACATGCGTGCACATTAAATGTTAAACGTACTCGGAGATGGGCACGATCCTGGGACATGATTTAAGAATCATTGTTTGTAGGCCTACACCACGAATCCCTAAATATAATCGGAAGGTATTATGTATTACAAACAGCATCCATGATAATTGAATACCATCTGCGTCAGATTGGGCCAAAATGGTATTTTATGCCCGACCAATTTAATTGTACATCATGAAGGATCGAAAGGTTGAGAGAACTTCCACCCTGCTTCAAATGAGAAGAAAGTCATTACCGATTTTCGAACTTCTGTAAGAACATAGCATCCTTTGATCACTGACAAGAGACTATCGTTTAATTTCTGCATGCTAACTGAGACCCACCTCAGTAAAATGCTATCCTACGACATCACCGTTCGTACCAGAATAAATGCCGGCTTCTAAATTGAAGAGATCGGCGAAAGAAGCATTTAATCCTATAATTGTTTTTCGATTTCTCCTAATTTTCACACAGTACAACTGCCGCTGAGAAAAAGACAAACGAAAATTTGAATCTTAGGCATGGTATTTCACATTTCACAAGTTATTCAAGTTCTTTGGATCACTGTTCACAAGTTAATGCCTGATTCTTAGAAAAGATGTCAGAGTTCAATATAAGGTAATAGTCGAGAAGTCGGCTCTCTGCCGAATGGCACGGCGAGTGTCGGTGGTCTGCTGGCTTGGCTTTTGCTTAGTAAGTGAAAAGTCTTGAGTTCGTAGCACACCAGCGACAAAAAATTTCAGTCGCACCAAAAGGCATCATTCACTTCTGGCAATACCAAGTGAAAAAAGACGAGCCCGCAGTTATTTAGAATTCTCGTCATACATGATGTACTCCCAATACTGAATAGCGTGAAAACGGATTAGATTAGACCGTCGCAGAGGCAAATGTCATGGCAGTTTAAAATTCCTTAAATTATTTACTCACAAATAGTAACTTTTGACCGCTACGGTCGCAGGTTCGAATCCTGCCTCGGGCATGTATGTGTGTGATGTCCTTAGGTTAGTTAGGTTTAAGTAGTTCTAAGTTCTAGGGGACTGATAACCTCAGAAGTTAAGTCCCACAGTGCTCAGAGCCATTTGAACCACTTTTTTTCTGCGTGTATATCACCGTATGCTATTGTCATATTATGTTACCCTCCCAACTTTGAGTTTCTTTATTCCCTTCTTAGTAATTACTGTAATTTTAATTCCACGCTGTCAAATTTTTAATTTTAGACTCTATCAGTTCTCTTGGTTTACATTCCAGGAGCCTTTGATATTTTGTATGGTCGACTCCATCGTTCTGCCGATTTTATTTTTTGACTACCGCTCTTTCGACGGACGTTTTATTTTGACCTAACTGACAATGTTGGGTCATCGATTTAATCGCAGCTTGGATTTGATATGAACTAACTGTGAGAATTTTAAGCCGTTAATTATTACATCATAGTTTAACTAGGGATACATTTTCCCCATTTTTTCGTCTCTGATATGTACCTAACGCTGCACCTACAGTATGAGAAAGTGGTCGGTTTGATGAGGTAACATTTAACAGCTGTTGCGGTTCTTGACCAAGATATATTTTCATAGCTAAGTCTGCACAGAGTATAATGTCTTTTGTAAGCATAAAATTGTTTATTATTGTGGTTTGACTTTCAGGGCTAAAAATATTCTGCAAACCGAGAGAAACACGTGTAGTAACAACACCACCGAGACAATAGGTTTTTCTGAAAAAGAAGCCGATTTCCTGTATACATTCGGAGCGTTCTTGTTCGACATGTTGTCTCACAGATTTCGAGCATGTGTATTTATTAAGTGTAATATTTTTAAGGTTATAGAAATTAGTTTCGGTGACATACCGTATGGAGCACCTTTGATGGTTAAGGCGAGTATTGTTTATGGTTTGAAAATCGTGTTCCAAGTGGAAAAAATTTAACATTCGTGTAATATTGTTTGCTTTAGAAACTGATGAGGGATAGGGTGGGGGGAATTAGGCGATGAATGCAGATCTTGTCATTTGTGGTGATTCAAGGAGAATGGTTTTGGTCTGAATTACTCATCATATCCAACGGACAGGTTTCAAAGGGCGAAGAAATAAAGAAGTTGAATATGTAAATTCTCATCGACAACGAGATCGTTGGAGATGTGGCAGGAAGGATCCAGAAGTGGACTGGCAGTATCCTTACACTGGTATCATCGGAAGATTTCTCGTAAGTAAGTTAGGGTAATCATGATAAATCTAAATCTGGTTGATTTAAAACTTGGGTTGATGACATCTTTAACACAAAATTAAAATATTTTTTTAGCCGTGAGATCAGGTTGAACTCAACCATCGCTTAAATTTTGAATAAAAATCATCACCAACGGTATCCGAAGATTTCGAGCATAAGAAGTCACCCCCATGGGCAATGTCAAAGAGCGCAGAGGAGCGGACAGAGGTTCAATGCACTCTCTTGCCTTGGCGTGGGAAACTGCTACTAAAAGTCGGAAGAATCACCAATGTTAAATGGTATCAGGATGCAAAAGCCAGTGGAAACCAATGCATTAAATACACGTTATGTTTATCAACACCACATGTGGGATGTAATTGAAAAAAGTGTCATGATGATGATCTCTCTATTGGCAAAAGATTCCATATTAGTCCTATATTCGGGTATCCGGGAGGGGATTACCAATGGAGAGTTGATCACGTGAAAAATATGGAATACCCAGCAACGGGATAAGGTTTCACGGGGTGGAGCTTATAATGTAAGAAGTTTGAATGCAGAAGGTAGAAAATCTGATGAGGGAAATGCACAGGCTCAGTCAGCATATGGTGGTGGTCGGCGAATGGAAATGGAAAGAAGATAAGTCATTCCACCCAAAAAAATACGGGATAACATCAACTGCAGCGGAAAACGGTATAATTAGGGTAAGACATGTTCAGTGATAGTGTTGTTCCCACCAGATTCGACAAAATACCAACGCTGAAAACGACAGTTCAGTTATTCATGCCACCGTCGCAAGTAGCAGATGATGAGACAGAGAAGTATATTACGGTTTTGAGCGTGTAATTCAGTATTTTAAGAAAGATGGAAATCTGATAATCATGCGATTGAAATACGGTTGTAGAGAACTGAACTGAAGAGAGAAATACGGGAGAATATGGAACTGGCAGTAGCAATGAGACACGAGAAAGGCTAACTGCGTTCTGCAGTACATTACAAACAGAAACAAATATTGTGCTCAAGAATCACAAGAGAAGCTGATATATTTGGAAGAGACTCAGATACACGGGTAGATTCCAGATGGATTACATCACGGTCAGACAGAGATTTCGAAATTAGTCATTCGATTATGAAGCGTTTCCACGTACAGACATAGATTCAGATTACAGTGTAGTAATGACTACGAGTACACTGGAAATTAAGAGAACCATTCGGAAGAACGAGAGTGAGAGGAAGTGGGTTACTGAAGTACTGAGAAATAATGAAATGCATTTACCTTGCGTTAAAGACGTGGATACTGTGACAAGGAATACCAGGGTGGGCCCCTGAGGTGAACCGGGGAGGACATGTCTTAAAAGGACAGAGATGTTGTACGGACAAACAAAGGTACACGGATTGTGACTGCGAAGAAACCGTGGTGTGACAGAACTCACACGAATTTAGTTTGTTATTCAAGCGACAACTAACTGCGTAACATTGCTTCACGTTTCTGATTTGACAGTTATTGTAAAACTGATATTTTTGTGATCATTTGGTCTCATAGTTGTTTTAAACGTAAATGCAGTTAGTGTGATCAAAAGTTTTATACTGAATTACGAAAGCTGTTGCTCCACGTCATCGGCTGCTGCACACAAAATCTGTAGCTGCCATCTGCAGAGCTGTGTCGCGTGACCATGGCTGTAGCACAGATTGTAATCTTTAGCTTCGCAAAGGTTTTCGGAGTACACAGAAGATTCGCATTATCACTCAATGAAGTATTCGCATTGTATTTATTTGGGCAAGTAACGATATCAATAAAACCCCTCTTTATGAAATGAAGAGTGTGCGCAGGAGATGAATTATTTTGTGCGATTAAGGCGACCGACTATCACTTCCGAAGTAATTGATGGGTGCAGGGTCTCGATCGTAAAGTTCACCTACTATCACAAAACCAGCGCCTTAAACATACCACTGCCTATTGGCTTTCTGAATACATACACCCTTCGAATAGGTTAAATCGCAGGAGAAGAAAAAGATATGATTGTGTCTTACCATATTAAACTCTTTGAAAGAAGTATTACGTCTAGGTCCTTATGGTCACTAAGCTCTGAAAAAGCTTATTCTGAAATTTGTAATGACTTTAAAAGCAAATCTGTTAACTGTGCTTTAAACTCCAAATTAGCCTATAAGATGAAAGTACGCCGCATTGATGTTAATATTTTAATCTGGAAGCCATTTTTAAGACTTTTGCGTAATGAATTATTCAGTATTATTAAAGGGTTCAGGACTGTCACTTAATAAAATTTACATGAAGCTTATATTTTTCCAGTCCGGATGATTAACAGTGTTAACACTGTGTTCTGAAGTGCTAAGTTCCGAAAAAAATTATTACTATTTTAAATATCGTAATTTTTATACAAGTAATTATCCGTAGTGAATGACAGAGGATTCAGTGTAGAATAACGATGGAATGATCAAAAAAAAGTATGATCACAGGTACTAATAAAATATAATCTTCAAATTATTTTTATAATTTCACCTTGTCCTATCATGACTGTTACTCCATCTAGAAATTTACTTTACTGAACAAAGAGGATGTCTTATCGTAGCCTCCATTGTCAGACATGTGATGATGGCTACGTCGTGGGAAACGGTAGTAATATGTAATCTCAGACAGCTTCCTCACTTCTCTGAAAAATTAAAACAAGCCAAACAACATGGTTCTTCCCAGAGTCATTGTTCCAGCAGCACCAATGGCTGACAGATTTTCAGTGTTGCAAGCGGTGCAGTCCTTGTGTCCACGACTTTGTGACTTCACGTATTACTTAACAGCGTGTAATTGAAAACCTACACCACTTATCTGAAGATTATAAGAACATTTTAACACAACAAATTTTCATCTGCAAACTTAAACAAAGCTTCAACACTGTTCAAGGCCTTCTCACTGTCCGTTTTCTCTGTTGTGATGTGCACATCACCAGAGAGTGTGCCAAGACAATCGTCCAATCTGGTTACTTTATTTTCGCGTTATTAATTTTGCTTTTAATTAACTCTTTGGTTGTGCTTGAAAACACAACTATTTAAAAATGTATGACCTTTTAAATCCAAATTTTTCACTTCGAAAATGCGTTGTGTGTTGTTTGTTCCTACATGTCTCTTTTGTTTTTTTCAACTCTTCGTCAATTAATGAGCCCTTTTCTCACAATTTTAGACATTATTGATTCCTTGTCACTCACTAGTGACAAAACTTATGTCATGAAGACACTTTCCTCATCGCAACACCTTACACTGGACATTTAATTTTTAGCATGTCAGAACTTAAAGACGAATTTGAGATATTAGACAATGATAATAATTTTCTGCACCCATAGAAACACTGTATATACTATTACGCCACATTAACATAGCATTTTCATTTAATCATTCTTCTCATTCTGATTATTGTCATTCTTAATTTTGGGTTTGTATTTTCTTAGGTCCGTAATATTCCTTACACCTTTGGTTTACTGGATTTAAGGAATTCTAAATAATATGCATTGGGGTATTTTTAAGTTACAAATGGATCACCATCGACGTAATTGAAGTTGAACTTATTTATCTTGTGTTTGATCATACCTGATTTTTCATGGGTCTTAACCAAAACTAAATCACCAATGTTAAATTTTGTGCCCTTTAACTTTTCATCATCGCTAGAGGTCCAGAATTCTGCTTCCTTACCTTAGTTTTATGTGTAGTTTTCTTTCCACCCCCAATACTTTCTGTTCATGGAGGATACCCTATAATCTCTTGTTCTAAACATTTCTATTTCCTTTTTGATTTGATTCCATAATACTCCGAATATGGCAATTCTATGAACCATTTCCATAACTGTCATTATAATCTGTCCCAATGATCTCTAAAGATAGCATCGTACCTTCTTAAGTTTCATTTACTGGTTCAAGTGACACTTAAAAACACCCATTTCCTACTTGGGGCATTATCATTCTTTCATCGCAATCAGAAAAGACTCGTTTTACCAATAGGTAATTCCGGCATACCCGAGATAATTCAAATAGCTCTGAGCACTATGGGATCCAACATCTGAGGTCATCACTCCCCTTGAACTTAGAACTACTTAAACCTAACTAACCTAAGGACATCACACACATCCATGCCCGAGGCAGAATTCGAACCTGCGACCGTAGCGGTCGCCCGGTTCCAGACTGAAGGGCCAAGAACCGCTCGGCTACCAGCGGCCGGCCACACCCGAGAAATCCAAGGGTTAATAATTGTCCTTGTATGTTAAAGTCAAGTAAGTTCTGTTAATTCTATGTCTACAGTTACATAAATACTCCTCAAGCCACTGTACGGTGTGTGATGGAGCATACCCTGTACCACTACTAGTCCACTGCAGATAGAACGAAGGATAAACGACTGCCTATATGCCTTCATACAAGCCCTAATTTCTAGTATCTTATCTTTGTGGTCCTTACGTGAAACGTATGTTGACGGTAGTAGGATTGTTCTGCAGTCAACTACAAACGCCAGTTCTCTCAAGAGAACGTCATCTTGTCTCCAGGCACTCCCATTTGAGTTCACAGAGGATCTCTACAACACTTTCATGGGGTTTAACCCTACAAGTAACAATTCTAGCAACTCACCTCTGATTTGCTTCCATGTCTTCCTTTAATCCAACCTGGAGTGGATCCCAAACACTAGAGTAGTACTCAAGAATATGTCGCACGAGTTTCCTATGTGCCGCCTCCTTTACAGATGAACCATAGTTCCCTAAATTCTCCCAGTAAACTGAAGTCGACCACTTGTCTTCCCTATCATAATCCTCACATGCCACACTTAACGACCTTGCTGACCTTAACGGTAACCCCTACTACTTTCATCACACAGTTCACTGGCATAATTTCTACAACAGAATCATTTTTTGATTATTTCAAGAAATGAATTTGATACAGCACTCGTTTCCGCACCTGTATCCAGTAAAACAAATCAGTTATTCCCATTCATGTCAGTAGGAATTATGGTCTGTGGTGAGGTATCCAACTTCTTGTTCTGGTTATCTTCCCACAACAAATCCTTTTCTACTGTAAGATCTTTCCATAAGATCCGTCCCACTTTTCTTGCGTGATCCTAGTCCAGAGTTGTCTTCCTCTTTCTAACCTCTACTTCTGTCACTGCCTTTCCTCTCTCTTGAACATTGCTATTTTCTCGAATTTCAGTTTTGTCAGCTTTAACTTCTATTAGTACCGCGTCTTCGTGAGCGGCTTTCTTATTCGTATTCCTACATGAGAATACAAGACCTTTCTGAATCTATATGATTCTTCCTCGAACTCACTTACTTCTATCGCGAAACCGCCACTATCGGAAATTGCATCATCATCATTCAACCATGTAGTTGTTATACCATCGTGTAAAACATCAACACCTACGTATGTATTTTGGTCCTAAGCAGTTACTCCGACGTCAGATACCACATTTTCTTTGCTTTCACTACCCTCTGAATCACTTTCACTGTTGTCTGTTTCATCATACCCATCTTATTCAGGGAATACAAATGAGTCGTCATTGCCACTAATTGGATCGTACTCATTAATATAACACTCTACCGTTACTTCATAAACATCAAACTCTCGATTGCTTTCCACTAATCTCATGTTTCGTTCATCTGCTTCGAATTGTGCGGTTTAAAGTGGCTCGAATCTTCCCAACTAATGACATAAGAGTAAAAGAGATGTGGCTTGAAGCACAAGAATTAGTATCGGAGGTAACTGAGAGATTTATACCCAATAAATTAATAAAAGAATATGCTAATCCCGCAGGGTATACAAAACAGGTCAGAACACTAAACACTGCTGCACAAGCAACGAAGAAGGCATACCAAATGTAAAGGAACACAAAATCTCCAAGATTGGCGATGTTTTACTGAAGATTGAAAGTTAGCGTTGACTTCACTGCGAGATGCTTTTAGTAGCTTTCACAATGAAACTCTATCTTGAAATCTTACAGAAAATACATCGAGACTGAGGTCGTATGTAAACTACACCAGCGGCAAGACACAATCAGTACCTTCACTCCGCTATTCCAATTGTAAGATTCCCAATGACAGCGCCACTAAGGCGGAATATTAAACATAGTTTTCCGAAATTTCTTCGCCGAAGAAGAGGAAGCAGCTATTCAAGAATTTCAATCGAGAAAAACTGCCAGCATGAATAACTTAGATGAAGATTCCTCGGTGTGGCAAAGCAGCTTGAAGCACTTAATAAAGCAAATTATTCGGTTCACGTGTCATAACAATAAGGTTCCTTTCAGAGTACGCCAATTCAGTAGCCCCATACTTAGCAGCCATATACAACTGCTCCCACGATGAGAGATCCGTACAAAACGACTGAAAGTTGCTCAGGTCACACTCAACAAAGGAAAGAGGAGTAGTCCGCTGAATTACACACCGATGTCACCAACGTCGATTTGCAGTAGGACTGTGAATCATAAACTGTGTTCGAACACTTTGAATTACTTCGAAGGTAATGGTCTATTTACACAGAGTCAGCGCAGATTCAGAAAGTATCGTTTCTGTTAAACACACCTAGCACTTTATTCTCACGAAGTAATGAGTGCTATCCACAGCGGATCTCAAATTTATTCCACATTTCTAGAGTTCCAGAAGGATTTTGACGTTGTTCCTCACAGGAGACTTCTAATCAAATTGCGTGTCTATGGAATACCGCCTCAGTTGTGTGACTGGATCTGAGATTTCTTCTCGGAAAGGTCACAATTCGTAGTAACCGACAAAAAGTCATTAAGTAAAGCAGGAGTGATATCCGGCATTACCCAAGCAACGCTATAGGGCCTCTGCCGTACTTAATCTACATAAACGATTTAGGAGATGATCTGAGCAGCTCTCTTAGATCGTTTGCAGATGATGCTGCTGTTTACCGTCTCGCAAAGTAATCAGAAGATCAAAACTAATAGCAAATGACTCAGACGCGACATCTGAATGGTGGGAAAAGTGGCAATAGTCTCTCAATAAGAAAACGTGTGATATCATCCACATGAGTACAAAACAATATCCGTTAAAGGTCGACTACACTATGAGTTACACAAACTGATAGGCTGCTAGTTTGACTATATACCTATGATATACAATTACGAACAACTTAAGATGAAATGAACACATAGAAAAAGTTGTGGGGAAAGCAAACAAAAGACTAAGTTTCATTGGAAGAACACGTAATGTTACTGCCTACACTACGCTTGTCTTCGTCTGCTATAGTACTGCTGTGCTGAATGGGATACTTGCCGGATAGGATTGACGAAGGACATCGAAAATGTTCAGAGAAGGGAAACTCGTTTTGTATTATCGCGAAATACGGCAGACAGTGTCACGAATATGATAAGTGAGACGGGATGGCAGTCATTAAAGCAAATACGTTTTACGTTGCGGCGAGATCTTTTCACATAGTTTCCATCACAAATTTTCTGCTCTGAATGTAAAAATATTTTATTGTCGCCATCATACCAAGAGAATAATGATCATCAGTGTTCATCCAACGTTACCACCTGCTGTGAGTGAGTAGAGCAGTAGAGGAATAGTCTGAAGATGATTAGAAAATTCCTTCGCCAGGCACTTAAGTTTGAATTGCAGAGTAGTCATGCAGATGCAGAATCTGCGAATGGGACTGTTTCGTGTACATCATCTTTGCCACCGTCTCTGCGGTATGTCCCTCTCCGTCATTACTTCCTTATAATGCCAGAAGAGCTTCCTTCATGTCACTATCTTCTTCGTTTGCCTATTTTTGAAACACGTCATATATTTGACCGAGTTCCTTCACAAATACTTTCTACCTCATCTACCCGGCGGAAGTTGTCACCCGAAACGACAACGAGCATTTCTATCGGTACTTCCGACCTATCATCATAAGATCCCCTACTTCAATCTGCTAATCACCATCTGTTTCAAATTCCAAGTGTTTTTTCTTCTTTTGAAATGGTTCTTATATGACCAATTCTCTGCTTACATCGAACGTTTGGACATCTATTTTATTCCGATAATAGTCCCTCTTTGGAAACAATTTTCCATTCTGACAGAGCTATACCCTTCTCCCACTTGGAAATACGTACAATGAGACGCCAGAAGTCATGGGATAGAGATATGCGCATAGGCACAGGGCGACAGTACCGCGTATACAAGGTGTGGCAGTGCACTGGCGGAGCTGTCTTTTGTACTTGGTGATTAATCTGAAAAGATTTCCGTTGTATTATGACCACACGACAGGAATTAACAGACTTTAAAGGTGGTACGGTACCTGGAGGTCGGTGCATTGGACGTTCCGTTTCGGAAATGGTTGGGTCATTCAACGTTCCGACATCCACAGTGTCATGATTGTGCCGAGAATACCAAATTTCAGGCATTACCGCTCACGACGGACAACCCAGTGGTCGAGGACATTTCGCGTAACGACAGAGAGCAACGGCGTTTGCGTAGAACTGTCAGTGCTAACAGACAGGTAACACTGTGTGCAATTGCCGCAGAAATCCATGTCAGACGTACGACGAACGTATCCGTTAGGACAGTTTGCGTAATTTGGACGTTAATGGGTTCTGGCTACAGACGACCGACGAGAGTGCCTTTGCTAACAGCACGACATCGTCTACTGCGTCTCTCCTGGGCTCGTGACCATATCGGCTGGACGCTGTATGACAGGAAAACCCTGGTCTGGTCAGATGAGTCCCGATTTCAGTTGTGAAGAGCTGATGTTAGGTTTTGAGTGTCGCGCAGACCCCAGGAAGCCCCACTGTGCCAGCTGGTTGAGGCTCCTTAACGGCCACTTTTGTGACTTTTGTCACCTTATTGTAGGTTTCCTATCGTGTTTGGGCCGACTACTTTTACCAGCACCCACCAGGCCCTCGACCCGCATGCAAGTTAGCTTTCCTCATCGTTGTGCATTCTGTTTCTATGGAAGTTACCTCTTCCACGATTAGCGAAGTTACTTCTACTGCGTCCTCTCACTGTAATAATTTGTTATCCATTTCGACCATCCCCGTCAGACACATTCACTTGCCTGAAATTTCGTTGCCCAGAGTTTCATGCCAGTGATCCTCATTATCTAGTTTTCCAAAAATTCGTCGATTTTTTATGTTTATTCCCTACATAACGTTCTGGGTCATATGGAAGGTTTTTTTCCAGTCACCCCACACTATCTCAGATTCAGACTTTCTGTCTTTCAGGAATGTGTGTTTCCGAACTCATTTCATAGAAACTCTACCATGATTTTTTGGCATTCGTGTGATGACCAATTCGTGGCGCAATTTGTCTTGTTTTTGAACAGTCCAAAATGCTTCCAAAATCTTGCCCTTGAATTCTGTAAATATCATCTTGGTGGTGGTAGACTAAAAACGCCACTTCCTTGTATTACCTACTAGAGGATCAATTACAATATTGAATTTGTCCCTAATGCTCACATCATTTGGTAGTACTCGTTTACAGTTCTTTATAAAATCTAAGGGGTCCAACCCCCTGTTTCTTCAGTGTGTCATACTTCCCTTCTGTGCTCTGTAGTTCAGATTTTTGTACTACTAATGGAACATTGCTCGTCTTATTCTGTAACAGTTGCCGCAGCGAATTCACTGCATTGTGAATATCTGTGGTAGCATTACTTAATGTCTCTTACAGTAAACAATAAATTTTAACCGTCGAAACAGTGTTTTTTAACGATGAAATATCCACATTAGTTTTTGCAGAAATATCGGTTCTTAATACCGGAACTAATATCTGCATCATTCCATGTATCATCGGTTCAACTCTGTTTTTGATTCGCCGTATTTCGGAATCAGATCTAGCTGCGATGTCACTAACCTGCATCTGAACATCTGATACACTGCCGGAAAATACACCTGGAAATATGACTTCAATTTTGATCCGACGATGGTATGCATCACCGGGGAATGGTAGATGTACTGATAATGGTTTCAACGTCGTCCGCCAACAGATAACGTAGTGGCACATCTACCAGAGCACCGTCTGTGTCTACCCTGTAACAGGGAATGCTCACAGCCAGAAGGCTCAGTTTGGTGCAAACGTGTAACACAAACAGGTAGCCACGTCACGGAATCGCACTCGTGCTTCCTACGTTTGCAGGGGGTTAAACTGTGGTCTTCCGCGTGGCGGGATTAACCTTTCGGAGAACTGTCACCCAGGTTGGACTATTGTGTCAACAGTGCAACGATGCTGGTATCAGTGGGCACGTGACCATTCTCACAACGGTAGACAAAGTTCTGGATGTCGACGCAGTACAGACGCCCGCCAGGATCGTCGTATAATAAGGGCAGCAGTGGCAGATCGTATATCTACCAGAGAACAGTTACGATGGCTTCTCAAGCAAGACGTGTCAACACAAACTGTTTGCGAACCGATTATTAGCAGTGGGACTATGCCCGTGAAACTCAACGTGCTGTGCAAGACGTGCAGCAACTTTCCTGTCTTCAATTAAGCATGTGTGGGATGTGATGGGATGAGAAGTGACTCGTGCGACTCGTCAACCAGCGACTACCTGAGCATGTGATGTGGAGCAGGCGTAGCATAACGTATCGCAGGACAGTATTTGCCGTGTGTACGATCCACCCGATGCCGGAGTCAGCGCCTGTACTGTCGCATGTCGCTGCTACATCACGTACTAATGAGGTTGTTACTACACAGGTCAACACATGCTACTCAAGAACAGATTGTGCTATTGATCTGTATACGCTATCATATCATGTACTCCATATACACTGCAACAATAAATCTTGAGTGAACTGTAAATCTTTAAGAGACTGTACAAATCGTTTTCCGCCAGTGCATTTCATTTCCGTTGAATTCATAGATTTATCAAGCTCTGTGAGGTTATTGATTTGCTGCGTCAAATTAGGTAATTTCGCCTTCAGTTTGTCTTCCAGTTTCTTATTACTTTCTTTAAACTAACTAGAAAAATCAGTTTACAATTCTTTCAGATTAGCCTTCAATTTCTTGTTACTTTCTTTTAAGTTTGTTGTGAAATAACTATGTAAAACACGCAGACTAATTTTTAACACATCTATATTACCCCTCAGGTGCCTAAATATTTCCCTTATTTTGACCTTGAAAGGTTGTTGCCCCTCTACTACGCTCTGGTCTAGTATACGGTTTTTTGGTTGTCGAGTTTCAGGTTCCGTTTGCATATCCACTGGATGTGGAATGATTGGTTCTGACTTCGTACGTCTTCGTCACGGTTTAGCATCCTGTTTCGTTACTCTTTTCCTGCGTGTTGTTGCGTAAATGCACTACAATAAAAATTTTCCCAACGTTTTGGAATAATTTGCCGTCACTATTTTCCAACTTCACGTCCTTGCACTTCATCGAACTCTAGAATAAACACTTTGTCTTGTTTAAACACACACCTGCTTGTGCGGATGATTTGCAACGAAATTTTCCGTCACGTCAGGCTACGTGACTGGTATTTTTCGAAACGTAGTCTGTTCATGCAATTAAAATTTAGGGAAGTCCTGTCAAGGACAAATGCCGTATCTGAACTTTTTCTTTATTACGTCACAGTTTATGACACAGAGTTTCTTGTAATTCCTGTCATAAGAAAGCTATGTGTGAGGGAACCCTCGAGGTTTTAATATATTCACATTGTGCTTTAAGTGGCAACTAACTGAGTAAAATCGCTTCACGTTTGTAATTTGACACTTACAAAAAAACTCATGTTTCTGGGAACAGTTAATCTTATAAATGTTTGGTGGATATATTCATATCATTTAAATTCAACAAGTTTGGTTAAAACTTTTACACTGGATTACAGAAACTATTGTACTGCGACATCGGCTGCTGTACGCGAAATCGGACACAGTAGCTGTCGTCCGCACAGCCGTGGTGAGTGACCTTGACTGTAGCACCGATCGTAATTTTTGCCTTTGCAAAAGTTATCAGTGTCCACAAAAGATTCGCCCTATCACTCACTAGAGTATTTGCATTCTATTTATTTGTACAAATAACAAAATTAATAAAACATTTCTTCATGAACCGAACCGTGTGCTCACTAAACCGATTGTTATTGAAAAATTAAGAGGATCGACTACCATTTCCGAAGTAACTGACGCACGCCGGGACTCTATCGTAAAATTCACCCACTGTTATAAAGCCCCTATCTTAAACATAGCACTGCCTACCTTCAGTATCGTTTTGGTTCTGTAAATACAGCCATCTATTGAACAACTTACGCTTCAAGCGCAGAGAGAGAGAGATGACTGTGTCTCACCATGTTGTTGTTGTCTTCTAAAGAAATATTATGTCTTGATTCTCATGGTCGCCAAACTCTGAAGGCTCTACTTTAATTATAATTAACTTTGAAATTTACTGTTAATTTAAAAGCTAATCTATTTTCTGTGACTTATCTTCAAAACTCTAAGATGGAAGTAAGCCATATTTTTCTTATACCATGTTGTGGCAGCCATCTCTGAATTCTTTTACGTAATGAATTACTGAAATTCTTAATTTAATTGTCAACTCTCAATTAAAAAATTGTCGTCAACAAATATAAAACTAAGGCAACGAATACGTAAATCTTAAATTTTTCGAGTTTAAATGTTCTGCATTGTTAGCTTTGTATTCTGAAGTACAATGTTCTGAAAACAATATTACGATTCTAAGGATCGTAGTTTTTATGGGAGTAATTATGTGCAATAAGTTACACAGTTTTTGGAATAGAATAGTGATGAAATAATCAACTAAAAGTATGATCGATCTTACTAGCGAACTGTATTGCACAATTAGTTTCTGGTATTTCACCTTGCCCTTTCTTGAGTGTTACTGCACTGAGAATTTTGCTTTACTGGAAAAAAAATGAAAATCTTGCCTTGTCATAGCTTACGTCGTCTGATGTGTGATGATGGTTGCGTCATTAGAACGGTAGCGATGTATGACCTCTTCACGTGTCTGTTAAATTAAAACATGCCAAGCAACGTGACACTTCCCAGACCCATTGTTGCAGCAGCAGCCATGGCTCACAGGTTTTCACAGAATCATAAGTCCGGAAATTATTCTATGCACGGCTTTATGATTTCAGAGACGTCTTCACAGAGTGTAAGTGAAAAGTCACACCACTTAGATGAAGGTTCGACGCACTGTCTAGCACCACAACAATTTTACATACACCGCAGCCACAAAGCGTCTTCACTACTCAAGGCCTCGTAACTGTCTGCCTTACGTCTCCTATTATGCATGTCACAACGGTACACACCAAGCCTATCGTCCAATCAGATTACTTCAATTTTTCGGTATTAATTTTACTGTTAATTAATTTGGTGTCTAAATCTTGGGAGTAGGGCCGTCGCTTACAATTAGAGAATAGATGTTACATCTTTTCATCATTTTAAATAAAAGCACATGTAAAAATTAATACACTTTACAAGATTGCAAAGATGCATCTATTGCGAACCTCCACACATTGCCTTATGATTAATCGATAGCTGTATCGAAAGCAATTTTAAAAAGAAACATTTTTAATGTGTTTGGAAATAATTGTTCCGTTACAATGGTCAACAAAAGAAATACAGGTGGGCAACGAAAAAAGGAAGTGGAATAATATTCAGGGAATGACAGGAATACAGTTATATAAATGCCTTAGCAATAAAATAAATACGAAGTGCTGGCCAGCCATGGTGAAATGGCTGCAGGAAATATGTGTAGAGATCGAAAAATGTATTGTCGTCGGAATGACTTACTTGGGATACAGAAATGTGAGAACAACCTTCGATGAAATTAAAGACAAGAGTGGTAACACTAAGAGCGAAATGTGAATTTCTCTGTTAAATGCAGAGGAGAGCGGGTGTAGGTTAAGACAGTAAGAGGAAGTCCTATATGATGGGAAGGAAATGTGTGACGAAATGATAGAAGAAATTGTAATCGATATGGGAAACTTAGCGGATTCAGTACTAGAGTCGGAATTTGAAGAGCTCAAAGAGATCAGGAAGGCCTGAGACCAAATAAGACAGAAGGGATAGATAACATTTCAACCGAATTTCTGGCAACGGAACATCGGACATTAAAAAAAAAAAAAAATCCACACAATTCCGAAAATGACAAGGCCAGATAACTGAGAGAAATATCAAACAATAAGCTCAACAGCTGTCGATTCAAGTTGCTGTCAAGAATAATGTACTGAAGAACGGAAAATGAATTTGAGGATCTGGTAGATTACCATCAATTTGGCTTTAGGAAAGGTAAAGGGACCAGAGAGGCAGTTCCAACGTTGTTCTTAATAATGGAGGCAAGACTGAAGAAAAATCAAGACATGCTCAAAGAATTTATCGACATAGCGTTTCACAATATAAAATGGTAGGGGATGTTCGAAATTCTGAGGGAAACAGAAGTAAGCTACAAGAAAAGATGGGTAATAAACAACATTTGTAAGAATCAAGAGGGCCAATAAGACTGGGAAGTCAAGAACGAAGTGTTCAGATAAAAAAGGGTGTAATAAAAGGATGTAGTCTTTCATCACTCTTGTTTAGTCTACATATCGAAGAAGCAATGACGGAAATAAACTAAAGGTTCAAGAGTGGGGTTAAAATTCAAGGTGAAAGGATGTCAATGATTAGTTTGGCTGATGAGATTACTATCCTCGCGGAGAGTGAAGAATTACAGAATATGGTGTATGTAATGAACAGTCTAATGAGTACAGAATTTGAATTGGAAGTAAACAGGGCAAAGGCAAAAGTAATGACAAATAGCGCAGGAATGAGAACAGCGAGAAACTTTACAGCAAAATTGGTGACCACGAAGTACCTCGGAAGCAGAATAACCTACGAAGAACGAAGCCAGGAGGACATGAAAAGCGGACAAGCACAGGCAGAGAGGGCATTCCTGACCAAGAGAAGTCTACTGGTATCAAGCATAGGCCTTAATTTGAGGAAGAAATTTCTGAGAATATAGACTTGGAGCACAACATTTTATGGTAGTGAATCAATAGACTCATAAGGATAATTTCATGGTAAAAGTTGGCCAAAACTACTGTTTCGTGTTTTCTGTCTGTGTGGTCCTAAAGAACATATTTGTAGGATGGTAATGTATCTATATAATAGAGACGTTCCCTGGAAAAACGAATTAACGGACATTAAGTCGATTTTCCGTTTCCTGCAGTAATTGCATCTATACGAACTATCTTTGTGGTCACAAATTATTATTAGTCTCCGACAGACTCCACGCTCTCTAGAATGATTTGACAGCTGTGCTGCTCCAAGTCGTTCCAGCGATCGCCATACCCTCTAGACAACTTCCACGCCGCTCCTATCGCTCCATCGTGTGCGATATGCTGAGACGTAGTTGTCAGAAACGGGATGCCTGTAACGTGAAATTTACGTTTTGGAAGTGGAAAAAGAGGTCGCGAAGAAGAAGAGGAATTCAGGGTAGTGTTATGTTTGGCCGAAAACCGGTAGGGAAGTCTATTGTAAGAATTTTAGAGTCATTAAGAAATGCTGTGCAAAGGAATCTTATCTAATAATATGCCCAACAGATCAAGAAGAGACCCATGAACGACTTTTGGCTTTAGGTGACAAGAACACAAAAGATACATTCATGTTAAGTTTAATTGAAGAGAAAACACCGTCTAGAACATCTAATACAGTAGATCTGTCGGAATCCTTACTCCACATTTATATATCATCGAAAATGCAACAAGAATAAGACAATATTCTATAAATCCCAATTCCAAAGTGTTTTGCAAGTCACCGAGAATCGTTTGAGGACAGTTCTAAAGGCGCTGAATGCTACTGCTCTTACAGTTGATGACAAAAGAGAGAAGGTTGTCAAGAAAAGTTGGGAAGGAAATATTTTGACAACCATTACCATAGTGTTACAGTATTATTCACTTCGTTGAGAGGTCAATTTCTCCATGAAATGAAAAGGTACTTCATATCAAGTATAAAACTTATTTTAAGTTCTTTAGAGAAAATAGTCTGTACTCGTTTCTAAAGTCAAAAACTGATACTTGTGATTTTTGTCGTGAGTGTAGGGCTATATTGAGTGTCAGAGCAAATGATTCTAGTAAAAACGTTTGTGAAGAACACAAACTAAACGCTGCAGACTACAATAAATCCAAGGACAAATATTTAAGGTGCGCCAAACTTGATAACACAGATACCTTAATGCTAGAGTTTGATTACGCACGGAACATGCGACAGCCTAAACTGAGCGTTACTGCACAATTCTATAAAAGACTACTGTGGCTCTATGTATTTAATGTTCACTATCACAATGACCAATCAAGTACATTTTATTAGTATCTCGAACGCTCCGCGAAGAATGTTCAAATTCTATTTGTTCCTTCTTATATGGCTTCTTAAGGAGAAAACTCTAGGCGCCAAACAATACTAAGACTATTATACTTCTATTGGATTCGTATGGAGGACAAAATAAAATACGAGCGTGGTACGATTTTGTACTTAGCTTTCAGAAACAAACAACGTAACCATAGAATTCGTATCTCCAATGAGACCGTAACTTCGTCTTATATGGAAAAATCCTAAGGAATTTTGAAAACAATAAGAATGTCCGCCAATATATTTCAGTGCTTCAGAGCTGCAGAAAGAACCCTGCATCCTTTGAGGTGGTGAAAGGAGTGGACCTTACGAAAGACTGGGCATCACCTTTATCACCCTACTACGTAACAGAACCCAAAGGAAAGACACTACCTAGTGCAGTTTTGTATGACAACGGAAACTCATTTTTCGACTCGTTTACTTATACAGGAATATTCAGTCCTTCCCAAATAAAGAAACGAGGATATACATTGCCAGTGCGGAAGACGGACATGTCGATGACGAAGATGTCTCGTCCTGGGATTACGGATGCGAAGACGAAAGATATCTTCGCACTACTAAAGTTCCTTCGAGACAACAATGCAGAAATGCTGAAGAATATTGTCGAAGGTTATGCATCTGCGACAGACAATGACTTCCCAGGATGCGAAAAAGACACATGATCATTAGTAACCATTCATAGACTGTTGCAGGTCGTTGTTGAGTGCGGTGTTGCGTTCTATGTATGGCTGTAATTGAATAAATGCATTTCTCTCACTTTGTAACTGATTATTTTAATACCTGGTTTATGATGTGTTTTGTTCGTTGGTATACGTAGTGCCTTCAGGAATACCTTTAAAGTGCTGCTGCTTTGAAAACTAATTATGCTTGTCGAATAAATAGTTTCTGCTTCGCGGTCTGAGTATGCTACTTTTAAATTTAACGACTGTTTGTCAGTCAAATGTGAAAAATGTGTTCTTTTGTCCATGTTATACAGTGATATATGGAAAAACAACTTAAGTGTGGTACCTTATAATCAGTTCAAATGCGTATCTATGTCGTACATAGTACATAGTACACTATCGCGTAATTTATTCTGAAACAATGATACGTCGTTTCTATTTTAGTGAAATTTCGTCCATGTATGTGAGACTGAAATGAATGAAAACACAACATCAAATACTCATCTCGAGTTCCATATATTCCAATTACGTCATTGGCATTTTATTACATTCTTTATTTCTTAGCGACAATAATATGTAAATTCACTCGATTCCTCCCAGTCTTGTTTATCGTAGCAGTCTGGCTTTGTTGGAGACTCCTCTTCATCGCAATTTTAAGCTTGAGGGATCTGTCAGATTGATCCTTCGCTTGAGGGCAGTAAATGCAATTATATTTCAAATTAAGGTCTAGGGGAGAGAAAGCAAAGGAAAGGGAAGGGATTGCTGATCTCAGCTGCAGCGGAACTTTACGCAGAATCAGCGGCTACGAGTGAAAATATGTGCCGGATCAGGATTCGAACCACCGTGCTCTTGCATACAACGCAGGTGCGTTAACCACTGCACCACACGTAACACAATGACGCTCGTCCCTTCGATGACTATCTTGCCACGTCTGACTGCCGATCCACATTCCCACTGTGCGCCACCTATCTACAGTCCTTGCCCATTTCCTTCATGCTCGCTACTCTCAAATTCTCGCTGGTGGTCGCACGTATCTGTTCATTTCCACTGAAGTAGGTTGATCCACTGCCCATCTAGGTGAATCAATTAAATGAATGCGTGGTGTCTGTTCTTTCGGACATGTTTGAAACAACAGACGCTACACATTCATGTAAGACAATGTAATGATGGTTTTAACAAAGATTCGCCGGTTTTCTTCATACCTGTTATTAATGGATCAGTTGTCAGTAGTAGCCTGTTTATTATGTCCAGACTGCGTTCTTCTTATGAAAATTTCCTGGCAAACATTTGTCTGTTTGTCTGCTTATTTCGGAAGTCAGCTGCTTATTCTGATAAACTGCCTGTGGGTAAGAGGGCATGTTCGTTGATAGTTGGGTCATGTACCAAAATCTTGTGCACTGTGGGAGACATACGATGCCATAGATATAAATCAACATATAGTGTTGCAGTTTAAACAGTTAAGACAAAAAAATTGTGTATCTTAGGTCCACTGGAAGTAGGTTTCAGAATATCCCCGAATCGATAGATGAGTTACAGAATTACATGTATTATTTCTGCTTATGTTTCGAGGTCTCCAAAAAATCTTCTACTGGTATTTCAATCATTGGTATTTCCGTACTCTTGCTCGGGAACATTTATAGTGAATCCCAATAGATTTCTAAACATTTCTTGTATGACATTTTTTCCTATCTCGAGCAAGTTTCTTTTTCTCTTTTGAGCTGATTTGCCACTTCTTGATGTTTATGTTATAGGGAAATTACAGCAACAATCCGAAAATTCTGTCATGGAGTACAGACAGATGCAACTGAAGCGCTTCTGTATTTACCACTTTGGCTGCTGAAGTCTTTTGAAGTAGCTTTGTAAATGTAGCATCTCATTCTCGATGCTGACTCTCTAGCTGCATTACAGACCTTTGCATCTACCACAGTAATCAGCAATGTGTGGTTTCAAACTTCCGTGTAAACGGAATTTGTTGTGATCCACCACAACTAAATGGCTCAAATTTCTCTGAGCGCTATGGGACTTAACATCTGAGGTCATCAGTCCCCTAGAACTTAGCACTACTTAAACCTAACTAGCCTAAGGACATCTCACACATCCATGCCCGAGTAAGGATTCTAAGCTGCGACCGCAGCGATTGCGCGGTTCCATACTGAAGCTCCTAGAACCGATCGGCCACAACGGCCGGCTCCACCACAACACCATTTAGAGATTAGAGGTAAGTAATCATTTGGGAGATCATTTAAATCCACTTCCAAATTTAATATTAATCCATCACATTTGTGATTAATCAAGGCTTGTATTTGAATCTCATGTGGCAGTCACAGGATGCCTCTTGAAGGATGCTCTAACAGGGACCGACCTTCTTTTCAGTTGTTCGGATTACCTCGTATTGCTTCTTGCCAGTGAGGCTTCCTCGAAGTTTGACAAGGCTTTGATATGTGGAAGCATTTTGCTTCTTGTAAGCTTCTATTGAAACGTCCCCTAAGAAAAATTAGTGAAGTACTGTGCTGGTAAACCCCTTGCATTATTTGATTTTCAAACAGCTGAGCGAAACTGATGTTCTCAGACATTTCTCTCTTTACTTATTCTGATCATCATTAAACTGACACACAATATTTTTAGTGCAACACAATCTGACTTTTAATAATCCCTACAAAAGAATGACCCTGACTAACAATAACCTATATTTTTCGTGAATCATTTACCTCACAAAAATCTTCGTTACTCGAACTACTGCAATACAGCGAGCGCCAATACTGTCAGCTAACTAAAATATTGTAACTACTGAAGGCACTAACTAATGATAGATATAGTTAGCAAATGAAAGATTTTGATAAAGAACAAACAATGTGTTTACCTTAGTAGTGTTCAAAAGTGATAATATATAATTATATCAGTTCATGACATCCAGTCTTACAAATTTACTGTCTCTGATGGGCACACGTCCAGATCATCTGCTCTCAAAACTCCGCCATCTCTCTCCCCACATCCACCACTGCTGGCGGCTCACCTCCAACTGCGCAATGCTACGCGCTGTTCACATCCAACTGCCCAACACTACAATACTGAATATTACAACAATGCTAACCAGCCACAGACTGCACACAGCACAGCCAGTGATTATCATACAGAGCGCTACGTGGCATTACCAATATATAAACCTAAACAGCCTACTGACATAGCCTCCATGCTCACCACAAAAAAATTTACTAATTGGTTTGGGCAGTGGCCAATAATGATTTGATTAAATTTTTCATAATTACAATAACAAAGAAATGAAATACACATACTTACTGATACACTTTTGGTCAAAACCTAAAATTTTCTCACAGTCAATAAAGACAGTCAAATTGCAGTGTTTATTTTTCTCAAAGTCTGAGCAGTAAAAGAAAATGCACACGGAAGTAGTGGATTTCCATGCAGTCTTGAAGAAGTAATGTTGTCTTTCCAACGGAAAGATAGTGCTGATGGTTGACATGCAGACAGGTAATGGGTCACAACACAGCAAACCCACAGCAGAGTCAGTCGAAGTTTTGAAGAATATTGGTAGGTAGGTCATCACAGAGCAGACCCACTGTAGTTCTGGTAGAGATTATGGTACTGGTGGGCCACCAGAGGTGGAGTCCCATTGCAGTCCTTGTAGAAATAATGGTATTGGTGGATCCTCAAAGGTGCAGACCCACTGCAGTCCTTGTAGAGATGGCCAGCAGCCATCTGTAGCGACTGTGCAGGTGACCAATCACCATCGAAGAGTCTTGCGGACAATATAGCAAGTCCATAACCACCACTTCTGCACTCACAAAGTTTTTGGAATTGTCCTTAGAACCAGCAAAGCTGTTAACCAGTTCCTTGCTTAATTATTAACGCACGTGCAAGCACTAACAGTCCCAACTTTTCACATACTGTGCATATATTATGACCGACAAAATGTGTACACTGAAATGAAACTTAAGTTGAAGAACTGGTGTCTATAGAATTGTAAATTTACAACACAAGAATACAATTACAAAGGTACAAAATACATCATTAAAGAACATAACAGTACTGATAACATTTGTAGTAACACAGGCTTTACAAAAGAATAGAAATAAGCATATACATCAGTGTTACAGGAATTATGACATATGTAAATATATAAAATAATGAGAATAGTTTTCGAAACATTAATTTCACATATGAGCATTGAAAGAGAACAGAATTAATAATGTCTATAAACATCTTTACAAAAAAATAACATATTATTAATGCAAATTAATTTGAGGATAACAGTAATTATCATCATATTGAATGTAGCTTAGTACTAGAAAAATTCTACAACATAAATCTTATTAGCTAAATACATAAAGACAGGAAAAAAACAAATACACAAGGGTACACAAACACATAGCGGAATAAGACAAAAGGAAAGGACAGGGTTCGTTTTCAGTGTAACATTTGGTACTGCAGTCCAACCCAAAACTTCATTACATACATATTTCCTCTTATTTCAACAAAACCTATCTAACCCTGTTAAATAAATATTTCTCATTGTACAATAATCATTTTTGCCCAAATCTTTTTCATATAACTTCTCAATCTACTGAGATCAGATATATAAGATATATACACTAAGGGACGAAGCAATGCAGCAACACACAACAAATTAACAGGAATGCCAAAAAAAATGCAAATTGACAAAGCAAGCAGCAGTATATCTAAATTAGCAGAGCAAATGCAACAATACAACTAATATGAGCCAATGTCCAGGAACAAGAAAAATAAATCAGTAGTAAAACTGGCTTAACAGAGTAATACAAATTAAAATTCAGTAGCACTATGCCTGGCAAACAGGAGCAGCAAATACAATAACTTATAGCTAAATATGACAAACTCAAGCAGAAAAGATATTACAGTAAAGATGGCCATGTCTTACACCTATGTCACATCTTAACACTAGAGTGATACATCACCTTGACTTACTCTACGAAACAAGTTACCCAGACATTGACAAAAATTATGTATGCTATTCCTGTGAAGAGAAATGTCTTTTTGTGCTCCCTCGTTTTTCTGGAAGTAGATCATTAAATTATTATTTACTGGATCTGTAGGCATAAAATATCTATATTAATACATCTATTAAATTCTATTCTAACCAATGCTGCAATGCAGATAAAAACTAGATATTAAACAAAATAGGCAGATGTATATATATAAAGCAATGCGTGAAATGTCATTTACTAGGCAAATGTCGTCTCCAAAGGCAGTAAAAAAAAATCTCTCAACTAGGAAGACCATAGATGTAAAAATGTTTCTCATCATTTCATTTGGCATTTTATTAAATATCATAAATTAAGAGCTCAATAGTGTAATCATATATTTTCAAGTTTGGGCGTGTAGTATTTGCGGTGCTTTCTACAAAGAAATGTCAATTGCGAGGATAATGCCCACTTTTTTTTCTCCACCTAATGGCTTTCTTTTTTCAGGCGATTGGCACAGCTGGGTGTCCACAACGCATTACGTCAAGGTTACTTAGCTTTCTTACCAAAATATTTACGACAGCAGTTTGCACTACAGTGATAGTCTCATAAGAAAATTTCGCAGGTCGAGAATTTGCGTTACAAATGTGTAGAAACAAAATTCTATAAATATAACAGTGTCCAAAAAATTTTCGGTGGCATTGTGATACATTCAAGCATTTACACACATTTCATAATTCTTCAAGTACGATTCTTGGTTTCCAACATCCTTTTCCACACGTCAGAGTCCCTAACCACTACTCATTATTCATATACATATAAACACGTAATCACATTCCTCATATACGGTAGGTCATGTGGTATCTCTCAGAAAGCACTTCAAGTCCATAATGTATTTTCAAGTAAACCAAAATGTTGCAGTAAAATCCCATTAGAAGTATATGTTCTAAGTATGTTAACCATGTAGTCGTAACGTAATCGCGCAACGAACAAGCAAGAATGTACAAATAACAACACAGTGTCGTCTGTCACAATAACAATGCAGTCGTAATTACTGTGTAAGTAAGTTCCCTAGGTTCTTGACTGGATGGTTAACTTTAAAACATAGTTGCATGTTAACAATTTCTAAGTGTGACAAAGTGTACTAGTAACATGAAGTGAAAAATTTTATAGCAAAGACTAAGTTAAAAAGCAGAATATCTCTCAATAAACGGTTTTACATGTGAAATGTGGTGCAATCCTTTACTCTTCATAGTACTCAGAGTTTCAACTTGAACGCAATTATCATGCAGTACAGGTCGGTAAAGCATACTGGATATTTCTCTCAAGGTTAGTGTCTATATTATTTTACTCTGAGCCAGCTGGCGCATGTGACTGCCTGTGGTGTGAGTCATTGTCAGTCGGTTTGTTGGCACGTGTCGTTATTGGGATTTGGAGATCTAACTTCTACAAATTCACCTTGTCGAGAGGGCCCTGCCCTGTTTGAATCCCGCCGGTTCTGATGAAATTCAGGTCTGTCGTTTTGTCGGTAGTTTACATAATTTCTTTTTTGTCGGTTGTGGTGGAGAATTTCTCCCGGAATCGTAACTGCGCAGTGGACCGTTGCGTCTGAAGGTTTCTGCCTCCCTTTATAATAATTATTTTGGTTTCCATATTGTCTGTTTTTCTGATTGTCTCTGTGATAGTCATTACTGCGGAGAGGTGAACCTTCCCTGTAATTATTACTACTCTGACAACGTTTGTCATTTGGGTGGTGTCTGTTTTGGTCACGATTTACGTTGTAAGAATAGCCTTGTCGTGTCCATTTATTATTTCTGTCATCGTGGAATTGTGACGGATGTGACCTGTAATTGTGTTCCTGTTTTCGCGTCCCGCGATTGTCAGTGTCAATTTCCAATTCTTGTATGAGTCCCTGAAAAGCTTCAATGTCGTCTTTGCAACGTCCTGCCAAAATAATGTGTCGTAAATGTTCAGGCAATTTGATTAAGCAAATATGGATGAGTTCTGAGGGGCTGTATGAGTTTTACAGGTACTGATTCTTGTGCAACATGTCTAATATTTCACAAGACTAGAAAATTCAGATTGTTCGAAATGTTTCATCATTATGATGCTATGTTTTACTCGGTCTTGTGTAGCTTGAGACCAATATCCTGAGAGGAAGGCATGATATAATTCTCCTTCACTGTGACAATCGTGAATGACCGATCGCATTCTTACAGATGGTTCATTCTCTAAATAGTCACACATTCTAATCTGTGCTCTAATGAACAGTTGGGAGGAAAACAATGAGAGAATTGATGAAACCATGCTTGTGGTTGAATGTCGTTGCCAGAATTCTTAATTGTTTTCAATTTACGTGTGGTAATGAGCAGCTTATAGTCAAAATCATCATGTTGGCGAGTCGCATTTCGGTCACTGTTACGTCGTTTCGGCGGTTCCATCTCAGAATTCAGTGTACCTTGTGAATTTCTTTCATAATTTCCGAAGTGCCCTGTGTTATCATTTTGTGGCTGTTCCGTATTTCTATGTCCCTCTTTCCGTATTGGAGCGCGAGGGTCCTTTGAAATATGTAATTCTTGTATTACCTGTGTCAACTGATCTTGTAATTCCCGGATTTCTCTTTTGTACTGTATATTGATTTGATTTTGATTTTGTTTGAATTTCCTAACTTGTTCATACTCTTCTGTGTCATTGAAGGCTACAGGTCGTGTGTCATTCGGATCATCATCTACCTTTGTAGATAAGTTACTGAATTGATCCGAAAGTTCGGCTAGTTTCTCCGATAATGAACTGATTTCCTCAGTGTGTATTTCTGAACCAAGTTTACGATTGTCCATTTGTGTTGGAATCGTATCTTCTGTGTCCTTTAAGTTTTCCTGAGTTTCTGCAAGTGGCGTAATCGAATCGGTAGATCCAACTGAGTCAATTTTAGCTTGCAAGGTGTCGTGATTTTCATGAACAATAGTTTGCAGTTCTTTTATGGCTGCTTCGTGATTCTGTAATGCATTTTCATGACGCGAAGAAATAGGTTGAAAATGCTCACAAATTTGTGTTTTTACGTCATTACAGACTTTTCGACATTTGTATTCAATTTTAAGTATCGCTGCAGTTAAATCTTCACTTGTTTGTTCAAGCGTTTGTTCCATTGAGTCTAACTTTTGAAGCTGTTGCTGTGATTGTCTCTGATGTTGTTCCATTGTATCTAACTTTTGAAGATTTTGTTCCATTGTTTCTAACTTTTGCAGTGTTTGTCTCTGATTTTGTTTCATTTGTTGCATTAACTGCAATAATAATGTATTAGTGTGTGGAATCTCTTTCTCTATGGTTTTTGGCAGTGCATTTTCACCGGAAACGTTCACATTTTCACAAGCAGAAAATGTATCTTGACTCATTTGAGAAAACGGTGAGGACCCAAAACCTGAATCTGCAGAATTTACAAGATTGTGACCTGTCATTCCGGATTCCTGAGGCGAGCCCTTGCCGATCGATCGATAATGCTTCCCTGTTCACTAATTGTTTCACTGTCTACACCATTGTTTGCCACCCACTCCATTTCCCTATGCATAATTACCAAATTACTATTTTCAACGTTAGTTAATTTGTTACACGTTGGCGCTAGCACACTGCTTTCGTCTTCACTGTCATTTCTCAGTTTACTTTGGAGACTAGTGTTACGTATTTCACTCGCCATAATCGTCACAATATTTCACACGATAACACAGAAAAGCACACTTTGAGGAGCAAAAGTAAGAAAACACATTAACATAGCACTGAAAATATCTAGTTAATCGCAAGCGCAGCTGCGAAATACTTAGTGCAAATCTAGATGCATGCCACAACTGTTTTACTGTAGAACAATGAAAAACTACAACTACAAAGGAAATTGTCTCTATAATTACGAGCTAGCAATAAACAATAGCTACACTAATTGCACAAACTACACGAAAAAATCAGATTCCAGTGAGGTATCCTCGGCTAGGAGTCGACATATGAAACGTCCCCTTAGAAAAATTATAAATGACTGTGCTTAAACTGACACACAATAATTTTAGCGGAACACAATCTGACTATTAATAATCCCTACAAACGAATGGCCCTGACTAACAACAACCTATAACTTTCATGAATCACTTACCTCACAAAAATCTTCGTTACTCAAACTACTGCAATACAGCGAGCGCCAATACTGTCAGCTAAATACAAGATAACTACTGAAGGCACTAACTACTGATAGACATAGTTAGCAAATGAAAGATTTTGATAAAGAACCAACAATGTGTTTACCTTAATAGTGTTCAAAAGTCACAATATATAATTATGTGAGTTCATGACATCCAGTCTTACAAATTTACTGTCTCTGATGGGCACACGTCCACATCATCTGCTCTCAAAACTCCGCCATTTCTCTCCCCACAGCCACCACTGCTTGCAGCTCACCTCCAACTGCGCAACGCTACGCGCTGTTCACATCCAACTGCCCAACACTACAATAGCGAATATTACAACAATGCTAACCAGCCACAGATTGCACATAGGACAGCCAGTGATTATCATACAGAGCGCTACGTGGCGTTACCAATATAAAAACCTAAACAGCCTACTTACACTATGACTCCGATATAGGGCTTGTCTGTATTTAGCTCCTCGTGTAGCAGATGAAGTACTGCCTTCAATTACTTTGAAAACCTCACCACTCCCAGATTCTCAGAGCTTCATTTGACTTGCATACGTTAATTTTGCGCTTCTAAATGTGTTTCGCAGTCCCTGTGTCTTACGTCTTTTACTGCGTTCGCTCAACTCTATGAACGATTTTGATGGCCTAGCAACTCAAGTTTTGCAACATGGGATTTTAATGGTACCTTGCAGCTAATTATGCTTATTTTTTGAGAAAATGCTATAAAATTTCTGAAAACCACACCATCATTTCTTTAATTGGGACTTTGCTGTAGACAGTTTCCGTTTAAAATCATTCTTTTCTTTATCTGGGAAGGCAGGAACTGATTTTCCATTAAGTCCAAACTTTTTAGACACTCTTTTTCAGAACATCTCTTCATAAGGCCGCAGAGGCGCTCTCTTATCATAATTTTGACTTTTGAAGGACCTAGGATAAAAACAAAATGCTTTCCGAATTAATTTCGTAAATGACATTTTATAAGTGGTAACCTATTAACGTAAAAGAATAGTAGAAAATCTGATTGCACTACACAGCGGCTACTTTTTTAAATTTCCGGTAGAGAAATAATTTTTCTGTCACACTGTATTAACACATTTGTAAGAAAATACCCTGAACTATAACATACATAATGATTACTGACAAAAATAATAAATAATATGTATGAAAATAACTATGAATAACGGTACATACCCGGATCTTTGGAATTGATACTGCCTTTCACGACAATTCAAGTAAAAACACACTTTTACACATTCAAAAACGCAGAGTGGTTTCCAACCAGGAGAGAAGCTTCAGGTGAACTGCACGCAAGACGCAGATACAGACTAGCTCCACAACGTATCAGTGGACAATAAGCAAATGACACACTGCCTCAGCAGTGCCCCATCTGCCAGACTATTGCAGAAATTTATGCACGAATCAGTTGGGTATACATCCTGCGTGGCAATCTACGGAAGGCCCATGAACTTCCAGGTTGAACTCTATAAACTCCCAGATAGAGTAAATATAAGTGAAGTAAAAGGATTGATCTGCAGTGTTAAGTCAATCCGGAAACAGGTTAAGCAGAAAAATGCAAATCTACTCAAACAAAGTTCCAGTGAAGTAACAATGGTGCTACACTTCCGCAGAGTAAAGCCGACGATCCTGTGCTGTTCTGAAATCTAGTAGTAGGAAAAGGAAGAACTAAACAGTTCACTCGTCAGTATGAGGACCCTAACTCTGTTTTACGGGTGACATCCCCCCTAAACTAGAATATTCAATTGTCTGATCCTACTGTGACATTTCATTTTGTCGGGCTTAAGCCATACCAAGGCCCAGCTGTGCCAACGCCAGCGGTACCACCTAGAACTGCTCCAAGCAAAGGTGTTACTGCAATAAAAGTAAAGAAAATGAAGGAAAAACCACTGCCTGTGTCTCCTCATTACGCATTAAGAACCGGCCGCTGTGGCCGAACGGTCCTAGGCGCTTCAGTCCGGAACCGCGTGACTGCTACGTTGGTAGGTTCGAATCCTGCCTCGGACATGGATGTGTGTGATGTCCTTAGGTTAGTCAGGTTTAAGTAGTTTTAAGTTCTAGGGGACTGATGACCTCAGATTTTAAGTCCCATAGTGCTCAGAGCCATTTGAACCATTTCGAACGCATTAAGAAATAGGTACCCCTATGCCAGAAGGTCTAGGGACTAGGTTTGTTCTGTAAACAGAGAAGAAAATACATTGTCAGATTAATTAGAGTATAAAAATGCGAGGAATAATTTATGTACTAGTATGAGGAAGGGAATAATTTGTGTACAGGTATGAGGAAGTCTGGAGTACCAGTCTGGATTGTCATTTGAATTTTGTGTGCAAACATGTGTGAGACAGACAGTTTTAACTGCAATAGACACGTATTCTGTCCCTAAAATGATAGAAAAAGACGCTTGCGCCACTTTATCATACGTAACTGCGCTATGCTGTAGAATAAGTTGTAGCTTTAAGGATTAGTAACTAGAGAAGTGGAATATGGACTGTGCAGATTTAAAGGAGAAAAAGAGGAATGTGATGAACTATTGAACAGTAAAATTTGTTACAGTTGTGGCAATTTGTACCAAGTAGTCAAGAAAAAACTGTGAAGGTACTACTAGGCCCTTGGGAACATTAACTGTCCAGTCAAACGGATAGCAACTGTTAAACTATGAATGACCTACACTGTATGCAGCAAAGCTCCGTAGCGAGGAAGATAGGTTTATACAAGTTTTACTGCGTTTTTGCCGTTTAGTTTAAATAACTTTGAATTGAACACAATACAATTTTGTTACAGACAAATATTAGACAGAGTTGATGAATATAATCAAAACGGATTAGTTGCTCAAGTGTTACGGAGAGCCTTCCACATGCTTACCAGTAATTTGTTTCACAATAACACTTAGGTCCTATATGAGCGTTACCTAAGTGACTGTGTACGCGCAGAGGATATCAGTTATTTTCAGGTAGGAAGTGTACCGATTTTAAATTTCATGTAGTTCTCAGTGAAACCCACCGAATTTATTATAATGAACTGGTTGAATAAGACTCATCCAGGAAGATAGGCTGCTGAGCTTCCACACTGGTTCCACTGACATATAACAAGCTTGACACTATACCACTGCACAGTTAAATATTCATTCCCAGTTAATGGACTACCCAACCAAGCAATGACCTATTGGACACAGCAGAACGTCGACAAAATAGGATTACATTGCTGAATTGGTATATTTCATTAATCGGATATGCAGACAGCAACATCTAAATGGCAGCGTCAGTTAGGAAGACTTACAATTAAATTGAAGTACAGTCGTGGAAACAACTACTGCTAGGTAAAGTAATTACACTTGTTCAGATTGTTTAGAAAACCGATTCTGAAGAGGGTGACATAATTTTCAACCACTTTACACCCTTTTAACGTGTTGTTTTGCAAGGAATCAATTTTGATCAATTTTTCCACACTCAGTAATCCATGTCTTTGCAATAATAGGAAACTGTTTTTGAATTAGGGAGTCAACCAAGGTAAGTTTACTTCTGCCAGTCCTAGAGATGTAATAAACTACCATAAGGAATTTTATGAGAATATGTGTCCGTGCTATTCACTCATGGATTACCTAGAGAACGTCATAATGATATCCCACTAGGACACAGTAACCTAGTTATATGTTGAGAATACCAATAAATTTCGTGAGGGACGCCACACAGGTATGTCATACCGAGCGAGAATTTCTATTGCGCGGGTTCTCCCTTTCCCTGTCAGTCTGCTTAGCTGAATGTTGGGTTTGGCGCCCTCTGTAGTAATAATAATAATAATAATAATAATAACCTGAGTTAATTGAACGGCGATGAACTTGAACAAGCGTTATAGGACAACCGCCCCGAACAAATAGAACAAACAATCATGAAGAAAATTATGTCAAGAAAAAAGAAAAAGTAACGTGCTGGCCTCCTATGCAGCGGGCCCGAGTTCGATTCCCAGTAAGGATGGAGATTTTCTCCTCTCATGGACTGCGTGTTGTGTTGTCATCATGATCAGTCCATCCTCATCACCGCCACGAGTCGCCCAATGCTGCGTCCACTGAAATAAGACTCGCTCTTGGCGGCCGAAGTTCCCCGGATGGGGCATACCGGCCAACATTGCCATAAGATCATTTCGTGTTTTCCCCCCTTCTCTATCGCAAGTCGGCCATCATGAAGAGTGTGTGCTTCACGCGGAATATAGCCAATCTCCACACAGTGGACGGCGTGCGTATTTGTTTGGCCACGCCGTAAATTCGCACATGTGCGACTACGAGGAAAACAAACGGTAAAGCAACCTTTAAGTCACCCTGTCATCCATGGCTAATCCTACCACCCGATAGGAAAAACACGATTTCGATTCCATTACAGTTACATTGTAATATTCTTCTTAGAAAATAATAGAAAATAAATAGTAAAAGGTAAATATTTAATGGTGAACTAGTCACAAATTTCGAGTTATGTTCAACACATAGGCATCAAATTAATAGCTTGTTCCATAGTCGTATACCGAACAAACTATTCATGGCTCATTTCTGGACACGTTCAATGCTCTTTCTAGACTTTCTTGTAAGCCTCTTTGAAAAGATGTTATTGGTTTCCACAAGTAATATGATTTCGCTATTTAATCCCAGGAACTATTATTATGGTCAATTTAGTTATTGCCTCAATATAACTTTTCCACACTAATTGCCACCCCAATGTTTGGCTTGGTTTTTATTACCTATCATCTTGACGTAGGTGATTAATAGAGTTCCATATATTGCCAAGGCCATGCTACTGTGTGCATATTTGTGATTCACCAACTAAGAGAAAGGTAAGCCAACATCCGAACCATGCATGAAATAGTTGACCTTAACAGCACTGTAAGTAAAATTACGGTTATGATAAAATCTTATTCGAGCTATAGTCCAACCAGTGTTTATTCCAGACTAACATCTCTGATTTCGAAATCAAACCAAGATGAAACAGTGTGAGTATTGATTAGTTCCATACTAAAACTCTGAACCTCTGGAACCAATTTTGTGTATTCAGTCTACGAAGCCACTGAGACTATCGATTTTCAACTTAGAAATTACTAAATATTTTTTCTATCTTTCTGAATTTGCACAAACAGGGATTCCACGTATACCTTCTGCCTGTACTGCGTATCAATATAGGTGTTGATGCAGCCTAATAAAATGGAATATTGCCGTGAATATTCATCGTGACTACTATCTGAGGAGTCGAAGCGACGCACCGCGACAAGCCGCCTGGGCGGTTGCGCAACTCGACCCCGGAACGATGGCACATACCAGGTGCCGATAGGCAACAAACTGCTCCACAAGCCACACGCTTTAGAGCGCACTAGCCACCCTTTACAATCGACTTTAAGAACTTTGATAATATAAGCCATTGTACACTATTTAATACGCAAGTGATGCAACATTCCTTCTCAATATGCTTACTGATACACGCCTTACAGAACTGTATTTACTAGCAGAAACCACGACTAAAGAAGTTTTACAAGGTTTGAGCCCATAGCGAACCTTCCCCCTACGACCGGAATTACTCAGTCCCTACAGGAGAATCTCGTCGGGTTAAATCGACCTTTTGAACAAAAGAACAGTAGTACGACACACTGGAATAACGAATCTGGAGACATAGTCGACCTTTAGCGATGAAACACAGTACTAAAGCTGTTACAAATTTTTGATAATTAGCAATGTATCCTACCACACTGGAGATACACTTTACGTTTGTACATTCAGCCCTATTACATCGTACAATATGACACTAGAAGACACTGCAAACCCTGAGGATGAATCATATGTTGCAGCACTACACGTAAACCCAATAGTGAAAAACTGATTCTCATGTTATTGGTAATACCATGACACACTCTGCACTTGAACACGAATTACGAATTACATATTCATGAAGCAAGTTATTTTTATTTTAAAGACAGATACAACTTACATATTTCCCTAATGCTACTTTAAAAAGCCACACTGCGTATATCACCTTTATTACTGAGATCCCATTGCTGAACGCATCTACACACTTAAGTTCGTTACCGAAGGACTATCAATGGTGCCTACGAGAGTCGTCGATCCAGCACAGCCGTGTGTTATAGTCGCAGGCACGATGAACAGAAGTGACTGAGGTGTCAAAACAAATGAGGGTTCACATTTGAAATAGTGGCACTCAAAGTACCATTGGCGACGATAGGAGGTTCCAGAAGTAAGCATATGAGGGAGCCAGTAATGATTTAAAGAGATGAAAGGAAACAGTTTTTCTTTAATAACAAGACTCAAGGAGCAATTATAACAAGAGATTAAAAGACGTCAATCAGTACCCTCACAGGAGCTAGAATTTTCAAAGTACCTGCACAAGTTCGAGATATTGAGAAATAAAAGATATTGTAGATTGCATCAGAATTCATAATGGAAGAGTTGACTCTGTCCACGCAGCTCTAGCTACTAATAATGATTATAGTGTTAAGCACAATGTTATTTATCTTCGTCGTACAGTTTTTATGCATATTAGATTTTATTATTTTGTTATATAAAGAGTGACAATTTTTCCTTCCCTCTGAGCTTGGCCATAGACTTAAGTACATTTTGTGCCATGTGTATGCCGATAATTAAATAAGGGAATTGTCTTATTGCAGCTAGATGTAAGTAGTATGAGCAAGCATGTCTTGATGAAAGTACGTAAAGTCTGGCAATTCTTATTGGTTCATTTATTAATAACATTGTTGAGGGAAAGTTTCCCTCTAACGTCAGCGTCATTTCCACTGCTGTGACTGATTCAGTGATTTACGATTTTCCCTTGTGGAAACACATTTGAGATGGAATACGCGTACTCTAACGCGACTTGCCATATTGCCCTTTCGATTTCGGTTAGGGCAACAATTCTAATTGAGCGGAAGTTAGCGTGGGTTATTTCCATGAGAAATGGTAGTAGTCACCTGCGACAAGGGAAGACTATGATGAGTGATCTTATTAATAACATCGCTGCTTAACTTCTTAGTACCCTACCAAGTATGCTTTGTACACAGCACAACACTTTACACCAACAACTTTGATCAGAGGAAACAATTTGGATATGTTGCTATAATTCAACCTCTGAGGGTACATAAAATTGAATTTATGGCTCCTCAGGGTTAGAACACATCTAATAATAGGTTCCCATACTACAGTGCACGCAAAATGCCGTGGCCAATAGATGCTCAGTCGGCAGGGAAAGCATGGGAGAGCGGCATTGGTGGGGGTCGCTCAGAGCAGTGTAGGGGAAATCCCTAGCTCTGGAGGGGAATTACTATTCTAAACTGAAGCCTACACTCACATTTTTGGTATGTATTAAGCAGGGCCCCTCCACAGCGACACTAGCATGGTGACCATTCAGAAAGATCTGTCATCTCTTCTTTGGTTAGTATTTAAAAAGAATTCTGCCGAAAATCCAGTGATTTATTTTCGCATAGCTTGTTATATTGTAACTTTCAGAGAAGATTCATAAGTGGGCAATTTCGACTAAAACCTACAAGTTTCTCTTGTTGCCATGTTACAAATTATTCCTTTTGCCAAAACTAAGCGGATTTTATAGTCTCACGTCACTAACACATTGTGCAGACGCAGTTGCGAGAGAATTCGCAAAGAGTGGTTTATTAAGTTTATCAGGTGAGGTTCAGATGGCGCCAAGCACTATGGAACTTCACATCTGAGGTCATCAGTCCCCTAGAACTTAGAACTACTTAAACCTAAGTAACCTAAGGACATCACACACATCCATGACCGAGGCAGGATTCGAATCTGCGACCGTAGCAGAAGCGCGGTTCCGGACTGAAGAGACTTGACCCGCTCGGCCACAGCGGCCGGCATCAGGTGAGCAACCGAGGCAAAGTAGAGTCAGCATTTTATGAAAAATAAAATATGCAGTGACCTCATTTTCGTTGTTCCAAAACTAATAGAATTTCTCGTAACACACGCTATCAATAGCCCTTAAAAATTTCATTCCTTCATCAAGAAAGACTGTAGCTAGTTGAATAACACGGTAGATAATCAAGTTTTGCATAATAACTATACGGCAAAGTGCATCCTCTTTTTGTGCTATCATTTGCCAAAATTTCATATCGATGTCTCAAACCTTTTATGATATATGAGAAATGTTGTTCATATTTCACTCTGGCTTTACCGCTGGCGTGGAGCAATCGCAGAGTGCGCTACGTCAGATCAGTTTTCTCGAGATTGGTGACAGATAGAGACCTCTAACAAAGTCTAAAGAAAACTTCAATATGTTAGATAAATTTCGTATGCAGCTTACACCTGCTTACAGACGAACACCAAATCATGTGATTGGTAAGCATTCAGATCCGCACGATGGCATATAATTCCCCTCTCTTTTCCACTTCTGGGTTGACGGGAAGTATTATCGTTAACACATGAACGTGGACCATTCTATTACCTCTTGTGCAAGTTCAGCGTTTCACGATGACACGGTCCTCACAGCATACTTCACCAATTCGTTCAACGACATACAAACGTTCTTCCTGTTGCCAGTTGTGTTATGTGAAATAAATCTTCTGCGTTATAAGCTCATAACTGAAATAGTAATAGAACTAACGTAACACGGTGTCTACTATTGTATGCATTCTGACTAGTATCAGACGGTGCTGTAACTAAATCCTCATAAACAAGTGATAGCTACATTCACCGAGACACTTCAGCACGGTCGCGCTCTAAATCAGCTGCTGTAGATTCTTACCGACAGGAGCTGTATTATGCTTGCTCTACTTACCAGTGTTGCAAATGCTCCACCGTTCCAAAACTACCCACCGTCATCAGGTTTAACGTTTGAGCCGTTGGATAATAAGCTATACACCGCTCAATAGGTCAATATAGTGGCTGATTTGGACTTGGCCGTTTTAGAAGAAGAAGTAGCACTACAAAAAATTAACAATCGATGAATGGCATACGAAACAATTTTGTGAAGCTAGGGCTAAGCCGAAACGCTTCATTTACGGCACATTAAACAGGTGCTTGTTACCACAAAGGGACAACTGTGAAGCATTTCGGACGCCATACCGGTGCAACGCACCAAGCCAGATTGCTTCAACGAGGGCTGTGCTGTAATGAAAATAATATCCGGCACCTCCGAGCAAGCTGACGCTGGTCGTTGGGATAAAACTCTTCCACAAGTCTATTCTTTTACTGGCCAACACCGTGAAACCCTTGCACGCTAGCGTGTGTGGCTCGCTCACATTTAGGTCAATCTTCTGTCTACCACCGCACAAATTCATAATGTAGCTATTGAACTAATGCAACAATATGAGGAACTGAGGAATTCAGTCCAGGAGCAGTCAAACCTAGCCGCTACCCTGGAAGGAAATAAGGCACTACAAATTCTATTGTATAAATCCACGCAACCGTATTACATGCTACTAAATTGTATGCTATTATTCAGCAAGATTGACAACAAAAATCTTAACTTTGACTTATTATCTGATGAACTGTTCTCGTAAAAGCTTAGTAACAATTATTTTCACAAATATAGCAAATTATACAATTTTATTAGAAGATTTAATGAAAAAGTCCAAACGGCACCTACTAGTTTCATGCAAAGGATGTAATGACAAGGTGATTCTTCGAATTCTGTCACTCGTCACGGCAAATAGGCAGAACGCTCTCAACACTGTGGAGGAGGACAGGCAACAAAACGCACTGAAATTTGGCCTTCCACAAATTTAAGAACAGTTTTATGGCGTTAAGTGAAAAAGAAAGGAAAACAGATCAGAAAATTATATATATGACCCTCATTTTACTATCAGATTACGAAAAGTTGCATAGGTTCATATTATCATTCAGAATACCCAGACTGACGTGAGTGGTAGTCACAATGTCAAGATTTTCTTCGACATAACAACGTTTCTGATATTTCAGGAGACAATGAATTATATTTCGACGGTCACTGCAAGGACATTTGCAAACGTACAGAATTCGAGATTCTGTACCTCGATTTCGAATGGGTTGTAGTTCATTTTGTTATATAGCTAAAAGTGGGAAGAGGAAGCGTTGTACCATTGCTTCATTGTATGTTAGAAACGTCAATGTAACACCATATGCGGAAATGAACACCCATCCATAGAGTATGCGAGTGAAACTGTTGTTGAAAGACAAGAGGGTTAATTGGAAATCATGAGGGCTGACCACAATAAGGGGAAAAAGGTATGGTGATTTTCCTAAAATATCTAATGAGCTACTAGGGTGTGGTGACTGCGCGAGCCTCACCAATAGATCGTCGCACAGGCATGAACAGTGCATGAAGTAAGATCAAAGTATTTGAATGAAAATTGTACGAATTTATTTTGACCTCCTCTCTTTTAATGTATAGTAACTAACGTCAGTTTGCACAGATGTGAGCTGCTAGTGGCCAAAATACATCTTCGAATCCCAAAGGGTAATCACAGATGTTAAGCGGCGAAAGGATCAATTAGGCGTGCCGAGGGTGTTGTCTGGGCGGCGCCATAGTCCGCTCTTTCATTCCGCGTCTCACTGTACTGAAACCGGCCAACGCAAAATAGGTTCGGACACACGTCGCAGGCAGTGTTAAAAAATTAATTATAAACTCGAAAAAAATAATATGTATGTATTTAATGTTTTGTTTTAATGTTTTGCAGAGCATACTGAGGTTAACCTGCGCCCCTGGCAGAAATGTCATAATGGCGCCCCTCCTCTCTTCCTGTAAGGCTATAATTTTGTTAGAAGATTTAATAAAAATCAGACTTTACAGGAAAATATTGCAGAATGAAGTACACAACAAATAAAATATATTATTGCAGTAAATAAATTTAAAATTGTACAGATATTCTGAAAAAATTGGAAGTAAAAGTTCTATATATTATAGTTCATAGAAGCTACTATACCTTGGTAATAGTATGAAGTATGATGAAGAACAGTTTTTATTTGCTCATAAATTTTAGTAGTGTATACAGAATGTTTCACAATTCATGTCACACACTTCTAGAGGTTGAGAGGAGACTTAGTAGATCAAATTTCACATGGGAACCCATATCCGGGAACGTCATACAACGACGCCACAGAGCGCCAAAGCTGTAGGCGCCGGGGCCTGAAAGTGTGTGTTAATACAGAATGATTCCGTGATGATGTTCATGGATGATAGAGAAGAATAAATATATCAGTTTGAGGTAAGGGTCCGTGTACAGGAATCGAACGAGTCAAAAGTTACAAGCGAAAATCATTCTAATACCTCAGACAGTGGAATACATGTACCGGTACTGTTATTTCTAATGTTGTAGGATACGCAACTTCCACAGGTGATAGTATGTACCAAAACAAATAAATATCTCTAGTAAATATGGACTATAAAATGCATAGCTTAAGAGTTATGAGCACTTCTTCAATAGAGAAGACATGTTTCACACTAGCGAAGATGTACAAGTGCTCTGACTTTCTCAGCTTTGTATTTTAGGCCCATATTTATTATTTTTTTTCTTATATTGGTCTATACCACCACCTATACCACCACATATGAAAGTTGCAACAACAGTATCAGTACAACTATTCCACTATCAGAGGTATAAGAACGGTTTTTGCTTGTAACTTCCGATGGTTCTTTTCCGGCACAGGCACCCTTGTCTCAATTGATATATTTCCCCTTCTTCATCATCTTTCATAGTATATAACACCATCACGGAATCACCCTGTATATACATACATCTACAGGCGCCCGCGCTTGTAAAATTGTTGCTCTGTAGCGTCGTTGGCTGACGTTTCTCGATATGAGTTCCTATGTAAAACTTAATCTAAGTCCCCTCTACAACATCTAGAAGAGTGTAACATGAATTGTGGCAGCGCGTAATGGCCGCGTAGTTTGAGGCGCCATGTAGCAGATTGCGCTGCCCCTCCCGCCGAGGTTCGAGTCCTCACTCGGGCGTGGGTGTGTGTGTTGTTCTTAGTATAAGTTAGTTTTAGTAGTGTGTAAGTCTAGGGACCGTTGACCTCAGCAGTTTGGTCCCTTAGGAATTCACACACATTTGAACATTTTTTGATCATGAATTGCGAAACACCCTGTACATTAGTAATTAGGAAATAAGAATGTATCACTTTCCTGAAAGTGTGTTTTTATTATGATTTTGCTTTGCATTTCCTTGCTTTGAGCGGAAACTGGAAATTTGTGGTAAGTTACTGTGGGATTAAACTGCTGAGGTCATCGGACCCTGGGCTTACACACTACTAAATCTAACTTAAACTAACTTACACTAAAGACAAGACATATATCCGTGCCTGAGGGAGGACTCGAACCTTCGCTTCGATTGGGGAGGGGGAGGGGAGGGGGCGGGGGGGAGCCGCGTGAACCGTGGTAAGGCGCTTCAGATCGCACGGCTGCTTTGAGCGAAGCCTACTCATTGACTACGTCATTTACGTCCAGCTACTCTGTCCTTAAGAAATCTAAATTGACTCTCTGATTTCGCTCACACTCGACCTTAACCAGTATTTTATGTTCTTCAATTTGCCGAAATTGTGTTCACAATAGGTTCTGCAATCACTGGCATTATCGTAAATAATCTCATAGCTGTATCAATGATCGTAAAAGCTTTTCCTGACCCATAGTCTGAAAAAACCCTCGTAATGGGAAGCCGTCTCAACGGAACTTGATTGAAGCTGTTTCATTAAATAGCTCCACTTTATCAATATGTCTGCTACATGTGGCACCAATATCAACTGCTCATTTTTCCGTATGAACTACGTTCAGCTATAAAAGTTAGCATTCAACCGTTTTTAGTCCTTCACACGACTCAATAACGCCTTTGGAGAGACAATGCTACCTCCATATTTTCAAACTTAGCTCACGAAGTTAACCGCAGAAAAGCTTATCAACACATGTGCGGCTTTCATAAATTAAAATAGAAAATAGCACATCGGAACGTGAGCCCTCGTCTTTCATTAAAATTGTCGACTGCTGCCAATAGTCGTCTCATTTGACACCGCACATCACATGAGGCCCGGTTCTCCTGTGTCGCTATGGTCTCCAGGTGTGTCAAGTTGACCAAGGTTCCGAGGAAGATATAGGAGAAATAATAAATGTGGTTGGCGAGTGCCACAGAAAACCTGAGTTTTCCACGGAGTGCGAAATGCATAACAGATTACGTTTGCTTGAGTTGAACATTAACAGGCAGTGCAGTATAAGTATGCTTCTACCGTCTAAAGGAAACTGGTAATAACGAATACTCTACGAATACTCTAATTCCCGATACACTAATGCCATCTACAGGCTTTAAGGAGGTTACTTTTCTTACCTCAGTACACAGGCCAGTCAGTGGACCAATGAGCCAGAAGAATAAAGAAAAGGAAGTTAAGAAACAGTAACCTTAATGAGGAAAAATTGTATTATATCACTACAACGCAATACGAAACATTCTCGAGAAAGGTCGCAATAACTTTTGAATTTCACCGTGTCAAAATATTATTCTAGACAAATAATGTTCTATGAGTAGTAAGATCAAGCGAGAATCATGTCAACAAAAACATATAAAAAGAGAAAGGTCGGCAATTTATAAAGTATGCTGCCCATCCGGCAATTCTAAGTGTATTGGACACGCGGGAAGAGTATTTTTGTTCAGATGGAATGAACATAAAGATGCATTCAGTTAAAGTAACTGAGACAGATCAGCTGTTGTGATCGATGAGTACGAAACAGACCATCCCATTAAAGGCGGCCGGAGTGGCCGAGAGGTTCTGGACACTATAGTTTGGAACCGCACGACCCCTACGGTCGCAGGTTCGAATCCTGCCTCGGGCATGGATGTGTATGATGTCCTTAGGATAGTTAGGTTTAAGTAGTTCTAAGTTCTAGGGGACTGATGTCCTCAGAAGTTATGTCCCATAGTGCTCAGAGCCATTTGAACCATCCCATTAAGAAGACGACAAATAAATTCTGCACATGGGACAAAATGCACGAAAACTTGACTTTGTGGAAGATTTTAGATGAAAATAAACACAAAATAATCAAATGGTTCTAATGGATGTGAGCACTATGGGACTTAACTACAGTGGTCATCAGTCCCCTAGAACTCAGAATTACTTAAACCTAACTAACCTAAGGACATCATACACATCCATGCCGAGGCAGGATTCAAACCTGCGACCGTAGCGGTCGCACGGTTCCAGACTGTAGCCCCACTCCGGCCGGCACAAAATAATCTTAATGTAAAAAAGAAAGACAACGGAACGAGGTTTCGTAATATCTTTTTAGAATTATTTTAAAGCAGATGCATAATTATTGACTTGTAACACTTCTTTGACAAAACACCTAAAAGATAACGATCATACCTAACACGTAAGCAGCATATTTGAAAATAAGGAAAGGTAGCATTCTGTAGCGTGGCCGTTTTGTCTCACACTAACATATTTCAGAGGGTGAAATGCTAATTCTCTTGATCAAGTAATCGTTCATTAGACCGCTCCGCAATTGCATATCTGGATTAGCATTATCATAGGCTGTTTTTTTTCACTGCGTGTTTTTCTGCGTTTCTGATGTTGTTGGAGGACGTTTCGTAGGCCCGAAAGCTCACAAAATGGATGGGCGGTATGAGCGTCCGTCTTAAAAGGAATCTGCCGCTCAAAATCCGCTGTACTCTGGACAATCGCCCGACCGCAGGCAGCAAGCCTGGCGTTCTCGTTCCCACGGACTCCGCTCTAGAAGAGATGGCTCACACACATTCCTCTGTCGAAGGAAACACTGAATTCCTCGCAAAGCTCTTTTATGCAGGTGTAGTTTCTCTTGAGACAGCTGAATGTCCATTACGATGCCTCGGAGGAACGTCCAGTTTAAACTTCAGAGTACAACCTCCACTGTCATTTTCAACAGAACCCGCACTTTTGCGCTGTGTTTCCATGCAGAGACTTTCATTCTTCATTTTCAGAATCATGTCTTAGAATGGGAGTAGATTTAAGGATCTAACCACCTATGAGCGGTTGGCTCAAACAAAATGAAATGGAAAAGGGTAGCAGATTGTTTAACACTATTTCATTCCTCGGAACTCGGAATCTTCGTACTGATTGGCGGAGATTCCAAGTCCTAATGGCAAGGTAGTTGAGTTTCAGAGAGTTATTAGAGAACTCACTTTGATTTAGGATTCTATAAAATACTTCATTTCAAGCTCTTGTAGAGTACAAACACCTCTCAGGATCTTGTAGAGCATAAACACTTCAGGTTAGGACTGGTGAGATGATGAACGAAACGAACCGCTCTACCGCAGAAAAGATGTCTATGCTTAAGCACTAAGTACAAAAGGGGAGCCGACATAACATCTTCCAGCTGCTGCTGCAGCCAGGACGTTTATTTGCGTCTTGCCCGATTAGTAAGCTGTCACACCGTTACGGCTGTCGAAGCAGCTTAGAAACAAATCTAACCAGCCCACTTCAGGAGCCGAGTATGCAATCTTAAAATCAGACATCCAGCTTGTTGATTTCAGTGCACATTTTTTGGAATCTAATGGTGTTTGCTCCTACCTTGCAGTGTACTTTCTGCATCTAATTAATAGCTTACGTAGTCATTGGTCATGTCTGTTAAGTTCTAACTTGACTTTGTTTTATCGTCCCTAGCCACATGTCCCAAGGATATACTTAGAGTTGTATTCCCTTGTCCAATTATTAATGATTCATTCATTAATTCAAGAGTCAAAACTTCCAAAACGGAACGCAACTGTTAACATGTGGTACTTGTGTTGAACAAATTGGAGATCCAATTTGGTCCCTTGTGGACCTCCGTCTGGAGGTCCCTCCGGCACACCTCGGTGTTCCAAACGTATGCTACACCAGGATATCAACACAATTTGAATACGGCGAATAGATAAGTCAATGACCGGACGGGCAGTTCATAATTTTGTGAAAAAGGGGGTACGACGCTGCTGCCATCCCAATACGCTCGACATTACAGATCTTGAGATTGGACCGTTCACTGTTTCTATTTTTCTTCTTTTTTCACAGTTCAGTACACCTTCTTCCCATTGTCATGCATCAGTGTCCAGTCTTTGACGGGCTATCCACTGAGCCATCTTATCACTAAATCTGACGGGAGCTTGATAGCGAGTTTCCCTTGTCAGCCCCTCAAATCGGCTCAGCCCACGGGCTTACACCGCACTGGGCAAAGACTGTCGGACGATACGAGGCAGTGACGTTACCGCGTGGATCAGCTGCTCCGGCGTTGCCACTACACACGCTGGGAGATGGCGTTCACGTGGCATTCGCCATACCCACACCCTGCCATCGGATCGCCACATTGTGTACCGTGATTCGTCACTCCACACAACGTTTTTGCCCTGTTCAATCGTCCGATGTTTTCACTCCTCACACCAAGTGAGGTATCGTTTGGAATTAACAGGCGTTATGTGTGCCTTGTGAGTAGCCACTCGACCATGAAATCTAAGTTTTCTGACCTCCCGCCTGACTGTCATAGTACTTGCAATGGATCCTGATGCAGTTTAGAGTTCCTGTGTGATGGTCTGGATAGACGTCTGCCTTCTACACATTACGACCCTCTGCAACTGTCAACGGTCTGTGTCAGTCAACAGTCGAGGTCGGCCTGAACGCTTTTGTGCAGAACGTGTCCCTTCACGTTTCCACTTCACTATCACATCGTAGCAGTGGGCCTAGGAATCTTTAGGAGAGTGTAAATCTCGCGCACAGACGTATGACACAGGTGACACACAGTCACCTGACCACGTTTGAAGTCCGTGAGTTCCGCGGAGCGCCCCATTCTGTTCTCTCACGATGTCTAATGACTACTGAGGTCGTTGATAAGGAGTACATGGCAGTAGGTGGCACCACAATGCATCTAATATGAAAAACGTATGTTTTCGGGGGTTTCCGGATACTTTTGATCACATACTGTATATTTGGCTCTCTGTCTCCAGTAGTAAATTCGTCGACGTAGGTCCATGACCTAACGTTTTTGCCGCTGTGTACTTTTTATAAACAATAATTTTTGAAAGTATATCGGCTAGATTTCTTTTAAAAATAACATTGGGCAGCTTTTACTATCGATTTGTGTCCAGATTTTCTTCGTTTCAGATTCCTTGCGATACTTAATATGTTACATACCTTATTATGTACTAGCAATTCTTATGTAACGATTTCGTCGATTTTTTTATTTTGACATAATGCACACAACATTTAAGATTGACCGTTATGTAAAGTGTTTTGTACACATGGAGCCAAACCTCCTACTTTCGTGAACAGATACAAATATTTGGGAGTGCACAACGAAACAACCCAGCAATGGAATGGGAAAGTAACATATTGCATTTTTTCAATCCAGATACACTTAATGCAGAATATTAGGATTTCTTACAATCGACTTCGTCATATTCGAGATTCAGACACTACGAAAGCCATACATTAGTACAAGAACCTTGGTCAGCTGAAATTAATAATGAATGTAGTAGATAACTATAATAAAAATTAAACTGAGTCTCACGACGTGGCGGCGGCGTGTGGAAGTTGTAGTCACAACCCTGAGGTGCATATGTTGACTGAAACTTGTTTTCCAATATAGCTGTAAGTACACTACGAGAGGCCACGGCCACAGCCTGTAGTTTTGATTAACTTGTAAAAGTTAAACTTCATGTACGAAATAGAAGTACATAAATTAGCCGGAAAATAAAGTGTGTGTATGCAATTGTGGGCATAAAGAGTAGCATTATTGCAAACAACTCTAATATGACAGTAGAGGTGTGAACTGCACGCCCTCTACTGTTGGACAAAGTCTGGATCAGTCCCCCTCGACACAAGGGCGTTACTGTTTCTGGTGCAGACCTACTTGCTTGCTTTCTACAACCATCTCCATACTGTGGGATTACAAGAACATATGTAAATTCAGTTGGTTTGTCAAAATATTATACCATTTTCGTGATACTTATCGATATCAAGCACATATCAATATTGCTTCCTTAGTAGTATCACTTGCGCATTATAAACAGTCCTCACCCTGGTGAACGCAACTTCGAACACAGAACACGTCTTCGGATGTAACATGTGGTTGGTCCACCTGCAAGCCCTATACGAGATGTGACGTGTGGTGGAACTGCCTCTGAACATCGCTCTGGATATATAGTGAGCGGCAGTTCCGCACTAGAACGCTAATTTAGGTCTACTGTGGGTCCTGGGAGCCATCCGCGACATGTGCAAATACACAGGCAAACAGAAAACGGAGCAAACGCACTGAGAATGTGGTATATGTGGGGTGGAGGCGACTGGTCGCAATCGAGTACAGTGTTATACTATGCCTCCCGACCAGTGCATTTGCGCTAGTTATTTACTGATAAACACAACCTATGATAATAGGTACAGAGGATGTACAAAATATTAACTAACACAACAGGTACATGCAAAAGTAATTTATCACATTGCTATTTATACGTAGCAGTCATCACAGCATCTAACATGGTAGGCTACACAATCTGCCAGATCCTTTATCTTATGTAATGGGATAAACACAAAAAAAGTATTGAAAGCAACTCAAATTAAATGGTATTACACAATTGCAAAGTGCATTTAGTATCTAACTGTGCCATAGTGACATAAAAACAATCATATCGTAAATATAAAAGGTAAGCAACTTAAATATTTTTTATATTAGCCCAGTAACAAGGTGTACATATACTGACCCACAACTATGTAATGTTAAGGATATAAGAAGTTGTAAACCAACCACTGTTTAATTCAGATTGTTTGTCCTCTTCAATTTACCCTAAATGAAGGACATTTGACTAACCATTTCCAGAGTTATAGCAAATTAGTGGTTTGTACATATTGCTATAGAACTTCATCAAAAAAGGTTGAAAAACTCATAAATTTGATATCAACCTGTTGAGCCTCATTGCTGTAATTCTTTGTCGTGGATCCTTTGTGGCAGACTCCTCCTCCCTACCATTCAATAAATTGTGTCCACATCTAGGTTTGATTCAAGGAAGGCAGAAAGCTGAAAACTGAGTCATCTGCTGCGCTACTGAAAGGATGTACTGGTTTTAGACGAAGAAAAGTTGGTGAAGTGCTGAAGTAGATGTCTGGAAAACGTTTCACCTATAACGTTAAAAATAAAACATCACATTTTTGGATTTGCTTTTTTTTATATGCAACTCTTCTGAAAAGATTGAGGGAAAACTACTGGTTAAAAAGATTTGTTTATATCAAATTGTAAGTCTCGCATAACAGCCTGATGATGTTGAGGTCTTCTTTTCGTGATTGGTCACTTTTATTACGATACATCAAAATTAGGTTATTAACTGTCTATTTGGAGAATGTTCAGTGAATTAACAGTGAGAATTGCGATTGCTAACTGAAGGAAGCAGAAACTAGCAGTATGAAATTATCTTCATCTTTCGCAATGCGTATCTCCACACTACTGAGAGATCAGTGTTGCGTTTAACAGGCAGACTGAAAAAAAGTGAATCGGCCGGGAACCCATCCCACAGCTTTCCTGTTTCAATCCACACGCACTACAGCTGGACGAACACACGAAATTTAATCCCACTCACTGCGTTCTTGGGGCACTGCTGCTCTCTCGACATACGGCAGCTGATCGCTAGGTGGGAATGACATCATTTTCACATCTTAGCTTTAACTCACCAGATTTCAGCTGATTTGTACGAAATATTTATAAACATTGCACAAGAACCTATCTTGCAAATCAGTGTATCAACTAGTTAAAACTGAATCACAATCTCCACAGCATTTCCTGAGATTAGCCTGCATATACATAGTTTGTACATACAGAGATTGTAACGTAATTATCTTTCCATGGCGATTCCAAAAGCCAGTTTTGTTTCGTAACTCTCTCTGGAAAGTTTAAATTAATAATGTTAGCGGAATAGCCGACGAAGCCGATTGTGTAACTGAGCGACACAAAACTTTCTTGTGTGGCATGCATGTACTGTTGATCAGACAGCATTTGTAGGCCCTTTTGAAGTAATTTCAGGCCTTCATAGAACACAAGCGCTGAGACCTGTATCAAACTGTTCGTCTGGACTTAACCTTCTAACAGACAAACGACGACGTTTTAGTAGCATCTCCATCATCTCTTAACACTATTTTAGAACTTAGCTTTCCTTTCGCAGCCTTCTGTTGCTTCATCAGACACGTCAACAAATGACAGCGCAGAGACCTTCGACCCGCTTAGCGATTCTACGTAGTAACAGAATTTTCCCGTTTGCTCGGCTACAACTTTGGCTACTGTATGTAGTTGTATGCTTGGCCCATCATTCATCTTACAGACGCACTAAGTTTGCTAACTTTTACCTATTGCCGTTTGCGCTTCCTTTTTTGGACCGTGAGTGCAACATTATTTAAGAGGAACCCTGTTAACTGTTTATTTGCTCTTCTAGCAAAAAGATTATTAACTTTAGTAACCATTGTCGCTATGGTAATATCGTAATCACACCAGCGATAAGGTCAGACGTGCTTGTGGCTACAAGGTCTAAAATATTTCTGGGCTGTCGAAGTAGTTGCTCCAGACAGTTTTTGGAAATCGTGTTCAAAAGTAATACACAAGGCTACCTGTTCCTACTACCTGCGGTGAATCCAATAGCCCTTTCAATTTGTCCTTGTTAGGTTACAGTAGCCTCCAATCTGTACTAAGTGCTCTGGGTATCTGTGCACTACTGAGCGTAGAATTTATTTGAATGATTCTATAACTGTCGCCGTGGAAAAGTGTGGTCGGCAACAACAACCGGTAATGAACTTGTTTTCACCTGGACGTTTTACACACGTCCAGATAACTTCACCGACTCAAGTTCTGCCTCGACAGACACAACATTTTTTTCGACTATAAGGAAGACTCCGCCACCTATGGCCTCAAAGTGTAGACTGTTAACGGTATACGTTCCATGAGTCACTAAATACATTCCTGGAAATTGAAATAAGAACACCGTGAATTCATTGTCCCAGGAAGGGGAAACTTTATTAACACATTCCTGGGGTCAGATACATCACATGATCACACTGACAGAACCACAGGCACATAGACACAGGAAACAGAGCATGCACAATGTCGGCACTAGTAAAGTGTATATCCACCTTTCGCAGCAATGCAGGCTGCTATTCCCCCATGGAGACGATCGTAGAGATGCTGGATGTAGTCCTGTGGAACGGCTTGCCATGCCATTTCCACCTGGCGCCTCAGTTGCACCAGGTTTCGTGCTGGACGTGCAGACCGCGTGAGACGACGCTTCATTCAGTCCCAAACATGCTCAATGGGGGACAGAAACGGAGATCTTGCTGGCCACGGTAGTTGACTTACACCTTCTAGAGCACGTTGGGTGGCACGGGATACATGCGGACGTGCATTGTCCTGTTGGAACAGCAAGTTCCCTTGCCGGTCTAGGAATGGTAGAACGATGGGTTCGATGACGGTTTGGATGTACCGTGCACTATTCAGTGTCCCCTCGACGATCACCAGAGGTCTACGGCCAGTGTAGGAGATCGCTCCCCACACCATGGTGCCGGGTGTTGGCCCTGTGTGCCTCGGTCGTATGCAGTCCTGATTGTGGCGCTCACCTGCACGGCGCCAAACACGCATACGACCATCATTGGCACCAAGGCAGAAGCGACTCTCATCGCTGAAGACGACACGTCTCCATTCGTCCCTCCATTCATGCCTGTCGTGGCACCACTGGAGGCGGCGGTTTGCACGATGTTGGGGCGTGAGCGGAAAACGGCCTAACGGTGTGCGGGACCGTAGCCCAGCTTCATGGAGACAGTTGCGAATGGTCCTCGCCGATACCCCAGGAGCAAGAGTGTCCCTAATTTGCTGGGAAGTGGCGGTGCGGTCCCCTACGGCACTGCGTAGGATCCTACGGTCTTGGCGTGCATCCGTGTGTCGCTGCGGTCCGGTCCCAGGTCGACGGGCACGTGCACCTTCCGCCGACCACTGGCGACAACATAGATGTACTGTGGAGACCTCACGCCCCACGTGTTGGAGCAATTCGGCGGTACGTCCACCCGGCCTCCCGCATGCCCCCTAAACGCCCTCGCTCAAAGTCCGTCAACTGAGTGTATTTTAGTTATGTCTACCTCGGGTTTCATCCAGCTCTCGGGTCTGGGAGTAATTTGATGTAAATTCAGGAGCTTCGTTACAAATGCAAAGACAATTTAGTGTATAATTTTGACAGTCAAATTGTGTTTACTTTGTACGCGGTCTGATTTCGCTCTCTACGTATTTGCTGGCCAGCGTTGATCAGAGAACCGCAAAGTACCGCCTAGCGCAAAAAAAAAAGAATATAAATCGCGTGTGGACTCCACAAATACTCTTCTACCGGAGTAGCTCCTTCTTTTGTGTAATTCACCACTGTCCTGTCAAGGAGAGACCTACAGTTCTCCTCCCCACACCCGCAGGTCCAGATATCTGATTCCTTCTCGTTGTTACTGATACGAAAACTTTGGTTTTGTTAGTTTCTAGAAGGTCTAAGATATTGTCCTCCTGCGTTCCTTCTTCAACTACCTGCTGGAGAAGACATTGAAATCAAACCCACATGAATCCGTTTCTGGCACCTGTCTGAAATACGTCAGTCTCCCTTTCTGTATGTAAAAAGTGGCGGTGTCCCATTATTACAACTGTAGGATTAGAAAACTTACTCGTGATGTGTCTCTGAAGCTCTCTGCTGCCACTGTTTCTGAGGCAGGTGGTCTATAATAGCTTCCGGTTACCCTGTTTTATCAACTTTTGATCCTTACGTTTATCCAGACAAATTCACATTGTGTGTCTGTAATGACATCACTAGATGCTATCAAATTCTTTACTGCAGTAAATATGGCCCCACCGTCGGCATCTAACCTAACCTTGAGATATATATCCCATTCTCAATTCAGAATTTAGGTACTGTTCCCTACTGGTTTCATCAGACTTTCGATTCTTAATGCCATCTGGGCGTCATTACATTTAATAAATGATACTAATTCTGGGACCTTACCGTGGATGTTCCTGGAGTTTATTAATATCGTATTGATATTGTCCATTTCTGATCTGAGAGTACAAACTTACTATGAGATAGATGTGGTTGACCTATCTTCGAAATCGTAAGGCAATTCATTACTGAGTCGAACTGAACAGTGTCTGTACAATTGTTTTTGGTAGTGTTTTTCGATCGTCTGTATACTGTGTGTTAATTTTGCGATGTAGTTTTCCGCCGCTATAATGGGTACAGTTATGAATATTACTCCTGCTATTAATACAGATTACTGAGAAGTGTAATTCGGGCACGGTCATCTTAGAACTGTCATGTATCAGTGATATTTTTAAAATAATTCATTCCACAAGTTAACAGTTATATTAATCAAAATATCTACTGGTGTACTGCCGGTCTTTAGTGTCCAACGGGCACAATATTTCGGCGATCAAACATGTCGCCATCATCAGGTGAACTGACGGACTGAGCTCCTGTGAACGTGCCGGTACCGAGATCCGTACGCTATGGCTGCTCAGGGGGAACTGTGTTCGGTCGCGGCGGCGGCCGATTTAAATACCCTCCGCCCGCGGCGCGCTCCCTCTGCCGTCCGCGCCCCGCGCCACTGTCGCGCGGTGGAACAGATTGCGACGGCGTCTGAGATGACGTCGGTGTGATGGCTCTGTCCGCCGTGGTCGTCACAACTATACGTTTGCTCGATTTACTCTTGATTAACCCAATCGCTGGTCCCCAAGCCTTACTAAGATTATAGCCACAGTCACGGTTTATGAGGTCGTCATTGGTGCGAATTTCGATGGCCTCTCTAACAACGCTGTCCCAGTATCTCGACGTCTGTACCAGAATCCTCGTGCGGTCATACTCCATAGCGTGATTTTCCGACAAACAATGTTCAGCGACCGCCGACTTGCTCGGATACATCAGTCGAGTGTGCCTCTGGTGTTCACGGCATCGATCCTCGACGGTACGCATCGTCTGACCAATATACGACTTGCCACATTGACACGGAATCTGTTACACGCCGGCATTCCTCAAACTGAGGTCATCTTTGGCACTCCCCACCAGTGCACGAGTTTTATTCGGAGGACAAAACACAGTTCCGACTCAGTGTTTCTTCAGAATGCGGGCGATTTTCCCCGAGAGTGCGCCTGTGTATGGAATAAATGCAGTGCCTACATCCTCCCTCGTGACTTCATCCATCTCAACAGGTTGTGCTGCAGTGGTTGGGCGGAGAGCACGTTGAATCTGCCACTCTGAGTACGATTTTTTTCGAAATACAGTTCTCAGATATTCCAATTCCTGGGGTAGACTCTCTGCGTCAGAGATAGTGCGCGCCCTATGTACTAGAGTTTTAAGTACCCCATTCCTCTGTGAAGGGTGGTGGCAGCTGTCTGCGTGCAAATACAGATCAGTGTGCGTTTCCTTCCGATACACCTCATGACCTAGCGTGCCGTCAGCCCTTCTCTTGACCAAGACGTCAAGGAAAGGTAATTTACCCTCCGTTTCAATCTCCATAGTGAATTTGATATTGGGGTGTATGGAGTTTAGATGTGTAAGGAAGTCAAGGAGTTTATCAATACCATGTGGCCAGATGACGAACGTGTCGTTCACGTAACAGAAACACGTAACAGAAAAAGCAGGTAGGTTTCCATTCGGATGACGACAGGGCTTCCTCCTCGAAGTTCTCCATGCACAAATTCGCTACCACCGGTGAGTGGGTAGCCGACTGAGCCCTCGATAGTCCCTCCCACACCGTTCGTGGGAAATCTGTTTACGCTCTTGTACTTTTAATGATACAGTAACTGGAATACTTTATCACTTAAGGAAACTGAAGAACTTTATTGAAATGAAAGACACTTTCAACATAGTTTGAGATTCAGTCGAGGAGTTGGGAACGTTTTGATGTGATGAAGGAACTCTGACCTGGTTTCAGACAAGCCATAAACTTAAATAGAAGATTGTAGTAGGAGAAAGATAGTTGTTGCCAAAAGAGATTTGAATCTGTTTATCTTTATAAGTGAATTACTTGTTAAATTTAAAATTTTTCTGCGTTAAGAAAGTGATCGTTATATAAGCAGATTGAGATGTGTTGTGTTAGCAAACTGGCAATGAATTATAGGGGAATTTTAAATTTGTTTGGCAGTAGGCTGAAGTCATCATATGTATATATGTATGTATATATGTATATGTTTGATTTGCGGTTTGCTTTTTCTTTGTATATGAAACCAAACTGCAATATAGAAATAAATAATTGTTTTTCCAGAATAAATGAAATACATGAGCCTTTTAAAAGTTCTCTTTAACAGATTGGACCTCCCCTTCTGCAAAATCCTGGCCAAGTCCTTGAACGAACTCGTTAAGTATAGAGGGGAACTGACGATCGTTACCTAACCCTTTGTCCATTTCGTCATATGAGCAGACGCCGTTGGCATTTGTGTGTCGTCAGTATTTCAGGCGACGTCATAAAAAAAAAAGAAATCTGTCAGACACGCGCACGGTTTTCGTTGATGGTTATTAATGTGTTTTGAATCGTGCTCCGACTAGCACAATAATGAATCGAATGGATCGCCCGACTAGGCAAACGTGGACCTGAACAGAATGGGAAACATCGTCGTCTGTAAGTTCAAGAAAGAATGAAAGGAGGTATCAATCAACTGTGTTCAACTATTGATATGCGTAGAGCTCTGTTACACGCTACTCGAATAAACAGTCTTTCAAATGACTATCAACCTAGTCCAAGGCAGAGACTTAATGTAATTCGTTTCTTAGTCTGTGGTGGCTGTAAATTCGAAAGGTAACAGCAGTAACAGTTTTATTTACATGTGTCTCTCATTTGCAGGGGTAGTCGACGTTTCATAATATTATTGTATAAGAACCAAAATAACATAATTCGCTTGCATAAATGCTTACACTACTGAAAAATTATTTTTCAAGAACAGAATCCCAGTCTGTTTAAAACAGCACAACCTCGTTAGATTGATGTTCCCAGTTTGTGAATGTGCCTAATGATACTACCGGATTTTAGTTAGTGCGTCCATCAGAACACATGTGGTCCTGTTACTTATATCACAGTTTTCTAACATTATGTACCACATATTCCCAGAATTACATTTTATGCCTTCCATAAACTTGTAGGACTTTAGACTAGTAGCATGAGGCAATTTTTATCTTTAATAACGAACACAGGAGTATGTAAATTATTGAAATACTGAATGATGATAAAATGTATCAATGCATAATCGAAATATGGATAAGAAGAGCTCATTTGCAACATATAAAGAATGAATTACTATTGGCTAGGATAAGATGAAGTGTTTGGCCATATGATGTGGCTGGGGTGTGGTCTGGGCGGCGCCAACGTCACTTCCTCTTTCCTTGTTCTGTTCTCCTAGTACAGAACGGAAACCTTTCGGGTGCACATAGGGCTGAGCATCAAGTTCAATTGTCAACTGGAAAAAAGTTGTGTAGTTAATATTTTGTTCGTTTTTCTGCATTCTACCGCTATTGGCTAAAATAACGAGTGGTTATCCACACGGCGTGGCCAGCACGTAGTCTGGTCGGCGCCAACGTCCGCTACCTCCTTTCGCATTCTGTTCTCCTAATACAGAGTGGAATCGTTTCGAGTACACGTCACTGTGAAATGAAAAAAAAACCTACGTAACTTTTTCTTCGTTTTTCTGCGACCTATAGCTATTGGCTAAGACAACGAGGGGTTGTACACAGGGCGTGGCCAGGGCGTGATCTGGGCGGGGCAAACGTCCGATTCCTCCTTCCGCATTCTGTTATCCTAATACAGAGAGGAATCGTTTCGGGTACACGTCGCTGTGTGCATCAAGTTTAACTGTCAATTGGAAAAAATTAAAGTTCCATTGTTAATTTTTGGTTCATTTTTTTGCATTCCATAACTAGTGGTTGCCTCAGGCATGGATGTGTGTGATGTCTTCAGGTTAGTTAGGTTTAAGTAGTTCTAAGTTATAGGGGACTGATGAGCTCAGATGTTCAGTCTCACAGTGCTCATCGCTATTTGAACCATTTTTTATTGACAAAGCATGGCGAGACCATAGTCTTACTCCTACTTGGTATCTCGTAGTACAGAGTGGAATCGTCCGGGATGCACATCGAGAGCACAACTTAGTCATGAAAGAAGGTTGTATACGTGGAAGAACCCTGGAGATACTAAAAGGTATCAGATAGATTATATAATGGTAAGACAGAGATTTAGGAACCAGGTTTTAAGTTGTAAGACATTTCCAGGGGCAGATGTGGACTCTGACCACAATCTATTGGTTATGACCTGTAGGTTAAAACTGAAGAAACTGCAAAAATGTGGGAAATTAAGGAGATGGGACCTGGATAAACTGAAAGAACCAGAGGTTGTACAGAGTTTCAGGGAGAGCATAAGGGAACAATTGACAGGAATAGGGGAAAGAAATACAGTAGAAGAAGAATGGGTAGCTCTGAGGGATGAAGTAGTGAAGGCAGCAGAGGATAAAGTAGGTAAAAAGACGAGGGCTGCTAGAAATCCTTGGGTAACAGAAGAAATATTGAAGTTAATTGATGAAAGGAGAAAATATAAAAATGCAGTAAATGAAGCAGGCAAAAAGGAATACAAACGTCTCAAAAATGAGATCGACAGGAAGTGCAAAATGGCTAAACAGGGATGGCTAGAGGACAAATGTAAGGATGTAGAAGCTTATCTAACTAGGGGTAAGATAGATACTGCATACAGGAAAATTAAAGAGACCTTTGGAGAGAAGAGAACCACGTGTATGAATATCAAGAGCTCAGATGGCAACCCAGTTCTAAGCAAAGAAGGGAAGGCAGAAAGGTGGAAGGAGTATATAGAAGGTTTATACAAGGGTGATGTACTTGAGGACAATATTATGGAAATGGAAGAGGATGTAGATGAAGACGAAATGGGTGATACGATACTGCGTGAAGAGTTTGACAGAGCACTGAAAGACCTGAGTCGAAACAAGGCCCCCGGAGTAGACAACATTCCATTAGAACTACTGACGGCCTTTGGAGAGCCAGTCATGACAAAACTCTACCAGCTGGTGAGCAAGATGTATGAGACAGGCGAAATACCCTCAGACTTCAAGAAGAATATAATAATTCCAATCCCAAAGAAAGCAGGTGCTGACAGATGTGAAAATTACCGAACTATCAGTTTAATAAGTCACAGCTGCAAAATACTAACGCGAATTCTTTACAGACGAATGGAAAAACTGGTAGATGCGGACCTCGGGGAGGATCAGTTTGGATTCCGTCGAAATGTTGGAACACGTGAGGCAATACTGACCTTACGACTTATCTTAGAAGAAAGATTAAGAAAAGGGAAACCTACATTTCTAGCATTTGTAGACTTAGAGAAAGCTTTTGACAATGTTGACTGGAATACCCTTTTTCAAATTCTAAAGGTGGCAGGGGTAAAATACAGGGAGCGAAAGGCTATTTACAATTTGTACAGAAACCAGATGGCAGTCATAAGAGTCGAGGGGCATGAAAGGGAAGCAGTGGTTGGTAAAGGAGTGAGACAGGGTTGTAGCCTCTCCCCGATGTTATTCAATCTGTATATTGAGCAAGCAGTAAAGGAAACAAAAGAAAAATTTGGAGTAGGTATTAAAATTCATGGAGACGAAGTAAAATCTTTGAGGTTCGCCGATGACATTGTAATTCTGTCAGAGACGGCAAAGGACTTGGAAGAGCAGTTGAACGGAATGGACAGCGTCTTGAAAGCAGGATATAAGATGAACATCAACAAAAGCAAAACGTGGATAATGGAATGTAGTCCAATTAAATCAGGTGATGCTGAGGGAATTAGATTAGGAAATGAGACACTTAAAGTAGTAAAGGAGTTTTGCTATTTAGGAAGTAAAATAACTGATGATGGTCGAAGTAGAGAGGATATAAAATGTAGACTGGCAATGGCAAGAAAAGCGTTTCTGAAGAAGAGAAATTTGTTAACATCGAATATAGATTTAAGTGTCAGGAAGTCATTTCTGAAAATATTTGTTTGGAGTGTAGCCTTGTATGGAAGTGAAACATGGACGATAACTAGTTTGGACAAGAAGAGAATAGAAGCTTTCGAAATGTGGTGCTACAGAAGAATACTGATGATAAGGTGGATAGATCACGTAACTAATGAGGAGGTATTGAATAGGATTGGGGAGAAGAGAAGTTTGTGGCACAACTTGACTAGAAGAAGGGATCGGTTGGTAGGACATGTTTTGAGGCATCAAGGGATCACAAATTTAGCATTGGAGGGCAGTGTGGAGGGTAAAAATCGTAGAGGGAGACCGAGAGATGAGTACACTAAGCAGATTCAGAAGGATGTAGGTTGCAGTAGGTACTGGGAGATGAAGAAGCTTGCACAGGATAGAGTAGCATGGAGAGCTGCATCAAACCAGTCTCAGGACTGAAGACCACAACAACAACAACATGTCCAAAACACCTGAATTGTGTTTCATCTGATTTGCACGAAGCCTACATGACGTAGCTGTACTCCAGAACTGGGCGGACAAGCGCGGTGTAAGCTGTCTCTTTAGTAGATCTGTTGCACCTTCTAATTCTTCTGTCAATGAATCGCAGTCTTTGGTTTGCTCTATCCACAATATTATTTAAGTGATAGTTGCAATGTATGTTATTCGTAATTGTAATCCCTAAGTATTTAATTGAATTTACAGCCTTCAGATTTGTGTGACTTATCGCGTAATCGTAATTTAGCAGATTTCTTTTAGTACTCATGTGAATAACTTCACACTTTTCTTTATTCAGGGTCAGGTGCCAATTTTCGCACCAGACAGATATCTTATCTAAATAATTTTGCAATTTGTTTTGGTCATCTGATGACTTTACAAGACGTCAAATGATAGCATCATCTGCAAATAATCTAAGAGCGCTACTCAGATTGACTCCTATGTCATTAGATAGATCAGGAACAAAAGAGTGCCTGTAACACTTCCTTGGGGAACACCGGATATTACTTCTGTTTTACTAGCTGACTTTCCGTCTATTACAGGAAATCACGAAACCAGTCGCACAACTGAGGCTATATTCCATAGGCAGGCAGTTTAGTCAGAAAACGCTTGCGAGGAATGGTGTCGAAAGCCTTCTAGAAATCTAGAAATATTGAATCAGTTTGACATCCCCTGTCAATAGCACTCGTTATTTCACGAGTATAGAGAGCTAGTTGTGTTTCACAAGAAGAATCCGTGCTGACTATGTGTCAATAAATCGTTTTCTACTTTATATTTCATAATGTTCGAACATGGTATACGTTCCAAAACTCTACTGCAAATCGACATTAGCGATATGGGCCTGTAATTCAGCGGATTACTCCTATTGCCATTTTTGGGTATTGGTGTGACTTCAGCAGTTCTCCAGTCCATAGGTATGGATCTTTCTGTGAGCGAGCGGTTTTATATAATTGCTAAATATGGAGCTATGGTAACAGCATATTCTGGTATACAACCCGAACCGGAGGTCTTTCCTTTATTAAGTGACTGAAGCTTATTTGCTACACCGAGGACATATACTTCTATGTTTCTATTTTTCTATGTTTCTATGTTTTCTATGTTGAAATTCAAGAATGTTTACTTCGTCATCTTTGGTGAAGTAGTTTCAGAAAACCGTGTTTAATAACGCTGCTTTATCGGCACTGTCATCAGTGACTTCACTGTTGTTATCGTGCAGTGAAGGTATTGATTGCGTCTTGCCACTAGTGTGCTTTGTGCATGGCCAGAATCGCTTTGGATTTTCTGCCACATATCGGGACAGAATTTCATTGTGTAAATTATTAAAAGCATCTCGGATTGAAGTATGCGCTGTATTTCGAATCTCTGCAAAACTTTTCCAATATTGGGGATTTTGCATTCTTTTAAATTTGGCATGTTTTTTTCTTTACTTCTGCAACAGCGATCTGACCCGTTTTGTCTACTATGAGGAATCAGTACCATAACTTATTAATTAATTTGGCATGTATCTCTCAATTGCCGTGGATACTATCTCCTTGAAACCATTCACATCTTTCCACACTTCCATGATCAGATCGGAAGGACTGTAGACTGTCTCTTAAAAAGGCGTTAAGAGCATTTTTATCAGCTTTTTTAAATACTTATACCTTACGTTTCTTTTCGATGGTTGTAGGCGTTATGACATTCAGCCTAGCAGAAACTGCCTTGTGATCGCTAATCCCTGTATTCGTCACGATACTCCCTATTTGTCCAGGATTATTTGTTGCTAAGAGGTCAAGTATACTTTCGCAACTATTTACGCTTCAAGTGGGCTCATGAACTAATTGTTCAAAATAATTTTCTGAGAAAGCATTCAGTACAATTTCGGATGACGTTTTATGCCTGCAGCCGGTTTTAAACGTACAATTTTTCTAGCATATCGAGGGTAGATTGAAGTCATCTCCGTCTATAATTGAATGGGTGAGGTACCTATTTGAAATGAGACTCAAGTTTTCTTTGAACTGTTCAGCAAGTATGCCTCCTGAGTCGGTAGGTCGGTAAAACGATCCAATTAACAAATTAGTGCGATTGTCAAGGATAACCTCTACCCATACTATTTTGCAGGAACTATCTACTTCAATTTCACTATAAGGTAAACTACTTCTGACAGCAATAAATATTCCACAACCAACTATATTTAATCTATTCTTTCTGAACAATGTTAGATCGTTTGAAAAAATGTCAGCTAAACTTATTTCTGACTTTATCCAGCTTGATGTACCTATTACAATTTGAGCTTTCTATTAAGGGTTGGAGCTCTTGTTGTTTACCAACACATCTACGACCTTTACAACTGCAGTACCGATCGTTTCTACAAATAGCTTAGTGTGCTTTACCTGCCATGGACGGACGCTCTCTCTGGGGTTTCCTGAGACCCTCTCTCTAAAAATAAAAAAAAAGCCATTATCCCTTCCACACAGCCATCCCCCCCCCCCCCCCCCCCTCCGCTACCCGTGTAGCCGCTTCCTGTGTATAGTGGACTCCTGACATATTAAGCGGAATCCGGAAACTCACCACCCAAGGCGCAAGTCAAGGAATCTGCAGCCCACATGGTCACAGAACCGCCTGAGCCTCTGATTCAGACCCTCCATCCAGCTCTGCACCAAAGGACCAAAGTCAGTTCTATCCACAATGCTGCAGATAGTGAGCTCTGCCTTAATCTCGGAAGCAAGACTGTCAGCCTTTACCATTTCAACTAGCTGCCCAAAACCAGAGAGAATCTCCTCCTATCGAAAGTCATTGGTATCGACATGAACCACCACCTGCAGTTGGCTACGCAGTGTACTCTTCATGCCATCCGGAAGCACCCTGTCCACACCGGTATGCACACAGAGTGCACACTGGCTTCTTTCCCCCCTTTGGCAGTCAAGTTCCTGAGGGGCCCGATTATGCGCCTAATTTTAGAGATCCCAGCTACCAGCAAACCCACTTTCTGTGAATTCTCAGACCTTGCGTGATGAGAAGCTTCCTCTGGAACAGTGTGAACGACTGCATCAGGCCTTGAGACTTGGTCAGCCACAGATAACGCCTGAAACCTGTTCGTCAAACGAATCGAAGAGGCCCTACAATCGTCCCCTCATAAAGTCTTTCGCTGCCTGACAGGCTTTGGAATGATCTCCTACTCGACCATGGGTGACAGGTCAACTGCAGTGCAGGCAGTACCTGGGGCGGCCACAGCAGTGGACCGATTGGGGGACATGTGGGACATGCTTGACGTCCCTCACATCCCCGTGTCCGACCCCCCACCCCCACCCCCCACACGCTGATGCCCCTTGGCAGCAACCTCAAGCAGTCTGACAAAGCTAACAGAGACAGCAGCTGTGAGTGGAGAGTCAGAAACTCAGCTCGCATCTGTACACAGCAATGACAGCTCCTATCCATTACTGAGCTCTCTCCTGTTTGAAGCTCTTAAAATGTGTAACAAACGAACGGCTTACTTACAGCAGGAAGCAGGAATTCGAAGTGCTCTCTTGACACTGAGCTACACTAACCAGAACAAACAAAACATGTACCATACGAGGGTCGCTAACAACGGCGGTACTGTACGCTCTGTACTTGAAATAAAAGGTTGTGACTACTAAGCACTCAAGCAAGCAAGGAATTACAAAAACAAACTAGGAACTACACAGGTATCTGTAAATAAGTAGCTCCTGTTGGAAGCTCGTAAAAAATATATAACAAACGAACAGTGTACTCTTCTTATTGGCAGCCGGAGGTCGCGGTGCTCTATCACTGACGCTGTAACACGTGAAAAGACTTTAAAATTTAAGAATGTTTATCGGCAACGTTCTTCACTTATCACTACTACAGGTGGAGGAGATCTGTTCCTTTGTGTTTAAAATACATGGTAGAAGTAAAATCGAACCGATTCCTCGCAACTATGAAACTGAAAATCACTCCTCAAGACTACTGAAGACCACTTTTGCTACATTGATTGTTGTGTCTAGCGTAATAGGCGCTTAGCTTACAAATTAGACAGGGTGAAAAAATTCATTTCTCTATTAACTAATTAATTATCAGCAGGCTTCTAACACGGAAATTATACTAGTCTCAAGTTAGCGGGATGTAGAGACGCTTTTTGTTATCATAGTCTTGATTCGAAGCCATTTTGAAATTTTAACTGTTTCAAGAAATTTCTTAGGTCGACATATACCATTGCACAGTATGAAGGTAGCAAATACGTCTATTATTACTGCCGTTATCGCTATTAAATTTTTAATTCTGCTGCTGCTGTCCGCGTGCTTGAGAAAGAATGTAATGTTTTTTGGTCATTTTTAGATGCAGTTCCCAAAAAATAGTTGAATATTTAGTTCGCAGCAAATGGATGCGGCGTTCTGTGACAACCGTACCGTAACAAGTAGTTATTTAGTTCTTTCCATCTGTAATGAAAACTTTTCAAGTCAATATCGGACATCTCCAGTTATTCTTAGACAACATTAAAATAAAATTAGCTGATGAACACGATACTTCATGAGACAAATTGCGTTCCATTACTTCAATAACTTGCGTTTAGCAGCGACGCTTGTAAATTGCTAAGACTGGCAGTAAACGCCATTTTCAAAGATAGAGGATTTTCGTATTTTTTGTTAATTCATATCTTCTGTTCATTATCTCCATTTGGTCAAAGCCACCTATTTCAAATACAGGAAAGGAAAAAATACTGCGGAAGATCAACAGTTTTTCGTTGTAATACACTCATTCTACGTGGCCCAAGTTCATATTTTCGCAGAATTACTCTAATTTTAATATCACTTCAACACTGCAGAAAAATCTTTCATCGTGGCAAAACTCACATCCGACTCAGAGGGCTTATACTTAGTTGCCAACCTGAAAGTGTAGCTCTGTGGAAGACCAGTTTCAGTAAAGTGGTGTTGCGAAGGCTGTTTAGCACTGGTCTTTCTCACCGGGAAATACGTAATTGATTTATTCGACTCCATACGTATACTGCAAGAGTAATTTCGTGTGCAAGCAATGCTTACGAACTGCAGTATTAAATTGTGCCATGGCCCTCATTTCTATAAATTCCTGACCTAAACTGGCTCCGCGTCATTTCAAACGCCTTGTACTGCAACGTCTTACTGGCACCAACAGGTGTGCGTACTACAAAATTCGTAGTTTCTTTCATGTGATTTTGCAATGACTGAAATAAAAGTCACATGACCTCTACATTGGGGGCTACATTTCGTTGTTCCTTTCGTTCTGGGAGATGAGTATTCTGGGTAGTAATCTTTTCCCATTCTAACCAGCTAAATGCAGAAAAATGTGGCCAATAATCGCTTCACAAACTTCTATTTAGTGCTGTTAAGATGATTTATTTTAACTTTGTTTTAGGTGATTGAATTTAGTTTAATCTTAAAACAACTTAAGCAGGAATGCTCGCAAATTTACCTAATAAAAAAAGGTTATTGTCCAGATAGGAAAAGGTTTGGAAAACAAAATTTGCCCATGTAACATTCTGGAAAATTAAAACCGTGTGCCGGATCGAAACACGAACTCGGTATCACACGTTGTATTCCTGAAACTGTGGAAATCGTAAGTTGAATCTGAGTTTAACCTCTTAAGGCATTGCACAGCTAAAAATACAAAACGATCAATAATAAAAAATACTCCAGCCAGAGCAACATGATCTGCACCACAACGTGAATCTACATTTTACCTTCAATGTCTGGGAACGGTGTCCTTATTATCACTACATATGATGTGTAGAGACACATACATTCACATAATCCTCTAAACAATACTCACAAGGAACTAATTTATTAAATCTTTTTTCAAAGCGTGTAATCGGGAATGACTCTGACTTCTTAGGCGAAGAAAGTGCTCTTCGCCCTCTGTTGCACTTCGCTTCCTCCTGCCCTGTCACGGTTTCTTACTAGCTTAACCTCACTGTTGGAGGAATTTGATAAACGACGTATTCTTGCGCTTTCTGAAGACAGATACTGTATCAGCACCATTTCTGTGCCGTAGGATACACCAATTCGGTGATACCATGCTTGGTGAAGAAGGTGGCGGAGGAAAGCAACGTCAACCACCTTTGCCTCCCTGGACGTAAACAGGATACCACGGAGGATCAAGACTGTAGTGTACTCCACTGCAGTGATGAATACCCTTTCACAACTAGCACAGAAATTAGGAACATTCTCCAGCTAAGTGTGAGCAGGTCAACATCCGTCGTCGTCTCAACGGGAAAGGGAGGTATGGACGATCCGGCAAACGTATGACCAAACTGTTGTCACAGATTGGGGTTTGATATGAGCTATTGGTGGCAATTGGACCGTCCGTTTTCTAGTTATTACTGCTGCGAAATACCGTATAACGTAATGCTTTCTTCTGTTCGTCAGAGATTTTCGGAGGCTGAATAATGTTCCAACACGAACATTTTCCTGCTCACGGAGCGAGCTGTTTAAACACTAGTTTCAAATGAATGTAGACGTTGAGCTGTTGGACTGGCCTCCAACGCTGCAGACCTCAGTCCCATAGAGCATGTATAGACAAAGATGCAGAAAATTATTGGGAGCGGAAGACCAGACGCCGGCCGCAGTGGTCTCGCGGTTCTAAGCGCGCAGGCCGGAACCGTGCGACTGCTTCGGTCGCAAGTTCGAATCCGGCCTCGGGCATGAATGTGTGTGATGTCCTTAGGTTAGTTAGGTTTAAGTAGTTCTAAGTTCTAGGGGACTGAAGACCACAGCAGTTGAGTCCCATAGTGCTAAGAGCCATTTTTTTTGGAAGACCAGCACCGACTACGATTCGTCACTGTCCGAAACAATTCACGACGCGAGGGAAGTGTTGTCACAGAAAAACAGACTCGTTCGGAAACTTTTGCCTCCATTCTCTGGCAGCTAAATGCCGTTGTATAGGAGGGGGGAAACTGGGCACGGTACTGAATTATTGTGTTCCTATCGAGAAAATTTTGTTTACGGAAAATGAACGTTTTGTACTCCCTCAAAGAAGAGTGAAATTCATTTGTCTTAGCTCTCTCTCTCTCCTTCTCTATCTTTCTTTCTTCCCCCCTCTCTCTCTACCCCCCCCCCCCCTCTATATCTCTCTTTTTTTCAATACACGTTTGATTTCAAAATTTTTTACGAGCATTGAGAACATTGAGAGAAACATGAAACTATTTTTGTTTTGTCCCATGACACATGGCGTCAGTGTTGATGAAGGCATCAAAGAGAAAGTACTTAGAGGTTTTTCCGTCGAGAAAAAGTATCATTTTAGTTTGTGTTCTCTTTATCTACATGCAGGCAGAATAACAGTACCGACGCAAGCACAAAGGAGATATCATTTCCATTTAACGCCAAACTCAAATCACAATGCATGCGGAGAAAGAGTGATGCAAGACCAGCGGGTAGACAAAAAGTCGAGCACTAAATTATGAATTCTTCAAAATTCTCGTAGTCCAGCTAAAATAATAACTCTTACCACGAATTAAAAATCATGAGAATAACGGAATTCGCATCATTTTTACCTGCATAGTAGAAACTGATCGCCTAAAGCACTATGTCATTCCACCAATAGCTTACGTATCATTTACGAAATGGGATAATCTGTTTTGTGATGTCACACCTTTTCTACGAAAAAGAAATGAAGCAACGAGTGAAAGTGGCGCAGGGCGTCTTCGAAGGAAATGCAGACTGTTCATCTGACTTTGAATTGTGTGAACGGAGCTATGAAGAGTATAAGCTAACTGAAAGTGACACGAAGGGTGTTCTGCTAGGTCTTATCAAAGCTGCTTAATTTGGAGATGTAGCGTGTTGCAAAGTGTGAGAAACTTAATAGCTGCCAACGCAAATGCCACACAGTTTCGACACATTGATAGCAGCGTTACTCACGTGGAATCTGTTCGTGCACAAAATGGTGTGAGAGTCTCTTAAGCATACATTTGGTCATCATGATTGAAATGTACCAGAAAATGCACTTGAATTTGTCACTTATGATATCTATCTTATGACGAAAGTTTTGATGAAATGAAAGAAAACTTTTTGTTTCAGGCATAGTTTTGAAATGATTCCAGTATATTACAGAGAAATCAAAATGTATATTTACAACGAAATATATCTCTTCTGATACACATGCAAAAAGAAAAATATAAGAAACCTTTCTTGATTCGGAACTTTACGTTATTCGTAGCATACAAGGCTCATCGTGGATGTTGCGTTTTGCAATCCATGCTCTGTGGTTGTCTCTTTATTTGTACGCCTATCATCCATGGAGAGTGTCACTGAAATCGATCTCAAAAAATGTTTTCCAAGTCAATTATTGTAAAAAAGGTGTATTACCTACTCATAAATTTTACAGTGCAAACACTGGAGATGTTCTAAAAATGTGCAACAAGTCTGTGCAATGATCTTTGTAGTTTCAGTAGCTTAAGACCGGAAAACACGCAATAGTTGAGACAGTTAATCATTTGGGTTGTTTAATATGCAATCATTGCACCTGAGTGTTGCTAGTACCAACACTCTAGTCCCTAAACCCAGCTACAGAAACTCAGATAAGACTCACTGACATTTTCTTGGGGTATTTCAGCACCCGGTCGCCACGTCTTCGAGACCTCGCAAGGTTGGTATACGCCCTGCTAGAAGTACAACTGAATCTTGTCAACAATGCTGGATATGTTTGGCAACGACGAGTTTCTTACTCGATGACGCAGAATTAGCATATAAATTTAATTTTATATATTTGCATTATTTCCATTAAACAATCTGAGTGATTTCTCACATAAGCTGTGAAATAAAGTTATCAATTTAAGGTTCTGAGCCCAATAAAATCATTCGACGTCGAAATTATAATTAATCTCATAGCGTACGTTGCTACCGTATGTATCCTAGCCAGCACTGGAACAAAACGGGTAAGCTCAACGTTGCAGTACGTGAGGAAACCTGGTCTGTAATGTGGGGCCTGCATTTGTTCCCCCTTCCAGTCTCGCTGAACTACACATTTTTACCCATTTCGTGACAGAGCTACAAGCAGTCTGGTCAGTAATCAATACGGAATTCCGTTTGTTTTATTTATGAAATTTTTATTTATGAAATGCACATTTCCATACTACTTCATTGTGACACAACACAGCAAGTAAGCTCTTTCGAAATCCAGAATGAGTAATATCTTTCTAATTTATGGTGATTAGGCACGCTCCTGTTACAGATACCTTATGTTTTATTGAAATAGACTTTCATTCTACGGATATCGTGGTAATATGAATTTCATGTGAATTATCACGGCGCATATTTTAAAAGCGTTTCCCGTTACTTAATTGAACACAGTAGGAAATGTCAGTCCGCAGCTCATGGTCTCGCGGTAGCGTTCTCGCTTCCCGAGCACAGGGTCCCAGGTTCGATTCCCCGAGATGTTAGTGTCTTTCACCTGCCTCGAGAGGACTTGGTGTTGTTGTGTCGTCTTGATCATCATCATTCATCCCCATTACGGTCGAAGAAAGGCAATGGCAAACCATCTCCACTAGGATCTAGTACGGCGGTGCGGGTCTCCCACATCGTTCCCGTACGCTCTGTAAAGGAGTATGGGACTTCGTCATCATCATCATCAGGAAATATTAGTGGGAAATTAATCACCAACAGTATCTTCTCTCGCTTTGTTTAAATTGGTCTTAAACACTAAGGCAGTTTACCAATTCCCTGCCTGCAGAAACCTAGGAAGGTAAACAATTGAGGGGGAAGGTCAGAAGAATAAGTGCGGGAGGGATAACTTTTGAAACTCCTGGATAGTTTTGTTAGTAAAGCCGGCAGAGAGCGTTAACGTGTAATACCAACAAGTGCGGAATTTTTTACGTCGTTTTTCTTACACGGCGATCGATACGTATTTTAGTCGTTTGCAAAAAATACCAGCTGCGGTATAATCAACGCTGGGGAGGTTTTCAGAATGCACCACAGACTTTCCGAGTCACCAAAGGCCAAATATTATATCCACACTGCCCTTTTATCGAGTTTTTTTCTTTTATTAGGGCTCGGTCATTAATTCTTCTTAATATGTTTTGTAAAGGCATTATAACTAGTAACTAGTAAGAATATTGCGTTGGAATCCTCACTGAGCCAGCTAATGACGATCAATCAAAAATGCATTAATAGTCAACGCTTTCGTTGTCTTACATTAGAGCATATGGTACCCCTGCTCCCGACTTTTGAACCTTATCTATTGCGTGAAAATGTCACACGACGGTAAAATGGTCGCACTTCGTCACGGGTGTCTGTTATTGAGGCTTCTTGAATGTGCAGAATCATTCATGCCAGAACGATATTTCTTGAAGAAAAAACATGCTTGGCTAATGTGTTTTGCCCAAAAGCTCTGTCATCACACACAATATCAAGATTCAAAGCAGCCTCTGCTGCCTTAACCCCTCTGCTAAAATCAAATCGAACAATATGTCGCAGATGTCAGAGCTTTTTCCACTTGCAAATTTAATTTATCGCACTTAAACAAAGTTCATAAGTTTCAAATACGCTAAATCCTAATCGTAACTGTGGTACAACCTGTCTAAAAGAAGGGATCGGATAGTAGGACACATTCTGAGGCATAAAGGGATCACCAGTTTAGTACTGGAGGGAAACAAGGGGAGTAAAAATCATGGAGACCAAAAGATTACTACAGTCAGCAGATTCAAAGGGATGTAGGTTGCAGTAGTTACTCGGAGATGAAGAGGACTGCACAGAATTGAGTAGCATGGAGAGCTGCATCAAACCAGTTTTTGGACTGAAATCCACGACAACAACCACAATAACAACTGTGGGGGAGGGGGGGGGGGGGGAAATAGGATAACTTCAAACAAGAAAACGACCGTTGATAAATACACTCATTGCGCACCGCCACGATCACCTGGTCTGAGGCGTCTAATGTTTGCGGCGGGCTGCATATGGCAGGTAGCCAGTAGCTGCTGTGAGGCGAGGAAACTCTAGAACGTAAATTGTGCTGATTTTTATGCCGCAACGAGCTGTCTCTTCGACATGTTTCTGGAACTTATTGCGATTATAGGAGGATTAGAAAATGAAAAAATCATGTTTGCGGTTCCATCAGACTGATAACCACAGTAGATATCCAATATGCGATTTAAATAATCTAGAGAATCGAGTGGACCCGATCGCGTGACTTTATATCTACAAAGCACCAAATTTAGCAATTCTTCTTCTCCTTCGAATCTTCTTCTTCTTCACCAGACCACAAGGAGATACTTTTCCTATGCTCCTCGAGAAGACTTCTTTCATAAATTTCCGCATCCCGTAGTGTTGCCAGATCGTGCATATGGCGGCACTTACAATTCTAATGTGGGGGCGGGCATATTTTCCGCCTTAAGTGGACGACTGGCACTTCATCTCTGTGGTGGCCGGCCAGCAGCCTCGTTTTATGTCTGATATTGTACTTTCTTTTCATTTAGATGAAATATTCTGAATGCCTTCCGTTTCGTATTTGAGTAAGTAAAATTCATTGTTTGAGCCCAGATTTAACGTTTGGCTCCTAAGCTTTGACTGTTCTTTTCTGTCAAGTTCCGAGGCGGCCTCATCTACATTAAGAAAGATGAAAATCATGAAAATTAGTATACCACAACAGTATCATGATGGCTCAGTGGTAATGCACTCGATTTCCAATGTGCTGGTCGATATATAAGTTGGTTTGGATCTTGCTGGAGAAACAGTGCACTTTTTAACTTTTTTCTCGTTTTCAGCATTCGATCTGTTGCCGGCCAGGATGAAATTCAGTGACCTGTTCCTAAGACAGCTCTTCACTATAAGCCCATCATCTACTCAGTACATTGTAGGAGTGACCAGAAGTGTCTATTATGAAAATACTGAGAAACAGCACAAGAAAGTTGCAGAAAAGGCTCCACAGGTCTCTTAAATGAAAGTAATTTGTATGTTGTTTGTCATTTAGGAGATCATCATGCGAGACAAACGTTGGTGAAGCAATGAATACTGAGGTAAATATGGAAGTGACAAATATACTGAATAGCTTAGTTGCAAAATTTTTCACCTCTTTCTTTATATATCTGCATCAGAAGAGAAATGTTTTCCTTGGAAATATACATCTTAATTACTTTGTGATTCACTTAAATCATTCCATAACTGTGACTGAAAGAAAGAGTTTTCTTTCGTTACATTAAAACTTTCGTTGTAAAACAGATATGGAAGTATATATTTAACTGCACATTCTGTACATTTCAAGCATAATGGTAGACTATATGATTCAAAGATTCTCAAGCCTTTCTCTGCATGAGCAATTTCTACATGAGTAACTTTATAGTTACTGTGACGAAATTTTAAGACACTTCCGTTAGCAGCTATTAATTTTCTCAACCTATCCTATACAATGTATCTCCAAAATACGTAGGTTTGATAAAATCTAGCAGAATATGTACCGTGTCACTTTCAATTATGCTCTTCATAACTTCATTCATGGAATTTCCGTCGAAGGCGCCCTGCGAGACTTTCACTAGGTATATAATTTCCTTTCATGGAGAAGGTATGACATCACAGACCATATCATACCATTTAATAAATGAGACGTATGTTATTGGTAGAATGGCGTAGAGGATAAAGCGCAATGGATCCGGCTTTCGCAGCCATGACGTGCTGACGTGATATGTGTTTCCGCCTGTGGGGCGCGAGCACTCGTTTTTGTTTATTATCAGCGACCATCACTTACGTGTCATTTACGAGTAGTAAAGCATGACCAACCGTTTTTGAAAATCTGCACTGCGATTCACCTTCTGCAATCATTACACCCGCCCAAAGGCTTTGGAAGTGGAACGATTCCTACGTGACACAGCTAAAATCCCTGCTTCAGAAATTTTGCGCATACTTTTGTCCATCTTAAACTGTACGGTGTAGTTCAAAGTAATCAATGACCGGACAAGGACTACGCTTTTTCCAGGTCGATGGTAATGTCGGCGTGGTCACTGTCGACTACAGTGGCATGGCCATGTGCACGATATAACTTTTCTAACTACCACTCGAGCTCCCAGTGGAAGATGTTATCACTGCTTTCCTCCTCCATGTCCCTTTACAAGGTCACATTGCTGAACGCTGGGCGGAATTGCAAACGCACCCCGTTGTTAACGATGAACGATGGATCACTATTGATCTCCATTGCCGTGTGCCGTCTTACCTACAAATCAGCAGCTGCTGCACAGTCATTATACGCGACAGCCAGCCCAAGACTTGTTCCGTGTGTGGCAAAGAAGACCACTTTAGGTCTGAGGGTCTTCAGAGGCTCATCACCCAATTCCCAGCTGCTATCATTGTGCCTCCGATTCCGCCGATAGTTTTACTAATCACCTCATCATCGGCACTCTCTTATCCTCCTGGGGTCTGTCATCAGTTGGACCACATAACATCTACATCTACATCTACATGACTACTCTGCAATTCACATTTAAGTGCTTGGCAGAGGGTTCATCGAACCACAATCATACTATCTCTCTACTATTCCCTCCCGAACAGCGAGCGGGAAAAACGAACACCTAAACCTTTCTGTTCAAGCTCTGATTTCTCTTATTTTATTTTGATGATCATTCCTACCTATGTAGGTTGGGCTCAACAAAATATTTTCGCATTCGGAAGAGAAAGTTGGTGACTGAAATTTCGTAAAAAGCTCTCGCCGCGACGAAAAACGTCTATGCTGTAATGACTTCCATCCCAACTCGTGTATCATATCTGCCACACTCTCTCCTTTATAACGCGATAATACAAAACGAGCTGCCCTTCTTTGCACCCTCTCGATGTCCTCCGTCAATCCCACCTGGTAAGGATCCCACACCGCGCAGCAATATTCTAACAGAGGACGAACGAGTGTAGTGTAAGCTGTCTCTTTAGTGGACTTGTTGCATCTTCTAAGTGTCCTGCCAATGAAACGCAACCTTTGGCTCGCCTTACCGACAATATTATCTATGTGGTCCTTCCAACTGAAGTTGTTCGTAATTTTAACACCCAGGTACTTAGTTGAATTGACAGCCTTGAGAATTGTACTATTTATCGAGTAATCGAGTAATAGAATTTGGAACTCATGTGGATCATCTCACACTTTTCGTTATTTAGCGTCAACTGCCACCTGACACACCATACAGCAATCTTTTCTAAATCGCTTTGCAGCTGATACTGGTCTTCGGATGACCTTACTAGACGGTAAATTACAGCATCATCTGCGAACAACCTAAGAGAACTGCTCAGATTGTCACCCAGGTCATTTATATAACAGTGTCCCTTTGAGCTGCCACTAATAACCCTGGGATCCAGTGTATATATTATGCTCATAAGGTAGGAGATGAGGTACAGGCAGAAGTAAAGCTGTGAGGATAGGCCGTGAGTCATGCTTGGGTAGTTCAGACAGTAAAGCACTTGCCCGTGAAAGGCGAAGGTCCTGAGTTCAAGTCGTGGTCTGGCACACAGCTTTTATCTGCCAGGAAGTTTCAACAATTTTATAATATGGAATAACTGTTTTACACAGTCAGCAAACATGAGACACTTGAGAGTGAAATAAATTGAATAGCGTAACTGAAAAGTATGGTACTGGAGACTATTGCAAAATCAGTGATTTCAGCATGTGGGAATACTATTATTTTCTGATGTAAAACATAAGGATATTGTTGGTATATAGCAATATTTTTGTAATACTGATCTACAGGTGATAACAGATATCATATAAGAGTGGTGAAAAATTAAGCTGTATCTGATATTGGTATTGTTTTGCTGCTATTAGCCTATCATGCTGGCACTAATTAAGACTTATCCAATGACCGTGTACAAAATACTAAAGCTCTTCATACATAAACCAGTAGAAGTATTAAGATTTTTTTTGTTATATCTGTAACAAGAAGCAATTACCTCAGGTTTCCAGTGATATTCAACATAGCCACAGATGTTCACTTCTTTCATCTGTTTGCTATGTCAGATACTTAAAATATCGAAATTCAGTGATATTCAACATAGCCACAGATGTTCACTTCTTTCACCTGTTTGCTATGTCAGATACTTAAAATATCGAAAGCTGACTTGTCACTGACCATTTAGAAGACACCAATCAAAACTGATTTTCCCAGTAAAAACTCATTATTTAACAGAATAGCCATAGTTATCAAGAAATCCAATGGTGTTTTACTGGGCAAGAGATAATCAGAGGGGCCCAACACATTAATGTACACAGTTAAGAACTGCTGACATCAGCATTAACGTTGGAAATATTAGACAAGAAATCTTTCATACTACTGCTACCCATGACAAATTTTCAATTATTTTATTCTTTCATCTGAAGTGTCACTGATTATGCCAACACATAAAAGTTATACTTATCTTTGACACAGAAGAAAACATTTGATTAACATATCTGTACTCACTTATTAGAATATTTTGTTACAACTCCCATCAACAGCTGGTATTACATATCTGTGTGAGTGAGTGAATGGAGACCATTTTATCTCAGCCCATGAAAGGCAACAAATGATGAGACACGGTTGTGAGTTGTGCTAGAGTGATATTTGTGTTTGTGAAATAATACATCCACTGTTCTTGGTAGGCTGTTGTGCAAGTGAATGCTGAACTTTTTGGGATGTGTTGCTTCATTTTCATTATTAAGAAGTACAAATCACTGATATACAACAGTGACAAAGGTTTTTTTAATCGCACTCCACTTAATACAATCAGACTCATCCATTGCACTGTCTTTTTACATAAATGGATCACAGTACGACACTGTAGATTTTGCCAAATCTTTATTTCATTGTTCATAACATTTCATCTCACAAACTGAATTCATATTGACTGTTTTTTTTCTGATAAATGGTTGATATACATGTTTCAGTATTTCACCTATGTACATATGACAAAGAAAACTAACTCACTCTATTGCTTCACTCATTTCATGATGAAGTGTAACAGGAGGCAACATGTTTATTTAACCTTGATGGATATACAACAAGAGAATAGTAACCATATGTGTTATTAAGAAGCGCAGTGATGAAGGGAGTGGTTTTGATACATTCAAATGATATGCTAAATAGATAGCAACAAACTCCACACATACACATACGGAGAATACACTCAAAGAAACAGAAAATGTTTTCAAACCCTTAGTGAATGAAGGGTATAATGTTAGTGTCTGTGAACTTAGAACCAGCATGAAAAATAAATCAGTCCTACAATATATGAAATCCAAATATAAAGCTGGAAAAATTACTGTCCTGTTTTTCCAAGAAATCAAAAGTACTGCTGTAAAAAATGACCAGTTAATGAAAGACTTGCCTATTGAGAAGAGAGTCTAAAACTGAAGACAGAAATGTAAGCAGAAGGGGAATAAGGTAAGTGGTTACACATCTTTGTCATAAGGTCTCTTCCATATGTTTATCTATTGCTACATATACTGAACTCAAATTAAAAGTGGGCTCATCTCAGCTAAATACTAAACTGAATTTTATAATGTGGTGTTCACTGTCTACAATGACTGCATCCTAATATAGTTAAGTCTGATATACATTGAATAGTTTATCTGAGAATTAGGTTAATGGAGAACATTAGGCAATTTATGGCCTCTGCCAGAAGGGATAGCATTATGTACTGATATGAAACAGAAGGTACTTTATGATATACAGAAGTGATTGCTGTTTTGCCTATTTAATTCTATTGACGTAACTGAAATGAAGTGGCTTCTAAATTCGCATGATGTGGCTGACTGCACTCAGTTCCAGTAACCTGATCAAGAAAAAATTCCTAGCAGTATCAGGAATGGAACTTGAAACCTAAGCGTAGCTATTACTAACACTGACCACTCAGCCATGATGATGGACATAAGACATAGCAGACTGTACATAACCTTTCTCTACATTTTAATAACACTTTACCTCAGAAATATAGAATCTCAAGATGGAGTTTATACTGACTGTTTGGAAAACCCGTCATCAAATATTTCATCTACTCACAAATGACAAAGTCAAGATATTGCACCATATTAGTACACATTTAACACAATAAAATAAAGAAACAGATTTCATTTACATTTATCCATGGGAAGCCTGCAAATGGAGACTGGAAATGGTGTGCATTTTCAATTTGTACAGTGAAATAGGATATGGTTTGGGTTAAGGCTATAGTTACACTAATTATGAATCAACAAGATCCCCATGAACATCCTTCAGCGAGCTTGCAAGAGGACCCAGAGGGGACTAATGCTTATGCTTCACACACATTGACAGTTATATCCAGTACTAACATTTGTCCGTGGCAACACAGAGTGAACTCAGAATACAAAAAAATACATATAAAGCTCATATTAACAATGTCATAACATAGAATTAGTGCCTTAAAGAGTCTGAAATCATGTGATACTTGGGACTGAAACAAATAGGTTACAGGAACAAATTACAAAATCTGTGAGATCAGCTTGGGGGAATACTATTATGTTCAGACGTGAAAAATGAGGAAATGATAATTGTGTAGTAATATTTTTGTTAAAGTAAACAATCAATAACAACAAAAGTCATAGAAAGGTCGTACTCATGCTCTCAATAATCAAGACTTATACAATGACAGGGTTCAGAATACTAAACCTAACAGAAGTTCTGATATTTTTGTGCTTAGTCGTATGACACCAGAAAGCAGTCGACTCAAATCTTACAGAGACATTCAACATGACTAAGGATCCAGAATGAGATTTTCACTCTGCAGTGGAGTGTGTGCTGATATGAAACTTCCTGGCAGATTAAAACTGTGTGCCCGACCGAGACTCGAACTCGGGACCTTTGCCTTTCGCAGGCAAATGCTCTACCAACTGAGCTACCGAAGCACGACTCACGCCCGGTAGTCACAGCTTTACTTCTGCCAGTACCTCGTCTCCTACCTTCCAAACTTTACAGAAGCTCTCCTGCGAACCTTGCAGAACTAGCACTCCTGACACAAAGGATATTGTGGAGACATGGCTTAGCCACAGCCTGGGGGATGTTTCCAGAATGAGATTTTCACTCTGCAGCAGAGTGTGCGCTGATATGAAACTTGGTTGGGCACACAGTTTCAATCTGCGAGGAAGTTTCATATCAGCGCACACTCTGCTGCAGAGTGAAAATCTCATTCTGGAAACATCCCCCAGGCTGTGGCTAAGCCATGTCTCCACAATATCCTTTGTGTCAGGAGTGCTAGTTCTGCAAGTTTCGCAGGATACCTTCTGTAAAGTTTGGAAGGTAGGAGACAAGGTATTGGCAGAAGTAAAGCTGTGAGTACCGGGTATGTGTCATGCTTCGGTAGCTCTGTTGGTAGAGCACTTGTCCGTGAAAGGCAAGGTCCCGAGTTCGAGTCTCGGTTGGGCACACAGTTTTAATCTGCCAGGAAAGCTTCATATCAGCGCACACTGCGCTGCAGAGTGAAAATCTCATTCTGGAAACATCCCCCAGGCAAGTGGAGAATATTAGGCAACCTATGGCTTCTGTATGAAGGAATACTGTTTTGTGCTGATATGAAAAGAAAGGATATGCAGAACGGATTTTGTTTTAGAGTAACATAGCAATACTGATGCAAATGGTAGAATAGTAGCAACTTACTATTGATATTTCTGCAATCTGTATTGTCATTGATGTTACACTTGTTCTATCCCTAACAACCACTTAGAATTAGAGCATACAGTGTACTATATATTTTCATGCAAATCTACTACAATTACTGAGATGTTGTTTAAAGGGGTTTCACTATAAATCACTGAGCAAAGGACACTTTTTCATATTTAACACTGAAACTGATGTAATTTTTTTAGACCAGTTTATTACAGATGACACTTCAAATGCAAAGAGCTGATTTATTATTGACCTTTTAGATGGTACCAAACACAGTTGGTTCTGGAATCAAAAGTTCCACATTTATCTGCATAGTTGTAGTTCCTTCAGACATGATGGCACGCCACTAGGTAACAGGAAAGAAGGAGGGCATAAATCATTAAAATACACTTTTATGACATCTTGATCTCCAGATGCACAATGGCAATGTTTGACAGGAAATTCAGGTATCGATTCAGTCATCTTATTCAGTTATCTGAAACATCACTATCTATGCCAACACAGAGAAGCATTATTTTCTCTCGACTCAACGAACTAATGAACTGAATTATCTGTGGTGAAGACTGCTGTAGCGTGGAACAGTTTCCACACTCTTTCATCTTGCCAGTCCTTTAACAGAAGTTAAATACACATTCTTACTCCATTATTAAATAATAGGATTCACTATGCCTGTGATACATTCCTTCTCTGATATTACAAAATTTACTCCCAATATGTAGGATGTTTCGAAATGTGAAAAACAGTTCCAATGTACAACATGGTAATGTACCTAGTAACAAATATTCTATTCAGAGAGAAAAATGGTCTAAGTGACAATATCTAATCAACACTGTATCTAATAATCTATGTTCTATATTATTACTCTACTGCATTCCAATAACCAGGAAGTATATCAGCTTAAGAGGAAGTGTTATCGAAAACTAGATACAAGCTAAAAATATTCCAGAGCAGGAGCTATTGGAAACCAAAACTAATTACATCTGACGTGCACATGTTGGTGTGGACACTGAAGATGCTCAACTCATTTGCAAATATGATGTATTAGAAGCTGAACAACATATCTCTTTTTGATTCTACAGTTTAATGTAACAACATAACCTCTGTCACTTGTTTCACTTAAAATGATTAGGAGATGTGAAAATCCTGCTTACGTATTAAGTCTCAGAACCCTCACACATGGAATGCTGCCAGAGCTTTTCCCATTTCATTCCAATTAATATATTCAACTATATCCACTAATTTATTAATGCCAGATTTTTTTATGCTATCTAATCACAGCTACTCATTGTAGATGTGCAGTCTGAGACGCCTTATCACGGCCCCTCCCGGCTCCCACCTTCATAGGTTTGAGTCCTCCTATGGGCATGGGTCTGTGTGTCATCCTTAACATAAGTTAGTTTAAGTAGTGCATAACTTTAGGAACCAATGACCTCTGCAGTTTGGTGACTCATGACTTGAGCAGTTTGGTCCCATAAGACCTTATCACAAATTTCCAAAATATCTACTTACATATGGAGATATGTATACAACATGTAATATTTTAGAATAATTGAGTCTCAATAAAGATAAAATTACATCTCAAAACGTTATATAACTGTGATGAGACTGTAAAGTCTCGTGGGTGTTATTCATCTTTAATCACATCATCTATACATAATTAATGAGGACAATGCATTAAACAATGGCAAATCAAGTTTGGATTATCAATAATATTACAGAAAGAATAAACTGCTACTCACCATAAAGAAGACACACTGAGCTTATGAAATGCACAACTATAAGACTTACAGATTTGTTGTACAGCATCTCCAGGCTGTCAAGCTTTGCATTTGAATGTAATTGATGTAATATCACCATGCAATACATGCAATACCTTTTTAAAGTTATGAGAACAGTACATTATACTACTTACATAAGTTAAGAAAAAAAAGGATAGTCACTGTGGATCCTTGGAGCACACCATGTTTTATTTAAACGTCCCACCATACTGTTTAAGCAACACAAATTGTTTCCTGTTGCTTACACATGATTTTATGAATTCATACACAGTCCTCTAGTAACCAGGTTCCACTGATTGTCAACTAATATGGTGACAATGACACAATCTAAACCATTATCAAGATCAAGGAGCACTCCACTAACATATCGCTTGTTCTTTATTGCAGTTACTATTGTGCCTACGTAACTGTACTGCAGCTACTGAAGTTAAGTAGCTTCTCAGTTGGCATGATGAAGCTGACTGTATTCCATTCAAGTCCCCTCAGCAACAAAAATTTTCTCTCAGTAGCAGGAATTGAACTCATGTCCTAAACATAGCTTTCAGTAACACTGACCACCCAGATGTGGTGTTGAAGATATGGTGCAGCATACTATACATAATCTCTCTATAATTTTAATAACACTACATTTCAGAAATATAGCACCTCAAGATAAGGATATTAATTACTGTTTGTTAATCCCATCCTCAAATGTATCATCTATTCCCAAATGAGAAAAGCAAGATATTGCATGATATTGCTCACATATATCAAGATAAAAATGTGGATTCCATATACATTTATCCATGGTGAGCCTGCAAAAAGAGAATGGAAATGGTCTACATTCTTAACTTGTACAATGAAACACAATATTTTTTGGATGAATGTTATATTTACATTCAGTATGAAGCACCAAAGACCTCAGATATCTGGCAGAAATTGCAGCACATTATTTTAAACAACCAGGGAAGGAAGTTGACATGGTTAGTGTCCATGAACCTAGAATAACCAATGACAATATATCATTCTCTGTTTAAAATTAACCTAATAGAAAATAGAAATTATTAACACCTTGTGTTTCTAAGAAATAAAAATGTTTATTGTACTGAATGAAGGTTTACTACTGCATGAACAGACAATACAACAAGAAAATCCTTAAGTGAGCATGCAAGAGGAATTACAGTGAACTAATGCTTGTGGCTTACACACACTGACAATTATACCCAATCTTAACGTTGTCCATGGTAGCATAGAGTAAACTCAAAATACAGTAAAATACATACACTCTTAATAGTTATATAACATGAAATTACTGTGTTTCACAGTCAGCAAACAAGAGGTACTTGAGACTAAAACAAATGGAATAGTGTAACTGAAGAGTAGTTTACAGGAGCCTGTTACAAAATTAGTGATTTCTGCACGAGGGAATATGTTTATGTTCTGATGTGAAAAATAAGGAATGGTTGATATACACTAATATTGTTGTGATACTAATCTACCAATAATAGCCCATATAATACAAAGAAGGTACCAAATTAAGCTGTTCCTGAATTGGTGTTGTTTTGATGTTACTATCATTCTGTCACTATTTAAGACTCATACAGTGACACTGTATAAAACACTAAACCTCTTCATAAAGAAACCAACAGAAGTACTGACACTTTGGCCTTAGGTGTACAACAACAGACCACTCTTTGATCAGGTCTTAGTGTGATATTAAACACTGCTACAGATGTTCACAGCTTTCATCTCTTTACTGTATCTAATACTTTAGATGTCAAAAACTGAGTCGTTGCTGGCCATTTAGAGACAACAGTCAATGCCAATCTTTCAAGTAACCACTGACTGTCATACAGCATAGTCAGGGGATGGGGTGGTGTGTTTCTAGGCAAGAGAGAATCAGAGGCTCTCAAGATGTAAGTGTGCACAGTTAAGAGTTGCTGATTACAATCTGAACTATAACAATGGTATACAGGAAAACTTTCTTACTGCTGGTACTCTAGAGAAAATTTTCAAGCACTTTATTCAGTGATATGGAGGATCTCTAACTATGCAAGCACATAATAGTATTACATTCTGTGAGACCACAGAAAGCATTTGATTTTCATATCTCTACTCACCTATTATAATATCTTATATCTCCCATTACCAGCTGCTATTACCTGTCAGTCTGGATGAGTGAATGGAGAGAAAGTTGTCTCAACTGACAAAAGGAGATGGACAATGGGCATGGTTGGGATATTGTACTTCCATGTTAAATGAGCAACTGTAAAACAATAGGTCTTGAGTTATTTGTTGATTATTTCTCAAAAGGGATATAGAGCTCCACTTTAAGTATTAAGAAGCACAAGTCACAGATCTGAACACTGACAAAGTGTTTCCATTTGTACAACAATTCATAGAATCAGAGTGACACAGTAATGTATGAGCTATAACTATATCTTCTTACATAAACCGATTAAAACATGATACGGTAGATTTTACGAAATCTGTCTTTCAGAACTGACAAAATATCATATAATAAATCCAACTGATATGTGTTTGATATCCATGTGTCAATATTTTATCTATGCACAAGTGTCAAAGACAAATTATCATACCATTCATATTTAAGATAATGTGTAAAAATAGATTACAGATTTATTTAATCCTGAGGAATATGCTATAAGAGAATGGTAATAATATGAATTTGTAAACAGTGAGACTTGGGCATGTTTAAATCCATGCTTTTCTTATATCAAGTTTGAAGCAACCAACTTCCCACTCACCAGTATCTAGAATACTCTTATGGAAGAAGCAAATTTCTGCAAATATCTGGGAATAATTTTAATGTCTGTGAACTCTTAACTATCATGAAAATTTCATCTGTCTTATAAGAATTGAGATCAAAACATTATTGGTATATGTCTCCAAGACATGAAAATCATTGTTGCACAAAGTGAACATATCTTACTAAATAATTACCTTTTCAGGAGGAAGACACAGAAGTATGCAGACAGAGACTAATGTAAGTGGTTTACCTATATTTGTCATTATCTTTCTTCTATATGTCTATCTACTCCCAGATAAAGTGAACTTTCAATAAAGCTGGATAAATATGAGGCAAATATTAAATGTAATTTTATAATGCATTATTCACTGTATTACAATGACTGCATTACTGCTATAGTTAAGCCTGATACTATTGAACTGTTATAAGGCAATTATGTTAATGGATAGTATTCGGCAGTCTATGGCTTCTGCATGAAGTAATAGTATTATGTAGTGATATGAGAAGAAAGGATCTTCATGATATACAGAAATGTTTTCCTTTAGCAGTACCATAGCAATACACACATAAATGATAGCACAGGTGTAGCTTAGTATGGACATTTCTGCAATGAGTGTTGTCATTAAAGTTACTGTTGTTCTCACTTAACAAACACAAAGAACACTAGCATGCATAGTAATATGTATTTTCATCGCAAATCTACTAAAATTACTGAGATGTTGTTTAAATGTCTAATACTAGAAAACAATGAGCACAGGACATTCATTATTATTTAACATTAGCACATATGTTTCTTCTTAGACTATTTAGACACAGATAACACTTAAAATAGCAAAAGCAGATTTATTATTGACCTTTTAGACGATGTTGACCACAGCTGGTTCCACAATCAAAAGTTTCATGTCTACCAGTATAGTTATAGTTACCTCAGAGGTGATGGTGCTGCAGTTTGCAGCAGTACAGCAGTAGGTTGTAGCTCATTCAGATACACTATTATGTACTTGTGATCTCCACATACACAATGATAATGTTTCAGAGGAAATATGGGTACCTATTCAGTCATCTTGCTCAGTTACGTGAAACATCACTGTCTATGGAAAACCATTAAAGCATTATTTTGTTTCAACCCAATGGACAACTTTCTATTAACTTATCAGTAGAGAAGAGTATTGTAACCAGGAACAATTTCCACACTCTTGCCAGCCCTGTAGTAGAAGTTTAATATACTCAATGATTCCATTTTAAAATAATGGAAGCACTTTGTGTGTGATGCAATCTTTCTCTGATATTAAAAAAGCTACTCCAGAAAAGTAAGGTCTTTCTAAATGTAAAAAACTGATACAAAGAAGAACATGGTCATGTATCTAAGAATAATTATTCCATTCAGTCTGAAATGTGTTTTAACTTATAATATTTCATTATCACTGCCTTCAATAAGCTATGTACTACATTACTACTCTACTGCATGCCAAGAACCAGGATCTAAATAAAGAAATATTCCAAACACCACCAATAAGCTAAAAATATTCTGAAACTGAATTTGTTGGAAAACATGAGAAATTTCCATTTTTTAAGTGCACAAATTTGTGAGGATACTAATGAAATTTAATTCATAGGTGAATATCATGGGTCAAAAGCTGAACAGCATGTAGCCGCTTGATTTTATACTTCAGTTTAATGCCATACCCTCTCATACTTGTTTTACTTAGAACTGCTTGGAATTATGAAGTTTCAGCTTCAGTATTAAGTCGCACAACTGTCATAGTTGTAACGCTGCCAACTGTTTTTCCATTTGATTCCAATTAACATATTCACACTAATGCACTAATTTATTAATTTCTAATTTGTCATGCTATTTACTAACATATGGAGATTTGTGTGCAACAGGGTATATTTTAGGGTGATGAGTCTCAATACTGAATAACTTTCATCTCAAGAATATATACAATTATGATAAAATTTTACTGTGTTTTGTGTGTTACCCATCTTTAGTTACATCATCTATGCACATCTAATTAGGACAACATATTAAATAATGGTAAATACAGGTTGGAGTATCAATAACATTATGAAAAAAGTAAATTACTGCTTACCCTAAGGATCACACATTGAGTTGCTGACAGATACAACCAAAAAAAACAGTTACACATTTGTTGAACATCATAGCCAGACAGTCAAGCTTTGAGTTGCCACACAGTTGATCTACTGCCATCATACAATACAGTGTCACAAGAACAGCACAATATACTGCTTGTTTACATTAAGACAACACTACATTCCACCATGGAACTTTGGGACTCACCGTGTTTTACATTACTAAGTTTTGATTTAAATGACCTGCCACTTATAATATTAGTTGCTCACACATCATTTTATGAATTAAGACACAGATCCTCTAGTAACCATGTTCTACAGTTTGTCAAGTAATATGGTGATTACTGCACAAGCAAGACCTTGTCCAAGGTAAAGGAACTCTCCACTAACATACTGCTTGTTCTCTATTGATGTTACTATTTTGTCTATATAACTATATAAATCCTCAATTGGCATGATTAGGCTCACTGCACTCCCTTACAGCTCCACACCTAGAAAAGCTCCTTGGATCTATGAGGAATGAAACTCAAGTTCCAGGGGTAGCTGTCAGTTACATTGACCGTACAGCAATGTTGACGGTTACCTTACATAGTAGACTTTACATAAGCTGTTTCTCCATTTTAATATCACTTTATCTTAGAAATTTAGTATCTCAAGATACATAGCTTACTCAGTGTTTCTCACACACATACTGCAATATTTCATACAATCACAAATAACAAAGACAAGCTATTGCACCATATTGCATTGGATATAACAAGATAAAATGTAAAACTGTTTTCGTTTTATATTTATTAATGGGGTCCCTGCCATGAGGAATGGATGTGATAAGCATTTTTAATTTGTGGAAACGAAATAGAATAAGGTTGGAATTCAGGCTATTTTTGTAATAAATGTGAAGCAACAAGGCAACATTTACAGTCTTGGAATATATATCTGAAAATGCAGCAGATTTTTTTCTAACAACCAATAAAGGGAGTTGATAGTGCTAGTGTCTGTGAATCTAGATTACAATGACATTTTGCAAAGGCAAATCAGAGTGTCATTTTAGCTTAATTATTCTTGTAAATGCTAAGTAACACATATATTAGCAGCAATGGGTCTTTCTTGGTTGGTGCTGGTCTTATCTACATGTAGCTCTCTTACTTGTTATTGCTGTCACTTGTTAAAAATGGTGGCTGTGGATCACATGTCCAGGGTATGAGAACAATGAAATGTGATTCATTTTATATGGAGCAAGGGATGAATGCCCATCCACATCTAAAGGCAAATGCAGCCCACATATGAGGAAAACTCTCCTGCTTAGAGTACTGTGAGGTGGTGGTGTTGTGAGTTCGACAAAGGCCATGAAGTCTTTAATGACAATGAGCAGTTTAGGGTACCACGTTTCTTGCTGGCTAATGACAATATTTCCCATGTGGCTCCAATGATAAAAGCAGATCAGAATGTGCACATCCCAGCCACTTCTCTGGAGCTTGGTATACTGTGTGGGAGTGCTGACAACATTTTGCATGTGTTCTCAAGATACTGGGAGGTTTCACATCGGTGGGTCCATGATGTGATGAAACTTAAGCAAATGATATCTTCACTGAATCATCTGGAATGCTATTTCAAGGATAGAGAATGTTTCCTGGACCCCATTGTTATTGGCAATGAAAGATCGGTATTGCAGTGCTGATTTTCAAGTAACAACTGCTATCTACCATCATAATTGGGACATGGGATGATGTGTGACTAGGCAATAGAATATCAGAGGACCTCAAGACATAATTGTTCACAGATAGCAATTACTGATTACAATCTGGACTGTGACAATATTATACAAGAGATCTTTCTTACTGCTGCTACTCTAGACAAAATTTTCAACAAATTTTTCCTCTGCTCTGAAGCATCACTAACTATGCAGACACATAAAAATGTTAAATGTCAGTGAAGCAATATAAAACATTTGTTTAACATATCTGTACTCCCATAGTTCAATATCTTTTTATATCTCCCTTTAACAGTTTGTATTGGGGGAAGTCAGGCAATATTGACATACCCAGGTAAAATGACATAGGAAGGCTATGGACAAAACCAGATGAGTAGTGACACCTGCACTAAGCAGTGTAAAAAGGTCAACAGTCAACCCACTTCCTCCAAATATGGTGAAAAGCTGCCAGCTTTTGCATTGCTACTGTGAATGAAAAACATATAGGTAAGTCTCCAACTTTTTACTTTTATTCACATATATGCATTTATTAGTGTTGTAGTAATTAGATATTTGACAAAAGTATAAGTCATGTTTTGAGAGGCAGAAGGTTCTGCTGGAGAACACAGAAGTTGAAAGTTCCTTGAATGGATCAAGGGAGGTGTGTCAGGCTACAAAAACGTAACATGTATCAGAGTAAAAGTTAATTTTCCTCAATGTGGACTCTAGTTCAATTCTGTGTAATCTTTGATGTTAATTAAGATATTTATTTCACATATCTGTTTAAATTTAACAAGAAACTGTATAAGAAAATAAATCAAGTGAAACATTAAACATGCTATGATTCACAAAATCCGATGATATTACAGATGCTAATTCCAGATGGCAGGTAATAAAGTAAGGAAATCGCCTATACACTCTAGGGATGTGTTGTAGATGCAGCTATTACCAGCAGTGAGGTGGGATGGCTGAAGGCATTTAAAGAACTGGCAGTTTCCCAGACTATGCTTACAAGACAAACTACAAATATGAACAAAATCTTCAATGGTGTTCAGGAACTATTGGGTACATTCCAGTCAACTTCCAACACTATACTGAAGCTTGAACTAGTACAACACCTGTAACTATTGGAGTTGTGCATATTTGGTATGGCAATGAAGTGGTACACTTCAAATAGCTAAGAAAAGCAAAAAAGTTTCTTATGTTTCGAAAAGAAATATTATATGGAAAAGATCTTTTTGCAACGACAGTGATGCTTGCAAAGAGAATCAGTGTCAGAATCAGAATTTTTTGTGATCCCATAACATACAAAGTCAAATCACACATCTGATGAACTGGGGACTTGTCAACATTACATTTATATTGCAATTACAATTTGTGTATACAGTATTACAAAAACAATATATCAACACTCATGTTTACATGTTTTACAAAGTAATATATAACAACAGTGTTTACATAGTGAACATATTTTTACAATCATTTATTTGACACAAAACTATTAAGCTTAATTTACAGGTGATGTTTCCTTGCTCAGACTTTCACGTCATCATTCATGAATTCTTCTACGGAGTAATAACATTTCTCCACTAATAACTTGTGTAGCTTTGGTTTCAGTAGCCCTAGCTCCATGCTGTTTGTTTCTTTTTTAGCATATTGTAGATTTTCATGCCCATATATTCTGGGGTTTGGGTGTATAACTTTAACCTATGAGTAGGAAGCATGAAGATTGCCTTATTCCTAGTGCTGTATTGTTGCTTAAAATTCTTGTCTGTGAACAACATTGGGTTACTGTATACAAAAATAGTCAGTTCATAGATGTACAAACAGTCGACACTTAATATTCTTAGATCGTTCTGGTGCAATTGACAAGTTCCACATCATAATAGCTTCTGTACCATGCAATTCATCAATCGAACACGCAACCTACTAACTAACTATTTGCTATCATGTGTCAGCTTTAACAATCCTCATTTGATGATTTGATGAAATTGTTAGTCAGTGGATGACTAAGATGTCACTGGAATAGATCAAGAAACAGATGAAAAACATGACAATTTTGCAATAGCCACTCATCACAGCTCTGCTAGTGAACAAGAGGATTGTTCAGTGGAAGAATGTCAGGACTATGGTCATGGGGAACTAGATGCGAATCTTTATGTTCCTCCAGTAAAATACCTAAAATGTTAGTGGAAATAAAATGCGTTTTGAGTAGTGGTAAAGTAAAATGTAGATGTCAGTGTTGAATGTCAATTTGGCAGACTTTCATTTCCTGTGTATCGAGTGATATCTCCCTGTGCAAATTCAAACCCCAGAATTTAGTTTTATGTGAAAATTTACTTGCTACAGAGATACTATAATTTTACAGAATATAAAATTCAGTTCTCTAACAGTTCATTCAAGTGTATGTCATCTATTTAAAAAAACACATGTAATCATGTGATTTTATTTGAGATAAAGTTAAATTCTGTACTGTAGGCTTCATATAGTGGAATAAAATAAAAAAGAAACTTTAAAAAATACTCAAATAAATGTAAAAATAAATCTTGTATTCCATTAACTTAAATTAAAATTTTCTAATGATGCTCCTTAAACCTCAACTTAAACTTAGGGGGCCCAGAGTCCCAACCTCATAATCTACGATACATTACAGAAATGTCATGCTATGACTTACGATTTAATGGAGGTTACAGTGCTATAAAGACTGTTAGAATGAATCTGGAGGTTTCATATTAGGAGAAATCAGAGATATAAGTATGTTAAAAGCAGAACAAAAAGATAAAATAGCTGTGTAGGGAATAAAGTAATGAAAAAGAGGAAGAAACTGTGAGTTAGTAGCTTAAAAATCACTTAAAATACAGTCACATCTCACATAATGGGGCATAATAATTAAATAATTTAAATGATGCAACATTGTAGCACCTGCATCCTTAAAGGTAGTTAAACAATTGCCACCTTTTTGTGAAGTCACCTTATAGAAAATGGTACCATACAGCAGCTTCTTAGGGATATAAGTAAAGCACGTGCACCATATTATTTCTTACATCCTCATCTGTTAGTGTGGAGGTCGCACCACAAATATTTGGAGTATTAAAAAATGGTTGCTACTACAATATATTTGTATCCGCAGGAACAATTTACTGAACAAACAAATGCAGTATATACTACTGGTACTCCACACAAATGTCTGTGCACTTTGGCCATTGTTGTGGCAGCTTCCGTATTTGCACAGCAAACCTTTCTTTGCGGGTATCCCTGTGCCACTGGAGGATACCTCATAGAAGTTCGTTATTGCTGGAGAACTTGTTACTTTGCAGGACCTCTTTCAGTTCGTAGAATAGGTTGTAGTCACTAGGAGCCAGATATGGCTAATATGGGTGGTGTCGCAGCACAGTAAATGATAAGTCCTGTGTGGTGGCAATAGCTTTGCGACTGGCATCTGGCTGCACATTGTTGTGTTGGTGCAGAGAAATGCAGTATTGATCTCTGTTGAGGGTCGTATTGGGAGAGAACCAATCCACCGGTACTATCTTTTCCTGATTACAGAAGAGTTGCTGTTTGTTTGTGCATGAATAGGCCCAGCTGTGACTTCTTGGAATGAGAGTTTATAGTGTGCTTCCAATCCATAGTCTGGCATTCTTTTCTGGAGTCATATGGAAGATCCATCACTCGTTATGGTAACCACATGCTCAAGGAACTCTGCTGGACCTGCAACATATTTTTGCACCAATTGTTGGCATATCTCCATACATTTCTGTTTCTGCATAGTGGTGAGGGCATCAGACATCCATTATGCACACACCTTGTGCATCTTCAAATCATTATGAATGATGGTGTGCAGAGTTCTCCATGATAGACCTGTTGCCTTCTCTGGTTCATCTAAACTGACTTGCCTGTGCCCAATATCAAGCCATTGATACGCTGGGCATTGTTGGTTTCTGTGCGGTTGCTGAATGCCCAGCGCTTATGTGAATTTTAGCAGAGCCTCTTCCATTGCTAATCTCTGATACCCATTGAAATACAGATGCATGATTTTGTACTATTTCCCCACATATGGCACCTAGCCTCATTGTGAATGTCTGAAGCAGTCACTCCTTGCTTTCATAGAAACCACACTGTATATCACTGACAATGCTTGTCTACTTGGATGCTGTCATGTCTATGTCCACCAGTGCACTCGCAAGACAGAAAAAGTGCTCCTGCATTCCACCACCTACGGGAAGCAGCAACATCATCTGGAGCCAGTAGACAGTATAATAGTCTATCCTCACACATACATTGACACACATTTTAAACTGCTACTTGGTAGGAGTTATAGGGAGATTGCCAATCAACATAACAGGAACTGTATAATTGGGCAACATGAGTAATATAATCACAGTGTCAGAGAAAAAGTGAGGAATCACAGGGAAGAGAAGGAATGAAATGAAATTTCATGAGTTGAAGGGTATGTGACTTTATTTCAATGATTATGTAATTAAGTAAAATTTACAAAGAACTTGGCAGTAACCCCACTTACGAGTATGACATTACCATGGCTGGTTTAAGGCCCAACTGACACAAGTGGGCACTTGGGATGCCAAGCTGTGCACAGGAGGTAAGTAAAGATTTCAGTGATGTTCCTTTTTGTAATCAGTGTTATCTTTGCACTACAAGCAATGATCTGAAGTCGCGCCTCATTGCTCTCTACACCATAACATAAGGAGTAACATTGCTGTGCCTCTGTAAAATATTGCAAGTGTTATACCTTCCTTCAGTCTGTCACCATACCCATCAACAAAGGGCATGGATGTATTGCAGAACCATGATTCATCACTGAATACATTATGGTCCCCTACCTCAGCAGTCCAGGTTGCCTGTCATGGCACAACTCCAAATGCAACCACTAGTGTTGTGGTGTTAATGGCGGCGTATGCATGGAACACTAATTTTGTAATTTGGCTGCTACTAGTCTCTGACCAATGCTTGTAGGGTGACAAATTCTGTAAGGAGTGCACATATGGCAGGCACAGATGTGAAGGGGTCACAATGTGCTTGGTGCCCAATGCAGGCGTTCCATCCTTCTTCTGATCAGACATGGTTGACCAGGACCTTAAGAACAAGTATATCTGCTGCCTTCATGTTCCCATACATTTTAGCATCAGGCATTGTCACATCTACGTGCCTCACAAATCTGGATATTGCACAGTTTGACCAAGTAGCCAAATGGAGAATTCCAGTGAGCCCCCTTTCAAATTCTGTCATGTGCTCAAAGTGCAGTTGATCACAGTATATGGCATATCTGTGTGCTTCACAGTGATTGCTCAACATCTGTTGCTGTTTCTGACCACCTTATACCCAACCAGGCATGGTAACATCACTAATGCACACTAGTGGTCTTTCTACATGCTGCAGAAAATTTAACAACTCCAGTCATTTACGTACAAACTGATGATGTGTATGGTTACAAAAATACTTAGGCATCTGACCATGTCTTCTGGGTGAATCACTAGTTTTGTTGAACAGTGTGCATAACTGTATTACATTGGCTTGTAGACCCTACTGTGATAATTATAAAAACTGTTACTATGGTGAAAATAAGTGATCTTACATGATACATACAGTGATTTATGTGTTCAGATAAATCGATGGAATGACTAATAAACAAACATTTTACATATAGCTAGAATAAAAGTGCAACTACCACCATAAGAAACCTCAAATGTGATTCCATAACATTTTGCAGATATAAGTGATGAATTTTATTATCTTGGTAATTAAATCTTAAGCACTCACAGAAATAATTGACATTGCTACATCTCACAATATTAAGAGGCTGTTTCAGCTTACTAGTGCTGCATACACCACATTAAACTGTATAATAACAAAAATAAATAGGCACGTGTTGTTAATAGCAGGATATAATCTATCTCAATATGCATTCTTCTTTTTCAATCAGTAAAAGACTGTGTTGGAAAAACAACACTACAGAAAGGATAGGCTCATATTCAGCACAAAGAGCAGATGTTGAATTACAGACAGGCACAACGAAAAGAAAATATTTGACATATTTCACCTTTTGAACAAAGTCCTTCTTGAGATATAGAAAACACACAGGTATTATGCATACATGGCCATTGTCTCTGGTCCTTAGCATCCAGTGACAGTGTCCATGCATGCATGGGTTGCCCTTGTGAAACTTCTGAAGAAGGACTTTGTCAGAAAACTAATATATTTCCAGTATCCTTTTTCATTGTTCCCATCTGTGACTTTATGCGTCTTCTTCTTTTCTCTGTAACTGTTGATGAAACATGGAATTAGAAGTACATGTGAAATGATATGTAAGTAACCCTTCACTGCACAACATGATTCTGTTTTGGCACTAAAAGTGTTACTATGGTCATCTTTCTTTTCAGATCTGGTATGGGAAACAATAATGGAGAACTTGGGTTTTATTTGTTTGAAGACATTATGTGACAGAGATTTTGCTACTAATGGCAATGCTGGAAAATCAGCAACAAATATTGTGTGAGATGCCACGTTATCTGGTCATAAACTGTGAGATGATGGTAAAAAATAAATTTTGTGAAGTAGATCTAAACCATCTGTTTAATGAATTCATTTTAATTCATTCTAATTTCTAAAGTCATTACAGTATCAAAGGAACATAATTATTTTACCTAGAGGTCTGTCTTAGAAACAGCATTTTGAGTAGTTTTGATTGCACTTACCCTCATTTGTTCACATATAGTACCACACTGGGGTTCAAAAGTCAAGAGGACTGGCAAATTATTTCATCCCAGCATATTTGATAAAATGTCTGTGGATCTGAATGTTTTAACTTGGTCTACAATTATACTGATTATTTCTGGCATGCTATTTAGAGGAATAGTTACTATATTTTGCCCATCTTTTTGCTTATGGCCAGTGGAAGTTTCATATCTATGATAACTGTAATGTCAAGTATAACTTTATATACAAGAATTTGTTGTTGACATTCAGTTTCAAATTAACTTTTGTGAATGACTCTATTGATAATGTGATTATGACTTAGTAGTTCACAATGTTGCACAAAAGTAATGTCTGGTTTTGTAACTACAATGACAGTCATCATGTGGAACAGAAACCATTCAGTGGTAAATAGTAAACATATTCTGCTCATCCTTTGATTTCTTTTTAGGACGTAAGTAACTTGTTTGCTATAGTATATGACTGAAACTGTTGTCAAATATTACTGCTACCCTTTTTGTGGGGTTTTCTTCAGCAGTAATGTTGGAAATTTTCATCGAAAATGCAGTTATAAGTATCTTCTACATCCTAATTACTGTTACACATGGTCCCAATATAGGGGTACAATACATTCTTGGGTGTAGCCCATTCATTTAAATCTGCATCTACATCTGTACTCAGCAAACCATTGTGAAGTGCATGCCAGAGGCTACATCCTATTGTACCAGCTATTAACATTTTCCCATGTTCCATTTGTGTGTCAAGATCAGGAATAATGTGTGCTTAAGTGTCTCTTTATGTGCAGTTATTATTGTAATCTTGGTTTGCCATCCCTGCTGAAGTAATTCATTGGAGACATATATATGTCCACAGATACCTCGCTGCATACTGGTTCTCAAAACTTTATGGGTGGTTTTCATGGCATAGTGACATCTGCCATCAGATGTCTGGCAAGAACACGATTTGCAGAACACTTACATGACATGAAACTAGATTATACAATCCAGGCTTTCACAGACTGTATCCATAACCATCCCATGGTGATATTGGTTTTATGGACATTAAGCTGTGGTATAGAGCCTCTTTCTGTGTCTAGTGATTGGTCACCTACCACGGGAGATATTTTCAGATGATATAAAATATATATTTAGTTAATTTTTGAAATATTTGTCGGACAGAACAAGTTTTCATTATAAAATTAACTAACTACATCTTTATTGTTTCTGATCCTGTGATTCTTAGTAGTAGATGAAACATTAGGCACAACATTCCTTAGACCATGGGCAAATCCCATAAAACCAGAGTCAACAAGGATTTGAAACAGACGCATGCTATAGCCACAATTTCCCTTACTTTTAAATGACGGAGGGACCTACTCATGATTAATTTTCATTCATATGTTTTCATGGAGTGGTACATAGGAATCAATACAATTATTTTGAGACTTCAGTAGCCATTTTGCTATTCAACTGTTTTAGAGGACTTGTATGAGATCTGTAACTGGTACCTAATGTCAGACAAATGCTGTGATGCCTAATATTAGTGGGACACTTCTTGCAGCCACACAGTGCAAAAACAAAAACACAAATACCTTGTGAAACATCAGTGAAAAGGTACCTGATGACACTTAGGAGAGACACTCTGTATAGTATTTTCTGGTATAGGAGGAATTAGACATGTTTCTTTGTCGAGCTTACTTCCAAATGTAACTTCAGTACATGTAGTCACTTTATATAATCTGAGAAAAGCACACATGAGCATTATTCACCACTTTCTATTCTAAAGTCAGTTTTAATGGAGTTTATTTCTTGTACAAATGTTCTACTTATGGCAATCATGTTTTTTTCTGAACTGCAATTTTATCAGTTGCTTCAGTTTTCATGAGTGACTATGTGTATTGAAAAGCAGTAGCTAAAATACCAAAGTCCTTAAACATATGCTTGTAAAATTAGTGTGCCCTTCTAGTGGTGATACAGCATGTTTTTTCCATAATGATACCTTTTATTTCTTAAATGTGAGTAACACCATAATATAAATCCTTGGGACATTATTAGATGGTAATAAACAAAACAAACATTCTGAAATCAGAGAGGATACTGATAGTTATAGTGGCCAATTTTCATTGGTACTGCAAGTAAACTGGAACTGAAAGAGGTTAAATTCTTATATACACTTCTTTATTTTTGCAAAGTAATGTTCACAATAAGTGCTTTGATGGCCAGAGTAATATCACAAATCAGAAAAGCACTAGTTTGATAACTCAGCATTTCACTGCTGTATAGTACCCACCTTGATACATTGTGTCTGTTTATTTTTTAAACAATTTGTTCAGTTTTCTTCTTTATACTTTTCTACATCAACATGTATTATAACTGGAGCTAATTGTGAACACTGGGTTGTAAAACTTCAGATGTATACCTGTACTAATCATGTTCCACTTCCATACATGGCTACACTCCATACAAATACTTTCAGAAACGACTTTCTGACAATTAAATCTATACTCGATGTTAATAAACTTCTCTTGTTCAGAAACGCTTACCTTGCCGTTGCCAATCTACATATTATATCCTCTCTACTTCCACCATCATCAGTTATTTTGCTCCCCAAATAGCAAAACTCCTTTACTACTTTAAGTGTCTCATTTCCTAATCTAAATCACTTAGCACCACTCAAATTAACTCGACTACCTTCGATTATCCTTGTTTTGCATTTGTTGATGTTCATCGTATATTCTCCTTTCAAGACACCATGCATTCCGTTCAGCTACTCTTCCAAGTCCTTTGCTGTTTCTACAGAGTTACAATGTCATCGGCGAACCTTAAAGTTTTTATTTCTTCTCCAAGGATATTAATACCTACTCCAAATTTTCCTTTACCTTCCTTTACTGCTTGCTCAACATACAGATTGAATAACATCGGGGAGAGGCTACAACCCTGTCTCACTCCCTTCCCCACCACTGCATCCCTTTCATGTCCCTCAACTCTTATAACTGCCATCTGGTTTCTGTACAAATTGTAAATTGCCTTTCTCTCCCTGTATTTTACCCCTGCCACCTTCAGAATTTGAAAGAGAGTATTCCAGTCAACATTGTCAACAGCTTTCTTTAAGTCTACAAATGCTAGAAACGTAGGTTTGCTTTTCTTAATTATCCATAAGTAATGTTAATGTTCATGTCCACTATGACATCAGGAAATTAGGAACACATACTTGATACACCCGTGTATAAACGTTCTGCTCTGCATCAGAAAACTTCATTTGATTTCTTCAGAGGAGCTGCTTTCAAAATACAAGGCAATGATGTGTCACAGACTGCATAAGTGTCTTATGCTCAAAGGGTTTCAAACATGCAGCCAAACATAGTGCTGTTAATACTGGCTCGATGGTACACATGTGCATACTCAGCAGCCCTGTATAAGCGCCCATGAAATTACCATGATGAAAAAGAGTCTGAGTTTATAAGACGTTTTTCTCAACCACCATTCTCAGATGCAACAGAGAAAGTTAGAAATGACAGTGGTGCCATAAGTGCTCTATAATTCACACTGTAAGGTGGTTTTCTCTGTACTTATGTTCTTCTTTAAAATTAATAAATATTATTACCATCAAACAAGTAAATCTGAGAACCACAAAAGCCATTATTGTTCTAATGATAATTATGTCCAATCAAAATTCTGAATTTGTAACTGTAAGACTAGTCAAGCACAGTTTTACTTTCTCCAACAAGTTTCCCTTAAAATGATAAAGACAATGTGATCTGAGAATTGGAGCTGATACTGAGTATGATCAACATCTGACACCATACAAAACATTCATGGTTGTATATGGAACAAAATTAACTGGGGATTGATCAGAGGTACTCTCAATAGCAAGGCATTCAGGAGGCTTGTGGAATATACATAAACGTTTTCTGCATCCTTTAACAGAAGAAGCCATAAACAAGACAATTAGACAGACTAAATTTCAAGTATTCATTTGCCATACATGACTAGCTGTCCCAATAGTGTGTGTGTATCTTCCAAGGAGAGATGGAGTAATTTTAATGTTCTCCAAGTATTGCGCTGATAAAATCAGAATGATGAAATAAACAGAGCTCATAAGCTGCTTAATCAACCGTTGTAATATTCATGTGACATTTGCAAATGCAGCAAGGATGAGCGGAGATGATAGTGGTACCATAGTTACTGTCTACTACACACTGTAAGGTATTGTGCTGAGTACAGATGCAGCTCTTTAGTGTTAATAAACATTATTAACAATGTAGGAAGTATATCAGATAATCTCAAAGTCAATTATAAATTAAACAAATATGATACACTGGAAATCTTCTGACAGTGTACTGTCCAAGATTAGACAGGCAAAATATTACGTCCTCCTACACATTGCTCATGGAAAATTTGTTGACATGAATATGTGGCTAATTAGAGCCTACAAAGATGATTTTCAACTATTCTGCGCCACAGTATTTGCTGTGATTTTATTTGAAATAAATGGAATTCATTGTGGAACCAGAAATTATCATGTCCACACACTATTAAGGTGGTATACAGAATACAGACACATATCTACAATGTTCTTGAACAGAAGTAACCATAAAGTAAAAGATCAGGAAAATTCAAAGTCAGTTATCTATTTACTATATAGGGCTTACTGCCCAAATTATGACAATATAACTTCTAATAAAGCTTGGGAAAATTATTACATATTCCAGTATGCCTCCAAAAAATTTCCACGTCGTAGAAAAGAGAGCTCATAGGGATGTTATTTGAACACATATCTTTGAATATGTAATTCGCGAATGGGACACGGATGAGAGGTAAGTTACTTGTACTAGAAGTATGTACTACTACACACTGGAAGGTGGTTTCCTCAGTATACACATAGATCTGTAATGTGTATCAACATTATTAACTATATATAAAGTAGATGTAACATCATCAATAGTCCATTTTCAATTAAATCAAAATGACTCACAGACATTCCAAATTTGGTGGAGTTTAAATATTACTCCTACTTCAAGTTGCTACTAGAAGCCACAGAGAGAAGAGCATTTCATACACTAGAGCCCATAAGGAGGAGTGTCAATAAGTGTTTTCACACAATTCATGATTCTATCACAAATAAGGGGAGATAGCTGCAGAACCAAAAGTTCTTAACATAACATAAGCTGGTATGTGGTATGTTGTTAAAAAGTTTTCAGTGTTCTTTAACCTATTAGGGGACACATCTTTTGTAGCATCTCAGCAAACATAATATTTTTGCTATGCTGATAGAATTCTGATCAACTGATTATATTTATTTCTTGATAATTTTGTTATTGTGATCTAGGACCCAACACTATGGTGCTACATATGTCTTGATGGTATGTTTGTTAGATATTAAAACTGTTACGGAAAAATGGATTTCACAATTTCCTTTGGAAGCTGTTATGTGTTGCCATTACACATAAAAAGTAATGAACAGTGTATTGTGTTTTTATTTTGTTAGCTTTTCCATTATTTAAAATATAATTGTTACTGGTATTAACATTTACCTATCACAATGTGAAAACATTCTTTGAAACTCTTTCACACAATAAAGGAATGTGCCGATATGGGTCACAATAATGTATATTGCAGAAGTGAAGCAATGTGTTCTGACAACAGTAGTGATCCCACAACAAACAGAAACTTGTTGTTGTAGTAATTTTCATACTCGTGGTACAGTGTACTAGCACAAGATGTCAGGCATAGACAAAGATTTTAAGACACGTTCCTAAAAGCTTTGGGATACCCCTAAGATGATGGTACGTATGCTGCCCAAGGTCCACAAACATTGCTCAGAAATATGTTTAATGGGAAGCATATCCCTCATGGCCCCTGAAAGGGCTAAAATACATAACTGTCAACAAGGAGATCAGACTGTCTTAAAGTAAAATAATTATGAGAGGTGGTCAATAAGTAATGTAACATTTATTTTGTTCTGAAAGAAGATTGATTTTATTGGGTTTCCATACCTTTCTCCACTCTTTTTGCTACAAAATTCTATTTTTCAACATACTTTTCCATTCAATGAGATTGTCTTATGACATTACTGGATGGCTTGTATTCTGGTATGGTACCACACTGCTGGTCCTCATATGAGCCAATGTCATGTTGCTGAATATCCTCCCCATCATCCATGTACTTCTTCCTCGTTGGGCCTAAGGGGAGGGAGTAGGAAGGTACTGGATTCGAGCTGCAGGGTGGATGAGGGAGAACATCCCAAAGAAGTCTTATGACCTCCATATGTACAGACTTGTATGAGGCTGAATGTTGTTATGTAGGTTCAATTGAATATTAGTCGTGACAAACACACTGAAGTCATATCCACAATTTCCTGAGGTTAGCACAATACACTTCAGAGTTGATCATTGTATCATAAGGGAGGTTATCAAACAGAATAACATCCTTTAGAGCCCCAAAACGCTATCACCACAACTTTACCAGCTGGGGCAGTAGCTTTGAACATTTTCCTCTGAGGGGAGGTGGTGTGGTGCCACTCCATGGACTGCAGTTTTGTTTCAGATCTGAAGTGATAAACCCATGTTTTATCACCTGTCATGATGTTTGACAAAAAATTATCATGATCCACCAAGCAACAGGCAAGAAATTCAGCACAGATGCTCCTTCATTGCTCTTTATGACACTCTGTAGGGTAATCAGAAAACAACTTAGAGTATCACAACTGCTGGATGTTTGTGTCAGCACTACCAACAAAGACTTAGAGATGTGCAGTAAGATGTTTGGTTGTGGCCCATTGATCACCTCAAATAAGAGTGTGAGCTAGTTTCAGTATTTCAGGAGTCAAATCTGTGTCCAGCCAGATGGCACGCGAGACTTCAGCAGATTTGCACAACCTTGTTATGGTGATGACAGATGCCTTGCCTAATGAATGACAATGCTTTTGTCGATTGCCAGATCTCCCTAGCCATTCTGCATGTTCCTAAAAATATCCATCATGCAGTGGTTTTCAGCCAGATGGAACTCAATGACAGCTCTCTGCTTGGAATAGACCTATGTCACAGATGCCATTCTGAAGGCCGTGTCTGGTGCCACAACCTACCAGAAATTAATGAAACTATAACAGCTGAAACAACATTATTCCATAATGTCCTACAATAAATTCTGTATTTTTTCATCAGAAATTGGCCAGTAAAAAAAGTGTTGCATTACTTATTGATTGCCCCTGGAAAGTAGTACTGTACACGACCAATTGCCCAAACTATAACATATTATATTCCTGAATAACTTTGCAAATTATAACATCCTCCAATACTGGGGTCCACAAAATTACCATCAGAGCTCGTAGAGAGACTAATCAAGAGTCTTTCTTCACAAACATTCTTCATAAAAGCAACAGGGATGGGAGGAATCCAGTAGGTTACCAAAGTTCCCTCTATTACACATATTAGGTAGGTCTGCTGAGAATTCATGATGATCTTTAAAATTTATAAACGTTGTTACCCTGTAACAAGAAAATCTGACAACTACAAAATGCTTATCAATTCACCGATAATGATTCTCTGTCAAAATTCTGAGTACATACATTCCAAGATTGTTGAGGCAAACTATTACATTCTCCTGCTAATTGCTCCAAATCCGACTAAGATAAAACCAACTGACAAATTAGTGCTCATAAAGAGAACTTTTAACACATCTAATTACATTGTACCTGGAATAAAATGGAATGGGAATTCAATCAGAAGTGCTATCCACTAAATGGAATTATTATGATATGTGCAGTATAGATGTATGCTTTCTGTGTTCTTTAACAGAAGCAGTCCAAAATCAAGAGTTCAGACAAACTTGAAGTCATTTATCATTTAAAAGTACATGTCTAACTGCCTGAGTTCTTAGAGCATACCTTCCAAGAAAAACTGGGCAAATTATTAATCCTTCAGTGCATGGGTCCATGAAACTCTAATGATGCCAAAGTCAGGGCTGACAAGCAGTTTAACTGGCAGTGTTACTTCCCAAACACTATTCACAAATGTAACAGGTATGGGAGAAAAGGATAGTGGTACTTGAGGTACCCTATATTTCCAACTTTAACATGGTTTCCTCATTATTCATGTTGATCTTTAATGCCTAGAAGAATTATTATCATCATATTAATAAATCGATGACCACAAAATCGGTTAACAACTTACTGCAAACGGAAACATCTCCCACACCATGGTACAATTCTGATGCTGACAAATAAGTAGTCTCACATATAGGCATGTACAATAGAGCATGTGCTCTAAAGAAAACAACATTATGAACCAATGGGGACACATGTTCTACATGTTTAAATGGAACATTCTTCCACAGTGTGGCTGCTGAGGCAAACCGTGTTTCTCACACTGAAATGTCTCTCAAAGGCTCCCTCTGGCTTAGATTTTTATCTTTATAAAAAGATTTTCACACATGTGAACAACTCCACTTCTTAACAAACGGCTGGTCCTGTCGACCTCATGGAGAAAGAGGACAGGCAATGATAAATCCCTTCACGCCTACCTATGCTGTAACTCAACCTTTAGTTCTATCATGTTTATGATGCTGCTTTCTGTTCCATCTCATCTCATTCCATCTTATCTCATTTCAGACAGCTTGGAGGCTTTCAGGTCTGCAAAAAAATAACAAATCCTCTCCATAATAAAGGGAAAACAGCCATGTAACACATAGCTGATCTCAGACAATTATTAATGCAAACTAAGGTGTTTCAGCTATAGTCATTGGAAGATTGTGTAAGATCATCATAGCTGCACATATATTGGAAAATAGGCTTGAGATTTTAAGATCATGCATATTATTCAAGCATTGAAAAGACTAAAAGTAATGTATTCTCACTTTAAAGTATGAATTGTTTTCAAATATTTCATTTCATCTTCCAAATCTGTTGTGACACCAGTAAGGTATTCATTCTTCCATGCCTCAGCAAACTGATCATCAATCATATTTGAGTATTTCCTTAAAAACCTAAATATTTCACATAAAATCTTCACTGTTTCTCATCAGGTTTTCAATGGTGTGAGAAACATTTATCTTGAGCATGTCTTCTGACTTCACATCAGTCACTTCACTCCTGGTTGCACCATGAATTGATTTTCTCTTCTTAAGACTGATATTCATTGCACAGGCAACAACCTTCGATTCAGAGATAATAGTTTCCAGTTTTCATGTAGATATTTTAATTCATTTAATAGACACTCGAAGTGTCTTACCTCAACATCAATAGTAGTATTTCGAGTTTGTAATAATTTGCTTCTGTAGCCAATTGGTACCAACACATCCGACCAAACAGATTCCATGAATAAACACTTGAAGGACCTCACATAATAGAAAACATATTGTAGCACAGAATTGGTTTCTGCTGACAAATTAAACTAACCAAGAGTTTCAAGAGCAATGATAATTTTATCCAAGTGAACCACAATTGGCCTTGCAGTGTCAACCGAAGCACTCCAAAAGGTATCAGACATGTATTCTAAAGGAATCAAACATGGAACAAAAAGAATTTCTACCACAGTGTTTTGGGATTTCATATAACTGTGAACTGAAACTGAACAGGTAGTAAGGAAACTTAATTACCATGATCTTCCCTCCAGGGATATCCACTTCAGTTCACAAGGTCTTACATAATACTTGCATGTTGATCAATCTCACGTGTAACAAATCTAGCGGCTCCACTCTGAACTGGTATGATGTTTTACTTTAACCCAACCTGGTGTTGATCTGAAGCACTCAAGTCATACTAACAATGGGTTGCACTAGTGTTCTATAGATGGTCTCCTTTACAGAAGAACCACACTTTCCTAAACTTTTTCTAATAAACCAAAAATAACAATTTGCCTTCCCTGGTACCAATCTTATGTGCTCATGCCATTTTATGTTGCTGTACTATATTATGCATAGCTATTTAAAAGACATGACTAGAGAAAAAGTACACAACTAACACTATAAAAAATTTAGAGGATCGTTTTACCTGTTAACCTGCAAAAACTTATGTTTCTGTACATTTAAAGCCAGTTGTCATTCACAATGCCAACTACAAATTTTGAGAAAGCTCAGTTATACTTTGTTAACAGTCTGCAGTGGGACAACATGTCAAACACTTTTTGTAAATCCATGCTTCACATAACCTTATTATAAATTTTCCCATGGTACTCACTAATTGTAATTCAGTACTTCATGAGTATTGAACAAGTTAAATGTGGACTAGCATCTCCAGTCTTTTGATTTAACTCCATGAATTCTTGAAACAAATCGTTTTTTTTTATACTCTTAGGTTTACTTATTGAATCAAATATAGCACAGCATGATTGTTGTCTCTTCAACATAATTTGAATCAGGAGTTCCATCAACAGTAATGGCATAATGCTCTTCATTTTCTCTCCATTTCAGGTTGGCAATCCTGAAATAATGGGCACAACTAGATGTATATTCTGTGGATCACTTGACAGATAATGCCTTTAATCATTTTCCAGGTTCTTGGCCTTGTCTGACCTGGATAAGACGTTCTGTAAGAACTGGATCAAGGTGACTCAAGAGTTCTAATATTGAAAGGAAATTTTCATTATTTGGATCTTCAATTTTCTGAGATGATGCTCTGAAACCCTAACCTCTCTGACAGAGAAACAATGCCACATCATGTATCATGTGAGTTCTCATGTCAGTTGGCTATCCTACAACCATATAAAAGAAGAACATTACCTCTCTCCTTCTGAGTATAAGTGTGGCCAATGCACCTATATCGAATCATTTCATTTCTTCATCTTTACTGTTGTTCTAGGACAATTATACAAATAGAAATATCTTAGTTGGTTCTTGCTCTCAAATGCAAAATGTTTTCTCCATGTTTTATGTAAAATCAAAGATTTGATGGATTCAGAAGTACCTTATGTTTGAACAATTTGGGCAAATCTACTGAATTATGATTATGTTTCATGGCTGCTGTCATGTTCACTTTTTAGTGGTATGTTTTGGCAGGATTCCCAACAGCATAAAAAAGCACATTTTCAACGCTATCTTAAGGTGGTTTTAGTCCATGTCTAATGAAAATATTGTGCATTCAATATTAAACATGAAATAGAATTGTAATTTGTTGACATGTGAGATCCACAAAAGTGAAAAATTGAAATGCAAAGTAAGATTTAAATGGCTATGCTGATGCTGGGATAATGTTATTTTATTTATTATACTATACAAAATTTATCTTACAATAATTTATCGAACTGACAACTCAAGGGAACCCAATTCCATTAAGACACCAGTGCACCCGTGAGGCTTACGCTGCATGCATTTGGACCCCACCCCCCACCGCCCCCTTCCCCACCACCACAGACCTGCCATCTCATTAGGGCTGCTGATGTACTATTAAGAACCATGACTAACGATTTGCAAAGTACAAGGGAACATGAAGAATAATGGTGACTTTAGTATAATTATTGCCTTTGTATGAAAGTGTCACATTGGTTCATACTTCTATCGATTAATATCCATATTATATTGTAGCATTTCTCTCTACATAATGTTGCAGCAGCAATGACCCATGTTAAATTTATCATGTGAAATTAACTTTTGCACACCACAACCTAACTGTTCAAACTATGAGAGCTTAAATTCCTAGAATTACTTTGCAAAATATTACTTCCTCCAGAATGTGGGTCCTTAGATAATCACAATCAAAAACTTAGAACTTGTAAAGAGTTTAATCAACAGAGGTTATTCCCATGCACCATTTAGAGATGGAACAGGAGTCAGAGGAACTGACAGTGGTTCCAGAAATGTCTTGTACTACAAACTGTAAGGTGATGTGCAGAGCGCCTATGTAGCCCTATAATGTTCCTCAGCATTACTAACCATGAAACAAATAGATCAGATAACCTCAAAGCCCATTAACGACACAGCATTAGCGTGGCATGTGAAATATAGATATTTTTTTCAATGTTCTTTAACAGAAGTAAATATTTACACGACTCTCAAGATTATGATAGCATACATTCAAAAAAACTAGTCAGCTATTTAATAACCATCCATGTTATGGAAATTTACATTCCAAAAATATCTGGGCAAATTATTAACACTTACAACCTCCAATATGTAAGTCAATGAAGTCATTACCATAATGAAGTAATCAGATCTATGGAGGAGTTTATGCAACTGTAGTTCTTCAAACAAACTATTAGCAGACACAACAGGGATAGGATGGTAATGTTGACAGAATATCCTGCTAATACACACTGAAAGGTTATTTGCTAATTACTCTTGTACATCTTTAAGGTTCATTGATATTATTGCACATGAAGCATGTAGGTTTAACAACCTGAAAATTTCAGAATGAGTTTTTCACTCTGCAGTGGAGTGTGCACTGAAATGAAACTTTCTCGCAGATTAAAACTGTGTGCCAGACAGAGACTTGAACTCAGGAGTCTCAGTCCAGCACAAAGTTCCAATCTGCCAGGAAGTTTCAACTTCAAATTTATTATCAGTTACATGATCAGAAGTGACTGACAAAATTCTGAGAACGTAGATTTCAAGATTGGGTTGGCTAAATATTTTTGTTGTTGTTGTTGTTGTTGTTGTGGTCTTCAGTCCTGGAACTGATTTGATGCAGCTCTCCATGCTACTCTATCCTGTGCAAGTTTCTTCATCTCCCAGTACCTACTGCAGCCTACATCTTTCTGAATCTGCTTAGTGTACTTATCTATTGGTCTCCTTCTCTAATTTTTACCCTCCACGCTGCCCTCCAGTACTAAATTGGTGATCCCTTGATGTCTGAGAACATGTCCTACCAACTGATCCAATCTTCTAGTCAAGTTGTGCCACAAACTCCTCTTCTCCCCAAATCTATTCAGTACCTCTTCATTACTTATGTAAGCTACCCACCTAATCGTCAGCATTGTTCTGCAGCTCCAGATTTCGAAAGCTTCTATTGCCTTTTTGTCTAAACTATTTCTTGTCCACGTTTCACTTCCATACATGGCTACACTCCACACAAATACTTTCAGAAACGACTTCCTAACACTTAAATCAATACTCGATGTTAACAAATTTCTCTTCTTCAGAAACGCTTTCCTTGCCATTGCCAATCTACATTTTATATCCTCTGTGCTTCGACCATCATCAGTTATTTTGCTCCCCAAATGGCAAAACTCCTTTACTACTTTAAGTTTCTCATTCCCCCAGCATCACGTGACTTAATTCAACTACATTCCATTACCCTTGTTTTGCTTTTGTTGTTGTTCATCTTATACACTCCTTTCAAGACACTGTCCATTCCGTTCAACTGCTCTTCCAAGTCCTTTGCTTTCTCTGACAGAATTACAATATCTTCAGCAAACCTCAAAGATTTTATTTCTTCTCCATGGATTTTAATACATACTTTTCATTTGATTCCTTTACTGCTTGCTCAATATACAGATTGAATAGCATCAGGGAGATGCTACATCCCTGTCTCACTTCCTTCCCAACCACTGACTCCCTTTCATGTCTCTCGACTCTTATAATTGCAATCTGGTTTCTGTACAAATTGCAGATAGCCTTTCAGTGCCTGTATTTTACCCCTGCCACTTTCAGAATTTGAAAGAAAGTATACCAATCAACATTTGTCAAAAGCTTTCTCCAATTCTACAAATGCTAGAAACGTAGGTTTGCCTTTGCTTAATCTTTCTTCTAAGATAAGTCGTAGGGTCAGTATTTCATCACCGTGTTCCAACATGTCTACGGAATCCAAACTGATCTTCCCCGAGGTCAGACTCTTCCAGTTTTTCCATTCGTCTGCAAAGAATTCGCGTTAGTATTTTGCAGCTGTGACTTATTAAACTAAGAGGTCGGTAATTTTCACATCTGTCATCACCTGCTTTCTTTGGGATTGGAATTATTCTATTCTTCTTGAAGTCTGTGGGAATTTTGCCTGTCTCGTACATCTTGCTTCCCAGATGGTAGAGTTTTGGCAGGACTGGGTCTCCCAAGGCTGTCAGTAGTTCTAATGGAATGTTGTCTACTTTCTACTTAGGGCTTTCATTGCTGTGTCAAACTCTTCACGCAGTATCATATCTCCCATTTCATCTTCATCTACATTCTCTTCCATTTCCATGATCTTGTCCTCAAGAACATCGCCCCTGTATAGACCCTCTATATATTCCTTCCACCTTTCTGCTTTCCCTTCTTTGCTTAGAACTGGGTTCAATCTGAACTCTTGATATTCATGCAAGTGGTTCTCTTCTCTCCATAGGTCTGTTTAATTTTGCTGTAGGACGTATCTATCTTACCACTCGTGAGATATGCTTTTACATCCTTACATTTGTCCTCTAGCCTTAGCCATTTTGCGCTTCCTGTCCATCTCATTTTTGAGATGTTTGTATTCTTTTTGCGTGTTTCACTTAATGCATTTTTGTATTTTCTCATTTCATCAATTAAATTCAGTATCTCTTCTGTTACCCAAGGATTTCTAGAAGCCCTCATCTTTTTACCTACTTGTTCCTCTGCTGCCTCCACTATTTCATTACTCAAAGCTACCAATTCTTCTTCTACTGTATTTCTTTCCCCCAATCCTGTCAATTGTACCCTTATGCTCTCCCTGAAACTCTGTACAACCTCTGGTTCTTTCATTTTATCCAGGTCCTATCTCTTTAAATTAGCACCTTTTTACAGTTTGTTCAGTTTTAATCTACAGTTCATAACCAATAGATTGTGGTGAGAGTCCATATCTGCGCCTGAAAATGTCTTACAATTTGAAACCTAGTTCCTAAATCTCTGTCTTACTATTATATAATCTACCTCAAACCTTTTAGTATCTGCAGGGTTCCTCCATGTATAAAACGGTTAAATATTACTCACAAATAAACTATTACTTTCAGCAAATGCATTACGGATGGGAGGATATGATGTTGCTACCAAATGTACCATGCACTACTCGTACTGTAAAATCTAAGAAGATTGTGAAACACCCACGTGGATCTTTTATGTTCATCAACATTGTTAAACATGAAGCAAGTCGATCTAATAACATCAAATCTCATTACAATGTTCTTCAGTTCAGAACATTTCCTCTGAGGGCTTGCGTATTTGTGGTGATCTATAACTAGTGCATACGAAATTTTTAAAAAATATAACTCATTTAGCTCAGTCAGATGATGTTTTTTCACAACCTTAATATTAAGATATTAGTCTATTACATATATATGCAACTCAAATATTGGTAATTTTTAATTGTATTGCCATATAGGGTAATTATTTACACAGCATGTAAGTATGTGAAATATGTGATATGCAATAAATGTGGATAGCAACAATGAAAAGATTCTTCTATGCATTTGAGTTTTGTTTACAACAATAAATGACACTAGAGGTACAGTCATGACTGTTAACCTTGTATATGGAAATGGAGGTGGAAACTCTGTAGGAGACAGAGGTGTGGTTGAGCTGACCTCGTTCTAGCTTGTAGCATCCTTCAAGTCTGTATGACTTGTGCTTTCGGATTTATAAGGAGGAGGATTGGGCCCAATGCACCTCCCTGGGTGAAACTCCCACAGATCAACCAGCAAAATATGATCACCTACGTAACAGCCAATATGTCCCCTTTGGCAGAGGTAACAGGAGCGATGCATTGTGATGTGGAAGCAATGAGCTCTTGGTAGGTCATCGGAGGAAGTTGGCACCACATCTGACACACACGTCTCCATCTACATCTACATGCATATCCTGCTAGCCACAAAGCGGTGTGTGGCGGAGAGCACTATTCAACAAAAAGTCATATTTCCGTTCCCCCCACCCCCCACCCCCCCCCGTTCCACTCGCAGTTTGGGCTAGAGAAAAACGACTGTCTATGAACACCTTAGTACCCCCATTTCCCACCACAGTCATATACCAAATGTGTTTGACTGTGTTCAGATATGGTGAGTTGGGGGCCAGCACATTAATTGGAAGTCACTGCTGTTTTCCTTGAATCATTCCATCACACTCCAGGCCTTGTGACATAGTGAATTATCTTGGTGAAAAATGTTACTGTCATCAGGAAACATGACCTTCATGAATGAATGTATGTGGTCTGCAACCACTGTATGACACATTTTGGCTATATTGGTGCTTTACATATAATCCGCTGGACGCTAGGAGGTCCTCATGAATGTTCCCCACAGCATAACAAAGCTGCTGCCAGCTTGTCTACATCCCACAGTACATGTGCTGTTCCCCTAGAAGATAATGGATTCATGCCCACCCATTGGTATGATGAAGAAGGTATCAGGATACATCTGACCATGCAATGCTTGCCACTGTGCCTAAGTCCAGTGCTGATGGTCACTTGCCCTTTTAAGTAGTAGCTGCTGATGTCATGGTATCAACAGTGGCACACGCATAGGTTGTTTAGGCCAATTTTTAGGACTGTTTGGTGCAGTATGTGTTCAGACACTCATGTACCCTGCCCAGCCACCTGTCTGCTTAACCAGTCTGCCCTGCCTATGACATCCAACATCTGTAATGAACGGTGGCCACCCAGTTCTACGACGTCCGGACATGGTTTTACCTTGGTTTCATCATGTGTTGAGGATATTGAAAACAACGCTCCTCAAACACTCAACAACCCATGCAGTTGTTGAAATGCTTGTACCAGGCATCCAGGCCATCAGAATCTGCCATCACTCAGACTCAGACAAATTACATGCGTTTCCTTTGCTACACACAGGAAGTGCACTCACTGTTACTACAAGCACAGTGGGTGTGTCTTATTACCAGTCATTGTTCACCAGGTGATGCTGCTATCCTGTAGATGGATTTATATCGATTGTAGGTCAGTGGTCGTCATGTTCTGGATGACCAGTGTATGTTTATGTATTTTTATCTGATAAATGTTTTACTGCTAGTCTTTTAGAAATATGTGAGATTTTAATATCTTGCACTCACTTTTCCAAATATCACTTAAACCACTTCTTTGCCATACCCTGATTCCTAATAGGTCTAATTTGTGTAATTAAATTCTGTGGTCAACTGTGTCAAATGTCTTTAATAGATCCAAAAAAATGCCTGTTGCATTCTTGCCTTCATCTAGTGCTTCGAGTACTATTTTAGTAAATAGTGGTTTAGCTGTCCCTGTAGCTCTTCTGGACCTGAAAATGAATTTTTCATTGCAGAGAGTGTTGTATTTATCTCAGTGCCTAATCAGTCTGTTTTCCTATATGGTTTCTATTGTCATGGAACAACAAGGTAACAAGTAAATTGGTCTGTAGTTTCCTACTTTTCTGTTGCATCCCCATTTTCTTCTATTGGTATCACTTTTGCTTGTTTCAGGTATTCATAAAAGCTGCCAAATCCGAAAGCTTAGTTGATTATTATTGTTGATGGGGTTTGTATGTTGTTTATACACTTTTTAGTGACACTGACTTGAATCTCATTGAACCCTTGCATTTTTTATTGTTTCATTGGTGTGTTATCTGCACAACGACTTTCTCTATATTTGGAAAGAGCACCATGGAATGTGGTGGGTAGCCCTGGTGGTGCAGAACATATGTGTCCAGAAATTTCTCATGCAATGTCATAGCAATGACATGTAGTATTCATTCATAAATCCCTTTGACTTGCTGATTTGAACATCTTTGCTTATAATCTGTGTTTCGAAGTGTATTTGTTCAACATTTGGTGTCTCCTGTTTCTTTATGTCTCACAGTGATTTCCTTTTGTTATTTGCCTTCAGCAATGTTTTACTGTTTGTAAGTTGCAGATAACAATAAATTTCTCTAAGCTCTTCTGTAATTACTGTAAAATTCTGAAAAAACTGAATAAGTCTAACTGTTTTTGATGGACGTGAGGGACCTTTGAGTATCAGAGGACATTTTGATATCTCTTGTCACATGCATAATTTTTGAAGCTACAATGGAATTCTGCATTTTTTGGAATGCTTCCTCTAGTATTAGTTTGAAAATTGTCATGAGCTTATTAAACATTTTGTTTACATTTGTTTCAGCATACCCTTCATGTTGTAACTGGGATGATACCTGATATAGGTTTGATTCTGAAAAGACAATTTTTTATTCATTCAGTTTAGCAGACTTTTCTACCCAAATATTTTCTTTCAGAATCTGAAATAAATGATCTGATAGTCCTAGCTGTTGAAAAAGTAACTGACAGTGCTTGCTTTCTATCTCTGTTGCTATATGGTCTATTTTGGTTAAGATCTCTTGTCACTCTCCTTGGACAGTTTATGTGTGTTGTTATGTCGGGGATGAAGAGGATATTCAAGTATGTACTACAAACATCTGATTTCACTGTGTTGATATTTAAATTCTGACATGTGGGAATGTTCGTTTTTGGATTAGATATGTTGTCTAAGCCCTGATTGAGTTTTGACATAAAATTGTCTGTATTACCACTGGGGCATAGATACAAAAAAAATTATACAGTTACTTTGTCCAGAATGCTGTTTTCTGTTATTTTAGTCATTGATAATTAAAAACATTTGTCTTTACTTTATGCTAGAATGTCTTTTCGAAATTTAAATGTACAACTTTCTACACATTTATACAGGAATACCCACCTTTCATACAAATTCTACTACAGGAACCGGTCAGCTCATAGAAGGTTAATGGAAAATATACAGTTTCCATTTCCTTACACCAGTGTTCAGTGATAAATGCAATGGTATAGCCTTGTGTTTGCAATTATAGTTGCTGCACTTTATTATTTATGGATTGTATATTTTCATGAAATACTTTTAAACATACAGATGCCCATGCAGTTACTGCATCTTTTTCCTCTGCATCATCTGGTAAAGATATAATTTCCATCTCTATGATGGTATTGAATGTGTACAGTGATTTGCACATCTTTATTTCTGATGGCCATGCAACAGTATAATAGCTCTCATTTCTGTAATGTACACTTCCCGAAAACACTTTAATAATAATCCACCCCTTCATCTCAGATGCATGTCATATGATGTAAAATGTTTTCTTTCCAAATCATCTATGCTGAGAAAAGAAGCATTTGGTCTGTACTGGCAAATATGTTTGTGGATCATATTGGCCTTTTAGATCTCTTTGTTTATAACAGAAGATTCCACAAGGTCAAACTTTCATGGTATGCTAATCACAATTAACCAATAAACGTGTGCTTGCGTTCATATATGTACACACCATTTGCACCACCTAGAATCATGAGACATTGATTATCTAACACACAACTCTTGTTTGTGTAGTCCTTCAAGGTTTCCCACAGTCCGACTCCTAGTTTCATAACACTGGTAATATTTACATTCTGATGGTAGCTAAGCATTCCTGGAATTCTTCTGCTGTGACTGTCAGCAAGCAGAACTGTGTTATTATTATTATTATTTTCGTTTTCATATAATTGTTAAATGGTTTATTTACATTTCTGTTACAACAGTCATGGTCTATGAAAATGCTCTGACCCTGTTGGTATTTTGAGCTTATTATTATTAGTGATCCAAACTGGTGTGCGTTATCTGTTTTGCATGCCTCAAGAGTTTTATGTTTGTAGACCATATGCAAATTCCAGACTCTGTTTCCTGAAGGTAGTTTGATAGTTTCTGAAACAGATTTAGTTTTTGTATGTTTGGATTCACTGTATGTTTAGGTGTGTTTTCCAGCAGCATGACATGTTCTTAGGATGTTTTTCAAGTATTTCTGCAATTCTTGGTGTTACACATTCTGTTTGAGGGAAGATGACCACACTGCAATATCATATTTATCCAACAACCCTAGGTAAGCAACTTTACATTAAAATATCTGCCCAGTGTGAGAATATACATAAGTAATGTATGAATGCAGGTGGTAGAAACATGGTTTATAAGAAATGGAAGTTACTGTCGGACCATGAAACATGCTTGGATCGCCTAATGGTAAGGCAACTAGACATGGTAAATGGGACATCCAGCGTCAAGTTCTGGTTCAGCACAATTTTTCACTGTCATCATTAAATTACATAGCTGATGGTTGATTATATTCACAACTGTGAATGGGTTTCATTGTTTTCATGTTTCATCAACAGAAGTAACTATAAATAAGGGTACTAGTCAGTCTTGAAGTTCAGTGTATTTTCTGTAAATACTGGCATTCCATTGTACAAGGACAGATATTGTGAGCATGGTTGAGCAAATTACTACATCCTCCAGTGTGTGAGTCCACCTAAATATTTTGATGAAAACCAATGGATAATAAGGATTTTAATGGAGAGTAGTTCCTCTCTAGCAACATTCACACATGCAGCAGGGATAGAAGAAAACAACAGTGGTACTGGATGTACCTGGTAGCTAACTCAGTATAATGGTTTGCAAGTACACGTGTAGATCTGTAATGATTGTAATACATAACAAGTATGTAAGATAACCTTAAAGGTCACTGTTGATTTTAAATGATGAAATTATGGGTTTTTGGTGAAATATTACATACTGTATTAAATAAACTAAATAACTTTTAGCCTTATGTCACAAACTTCATTATTTTTTACAGCCTAGGTTTCATGTTATGAGCCCATTTTCTAGTATACAATTAATCCAAAAGATAAAAATCAGGCACACATAAAAATAACTTTTCTATTTAGCTAAAATGGGTGAACAGTTGCACTGCATTTGTTGAAAGAAAGATAAATATGGGGATACCCTCATTTGTTTCTTAATGTCTAAGATTTCTAACTGAGTGAGATTGGCACCCACCCCTCTATGCATATACCTCTACATCTATTACATATTTCTGGTTTTCATTTTCCACAACAAAACTCTGTCTCAGAATCTGGCAGAAAAACCAAAGGGATTCTGATCATACATAAAGCACACCAGTGGTAAGACGCAATCAATACCTTCACTGCACAATAGTAACAGTGAAGTCACCACTGAAAGTTCCACTAAAGCAGAGGTATTAAACATGGTTTTCTGAAACTCCTTCACTAAAGAAGATGAAGTAAATATTCATGAATTTCAATCAAGACCAACTGTGAAGATGCGAAACATGGAAGTAGATATCCCTGGTGTAGCAAAGCAGCTTACATCACCTAATAAAGGCAAAGCCTCCAGTCCACATTGTATAACAGTTAGGTTCCTTTCAGAGTAAGTTGAGGTGATAGCTCCATATCTAGCAATTATATACAAGCACCTGCTTACTGAAAGTTCTGTACTCAAAGATTGGAAAAATGCTCAAGACACACCAATACCAAAACAGGGAAATAGAAGTAATTCACTGAATTATGGGCCTACATTACTAACAATGATTTGTAGTAGGGTTTTGGGAAATATACTGTATTCATACACTATGAATTACCCTGAAGAAAACTACTTATTAAAATACAGTCAGGATAGATTAAGGAAACATCATTCTTGTGAAACACCATTAAGTTCCTTATACTCATGAAGTAATGAAAGCTATCGACAGGGGATGTCAAATTGATTCAATACTTTTAAATTTTTAGAGGGCTTCTCACACCATTCCTCACAAGCATCTTCCAACCAAAATGCAAGCCTCTGGAATATTGCCTCAGTTGTGCGACTGGAATCATAATTTCCTGTAACAACGGCACAGTTCATTGTAATAGATGGAAAGTCATATAGTAAAACAGAAGTAATGTCCAGCGTTCCCCACGGAAGTGTTATAGGCCCTCTGTTGTTCCTGATCTATATTAACAACATAGGAGACAATCTGAGTACCACACTTAGATTATTTGCAGATGATGCTGTCTTTTACCATGTTGTAAAGTGATCAGATTACCAAAATAAATTGCAGAATGATTCAAATAACATACCTGCATGGTGCAAAAAGTGTCAATTGGCCCCAAATAAAGAAAAATGTCAAGTTATTCACAAGAGTATGAAAAGAAATCTGCTAAATTTTCATTATGTGATAAATCACACAAATCTGAAGGCTGTAAATTCTACAAAAAACTTTGCCATTACAATTACAAGTAACCTAAATTGGAATAATCACATAGATAATGTTGTGCGTAGAGCAAATCAGATTCGCATCAGGTGGGACTAACAGATGCCATCGGAAAACTACAAAGAGGTGCAGGTCGTTTTGTATTATCACAAAATAGGGGAGATAGTGCCACACACATGATACATGAAATGGAGTGGCAATCATTAAAACAAAGATCTTTTTCAGTGTGGCGCGATCTTCTCATAAACGTTCGATCACCAGTTTTGCCCTACATTTATGAAAACATTCTGTTGGCACCTACCTGTAAATGGAGAAATGAACATCATGATAAAATAAGAGAAATGTGGGCTCACACAGAAAAGTTCAGGTGCTCATTTTTCCTGTGCACCATTTGTGAGTGGAGCAGTAGAGGCAGCTTGATGATGGATTCTCTGAACCCTCTGCTAGACACTTAATTGTGAATAGCAGAGTAATCTGGTAGATGTACATGTATGCTGTCTTCAGCACATTATCAGTTTATTGATAAAACTTGACTATCGAGATTCTGTGAACATACATTCCACATCTGGCAGGTAAAACATTACTTCATCCAAAACATTACTTCTAGAAGTGGTAAAGACAAGAATGTCTGACAAATTGCAATCCACAAGGAGTGTTGTCAAAAATTGTTTTTGTATGTACCTTTTGCAACTTTATCTTAATAATTAATAGTTGTAGAAAAAGAAGTTCTCTCCAGCACAAATCACTGTGTTGGCATGTGTAGTATAGACATATTTTCTCAATGTTCTTTAAGAGAACTAACCATAAGCAAGGAGATGAGACTGTCCCAATGTCGACTACATATTCCCTATACACATATAACTGCCCAATTTACAAGAGAATACAAGAGAATATCAAATGTCCATCCCATATACATGTTTAACAGCCAAAACTACAAGAGAATACTGTCCTACAGTAGTTGCAGAAATTATTGCAGTCTCTAATATGTGGGTCAATGAAACTGCCATGTCCTACATATATGAGGAAATAATAGTATTGACAGAAGTACCCTCTCTTACACACTGTGAGGCTGTTTTCAAAGTACTCCAGTAGGCCATTAATGTATATCAAGATTATTATCAGCATAGGAGTTAAATTTGACAATCTCAGAGTTCATCATTAATTAAATGAAACTTAATTTATAACAATATTCTGTGAACATCCATTTCAAGACTTAAAAATCTAAAAATTACTTCATCCTACAAAATGCTCTTAGAAGAGATGCAGACAAGGACATCTGACAATTCAGAGACCATAAGGAGGACGGTTAACAATTGTCCTCCTTTGTACCATTTGTGATATATTGTGCAATAAATGGATACAGATGTTTGACTCTGACTTCTCCCCACTGCAGAGCATTAAGTGAAGTATAGTCATATGTTTTTCAATTTCCTTAACAGAAGTAGCTGGAACAATAAGATCATACATTCTCAAAGTACCGTATTTGATTACATACATGATTGTCAAAATCATTAGAACTTTTTCTCCAAGATTACATGGCAAATTATTACATCCTCCAGTATAATGACCTATTAAATAATCATGGCATAATAATCAGACCACATAAAGAATTTAATTTACAGTGTTCCTTCACGTACACCCTATCCAAATGCAAAAGGATGGGAGGAAAATAGCAGTTATAGAAGCACTCTCCATAAAATACTGTGTGTAGGGTTTGCTGAGTAATGTTGATCTTTGATGTCCATAAGCAACAAGTAAATATGGTGACTACTCATTATCCATGTACCAAAAACCATTTAATGTCAAAATTCAGAGAATATAAAATCCAAGATTGCTCAGAAGAAACTATTTCTTCTTCATAGCATTTGCTCCTACAAGTGATAAAGATTAAACGATCTGAAAAATTTGAGCTGATAATGAGCATCATCAACAAGTTGACACTATTTACCATTCGTGATGGATTTGAAATGAAACAGACTGGGAAATGAATCAGAAATACTCTCTTATCACAGAGCATTAACCTGGCTTATGGAGTACACATATATGATTTCAATCTCATTTGATGTAAGAAACTGATACGACTCCCTGCAAAATTCTGAGAACATATTTTCCAACTTTTGTCTGGCTAAATATTACTTCCTCCTATAAGTTGCTCTTAGAACTTATAGCAGAGAGATCACATGACACCTCAGAGCCAATAAGAATGACTGTGAACTGTACTTTTCCTGTGTATTATTTGTGATTTTACCTGGAAGAAATGTAAATTACTGTAGAAGCAGAAGACCTCTCTACTATACAGCATGAAGCTGTTATATGGAATATAAACACATGTTCTGACAGTTCCTTAACAGAAGTACCTATAAACTAAGAGCTCTGGCATGCGCAAAGCCAAGCACTTATTTACCTTGTATAACTCACTGTCTGCATTATGACATAATACCTTCCAAAGAAGCTATGGTAAATAGGTACATTCACCAGTACATGCCATCATGAAATTATCATGATGAACCAAACAAAGCGCATTAGGATTTTAATATAAAATATCTTTCTAGGACTGTTCAGATGGAATTTAGTTTAATAATGTTCTTTCCAAGCTCCATTTGTAAATGTAACAAGGATGGGAGGAAATGATAGTGATACTAGAAGGACCCCCTATCACTCACTTTACAACAGTATCTTCAGTACACACTACAGAATTGTAATGTTCATCAACTTTGTAAACCACATATGAAGTAGATCTGACCACCTCAAAGTCCATTTTCAATTAAATGGAAATGATTTACAGACAAAATGCAGAGAACATACATTCCAACAGTGGTTTGGCTAGCTATTACGAGAGTCGTTCAAAAAGTTCTCTGAACGGAATAGAAAAAGGGTACTTATGTTACTGGATTTTTTTATTTTTCAATGTGGTCTCCTTGTAGATTAATGCACTTGGTCCATTGATGTTCTTGTGCCTTTATCCCATCTCAAAAATGAGTTTCCTACAGGCCTGCAAAATAGTTGTCAATTGCAGCTATCAATTCTTCATTTGAATTGAATTTTCAACCACCAAGAAGTATTTTCAGTTTCAGAAGTGATGGAAGTCTGACAGAGCCCTATCACACTTCCATCTCTTGCAGTGTTGCCAGACATACCTTCTACTAGACACTGAGAGATGGTTTGCTGAATACCCACGAAGATCTCTACGGTTCATCAAGATTGTTAAACATCAAGCAAGTAGACCTGACAACATCAAAATCCATTATCAGTTAAATGAACATGAACTATTGACAAGATTATGAGAACATACATTCAAAGATTTGGCATGGTAAATATTACTTCCTCATACACAGTATTACAAGAGATGATACACCCAAGAACATTTAGCATGTAGCATTCATGATTTCACAAATGTTTGTGCAACCAGCAGTTTCTCCACCAAACAGCATTATATGGGCATGTGGTGTAAAGATGTATGTTTTCAATATTCTTTAACACAAGTATCCATAAAGAAGGAGACCTTCTTTAAGACAAGTAACCATAAACAAAGAGACCAAATGGTCCCAAAGGTGAATATCTGTTTACTGCAAAGCACCACCTATCTAAATTATAGGAGTATACATTCCACTAATAGCTGTGAACAATATTACGTCTTCTGTTATGTGAGTCCCAAAAATTTGCATCATAAAAGAAGATTTAGAGGTCATACAGCGGTAACTCAACATTGGTACTTCACATGCACCATTAATGAATGCAACAGGTATGAGAGGAAATTATAGTGGTACAAGAAGTGCTCTGCAGTACACATTGTAGATGCTTTGTGGTTACTCTTGAATAATTTCCATGTTCATCAATGTTAACAACCATAGGGCAAGTAAATGATACAACCTCACAGCCCATTGTGAATTTATTGTGTATGATTTACTCTCAGAATCCCAAGAGAGCACACTAAAAAATTCATTAGTTAAATTATCAATTCTGCCAGCCCATTGCTCCAATACATTACAAAAATAAGACTTCTGACAAGTTACAGCTCATTAAAAACAACTATCAACAATACTCCTCCCATATATCATTATTGTTTGAATGTGGAAAGAATGGTGATGATTGTGGAACATAAAGTATTCTCCACTGCACAGCACTGACATTGTATATGGAGGACAGATACATTTTTGCAATGTTCTTTAACCATTAACAGTAAACAATTACATCTGGCAGCATACATTCCAAGAATGGTTGGGAATATTGTTACATCCTCCAACAGTTAGGTCCATGTAATGAACTTGATGAAAAAATCACAACTCATAAGCAAATCATGTCACCCCTCATTGAAAATTCTGAAATTATTAACAGTACTCTCCCAGTATAACTATGATATTATTGTTTTTGTGTACCAGTTTAGAATAATGGAAAGAGAACTTCTTTGATCACATCTATAATACAAGAAATAAAGTAAAGTTCATCCTCCCTGCTCATCATTTAACTTATCTTCTATGTCTTCCCACAATATGCAAATGAAAATATAACAAAGTAAAAGCCAAGGACATTTTGAGTATGAATCTAGATTCATTGGAAAGAAACCTACATGGTGCTCAGTTTCAGTAATGCTATTACTCAGTTGAAGATTACATGAACAATGAACTGAATATCTGAGAAGGATGTAGTTTATGAATTGTGAAGATATCTTTTCACAAAGAAATTGCATTAATTTTTAAACAGAATTTTTTTCATCTGTAGCTTTATATCAGTGAAATTGTGCTAACCATATTTTGATGTTTCTCCAGTATTCTGATCAAATAATTAGTGTACGTATGTTATGAGACAAATAATTCACAATTCAACAATTTAATTCAGCTCAACATTGGTTCTCTCCACACACCATTCACAAACACAACAGGTATGAGAGGAATGTTACAAGAAATACAACCTACTGCAAAATAAAGGCAGTTTGCAAAGCATCCATGTAGATCTTTTCTGTTGATCAACATTGTTAAACATGAAGCAGGTAGATCTGATAACCTCAGACCCCATTGTCAATTAATTGAACATGATTTACAAATTATTTTCAGAGAAATTACATTATAGTGATCATCAACATTATTAAACATGAAACAAGAACTTATAATAGCATTAGTGTTCACTCTCAATTAAACGGGCTTAGTTGACCAACATTATTCTGAGGCCATACAAACAAGAATGTTTTGTGAAAATCATACTTTCTGTTGCTCATTGCTCCTAGATTATAAGGAGGACTGTCATCAACCATCTTCCCATTTACCATTCATCTTTGTATTTGAAATAAAATATGTATGTGTTACCAGAAATTCCCTCCACAACACTGCTTCATGCTAGCATATGAACTATAGATGTATGTTTTTGATGTCCTTTAACAGAAGTAATGGTAAATGAGATGATCCAGTCTCTAATTAAATTATCAACACTGGTGGTCAAAACATGGGATGAAAGGAACCTTTGCATGGTGCATCATGGACAAATAACATAGCTCAATGAAACTGGGACCATACAAAGAAAGAATTGCCCCAGTATAGTATGGAAGTAACTATGGTACAAACAGAAATGATTCCTTTATTCAAAGACAGTAATTACAGTTGAGGCTTGGTTATTCATGTTGATGTCTTCAACATTAAAAAGTCTGAGACATTGTTCTTAATATGGTGTGGGTTCACCAGTATTACCCATGCTAGCCAGAAGGTTTATTTATTTATTTAGTCCTTTGATCATACCAACGTGGTGGACAGTATGGGGTGATACTACAGAGCTCTTAAGTTCATTTGGGGTGATCAAATACCCTATTTAGTATCATGACCAGTATAACATTATGAATAATGTTGATTTCACTGCAATTACTGTCTTTGAATAAAATCACCCTCTCTTGGTCTCATATTGTATTTCGATCACTAAATATCAGTACTATACTTTAGCAGTGCTTTCAATGTATGGTCCAAGTTAGAACAAGCTACATTACATGGCAGTGACAAATCTTGTGAAACTAAATTTTGTACTTAGGTTCAGCACAGCAGTGTATTTATCACACACAATCCATTATCCAAATTATGAGAGCATACAATATAGGCTAGTTATTACATCCTCCAGTACATGGTTCCACTAAATGACAACGACTGAAAAATTAGAGCTTATGAGCAGTATTTCTTTGCATGTACCATTCACAAATACAGCAAGGATGAGAGAAAATGACAGTGGTACTACAGGTACCCCAGTTAACAATGGATCATCCCACATGTCATTCATAAATGCAACAGGGATTGGGGGAAATTACAGTGGTACCAGTAGGGCAGTCAAGTACACACAGTTAGGTGAATTCCTGGCACTAATGTAGCTGTTTTAAGGTTCATCAGCAATATTAACCACATATGAAGGAGATCCAAGAACCCCGGAGTCCATTATCAGTTTAATGACAGTGATTCATTGACAAAATTCTCAGGATAACCATTTCAAGATTGGTCAGGCTTAATATTGCTTCCACCTAAACACTTTTCTTATACGTGATACAGACAAGTTTAACAAATAAGAGCCCATAACAAGCACTGATCATAATTATCTTCCCATATACCATTAAGCTGGCATGTGGTGTAGAGATATATTTATTCAATGTCCTTTAACAGAAATAGCCATAAACAAGGAGATCAGACAGTCTCACAAGTTAAGTGAGTAACTGTCCACATCATAGAAGGATATACTCTGTGAACAGTTTCAGATATTATTACATTTTCCGATACATGGGCCCACATAATTACAATGTTGAAAAAAATAAGAACTCTGAAGGAGTTTAATCGACAGTACTTCTTCCCAGGCATCATTAGTAAATGGAACAGGGCATGGAGGAAATGATAATTCTAGTAGAAGTATACTCTACCTTACACTGCAAGTTGGTTACAAAGTACACACACAGATGTTTAGTTATTACAGATACTATTACCATGAAACAAATAAATCTAACATCCAAAAAATCCATCATCAATTTACAGAAAACTAATTTTTGTCAAAATTTCAAGATCATCTGACAATTAAAATCTCATATGGAAGATCATTGACACTTACCATCACATATACCAATTTCGATTAAACCCATAACAAAACAAAATGATTACTGAAATATAGAAGTACTCTCCATCATAGAGCATTAAGGTGGCATGTGGAGTACAGATTACCAGAAGTACTGTGTATCATATAACATTAATGTGATATGTGGAGAATACAATACAGAAATGGTGAACTTACAGTCTCAAAGTACATAATTACTACGCATTCATAAATTTACGTATAGAGTTATATGTATTCAATGTCCAGCCACAGAATGAACCTTAAAAGAAGCACATAAGTTTGTGTCAGCATTAAGTATTTATTTACCATATACAAGCCACTCCCAGATTCTGAAAGCATATATTGCAAGGAAATGACTAGTAGTGATACAAATGAAAAAAACTCATTTAGATGTTCATTAGTGCACAATCTACACAACCTGCTGTCTGATGAGAGTGCAATCAGATACAGAGTGCATAATAAATCTGACCATAACTCAAATACACTGCAGTCATTTTCACAAGTATGGGAAAGAGTGACTCACTGAGTGTACATCTACTAGCAGGTACTTGGTGGGCTCACCTCATAAGCTGTGATCCCAGAAAGCTCAGGGTTTACCATTGAGTTTTCCATGTTACTATGCTGGTAGTTACATTTGCTAGACGGGTGCACATCTGTAATCAGTATGTTGGACTGTCTTCTCATGGTGTGATCCCATGCATTGGTTACTGTGTAGTAGTAACTGATGTTTTTTATGGTTGACTTCTGTCAAGTACTTTACTACATCAAATGTAGTGACACTAGGGTTAAATTGGAAGAAAGGTTATTTGGTAGGACCAGGCAACTACCATGTTGCTGTTGTTTAATTTATATTAGAATATGGCTAACATGAAATAAATTAATACTTGAAACAGATATGTGAAATGACTTATATACACTCCTGGAAATGGAAAAAGAACACATTGACACCGGTGTGTCAGACCCACCATACTTGCTCCGGACACTGCGAGAGGGCTGTACTAGCGATGATAACACGCACGGCACAGCGGACACACCAGGAACCGCGGTGTTGGCCGATGAATGGCGCTAGCTGCGCAGCATTTGTGCACCGCCGCCGTCAGTGTCAGCCAGTTTGCCGTGGCATACCGAGCTCCATCGCAGTCTTTAACACTGGTAGCATGCCGCGACAGCGTGGACGTGAACCATATGTGCAGTGGACGGCCTTTGAGCGAGGGCGTATAGAGGGGATGCGGCAGGCCGGGTGGACGTACCGCCGAATTGCTCAACACGTGGGGAGTGAGGTCTCCACAGTACATCGAAGTTGTCGCCAGTGGTCGGCGGAAGGTGCACGTGCCCATCGACCTGGGATCGGACCGCAGCGACGCATGGATGCACGCCAAGACCGTAGGATCCTATGCAGTGCCGTAGGGGACCGCACCGCCACTTCCCAGCAAATTAGGGACACTGTTGCTCCTGGGGTATCGGCGAGGACCATTCGCAACCGTCTCCATGAAGCTGGGCTACGGTCCCGCACACCGTTAGGCCGTCTTCCGCTCACGCCCCAACATCATGCAGCCCGCCTCCAGTAGTGTCGCGACAGGCGTGAATGGAGGGACGAATGGAGACGTGTCGTCTTCAGCGATGAGAGTCGCTTCTGCCTTGGTGCCAATGATGGTCGTATGCGTGTTTGGCGCCGTGCAGGTGAGCGCCACAATCAGGACTGCATACGACCGAGGCACACAGGGCCAACACCCGGCATCATGGTGTGGGGAGCGATCTCCTACACTGGCCGTACACCTCTGGTGATCGTCGAGGGGACACTGAATAGTGCATGGTGCATCCAAACCGTCATCGAACCCATGGTTCTACCATTCCTAGACCGGCAAGGGAACTTGCAGTTCCAACAGGACAATGCATGTCCGCATGTATCCCGTGCCACCCAACGTGCTCTACAAGGTGTAAGTCAACTACCCTGGCCAGCAAGGTCTCCGGATCTGTCCCCCATTGAGCATGTTTGGTACTGGATGAAGCGTCGTCTCACGCGGTCTGCAAGTCCAGCACGAACGCTGGTCCAACTGAGGCGCCAGGTGGAAATGGCATGGCAAGCCATTCGACAGGACTACATCCAGCATCTCTACGATCGTCTCCATGGGAGAATAGCAGCCTTCATTGCTGCGAAAGGTGGATATACGCTGTACTAGTGCCGACATTGTGCATGCTCTGTTGCCTGTGTCTATGGGCCTGTGGTTCTGTCAGTGTGATCATGTGATGTATCTGACCCCAGGAATGTGTCAATAAAGTTTCCCCTTCCTGGGACAATGAATTCACGGTGTTCTTATTTCAATTACCAGGAGTGTACATCAGTAATGCTCCAGAACGAATTTTTGCTCTGTAGAAGAGTGTGCACTAAAATAAAGCTTCCTCACAGATTAAAACAAGATTAATGAGCCTGGAAGTTTCATTTCTCCACAGAATGAAGAAAGAAGAAATTAGTGGGCATTAGCAGTAAACGCAGGAGATATAGAATATCCAAGAAAAATTGCCTTTGCAGTTGACCAGCATATCACTCTGTAGCTACTGCTCAGCCTTTTGAATTTTTATGTACTAGAATCTAATAGATGACTACAGTGTAGCATGCCTGTCACAATAATTGTTTGTAAAAACCAAACTGCACTCACAATGACTCTCAGAGTGGCGTGTCACCATATGAATTTCTTGATGGTAACATCATTAATTCATCAAGTTTGGAAACAAATGAATTTTTGATGGACCAAATTTCTTTCTCCCAATTCTTTCTGGTTACATAATGTTTCAGTCCCAGTTTCATCATGATCCATGTCACCAAGCTTTGTCATGGTTTTGTTGGTGTGGATACGTTTTGAGCAGTATTTTTTCACTTGTGTAGTTGGTTGTTGTGGCACTGTTGGTGGCAAACAACTATCTGATTGAAGATATTTTGCTGAACAAATCAACTTGACAGTACTTTAGCATAAAGGTTGCAGTCAAATAACATAGCACACATGGACAATTGTTGTCTACATTATGATATTGATCTCTACTCTGAGGTTTACCTTATCTGGCATAATGTGTGTTTGGTTTTTAACCTCACATTATAATACAAATCTTAAGACATCTCAATTAGCAGCCTTCGTTCTTGTTAGTTCAGCAATTTCTCCCCCAAACAAACTTCAAAGCAGACATATGTAGTACGATGGTGGAGAGATTATTGATGCACCTTGACATACATTAGCATGAACAACACTAGAGAGATATATTATGGCTCAAATAAGAATATAATAGTTCAAAACACAATTTCTAGCATATTTTCCACACTTTCAACTTATGTTTTATCCTCAGTGACCGAGTTATAACAGTGAGGTTTGCTCTTGGCTTTTAACAATGTGCATTGGTGCCACTGTTAGACAAAAACATGGCTGCCATAGAGGCATTGGACATTTCTCTATAATGACAACTCACTGAGTTTGGTATTTACTGGCTGAACTAGGTACTTGTGTCCTCACGTCACGATTTATGATGACCAGAATGCACAGGATTTAATGTCGAGTTGGTGGAAACACACTCAACTCAATCAAGGAATTCACTTCCACATCAGCTGCAATGGACACACAAACCTTCGCATGACTGATTGGCATGGAGTGCTATTCTCCTCACTTTTTGTTTTCAGATCTGGTTCATAGAAACTGTAACGAAGTAAACTGTTAAAAAAGTCAACATCTACATCTACATCTACATTTATACTCCGCAAGCCACCCAATGGTGTGTGGCGGAAGGCACTTTACATGCCACTGTCATTACCTCCCTTTCCTGTTCCAGTCGCGTGTGCTATATGAACGCCTCTGTGCGCACTCGAATCTTTCTAATTTTACATTAGTGATTTCCTCGGGAGGCAGAAGTAGTGGGAAGCAATATATTCGATACCTCATCGAGAAACGCACCCTCTCGAAACCTGCCGAGCAAGCTACACCGCGATGCAGAGCGCCACTCTTGCAGAGTCTGCCACTTGAGTTTGTTAAACATCTCCATAACGCTATCACGGTTTCCAAATAACCCTGTGATGAAACGCGCTGCTCTTCTTTGGATTTTGTCTATTTCCTCCGTCAACCCGATCTGGTATGGATCAAACACTGATGAGCAATACTCAAGTATAGGACGATTGAGTGTTATGCAGGCCACCTCCTTATATTAGATTAGATTAATACTTGTTCCATAGATCATGAATACGACACTTCGTAATGATGTGGAACGTGTCAGGTGAATGAAAGATGTCTGTACAAGATATTACAATACACAAAGTATTGCATGACACTAATGCTTAAGTTATTTTTTTTTCCTTCCCTTAATTTATATCTAAAAATTCAGCCAACGAGTAGAAGGAGTTGTCATCTAGAAATTCTTTTAATTTATTTTTAAATGTTGGTTGACTATCTGTCAGGCTTTTGATGCTGTTTCGTAGGTGACGAAGGACTTTTGTGGCAGCATAATTTACCCCCTTCTGTGCCAAAGTCAGATTTAACTCTGCATAGTGAAGATCATCCTTTCTACTGGTGTTATGGCTATGCACACTGCTATTACTTTTGAACTGGGCTGGATTATTAACAACAAATTTCATAAGTGAATGTATATACTGTGAGGTTACTATGAGGATCCCTAGATCCTTAAATAGATGTCTGCAAGATGACTGTGGGTGGACTCCAGCAATTATTCTGATTACACGTTTTTGAGCAATGAATGCTTTTCTACTCAACGATGAATTACCCCAGAATATGATACCATACGAAAGCAGTGAATGAAAGTAGGCATAGTAAGCTAATTTTCCTGAGATTCTTATCACCAAAATTTGCAATAACCCTAATAGCATACGTAGCTGAACTCAGACGTTTCAGCAGACCATCAATGTGTTGCTTCCAGTTTAACCTCTCATCAATGGACACACCTAAAAATTTTGAAAATTCTACCTTAGCTACAGACTTCTGTTCAAATTCTATAATTATTACTGGAGTTGTGCCATTTACTGTACGGAACTGTATATACTGTGTTTTTTTTTAATTTAAAGAGAGTCCGTTTGCTGAGAGCCACTTAATAATTTTGTGAAAAACATCATTTACAATTACATCACTTAGTTCTTGGTTTTCGGATATTATTACTATACTTGTATCATCAGCAGAAAGAACTAACTTTGCATCTTCATCAATATCGAATGGTAAGTCATTAATTTATATCAAGAACAGTAAAGGACCTAAGACCAAACCCTGTGGGACCCCGTGCTTGATAGCCCCCCAGTTTGAGGAATCAGCTGTTGTATTAACATGACATGAACCACTTATTTCCACTTTCTGCATTCTTCCTGTTAAGTATGAATTAAACCATTTGTGCACTGCCCTCAAACCATAATGATTTAGCTTATCTAAAAGAATTCCATGATTTACACAGTCAAAGGCCTTTGAGAGATCACAAAAAATACCAATGGGTGATGTCCGGTTATTCAGAGCATTTAATATTTGATCAGTGAAAGCGTATATAGCATTTTCTGTTGAAAAGCCTTTCTGAAAACCAAACTGACATTTTCTTAGTACTTTATTGTTACATGTATGGGAGGCTACTCTTGAATACATTACTTTCTCAAAAATTTTTGATAGAGCTGTCAGAAGAGAGACTGGGCGATAGTTGTGGACATCCGACGTATCCCCCTCTTTATACAATGGTTTTACAATGGCATATTTCAGTCTATCGGGGAAAACACCCTGCTCCAAAGAGGTATTACATACGTGGCTGAGAATCCTACTTATCTGTAGGCAACAATCTTTAAGTATCTTGCTGGAAATGCCATCAATTCGGTGAGATATTTTCCTTTTCTGTGAGTTTATTATTTACTGATTTCAGAGGGAGAGGTTCGTGGAAATACAGTTGTTTCAAACTGCACAGGTATGACCTTTTCTATTACAAGCAATGCCTCTTCTAGTAAAGATCTAGATCCTACTATCTCCACAACATTTAAAAAATGATTATTGAAAATATTACAATTTCAGATTGTTTGTTAGTACACTTGTCATTCTGTTTTATGGCTCTAAAGTCTTCCTGTGCTCTTGGTTGCCCTGTTTCCCTTTCAATAATATTCAAAATTGCTTTAATTTTGTTATCAGAGTTACTTATTTCAGACATGATACAAATGCTTCTGGACTTTTTAATAACTTTTCTTAGTACCACACAGTAGTTTTTTTTTTAATATTGAACAATTTTGGGGTCAGTACTCCCTCTTGCTCTTAGATAGAGTTCTCTTCTACGGTTGCAAGATATTCTTATTTCTTTAGGTAGCCAAGGTTTTTTAATATGTTTTCTAGGAATTATGTTTCACTGTTTTCTTGGGAAAACAATTTTCAAATACCCTTAAAAATGTATCGTGAAATAAGTTATATTTCCAGTTTGCATTGTGTTCGATATACACTTCATCCCAGTCCAGCTCCTTTAGTCTTTCCCTAAAGTTTGTTAATTGAACGCATTGCTTTGAAATTCTGATTTGATATACTGCATGGAGCTATGTCATGTACTGTAACTAGCTGTGCACCATGATCTGAAAGACCATTCTCAACAGGATAAGCATTTATGTCCTTAAACTTATCTTGGTCTATATAAAAGTTATCTATCAATGTCCTGCTGTTCTTTGTTATCCGAGTAGGAAAATCAATGACGGAGCTCAAATTGAAAGAACTGAGTAATACTACAAGGTCATTCTTCCTATCACACTCTTTCAGGGAATCAACATTAAAATCCCCACAAATGATAATTTGCTTCCCCCTGTCTGACAGATAGCACAACAAAGCATCCAAGTTTTCTAGAAATAGCTGGAAATTCCCTGAGAGGGACCTACACACTGTTACAATTATGAAAGTGCCATCATTTAGTTTTAGTTCAGTGGCACATGCTTCCATATGTTGCTCTACACAAAAGTTTTTTGTTTCTAAATGTTTTGAGCTGTGGAAGCTTTTGGCATATATGGCAACTCCTCCTCTCATCATATTATCTCTACTTACATGTGCAGCTAATTTGTACCCATTGATGCTAACCTTTGTTGATGGACTACAGTTTCTAAGGACTCTCTCAATGAATCTCAACCTGGTACCTGCCTTACCAACAATTTGTTTTATATGATCATTCCATTTCAAATCGTTCCGCACACATTCTCCCAGATATTTAACAGAAGTAACTGCTACCAGTGTTTGTTCCACTATCTTATAATCATACAATAAAGGATCCTTCTTTCGATATATTCGCTGTACATTACATTTGTTTATGTTAAGGGTCAGTTGCCACTCCTTGCAGCAAGTGCCTATCCGCTGCAGATCTTCCTGCATTTCACTACAATTTTCTAATGCTGCAACTTCTCTGTATACTACAGCATCATCAGTGAATTATTAAATAACTGGTGCTGACTAATCTGTTTGTATCTTTATTAAGATGGGTGACACTGCATACAGAAAGCACTTGAATCTGGAAATCTCATCTAATTTCAAAGAAGTCACATGCAAAGTTGTTTCAGAATTGTACTGTACACATGAAGTTTATCATTCCTGTAAAAGAGTTCCTTCAACTCTGTTCATTTGCACCATGCTGCAAAACATTTTACTACAACCAAAATAAAGTAAAGGCTCCGTCATGTCCAAAAAAAACTATGATGGTCATTCATTAAGTAACTCTACATAATAATTTTCTTTGCCAATTTCAGTTGAAAAATGCTGAATTTGTTATGGGTATCATGAAGTAGTCCCACTTCAGCCCTATAGTTTCATTAAGTTCTCATAGGTGGCAGTATTCCAAGCAGAGAGTGGTCATTGAGTTTCTTTTAAGGGACAACCAGAGCATCACATATGCATTTGCGGAGTGTCCACAGAGACTAGGCAGTGAACAAAAGCATAGTGAATCATAATGAAAGGTGTCTGTTGTCGTCGTAACTAGGTCCAACAACAAACCTGTCCAACCTCCCATGTGCCAGCCAACCACACAGAGCTGTGGCTACTGCAGTGTTGGTACATGTGCACACTGTCTTTCAATGCAATCAATGAATGACAATCAAACACCCCGCTGTTCAACTGAATGAACTTCATTGAACTGATCTCCCTCATCCACCCTACTCCACAAATTTTGCACCTTCCCCCTTTTATGTGTGTGGCCCGATGAAGGATGCAGTAGAAAGGAAGAACACCTGGATGATGGAGTGGTTATTGATGCAGGAAGACATTGATTCCAACACTGAGCAGTAAAGTGGTTCCTTGTGATCATACAGGATCTTCCAGTATGATGGCATAAGGCTTAAAAAAATGAATTTTATGTTAAGAAATATGGACTCATAGCCAAAAGAATGGGGAATCATATGGTGCATTTGAATCCTGAATAAAACCATTCTGCTTTCAGAAAAGCACCCCCTTTCAAATAAAATATTTAGAAATATGGGCCCACTTTCAGTACAGATGTTTTATAGAGAACATCTTCTGACAGCCTTCATAGGATGTGCACAATATAACCCTTGACTGACAAAGCACTGCTTGTTCCACATCCAGTTTACCTTTTCTAATTGATCTTACCTATTCAAATATCACAAGCAAAATAAAAGTACCAGCAAACAATTTGTTTAGATAAACAATGGAATTGGTATTAGTGCATGATCGCAAAGGGAAAGATAAGTGAAATAAAATGATGGACAACCATAGCCCAAATGATGATATTCATAAAAAGCAGAGTGTGAAAGCCAAATGTTTAATGGTGCACAATAAAATCATGTATTACTGAGATGAGGATAAAGAGTGCTCAGGATACTGCATTAAACTAACTCCTTACTGGAATTGAAAGCAATGCCACTATTAAATCAAAACCGAATGGTCAGTCTCTCCAGTGTGTCTGAATAGCTTTGACACAGTGTCAGGCCTTTATACTGAAGTGAAATCTTCTAAATGCCATCTTCTTGACAACTATGGTTCGGTTCAGCACCCATCATGCTTACAACACGTAAAAATTAATCAGTGTTCAAGTCTGGAGAGGGGCATGAGAAACAGTTACCACAGTCACATGTGCACAAATTTGTAATAATAATTATAAGAATCGAAATGTTAATGATGCATTAATTACCTGAAAAATATTTAATGAATGTTTCCTGGCATTAGTTAAAAAGTTAAATAAAAATTTCATTGGTACAGGTATACATCACACATTTTACAACACAGTGTTCACAAATAGCTCTAGTTATATTACATGCTGATGCAGAAAAGTACAAACCACAAAACTTAACAATTTGTTTAAAAAATGAAAACACACATAATACCAGGCACTATGCATCAGTGACATGCTGGGCTATTTTACTGGTACCTTTCTCAGGTGTGACATTTATCCAGTCCTTAAAGCTCTGATTGTGAACATTACTTTGCAAAAAGAGAGAGTGTGTATAACACTTTAATCACTTTCAGTTCCAGTTTACTTGCAGTACCAATGAAAAGTTGGCCACAAAAGCTGACAGTATCCTCTCTGATTTCAGAATGTTTATTTTGTTTATTACTATTCAATAATATCCCAAGGAATTATGTTATGGTGTTACTCACATTTAAGAAATAAATGGTAACATTACAGAAAGAAACATGCTGCATCATCGCTAGAAGGTAGTAACCCACACTAATTTTACAAGCATATGGTTAAGGACTTTGTCATTTTAGCTACTGCTTTTCAATGCACATACTCACTCATGAAAACTGAAGCAACTGATAACATTGTAGTTCAGAAAGAAATATGATGGCCATAAACAAAAAATCAGAACAAGAGATATACTTCATTAAACCTGAATTCAGCATAGTAAGTGATAAATAATGCTTATGTTGTGTGCTTTTCTCAGATGATGTAAAATTAGTTTGAATGCAGAATTTTTGAGCCAATTTGATAGGCTAGTCTTAAATTAGTCGAGTGTGATACTTGTTTTATTGATATTTATGAAAAAGATATTAAGACATCATGAATAACCAATACTCCAGCAGCCAGTCATGTGCCACCTTGGCCTGTGCTGATCACTACCACAACACAGCAGGCCTGTTCAGTCACTCACTGATGGAAAATTGGTTATTCTTCAGATTTTACAGTCCATCTTAATACATACTAAAGAAATGAACATCACATTAGACTAATTTTGCAACACTCTATCAACTGGGCACTTTAAAAACCTTTTGTTTGTAAGGGGAAACATACGGACACTTTCCATCAACACCGTGAGGTGTATAAAAGACATGACAAGCAGTATTTGTTTGGGATAAGTCAAGTTAAACACAGAGAAACACAAAACTGCAAACATCTGACAAAACGCCATGGAGAACATACCTGATGACTCTTAGGAGAGACCTCCAGTATATTACATCCGTTACTACACATACATAATAATCTGTAAAGAGTCAACATGCAGACATATTAAAATATTTATATTGTTATGTCTTGTGTAAAGTAAGTTATTCCATAACATTTAAGTACATAGTATGACATGAATGGTTCATATAATCTGTAAATAACTTACCACAGTCATTTTGCAGCTTCCATTTCCAACAAGTTTCTAGCAAAAATGAAATAAGGATGTAATAAAATTGACATTTCCAAATTAAAGTTGGAAGACATCCTTTAGGCATTCCCATTTTATTTTATATAGGCATTACCTGCAGTAATTTACAGATATCTTTAAATCTTTACATTTTTGGTCCATGATGAAGTAGCTTTAGCTCAGATGATTCCACAAACACTAAGAAAATAAGTAAAAGACTAAACATGAGACTTGCAAAACATCACACAGTGTAACAAATTTAAATATTTTCATCAAAATATATTCTTGTTCTATGTTGGTTGGAAGAAGTTCTTCCAATGACTGTACGATATTACTTTCTTACTTTTACAAGCCATACATGGAAACAACTGGAGTCCTTAATTTTACATTCGGAGTGTAGATTTTTTCTTCAAGAATTTGTTTTAAGTGCAGACAATTACAGCAATCTGGTGGCATCTTCTTAGTAGAATATCGAATCTTTTTTTCTCCTTCAGAGAGTGGTATTTCATGTGTGGCACTCCAATAAACTTGAGGTTCAATAGAATGAGTTGGTCCAAGATACCATACTTCATAATAAATGGTCATAATAGCTACAAGTAGTGTCCCACTATTATTAAGCATCACAGAGTTTGTGTGACACTGGGCACCAGTTAGAGATCTCATACAAGTCCCCTGAAACAGTTGGATACCAAATGACTAGTGAAGTCTCATAATAATTGTATTGATCCCCATGTACCACTACATGAAAACATATGAGTGAAAATTAATCATGAGTAGGTCCCTCTCTAATTTAAAAGCAAGGGGAAATAGTAGCTATAGCATACATCATGTTCCAAATCCTTAGTGACATTGGTTTTATTAGATTTAGGCCATGGTCTAAAGAGTGTTTTTGTGTCTAACATTTCATCTGCTACTAAGAATCACAGTCTCAGAAGCTATAGAGATGTTGTTAGCTAATTTTTTAATGCAAAATTGTTTTGTTAGACAAATTTTTCAAAAACTACTAAACATATCTTTCATCATCTGAAAATATCTCCCACAGTATGTGAAAAAAACACAAGACACAGAAAGAGGCTTTATACCACAGCTTAATGCCTATGAAACCAATACCACTGTGGGTAGACTATGCATACAGGCTGTGAAAGCTTGGATTGTATTATTTAGTTTTATGTCATGTAAGTGTTCTGCCAATTGTGTTCTTGCCAGACATCTGATGGCAGACACCACTATACCATGAAAGCCAACCTATAAGGTTTTGCGAACCAGTATCTAGTGAGGGATGTAGGGACATTTATACGTTTCCAATACATTGCTCGAGCAGGGATGGCAAAGCAAGATTACACAAACAACAGCACATAAAGAGACACTTAAGCACACATTATTCCTGATCTTGACGCACAAGTGGCACATGAGAAATGTTAACAAGTGGTACATAGGAAGTAGTCTCTGGCATGCAATTCACGATGGTTTGCTAAGTACGGATGCAAATGCGGATGTAAGTGAAAGGGCTACACCCTAGATTGTATTGGATCCCTATATTGGAACCATGTGTAACAGTAATTAGGATGTAAAAGATACTTGTAACAGCATTTTCACAGAAAATTTCTAAAATTACTACTGAAAAAGGCACACAACAAGAAGGGTTGCAGTAATATTTGACAATAGTTTCAATCATATGCTATGGAAAACAAATTACTTACTTCCTAAAAAGAAATCAGGGGATGAGCAGAATATGTTTACTATTTACTGCTGAGTGGTTTCTGTTCCACATGAAAACTGTCATTATACACTCCTGGAAATGGAAAAAAGAACACATTGACACCGGTGTATCAGACCCACCATACTTCCTCCGGACACTGCGAGAGGGCTGTACAAGCAATGATCACACGCACGGCACAGAGGACACACCAGGAACCGCGGTGTTGGCCGTCCAATGGTGCTAGCTGCGCAGCATTTGTGCACCGCCGCCGTCAGTCTCAGCCAGTTTGCCGTGGCATACGGAGCTCCATCGCAGTCTTTAACACTGGTAGCATGCCGCGACAGCGTGGACGTGAACCGTATGTGCTGTTGACAGACTTTAAGCGAGGGCGTATAGTGGGCATGCGGGAGGCCGGGTGGACATACCGCCGAATTGCTCAACACGTGGGGCATGAGGTCTCCACAGTACATCGATGTTGTCGCCAGTGGTTGGCGCAAGGTGCACGTGCCCGTTGACCTGGGACCGGACTGCAGCGACGCACGGATGCATGCCAAGACCGTAGGATCCTACGCAGTGCCGTAGGGGACCGCACCGCCACTACCCAGCAAATTAGGGACACTGTTGCTCCTGGGGTATCGGCGAGGACCATTCACAACTGTCTCCATGAAGCTGGGCTACGGTCCCGCACACCGTTAGGCCGTCTTCCGCTCACGCCCCAACATCATGCAGCCCGCCTCCAGTGGTGTCGCGACAGGCGTGAATGGAGGGACGAATGGAGACGTGTCGTCTTCAGCGATGAGAGTCGCTTCTGCCTTGGTGCCAATGATGGTCGTATGCGTGTTTGGCGCCGTGCAGGTGAGCGCCACAATCAGGACTGCATACGACCGAGGCACACAGGGCCAACACCCGGCATCATGGTGTGGGGAGCGATCTCCTACACTGGCCGTACATCTCTGGTGATCGTCGAGGGGACACTGAATAGTGCACGGTACATCCAAACCGTCATCGAACCCATGGTTCTACCATTCCTAGACCGGCAAGGGAACTTGCAGTTCCAACAGGACAATGCACGTCCGCATGTATCCCGTGCCACCCAACGTGCTCTAGAAGGTGTAAGTCAACTACCCTGGCCAGCAAGATCTCCGGATCTGTCCCCCATTGAGCATGTTTGGGACTGGGTGAAGCGTCGTCTCACGCGGTCTGCACGTCCAGCATGAACGCTGGTCCAACTGAGGCGCCAGGTGGAAATGGCATGGCAAGCCGTTCCACAGGACTACATCCAGCATCTCTACGATCGTCTCCATGGGAGAATAGCAGCCTGCATTGCTGTGAAAGGTCGATATACACTGTACTAGTGCCGACATTGTGCATGCTCTGTTGCTTGTGTCTATATGCCTGTGGTTCTGTCAGTGTGATCATGTGATGTATCTGACCCCAGGAATGTGTCAATAAAGTTTCCCCTTCCTGGGACAATGATTTCACAGTGTTCTTATTTCAATTTGCAGGAGTGTAGTTACCAACCAAACATTACTTTAGAGCAACATTGTGAACTACTAAGTCATAATCACATTATGAACAGAAGCACTCACAGAAGTTATTTAAAAACTGAACTCCAGCAGCAAAGTTTATTAGTATTCTGTTGCTGCAAAAATTCTTGTAGATAAAACGTTATAGGCTACTTCACAGTATATGGCATAAAACTTTAGAAGAAGATTTTCGTATTATGAACTATCACGTCAGTAAACATAGCCAGGATTCTGTAGATATACAGAGTAATAGGACAAAAATGCAAGTTAACAACACAGCAGAAAATGAAAAGTCACATCACAAGAATGGCAGCTACAGACAGCTAAAACACCTATGTGGAAGAAACGACAAAATTCTATCGTCAAGCACCACACTAATCAAGGAAACAGGCAGGAACTCAAGCAAAGTAAATTCGCCTAAACAAGATTTTAAAAAAACTTATGCCTAAAACGGAAAGTTATGCTACTAACTGACAGTAATGGTAGACAGTGCACAAAGTTTATGAATAATATTCTAGAAAAGAATTACACCATAACTTAATTTATAAAGCCAGGTGCACATTGGTCAAAAGTTACAGAAAACATTAGTGAAAAGTCCCAAGGCTACATAAAAAACGACAGTGTAATAGTGATTGCTAGAACAAACGATGGGAACAGTGGAAAAGCCGTACCTATTTCGAAAAGCTGTAAAAGAGGTAATACACAACACAGTTCAGCCAAAAAAAATATTTTGTGCAATCCCATACAGATAAGACATTCCCAACAAAAACAATTTACTTTATTAACGAAACAGTCAATTCATGAGGGCAGCAAGTGACCACGATCATGTTACAGTAATTGATGTTAACACCTTTCTAAGCAGAAATAATTAGACAAGGCATGGACTGCATCTAGTGTTGACAGGAAAAATTGCTTGGTGTAAAAGATTTAAACAGAGGTGTTAAGTGAGGCAAATACGAATACATCAAAAGCAACTAACATATATATTGAAACCAAAACATCTAACCCAAAATTAATCTGACAATAGTGAGCTGTACTGCGAGATCTTCACAGGAGAAATAATGAAACCAAATCAAAATACAATAAATGCTGCAGAAGAAGAAATAATGTCACAGGAAATTAACCCAAAAGACTAAACCAGTGATGAAGAGCAACATCAAATAGCTAGACCTAATGAGACAGGGCTGAACTGCAACATGTCCACAGTAGAAAAGAACCCAGTAACTGAAAACCAAAAAGTGGTGGATTTTGAGAGCTCCATAGTAGAAATGATGGAACCTATTCAAAATGCAAAATATTCTGCACCAGAAAAAGCAATATCATTGCAAATTAATCTGACAGGCAAAACTATTGATGAAGAGCAACAAAAATTAGCTAGGCCTAATGAGACTCAGCTGTGCTGTAACATACGCTATCCACAATAGGAACAAGGACACTAAATAAAAACCCACAACCCACCACAGAAAAAGACAATACAGTATATTACAGGAACTACGTCCAAAATGCAAAAGCAATAAAGTTGAAGAACGAAAGCAAATTACTGTATAAAGGAAAATAGGAAAGCCTAGTGAATCAGTTCCCACAAGAACTTTGGTAAGGAGAAAGATGATTGCTTAACATTTGGGAGATTTTCTTAAATGGAACAGCCAAGGGAAACAAAGAGCTGGAAGTTAAATATTAATGGCAAGAAGCATGAACATGCTAATCAAATAGAGTAAGCAAAAAGAAATTAAGGTCAAAATTCTGCATGAAAATCTGCTATACCTGAGTAATAAAAAACTAGAAGTAGAACTACTGCCAAATGGAATATGCCCAGAAATAATTATCTATGTATAACAGTTTAACGTTAACACTCGTCTCGTTATTTGGAGAGTGGTTAGAACTTTTGGGTTCCAATGTTTCAAAATTTCACATCGCAGAGGGACAGTAAAATCCTTACAAATAACATGAAATTAAAATCAGTGCATAAAAGTATATGTGGATTTGCCTGTGTAGCCCAAAAATCGCGTCGAGCCACAAAGATATCGCTCTAACGATGACGGATTCATTTCTTGAAGAAATTTGCTCAAGCTTCTACCGTTATTAGCCTAATAGGCAAACTACCACCCAGTGCAATCACCTGGGCTGTATTCACTTATGATAATCAGTTCCGATAAGTAAAGAACGGGAGGAGTTTGCGGAGGGCGGAGCATGTATGTGATGACAACACCTTCTATACTTCTCTCCTAATAGATTTTTTCAGTGGGCTCTATAGTTCTTCCTAACCGACTGAGCCCTGGATCCCTCTTCCCATACCTTTAATGGAAAATCTGTTAACGCTCTTGTAATGATACAATAACCGAAATACTTCATCACTTAATGAAATTGAAGAATTTTATTGAAATGAGAGACACTTCAACAAAATTTGTGATTCAGTTGAGGAGCTTGGGATGTTTTGATATGCTGAAGGAACTCTGACGTGGTTTCAGACAAGTCGTAAATTTAAATACAAGATTGGAGTAGGAGCAAGATGGTTGTTACAAAAGGAGATTTGAATCCGTTTAACTTCATAAGTAATTCGTTGTAATGTTAAAATTTTTCTGCGTTAAAGGAGTGATCACTATATTAGAAGACTATGATGTGTTGTTTTAGCAAACAGGCAATGAATTATATGGGAATTTTAATTCGTTTGGTGGTACACATAAGTTATCATATATATATATATATATACCTGTTTTGCAGTTTCCTTTTTCTGTATATGTGAAACCAAACTGCAAATTATATATAGGTCTATATATACACAAAATGTAAAAATATATAATTGTTTTTGCAGAAGAAATGAAAGACATGAGCTTCTTTAACGTTCTCTTTAACTGATCGGACCTCCCCTTCTGCAAAATCCTGGCCAAGTCCTTGAAAGAACTCGTAAGTTATAGAAGGGAACTGACGATCGTTATCTAACCCTTTGTTCATTTCGCCATATGAGCAGACGCCGTTGGCGTTTGTGTGTCGTCATTACTTCAATGGAAATAACAATAATAATGAAAAAAATCTGTCAGGCACCCTCACTGTATCGTCGATGGTTATTAATGGATTGTCGAAAACACGTGTGCTTTGAATCGTGCTCCGATTAATGAATCGAATGGATTGCGCGACTAGGCAAACCGTGGACCTGAACAGAGTGGGAAACATCGTCGTCTTTACTTTCAAGAAAGAATGAAAGGAGATATAAACCGACTGTGTTCCACTATTGATACACGCTACTCGAATAAACAGTCTTTCAAATGACTACCAACTGAGTAAAAAGCAGAGACTTAATGTAATCCGTTTCTTAGTCAGCGGTGGCTGTAAATTCGGAAGGTAACAGCAGTAATAGTTTTCTTTACCTGTGTCCCTCATTTGCGGGGGTAGTGGACGTTTTATATTATTATGGTATAAGAACCAAAACAACGTAAATCGAATGCATAAGTACTTACACAACGGAAAAACAATTTTTTGAAGAACAGAATCGCAGTCTGCACAACCTCGTTCCATTAATGTTCGCAGTCTGTGAACGTGCCGACTGATACTACCGTATTTTAGTTAGTATGTCAATCAGAACACATGTCGTCCTGTTTCTTATATCACTGTTTTCTAACTTTATGTACCACATATTCTCAGAATTACATATTATGCCTTCCATAAACTTGTAGAACTTTAGAGCAGTAGCGCGAGGAAAATGTTATCTTCAATAACGAATACAGGAGCATGTAAATTATTGAATTACTGAGTGATGATAAAATATGTCAATGTATAATCGAAATATGGATAAGAAGAGACCATTTAACACATAAATAGAATGAATTACTATTGGCTAGGATAAGATGAGGGGTTTACCTATATGATGTGGCTAGGGTGTGGTCTGGGTGGCGCCAACTTCACTTCCTCCTTCCTTGTTCTGTTCTCCTAGCACAGAACGGAATCGTTTCGGGCAGGCCTACACGTAACTGTGGGAACCATGTTGAACTAGTTAACGTTTTGTTCGTTTTTCTGCATTCTACGGCTATCGGCTAAAATAACGAGGGGCTTACATAAGGTGTGGCCGGGGCGTGGTCTCCGCGGGGCAAACGTCCGCTTCCTCCTTACGCATTCTGTAGTCCTAATACAGAGCGGAATCGTTTCGGATACACTTCACTGTGGGCACCATGTTTAACTCCCAGCTGGAGGAAAAACAAAAAACAAAACAAAAAAAACAACAATAAAAACGTTGTTAAAGTTTTGTTCGGTTTTCCGGATTTTATGGCTATTGGCTAAAATAACGACGGGTTGTACACAAGGCGTGCCCAGGGCGTGGTCTGGGCGGTGCCAACGTCCGCTTCCTCCTTCCATGTTCTTTTCCTAATACAGGGCACAATCGTTTCGCAGTGGGAATCAAGTTTAACTGTCAACTGGAAAAATGGAATGTTGCATTGTTAATTTGGTCTTTTTTCTCCATTCCATGACTAGTGGTTAATATAACACTACGGGTTGTTGACAAAGAGCCGCTTAAGTCTGGAATCGTGCGACCGCTACAGTCGTTGGTTCGAATCCTGCCTCGGGCATGGATGTGTGTGATGTTCTTAGGCTAGTTACATTTAAGTAGTTCTAATTTCCAGGGGACTGATGACCTCAGATGTTAAGTCCGATAGTGCTCAGCGCCATTTGAACCATTTTTTTTTTTTGACAAAGTGTGGCGTTACCACGGTCTGAGCGTCGGCGATACCGCCCTTACTCATGCCGCGTTCGTTTCTTGTAGTTCAGATCGGAATCGTCAGCGATACAGATCACGGAGAACATCAGCGTTTAACCGTCAACTGAAAAAAAAGGTTGCTTAGTTACATTTTTGTTCGTTTTTCTGCATTCCGTGACCATTGGCTAAAATAACACTATTGTGGTCCACATGGTGTGACGAGGGCATATAGTCTGGGCAGCGACGCACTTGTCATATAAATACACATAAATGATTACCTAGTTAATATAAATAATACATTCATGAAGCACTAAAGTACTTCATACTAAATGTATACAAAACACCTGAACTGCGTTTCGTCTGATTTGCATGAAGCATACATTTCGTAGCTGATTAGCTGTACTCCAGAACAGGGCGGACAAGCGCGGTGTAATCAGTCTCTTTAGTAGATCTTTTGCACCTTCTAATTGATCTGCCAATCAATGGCAGTCTTTGGTTTGCTCTACTCACAATATTATCTATGTGATCGTTGCAATGTAGGTTATTCGTAATTGTAATCCCTAAGTATTTAGTTGAATTTACAGCCTTCAGATCTGTGTGACTTATAGCGTAATCGAAATTTAGCAGATTTCTTTCAGTACTCATGTAAATAACTTGACCCTTTTCTTTATTCATGGTCAGTTGTCACTTTTAGCACAAGACAAGTATCTTTTCTAAATCATTTTGTAACCTGTTTTGGTCATCTGATGACTTTAAAAGACAGTAAATGAGCGCTACTCAGATTGTCTCCTACATCATTAAAATAGATCAGGAACAAAAGAGTGCATATAAAACTTCCTTGGCGAACGCTGGACATTACTCCTGTTTTACAGACTTTCCGTCTATTACTACGAACTGTGACCTCTCTGACAGGAAATCACGAATCCAGTCTCACAACTGAGGCTATATTCCATAGGCACGGAGTTTGGTCAGAATACGCTTGTGAGGAACGGTGTCGGACGCCTTCACGAAACCTAAAAATATTGAATCAGTTTGACATCCCCTGTTAATAGCACTTATTTCATGACCATGGAGAGCTAGTTGTGTTTCACAAGAAGGATCCGTGCTGACTGTGTGTCAATAGGCAGTTTGTCAACAAGTGGCCTCGAAAGCCTTAACAATTTTGTATACTTCGTAATGTTCGAACACAGTATACGTTCTAAAACCTTACTGCAAATCGACGTTAGTGACATGGGCCTGTAATTCGGCGGGTTACTCCTATTTCCCCTTTTGTGTATTGGTGTGACTTCAGCAGTTCTCCAGTCCAGGGATGGATCTTTCTGTGAGCGAGCGGTTATATATAATAGCTAAATATGGACCTACTATATCAGCATACTCTGAAAGGAACCTGACTGGTATACAATTTGGGCCCGGGGGCCTTGAGGGATGTAGGGACATTTATACGTTTCCAATACATTGCTCGAGCAGGGATGGCAAAGCAAGATTACACAAACAACAGCACATAAAGAGACACTTAAGCACACATTATTCCTGATCTTGACACACAAGTGGCACATGAGAAATGTTAACAAGTGGTACATAGGAAGTAGTCTCTGGCATGCAATTCACGATGGTTTGCTGAGTACGGATACAAATGCGGATGTAAGTGAAAGGGCTACACCCTAGATTGTATTGGATCCCTATATTGGAACCATGTGTAACAGTAATTAGGATGTAAAAGATACTTGTAACTGCATTTTCACAGAAAATTTCTAAAATTACTACTGAAAAAGGCACACAACAAGAAGGGTTGCAGTAATATTTGACAATAGTTTCAATCATATGCTATGGAAAACAAATTACTTACTTCCTAAAAAGAAATCAGGGGATGAGCAGAATATGTTTACTATTTACTGCTGAGTGGTTTCTGTTCCACATGAAAACTGTCATTATACACTCCTGGAAATGGAAAAAAGAACACATTGACACCGGTGTATCAGACCCACCATACTTCCTCCGGACACTGCGAGAGGGCTGTACAAGCAATGATCACACGCACGGCACAGAGGACACACCAGGAACCGCGGTGTTGGCCGTCCAATGGTGCTAGCTGCGCAGCATTTGTGCACCGCCGCCGTCAGTCTCAGCCAGTTTGCCGTGGCATACGGAGCTCCATCGCAGTCTTTAACACTGGTAGCATGCCGCGACAGCGTGGACGTGAACCGTATGTGCTGTTGACAGACTTTAAGCGAGGGCGTATAGTGGGCATGCGGGAGGCCGGGTGGACATACCGCCGAATTGCTCAACACGTGGGGCATGAGGTCTCCACAGTACATCGATGTTGTCGCCAGTGGTTGGCGGAAGGTGCACGTGCCCGTTGACCTGGAACCGGACTGCAGCGACGCACGGATGCTACAACTGAGGCTATATTCCATAGGCACGGAGTTTGGTCAGAATACGCTTGTGAGGAACGGTGTCGGACGCCTTCACGAAATCTAAAAATATTGAATCAGTTTGACATCCCCTGTTAATAGCACTTATTTAATGACCATGGAGAGCTAGTTGTGTTTCACAAGAAGGATCCGTGCTGACTGTGTGTCAACAGGCAGTTTGTCAACAAGTGGCCTCGAAAAGCCTTAACAATTTTGTATACTTCGTAATGTTCGAACACAGTATACGTTCTAAAACCTTACTGCAAATCGACGTTAGTGACATGGGCCTGTAATTCGGCGGGTTACTCCTATTTCCCCTTTTGTGTATTGGTGTGACTTCAGCAGTTCTCCAGTCCAGGGATGGATCTTTCTGTGAGCGAGCGGTTATATATAATAGCTAAATATGGACCTACTATATCAGCATACTCTGAAAGGAACCTGACTGGTATACAATCTGGGCCCGGGGGCCTTGCCTTTAATAAGTGATTTAAGCTGATTTGCTACACCGAGGATATCTACTTCTGTGTTTCTCTTCTTGGCAGTTGTTTTGATCGGAATTCAGGAATATTTACTTGGTCATCTTTGGTGAAAGAGTTCCAGAAAACCGTGTTTAATAACGCTGCTTTATCGGCACTGTCATCAGTGACTTCACTGTTGTTTTCGTGCAGTGAAGGCATTGATTGCGTGTTGCCACCGGTGTGGATTATGTATGGCCAGAATCTCTTTGGGTTTTCTGCTAGATACAGGGACATAATTTCATTGGGGAAATTATTAAAAGCATCTCACATTTAAGTACGTGCTGTGTTTCGAATCACTGCAAAACTTAGCCAATATTGGAGATTTTGCATTCTTTTAAATTTGTCATGCTGTTTTCGTTGCTTCTGCAACAGCGATATGACCCGTTTTGTCTACCATGGGGGATCAGTACCATCACTTATTAATTAATTTGTTATGTATCTCTCAATTGCCGTCAATACTATCTCTTTGAAATCATTTCACATCCTTTCTACACTTACATGATCAGATGTGAGGGACTGTAGACTGTCTCTTAAAAAGGCGTTAAGAGTATTTTCATCAGGTTTTTTAAATACATATACCTTGGGTTTCTTTTTGATGGTTGTAGGTGTTACGATATTCAGCCTAACAGCAACTGCCTTGTGATCGCTAATCCTGGTATTCGTCACGATACTCCGTATTTGTCCTGGATTATTTGTTGCTAAGAGGTCAAGGATGCTTCCGCAACCATTAACGCTTCGAGTGGGCTCATGAAATAATTGTTCAAAATAATTTTCTGAGAAAGCATTCAGTACTATTTCGGATGACGTTTCATGCCTGCAGCCGGTTTTAAACGTACAATTTTTCCAGTATATCGAGGGTAGATTGAAGTCACCAGCGACTACAATTGAATGAGTGGAGTACCTATTTGAAATGAGACTCACATTTTCTTTGAACCGTTCAGCAACTATACCTTCTAAGTCGGCAGGTCGGTAAAGCGATCCAATTAACAGTCTAATCCGAATGTCAAGGATAACCTGAGACCCTCTAACCTAAAAAACCTCTCAGTTCCTTCCACACAGCCCCCGCTGCCCGTTTACCTGCTTCCTGTGTATAGTGGACTCCTGACATATTAAGCAGAATCCGGAAACCCACCACCCAAGGTGCAAGTCAAGGAATCTGCAGCCCATATGATCACAGAACCGCCTGAGCCTCTGATTCAAACCCTCCATCCAGCTCTGCACCAAATGACCACAGTCGGTTCTATCGACCATGCTGCAGATTGTGATCTCCTCCTTAATCTCGCAATCAGGACTGGCAGTCTTTACCATTTCAACTAGATGTCCGAAACCACAGAGAATCTCCTCCGATTGAAAGCGACACCCATCATTGGTACAAACATGAGCCACCACCTGCAGTAGGCTCCACAGTGTACTCTTCATGGCATCCGGAAGCACGCTTTCCACATCTGGAATGAAACACCCCACCCCCCAGTATGCACACAAATTGCACACTGGCTTCTTTCCCCTCGTTGGCAGCCATTTTCCTAAGGGGCCCCATTATGTGCTTAACGTTAGAGCTCCCAGCTACCAGTAAACCAACGCTCTGTGAATTCCCAGACCTTGCGGGATGAGAAGCTTCCTCGGGAACAGTATGAACGAATGCATCAGGCCCTGAGACTTTGTCAGCCACAGATAACGCTCGAAACCTGTTTGTGAAACGAATCAAGGAGGCCCTACAAACAGCCCCTCAGAAAGTCTTTCGCTGCCTGACAGACTTCGGAATCGTCTCCTACTCTATGACGGGTGACAGCTTACCTGCTTGTAGGCAGTACCAGGGGCAGCCACAGCAGTGGACCGATCGGGGGACATGTGGGACATGGTTGACGTCCCTTGCATCTCCACATTCGACCCCCCATACTGATTGCCCCTTGGCAGCAGCCGCAAGCTGTGAGACGGAAGCCAATACAGCCTGCAGCTGTGAGGAGAGGGTCAGAAACTCAGTTCCTATCCTTTACTGAACTCCTTCCTGTTTGAAGCTCATAAAAATGTGTAACAAATGAATGCTGTACTCAGCTTATTAGCAGCAGGAATTCTAAGTGCTCTTTCTCTCTCTCTCTCTGATGGTGTAACAGACACTTAGTTATACTAGTCAAAACAAACAGAAGCATGTACAATACGAGAGTCGATAACAACAGCAGTACTGTATGCTACTCTGTTATTAAAATAAAAGGTTTTGACTAATAAGCACCCAAATAAGCGAGGAATTTCAAAAATAAACTATTAACTACACAGGTATCTGTATATAAGTCGCTCCTGTTGGAAGCTCGTAAAAAATATATAACAAACGAATGGTGTACTCTCCTTATTGGCAGCCAGAAGTTGCGGTGCTCTCTCACTGACGGTTTAACCGACACCAATCGTTATTGTCGACAACACATAAAGAGACTTTAAGAATGAAGATTCTTTATGGCCAGTAGTTCTGAGTGCAATTGATAAGGCTTGTAAGGAAACCATAAACATATTTGCTCTGGAACAGGTTTCGAATCCACATTTGTGCCTTTCTTGGAAACTTAGAGGGGTTTGCAACAAAATGATCGATCTATGACGTTCGGTGTGGGTATCATACCACTAATATATAAATCTGAATTTGAATCGCACTCCAGCATCAAAGTTTTCAGTCTCAGTTTCAAATAAAATAAGAAGCCTGAGACCTTAAATGTCAATTGGCTCATTAAATTAAACAAAGTTTTTAGGGCAAGGGAGCTCACTGACGACACAGTTTCTGTTTGCCTCGACTTCCGCCTCTGTTATGACCAAACCTAAACCAGCTGTGCCGCAGATGGTAGAGAATGGATATGATGTTTGTGACGCGAATTCTTAACTACGGTGCAACTTAACGTTCTTCACTTATAATTACTACAGGTGAAGGAGATCTGTTCCTTTGTGATGACAATCAATGCTGGAAGTGAAAATGGAATCGATACCTCGCAACTATGAAACTGAAAAGCAATCCACAAAACTACTGAAGCCCACTTTTGCTACATCCATAGTTGTGTCTAACGTAAGAGGCACTTAGCTTACAATTAGACACGGTGAAAAAATTGATTTCTTTATTTACTAATTAATTATCAGCAGGCCTATAACATGCAAATTATACTAGTTTTATGTCAGCTGGATGTAAAGATGCTTTTTGCAATTATAGCCTCGATTCGAAGCCGTTTTGAAATTTTAACTGTTTCGAGAAATTTCTTAGGACGAGATACACCTTTGCACAGTATGAAGTTAGCAAATATGTCTATTATTACTGCCGTTATCGCTATTAAATTTTTAATTCTGCTGCTGCTGTCGGCTTGAGAAAGAATTTACCGCTTCTTGGTAATTTTTAGAAGCAAATCTCCGAAAATTGGCGAATATTTAGTTCGCAGCAAATGGATGCTGCGTTCTGTGACAACTGTACCGTAATAAGTAGTTATTTAGTTCCTTCTATCTGTAGTGAAGACTTTTCAAGTTAATAACGGACATCTTCAATTATTCTTAGATAACATTAAAATTAAATTAGCTGATGAAAATGGTACTTCATAAGACAAATTGCGTTGCATTACTTCAATAACTTGTGTTTAGCAGTGACGCTTGTAAATTGCTAAGGCCGGCAGTAACCGCCACTATCAAAGACAGAGGATTTTCATATCTTCTGTTAATTCATATTTTCGGTTCATTCTCTCCATATGGTCGATGTCACATATTTCTAATAGTTGAAAGAAACAAAATATTGCAGAAGATCAACAGTTTTTCGTTGTAATACACTCATTCTACATGACCCAAGTTCACATTTTCGCGGTGTTACTCGAATCGTAATACCACTTCAACACTGCAGAAAAATATTTCAATGTGACAGAACTCACATCTGACTCAGAGGCCTTATACTAAGTTGCCAACCTGAAATTATAGCTCTGTGGAACACCAGTTACAGTACAGTGCTGTTGCGAAGATTGTTTACCACTGGTCTTTCTCACCGTAAAATACGTAATTCAGTTATTGGACTGCATAGGTATACTGCAACAGTAATTTCGAGTGCAAGCAATGCCTGCGAATTGCAGTATTAAATTGCGCCGTGGCTACCATCTCTATAAATTCCTGACCTAAACTGGCTGTGCGCCATTTCAAACACCAGGTACTGCAACGTCTTACTGACACCAACAGGTTTGCTTAGTATAAAATTCGTAGTTAATTTCATGTGAATTTCTAAGTACTTAAATAAAAGTCGCATGACCGCAGCACTAGAGGTTTAATTTTCTTCTGGGAGATAAGTATCCCGGGTAGTAAGCTTTTCCCCTTCTAACCAGCGAAATGCAGCAAAATGTGGCCAGTAGTCGGTTCACAAACTGCTATTTAGTGCTGTTAAGATGATTTATTTATCTTTGATGTAGATGAAATAATTTAGTTTAATCTTAAAACAACTTAATCAGGAACGCTCACAAATTTACCGGATGAAAAAAGATTATTGTCCAGCTAGGAAAAGGTTTGAAAAACAAAATCTACACATGAAACTTCCTGGCAGATTAAAACTTTGTACCAGACAGAGAGTGGAAATCGGGACCTTTGCCTTCCGCGGGCTTAGTGCTCTTCCTCATGCTGGGAAATCTGCACAGTCTGGGCCAGGTCGATCTTTCCGTATGATAACACTGCATTATAGTTCGCCTAAGAGGTATCACAATTTGTGTTCCTGAAACTGTGGAAATCGGAAGTTGAATCTGAGCTTCACCACTTAAGATATTTCACAGCTAAAAATACAAAACCATTAATAATAGAAAATACTCCAGCCGAGGCAGCATGATCTGCACCACAACGTGATTCTAAATTTTACCTTTAATCTCCGAAAATGGTGTCATTATTATATCTACATATGATGTGTAGAGACAGATACATTTACATCATCCTCTAAACAATACTCACAAGAAACTAATTTATTAAATCTTTTTTCAAAGCATGTAATCGGGAATGAATTTGACTTCTTAATCGAATAAAGTGCTCTCCGCCTTCTATTACACTTCGCTTCCTCCTGCCCTGTCACGGGTTCTTACTTGCTTAACATTACAGTTCGAGGAATTTCATAAACGTCACATTCTTGCGCATTGTCAAGGTATATACTGTATCAGCACCATTTCTGTGCCGTAGGATACACCAGTTCGACGATACATCGCTGGTAAAGAGGGAGGCGGAAGAAAGACACGTCAACCATCTTTGCCGTCCTGGACGTCCATGGGCTACCAAAGAGGATCAAGACAGCAGTGTTCTCCACTGCAGTGATAAAAACCCTTTCACGACTAGCACAGAAATTACGAACATTCTCCAGCTAAGTGTGAGCAGGTCACCATTCGTCTTCGTCTCAACGAGAAAGGGAGGAGTGGACGATAATCGGCAAACGTATGACCAAACTGCTGTCAGAGTTTGGGGTTGGATATCAGATAGTGGTTGCGGCTTTCTGTGGCCACTGGACCGTCCGTTTTCTAGTTATTACTACTGCCAAATACTGGATAACGTAATCCTTTCTTCTGTTCGTCAGAGATTTTCGGGGGCTGAGTAATCTTCCAACATGAACATTCTCGTGCTCACGGGGCGAACTGTGTAAAACACTGGTTTCAAATGAACGTACACGTTGAGCTGTTGGACTGGCCTCCAAAGGTGCAGACCTCAGTCTCATGTAGCACGTGTGGACGACGATGCAGAAATTCATTAGGAGCGGAAGACCAGCACCGCCTACCGTGCCGGAGCTGTCCGAAACAGTTCATGACGTGAGGGAAGTGTTCTCACAGAATGACAGACTCGTACGGAAACTTTTGCCTCCATCCTATGGCAGCTAAATGCAGTTGTAGAGGATGGCGGAAACTGCGCACTGTAATTAATTATTGTGTTGCTATCGAGAAAATTTTGTTTACGGAAAATGAAAGTTTGGTATTCCCTCGAAGAAGAGGGAAAATCGTTTGTCTTAGCTCACCCTCTCTCGCTTTCTCTGCCTTTCTTTCTCCCCCCCCCCCCCTCCTCACTCTCTCTCTCTCTCTCTCTCTCTCTCTCTCTCTCTCTCTCTCTCTCTCTCTGTGTGTGTGTGTGTCCCCCTCTGTATCTTTTTTTTCTTCAATAGACTCTTGAGTTTAATTTTTTTACGACCATTGATCAAAATTACTGAGAGAAACATGAAACTATTTTATTTGTCCCATGATACATGACGTCAATGTTGATGAAGGCATCAAAGAGAAATTAATTAATGGTTTTTTCATCGAGAAAAAGCATCATTTTAATTTGTGTTCTCTTTATCTACATGCAGGCAGAATAACAAAACGACAAAATCACAAAGGTGATATCATTTTCTTTTAACGCCAAACTCAAACAACAATGCATGCGGAGAAAGAGTGATGAAAGACCAGCGGGTAGACGTAAATTCGAGCACTACAGTCCTCCACATCCTCAGTTATATACTTACGAATACTTTAAAATTATGTGTAACACTTAAAAATTATGAATTTTTCATCATTCTCATTGCCCAGCTAAACTAATAACTCTGACCACGAATTAAAAGTCACGAGAATAACAGGATTCAAAGCACTTACTGCATAGTAAGAACTGACCGCCTATACCACTATGTCATTCTACCAGTAGCTTACGTTTCACTCACGAAATGGTATAAAATGGTTTGTGATGTCACATCTTTTTCATGAAAAAGAAATGAAGCAACGAGTGAAAGTGGTGCAGGGCGTCTTCGACGGAAATGCAGACTGTCCATCTGACTTTGAATTTTATGAACGGAACTATGAAGAATATAAACTAACTGAAAGTGACACGAAGGGTATTCTGCTAGGTTTTATGAGAGCTGCTTAATTTGGAGATGTTGCATGTGGCAAAGTGTGAGAAACTTAATAGCTGCTAACGCAAATGCCACACTGTTCGACACGATGATAGCAACGATACTCATGCTGAGACTGTTCGTGCAGAAAATGGTTTGAGAGTATCTTAAGCATATGTTCTGTGATCATCATTAAAATGTACCAGAAAATTCAACTGAATTTCACACTTATGATACCTATCTTACGAAGAAAGTTTTGATGAAATGAAGGAATACTGTTGGTTTCAGGCATAGCTTTAAATTATTCCAGTATATCACAAAGTAATCAAAATGTATATTTAGAAGAAAATTTATCTCTTCTGATAAAGATGCAAAAAAGAAAAATATGAAAAGCCTTTCTTGATTTGGAACTTCACGTTATTCGTAGCCTACATAGGCCCATCGTGGATTTTGCGTTTTGCAATCGATGCTCTGTGGTTCTCTCTTTATTTGTGTGCCTATCTTCCATGGACAGCGTCATTGAAATCGATCTCAGAAAATGTTTTCCAAGTCAATTAATATAAAAAAGGGTGTCTTTCCTAATCATAAATTTTACAGTGTAACTACTGGAGCCGTTCTAAAAATGTGAAACAAGTCTGGCGATGATCTTTGTAATTTCAGCGGCTTAAGACAGAAAAACACCAATAGCTGTGATAGTTAATTAAATCATTCGACGTCGAAATTATAGTAATCTCATAGCATTCGTTGCTAGCTTATCTGTCCTAGCCCGCAATGGAACAAAAAGGGTAAGCTCAACGTTTCAGTACCTGAGGGAACCTGGTCTGTAATGAGGAGCTGCATTTGTTCCCACTTTCAGTCTCCCTGAACAACACATTTTTAGCCGTTTCCTGACAGAGCTACAAGCAGTCTGATCGGTAATCAGTAAGGAAATATCGTTTGTTTTATTTATGAAATGCCACATTTCCATATTACTTCACTGTGACACGAGACAGCAGGTAAATATACACTGTTTCGAAATCCAGAATGAGTAATATCTTTCTAATTTGTGCTGATTAGGCACGCTCGTGCTACAGATAACTTATGTTTTATTGAAATAGACTTTCATCCTACAGATATCGTGGTATTCTGAATTTCATATGAATTAGGACAGCGTATATTTTAAAAGCGTTTTCCGTTACTTAACTGAACACAGTAGTAAATATCAGAGCGAAATTAATCATCAACAGTTTCTTCTCTCGCTTTGTTTAAAACTGTCTTAAACGCTGAGGCAGTTTATCGATTCCATGCCTGTAGAAACCTAATGGATCTGAGTTAAAGATGTTGTCAAACCAGAGAGAACTGTTTATCGATATGGCCCTAGAAAGTTAAATTTGAGGGCGTAAGGTCTTAGGAATAAGTGCGTAAATGATATCTTTTTGAACTCCTGCATAGTTCTGTTAGTGAAGCCAGCAGAGTGCGTTATCATGTAGTATCAACACGTGTTGAAGTTTTGTATGTCGTTTTTCTCACACTGTGACCGATACATGTCTTGCAAGGGGAAGGCCTCAGACACGGCCAACCGATTCGCCTCAGATTTGCCAGGTCGCTTGTGTACAACCTAAAACGAAGGAATCTAAGATATTTTGGGTCAACACCCACGCGCTTTTGAGAAAATCACCCCTAAAGGTTATGACGAGCAATCGACTGAGAATTGGCGGGGTCGATAGATAATTGTAAATATAACATTTTTCATCATCAGGTATGAGGTCCGAAAGCGCATACTTTTCCAGAAATTGAGGTGAGAAACTTTAAAACTGCGGCTTCCGTGCCCACATGATAAACGCTTTTCGCCGACAGCACCGATAGCAATTCTGGGAGGAGGTCAAGCGCCAGTGCCCTCCGGGCGAGGTGCGCAAAGTGTGTTTTGAGTTTCCTTCGGCCGCTCTAAGTGCCGTTTTCCTTCTAGACCACCATGGCGCACAACTATTGGAAGGAGACATTACGTTTCAACTTTTGTTCCGACTTAGCCCGACCCAAGGCCCTGGAGGTAGAACGATTTATTCGCGATGAAGTTAAAATACCACCAACCGAACTAATTGGTATCCACTAGTCCATAGTTAGCGGTACCGTGTACGTCAAAATGGTCAACGATGCGGCGTGCGACAAGGTGCTTTAAGAGACAAAATGAGGACTGCGCTTCTGTCATTCCGACGGCAACGTCGGACCCTTTCCCGTCGATTACGCAGGTCTCGGCACACGAACAATAAGGATCTTCCAACTGCCCTTCGAACTACCTGCAGATGTCGTCATCCAGGCTCTCCATCCCTTTGACAACGTTCCGAAATATGTTGCCGAACGATGGATACAGTTTCAAACCTGTCCCGTTTTAAACGGTGTTAGACAGGTCCGCATTGAGCTGCAGAAACACGTGCCTTCCTATCTACGTATCGGAGGCTGCCGTGCCGTTGTAATGTACGACGGCCAACCTCGGACCAATTCTGGTAGCGGCAAAGAAGGTCATATACGATCTGAATGCATTCAACGACGTGGCGCGCAGTTCCCGTTGTCGGAAGCGTCCGCCACACCCATGGTGACCGCCCTACCGCTCACTTACGCAGTGGCTCTTGCCACATCTACAGTTTCGTCCAGTCCGTCGCCCGGTCCTTCCGATCGGCACGTTCCGCCGTCCCATTCATCTACGGACGGTACAGACGTCCCACCTGACCACCTTGCCGCCGAACAGTCTCCCGCACCAGACGCTGAGTAGACCACTACTTCTTCACAACACCTGTTTGACAATTTCATTGTACCCAACGACGCCACGTAGGTGCAAACGCCGCTGCCGTTCACCGACAGGTTCTCAAAGCGTCGCCACCCATGATGACGAAGACGACACCCAACCAGCCGACATATCCACCCAGAGGTTGGCGGACGGCTTTCACGATGAACAAGACGTTTCGCAGGACAGGACCACCATGAAGTTCGCCATGCACAGTGTAATGATCGGTGCACAGGTTGAGACGCTTGCATCCCTGCCAAAAGCTCCAGATATCTCTAACCACGACGCAGTTCCCATGGACACTGGACGGACCCACAATACAGGACCATGGGGCGACGACGTTGAGGAAGGTACGCCCCCTCCTCCGGATGAGTAGCCTCCGCTGGACGACGCTACCTGTTAACATCAAAAGCGAGGCACTGCAGCAGATGGGACGGGACTTCCTGTCAGTGCCCTCCTCATACTTCCCTTGGTGATGGTAGATGCACATCCACCACCATGGAAACAAACGTACCGGTTGGCCACACTGAACATCAACATGATCGGAACTGCACGCAAGCTTCAGCTGCTATGTGACATGCTTCAGGCCTCTGACGTAGACATCGCCCTTCTTCAGGAAGTCCACATTGCCACACTACCACCGGTCTATGGCTACCACTTGTACACATTTACATGTGATCAATCAGGGCGTAGAGTGTCTTTCTACATACAAGAAGGAGTCCCACTCAAGGACACGACAATCCTTCCCTGTAGAAGGAGCATGGCTGTTACCATCTTCGACATGCGTGTCATGAATATCTATGCTCCGTCTGGCTCCACGAACCGTTGGCAATGGTCCACTTTTTTCTAACATGACGTGGCGCCCCTGTTTTCTGCCTTTATGATCGCCTTATAATGGGAGGTAATTTCAACTGCGTCCTCCATCCGCAGGACCAAATGCCTGGGTATTCGCCATGCCCAGCACTGCTCACCTTAATCGAAGATTTTCATGTACTGGACGATTTTAAGATAATTCATGGCAATACCCCTGGTTTTACCCATTATACAGCACATTCTGCGAGCAGACTGGGCTGCTTTTAAGTCTCTGCCCAACTTGGCAACGAAGTCGCCCAAGCTGAACGATGGCCCCTTGCATTTGCAGACCATTGCGCCGTCATTTGCTCCCTGGCTTTGCCACCTCAGTCAGTATGGCGCAGCAGAGGTTACTGGAAGCTTAATATCTCCCACCTCAATGATCCACACTGCCATCAACGTTTTGTCACTACATGGGGTCTTGCGAAAGACGCCTTCCACAGTACACATCCATGTTCCATTGCTGGGTCAAATGTGTCAAACCTGCGATCAGAAAGGTCTTCATGCATTGTGGCAAGAAAGCAGCAGCATGGCATCGAGACACCATAAATTTTCACTACGCCGTCCTCTGTGAGCTCGATGCGCTCCTTCCATCACCTTAAACCAATAGGGAATGACAACTTGCTAAATCTCGGCTCCTCTCTCTCCAACATGCATGATGCATGGTGTTGTGGTGCGTTCCCTACGACAGGACCTCCTCCACAACAAAACACCATTCAAAATCCATGCCGCCTCCGACTATCTTCGTCGACGTAGACTTTTCGTCCCCAACATCATGACCTCCGATGGTGTTCACTACACAACACAGGCGGTAGTGGTGTCTGCCTGTGGTGAACATTATCGCTAATTTTATGAACCGATGGCAACGCCAATTCCTGATGAGCTCCGTCCTTCTTCTGATCGGACACTCACTGTAGCAGAGTCAACGTCCATGATGTCCGCAATCACCGCAGAAGAGGTGGTAGATGATCTCAACAAGGAGGCCAAGAACAAATCACCTGGACCAGATGGTCTCCCTGTGTAGTTTCACTGGGCGTTCACTACGTTAATGCTTCATCGCTCGATGGAAATGGTTCTGGAACTCTTTACTCCATCCTTCCCAATTCCACCGGAATTCGTCACTGGCATTCTTCTACCTGTGCCTAAGCCGAAGGGAGGGTCTCATGTCTCTGCATATCGTCCTCTTTCAGTGATGAATGCAGACTATAAAATTTATGCACGCCTCCTAGCATTGCGCATACGCACCATCTTACCCACGGTCCTTTCACCAGAGCAGACTGCATGTGGATGTGGGGCTACCTTACAAACAGCCCTAGGATAATGCCGTGATCTCATCGCTCTGCTGGCAGTTTGTCGTCTTCGTGCAGCACTGGTGTCCATCGATTTCAAGAGTGTCTTTGATCTTTTCGACACCCATTTCTCCTCATGTTGGTGACACGTATGGGGTTCCCATTACTTTTTGTCAATGCCATTCGCCAGTTGCTACTTCCCACGGTCTGGATGGTACAAGTCAATGGGAGGGTTGTAGGACTGATTCCTATACGCCAACTCTGTGTGTCTATGTCCACTTTAATATATGCCATTGCACTTGAGCCGCTCATCACTGGTCTTACCCTCTAGACTACAGGGTCTCACTTTACATGACTGCACCTTTCACTGCAGGGCTTATGCAGACGACCTCCCATTCCTCACCTGCTCCTCCATGGAACTCCATGATGCCATTCAATGGATCCACCAGTATGGACGTCTTTCTTGTGGCATTCTTAATTTCCATAAATCAACTATGATGCACATTGAGCGTAGCCTCCCTGCTATGGAGACGACCCCACTCCAAGTCGGTACCTACTTCGTTATTTGGAAATCGAATTTATTAGCTCCACATACCGCACAGTGGACCTCGCTTACCGGCAGCTTTTGTGTTCGATTCGGAACCATGTCTGTCAAGTGCACAGTGACTTAAACCAACTCCAACGTCTGTCCTACGCCAACATGTATGTCACCCCTAAACTGGTACACGTCGCCCAGATCCTCCGAATGCCATTACTCCTTGGCCGCCACATCCTTTCAGCCTTCGGATATTTCGTATCAGTAGCGGCACCTTTCAAAGTCTGCTACAACAATAACACTGCCTCCTGCAAAAGGTGGCTTCAGACTCGTCAACATGCAGGCATGATCCTCTGCACTCTTTGTCCATACTATGTTGCGGCACTGGCAGGGGCCGGTCCCGTCCTTAAAGCAGAGTCTCTTAGATATCCTCCAACCAGCTTCTCTCGATCCACCGCTCAATGTGGCACCGATTTCTCCATTATTGTACCACATTGCCAATTGTTTCATAGAACTCAGCAACGTTCGGGCCAATCTTCCAGTCACCCGTCCTCCCCATACAAAAGATTATTATCGTTTGTTTATGCTGTCCAACCCTTGCGACCCCATGGTGCTACAGCGCCCTGACATTAACTGGCGAATGGGTTGGGGCTGTGTGCATGCACCCTTTCTACTGTCATGTGTGTCTGCACTCTGGTATGTTTTACTGTATGGCAAATTCCCGACTAATAGTCGACTTTATCACATAGGACTGGCCACCTCCCCACTACCCTGGCCAGCAAGATCTCCGGATCTGTCCCCCATTGAGCATGTTTGGGACTGGATGAAGCGTGGTCTCACGCGGTCTGCACGTCCAACACGAACGCTGGTCCAACTGAGGCGCCAGGTGGAAATGGCATGGCAAGCCGTTCCACAGGACTACATCTAGCATCTCTACGATTGTCTCCATGGGAGAATAGCAGCCTGCATTTCTGCGAAAGGTGGATGTACACTGTACTAGTGCCGACATTGTGCATGCTCTGTTGCCTGTGTCTGTGTGCCTGTAGTTCTGTCAGTGTGATCATGTGATGTATCTGACCCCAGGAATGTGTCAATAAAGTTTCCCCTTCCTGGGACAATGAATTCACGGTGTTCTTATTTCAATTTCCAGGAGTGTATTACTCAAGGTCACTTTGAAATGTCTCTTCCTGTCACTGTTACGTGTCCTCACTTTTCTTTGAACAACTATATGGATGGTACTTGTCATATAAACATTCGAAACAAATATTCTCACGGCATCAAGAACATCTAATGAATGCAATCTTCTGACAGCTACACTGTTCCTTCTGAAGAGCCGTCGGAACACAAATTTGGTTTACGTTTAAAAATATGTATATTTCGGGAATTAATTTTGATGCGTACCACGCATACAATATCATTGCCTGAAACATCAGTGCTGAAAGTGGGTTACGAATTAATCTGTGAATAGTTATTGCAACCGTGCGGTTGTGGCAATTCCCCCTGGGTTTTCAGCAGCACACTGCCATTCTGTAACCTGGAAATAAAGTTTTTAACCTAGCTGGCACACAGGTGCACAGTTAGGCGGTATTACTTTTAGTGCATGTCGGCGATCCTCACCATCCATGCCAGCCGTAGTAGCTGTGAAGTTCTAAGCGCTACAGTCTGGACCCGCGAGACCACTATGGTCGTAGGTTCGAATCCTGCCTCGGGCATGGATGTGTGATGTCCTTAGGTTAGTTAGGTTTAAGTCCACTTCAGGAATACAGTATTAGACAATACTTGTTATCTGAAACGTATGGATTAAAACATTCTCAAGAAATGTTCTGTAAACCTCATTCGTGTGTTTCCCGGATTTGGAGCAGGTAATGGAAACATTTATCAACGAGTCGGTTAAACGATTGACTTCTTCTATAACCTGAGGACCAAATGTAACATTCGTTTCTTGTAAACACAGGAAAACTTTAGGCAACACATTTCCAGAGGCTCTGATAGCATATTGCGCCATGTACGAATGTGTTAGTTTGTTTTTACTACTAACTGCGACAAAGGTTAGTTTTTCTCCCTTATGCGATAACGTGCGTCTAATATTCACCCAATACTCGCATCCTGTTTGATCGGTGTTGATCACGTAATCACTATTAAAACCGGTCATAACTGACGCCGTTTGCGTGGTGACAAGAGCCGCCACTTTCTGTATATCTTCTATATTTTGTACCTCCTTATGAGAGACGTATTTAGCGACGCGCCGTTGACGAATTTCATACTCTGGTTTGAAATTTCTTGTCCAAGATAATGACGCAGCAAACGTAAAATCCTTGTTGGCCATATACTGAAGCGCTACACCTGCAGCCCACTCCTAAGGTATTCTCGTTGTTACTTCGTTCGTCAGCTCCAAAAATCCCTTGACGATAGCAACTTCTGTCAATCTGGAACGCCGAGAAACAAAACTGCCTGCTTTTCGGTAGTGCATTGATAATGCATCTCTCTTACAACACTTTTAAAAACCAAAACACAGCGTCGGTAACTTTCCGCTTTCCATTGTATGTGGCAGGCTCTCATCTATATATTACAGCGCTAGTTGAAGGGTGTACATCCTCTATCTATATTCAGATTAAGCACCTGAAAGATATGACACAACAAACAGTAAACAGTTACTACGGCATAAACAGAAGACCTAATTACTACAAATTGTATACAGTACTCGCCATACACTCCTGGAAATGGAAAAAAGAACACATTGACACCGGTGTGTCAGACCCACCATATTTGCTCCGGACACTGCGAGAGGGCTGTACAAGCAATGATCACACGCACGGCACAGCGGACACACCAGGAACCTCGGTGTTGGCCGTCGAATGGCGCTAGCTGCGCAGCATTTGTGCACCGCCGCCGTCAGTGTCAGCCAGTTTGCCGTGGCATACGGAGCTCCATCGCAGTCTTTAACACTGGTAGCATGCCGCGACAGCGTGGACGTGAACCGTATGTGCAGTTGACGGACTTTGAGCGAGGGCGTATAGTGGGCATGCGGGAGGCCGGGTGGACGTACCGCCGAATTGCTCAACACGTGGGGCGTGAGGTCTCCACAGTACATCGATGTTGTCGCCAGTGGTAGGCGGAAGGTGCACGTGTCCGTCGACCTGGGACCGAACCGCAGCGACGCACGGATGCACGCCAAGACCGTAGGATCCTACGCAGTGCCGTAGGGGACCGCACAGCCACTTCCCAGCAAACTAGGGACACTGTTGCTCCTGGGGTATCGGCGAGGACCATTCGCAACTGTCTCCATGAAGTTGGGCTACGGTCCCGCACACCGTTAGGCCGTCTTCCGCTCACGCCCCAACATCGTGCAGCCCGCCTCCAGTGGTGTCGCGACAGGCGTGAATGGAGGGACGAATGGAGACGTGTCGTCTTCAGCGATGAGAGTCGCTTCTGCCTAGATGCCAATGATGGTCGTATGCGTGTTTGGCGCCGTGCAGGTGAGTGCCACACTCAGGACTGCATACGACCGAGGCACACAGGGCCAACACCCGGCATCATGGTGTGGGGAGCGATCTCCTACACTGGCCGTACACCTCTGGTGATCGTCGAGGGGATACTGAATAGTGCACGGTACATCCAAACCGTCATCGAACCCATCGTTCTACCATTCCTAGACCGGCAAGGGAACTTGCTGTTCCAACAGGACAATGCACGTCCGCATGTATCCCGTGCCACCCAACGTGCTCTAGAAGGTGTAAGTCAACTACCCTGGCCAGCAAGATCTCCGGATCTGTCCCCCATTGAGCATGTTTGGGACTGGATGAAGCGTCGTCTCACGTGGTCTGCACGTCCAGTACGAACGCTGGTCCAACTGAGGCGCCAGGTGGAAATGGCATGGCAAGCCGTTCCACAGGACTACATCCAGCATCTCTACGATCGTCTCCATGGGAGAATAGCAGCCTGCATTGCTGCGAAAGGTGGATATACACTGTACTAGTGCCGACATTGTGCATGCTCTGTTGCCTGTGTCTATGTGCCTGTGGTTCTGTCAGTGTGATCATGTGATGTATCTGACCCCAGGAATGTGTCAATAAAGTTTCCCCTTCCTGGGACAATGAATTCACGGTGTTCTTATTTCAATTTCCAGAAGTGTATGTTATTTACAGAAGAAAACTGTATTCATTCACAAAACGTTTTTCATTCGGCGCATTAACAATGGAAAAATCACTAAATGTATCCGCGAGGTTCACGGCAGCCTCATGATGGAAAACAATTCCTTCCCATCGACATCCATAGGATTTGTGCTGGACACCTTCATTCTTCCAGGTTCACAACTATGATATGACGAAGACGCAACCGGGACAACTTAACTCTCGTCACGTGCATTCTGTCCCGTGCCTCGCTGTAAACAAGCATCGCGCGGTTGGCTATCTATGATCCCTCGTGAGGAATTCGCAGCACTCTTACTCGGAGTTGTTTTCATGTGACAATGCCTAAAAGTTTAATACTTTACTAACTCACGGCGTTTGGGAAAATACAAACGAAAAGAATAACCTCGGTTTTCCGATTGCCAGCCAATTACCTTGGTCATTACGCTACCGCCACTGTCGGCGAAAAGCGTTTACCATGTGGGTACAGAAGCGGCAGTTGTAAAAGTTTCTTTCCTCGCGTTCTGGAAAACTTTGCGTTTGCGGAACTGATGATGAAAAATGCTCTATTTACAATTACCTATCGATTCCTCTAATTTTGAGTCGATTGCTCATCATAAACTTTAGGGGTGATTTTCTCAAAATTGCGGGGGGTGTTTACCCAAAATATCTTAGAATCCTTTGTTTTAGGTTGTACACAAGCGACCTTCCACATCTGAGCCGAATCGGTTGGCCGTGTCTATGGCCTTCCCCTTGTGAGCTTCAGAGATGGCATCTTAACACGGCATCACACACAACTGGCATCACATTGCTATGAAACAGCTGAAATCATGCTTTCACACAGCATTATATGAGGTAGATAGAATGTCTACATTGCAGGTGGTATTGTATTGACATGAGACCAAATGCAGAGCAACAGAGTTGGCAATAAGTCAGCCTGCAGTCAGCAGCCCAACCGTAAATTTGTAGTTTGATCATCAGCCATGGCGAATGAATTTAATAATTTAAAAAGTGATTGTGGGTTACGTGGTGCAGGGAGTGATAGTAACATTAGCATGCCAAAGACAAGGGAAGAAATGGGGTGAGTGCCAGGAAGGGATATGAATGCATTTTTTAATATTTAGTAAGAAATTAAAAAGGATAGATTCACAAATCGGGATTATAAGATCTCAGATAGTTAGAGACATAGATTGAAACAGGGAGAGTACGACAGGAAGTGTAAAAAGTGAAATAGCTGGGAACATAGATTCATAATTAGGGGAAATGGGATTGATGGTAAATGCAGCAAGCGGAAAGTTTGATCAGCTAAATATTATATTCACAGTGCTTAGAAATAATTTTGAAAATAACATTGAAATTGCCATGGGAGTTAATAGCAGAGTTTATGAGGTCGAAAAGGGAATTAGGCACGGTGGAAACCATGGAAAGTCATCTTGAGGTACAAGAGCAGAAGTGTATAAATTATTAATTAGAAACAAAAGTAGCATTTAAATCAATGAGGGTAGGTAGCATGCAGTGGACTTCTTGGCTTCACATGAAAATAATTTTTTTCTGGGATGAGTAACATTAAATTTGTAAAGAGGGAATTTGAAGCGGAGCTTAGATATGGGAAACCAGCATGCAAAGCCATCTGTTGCCTTTAGGACATTTGAAATGATGTTCTTAAATAAATACTGTAGACAAGCTAAAGAAATATGGAAGCACTCCGTCTTCAGGCCACGAGCGGCCAACTGGGACCATCAGACTGCCCTGTTATCCTTGGTGGAGGATGCGGATAGGAGAGGCAGGGGGTCAGCACACCGCTCTCCCGGTCGTAAGATGGTATTCTTGACCGAAGCTGCTACTATTCGGTCGAGTAGCTTCTCAATTGGCCTCACGAGGCTGAGTGCACCCCCAAAAATGGCAATAGCCCATGGCGGCCTGGATGGTCACCCATCCATGTGCTGACCACGCCCGACAGCGCTTAACATCGGTGCTCTCACGAGAACCAGTGTATCCACTGCAGCAAGGCCGTTGCCAAACTAAGCAAATAAGATTACAAAATGTATCTGTTAATATGTCAGGATATAAGAGTGGACAGCACAGTGTCAGGAGGCATTCGGGAAGCTCAAACAGATAATACCATCTAACCCAGTGTTGATACATCCTGATTTCGAATAAGAGTTCATACTATCTTCTGATACTAGTAATAATGCTGTAGGTTGTATTCTTTCTCAGAGGGTTAATGGACAGGAACATCCAGTGGCTTATGCTTCCAGGCAACTGAATAAGGCAGAGAAGAATTATTCAACTACAGAGAAAGAAATGTTAGCAGTGATTTACGGTATCTCGTATTTTCGCGTTGGGCGTAAGTTCAAGGTGATTACAGATCACGCAGCATTGAAGTGGTTGTTGGAGTTGAAAGATCCTTCGAGTCACTTAACGAGATGGCAACTGAAAGTAAGTGAATTTGACTATGAGGTAATTCACAAACCAGGAGTAAAACATTCGAATGCAGATGCGCTTAGCAGAAAAATTGCAGCTGTACAAGTTGTGGGCATAAGTGAGAAGGAGTGGATAAAGGCGCAAGCCACTGACTGAGTGTCAATTGTTCCGAACGCAACCGCAGTTTGAAATGCAGGATGGGTTGCTTTGCAGGAAGCTGAAGTGCGGACTGCGCGTCGTAGTACCGGAGTCGCTGAGGGAAGAAGTGTTGAAACAAGCGCACGACAATGTATTGTCGGGTCATGGTGGTAAAAGAACGACTGATTGACGGGTAGCTGAAAGGTTTTGGTGAAAGACACGTCGCAATGATGTAGAGCAGTATGTGCAAAATTGTATACCGTGTGCTCAGAGAGCAGATTAAGTCATCAGAAAATTCAGTTACAGAGACTACCTGAAGCAGATCGTCCGTTCGCATTCATCAGATTGGACGTAATCGGAGCATTTAACAAGACCCAAGCAGGTAATCAATACGTATTAACAATATTAGATCATTTTCCCGAAACCTGGTAATGGTAGCTATTCCAGATCAGAAGGCAAGCACCGTTCCGCAAGCCTTAGTAAATAACTGGTTGCTGAAGTATGGTGTGCCTGATACTATATTTACAGATCAGAGTAGTAACTTTTTATCGGAGCTGATGAAGCAGTTATGCCGTTTATTGAAAGTTAAGAAATTGCGGACAAGTCCTTTTCGTCCTCAGTCGAAAGGACGAACAGAACGGGTTCGTAGGACGTTAGTTAATATGATTAGTCATTACGTAAATTCAGAACACACGGATTGGGACGTGTATTTAAATCTGTTGACAAGTGCATATAACGCGAATGTTCATACCGGAACGGGGCTCTCTCCGTATAAGGTAATTTATGGTCTGAAAATGCCATCACCATTTGATGTGCTCAAACCTCAGGTAGGTTCACAGGAGGAGTCAGTGAAGAATTTCGCCAAGAAATTGAGAGAGATTTGGCAAAGGTTACAGCGTGCTAATTGCAAAGCTTTGGAGAACAAGAGAGTATTGGGCAAAGAGCAGGTAAACTGCCGCAATACAGAATTGGTCAATGGGTATTGTAGGCTAATCCTTATGTTCCGAAGGGTAAAATGAAGAAGTTTTTGACGAAAAATTCTGTACCGTATCAGGTAAATGAAAGAGTGTCTCCAGCGAACGTAAAGTTACAGTTACCAACCAAGTAGTCGGTAGTTCATGTGAGTAGGATTAAGCCATTTAAGGGAGCAGTGGATGTTGTCGCTGATTCCTCCAGCAGTAGCAAAGGGTGTGACGGTACCGAAGCTAAGTTAACAGCAGACGAACGTTCCTTACGCATTTAGGTCTAGGGATAAGTAGGTTAAGTGTCCTCGGGGAGAAACATTTATTGTTGTTAGGTAATAGGGTATGTGTAGTTTTTACTCGTCAGTTGTGTGTTTTAGACGCGGTAAGGAAGGGAGTGTTTGACATGGCTTTCTTTTCCTTCAGGTGCCGTGCCAGGATGTGCCCCGGGAAACTTTTCGGCAGTCTGGTACTGCTACACTGTTGCAGAGGATAGGTGGTGCAGGTGCAACCACTAGATAATGGAATTTTGTTTGCAAGACCATTAGATGTGGTATCGTCAAGTCTCAGGTGGACAATTGTGTTGACGTATAATATATTGGGAGTGAAGAATGATCTACGGACACTACAGGATAGGTTTATGGCTCTACAGGCAGCCACGGAGAAGGAGGGGTTGTTTCAAGACATACGGGACGAATATCAGGAACTGAAGCTCTCATACGAAAAGCTGAGAAGGCAACTGCAACAAGTAACGAAGTGGAACCGCAGACGAGGAAGATATAAGGAGCTTACATTGTACGGTGAGGGAGGTGCAGGAGTTGGCGGAGGAGACAAAGTCGAAAGTGGATTGGCACACGACACGTATAGGTAACATGGAGCAGGGGATATTGAATGTCACTAGAACAGTGCGGGAGTTGACGTCAGACCTGGAACGGTATGCAGCAAATACCAGGAAAGTGTTGAATGGGGATATAGAGGATGTACAGGTGAGATTGAGCCTAATAGACGGGAAAATACAAGTAGCAGCTTTATTGAGGGCATTAGCTGACGGGGTGGATGATCGTGTGTCGAACTGGAAGCGTTATATGAAGCGATGCATCACGTAGTGCATGGGCAATTGAGTACCACTTTCTTACCTCCAGATCAGATGCTGAAGGCGTTGCTAAAAGCGCAGAAAGAATTCTAAGAGCGAGTGCGTCATGTCGTGCGTCCGGCGAAGCGGAATTTGTCGTTATTCTGTCGCATGTCTAAGGTGAGAGTAATTATGGATCAAGCGAGTATACACGTAGAAGGGCAAATACTAGTGATGGGTATCAATTCGCAGTACCAGAGTTATACAGTACACCCGTATCCTATTAGATGGGGTGCACTTGGGAAGTGGGTGCAAGCGCAAACGCGGGAAGTGTTGTGAATGTCAAGACGGAAGAGTGCTCATGTGGTAATGTCTACGGAAGATTTGGCAGACTGTTTCAGGGGAAGTGTTTTTATTTGTCCTGCAAAGGAGGTGGCAACCCACAATGATTCGTGTGAGATGCAGTTGTTATTGGGGAATATGGGAACCTTAGAATGCGAAAAGAAGGTGTTACTTCCAAGACCAAAATTTCAGAAAGTGGTGGAACAATAGATTTACTCTGTGTTCGTAGTTGCCACTTGTTACAAAAATGGTATATTGACAGATATATCAAAGCTTGAATTGCAGGGCAGTGGGTTATTGATTAATGGCACTGGATGTGAAATAGTGTGGAAGCATTTTCACCAACCAGCTACTTTCACGGGTACAACAATGATTAACGTGACACAGTCTACCTTGTATTATCCAGTGGAACCACCACACATATTGCCTCGCCAGAACCTAACGTTTATTAACGAATCCTTGGATCCCACATTGCTACAATCTTTAGAAAAAGAGCAGACAGCAGTTCGTCAACTACTGCAGCACGTGCAGCAATATCGGGAGAAACGTAAGCGAAACACAATTATATTTGGTGTGTCAACGACTAGCACAATCTTAGTTCTAGTGTTTATTTGTGCAACTTACTTTTGTATACGGAAAAAGATGTCTCTTTCTGAAATAACAATTGTACATCAAATACCTGTGGGATGGATCGGGAATAGTGGAACGTAATATAAATAGATAACCAATGATAAGATTGGAATCAGTGTTAAGTGTAAACAGATTAATAACCGATAAGAAAAGTTTGACAGTGTTAAAGGAGTAGTTGTAAGATACCTGTAGACTATAAGGAAGTCAGTGAGTGCATAATTGTAAAATCCGGGACGAATGTTCTTAAAGGAGGGGAATGTGTAGTGTCGCAGAATAGTAAAGAGTTGGAAACGTGGAATATTGTCAAAGTTTCGTTGCCTATACCGAGAGCCAGAGGCAGTAGGTTAACCAAGAGGTAAGAGGATTGCACATGTACCGGAATGTGTCGTCACGCAGGGGCAATGGCCTCGTTACACGCAACAGGCGAGAGAGAATTGCTTAGCATCCTGGTTTGCGTTAGACGGAGACTTTCATAGAGTGTAAGAGGTATAGCGTCAGCTGTACTGCATTTCACAACATCGCATAAGTCTGCCGTAATAACAAGTAACTCTGTCGCAAGAACACCTAAGGGGCGAGTACGACAGATGAATCAACGGTGTAAGTGGAGCGAATGCGTTCATTACAAACGAGCATGACGTTAGTACGTCACTCGTGCTGCCTTTAAATACGCCAGATTTGATAGCAAAAAGGCACTCGCAGTTAGACTTGCAGTTAGATGTGTACAGGGTCGCTGTGTAGCGCTCAGCTCGGTGATCAACATGTTAACCTTTATTAAGGATATGTTGCAGTAAGGGCGGCCCATCCAGCAGCAGCCGTGAGGGGACAGTACCACCTCTGGTCCTCTTTGCTGCCTCTGTCAATCATCAACCCAGGATTAGCAGACATTGCGGCAGACTCGCTCGCTGCCAATGCTGACCACATCAGTGAGCCGTCGTCGAGATAGTGGGGTGCCTAGGCCCTGTGCATCCATCGTCACAACCGGGTGATCCGACGACGCTGGGGGATTGCAGCCCGTTCCGCCTGACCACCACAGACCAGCCACCAGGAGGAGCAGAGAAGAAGAAGGGGTAGGATAGAGTACACTCCACACTACGAGAACGCCTCTCATGCCAACAGCGTCGGGACTCCAACCCAGAGGCTCCTACGTGCAGCAGCTTGCTGTCTGCCACCAAGCCGGCTGACCAGCCGGACGCCACCAGCCATGCGCGGCTGAAGTGAGGTTTTTCCAACACTACGCCACAGCACGCGGCGCTGTGCTAGCAAGTCTGGTGCGGCCCAGAGCTCGTGTCATCGCTACGAGTCAGCGAGGACTCGGGGAAGGTTTTTGATATCACCAAGCTCAGCCAGCCTGTGTTACGCAGGCTACATTGTACTAGGCAGGAATAAATGTTTTATGAATTAATAATGTTTCTTTGACATTTCTGACGCGTCCACAGTCATTTCCTATAATTCTGACAACTGGAGAGGTCACCGCTCGGCCTCCAGTCCACCGTAGGCGACCGAGACCACGGGGATGTCTACAGTACATCAGCCTCATCATGAGTTCATATGGTAAGGATGTCATCTACATCTACATGACTACTCTGCAATTCACATTTAAGTGCTTGGCAGAGGGTTCATCGAACCACAATCATACTATCTCTCTACTATTCCACTCCCGAACAGCGAGCGGGAAAAACGAACACCTAAACTTTTCTGTTCGAGCTCAGATTTCTCTTATTTTATTTTGATGATCATTCCTACCTATGTAGGTTGGGCTCAACAAAATATTTTCGCATTCGGAAGAGAAAGTTGGTGACTGAAATTTCGTAAAAAGGTCTCGCCGCGACGAAAAACGTCTATGCTGTAATGACTTCCATCCCAACTCGTGTATAATATCTGCCACACTCTCTCCCCTATAACGCGATAATACAAAACGAGCTGCCCTTTTTTGCACCCTTTCGATGTCCTCCGTCAATCCCACCTGGTAAGGATCCCACACCAAGCAGCAATATTCTAACAGAGGACGAACGAGTGTAGTGTAAGCTGTCTCTTTAGTGGACTTGTTGCATCTTCTAAGTGTCCTGCCAATGAAACGCAACCTTTGGCTCGCCTTCCCGACAATATTATCTATGTGGTCCTTCCAACTGAAGTTGTTTGTAATTTTAACACCCAGGTACTTAGTTGAATTGACAGCCTTGAGAATTGTACTATTTATCGAGTAATCGAATTCCAACGGATTTCTTTTGGAACTCATGTGGATCATCTCACAATTTTCGTTATTTAGCGTCAACTGCCACCTGACACACCATACAGCAATCTTTTCTAAATCGCTTTGCAGCTGATACTGGTCTTCGGATGACCTTACTAGACGGTAAATTACAGCATCATCTGCGAACAACCTAAGAGAACTGCTCAGATTGTCACCCAGGTCATTTATATAGATCAGGAACAGTAGAGGTCCCAGGACGCTTCCCTGGGGAACACCTGATATCACTTCAGTTTTACTCGATGATTTGCCGTCTATTTCTACGAACTGCGACCTTCCTGACAGGAAATCACGAATCCAGTCGCACAACTGAGACGATACCCCATAGCTCCGCAGCTTGATTAGAAGTCGCTTGTGAGGAACGGTGTCAAAAGCTTTCCGGAAATCTAGAAATACGGAATCAACTTGAGATCCCCTGTCGATAGCGGCCATTACTTCGTGCGAATAAAGAGCTAGCTGCGTTGCACAAGAGCGATGTTTTCTGAAGCCATGCTGATTACGTGTCAATAGATCGTTCCCTTCGAGGTGATTCATAAAGTTTGAATACAGTATATGCTCCAAAACCCTACTGCAAACCGACGTCAATGATATAGGTCTGTAGTTAAATGGATTACTCCTACTACCCTTCTTGAACACTGGTGCGACCTGCGCAATTTTCCAATCTGTAGGTACAGATCTATCGGTGAGCGAGCGGTTGTATATGAGTGCTAAGTAGGGAGCTATAGTATCAGCGTAATCTGAAAGGAACCTAATCGGTATACAATCTGGACCTGAAGACTTGCCCGTATCAAGCGATTTGAGTTGCTTCGCAACCCCTAAGGTATCTACTTCTAAGAAACTCATGCTAGCAGATGTTCGTGTTTCAAATTCTGGAATATTCCATTTGTCTTCCCTGGTGAAGGAATTTCGGAAAACTGCGTTCAATAACTCCGCTTTAGCGGCGCAGTCGTCGATAACAGTACCATCGGCACTGCGCAGCGAAGGTATTGACTGCGTCTTGCCGCTTGCGTACTTTACATACGACCAGAATTTCTTCGGATTTTCTACCAAATTTCGAGACAATGTTTCGTTGTGGAACCTATTAAAGGCATCTCGCATCGAAGTACGTGCCAAATTTCGCGCGTCTGTAAATTTTAGCCCATCTTCAGGATTTCGCGTTCTTCTGAACTTCGCATGCTTTTTCCGTTGCCTCTGCAACAGCGTTCGGACCTTTTTTGTGTACCACGGGGGATCCGTTCCATCTCTTACCAGTTTATGAGGTATGAATATCTCAATTGCTGTTGCTACTATATCTCTGAATTTGAGCCACATTTCGTCTACATTCGCATAGTCAGTTCGGAAGGAATGGAAATTGTCTTTTAGGAAGGCTTCTAGTGGCACTTTATCCGCTTTTTTAAATTAAATTATTTTGCGTTTGTTTCTGATGGATTTGGAAGAAATGGTATTGAGCCTAGCTACAATGACCTTGTGATCACTAATCCCTGTATCAGTCATGATGCTCTCTATCAGCTCTGGATTGTTTGTGGCCAAGAGGTCAAGTGTGTTTTCGCAACCATTTACAATTCATCAATGTATCTAAACCAAACCAGGGAACTGAAGACTTATGGATCCCAGGAAAGTCCCTCCAAGCGCCTCATTAAAAGGTTGGAGTAGGATGGAGCCATCCTGGTTCCCATGGCAATATCTCTGCTCTGTTTGTATGTCTGCCCCCTCAAAGGTGAAGTAGTTGTTGGTAGGTATAAAATTGATCAAGGTGGGTAGGAAGGATGTCATAGGTTAGGAATCAGGTTGGCTCTTAATGAGGAAATGTTCAGCAAGAGACAGACCATGCACGTGACAGGTGTTGGTATAAATGGAGGTGTTGCATCAATGGTGACAAGCAAGGTCTGTGGTGGTAGTGGGACAGGCATGGATTTCAGATGATCTAGAAAATGATTGGTATCTTTGATGTAGGAGGGGAGTCATTGTACTCTGTGGGTAGCAGGTGTTGATCAACTAAGGCAGATATATGTTTGGTAAGTGCTTTGAAGCCAGCAACTATAGGACAGCCAGGATGATTGGATTTGTGGATTTTATGAATAAGGTAAAAGCAGGGGGTGCGTGGTTTTGGTAGGGAGTGAAGTTCCATGGATTGAGGTGTCAGTCCTTGTCAGGAGCCTGAGGTTTTAAGAATGGACTGCTGGTCAGTTAAAATCACAGGGATAGGGTCTTAATGCCAGACCTATATGATGAGGTGTCAGACAGCTGGTGTAGACCTTCACTAACATACTCCTTTTGGTCAAGTACTACAGTGGTAGATCTTTTGTCTGCTGGGAGGATAATGATGGGGTCATCAGCTTTTAGGGAATGTAGAGCCTAGATTTCTTCAGAGGAAAGGGCCTAGTTGTAGGGACCCGAGGAAGGGTTGTGAAGCAATGTTGGATGTGAGGACTTCTTGGAAGTCATCTAATGGATGATTTTGAGGTAGTGGCAGTTTATCAAGTTGAGATCATGGACTGAACTGTTCAAGATAGGGATCAATATCAGGTTTGCTGTTGGAAAGATTTTGAGATTGGGTTGCAAAGTGTTATTTCCAATGAATATTACATATGGGGGAAAGTAGGTTGTTCACCAATGCAGCATTATCAAATACTGGTTTAGGGCTGAAAGTGAGGCCCTTAGATAATGCAGTTAATTCAGGATGGGAGCATGCTTTAGATGAGAGGTTAAGGACACTGTACTTTTGTGACTGGTTCTTGAGATTTTGGGCTATTCTTGGTCTGGGAGGCAATGTTGAAGGGTGAGGGATGTTAAGGAGTTTGGCCCAGCTCGGTTTGTAGGAGAAGAGTAGTGGTTGATGGTGTGGCTGTTTGGAGTTGCAGAGGGACAGGAATGGAAATACCACTGTTCAGATAGCTTAGGAGTAGGTAGGATAGCTTTTTGAGGTGATCTCTGGCATGTTGTTAGAGTTAGACCATAGTAATTATCCACTCACTACACGGGAAGGGGGATAAGAGCAATCCGGACAACTACAGAGGACTCTGCCCTGACTGCCCATACAAAATTTTATCCAAGGTCCTATATGGAAGAGTCAAGGAACATTTAGAACAGGAGTTAGGGAAAATCCCGGGAGGTTTCCGACCATGGAGAAGCTGTGCACAGCAGATCATTACTTTAAAATTGATTATGGCTTACTTCCAGAAACGACAAAGAATCTAGGACTCAACAAAAATTAATTCAACTAATAGGACTTACTCCAACCAATACCAAATACAAAGTGAAGTTTAGAAGAAATTTATGAACTATTCCTCATACAAAAAGGCTTAAGACAAGTTGACTGTCTGTCACCACTGTTCGGCAACTGTGCACTGGAATACATAATGGGAAAGTGGTACAATGATAACTCAAAGAACATAAGAATTGGAAATGTAAAAAGTTATAAAGGTTAAACTGTTTGGGATTTGTTGATGATCTTGCTCTGTTAGCCCACAGTGTTGAAGAAACCAGGTAACAAGTTAAATCACTACAAGAAATAGCACAGAAAATTGGCCTTAGAATTTTATTTGAAAAAACAGAAGAACAGGAGATGAAGACTATTGATAAATTTAAAAAAATGGCTGAAATTGTACCATACAGACCAAATGAGAAACCAAAATGGCAAAACAGGATAAAAACTGAACAAAGCAAATTATTACAACAAAGGCAAAAAAGCCTATCCACAGACGCAAAATTGAAATGTTACGAAACCGCCACACAACCACAAATAACATATAGAGCTGAAACAATATTCAAAACAACTAATACAGCCGAAATTGACTAAATACTAAAGACAGGAAGGAGAAAATTAGAACATGAATAAATAAACAATGTCACATACATGGGACCCGGAGAATAGTTTAAAATTAGTCATTATACAAGAAAATAGATGCAGTAATGAGAACAATCAGGAAGAAACATATCTCATTCTTTGGACATCTGATGAGAACATCAGAAAACAGAATTAGTAAGGGCATAATAAGCACTTGTGGAATAGTAAGAGCAACAGCATATGGCTCACATAAATTAAAGAAGTTATAACAGAACTCTAAATACAGTTGCTGACCTAAAAAACACAACAGAGAAAACAGGAGTACTGCAAGTTGCACAAACCTGACAACAAACAAAGATCAGTAAAAGGACTACAGGAAGATTGGTCTCTGATGAGGGAAGGAAAAAAATCTAAAAGAATGAGGAAACATTTGGCAGAAAGAGGAGCAAAACAGCCTTTATGTAATAATAAACTGAAATAATCCTTGTATAACAAACTGCATTACTGATTAGCAACAACATGTATAAACCCATGTATAACTGTTAAGTATGGTCTCACGAAGGCCATAAAATGAAAAATAAAAATAAATAAAACCTCACACAAATTGAAACTGGTCCGAAGGTGACCAGTTATAGCACAGATTGAATATAATATTATTAAATCAAGTAAAGTCATGTTGAGGGCATTATGGATGGAAATATCAGCTGAATCCAACAGTCATCTGTGATGGAGGAAGAACTATGTCCGTTTTGTGATCGCAATGCAAGAATTATTCACCAGCTCAAAATATTTGAGAGTTCAGCATGATTATTTACACAATAACCCATGAGAGTTAATGAGTTTGAACTCATACTCTGTCTATTCTAAGTAGCAAAAAGTAAATGGAAAAGTTAAAGTTCAGCAATGGGGCACATTCAGACTGTGCAAAAACAATGTATTGACTGTTTGCTGCCCAGGAATCAATCATCCACATGACAGAATATCTTGCTAAAACACAGGCACTTCAGTCTTCTTCAAGGAGTCATATGAAAGTGTGCAAAGTCATTCCCTTGAGTGTGTCACTCAAAAAGTTTCTGTCTCTACTTAACTCCAGTAGTGTTCTCCACTAACTGAAGGCCATCACCCCAAAACTACAGACATGGTTATGACTCAACTTGACTACTTTCTGCATTAAACTAATGTATTGCAACAATATTCAAGTAAAAAAAATGTTATAAACGTAAGATCATATGCAAACTATTTACAATCAATTTAAATAAAGGTTTATTCATAATTAAAAAAGATACCATTTAATGCAAGTGCACTCATGTTAAACAAGAACAAATCATAGTTAAATATTGTTTCAACAATTATTCACACTGATCAGCCACAATATTATGAGCACTGACCTACTCTCAATATAAACCAGTCCAGTCAATAGCAGCATCACCTGGAAGTCAGATACATGCACGGTGCTTGTTATATCAGTGAGTTTGCTGTCTGTGTGCAGAATGGGGAAGGCACATGATCTGCCTGTGTCTGACCAAGGGCAGAGTGTGATGGCCTGGAGGACTGGCATGAGAATTTAAGAAACTGTATGAGTTATTAGCTGTTTCAGGAGTTCCGTGGTGGATGTCTTCAACATGTGAAAAAACCAGGGTGAAACCATATCCAGACATCATGGGGTTCGATGGCCACACTTCATAACAGGTTTCATATGTTGTATCCTGGGCAGAATGGTAAAATAGAACTGTGGTAGAAGTAACATCAGCCTTCAATGCTGGGCAGAGTACAAGTGTGTCTGACCACAGAGTGCATTGAGCATTCCTAATAATGGGCCTCTGCAGATGATGATCCATGGTTGTGCTAAAGTTAACACATTGGTTCAGTGACAGAACATTACATGGTCCGATGAATCTTGATACCTTCATCATCATGTCGTTGGGAGAGCACAAATCCATCATCATCCAGCGGAGCAGCTCCTTGACATCTGTACTGTGGGTGGGAGACAAGCTAGCAGTGGCTGCATTATGCTCTGTGGAACATTCACCTGGATACCCATGGGTCCAATGGAGCTTGTGCAAGGTGCCATGATGGCCAAGGAGTATCAAACACTGGATGCAGACCATGTACCCCTCTTCATGGCAATCATGTTTCCAGGCAACAGTCGTAGTTTTCAACAAGATAATGCACAATGCCACAAGGCCAGGAATGTGATGGAGTGGTTTGAGCAACACAGCGGTGAGTTCCAGTTAATGTGCTGGTCCAGATCTGAACCTGATCAAACACATCTGGGTGTTACTGAACATGGCATCAGAGCTCATTGCCCCCTCCCTCTTTCCCTAGAATATATAGGAATTAGGTGACCTGTGGGTGCAGATGTGTTGCCAACTCCCTCTAGTGACCTACCAAAGCCTCACTGTTTCCTTGTCATGATGTGTTGTTGCTGTTACCTGTGCCAAAGTTGGGCATACTGACTATTAGGTAGATGGTCATAATGTTCTTGCTGATCAGTGTATGTCTAGTCTACTTGATACAAGTGCCTTTTGGCAATCTTTTTAGTAGTGGTGTCCGTTAACATACGTGTCTGACCACTTCTTAAATTACAATGGTTTTCTAATATCAATTGTAATCAATGTTCAAATCAAGGCACTGGCAAGATTAGAAAAAATTCCATTAAATAACTACACAGGTTTGACATGTGTGACAAGATATGAGGTATTAATGCTGTATTCAGTGGCTGTATTATTGAGGATGATATGATGTTCTGACAAATATTTTGTCTAAAGAAAAAGATAGAAAACATAATAAATGAATAAATAAAATCAATATTTAAATAAATGTACTGCCAGAACTAACAAAATATTTATTACATAACTGCACAAGTGTGCCAAGGCATGAAAATTTTATGCTGCATTCAGCTTCTATGTTACTGTGGAAGATATGATATTCTGACAAACAGTTACAAAAAGAAAGAGATATAAAACTTAATGTATCAATAAATGAGATACACACAGATATACAACTTTCAGAGATGATGGCTACAGTATAATGCTGTCATCTGAGATATCATTTGTTGATATCACATGAAGCAAAATACCATTTCTTGATATCACATGAAAAAATTAAAAACTGTTTATTCTAAGGTTCACCATGAAATCATGTAGTTACTGTAAAACATTAAGTTCTGCACTTTTTAGGTTAGTGAAATTATTACTTATGATAACATGTTGTCACTATATCCCAACATGGACACAAATGGTACAAAAGCGTTGCCACAGTTTGTAACATGGCTAGACACGCTAAGAATGCCATTTCCCAGGCACACAGTTTAGTTATGTTGACTGTATATTAGCGAGCTACTATATGAGACAGAGCAGTGAGAAAGGCAGTATCAACATATTTGGAAGGATGGTGTTTGTTCTGTCTGATCACTCTGGTTTAGGTTTTATGTGGTTTTCCTAAACAGTTTTTCGCAAATTGTGTGATGGTTTCTTGATGAATGCCATGTCTAACCACCTCTCCTATCCTCATGAAGTGTATGTATAAATTCTGCGTGTATGTATACTTTGAGCTATTTATTATCATTGTATCATAATGGCAAGTCCAATGTCGTTCTAAATTATCACTGGATAAATAAATACATAAATAAATATTTAGGAAATTGCTGTTAATATGGCCTTTCTTGGTTCCATTATCTCAGTAAAAATCTGAATAGGTAGTCGGAATCCAACCTGTATCCATGTGGAATGAAAGTAGCAGTGCAAACCATTTGACTGTGGAGGCAATGGTTCCAATTATTACAGTTTTATATAAATCTCCATTTACAGAAAATTCCAGAAAATTGGATTGATGTCAATTCCTGAAATCACATTCCAAAATTGTTTATTTAGGAAATGTCAGATGAATAATGTTCATAACTAAATCAATATTTAGAGTAAATGTTAATAATAAAATTATTTCACAATTTAAAAGTAAATTAGAGTTTTACAAAATTAATTGTTGAGGTAACACATCTGATAAAGTTCTATAAGGAAAATTAATTTAACAATCGTTAAATTGATTTATATATTATTTTCGTTTTCTGTAGAACATATTTGTGCACCTGGATTCATTCAAAATTATCATTTTTATTCAAAAGTTTAGTTAGTCATATGCAGTAATTATAGTGTGTGACATTGCGATTGCTATACCTTGTTTATAATAGAGTGGCAGAGCATGCCATGCAGCTTAATTTAGTCCAATATAGTCGATTCTGAAAGGTGGTTAGTTTTCGTTGGGCCTTTAGTCCATTCTACTCTGAAGTATATCTGTCAAGACCGATCTTCTTAATGACTTTTGTCAATAGAGTGAAGACAAAACCAGAATAAAGTTCACATCATTAGATTAATTAGAATGCTACTATGACAGGATGTCCCAGATAGCTTAGTGTGGGTAAGGATTCTCTGTAAAGGGACAATGATGAGCAGCTGAACAAGGTCCATTGACAGTTGCAATGAGGGATTTATTCAGGTTTCACTACAATCATTAGTTGGAGGAGTGGAGAATATGACGGCATCTCCCAAGAGGTGTCAGCCTCTGGCTGCTGACTGAATGTTCTGCTGCTGGGCAGCTGGTGCTATGTCATCAGCTTCATGAGTTTCCTGGGTGTACTGAGTGAGGGCAGCAGTGACAGATGTAGAGATGTTAGATTGCATTATGTTTCCTGGCTCTGAGGGTAGCAGTCATTTGTTGGTGTTCCAGCAGGGGCAGAGATGACTGGACCCTGGTGTAGTTCTCTCAGGGTGGCAGCAGAGTGTGGAGCTGCCCCTGGTGCTCAGAGGCTTAGACAACAGGCTGCAGTTTTGGTCCAATCTGTGTCATTGGGATGGTATTAAATAACACAGGCTCAATGCCGTGTCACAGTCCAGCTTTCGATGATGACAAGATAGTTTGGGTGTTTCTAAATACTACTTCTCCATGCCGATTTCTGCTTTTACCATAGTTAGTGTGTTATAACAAACCATTTGGAATGTGTTGGTCACCTCCAGACTGTCGTAACTGCGTGTCAATACTCCTTCAGGCTACATCACAAGTCGGCAGCAATTATCATCTGGCATCACCATGTTGTTGTGAAGTCACTGACCATGCAGCTATGATTAACTTGGTGATGCCATTATTTTGTCATGACACTCTTCTTCCAATAGAAAGAATCGTTTATACCTTTATCCCTTCACACTCCTCCCTGCTATGAAGGAAATTCACCCTCAGATTTTACTGAAATTTAAATACTAATCATTTACACCTATGTACAGTTTGGGTTATTTCCTCCAATTATGGTGTCATATATCACAGTAGTTGCCTGACCTCCCTAGAACTTTTCTCTACACAGAGATCTTTCTACATAGTGCACATTGTCCTTCATCACACTGCTTGTGGTTGGTGCTGTTGCAACTAGTTTGAACACATAGGTTGATGGCTGGCATGGATGTATTTGGTTTACTTTCCATATGAGTTGGTACTATATGACATCAGTTACTGTGAAAATTGTACAGATATATGAGGCTGAAGGTCCTATAGCTACTAGTCACTGCTGATGCTCACTGCAGTACTTTTTTATGTATTCTAACAGGTATTCCATTGACTTGTGGTCATGCTGTGTGGCTAAAATTTGATCTATGGAGCCGAGCAGTGTTGGGTCTAATGTATTATTTAGGAAGGCTATGCTTCCTGTGGGTAAAACCTCAAGTAGTAGATCAAGTACATAAAACAAAATGTGCATTACATTCAGATTGAACTGTCTGATGTTACCCTTCGTCTTACATATATAAATTGAATAAGAAAAAAGTCTGTTCCCATAATTCTAAATGTCTGTGATTAACATGTATACCAATACACACTTGGCTCCAGTGAAAATCTATATACTTTTCAAACCTGCTTACAATAAACAGCTACTTCATCATCAACTTAATGTGCAACATGCACTCTTCAGAATATAATTAACCTTTTCCACTATACACATTAAGTTTTTTCTGTTAACCCAAGTGATGAAGTTCAACTGCCATTAGTAATAGTGAAGGTATACTTTCACCCAAAATTACTTCAGATTGGAACTTACAGAAAATGTTTGCCATATATTCACCTGGATATATATATATGGAAAGATGTATTAAGCTACTATGGGACCAAACTGCTGAGGCTTACACACTACTTAATGTAACTTTAATCTAACTTAAACTAACTTTCACTAACGACAACACCCACCCACCCATGCCTGACGGAGGACTCAAACGCCGGGGGGGGTTTCCACAAAAACACTTTCAATTTATGGCATCCACAGTTATCATGCCATTTTCTATTTGCCCTATTGTTCCTGCTCATGGCCTAAGTGCGTAGTGATGTATTGGGATGATTACAGAACTCTCTCACTTTTCTTGCCTTTCCCTTGCCTTTCCCTTTTCTCCAAATGCTTCCCTTGCCTCTTTTGAATATACTGCTAACAATGGGGGCAGCATTTCTGTGCGTTTCTTAAATGGATGAATTGGAATGATGTGGACTACTGGGAGATGGGGAATGAGTCAGGAGTTGTAGCTAGACGTTAAAAGCTGACACAATTTCTGTAACCACAAAAGGGTCTTTGTAATGTGTAACAAGCTTCTTACTTTTTTTACATTGGGTACATATGTGTTGATTGTCATACCCCATTGACCTATATGATACCTAAGTAACAGTACTTTCTTATTATGGTTATATCTTATCTTTGCAAAGGTTTGGTTTACAACTCTCTCAACTGGTACCAAGTACAGTAGTGGCCCAGTAATTTGATTTCTGCTATTTTGAGGTTCCCTGTAATTCAAGCTGGTCTGAAGAAAATTAAAATTTTACATAAAACTAGAGGAAAAATCTGTTTTCATACTGTCTCCACTTGTACATTTTATAAACTTTCAAATGTGTTTAATTTTGAACTTTCTTTCAGTTTTCCAATTACAATACAGGTATAACAGTCCCTGTTAGAGTTCCTATTCATAATGCCTGGAAATAACCTTGGCCTCAGACTGCTAATGCATTTCTGTAACCGATTGACAGGTACCATTAGGTTTTGAGGAGTGCACTTACTCCTTCTTTATAGAACGTTCACTAATTGGGACAGCCTTGACAATCAGTTGTACAGTGCGTACTATCCTTATTATTACTCCTATGGTTGTGAATACTCAGCAACAAAGAACATAAAGTACACTGCACCAAAGTAACAATCCAGTACACATTTTACACCATTGTTTGACTGTTGTTGTGTAGTAACACCTTTACTGCAGTGAGCCCACCTGTTCATGTTAATTTTAAAGTGTTGTATGTGTGTACATAGTACTGTAAATTGTGGAAATGTGTGTTTATTAATGTTTTAATTCATACCTTACAATGAGTGGTACAAGTAAGAGAGAATTTGTGCCCTTGAATGTGAAACTGGAGGCTTTGACAAGACAAGACAAAAGAAAAACATAAAAAAAACTTGCTGCTGAGTGTGGAGGCAGTGAAGTGACAGCTGGAGATTGGCAAAGAAACAGAGACAAAATTGAGAAGCTTTCATCCAACAAGTGTTCCATTTTTCATTAGAACAGAAGTCAATGAAGAAATATGAGTATGAAAAAATAAGTGAGGCTCTGTACATTTACTTTACTCAAATTTCAGGCCAATTCTCCAAGAAAAATTTATTTTTTTATAAACGAGATTTACTGCAAGTTAGGAAGGTTTGGATAGATGGAAGAAGCAATATGGCATAAGGCAGCTTGAAATTTGTGGTGAAAAACTTTCTGCCAGTTCTCATACTGTTACACAATTTTCTGAGAAATTAAGAAAAATTATACCAGAAGAAATTCATACTCCTGCTCAACTGTACAACTGTGGTGAAACAATGCTAAATTATAAAATGATTCCATCTAAGACGAAATGGCTGCCCTGGACAACAAAAATTATAAACAGAGGTTAACAGTTCTTGCTGCACTGAATGCAAGAGGTGACTATAAACTGAAGCTGCTGGTAACAGGGAAGTCTGTTAAGGCGAGAGCTTTAAAAAATATCACTGTTTCAGCACTGCATGTTACATACGTCCACCAAAAGTCTGCTTGGATGGCCAAAAATAATTTTAAGAAGTGGTTTGTTGAATATTTCGTTCTAGAGACCCAAAGAAACCTAAATAAAAAGTGCTTCCCTTCCAAATCAATTTTAAACCTTGATAATGCTAATTCTCACCCTTATGAGGAAGAATTAAACTGTGATGGTATTTGGGCATTGTTCTTATCCCAAAGGTGAGGAATTTAATACAGACTATGAGCCAAGGCATTTTATGATGCTTGAGGGGGAAAAAAGAATCATTGTTTGCTTCATATGCTTCACAGATAACAGAAGGTGAAGGAACAAACAAAGAATTTCTAAACAAACTATGATAATAGACATTTATTCATGATTTACCTATTAACTTATTGATAGTTCCATATTATTCAAGTTTTTTTGTAATTCGAGGTAGCCTCAGCCCAAATTAGCTTGAATTACTGGTTCTCTGCTGTTGTTGTTAAACAATTGGTGAAATTTTTACCTCTGAAGTATCACTTTCTGTGGGAAGCTCACAAAACTTAAATTGAGATGGCATCTTGTAACTAGAAACAACCTTACAGAGCGACATCCCTTTGCTCTTGTGGATTTTTGAACAGTATACTTACGTGATGTATGAGAGTGAAACATCCCAGCTGTCATACTGTGAATTAATATAGTAGTATATAAATTGGCAGTGGAGATGGGAAAAAGTAAAGGAAAGGGAAGGGATCAATGCTGTCAGCTGCATTGGGACATTATGCAGAATTGGCGGTGATGAGTGAAAATGTGTACCAGACTGGGATTCTAACTCGGGATCTCCTGCTTACTAGGCAGGTATGGTAACCACTGCACTATCCGGGACACATTGTTTTTGCAACTGCATGGACTATCTCGGCCTGCCTCAAGGCTGATCCACACTCCTATTAAGTGCCACCTATCTGCAGCCCCAGCCCAATTCCTACATAGTCACATAGTCATTCTTCCAAGATCTCCACAGGTGGTTGGGTGTATTTGTGCATCCTCAATGAAGAAAGTGGATTAATTGCGCAGCTAGCCCTATAAAATTATATGAATGTGTTGTGTCTGTTCTTTTGCACTTGTCTGAAAGAACAAGACACCACCCATTCATATAATTTAATAGAGTAGCTTAACATCTTTTCATGCTCCCCATGAATCCTTTGTGTTTGACCATTTACCTGTCAATGTAATGCCCTGACCCAGAGTTTCTTAATGCCACATAAACAGCACAACTGCTTCATTAAATTGAAAATAAAGTTTGTCCCTTCTTTGGTTATTACTATTTCAGGCATTCTGAATTTGAGTATCCAGTGGTTTAGCATTACCTGTGCTACTATTCAGCCTGACCCTTTGGTATTCTATCATACGAAGAAAACATGAGAAATGATGAGTTATCATAAAAATTACTGGTTTCCTGCTAGTGTTTTCACAGAAGGCCCAAGGACATGCTATCCGAGAAACCTAATGGTACATCTGCCTTGGGTAGCCTTTGTAACATAATCTTTTGGTGACAAGTGGCATAGGTGTGGGTCACGTAGAGTCACTCAGTTCATCAGTAATATGTTTCTGAGTGGGGGGAAGATAACTTCTGGTTTGATGTAGAAGTGCTTCCTACGATCAGCATTAGCTATGAAGTCATTCCTGGTTTAGATATCCTGGTTGTATATTGCATTAGAGTTGACTTGGAGTGGAATATAGAACTGTATGTCACATCATTTCATGTTGTTTCTACAACTAGAGTACCATTAATGTCACAAGGTTCACCTCTAAATGAAGGATGACCACCTAAACTTTGTGTGAGGTCCCTTAATATCAACTCACAGGATATCATACTGAAAGGTAATGGAAAGACAACCAGTGTTGATGGAAAAGCTAACCTGACAGTACGTTCTTTGTGCAATGTTGAACCTTTACCTCAGAAAAAATGGAGAATTTGACAAGGTGAAGTGCTTTGCATGGGTTAGTTGATCTTATGTACAGGAAACTTAAAGAAGCAAAGCAGTTTCCATCAGTATTGATAACTTTAGCCCTAAGGATGTACAGCTGTCATGCAATACCTTGATAGCCCAGTAGAAATGAAGTGCTTGTTTATTAGAAACAATATTGTCTTCCTCCAGTCTAAACACCTGTCATGCAACACATTGTAAATCAACAGAATCAAGCTCGGATTACAGAAACCAGTAATGGCCACTGGGCACCACTGGTCATCATCATACTGAAAAAGTCACCAGAGGGCAGCAAAGAATATCATGGTTATCACTGTTAGCATTCAACCGCGATTCTTATACATATATTTTTTTAACGACGCGTTTCAAGAAACAATGCTCTCCTAATCAGGTTGTAAAGTCCAGGATAGGAGTAGTCGAATGCATCCATTCCCTCCTTTCCTCCTTTAGATGCCCAATTCTGCCTGTAACTGAGCTACTTGATTCATTAACTGGAACAAAAGCCTGAAGCAAAACTCACTTCTCCATATTGCCTAATTACTACCAAGTGTCAGTATACTGAAAATGAAAGGACGAATAAAGGAGAGAAAAGCAACCATTAAGTCTCAAACAAATCTTTTAATTCTGCAATTATTCAAATTGTTAAGGAGGGCATACTTGCTCCAGAACATTCAAGGTTCTGGCTGCTGTGTTCAAGCTAACCATCTTCTTCTTAATGTCAGTTGTCAGCAGTCATCCCGACACCAGTTAGAACTTTGTTGCAGTTGGAGAAGATTCAGAGTTTGGTTGCAATGAATTGTTTATTGAGGCTTGATTACAATCAAAAGTGGGAGGCAGGGGGAATATGACACCATCTCTCGGGAGGCAATAGCCTATGGCTGCTGACTATGTACTCCTCTGCTGAGCAGCTGGTGCTGCATTGCAGGTTCTGATGTTTCCTCGACATAGTGATTATGACTGGTGGTGACATACACAGGGAAGTGAGGCTGCATCCTACTCCTGATTCTCAGAGCATAGAGGTCTTCTGTTGGTACCTCAGCAGTGGCAGGGAAGGCTTGACCCCAGTAATATACTCTCTGGATGGCAACACAGTACAGAGCTGCCCCTGGCAGCCAGAAGCATATGTAGCCGGCAGTGGTTCAGGTCTTGGCTGTGGCAGAAGTATCTGCTTCATTGGGATAGTGTAGAGTAGCACAGGCTCGATGTCACATAACTTCCAAGCTGTTCTACGAAATTGGGCTGGTTCAAACTTTCTTAAACAGGGCTTCCCCGTGATGATTTCTGCTGTTTACCGTGGTTAGAGTGCTACACTGAACTGCCTATAACATGTTGGTGTCCTCCCAGCTGTTGTAACAGCATTGGAATACTCCTGTATACTGTGTCACACATTGACGACAAGTGTCATCTGCTATCGCTGTTGCAAGTCACTGTCCATGCAGCCCCTTTGCTAGCTACAAGCAACTTATCAGTGACCTGGCTTCAACATAACACTCTTCTGCTGGTTCCCAGACTATTTTATAATGTTGACTAAATCTTCTCTTAATTCTTGGTAGAGCTTGTTTATAACTTTATCCCTTTATGTGCAATAAATGTGTAATAAATCCATCATGAATGTATTGCATCAAGAAAAGATTAACTGTAATCACAGCTATAAAAACAGAGATGATCAAAGTCAAGTAGAATACTTCCAATATTTTGTACTGCACTTCAAAATCAGTTACAAGTCAAAATACAAAGTCTGCTATTTTCTGACAGTATATCTGAATTTTGTGTAGTAGATTGTTAGACCAAATACATGGTCTTCAAAATGTTAAAATTTTTTTCTGTGCAGTTAAGGACTACTTTTCAGCTTCCCAACATTTTACATGTCCTTTTGGTATAAAATAACCAAGCACTACCTTATCCTAATTATTCTAGTGTAAAGTTTTACTTGCCATTCATGGGTACAGTACGTGACCACAGGTCTTCTTTCTAATTTTAATTGTTATTTATTCTAGTCATAGTTTTCTCTGTGTTCAAGTATTCCTGTGTGTATAAGTTTGTTTAAAGTTTAGTCTATTCATATTTATAAAGTTGTAATAGATTTTGATATTTACTGGTCCAGTCACATTAATGTGCCCACCATCTACAGTTGATATCAATGTGCAATAACCACTCACAGGCAACAGATGGCAGCACTAGCAGTGGAGGCTATGTAAAGCATCTAGGGGGGACATAGAAAACAGAACAGTCACTGTAATAATGTGAAATTGAAGCAGTTTATCTGACATCCAAAAGGGAATCATCATTGGCCTTTAGGCCAATGATGGAAACATTTCTGGGCTGGTTAGGTATTTAAACTGTTCACATGTCCCACCGGTTGAAGTATACTGTGCATGGCAAAATGGCTCTACCCAAAACTGTTGCTGTGGCAACTCTGGTACACAACGGGTCATACAATGACAGGGATGAACAATGGCTGCAGACACATTTGTGTTTGAATAGATGTGCAGCTTTTGAGTGACTGAGCACGCAGATGAACCTAGGGTCTACCACCAGTTTCTTCTCAATGGCTGTTCAGTGAAAGTTTCTGTGCATGGGTCTCCAACAGTGACAAAAGCTGGAACTTGCACACAAATACTACAACTGGACATCCTCTGAGTGGTGACAGATGGCCTTTTCAGATGAATCACACTTTTATGCCCCACTGGATAGATGATCTTTGGTGAGTATGGCGTGAAATGTCTGAAACAAAACACGTTGCTACAACTGTCAGGAGTGTCCACGCTACAGGAGAGAACATTAAGGTGTGGGGAATGGTTTTTGGAATTCCCCAAAATATCTCATCATTCTGTAAGGCACAATTCATCATCACAAGTATGCATCTATCTTTGAGGTCTATGTCCATCTGTATATGCAGTTTGTTTCTCCTTGGCATGATGAACATCTACCAGCAGGACAATGCAATGTGTGACACAGCTCATAGTATATGTGTGTAGTTCAAACAGCACCTGGCTGAGTTTACCAACCCCCTTGGGCACAAAATACCCAGATTTAAACCCAATCAAGAGCCATTAGGGCCACCTTGATTGCGCTGTACATAGCATAGCTGAACATGGTAGCTGAGCTGACATGGCTCCATATTCCTGTCAGTATCTTTCACAACCTCACTGACTCTTTTCCTGCATGTCTCACAGTGATCCATGCTGCAAAATGTGGTTATTCAGGTTTTTGACTGGTGGGTCACATTAATGTGGCTGAACAGTGTAGTAGGATCATTTTGTTAGGTTTGCTCATAGTTGATCTCTTGTTACAAATCGTTCTAAGTCTGGCCTTCAGTGTCAGTAGAATTCTCACTTGAAATATCATTAAAGGACATCGCTGTAGTCACTGGATGGTGTAGTGTATGTCTGTATGATTGTCTTTGCCTGTATTCTTTGTGTACTGTTGTTGATATCTTGCCTGTAACATCATTTTTTTCCATTCATCTTCTACTGTCTTGCAGTGTATGTCCAATGTCTTTGTGTGTCAAGTGCAGCTTTTTTGCCAAGTCCAACACATGACAGTGGAAGAAATTTAGTTGTAGAGACCTGTAGTGGTGCTAAGTTTTTATGGGACCAAACTGCTGAGGTCATTGGTCCCTATGTTTACACACTACTTAATCTAACTTAAACTTAAACTAACTTATGCTAAGGACAACACGCACGCACCAACACTCGAGGGAGGACTCAAAAATCTGACGGGGGGAGACGTACGAACTGTTGCAAGATGGCTATCTTGCCTGACAGTTGCGGAGACCTCCATTCTCTACATGTTCATTCAGGCTCATGATTCATATAATAGACACATGCTTGATAAGGGCAGTTATGAAATAAGACATGCACAAGCCACGGATCAGCACACCTCATTCCCAGCTAATCCAAAGTGCTGTGGAAGAAATTTGGACAGTATATAAGCATGTCTTTTTACTGGTGCCTATTCACTTTGTTATTTATCCCTTCTTCCTAATTTTTACTATTGTGGGGTTTTAATACCATCCTCTGTGATTGCTGACACTATGTTCTGGTGTAACCACAAGCACCAGAATGAAGATGGAGAATGCAAGGGTAGAGAAGGCAGTGAGAATACGGCAGCCAATGGTGCACAGAATGTGACTGTGCCGCGCCAAGAGCAACACCTGGCTAGGAGGGAATATAAGCGACATTCCTGCAAGCCTCAGCCACTCAGATTGGCACCGGATATCGGATATTAGTTATCCGTGATGTGACAACTTGCCTGAACAGTTCACATGTCCAGGACTCTAAATTATATTGCTTGTCGCCTCTCGTTTGCGACTACCACTTGTAAATCTCCAAAGTGTAGTACTGTCAACTGCTTTCTAGAAATAAAACTACTAATGTTAAATGTTTGAAATTTTTGTATAGCTTTCCCAGAATGCTGCCGCCTGTAGCCACCCTATTAACGGTGAGTGGGCAAGCCCCACACACCATATCATATTTATCCCTTACCAACCATTACGTAGCAGCCTATTACTGGGTGATGACGTCTATGAACTACATAGCCTAGATTTTGTCAAAGGGGAGGGGGCAATTCGTTAAAGACCTTAACAAGAGTCATGTTTTTTATTTATTCTTAATATTTCCATAAAGGATGATAAAACATTTTATTTGACAATGACTTAGAGGTTTCACCAAGCAGACATATAATCCCCTTACCAAGGAGTGCTGTATTTTGGCAAAGCACTAAGAAGCTGTCATGCTCCATTCTCTCTTCACCCTCCATGGTCATTTTACACTCTTCTTCCTTCAGTCTGGATTCTGGCTGAGGAGGTGGTCAGAAATGTACATGAGCAAATTTTTTGGGTCACAGTGATTATTACCGACATGGCTGTTCTGTTCTGTTCTGTTCTGTTCAACAGAGGACCCAGAAAAAATTTTGGTGGTGAAAATGAAAGAATCGCCTTATGCTTTCCCAGATTTCCTCATTTAAGTATGCAGCTGTGAATTTCTGCAATGTAAGAAAGGTCATTTTCTGCATTAAAGAATGTCCCAGCAGATGAGTGCATACGTCTAATTGAGGAGAAGATTCTGGACAAAAGTGGTAGATAGTAATGCAGGACAAAGTCAGGTCAGAAGAACTCAAGTAGCCCACTGAAAAACTCGTTACAAATGAACAAATTATGGAATGTGTTGTATCCTGTACCTCTTCTGCACTCCACAAACTCCTCCCCATCATTTTTTATTGGAACTGGTTTTCTTAATTGAGTACCACCCAAGTGGCCAGATTGGGTGATATTTTTCCATTTGGGTGCTAGTGATAGAGCATTGTATAATTTTTTTAAAAAATTCAATCATCCCCATTTGGGTAATATTTTTGATGCTCCACATGATTTCTGGACAACACAGACATATGAAAGTGAGTTTTTAAACACTGATTTTATTTGATGTTATTTGTAATGATACTTATCACCCCACTGCCTTATGAAATACCCAAATATACTTCCACCAGGCTTTAAATAACGAATCCATTGCTAACATGAGACCGCTATACACAGGCAAGTATGCTGTTATGGTAGTGCACATATAGTTTTAACTTATCATGGCGCCTTATGAAATACCCAAATATGCTTCCAACAGGCTTTAAATAACGAATCGAGTGCTAACATGAGACCGCTATAAACAGGCAAGTAGGCTATTATGGTAGTGCACATCCATTTTAACTGATCATGACGCTAATGGATGAATCAAAATCAATTTTCCTCCTATTTCTTGTTACATAGTTATCAATAATTAGAAGCTATCACAACAACAAACAACATAAAAGCAATAAACCGGAGCACTTACATTAAATTGAACTTCATATAACAACTGAACTGGTGAACAAAACAAGAACTGATCTCAAACGAGACCAACAATTTGTCTTGCCTATAGTAGGGACGCATGACAGGTGATAGTTCTATGGAAGTATAGATAATTTAAATCTATTGTTGGCCTTGCTGATTACTGAAAGTGCATATCCCTTTATCACCATATATTTGAAAGTTAAAACACCTATCAGTTTCACTACAGGGAACTAGGTCCCATGTACAGTAATTTCATTTACTGTTTAGGGGGTGGGGGGTCTGGACCTTCTGGAAACCACCTACGGCAACGGACATGTGTCTATGAGCTGTCTTCCACTACCGTGGTGCCAAAAGCCTCTCCTAGCTGTTTTAATATTATTCAAGATGTGGAGATGGTTTTACTGTGTACTGGCCACAAAGCATACCATGCACTCAAATAGGGCACAATGATAACTTGTTACTATATGAACTGGTAAGCTGTATTACTTAGTTTAAATTCTTGCCACTTTGTGAAGCAGTTTCTCTGCTTTTTCTATTATGTTTCTCATTTGATTATTAAATGATAATTTCTAGACAATATTTTCTCCCAGGAATCTTATTATTATTAACTTTATTTACATTTATAGCTGTATGTATTTCGAAATTCCCTTTGAGTAATATGTGTAACATCATGTTGCTGGCTGTTGACAACTTATGTTGTCAGCACCAATGGTCCATGAAAAGTAGTTTGAAAGCTGTTTTGCGTGCTTCATGCATTCTAGAATTGTCAGAAACTACGATGAACCATTTGTTCACATACAGAATGTCTCCCTCAGGACAGTGGTCCCCACCTAGTAGATGTAGCAGAATCTCAATGGTGATGTCCTCAAAGATGGGTCTACAGATAGCACTCTTTTCTTTATTTGTTTGGTGATATTTTTATTTCACACATGTTATTCACCCACTCTGCCTTTCCAGTAGCCCTGCAGGCTCAGAAAAGTGACCAAACATCTGAGAGCACCAAATAATATCAAAACTGTCTGCAGTGAGTATCAGTATCATAACTGGATATTTTCATATCAAGTTTTGGTTAATTCAGAAGGCCTGATTTATTGTATCATTTAATGATTTATTCTTCCTAAAGCTGAACTGATTTGGACTCGGTGTCAGGAGTTCCCTGTGAGACTATAGGTAGTAGGACAGGAGTAACCCAGAACTTAAGCTAGACTATTTAAAGGGCATGTTGGCATGTCACATTTTAGGTGGACTGAATTCGGTTTATGTAGTTTCTATCTCGAAATTGAAATGTTCCCACCTGCCACAATGATAATATTGAAAACAGTTAGTAAAAGAAAGCATTTTAGAACTGACATCTTGTCTTGAGGATGATTTATTCTGCTGACCTGCAGTCAACAACGGTCCAGGGCTTTTTCAATTGCTTGAAAAAATGCAAAGTTCCTTCATGGCTATTTATTCACCCAAGGAAAATCTCTTCAAATTCGGTGCCATTAATGGTACATTCAATTTTTATCATAATTTAGGGGCACCACCCTTTAGGATAGGAAAAGTTAGTTTTGTGCAATATTCAGAGGACAAGTTACAGCCAGATACGGGCCAGATTGCAGTGATTTACGCATACCAATGGCTGTGATGTAGAATGGAGGCCACAGGGCCATCAAAACACTGAAAGGAGCAAACACAGCAGTTTGCATGGTGCAAGTTACAGGCAGAAGGGGCCCACTGGCCCAAAGTAGGTGTCATGAGTATATAAATATGTGTGGGTTTCTAACAAGATTCATTCAAGTGTGGCAGCTCTCCTGGATGGTGGGGCGTGTGACACCACCAGCTACATGCAGCAGCAGATAGGGTGCCAGCATTCCAGTCCTTGGCGGGTCACTGGTTTGACGCTCTGAGTCTGATGCTGGGTCCGTAGTCAGCCAGCCATCGACGGGACACTCTTCGGCTCGCTACACAGGCAGTTGTCTTGGCTCCCGACCCATGCCAGAGGACTCCCAGGGCGAGGGCAGCAGATTCAGACACAGGATCACAAGCACTTGTGCTCACCACGATCTCCGCTATGGCAGTGAGGAAGGACGCAGCAGGCTGCTCCCAGCGGAGCAGTGCTGAGTCAGTGGGGAAGAAGACCACTGAGTCGGCTGCTGGCACAGCACTGACGACGCTAGCCTACAAGACAGACACACTGTACTGCACTGCATTGCACTGGGTCGCTGGAGAGGTGCCCTCAGTATAGTGGGACCCTGTGACGCAGACCGAGGTGAAAGGGGCACTTTAGTGGAAACAAATAAATCATATGGAAAGCTCGGATGAATCTTAATACGGTGCCTTCTACCTCTTCCCGCTACATTTGGTCATCCTGATTCATTTAGTGACAGAATATGCCACTACATTTGGTGTCAGAATAGCAGACGCCGTCTATTCAGTATGACATTCAAGCCCACTGCCCGCATTACATTCACAAGATGTGGTGAGTTTTGAGCAGTTTTCTTTTGAGTGTGGGACGTTTTCTTTCTTGTTTGTGTTTTCAGTATGGCCTGCCAGGAGCCACATTTTAGATGTTTTGTGTAGGCATTTTTTTTTGTCAGAATAAGTGTTGGTGTATTTGGGGCAGTAAGATTTATTATTTCCTTATTTTAGTGACATTTAGTTACTTTTCTATTGGTTTGAGTATGATGTTTCCCAGTATGATTATACTGATATGTAGGAAGTTTGGTTATTCTTGATTCTTGTACTTACATGTTTTGTTTCAGGACTAACTGGGAATGAAAGCAACACAACGGTAGAGTCAGGGACGCGAGGTGTGTCGGAACCAGAAGCAGTACAGATTTTGTTGGAAAAAGTAGCACAATTGACAGCAGACAATACACAGTTGAGAAATGAATTAACATCTAGAAGTGAGCGGGAAACCACATCTGAACAGTCGTTGCCTAGGGTGCAGGAGATCTATCCAGCGGTCGCGAGTTTGACTATTCAGTTTTGTGGCCAGGCATCTGAGGACATGTGTTCGTTTGTGAAGGACTTGGAGACTTCAGCGGTGATGAATGGTTGGTCTGATGGGTGGTTGTTACATATAGCCAAGATTAGATTAACGGGTGAAGCTAAAACATATGTAAGGTGTTCTGAGGCCTTAAGGAAGGCAGGACAGTTTAAGCAGTTAAAGGAAGGGCTTCTACAAAAGTACAAAAAACAGAATAGTGCTCGGTACTTTAGGGTGAGGCTAAGTATAATGACAAAGAGACAGGGGGAGACGGTAGAGAAATTTGCAGACAGAATAAAAGAAATTAACGAGTATACTTACGATTTGGGTCAGAGCAATGAGACAAATGGTGTTCTGTTGCAGAAGGCCGAGTAAAGAGCACTTGATCTATTTTTGAGGGGGTTACTGGCGCATATGTCACAGAAAGTGAGTGAAAGGCCTCCAAAAGATTTGTATTCGGCCATTTAGTTCGCAATACAATGTGAGGAAGTAGACATGGCAACAGGGGTACGTGATAGGCAGACAGTGTTTACAGCGGGTATAAAATGTTGTAAGAGTGGTCGTATGGGACATGTGCAAAGGCAATGTACCCAGTCACCAAGGAATAGAAGAAGGGGTGGAGATGGACAAGCGTTAAACAGCAGAGGAGGCCCAAGACCTACTTGAGGGAGCTCCCATTTGCTTTGGATTCTACGAATATGTATGCAAGGGTGGAATGTTCAGTGGTAGGAGCCATAGGAACTAAAAAGTTTAAGATTTGGTTGGACACAGGGGCGCAAGTGTCAGTGGCTACTAGGAATATAATGGGACGAAGGAAGCTGGACCCAGCATGTTATAGGTTGCGTGGAGTGGGGGATAAGGAGGTCATGACTTTGGGGTCAGTGACAGTTGACTTTCAAATAGAGAAAGTCCGACTTAATGCATGCATAGAGGTAGTACCATGGATAACTGAGGGCTACGACATGATCCAAGGAGTAGATTTCTTGCAGCAATATCATACCAAAATTGACCATGGACAACGAACTGTGGAACTTAGTTGAATGGTATTTCAACTAGGGGAAACTGTTGTCAATGCAGAGCTGTCACGAGGGGCGTTCATCGCAATGAACAAAACAATTGAACTACGTACATTAGCATTAAGGATTAATTCCCATGAGTGTGTGTGTAGTAGCACCGGGAGGTCGCTTTGTGTGGAGTCCAATCTACCTGTGGGTACAGTATGTGTTATTGAACCACTGTAGGATAATGAAAATTTGGGTCCATTGGGTTGTTTTGTGAAATGTAGAAATGCATACAGGAGGGGAACGATGGGCTAATAGTTCCCGTGAACATGTATAATTTTAGCACTGTACAGGCAAATTTGAGGAAAGGAGTTTTAGTAACAAATTTGGATGTTCCAAATGACGAAGACTGGTGTTCGAGAGGTAGGCAAAGCGATCAACCACTAACTGCCGATAGAACTGCATTCCATGACCAAATTAAACATTTGAAAGAAGGAGAAAGAGAGCACATGGAAGAATTATCGTGGGAATTTAAGGATTTATGTTTTCCACAAGGGCCATTACCATCAACTCTCTTACTTCAACATAAGATACCAACAGGATGAAGCACCTGTTTACCGTAAATCATACAGAGTACCAAGGTATTTGCAGCTCATTGTGGAGGATTTCATTGATCAGCAGCTTGTGGACAGTATTATAGAGCATAGAAACAGTTGCTGGGGAGTGGGCATTGAGTTTGTGCCTAAAAAATCTATGGATGGATCTAAGAAATACAGGTTCTATTGTGACTACCGATACCTCAATAATAAGAGAGTAATTGACGCATACCCCATTCCAAACATATCAGAGATTTGGATCACTTTGGACAGTGCCAGTACTTTTATATGATGGATTTGACAAGTGGTTATCATCAGTTAGAGGTGGCCTCAGACAATCATCCAAAAACTGCGTTCTCTACATCTGGAGGCCATTAGAATGCCGTTCGGTTTCAAAAATGCTCCAGCAATGTTTCAGAGGTTGCTAGACAGTGTCTTGAGGGGTTTGAAACCACGACAGTGTCTGGTCTATTTGGGTGAAATTATAGTGTTTTCAAGTAGTATGGATCAACATAGACAGCGGTTAAGGGATGTCTTTATAAGGTTAAGAGCAGCTTGTTTGACGTTGAGCCTGGAGAACTGCTTTTTGCATTAGAAAAAGTAAAATATTTGAGTCATATTATCAGTAAGGATGGAATGGGAAAGAATCCGAGGTTGGTACAGGCTCTAAGGGATTTCCAGGAACTGAAAACAGGTAAGGAAGTGCAGTCATTTATCAGAATCTGCAATTTATATCAAAATTTTGTGAAGGGTTTTGCAGCTTTAGCACAGCCATTAATGCGATTTTTAATGAAGGATGTGAAATTTGAGTGGACAGAAGAGTGTCAGAAAGCGTTTGACAAACTGAAAGAAGAGTTAATATCAAGTCCGTTTCTTGATTTCCCAGATTTTGAGAAGGAGTTTATACTAGCATGCGATGCATTCTATCAAGCATTAGTGTGTGTTCTAAGTTAGGAAATTGATGGAAAAGAACATCCTGTAGCCTATGTGTCTAGGCAGTTGAATGCAGCAGAGAGGAATTACTCAACAACTGAGAGGGAGCTGCTTAGCATAATCTATGGAATCATGAATATTAAATGTTATTTCTATGGGAGAAGATTTTTGGTAGTGACAGATCATGCTGCATTGAAATGGATGTTGTGGTTGAAGGATCAGTCCACTAGACTAGCTACATGGGCTGTGAGGCTTAATGAATTTGACCACAAGGTAGTGCACAAGCCTGAGAAGAGGCACAGTAATGTGGATGCACTAAGTAGGAAGGTGGTAAAAGTAGAAGTCATAGATTATGATCTAGCAGTATGCCAAGAATTACAGGACGCAGACATTGTACCTGATATTTGCTTTTTTGGACTATCGTGATTTGTTTTCGGGTTTTGAATTATGTGAAATGGGCTGATTTTTCGAACTTCTTGAAATTGACTGATGATATTATTGTAGTAATTTTCCTCGGACTTTTTGTAAGGGGAATTTTCTTCCATTCCATCCCCTCGGCGGGCCGCAGTGGCCGTGCGGTTCTAGGCGCTATAGTCTGGAGCCGAGCGAGCACTACGGTCGCAGGTTCGAATCCTGCCTCGGGCATGGATGTGTGTGATGTCCTTAGGTTAGTTAGGTTTAATTAGTTCTAAGTTCTAGGCGACTGATGACCTCACAAGTTAAGTCGCATAGTGATCAGAGCCATTTAAACCAACTATCCCCTCTGGGGGATTATTTCCCTATTTTTTCAAAATATATCTTGAAAACTTTTAATTTGGGATAAGTAAGGCTACAGATATAGTTACTATTGAGTATCTGCATCTGTACCTTACACGTAGCGGCCTAGTGCTGCAGCACTGCCGCCAGGGGAATTCCTGGTGATCGAGAAGCTTCGTCCGGCGCCAGCCTTAACGGACGGCTCGGAAGGCAATGTGTAGTGGGGAGTTGTGGCTATTTGTCAGACGTGGTGGACGATTCATGACAGCGTTCCGTGAGAAGTTCGATAAATCAGTTAAATGTTGTAGTGTTCATGGACGGTATTGAGAACACATGAATATTAGCAGCGAGTTGATAGCAATGACCGTTAGAAGCAATGGTTATGTCATAAGGGTACTAAAAGAAAAGTAAAAAAAAGAGTGAACTCCGTACGTGTGGGTAGAAACGTTAGAAACGAGTACCGCGCCTCTTTGTAGAGAAAATAAACCTTTTATTTCTATTGAGACAGTGTCTCCTTTCGCATTGTTTTCATATCTATTAAAACTAACCGAGTTTGAAGATTTTTAATGGCAGGTGTTGTGATTTTGTAGGGCATGTACCGGTAGACACACATTCTCATTTTGTGTCTTTAAATGCGTGTTCCGTGGGAGTAGGATGCCCACTCTAAGCTGTGCAGCATTAACAGTGGTCCGATCACTGTGGTTATATCAACACAGCTGGTTTTAGAGAGAAACTTGGCCACGATAGATACGAATAAATGAGTAGGCACCTTACAACAGTCATGTTCAGAGGATATAAAATGTCCCTCCAGCGTCACGAACAGTCCTTACCACTCACTACTCTTTGGTGAGACAAATTTCCATGATTGACCCATAAGCACCAGTTCAGTTATACAAGAATGGAGTGGAAATGTTCACTGGTCATTTTGAATGAACGCTCCATGTATTAGCCTAAAGAGATTTAGGGAAACAACGAAACCTTAAATCAGTATGGCTGGACTGGGATTTTAAATTTGCTCTTCCGAATTAGCAGTCCTGTGCTATTCTTCTCCTCCATATCATTTCACTTTAGCATAAAACATCATCTGGTGTCAGTAGGGAGAACGAAAAGTAGGCCGTCAGTGTAGTTCAGATTCTGACACTCATTTGGTTTTCGCGGTCGAGTGACAGAATTATTATATTCGAGATTACATAGTCTCTGGAGGGAAATTCTCTAGTGTTGAGTCACTCGGAAGTAGGTGCTCAGTCTTGTTATCTGAGGGTCTGAGCGGAAGGAATTTAGCGTTCTAGCGCTAGTGACACACATGCCTCTTGTCGGTATTAAGTGAATCAGCGTACGGAAGGCGCAAGGCTGAGTCGGCAGCTTGTGGATAGGGTGGGGTAGGGGTGGGGTTATTTGAAGGCGTTCCACAGCGCGCTTCAGTCGACAGCAGTCGCTTGGACGAGGAGGAGATCAGAGGCAGTGGCCACTACAAATATACGTGTGCTTATTCTTTTGGTAAGTACAAAACTTAGGAAATTATTGACTATTTGTTACTTATATTATGTGCAAACAGGCGCGTAGCAAACTTCCTAATTTATAGTTGGTTGAGACTAACGTGATGGCATCATTGTTTCTATTCAGTTGTTAGACCCTAGGTTGTCTGCTTTCCAAAAGTGAAAGCAGTCTTACGTTTAAAAATTCAACGTATACAACAAAACCTTTTTTGGTACATTGTTTTTATACTTATTAAGGTGCCACATATGTTGTTCATGTTTCACCGGTGTGACGTGATAGTTTTGAAATTTATTTCATATGATGTTTACCGAAGCGAATGTTAGGCAAGACACAGTAATGCCAATACGAAATCTCTTTTGTACAAAAGTAATCGTAGATCTGGCACAGAAATTTCCACATCTGCGCATCGGATTGTCGATATTAGACCTTTTGTTTGCTGTAAGTTAGTCTTACAGTTGTTACTAACTTTTAGGTGTAAGGACTCGCTTCTTCGTGCATTATTTTCAAATTTACCGTTATGTGCAGTACAGCTAAGTGTTAAAGTAACAGCATTTTTGTTATGCATGTCTGGAGGCAGTTCTGTAATACAGGAGAGCAATTCTGCTTAAAATATTCATGTATCTGAGCAAAGTTTTAAGCGTTGCAGTATAACACATTGTATATTACGAAATACAAGCACAGTAAAAAAATGGACGAAACATTAGTCCGCACAGGATATTCCCAAATCCAGATCTATGATGATGAACGTCATTATATAAGGAGTGAATTAACGGTTGGTTTCCTATAAGTTTTTCTTGTATTTGATACAGATTAGCTTCAGGATATTGATGTACAGAAATCACAATCGCGCTCTGGCTGTATTTTTGTAATGTTGTACATATATTTCTCACGAGTGACACACAAACCTTGACTTTCTAATGAACAACTCATGGATCTCAAATTGAGTACCAGTGTTTGATCACCGAAACTGTTTCACAGTATGATTTTTTGTCAGTTACTACGAAGTGTGACCTCTGTGACAAGAAGTCACGAATACAGTCACACTACTGAGACGATAACGAATAGGTAAGCCATTTGATTAGAAGCTGCTTGTGATAAGCGATGTCATTACTTTCTGGAAATAAAGAAATAAGGAATGCTGATAGCACTCATTACTTTGTGCGAATAAAGAGCCAGTTGTGTTTCACTTGAATGTTTTCTTTTTCTGGGTCTATGTCGGCTTTGTGTCAGTAGATCGTTTTCTTCGAGTTATTTCGTGATGTTCAAACACAACGTATGATCCAAAATTCTACTGGAAATCGATCAGTGATATGGGCCTAAAACGCAATCAATTTCCGTTTTTGTAGTGTAGTGTAGCTTGTGCAGCTTTCTAGTCTTCATGTAAAGATCTTTCGCTGTCCGCGTGGTTCTATACGACCGATACAAATGGAACTATTTCATCAAGATACTTCGAAAGGAACATAACTGGTATGTAATATGGACTGGAAGACTTGCTCTTGTTGAGTGACTGAAGTTGATTCGTTAGAACGAAGGTAGCTACTTCTAAGTTACCCGTGATGGTCGCTGATCTTTATTCGAACTAGAGTATTTACGGCTTCTTCTTTCTTGTAAAAAATTCGAAAAATCGTGCTTAGTAATTCCGCCTTAGCGGCGCTGGCAATGTCTTCGGTAACATTATCATTGCTACCGTGCAATGAATGCGATTTGCGGCTTGTATACATTACATATGAATAGGACCTCTTTGGATTTTCTGTCATATTTGGAGACAGTTTCGTTGTTCAAATTTATTAGGATATGGAATGGAGTGATTACTTAGGCTCTATCGAAGGTAAAGAAGTTGATAGACTTGGATTCATTGATAAAATACTAGGAAATTGTATTGGGACTTCGTAGAAGACTGCTTCGAAAACACTCACAGAACTCATCTTAGAATTTTTTTCAAGCGTATAGGACCAATAACAAATTGAACAAATGTAGAACTCTGAAAGTATAAAAAAAAAGAGCGACATGAAATGTCACAGATTTGTTTGAATCACGGAACAGAAACGTAAAAAAAAACCAAAATGACTGCTAATAGTAAAAAGACGGCAAATATCCCAGGAAAAAGATATGTTTTAATCAGAAGCGGTACTTGGAACATTTACTAGGTCCATACTATCTGGCAGATACATAATGGAATATCAAAAAATAGCATAAAAAAACAATAACCTCTATTACTCCGTTTGGCATTTGGCCGTAGCCTTCCGTCTTCGGATAGTGCTATATTGGTCCACAGAATATTACTGGACCAAATGTACAAATTGCACTGCAATTTGTTCCACAGAGATGTAGAATATTGTTTAGCACTGCTACCTTCGCAGATGAAGTCCATTATCATACCCGATGATATGTCATGAGAGCAGTGCTCTAATGTTCGACTCAGCACCAGAGATAGACGCAGTGATCGTTTCTCGATGTGGGGATAGGATCTGGCAAATACGATGGCCTGCATTCCTGAAAGTACCTTGGCTGACTACTTCATTGGAGTAAGTGCAAGATGTTCAAACGCCTTACCATCATCAGTTCTTAGACCATAAAAAAACTTTGTAGTGCACACATTTACGGATGAGATGATGCCATCCCGGAATGAGGGTAATCAATAATTCTATAGTTCACTGACAGAAATGAGCCGTTTTCGGTTTAAATGCCATAGCAATGTCGCTCCGACTCCACGTCTATTTCGGTTTTGATGCCGTCATTGGTTTCCATAGCTTACCTACTTCAGAAGGTTCTATTTTGGCAGAAAGTTTGTTGCTTCATTGGCACATCGTCGAATGTTGATAACTGAATGCGTAGGATCGCGATATTTGCGCTGGTGATTGTAAAAAACAACAAAATGTTTGTGCGGAATTAGGTGACTAATACGATTCTTACTGAGCTTATTTGAACAGTGGCAATTACGTGATCGTATAGCCAGGAGCATAGACTGGATTTTTCTTCGTTAAATGAATTGCGTCGTTTTAGGTTCAAGAGAGTAACAATATTAGTTTGAATCAATGTTTATTTCAGTTTAGAAACGGTCAATGTGTTCCATTGCCTTACAATTTCAGAATGTTTGTGTAGCATTAGCTGACGAGTGGGAATCTTATTGTGCTTATTTGAACAGTTGCCGTTACAAGCTCGTAAGTCCCAGTTGTTCCGTCGACTCAACTGTTTAGTCGAAGTCGATGAGCATTAAGATTTCAGCTCGATTAAATTGTAGAATGTGAAGAGTAAACGCCATGAATCCACTGCTGAGTTATCACTGCGTCAAATGCTTCGCGCCTGGCCCTTGCTACAAGTGGTTGCGCATTACGTCAGTCGAGTTCCCCACTTCCCAGAATGTCGGCGAAGCGCGGAGAGTACGACGCAAACAAAAGTGCTGTCGCAGTACTGACGTTCCAAGAATACGGCAGTCCATGCATTAATGAAAGTGTTTCTGAAACTCCGCGCAGATTACGAACTCGGTCATGGTTTAGTGGAATTACTATTGCGTGCATTGTGATCGTTGTTGCAGTTAAATATTTTCAGGACCGTATAATTAACTGGAGACACAGCTGCTATGATTTGGGTGTTATAATACTCAATACATAGCCCCTGCCCCCGTCACAACACTGAGATCTGGATGTTTTCATTTACTGTCCCTTTTCTTGTCCCCTGACATTCTGAATTCTTGAGGGAAGTCATCAGTAACGTTACTTTTTATTTACCAATAGGCCTTTCACAAAACAAATCTACGTACTTTATGTGTGGTAGAAACATGTTGAATGTGTGTAAACAGTAACGTTGTCAAAAGTCTGTCATTGAAACTACTGAGTTGAATGTGCTGTTTATGATGTAGTTTAACGCAGACTATGATGGCCCTTTAAGTCAGATTACACTCCAACAGCTCATCGTGAAAATAACAAGAGGACAACCAAACACGACCCTCCCTCTAGATCACAAACGGAGTGAACAAAGGTATAAAATAATTTATGATTAATAATTTTTTGTTTGCAGTATCACAGACGTCCGCCATCGCACTTGCAGATGTACTTTAGACTGACGACAAAGTAGGTTCTGATGTTTTAAATGTCCAACGGACGCGAGGCTTTCCAGGTTAGGAATTTTCTACTCAACAGGGAGCAAATGAGTAAACAACTGTTCTCAACTGAACGAGTTTTACTCCGCGCATGTGTTTGTTTCTTCCGTTTGTCAGTCGAAATGACTTAGCCTCAGGCATCAGCTGGCACAAATGACAAAATCCATACTGGGGACGATTGTGAATGCAATACGCAGACATAGTTGGAACAAAAACTGAGACAGCATGTATTTTCGAAAGACGAACAAACTATTTTTTATTTGAGTAATTCTAGGAGTATCTATAGATAAACATAACCATTCCACAGAACAGCAAAAGAAAATTGATTGTTGAAACGGTAAGGTTTGAAAACGGTTGTGCGTGGTTTTTCAATAAATTTTTAACTACTGTAAAATGATAGTGAACCGAGAAAAAAGAAATATCATGTAGACCTTCAAAAGTAGAGTCATCTCTTAAGGTGTTATGCTGCAAAGTAGAAATCATACCATTCTACCCTTACTTAAGACGACAGGCTGCTATTAAAATATCACCCACCCTAAAAAAGGACAAGTACACTCAAAAATGGATATTTTGTCCATGCTATCAGTTCAGTTACCCTCAGTCACCAATAAAAAATATCTGCGCGTATACCCTTTACGTCCTACAAAGGGAGTTTCCAAGTTCGTCCACTTGCCCAACAGATTACTTTACCAACGGATGCTGTTTAGAGATTACTACAAACACATGGAATACTGTAGGCAAACGATAAGAAACCCCAAGAACACATCAATTCTGTGCCAATCTTCCTGCAGGTTGTATGTTGTTCTCTTTGTTCTGAACTCGAAATTACTTAGGTGAGGTGTAACTTCTGTACTGCATTAAAGAATTAATTATACATTTCCAGTAAAAGCTTTGTCATATCAAAATACGTAACTTAAATCATTTACTAACTTCACAATATAAAGTGTAAAGTGTGTATGCGATAGCTGTTTAAAATTTCCCGCAATGGTGAAGGGGTAGTCGAGGCGAACAATTTGTCGTATAACACTTGCGGTCAGTCTAACCGGAAGACAACCTCAAAATGGTCTACAAAATCCATCTAAGTCACAGCGTGCGCACGCGGCGCGAGATTTTTAATATCCTCACGACCTCTTATGCCACCGGTTTTCGTTATCATCAGTAAGTTAAACTAAGAGCAACTGAAGGACGGTTTTTAACACGTCATGCAAAAAGTAGTCATGTTTCCACTTTCATATACACTTACCTCTCACGAGCACAGTCGTCTCACAGGAAGACAGCCATAGAAAAAAAACATTTAATAGTTAATTTTACGCTGCTAAAATTCACTTAATCTTGAGCTAACATTTACAAAACGCCAGTTTTACAATCAGTAGATCCTCCACTAAGCTGGTGGCGTAAGTATCACGTGGAGTGCATGCACTGAAGCTTATGTGGCATTTGTTGTCTAACTTGAGGTTGCTTCTAGACATGATAGATATATTACGTCAAATATTTCGTTTCAACTTCCTCCAGCCGGCCGCGGTGGTCTCGCGGTTCTAGGCGCGCAGTCCGGAACCGCGCGACTGCTACGGTCGCAGGTTCGAATCCTGCCTCGGGCATGGATGTGTGTGGTGTCCTTAGGTTAGTTAGGTTTAAGTAGTTCTACGTTCTAGGGGACTGATGGCCATAGCAATTGAGTCCCATAGTGCTCAGAGCCATTTGAACCATTTTTTGAACTTCCTCCACACCAGTGTGGTACAGCGTAAACAGTTTTTGTTTACATCCTATGTATATACGCCGTTCATATACAATTCCTGCTTGTGATACAACAGTTAACATCCGATATACTTCTTGGTTCGTGTAGACTACGTGCAGTGGATACGCACAAGACAAAGTATGATAAATTCACATAGCATCAGTCACACATCCAACCAAGCTGGGAAGAAATACTATCTTTCCCTACTTACGACCCACCTGTTACCTGGTTCATTGCTGAAACTCCCCGGGCAATTTGCGAACAATTTTCTTCGTTTAGACCAAGCATTTACATGAAATCTTTATAATGTGATAATTTTACGTACCAATTAGTAATGTGATTTTCAGTGTTGCTATTTTTGAGCTAACTGAATTTGCGATAGTCCCGCAAATATTACTTTGCGTGAAAGTAGTACATAACTTTTCACTTCTTTTACCGGTATCTGTACGTCGTTTGATTTTTCCGTTCACATCGAAAAGTCGCTCTGTGTTTTACGGGCCAACTATTCCTACCAGCATGGACTGAATCAGGATGGCAAAATGACAGTAAAATCGTCAATTTGACATTTGGTCTCAAGAAGTAAAATCTGAACCAGCAGAGAGGTGTAAAGTATGTTTTGTTGTGAGAGCAGCGAGCATGTACTGTGCTTCAGGCGTTGATAGCTGGGACAGTGCTGGGGCCCGAGATGGAGGAGGAGCAGCAGCAGCAGCCGCAGCCTGACCCGAGGAGGCCTCGCCCACCCCCGCCTGCTCCTCCGCGGCCGAGGCCACCAGTGCCACCCCCGCAGCCTCCGCAGCCACCACCAGCTCCACCTGCTGGACCCAAGATGCTGGTTATCGGTAGTCGGGTTTATCAGCTAGTCCATCTGGGAACCTATGTAATCAAACCGTAAGTATTTATTTTTGTCATGTTCGTCAAAAAATTATTAATACATCTCCTTACGCCTCAGATATATCACATAATTTGCTTATACTTAGTGGAATCTACATATCACAGTACTTCATTCTACTTCTTATACCAGCCTCCGTAGTTTCAGTTACTTACTTACAGCAATGCGTTTACACTAGAACCAGAGGATCCCTATTCGTAACCAATCAGTGGACAAACTTCTCTATACAATATCACTAATGGTAGTGAAAATAGCAATACCAAAATGTATAAGTCTTATTGAAATGAATGTTATAACGCAGAGCAGGTATATGGAACGCGCATACGATCAGGATTACAACAACGAGCATGACTTCTTCTTTTGAAACATTCTTCTACTAGGGAATGGGGAAACAGTAGGAGGGACTAGACCCCTTTCGTTATCACTCGTTTTATCTAGCAGTCATATCAACAAATTCCTTTAAAACAACAATATCTTACTCCTGGTTACTTCAGGAAATAGGAATAGTAAGTCACAAGAATTTAGTGAATCTGCTACCAATGTCCTTTTATGGAACACAGTCTATCTTATATATAAGAAAATTTTAAAACCACTGACAATTATGCCCCTGACGGCTTGAATTAAGAAGTCTTCGCACACTGAGACCTGATGTTCTCAAAACATTTACCTAAATAACAACCTGCCAGAGATACACCCAATAAATAGCCGTATGAAGTTAAAACAAAGGCACTTGTTTCACACTCAAGAGTCAATCAATATCACTAAGGCTTAAGGTTTCAAACTTCGTCTCCAAGGCTCAATAACACAAATAGTCAGCGCGAAGTGTTACTAAGAGTAACACCGCAACAACCTTTCACAATTGTATATTGCTCTTGTGACAAGGATTAATAAATATACTAAATACAATAAGTACCCAAGTAAACACAATTAGCGCCAGAATTATTTAGCGAGGAGTGACGCCAGGTCGCTCGAGGGCAGAACGAAAACTTAGCTTGGAGAAGCCAAGACAGAAGGTGGCACTTCGTACAAGACCCACTTCTCGAGCTTCGACCCGGAGTCACCTCCCGCTACACAGGATTTCACAGGCCCGGTACCCATAGGTGGAAAGGTAGTGCTTACTCCAAAACACCAGTCAGCCAGCTGTAATATTTAACAAGCGCACTCAACAGGTCAGCAGGGCAATCCACTAATAAATCGGCACACTGCCTTTGTACCCACTACGAATGAACTACACAGACAAGGTACAACCAACAGCACAAATCTCATCAACAACCTTAAGGAGAATTGCCTGCTATTAAGATATTAAAAAACTTTCAATTACTATCAAGGCCGGCGGGCACTCCAATTTTAGTCACAATAAAATTACGTGAACTCTTATGGTCGATTGTTCGGTGTAAACCGTAACGAGCACAATTTTGAATATTTCATTATAAGCTTTACTGGTGATCACCACGCTAAGGCTACCAAACACTCGAAAGCAGTATATTCGATAAACAGATTGTGGTCTTGCAGCTGATTACATATTACATCAAACAACAGTTTCTCACGAGCTGGAAGAGGCACGCTCGTGCATTATATTAATATTTAACACCTGTCTTAAGCACCATGAACTCTTCATAGGCACACCTTTACTTCAATGGTAACATCCATGCGCTAATAGTTACCAGAAGTGAAGTAGCAGCCCTCTTCACCTTCACAGACATGCCCTATGTAAAATCTCACTTAACGTCCGATATGGCCTGCGTCGGGTACAGCAGGCGGCAATAAGGCAGCGGACGACCGTAGACAGCCGCGTCGGGAACTTGCAGCACGCAACCCAAGGCAGAAACAAGCTTCCTCACAGGCGACAGGATAGGCTCCCTACCAAGCTGCCCCTTACACGTGGTCGGTTCCCGCTCCACTACACGCACACTCCGGCCTCAGGTAACATCGAACACCAACTGTCACATCCTTGGCGAGTGCCTCCAGTTAACTCCTCCGGCAAAGATAGGCGGTCAAGGCTCAGTACGCGCCACAAGCAAAGATAAGAGCGCGAAGGTGAGGTACTTGCAAACATGCTGGTTTGCCATCAAAACACCACTGCTCAAATAAGATGTATACGTCTTATTGAAATGAACGTTGTAACGCAGAGCACGTATATGGCAACACGCATACGATCAGGATTACAAAAGCCAGCATGACATCTTCTTTTGAAAGTTCATTATGGTGTTTCGTAAGGAAATTATCGGAGCACACAAAGAAAAGAAAATAACTGCCTAATCCTGGCGCGAAGAACGCCCACCTTTAGCGAATACCGTCACAGGTGTGACAAAAGCTGAATAACTGGCTGTAATTACCAATCTGCGGTCATGAAAGTATTGGGTTTAATGCGCAGTCGACATTATAGCAACTAGAGACAGACTTGAGTACCGTCCCAGAATTTACATTTAGCGAATAAAGGAAAGACGGAAGACATAAGATGAATCGTCGGATGGAGATTTGAGCCCCTAATACGAAGAGTATAATATTGTAGCCATTGCGTCACTTCAATCGCAAGCACCGTGCTGATGCATAACTTAACGAAACATCTTCCTAGTGGGCGATTACTTTATCCGAAATGTTTAAGAATGTATGAATCTTTCTTTTCTTAATACTGATATTATCTCTTCTATCCAAAATATTTCGTAGTTCTTATTTAATGCGTACACAGAAAATAAAAATTGCCAGTATGCAGGTACACCGAAAACGGTTCTTAAACACGTGCGACGTCCATCTCAAATAATTCGAAAAAGAGAAAATTAGCCTAATATTTTTTTAAAGCGTTAATATTTTTATATGTGCCAATTACTGTAAAAGAAAACACCTTTCATAATGTTTACTAGATTTAGAGTTACAATTCGGTATAGCTTGCGCTACTTTCCGAAGGCGACAACTTGTCGGTGGTGTAGCTCATGATGTCGGTGAACTACGAAGCGGAATTTCTGTTGTTGATGGAGGTGTATCACAATATTATCACGTAGAACAAGGGATAGTTAGATGAATGACGAACACTAACTTCATTTAACCAAGGTTTATTCAGCACTTGCACATACAAGAGCGCCGCATTTGATGATTGTAATAGTATAACTTGTATTCTACGAAAATATGATTTTACAAAGCTCTAGCGTAAGAAATATCTTTTTCTGGGGACTGGATGTTTACAGTATTTTAAGTGGTACAAGTTTTTTAAGTGCAAGGAAATGAATCTAGAACTTTACAGAACTTTTCCTCAAATATCAGCAAGAACTGTCGAGAGGGATACCTTGTTTGCGATTAAAGTGGAAGGTATGGATGCAAACAACGAACAGGTATGACTTCCGAGTAAATTAGTGAGATTTGTACTGATAGCGGTTTTCGCAGATTACTTTCTTCCAAATATATCCGATTCCCAGTCGCTTTATGTAGTTACATATGTTTAAAGCTTCATTTTAAAGCTCAAATCTGTTATTACATACACATTTTCAAGGAAGTTATGTAATTTTTACGTGAATTACCCCACTTCCGTGGGTTAGCGAGCATGGCTGACTTCCATGTAGGGGGACCGAATTCAATTCCTGATACTGCAGGGACTTTTCATTTTTGAGGGGGCCAGGAGGAGGAGGAGGATAGGAACGGGATCCACTCAGATTCTTGATGGCAAATTGAGGAGTTACTTGAATGGGAAGTAACGACTCTCAAGGTCTGCAAAGTCGACAGCGACCGGAAGAGCGAATCACTGACGCCACGCCCTTCCATACAGCAAACAATGACACTGTTGTCTGAGGACGACATGGCAGTCGGTCGGGCACTAGTGGCTCTTCTGAGACCAGAACGGTGGAGCGCTCATCACTTTTTCCGATATGTGCATTAGAATCCATGAACAATTTCTTTCAGGCTTTCCTCCCCTCATCCCCCCATCATTAAAAATAACGCAGCATTTTCATATGTGAACATTTTCTGAAGCTTTTGGAAGTCACATGTAGGCGTAACAGCCGCTAGAGCGCGAGGCTGTGTTCATAAGTGTAGAGTCTACTACCGCGTACACGTCAACTCTTGGAGATCCAGTATAAACAAGTTGCTTACTCGAGACTCAATTTCGTGCTCTGTCGTCTGTAAGCGCACGAGTTATGCGGGTTGCAGGAGTCAGGGGGGCGTCGGGTCTTGTTAAGCGATATTCTGACCGTCCTTACCGCGTGATAACGCCAAACCTGCCTACAGTGAAGACGTGTATCAGAGCCCCTCATGCACTGCGCTGCCTCAGCACTTTGTCTGCACCTAATATCTTCGCTGAGAGTGCCGCGTAGCTATTCGTGATGAACATGTTTCTCTAACTGCTCCCCCTGCAAAATGGATAGGAATCACACGGTTTTAAGTTACCGTTTTGAAGAATCTGCTGATTTATACTTTCCTCAATCATTGCCACGTAACATAACTGTTTGTTGGAGTCTGCACGTGGAATAAAATAAAAACAATCAACATTAATGTGATTCATAGGATACTTATTGCAACGTGTCACAGACGCAAGAAAATGAAATGCCAGACACAGTGACGAAAAAAGAACAATTCGAATTCAGCACGTCAAGAAGCTCAGGACGGTCGCAGAGCAGTTGGGTTTAATGGTCAACGGCAAAAGTTAGTAACGACTTTGTGTCACCGACTTACATGTCTTCATCTGCATCAAACTATCAGTGCTAGAAGACAAGTATATAAGCTTTCAAAAACTTATTGTTCTGCCTGTCTTTTCACTAAAGACGATGAATTTAAAACTCAAAACGTTGTAAGACGGACCAAATGTGCATACATTGCTCTTCTTTGCTGTTTGCTGCGGAGTTCAGTGACAAATCAGCTACTATGTGTTGCCACAAGGCAAAGGTGAACTTACAGCCCATTGAAGTTTGTGAAGAGCGTCGCAAACTCATAGAGAAGCATTGTGACGATAGTAAGAACTACCTAGGAAATATCAGACAGTTGAACAATGCCCTGGCATTTGCTTCACTGCAGTTTAATTCTGTTGATATTACTGACAGTGGTCCATATTGTTTCAAAGTACATTGTCAGGTTTATCACGCGACTGTAAATTCCCAACCTCCTGCAGGAGTTGCACCAACTTACACCTGCCTTTATACTGTATTTTTGGTATTGCAACATTGTACTTTCTATTAATAATTATTTGTATTTACTTGTTCCTGCATTTCTATATCACCTATCGGTCACCAGGATACAGTGCGAATCATTATCTGTCTCGCGTGTGTCTGTATTGAATACCAGAAATGTTTTTATAAAGTGTTTTTATAAAGTACTGTTAATAGAGAGTGTATAAAAGCCAGAAAACATGAACAGGTTTTCCCTCAAAACTTTTGACATCGTAAGGCAGGAGAGAACGTATGATGTCCCAACTTTCGAGTTGTAAGCCTGCTAAATGCGTAACCTCTTAAAAGGTTCTCATCCAATACCAATTACGTGATGCGACAAGTGTGTATGCGAATGAAGAGCACCATGTGTCCCCGAAGCTCATGTAGGCCCATGGAGGCTACGCTGGATCAGGTAGGTAGCTCAGTTGCCGAATTCCATGAAGCCACTCTGACACCAGTTTCGCCGACAGCATCAAATTTATCTCCTTTCTTCAAGAGCATTTAGAACGACCACGATTTATCTTTTTTAGCTACGATATTCCTAGCAGGCGAGTGCATTAACGTTTTAACAATACTGTTTCGCTACACGATCACAGAATTGTGCTTGTAAAGTAACCACTATGTATCGTCCTCAACATACCTTTCAGTATATTTTCACTTCACTTTCAGCAACACGACACTCTGGCATTTAAGGCAATGGTTTTTTTTGTGATTCAGTGTGTCTCAATATCCTCGTAGTAGTCGTATGTCCGTCGACCAGCTTCGTATACAAGTTATCGTGTTGGATTCGAATCGCTGTGTGGAACTCCACGTTTCCCTGAGCTTCACATTTATTTCTTATTTCATGTCGAGGTTTTTGGAACTGATCTGTATGTTGTGTATCTATTTGTGTTCACCTCAAAATTTTCCAGGAAGCCTTGTAGAACTACTTACCGACACAGGGGTGCATAATGTGTGAGGGTAATATTTTCCACAGGCTGCATGGTCTGGAAGCGGATACACAGGCTCCGGACCCAAGAAACCCTGGCAATGGCGCTAGGAACTTCACTTCGAGCGTCAGCAGCCCAATGGTTTCTGCTGGAGCCGCTGCTGCAGATCCAGAAAATAAACGGCAGTATCAGGAAAAGCGTCGTCGTCACGTCACAGACCAAGCTGACGCCGAGGTCAAACGACCGAGAGTAAAAGACGAGCCGCCGGAAGCAACAGAAGCACATGGAAAGAACAGAGCAGTCCCATTAAAAGTGCGTGGTATTACATGCAAAGATGTTTTCGTTAATGGACGCGAAGGAGTGTTGGTAAGTCCTGCTGTTCCCTCAGTATTCTCATCCTTCCACGAAAGTCTGCAGCCGGCCGGAGTGTTCGAGCGGTTCTAGGCGCTACAGTCTGGAACCACGCGACCGCAACGATCGCTAGGTTCGAATCCTGCCTCGGGCATGGATGTGTGTGATGTCCTTAGGTTAGTTAGGTTTAAGTAGTTCTAAGTTCTAGGGGACTGATGACCTCAGCTCTAAAGTCCCATAGTGCTCAGAGCTATTTGAACCACTTTTTTTCTAAGTCTGCAATTATCAGTCCTTTCAGTAAGTCTTATTTTGTATATGCATTTTTGTTTTGACACTACACTAAACGAAATAACTGGTCCAGCGACGTGCACAGCAATACTGCGTTTGGTCCTCCATGACTCTGAATGGTTAGGTTATTTGTTTTAGCAGTACCATATTCGTCAGACAAAACCTCGAAAGTACATTTCCATGTACAAGGTAGTTATATTTTCTAATATAAATGCCATTCATCAGGTAGATTAGAGGTTAACGTCCTATTGACAACAAGGTCATTAGAGACGGAGCACAAGCTGGAATCACTGAATGAAGGCAAAGAAAAATGGGCCACTCCCTTTTAAATGGAACCATCTTCGCATTTGTCATAATAGATTTAGGGAAATCGTGGAAAACCTAAATATGGATGCCAGGACGAGAATTTGAACAGTCGTCCTTCCCAGTGCGAATCCAGTGCGCCAAACACGGTGCCACCTGAAATATATTTAGTACGTCTACGAATGGCTATGTCTGTCTGGTGCAAAACTGAATAATTTCCACAGAAAGGGTGATTATATAGAGCAGAATTAGAGGACATACTCCGAAGCTTTATGCTGTTAATTATAATGTGATGTCGTTCTTGTTGCAATGGTTGCCTCGTCGTAGCAAGGCTCTGTGGACGAACACTGTGAATAGCAACTCGCCTGTCGATAGTGTGCAGAACATTCCATATCGAATTAAGAGACATGAAAATGGCTGCTTCCAACGCTGCATTCTTCGTTGCTGAAAAAAATCGTCCAGGAGGCGGCCACTCTTCCCTCGAACTTTGTTGCCTTTTATGGTGAAATCATGCTCTTCTTAAATAGCATTTTAAAAGTTCCAAGCATGTCTATTTCCTTAAATTGCAAAAGTTCATCGTAAACAGACATGTAGGTCATGATGTTGTAATACTACCGCAAACTGCGAAACCTTGCGCGAGATGTTTGCTGTGTGAAGATAGGTGTTGAAACAACGACACTTGCTGGAAAAGAGTGGTTCTGTTACGATATGCACTTTTATTTACAAGATCGCATGTAAATTGCTAGCACTGTGTCGAAGAGCAGCGTATAAGGTTCATCGCCTCACGTATGAGATCACTGCACTTTGTACTTTAGAGAAAATTCCTCGGTTCGACAGTATGATCAACACAAATTTTTCAGAGACTTAAATGCATGAAATTCGGCGTAGTAGTAAGGATACAGGGTTACGAACTTGAAGACAGAGAACTTCGCACCACCATAAGATTGTAGCCTTTTAGATACAATACTTGAGAAAACGGTAAGAGCAAGAAATGTACAAGGATATGAAAAGAACCTGTTAATTCTGTTTTGTACTTCGGCTGTCGTTTTGTACGGGGTATGTATCGGGTACTGTAACGAATGGTTACTACACAATTTTAACTTATCGGCTTATTTCACCGACTGTAATCCAGCCACCAGTAATCATGAAATTGCGGGTGTAAATGTCAAAAGTCATCGCCTACCTACCAATGACATGCTGTCCAAAATGTCCTCAAGTGTATTAACAACGACATTTTCAGTTCACCTTCTCCTTATGCAGTTCCATCATCACATAAGTTTTTCCCTTAAAAGCCATGACTTGGGATCGTCATCAGAAGCTAAACTTTCGCCGCTATTCTGAATATTGCAACGAATGTCTGGATTCAACTGACATTATGTTTCACATTTTATGCCGACTTCCCTGTGATGTTACTCTTGTTCGTTATAAAAACTCTTGTCTCGAATGTGGTCTTCACGTTCGTTCTTCAGATAAAATTTCTTTAGATGGCTACTAACATCTTCGATAATCTGTTTGTGGGTTTCCAGAACAAGATTGTTCACGTTCACGACTTTTTCTGTCGATATGCCAGCTGAATGACGTTCCCAAGGATCTTTTATTTAAGTCGGTTTTTTGCCGCTTTAGAAACTTACATCTCAGTCACATGCGCTTGTCTGGTCTCATACTCATTCACTAAAATCTTTTTACAGTTTGAGCGCTTTACCCGCGATATTACAATTTTTGAATCCAAACTTTTTCAATGAATCTTCTTGTTTGGGTGAGCAAAGCTTTATATCCAACAAATATTAGGAAACAATAAGTAATCGTTGATCACCAAAGATTTCCCCAATCGCTCATACCGATGAATTTTCTTTCTTAATGTGCTGACATAGAAACATCATGCATCGAGATAGCTAAGTGATTGCAAATATTGTCGTAAATAATCTCCCGCCCAGCACAGATACTGAAAACTTAAAAAGTGCTTCGTATATCTTGTAGGACCTCCTTTAGTATGTCGAAATTCATGAAATGAGAGTGACGTATACAGTACCTACCTCCGGATGTATTTCGGAGTGATTAAGATTATTTTTGTATGTAAAAGGTTTCTAATAAACTACGTAATACATTACTGAGACCACCCTCCACCAAAACCAAAAACCAGCTATGTATCTTGGCAAACTGTCTTACTACAAACCACCATGGTTAGTACGTATGCTGTTCTTTAAAGATGTGTATGACACTTAGCAACCGATTATAAGAATCACCACTGACTGAGTGCGTTTCTCCACTGGATACAATCCACAGTTTAACATTTCGTTTCACTACTTTATTGTATCACTATCATGTTGCACAGTTCTTCTGCAGCTATTGAAATTCTTGGATGGAAGGCCTTGTGTCACTCCAACTCACCCAGGTGTCAATATCTGAGCCTTACCCACTATAGGGCCTTTCCCTATGTCAAGCTGATTCTGAGAGCAATCCTGTTGAACTTCTGCTTCCGTATCTCAGGTACGTCAAACGTCGTAGCACGCATCTCATCAGATAATCTGTTATTTATCCTTCATTTCCGGCAAACGTGAGGTGTGGCAATGTTACTTGCCTGTTAGTACGGACAATGTTCATCCGGCTTCCACAACTGTGTCCAGAAATGGGGTGGCTGGGCACATCACGGTGGGAAGAAATTTCCCGTAATTGACACTTACAGTGCTTTCTTGACACGGCAGACCGATGATTATTAAGCTTCTGAGAATCTGGGATGTCATATGCCACGCATCGTCTTCATCTGCCAAATCCCAACAATTATCTTCCTGCATTCATGATCATACTAGTACTTTATTGCAGACTATGCATCCATGCGCTTTTACATGGTATCGGTGTCACACGGCAGTTTATACTTTCCTATCCCATCACATTTTAGACAGCTGTACATTACAAGAGGCAAGAAGTTACATTATAGCTGTCATGCGGAAGACAAAGAAGCAAAACTACAAACGGCCACCGTAATATTCGATCTTCTAAGAGAGTTTCCATCAAGCGGCCACAATTTAGACACATTACGATATCTTTCGTTGTTTCGCATGATTTTCACCACTGTTTGCAATATCTTTAAGAATTTTTTTATGAAATTCAAGTAAAATCTGCCAAAAGCTGATACTGACTGGAATTGTAAAATCTACAGTAGCACACTTTTATTATACTTATTACACAGGTGACAGTTTCTTGGGAGAAGAGATCTTGTGAATCCATGCCCGAATTGAAAACTGAAAGCAAAGATGCTGTAGTACCGACCATCGCCGAACTGCGATATAATCAAAATGCCCAAAGGTAAGATATTCATAGATTCTTCTGTCAACTTAATTTTGCCTGCCTGGTAGAGGATCCATATCTAAACTGAAAAGCTTCTACCTGAGTCGCAGTCTAGACAAAAATGAAACTTCTCGTTGTAAAGTGGTAAGTTCTATGAAGATACGCTAACTGTACTTACCTTTTTTCTCTTCCAAGGACCGATCATCAGACGGTACGTAAGACGGAATCCATCTATGATAATGCTATAGAAGTTTCCAGAACCGATGGTGCAAAACAACGAGCAGAATGCGTCCAATTGAAAGCAAATAATGCCCAATGTGACTGCACTGCGATCTGTGTCAAAGATCTGGACAACGTCAAGCCTAGATCTTCCAGTTCTGAAGATTCAGGTAACTATGTTGGTCAGAGTCGTGAACCTGAAACACTGGAGACAGGAGCAGGACCCTTGATGACTGACGTCGGCAGTAGGTAAGAAACATGATATAGACTCCATTATGTAGTCTCTTGTAATTATAGTTTACATGTAACTAGTGCTTACTCCATTTGTGATAATGGCAGCCAACACAGAAACTGTAAGTCACTCTAAGCCACGTAATTAAAATCACCTCTAGACTTACCGCTTAGAGCAAACACCTAATTTGCTCTTCATCCTAATGTACACACCAGACATTAATGTACAAAGTGACTGAGAGCTCCTTGCTATAGTCATTAAAACTATTAGGAAATACTGTTGACTGTACTACAACGAATACATCGTCAGACATAACAATAATGCATAAATGTTATCTGTTAGTTTTGAGAAGGATGTGATCATGGAGTATCTTCACAGGCAAGTCTCATAGCAACAAGCGTTTGTTAATGAATAGGGGAAAATACTTTCCTAATGTGCGAATTCCCATTGACAAATCTGTGCGACCATTTTAGTTTTCCTCTCCATCATGTGAATCAACAGCCAACTACACTTAATGAACAGTGAGCCTTATTTCATTGTGCCTACATTTTTAATACTGGTCACAATAATTTAGTGAACACTTTATGCGCATATGATGATACAATAATTGCACAAAGTTTATAAGGGAAGCTATGGGTACTAAGAAACTGTAAAAGAATGCACATTGTAGTATCACCTGTAAGTTGGGATCTAATATCACAATAACTTTATCAATGCAGCTTCACCGAGTCACTTAGAAGATACAGTTAGCCACAGCCCTGTCTTTGTCTCTATGTTCTCACTGCTGTTTACGTTGAAGTGATACAGAAGCCGTTACAGTAGTAGATCCGTTATCAGGCTCCCTATCACTGCACCATCACTTTATGTGACCATTGTGTCTGTGATCCATAAGTGTTAGGGCAGATTGTGGCAAACAATGTCTGTATGCATGTGGGAAGTCAATAAACTTAAACTGGATAAGTTTAATGAAAGAGCCACTTACTTTCTAAGCATTTATGATTTAGACGATGGCTTATCAAACAGCGTCCCACATGCAGCAGAATGTACATGCATAATATTTGCCTATTTCCTTAGCTTAAATTATGTTTTGGTTGCCAATCTTTCGCTATCTGACAGTTTGATTTGTGAACCCACACTCTTGTTAACTGAAAGCATGGTATTCTTAGGCATGGTCTACACTGAAAAATTAAGACAGTCAAAAAATACGGTTCAGTTGAAGCGTTGCAATGTTTAGCAAGTATTAATATTCAGGTCGCTAACGCTTCATCTTTAGCATTGTGTGTGCACTGAGTGTGCTTCCAGTAATGGCCTGAATGCGACCTGTGCTGCATGATATGCCTTTTCCTCTAATTCTGACTTTTAATCAGTGAACAAAGTTCCTTTTTAGTGAGAATTAATGTGTCCAACATCTGCCCTAGACAAAATGTCTCTTGCATGATAAACACACAAACCGACCGTAATTAATAGCACAGGAAAGCAAAAGACTCCGAAATTTTAAAAAGCGCTTCATGCTGACTTTTCCTGTAAAATTTTTCCTTAGCATCTATTACCAAAGCATTTGTTTTTAACTTCATCTTTGATAGCGAGATGTAAAATACAAAATAAAAGAAAATTTATTAAGACATTTGACATTCAAGTATAAGGCATGCTTAATGTTCACAGTATATCACATTTACCATTTACATAAGCGATATATCTAATTTTACCAGCTGTTTATCAAATTGTTTCAGTGTTACAAACTGTAGATTAATTCATAAAATATTCAACACCGTATGCTACAAGGTTCAATTTGAATGAGACACAGAAGCTGTAATAAGATGATCAAAACATGTAGAGACAGCAGAGTTTAAGGACAATTCATTATTGTAGTAAAACAGTGCCATCCAAGTTAGGCAGTTCTTGAGGGAAAAAAGAAATCAGCAATTAAGACCCTTTATTCTTGCAACATCTTAGAATTGGCCCATAAACGAAAGATGAGGATATTTCAATTACTGTTTAGGTTTGATTCATCTTGATGGATTGAACCTCAGGGTTGGGGATGGGGAGTGGTTCAGTTTTCTTTCATTAATATATCCTTCATTGATAATCTATTCAGCCATTTGTCTGACTGCACTTAATTTACTCTTGCCTGCAAAGCAGGCAAGAAACTTTGGATACTATATGTTTTGCATTTATATTGATATACAAAAGAACTAACTTAATTAGTTCTTTCAGTAGCATTGCTGATTACCAGTGCGGTTAAGTTTTCGATCACTTTGTGTATTTCAGTGTTATGGCTGAGTCGAACTGCCACAAGCACATCTGAAGGTGGAAGGGTATAATAACGAAAATGAGCAAGTGAATAAAATATCATCACCAAAACAACAGATTTTCAATATCAATATATTTATGTAAATCATTGTTAACTTGTTACTACGTTTGGTACAGATTGTGTGCATTTCCATTGTTTCAGATGTTCTGCGGAATCAAATTTGCAGCACACTGCACAGCATTGGCTGTGTAGGGCCACCTTCCTGGCACTGTGCCCAGTGACAAACACCAATGTAACCATATAGTTCCACACTCAGCCACATAGAGGTTAGTTTTGCCTCACTCTTCCTCGGTTTCTGCCACATTCTTGAAATTAAGAAAAATCCACTAAAACTGACTTCATGTGATGGTTATTAAGATCTTTGTTTTGGGATGATATGCCCCCACTAGATATGATCAGAATAGGCATATATTTAGCACTCATTTCTCACTGTAATTTTGTTTCCTTTTCCAAACTCTTTCAAGTAGCTCCTCAATTCTCATGATGAAACTGATAGATTTTAAGCTTAGTTCTTTGCTACAAGACAGAATCTTAGGCAGGATAAGCAAGTGGTATAGCATTAACAATGCATCTGCAGTTTCAATATTCTTCAGACTATCAGAATTACAGGTGTTATGTGAACACTAAATCATAAATATTTACATCAAATTTCATCACTTATTTTCGTTATAACGTAAAATTGAAGGTTATAAAAATATTCTTAAATGATTAATGCCGACAATGTTAGATTAAATGTAAGATAACAGCTTATCCTTTCTTCCAAACTGTTGCTTTTCCATTTCCTGCACTTACTGATTTTGAATTTTTAATTTTCTTGTGGAATATGTTAGATGGATACTCATTTGTATCAAAATCATTAATTACCATTATCATATCGTTATATACAACATTATATATATATATTATGTAACTCTGTATTGTGATAACGTAATTCAGTATTGTTTTTATACCCTGGCATCATAACATCTTAATGAAATTTGTACACTGAATCCATTAATAATTCTCATATGCTCATCCCAACATTGATACGGTTATTTATTAACACTACAGGTTTAATGTTATGTATAGATACTACATTCATATTACATGTATGTTTTTCTTAAAATTTAGTTTCAATATCAGTATAATCAAATACTTACCATTAGACATTACTCTTACATGAACACTTTTATGCGTAATATGATGAATGGAAATTGAATACATGACACTGAATTTTGTTACTTACCCCAATAAAATAATTTATTGTTATTGGTGTTTCCAGGCACATAATTGTTATTTTAGCTGTTAGATTGACCTTATTAGTTAATTTTTAATACGAATTATGCTATGATAAATATGTTACATTTTGGCTACAGTTGTAGATTTTTTTACTTATTTTACTTACTTATATCTTTCTACTTGCGCCTCTGGGTCAAAAATTATGAAATGCATGATAAAACGGAAAGAAAATGAACAATGCCTCATCTTGATTATTTATGCACTGTTTTAATTCTTATTTTTTAAATTATTTTCCTATTACTCAAATTGTGTCATCCTTCTCAGCGCTATACCACTAGTGGAATCCCTCTTTAGTCCCCAGTAATAATTAGACACAATAACATCTTAACTTCGAGGGTAGCCTCAAGATTGAGGTCAAAAAGCTGTGAGTATGACATAAACCAACTATAGTAATGTAGAGTATCACTATATTGTCTGTCATAATAGACCTGTTGTCAACTATTTCTAAGACACTTAATAGAACTGACTGACCGAGTCTGAAGAAGTACATCAGGTTCTAATAACCTACCTTCTGGATATAATGACTGCATATGTGAACGTAGATTTTGTCATCGCATACATCTGATGAGAAGCTCTCTGGTTTGCAGCAGAGTGGCAGTATTATAAAACCATGACTTTTTGACGAGTGACATACTCATCATCTTCTGGCCACTAGTGGTATAGCGCTGAGAAGGATGACACAATTTGAGTAATAGGAAAATAATTTAAAAAATAAGAATTAAAACAGTGCATAAATAATCAAGATGAGGCATTGTTCATTTTCTTTCAGTTTTATCATGCATTTCATAATTTTTGACCCAGAGGCGCAAGTAGAAAGATATAAGTAAGTAAAATAAGTAAAAAAAATCTACAACTGTAGCCAAAATGTAACATATTTATCATAGCACAATTCGTATTATTCTGGCGAAGAAGATGATGAGTATGTCACTCATCGAATAAATCGCAGTTTTATAAAACTGTCACCTGGTTGGAAACCTGAGAGATTTTCATCAGTTATAATGACTACTGGTGAGAGTGTGTAGTGGAGTGAGATATCCACATAGTACGAAAGGAGAAGAGATCATTATTGGGTAGGAGAACAAAATGTGTAGATAGTGTAGCTTAATCGAGTAAACATTTTTCTTCATCCGAAACAATGGCCTCTTTCCTTGCTGTGTGTGAGAGCTCTGTCTTACAAACATCTGTTGAGTGTACGTTACTGTAATGGATGTATCTTTCGTGCAGTGACATATTTCTGATATATAAAGAGGACATAAGAAATAAGGTGAAACATTATTCTGTACCTCTTGAACGGCACAATAGAGTCAATCACAGCTAAATTTTCCATCCATTAGATATGTCACCATTAACAGTGACAGATACCCTCACATCATGAGTCTTTTTGGATGAAATTGGAATTTAACCAAAGGCATTGGTGCAAAGTCTAATAAACAGGAATACTTGGCTTGCTTCTGTCCTCTTTCAAGGAATATGCTGGTTGTAGAAGTTTCTTGTGCCACCAGGATTGATACTGGCTTCGTCTGAGTCAAGCTCCACCATACTAGAGTGTTTAGCAACCGTGGCTCCCAGGACAAAACACTGTGACTCAGATTAGATCTGTATGTGGAGTTTGGAGACTTGGGAGCGCCATAATGGTCAACTGGTGCATTACGTCAATGTAGTGTGCTTCAGTGGTTCAGTTGGTTAGTCTGTTGATCCTGAAATTAATGGTCCTTTCCATGGTGCCGTATCCATTTCATATTGTGCACCTTCGATGTTCCTAAGTCATTAGCCATCGTGTCCTTTCCACAAGAAGTTTTGATCAACATAAACTGCATCAGAATGTCTCTCCATTTTATGAATAGGAATAATTTCATTATCTAATCAGTTCTTTCTTCTACCAAACAGGATTTTTCAATAAAATTATGTACTGTATTGTTTCCCAGCATGTTATTTACAATAGTTGTTGCTCTGGAAGAATGTTCTTGATTAAAGTCTCTGGTACTTTGTATCAGAGATAAGTGTTACTATTAGTTCCAGATATTTCTGCCTTGTCTAAATTAATTTTAGCAAGTTATAGTTCTTTGTTTCCATAATTTATTTCATGCAACTGTGTAATTTTGGAAAATGAGAAGGAGTTTTGTGATTAGTTCTATACTAAGAAACACACTACAAGTCTAATTTCATGATTTTATCGAACGACCAAACAGTGTCCTTACTTTAACAATTTTATCTATTTCAGGTTCTATAAGTTCCTGTCCAACACCACTTCTCTTTGTCTGGTTATTGTGTACTGTTGAGCAGGACACCGCCAGTGTGATTGCTGTTGCAGGAGATAATTATGTGTTACCTGAATCCCTGAATGAAATGTGTGGAAATGTGAGTGTGCCAATGCTTACAGTTTAGCTACTCAGAGGGAAATTGTGGCTCAAATGAGAGTTGGACAAGCTATCGCTACAAACAGGGAAGGAACAGTGAAAGACAATCTATACATTTTGCAAGAAGATGAAGACTTCATGATATTTTGTAATGACTCTTTTTCTGTTTTTTTTGGGTCTCATGATAGTAGTCAATTGTCAAGTACTCAGAAATCCTTGCCTTTCACTACACTGTGAAATCTGTGTAAAATCTTCCATTTTAACGGTTTAAATCAGCAACACAACAACTATGTGAGAATATAAACCCCCATGACCAAGGACAGTTCTTAAAATGTTGTGATACTATGGACATAGGGCTGCAAGGAATTCTGTTTTCATTGACCTGATGATTTGATAGCAATAGCAATATGTTACAGTGAAATGCAGTAATGGTATTCTACTGCTGTATGAATATATTTGTTAAAATAAAGAGTATTACACATATTTTAAAGCAAACGCATTGTTTTTTGTTGTCCTGTTACATCACAAACAGAGCAATGTCTCAATACCAACAATATCAGTAGGTAGCAATAAAGATAACCCTGCCAGACAGACATAAAGTAATAAAAAGGATTTTTTTTTAATTTGCAGAAGAATTATGTAAACATATTTTGCATTACAGCCAGTGAGTGACATAACTTTTATATCGAAAATATGAGTCTCAATATGCTTCAAAAATGTTCAGCTAAACTTAACATAGTGATTTCAAAATTGAGTCTCCCAGTGGTGCACCCAGCACAATCTTCAGTAACCTTTACCCACAAGTGTTTTCTAATATAGACACAAATATAATAGATAAAACCTAGAATTTAGCCAATAAGAGGTGAGCTTAGTGTGTAAACTGTACATTATTGATGTCAGCATTGCCTGTTAATGCATATTTATTGAAAATATCGGGGTTTTGAGAAGACACAACACACATGGCTTTTCTACCAACTATCTGAATGGCAGCAATGAACCAGAGGTCAGAGAATAATACAACACTTTAGTGATGAAAATATAGTTCTATATCATTTGTATACATAGGTCGAAATATTTATTGAAACATTTCTATGCATTTTTGTTTCTGTTCATGTATGTGCAAATGAGAAAAACAAATAGCATTCTCCATCTTTTTACAAAATATCTTCCATGTAAATCAAAACATTTCCCTCCCTTTGTGAATGAGCTTTCGAACATGAATTCTAGATATTAAAACCAAATGTAAGACTGTACAGCCATTTCATTAAGTTTGCGCCAATACATTATTTGCATCTGCATCTTAAAGACCATGGTCTGATACACAAAAAATGCCCAGCATTATTATATGACATGTTGAACATTATGTCACTACACCACTATTCTGGTGGTTAGATCGGTTAATAGTACTATTGTACCTCATGAGAAGATGGTGTCTATGTAGGTTTCTATTGACAGAAATTACATCATTTTCTTCATACACTGCTCACTAGAGTCATTCTAAACATTCTGATGACACAAATTGTGTATAATGGCTTTATATCCTTATTATAATTCATAATATTTGTGTGACATAGAACCATAAAGGCCCAGATATCAAATTACTCATAACTTCTCATTAGTAATTTAGTGTTGTATACCAAACTGACAACACAAATGAACAGTTATAAAGATCAGGGCAGGGTGGAGAGGATTAAGAAAGGGATGTTGTTAGTAGTGATGTCTCCAGTGAGTACACAGAACCAACAAAAAGGCTCTAGCTGCCAATGTGGAATATTATGAATGAAGGTATTTGAGAAGTGCTACTTAGGGCTAATACCTGTATTAAATACACAGCGTATTCGTATTTTAGACATCTAAGCCAGAGGAAGCTTAGAAGAATATAAAATATATCAGAAACACTCAATCTATGTCATAGTAACCAAGAAACGAAACAAAGGTATAGAACACCAAGAAGAATCCCAAATACACTACAATGAATTAATTATTATTCTGTACAATGTAGTTGGAGTGGACACTGATTTAAAATTCTTGTTTCCCAAAAATAATGCACACAAAATAACATATGGTAATGTTGAGTGGACACAAATATGAAATCCTTGTTTCACTTCAATGATATCACACATATGGTTCTATGAAAGACTATTCTACAGCGGCACATTCCACAGACTTTGGTTTCCTGAGGGAAATTTATAGTATCATCTGAATGTGGCTGAAAAATTCACACTTATTTGGGGCATGTTGTACTTACATATCTCAAAAGAATTGTGAAAGAAGTCATAAATATTATTAAAACCCAACATTTCCATGATTATTTTATAATGATTATTACCTTCTTATGTGTCTGATAATAACAAGCAGTTTTCAGATGCTTAACAAGCCTGGATGTTCATTACACTGTATGTGTTTTAAAAGCTGGCCACGGTGGTCTCGCGGTTCTAGGCGCACAGTCCGGAACCGTGAGACTGCTACGGTCGTAGGTTCGAATCCTGCCTCGGGCATGGATGTGTGTGATGTCCTTAGGTTAGTTAGGTTTAAGTAGTTCTACGTTCTAGGGGACTGATGGCCACAGCAGTTGAGTCCTAGAGTGCTCAGAGCCATTTGAACCATTTTTTTGTTTCAAAAATTATAATGTGTAACAGTGTAGATTATCAGTACCATAAGTATTTGAGATATGAACCAACACAATTAAATATAATTACTACTATGTGAAATCATTACGATACTCTGATCACAATACACGAATGTTTTCCTTTTTTTAGAGTGCTGATTGATTTGAGAGTCTCAGCAATAATGATCGTTTCCTGTGAATACAAGTTTTCCAAAGAAAAAGTGTTCTATGTGTTTTCTACAAAAAGAATTACTTCTTTTGTGTTACAACTTCACAAACACAACAAAGTAAAAAAGTTTACTATCAATAAAGAAATCTTTGACAGACAGATATAAGCAAATGTAAATCGGAATCATGCTATAGTATCCAGGAGAATATCACAAATGTATTTTGAAGGAAACTTGGTAAGTGTTATTTGTTTTAAAATAATTGTCAGAATCCCAGTGCACGAGATTAAAAAGAAAATCAGCTTAAATCAATTTGGCGATTTTAGCACTTAGTCTCCCTACTTTGGACATAAGTCCTGTCATCAGTAATCTTTAGTCTCTACCTTTTTCTATTGTATGTTGTAATATAATAGCTAAATATTTTAGGTTAGAAATTTAGTTGTTAGCCTGTTGCATAAACGCGACAGTTTGTGTACTCAGATAGCACAACTGTCTCTATTAAACACAAGAATCTACTGGTACCTTAGGTATCGTAAGCAGAAGAAGTTCAGAAGAATCTAAACAACATCATAAATATTCATTCCATATCACTGTAACACTCAAAGAAGACAGAGAGACAAAACTAAAATATAGTAGCTGAGGTATGAAAGACAAAGTCTAATATAAAGTACACTACAGTGAGTTATAACTGTATGTAAAATAGCAGGAGTGTACGCTAATATGAAATGATCATTTTATTTCAGTCTTGTGTGCAGAATGAAATCTATCAGGATAATAAATTAGTCCACCATTACGTGGTATACAATTTTGTCCCATTAACATCGTCTGCTGCTGTCTAGAGTATGAAACAGAAATAATAGATTGATATAATAATAAATAACGTTAAGCAGTGATGGCGTAAGTATCCTTGCAGAGGGAATACCTGCACCCTTCAGTACAGCTGCAATTGAGAGATGTTGAATAAAGCAGGCTCCAGCTTTATACTAGGAGTCTAGACTAGGTGACTAGCTGAAAGGAAAATTACATAGCCTTATGTTTAACTGGTAAATTACATATGAGTATAGTAACTTGTAAGATTATGAGAAAAACAGTTCTGTTACCCATGGATCCTATGTTACTATAGAAAACTGTCGCTCACACTTTGAATAATCAGCTGAAGAGAGCGGCATGAACATTAGATAACAAATAGTCCAAAGGAGGCGACTCAGAATCTTAGAATTGTACTTTTCATACTAAAGATGTGAAAGACTGTCAACTAGTTGAACACAAAAATCTATATTACATCATTCCACGTCAGCTCTGATGAAAAATGTACCAGTAGAGTGACTTTACTGACAATAATCTGGCAACACTGAAGACACTGCCCTCCACAAACTTCAAGGACAGTCTGTTCTGACCCACAGTACAAGTTTGAACTTTGTCTGTGTGTGACTGTCTCTACAAAAAGAACAGTACTGGCTGCTCCGTTTATGTATTGTATTAGGGAAGCTTTTGGTTTACCAAATTTGTGGCATTAAACTATTTCTTGGATCTTGGTGAATTCATGAATGTCACTTAAAAATATTTCAATGTCTATCGGGATACATTCAGCATCAAAAGAATGAAAATGTCATGAGGATGACTCAGGTCAGACAGTCAGATGATTTAAGGAATGATGGGCAATAAATTAAATTTCCATCGTTTTACGCTTTATGAAATTGAAATTCAAGATTTGTCGTTTAGGTATTTTTATGTTAAGCTAGTGTCAAACAACAACACAACTCAGGTAAATTTCTTCAGAAGAGTACTTCCAAGGACTTCCTCCTCTCAACAGAATATAAAATGTGTCAAGTTTGCACTATCATGTTATTAACTAAGGTAAATTATTTATTTTAGAATATAATCTGGAAACAAATTATCAAAGTGAAGAGTGGTATACTAATCCATCTCATCTCATTTATTCATTCCCATCAAAAGCTTTTTTTGTAAAGCGTTTGATTTCGTGCTTAAAGACTCAGTTATTGAAGTAACATCAGGAAAGCTATAATAATGTGTGTTTACTGATCACACAACAGCAATGTAAACATTTTGTTTAAAAAACTTGACCTTGCACTTGGGAAACTTAAAAATACTTGCAAAACTGTAGTTAGGTGTTAATATTGACCTCTTAACACACAGCTCCCAAATAGAAAAATTCCTTAATACTATTCAAGAATGTAACATGTGCACTAAATAAAACTTCCCTACACACATAAGAAAAAGTAAATAGTCAGCCTGAGTTAACGATGTGCCAGACTACATTATAAAAATATCAGCTGAACATATACTCATACCACTGCTAGATATATGCAGTTCTTCACTATCAAGTGGTATTTCCCCACAAGAGTTAAAAACTGCAAAAGTTGTACCCCTTTACAAAAAGGGCCATCGGCAGCAGATGGCCAACAATTGGCCTGTGTCACTCCCTCAGGTTTTTCAAAAATCATTGAAAAACTAGTTCTGTCACTATCAAATCATTTCTTTAACAAAGAAAATATGATCTCACGATATCAGCATGGCTTCAGGCCTCAGTGCAGTACTGAAACAGGTACTTTTAGCCTTATAAATCGTATTTTATGTTCAGTGGATAGGCCCAAAAATGTTTCAGGGGTATTCTTGGATTAAACAAAAGCATTTGATTTAATGGACCACGAAATTCTCCTAAGAAAGAGTGGTATGGTGTAAGAGGCCTGCCACACGAGTGGCTGAAATCCTACACAAGGCTCAATTGTAGGTCGCTTTCTTTTCTTAATTTTCATAAATGACTTCCCCCTACACTTTCAACACTCTGAACCAGTGCTATTAGCTGATGACATGAGCATATTAATTGAAGGTGAAAATGAAATGGCTCTAAGTTTAAATGCTAAAGTCACACATGAAAATGTCACAGAGTGGTTTATGAAGAACAAATTACTGATAACCCGTCAAAAAACAGTCGTCGTACACTTCCATACACAAAAAAATAAGAACCCATCACAACCAAAGATGTCCATGTAAAACCAAAGAGTTAGCAGTGTCACTGAAGCAAAATTTCTTGGCATCTACTTACAAGACATTTGAAAGGGAATTCCCACACGGCATTAATAAATTCTGAACTATCGATAATGCCTTGTGCAATGAGGATTATATAGAACAACACAAGTCCTGAAACAGTTAGAGCGGTGTATTACACTTCCATACACTCCCTATTGAGACATGGCATAATATTTTGGGGAAACAAAAAAAGATTATGAGGATAATGTAAAATGCTAACAGCCAAAATTCATCCCAACCATTCTTTAAGGAACTGGGGATACTACCCCTACAATGTATCTGTATACTAGAAGCTGTAATGTATCTAAAAAAAAGCATGTTAAAAATGAAAATGTCTTTATTCAAAATAAATCTGTACATGAACACCATACAAGGGCAAATGGTGACATACACAGACATCATTTTTATACCACACTGTGAAGGAAGGTGTATATCACTCAGGTTCACATTTTTTTAATAAGCTGCCAGGTAACTTAAAGGCCATAAAAAATCCATAGCTTTAAAAAACCTGTAACTTCATATCTCTTGGAAAAATGTTTTTACTCAGTAACATAGTATCTTGAAAACTAAGTTAATTTCGGTTGTAACAAAAAAATGTAATCTAACAATATAGGAATATAACAATTTATCTAATTGCATACAGTCAGTGTAACAGTATATCAATGTAATGTCATTTTGTCCAACATCTAGCGAATAGTAATGTATCTCAAAGATTCAGTACGTAAATAACTAAATTAAATAAATAAACTATAACGGATTTTGATGTTTTTAGTGCTTCAGCTAATGTTGCTCTTGTTAAGGTTTTCATTTTTTTACTTCTGCCCTCATTTGAGTGGGATTTAGGGAGCTTTTCTATTGACATATGGCTTATTTCTTCTAGTACCATTTCACACATCATCTTTTTTTCCAGAATAGCTCCTGTGCTGTCCATGCCTCGAGAAATGATTTCTCTCTGAGGTGTTTGCATCTTCAAAAGTTGCACACTTAAAAGCACAGCAGATCTTCCAAAATTTATTATTTGTTGACTTTATTTCTTTGTTTACACATGATTCCTCGATTATATCATGTCTATGTAGCCACATATAACGAGAACCTTTAAATTTAGGTCTTACAGCATTTCTTAAGAGTTGTTTGAAGTGCGCTTGTCGCTAGTTGGCTTTATTTTTTTTATGTCATTTGCTCCACCAATTAGCACACAGCACGTTTCAGTCTTAAATAAGTTTCAACAATTATTTACTATTTCATTAAGGGGAACGCCAGGTTTGACAATGCCTGTTACTGTAAATTGCGACTGCCGATCATTTATTGTTTGTGCCATACCCTTCACATGACTATAACCTAATATATAAACTTGATAGCCTATTTGATGTTCTCCAAGTGCCCTCGTTCCGTTGGCTTTATAGTACACTTTGAAGAAACATTTATTTTGTTAGAACACACACACGATCTAGATTCACTTCAACTTTCACTTGTCCTATTTTTGAGTTCACATTTCATCCTGTCGTGTCGTAATCACCCGTTTTTTGTTGCATTCTATTTACTGACGACCGTCAGAAAGATTTCGTTCACTACTAGCAGAAGTTTTGTTTTGAACAAAAATTGCCAGTATTTTTTCATTACACTCGTTTTTTAAATCGCCACCTTTCCGTTGGTTTAGCAGTTCCTCTAACACATTTACGTAACGATTAGCAAGCACAAGGTCTTGCTGAAACGATGCACTAGCACTTTCTTCTATGCAGTTATCGTATCTTGACAAAGCTACCGTTGGGAGATTGCAGCATTCCGTGCCACAGTCACAATTCGCGTCCCATTCTTTTGTTATGGCGAAACACTTTGCATGAGTCCATGTGGAGTAGGTGACCCCATTGGTTCATAATGGTTTTCTTTTTGGAGCGCATACTTTCTTGTATAAGCCTATATGTAAGACCACTCATTTTTCAGCTTTAGAATTGTGCCATGGTGCTGGAGATGTTTCCATTTCCAGTAAATTGTAAATGGATTTTGAGATCATAGATTTAATTAATTTGATGATATTAATGCTTCTAAACATTTATTAATTTGATGATAATAATGCTTCTAAACATTAAAGATCAACATGAATAATGAGGATTTTTGCATCATGTGAATTTCATGGACCCATATACTGAAGGATATAATAATTTGCCCAGTGTTTCTCGGAAGCTATGCTCTAAGAACTCGGACAGTTAGTCATGTACAGTTAATTCAGAAATGACTTCAAGTTTGTCTGTACTCTTCATTCACAACTGCTTCTGTTAAAGAGCACGGAAAGCATACATCTCTTCTCTACATATCATAATATCTCCATGTAGTGGAGAGCACTCCTGATTCAATCAATGAGATGTGTTAGAAGTTCTCCTTATGAGCAGTAATTTGTCGGTTGGTTTTATCTTCATAAATTGTAGGAGCAATTAGCAGGAGAAAGCAATAGTTTGCCTGACCAATCTTGGAATGCATGTACTCAGAATTTTGACAGAGAATCATTAGCAGTGAACTGATAAGCATTTTGAAGTTGTCCCATTTACTTGTTACAGGGTAACTGTATTTATAAATTTTAAAGATCAACATAAATTCTCAGCAGAATTACCTACAATGTGTAATAGAGGGACCTTTGATAACCCACTGGTTTCCTCCGATCCCTGTTGCTTTTACAAAAAATGTTTGCGAAGAAACACTATTGATTATTCTCTCTATGAGCTCTGATGGGAATTTTAAGGATCATAGTATTGGAGGTTGTTATATTTTACAAAGTTTTTCAGGAACATAGTCTGATATAGTTTGGACGGTTGGTTGTGTAGAGTACTAAATTTGAGGGGCATTCAATAAGTAGTGCAACTCTTAATCATAGGCCAATTTCAGTTGAAAAAATGCAGAATTTACTGTGGGACAAAATAGAATAATGTCGTTTCGGCTCTTATAGTTTCGTTACTTCCTGGTAGGTGGTGGCACCAGACACAGCCTTCAGAATGACATCTGTGACGTTGGTGTATTCCAAGCAGAGAGCTGTCATTGAGTTCCCTCTTCCTGAAAACCAGTTGGAAAACCAGTAGGAACTGGCAGAATGGCTAGGGAGATCTGGCAATGGTGAAAAGCATAATCATTCATTAGGCAACACATCTGTCATCACCATAACAAGGTTGTGCAAACCTGTCTGAGGTACCACATGCAGTCTGGCTGGACACAGGCTTGACTCCGGAAATTATGAAACTAGTGGAGAATCTTATTTGAGGTGATCAATGGATCACCATCAAACATCTTGCTGCATATCTGTAAGTATTTGTTGGTAGTGCTGACACAGTCATCCAGCAGTTGGGATACTGAAAGATGTTTTTTGTTTGCCCAACAGATTGTCATGAAGAGCAGTGAAGCATCTGTGCAGAATTGTTTGCATGTTGCCTGGTGAATCATGACAATTTTTTGTCAAACATCATGACAGTTGATGAAACATGGTTTTATCACTTCAAACCAGAAAGAAAACTGCAGTCCAATGATTGGCACCACATAACCACTCCTCATAAGAAAAAGTTCAAAGCAGCTCCCTCAACTGATAAAGTCATGGTGACAGTGTTTTGGGGCTCTAAAGGGGTTATTCAGGTTGATATCCTCCCTTATGATTCAATAATCAACTCTGAAGTGTATTGTGTACCCTCAGGAAATTGAGGAAACGAATTCAGTATGTTTGTCACCACTAATATGCAAATGAACCTTCATCACAATACAAAGCCTCACAAAAGTCTGCATACCTTTAGGAGGCCATAAAGCTCTATTGGGTTGCTCACTCTCATACACCCTAAAACCCTGATCTTGCACCTTCCTAGTCCCTTCCTTTGTCCCAATGAAGGATGCACTGTGGAGGAAGCTGTATGTGGATGATGAGGAGGATATTGATGCAACACGGCATTGGCTCCATTGCAGACCAACCAGTTTCTGTTTGTTGTAGAAACACTACTATTATCAGAACACATTGCTTCCCTTCTGCAATATACATTATTGTGACCTGTATCAGCTCATACCTTTATTGTATGATAAAGTTTCAAGGACTGTTTCCACATTGTGATAGGTAATGTTAATACCAGCAACAATAATTTTTGAAATAAAGGAAAGGAAAACATAAAATATAAATTGAATACACTGTTCATTAATTTTTATGTGTAATAGCAACACATAACAGCTTACAAAGGGAAGTGTGAAATCCATTTACACCACAGATTTAATACTTCACAAACATGGTGTGGTGATATATGTACCACCATAGTTCTTGGTCCTAGATCAAAATAACAAAATTATCAACAAATAAATATAGTCAGTTGATCACAATTCTGTCAGCATAGCAAAAAATTATATTCGCTAATACACTACAAAAGATTTGCCCCTAATGGGTTAAAGAACATTGAAAACGTTTTATCCACATACCACATGTCAGCTTACGCTATGTACTGGTGAGAACTTTTGGTTCTGCAGCTATTTCCATTTATTCAGGATACAATCATAATAGGTATTAAGACACATATTGAGACTCCTCCTTATGGATTCTTGTGTTTCATATGCTCTTGTATCTGTGGCTTCTAGAAGCAACTTGTAGTAAGAAGTAATATTTAAACTCCACCAGGTTTGGAATGTCTGTGAATCATTTTGGTTTAATTGACAATGGACTATTGATGTTGTTACATCTACTTAATATGTAGGTAATAATGTTGGCACACATTACAGATCTATGTGTATACTGAGGGCACCACTTTACAGAGTGTAGTAGGGCATACTACTGGTACCACTTCCTTACCTCCCATCGCCGAGATATTTGCGAATGGTGTATGCAAGGAATCATGTTCGAATAACATCCTTATGAGCTGCGTTTTCTTCTACAAGGAAATTTTGTGAAGTCATATATTGGAGGAACTAGTAATTTTCCCAATCTTCATTAGAAGGTATGCTCTCATAATTTGGACAGTTAGCCCTATATAGATAATAGATAATTCACTCTGAATTTGTCAGATCTTCTAGTTTATGGTTACTTCTGTTCAAGAATATTGTAGATATGTAACTGTATTTGTATATCAGCTTAATGGTGTGTGGTGGTGATATTTTCTGGTTCCACAATGAATTCCATTCATTTCAAATAAATTCACAGCTAATACTAGGGGGCAGAATAGTTGAAAATCATCCTTGTAGGCTCTAATTAGTCACACATTCTTGTCTGCATCAATTCTATTAGCAATGTGTAGAAGAAAGTAATTTTTAGCCCGACCAATCTTGGACAGTATATGGTCAGAAATTTTCCTGTGAGTCAGATTTCTTTAATTTATAATGGACTTTGACGTTGTCAGATCTACTTTCTACATTGTTAATAATGTTTATTAACATTAAAGAGCTGCATGGGTACTCATGAGAGTACATTACAATGTGTAGTAGAGAGTAACTCTGGAACCACTATGATGTCCCATGGAAATGTCACATGAAAATTATGATGGTTGATTAAGTAGCTTTTGAGATCTGATTATTTTATCATGCTCATTTTATCAGCCCAGTACTTGGAGTACATTAAAATTACTCCATCCTTACTTGGAAGTTACATACACACAATTGGGACAGCCAGTCATGTATGGCAAATGGATACTTGAAATTTAGACTGCCTGATTGTCTTGTGTATGGTTTATTCTGTTAAAGGACACTGAAAACGTATATCTATTCTTACCACAGAAATGGTAATATACTGAGGTTAGTTTGTTATTATAAGATGCAGAAAATTTCCTTACTTAGTGTCAGCTATTAAAATATGTAACATCGATTTTTATGTAAGTGTAGAAAGACAGGCTTCCTGATTACAGAATTCACACTGAAAGTTAAATTTTCTGGCTCCTGGATGTAATTGTTTTTCAAGCACATTGTTTGCATTCACATTTCTGATTTCTACACTTTTTTAGTCAGAATTAGAGTAAATTGTGATAGTGACACATTTAAATAACTTAATAGTAAGGTTAAATATATCATAAAGAATACCAACACCATGATCCTTTCAAGGTGTAGGAGACTGAAAGAATAGAAATAAATACTAGTTTGAAAAGTAGTGAAGCAGATAGTTATTCATAACTCAAGACTACAACAGCTAGAGAGATGCGTGATAGCTTGACTGAGACCTACATTCCAATGTAAAAATATGAATTTCGAATTTTAAAGTGCAACTTCAGATGCTACTGAATAATGAAATATTGTAAAATGTGTATAGACTTCATTTCATTCTATCTTATTAATTGAATTAATTTATTTTCATTTCCCTTTAAAGCAAGAGACCAATATTAAAGTATTTGCACAGTGATGAAATATCTGGTGCCAGTAATGCTGCAATATGATGGTGTATTCCATCTGCACTTATCCCTGGTTTCAGTAAACAGAAAGCAGTACACTCACATGCAAACAACCATAAGTTATATTGTTGTCACTATGTTATAATGCACTTCTCTATATCACTGTCAGTGGCTCATTGCAAGTCTTTTGTTCAGCAAGTGTTTGATCCACAGCAGCAGACTCTGATTGCCTTGCCAAATTATATTCAATTGCAAGTTCACCAAATCTATGAAACCCTGTTGACGCCTCCTACATGTAAGACACACTATATCATTAGCCACAATGTTGTAAGACTTTCTTGTTTCAGCTACATTCCCTGGAAGAATATAAAGGATGTTTAAAACTACGCTCACAGGCAGAAATACGTAGAAATTTTAAGCCATACATCTTATTCAAGAAGAATAATGGTTCAAGAAAATTGTCTCCAATGACTGAAGCGTTAATTGCTTTCCAATATTTACTAAATTTGTTCTGACATTACTATGGTATCATTGATAAACTACATGCATATCTCCGTGATGTATCATGAGTCATCTTTAAGTATTTCCATAAAAACCCAAATGTTTCATCTAAAATCTACACAGTTTAATATCAGGTTCTCAAGTTGTCAATGAAAATAAATCTTCAATAAATCATCTGAATTTACATCTGCCACTAAATACTGGGTTCCATCATGAAATTATTTCCTCTTTTTAGTGTGCAACACTGAAAATTGAGAATCAGCGTTAGTAAGTTCTTGATCTGTCTCACCTCAGCATCAATGGTTGTACCTAGTGCTTGTAATAGTTGGCTTCTATAGTCTGTTGGTACCCACTCCTTTATGCAAATTTATGTCATGATTAAGCACTTGAAAATTCTCACATAATCGAAAACACACCACAGAACTGAATGTTTTCCAGCTGACAAATTTAACTTGCTAAGAGTTTCACTTGCAAACTCTGTCTTATTCAGGTGAAAAGCAGTTGGTCTTACAGTGTGAACCTCATCACTATAGCAAGTATCAGACAGTTAGTATAATGACAACAAACACACTGGTCCAGAAGTTACCTCTGTTGTCAACTGCCGGAGAATGGGCTGTAAAGAAATTGAGTTATAATGAAGAAAATATCTGCTTAATGACAGCTCTCAACTGTGTGTAATTCACATTGTAATAAATCAGAATCTGATGGAGCTGTTGCTGAGATAACAAAATATGTGATACCACCTAAGCTATTCGCAGATTGAGTTCATTTTCAAAGGAAAATTATGTTGTTCATACCTGTGGATGGGCACCAAGTTTTCCAGTTGTCAGACAAAGTCTTAGCATAAATATACTTTTTTCATTTATATATTAGTATGTTGACATACTGCAATGATACCTATGAAGGTAAGTTTGCATATAATTAACAGCAAATGTTCTAAAACAACAGAACTACATTGTTTATTATTATTTTCACCATACAACTTTAAATGCAGACAAAAACATATGTTGATACTTATATATGTTTTATTTTTGTAATGTTCTTATGTAACCAACGACACAGTATGACAAGGTGTTTGCAGGTTGAATATTGTGGACATTCTACAAGTATTATCAATGGCTGCAACCTTTAAAAACATTTAAAGAAGTATATATTCACAAATAAAATTTACTAAATTAAGAACGTTGTTGAATATAAAACTGGACGTCTTTGTAATATTGTATTGACTCATAGGATGTTCTGGAAGGTTCATTTCTTATTTTATTGTCCCCAGGACTAACTGCATCAGACTGATTTTGGAGTTGATAGCTTAAAGATGAGTGAAGATCATTGTCATATGGAGCAATATAAGTGGTCTTAAGTCATTTGTATCACTCTTGTGTACTGAATCTGTGAAACTGAATGTGGGTCATGTGCTTGTCATTGTCACATTATTCGCATAGTGAAAAAAATGTGCTTCACGATTTGTTGCCATTCACGCTGAAGATAACCAATGACATTGAAACTATGCACAAGATGAGAGCCTTTACACACTGACACCATCTTGAAATTGTGTGAAACTTTTAATGAACAGTATAGCGTTATCTCCATTAAAATTCAAAGTACACTGCTATAAAAAATTCTACACTATTTTTCAATGTTTCAAGTAGAATGAACAGATTTCTAATTGCTACAGTAAGTGAGAGGCAATACAGGTGGGTGTTCTTGCCAGGAACGTAGACGTTTTTGACTGAGGCATTATGAATTTTGTGAGTACAGACAAACATCACCAGAATATGTATATCTATGACGCACATAATAAAATTCACTGAACAGGCATGGATCTTTGATTGAAGATTGTAAAAGAGTTTTACTCGTAGAAAGACCACAAGTAAACGAAAAACAGGAAACTATAATTATGAAAAAATAATTTTCCTAATTGCTGCTAACAGTAAAGATGACACATAAAGTTGCACACATGCATAACAAAAAGGTGGTTACACATTAAGGATTGTAACAAAGTGTTCCTTAGAAAAGAAAGGGAAACAAACACATTCACACAAAAGACACATCTAATACACAGGCGACGTTATTTCTGCCCTGTGGCCAGACTACCAATCAAGAAACTACCTGACAACTTGTGAATGAGACTAGAGTACAAAAAACAAGTAAAGTGCTCAGACTTTACAAAACTCAGTTCTCTTTGGAACAAAGTGCTTTATTATAATGTTAGAATGATTGAAACTAAAGAAACAGGAAGTGAAGCTCCAGGTTATCGTAGGTTTGCCAATTCATATGATGTGCAAACTGAGAGAAAACGAAATCAAAATGAAATTGTAACAATAATATTAGGAAAGTGGGAGGAATACAAACAGAAATGAAATCTAATGGGGACCAAATGAAACACAACAGCAACTCTTTAAAAACATAACTACAAGGTATAGTACAAAAAAAAAAAACAGTGACCACTTGTGTTTGAAACTGGAAAAAATTAAATTGCATTTTGGAGGCTAACAGTGAACAAACAAGCAACCAGCTTACTGAAGTAAATAATTCTTTGAATGGTATAGTAAATAATATTGGCAGCATATTTAGTCCAGTTACTGAAGAGGAAAATTCAGATGTAGAAACTAGTTCTGCTCCAGATATAAAATCGTAGAAGAACTACATAATGGAAAAACGTACATCATAAAAAATGGTGTACATTTTACCCAAGAAATTCAATAATATAATTTCATTTGTTTGAAGTTTTTGTGCATATTTTAGCTTCAGCCATGTATCAACATAGCTAAAAATTGCAATCTGAAAGTTCAATTTCAAATTGTTATTTCTAGTCACATATTTCACACAGATTAACAAAAAACACAGCTTAAAGATGGTTTACATATTTTTCTTGGCAGTGTGCTGTTTTCCACTGAATACAGTTGGGATAGAATTGAAGATTTTCATTGGTACAGAAGCAGTGTCAGACATATCTGAAAACTAAGAAAAAAATGATCAGGAACTGTAGCAGTAAAGCATTGAGTTGATCATGAGTTTGAGATACAGGCTTAGCTAACCCATGGCCATGATCCTCTTGCAACATTTCTTCAAAAGTCTTGAACTGTTGTTCTAAATGTCCTTGGCTTCTCATCTTTATATCGTTTTGCAACTACCTCTCACTATCAATCTATCGTCTTCTTTTTACTAGTCTAATAATCATGCTGTAGTAATGCAGTGGCAAATAATCTCACAGCAATCATTAAGTATGTGCAGCTGAAAATGTGACTGAAGAAGTGAAAGGAAAAATACCATTTACTACTGTTAATGCTGGAAAAACATTCTAAAATAGGATAACATTATTTACGGTTCTGAAATCATTCCTGAGTGTCACATACGACATTTACAAAAAATTGTGGTGAAAATATGAAACTCCACTTGCATGTTTCTGAACATAATTTAATTTTGATCTTTATTATGCAAACTGTGGTATGCTTTTTTATGTTGTTGTTGTTTACAATGTGTTTAAGATGTGGTGAGTGTAATACTAAATACGTTAATGACATTAACAAATGAACAATAGTTAGATAATAGATATTCAATGTACTGTGGTATATCTCTGGTGAGTGTTTATGTTCTTTGAAGTATGTTTTAGAGCTTATTGTGTAAGCATGTGGTTCTTCATGATTCTAGAGGCAAATTAACTTATGCAAGCATAAATCATTTATCCTAGAGTGGGTACCCCAAGTTTGAGTAAATTTGTTTCTATTCCCGTAAGTGTACTTTAGCATTCTTGTACCTTGGCTAATATGGGACTCACTGTGATGATGAAACAGCAAGGTATGCTGATATTCAGCTCTGCTCCTCATATTTCTGCCACTGCCGTTCTCAACAATATTTCTGATCGTGACAGTGGTTTGACTTTTGGAAACATAAGAATTCTGACTTTCTGACCAACATGACTTCAGTTGTGATTCACTTAGAGAGAAGCCACTTTCCAGTTTCATGGCTCTCTTTCTGATGTCAACAGATTTGCTACAGTTATATACCTGGTGAAACTGAATTTCATTGAACAACTGGATGATATTTTACCAAAACATGCTTTTGGCATGTTTAAGATACTGTTTTACAGTGTTTTTTGGTACCGTTGAAATCACATCTGAGTTGAACTGTGGATAGTGAATTTGGGGCCCTGGCTTCCCCATAAAAAATGCTGCATTTGTAATGCACTTTGGTGGGCAGAACTTATTTCAGAGCAATCAGTGAAACTTTTTAGGCTGCACCAATTACTTCAATATGTGTGTGCAGTACTACCCACTTTCTCCAAACTTTTAGTTGATAATTTAGCAAAGGTTTTGGTTGCAGTAGCAATCAATAATGCACTGATTTAAACAAGGTTATAGAGGATGACACTGAACTGAACATGCTTGGTGAGTGTGGTCCATACTCACGGATTTTGCATACTTATGGATTGCATGAGAGCCACCTAGGGACTCAATTTTCTGTCAATTGGCTAGGCTCAATGCCAAGTTTGACAACACCAGCAGGACGAGAATAACTAAGGAATATAAACAACCTCCTCCTCAAAGTGAATGGTGTTGGTACAGCAGGCTTTTTTCCTGATGGGGAAGGCAATGTACAGTGTCCGGCAATTTCCTAAATGTGGACTTGGACATGTATACACTTGTGTCTAAACTTAAAGCAACAAACCGCGGTTTCACTTTCCTGTGTCTAATTCAATATATAATAATTCAAACTGTCAACAGAAGTACATACAATCATGTTTAACATAGAAGGTGGCATTCTGGTCTATGAACATCCATGACATCGATGATGTTAGGGTGCCTGCCAAATGGGGTAATATTTCTGTGGTGGTCCTTCACCCACAATTGATATTTACACCATCACAGATGGTGCAGTATGGCACAGAGATAATGCCTACCTGACTCTCTGCAGTCGAGAGTCACAGGAAGAATTGATGCAGGACAGTCGCAAACTCATTGGGCCCAACGAATTAAGGCGAATAATTCTGTTGTTTCTCAGATGTGGTGACATTTTATGGAGATTGAAACTGTATCCCAAAGATCAGGGAAGGGCCAACCATTTCTGACACCAGAAAGAGAGGACCATAATTTTGCTGTAAGTGCATGACAGTACCGCCTTAGTACTGCACAGCAACTGACATTAGACCCCGCAACATCCACTGCACATGTTGTATCAAGGCAAACTGTATACAGGAGCCTTCAGCAGAGTGACCTTTATTGTCAGAGACCTGCTCTATGTGTATTTCTAATGCGCCTTCATGGGTGGGTAGATCGGCATGTCATGTAGACAGTCAAACTGTGTGCCAATACTCTTTTCACAGTTGATTCCCAGTTTGGCCTATAGTGTGGTTCTTGGCGAATTCGCATCTAGAGGGAATGTGGAATTCGAATTTTAGATTCAAACATTGTTTAAAAAAGACCGATATTGAGGAAGATCCACAATGGTTTCCACAGGGGTTATGTTAACCACACTAACATCTGTTCACAAAATTCTTTGAGTTTGCTGGAAAGGTTCAACTTCTGTCAGCTATTGTGACAAGATATTCGGACATCATGTGTAGCTGCAGTGAGGTGCTGTGGTTGCTGACAGCATTTCATGGATGACTTGGTACAGGATGATGACTTTGTATTCTGCGATGTTGACTATGTATTGTTTATATCAAGGGATATGGAAGCAAATTTTCCCATTTGCATGAGGTTATGTAAAGCTGAAATAACTATAACATATGAATCAACGGAACCCTTAAAAGGTCTCAGATATTTTGAACGTGCCCTAACAAATACATACACAGATCTTTTTAGATTTCTAGACAACGATAAATAATTATTGATGACATTTACCTCATTTGGCTGAGACTCTTCCTCCAACCAATATTTTATCGAAAACAAAAGACACTTAGGGAAAAAGGAAAGTGCTCTGAAATAGTGATACTAAGGAAACTTATTGGGTGCATAAGACTACTCTGGCATCAGCTACACTTTTGGCACACAATCTTTGTGGACCTCCAGTGGCATTATCTGTGGATGTGAGTCAGTCCACATTAGGAGATCTGTTGCCAGCAATGGGTGATGGCAACATGGGATCCATTAACATTTTTTTCCAAGAATCTCTCTCCGCAACATATGAGCTGGAGTGCTTATGATAGCTAGTTTCTAGTTATTTACCTCAGAGATAAATATTTGTGCCAGTATCTAGAATGGCAGGAGTTCAAGATTTTTAAGGAGCATAAACGCTTAACTGTGATTTTACAAAAAGTGTGTGAACTAAACTCGTCCCACCAAGTATAGTATGCGGAATACATTGCTCAACTATACAGTGGTATGAACCATGTTGCTAGCTTCCTAATTTTATTGCTGGTTGTCTGTCACATACCTGCATGGCCATCATGATGGTCAATTGGGAGAAAGAGGATAGCAAAAATGGAATCAATTCTTTTTCTTTTGAAGTGCCCTTCTGACCCTGCTTCTGCTGGGCTATAGCTACAACAGGTGCAGCTTCATTGATCTCTTATTCTCGTCTGGTACATCATGGCAAATGGCAAGGTGCAACCATTCATCCCAGCATGTTGGGGATGCGTAGTAATCAATGCTCTCCATGAAGTGGTGCATCCTGGAATCAGTGCATGCCTCAGGCTAGTTTTGGATAAAGTTGTGTAGCTGGGTATCAAGCAAGATTATCAGTGGTGAATCTGTTGTTATCCACAATGCCAAAGGCACAATATCAGTCACCATAAATCAGCCCCCCAATGGATCCATTTCGACCTCCATCTGTTAGAATTCCACATTTGGAGGTAGACATTATTGGTCTCCTGCCTTCTTCTTCTGATGATTTCCATTTTGTCATAACTGTGACTGACATATTTACATGGTGGCCAGAGGCAATTCCAATGCAGAACATTTCTGTGATTTTTGTTGAGTGGCAGTTGGGTATTCTCAGTTTTCAGTATTTGGTATTCCTGAAATCATAGTTTCTGCCAGAGGTAGGCAGTTAGACTGCCAGCTGTCTGACAAGCTCACATATAAAAGCTTCAACTGACCCATCCCCATATGGTACAGGCCTTTTTCTACCCAAAGGAATTGTTGACTACTCGTTATGTGTGAGTAAGGGATTACACAGTCAACCTACATCTCTTTTCCCTGTACAGTGGTCTGTTTCTTGTCACTGATAAAAATGATAAGACGTTTATTGTGGATGGAAATTGGAAAAGACACACTGTTTCAGTTAACTGTTTGAAATTGTAATTTTTTGATGTTGATATTTCCCCTGTTGAGGACACATTGAAGCATATCCATCCCAAATGGCATCTTGATGGATCTTCTTCCCTTTCTTCAATTTTTCTTACCACACTAATGCTTGAAATGCACTCTGGTAGATAACTGTTCTTTTCTGTGGGTATGTGGTGCCCTTGGATTCTCTGTTATAGCTAACTCACGGAAAAATGGGGATGGGGTGCAGGGTCTGATACAGTGAGTGCAACATTAAATATGTCTAAGACGTTAATAAATGAACACTAGATGAGTAATGTACAGTCAGTGTTGTGTGACATGTCTCTGGCGTGTGTTTATATGCAGTCCATTCTAGTGCTTATTGCTTAAGTGTGTGGTTCTCTGCTTCTCTATATTTGCAAATAAAGTGTTTCATATAAAAAGTGCATCCACATATATCTTATATACCCCAAAAGGTAAAAGGTAATGAATCTTAAATATATTTGAGAAAGTTATGTGCATTAAGAAAAGTAATTTGGACATTTAGATAAGAGGAAGCCAGATGAAACCATATTACTGTTTGTTGGGATTATAGTTAGCTGTTGTTAGTAACACAAAAACATCTAGTGTCTTGATACATAGAAAAAATGTTTCAAATATATGAAAATGAGATTTTAGGAAGCTAGGTAAGCTCCATTACTGTTGTGATGCTGTTATGAGAGAAAAGTATTATGATGAATGGTGCTTTTCAGACCAGGGCACAAGAAAGGCTATGACAAGTTTCATGAAAGATCAGTTATGATGCAAAACATATTTCTTGGTTCAAAATAAATCTTGTGTTATTATGGACGGAATATACAGATTGTATTCAGAGCAATTTTTCATTTTCATGTACACTTAGGGACTTATGTTTATGGAGATTCTGCATTGTTTCCGAGGTTGAAGTTGAGATGAAATTTTATGAAGTATTCTGTATTTAAGTGATGCTATATGATGTTAGTATGATGATGTGTTAGGGACTTATTTGTGATCGTTTGTATTCAGAACAATTTTTCTTGAGAGTTAAAATTATAGTGTCACGTGAAGTTTGTAGAGATTCTGCAATATTTAAGCAGTTTTGTATTCAGATGAAATACTATGAAGTAGTAAAGGTATATCTACACATAATTAAAAGGAGGGACATTGTTCAGTGCTAAACTAAATGTATTATTATTATGGTTATCCCACATATTAAACTGTTCACTGAGTTACCACATACTACTTATTTTATAAAAACTGTGATATTATTTGGATCTTTTAAACTAATTTATGGTAAGGTAGGAACCTTTTGTGTTCTTTGCGAAAGTGTAGCTTAATAAAATATGTTCTATTGTAACTTACGTGCATATTCTGCTTTGCAGCTACTGTGTGAGGTTGTCTAGGAGGTGGAGGTCTGGGCCCAAGTAAGGGTTGGACATCATTTGTGGCCAAAATATTTGTCTATCATTTTGTGCTTAAAGGATCATTCAAAACAAGTATCAAGAATACTTGTATGCTCCTGACAAGTAATTGAGAAAATACATTCAAAACAATGACACCAAGTTTCAAGTCAATTTCATAAATATGTACTCCTCTAACATGTCGTGCAGTATGTAGTTTGCATTCAAGTAAGACTTTAATACACGGTCAACTGACCAAACTTATACTATTGTAACTGTAGTTAACCCAAAATGCAATACATGGTTATGAAAATATATGTGTTCAAAGTTTCATTCTGTTCCATTCTGACCAGTATTGATGATGGAAAATAGATGCTTTTCTTCCAGAACAGGATGAAAACATTTATTTACGAGGACATGAAAATATTTGTATATGTTGTGCAATGGTTTGGTACTTAACAGGGGAAGGGAAAATATTGTAACAGCAGTACATGACCATTAGTTTATTTTGTATGCCATTAGCACAATCTTGCCACAACCATTTACTTTGTCCTTGTTAATTCATATGACATAGTCGTTTCAGCTTTACATAACCGCACGCAAATGGGAGACATTCTCTTCCACATTCCTTGAGATAAATAATACATAGTCAACGTAGCAAAATACATAGTCATCACCCAGCAGCAACTCATCCATGAAATGATGTCTTGTCTGGGCAGTGTTCTGAAGTATAAAACGTATTGTGTTATGCTAAACAAACTGAACTGAGTTATAACATCAGTCTTGTGCTTGTCCATATTCGACACAGGCATTTGTGCAAATGCTTTAGCACCGTCAACTACATTGAAAACAGTAGCACAATTCAGGTTACATTTAAAGTCTAAGATATTCAGAACAGGCTGTCTGTCAGAGATTGTTCTTTAAAATGCAAGGATAAATCCGATTTCTTAACCATTTCCAACAGTGCAGCCTACATACTACATGAGTGTGAAACCACCCCATCCACCAACATTTCATGAAACACCACTTCAGCACACTTTAACTTTTCTGAAAGCAACTTTCTTGGTGTGCTCACAACTGGGTCACTGTGTGTGGTGTGGATATGATACATTATGGTTATATCACCCTTTTCTCACAATAGGCTCCGTTAGCTACTGGTATGGAATTGGAGGAGGGAAGAGGGGAAGTGACAGGATCACCAGTGGATGTGTAACATCCATCCTATAGCCACATATCTCTGCCTGTACATCTTGAAGCTCTTCTCTTCAGCCACAACATGTCACCTTAGAACTTCATTGTGTCTGTCCAACGAATCCCCCTCTTCTTGTCCCAGTTGGTATAAAACCACAACCTGCTCACTCTTTGTCCCAACACCACACATTCTATGGCAGATGCAACTACTTCCGTAGAATCATGACATATATATGGAGAAATCTTCTTGCATGACACATGCAATGTGAAAAAGGAGTAAATGTGACAACTTTCCGTTTCACAGAAGACACAGGAGTCACCGATATCATCATGCATTCTTTAATGGAGGCATTGCACATAACATGTTCCATTGTGGTTGCAAACCTAGCTGTAAGTGTAATAGTTATCAGTTGACTATTACATATTTGTGGTGCTGGGGAAAAATAAGACAGAAAATTGGTACCTAGGATAGACCTCAAAACCTCTGCCATCAAAAACAATGATGTTGGCGAAAAATCTTGTTCCAAATCCAGTGTCACCCATATCCTGCCAAATACTTGATTTAGGCAGTTGTTCACTGTTGATTTGTGCACACTTTCTGACAATCGGTTAATGCGCTCGGTATGAGGTATAACCACCTCTGGTAGCAATGCAACCATGACAATGATGAGACAGGCTAAGAGAGATGTCATCAATCTCATGATCAGCCAATATCACCTGTTCCTCCTGCAGAGCTCCTAGTAAGTATTGGAAAGTGGTCAGTGGAAGCTGACATGATGCATCCCATCTGCCTGTGCATTCCAGACGTGTTCTATGGGATTCTAATTGTAAGAGTGAACATGCCACACGATCTGTGCAATATCTTTCATTTAAAAGAAAACATCACTCGCCCAAGCTCTATGAGGTCAAGTATTATCAACCGTCAGTAGGAAGTCAGGGAACACAGCACCTCACAGTAACTACACATTGATGTCCCAAGATATTGTCACAATAGCTGACAGAAGTTAAACCTTCCCAGTTCACGCATGCAATTTTGTGAAGACATGTTCGTATTGTTTTAACATAATCCCTGTGCAAACTATTAGGGATCGTGCTCAATACTGGTCTTTATCCACAATGTTTGGTTCTCAAAATTGAGTACCACATTCCCTCCAGATTCAAATACACCAAGAATCACTCTACGGGCCAAACTGGAAATCATGTGTGAAAAGAACATTGGCCCTCAGTTCAACTGTCCAGGTAACATGCTGACCTTCCCATCCATGAAGGCGCATTAGACATACACATAGAGCAGGTCTCTGACAATAAAGGTCACTCTGTTGAAGGCTCCTGTACACAGTTTGCCTTGATACAACATGTGCAGTGGATGTTGTGGGGTCGAATGTCAGTTGTTGTGCAGTACTTAGGCGGTACTGTCATGCTCTTACAGCCAAATCATGATCTTCTCTTTCTGTTTTCACAACTGGTTGGCGCTCCCCTGATCTTTGGGATACAGTTTCAGTCTCCATAAACTGTGATTACATGTGAGAAACAACTGTATCGCTCACCTTAATTCATTGGGCCCCATGAGTTTGCGACTGTCCTGCATCCATTCTTCCTATGACTCTCCACTGCAGAGAGTCTAGTAGGCATTAGCTCTGTGCCATTTTGAACCATCTGTGATGGTGTACATATCAATTGTGGGGAAGGGACAACCTGGGAAACAGTACACCATTTCGCAGGCACCCTGACATCATCGCTGTCATGGTTGTCCATAGACCAGAATGCCACCTTCTGTGTTAAACATCATTGTATGGACTTCTGTTGACAGTATGTATCATTATATCTTGAATCAGTCACCGAACAGTGAAACAACAGTTTGTTGCTTTAATTTTGGACACCATTGTATATATGGCTAAGTCCACATTTGGGAAATTGCAGGACATTGTACATTGTCTTGCTCTTCAGGCAAAATGCCTGTTTACCAACACTGTTAACTTTGGCGAGGAGGGCTGTTAATATTCCTTAGTTATTGTCGTCCTGCTGGTGTTGTCAAACTTGGCATTGAGCCTAGCCAATTCACAGAAAATTTAGTCCCTAGGTGGCTCTCATGCAATCCATAAGTATGCAAAATCCGTGAGTATGGACCACACTCACCAAGCATGTTCAATTCAGTGTCATCCTCCATAACCTTGTTTAAAACAGTGCATGATTTACAAATAGTAGCACTATTGATTGCTACTGCTACCACAACCTTTGCTAAATTATCAACTAAAAGTTTGGAGAAAGTGGGTAGTACTGCACACACATATTGAAGTAATTGGTGCAGCCTAAAAAGTTTCACTGATTGCTCTGAAATAAGTTCTGCCCCACCAAAGTGCATTACAAATGCAGCATTTTTGATGGTGAACCCACAGCCTCAAGTTCACTATCCACATTTCAACTCAGATGAGATTTCAGCGGTGCCAAAAACACTGTAAACAGTATCTTAAACATCCCAAAAGCATGTTTTGGTAACATATCATCCAGTTGATCAATGCAATTCAGTTCCAACTGGTATATAACTGTAGCAAATCGGTTGACATCAGAAACAGAACCATGAAACTGGAAAGTGGCCTCTCTCTAAGTGAATCACAACTGAAGTCAAGTTGGTCAGAAAGTCAGAATTTTTATGTTTCCCAAAGTCAAACCACTGTCACCATCAGAAATATTGTTGAGAACTGCAGTGGTAGAAAGATGAGGAGCAGAACTGAATATCAGGAAACCTTGCTATTTCATCATTACAGTGAGTACCAGATTAGCCATGATACAAGAATGCTAAAGTACACTTATGGGAATAGAAACACATTCATTCAAACTTGGGGTCCCCACTTTAGAGTAGATGATATATGCTTGGATACATCTTCAAAACAAAGTACTTAATTTGCATCTAAAATGACAGAGAACCACATGCTTAAGCAATAAGCTCTAAAACACACTTCACAGAGCATATACACACACCAGAGGTATATCACAGAATATTGAATGTCCATTACCTGACTACTGATCATTTGTTAATGTCATTAACATATTTAATGTTAGACTCACCACATCTTAAACACATTGTAAACACCAGAAACATAAAAATGCATACAACAGTTTGCATAATAAAGATCAAAGCTACATTATGTTCAGAAACAAGCAAGTAGAGTTTCATATTTTCAACATAAAATTTTGTAAACTTCATATATCATACGCTCAGGAACAATTTCAGAACTGTAAATAATGTTACTTTATTTTTAAATGTTTTTCCAGCATAAACAGAAGTAGATCTTATTTTTCCTTTCACTTCCTCAATCCCACTTTCAGCTGCATATATTTAATGATTGCTGTGAGATTATTTGACACTGCATTACTACATCATGATTATTAGACTAGTAAAAAGATGATAGATTGGTGGTGAGAGAAAGATGCAAAAAGATATAAATATGAGAAGCCAAGGACATGAGGACATGAGGATCATGGCCATGGGTTAGCTAATTCTGTATCAAAAACTCATGATCAACTCAGTGCTTTATTGCTACGGTTACTGAACATTACTCTCTTGGTTTAAGCTAAGTTACACACTGCTTCTGTATCAATGAAAAGCTTCAATTATACCACCACTGCAGTCATTAGAAATATAGCACACTGCCAAAAGAAATATCTAAACCACTTTAAGCTGTGTTTTTTTAATCTGTGTCAAATATGTAACTAGAAATACCAATTTTAAATTGAACTTTCCAGATAGTAATTTTTAGTTTTGTTGATACATCGCTGAAGCACAAAAACTTCAAACAAATAAAATTATATTATTGAATTTCTAGGATAAATTAGGCATCATTGTTTATGATGTAACCCTTTCCAGTTGATAAATCTGCTATGATTTTATATCTGTCCTCAAAAATTGTTTTCTCAACAGTTCTACAAATGTAAACAGCAGCTTTTCTACTTCGTGCAACAAGACAATTTTGGTGGGGCTGTGTTAACAGTATTTTGTTGCACAACAACAGCAGAACTATGTTGTACATCTGATTGTTCCTCTTCAATTACTGGACTAAGTATGCTGGTAATTTTATTTACTATACCATTGGCAGAATTATTTACTTCAGTAAGTTGGTTGCTTGTTTCTTCACTGTTAGCCTCCAAAATAGAAGTTAATTTTTTCCAGTTTCAAACGTATATGGTCATTGTTTTTTTCCACTATTCCTTGTAGTTATGTTTTTAAAGAGTTGGTGTTTGACTTCATTTGGTCACCATTAGGTTTCATTTCTGTTTGCATCCCTCTCATTTTCCTAATATTACTGTTAGCATGTTATTCTGATCACGTTTTCTATCAACTTGCACATCATATGATTTCCCAAAAATATCTTGATCTACATCTAAGATAACCTGGAACCTCACTTCCTGTTTCTTTAGTTTCATTCATTTTAACATTATTATAAAGTACTTTGTTCCAGAGAGAACTGAGTTTTGTAAAGTCTGAGCACTTTACTTGTTTTTTGTGCTGTAGTCTCATGCACAAGTCGTCAGGTTGTTTCTTGATTGGCAGTCTGGCCACAGAGTAGAAAATACTGGTTGCCTGTGGATTAGATGTGTCTTTTGGGTCAATGTGTTTGTTTCTCTTTCTTTTCTAAAGAACACTTTGGAACAATCCTTAATGTGTAACCATCTTTTTGTTATGTATGTGTGCAACTTTATGTGCCATCTTTACTGTGAGTAGCAATTATGAAAAGTATGTTTTCATAATTATAGTTTCTTGTGTTTCATTTACTTGTGGTCTGTCTGCAAGTAAAATTCTTTTACAATCTTCAATCAGAAATCCATGTCTGTTCAGTGAATTTTATTATGTGGACCATAGATGTCCATATTCTGGTGATGTTTGTCTGAACTCAGTTAATTCACCATGCCTCAGTAAAAAGTCTACGTTCCTGGCAAGAACACCCAGCTATATTGCCTCTCACTTACTGTAGCAATTAGAAAACTGTTCATTCTCTTCATGGCATTGAAAAATATTTTTATAGCAATGTATGAATTTTAATGGCTGTAACACTATACAATTTACTAAAATTTCCACTTAATTTCAAGATGGTGTCACTGAGTAGAGGCATTCATGTAGTGGTTAGCTTCAGCATGTTTTGCAACCAATCATGAAGAACATTGTTTTCATCATGCAAATTATGTGGGAATCGCATAAAGTTGATCCACATCCAGTTTCACAGCTTCAGTACACAAGAGTGACAGAAATTACTTAAGACCACTTATACTGCCCCATATGACAGTGATCTTCACTCATCTTTAAGCTATAATCTCTCAAATCAGTCTGATGCAGTTACTCCCAGTGGGCAATAAGATAAGAAATGTTATTTTTTCATGAAACTTCCAGAACATCCTATGAGTCAATACAATACTAGTATGACTTCCAGTTTCATTTCTACAACATTCTTAATTTACTGAGTATTTTCAATGAATATATAATTCTTTAAATGTTTTTAAGGGTGGAGCCATTGATAATACTTATAATATGTCAACAATATTCAACCTGCAAACACCTTGTCATACTGTGTTGTTGGTTACATAAAATATTTTTATAAACATAAAACGCATGTAATAAGTAAGATATGTTTTTGTCTGCATTTAAAGTTGTATGGTGAAAATAATAATAAACAATGTAGTTCTGTTGTTTTAGAACATTTGCTGTTAATTATATGCAAACTTACCTTCATAGGTATCATTGCAGTATGTCAACATACTAATATATAAATGAAAAAAGTATATTTATACTAAGACTTTGTCTGACAACTGGAAAACTTGGTGCCCATCCACAGGTATGAACAACATAATTTTCCTTTGAAAATGAACTCAATCTGCGAATAGCTTAGGTGGTATCACATATTTTGTTATCTCAGCAACAGCTCCATCAGATTCTGATTTATTACAATGTGAATTACACACAGTTGAGAGCTGTCATTAAGCAGATATTTTCTTCATTATAGCTCAATTTCTTTACAGCCCATACTCCAGCAGTTGACAACAGAGGTAACTTCTGGACCAGTGTGTTTGTTTTCATTATATTGACTGTCTGATACTTGCTACAGTGCTGAGGTTCACACTGTAAGTCCATCTGCTGTTCACCTGGGTAAGACAGAGTTTGCAAGTAAAACTCACAGCAATTAAAATTAGTCAGCTGGAAAACATTCTATGCTGTGGTGTGTTTTGGATTATGTGAGAATTTTCAAGTGCTTAATCATGACGTCAATTTGCATAAAGTTGTGGGTAAGAATAGACCATAGAAGCCAACTATTACAAGCACTAGCTAAAACCATTGATGCTGAGGTGAGACAGATCAAGAACTTACTAACGTTGATTCTGAATTTTCAGAGTTGCACACTAAAAAGAAGAAATAATTTCATGATAGAACCCAGTATTTAGTGGCAGATGTAAATTCAGAAGATTTATTGAAGATTTTTTTTGCCATTGGTAACTTGAAAACCTGATACTAAAATGTGTATATTTTAGAAGAAACATTTGGGTTTTAATGGAAATACTCAAAGATGGCTCAAGATGTGTCAGACAGATATGTATGTAGAATGCGATTTTCACTCTGCAGCGGAGTGTGCGTTGATATGAAACTTCCTGGCAGATTAAAACTGTGTGCCCGACCGAGACTCGAACTCGGGACCTTTTCCTTTCGCGGTCAAGCGCTCTACCAACTGAGGTACCGAAGCACGACTCACGCCCGGTACTCACAGCTTTACTTCTGCCAGTACCTCGTCTCCTGCCTTGCAAACTTTACAGAAGCTCTCCTGCGAGACATGCAGAACTAGCACTCTTGAAAGAAAGGATATTGCGGAGACATGGCTTAGCCACAGCCTGAGGGATGTTTCCAGAATGAGATTTTCACTCTGCAGCGGAGTGTGCGCTGATATGAAACTTCCTGGCAGATTAAAACTGTGTGCCCGACCGAGACTCGAACTCGGGACCTTTGCCTTTCGCGGGCAAGTGCTCTACCAACTGAGCTACCGAAGCACGACTCACGCCCGGTACTCACAGCTTTACTTCTGCCAGTACCTCGTCTCCTGCCTTGCAAACTTTACAGAAGCTCTCCTGCGAGACATGAAGAACTAGCACTCCTGACAGAAAGGATATTGCGGAGACATGACTTAGCCACAGCCTGAGGGATGTTTCCAGAATGAGATTTTCACTCTGCAGCGGAGTGTGCGCTGATATGAAACTTCCTGGCAGATTAAAACTGTGTGCCCGACCGAGACTCGAACTCGGGACCTTTGCCTTTCGCAGGCAAGTGCTCTACCAACTGAGGTACCGAAGCACGACTCACACGCGGTACTCAGAGCTTTACTTCTGCCAGTACCTCGTCTCCTACCTTCCAAACTTTACAGAAGCTCTCCTGCGAGACATGCAGAACTAGCACTCCTGAAAGAAAGGATATTGCGGAGACATGGCTTAGCCACAGCCTGAGGGATGTTTCCAGAATGAGATTTTCACTCTGCAGCGGAGTGTGCGCTGATATGAAACTTCCTGGCAGATTAAAACTGTGTGCCCGACCGAGACTCGAACTCGGGACCTTTGCCTTTCGCGGGCAAGTGCTCTACCAACTGAGCTACCGAAGCACGACTCACGCCCCGTACTCACAGCTTTACTTCTGCCAGTACCTCGTCTCCTGCCTTGCAAACTTTACAGAAGCTCTCCTGCGAGAAATGCAGAACTAGCACTCCTGACAGAAAGGATATTGCGGAGACATGACTTAGCCACAGCCTGAGGGATGTTTCCAGAATGAGATTTTCACTCTGCAGCGGAGTGTGCGCTGATATGAAACTTCCTGGCAGATTAAAACTGTGTGCCCGACCGAGACTCGAACTCGGGACCTTTGCCTTTCGCAGGCAAGTGCTCTACCAACTGAGGTACCGAAGCACGACTCACACGCGGTACTCAGAGCTTTACTTCTGCCAGTACCTCGTCTCCTACCTTCCAAACTTTACAGAAGCTCTCCTGCGAGACATGCAGAACTAGCACTCCTGAAAGAAAGGATATTGCGGAGACATGGCTTAGCCACAGCCTGAGGGATGTTTCCAGAATGAGATTTTCACTCTGCAGCGGAGTGTGCGCTGATATGAAACTTCCTGGCAGATTAAAACTGTGTGCCCGACCGAGACTCGAACTCGGGACCTTTGCCTTTCGCGGGCAAGTGCTCTACCAACTGAGCTACCGAAGCACGACTCACGCCCGGTACTCACAGCTTTACTTCTGCCAGTACCTCGTCTCCTGCCTTGCAAACTTTACAGAAGCTCTCCTGCGAGAAATGCAGAACTAGCACTCCTGACAGAAAGGATATTGCGGAGACATGACTTAGCCACAGCCTGAGGGATGTTTCCAGAATGAGATTTTCACTCTGCAGCGGAGTGTGCGCTGATATGAAACTTCCTGGCAGATTAAAACTGTGTGCCCGACCGAGACTCGAACTCGGGACCTTTGCCTTTCGCAGGCAAGTGCTCTACCAACTGAGGTACCGAAGCACGACTCACACGCGGTACTCAGAGCTTTACTTCTGCCAGTACCTCGTCTCCTACCTTCCAAACTTTACAGAAGCTCTCCTGCGAGACATGCAGAACTAGCACTCCTGAAAGAAAGGATATTGCGGAGACATGGCTTAGCCACAGCCTGAGGGATGTTTCCAGAATGAGATTTTCACTCTGCAGCGGAGTGTGCGCTGATATGAAACTTCCTGGCAGATTAAAACTGTGTGCCCGACCGAGACTCGAACTCGGGACCTTAGCCTTTCACGGGCAAGTGCTCTACCAACTGAGCTACCGAAGCACGACTCACGCCTGGTACTCACAGCTTTACTTCTGCCAGTACCTCGTCTCCTACCTTCCAAACTTTACAGAAGCTCTCCTGCGAGACATGCAGAACTAGCACTCCTGAAAGAAAGGATATTGCGGAGACATGGCTTAGCCACAGCCTGAGGGATGTTTCCAGAATGAGATTTTCACTCTGCAGCGGAGTGTGCGCTGATATGAAACTTCCTGGCAGATTAAAACTGTGTGCCCGACCGAGACTCGAACTCGGGACCTTTGCCTTTCGCTGGCAAGTGCTCTTGCCCGCGAAAGGCAAAGGTCCCGAGTTCGAGTCTCGGTCGGGCACACAGTTTTAATCTGCCAGAAAGTTTCAGATATGTATGTAGTTTATCAATATGACCATAATAATATCAGGACAGATTTAGTTAATATTTGAAAGCAGTTAAGGCTCAAGCAATGAAGACAATACTCTTGAACCATTGTTCATCTTGAATAAGATGTATGGATTAAAAGTTCAACTAATTTCTGCCTATGTGTGTAGTTATGCCCATCCTTTATACTCTTCCAGGGACTGTAGCTGAAACATTCAGCATTGTGGCACATGGTAAAGTGTGTCTTTCATGTAGAAGGCATCAACAGCATTTCATAGATTTGCGGACCTTGCAACTGAATTTTATTTGGCAAGGCAACCATACTCTGATACAGTGAATCAGACATTTACTGAACAGAAGTCTTGCAATGTGCCACTGGCAGTGTTATAGTCAAATACATTATAATCTATTGACAACTACAGAACTTATGAATGGTAGGCTTCATGTGGCTGCTGCATATTTGGTAATTCTAACTACATATCTCCTTGTGATATGCATGTGAGTGCACTGCTCTCTGTTTAGTGAAATGTGTGGGCACACCAGGGAAAACGTGCAGACAGAATACACCATCATATTGCAGCATTACTGGCACCAGACATTTCATCACTGTGCAAATAGTATAATATTGGACTCTTGTTTTAAAGGGAGATGAAAATAAATTAATTCAATTAAAAAGATAAAATTAAATGAGATGTATACACATTTTACAATAATTCATTATTGAGTAGCATCTGAAGGTGCACTTTCATTTCAAAATTCGTATAAGATTTCTATCTTTGAATGTAGGTCGCAGTCAAGCTATCACTCATTTCCCTAGCTGTGGTAGTCGTGAGTTATCAATAACTATCTGCATCATCCAGGCGGACGCGCGTGTACAAAGCTCTCACTAAGTTAAGCAATTAATACTTAAATAAGAGCCAATTTAGTTATTATTACATATTAGACTAGTGCATTTACTTCTTATCTACTCCATCTATTAAAGATTTTGCTTTTCTAAACGTAATTACATCGAAAAGGAACTATTTTGTAAAGGCCAGTGGTCGCGAGTTTGTTTACATACTAAGGCGTAACTTTTGTACGAGTGTAGATACTTGTTTTTGACTAGACTTAGTGCTTCAAAGTTAAATTAATTCGTGTCTCTCATCCAAACTTTGTGTGGTTAATTATAAATTTCTGAAGCAAGTCCATAAGTTTATTACATTAGTGATCAGTTATGTATTACAAATCTATAGGTTACAAAACTATTGTGTTGAAGTTATTTTCCGCTTTTGTGTTATGTTTCACTGTCAGACCATGTGTGAGAAGTGTGATGGTTACCATAGAAATTTCTCTATAGTATGTAGGTTGTGGTATCATTGGGGTGAGTGCAGTGGAAAGGAAACAAGGGAAGATAATGAGGCTTTTCCATGGCAGTGTTGGTTATGTAGAAAGGACAGAAAAATTGCAGAACAGGAGGCAAAGATTTGTGCCCTTAAGGCTGAATTATAAATCACAAATTTGGGATTATGTAAGCTAAGGGAGGAAAAGGACTCTGGGCGCTGGGAAAAGGTACCTAGCAAGCAAAGGGCGAAAAAGGGAAACAATTGATAAAACTTCCGAAATTCTATTAGCAAATAAGTTATCTTGCTATCTGATGCAGTGGAGGAAGGGCCTCATTCAGATGTACACTCCTGGAAATTGAAATAAGAACACCGTGAATTCGTTGTCCCAGGAAGGGGAAACTTTATTGACACATTCCTGGAGTCACATACATCACATGATCACACTGACAGAACCACAGGCACATAGACACAGGCAACAGAGCATGCACAATGTCGGCACTAGTACAGTGTATATCCACCTTTCGCAGCAATGCAGGCTGCTATTCTCCCATGGAGACGATCGTAGAGATGCTGGATGTAGTCCTGTGGAACGGCTTGCCATGCCATTTCCACCTGGCGCCTCAGTTGGACCAGCGTTCGTGCTGGACGTGCAGACCGCATGAGACGACGCTTCATCCAGTCCCAAACATGCTCAATGGGGGACAGATCCGGAGATCTTGCTGGCCAGGGTAGTTGACTTACACCTTCTAGAGCACGTGGCACGGGATACATGTGGACGTGCATTCTCTTGTTGGAACAGCAAGTTCCCTTGCCGGTCTAGGAATGGTAGAACGATGGGTTCGATGACGGTTTGGATGTACCGTGCACTATTCAGTGTCCCCTCGAGGATCACCAGAGGTGTACGGCCAGTGTAGGAGATCGCTCCCCACACCATGATGCCGGGTGTTGGCCCTGTGTGCCTCGGTCGTATGCAGTCCTGATTGTGGCGCTCACCTGCACGGCGCCAAACACGCATACGACCATCATTGGCACCAAGGCAGAAGCGACTCTCATCGCTGAAGACGACACGTCTCCATTCGTCCCTCCATTCACGCCTGTCGCGACACCACTGGAGGCGGGCTGCAAGATGTTGGGGCGTGAGCGGCAGACGGCCTAACGGTGTGCGGGACCGTAGCCCAGCTTCATGGAGACGGTTGCGAATGGTCCTCGCCGATACCCCAGGAGCAACAGTGTCCCTAATTTGCTGGGAAGTGGCGGTGTGGTCCCCTACGGCACTGCGTAGGATCCTGCGGTCTTGGTGTACATCCGTGCGTCGCTGCGGTCCGGTCTCAGGTCGACGGGCACATGCACCTTCCGCCGACCACTGGCGACAACATCGATGTACTGTGGAGACCTCACGCCCCACGTGTTGAGCAATTCGGCAGTACGTCCACCCAGCCTCCCGCATGCCCACTATACGCCCTCGCTCAAAGTCCGTCAACTGCCAATACGGTTCACGTCCACGCTGTTGCGGCATGCTACCAGTGTTAAAGACTGCGATGGAGCTCCGTATGCCACGGCAAACTGGCTGACACTGACGGCGGCGGTGCACAAATGCTGCGCAGCTAGCGCCATTCGACGGCCAACACCGCGGTTCCTGGTGTGTCCTCTGTGCCGTGCGTGTGATCATTGCTTGTACAGCCCTCTCGCAGTGTCCGGAGCAAGTATGGTGGGTCTGACACACCAGTGTCAATGTGTTCTTTTTTCCATTTCCAGGAGTGTAGTTGAATGTAAGTTGAAGCAGAATACTAGCTTAAAGAGAAGAAGAATTCTGCTTATAGGTCATGGGAGGGGTATGGGCCAACAGCTTCTGGTGAAGTTTTGGACAGAGTATCAGGTCACAGAAAACTTAGGTCAGCTGTGAAAGGAATTCGGGAAGGAAGATAAGGTAATTGTAGTTGGGGGAGCAGGAAACAGCCTGGCTATGAATCCAAGATATAGTATTAGGAGTGACCTGGATGAAATAGGAAAAGAAACTGGGAACACTAATTTGGGGTTTGTGGACGTCTTTCAGCGCCTTGATAAGCCATGGGTAAACACTGCTGTAAGGCACATTAACACTGAGCCGAGCGGGATGCTCCAGACACCAGCAAAGTCTCACATGAGTGTTGTTCAAGTTGATGCTATTGGTAGGTGTGGTTACACAACACACGGCCTGCACCTTGATAGGAAGGGGAAAGATACGTTAGCTTCTCTATTAGCAGTCACAAAAGGGGTGATGCCTGAGGTTATTGGGACCAGGCAGACAGGTTTTTTTAGATTAAAGCCAAATACAAGACGGACAACAACCAAGAAAAATAGAAGAAAAGAAACTTCATGCACAGCAAATAGGGATAAATCTTAGGGTGGTATCAACCTACTTCACCAAAATATCAGGGGAATAAGAAATAAAGTAGAGGAGCTGGTATGTGTTTAGACGACCTCAAAAATGAGAATGAGATTGATAAACTTTGTCTGTCTGAGCACCATGTAACTGTGGGGATGGAAAATTTCAGTACAAATGGGTATAGTTTAGCATCTTACACTTGTAGATCTAGTATGGATAAAAGAGGACTTGCTATTTTCATAAAACAAGGGAAAATGCAGAATGTTGAAGTAAGCAAATTTTGTGTTGATTAGCACTTTGAGGTATGTGCATGTGAACTTCAGCTACATAATGTTGTGTTGATAGTAGAAACAGTGCACAGGTCACCACTAGAAGATTGTGACCATTCATAAAGAAGTTTGACTCCCTATTATGATGTCTGTCAGAGAAAAAGAAGAAGTTATTAATCTGTGGTGATTTCAATGCTAACTTTCTAAGCAATTCTGATATGAAAAGTGGACTAGAAGTATTGTTAACAACATATAACTTAGAATCAGTGATCAATTTCCCTACACGTATAGGTGAGCACAGTAGTACTGTAATAGATAATGTATTTTTACAGCAAGTGGATGTAGAACAAACACATACATTCTCTGTGGTAAATGGATTATCTGACCATGATGCACAACTGATTTACTTACAGAACCTAACAGGGTGTACACTTAGAAGCCTTTAAGTAAAAGTGTGAGGGTGCTCAACCCAGTATCTATAGATCATTCAGAGAAAGGTTAGGAAATCTAAACTGGCAAGATGTATATAATGAGCCAAATGCTAATGATAAATGCATCATATTCCTTGATAAGTTTATATCCCTATTTGAACATTGTTTTCCAAAGAAAATTACTAAATGTAACACCACAAACTTTTCAAAGAAACTTTTGATCACTAAAGGTATTAAAGAGTCTTCAGAAAGGAAAAGAAAACTGCATTAGATGGCACGAACTAGGAAAGACCCAGAAGTAGTTTCACATTATAAAAATTATTATAACATACTGAGAAAAGTTGGAAGGAAATCAAGAAATATCTATGTTAGTGAAGAAATTAACAACTCCAGCAATGAAATAAAATAAATATGGAATTTTATTAGAAGGGAGACAGGAAAAGTAACCACTGGGGTAGACAGTATTTCTGTTAAAGGGAATGAGACCATCTTAATGAACAGTACACAGGTAGCCAATGTATTGAACAACTTAAGTTCTTCTTAAGTGTAGGAGAAATAATTGGTGAGAATAGTTCAAAAGAAAAAGCCAGGCAGTACATGGAAGAGTCAGTTTAGAAAAAATTTAGTCTGATTATGTTTCATCTAGCAACTTCTTGGGAAATAAGGAAAATTATTATATCTTTGAAAAATAAATTTTCTCTTGTAGTAGATGACATCTCTAATAAGTTATTAAAGCACTGTGGAGCTATTAGAACTGATGTTTTAAGTCACATATGTAATGCATCACTGCCTCAGTGTATTTTTCCAGACAGTGTAAAATATGCCATCATCAGGCCTCTCTACAAAACGGGGAAACCACAGATGTCAATAATTACCTGCCAGTATCCTTGCTTACGGCATTTTCAAAAAAAGTTTGAGAAATTAATGTATTCGAGTGATTAGTCATTTCTACAGTAATTGGATACTTAGTAAATCACAGTTCGGATTTCAGAAATGCTGTTCCAATGAGACAGCAATGTACACTTTAACTGTCCACATAGTACTCTTTAATTAGTAAAATGACACCCGTAGCGATATTCTGTGACTTATCCAAAGCTTTTGATTGTGTGAACCATCACATTATGTTGAAGAAATTACAATTCTATGGTATAAATGGAACAGCATACGAGTGGTTTAAGTCATATCTACAGAACAGGAACTAAAGTCTCTTTATATGCTTCAAGTGATTCAAAGGAGTGTGCCACTTCCTCTAACTGGAGTGAAATTACATTAGGTGTTCCATAAGGTTCGATCATGGGTCCCCACCTGTTCTTGATATATGTGAATGACCTCCTTTCTTATGTGAAAGAAGATGGTGAACTGACCCTTGTTGATACAAGCACAATTATTAATCCAGTAATAGAAAGTCCAATAGAAAATTATACAAATAAGGTCTTTGGAAAAGTTATTAATTGGTTTTCTGGGGGCTTGAAAAAACACAGTACATCCTATTTTCTCGTGCAAAAAGTATTATTCCTTCAATAAAAAAATGTAACACATCAAAAGGTGTCAGTAGCCAGGGTAGAGCATACTAAGTTTTTGGGTGTTCATGTAGATGAGAATCTTAAATGGAAAATTCATATTTTGGATCCCTTAAAGCGAATAGGTTCAGAAACTTTTGCAATCAGAGTAATTGCCAATTTTGGGGATGTAGAAATTATTAAGCTAACATACTTTGCATATTTCCACTCTCTGAAGTTATTTGGAATAATATTCTGGGGCAACTCAACACTTAGGCAAAAAGTATTCACTGCTCAAAAGAAAGTAGTCAGAATAATGTGTGGGGGTCATAGTCGCACACCTTCTAGGCATTTGTTCAAAAGGTTAGGAATTCTTACAACTGTTTCACATTACATTTACTCACTAATGAAATTTTTTCTCAACAACATGGACCAGTTTAAAAGCAACAGCAGCATTTATGATTATAATACCAGAAAAGAGAAAGACTTGCACTATCTTTTACGCAACATATCTTTGGCACAGAAAGGGGTAAAATATGCTGCTATATAACGTTTGGATAAATTACCAGATAAAATAAAATGTCTGATGGACAGCAGTAATAGTTTCAAAAACAAATTGAAATCATACCTCCTTGACAACTCCTTCTATACTGTAGATGAATTCTTGAATATGAGTAAATAAATCTGTAGATATAATATATGCATTTTGTGCCATGTAAGGGACTGGGATAGATAATAGAAATATTTAGGTATAACACTATAATATAAACAAAAAAACTTGTTTCCTTTGCGCATTTCTTGTGCATTTCACACGTTCCACTTCATAACGGTTTTTTGTGCTATTGATCAATGGAACACATAACTAACTAACTCACTACTTTTCTAACTAATATTTATTCCTATTCTTTCAATCTCCTACACGTTGTAAGGATCATGGTGTTGGTATTCTTTATGATATATTTAACCTTGCATGGTTCATCCATATGGTGTGTTAGTTCTTTCAAAGCTGCAATGGGAAAGTGGTTCCATAGTTTATTACTATTTTCTATTTTACTACATTCCATGTGATTTTTGTTGTACTAAAGTATCACACAAAATGTATCATATTAACTATTTCTACTTCCCTGACATTATAGAGACAATGCAATTAATCAGTTTTCTTAAAAAGGCAGTGTCCAGTAATGCATCATTTTGAATTTGTACTGGGATGAAGGAAGCCATGTGTTGTAATAAAAGCGTTGGAAGGACTTCATCCCAAAATGAGTGTGAAATTTAGACCACGATCTTGGCAATGGGACATAATGCAAGTATGATACAAACTGATTTCTTTCTAAAAATTATTGATTAAATATGATGAAAAGTGCAACTGTATTTGTGAATGTTATTTAAATGTGAAGCTACCACTGTTTATTCTAATTCTGACTAAAAATATGTGTAAAAATCAGAAACGTGAAGGCAATCAATGTGCTTGGAAATGAATTACACACAGGAGCCAGATAATTTAACTTTCAGTTTCAGTTCTGTAATCAAAGAGCTCGTCTTTCTGCACTTACATAGAAATCAATCTAACATATTTTAATAACTTAAAAAAATTTTCCAGAAGATATTCTGCGTTTTACAATAACAAACTAACTTCAGTAGTTCATTGCTTCTGTGGCGAGAATAAGAGCTGCAGAAAAAGCATCTAAAATCTGAGTGATGTGCACTTGCTTTTCTGCAGAGAAAGAAGCATTTGCAGACACTCTATTATCCATAAGTAATGTTATATTCATGTCTACTATGACATCAGAAAATTAAGAACACTAACTTGATACACCTGTGTATAAACTTTTTGCTCTGCATCGAAAAACTTCATTGGATTTCTTCAGAGCAGCTGCTTTCAAAATACAAGGCAATGATGTGTCACAGGCTGCATAAGTGTCTAAAGCTCAAAGACGACATATTGCATTTTAAATATATTTTTAGTATTTAATAAGAAATTATATTTATTCTATATTTCATCCCAATAAGTATTGTTGTGAATCTCCAACAAGTAAAACATGTCAAAACTTCTTTCCAATAGGATTAAAAGTAGACAGGTATATTAGGAGATGGGTCCCAACCACACTTTCTCTCCCAGGCCATGACCTAGCTCTCACCAGCCCTTTATAAGGGCCCATGAAATTACCGTGAAGGAAAAAAAGTCTTAGCTTATAAGAGGTTTCTTCTCAGACAAAATTCTCAAATGCTACAGGGAAAGGTAGAAATGATAGTGGTGCCATAAGTGCCCTATAATACACACTGTGAGGTGGTTTTTGCTGTACTAGTGTTCCTCTTTAAGGCAAATAATTATTATTATCATCAAACAAGTAAATCTGACAACCACAGAAACCATTATTGTTCTAATGATAATTATGTCCAGTCAAAATTCTGAACACGTAACTCTAAGTCTGTTCAAGGAAGTTTTACTTTCTCCAATAAGTTTCCCTTAAAATGATAAAAACAATGTGATTTGAGAATTGGAGGAGATCATACCGAGTATGATCAACACCCGACACCATACAAAACATTCATGATTGTATATGGAACAAAATTAATTGGGCTACTCTCAACCACAAAGGCATTAAACTGGCTTGTAGAGAATACATATATGTTTTCTGGGTCCTATACCAGAAGAAACCATAAACAAGACAATTAGACAGTCTACAGCAAGAAAGGAAGAATGAATTAATTGTTGGTGTTAAGAATGATCATCCTCCTTTACCTCCTCTGCATTACTGCAGATGATGTGTCATTGAGGACATTTGTCTGTGCATGCAGTACACGTGAGGCACCTAGTTGTTACAACAGCACTGTGTGGAATACGAAGGTTCTGCTGTAGTTCAGTAACCTGCTGTCTTCAAGATGATGTTCCCAGCACAGAAAACAGCACGTAGTTCGTAGGTTCTGTACCTTGAGGCTGAAGCTGACTTTTAGCAAGGTTCTGTTCTGAAATAATGTATCATTTCTTTGGGATGCCACTCCCGTATTTTAATATAGCCACACAAGAAGACTACATTAATTTAATAGAACACCTTCTGATACAGCAAAGTACATGATCAAACACAGTGTTTATGAAAATGTATCTTTACAGTATTTGTGGCACTTGTCTGTGCCTCATGACTACTGCAGTGAATCTTTTAATACTGAATTCTGGCAAACGCATCCTACCACAGACAACATGACTGTACATCTCGACTGCCTAATCCAGAGTGACGAACAGCCCGAAACACTTTGCATGCCATACCAGAAAAGGAGTGACCCGAATGCTTCCGAAGTGATTTGTCTGCAATTTCGTCAGTCTTTGTTTTTTATTTAAATTGTTTATAACAATTCTAAAATGACTGATTAATAGTCAGCTGTTGAGAGATTTTAATAGTAAAAAGTGAAGCCATTCCAATGAGTAGTTTAACTAATAATAATAACTATACTTTAACGTTTTGGCACCCTTGCTCCGAACACCACAGCCAATCACAGAGCAGTAGCATTATGCAGGCAGTCTTCCTTACGGGAATAGTACCGAATCTAACATTTATCACAGGCACCCCCACAACGCATTTAGTCATCTATATATATATATATATATATATATCTTGCATCTCCATTGTTCTGGGAACAGCTTACTGGAGCTGAATACCATGGCTGACTAAGCCACAAATATTACAAGCCTAACTTTCAAGTATCCATTTGCCATACATGACTAGCTGTCCCAGTAATTCTAATGTCCTCCAAGTACTGGGCTGATAAAATGAGCATGATGAAATAATTAGAGCTTATTAGCTGCTTAATCAAACATCGTAATTTTCATGTGACAATTGCAAATGCAGCAAGGATGGCTGGAGATGATAGGGGTACCAGAATAACTCTCTACTACACACTGCAAGGTACTATCCTGAGTACTCATGCATTTCTTTAATGTTAATAAACAGGATTAACAATGTGGGAAGTAGATCTGACATCCACAAGGTCCATTATAAATTAGACAAATCTGATTCACTGAAAAACTACTGACAGTGTACTGTCCAAGACCAGTCAGGCAAAAAATTACATCCTCTTACACATTGCTTATAGAAGTAATGCAGACAAGAATATGGGACTAATTAGAGCCTACAAGGATGATTTTCAACAATTCTCCTCCCCAGTATTAGTTGTAATTTTACTAGAAATAAATGTAATTCATTGTGGAACCAGAACACACCATTAAGCTGGTATACAGAATACAGACGCAGATATGACAAATTCAAACTCAATTACCTCTTAATTATATAGGGATAACTGTCCAGATTATGAGAACATACCTTCTAATGAAGCTTGGGAAGCTCCAGTTTATGTCTCCACAAAATTTCCATGTAGAAGATAAAAGAGCTCGTAAGGATGTTATTTGAACACAGTTCTTTACATATACCATTTGCAAATGTCACAGGGATGCGAGGTAAGAAAGTGGTACCAGAAATATGACTTACTACGCACTGTAAGGTGGTTTCCTCAGTATACATATAGATTTGTAATGTGTGTCAACATTATTAACTATATATAAAGTGGATGGGGCAACATCAGTTGCCCATTTTCAATTAAACCAATATGTTTCACAATCATTCCAAACCTGGTAGAGCTTAAATATTACTTCCTACTACAATTGACTACTAGACTACTGAAACACAAAAACCCGTACGGAGGAATGTCAATAAGTGTCTTCATGATTCTGTCTGGAATAAATGGAGATAGCATCAGAACCAAAAGTTCTCTCCATTGCATAACGTAAGCTGGCATGTGGTATGTAGATAAAAAGTTTTCAATGTTCTTTAAACCATTAGGGGGCACGTCTTTTGTAGTGTCTCAGTGAAGATAAGTTTTTTGCTATGTTGATAGAATTGTGATCAACTGACTATATTTATTTCTTGATAATTTTGTTATTGTGATCTAGGGCCAAGAACTATGGTGGTACATATATCATGATGGCATGTTTTTAAGGCATTAAAACTGTGGTAGTAATGAATTTCACACTTCCCTTTGAAAGCTGTTATGTGTTGCCCTTACACATAAAAAGTAATGAACAATGTATTCAATTTTTATTTTATGTTTTCCTTTCCTTTATTTAAAAAATAATTGTTGCTGGTATTAACATTACCTATCACAATGTGAAAACAGTCCTTGAAACTTTATCGCACAATAAGGGTATGAGCTGATATGAGTCACAATAATGGATATTGCAGAAGTGAAGCAATGTGTTCTGACAACAGTAGTGATCCCACAAAAACAGATATGTGTTGTTATTGTAATTTTGACACTCCTGGTACAGTGTACTACTACAAGATGTCAGGCATAGACAGCCTGGTACAGTGTACTACTACAAGATGTCAGGCATAGACAGAGATGGTAAGACATATTCCTAAAAGCTTTGGGATACCCTTAAGATGGTGGTACGTATGCTGCCCAAGGACCACAAACATTGCTCAGAAATATGTTTAGTGGGACGTATATTCCCCATTGCCCATGACAGGGTTAAAATACATAACTGTAAACAAGGAGATCAGAACGTCTTAAAGTCAAATAATTATGAGAGGTGTTCAATAAGTAATGTACATTTATTTTTTTCTGAAAAGAGGTTGATTTTATTGTGGATTCCATACTCTTCTCCACTCTTTTGGCTACAAAACTCTATTTTTCAACATCTTCTCCATTCAATGTGATGCTCTTATTCCACTTACTGGAGGGCTTGTATTCTGGTATTATACCACTCTGCTGGTCTTCATACGAGTCAATGCCATGCTGCATCAATATCCTCCCCAACAATCCTCCCCAACTTCTGTGTACTGCTTCCTGTACAGTGCATCCTTCATTGGGACAAAGGGAAGGGAGTAGGAAGGCGCAGGATACAGGATGTAGGGTGGATGAGGGAGAACAACCCAATAAAGTCTCATGACCTCCTCCAGGTGTGCAGACTTGTGTGAGGCTTTGTATTGTCGTGTAGGTTCATATGCATATTAGTGGTGACAAACACACTAAAGTCGTTTCCTCAATTTCCTGACGTTAACACAAAACACTTCAGGGTTGATCATTGTACCATAAGGGAGGATATCAAACAGAATAACCCCCATTAGAGCCCCAAAACGCTGTCACCACGACTTTACCTGCTGAGGGAGGTGCTTTGAACTTTTTCTTCTGAGGAGAGGTGGTGTGGTGCCACTCCTTCGGCTGCAGTTTTGTTTCTGATTTGATGTGATAAACCCATGTTTCATCACCTGTAATGATATTTGACAAAAACTTATTATGATCCACCAAGCAATATGCAAGCAATTCTGCACAGATGCTCCTTCATTACTCTTTATGACACATTGTTGGGTAGTCAGAAAACAACTTTGAGTATATCAACTGCTGGAATGCTGTGTCAGCACTACCAACAAAGACTTACAGCTGTGCAGCAAGATGTTTGATTGTGACCCATTGATCACGTCAAATAAGAGTGCTGGCTAGTTTCATTATTTCAGGAGTCCAAGCTGTGTCCAGCCAGACGGCACGCGGGAGTTCAGAGAGGTTTGCACAAGCCCTTTACGGTGATGACAGATGCCTTGCCCAATGAGTGACAGTGCTTTTGTCAATTGCCAGATCTCCCTAGACATTCTGCTAGTTCCTACAAGTATCCATGATGCAGTGGTTTTCAGCCAGAAGGAACTCAATGACAGCTCTCTGCTTGGAATACACCTACGGTGGTGGTGGCAGTTAGTGGTTAAAGTCCCATCGACAACGAGGTCATTAGAGACGGAGCGCAAGTTAGGGTTAGGGAAGGATTGGGAAGGAAATCGGCCTTGCCCATTCAAAGGAAGCATCCCGGCATTTGTCTGAAACGATTTAGGGAAATGACGGAAAACCTAAATCAGGATGGCCGGAGACGAGATTAAACCATCGTCTTCCCGAATGCGAGTCCAGTGTGCTAACCACTGCGCCACCTCGCTCTGTGAAATACACCTAAGTCACAGTTGCCATTCTGAAGGCTGTGTCTAGTGCCACCATCTTCCAGAAATTAACGAAACTATAAGAGCTGAAACAACATTATTCCATAATGTCCAACAGTAAGTTCTGAATTTTTTCACCTGAAATTAGCCAGTAAAAAAATAGTTGCATTACTTATTGAATGCCCCTGGAAAGTAGTACTGTACACGACCAAGTGTCCCAACTATAACAGACTATGTTCCTGATTAACTTTGCAAATTATAGCATCCTCCAGTACTTGTGTCCACAAAATTACCATAAGAGCTAATAGAGAATCTAATCAAGAGTGTTTCTTCACAAACATTCTTCGTAAAAGCAAAAGGGATGGGAGGAAAGCAGTGAGTTACTGAAGTTCCCTCTATCTGCTGAGGATTCATCTCGATCTTTAAAAATTATAATTATTATTACATGGTAACAAGTAAATCTGACAAGTAAAAAATGCTTATCAATTCACTGATAATGATTCTTGGTCAAAAATCTGATAACATACATTCCAAGATTGGTCACGCAAACTATTACATTCTCCTGCTTATTGCTCCTAAAAGTGATGAAGATAAAACCAACTGCCAAACTACTGCTCATAAGGAGAACTTTCAATGCATCTCATCACATTGTACCTGGAACAAAAAGGAATGGTAATTGAATCAGAAGTGCTCTCCAGTACGTGGAATTATTGTGATATATGGAGTATAGATGTATGCTTTCAGTGTTCTTTAACAGAAGCAGTCCTAAAGGAATTGTTCAGACAAACTGGAGGTCATCTGTCAATTAACTGTACATGAGTAGCTGCCTGAGTTCTTAGAGCATACCTTGCAAGAAAGACTGGGAATTATTAATCCTTCAGTACATGGGTCCATGAAATTCTCATCATGCAAAAATCAGCGCTGATAAACAGTTTAAGAGGCAGCGTTGATTCCCACACACAGTTCACAAATGTAACAGGAATGGGAGGAAAGTATTGTGGTACTTGAGGTACATTATATTTCTCACTTTAACATGGTTTCCTTATTATCTATGTTCATCTTTAATGTTTAGAAGCATTTTTATCACAAAATTAATAAATCTATGACCACAAAATCCATTAACAACTTACTGGAAATGGAAACATCTCCTGCGCCATGGTACAAATCTCAAGCTGACAAATAAGTAGTCTTACATATAGGCATGTACAAGATAGCATGTGCTCTAAAGAAAATAACTTTATGAACCAATGGAGAAACCTGTCGACCTCATGGAGAATGAGGGCGGGCAATGAGAATTCCCCTCACGCTTACCTGTGCTGTAAGTCAGTCTTTGATCTATCATGTTTATCATGCTGCTTCCTGTTCCTTTAAGTAAACCCTTATCTAATCCCAGTCAGTTTCGAGGCTTTCAGGTCTACAAAAAAATTAGAAATCCTCTTTATAATAGAAGGAGCAAAGGAAATAAGCTATTAGCTGGGCAGTCATGGGAAGCAGCGAATAATGTCTGTAATTATGGTGCACCATAAGAATGAAACTACACTGAATGAAGGTATCAGCATATAATATGATGTAACAACTTGCATGACAGTCTTGGGGAAAACTGCCATGTAACACACACTTGATCTCGGAAAATTTTTAATGCAAGCCAGAGTGCTGAATGACAGTTCTGCTTCAGCTAGTCACTGGAAGATTGTATAAGATGATCATAGCTGCACATATATTGCAAAATAAGCTTGAAATTTTAAGATAATGCATGCTATTCAAGCACTCAAAAGACTGTAAAGTACATCTACATCTACACTACATACATACTCCGCAAACCACCATATGGTGGGTGGCGGAGAGTATCTTGTACCAAACTAGCTTCCTCTCTCCCTGTTCCATTCCCCAACAGAACGAGGGAAAAATGACTGCCTATATGCCTATATGCCTCTCTACGAGCCCTAATCTCTGTTATCTTATCTTTGTGGTCCTTACGCGAAATGTAAGTTGGCGGCAGTAAAATTTCACTTCAATCAGCCTCAAATGCTGGTTCTCTAAATGCCATTAACAGCGATTCACGAAAAGAAAGCCTCCTTTCCTCTAGAGACTCCCACCCGTGTTCCTGAAGCATTTCCGTAGCACTCACATGATGATCAAACCTACTAGTAACAAATCTAGAAGACCGCTTCAGAATTGCTTCTATGTCCTCCCTCAGTACCTGATAGGGATCCCAAACGCTCGAGCAGTACTCAAGAATAGGTCATATTAGTGCACTCCCACTGTAATGTGTGAATCGTTTTCAAATATTTAATTTCATCTTCTATATCTGTTGTGACACCATTAAGGTATTCATTTATAGATAACTTCCATGCCTCAGCAACCTGATGGTCAATCATGTTTGAGTATTTCCGTAAAAACCCAAAAGTTTCAAATAAAATCTTCACTGCTAATCATCAGGTTTTCAATGAAAACATTTATCTTGACAAGTCTTCTGAATTCACATCTGTCACTTCACTCCTGGTTTCACCGTGAAATAATTTCCTCTTCTTAGAGGACGGCTGTCAAAATTCAAGACTGATATTCATTGCACTGGCAACAACCTTCGATTCAGAGAGAATAGGGTTCCAGTTTTGCATGTAGATATTTTAGGTCATTTAATAATGACTCAGAGTGTCTTACCTCAACATCAATAGTAGTATTTTCAGTTTTTAATAATTTGCTTCTGTAGCCAATTGGTACCAACACATCTGACCAAATTGATCCCATAAATAAACAATTACAATACCTCACATAATCCAAAACATACTGTACCACAGACTGTGTTTGAGCTGACAAATTAAACTTACCAAGAGTTTCAACAGCAATGACAATCTTATCCAAGTGACCCACAATTGGCCTTGCAGTGTTAACCCAAGTACTCCAAAAGGTATCAGATATGTATTCTAAAAGGTATCAGACGTAGAACAAAAAGAATTTCCACTACACTGTTTTGGGATTTCGTATCACTGTGGACTGTAACTGAACAGATTGTAAGGAAACTTGAATTATACTGAAAAAAAAAGAACCTGCTTCATATCAGGTATCAGCTGCATGTGTTCGATATAAGGCTATAACAATCACACAGAGAAAAGTTTCCAAGAGGATTCTGCTAAAGAAAATGTTTCTGCACTCCTTTGCAAGACCCTCTCTACATCTCTGCCTACATTCATACATTACAAGTTGCTGTATGGTGTACAGCAGAGCGTACCTTGTACCACTAGTAGTAATTTCCTTTCCTGTTCAACACACAAGCAGAGCAAATAAGGCTAGCTATATGCCTCCATAAGAGAACTTATGCAGAATTCTTTTATTTGGCAGAAGCTTGTTCTGCATTCAGTTTCAAATGCCACTTCTCCAAATTTCTCAGTAGTGTTTTGTGAAAAGAACATCATCTTCCCTCCAGGAATTTCCACTTCAATTCACAGGGCATTCCATAACACTTGTATGTTGATCAAACCCACTTGAAACAAGTCGAGCAGCTCTAGATCTCCATCTACGTTTATACTCCGCAACCCACCCAACGGTGAGCTCTACTCTGAACTGGTTTGATGTCTTCCTCTAACCCAAACTGGTGGTGATCTGAAGCACTCAAGTCATACTAAACAATGTGTAGCACTAGTGTTCTAAAGATGGTGTCCTTCACAGAAGAACCACACCTCGCTAAACTCCTTCTAATAAACCAAAGTTAACAATTTGCCTCCACTACTACTAATCTTACGTGCTCATTACATTTTATGTTGCTTTACTATATTATGCATAGGTACTTAAAAGACATGACTAGAGAAAAAGTACACAACTAACACTGTAATCAAAATTTACAGGATCATTTTACCTGTTAATCTGCAATAACTTATGTTTTTGTACATTTAGAGCAAGTTGTCATTCACCATCCTACTACAAATTTTGAGAAAGCTCTATTACTTACGAAATCTTCAGGCCAGTCACTTATGTGAGAACCAATTCTATATGCTTTGTTAACAGTCTGCTGTGGGACAATATGTCAAACACTTTCTGGAAATCTAGGAATTGGAAACTGTCTGCTGCCCTTCATCCATGCTTCACATAACCTTATTATAAACTTTCCCACAGCAGTCATTGATTGTAATTCAATATTTCATGAGTATTGATCAAGTTAAATGTGGACTAGCATCTCCAGTGCTTGGATTTCACTCAGTGAATTCCAGAAAGAATTAGTTTATTTTATACTCTTCAATTTACTTATTGAAGCAAATATAGCACAGCATTATTGTTATCTCCTGAACATAATTTGAATCTGGATTTCCATCAACAATAAAGACATAACGCTCTTCATTTTCTCTCTATTTCATGTTGGCAGTCCTGACATAATGGGCACAACTACAAGTGTATACTGAGTACCACTTGACAAATAATGCCTTTAAACATGTTCCATGTTCTTGGCCTTCTCTGACCTTGATAAAAGTTTTGTAAGAACTGGATCAAGGTGACTCAAGAGTTCTAATACTGAAAGGAAATTTTCATTATTTGGATCCTCAATTTTCTGAGATGATGCTCTGAAACCCTAACCTCTCTGACCAATAAACAATGCCACATCAAGTATCACCTTAGTTCTCATGTCAGACATAGAAAAGATGAATACTACCTCTCTCCTTCTGAGCATCAGCGTGGTCAATGTCCCTCTATCGCATAATTTCATTTCTTCATCTTTACAGTTGTTCTAGAACAATTATATAAATAGAAATATTTTATTTTGTGCTTGCTCTCAGACGCAAAATGTTTTCTGTATGTTTAAAGTAAAACCACAATGTGATGGATTCAGAAGTCCCTTATGTTTGAAGAATTTGGGCAAATCTACCAAATTATAATGATGTTTCATGGCTGCTGTCATGTTCACTTGTTAGTGACATATTTTTGGCAGGATTCTCAACAGAATTTAAAGAAAGCACAGTTTTGACTCTATAACCAAGTGGTTTTAGTCCATGATGTCTAAAGTAACAGAATTGTATGTTGTTGACTAGTGAGACCCACAAAAGTGAAAACTGAAATGCAAAGTAAGATTTAAATCTCAATTTTGCTGCTGGGATAATGTTGTTTTATTTATTATACTATATAAATTTTATCTTACCAAGCAGTCTCACATTTGTGAACTGAGAACTAAGGGGAACCTAATCCATTAAGATACAAGGGCACCCATGAGGACTATGCCCCATGCATTTTGTCCCCCCCCCAAACCAACCACTCCAAATCATTAGGGCAGCTTATGTACTATTTAGTACCATGAACCATGATCAACCATTTGCAAAGTGCAAGGGAACATGAAGAATAATGGTGACTTTAGTATAATTATTGCCTTTGTGTAAAAGTGTCATTTCTGTTCAACTGATTGCATATTTCTATCAATTAATATCAGTATTATATTGTAGCACTTCTCTTTACATAATGTTACAGTAACATGTTACTTAGCTGTGGCATATCATGTGAAATTAACTTCTGCTCACCAGTGTAATTACCATGCATGACTAACTGTTCAAACTATGAGAGCTTAAATTCCCAGAATTCCTTTGCAAAATATTACATCCTCCAGAATGTAGGTCCTCAGATGATAACAATCAAAAAATTAATCAACAGAGGGTATTCCAATGCACCTTTCACAGATGGAACTGGAGTCAGAGGAACTGACAGTGGTACCAGAAATGCGCTTTACTACAAACTGTAAGGTGGTGTGCAGAGCACCCATGTAGCTCTGTAATGTTCTTCAATATTACTAACCATGAAGCAAACAGTTCTGATAACCTTAAATTCCATTATTCGCACAGCATTAGGCTGGCATGTGAAATGTAGATAAATGTTTTCAATGTTTTTCAACAGAAGTAAGTATTTACAAAACTCTCCAGATTATGAGAGCATAGATTAAAAAAAAAGTAAGTCAACTATTTAATAACCGTGCATGAATAACTCTCCATGTTATGGAAGTATACATTCCAAAAATGTTTGGCCAAATTATTACAACCTCCAGTAAGTAAGTCAGTGAAGTTATTACCATAACGATGTAATCAGAGCTATTGAGGAGTTCATGGAACTGTAGTTCTGCAAAAACATATTTGCAGACATAACATGGGTAGGATGGTAATGTTGACAGAATTATCCTCGAATACACGCTGAAAGGTGTACTCTTGAAGATATCTAAGGTTCATTGCTATTATTAAACATCAAGCATATAGCTTTAACAACCTCAAAATTTCAGAATGGGATTTTCACTCTCCAGCAGAGTTTGCAGTGTTATGAAACTTCCTGGCAGATTTAAACTGTGTGCCAGACAGAGACTTCAACTCAGGAGTCTCAGTCCAGCACACAGTTTTAATCTGCCAGGAAGTTTCAACCTCAAATTTATTATCAGTTAAGTGAACGTGAATGACTGACAAAACTCTGAGTAAATGGTTTTCAAGATTGGGATGGCTAAATATTACTTACAAATAAACTATTACTTTCTGCAAACGCAATAGGGATGGGAGGATATGACGTTGCTACAGAAAGTACCCTGCACTACTTGTACTACACAATCAAAGGTGATATGTGAAACACCCAAGTAGATCTTTAATGTTCTTCAAGATTTTTAAACATGGAGCAAGTCGATCTAATAAGCTCAAAGCTCATTACACAAGTCTTCATTTAAAAACTTTTGTTATGAGGGCGTGGATATTTGTAATGATCTTCTATTACTATTGCATACCAAATTAAAAAATCTAACTCATTTAGCTCAGTCAGGTCATGTTTTTTCAGCACATCAACATCGAGATAATAGCCTATTACGTAGATAAGACACTCAAATATTGCTAATTTTTTATTCTATCATCACAAAGAGTAATTCTTTACATATCATGTAAGTATGTGAAATATATGATATCCATTAAATATCGATAACAGCTATAAAAAGATACTTCTACGCATTTCGGTTTTGTTTACAACAGTAAAAATTACACTAGCAGTACAGTCATGACTGATAACCTTGTATACAGAGATGGAGGTGGGAACTCTGTAGGAGATAGAGGTGTGGTTGACCTGAACTTGCTTCTAGGTTGTAGCAACCTGCAAGTCGGTATGACTTGAGCTTTCTGAGTGAAAGCAACATCATTATCAAATGAAAACACAATAAAGAATCAGCCTGACTGATTTTGCTACATTTGTAGTAGAGTCATCATGCCACATAGGAAGTTAAAAATAGCTCCTTGTGAGAGAAAAATTATCATGCATAGTTTAGAGTTAAAACTGGTGATGAGGACAAGTCCTATGCACCATATTTATACTGCAAATGACCATTGGAAGACTTTGGAGATGGAGCAAAAGCGTTTTAGTATACCTAGGATATGGAGGGAAGGAAGACATCATACTCTCAAGTGTTTCTTCAGCATGACAGATTTAAAGGGTAAGCTAATGACTTTCATCCTCATGAACTTAATATCTCTCTCTGTTAGTGGTTTTAAATTAATTAGAATAAGAACTTGAATTAATTCAATTGAATAAGTGTATGCGCTTTTATGTCTAGAATAAACCAAAAAATTAAATCCTGGTTTCACTGATTGACTGACTCACTGATTGATTGGTTCATGGGTGGAACAATATTCACTGTATAGTTGCCCTCAAATGTTTGCACAATTTGTGTTATTAAAATAAGAATGCCTCTTACAGTAATTATTGCTCTAATACGTACTCCTACTTTTCTAACCATGTTATAAATTGTTAGACAGTACAATGTCAATTGACATTATGTTACTATCTGTAGTTACTTTATTTTTTATTTAAAGAGGGGCAGCAGCCTTTTCAGTAGTTGCAGGGGCAACAGTGTGGATGATTGACTGATCTGGCCTTGCAACATTAACCAAAACGGCCTTGCTGTGCTGGTACTGCGAACGGCTGAAAGCAAGGGGAAACTACAGCCGTAATTTTTCCCGAGGACATGCAGCTTTACTGTATGATTAAATGATGATGGCATCCTCTTGGGTAAAATATTCCGGAGGTAAAATAGTCCCCCATTTGGATCTCGGGGCGGGGACTACTCAGGAGGATGTCGTTATCAGGAGAAAGAAAACTGGCGTTCTACGAATCGGAGCGTGGAATGTCAGATACCTTAATCGGGCAGGTAGGTTAGAAAATTTAAAAAGGGAAATGGACAGGTTAAAGTTAGATATAGTGGGAATTAGTGAAGTTCGGTGGCAGTAGGAACAAGACTTCTTGTCAGGTGACTACAGGGTTATAAACACAAAATCAAATAGGGGTAATGAAGGAGTATGTTTAATAATGAATAGGAAAATAGGAATGCGGGTAAGCTACTACAAACAGCATAGTGAACGCATTATTGTGGCCAAGATAGATACGAAGCCCACACCTACTACAGTAGTACAAGTTTATATGCCAAGTAGCTCTGCAGATGACGAAGAAATTGAAGAAATGTACGATGAAATAAAAGAAATTATTCAGATAGAGAAAGGGAGACGAAAATTTAATAGTAATGGGTGACTGGAATTCGAGTGTAGGAAAAGGGAGAGAAGGAAACATAGTAGGTGAATATGGATTGGGGCTAAGAATTGAAAGAGGAAGCCGCCTAGTAGAATTTTGCACAGAGCACAACTTAATCATAGCTAACACTTGGTTTAAGAATCATGAAAGAAGGTTGTATACGTGGAAGAACCCTGGTGATACTAAAAGGTATCAGATAGATTATATAATGGTAAGACAGAGATTTAGGAACCAGGTTTTAAGTTGTAAGACATTTCCAGGGGCTGGACTCTGACCACAATCTATTGGTTATGACCTGTAGATTAAAACTGAAGAAACTGCAAAAATGTGGGAAATTAAGGAGATGGGACCTGGATAAACTGAAAGAACCAGAGGTTGTACAGAGTTTCAGGGAGAGCATAAGGGAACAATTGACAGAAATAGGGGAAAGAAATACAGTAGAAGAAGAATGGGTAGCTCTGAGGGATGAAGTAGTGAAGGCAGCAGAGGATAAAGTAGGTAAAAAGACGAGGGCTGCTAGAAATCCTTGGGTAACAGAAGAAATATTGAATTTAATTGATGAAAGGAGAAAATATAAAAATGCAGTAAATGAAGCAGGCAAAAAGGAATACAAACGTCTCAAAAATGAGATCGACAGGAAGTGCAAAATGGCTAAACAGGGATGGCTAGAGGACAAATGTAAGGATGTAGAAGCTTATCTCACTAGGGGTAAGATAGATACTGCCTACAGGAAAATTAAAGAGACCTTTGGAGAGAAGAGAACCACGTGTATGAATATCAAGAGCTCAGATGGCAACCCAGTTCTAAGCAAAGAAGGGAAGGCAGAAAGGTGGAAGGAGTATATAGAAGGTCTATACAAGGGTGATGTACTTGAGGACAATATTATGGAAATGGAAGAGGATGTAGATGAAGACGAAATGGGAGATACGATACTGCGTGAAGAGTTTGACAGAGCACTGAAAGACCTGAGTCGAAACAAGGCCCCCGGAGTAGACAACATTCCATTAGAACTACTGACGGCCCTGGGAGAGCCAGTCATGACAAAACTCTACCAGCTGGTGAGCAAGATGTATGAGACAGGCGAAATACCCTCAGACTTCAAGAAGAATATAATAACTCCAATCCCAAAGAAAGCAGGTGCTGACAGATGTGAAAATTACCGAACTATCAGTTTAATAAGTCACAGCTGCAAAATACTAACGCGAATTCTTTACAGACGAATGGAAAAACTGGTAGATGCAGACCTCGGGGAGGATCAGTTTGGATTCCGTCGAAATGTTGGAACACGTGAGGCAATACTGACCTTACGACTTATATTAGAAGAAAGATTAAGAAAAGGCAAACCTACGTTTCTAGCATTTGTAGACTTAGAGAAAGCTTTTGACAATGTTGACTGGAATACTCTTTTTCAAATTCTAAAGGTGGCAGGGGTAAAATACAGGGAGCCAAAGGCTATTTACAAATTGTACAGAAACCAGATGGCAGTCATAAGAGTCGAGGGGCATGAAAGGGAAGCAGTGGTTGGGAAAGGAGTGAGACAAGGTTGTAGCCTCTCCCCGATGTTATTCAATCTGTATATTGAGCAAGCAGTAAAGGAAACAAAAGAAAAATTTGGAGTAGGTATTAAAATTCATGGAGACGAAGTAAAAACTTTGAGGTTCGCCGATGACATTGTAATTCTGTCAGAGACGGCAAAGGACTTGGAAGAGCAGTTGAACGGAATGGACAGTGTCTTGAAAGGAGGATATAAGATGAACATTAACAAAAGCAAAACGAGGATAATGGAATGTAGTCAAATTAAATCGGGTGATGCTGAGGGAATTAGATTAGGAAATGAGACACTTAAAGTAGTAAAGGAGTTTTGCTATTTAGGAAGTAAAATAACTGATGATGGTCGAAGTAGAGAGGATATAAAATGTAGACTGGCAATGGCAAGGAAAGCGTTTCTGGAGAAGAGAAATTTGTTAACATCGAATATAGATTTAAGTGTCAGGAAGTCATTTCTGAAAATATTTGTTTGGAGTGTAGCCATGTATGGAAGTGAAACATGGACGATAACTAGTTTGGACAAGAAGAGAATAGAAGCTTTCGAAATGTGGTGCTACAGAAGAATACTGAAGATAAGGTGGATAGATCACGTAACTAATGAGGAGGTATTGAATAGGATTGGGGAGAAGAGGAGCTTGTGGCACAAATTGACTAGAAGAAGGGATCGGTTGGTAGGACATGTTTTGAGGCATCAAGGGATCACAAATTTAGCATTGGAGGGCAGTGTGGAGGGTAAAAATCGTAGAGGGAGACCGAGAGATGAGTACACTAAGCAGATTCAGAAGTATGTAGGTTGTAGTAGGTACTGGGAGATGAAGCAGCTTGCACAGGATAGAGTAGCATGGAGAGCTGCATCAAACCAGTCTCAGGACTGAAGACAACAACAACAACAACAGTGTAATTGCTATAATTTATTCAATATTTTTTGCCATTGGGTACAGGTGGTGAAACCATTCACATCTTTTACTTCTTGTGGCAGTCTATCATAACATTTTTCCATGGAATAATACACTGTTTTGAGATCTTGACATGTTTCTTCAGTTTAGATGTAACAGTGACTGGATTTCTTTCCATGGTTATGTATTGTGCTGTTTGTGCGGTTCAAATTAAAATCCTTTCTTATATAAATTACATTGTCAGAGATGTATTCACTTGGAACAGTCAGAATTTCTAGCTTTTTGAATAAATCTTTAGACTGTGCCCTGTTACTAATATCCATTACTATTATTTAGCACTTTTCTGTATATTGAAACTAGTATGTATGTTTCCAACACTAATTCCTCAATACATTATCCCATTACTAAAGATTGCAAATATATATCCAAAGTAGGTTACTTTGAGTCTTGAGATATGCACAATGGTGCTAAGATTTTTAGCAGGGCAAAACATGCTGAGGGTAGCCTCTTTGCCAAAATTTTCATCTATTCTGATTCTTGAGTCCCTCCCGGCGTATTTGATAATCAAAATATCCACAGGTGTACTGCCGGTCTATAGTGTCCAACGGGCACAATATTTCGGCGATCAGACATGTCGCCATCATCAGGTGAACTGACGGACTGAGCTCCTGTGAACGTGCCGGCACAGAGATCCGTACACTATGGCTGCTCAGGGGGAACTGGGTTCGGTCTCGGCGGCGGCCGATTTAAATATCCTCCGCCCGCGGCGCGCTCCCTCCGCCGTCCGCGCCCCGCGCCACGGTAGCGCGGTGGAACAGATTGCGACGGCGTCTGAGATGACGTCGGTGTGATGCCTCTGTGCGCCGTGGTCGTCACAACTATGCGTTTGCCGGATTTACTCTTGATTAACCCAATCGCTGGTTCCCAAGCCTTGCTAAGATTATAGCCACAGTCACGGTTTATGAGGTCGTCATTGGTGCGAATTTCGATAGCCTCTCTAACAACGCTGTCCTCGACGGTACGCATCGTCTGACCAATATACGACTTGCCACATTGACTCGGAATCTGGTACACGCCGGCCTTCCTCAAACCGAGGTCATCTTTGGCGCTCCCCACGAGTGCACGAGTTTTTTTCGGAGGACAAAACACAGTTCCAACCCGGTGTTTCTTCAGAATGCGGGCGATTTTCTCCGGGAGTGCGCCTGTGTATGGATTAAATGCAGTGCCTACATCCTCCCTCGTGACTTCATCCATCTCAACAGGTTGTGCTGCAGTGGTTGGGCGGAGAGCACGTAGAATCTGCCACTCTGAGTACCCATTCTTTCGAAACACAGTTCTCAGATGTTCCAATTCCTAGGGTAGACTCTCTGTGTCAGAGATAGTGCGCGCCCTATGTACTAGAGTTTTAAGTACCCCATTCCTCTGTGAAGGGTGGTGGCAGCTGTCTGCGTGCAAATACAGATCAGTGTGTGTTGTCTTTCGATACAACCCATGACCTAGGGTGCCGTCAGCCCTTCTCCTGACCAAGACGTCAAGGAAAGGTAATTTACCCTCCGTTTCAGTCTCCATAGTGAATTTGATGTTGGGGTGTATGGAGTTTAGATGTGTAAGGAAGTCAAGGAGTTTATCCATACCATGTGGCCAGATGACGAACGTGTCGTCCACGTAACGGAAAAAGCAAGTAGGTTTCCATTCGGATGACGACAGGGCTTCCTCCTCGAAGTTCTCCATGTACAAATTCGCTACCACCGGTGAGAGTGGGCTACCCATGGCGACTCCCTCCGTTTGTTCGTAGTATTCTCCATCAAAAAGAAAATACGTGGAAGTCAAGACATGCCTAAAAAGTTCAGTGGTATTCTCGTCAAACCTCTGACCAATCAACTCTAGCGACTCTCGCAGGGGTACCCTCGTAAACAAGGGAACGACGTCAAAACTCACCATGATATCTGACTCATCCCACCTGAAGCTATCAAGGCGTTTAACAAAATCCACGGAATTACGGATGTGATGAGGGCATTTACCCACATAAGGACTTAATATTCCTGTCAGGTATTTGGCCAGCAAATATGTAGGTGCCCTGATGTTGCTGACAATGGGGCGTAATGGTACCCCCTCTTTGTGAACCTTCGGGAGTCCATATAGTCTAGGCGGTACTGGACCTTGGGGTAACAATTTCTTAGCGTCACCCTCCGATATATCTGCGTCCTTGAGAAGAACCCTCGTCTTGTTCTCCACCTTCTTTGTAGGGTCAACGCTGATTTTCTGGTAGGAAGAGGCTGGCTCGTTTCTTGATTCTCCTAGCTGCTGCAGAATCGATGTGATGGATAACTTTAGCAAAATTTGGAACAACATTCTCGGAACGACATCTCTTTAGAAAGGCAAGAGTACTTAGCAAACGACATCTACGGTGGCGCAACTTTTCAAATTTCTTCATGCTGCGGTACATCTCCTCCCCGTAAAGGTGTATGATGTGATTCTTGAGTTTCTCCCGGCGTATTTGATAAACAAAATATCCACGGGTGTACTGCCTGCTAAATGACGATTCCTACGGGAAGATCAGCGTTGACCCTACAAAGAAGGTGGAGAACAAGACGTGGGTTCTTCTCAAGGACGCAGATTTACCGGAGGGTGACGCTAAGAAATTGTTACCCCAAGGTCCGGTACCGCCTAGACTACATGGACTCCCGAAGGTTCACAAAGAGGGGGTACCATTACGCCCCATTGTCAGCAACATCAGGGCACCTACATATTTGCTGGCCAAATACCTGACAGGAATATTAAGTCCTTATGTGGGTAAATGCCCTCATCACATCCATAATTCCGTGGATTTTGTTAAACGCCTTGATAGCTTCAGGTTGGATGAGTCAGATATCATGGTGAGTTTTGACGTCGTTCCCTTGTTTACGAGGGTACCCCTGCGAGAGTCGCTAGAGTTGATTGGTCAGAGGTTTGACGAGAATACCACTGAACTTTTTAGGCATGTCTTGACTTCCACGTATTTTCTTTTTAATGGAGAATACTACGAACAAACGGAGGGAGTCGCCATGGGTAGCCCACTCTCACCGGTGGTAGCGAATTTGTACATGGAGAACTTCGAGGAGGAAGCCCTGTCGTCATCCGAATGGAAACCTACTTGCTTTTTCCGTTACGTGGACGACACGTTCGTCATCTGGCCACATAGTATGGATAAACTCCTTGACTTCCTTACACATCTAAACTCCATACACCCCAACATCAAATTCACTATGGAGACTGAAACGGAGGGTAAATTACCTTTCCTTGACGTCTTCGTCAGGAGAAGGGCTGACGGCACCCTAGGTCATGGGGTGTATCGAAAGACAACACACACTGATCTGTATTTGCACGCAGACAGCTGCCACCACCCTTCACAGAGGAATGGGGTACTTAAAACTCTAGTACATAGGGCGCGCACTATCTCTGACACAGAGAGTCTACCCTAGGAATTGGAACATCTGAGAACTGTGTTTCGAAAGAATGGGTACTCAGAGTGGCAGATCCAACGTGCTCTCCGCCCAACCACTGCAGCACAACCTGTTGAGATGGATGAAGTCACGAGGGAGGAGGTAGGCACTGCATTTATTCCATACACAGGCGCACTCTCGTGGAAAAACGCCCGCATTCTGAAGAAACACCGGGTTGGAACTGTGTTTTGTCCTCCGAAAAAAACTCGTGCACTGGTGGGGAGCGCCAAAGATGACCTCGGTTTGAGGAAGGCCGGCGTGTACCAGATTCCATGTCAATGTGGCAAGTCGTATATTGGTCAGACGATGCGTACCGTCGAGGATCGATGCCGTGAACACAAGAGGCACACTCGACTGATGTATCCGAGCAAGTCGGCGGTCGCTGAACATTGTTTGTCGGAAAATCACGCTATGGAGTATGACCGCACGAGGATTCTGGTACAGACGTCGAGTTACTGGGACAGCGTTGTTAGAGAGGCTATCGAAATTCGCACCAATGACGACCTCATAAACCGTGACTGTGGCTATAATCTTAGCAAGGCTTGGGAACCAGCGATTTGGTTAATCAAGAGTAAATCGGGCAAACGCATAGTTGTGACGACCACGGCGGACAGAGGCATCACACCGACGTCATCTCAGACGCCGTCGCAATCTGTTCCACCGCGCTACCGTGGCGCGGGGCGCGGACGGCGGAGGGAGCGCGCCGCGGGCGGAGGATATTTAAATCGGCCGCCACCGCAGTGCCGACTGAGATGTCGCACAGTACGGAGGGGGTGCCAGCGCGCGCGCGAGAAGTGAGCGAGCACGTGTCGGCCGGCCGCGGTCCGTTGGGGCTTCCCACGGGGGGAAGTAATAGTACCCACGCTGCGGAGCAGCTACAGGACGCCGAAATGGATTTTAATTGTGACATGGACGCCGACAATGCAGCAGCGGAACGCATTGCGCGTCGTCGTGAAGAGGAGCGGGAGAGAAGATCTCGCCCACGCACAACTGACAGACTATTTGTGCGGGATAAGCCGCCCACTGATGGGTTCCAGCAGCCTCCGGCCAAGAAACAAGCGCGTCCCAGACAGCTCATTGTTGCCCGAGAACTAGAGATTTCCAATCGGTACCAGCCTCTACATGGAACAGGAGCAACTTTAAATGAAGCCATTGCATCACTGGCAGCCCACCAGCGCGGCCGTGATGAACAGCAGCGCCCAGAGGAAGCTGAACAACATCAAGAAGAAGACGTCGGCGAAAACACCGATCAAGCGCCGCCAACTGCAGCCTCAAGAAAAGTTCCGCCAATCATCATACAATTTAAACAGGATTACAAGAAGTTACGAAACTGGCTGAAAGACCACTGCAAGCAGTCGTTTACTGTGAAGCAAATTGGGGAAGACCTACTAAAGTTGATATAGTCGTCCACAGAGGACTACGTACTAGTAATGGACACACTCGGGAAGCAAGGAATCCCGAATTACACCCTTCAGGCGGACAGACCGACGACCATCAAAGCACTGATAAAAGGAATCCCAAAGCGACTACCGCACGAAGACGTGAAAGAAGAACTGGAGGAGATGGGATACGTCGCTTCCAAAGTCGACTACCACCACATGCCAGGCACTAATCAACTTTCTGGCCATCGAGTTGTCATTCTACAAGACACTCCGCAAAACCGCAATATCTTCAATGTCACGAGATTCTACAACTGTCACAATTGAAAAATTACGAAAGACGCGAGGCACAATCCAATGCTTGCGCTGCCAGGGCTTCGGACACGTTGCCCGCTTATGTACGATGCCCATCATGTGCGTCAAATGCGGCGGTGCACACGACAGCCGCACATGCACACTTGAAGAGGGGAAAACACCGACGTGCGGACTATGCGGCGGTCCTCACACAGCATACTTTCGATCATGTCCGAAGCACAAAGAAGACAACAGGAGGAGAAGAGGTTTACCACCACTCAAGAACTCTCTTACAACCCAACAGCGACGGCAACCGCCACCACCGCCACCGCCTCCTGCTGATGGACGTTCCTTGCCTACGTTACGCACCCGCACCGCGGCCCAGGCGCGACTCACAGTAGCCTACGCTGCTGCAGCCTCTGCTCAGCAAACAGAAGCTGCACCATCAAGAATTCCTGCATCTCAAAGACAGCGTCAACAGCCACAAACAGCCCCGCAGAATGATGCAGATATAATCAAACTACTGACCAGCAATGTCACCACGTTAGCCGACGTTACAAAGCAACTAACACAGCTGCCCAACACCATCGCCGCCGCAGTCGACACGGCGGTCTCAAGAGCCCTAACGGCAGCCATTGAAGCTTCAAGAACACACCAGCATGCCTAGAGCGCCAAGGCTGGAAGACCTAAGGATTGTTGCGTATAACGCAAACAACCTCACCTAAGACATTGCTGAACTGCATCAGTTCCTGCATGACCACAACGTTGATGTCTGCCTCGTTAACGAGACGTTTCTCAAACCAGGCATACGGAGCAATATTGCCAATTTTCGGTGCTATCGAAGAGATCGACCGACTCACGGAGGGGGCACCGCCATTTTCATTCGTAACTCCATCCAGCATCATGAAGTTCATCCACCCACCACCCAGCACATCGAATCATCAGCAGTTCTACTGGAAACACAAACAGGACCCATCACATTTATCTCCGTCTACCGAAGCCCACGAAGAATCATCACCTTTGAAGACGCAAGATCACTCCTACGTGTGCCAGGGAAACTCTTTATTGCAGGGGATTTGAACTTCAAGCACGCGGCATGGAACTCATCAGTAACTAACTGGAGTGGACGAATACTTCTTCAGGCACTCGAAGAAGCCCATGCTCACGCATGTGGACCTGAGGAACCCACCTGCTATCCCTCGCGAGGTGTACCAGATGTCATCGACATCGCCCTAACAAAAGGAATACCGCAATTCCTAGACGCTGATGTCATCCATGGACTCAATTCAGACCACCTTCCGGTCCTCTTCAGCTTACGAGTAACAGCAGAACTCGTACAGGGACGACTGAATTTACGACGAACGAACTGGGACCGCTTCCGCAAGCATGTAGACTCCGCATTCACCGACATCAACGAAGACGAAGACATCTCCGAAGAATCATTCAACCGACTCACTGACATTGTCACCGACGCCCTACATGACGCCACACCACCGCCGCAGCCGCCTCAGCACGTGGTGCCCAGTCTACCACAGGACATCCTCGCCTCCATCCGGACGCAGAATCGACTGTGTAGAGAATGGCGCATCACGCGCAACGCCGCTCTCAAAATACGTATTAACCAACTTAGAAGAGATATACGAGCCGGTATAGCTGTACACCGCAACCAACGATGGGCAGACAAGCTCCGCAGCTTCACTCCCGATCCACTTGGATGGCAGACAGTGAGCCACTTCACGAACAGGAAGACCAGAACACCTCCACTGACAGCTGATAACCGAACAGCCTATCGACCTGAAGAAAAAGCTGACATGCTTGCAGACACCTCCACTGACAGCTGATAACCGAACAGCCTATCGACCTGAAGAAAAAGCTGACATGCTTGCAGACGTCTTAGAAGCCAACTTCCAGCCGCTTGAAGATCGTGTCGACTTGCAGCGTACTGCTGACATCGAACGTGACGTCACCACACTACTACAAGAAGACGTTGAAGATGAGGAACCAATCACCCCAATATCACCTGAGGAAGTGCAAGTGGGCATCAGAATGCTTCCCAATAACAAGGCGCCAGGATCAGACGATATCACCGGCAGAGTACTTAAGCAACTACCCTGGTCGGCGATCGTCCATCTTGCTGCACTGTTCAACTGGATCCTTACGACAGCTCCGTTTCCTGAGGCGTGGAAGCACTCCGTCATCGTAGCAATACCCAAACCGGGCAAAAACAAGAAGCACCCCAAAACAGCTACTGACCAATTAGCTTGCTTCCTCATGTGAGCAAGCTCCTCGAAAGACTTCTTCTTCAACGCCTTCAACGCTTGGCGACACAACTGGACATTTTCCCGCCGGAGCAATTCGGTTTTCGACGCGGACACTCGACTACGCAACAAATTCTCCGAGTAGTTGAATACGTTAAAGACGCCTTCAACCGAAGAGAATTTTGTGGTGCAGTACTGCTAGACGTAACCAAGGCATTTGCCAGCGTCTGGCATCATGGACTACTTTGGAAACTACACACCCTTCGACTGCCTAGGCTGTATGTGAAACTGATAGCGTCGTACCTCGAACATCGGACCTTTGTGGTACGACTTGAAAATTCAGTCTCTCGAGTGCGCAACATAAACGCCAGCGTACCCCAAGGATCGGTCCTTTTACCGGTCCTGTACATCATGTACACTTCCGATATGCCAACAGTACCCAGGGTGGAGAAGGATATCTATGCTGACGACACCATGCTGTACTCCAGCAGCCAATGGAGAGAAGTGCTAATACCAAGACTACAGAGTGCACTTAACAGACTAGAAGACTGGGCAGCCCGCTGGAGGATCAACTTCAACCCAACGAAGACACAGACCATCATCTTCACGTGGAAAAGGACGATGCCACAACGGCAACTACAACTTTACGGAACACAACTACCCTGGCTGTCATCAGTGAGATACCTGGGGGTCATCATGGACAAAAAACTTACGTGGTGCCAACACATCACAGACCTCCGAAAGAAGATCCACCAGCACCTAGGGGCATTATACCCCATACTCAACGAGCGGTCTGAACTATCTATCTCGAACAGCCTCCTTATTTACCGGATGTACCTCCGCCCTTTGTTTGACTATGCATGCGAAGTCTGGGGCGTTGCTGCTAAGACACATCCAACGACTACAGTCTTTACAGAATAAAATATTACGCAGAGTCTACCACGTTAACTGCCAGTTTCCACACCAATACTTTCACGAAGCTGCAGAAGAGCTAGAAGTCCTTGAACGACACAAGAAGATTGCAAGACACTTCTACGAGAAGACGCAGACACCGACGAATCATCTCATCAGGGACCTCAGAGCACCACCACGACCACGAGAACGACACAGACGACCAGTTGCAATGATGAGGCACTGCAACCTCAGAAAAACAACGCAATGAAGTAGGAGAAAACAAAATAAATTAAGATCCTAACACCGCCCACGCCCTTCCCGCACACCACACAAAAATAAAGACAACAAATTTCCACCCAAACCTTAAGATGAAGGCAATGCCCACCGGTAAATCCTTCGTAAATAGCTGTCATCAGCCTTCAGAAGTGGAAGTAGCGGCCGCCACCGCGACCGAACCCAGTTCCCCCTGAGCAGCCATAGTGTACGGATCTCCGTGCCGGCACGTTCACAGGAGCTCAGTCCGTCAGTTCACCTGATGATGGCGACATGTTTGATCGCCGAAATATTGTGCCCATTGGACACTATAGACCGGCAGTAGACCCGTGGATATTTTGATGTTCATCTATTCTGTTCATTTCAATGAACAACCTACATTCATCACCAAGAATTTAGTATCAGTTACACAATAAAATAAATGATCATTTACTTTAAATTTAGTATCACTGGGTTTTTCATTTAGTCAGAAGTTTATGCAGTTTGTCTTTTTCACATTTAAAATAACTCTGTTTTCTAATGACCAGTTGTGAACATCTCTGACAGCTGCATTGGATTTTTATGTTAACTGTGTTGAATTTCTGTCTGTTATCACTATGATGCTGTCATCAACAAACAGTGTTTTTTTCTCTTACCTAACACCTTGTGGGAACTATTTAGAGTTATAAGGAGGAGGATTGGGCCCAATGCACCTCCCTGCGTGATACTTCCACAGATCAACCAGAAAAATATGATCACCTACCTAACAGACGATATGTTCCCTTTGGTACAGGTAACAGTAGCGATGCATTATGATGTGGAAGCAATGAGGTCTTGGTAGGTGATCAGAGGAAGTTTGCACCACATCTGACACACAAGTCTCCATCTACATCTACATATACACTCGGCTAGCCACAAAGCGGTGTGTGGCGGAGAGCACTATTCACTCCAAAGTCATATTCCCCCCCCCCTCTCTGTTCCAATCGCAGATTGGGCGAGGTAAAAAAAAAAAACGACTGTCTGAACACCTTAGTACCCTAATTCTCGCCACAGTCACATACCAGATGTGGCTGATTGGTTTCATATCTGGTGAGTTGTGGACCAGCACATTAACTTGAAGTCACTGCTGTTTTCCTTGAACCACTCCACTACACTCCAGGCCATGTGACATAGTGAATGATGTTACTGTCATCAGGGAACATGACATTCATGAATGAATGTACGTGTCCTGCAACCAGTGTATGACGCATTTTGGCTATAATGGTGCTTTATGTATGCTCCACTGGCCCCTTGGAGCTCCTCACGAATGTCCCCCAGAGCATAACAGAGCTGCTGCCAGCTTGTCTACATCAAACAGTACATGTGCTGTTCGCCTTGATGATAATGGAATCGCGTCCACCCATCGGTATGATGAAGAAGGTATCAGGATTCATCAGACCGTGCAATGGTCTGCCACTGTGCCTAAGTCCAGTGCTGATGGTCACTTGCCCATTTCAGTTGTAGCTGCCGATGTCATTGGTCATCAGCTGATGATGCCAATCATTAGGACTGTTCCGTGCACTGCATGTTCAGACACACTTGTCCCCTGCTCAGCCACCTGCCTGTTTAACCAGTCTGCCCTGCCTATGACTTTCAACATCTGTAACGAGGAAGGGTGGCCACTCGACCCTACAACGTCTCGACATGATTTTACTTTGGTTTCATCATGTGTTGAGGACATTCACCACAATACTCCACCAACACTCAACAACTCATTCAGTTTCTGAAATGCTTGTACCAGGCTTCCAGTCCATCAGAATCTGCCATCACTCAGACTCAGATAGACTGTGTGCCTTTTCCTTTCTACACACAAACAGCATGCACACTGTTACTACAAGCAAAATGGGTGAGCTTTATTACCAGTCATTGTTCACCAGGTGATGCTGCTATCATGTGGATGGATTTATATCGATTGTAGGTCAGTGGTAATCATTTTGTGGATGACCAGTGTATATTAATACATTTTTATCTGATAAATGTGTCACTGCTAATCTTTTAGAAATATGTGAGATTTTAATACCTTGCATCATCTTTTCCAAGTATGACTTCTTTACCATTCCCTTATTCGTAAAAGGTCTAATTTGTGTAATAAAATTATGTGGTCAACCGTGTCAAATGCCTACAATAGATCCAATAATATGCCTGTGGCATTCTTGCCTTTGTCTAGTGCTTTGACTTCTATTTTGGTGAACACTGTTTTAGCTGACCATGTACCTCTTCTGGGCCTGAAAATAAATTGTTCATTGCAGACAGTGTTGTATTTATTTCAGTACTTCATTAGCTGGTTTTCCTAAATGGTTTCAAGTGTCATGGAACAACAAGGTAACAATAAAATTGGTATGTGGTTTGCTACTTTTTGTGCATCACCATTTTCTTCTATTGGAACTACTTTTGCTGGTTTCAGGTATTCAGGAGAGCTCCCAGATCTGAAAGATTAATTGATTATTATTGTTAATGGGGTTTTTATGTTGTTTATACATTTTAGGGACACTGACTTGAATCTCATTGAACCCTTGCATTTTTTGTTTCATTGGTATGTTATCTGTGTGTATTGTCTTTCTCTGTAGTTGGAAAGAGCACCACTGAATGTGGTGGGTAGCCTGGTGATGAGGCATATATGTGTCTGGAAATTTCACTTGCATTTTCATAGCATTGACACTTAGTATTCATTCACAAAGAGTGTTAGTGCCTTTGGAATGCTGATTAGCACATCTTTGCTTTTAATCTGTGTTTCTAAGTGTTTTTATTCAACATTTGGTATCTCCTGTTCGTTTACGTACCACATTCCTTTGCTTTTGTTATTTGTCTTCAGTATTGTTTTACTGTTTGTAAGTTGCAGATAGCAAAAACTTTCTATAAGTTATCCTGCAATTTTGGTAAAAATCTGAAGCAGTCTAGCTGTTTTTGATGGATGTGAGAGACCTTAGAGTATGAGAGGATTTTTTGATATCTCTTGTCACATGCATATTTTTTGGAAGCTTTAGTGGAATTCTGTATTTTCGGGAATGCTTCCTCAAATATTAGTTTAAAAACTGTCATAAACTTATTAAACTTTTTTTTACATTTGTTTCAGCATATACTGGGATGATAACTGACATAGGTTTGATTCTGAAAATACCATTGTTTTCATTTATTCAGTTTAGCAGAATTTTCTACCCAAATATTTTATTTCAGAATCTGACATAAATGATCTGATAATCCTAGCTGTTGAACAAGTAACTGACAGTGCTTGCTTTGTTTGTCTTTTGCTATATGGTCTCTTTTATAGGAACATTTTTTGTCACTCTCATTGGACAGTTTATGAGTCTCGTTATGCGAGGGATGCAGAGAATATTCAAGTATGTACAATAAACATCATCCGATTTCATTGTGTTGATATTTAAATTCCCATATGTGGGAATGTTCGGTTTTGGACTAAGTTCCTTGTCTATGCTATGATTGATTTTTGACATAAAATTGTCTGTATTACTACTGCGGCATTTATACTAAAAAAAATTACTTTTTTTAATGCTGATTTCTGTTATTTCAGTCACTGATAATTCAAAACATTTGTCTTTACTTAACGCTAGATGGTCTTTTCCAATTTTAAATGTACAACATTCTTCACATTAATACAGGAATCCCCACCTTTCATGGAAATTTTACTACAGGAACAGGCCAGGTCATACGATGTTAATGGAAAATATACAGTTTCAGTTTCCTTATACCAGTGTTCAGTGATAAATACAATGGTACAGCCAAGTGTTTGCAATTCTAATTCTAGTCGCTGAACTTTATTATATATGGATTGTATATTTTCATGAAATACTTTTAAACATACAGATGGGCATACAGTTACAGCATCCTCATTCTCAGCATCATCTGGTAAAGTAAGTTTTAGCAGCTCTATGATGGTCTTGACTGTGTTCATGTCTTTCTTTCTGATGGCAGTGCAGCTCTCATGTCTGTATTGAACATTTCCTGGGAACACTTTAATTCTCTAACTGAGTAATGATCTGCCTCTTCTATTCAGGTGCATGTCATATGCTGTAAAATTATTTCTTTCCAAATCATCTATACTGAGAAAAGAAGCATTTGCACTAGATTGGAAAATATGTCTGTAGATCATGTTGGCCTTTTAGATATCTTTGTTTATAATAGAAGATTCTACAAGGGCTAACTTGCATGGTATGCCTATTACAATTGCCTTATGAATGTCTATTTTACTGAAACTGTATCTCAGAGCTGTGCTTGTGTTCATTTATGTACACATCATTAGCACCACCTAGAATCATGAGACATTGATTTTGTAACACACAACTCTTGTTTCTGTAATCCTCCAAGGTTTTTCTAGAGTCCAGCTCGTAGTTTCATAAACCTGGTAATCTTTACATTCTGATGGTAGCTAAGCATTCCTGGAATCCCTCTGCCGTGACTGTCAGCAAGCAGAACTGTCTGATTACTAATTTTTCTTATTTTCATATCATTGTTAAATGGTTTATTTACCTTTTCTTTTTACAACAGCCAGGTTATACGAAAATGCTCTGACGTTGCTGGTATTTTGAGTTTATTGTTATTAGTGATCCAAGATGGTGTGCTTTACCTGTTTTGCATACCTCAAGAGTTTTATGTTTGTAGATTAAATGTAAATTACAGATTCTGTTTCCTGAAGGAAGTTTGAGTGTTTGTTAAACTGATTTCGATTTTGTATGTTTGGATTCACTATATATTTAGATATGATTTCCAGCAGCATGATTTGCTCTTTGGATGTTTTTCAATTATTCCTGCAAGTCTTCTGGCACTTTAATTTTACTGTTGGTGTTACACATTCTGGTTGAAGAAAAATGAACACACAGCAATATGATATTTATCCAACAACTTTGGGAAAGCGACTTTCAATTCAAATGTCTCCCCAGTGTGAGGATATACATAAGGAATGTATAAATGCATATGGTAGATATAGGGTTGATGAGAAATGGAAGTTTCTCTCTGACCATGAAGCATGCTTGGATTGCCTAATGGTAAGGTGATTGGGCATAGTAAATGGGAAATCTGGCCTCAAGTCCTGGTTCAGCACAAATTTTCAGTGTCATCATTCCATTACATAGCTGATGGTTAATGATATTCACAACTGTGAATGCATTTCATTCTTTTCATTTTTCATCAACAGAAGTAACTATAAGTAAGAGTACTTGTCAGTCTTGAAGTTCAGTGTCTATTTTCTGTACTCAACTGATATCCCAAAGTACAAGGACAGACATTGTGAGAAAAGTTGAGTAAATTACTGCATTCTTAGGTGTGAGTCCACGTAATTATTTTGATTAAAACCCATAGCTCATAAGGATTTTAATGGAGAGTGTTTCCTCTCTAGCATCATGCACATATGCAGCAGGGATGGGAGAAAACAACAGTGGTACTATATGTACCTGGCAGCTGACTCAGCATTATGGTTTGCTAGTACTTATGTATATCTTTAATGATCATCAACTTTAAATAATACATAACAAGAATGTAAGACAACCTCAAAAGACCGAGCGAGGTGGCGCAGTAGTTAGCACACTGGACTCACATTCGGGAGGACGATGGTTCAATCCCGTCTCCGGCCATCCTGATTTAGGTCTTCCGTGATTTCCCTAAATCGTTTCAGGCAAATGCCGGAATGGTCCCTTTGAAAGGGCAGTGCCGATTTCCTTCCCAATCCTTCCCTAACCCGAGCTTGCGCTCAATCTCTAATGACCTTGTTGTCGACGGGACGTTAAAAACTATCCACCACCACCATAACCTCAAAGGCCACTGTTGATTTGAATTATTCAATTATGGGCTTTGGTGAAACAAAATAATTTTTAGCCTTATGTGACAAACTTCACTATTACATAAAGCCTAGGTTTCATGTTATAAACCCGTTTTATAGTATATAATTGATCCCAAAGATAAAAATCAGGCACATATAAACCTAACTTTCCAGTCTATTGTTTGTTGTCTTAAACTGTAAATGTTATCTCTGTTGACAGTTTTGACAAAATTACATAAAGATTTACAAAATTCTTCTGTACAGGATTTAACAATAACTATGGCTAAACATGCAGTGGAATAAAGCTACATACAGGATTGGAAATTTCTTTTATTCTTCTATGTAGGAGTTGCAATATTATCTAAATTTGGTGAACAGTTGCACAGGGTTCGTTCATAGAAAGATAAATATGGGTATACCCTCATTTGCTTCTTAATTTCTAAGATTTCTGAGTGTGATTTGCACCCATTCCCCTGTTCATAACCTTTGACATCTATTACTTATTTCTGGTTTTCATTTTACACAACAAAACTCTGTCTCAGAATCTGGCAGAAATACAAAAGAGATTCTGGTCATACATAAAGCATGCCAGTGGTAGGATGCCATCAATATCTTCACTGCATAATAACAATGGTGAAGTCTCTGATGACAGTGTCACTAAAGCAGATTTATTGAACATGGATTTCTGAAACCCTTTCACCCTAAAAGATGAAGTAAATATTCCTGAATTCCAATAAAGAACAACTACAAATATGAGAAACATAGAAGTAGATATCCCCGGTGTAAGAAATGAGCTTAAATCACTTAATAAAGGCAAAGCCTCCAGTCCAGATTGTATAGCAGTTAGGTTCCTTTCAGAGTATGTTTAGGCTATAGCTCCATATTTAGCAATTATATACAAGCACCTGTCACTTAAGGTTCCGTAATTAAAGATTGGAAAAATGCTCAAGGCACACCATTACCAAAACAGGGAAATTATGGGCCTACATCACTAACATTGATTTATAGTAGGGTTTTGGGAAATATACTGTATTCAAACACTATGAATTACCTTGAAGAAAACGACTTATTAAAATATAGTCAGCACAGATTAAGGAAACATCATTCTTGTGAAACACAATTAAGCTCACTATACTCACGAAGTAATGAGTGCTATCGACAGGGGACGTCAAATTGATTCAATACTTTCAGATTTTTAGAGAGCTTCCAACACTATTCCTCACAAGCATCTTCTAACCAAACTACACGCCCCTGAAATATTGCCTCAGTAGTGCGACTGGGATCATGATTTCCTGTCACAAAGGTCATAGTTTGTAATAATACATGGAAAGTCATTGTGTGAAACAGAGGGCATATCTAGCGTTCCCCAAGGAAGTGTTATAGGCCCTCTATTGTTTTTGATCTATATTAACGACACAGGAGACAATCTGAGTAGCCATCTCAGATTATTTGCAGACGATGCTGTCATTTACCATCTTGTAAAGTCATCAGGTGACCAAAACAAATTGCAAAATGATTTAGATAAGATACCTGTGTGGTGTGCAAGAAGGAAATTGACCCCGAATAAAGAAAAGTGTAAAGTTATACGCATGAGTACTGAAAGTAATCCGCTAAATTCTAAATACATGATAAGTCACACAAATCTGAAGGATGTATATTCAACGAAATACTTAGGCATTACAATTACAAGTAACCTAAATTGGAACGATCACATAGATAATGTTGTGGGTAGAGCAAATGAAAGACTGCGATTCACTGGCAAAACACTTAGAAGGTGCAACAGATCTACTAAAGAGATAGCTTACACCACATTTCTGTGCCCTATTCTGGAGTATTGCTGTGAATTGTGAGATTCACAGGTGGGACTGATGGATGCCATCGGAAAACTACAAAGAGGTGTGGGTCATTTTGCATTATCACAAAATAGGGGAGATAGTGCCAGAGACATGATACATGACTTGGAGTGGGAATCATTAAAAGAAGGACACTTTTCATTGTGGCAGGATCTTCTCATAAAAGTTCAATCACTAGTTTTGTCCTCCAGTTACGAAAACATTCTATTGGCACCTGTCTCCAAAGGGAGAAATGAACTTCATGATAAAATAACAGAAATCAGGGCTCACACAGAAAAATTTTGGTGCTCGTTTTACCTGTGCACCATTTGTGAGTGGAACAGTAGAGACAGCTTGAAGGTAGGCAAGAGTACTTAGCAAACGACATCTACGGTGGCGCAACTTTTCAAATTTCTTCATGCTTCGATACATCTCCTCCCCGTAATCGTTTATGGGGTGGAGCTTGAAGGTAGTTCACTGAACCCTCTGCTAGACACTTAATTTTGAACAGCAGAGTAATCATGTAGATGTAGATGTATGCAGTTTTCACCAAATTTTCAGTTTACTGATCAAATTTGATTATGAGGTTCTGTGAGCATACATTCCACATTTGGTGGGTAAAACATTACTTCATACAAAACATTAATTCTAGAAGCGGCAAAGACAAGAATATCTGACAAATTACAACCGACAAGGAGAGTTGTCAACAGTAGTTTTTATATGTACCATATGTAATTTTATCTGCAATATATGATAGTTGTAGAAACAGAAGATCTCTTCAGTACACAGCATTGTGCTGTCATGTGGACTATAGAAATACTTTTTCAATGTTCTTTAACAGAACTAACCATAAGCAAGGCGCTTAGACTGTCTCGATGTGTATTCCCTGTACATGTTAACTGCCCAATTTACATGAGAATACTTTCCAGCAATAATTGAATAATAGAGTATAGATATATGTTTTACATGTTCTTAAAGAACATGTTCTTAAAGAACATGCAAGGCGCTTAGACTGTCTCGATGTATATTACCTGTACATGTTAACTGCCCAATTTACATGAGAATACTTTCCAGCAATAATTGCATAATAGAGTATAGATATACGTTTTACATGTTCTTAAAGAAAAGTAACTGTAAACATGGAGACCACTATGTCTCAGTATCAACTGTCTATCCTATGTACATGTTAAACTGCCCAAACTACAATAGCATACTGTCCAACAATAGTTGTATAAATTAAAGCAGTCTCTAATATGTGGGTCTATGAAATTATCATGCCCTATGTATGTGAGGAAATAACAGTATTGTCAGAAGTATCCTGTGTTACACACTGTGAGACTGTTTCCAAAGTACTCCAGTAGGTAATTAATGTATATCAACATTATTATCAACATAGGAGTTAAATTTGACAATCTCAGAGATCATCTTTAATTTAATGAAAATTAATATCTGGCAATATTCTGTGAACATCCATTTCAAGACTGAACAGTCTAAAAATTTCTTCGTCTTACACTCTGCTCTTAGAAGACGTACAGACAAGAGCATCTGACAAATCACAGCCCACAAGAAGGACTGTTAACAGTTGTCCTCCTTTGTACAATTTGTGATATTATCTGGAATAAATGGAAATGGATGTTGGACTCAGACTTCTCCACCCTGCACAGCATATGTGAAGCATAGACATATGTTTTTCAATTTTCTTAATAGAAGTAACTGTAACAATTAGATCATACAGTCTCAGAAAAATATTTGATTACATACATGACTGTCAAAATCATTAGAACAATTTATCCAAGAATACTTGGCAAATTATTACATCCACCAGTGCATTGGCCTATTAAATGACCATGTTGTAATAATCAGAGCACATAAAGAGTTTAATTGACATTGTTCCTTCATGTACACGCTATGCAAACACAAAAGGATGGGAGGAAAATAGTGCTTATAGAAGCACTTTCCATAACATATTGTGTGGAGGATTTGCTGAGTAATGTCGATCTTTGTTGTCCATAAGCAACAAGTAAAGCTGGTGACTACTCATTGTCCATATACCAAACACCACTTTCTGTCAACATTCAGAGAACGTAAAATCCAAGATTGGTCAGCAAAACTATTTCTTCTTCATAGCATTAGCTCCTAAAAGAGATAAAGATTAAACGATCTGAAAAATTTTAGCTGATAATGAGCATCATCAACAAGTTGACACTCTGTTTACCATTCGTGATGAATTTTAAATGAAAGAGACTGGGAAATGAATCAGAAATACTCTCTTATCACAGAGCATTAAGCTGGCTTGTGGAATATACGTATATGATTTCAATGTCATCTGATGTAAAAAACCAATATGACTCTCTGCAAAATTTTGAGAACATGTTTTCGAAATTGCTCTTTGAACTTATAGCAAGAAGAACACATGACAACTTAGAGCCCATGACAATGACTGTGAACTGTACTTTTCCTGTGTATTATTTGCGATTTTATCTGGAAGAAATGTAAATTACACTAGAAGCAGAAGACCTCTCCACTATCCAGGAGAAAGCTGGTATATGTAATGTAAACCTATATTTTCAAAGTTTCTTAACAGAAGTACCTATAAACTAAGAACACTGACACGCCCAAAGCGAAGTACCTATTTACCTTGCATAACTCACGTTCTGGATTATGAGAGCATACCTTCCAAGGAAGCTAGGGTAAATAGGTACATTGACCAGTATATGCCACCATGAAACTGTCATGATGAACAAAACATAGCTCATAAGATTTTAATAGAAAATGGCCTTCTAGGACTGTTCAGATGGCATTTAGTTTAGTAAGGTTCTTTCCAAGCACCATTTGTAAATGTCACAAGGATGGGAGGAAATGATAGTGATACCGGAAGGACCACCTATCACTCACTTTACGACGGTATTTTCAGTGCTCATGTAGATCTGTAATGTTCATCAACTTTTTTAACCACATGTGAGGTAGATCTGACCACCTCATAGTCCATTTTCAATTCAATGAAAGTGATTTACAGACAAAATTCTGAGAACACACAGTCCAGCACTGGTTTGGCTCACTATTACAAGGGTGGTTAGAAAATTTCTGTGAATGGAATAGAAAAAAAAGTACTTACATTACCAGAACTTTTTTTGTTTTTCAATGTGGTCTCCTTGTAGATTACATGCACTTGGTCCAATGATGCTCCTGTGTCTTTATCCCATTTCGAAATGTAGTTTCCTCCAGGCCTGCAAAATAGCTATCAATTCTTCGTTTGAATTGAATTTTCGAGTACCAAGAAGAATTTTAAGTTTTGGGAAGAGATGGAAGTCTGTTAGAGCCATATCAGGTGAGTAATGTGGGTATGGCAACAATTCATACTATAGTTCGTGTAATTTTGCCATGGCGATGGCACATGTGCGCGGGTACGCATCAAGAGTCACGACACCCAGTTTGCCGATGATTTTTTTCATTTCTAATTCTTTCGTTAAAATGTGATATTCCCTTTTAAATAATATCTGGCAAGTGTGAACAATTTCATGCACTTTCAATCGGCGTTCATCCATGACCATTTTGTGCACTTTTGCAATGATTTCTGGAGTAGTGACACATCTTAGCCAACCACTGCACAGATCATCATCTAAGCTCTCCCAACCAAATTTTAATTCATTTGTCCATCTGGCAACAGATGAATATGAAGGAGCAGTGTCCCCTAGTGTATTCTGGAAATCATCATGGATGTCCTTTGCTTTCACACCTTTCTTTACCAATATATTAATTACTGCCTGAATCTCGATACATCTTCTCAAATCACTATGTGCAAACAACAACAGAACCATGTCACCATCACAGGTCTATTCCAAGAGCTCTGACATGGCACGTTTATACAGGCAACAGTCCAATGAATATAATGTGAAGAACTTGTTGCGCCAGTGCTGACCTCTCATGGTGATTCTGAAAACTTTTCATAGCATTCTCTTACTTTCACCTATACATTGCTATTAGAGGTGAGAGAGACAAGATGGTCCAACAAATTACAGCCCATAAGGAGAGCTGTAAACAAGTGACTTCCCATTTATTAGTCATGAATTTATGTGGAACAAATGGAAATGGTTGAGGAACCAGTACATCTCTCCACCACACTGCACTGAACTGTGATATATATATATATATATATATATATATATAAGTACATGTGTTTTAAATTTTTTCACCTGAAGTACCATAAACAAGGAGGTCAGACAGTCTCTAAGTTGAGTATCTACTTACTGTATCGATAACAGTTCAAATTACAGGACAATATACCCCACCAACAGTTGGGCAAATTATTAAATTCTCCAATATTTGGGTCCACAGAGCTACCATGATGAAACAATCACAGCTGACGCAGATTTAAATGTATAGCAGTATTTCAAACCATTCTTAAATGGAATAGGGATGGGAGACATTGTAGTGATTCCAGACATACCTTCGACTACACATTGTCATATGGTTTTCTGAATACCCATGTAGATCTTTAAGGTTCATCAAGACTGTTAAACATCAAACAAGTAGACCTGACAACTTCAAAATCCATTCTCAGTTAAATGAACATGAACTACTGGCAAGATTATCAGAACATACATTCCAAGATTGGGCGGGGTAGATATTACTTCCTCACACAATATTATAAGAGGTGATACACCTAAGAACATTTGGCATGTAGCATTCATGATTTTATCTGTTATAAATACAAATGGTTGTGGTACCAGCAGTTCTCTCCACCATACAGCATTATGTGGGCATGTGGTGTATAGATGTACGTTTTCAATATTCTTTAACACAAGCATCCATCAATAAGGAGACCTTCTTTAACACAAGTATCCATCAATAAGGGGACCTTCTTTAACATAAATAACCATAAGCAAGGAGACCAGATGTTCCCAAACGTGAATATCTGTTTACCATACAGCACCAGCTATCTAAATTATAAAAGAGTATACATTCCAGGAATAGCTGTGCATAATATAACATCCTCTATTATATGGGTCCAAAAAATTTGCATCATAAAAGAGACCTCATAAAGAGGTAACTTAACATTGGTTTTCGACATGCACCATTATCAAATGCAACAGGGATGAGAGCAAATTATAGTAGTACAAGAAGTGCTCTGTAGTACACATTGTAGATGCTATGTGGTTTACTCTTAGAGATTATTTATGTTCATCAACGATAACAACCATAGGGCAACTAAATGATACAACCTCACAGTCCATTGTGAATTTATTGTGGATGATCTACTCTCAGAATCCCAAGATCACACATAAAAAAAATCATTAGTTAAATTATCAATTCTGCAAGCACGCAGTTCCAATACATAATAAAAAAAGGACTTCTGACAAGTCGCAGCTCATTAAAAGAACTATCGACAATACTCCTCCCATATATCATTATTTTTTGAATGTGGAAAGAAGTTAATGATTGTGGAACAAAAAGTATTCTCCCCTGCACAAAAATCACATTGTATGTGGAGGATAGATACATTTTTGTAATGTTCTTTAACCATTAACAGTAAACAATGACTTTTGGCAGCATACATTGCAGGAATGGTTGGGCATATTGTTACATCCTCCAACACTTAGGTCCATGTAATGAACTTGATGCAAAAATCACAACTCACAAGGAAAACATGTCACCCATCATTGAAAATTTTGAAATTATTAACAGTACCCACATTGTATAACAATGATATTATTGTTTCTTGTGTCCCACTCTAGAATCATGGTAAGAGAAATGCTTTGATCACATTTATAACACCAGAAATAAAGTAAATTTTATGTTACCTGCTCATCATTTATCTCATATGCTCAGACGCCCCACTATATAGAAATGAAAATATAAAAAATTAAAAGCCAAGAATACTTTGAATATGAATCTAGATTCATTGAAAATATACCTACATGGTGCTGTATTTCACTGATGCTATTACTCAGTTGATGAGTCCATGCACAACGAACTGAATATCTGAGTAGGGTGTAGTTTATGAACTGTCTGTTTATCTGAACTTGTGAAGGTATCTTTTCACAAATATCATGCATTAATGTTAAATCAGACTTCCATATTTTCAACTATAGCTTTATATCAGTGAAATTGTTTTAAGCATATTGTGATGTGTCTCCAGTATTCTGATCTAATTATTAGTGTATGTACGTTATAAGACAAATACTTCACAATTCAACAATTTAACTGAGCTCTGCAGTGATTCCTTCCACACACCATTCACAAACACAACAGGTAGGAGAGGAATGTTACAAAAAATGCAACCTACCGCACAATAAAGGCAGTTTGCAAAGCACCCATGTAGATTTTTTCTATTGATCAACTTTGTTAAACATGAAGCAGGTAGAGCTGATGACCACAGAGGCCATTGTCAATTAAATGAACATTATTTACAAATTATATTCAGACAAATTATATTCTAGTGGTCATCAACATTATTAAACATAAAGCAAGAACTTCTAATAACCTCAATGTCCACTCTCAATTAAACTGGCTCTGTTCACTAACATTATTCTGAGGCCATACATAACAAGAATGTTTGTGCAAATTATACTTTCTTTTGCATGTTGCTTCTACATTATACGGAGGACTGTCACCAAGTGTCTTGCCATTTACCATTCAACATTGTATTTGAATTAAAGGATGTCTGTGTTACCATAAATTCTCTCCACAACACAGCTTTATGCTAGCATATGAATTATATATGTATGTTTTCAATGTCCTTTAACAGAAGTAATGCTCTATGAGATCAATCAGTTTCTAATTAAATTATCAGCACTGGTGATCAAATCATAGGATGAAAGTAACCTTTTCATGATGCATCATGGACAAATAATGTAGCTCAATGAAACTGGGACCACACATAGAAAGAACTGCTCCAGCATAGTATGGAAAGTAACTGAGAGAAATTCACTGTGTGACAAACAGAAATGACTCCTTCATTCGAAGACAATAATTACACTGAAGGCTTTGTTATTCATGTTGGTGTCATCAACATTAAAAACTTTGAGACATTGTTCTTAATATGGTGTTTGTTCACCACAGACATTAATTGCAGTATTACCCGTGCTAGCCAGAAGGTTTATTTATTTAGTTATTTGATCATATCTAGTACAAGATAACATGGAACTAACTCTAAAGAGTTGTAGTGGTAGAATGTTACATACCTCCTCCAATGTACTTGACAACTTGTGAATGGTCACTGGTGCATGTGAATGTGCTGCCATACATATTCACCAATGCATCCCACACATGGGATTTAAGTTGGGGGTTGAGGAGACTAGTCAATATTCTGAATATTCTATCATCCCAAGAGCTCCTCCAGCTGCACTTTTTGATGGAGGCTTGCAACCTCATCCATAAAAATTAAATCAGGGCCATGTCCACCCCTGAAAATGCACATGTGGGAAAGGAGTACAGTGCCCCAATGATGTTTACCAGGAAGTGTAAAGTTTTCAAAGAAGTGATGTACCTTCATATCGTGAGAGATTGGAATGTACAATACACCCATAATCATTGGGATGTATGATAGTTTTACAGCTCTATGAACTGCGATGAGGGAATGTATTATGTTGCATGGGTGTACTGATTTCCCACTCATTGTACATGGTAACTGCAACACTGTGTTATTTCTAAGTGTGCTTTTTTCAGCAAAATAATAATTCTAGTAGAAATATACTCTACCTTACACTGTAAATTGGTTGAGAGTACACACACAGATATTTAATTATTATAAATATTATTTCCATGAAACAAATAAATCTAAAATCCACCTATTCCATCATCAATTTGCTGTAAACGAACTTTTGTCAAAATTTCAAGCTCAAATGTACTGAGTTTTGTCAGGCTAACTATTACTTCATTTCACACTTTGTTCCTATAAGTGAAAAGGACCAAAAAATCCGACAACTAAAAGCTCAGAATGATGATCATTGACACTTACCATCATATTTACCTTCTGTGATTAAACCCAGAACATAACAGCATGATTACTGAAATACGGAAGGACTCTCCATCATAGAATATTAAGGTGGAATCTGGAGTATAGATACCGGATTTCAATGGTCAATAGAAGTAACAATCAGGCAGAGGGATCTGACCACCTTACAGTCAAGAGAATATGTTTCAAGAATAGTTGGTCAAATTATTACATCATCCAATACGTGGGATCACTAAAATTGGATGATGCAAAAATCTAAGATCATAAGGACTTTAACTGATGCTAGTGTATCACATGCACCATTCAGAAGTACAAGAGGTATGGAAGGAAATAATCCTGGCACCAGATGAACACTGTAAGGTGGCTTGCTTAATACTGTTGTATATATTTAATATTCATCAACATTATTATTCACATGACAAGTAAATGTGACAATCTGAACATCTATTATCAGTTTACTGATCATGATTAATACTCAGAATTCCAAGACTATACATTCAAAGGTTGTTCATTTTTACATCCAAATAGGCAATGTTCCTAGAAGGGATAAAAACATCTGGCAAATTAGTGCCTTTTAGGAGAATTATTGAGAGTTGACTTTTCATGTACCTGGAATGTCTCTGGAATCACAGGAAGTGGTTGCAGTACCAGAAGTACTGTGTATCGTATGGCATTAATTAGATATGTGGAGAATAAAATACTGATCAACAAAAGAAACCAACAAAAAATGGTGAACTGAACGTCTCAAAGTATATACTTACCATGCATTCCTAAATGTACATATATAGATATATGTATTAAGTGTCCTGTAACAGAATTAACCTTAAAACAAGTAGAACTGTTAGTGTTAGTGTAAAGTACCTATTTACCATATGCAACTAACTGTCAGATTCTGGATGCATATGTTCCACGGAAATAACTTGTAGTGATACAAATTGCCCTCCCCCATGCACCATACAGTGGCTTGCAATGTATCAATTTAGATGTAGATGTACATGCAAACCAACTGGTTAAGTGCCCACAAAATGACCATGATAAGGAAAACAGGGCCCATATGGAGTTAGATATTGATTCTCCCATGCACCAGTTGCAAATGGAACAGGGAAGTCAGGAAATTACAATGCAACTTGAAGTGCTCTCCTCCTACACCATATTGGTTTAAAGATTCAGATTTTGTGTTATGACTAACAGATTTACTATCAAACAATAAGAAGCCAAAGTCTATGTAAGGTTTCAGTTTGTTGTATGAGTCTTATTTTTGAAACTCCTGGAGTGAACAGTTCAGGGACAACAGACCAACACACTATTTCCTCACATACAGTGAACACAAGATGACGACCATGACACAATCAGTGTAATTAGAACTCGTATGCAGGTTTATCAATAGTAGATCTTCCTGGGCACCATTCACAGATGCACTATGGATGGGATAAACGTATAATGGTAGTAGAAATGCAATCTATCACACCCAACAAGGTGATTTGTGGAGTATGGCGCATCTATACAATACTCATGAAATAGAGTTTGCCATCCAGAAAAGATAATAGTCTATGTCAAAGCAAAATATCAATTTTAACTTCCAACTGTGCCCATTATCACAATCATACTCATTGTGAATGTCAATTAAAATATCTCTGGTGGAGTTAAAATAGTATTAAGCAACTAGTTTGTGTTTCTAATGGTATTAGAATATTATGCTGAAGAATGTGGGAACTGTACTTAATATGAGGGACACATACAACAGAGTTGCCGAAACTTTGTCAAAAAGAATGCTACTAATAATAAGAATGGATAGTGTTGCCAGGCGCAAAGTGTAGTTTACACTGAGACAGTTGGGAACAACTGCAGCAAAACCGGAGTCTTGCAGTTAGTTGTGAAAGACATATTGGGGTCATATTTTTACTAAAAATACTATTGCAGAGAGACTCCTTGCCAGAGATGAGGAGGAACTACTATTAGATCTGTGGCGTAGAGTGCCATAAATATCGATATTTGTTCCGTGTATAAGTGTGCTATCTTTGAGGAGAGGGCTTTGGGGGGATGTTGGCCACTAACGACATTTAGCCTCCGGACTTGTATCTGTGTAGAAGCGAAGTGCTAATAAATCTGTATCTGAGAGAATTCTAGTTGTTTACCTAAAAACTATACCCTAGTCCCTCAGTTCAAAACCAATGGTATTACCGAAGTTAGTCATGCCAGTGACACACACTTGAAACCTTGGCGTTGTCTACAATTAATGACACTTTCTGAGCATGTTGTACTTGGTATCTCGAACTGATTAATTGGCATCCAGTTGTAGAGAGAAACCTGGAAAACGTAAACCATGGCAATGGAAGTTAGAAAACATGTGAATTATACCAATATTCACATGTGGAGCTAGCGATTATTCACACAGGCTGTTATGAACTGTTATAATTCAGTGTTGGAGGATTGTTTCACTACATGCAGATGCACTAAACTTTAAAGAAGAAAACTGACTTTGTTGTTATTTAACTGGAGTTTATGGACTCATAGATGTTTCCTGAAATTCGAGAGTGATGATGAGAACCTGTACACTATATGTCAGAGGGTATACATCAACACATAGTAAATAATACTTAAAGTGAATTACTGAGTACATCAAGTTGTGTGACGTTCACAAGTGGTGCCTAAACATCAGCATTTGAAAATCCAGTGAGAAGGATCAAACACATTTACTAGGGTGCTTCTGGATCCTGTTTTGGTCAATGAAGTATTAGGAGGCTGAGTTCCGCACCATCATGAATTAAGCCTAGGTGACAAGCAGGGGAGATCTTCAATTCATCCTATTCACCGGTTAGCTTGGACATACACACTATGCATTATCTCCTTAGTTCAGAACATGCTGTTGCTTTACAAACGGTTTACACAGACACATACTGGAATGGGCACCAGGCCACAGGGTGTCTACTTTGAGATAACAGGAGAGGAGGTGAAGCATTGCTGCTGCTTAGTAGCCTACAGATACTGAATTCAGTCAAGGGTACACTTAAAGACTGAAAGATGCACCAACTACATTAGCTTGAAGTCCTCACCACACAACTGCTGCCATCAAGTATTTTCTAAGTGCTGCCCTGGTTGAGACTGCCATATTTTAGTAATACAATTCTGTGCTGCCTTTATAGTGGCAGTCAATGAGGTGTGCCTAATGATGGTAGCACCAAAGTTACAACTCATTTGTTAACAGTCTCCTTTTTGGTCCCAAGAAACTAAAATTCTGTGAAAAGTTGTAATTTTATAAGCGAATTTGTATGTCACACACTTACAGTTGACCACTGACTTCTGTTCTGGAAATGAATGAACTGGATTTTCTCTTTATGAAATACTATTTATGTTGTGTGTGTGCAGCAACTGCTGTTGGGAACTAAATAAACGCTTAGCATTGGCTTACTACATTACCATATAACGTCTTTTGAAGAATGTGTAAACAAAAATCTGTTTTACATTATGGATTATCCAAATAACACAGAACTGGATAAAGGAAGACTGGCTGAGTATTTGTCCCCTCCCTACTAGTTTAGATTCTCAGCACTCTCTTGTGTACTTCCCTATTGTATGATCTGATAAGCTGACATTGAAGTACACGTCAACCTGCTTGAAATACCTATGAATGAAGAAAACCACTGTACTGTGTTGGGTAATGAGCAATGTAAATTGAAAAGCTTTGAATATAAGCCTTAAATTTGTAAACAATCTCTCATACTTCTCTTTACATGATGTTATGTGTAATCATTTATTGCTCCCGTTAAGAATGGTCACTTTATATCATTTAAACAGTCTCAATGTAATGTAATATTCAAAAGTATGCAGGAAAATAAGATCACCAAAGTAAGTACATGGGAGCTACAGAGGAACTCCTCATCCTCATGCAAACAAGACTTATAATATCAGCTCTATTACTCAAGTTACTTACTCATCTCCATGAAATATGGTCTGCAAATAAAATCACTCCACCAACTTTAACTGAGTAGCCTACTTAATTGTTCTGATTTTTTGACTGCTCAATCTAGCTACCATTAGACTGACACTTCAAATTTACATACTAATCTAACTAAAAATAAAGAACAACAACATGATAGTAGCCTGGTCCTGCCAAATAACCTTTCTTACAATTTAACCCTAGTGTCACTACTTTGGATGTAGTAAAGTACTTGACACAAGTCAACCATAAAAAGCATCAATTACTACTACACAGTAACCAATGCATGGGTACACCATGAGAAGACAGTCCAACACCCATATAGCAACCATATCTACCATGATCATAACGTGGAAAACTCAAAGGTAAACACTGAGCTTTCTGGGGTCACAGATTGTGAGGTCAGGCCACCAAGTATCTGTTAATAAATGTACACTCAGTGAGTCATTCTTTTTCCATACTTGTGAAAATGACTGCAGTGTATTTGAGTTATGGTCAGATTTCTTATGCACTCTGTATCTGATTCCACTCTCATCAGATGGCAGTTTGTATAGATTTTACACTAATGAGCATGTAATTTGAGTTTTTTTCTTTACATATAGCTACAGAATTTGAATGCCTGTGTACAGATTTCAGTCTCCTAATGCAGTGCAAAATAATTTCAAATAATAAAATAAAATAAAAAATGTTGCCTCTAAAATTCAGATTATTTCCAAGTCTGTTAAGTGGTGGAATACAATTCTCACATATTAATGAGAAGCCTTTAGCTGAACATACAGTGTTGCAGGCTGATAGTGGAACAGTATCTGGTTTGAATCTCCATTGTGGCATTTTTTACTGTTCTTTAAGTTCTATATTTCTTGTGAAGTGTAAATTAAAATAAACAAACACCGAATCATAATCTTCTACTGAAATAAACATTGTCTTATTTTCAAATATGACTAACATAAAGTAAAATAAAACTTGAAACAGATATGTAAAATGACTTATATACATCAGTAATCCTCCTCTGCAGAAGGGTGTGCACTAAAATAAAACTTCATCACAGATTTAAACACGATTAATGAGCCATGAAGTTTCATCAATAATACTGGTGCTTTTCATATGCTCATTTCTCCACAGAATGATGAAAGATTAAATTAGTGGGAATTAGCAGTAAACAGAGGTGGTATAGAATACCCAGGAAAAAATGACTTTGCAGTTGACCAGCAGATCTTTCTGTAGATACTGCTCAGCTTTTTTAATTTTTATGTACTAGAATCTAATAGATGACTACAGTGAAGCATGCCTGTCACAATAATTGTTTTTAAAAACCAAACTTTACTCACAATGACTCTCAGAGTTAAGAGTCACCATATGAGTTTGTTTATGTAAACATCATTCATTCCATTAAGTATGGAAACAAATTAATTTTTGATGGACTAAATTTCTTTCTCCAAATTCTTTCTGGTAATATAAAGTTTCAGTCTCAGTTTTATCACGATCTAGGACACCATGCTTAGTTTTGGTTTGGTTCATGTGTATAAACTCTGAGCAGTTTTTTTTAACTTGTCTAGTTGGTTGTTGTGGCACTGTTTGTGGTAAAAAACCATCTAATTGAAGATATTTTGCTGACATTATGGCATAAATCTTGACTCTGGAGTTTACCTTATCTGGCATAACGTGTGATGGTTTTTAACTTCTTGCACCTCACATGGAAAACGAATCTTAAGACATCTCAATTTGTAGTCTATGTTCTTGTTAGTTTAGCAATTTGTCTCCTAAACAAACTTCAAAGCAGACTATGTCGCACGATGGTGGAGAGGTTATTGACGCAACATGATATACATCAGCAAAACAACACAACAGAGATATATTATGGCTCCAATGAGAATAGAATAGTTAAAAAAACATGTACTAGCATATTTTCCACAATTTAAACTTATGTTTTCGCCTCAGTGACAGAGCTATAACAGTGAACTTGGTTTTTAACCATGAGTACTTGCTGCCAGTGTTAGACACAAATGTGTGTGCCATAGAGGCATTGAACATTTCTCTCTAAACACAACTCACTGAGCTTGGTATCTACTGGGAGCACTAGGTACCTATGGCCTTACATCTTGAGTTGTGATGACCAGAAAGCTCAGGATTTAATGTCGAGTTTGTGAAAAAACACTCCACTCAATCAAGGAATTCACTACCACATCAGCTGCAATGGACACACAAACCGTCACATGACTGTTTGGCACGGAGTGCTATTCTCCTCACATTTTGTTTTCCGATCTGGTTCATGGAAGCTGTAACGAAGTAAACTGTTAAAAAAGTCAACACAAAAACCAATAAATCACAGTCAATTATTAAATATCTCTAGCAGACTCATCTGTTTGTGTCTTCATTAAGATCGGTGACGTTGCATATAGAAGGCTTGGACCTAGAAATCTCCTCTCATTTCAAAGAAGTCACATGCAAAGCTGTTTCACATTCATACTGTACACATGAAGTTTATCATTCTTGTAAAAGAGTTTCTTCATATCTATTTATTTGCCACCATGCTGTAACACATTTTATTAAAACTAAAACGAAATAAAGATTGGGTCATATCCCAAGAAACTATGATGGTCATTCAATAAGTAACGCTACATAATACTTTTCTTTGCCATTTTTAGTTGAAAAATGCTGAATTTGTTATGGATCTCATGAAATAGTCCCACTTCAGCCCTATAGATTCATGAAGTTTTGATAGGTGGCAGCATTCCAAGCAGAGAGCGGTCATTGAGTTTCTGTTGATGGAAAACCAGAGCATAGCATATGCATTTGCAGAATGTTGACAGAGACTAGGCAGTCAACAAAAGCTTGGTGAGTCATTGGGAAAGGTGTCTGTGGCACAACAAACTCTCCCATGTGCTGGATTACCATACATAGCCATGGCTACTGCAGTATTGGTACATGTGGACACTGTCATTCATTGTAATCAATGAATCACAATCAAACACCTCGCTGCTCAACTGAATGAACTTCAATGAACTGTTCTCCCTCATCCATCCCACTCCTCAAATTTTGCACCTTCTGACTTCCATGTGTGTGGCCTAATGAAAGATGCCACAGGAATAACTGCTGGATGATGGTGTGGTTATTGATGCAGCAAGACATTGACTCAAACATTGAGCAGTAAAGTGGTTCCTTGAAAGCATACAGGCTCTCCCTGTACGATGGCATAAGGATTCAAAATGAATGGAGATTATGTTGAGAAATATGGCCTTGTAGCCAAAGGAATGGGGAATCATATGGTGCAGTGGAGTCCTGAGTGAAACCTTCCTGCTTTCAGAAAAGCACCCCCTCTTGCAAATAAAATATTTGGAAATAAGGGTCCACTTGCAGTACAGATGTTTATAGAGAACATCTTATAACAGCCTTCATAAGATGTGCACATTACAGCCCTTGATTAACAAAGCACTGCTTACTCCACAACCAGTCATTACTTTTTCTTGCTACCAGTTCAAATATCACAAGCAGAATAAAAGTACCAGCAAACATTTTGTTTATATAAATAACGGTACTGGTATTAACATAATGTTTAATGGTGCATACTAAAATCATGTATTACCGAGATGGGGATGAGGAGTACTCAGGGTACTGCAGTAAACTAACTACTAACTAGAAATGAAAGCAATGCCTGAATTACATCAAAACCAAATGGTCAGTTTATCCAGTCTCTCTGAATAGCTTTGACACAGTTTCAGGACTTTATACTGATGTGACATCTTCTAAATGCCACCTTATTAACAACTGAGGTTAGGTTCAGCACCCATCATGCTTATAACATGCAAAAATGAATTGGTGTTCAAGTCCGGAGAGGAGCACGAGAAACAGTTACCACAGTCACGTGTACAAATTACCAATAATAATTATAAAAATCGAAATGTTAATGATGCATTAAATACCAGAAAAATATTTAATGTATTTTCCTGGCATTAGTTAAAAAGTGAAATCAAAATTATATTGGTGCAGGTATACATCAGAAGTTTTACAACACAGTGTTCACAAATATCTCTAGTTACATTACATGCTGTTGCAGAAAAATGTAAAGAAGAAAACTGAACAAATTGTTTAAAAAATGAAAAGACTCATAGTGTATCAAAGTGGGCACTATGCATCAGTGTCATGCTGAGTTATTTGACTGCTGCCTTTCTCAGGTGTGACATTATTCCAGTCATTAAAGCTCTCATTGTGAACATTAGTTTGCGAAAAGAAAGAAGTGTATATAAGAATTTAATCACTTTTAGATCCAGTTTACTTGCAGTACCAATGAACAGTTGGCCACAATAACTATCGGTATCCTTTCTGATTTGAGAATGTTTGTTTTGTTTATTACCATTCAATAATGTCCCAAGGAATTATATTATGGTGTTCCCCACATTTGCGAAATAAAAGGTAGCATTATAGAAAAAAATATGTTGTATCACCACTAATTTTACAAGCATATGTTTAAGGACTTTGGCATTTTAGCTACTGCTTTTCAAAACACATAGTCACACATGAAAACTGAAGCAACTGATAAAATTGCAGTTCAGAAAGAAATACTATGGCCATAAGGAAGAAATCAAAACAAGAAATAGACTTTATTAAAACTGACTTTAGCATAGAAAGTCGTGAATAATGCTTATGTTGTGTGCTTTTCTCAGATGATGTAAAATAACTATCACATAATGAAGCTACATTTGAAAGTAAGCTCAACAAATAAACTTGTGTAACCCCTTCTATACCCCAAAAGACTATACAGAGTGTCTCTCCTAAGCATCATCAGGCACACTTTCTCTGATGTTTCACAAGATATTTGTGATTTTGTTTTTGCAGTGTGTAGCTAGACTTAGCCCAAACAAATGCTGCTCATCACATCTTTCAAATGACTGGCAATGTCAATGGATAGTGTCAATTTGTTACAAACAAAATTAGTTTGAAAGCAGATTTTTTTGTGCCCATTTGATAGGGTAGTCCTGAATTAGTCTAGTGTGATATGTCTTTTATTGATATGTGTGTGAAAAGAAATATTAAAACAACATGAATAACCAATACTCCAGCAGCAACTCATGTGCTACCTTGGCCTGTGCCGATCACTACCACTACGCAGCAGTTCTGTTCAGTCACTCACTGATGGAAAATTGGTTATTCTTCAGGTTTTACTGTCCATCTTAATACATACTAAACAAATGAACACCTCTCTAGACTTACTTGGCACCACTCTATCAACTGGTCATTTTAAAATTCTTTTGTTTGTAAAGAGAAACAAACTGACACTTTCCGTCAACACCATGAGGTGCATGAAAGACGTGATGAGCAGTATTTGTTTGGGGGGAGTCAAGTTAAACACTAAAAACACAAAACAGCAAAAATCTGACAAAACGCCATGGAGAACATACCTGATGGCTCTTAGGAGAGACCTCCAGTATATAACATCAGTTACTACATGTATAAAGTATCTGTAAACCGTCAACATACAGACTTATTAAAATATTTAAATTGTTATGTCTCATGTAAAGTAGGTTATTCCATAACATTTCAATACATAGTATGACATGAGTGATTCGTATAATGTGTAAATAACTTACCACCATAATTTTGCAACTTCCATTTCCAATAAGCTTTCAGCAGAAATGAAAACTGTTTGCTATAAAATTGACATTTTCAAATTAAAGTTGGAAGACTTCCTATAGTCATTCTCATTTTATTCTTTATAGACAATGCCTGCAGTAATTTACAGATTTTGTTGTGTTGTAGTATATGTCGTAAAGTCTTTACATTTTTCTCATTTTTAGTCCACGATCAAGTAACTTTAGCTCAGATGATACCACAAACACAAAGAAAAAAGTGAAAGAGTGAACATGAGTCTTAGACTTCCAAAACATTACACAGTGTAACATATTTATAAATTTCCATCAAAATGTATTCTTGTTCTATGTTTGTTGGAAGAAGTTCTTCTAACGACTGATGCATAATACTTTCTTACTTTTACAAGCCATACATGAAAACAACTTGATTCTTAATTTTTCCATTGGGAGTGTGGAGTTTATCTTCAAGAATCTGCTCTAAGTGTAGGCCATTACAGCAATCTGGAGGCATCTACTTAGTAGGCTGTTGAATCTTTTTTCTCCTTCAGAAAGTGGTATTTCATGTGTGGCACCTGAATAAACTTGAGGTTCAGTAGAATGAGTTGGTCCAAGACACCATATTTCATAATAAATAGTCATAATAGCTGCAGATAATTTCCCACTAATATTAAGCATCACAGAGTTTGTATGACATTGGGTATCAGTTAGAGACCTCATACAGGTTCTCTGAAACAGTTGGATAGCAAAATGACTAGTGAAGTCATAAATGTATTGATCCCCATGTAGCACTACATGAAAACATATGAGTGAAAATTAATCATGAGTAGGTCCCTCTGTCATTTAAAAGTAAGGGGAAATGGAGGCTATAGCAGACATTATGTTCTACATCCTTGGTGACATTGGTTTTATGGGATTTAGGCCGTGGTCGATAGAATGTTTTTGTGCCTAACATTTCATCTGCTACTATGAATCACAGGCTCAGAAGCTATACAGATGTTGTTAGTTAATTTTATAATGCAAACTTGTTTTGTTAGACAAATTTTTCAAAAATTACTAAATATATCTTTTATCATATCTCACAATATGTGAAAAACACTAGACTCAGAAAGAGGCTTTATACCACAGCTTAATGCCCATGAAACCAATACCACCATGGGTAGTCTATGGATACAGGCTTTCTTGCCAACCTATAAAGTTTTGAGAACCAGTATCTAGTGAGGGATGTATGGACATTAATACGTCTCCAATTCATAGCTCCAGCAGGGATGGCACATCAAAATTACGCTAATAACAGCACATAAAGAGACACTCAAGCACACATCATTCCTGGTCTTGACACATAAATGGAACAAGAGAGAATGTTAATAGGTGGTACATAGGAAGTAGCCTCTGGCATGCACTTCACGATGGTTTGTTGAGTATGGATGCAGATGTGGATGTAAGTGAAAGGGCTACACCCAAGATTGTATTGGGCCCTATATTGAAACCATGTGTAACAGTAATTAGGATGTAAAAGATACTTATAACTGCATTTTCACAGAAAATTACTATTGAAAAAAGCACACAAGAAGGGTAGCAGTTATATTTGATTATAGTTTCAGTCATATACTATGAAAAACCAATTATTTACTTCCTAAAAAGAAATCAGGGAATGGACAGAATATGTTTACTATTTACTGCTGAGTGGTTTCTGTTCCATGTGAAAACTGTCATTATAGATACAAACCAGACATTACTTTTGAGCAACACTGTGAACTACTAAGACATAATCACATTATAAACAGAATCATTCATAGAAGTTATTTAAAAACTGAACGCCAGCAGCAAAGTTTATTAGTATTCTGTTGCTGAAAAAATTCTTGTACATAAAAAGTTATAGGCTACTTCACATTATGTGGCATAAAACTTTAGAAGAAGATTTTCGTATTATGAACTACCACATCAGTAAACATAGCCAGGATTCTGTACAAATAAAGACTAACAGGACAAAAATGCAAGTTAACAACACAGCACAGAATGAAATGTCCCATCACAAGAATGGCAGCTACAGACAGCTAGAACACCTATATGGAAGTAACGACAAAATTCTGTCGCCAAGCACCACACTAATCAAGAACACAGGCAGGAACTCAAGCAAAGTAAATTCGCCTAAACAAGATAAAAAAACACTTATGGCCAAAACAGAAAGTTCTGCTACTAAGTGACAGTCATGTTCGACAGTGCACAAAGTTTATGAATAATATTCTAGAAAAGAATTACACCATAACTTCAATTAAAAAGCCAGGTGCACATTGGTCAAAAGTTAGAGAAAACATTAGTGAAAAGACCAAAGGCTACATAAAAACCTACAGTGTAATAGTGATGGCTAGAACAAACGATGGCAACAATGGAAAAACTGTACCTATTTCGAAAAGCTGTAAAAGAGGTAATACACAACACAGTTCTGACAAAATTAATATTTTGTGCAATCCTATACACATAAGACATTCCGAGCAAAAACAATTCACTTTATTAACTAAACAGTCAATTAATGAGAACAGCAGGTGACCATTATCATGTTACAGTAATTGATGTTAACACCTTTCTAAGCAGAAATGGCTATACAAGGCATAAGCTGTATCTGGTGTTGACAGGAAAAATTGCTTTGTGTAAAAGATTTAAACAGAGGTGATAAGTGAGGCAAATAGGAATACATCAACAGCAACTAACTTATATATTGAAACCAAAACATCTAACCCTAAATTTATCTGACAATAGTGAGCTGTACTGTGAGATCTCCACAGGAGATGATGAAACCAAATCAAAATACAATATATGCTGCAAAAGAAGAAATAATGTCACTGAAAATTAATCTAAATGACAAAACCTGTGATGAAGAGCCGAGACAAATAGATAGACCTAATGAGACTGGGCTGACTGCAACATGTCCACAGTAGAAAAGAACCCTCTAAACTGAAAACAAAAAAGTTGTGGATTTTGAGAGCTCCATAGTAGAAATGATAGAACAAATTCAAAATCCAAAATATTCAGCACCAGAAAAAGCAATATCATTGCAAATTAATTTGAAAGGCAAACCTATTGATGAAGAGCAAAAAAAATAGCTAGGCCTAATGAGACTCAGCTGTGCTCTTACATAGGCTATCCACAATAGAAAGAAGGACATTAAATAAAAACCCAAAACCCACCACAGAAAAAGACCATACGGTATACTACTGGAACTAAGTCCAAAATTCAAAAGCAATAAAAATGAAGAACAACATGAAATTACTGCACAAAGGAAAACAGGAAAGCCTTGTGAATCAGTTCCCACAAGAACTTAAGTAAGAAGAAAGATAATATCTTAACATTTGGTACAGCCAAGGGAAACAAAGAGTTGAAGGTTAAATATTAATGGCAAGAAACATGAACATGCTAGTGAAATAGAGTAAGCTAAAAGAAATTAAGCTAAAAATTCTGCATCAAAATCTGCTATATCTGAGTAATAAAAAACTAGAAGTAGAACTACTGGCAAATGAAATATGCCCTGAAATAATTATTATGTATAACAATTGTTATGTATAACAGTTTAACATTAACACTCGTTTTGTTATTTGGAGACTGGTTAAAACTTTTGGGTTACAATATTTCAAAATTTCACATCGCAGTGGAAGAGTAAAATCCTTACTAATAACATGAAATTAAAATCGGTGCGTAAAAGTATATGTGGATTTGCCTGTGTTGCCCAAAAATCGCGTTGAGCAACAAAGATATCGCTATAAGATGATGGTTGAATTTCTTGGAGAAATTTGCTCGAGCTTCTAACATTATTAGCCCAAGAGGCAAAATACCGCCCAGTGCAATCACCTGGGCTGTTTTCAATTATGAAAATCAGTTCCGATAAGGAAAGATCGGGAGGGGTTTGTGGAGAGCGGACGATGTATGTGATGACAACACTTTCTATAGTTCTTTCCTAATAGATTATTTCAGTGGGCTCTTGAGTTCTTCCGAACCGACTGAGCCCTGGATCCCTCTTCCCATACCTTTCATAGAAAATCTGTTACCGCTCTTGTAATGATACGATAACCGAAATACTTGATCACTTAATAAAATTGAAGAATTATATTGAAATAAGAGACACTTCAACAAAATTTGTGATTCAGTTGAGGAGCTTGGGATGTTTTGATGTGCTGAAGGAACTTTGACCTGGTTTCAGACAAGTCGTAAATTTAAATACAAGATTGTAGTAGGAGCAAGATGGTTGTTACAAAAAGAGATTTGAATCCGTTTAACTTCATAAGTAAGTCATCGCAATGTTAAAATTTTTCTGCGTTAAGAGAGTGATCATTATATTAGAAGACTATGATGTGTTGTTTTAGCAAACAGGCAATGAATTGTATGGGAATTTTAATTCGTTTGGTAGTACACTTAAGTTATCATGTATATACCTGATTTGCAGTTTCCTTTTTCTTGATATGTGAAACCTAACTGCAAATTATATATAGGTCTATATATACACAAAATGTAAAAATAAATAATTGTTTTTGCAGAATAAATGAAAGACATGAGCTTCTTTAACGTTCTCTTTAACTGATCGGAACTCCTCTTCTGCAAAATCCTGGCAAAGTCCTAGAACGAACTCGTAAGGTATAGAGGGGAACTGACGATCGTTATCTAACCCTTGTTCATTTCGCCATTTGAGCAGACGCCGTTGGCGTTTGTGTGTCGCCATTACTTCAATCGAAACAACAATGTTGTTGTTGTTGTCTTCAGTCCTGAGACTGGTTTGATGCAGCTCTCCATGCTACTCTATCCTGTGCAAGCTGCTTCATCTCCCAGTACCTACTGCAACCTACATACTTCTGAATCTGCTTAGTGTACTCATCTCTCGGTCTCCCTCTACGATTTTTACCCTCCACGCTGCCCTCCAATGCTAAATTTGTGATCCCTTGATGCCTCAAAACATGTCCTACCAACCGATCCCTTCTTCTAGTCAAGTTGTGCCACAAACTTCTCTTCTCCCCAATCCTATTCAATACCTCCTCATTAGTTATGTGATCTATCCACCTTATCTTCAGTATTCTTCTGTAGCACCACATTTCGAAAGCTTCTATTTTCTTCTTGTCCAAACTAGTTATCGTCCATGTTTCACTTCCATACATGGCTACACTCCAAACAAATACTTTCAGAAACGACTTCCTGATACATAAATCTATATTCGATGTTAACAAATTTCTCTTCTTCAGAAACGCTTTCCTTGTCATTGCCAGTCTACATTTTATATCCTCTCTACTTCGACCATCATCAGTTATTTTACTTCCTAAATAGCAAAACTCCTTTACTACTTTAAGTGTCTCATTTCCTAATCTAATTCCCTCAGCATCACCCGATTTAATTTGACTACATTCCATTATCCTCGTTTTGCTTTTGTTAATGTTCATCTTATATCCTCCTTTCAAGACACTGTCCATTCCGTTCAACTGCTCTTCCAAGTCCTTTGCCGTCTCTGACAGAATTACAATGTCATCGGCGAACCTCAAAGTTTTTACTTCGTCTCCATGAATTTTAATACCTACTCCAAATTTTTCTTTTGTTTCCTTTACTGCTTGCTCAATATACAGATTGAATAACATCGGGGAGAGGCTACAACCCTGTCTCACTCCTTTCCCAACCACTGCTTCCCTTTCATGCCCCTCGACTCTTATGACTGCCATCTGGTTTCTGTACAAATTATAAATAGCCTTTCGCTCCCTGTATTTTGCCCCTGCCCCCTTTAGAATTTGAAAAAGAGTATTCCAGTCAACATTGTCAAAAGCTTTCTCTAAGTCTACAAATGCTAGAAACGTAGGTTTGCCTTTTCTTAATCTTTCTTCTAAGATAAGTCGTAAGGTCAGTATTGCCTCACGTGTTCCAACATTTCGACGGAATCCAAACTGATCCTCCCCGAGGTCTGCATCTACCAGTTTTTCCATTCGTCTGTAAAGAATTCGCGTTAGTATTTTGCAGCCGTGGCTTATTAAACTGATAGTTCGGTAATTTTCACATCTGTCAGCACCTGCTTTCTTTGGGATTGGAACTATTATATTCTTCTTGAAGTCTCAATAATAATGAAAAAAAATCTGTCACGCACCCTCACGATTATCGTCGATGGTTATTAATGGCTTGTCGAAAACACATGTGCTTTGAATCGTGCTCCGACTAGCACAATAATGAATCGAATGGATTGCGCGACTAGGCAAACCGTCGACCTGAACAGAGTGGGAAACATCGTATAAAGCAGAGACTTAATGTAATCCGTTTCCTAGTCTGCGGTGGCTGTAAATTCGGAAGGTAACAGCAGTAATAGTTTTCTTTAGCTGTGTCCCTCATTTGCGGAGGTAGTGGACGTGTTATAGTATTATGATATAAGAACCAAAACAACGTAAATCGAAGGCATAAGTACTTACACAACCGAAAAATAATTTTTTGAAGAACAGAATCGCAGTCTGCACAACCTCGTTCCATTAATGTTCGCAGTCTGTGAACGTGCCGACTGATACTGCCATATTTTAGTTAGTGTGTCAATCAGAACACATGTCGTCCTGTTTCTTATATCACTCTTTTCTAACGTTATGTACCACATATTCCCAGAATTACATATTATGTCTTCCATAAACTTGTAGAACTTTAGAGCAGTGGCACGAAGAAAATGTTATCTTTAATAACGAATACAGGAACATGTAAATTATTGAATTACTGAATGATGATAAAATATGTCAATGTATAATCGAAATATGGATAAGAGGAGACCATTTGACACATAAAGAGAATGAATTACTATTGGCTAGGATAAGATAAGGGGTTTGCCCATATGAGATGGCTAGGGTGTGGTCCTTCCTTGTTCTGTTCTAGCACAGAACAGAATCGTTTCGGGTACACGTCACTGTGGGCAACATGTTTAACTGTCAGCTGGAAAAAAATATATGTTGCATTGTTAATGTTTTGTTCATTTCTCTGCATTCCATAAATAGTGGTTACTGTAACACTACGGGTTGTTGACAAAGAGCCGGCTGTTGTGGCCCAGCGGTTCTAGGTGCTTAAGTCTGGAATCGTGCGACCGCTACAGTCGCAAGTTCGAATCCCGCCTCGGGCATGGATGTGTGTGATGTCCTTAGTCTACTTAGATTTAAGTATTTCTAATTTCCAGGGGACTGACGACCTCAGATGTTAAGTCCCATAGTGTTCAGCGCCATTTGAACCATTTCTTTGTTGTTGACAAAGCGTGGCGTTACCATGGTCTGAGCGTCGGCGATACAGTCCTTACTCGTACCGCGTTCATTTCTCGTAGTTCAGAGCGGAATCGTCAGGGATACAAATCACGGAGATCATCAACGTTTAACTGTCAACTGGAAAAAAAGGTTGCTTAGTTACATTTTTGTTCGTTTTTCTGCATTCCGTGACCATTGGCTATAATAACACTCACTCATGTGGTCCACATGGTGTGGCGAGGGCATATAGTCTGCGCAGCGACACGCTTGTCATATAAATACACTTAACTGATTACCTAGTTAATATAAGTAATACATTCATGAAGCACTAAAGTACTTCATACTAAATGTGTACAAAACACCTGAATTGCGTTTCGTCTGATTTGCATGAAGCATACATTACGTAGCTGACTAGCTGTACTCCAGAACAGGGCGGGCAAGCGCGATGTAAGCAGTCCCTTTAGTAGATCTGTTGCACCTTCTAGTTGTTCTGCCAACGAATGGCACTCTTTGGTTTGCTCTACTCGCAATATTATCTATGATATCGCTGCAACGTAGGTTATTCGTAATTGCAATCCCTAAGTATTTAGTTGAGTTTACAGCGTTCAGATTTGTGTAACTTATCGCGTAATCGAAATTTAGCAGATTTCTTTTAGTACTCATGTGAATAACTTGACGCTTTTCTTTATTCGGGGTCAGTTGTCGCTTTTCGCACACGACAAACTTCTTATCTAAATCATTTTGTAACTTGTTTTGGTCATCTGATGACTTTAAAAGACGGTAAATGACAGCATCATCTGCAAATAATCTAAGAGCACTACTCAGATTGTCTCCTACGTCATTAATATTGATCAGGAACAAAAGAGTGCATATAAAACTTCCTTGGCGAACGCCGGACATTACTCCTGTTTTACTAACTGACTATTACTACGAACTGTGACCTCTCTGTCAGGAAACTACGAATCCAGTCTCACAACTGAGGCTATATTCCATAGGTACGGAGTTTGGTCAGAATACGCTTGTGAGGAACGGTGTCGGAAGCCTTCACGAAATCTAAAAATATAGAATCAATTTGACATCCCCTGTTAATAGCACTCATTTCATGAGCATAGAGAGGTAGTTTTGTTTCACAAGAAGAATCCCAGCTGACTTTGTGTCAATAAATCGTTTTCTACGTTACACTTAGTAATGTTCGAACACAGTATATGATCCAAAATCCTACTGAAAATCGACGTTAGTGACATGGGCCTGTAATTCGGCGGATTACACCTATTTCCCTTTTTGGGTGTTGGTGTGACTTCAGTCCTTAGTGATGGATCTACCTGTGAGCTAGCGGTTGTATATAATTGCTAAATATGGAGCTACTGTATCAGCATACCCTGAAAGGAACCTGACTGGTATACAGACTGGGCCGGGAGTCTTGCCTTTATTAAGTGATTTACGCTGATTTGCTACACCGAGGATATCTGCTTTTATCTTTCTCAACTTGGCAGTTGTTCTTGATTGGAATTCAGGAATATTTACTTGGTCATCTTCCGTGAAGGAGATTTGGAAAACCGTGTTTAACAACTCTGCTTTAGTGGCACTATCATCTATGACTTCACTGTTGTTATCGTGCAGTGAAGGTATTGATTGGGTCTTGCCACTGGTGTGCTTTATGTATGGTCAGAATCTCTTTGGGTTTTCTGCCAGATACAGGGGCAGAATTTCATTGTGGAAATCATTAAAAGCATCTCGCATTAAAGTATGCGCTGTATTTCGAATCTCTGTGAAACTTTGCCAATATTGGGGATTTTGCATTCTTTTAAATCTGTCATGACGTTTTCGTTGCTTCTGCAACAGCGATCTGACCTGTTTTGTCTACCATGGGGGATCAGTACCATCACTTATTAATTAATTTGGTATGTATCTCTCAATTGCCGTCGATATTATCTCTTTGAAATCATTTCACATCTTTTCTACTCTTACATGATCAGATCGGAAGGACTGTAGACTGTCTCTTCAAAAGGCGTTAAGAGCATTTTTATCAGCTTTTTTTAACAGATATACCTTGCGTTTCTTTTTGATGGTTGTAGGTGTTACGATATTCAGCCTAGCAGCAACTGCCTTGTGATCGCTAATCCCGGTATTCGTCACGATATTCCGTATTTGTCCAGGATTATTTGTTGCTAAGAGGTCAAGTATGCTTCCGCACCCATTAACGCTTCGATTGGGCTCATGAACTAATTGTTCAAAATAATTTTCTGAGAAAGCATTAGGTGCAATTTCGGATGACGTTTTATGCCTGCAGCCGGTTTTAAACGTACAATTTTTCCAGTATATCGACGGTAGATTGAAGTCACCACCGACTATAACTGAGTGAGTGGAGTAGCTATTTGAAATGAGACTCAAATTTTCTTTCAACTGTTCAGCAACTATACCTTCTAAGTCGGCAGGTCGGTAAAAAGATCCAATTAACGGTCTAATCCGATTGTCAAGGATAACCTGAGACCCTCTAACCTACAAAATCGCACAGTTCTATCCACACAGCCGTGGAATCTGCAGCCCACATTATCACAGAACCACCTGAGCCTCTGATTCAGACCCTCCATCCAGCTCTTCATCAAAGAACCACAGTTGGTTCTATCGACCATGCTGTAGATGGTGAGCTCATCCTTAATCTAGCAATCAAGACTAGCAGTCTTTACCTTTTCAACTAGATGCCCGAAACCACAGATAACCTCCTCCGATCAAAGCGACACCCATCATTGGTAACAACATGAGCCACCACCTGCAGTAGGCTGCACAGTGTACTCTTCATGGCATGCGGAAACACCCTTTCCACATCTGGAATCAACCCCCCCCCCCCCCCCCAGTATGCACACATACTGCACTCTGGCTTCTTTCCCCTCCTTGGCAACCATGTCCCGAAGGGGCCCCTTTATGCACTTAACGTTAGAGCCCCCAGCTACCAGCAAACCCACACTCTGTGAATTCCCAGACCTTGCGGGATGAGAAGCTACCTCTGGAATAGTATGAACAAATGCATCAAGCCCTGAGACTTTGTCAGCCACAGATAACGCTCGAAACCTGTTTGTCAAACGAATCAGGGAGGCCCTACAAACAGCCCCTCACAAAGTCTTTTGCTGCCTGACAGACTTCGGAATGGTCTCCTACTCTACGACGGGTGACAGCTCACCTGCTTGTAGGCAGTACCTGGGGCAGCCACAGCAGTGGACCGATCGGGGGACATGTGGGACATGGTTGACGTCCCTTGCATCTCCACATTCGACCCCCCATACTGATTGCCTCTTGGCAGCAGCCGCAAGCTGTGTGACGGAAGCCAATACAGCCTGTAGCTGTGAGGAGAGGGTCAGAAACTCAGCTCCCACCTGTACACAGTAATGACAGTTCCTATCCATTACTGAACTCCCTCCTGTTTGAAGCTCATAAAAATGTGTAACAAATGAATGCTGTACTCAGCTTATTAGTAGCAGGAATTCTAAGTGCTCTCTCTCTCTCTCTCTCTCTCTCTGATGGTGTAACAGACACTTAGCTATACTAGTCAAAACAAACAGAAGCATGTACAATATGAGAGTCGATAACAACAACAGTGCTGTATGCTACTCTGTTATTAAAATAAAAGGTTTTCACTAATAAGCACCCGAATAAGCAAGGAATTTCAAAAATAAACTACTAACTACACAGGTATCTGTAAATAAGTCGCTTCTGTTGGAAGCTCGTAAAAAATATATAACAAACGAATGGTGTACTCTCCTTATTGGCAGCCACAAGTTGCGGTGCTCTCTCACTGACGGTGTAACCGACACCAATCGTTATTGTCGATAACACATGAAAAGAGACTTTAAAAATGAAGATTGTTTATCGCCAGTAGTTCTGTGTGCAATTGATAATGCTTGTAAGAAACTATGAACATATTTGTTCTGGACCAGGTTTCGAATGCACAATGTGCCTTTCTTGGAAACCTAGAGGGGTTTGCAAAATGATCGATCTGTGTCGTTCCGTGTGGGTCTCACACCACGAAAAAAAAAATCTGAATTTGAATCGCAGTCCAGCATCATAGTTTCCAGTCTCAGTTTCAAATAAAATAAGAAGCCTGAGACCTTAAATGACAATTGGCTCATTAAATAAAATAAAGTTTTTAGTGCAAGGCAGCTCACTGACGACACAGGTTCTGTTTGCCGCGACTTCCGCCTCTGTTATGACCAAACCTAAACCGGTTGTGCCCCAGATGGTAGAGAATGGATATAAATGTTTGTGACGCGAAATCTTAACGACGGTGCAACTTAACGTTCTTCACTTATAAGTATTACAGGTGAAGGAGATCTGTTCCTTTGTGTTTAAAATACATGCTGGAAGTGAAAATCGAATCATTACCTCGCAACTATGAAACTGAAAAGCAATCCACAAGACCACTGAAGCCCACTTTTGCTACATCCATAGTTGTGTCTAAAGTAAGAGGAACTTAGCTTACAAATTAGACACGGTGAAAAAATTCATTTCTCTATTAACTAATTAATTATCAGCAGGCTTCTAATATGCAAATTATACTAGTTTCATGTTAGCTCGATGTAAAGATGCTTTTTGCTATCGTAGCCGTTTAGAAATTTTAACTGTTTCAAAAATTTCGTAGGTCGTTATACACCATTGCACAGTATGAATTTAGCAAATACGTCTATTATTACTGCCGTTACCGTTATTAAATTTTTACATTTTTAATTCTGCTGCTGCTATCTGCTTGAGAAAGAATTTAATGCTTCTTGGTAATTTTTAGAAGCAAATCTCAGAAAGTTGGCGAATATTTAGTTCGCAGCAAATGGATGGGGCGTTCTGTGACAACTATACAGTAACAAGTAGTTGTTCAGTTCTTTCCATCTGTGGTGAAGACTTTTCAGGTTAATATCGGACATCTTCAATTATTCTTAGATAACATTAAAATTAATTTAGCTGATGAACATGGTACTTCATAAGACAAATTGCGTTGCATTATTTCAGTAACTTGCGTTTAGCAGCGACGCTTGTAAATTGCTAAGGCCGGCAGTAACCGTCACTTTCAAAGACAGAGGATTATCATATCATCTGTTAATTCGTATCTTCGGTTCATTCTCTCCATATGGTCGATGTCACATATTTCAAACAGTGGAAAGAAAAAAAATATTGCAGAAGATCAACAGTTTTTCGTTGTAATACACTCATTCTACATGGCCCAAGTTCACATTTTCGCGGAATTACTCGAATCGTAACATCACTTCAACACTGCAGAAAAATATTTCAACGTGGCAAAACTCACATCCGACTCAGAGGTCTTATACTCAGTTGCCAACCTGAAATTCTAGCTCTGTGGAACACCAGTTTCAGTATAGCGCTGTTGCGAGGACTGTTTACCACTGGTCTTTCTCACCGGAAAATACGTAATTGAGTTTCTGGGTTACATAGGTATACTGCAACAGTAATTTCGAGTGCAAGCAATGCCTACCAATTGCAGAATTAAATTGTGCCATTACTACTATTTCCTTAAATTCCTAACTTAAACTGGATCTGCGTCATTTCAAACACCAGGTACTGCAACGTCTTACTGACACCAACAGGTCTGCTTAGTATAAAATTCGCAGTTAGTTTCATTTGATTTTGTAATTACTGAAATAAAAGTCGCATGACCGCAACATTAGAGGCTTCATTTCCTTCTGGGAGATGAGTATCCTGGGTAGTAAGCTTTCCCACTTCTAACCAGCGAAATGTAACAAAATGTGGCCAATAATCGCTTCACAAACTGCTATTTAGTGCTGTTAAGATGATTTATTTTAACTTTGTTGTAGGTGATAGAGTTTAGTTTAATCTTACAACAACTTAATCAGGAACGCTCGCAAATTTACCGGATGAAAAGAGATTATTGTCCAGCTAGGAAAAGGTTTCAAAAACAGTATCTGCACATGAAACGTCCTGGCAGATGAAAACTGTGTACCACACCGAGAGTGGAATTCTGGAACTTTGCCTTTCGCGGGCAAGTGCTCTTCCTCATTCTGGAAAATCTGCACAGTCTGGGCCAGATCGATCTTTCCGTGCCGGCCGGAGTGGCCGAGCGGTTCTAGGAGCTACAGTCTAAAACCGCGCGACCGCTACGGACGCAGGTTCGAATCCTGCTTCGGGCATGGATGTGTGTGGTGTCCTTAGGTTAGTTAGGTTTAAGCAATTCTAAGTTCTAGGGGACTGATGACCACAGCAGTTAAGTCCCATAGTGCTCAGAGCCATTTGATCTTCCCGTCTGATAACACTGCGTTATAGTTCACCTAAGAGGTATCACACTTTGTGTTCCTGAAACTGTGGAAATCGTAAGTTGAATCTGAGCTTAACCTCTTAAGATATTGCACAGGTAAAAATACAAAACCATTAATAATAAAGAATACTCCAGCCAAGGCAGCATGATGTGAATCTAAATTTTACCTTTAATCTCTGGAAATTGTGTCATTATTATATCTACATATTATGTGTAGAGACACATACATTTACATCATCTTTTAAACAATACTCACAAGAAACTAATTTATTAAATATTTTTTCAAAGCATGTAATCGGGAATGAATTTGACTTCTTAATCGAATAAAGGGCTCTCCGCCTTCTATTACACTTCGCTTCCTCCTGCCCTGTCATGGGTTCTTGCCTGCTTAACGTCACAGTTCAAGGAATTTCATAAACGTCATATTCTTGCGCTTTGTCAAGATATATACTGTATCAGGACCGTTTCTGTGCCGTAGGATACACCAATTCGACGATACATCGCTGGTGAAGAGGGAGGCAGAAGAAAGACACGTCAACCATCTTTGCCACCCTAGACGTCCACGGGCTACCACACAGGATCAAGACAGTAGTGTTCTTCACTGCAGTGATGAAGATCCATTCACGACTAGCACAGAAATTAGGAACATTCTCCAGCTAAGTGTCAGCAGGTCACCTTTCATCGTCGTCTCAATGAGAAAGGGAGGTGTGGACGATAATCACCGAACATATGACCAAACTGCTGTCACAGTTTGGGGTTGGATATCAGCTAGTGGTTGCGGCGTTCTGTGATCACTGGACCGTCCGTTTTCTAGTTATTACTACTGCCAACACTGGATAACGTAATGCTTTCTTCAGATCGTCAGAAATTTTCGGAGGCAGAATAATCTTCCACATGAACATTCTCCTGCTCACGCGGCAAGCTGTGTAAAGCACTGGTCTCAAATGAACGTAGACGTTGAGCTGTTGGACTGGCCTACAAAGGTGCAGACCTATGTCGCATGTAGCATGTATGGAGGAAGATGGAGAAAATTATTAGGAGCGGAAGACCAGCACCGACTACCAGCTGTCCGAAACAGTTAATGACGCGAGGGAAGTGTTGTCACAGAATGACAGACTCGTACGGAAACTTTTGCCTCCATCCTCCAGCAGCTAAATGCGGTGGTAGAGGAGAGTGGAAACTGCGCACGGTACTGAATTATTGTGTTGCTATCGAGAAAATTTTGTTTACGGAAAATGAAAGTTTTGTATTCCCTCGAAGAAGAGGGAAATTCGTTTGTCTTAGCTCACCCCCTCTCTCTTTCTCTGCCATTCTTTCTCCCTCCCCTCACTCTCTCTCTCTCTCTCTCTCTCTCTCTCTCTCTCTCTCTCTCTCTCTCTCTCTCTCTCTCTCTGCCCCCCTCTGTATCTATCTTTTTCTTCAATAGACTCTTCATTTAAAATTTTTTACGACCACTGATCAAAATGACTGAGAGCAATATGAAACTATTTTTTTTTTTTTTTGGTACCATGACACATGTCGTCATTGTTGATGAAGGCATCAAAGAGAAATTACTAAATGGATTTTTCTTCGAGAAAAAGCATCATTTTAATTTGTGTTCTCTTTATCTACATGCAGACAGAATAACAAAACGACAAAAGCACAAAGGTGATATCATTTTCTTTTAACGCCAAACTGAAACAACAATGCATGCGGAGAAAGACTGATGCAAGACAAGCGGGTAGACGTAATGTCGAGCATTTCAGTCCTCTATATCCTCAGTTATATGCTTATGAATACTTTAAAATTATGTATAATACTATAAAATTATGCATTCTTCAAAATTCTCGTTGTCCAACTAAACCAATAACTCTTACCACGAATAAAAAATCACGAGAATAACAGGATTCGAATCACTTACCTGCATAGTAGTAACTGACCGCCTAAACCACTATGTCATTCTACCAATTGCTTACGTTTCATTTACTAAATGGTATAATATGGTTTGTGATATCACACCTTTTCCATCAAAAAGAAATGAAGCAACGAGTGAAAGTGGCGCAGGGCGTCTTCGACGGATATGTAGACTGTCCATCTGACTTTGAATTTTATGAACGGAGATCTGAAGAATATAAACTAATTGAAATTGACACGAACAGTATTCTGCTAGGTTTTATGAGAGCTGCTTAATTTGGAGATGTTGAATGTGGCAAAGTGTGAGAAACGTATTAAATGCTAACGCAAATGCCACACAATTTCGACACGGTGATAGCAACGTTAATCTTGGGGAAACGGTTCGTTCAGAAAATGGTTTGAGGGGCTCTTAAGCATATATTCTGTCACCATGATTCAAATATACCAGAAAATGCTATTGAATTTCACACTTATGATACCAATCTTACGACGAAAGTTTTGATGAAATGACAGAAAACTGTTTGTTCAGGCATAGCTTTGAAATGATTCCAGTATATCACAGAGTAATCAGACTGTATATTTACCAGGAAATGTTATCTTCTGATACAGATGCAAAAAGAAAAATATGAAAAGCCTTTCTTGATTTGGAACTTCACGTTATTCGTAGCATACATAGGCTCATCGTGGATGTTGCGTTTTGCAATCGCTGCTCTGTGGTTCTCTCTTCATTTGTGCACCTATCTTCCATGGACATTGTCATTGAAATCGATCTCAAAAAATGTTTTCCAAGTCAATTAATATAAAAAGGTCTCTTTCCTACTCATAAATTTTACAGTGTAATTACTGGAGACGTTCCAAAAATGTGAAACAAGTCTGGCGATGAAAAAAAAAAAAAGGTTCAAATGGCTCTGAGCACTATCGGACTTAACTTCTGATATCATCAGTCCCCTAGGACTTAGAACTACTTAAACCTAACTAACCTAAAGTCGTCACACACATCCATGCACAAAGCAGGATTCGAAACTGCGACAGCAGCGGTGGCGCGTTTCCAGCCTTAAGCATCTAGAACCGCTCGACCACACGGGTCGGCAGTCTGGCGATGATCTTTGTAGTTTCAGTAGGTTAAGATAGAAAAACACCAATAGCTGTGATAGTTAATAAAATCATTCGACGTCGAAATTATAGTTAATATCACAGCATTCGTTGTTAGCTTATTGGTCCCAGACCTCACTGGAACAAATAGGATAAGCTCAACGTTTCAGTACCTGAGGGAACCTGGTCTGTAAAGAGGGGCTGCATTTGTTCCCACTTCCAGTCTCCCTGAACAACACATTTTAGCTGTTTCCTGACAGAGCTACAAGCAGTCTGATCGGTAATCAGTAAGGAAATTTCGATTGTTTTATTTATGAAATGTCAAATTTCCATACTACTTCACTGTGACCCAAGACAGCAGGTAAATATAGACTGTTTCAAAATCCAGAATGAGTAATATCTTTCTAATTTATGCTGATTAGGCACGCTCGTGTTACAGATACCTTATGTTTTATAGAAATAGACTTCCATCCTAGAGATATCGTGGTAATCTGGATTTCATGTGAAATAGCACAGCGCATATTTTAAAAGCGTTTTCCGTTACTTAACTGAACACAGTAGTAAATATCAGAGGGAAATTAATCACCAACAGTATCTTCTCTCGCTGTGTTTAAAACGGTCTTAAACGCTAAGGCAGTTTATCGATTCCCTGCCTGTAGAAACCTAATGGATCTGAGTTAAGGATGTTGTCAAACCATATCGATATGGCCGTAGGAAGGTAAACATTTGAGGGCCTAAGGTCAGAAGAATAAGTGCGTGAGTGATAACTTTTGAAACTCCTGCTTAGTTTTGTTAGTAAAGCCAGCAGAGTGAATTATCGTGTAGTACCAACTCGTGCTGAAGTTTTGTTCGTCGTTTTTCTGACACTGTGACCGATACATGTCTTACAAGGTGAAGGCCTCAGACACGGCCATCCGATTCGGCTCAAATTTGCCAGGTCGCTTGTGTACAACGTAAAACGCAGGAATGTAAGATATTTTGGGTCAATACCTACGCGTATTTGAGGAAATCACCCCTAAAGGTTATGACGAGCAATCGACTAACAATTGATGGGGCGATAGATAATTGTAAATAGAGCATTTTTCATCATCAGGTATGAGGTCCGAAAACGCATACTTTTCCAGATATTGAGGTGAGAAACTTTAAAACTGCGGCTTCCGTACCGACATGATAAACGCTTTTCGCCGACAGCGCCGACAGCACTGTCTGCCGCCGGCAATGCTGGGAGGAGGTCAAGCGCCAGTGCGCTGCGGGCGAGGTGCGCACCGTGTGTTTTATGTTTACTTCGGCCACTGTAAGTGCCATTTTCCTTCTAGACCACCATGGCGCACAACTATTGGAAGAAGACATTACGTTTCAACTTTTGTTCCGACTTAGCCCGACCCAAGGCTCTGGAGGTAGAACGATTTATTCGCGATGAAGTTAAAATACCCCCAACCGATCTAACTGGTATCCACTTGTCCATAGTTAGCACTACCATCTACGTCAAAATGATCAACGATGGGCGTGCGACAAGCTGCTTCAAGAGGCAAAACATGGACTGCGCTTCTGTCATTCCGACGGCAACGTCGGACCCGTTACCGTCGATCACACAGGTCTCAGCACACGAACAATAAGGATCTTCGAACTGCCATGTAGATGTCGTCATCCAGGCTCTCCATCCCTATGGCAACGTTCTGGAATATGTTGCTGAACGATGGATACAGTTTCAAATTTATCCCATTTTAAACGGTGTTGGACAGGCCCGCATCGAGTTGCAGAAACACGTGCCTTCCTATCTACGTATCGGAGGCTGCCGTGCCATTGTAATGTACGACGGCCAACCTCGGACCAATTCTGGTTGCGGCAAAGAAGGTCATATACGATCTGAATGTATTCAACGATGTAGCGCGCAGTTCCCGTTGTCGGAAGCGTCCGCCACACCCATGATGACCGCCCTACCGGTCACTTATGCAGCGGCTCTTGCCACATCTACAGTTTCGTCCAGTCCGTCGCTCGGTCCTTCTGATCGGCACGTTCCACCATCCCAGTCACCTATGGACGGTGGAGACGTCCCACCTGACAATCTTGCCGCCGAACAGGCTCCCGCAGCAGGCGCTGAGTAGACCACTACATCTTCACAACACCTGTTTGACAATTTCATTCTACCCAATGACGCCACATAGGCGCAAACGGCGTCGCCGTTCACCCATGGGTTCTCAAAGCTTCGCCACCCAGGACGACGAAGACGACACCCAACCAGCTAACATATCCACGCAGAGGTCAGCGGACGGCTTTCACGATGAACAAGACGTTTCGCAGGACAGAACCACCATGAAGTTCGCCACGCAAAATGTAATGACCGGTGCGCAGGTTGAGATGCCTGTATCCACGCCGACAGCTCCAGATCTCTCTCACCACGACGCAGTTCCCATGGACACTGGACGGACCCACAATACAGGAGCATGGGCCGACGACGCTGAGGAAGGTATGCTCCCTCCTCTGGATGAGTTGCCTCCGCTGGGCGAGGCTGCCTGTTAACATCAAAAGCAAGGCACTGCAGCAGATGGGACGGGACTTTCTGTCAGTGCCCTCCTCATACTTCCCTTGGTGATGGTAGATGCGTGTTCACCACCACGGGAACAAACGTACCGGTCGGCCACACGAACATCAACATGATCAGCACTGCACGCAAGCTGCAGCTCCTAGGTGACATGCTTCGGGCCTCTGACGTCGACATCGCCCTTCTTCAGGAAGTACACATTGCCACACTACCACCGGTCTGTGGCTACGACTCGTACACTTTTACATGTGATCAATCAAGGCGTGGAGTGGCTTTCTACATACGCAAAGGACTCCCACTCAAGGACATGACTATCCTTCCCTCTAGATGGGGCATGGCTGTTACCATCTTCGACCTGCATGTCATGAATATCTATGCTCCGTCTGGCTCCACGAACCATCGGCAGCGGTCCTATTTTTTCGAACATGACGTGGCGCCCCTATTTTCTGGCTCTATGATCGCTTTATCATGGGAGGCGGTTTCAGCTGCGTCCTCCATCTGCAGGACCAAATGCCTGGTTATTCGCCATGCCCTGCACTGCTCACCTTAATCGAAGATTTTCATCTATTGGACGTTTGGAACATAATTCATGGCAATACCCCCAGAGCTACCCATTATACAGCACATTCTGTGAGGAGACTGGACTAGTTTTATGTCTCTGCCCACCTTGGCAACGAAGTCGCCCAAGCTGAACCATGGCCCCTTGCATTTTCGGACCATTGCGAAGTCATTTGCTCCCTGGCTTTGCCACCTCAGTCAGTATTCCGCAGCAGAGGTTACTGGAAGCTTAATACCTCCCTCCTTAATGATACACACTACCGTCATTGTATTTCCACTACACGGGCGTCTTGGGAAAGACGCCTTCCGCAGTACACATCCACGTTCCATTGGCGGGTCAAATGTGCCACACCTGCGATCAGAAAGGCCTTCATACAATGTGGCAAGAAAGCAGCAGCATGGCATCGAGACACCATAAATTTTCACTACGCCGTACTCCGTGAGCTCAATGTGCTCCCTCCATCACCTGAAACCCATAGGGAATGACAATGTGCTAAATCTCGGCTACTCTCTGTCCAACGTGCACGACTGCATGGTGTCGTGGTGCGTTCCCTACGACAGGACCTCCTCCACAACGAAACATCATTCATAATCCATGCCGCCTCCGATCATCGTCGTCGACGTAGACTTTTCGTCCCCAACATCATGACCTCCAATGGTGTTCATTACACGTGGCGGCAGTGGTGTCTGCCTTTGCTGAACATTATAGCCAATTTTATGATAATGAACCAATGGCAACGCCAATTCCTGATGATCTCCGTCCTTTTCCTGATCGGACCCTCACCGTAGCAGAGTCAACGTCCATGATGTCCGCATTCACTGCAGAAGAGGTGGTAGATGCGCTCAACAAGGAGGCCAAGAGCAAATCACCAGGACCAGATGGTCTTCCCGTGGAGTTTTACCGGGCAGTCACCACATTAATGCTTCCTCGCTGGACGGATATAATTTAGGAATTCTCTACTCCGTCCTTCCCAATTCCACCTGAATTCGTCATTGGCATTCTTCTACCTTTGCCTAAGCTGAAGTGAGAGTCTCATGTCTCTGCATATCGTCCCCTTTCACTGATGAATGCAGACTATAAAATCTATACACGCCTCTTGCCATTGCGTTTACGCAACGTCTTACCTACGGTCCTTTCACCGGAACAGACTGCATGTGGTTGTGGGGCTACCTTACAAACAGCCCTAGGAGAATGCCGCGACCTCATCGCTCTGGTGGCAGTTTGCCGTCTTCGTGCAGCACTGGTATCCATCGATTTCACGAGTGCCTTTGATCACATTCCACACCCCTTCCTCCTCATGGTGGCGATACGTGTGGGATTCCCATTACTTTTTGTCGATGCCATTCGCCGGTTACTACTTGCTCCGGTATCGATGGTACAAGTCAATGGGAGGCTTGTAGGACTAATTCCTATACGCCAACTCTGTGTGTCAAGGATGCCCTACGTCTACTTTAATGTATGCCATTGCACTTGAGCCACTCATCACTGGTCTTACCCTCTAGACTGCAGGGTCTCACTTCACGTGACTACACCTTTCACTGCAGGGCTTATGCAGACGACCTCCTCTTTCTCACCGGCTCCTCCACGTAACTCAATGATGCCTTTCAATGGATCCACCAATATGGACGTCTTTCTGGTAGCATTCTTAATTTCCACAAATCGACTATGATGCACATTGGGCCCAGCCTCCTGGCTATGGTACCGACCCCACACCCAGTCGGTACCTGCTTCGTTTTTTTGGAATCGATTTTATGAGCTCCACATACCGCACAGTGGCCCTCTCCGGCAGCTTTTACGGTCGAATCTGAACCATGTCTGTCAAGTGCACCTAAACTGGTACACAGTCGGAACTTTCCGAGTTGAAACATCTTTTGTCTTCCCCATAATCTCACTTTCTTTGGAAACTCCACGATTTATTCCTATACCCCTAAAATAGGCAAAAATTTTCCAGAGGCTGTGCTGGCATACTGCATCGTGTAAGATTGTGTTAGTTCGGTTTTACTATCATCTGCGACAAGGGTACGTTTTTCTCCCTTATGCAATAACGTGCGTCTAATATTCACCCGATACTCGCATCCTGTTTGATCGGTGTTGATCACGTAATCACAATTAAAACCGGTCATAAGTGACACCATTTGCGTGCTGAAAAGAGCCGCCGCTTTCTGTATATTTTCTATATTTAGTACCTCCTTCTGAGAGACGTATTTCGTGACGTGCCATTAACGAATTTTATACTCTGATTTGAAATTTCTTGCCCAAGATAATGACGCAGCAAACGCAAAATCCTTGTTGGGCATATCCTGAAGCGCTCCACCTGCAGCCCACTCCTAAGGTATTCTCGTTGTTACTTCGTTCGTCAGCTCCAAAAATCCCTCAACGATAGCCTCTTCTATCAATCTGGAACGCCGAGAAACATAACTGCCTACTTCCGGTAGTGCATTGATAATGCATCTCTCATACAAAACTTTTACAAACCAAAACACAGCGTCGGTAACTCCCCGCTTGCCATCGTCTGTGGCAGGCTCTCAACTATATGTTACAGCGCTAGTTGAAGGGTGTACATCCTCCATTATTCAGATTATGCACCTGAAAGATATGACACAACAAACTGTAAATAGTTACTACGGCATAAACAGACGACCTAATTACTACAAATTATATACAGTATTCGCCATATGTTATTTACAGAAGAACACTGTATTCATTCACAAAACGTATTTCATGCAGCGCATTAACGATGGAAAAATCACTAAATGTATCTGCGAGCTCCGCGGCAGCCTCATGACGGAAAACAACTCCTTCCCATGGACTTCCATAGGATTCGTGCTGGACACCTTCACTCTTCCATGTTCACAACTATGATATGACGAAGAGGCAACCGGGACAACTTAACTCTCGTCACGTGCATTCTGTCCCGTGCCTCTCAGTAATCAGGCGTCGCGCGGTTGGCTATCTATGACCTCTCGTGAAGAATTCGCAGCACTCTTACTCGGAGTTGTTTTCATGTGACAATGCTTCGAAGTTTAATACTTTGCTAACTCACAGCTTTTATGAAATTAGTTTGTCTATCTTATTATTATCATTCCATATTGATTTACTTACCTTATTTACCCCTCCTATCACTATAAATTGAGATATGGAAAAATACAAACGAAAAGAATAGCCTCCGCTATGTTTTTTCGACATTCGATCACGGGTTTTCCGATTGGCAGCCAATTACCTTGGTCATTACGCTATTGGCACTGTCGGCGAAAAGCGTTTACCATGTGGGTACAGAAGCGGGAGCTGTAAAAGCTTCATTCCTCGATTTCTGGAAAACTTGTTTGCGGACCTGATGATGAAAAATGCTCTATTTACAATTATCTATCGGTTCTTCCAATTTTGAGTCGATTGCTCGTTATAAGCTTTAGGGGTGATTTTCTCAAAATTGCGGGGATGTTGACCCAAAATATCTTAGAGCCCTTCGTTTTAGGTTGTACACAAGTGACCTGCCACATCTGAGCCGAATCGGTTGGCCATGTCTATGGCCTTCCCCTTGTGGGCTGCAGAGGTGGCATCTTAACATGGCATCACACACAGCTTACATCACATTGGTATGAAACAGCTGAAATCATGGTTCCACACAGCATCATATGAGGTAGATAGAAAGTCCACATTTCAGGTGGTTTTGTATTGGCATGAGACCAAATACAGAGCAACAGAGGTGACAAAAGTCAGCCTGCAGTCAGCAGCCGCATCGTAAATTTGTAGTTTGACCATCAGCCATGACCAATGACTTTAATAATTTAAAAAGTGATTGTGGGTTACGTGGTGCAGGGAGTTATAGTAACATTAACATGCCAAAGACAAGGTAAGAAATAGGGTGAGTGCCAGGAAGGGATCTGAATGCATTTTTTAACATTCAGTAAGAACTTAAAAAAGATAGATTCACAAATGGGGAATAAGAAATCTCAAATAGTTAGAGACATATGTTGAAACAGGGAGAGTACAATAGCAAATGTAGAAAGTGAAATAGCTGGGAACATAGATTCATAATTAGGGGAAATGGGATTGATGGTAAATGCAGCAAGCCGGAAGTTTGATCAGCTAAATATTATATTCACAGTGCTTACAAATAAATTTGAAAATAATGTTGAAACTGCCATAGGAGTTAATAACAGAGTTTATGAGGTCGAAAAGGGATTTAGGCAGAGTGGAAACAATGGAAAGTCATCTTGAGGTACAAGAACAGAAGTGTATAAATTATTAATTACAAACTAAAGTAGCCTTTAAATCAATGAGGGTAGGTAGCATGCAGTGGACTTCTTGGCTTCACATTTTTTTCTGGGATTAGTAACATGGCTAACATTAAATTTGTAAAGTCGCAATTTGAAGGGAGCTCAGACCTGCCTTTAGGACTTTTGAAATGATGTTCTTAAATAAATACTGTAGGCAAGCTAAACAAATATGAAAGCCCTCCATCTTCAAGCCATTAGTGGCCTACCGGGACCATCTGACTGCCGTGTCATCCTAGGTGGAGGATGCGGATAGGAGAGGCACACCGCTCTCCTGGTCGTAAGATGGTATTCTTGACCAAAGCTGCTACTATTCAGTCGAGTAGCTTCTCAATTGGCATCAGGAGACTGAGTGCACCCGCAAAAATGGCAATTGCGCATGGCGGCCTGGATGGTCACCCATTGAAGTGCTGACCACGCCCCACAGCACTTAACTTCGGAGATCTCACGAAAACCAGTGCATCCACTGCAGCAAGGCCGTTGCCAAGCTAAACAAATAAGAATTCAAAATGAATCTGATAATATGTCAGGATGTAAGAGTGGTAAAGAGAGCATGAGGGAATTTTGTGCAAGACAATAAAATAAATTAATACATTTGTATATGCCATTAGTTCTTACAGAAATCTCTGTATTAAAAGAGAAGACTTCCAGAATCACTGGAGAGGGACATCATCCGTAGCCCTAATGATTCTGTAGAGGAATTTGTGAATTCCACAGAAAATGTGGATAGGGCTCTGCATTACAGACCAAAGATTGTTGAGCAGAGGTATAGCAATGGAAATCATGAAAGACATAATTACAATAAAATTTCAATGGAAATCACAGGAATGGGGGGGAAAATTATAGAAGTGCACGTAAAAGTCACAAAGGAAATTAAGTGAGACACAGCAGGGTGAGAAAGGCAATTATAACTGAAGAAATAAGATATCTGAATAGAGCAGAGAGGAAGTAAGGTAAGGGCCAACAGAAGAGAGGGCATGGAGTGCAAACACTCATGGCAGACTGTCGGAAAAACTAACTGGAGCCTCACTCAAGGTCTATAGGGGAGCAAATAAACATGCAAAAAATAGGACCACACAAGGTTACAACAGGCAGGAGAGTTATAGTGAGAAACAGTGGCAATATGCAACATGGATGCAGTTATGGGTATAAAAATATATTGAAAGGTTTTAAAAACTATAGTATCTCAAACAGTAGGAATAAATTTAATAGTATATGCTCTTTAAATAAATATAGCAATTGTGATTGTATTTATTACATTGGAGAATTGTTTGCTAGAGATGAGATGAAATTGTTGAACTGCAAGATAATGAAGAAAATACTCTGGGTTTTACTTCAATGAAGATCACTGAGCTATTTGAAACAAAGATAGTGGTTATGTCAGACATAGAAATAGGTGTTGATATATAAATGAGGGGCAAAGCCAATAATGTTGAAATTATTGATAATCAGGTTACGGGTGTTGACACTGGGATGAATAATGATACGAGTTCTTCAAATGTTAATGTATGTGAGTCTGCTCACAGTGGAGCATGTTCTGTTATTGATAATATTGATAATGTGGCAGTACCAGTATTTGTTGATGAAGCAGTAGGTAATGATGTACATGTAAATGCTGTGCTGGTACCAGTGGGTGCACCTTATAATGTTGTGTGAGGTAATCATGAATCAGTGGTTGACATTGAGGTTAACTGCAGTAATGAAAATGTTTTTGTGTTCTGCCCTGTGGGTGAAGTTGAGGCGCATATTTTTATGGAAGGTAGTCAGATGTGTCTGTAAAGAATGTTAGCAGTGATGCGGACAAAAAGGAAGCTGAGTATGATATTAATGACCTCATGCTAGGAACAATAAGGTATTAGTTCCTCAGCAATGGGAAAATTTTAAATTTAAAGTGGCAATGACAATTAAATATTTAAGGGGTGAACAGGACACACGGGAAGAGGTTAATGATTTGTTTAAGGAAGATGGATTATAATTATTATGGGGATTTACATAAAAGGCTTTATGTACAGGATAAAGAGAGCAGAAAAGAAATTGAGGGAGATCTCTAGGAAGAGGCTGAATTAAAGAGGGTTTTTATTGAGAAAATAATTGATATATCACCAAGCAGATAAGTAATATATGAAATTGGGGTATTAATGTTACAGGCAACTGGTTCGATTGCCACAGGGCAGACAGACTCTGACAAGTTGGCTCTGAGCTGGAAAGAATGTCTGTTGCACAGCCAGTTGACAGATGGGTTGTGACAAGTGAGCTGAGTGCAGGCAAATGCAGCTAGCAAGTCCCAAGTCCCATAAGAGTTTTCCTAGGTGGAAAGAGGTGTGTTCTGGTAGAATGGTTGTTGGATGAAGTAAGATGGAGGGACCTGTCACTTGGAAGATCATTATTAATATAGTTTAAGTGAAAACACATAAAATGTCTTACAAGCATGCTATAGAGAAACCAATGACAGTTGCAGAACCACTGCAATTATGTGAGCCCATTGAACATTAATCAATGCATGAAGCTGTAATAGTTAAAAAAGTTATTAACATCATTGTTCATAGTAAACTTGAACAACTGAACCCATCACAAAAGTCACACATAAAACACAAGATGAAAGAGGACAATGCCATCAGTATCATGAATAAATTATTTTTCTAATTAAACAAATGCACAAAGACGTTCTAAACAACTGAGTTTATTTAGGTAAATAGTGCCATAACTGGAACTCCTCAACAAAGACATATATGATCTTATCAGCATGGGTTTCCTTCTTTCAACGTATATTTAATTATGGTTTTAATTTACGAAGTAAATCAGGTCATTGTTTTCAATCAAGTGGCAGGTGTGGTGATTTATATGTTTGGGATTTGTTTCAAATTGTTGAAATAATGCGTAAGTAATTTTATTAAGAAGTTACAGACTAACTGCATATTCTTTCTGTTTGTTTTATCACTAACATTTACATGAATTAATGTGAAGATCATGAATGAAGATCAGGGTGAAAGTATCTGCTCTGAATTGAGTAGTGGTCATGTCACTGAAAGTTTAAATAAATGTGGTGGGCAGAGGTCAAGGTCTTCTGATCTGCCTTCTTGTATCGGGAATTTTTTGTGAGGAATTTCATCTTGGTTTCATCTGGAGTCAGTAAAGTTATGGTTGCTGTCTATGCTGTTTATTTTAATTTTGTGTAGCAATACTTTGAATAATATTGGGCATGGTGATAATTTGTAAACATTGGGACCCTAATTTTAATGTCTGTTTAGTAACTGATGAGATCTCACATGAGTGACTGTAATTCGTCAAGAAGTAGATAAGGTTTTTGAGAATTATTGCACTGATGCTCCTTCTTATTTAGCTAATGATTCTGGGTGTAAGTGCTATGTCTGTACAAAGTCTAAAATTTTGCATTGCTGATAGGTATTGAAATTATTACGTGAGCTATTGCTATGTGACAATTATTTGCATACATTAAGCACTTCTGAAAAATAAAAGGGATTTATATCAAAGTTGAAATCAATCTGTTTTGAGTAATATTATTATCCTTCAGGATCTCAAACAAGAGATGCAAAATCAGCTTATCTTTTAGTAAATTATTCACTAATGGGTCTGACTATTAGCATCAAATTTGGTATAAACTTATTATATTGAGTTGTTGGGCTACAAAATGATGTTATACAGCCACCAGCTATTGATGATAGTGAGTCATATTCAGAGTTATTGGAGGTACATTGCCCGGACTCTGGAAAAACTTATTACTGTGTTGTAATTCTTTATATTGGAAGTGATACATGATGCAAGGAGTAGGAGCAAGAACCCCATGACTAATGTCATGCAATGTGTTCAAACATTTTGAATTACCTCAGAGGAAATGATCAGAAAATATCGTTCTTGTGAAATGTAACTAGCTCTTTATTTAGATGAAGTAATGTATCCTATCAACAGGGCAGGGACTTATCCCATATTTCTATATTTCTGAAAGGCTTTTGATACCATTCCTCACAAGCAGCTCACAATCAGATTGTGTGCCTTAGGCATATCATCTCAGTCATGTGACTGAATTAATGATTTCCTGTAGAAAGATCACAGTTCATAATAACTGATGGAAAGACACTGAGGAAGTCAGAAGTGAGATCAGGCTTTTCCCAAGAAAGGACGATAGGTCCTCTGCTGTTTCTAATCTACGTAAATTATTTAGGATACAATCTGAGCAGATGAGGCTGTTATTTACTATCTAGTTAAGTTATCAGAAGATCAAAAGTAATTGCAATTACAACAAGACATTAGTTTGGTAAAAAAATGTGGCAATTGACGCTAAATAATGAAAAGTATACGGTCAACCACATGTGTACTGAAAGCAAGCCATTAATTTTTTATTACACAATAAATCACACAAATCTAAAGGCAGCGCATTGAATGAAATACCTAGTAATTACAATTATGAAAGAAATTAATTGGAATGATCACATAGATAACATTGTGGGGAAGGAAAACCGAAGACTGCATATTACTGCCAGAACACTGAAAACATGTGACAGGTCTACTAAAGAGACTGCTTACACAATGATTGGCCATCTTCTTCTAGAGCTACTGCTGTGCAGTATGGGATCTTTACCTGATAGGATTGATGGAGGACAGTGAAAATGTTCAAAGAAGAGCAGCTCATTTTTTATTACCATGATAGGGGAAACAATGTCAAGAATATGATATGTAAGTTGAGTTGGTAGTCATTAAAACAAAGGCGTTTTTCACTGTGGTGAGATATTTTCATGAAATTACCATTCCCAACATCCTCCTTAGATTGCAAAAATATTTTGTTAACATCCGCCTACATAGGGAGAAATGATCACAGGAATAAAATAAGATATATCAAAGCTCAGATGGGAAGATTTATTTGTTTGTCTTTCCTGCACACTGTTGGAAAGTGAAATGGTACAGACATAGTGTGTAAAGTGGTTCAATGAAACCTCAGCCAGGAACGTAAGTGTGAATTGCAGTGTAGTCATGTAGGCACTGATGTATCTGCATGCAACAAGTTGCCATCCTTTGTATCAATGCACTGGGGCCTGCAGACATTGGCAAAGAGTGTGTATGCCAGAGCAGCTGCTGAGACATTGACACATGAGTTGCACCACTTTTAGCTTGTGTTAAAGCACTACGGCAACACAAACAAAACAGATCCATCATTCCTTCAATTTGGGCCCATGTCAAAACTGCAGGAAGATGTGTGTAGACTGGTAGCCTTTTGAGCATGTGCTGGGTGTATGTTTTGAAAAAGAGGAAGAATTTTAAAAAGATATAATATGAAAAGTTTATTTAGTCCACCAGCCAAGATTAGAGCACACCTTGCCTAGGTTAAAGATGACCTAGGATAGAGGCAGCCTGGTGTTTGTAACATCCCCTTGCTGCTATCGGAAATCATATATTGGTCAGACAATTTGGATTATGTAAGACAAATGTACTGAGCACTATCGACATACATCTTTGATACAGCCTGAGGAATCTGGTGTTGCAGAGCATTGTCTTACCAAAAGACTCACAATATTTTATGTTAAAGACATAAATTGTTGCCTCTGAATCTCACTCCTGGTGCTGTATTTTCAAGAAAGCTATTGAAATTAGATTGGCAGAAACATTATAAATACAGATAAGGTTTACCCTTTAAGTATTATTTTGAATCCGGTTTTATCTGACATTAAGAAACAGTGGTCATACACTTGACCAGTAGAATTTATTGATAGTGGTGCACCATAGCGATTTACTATTCCTACCAGTCTTCATCCCTAGAGTGCTGTACATTCATTTGCGATAGAGGGCAGCAGCGACAATTTATGGAGCATGCACTGTTGGTCTTCCACAGCATATAAAAGTGGTCTAGCTCATGGTATCAATCAGTTCTGGTGAGATAACCTACAGCATTCTCACCTGCAGATGGTAGCCCAGTGTATTGCAGAAATATTGTGTTCAGAAAATTGCTTGATACTGATGGAGACCTGAGATGAATATCATCAATTAATACATGTAAAAGTCTACATATTCACAATATATTTATCTCTTAGTGAAATTTGTCAATACGAATATACTTCTCTTGCAAAGCAACAGCTTAATGAATGGAATGAACACTAGAAACAAGAGCAACCTTCATCAAGTTGTAAAGTCACTTACTGTGGTCCAAAAGTATGTCCCTTACAGTTTGAATACTGTAACAGTAACCAAAACAGTTAAGCTTCTAATAAAGTAAGGATTAAGAAGAGCCTTATGTGTTTATTTCTGACCAAGTCTTTTTATAACATTGGTGTATGTAAATGTACAGCCAGTTTGACATATTTATAATTAACTATATCATATAAAATAAATGCCTTGTAATATTTTACCTCTGCACAGCCTCAGTACAGCATTACGACCCATGCAAGTAAATGTTGTAAACTGCATTTATTGTGACAGATATTAGCTGCATTAGCATATGAAATATTATACACAGCAGTACATACACATTTAACTTTTTTTGGCTAGTTGTTTGACTAATTGGTTAATGAAAACATTACCAAATATTTACTTTTTCCATGTTCTTGAGAAAGTATCCCCTTAGGATCATTAGCATAGCACTTCTTTTTCAGGTATGTATTGTTTTGTAACGTTCCCAAATCCATGATGATATCACTAATGGTCTGTAGAATGAACTGTGCAACTAATTAAATTACTTTAGTGGATATTCTGATTTGGTAAAAGTTGTTTCTTATTGGTACTGGAAGAAATAAATTACGTAGTACATGAATTATAATTTACCGTTTCCAAATGTAAAAATCATGGAAAGAATCATTCATAAGATAGCAACTGATGCCCACCATGTCTCTGGCTCTCCCTCAAGCAGAACAGAGGAGTTTGGTGTAGGTGAATCAGCAGCTTATTTAATCATATATCTAATGCTGTTGACAAATGTTTGGACATTTCTTTGGTGTTCAAAAGCTCCAAGCTTCGTGAATGACCTACAGATTGCTCTGCTCAACAGTTATCTCAGTGTCTTTGTGTCAGGAATTACTCCTTCTGATTAGAGTACTCATGCTGGAAAGAAGTCACTCGAAGGCAAATCACTATTTGCTTTTCACTAAATTGCATTAGTATTAGTGTAGCTACTCTAATACATAGAAGGGGCAGGCCACAGTTAGGTGGTGCCCCAGTCTCATACAAAGGTTAATCATGAAAAATAACTCAACTTCTGTGTTGAAGCTTGTAGTGTAACACAAACAAGTAAACAGGTTTTTGTGTTACCTGGTTACACACACACACACACACACACACACACACACACACACACACACACACACACACACACACACTGTAGTGACAAGCCACAGTAAGCAACATGTCACTCAGGGTGCCTGAGCATGGCGTAGTAAATCACCAAACCTGGTAGCCAGATATTGATACTTGATATTTCCGGAGGTACAGTCGGCACAAAGAGATATTTCCGACACTTTGTTCACTGTTGAATGTCTTATAGGTATGGAACGAGGCTTGCCTTGCTTTCAACTACCTAGTTTCATACACGTTTGAGACATACTGTTACAAGTATCTCTCTTTTTGTTTCGTTGGTCCAGCAGGACTGCAAGTTCCACTCGTACTTTTAAACAAATACCGATGTAAATGATATAACAGCTTCCAGATTATCCATATACACTACAAATTCATGTAAGGTTTTAATACTTATAATCATATGTGTTTCTCATATCTGGAGAACCAGAAAATGTCTTTTCCTCCATGTTTCACCATGCTGATGCAAACAATACGTCACAGTCGATGTTCTCGTAACCAAATAAAGGCGGGAAATGTATAGGACGGCAGTATACGCTGCAGTCGAACAAGAGGCTTCTAGAACTCTGACGGACTACACAATGAGAGAGAGAGAGAGAATTGTTACAGCTTGTTCAAAGACGTATAGAAGAAGTTTTGTCTTGTTTTGACTTCATAGTTTTGTAGTTAATTGAGAAAAACATTACAAGTGTCTCCCTCTCTCTTTGTGTCGTTGGTCCGGCAGGTCTGAGAGTTCCAGAAGCCTCTTTTTCGACTGTGAGGTATACTGGTGTTCAACACATTTCCCGTCTTTATTTGGTTGTTGTGATGCGACGTTTGTATCAAGATAGGTGAAACACCGGTTGAAAAGACATTTTTTGGTTCTCTAGAAATGAGGCACATACGATTATGAGTATTACATTAGGTAACTCTATGAAGCATAAGGATGATATGGATCCTGTTATATCATTGACAACCTCATTCATTAAAAAATACGAGTGTAACCGGTAGTTTCCTCTGTTTTCGTGTTTTCAAGTAAAAATCTTTGCAGATGAGGCAAGTTTCTAATTACGCAATTGTTTGCAACACATCCCACACTAAAGTTTCGGCTCTCTAGAGGTATATTTTCCACTCATTATTATCTGAGCTACACTGTGTAGGCGATTAGAAGCATAATGCTACTAATTGTATCGACAACAGTTGGGTAAATGGTATGATATTCCGACAAACCATGTGAAAATACATGAAATCTTCGGAATTTTCATACACTACTCTATGATTTCAGAATATAAAGTGTCACAGTAAATTCATTCGCGTTGACGAAACAAATATCACTGTTTTTGGTGTGTAAGATCCCTTGTCCGAAAGTAAGGTGGTGTAATTGATGATATCACACTTTTTTGTCAGAGGGAAACAAGTCTCTCTCTCTCTCTCTCTCTCTCACACACACACACACACACACGCACACACACACACCATCCAGCAGGTATTTGTACTCGACTCTTGGTCAATTACAACTCAGTTTCCTCGTCTGTAGCTTTGTGCCACGAGATCCATTGTCGTTTGAAAGACATGGACTTATAGTGCGATGCGCACCGGTGCTGAGACTCACGACACCTGGCTGATGCATTACAGAAACCCATAACTGGGACTGATGGCTCACACTATGGGTGCAGCCAGCCAATTAACATTGGCAGGGGACTAAATCGGGTGTGCCCCAAGGATTATTACCCTACCAGTGTTTGAGAGTACAGTGTCTTTACTTATTCACTATCAATACAGAGTGTGATACTCGCTTAGGAAGGGGTGGTCAGCAGATGGGTATTTTATTATTGTTCACAAAGGCTGGTATGTATTGCATTGCAGAATGCATTCGCCTCAGAGTTCGGGTATGTATTTGAAGCCAGAAAGTTTAACGGTTCATGAGATAGTGAGGATGAGAATTTTATTTATGAAGAACTGTTTAGTTTCGACAATCATTACTTCTCCCCCACCCCCTCTCTCTTTCTCTCTCTCTCTCTCTCTCTCTCTCTCTCTCTCTCTCTCTCTCTCTCTCTTTCTCTACTGAGAAAGATTTGAGTATTAATGGCAGAATGCTCTGGAAATAGCAGTTTATTGGAGGCGGCTGTAGAAAGTTTAGATTAGAATGCTGTATCCCAAGATGTACTTTGTCTGTGAAAATGATAAATAGAGTCTGTTATTTATGAATGTGTAGGACTGCTGGCTGTTGACCACCCACACACACACACACACACACACACACACACACACACACACACACACACACACACACAGATTATGCATAAGTATGGTACTGTTCTAGACCTGCGGACTGAGTGCATATTAATTTGGATCCTGCAGAACAGACCATGTCACCCTTGTGAAATCATAACAAGACTCTGCATACTGTCTCACGTGGCTGCTGCTTGGACTGTAGTGCTGCGTGCCTTTCTGTACTTCAGCTGTCGGCTGTCTGGCATCATGACAGTCAGCAGTGCATGCATTGGTGCCACTCCAATCCACAGCACTGGCAGAGCGCCGAGTCAGACACAGCTATAATTCCTCTGGCTACCTGGGACTTCTTGGTATGCCATTCTATGCATTAAAAATGTGATTACAAACATCGTGTGTAGTAGCTTTTAACACGTGCTGCGCTACCATCTAGTAATTTACTAAGCTTTTTCGTGTTGTTTTATATCCCATAGCATACTGCTGTTATCTAGAGATGAAGAGGTGTCACGCTTTTCATAATCGTTTTTAGTATGATGTTATTATCAGTAGTAGGTACGTGTAGTCCAATTTTTTAACATTACTGAAGTTATCGTTTTTCTTTTCAACAGCCAGCAATGTCTAGGCACATTCCAGTTTAGGTGGTTATTTCACTTAACTTTTGAGGCTGACTCTTTTTCCTGCCCATTTCACATATGGAGCATCGACTTCTGGGTGAAGAGAGCGTCCTATGTCAAGTTACCTTTTTTTTTAGTCCGACTGCTACTATTTTCGAGTGGTATTGTGAGTCTTTTTCAGTAGGATAACATTAGTTGCCCGACAGCAATAATTTCGATATGTATTCCAATTTTCCCCCCCATGAACCATGGACCTTGCCGTTGGTGGGGAGGCTTGCGTGCCTCAGCGATACAGATGGCCGTACCATAGGTGCAACCACAACGGAGGGGGTATCTGTTGAGAGGCCTGACAAACGTGTGGTTCCTAAAGAGGGGCAGCAGCCTTTTCAGTAGTTGCAGGGGCAACAGTCTGGATGACTGACTGATCTGGCCTTGCAACATTAACCAAAACGGCCTTGCTGTGCTGGTACTGCGAACGGCTGAAAGCAAGGGGAAACTACAGCCGTAATTTTTCCCGAGGACATGCAATTTTACTGTATGATTAAATGATGATGGCATCCTCTTGGGTAAAATATTCCGGAGGTAAAATAGTCCCCCATTCGGATCTCCGGGCGGGGACTACTCAGGAGGATGTCGTTATCAGGAGAAAGAAAACTGGCGTTCTACGGATCGGAGCGTGGAATGTCAGATCCCTTAATCGGGCAGGTAGGTTAGAAAATTTAAAAAGGAAAATGGATAGGTTAAAGTTAGATATAGTGGGAATTAGTGAAGTTCGGTGGCAGGAGGAACAAGACTTTTGGTCAGGTGAATACAGGGTTATAAATACAAAATCAAATAGGGGTAATGCAGGAGTAGGTTTAATAATGAATAGGAAAATAGGAATGCGGGTAAGCTACTACAAACAGCATAGTGAACGCATTATTGTGGCCAAGATAGATACGAAGTCCACACCTACTACAGTAGTACAAGTTTATATGCCAACTAGCTCTGCAGATGATGAAGAAATTGAAGAAATGTACGATGAAATAAAAGAAATTATTCAGATAGTGAAGGGAGACGAAAATTTAATAGTAATGGGTTACTGGAATTCGAGTGTAGGAAAAGGGAGAGAAGGAAACATAGTAGGTGAATATGGATTGGGGCTAAGAAATGAAAGAGGAAGCCGCCTAGTAGAATTTTGCACAGAGCACAACTTAATCATAGCTAACACTTGGTTTAAGAATCATGAAAGAAGGTTGTATACGTGGAAGAACCCTGGAGATACTAAAAGGTATCAGATAGATTAAATAATGGTAAGACAGAGATTTAGGAACCAGGTTTTAAGTTGTAAGACATTTCCAGGGGCAGATGTGGACTCTGACCACAATCTATTGGTTATGACCTGTAGATTAAAACTGAAGAAACTGCAAAAATGTGGGAAATTAAGGAGATGGGACCCGGATAAACTGAAAGAACCAGAGGTTGTACAGAGTTTCAGGGAGAGCATAAGGGAACAATTGACAGGAATAGGGGAACAAAATACAGTAGAAGAAGAATGGGTAGCTCTGAGGGATGTAGTAGTGAAGGCAGCAGAGGATAAAGTAGGTACAAAGACGAGGGCTGCAAGAAATCCTTGGGTAACAGAAGAAATATTGAATTTAATTGATGAAAGGAGAAAATATAAAAATGCAGTAAATGAAGCAGGCAAAAAGGAATACAAACGTCTCAAAAATGAGATCGACAGGAAGTGCAAAATGGCTAAACAGGGATGGCTAGAGGACAAATGTAAGGATGTAGAAGCTTATCTCACTAGGGGTAAGATAGATACTGCCTACAGGAAAATTAAAGAGACCTTTGGAGAGAAGAGAACCACGTGTATGAGTATCAAGAGCTCAGATGGCAGGCCAGTTCTAAGCAAAGAAGGGAAGGCAGAAAGGTGGAAGGAGTATATAGAAGGCGTATATAAGGGCGATGTACTTGAGGACAATATTATGGAAATGGAAGAGGATGTAGATGAAGACGAAATGGGAGATACGATATTGTGTGAAGAGTTTGACAGAGCACTGAAAGACCTGAGTCGAAACAAGGCCCCCGGAGTAGACAACATTCCATTAGAACTACTGACGGCCTTGGGACAACCAGTCCTGACAAAACTCTACCAGCTGGTGAGCAAGATGTATGAGACAGGCGAAATACCCTCAGACTTCAAGAAGAATATAATAATTCCAATCCCAAAGAAAGCAGGTGCTGACAGATGTGAAAATTACCGAACTATCAGTTTAATAAGCCACGGCTGCAAAATACTAACGCGAATTCTTTACAGACGAATGGAAAAACTGGTAGATGCAGACCTCGGGGAGGATCAGTTTGGATTCCGTCGAAATGTTGGAACACGTGAGGCAATACTGACCCTACGACTTATCTTAGAAGAAAGATTAAGAAAAGGCAAACCTACGTTTCTAGCATTTGTAGACTTAGAGAAAGCTTTTGACTATGTTGACTGGAATACTCTTTTTCAAATTCTAAAGGTGGCAGGGGTAAAATACAGGGAGCGAAAGGCTATTTATAATTTGTACAGAAACCAGATGGCAGTCATAAGAGTCGAGGGGCATGAAAGGGAAGCAGTGGTTGGGAAAGGAGTGAGACAGGGTTGTAGCCTCTCCCCGATGTTATTCAATCTGTATAATGAGCAAGCAGTAAAGGAAACAAAAGAAAAATTTGGAGTAGGTATTAAAATTCATGGAGACGAAGTAAAAACTTTGAGGTTCGCCGATGACATTGTAATTCTGTCAGAGACGGCAAAGGACTTGGAAGAGCAGTTGAACGGAATGGACAGTGTCTTGAAAGGAGGATATAAGATGAACATTAACAAAAGCAAAACGAGGATAATGGAATGTAGTCAAATTAAATCGGGTGATGCTGAGGGAATTAGATTAGGAAATGAGACACTTAAAGTAGTAAAGGAGTTTTGCTATTTAGGAAGTAAAATAACTGATGATGGTCGAAGTAGAGAGGATATAAAATGTAGACTGGCAATGACAAGGAAAGCGTTTCTGAAGAAGAGAAATTTGTTAACATCGAATATAGATTTATGTATCAGGAAGTCGTTTCTGAAAGTATTTGTTTGGAGTGTAGCCATGTATGGAAGTGAAACATGGACGATAAGTAGTTTGGACAAGAAGAAAATAGAAGCTTTCGAAATGTGGTGCTACAGAAGAATACTGAAGATAAGGTGGATAGAGCACGTAACTAATGAGGAGGTATTGAATAGGATTGGGGAGAAGAGAAGTTTGTGGCACAACTTGACTAGAAGAAGGGATCGGTTGGTAGGACATGTTTTGAGGCATCAAGGGATGACAAATTTAGCATTGGAGGGCAGCGTGGAGGGTAAAATCGTAGAGGGAGACCGAGAGATGAGTACACTAAGCAGATTCAGAAGGATGTAGGTTGCAGTAGGTACTGGGAGATGAAGCAGCTTGCACAGGATAGAGTAGCATGGAGAGCTACGTCAAACCAGTCTCAGGACTGAAGACAACAACAACAACAATTCCAATTTTAGGCACTCAATGTGTAGCACTAGGCATACAGATGTGTAATTACGAACGATCTTTACTTCAGTTTCCAACCAAAATTAGACTGAGTGTTTTCCCCTAATTCACAAATTGAGCAGAGAAATTATTTCCACTTACTGGTGAAGGGAGCGTCCTATGTGAAGTTATTACTTATTTTGAATCCACCTCCTACTATTTTGTAGTGGTATAGTGAGTTTTTTCCAGCAGGAAGACACTAGTTGTGTGACATCGTCAATTCTGAGCTGTATTATGATTTTAGGCTCTTGCTGTGTAGCATTATGTACATAGTTGTGTAGTTAGGAGAGATATTTACTTCAGTTTCTCACCAAAAAAAAAATGAAGTTCACTAACATAACCTTCCTCTCCTTTAGCTCAGCAGACATTGAAATTTTCCGGTCCTTTGAAAATGAGGTGTTGTAGTTGGGGGCGGGATGACGTCATAGTAGTGGGTGGATAGGTGGGTGGAGTTAGGTTAATGAAGGTACCACAGTTCGCTGTATTTCCCACCAAAATTTGATTTTACTGCCATAACGTCAGTGCAAATGATGCCACATCTGTGGGAACCATCTTAGATCTATCATCTTCGATAAATCTGGCAACAATGGAAGTTTCTTGAGTGGAAATGAGTGGCTGAGCAATAGGAATAGGCATATACTTGTGTAAAGGTCTTTATGAAAAAATTTTACATGTGTTAGCTGAAAAAGGATGCTTAGCACCAGGAAGTCTACCCCAAGGACGTGTATTACAGCTGTTATTTGTTGCAAACGACTGAGATGCGTTCTGGTCACAGTGTAATAAAAACGACATACAAAATTGCATTGTTTGTTGATACTATATAATAGGAAATAGTGCTGATTTCAAATTCAAATCCATCCAGTAGGTTGTTCGGAATGGCATCCCTCATAACCTTATTATTTTGACCTTATACTGTCAGATGTTTACCATTCCCTCTCGTTATCGAAAAACCTTCAAGAAGATTCATAACAGGACGATAATGCACTTCAAGCCTGGTCTGACGACATCTTTAACTCAGAAAGTGCAGGTTTCTACATGTGTGGCAAAGGTGAATTGCCTGAGCACTGTCACACTGTTTTAGAGAATTTGAGGGAATTGTTGTAGACAATTGTTTAATGTTTACATTTCTGTTCAATAAATTAGTGGAGAAAACTGTTAAAATGTGAACTCTACTAATATAAATGAAATACAGCTTAGCATTTTACTAGGATGACAAATCCCAACGAGCAGAGACAGAGATGGATGTCGCTAGGTTGTCCACTTTCCATGACAACTGGTTGCCAAGAGGGTTTGCTCTGTCTGAAGTCCGCATCTGAAGAAATTTAAGTCACTGTGTTCAGTTTCTCAGAACCTACCAGTGAGCATGTATATGGTATCCTGTTTTTGTGTTCCCTATCGGCTGAACTGATGAAGTGAATTTGCCAGCAAATTCAGCAGAGGCCTGAAGGAGTCTCTCATCAGCTGCTCTAGCTGTGCAGAACTACCTCAGTTGTGAAAGGTGGGCTGCTTGGGTCATGTATTTATGGCTAAAGTTACGCTATAATAATACTTTTACAGCTTTCACTGGGGTCTTTGCAATAAGAGTTTTTGAACCATTTCCCAAAATAATCCTTGATAGGCTGGTCACCCTGTAAAGTTTTCACTATAGAAAGCTGTAGTGTTATGTTCTCCTTCCACTGCGGCGGCTATTATCCATGCTGTGCTATGAGGGAATCTTTGTTTAGTTAAATTATGATACTTTGCTATTAAAATGCTATGTATGAATGAATTGTTATGTATGGATGAACTGTTATGCATGAACAGTATCAGAATGTGTGGGCACCCTAATCATATGAAGTCTGCCTTGATAATTAACCCTTACAAAGTAATGCAATCATCATTTATATGTAGACTTTATTGCTAAGAAATGAGTTTGTTGTCATTCTTATTTTCTTATTTTTTTTCTTATTATGAGGAAGACTATTTGTTTTCACATTATTTTCTTAATGTACAACTACCAATATTAATTATGATAATCTTCTCAATAGTAAAAAAATTAAATGAAAGCCCATTGTTGTTGTACTAGTAGTAGTTGTAGGAGCTTCATTCATCTGTAGATCATTTCTGCAAGGATATTGGAGATGTCCTAGAATTAAAATTTAGGAAATCAAGAAGACAATGTAATTCATAAATACAGTTGTTCACATAGTTACAGGTCTAGCTTGAGAAGAATGGGACAGGCAGTCAGTGATGGCACTATAGTAGGAATCATCACAGAATTTGCCTGAAGTATGTTAGGGGAAGCACAGAAAATTTGAATCAGAACAATTTATTGTACAATTTTGTTCCTTGCCAGAAAATGACGTTTCGAATTCTATGTTTATTCTTTCTTGGAGAATGTAAGTTCAATTTAGCTCTAGTTTCATTGGTAAATGTATTCACATGGTGTAGTCAAAATCCACAGTATTTTGAACAGATTAGTAAAATAACTACTATTTTTGATTACAATTCACTTGGCCCTCTTTTATAAATTGAAAACTATGTTAGATTTTTGAGCATTTGTTACCCAGATAAGAATTTCATGGCTGAGAATTGAGTGTATGTATGAAGAGTATGTAACTGAAAGATACTGGATTGTTGCTGACCTCTGGCATAGCCTAGCTGTTGATGCATCACCCAGAGGCACTGCCCCATGTTCGCTGCCCAGAGTATTACACTATTTTCACAAATAGTTACATTCGTGAGCATGAAACAAGGCCAGTTTGGGCTTACATTTACCAAGGAAAAAAACTCGAAATAGCATTTCATTTCATGGAATTAAATTGTGTGGTAGATTGTCCAAAGGTGGTCAAAAAGTTTGCTGAAATAAATCTGAATAAAAACACAGCTAAAATGTGTTTCATAACTAATGTGTATTACATAGTCAAAAATTACTTAGAAGACTCAGAGGAGTGGCTAATAACAGAAGGGAATAATTACAACACCTTTTCCCTTTACAGTAACAGTACTGCCATGCTTCTGTAAGGAAATCATAGTTCAAAATCTGTAGTGCACTATAGTAATGCCTTCTCACTCTTCTGAGTTCATCATCTCATTCTTCATGAGTTTGCTGATTCCTTTTTTATGTCAGTCCGAAGGAAAGACATGAATAAGTGCATGGGGAATACTGGAATGTTTATGGGCCTGGTGTCAATTTTCCCAATTGCCTTGAATTAGGGCAAGGACCACAGCAATAAGCTCTTGGTTCCTGAATCACCATTGGATGTCTTTAATGTGTGCATTAATGAAGAGCAAGTGTTCTCATATTCCAGACAGTGAATTATACAATGTAAATAGGTACTTGGCTTTGGGCATGTCAGGGTTCTTAGTTTATAGGTACTTCTGTTAAGGAACATTCAGAACATATGTTTTATTCCATATACCAAATTTATGCTGTATAGTGGAGAGGTCTTCGGCTTCTACAGTAATTTACATTTATTCCAGATAAAATCACAAATAATACAGAGGAAAAGTACAGTTCACAGTTATTGTCACGGGCTCTAAGTTGCCATGTGTTCTTCCTGCTATAAGTTCTAAGAGGAACTTGCAGGATGGAGTAATAATTAGCTAGCCAAAACTTGGAAAATATTTTCTCAGCATTGTGCAGAGAGTCTTATCGGTTTCTTACATCAAAGGACATTGAAAAGATTTATGTATACCCCACAAGCCAGCTTAATGCTGTGTGATTAGAGAGTATTTCTGATTCATTTCCCAGTCTGTTTCATTTCAAGTCCATCATGAATGGTACATAGTATCAACTTGTTGATGATGCTCATTATGAGCTCTAATTTTTCAAATGCTTTAATCTTTATCACTTTTAGGAGCAAATGATATGAAGAAGAAATAGTTTTTCTGACCAATCATGGATTTTATATTCTCTGAATTTTGACAGGAATTGGTTTTCTAATGATTTTGACAGTCACGTATGTAATCAATACTTGACTTAGAGACTGTATGATCTAATTGTCACAGTTACTTCTGTTAAGGAAATTGAAAAACATATGTCTACACTTCACTTAATGTTGTGCAGTGGGGAGAAGTCTGAGTCCAACATCCACATCCATTCCAGATTATATCACAAATGGTACAAAGGAGGACAATTGTTGACAGTACTCCTTGTGGCATGTGATGTGTAAGATGCTCTTGTCTGTATGTCTTCTAAGAGCAGTGTGTAGGATGAAGTAATTTTTAGACTGTTAAGTCTTGAAATGGATGTCCGCAGATTATTGCCAGATACTGATTTTCATTTAATTAATAATGAACTCTGAGATTGTCAAATTTAACTTCTATGTGGATAATATTGTTGATATATATAAATGAGCTGCTGGAGTACATTGGAAACAGCCTCACAATGTGAAAGGCAGGGTACTTCAGTCAATACTATTATTTCCTCAGATATCTAGGGCATGATAATTTCATTGTCTCATATATTGGAGACTGCAATATTTTATACAACTATAGTTGGACAGTATACTCTTATAGTATAGTATAGTATATGCTGTAATGGATCCTGCAGCCACGTCTCGATCCCTGAGTCAACAGATGGGGATGTTCCAAGACAAAAACCATCTGAATGAACAGTTCAATGCCGTTTGCAGCAGCACCGACTATCAGCTCGGAGACCATGGCTGCGGTTACCCTAGAACTGCAGGACAGACAGGAGCGTCTGCATGGTGTACTGAACGACGAACCTGAGTGCTCAAATGGCAAAACGTCATTCTTTTCAGATGAATCCAGGTTAAGTGGTCACATCCATGTTTGGCAACATCACGGCGAACGCACATTGAAAACGTGTATTTGTCATCTCCATACCGGCGTATCACCCGGCTTGATGGTATGGGGTGCCCTTAGTTACACGTCTCAGTCACCTCTTGTTTGCATTGACGGCACTTTGAACAGCGGATATTACATTTCAGATGTGTTACGACCCGCTGCTCTACCCCTCAATCCATCCCTGTGAAACCTTACATTTCAGCAGGATAATGCACAAACACATGCTGCAGGTCCTGTACAGGCCTTTCTGGATACAGAAAATGTTCAAGTGCTGCCCTGGCCAGCAGATTCTCCGGATCTCTCACTAATTGAAAATGGTGGCCGAGCAAATGGCTCATCACAATATGCCAGTCTTGATGAACTGTGGTATCATCTTGAAGCTGCATGGGCAGCTGTACCTGTACACGCCATCCAAGCTCTGTTCGACTCAATGCCCAGGCATATCAAGGCCATTATTACGGCCAGAGGTGGTTGTTCTGGGTACTGATTTCTCAGGCTCTAGGCACCCAAATTGCGTGAAAATGAAAATACATGTCAGTTCTTGTATAATATATTTGTCCAATGAATACCCATTTCTCATTTGCATTTCTTCTTGGTGTAGAAATTTTAATGACCAGTAGTATTTGTCTGTACTCTGTTTTGCAGTTATTGCTGGAAAGAATTCTCTTGTAAATTGGGCAGTTACACGTGTACAGGGAATAGATACTTGACACTGAGACAGTCTCTGGTCCTTGCTTAAGGTTAGTACTGTTAAAGAACATTGAAAACATATGCCTATATTCCACATGCCAGCCCTGTGAAGTGTACTGGAGAGAACTTCTGCTTCTACAACTGTCATCATTTATTGCATATATAATTGCAAATGATACTGAAGCAGTGTTTTGGATGAAGTAATGTTTTACCTGCCAAATTTGCAATGTATGCTCACCGAATCTTGATAAGGAAGTTTGGAAAATATTGAATCATTTGACATCCGGTGTCGATAGCTCATTACTTCAAGATTATAACTAGCTTTATTGTGTTTCACAACAATGATGTTTCCTGAAGTCGTGCTGATTATATGTTAAGAAATTGTTTTCTTTGACGTAATGCATATTGTTCGAATACAGTATATGTCCCAAAACCCTACTACAAATTAACGTTAGTGATATGGGCCCATAATTCAGTGAATTACTCCTATATTCGTTTTTCAGTATTGGAGTGACTTGAGCAATTTTCGAGTCTGTAGGTACAGAACTTTCTGTGAGCGAGTGATTGTATATAATTGCTAGATGTGGAGCTATCGCCTCAACATAATTTGAAAGGAACATAACTGGAGGCTTTGCCTTTATTAAGCGATTTAAGCTGCTTAGCTACACCGGGGATATCTACTTCTATGTTTCTCATATTCGCAGTTGTTCTTGATTGGAGTTCAGGAACATTTACTTCATCTTCTCTGGTGAAATAGTTTCAGAAAAGTATGTTTAATAACGCTGCTTTAGTGGCACTGTCATCAGTTACCTCAATGTTATTTTGTGCACTGGAGGTATTGACTGCGTCTTATAATGGGCGTGCTTTATGTATGACAGGAATCTCTTTGGTTTTTCTGCCAGATTCTGAGGTAGTTTTGTTGTGCAAAATGAATTCAGAAGTATGTAGTAGATGCAGAAGTCGATGCATAGAGGGAATTGGTGCAAATCTCACTCAGTTGGAAATATTAGAAATTAAGAAATAAATGAAAGTATCACCATATTTATCTTTCTTTGTGCAAATTTAGTTCATCTTTTCACCCATTTTAGTTGAACTGAAAAGTTATTTTTATGTGTGCCTGATTTTTATCTTTGAGATCAATTATACACTAGAAAACGGGCTTATAACTTGAAACCTAAGCTGTATGTAATAATGAATTTTGTCACATAAGGCAAAAAATAATTATGTTTCATAAAAAAACCATAATTGAATAAATTAAAGTAACCAATAGCTTTTGAGGTTGTCATGCATACTTGTGTATTACTTAAAGTTGATAATCATTAAAGATCTACATGAGTACTTGCAAATCATCATGCTGTGTCAGTTACCAGGTACATCTAATATCACTGTTGTTTTCTCCCATCCCTGCTGCATGTGTGAATGTTGTTAGAGAGGAGCCACTTTCCATTAAAATCCTTAAGATCTCTAGGTTCTCATCAAAATAATTATGTGGACACACACACTGGAGGATGTAGTAATTTGCTCAACTACTCTCACAATGTCTGTCCTTGTACTTTGGAATGTCAGTTGTGTACAGAAAATACACTGAACTTCAAGACTGCTTAGTAACCTAATTTATGATTACTTCTGTTGAAAAAAACATAAAAAAATTAAATTCATTCACAGTTGTGAATATCATCAACCATCAGCTATGTAATGGAATGATGATAGTGAAAAATTGTGCTCAACCAGGACTTGTGGCCAGATTCCCCATTTACCATGCCTAGTTGCCTTACCGTTAGGCAATACAAGCATGTTTCAAGTCTGACAGGAAATTCAGTCTTTATGTATATTCTCACACTGGGGAGACATTTTAATTGAAAGTTGCTTGCCTAAGGTTGTTCGATAAATATGATATTGGAGTTTGGTCATTTTGCCTCAAAGAGAATGTGTAACACCAAGAATTGCAGGAATACTTGAAAAACACCCAAAGAACACGTCATGCTGCTGGAAGACATACCTAAATATACAGTGAATCCTAATATACAGAAACTAAATCTCTTTCAGAAACACTCAGGCTTCCTTCAGGAAACAGTGTGGAATACAAACATAAGACTCTTGAGGCATGTAAAGCAGATAAAACACACCAGTTTGGATCACTAGTAACAATAAGGACAAAATACCAGTAGGGTCAGAACTTTTTCGTAGAACATGACCGCTGTAAAAGAAATGAAAATATACCATTTAACAATGATATGGAACTGACAAAAAATAAGAAGACAGTTCTGTATGCTAACAGTCACTGCAGAGGGATACCAGGAATGCTTAGCTACCATCAGAATGTAAATATTACCAGGGTATGAAACTAGGAGTTGGACTGTGGATTACCTTGAAGGACTACAGAAACAAGAGTTCCGTGTTAGAAAATCAAAGTCTCATGATTGAAGGTGGCGCAAATGATGTGTAAAAATATGAAGAAATGAACACAAGCAAAGCTCTGAGATATATTTTAAATAAAATAGACTTTCTTAGGGCAACTGTGTTAGGCGTACCATGCACAAGCCCTTCGAGCATTAAGTAAAGACAAATGTTTTGAATTATCAATGACTGAAATAACAGAAAGCAGTATTCCAGAAAATATATTTGTATTTTTTTTGTATAAATGTCCCAGTGGTACTACAGACAATTTTATGTCAACACTCAATCAGAGCTTAGGCAATGTACGTACTACTAAAACATTCTCAAATGTGGAAATTTAAATATCAACACAATGAAATTAAATGATGTTAGTAGTACGAAACACTTCACATGAATCCATGTGGAACAGGTGTCCCCATTTGTTCATAATGCTATTTTCTTCAGAGCACATGCTTTCTTGTGCATGCCTATGTATAAGACAACTTATTTGTCAGCTTCTGAACTGTACCATGGTGCGGGAGGTGTTTCCATTTCCAGTAAGTTGTTAATGGATTTTTTGGCCATAGATTTATTAATTTGATGATATTAATGCTTCTAAACATTAAAGATAAACATGAATAATCAGGAAACCATGTTAAAGTGTGAAATATAGGGTACCTCAAGTACCACTATCCATTCCTCCCATTCCTGTTACATTTGTGAATAGTGCGGGAAATAACACTGCAAGTTAAACTGCTTATGAGCCCCGATTTTTGCTTCATGGGAATTTCATGGACCCATGTACTGAAGAATTAATAATTGGCCCAGTCTTTCTTGGAAGGTATGCTCTAAGACCTTGGACAGTTAGTCATGTACAGTTAAATGATAAATGACTCCAGTTTGTCTGAACTCTTCACTTTAAGACTGCTTCTGTTAAAGAACACTGACAGCAAGCATCTATACTCTACATATGAGAATAATTCCATGTAGTGGAGAGCACTTCTAATTCAGTTACCATTCTTTTTTGTTCCAAGTACAATCTGATGAGATGTGTTGAAAGTTCTCCTTATGAGCACTAACTTGTCAGTTGGTTTTAACTTCATCACTTGGTAGGAGAAAGTAATGGTTCGCCTGACCAATCTTTGAATGTATGTACTCAGAACTTTGACAGAGAATCATTATCAATGAACTGATAAGCATTTTGTAGTTGTCAGATTTAGTTGTTACAGGGTAATAATACTTAAAAATTTTAAGGATCAACATGAATTCTCAGCCTATTTATTCTATTACAATGTATAGTAGAGGGTACTTTGGTAACCCTCTGGTTTCCTCCCATGCCTGTTGCTTTTACATATAATGTAGTTTTATGGACCCAATATTGGAGGATGTTATAATTTGCAAAGTTATTAAGGAACATAGTCTGTTATAGTTCAGACAGTTAGTTGTGTTCAGTACTACATTTGAGGACAGTTCAATAATTAGTGCAATACTTTATCAGCCAATTTCAGTTGAAAAATTGTGGAATTTATTGTGGGACACCATGGAAAGAGGTTCGTTCAGCTCATATAGTTTCGTTACTTCCTGGTAGGTGGTGGCACCAGACACAGCCTTCAGAATGACATCTGTGACGTAGGTGTATTCCAAGCAGAGAGCTGTCATTGAGTTCCTTCTTGCTGAAAACCAGTTGGAAAACCAGTAGGAACTTGCAGAATGGCTAAGGAGATCTGGCAATGGAGAAAAGCATTGTCATTCATTAGGCAACGCATCTGTCATCACCATAACAAGGCTGTGGAAACCTGTCTGAAGTACCGCAGGCTGTCTGGCTGGACACAGGTTTGACTGGTGAAATAATGAAACTAGTAAACAACCTTATTTGTGGTGACCAATGGATCACCATCAAACATTTTGCTGCACATCTGTAAGTCCTTGTTGGTAGTGCTCACACAGTCATCCAGCAGTTGGGCTACTCAAAGACGGATTTTGGTTGCCCCACAGAGTGTCATAAAGAGCAATGAAGGAGACTCTGTGCAGAATTGCTTGCACGTTGCTTGGTGGATCATGATAATTTTTTTCAAACATCATCAGGAGTCATGAAAGGGGAGTTTCTTATTTCAAACCAGAAACAAAACTGCTGTCCAAGGAGTGGCACCACACCATCTCTCCCGAGAAGAAAAAGTTCAAAGCAGCTCCCTCAACTGGTAAAGTCATGGTGACAGTGTTTTGGGGCTCTAAAGAGGTTATTCTGATTGCTATCCTCCCTTATGATACAATGATCAACTCTGAAGTGTATTGTGCTAACCTCAGGAAATTGAGGATCGACTTCAGTTTGTTAGTCACCATTAATATGCAAATGAACCTACATGACAATACAAAGCTCCACATAAGTGTGCACACATGGAGAAGGTCATAAAACTCCATTTGGTTGTTCTCTCTCATCCACCCTACAGCCCAGATCTTGCACCTTCCTACTCCCTTCCCTTTGGCCCAATGAAGGATGGACTGTGCAGGAAGCAGTACATGGATGATGAGTATAATATTCATGCAGCATGGCATTGGATCCATTGAAGACCAACCAGTTTCTGTTTGTTGTAGGAACACTACTGTTGTCAGAACACATTGCTTCATCATAAATGGTATGAAAACACTTATTGACACTCCTACTTATGTGTTCGTGTGTTTCAGATGCTATTGTCTCTGTGGCTTCTAGTAGCATCTTGTAGTAGGAAGTAATATTTGAACTCCACCAGTTACGCAATGTATATGAATAATTTTGATTTCATTGAAAATGGGCAATGGATGTTGCTGCATCTACTTAATATATAGCTAATAATGTTGACACACATTACAGATCTATGTGTATACTGAGGAAACCACCTTAGAGAGTGTAGTAGGGTGTACTTCTGGTACCACTTCCTTACCTCCCATCACTGAGATATTTGCGAATGTCGTATGCAAAGAACCATGTTCGAATAATATCCTTATGAGCTGTATTTTCTTCTATGTGGAAATTGTGTGGAGACATATATTGGATTATGCAGTAATTTTCCCAAGCTTCATTAGAAGGTATGTTCACATAATTTTGACATTTAGACCCATGTAAGAAATTGATAATTGACTTTGAATTTGTCATATCTTCTAGTTTATGGTTACTTCGGTTCATAACATTGTTGATATGTGTCTGTATTCAGCATACCAACTTAATGGTTTGTGGTGGTGATATTTTCTGGTACCACAATGGATACCATTTATTTGAAATAAAATAACAGGTAATACTGGGAAGCAGTATAGTCAAAATCATTCTTGAAGGCTCTAATTAGTCACACATTCTTCTCTGCATCAATTCTATGGGCAATGTGTAGGAGGAAGTAGTTTTATGGCTGACAAATCTTGGACACTATGCTGTCAAAAGTTTTCCAATGAATCAGATTTGTTAAATTTATAATGGACTTTGAGGTTGTCAGTTTTACTTCCTACATTGTCAATCCTGTTTATTAACATTAAAGAGCTGCATGAGTACTAAAGAGAGTACTTTACAGTGTGCAGTAGAGAGTAATTCTGGTACCACTATCATCTCCAATGCAAATGTCACATGAAAATTATGATGGTTGATTAAGCAGCTTATGAGCTCTGATTATTTCATCATGTTCATTTTATGAGCCCAGTACTTGGATTACATTTAAATTACTCCACCCTTCCTTAGAAGTTATGTACACACAATTGGGACAGCTAGTCACGAATGGAGAATGGATACTTGAAATTTAGACTGTCTGATTGTCTTGTTTGTGGTTCCTTCTGTTAAAGGAAACTGAAAACACGTATGGATTTTTACCACTGAAACAGTGAACCACTGAAGTTAGTTTGTTATTATCAGATGCAGAATATCTTTTGGAAAATATCTTTACTTATTGTCAGGTATTAAAATGTGTAAAATAGATTTCTGTGTAAGTGCAGAAAGATAGGCTTCCTGATTACAGAATTGACACTGAAAGTTAAATTTTCTTGCTCCTGTGTGTAATTTATTTCCAAGCACATTGCTTGCCTTCATGTTTCTGGTTTTTACACATATTTTAGACAGAATTAGAATAAATTGTGGTACTGATACATTTAAAGAACATTCACAAATACAGTTGCCATTTTCATCATTTTTAATCATAATAATTTTTTACAAAGAAAACAGCTTGTATCATACTTACATGATGTCCCATTGCCAAGATCGTGCCCTGAATTTCACACTCATTTTGGGCTGAAGTCCTTCCAGCACTATTATTACAACATATGGCTTCATTCATCCCAGTACATGTTCAAAATGATGCATTAGTGAACACTGCCTTTTTAAGAAAACTGATTAACTGCATTCTCTCTATTATGCCAGGAAACTAGAAATAGTTAATATGATACACTTTGTGTAATGCTTTCCTACAATGAAAATCACTTGGAATGTAGTAAAATAGAAAATAGTCATAAACCATTGATCCAGTTTCCCACTGAAGCTCTGAAAGATGAACATGCAACTTTAAATATATTATAAAGAATACTAACAGTGTGATCTTTTTGAGATGCAGGAGACTGAAATACTAAGAATACATACTAGTTTATAATGTAGTGAAACAGATAGTTACTCACAACACAAGGCTACAACTACGGAAATGAGTGGTAGCTTGACAGGAACTTACATTTCAAAGGTAAAGATCTTATATGAATCTAGAACTTAAAAGAGCAACTTCAGGTGCAACTCAATAATGAAATATAGTAAAATGTGTATGCACTTCATTTCATTCTATCTTTTTAATTGAATTAATTTGTGCTCACACATTTCACAAACAGAAAGTAGTGCACTCACATGGGAACCACAATGAGTTATGTAGTTGTCACTATATTATAACATACTTGTCTATAACACTGTCAGTGGTGGATTGCAAGCCTTTTGATTAGCAAATGTCTGATTCACTGCCCCAGCTGTTAGTTGCCTGGCCATATTGTATTCAGTTGCAAGGTTCCCAAATCTATGAAATGCTGTTGATGCCTCCTACATGTAAGGCACACTTTATACTGAACCACAATGCTGTTGTTGTTGTTGTCTTCAGTCCTGAGACTGGTTTGATGCAGCTCTCCATGCTACTCTATCCTGCGCAAGCTGCTTCATCTCCCAGTACCTACTGCAACCTACATCCTTCTGAATCTGCTTAGTGTACTCATCTCTCGGTCTCCCTCTACGATTTTTACCCTCCACGCTGCCCTCCAATGCTAAATTTGTGATCCCTTGATGCCTCAAAACATGTCCTACCAACCGATCCCTTCTTCTAGTCAAGTTGTGCCACAAACTTCTCTTCTCCCCAATCCTATTCAATACCTCCTCATTGGTTACGTGATCTATCCACCTTATCTTCAGTATTCTTCTGTAGCACCACATTTCGAAAGCTTCTATTCTCTTCCTGTCCAAACTAGTTATCGTCCATGTTTCACTTCCATACATGGCTACACTCCAAACAAATACTTTCAGAAACGACTTCCTGATACATAAATCTATATTCGATGTTAACAAATTTCTCTTCTTCAGAAATGCTTTCCTTGCCATTGCCAGTCTACATTTTATATCCTCTCTACTTCGACCATCATCAGTTATTTTACTTCCTAAATAGCAAAACTCCTTTACTACTTTAAGTGTCTCATTTCCTAATCTAATTCCCTCAGCATCACCCGATTTAATTTGACTACATTCCATTATCCTCGTTTTGCTTTTGTTAATGTTCATCTTATATCCTCCTTTCAAGACACTGTCCATTCCGTTCAACTGCTCTTCCAAGTCCTTTGCCGTCTCTGACAGAATTACAATGTCATCAGCGAACCTCAAAGTTTTTACTTCGTCTCCATGAACCACAATGCTATACAACTTTTTTGTTTCAGCTACAGTCCCCAGAAGAATAAAAAGGATGTGCATAACTAGACACATAGGAAGAAGTAAGTTGAACTTTTAACACATATGTCTTATTCAAGAGAAATAATGTTTCAAGACTAGTGTCTTCAATGATTGAAGCATTAATTGCTTTCATATATTTACTAAACCTGTTCTGACATTATTATGGTATTATTGATAAACTACATGCATATCTCTGTGACGTATCATGAGTCATCTTTGAGTAGTTCTGTGAAAACCCAAATGTTTCATCTAAAATCCACACAGTTTCATATCAGGTTTTCAAGTTGCCAATGACAAAAAAAAAATCTTCAATAGGTCTTCTGATTTTACATCTGTCACTTCATTCTGGGTTCCATCATTAAATTATTTCCTACTTTTAGTGTGCACCTTTGAAAATTCAGAATCAATATTAATTTCATTGGGAATAACTTTACATTCAGGCAGAATTGTGTTTGAATTTTGGGTGCAAACATTTTAACTAATTTAGGAAGGTCTTGATCTGTCTCACCTCAGCATCAATGTTGCCTATAATTAACAGCAAATGTTCAAAAAACATAACTACATTGTTTATTAGCATTTTCACCATACAAATTGAAATGCAAACAAAAACATATTGCAACTTATATATGCTATATTTTTATAATTTTGTTATGTAACCAACAACATAGTATAACAAGGAGTTTGCAGGCTGAATATTGTGGACATTTTATTACTAATTTCAACAGCTGGCTCCCTTAAAATCCTTTAAAGAAGTATATATTCACAAACAATACTTATTAAATTAAGAATGTTGTAGAATATAAAACTGGAAGTCAAAGTAGTTTTGTATTGACTCAAAGGATGTTCTGGAGGTGCATTTCTTGTTTTATTGTCCCCTGGATAAAACTACATCAAACTGATTTTGGAGCTGATAGCTTAAAGATGAGTGAAGATCATTGTCATATGGGACAATACAAGTGGTCTTAAGTCATTTGTATCACTCTTGTGTATTGAATCTGTGAAACTGAATGTGGATCATCTGTTTGTGAGTGCCACATTATTTGCATAGTGAAAAAAATGTGCTTAACTATTTGTTGCCAAACATGCTGAAGGTAACCGATGATATTCAAACTATGCACTATATGAAAGCCTCTACAAACTGACACCATTTTGAAGGTGAGTGAAACTTTTAATAAACGTAATAGTGTTACCTCCCTTAAAATTCAAAGTACATTGCTATAAAAATATTCCACACTACTTTGTAATTGCTACATTATGTGAGAGGCAATATAGATGGTTGTTCTTGCCAGGATCATACACTTTTTGACTGAGGCATAATGAATATTTTGAGTTCAGCTGAGCAACACCAGAATATATATAGCTATGATGCACATAATAAAATTCACTGAAGAGACATGGATTTTTGATAGAAGATTGTAAAAGAATTTTACTTGTAGACAGAACACAAGTAAATGAAAAACAAGAAACTACAATTATGAAATGTGTAGATTGCTACTCACAGTAAAGGTGACGTACAAAGTTGCACACATGCTTACCACATAGATAGTTACACAGTAAGGATTGTTCCAAAGCATTCCTCAAAAAAGAAAGGTAAAAAAAGCATTGACACAAGACACATCTAATCCACATGTGACCAGTATTCCCAGCTACTCTAGCAAGACTGCCAATCAAGAAACAACATGACAACTTCCGCATGAGACTACGGAACAAAAAACAAGTAAAGTGCTGAGACTTTACAAAACTCAGTTCTCTTTGGAACAAAGTACTTTATAATAATGTTAGAATGAATAAAGGAAGTGAAGCTGAAGGGGATCTTAGATGTAAAAAAAATGGTTCAAATGGCTCTGAGCACTATGGGACTTAACTTTGGAGGTCATCAGTCGCCTAGAACTTAGAACTATTTAAACCTAACTAACCTAAGGACACACACACATCCATGCCCGAGGCAGGATTTGAACCTGCGACCATAGCGGTCACGCAGTTCCAGACTGTAGCTTCTAGAACTGCACGGCCACACCAGCCGGATGATACTAGATTTAGGTCACAGTATTATGGCAATACATATGATGTGCAAGCTGAGAGAAAACGAGATCAGAATGTCATACTAACAATAATATAAAGAAAATGGGAGGGATGCAAACAGAAATGAAAGCTAATAGGGACCAAATGAAACCCCACACCAACTCTTTAAAAACAGAACTACAAGATATAGTGCAAAAAACTGTAACCACTTTTGTTTGAAATTGGAAAAAATTAAAATCTTGTTTGGAGGCTAACAGTGAACAAACAAGCAACCAACTTACTGAAGTAAATAATTCTATGACCAGCATAGTAATAAAATTAGCAGCATACTTAGTCCAGTTATTGAAGAGGAACATTCAGATGTAGAAACTAGTCCTCCTCTTGTTGTGCAAGAAAATACTGTCAACACAGGCCCACCAAGCATTGTCTTGTCTCTGTTGCACAAAGTAGAAAAGCTGCTGTTTACACTTACGGAACTGACGAGAAAACTATTTTTCAAGGACTGATGTAAAGTCGTAGAAGAACCATATATTGGAAAAGTGTACAACATAGAAATTGATGCCCATTTTGTCCAAGAAATTCAATAAATTAATTTTATTTGTTTGAAGTTTTTGTGCAAACAATGTGCTGTTTTTCCACTGAATAGAGCAGGAGTAAAATTGAATCTATTCATTGATACAGAAGCTGTGTCTGACATAGCTGGAAACCAAGAGAGTAATTTTCAGGAACTGTATCAGTAAAGCACTCAGTTGATCACGAGTTTGTGATACAGGCTTAGATGACCCATGGCAATGATCCTCTTGCTACATTTCTTCGAAAAACTGGAACTGTTGTTCCACAAGTCCTCAGTTTCTCATCTTTATTTCTTTTTGCAACTGTTTCTCACTATCAATCTATTGTCTTCTTTATTTTAGTCTAATAATAATGCCGTAATAATGAGGTGGTAAATAATCTCACAGCAATCATTAAATATATGATGCTGAAAATGCGACTGATGAAGTGAAAGGAAAAATTAGAGTTACTTCTGTTTATTCTGGAAAAACATTCAAAAATAAAGTTACATTATTTAAAGTTCTGAAATTACTCCTGAGTGTCAGATATATGAAGTTTACAAAAATTATGTTGGAGATATGAAACTCTACTTGCTTGCTGCTGAACATAGTTTAACTTTGATCTTTATTATGCAAACTGTGGTATGCTTTTTATGTTACTGTTGTTTACAATGTGTTTAGGATGTGGTGAGGTTGACATTAAATATGTTAACGACATTAACAAATGAACAATAGTAAGGTAATGGACAGTCAATGTTCTGAGATATATCTGTGGTGTGTGTCTACGTTCTTCAAATTCTGTTTTAAAGCTTATTGCTTAACCATGTGGTCCACTGTCGTTTTAGAGGCAAATTAAGTACTTTGTTTTGAAAATGTATCCAAGCATATATCATCTACCCTAAAGTGGGGACCCCAAGTTTGAGTGAATTTGTTTCTATTCTCATAAGTGTATTTTAGAACTCACTGTGATGATGGAACAGCAAGGTTTGCTGATGTTCATCTCTGCTCCTCAGAATTCTGCCCCTGCAGTTCACAACAATATTTCTAATGGTGACAGTGGTTTCAGGTTTGGAAACATACAAATTCTGCCATTCTGGCCAACTTGACTTCACTTGTAATTCACTTAGATAGAGGCAATTTTCGAGCTTAATGGCTCTCTTTCTGATGCCAGCAGATTTGCTGTAGTTCTATACCAGTTGGAAATGAATTTCATTGAACAACCAGATGATATTTTACCAAAAGATGCTTTTGTTAAGTTTACGATACTGTTTACAGTGTTTCTTGATACCACGGAAATCACATCTGAGATGAAATGTGGATAGTGAATTTGGGGCTTTGGGCTCCCTATCAAAAATGCAGCATTTGTTTTCCACTTTGGTGGGGCAGAACATAAACCAGAGCAATCAGTGAAACCTTTTAGGCTGTGGTGATTACTTCAATATGTTTGTGTAGTACTAACCACTTTCTTTAAACTTTTAGTTGAAGATTTAGCAAAGGTGGTGGTTACAGTAGCAATCACTAGTGCTAGTAATGGTAAGTCAGGCACTGCTTTAAACAAGGTTGTGAAGGATGACACTGAACTGCACTTGCCTGGTGAGTGTGGTCCATACGCACAGATTTTGCATATTTATGGATAGCAAGAGACTCACCTATGGACATAATTTTCTGTGAATTGGCTAGGCTCAATGCTAAGTTTGACAACAGCAGGATGATGAGAATAAGTAAGGAATATGAACCATTTCCTTGCCAAAGTTAATGGTGTTGGAACAACAGGCATTATGCCTGAAGGGCAAGACAATGGACAGTGCCCTGCATTTTCCCAAATGCAGACTTGGACATGTAAATACTGGTGTCCAAAATTAAAGCAACAAACTGCTGCTTCACTGTTCTGTGTCTAGTTCAAGATATAATCTTACAAACTGTTAACAGAAGTCCATACAATCATGTTCAACACAGAAGCTGGCATTCTGGTCAACAGACAACCATGACAATGATGACATAAGGGTGCCTGCAAAATGGGGTAGAGTTTCCCTGGTAGTACCTTACCCACAATTGATATGTACACCATCACAGATGGTGCAGTGTGGCACAGAGAAAATGCCCACTAGACTCTCTACAGTGGAGAGTCATAGGAAGAATGGATGCAGGACATTTTCAAACTCATAGGGCCCGATGACTTACAATGACTCGTTCTGTTGTTTCTCAAATGTGGTGACATTTTATGGAGATTTAAACTGTACCCCAAAGATCAGGGGAGGGCCAACCATTTGTGATATAAGAAAAAGAGGACAATGATTTGGCTTTAAGTACATGATGGTACCGCTTTAGTACTGCATAGAAACTGACATCAGACCCTGCAACATCCACTGGACATGTTGTATAACTGTGTACAGAAGCCTTCAGCAGAGTGACCTTTATTGTCAGACACCTGCTGTATTTGTATTTCTAATGCACCTTCATGGATGGGAAGGTCAGCATGTCTCTTGGATGGTCGAACTGTGGGCCAATGTTCTTTTCACAGATGATTCCTAGTTTGGCCTGTAGAGAGGTTCTTGGTGAATTTGCAATCAGAGGGAATGTGGAATTCAATTTTGAGATCCAAAATTGTGGAAAAAGATAGATATTGAAGAGGATCCCTAATAATTTGCACAGGGATTATGTTAACCACATGAACATCTCTTCACAAAATTGTATGGGTGAATTGGCAAGGTTTAACTTCTGTCAGCTATTGTGACAAGATCTTGGGACAGCATGTGTAGATGCTGTAATGTGCTGTGGTCCCTGACTTCCTACTGGTGGATGATAATGCTTGATCTCATAGAGCATGGGCTAGTGATGTTTTCTTTGAAATGAAAGATATTGCACACATGGTGTGGCATACTCACTCTCCCAATTTGAATCCCATGGAACATGTCTGGAATCCACAGGCAGATGGTATGCTTTACGTCAGCTGCCACTGAAGACTCTCCAAGACTTGCTAGCAGCTCTGCAGGGGAACAGATGATTTCGGCTGAACATGAGATTGATGACATCTTTCTCAGTATGTCCCATAATGGTTATGCTTGTATTGCTAGCAGAGGTGGTTACACTGGCTACTGAGCACATTAACTGATTGTCAGAAAGTGTGCACAAATCAGCAGGGAACAAATCCCAAATTAGGGCATTATCATGAAATTGGTGACACTGGATTTGGAACAAAATTTTCTCCAACATAATTCTTTTTGAGGCATAACCTAGGTGCCAATTTTCTGCCTTAGTTCTCCCTAGCACCACACTTATGCAACAGTCAACTGATAACAATTATATTTGCAGCTACACTTGCAACCACAATGGACCATATTATGTGCAATGCCTCCATTACAGAATGCATAATTATGTCTGTGACTCCTGTGTCTTCTGTGAAATGGAAAGCAGTCACATTATCTCCTTTGTCACACTGCACAATGCATATGCATGTGTCATGCAAGAAGAATTCTCCATACATATCTCATGATTCTGTGGAAGTAGCTGCACCAGTCATAGAATCTGTGGGGTTAGGACTATGTGTGAGCAGGTTTTGGTTTTGTACCAACTGGGACAAGAATAGGCGGATTTCTAGGACAAACACAATGAAGTAATAAGGTGACATTTTGTGGCTACACAGAAGAACTTCAAGATTTACAGGCATAGATGCAGGGTGGCGCACAAAATGTGTTACTTATTGTTTCTTTCACAATTTATAACGCACATTCGATATCCCTCTGGAATATCTACAGCAGTACCAGCAGAGCTTGGAAAAACAAATGAGTTACCAAATGATGTGTAATTCAAGATACTGTCGCTAGGAGCCTAGTAAGCAGCAGTGGCTGACAATGGAAGACTGACGATACAGCAACAATCGGAAACTGTGTTACATTTTCGTGAAACGATAAGCCTTGTTGTGACTCAGAGGCATTTTTGACAACAGTTTAACACACGATGGGTCCCTTGCAAGAAGGCTATCAACAATTTGTAGAATAAATTTCTACAGGAAGTAACAATATTGGAAGTGAAGCGACTTTGGTTCAAGCCTGTTGCTTTGCCGGAGAATATTGAAGCGGTAGGAGTTGCTGTACAGAGAAGTCCCGGGAAACCGTGTAGAAAGGCAGCAGTGCAACTGGGAATATCCAGACGCCCCATTCAATACATTCTTAAAAGTGATCTCCATATGTACCCATACAAGATGACCTGTGTGCAGAAGCTCACTGAAGAACACAAGCAGTAGACGTTACTGTTTGCTCAGTGGACGGAGAATAGGGAAGAAACTCTCAACAACGTTTGGTTTTCAGACGAGGTGCATTGCCATTTAAGCAGTGTGGTTAACAAACAAACTATACACTTTTGGGCCACTGAAAACACACAAGTGCTTCATGAACAACAACATTATGCTCCAAAGAATACAGTGTGGGCCGCAATTTCCAGTCACAGACTTATTGGACCGTTTTTCTTTGAAGAAACTGTGAACACCGAGCATTATTTGAGCATATTTCGTAACAGCTCCATTCCACATCTTCTGCTACTGCCTTGCCCTTCAACACGCAGTGGTTCATGCAAGATGGAGGAAGGCCACATACTGCAAACCCTGTGTTGGAGTTTTTACACGAGCATTTCATGATGCGGACCATTTCACTCAGGTTTCCAGGTTGCTTCAATGACGGACAAAATTAGCCCCCCCCCCTGTCCCCCCCCCCCCCCCCCCCACAGTCCACACAACAATCCATGTGACTTTTTTCTTTGGGGTTACCTAAGGGGAAAATTTTTCCCAAAACATCATCTGGATTTAATGGAGGTCAGAACACTTTTTCTTCAAGCTTGCAGAGAAATTATGGAAGATGTGCCATAGGGTAAGCACTACCTTCAGTGTTTGTTTGAAGGAAGTTAGGAAACGAAATGGTAATAGTGAACATGTGCTGACTTAGAACGAATCTCCATGGAAGGCTCTTCACTGTAGTATATGTTCCTTTCAGATTGTATTGACAATAAAATTTATATTAAAAAACAAAATAGTAACACATTTTGTGCACCACCCTGTATGCGGCTAGTGGATGGATGCTGTACCTCCACTGGTGCACCTGTCCCTTTCCCATCTTCCCTCCGCCAAGGCCATACCAGAAGAACGAATTCACACAAATGGCTCCACAAAACTTCGTGGTACTAATAGAATCTGTTGTGACAAAAGAGTGATATAAAAACTGTGTAATGTATCACATCCACACCACACACAGACAGCCTGTTGTGAGCACACCAAGAACGTTGCCTTCAGAAAAGTTAAAGTGTGCTCAAGTGGTGTTTCATGAAATGTTAGTGGATTGGGTGGTTTCACACTCACATAGTATGTGGGCTGCACTGTTGGGAATGGTTAAGGAGTAGGATTAATCCTAGCATTTTAATGAATTGTATGGTCCTAGACTCAAGATCAATCACTGACAGATAGCCTGCTCTGAATATCTTACACTTTAAATGTAACCTGAATGGTGCAACTGTTTTCATTGTGGTTGACTGTGCTAAAGCATTTGCACAAATATTTGTGTCCAAGATGGACAAGCACAAGACTGGTGTTATGACTCCATTCAGTTTGTCTTAGCATAACACAACAACTTTTATACTCCAGATCACTGCCCAGATATGGCAGCATTTCATGGATGAGTTGTTGCAGGGTGATGACTGTGTATTCTGCTATGTTGACTATGTTTTGTTTATCTGAAGGAATGTGGATGAGCATGTTTCCCTTTTGCATGAGGATATGTAAAGCTGAAATGACTATAACATATGAATTAACAAGGACAAATGCATGTTTGGAAAAGGTGAGGTCCCCGTTCTAGGGTACCATACATAGTTTCCCTAAATGGCAAATTTCGTAACCCTGGAAAGGTCCCAGATATTTTGAATGTGCCCTAACAATTACATACAAAGACATTTTAAGATGTCTAGGCAATTACAAATTATTATTGATCACATTTACCTCATTTGGCTGAGACTATTTCTACCACCAATAATTTATTGGAAACAAAAGACACTTACGGAAGGAGGAAAGTACCCTGAAATAGTGATGCTAAAGAACCTTTTGAGGCTCGTAAGACTACTTTCGCATCAACTACACTTTTGGCTCATCCTCTTCAAGGAGCTCATGGACATCAAGGAACCTGCACCTGTTGTAGCTATAGCCCAGCAGAAGCAGAGTCTGAAGGGCCCTTAAAAAGAAAAAGAATTGATTTCCTTTTTTGTAGCCTCTTTCTCCCAACTAACCATCATGATGGCCATTCAGGTATGTGACAGACAATTATCAATGAAATTAGGAAAGCAGGAACATGGTTTATATCATATAGTTGAGCAATGTAGTCTGCATACTGTACTTGGTGGGGCGAGTTTAGCTCAGACACTTTTTGGAAAATAACAGTTAAGGGTTTATGCTCCTTTAAAAAAGTTGAACTCTTGCCATTCTAGATTCTGGGAGAAATACTTCACCGTGTGGTAAATAACTAAAAACTACATATCGTAAGCAGTCCAGCTTATCTGTTGTGGATAGAGATTCTTGGGAAAAAATGTTAATGGATCCCACGTTGCCATCACCCACCCATTGCTGCAACCAATCTCCTAATGTGGGCTGACTCATATCCACAAATAATGCCACTGGAGCTTCATGAAGAGGGTGTGCCAAATCGTAGCTGATGCCAGAGTAGTCTTATGAGCCTCATAAGTGTCCTTAGCATCACTATTTCAGGGCACATTCCTCCTTCCCTAAGTGTGTTTTGTTTTCAATAAATTATTAGTAGGAGAAATAGTCTCAGTCAAATGAGTTACATGTCATCAATAATTATTTATCATTGCCTGGACATCCAAAAAGCTCTTTGTAAGTAATTGATAAGGAACATTCAAAATATGAGTCCTTTTCAGGGTTACGAAATTTGTCAGTTCGGTAAACTATGTATGGTACCCTAGAAAGGGGAACTTGCCTTTGTCAACATGCATTTGTCTTTGTTAATTCATATGTTATAGCCATTTCAGCTTTACATACCCTCATGCAAATGGGAGGCATGCTCTTCCATATTCCTTCAGATAAACAAAACATAGTCAACATAGCAGAATACACAGTCATCACCCTGCAGCAACTCATTCATGAAATGCTGTAATGTCTGGGCAGTGTTCTGAAGTATAAAAGGTATTGTGTTTTGCTAAAACAAACTGAATGGAGTCACAACATCAGACTTATGCTTATCCATCTTGGATACAGGTATTTGTGCAAATGCTCTGGCACAGTCAACCACAATGAAAACAGTAGCACCATTCAGGGTTCATTTAAAGTCTATGATATTCAGAACAGGCTATCTGTCAGGGATTGTTCTAGGGTTTAGGACCCTATAATTCCTGCGTATATCCTAGGATACATCCTTTTTCTTATCCATTTGCAATGGTTTAGCCTACAGAGACGTGAGTGTGAAACTATGCCATCCACTAACATATCATGAAATGCTGCTTTAGCACACTTTAACTTTTCTGGAAGCAATCTCCTTAGTGTCTTCACAACAGGCTGTCTGTGTGAGGTGTGCATGTGATGCACTATACAGTGTTTATATCGTCCTTTTGTAACAGCAGGTAGCGTTAGTGCACGGAAGTTTTGTTGAGACAGTTGTGTGAAGTTGTTGGCTATTGGTATGGCCTTGGAGGAGGGAAGATGGGAAAGGGACAGGACCACCAGTGGAGGTGCAGCAGCCATCCACTAGCAACCTATCTCTGCCTTTACATCTTGAAGTTTCTTCTCTGTAGCCACAACATATCATCTTACAATTTTATTGTGTTTATCCAAAAAATCCGCCTCTTCTTGTCCCAGTTGATACAAAACCACAACCTGCTCACACTTTGTCCCAACACCATACATTCCATGGCTGATGTAGCTATTTCCATAGACTCATAAGATATGTATGGAGAACTCTGCTTACACGACACATGCAAGTGCATTCTGCAATGTGACAAAGGAGAACATGAGAAAACTCTCCGTTTCACAGAAGACACACGAGTCACAGGTATCATCAGCCTCTTGTAATGGAGGCATTGCACATAATATGGTCCATTGTGGTTGCAAGCCTAGCTGCAAGCATAATAGTTATCAGCTGACTGTTACGTAAGTGTAGTGCAATGGAGAAATATCACCTAGGATAGGCCCCAAAACCTCTGCCACCAGAAAGAATGATGTTGGAGAAAAATCTCGTTACAAATCCATTGTCACCCATCTTCCTGCCAAATGTTTGAATTTTGAGATGTTTACTGCTGTTAATACTGAGAAACCATAGGACTGGGCACATCATAAGCACTTCTTGGAAGCACACTAACCTCAGATCCCATACCCACTGAGAAACATGATCATGGTGTCTTGTTGGTGGTGAGAAGCCCCTCTGAACCATTCACAGCTGCTACCACATTTGGTACAAGGTAGTTGGTCTGCAACTTTTACATGCGCTCATGTATCTACAAAGACGTCCAGAATTAAAGCAACAAATGGAATTTTGTAAGTTTGCATTTATTTTGCCACAAAACAGTATACACAGGTGATAGTAAATTAGAAACATTGTAAAGAATACACAACGTAAACAACTGAAACATGCATAGTGGTACACACATACTTTTTTATTTTTTCCAACTTAACACATTTGTTCACACATTCTGACAGTTGGTTAATGTGCTCATTATGAGGTCTAACTACCTCTGGTAGCAATACAAACATGACAGCGACGAGACATACGGAGAAAGAGGTCATCAAACTCATGTTCAGCCAATATCATCTGTTCCTCCTCAAGAGCTGCTAGCAAGTCTTGCACAGTTGTCAGTGTGAGCTGATGTGATGCATGCCACCTGCCTATGCATTCCAGACGAGCTCTATGGGAGTCTACTAGGGAGAGCAAGCAGGCCACATTGTGTGTGCAATATCTTTCGTTTCGAAGAAAACATCACTGGCCCATGCCCCAGCAGATCAAGCATTATCATCGATCAGCAGGAAGTCAGGGACTACAGCACCTCACAGTAACTACACATGAAGTCCAAAGATCTTGTCATAATATCTGACAAAGTTAAACGTTGGCAATTCACCCATACAATTTTGTGAAGAGGTGTTCGTGAGGTTAACATAATCCCTGTGCAAACTATTATGGATCATCCTCAAAATCGGTCTTTTTCCACAATGTTTGGTCTGAAAATCGAGTTCCACATTCCCTCCAGATTTGAATTCACCAAGAATCACTCTACAGACCAAACTGGGAATCATGTGTGAAAAGAACATTGTCCCACAGTTCGACCATCCAGGTGACATGCTGACCTACCCATCCAAGAAGGCACATTAGAAATACACAAACAGCAGGTCACTGACAAAGGGGGTCACTCAGCTGAAGGCTTCTGTGCACAGTATACCTTGATAAAACCTGTCCAGCAGATGTGAGGTCGGATTTCAGTAGCTGTGCAGTACTAAGGTTGTACTGTCATGCTCTTACAGCCAAATCGTGGTCATCTCTTTCTGATGTCATAAATAGTTGGCCCTCCCCTGATCTTTGGGATCCAGTTTCAATCTCCATAAAATGTCACCACATCTGAGAAACAACAGAATGATTCACCTTAATTCATTGGGCATCATATGTTTGTGACTGTCCTGCATCCATTCTTCCTATGACTCTCCACTGCACAGAGCTTATATGCATTTTCTCTGTGCCATACTGCACCATCTGTGATGGTGTACATATCAATTGTAGGTAAGGGGCTACCGGGGAAACACTACCCTATTTCACAGGCACCCTTATGACGTCATTGTCATGGTTGTCCGTTGGCCAGAATGCCAGCTTCTGTGTTGAACATGATTGTATGGACTTCTATTGACAGTTTGTAAGATTATATCTTGAATTAGACACAGAACAGTGAAGCTGCACTTTTTTGCCTTAATTTGGGACACCAGTGTATGTATGTGCAAGTCCTCATTTGGGAAACTGCAGGGCACCATAGACTGTCCTGCCCTTCAGACAAAATGCCTGTTGTACCAATGCCATTCACTTTGAAGAGAAGATTGCTCATATTCATTAATTATTCTCATCCTTCTGCTGTTGTCAAACTTAGCATTAAGCCTAGCCAATTCACAGAAAATTGTGTCCATAGGTGGATGTCTTGTGATCAATAAATATGCAAAATGTGTAAGTATGGACCACACTCACCAGGCATGTGCAGTTCTGTCATCCTTCATAACCTTGTTCAAAGCAATGCATGATTTACTATTACTGGCACTAGTGATTGCTACTGTAACCACAACTGTTGCTAAATCATCAACTAAAAGTTTAGAAACAGTGGGTAGTACTGCACAAACATATTGAAGTACTCACCACAACCTAAAAAGTTTCACTGATGGCTCTGAAATAAGTTCTGCTCCACCAAAGTGCAAGACAAATGCAGCATTTTTGATGTGGAACTCAAAGCCCCAAATTGACTGTCCACATTTCAACTCAGATGTGATTTCAATGGTATCAAGAAACACTGTACACAGTATATTAAACATCCCAAAAGCATGTTTTGTTAAAATTCATCAAATTGTTCAATGAAATTAATTTTCAACTGGTATAAAACTACAGCAAATCTGTTGGCATCAGAAACAGACCCATGAGGCTGGAAAATGGCCTTTCTCTAAGTGAATCACAAGTGAAGTCAAGTTGGCCAGAAAGGCAGAATTTTTATGTTTCCCAATCTAAAACCACTGTCACCATTAGAAATATTGTTGTGAACTGAAGGGGCAGAATTCTGAGGAGTAGATATGAACATCAGCAAACCTTGCTGTTCCAGCATCACAGTGAATGCCAGATTAGCCATGGTACAAGCATGCTAAAATACACTTATGGGAATAGAAACAAATTTACTCAAACTTGAGGTCCCTGCTTTAGGGTAGATGATATATGCTTGGATACATTTTCAAAACAAAGTACTTAATTTGCCTCAAAAACGACAGAGGACCACATGGTTACCCAATAAGCTTTAAAACAGAATTTGAAGAACATAAACACACACCAGAGATATATCTCAGAACACTGACTGTCCATTACCTGGCTATTGTTCATTTGTTAATGTTGTTAACATATTTAATGTCAACCTCACCACATCCTAAACACATTGTAAACAACAGTAACATAAAAAGCATACCACAGTTTGCATAATAAAGATCAAAGTTAAACTATGTTCAGCAACAAGCAAGTAGAGTTTCATATCTCCAACATAATTTTTCATAATTTTTGTAAACTTCATATATCTGACACTCAGGAGTAATTTCAGAACTGTAAATAATGTAACTTTATTTTTGAATGTTTTTCCAGCATTAACAGAAGTAAATCTTATTTTTCCTTTCACTTTATCAGTCGCATTTTCAGCTGCATATAGTTGATGATTGCTGTGAGATTATTTACCACTGCGTTGGTACAGCATCATTATTAGACTAATATAAAGAAGACGATAGATTGATAATGAGAGACAGTTGCAAATAGAAATGAAGATGAGAAACTGAGGACTTGTGGAACAACAGTTCCAGTCTTTTGAGGAAATGTAGCAAGAGGATCATGGCCATGGGTTAGCAAAGCCTGTACCACAAACTCGTGATCAACTGAGCGCTTTACTGATACAGTTCCTGAAAATTACTCTCCTGGTTTCCAGCTATGTCAGACACTGCTTCAGTATCAATGAAAAGATTCAATTTTACCCCCACTCTATTCAGTCGAAAAACAGCCACTGTTTGCACAAAAACTTCAAACAAATAAAATTAATTTATTGAATTTCTTGGATAAAATGGGCATCAATTTTTATGTTGTACACTTTTCCAATATATAGTTCTTCTATGACTTTACATCAGTCCTTGAAAAATAGTTTTCTCGACAGTTCCGTAAGTGTAAACAGCAGCTTTTCTACTTTGTGCAACAGAGACAAGACAATGCTTGGTGGGCCTGAGCTGACAGTATTTTCTTGCTCAACAAGAGCAGGACTACTTTCTACATCTGAATGTTCCTCTTCAGCAACTGGACTAAGTATGCTGCTAGTTTCATTTACTTCTTTAGTGAATTTTATTATGTGTATCATAGATATACATATTCTGGTGATGTTTGTCTGAACTCAGAAGACTCATCATGCCTCAATCAAAAATGTTTACGATCCTGGCAAGAACACCCACCTATATTGCCTCTCACTTACTGTAGCAATTAGACAACTGTTCATTCTCTTCACAATATTGAAAAATAATGTAGAATATGTTTATAGCAATGTGCTTTAAATTTTATGGGAGGTAACGCTATACAGTTCATTAAAAGTTTCACTCATTATCAAGATGGTGTCGTATAGTCATAGTCTGAATAACATTGGTTACCTTCAGCATGTTTGGTGACAAATCATTAATCACATTTTTTTCAGTATGGAAATAACAATCACATGCAACTGATCCACATTCAGTTTTACAGATTCACTACACAAGACAGATACACATAACTTAAGACCACTTACATTGCCCCGTATGACAATGATCTTCACTCATGTTTAAACTATCAACTCCAAAATCAGTCTGATGCAGTTAGTCTCAGGGGACAATAAAATAAAGAATGCTATTTTTTCATGAACCTTCCTGAACATACTGTCAATCAATACAATACTAGTATGACTTCCAGTTTTATATTCTACAACATTCTGAATTTACTAAGTATTTTTTGTGAATATATACTTCTTTAAAATTTTGTAAGGGTAGCCGCCATTGATAATACTTATAAAATGTCCAGAATATTCAGCCTGCAAACCCCTTGTTGTACTGTGTTGTTGGTTACATAAAAACATTATAAAAATAAAACATATATAAATAATAAAATATGTTTTTGTCTGCATTTAGATTTGTATGGTGAAAATAACAATAAAGAATGTAGTTCTGTTTTTAGAACATTTGTTGTTAATTATAAGCAAACTTATCTTCATAGGTATCCTTGCATAATGACAACACACCAATATACAAATGAAAAAGTTTATTTATTCCAAGACTTTGCCTGACAATTGGAAAACTTAGTGCCAATCCACAGGTATGGATAACATAATTTTTCCATTGAAAATGAATTCAAATCTGGCCATAATTTCGGTGGTATCACATATTTTTTATTTCAGCAAAAGTTCCATCAGATTCTGATTTATTACAATGTGAATTACACACGGTTGAGAGCTGTCATGAAGCAGATATTTTCTTCATTATATCTCAACTTCTTTACAACCTATTCTTCTGCAGTCCACAACAGTAGTAACTTCTGGACCAGTGTGTTAGTTTTCTTTATACTGAATGTCTGACATTTGCTGGAGTGCTCAGATTCACACTGTAAGAGCAACTGCTGTTCACCTGGTTAAGACAGAGTTTGCTGGAGAAAGTTTCACAAAATTAAATTTGTTAGCTGGAAAATATTCTATGATGTGGTCTGTTTTTGCTTACTTGAGGTTTTTCAACTGCTTAATCATGACATCAGTTTGCGTAAAGTAGCTGGTAACAATAGACCATAGAAGCCCATAATTACAAGCACAGACTACTACCATTGATGCTGAGGTGAGACAGATTAAGAACTTATTAAATTACTTAAAATATCTGCACCAAAAATTTGAACACAGTTCTCCCTGTACCTAAAGTTAATGCCAGTGAAATTAATATTGATACTGAAGTTTCAGAGGTGCACACTAAAATGAAGAAATAATTTAATCATGGAACCCAGAATGAAGTGACAGACATCAATTCAGAAGATCTATTGAAGATATATTTTTTTTTTATCATTGGCAACTTATAAGCCTGATATGAAAGAGTGTAGGTTTTAGATGAAGCATTTGGGTTCTTATGAAAATGTCTCTTGATAGGTCACAGAGATATGCACGTACTTTATCTGTGAATACTATAATAATGTCAGAACAGATTTAGTAAATATCTGAAAGCAATTAATGCTTCAGTCATTGAAGACAATACTCTTGCCCCATTATTCCTCTTAAAATGAGAGTTATGGTGTGCATAGTTATGCACATCCTTCATACTCATCCAGGGAATGTAGCTGAAACAAAAAAGTCTTTCAGCATTGTGGCTCCCGATAAAGTGTCTTTCATGTAGAATGCATAGAATGCATCAACAGCATTTCATAGATTTAGGGACCTTGCAACTGAATATAAGTTGGCAAGGCAACCAATCTCTGGTTCAGTTAATCAGACATTTGCTGAACAGAATTCTTGCAATGTGCCACTGACAGTGTTACAGACAACTACGTTATAATACAGTGACAACTACATAACTTATGAATGGTGGGCTCCATGTGGTTGCTGTATATTTGGCAATTTTAACTTCATAACTCATTGTGATTTGCATGTGAGTGCTCTGATGTTTGTTTACTGAAATGTGTGGACACACCAGGGAAAAAGTGCGAACAGAATACACAATCATATGGCAGCATTACTGGCACAGACATTTCATCACTGTGCAAATAGTATAATATTGGTCTCTTGTTTTAAAGAGAAATGAAAATAAATTAATTCACTTAAAAATATCGAATAAAATGAAATGTGTACACACACTTTTAAGTTCAAATTTCATGTAACTTTTCTATCTTGTAATGTACGTCTCAGTCAAGCTATCACTCATTTCCCTAGCTGTAGTAATCTAGACTTATGAACAACTATCTGCATTCGCCAGGTGGACACGTGTGTATGATGCTCTCACTAAGTTAAGAGATTAATATTGAAATAAGGGCTAATTTAGCTAATATTACATTTTAGGCAAGCAGATTTACTTATCTAACCGATCTATTGCAGGTTTTGCTATTCTAAATGTAATTACATCGAAAAGGAAGTATTCCATAAAGGCCGGCAATCGCGAGTTTCTTTACATATTTAGGATTAAATTATGTATAAGCGTAGATATTTGTTTTTGACTGGACTTGGCGCTTCAAAGTTAAATTAATTCGTGTCTCTCATGCAGAATTTGTGTGCTTAATTAAAAGTTTCTGAAGCAACTTTTAAGTTCATGTACATTAGTGTTTAATTACTTATTAGTATTATTGTGTTGAAGCTATTTTCCGGTTATGTTTTAAGTTTTACTATCAGACCATGTTTGACAAGTGTGGTAGTTGCTGTAGAAATTTGAAAGAGGGTGTGTTCTGAATAGAATGTTGGTTGTGGTTTCATTGGGGCGAGTGCAATGGAGAAGAAATGAGGGTAGATAATTAGGCTCTTCCATGGCAGTTTAGGTTATGTAGAAAGGACAGAAAAATCACGGAACAGGAGGCAAAGGTTTGTGCCGTTAAGGCTGAATTAGAAATCGAGAATTTGGAATTATGTAAGCTAAGGGAGGAAAAGGACTCTGAGCGCTGGGAAAAGGTACCTAGCAAACAAATGGTGAAAAATGGGAACAATTGATAAAACTTCTGAAATTCTATTAGCAAGTCAGTTTAGCTTGCTATCTGACGTATTGGAGGAAGGGCCTCATTCAGATGTTGTTGAATGTAGGTTTAAACAGAATACTAGCTTAAAGAAAAGATTCAGGTCGGGAACAAACCAAAATATGAAAAGAAGAATTCTGCTTATAGGTAGCAGTCATGGGAGAGGTATGGGCCAACAGCTTCTGGAGAAATTATGGACAGAGTACCAGGTCACAAGTCTTGTGAAACAAAGTTCTAGCCTTAGCCATGTGACAGAAAACTTAGGTCAGCTGTGAAATGAATTTGAGAAGGAACATATGGTAATTATAGTTGGGGGAGCAGGAAACAGCCTGGCTATGAATCCAAGATATAGTATTAGGAGTGACGTGGATGAAACAGGAGAAGAAACTGGGCACATGAATTTGGGGTTTGTGGAGGTCTTTCAGGGTCATTATCAGCCATGGGTAAACACTGCTGTAAGGCTTGGTATGTAGGGTTACACTATACAAGGCCTGAACCTTAATAGGAAGGGGATAGATAAGTTAGCTTCTTTATTAGCAGATACTGTAAGGGATGCACAGTAACAAAAGGGGTGATCCCTGTGGTGGTGGTGGTGGTGGTGGTTAGTGTTTAACGTCCCGTCGGCAACGAGGTCATTAGAGATGGAGTGCAAGCTCGGGTTAGGAAAGGATTGGGAAGGAAATCGGCCGTGCCCTTTCAAAGGAATCATCCCGGCATTTGCCTGAAAGAATTTAGGGAAATCACGGAAATCCTAAATCAGGATGGCCGGAGACGTGATTGAACCGTCCTCCTCCCGAATGCGAGTCCAGTGTGGATTCCTGTGGTTAATGGGACCAGGCAGACAGGTTTTTTAGGTTAAAGCCAAATTCCAGAAAGACAACAACCAAGAGAAATTAAAGAAAAAAAACTTCATGCACAGAAAATAGTGATAAAGCTATGGGTGGTATTAATTTACTTCACCAAAATATCAGTGGATTACAAAATTAAGTAGATGAGCTGATAATGTGTTTATATGATCTCAAAAATAAGAATAACATTGATATACCTTGTCTGTCTGAGCACCATGTAACTGTGGGGATGGAAAATGTCAGTATAAATGGGTATAACTTAGTATCTTACACTTGTAGATCTAGTATGGATGAAGGAGGAGTTGCCATTTTCATAAAAGATGAGTATAAATACAGAACTGTTGAAGTAAGCAAATTTTGTGATGATCAGCACTTTTTGATGTATGTGCATGTGAACTTCAGCTACATAATGTTGTGTTGATATTAGCAACAGTGTACAGGTCTCCACTAGGAGATTGGAAGCTATTCATAAAAAAGTTTGACTACCTATAATGCTGTCTGTCAGACAAAAGAAGAAGTTATTAATCTGTGGTGATTTCAATGTTAACCTTCTAAGCAATTCTGATAGGAAAAGTGAACTAGAAGTGTTGTTAACAAATACAACTTAGAATCAGTAATCAATTTCCCTGCACGTATAGCTCAGGACAGTAGTACTCTAATAGATAATGTATTTGTACAGCAAGGGACACATGCTTTCCCTGTGCTAAATGGATTATCTGACCATGATGCACAGCTAATTAACTTACAAAACCTAACAGGGTGTACACTTCAGAGACCATTAAGGAAAAGTGTGAGGATGCTCAACCCAGTATCTATAGATCACTTCAGAGAAAGTTTAGGAAATGTAAACTGGGAAGATGTATATAATGAACCAAATGCTAATGATAACTGCAGCATATTTCCTTGTAAATTTATATCCTTTTTTTGAACATTGTTTTCCCAAGAAAATTACTAAATGAAACACCAAAAAACTTTTCAAAGAAACCTTGGATTACTACAGGTATTAAAGTGTCTTCAGAAAGTAAAAGAAAACTGTATGAGACAGCAAGAACTAGTAAAGATCCAGAAGTAGTTTTACACTATAAAAATTAGTGTAACATACTGAGAAAAGTTGTAAGGAAATCATGAAATATCTATGTTAGCGAAGAAATTAACAACTCCAGCAATAAAATAAAATAAATATGTTTTGTTATTAGAGGGGAGACAGGAAAAGTAACCACTGGGGTAGACAGTATTACTATTAAAGAGAATGAGACCATCCTAATGAACAGTACCCAGGTACCCAATGTATTTAACAATCACTTCTTATGTGTAGGAGAAAAAATTGTTGAGAACAGTTCAAAAGAAAAAGCCAGGCAGTATATGGAAGAGTCAATTTAGAAAAATTTTAGTCAGATCAAGTTTCGTCTAACAACCTCTTGTGAAATATGAAAAATTATGAAATATTTGAAAAATAAATGTTCTGTTGGAGTAGATGACATCTCTAAAAAGTTATTAAAACTTTTAATTACAGCTAATGGTGTGAGTCACATATGTAATGCATCACTGACTCAGGGTATTTTTCTAGACAGGTTAAAATATGGCATTGTCAGGCCTCTCTACAAAAGGGGGAACCACAGATGTCAATTACCAGCCAGTATCAAAAATAATGAAGAAAGTAATGTACTCGAGAGTGTTTAGCCATCTCACAGTAATGGGATGCTTAGTAAATCACAGTTTGGATTTCAGAGATGCTGTTCCACAGAGACAGCATTATGCAATTTCACTGTCCGCATAGTAAAGTCTTTAAATAGTAAAATGTCAACAGTAGGAATATTCTGTGACTTATCCGAAGCATTTGATTATGTGAACCATCACATTATGTTGGAGAAATTACAATTCTATAGTATAAATGGAACAACATATCAGTGGTTTAGTCATATCTACAGAACAGGGAGCAAAAGGTCTCTTTATATGCTTCAAGTGATTCAAAGGAGTTTTCCACTTCATATAACTGGGGTGAAATTATGTTATATGTTCAACATGGTTTGATTATGGTTCCCCTCCTGTTCTTGATATTTGTGAATGACCTCCCTTCTTATGTGAAACAAGATACAGAAGTGACACTGTTTGCTGATAATACAAGTGTAATTATTAATCCAGTAAAAGAATATCCGATTGAAAATGGTACAAATAAGGTATTCGGAAAAGTTATTAATAGGTTTTTTTGCGAATAGGCTTTCTCTGAACTTTGGAAAAACAAAGTACATCTAATTTTCTGCTGCAAAAACTATAATCCTTTCATTCAATATATCACATCAATAGAAGTCAGTAGCCAGGGTAGAGCATACTAAGTTTTTGGGTTTACATATAGACAAGAATCTTAATTGCAAAATTCATGTTTTGGAACTCCTAAAGCAACTAGGTTCAGCAACTTTTGAAATCAGAATAACTGCTGCTTTTGAGGATGCAGAAATTATCAAGCTAACATACTTTTGCATACTTCCACTCTCTGATGTCACATGGAATAATATTCTTGATCAAGTCAATACTTAGACAAAAGGTATTCATTGCTCAAAAGAAAGCAGTTAGAATAATGTGTAGGGTTCATAGTTGTACATCTTGCAGATATCTGTTTAAAAGGTTAGGAATTCTTACAACTGCTTCATAGTACATTTACTCAATAACGACATTTTTTCCCAACAACATGGACCAGTTTCAAATCAACAGCAACATGCTGTAAGTAAGACCTACACAATCCTCTACTTAACCCATCTTTGGTACAGAAAGGGAGAAAATATGCTGCTATAAAACTTTTTGATAAATTACCAGATATAATAAAATGTCTGATGGACAGCAGTAATAGTTTCAAAAACATATTGAGGTCATACCTCCTCAACAACTCCTTCTCTACCATAGATAATTCTTGAATATGAGTAAATAAATTTGGAGATATAATATACATGCATTTTGTGCCATTTAAGGGAATGGGATAGATAATACAAATATTTAGATGTAATACTATAATGTAAGCAAAAACAAAAATAAATTGTTTCCTGTGCGCACTTCTTGTGCATTTGACACATTCTACTTCATAACGGTTTTCTGTGCTATTGATCAATGGAACACATAACTAACTAACTCACTAATTTTCAAACTGATATTAATTCCTATTCTTTCAATCTCCTACGTCTTGAAAGGATCATGGTGTTGTTATTCTTTATGGTATATTTAAACTTGCATGGTTTATCCATATGGTGTTAGTTCTTTCAAAGGTGCTGTGAGGAACTGGATACATAGTTTATGACGATTTTCTATTCTACTACATTCCAAGTGATTTTCATTGAACTAAAACATTAGACAAAGTGTATCATATTAACTATTTCTATTTCCCTGACATAATAGAGACAATGCAATTAATCAGTTTTTTGTAAGGCAGTGTCAGTAATGCATCATTTTGAACTTGTACTGGGATGAAGGAAGCAGTGTATTCTAATAAAAGTGTAGGAAGGACTTCATCAGAAAATGAGTGTGAAATTTAGAACAAGATATTGGCAATTTGACATCATGCAAGTATGATACAAACTGTTTTCTTTTTAAAAAATTATTATGATTAAATATGATGAAAATTGCAACTGTGCTTGTGAATGTTATTTAAATGTGTAGCAACCACAATTCATTCTAATAATGAATAAAAAATTTGCAGAAATCAGAAATGTGAATGCTAGCAATGTGCTTGGAACTGAAATACATACAGGAGCCAGAAAATTTTAATTTCAGTTTCGATTCTGTAACCAAGAAGCTTGTCTTTCTGCACTTATGAAGAAATCTATGTTACATATTTTAATACCTGACATTAAGTAAACAAATTTTCCAGAAGATACTCTGCGTTTTACAATAACAAACTGACTTCAGTAGTTCATTGTTTCTGCGGCAAGAATAAGAGCTGCATAAAAAGCATCTAAAATCTGAATGATGTGCACTTGCTTTTTTCAGAGAAAGAAGCATTTGCAGATACTGTATTATCCATAAGTAATGTTAATGTTCCTGTCCACTATGAAATCAGGAAATTAGGAAAACTTACTTGATAAAACTCTGTATAAACTTTGTTCTATTCGGCTGCGGTGGTCTCACGGTTCTAGGCGCGCAGTCCGGAACCGTGCAACAGCTACGGTTGCAGGTTCGAAACCTGCCTCGGGCATGGATGTGTGTGATGTCCTTAGATTAGTTAGGTTTAAATAGTTCTAAGTTCTGGGGGACTGATGACCACAGCAGTTGAGTCCCATAGTGCTCAGAGCCATTTTTGAAACTTTGTTCTGCATCAGAAAACTTCATTTGATTTCTTCAGGGCAGCTGCTTTCAAAATACAAAGCAATGATGTGTTACAGTATGGATATGTGTCTAATGCTCAAAGGGTCTGTAATACTGGATAACACCCCATCAAACATGCAGCCAAACATAGTGCTGTTAATACTGGGTCGATGGTACACATGTGCATACTACCATACACCCTGAATTAACCTGCTCCGTAATGAATCACTGTTAGCTCACTCTAACTACATCGGCAATATCTCTTGCAATATGTAGTACCATATGCTATATTGCATATTTAAATATATTCTTAGTCTTTAATAAGAAGTTATATTTATTCTATATTTCTACTCAATAAGTACTTTTGTGAATCTCCAATAAGTAAATCGTGTCAAAACTTCTTTCAGATAGGATTAAAATTTGACTGGTGAATTTGGAGATGGGTTCCAACCACAGTCCTGTCCCAGGCCACGACCTAGCTCTCAGCAGCCCTTTAAATGGGCCCAAGAAATTACCATTATAAAAAATGTCTGAGCTTATAAGACATTTCTTCGCAGACACCATTCTCAAAAGTAACAGGGGAAGGTAGAAATGACAGTGGATCCATAAGTGCCCTTTAGTACACATTGTAAGGTGGTTTTCTCTGTACTTATGTTCCTCTTTAAAGTTAATAAATATTATTATCATCAACAAGTAAATCTGACAAACTAAAAAAACCATTATCTTTCAAATAATTATGTCCAGTCAAAATTCTTAATACATAACTTGAAGACTGGTCAAGCACAGTTTTACTTTCTCCAAGTAGTTTCCCTTAAAATGATAAAGACCATGTGATCTGAAAATTGGAGTTCATACGGAGTATGATCAACACCTGACACCATACAAAAAATTCATTATTGTATATGGAACAAAATTAATTGGTCTTCTGTGTCACTGAGAACATTTGTTCCATGCATGCAGCACACGAGGTGCCTAGTTGTTTCCACTGCACTGTGTGGAATATGGAGGTTCTGCTATAGTTCACTAACCTGCTGTCATCAAGTTGATGTCCCCTGCATAGAAAACAGCATGTAGGTCATAGGTTGTGTATCTTGAGGATGAAACTAACTTTTAGCAAGGTTCTGTTCTGAAATAATGTACCATACCTGTGGGATGCGACTTGTGTGTTTTAATATAGCCATACGAGAAGACTACATGATCTTAATACAACACCTTCTGATAGAGAAAAGTACATGATCAAACACAATGTTTACAAAAATGTATCTTCGCACTATTTGTGGCATGTGTCTCATGATTACTGGTGTGAAATTTTGAATACTGAATACTGGCAAACACATCCTAACACAGACAACATGACTGTACATCTTGACTGCCTAGTCCAGAGTGACGAACAGCCTGAAACACTTCGCGCACCACATCAGATAAGGCATGAGCTGCATGTTTCTGAAGTGCTTCATCTGATATTTTGTCAGTCTTTTTTTATTTAAATTGTTTTTAATAATTCTAAAATGACTGATTGATTGTCAGCTGTTGAGAGATATTTATACTAAAAAGTTAAGTCATTCCAATGAGTAGTTTAACTAATAATAATAACTATACTTTAACGTTTTGGCGCCCTTGCTCCAAACACCACAGCTAATCACAGCAGTAGCATTACGCAGGCGCTCTTTCTCATGGGAATGGTACCGAATATAACATCTGTCACAGGTACCTCACATCACACTTTGTCAACTATATACTTCTTGCATCGCCACTGCTCTGGGAACAGCTTCTTGGAGCCTAATATGATAGCTAACTATGCCAGAAGTATTACACATCCCTTTCCTTCTGTGATTTCCAAAAATTGGGATGTTCTCGAAGACAATGCACAATTTGGGAAATATATAAATAAATTGAACAAAATTTTGATAGAAATGTAAACTAATAGGTGACCTCTCAAGAGCCAGGCTATCACACTATCCCTACTTTGATATCAACATGTAAATATGGAGATGGCTTTTACATATTTTCCCTACCAATATTAGTAAACTCTTCCAAAATCTGAGAATAAGAAAATTGTATGATGACTGCAATAAATTCAAAACAGTAACACCCTTCACAACGAACATTATTACATTTACTGATCACAAAACAATTTGAACAAGAAGTCAACGTTTTACAAAGGGCATATCATTATACAATTACACAAAACATATGAGAAATAAGAGAATTTTCCAAAAATCACATAAAGCAGAATAAAAATCAACTCATAGCTGCCTTTCAAATGCACCAAAGAAAGTTATGCAGTGACGTAAACACATAGCACCTCTAAAAATAATCACCTATTATCAGCTCATTGTCATCCTGTCATTTTCATTTCATTTATTATTATTCTTTTAATCATTTACATGATACAGGAATTGTCATAGTACTGTCCAGATTATGCACAGCATAATATTACAAATTTCTATCAAACACAAAAATTAACATTATGTTGAAAATTAAAACATTGAATTGAAACACATAAAATTAACATATTATAAATGTTGAAAATTAAAACACTGAATTAATGTGTTGTTATTTTACATGGTCCTTTAACATGTACTGTATGTGATGGATTAATATGTATTTAGTACTTTTTGGAAAACATATTACACATAATTTTAGAGGCAAAAAAGAATATAAATGGGACATAGAACTGACAATGAGAAAATAATAGTGACAACACAACTATAAGTTACTGATTTAAGGATTCAAAATATTCCTCCATGCTAGAAAAACATTTATTTACCATAAACTTTTTAAATTTAGACTTACATTTTCCTTGATATTCGGTTCCACTGATGCAGAATAGCAGAGCATTATAAAACTTTATTCCATAGTGGCTCACATGTTCTTGAGTTTTTGTTTTTCTTGTTCTTTCTACATGCAGATTCTTCCAGATACGTATATTGTAGATGTGAAGATCTGAATTTACATGTAAACTACTCAAGTGTGTTCTTGTATGCAGTATGCCTTTTAATATGTACAAAGATGGTAATGGGCTCATTGCTGTCTTTTAAAGGATGCTTTACTAACACTTCATGAAACTGACGTCCACTTTAGAAATACAAAGATCGAAAAGAAAGAACTCTTGTTCACTATTTGACGTAAACTTTGAATTAGTACTTCACTCTCACCATTACAGGAACAAACACATGGGATCCACAACAGTAACTTGCGATTCCATTGTCCATACCGTGGTCTTACATTGCGTAGTTCAGTCTCAACTGGTGCTGGGTTTGACAAGTGACTGTCCATTTTCAGTATTCATCTCCAGCAGACAGGACCGGCAGAATTCGTCTAACAATACAAAATGCCTTACATTAAATTTCTAATAGAACTCAAATAAACCTTGAACTGAACTTTTGATTATACCATAAAATGAATATGTACCTACATAGACTCCAAAAGTAAACATTATTATTTGGTTACAGGCAGTGCCACTGTTTGTAAACAGTGCCTGCTAACATATGGCTAGGGCATTGCCCGTAGCAACGTAAGGTCAGTGTCCATTCACAACATTTGACTTACTCGCTGATTCATTCATACAGACGACAGCTAGTGTTGTGCGCTTTAAATCTATCAGACGGCACTGTGCCATATAACTGTTTCGTTACGCAGACTTATTTGACTCCTACACCTCTCATATTCTTTAATATTATATCTACATTTTGTTAATAAAGCCTCATTTTAGTTGTTACTCCAACAGTTTCTTAATCATTAACAGGCACACAGTTGCGATTCACAGATATTGAGAGAACATTTCAGAATAAATCTCTTAAAGAAAGTTTCGGCTACCAGAAACGTTACGTCACTCAACAGTAAGAGTTACCATACCTCTCTCTTATCATAAATCTTGTTACTACATACACATCCAGTGGAACTGTATTCATGTGTACACATCTGTAATCATTGTAAATAAAATAGAAAGAAACTTCCACATTTGAAAAATATATTAAAAACAAAGATTCCAAGACTTACCAAGCGGGAAAGTGCCGGCAGACAGGCACATGAACAAAACACACAAACACACACACAGAATTACGAGCTTTCGCAACTGGCAGTTGCTTCGTCAGGAAAGAGGGAAGGAGAGGGAAAAATGAAAGGATGTGGGTTTTAAGGGAGAGGGTAAGGAGTCATTCCAATCCCGGGAGCGGAAAGACTTCCCTTAGGGGAAAAAAAGGACAGGTGTACACTCGCACACCTGCGAGTGTACACCTGTCCTTTTTTTCCCCTAAGGGAAGTCTTTCCGCTCCCGGGATTGGAATGACTCCTTACCCTCTCCCTTAAAACCCACATCCTTTCATTTTTCCCTCTCCTTCCCTCTTTCCTGACGAAGCAACTGCCAGTTGCGAAAGCTCGTAATTCTGTGTGTGTGTTTGTGTGTATTGTTCATGTGCCTGTTTGCCGGCGCTTTCCCGCTTGGTAAGTCTTGGAATCTTTGTTTTTAATACATCTGTAATCATTTCATTTCATAGCATTATAAGCATCAATAGTCGTATGTTAAGCATTATGTGACTTCATTTTGTAGAGGCTGACTGAACTGTTCATAGCTAGCATTTTATTCATCATACTCCATATTATAAACCAGTGAACTACTCTTGATACCTTATATAACATGTCCTTATCTTTAAATCGTAAATATAATGTTTGTATCCCATGCGATTTTCATGTTAGTGTTGTGTCTTGCTTTTGTTAATGTAATACGTCTATTTCCTTGTACTGCATAGCCAGTTGGCAGAAACAACTTTGCCAAGGAGTACCTCCTGAATAGTGGGCCGACTTGCACATTGCCTTATACCTTCACTTCCTCACACTACATTATAATGGGCAGACTTACAGGTCGCTGAATATTTCTCCTTTCCTCACTTCTCATTTACAATTGGCCGACTTACCAGTCACCTAAAAATAATACTCCTCCACAACATAGACCCCAGTGGCAGAACCATCCCTTACCTACAAACACATATTCAATTACCTCAGCAGAACTACGTTGCTAGCAATTCATACTTAAGAAAATAGTATTTATCTCCATAAAACTTAACACGACCTTGACACTAGTAATCTCCTGAGCTGGTTTTGTGCCACCAAATCTTACTCTTTCACAATTTTCATCATATTCACTTACCTGGTGTGGCATCAGCCTCCTCTTCTGCAACTGCTAACTTATGTTTAGAAAACTTATTCTGTTTCATGTCTGACATAATTAAAGCCCATATTTCACTTAGCTGCTACTTTTGTCAGATTTTTCAAACATAATGCGTAATAATATTCTTGCTGATTCTTTAAAATTCAAAAAGGAATCGTTCCACTTTGTACTTTGTGATAGATGTTTCAAATGTCATTTAAAGCTATTCTTGTGTTTCTCAATGCAATGTAATACCGTGTTCTCTTGCTTGTGCATCTCTGATCCTATGCTTTCGTGTTATAAAAATTCCTGTTTTTAGGCCGTGCAATTCAGATGTTTATCCTGTTGGGTTACTATACTGTCAATAATTCAGTCTGTTGTCACAGTTCGTGTAAAACTTTTGTCATAGCCATGGATAGAGAAGAATGTTAAAGAAGACAGACTACAGGTGAGAATGAAAAAGACGATGAATGAACAGCATGAATGGAAATGAAGTAATGCTGTCAGTTAACTCTGGTACCTGGTAGTCGTCACCTACCTAGCAATGCAAAGAATGCTATTTCCCCCTGAGGGTAACTAATGTTCAAAGTATTTTTTGATATCTACAATACTGTAGAGTCCTTTTCTGACACCTGGTTTTGTGTCAGCTACTTCCACAGCATTTGGGTGTGGTATCCTAATTATTTTCTATGGTCCTTCATACAATTCATTGAATTTCTTTATTTCTGAGTTTATCTTAGAAGACCTGCTTCTTGTCATGATCAATACCAATTCGTCAATTTCATATTTCCTCTTCTTAACCTGCCTGTTGTATTTGCTTTGTCTTTTATCTGCTTTCTCTTTAATCCTGCGTAGAGCTAGATACTTTTTTTAAGTAACTGAGAGGTCATCTCATGGTGGAAAATTCACTCGCTGTTCAACAATACTAGACAGTTTCTCTCCTGTCAGTAGTTCCTGAGGAGGTATTTCTGTGGTAGAGTGAGGCAACTCATTTATAAATCTCTCAAACTCTTCGACATGATCTACCCACATGTGATGCTTTTTAGAGCAGTAAGCCCTAAACAGTCTATTTCCCTCCTCATCCATTCACTCGTATTTGATTGGGGATGGTATATGGATATGAAAATAGGCTTCATGTTGAGATCATGCAACATATTTGTCCAACACTCTGATGTAAATTGTGAGCCATTATCTCTAATTATCCTATCAGGTTTTCCCACCTTTATTACATAATCATTCCTGATTTTGCCTGAGACTGACTCACATGTTGCTCTTCTTAGTCCATACAGTTTCACATGTTTTGATAACATGTCCAACACAACAAACTAATATTTATAACCTCCTTGAAAAGTGCGGAGGACACCATGGAGATCAATGCATACCTTTCCTAACACCTTTGTAGGGATCATACTATGCATCTCTGTTTTGTCACTACCATTTGTTGCTTTAGATTTCTAACACACACAGCAAGATCTAAACATTTTGTAAACCCACTTTTCTAAGTTATTAAAGTAACAACCTTCCTTAATTTTGTCTGCACCTTTTTAGCACCAAAATGAGCATATGAAAAATGTATAAAACTGACAAGCCTCTCAATCTCATGCTCTAGTCAATATATTTTCCATTGTTGTTTCTGTGGATCAGCCCTATGGTATAATATTGCCTTGTGTATAGTACAGTACTTCCTCACTTTGTCACTAGTTTTCCACTCCACTCTGCTTTGATCATTTTTATTGTGTCATCTTTATTCTGTTCCCTTCTCAAATTTTTCAGTATATCCTTTATTTTGTCTTCATGATTTACCTTTGTTAAGTACAGCGTGGAAACCTCTTTCTGCCCTGAATCATTAAAATCTGATTTATCCATACCCAATAGCGATCTGGATAGCTTGTCTGTTACCGTATTATTTTCCCCTGGTAGGTATTCTATTGAAAAATCATACTCTTGCAGTGCTAAAGCTCATCATATTAGCTGATTATGACTTAGCCTACAATCCATCAGAAATGACAGCGCCTTATGGTCTGTGAACACTTTAACTTTCCTTCCTATGATGTAATATCTAAATTTCTTAAACGACCATACTACTGCTAGCGTCTTCTTTTCCATTACAGAATATCTTCTCTCCCATTTGTTGAGTACAGGACTAGCAAATCCCACAGACTTTCTTTCTATAGTGTCCCCATTTTCTACAAATTGACAAAGATGAGCCCCAAGCCCGTATTCTGAGATGTCGGTGAAAGTACAAAAAGGTACCTTTAATTCAGGGTGGGACAAAACAACAGCATTAGATAATGCATGCTTCATTGTTTGATATTCTTGCTCTCACTCTTTTGTCCAAATCCATGTGGCATTTTTCATAGTCAGTTCTAGGTAAAGCTTTCACTTTAAGTGCTTGATTCCTTGCAAATTTTCGATAGAATCCAGTGATACCAAAAACAGCTTTCATTTGCTTTTTGTTCTTAGGTCAGAGGAAATTTATGATGGCTTCTATCTTTTCTGTGCCTGGTTTGACGCCTTCAGCAGATATTACATGCCCTAAAAATTTGATCTCTCTCTTTCCAAATTTGGACTTCCCCAGGTTTGCAATTATATTGCTCCTCTTAAATTTTGATAGAACCTTTTTTTTAAAATGTAATTGTGTTCCTTCCAACTTTTTGTACCAATCAAAATGTCATCAATGTATACTGTAATTTTGTCCAACAACATTTCACCCATAACCTTGTTCAACATACATATAAAAGCAGAAGTAGATATTTTTAGACCAGAAGGTAACACTCTAAAGTGGTAGCTTCGTCCACCATAAACAAATGCAGTGTATTTTCTACAATTTTCAACTAGCTGAATCTGCCAAAAGCTGCCGGTGAAGTCAGTGCTTGTTAATCTCTTGAGGCCATAAAACGTCTGTACAAGCTCCTCTAGTACCTCAGGCCTATCCATCTGTGGTAAAATAACTCTGTTTAGTGCTCTGGCATCTAATGTTATGTGCAGCGATCTATATTTCTTTGGGACAATGACGAGAGGTTACAATAATTACTTTGAGAGTGCTCAATCCTCCACTCTAATATTAATCTTCATTTCTTTATCTACTGGTTTCCTTTTGGCAAGTGGAATGGAATAAGGCTTAAATCTGAATGGATCATGTGGCTTTACCTGGAAATCATATTCATAACCTTTCATGCACCCAGATTTCTTTGGGAAAGGTTTTTGATGTTATAACAATACCTCCTCCAGCTCATATGGCACTTCTTCATTTAACCCTTCAATACTTGCTACCTTTTCCCGGATTCTGACCTCTATGTCTACCTCTTCATTTGATGTCACTCCCACAAACACATACTCTCTGATGGTTCTATGTTCCAATACATTTGTTCCCTTATAATCTGTAGTCTAGCGTTATTACAGTTACTTTGTGCGCCCTCATTTCCCTTGAACATTAATTCTTGTTCCTCCCATTCTTCTTTTATGCTCATTACACCTTTTGCAAAATCTAGCATCAATCTATCAGCAATTAACCAATCTGTTCCCAAAATTAAATTGACACAGAGCCCTGGAACTACCATTGCATTCACTGGAGACTTCCTACCTTGCATTGCAAACTCTAATAAAATGTTTCCTTATAACTTTACTTCTAGGCCCACACGCAGTAAATACTTTGGCCCCTTGAACTGATAACTCTGGAACATGAGTATCTTTCTTAATCTTTTCATACAAATTACGCGAGGCAGCACTGATCTCACTACCAGAATCTAAAATCGCAACTGTTTTCATGTTCTGTATTTTAATTTCTATAGCCGTGGTGTAGGGTTAGCGTCTTTGATTCATAATCAAAACGTCTTCGGTCAGGGGTTCGATCCCCTCCACTGCCTAAATTTTGATATATAATCAGCATTGGCAGCCGAAGACTTCCGGCATAAGAAGTCAGCCTCATTCTGCCAACGGCCTTGTCCAAGAGGGCGGAGAAGCGGATAGAGGTTCAGGGCACTCACTTGTCCTAAGGGTGGGAAATTGCCCCTAAAGGCAGAAGAACCAGCAATGATCAACGACATGAGGCTGCAGAAGGCAATGGAAACCACTGCATTAACGACACGTAACGTGAATCCACAGGACATGTGGCCTGTAGTTGAAGAAGTGTAATGATGATCTCTCCATAGGCAAAAGATTCCAGAATAGTCCCCCATTCGGATCTCTGGGAGGGGACTGCCAAGGGGGAGGCTACCATGAGAAAAAGATTGAATAATCAACGAAATGATAATGTTCTATGAGTCGGGGCTTGGAATGTCAGGAGCTTGAACGTGGTAGGGAAACTAGAAAATCTGAAAAGGGAAATGCAAAGGCTCAATCTAGATATAGTAGGGGTCAGTGAAGTGAAGTGGAAGGAAGACAAAGATTTCTGGTCAGATGAGTATCGGGTAATATAAACAGCAGCAGAAAATGGTATAACGGGTGTAGGATTCGTTATGAATAGGAAGGTAGGGCATAGGGTGTGTTACTGTGAACAATTCAGTGACTGGGTTATTCTAATCAGAATCGACAGCAGACCAACACCGACAACGATTGTTCAGGTATACATGCCGACGTCGCAAGCTGAAGATGAACAGATAGAGAAAGTGTATGAGGATATTGAAAGGGTAATGCAGTATGTAAAGGGGAACAAAAATCTAATAGTCATGGGCGACTGGAATGCAGTTGCAGTGGAACAAGTAGAAGAAAAGGTTACAGGAGAATATGGGCTTGTGACGAGGAATGAAAGAGGAGAAAGTCTAATTGAGTTCTGTAACAAGTTTCAGCTAGTATAGCGAATACCCTGTTCAAGAATCACAAGAGGAGGAGGTATACTTGGAGACGGCCGGTAGGTACGGGAAGATTTCAATTAGATTACATCATGGTCAGACAGAGATTCCGAAATCAGATACTGGATTGTAAGGCATACCCAGGAGCAGATATAGACTCAGATCACAATATAGTAGTGATGAAGAGTAGGCTTAAGTTCAAGACATTAGTCAGGAAGAATCAATACGCAAAGAAGTGGATTACGGAAGTTCTAAGGAATGACGAGATACGTTTGAAGTTCTCTAACGCTATAGATACAGCAATAAGGAATAGCGCAGTAGGCAGCACAGTTGAAGAGGAATGGACATCTCTAAAAAGGGCCATCACAGAAGTTGGGAAGGAAAACATAGGTACAAAGAAGGTAGCTGCGAAGAACACATGGTTAACAGAAGAAGTACTTCAGTTGAATGATGAAAGGAGGAAGTACAAACACTTTCTGGGAAAGTCAGGAATACAGAAATACAAGTCGCTGAGGAATGAAATAAATAGGAAGTGCAGGGAAGCTAAGACGAAATGGCTACAGGAAAAATGTGAAGACATCGAAAAAGATATGATTGTCGGAAGGACAGACTCAGCATACAGGAAAGTCAAAACAACCTTTGGTGGCATTAAAACCAACGGTGGTAACGTTAAGAGTGCAACGGGAATTCTACTGTTAAATGCAGAGGAGAGAGCAGATAGGTGGAAAGAATACATTGAAAGCCTCTATGAGGGTGAAGATTTGTCTGATGTGATAGAAGAAGGAAAAGGAGTCGATTTAGAAGAGATAGGGGATCCAGTATTAGAATCGGAATTTAAAAGAGCTTTGGAGGACTTACAGTCAAATAAGGCAGAAGGGATAGATAACATTCCATCAGAATTTCTAAAATCATTAGGGGAAGTGGCAAGAAAACGACTATTCACGTTGGTGTGTAGAATATATGAGTCTGGCGACATACCATCTGACTTTCAGAAAAGCATCATCCACACAATTCCGAAGACGGCAAGAGCTGACAAGTGCGAGAATTATCGCACAATCAGCTTAACAGCTCATGCATTGAAGCTGCTTACAAGAATAATATACAGAAGAATGGAAAAGAAAATTGAGAATGCGCTAGGTGTCGATCAGTTTGGCTGTAGGAAAAGTAAAGGCGCGAGAGAGGCAATTCTGACGTTACGGCTAATAATGGAAGCAAGGCTAAAGAAAAATCAAGACACATTCATAGGATTTGTCGACCTGGAAAAAGTGTTCGACAATATAAAATGGTGCAAGCTGTTAGAGATTCTGAAAAAAGTAGGGGTAAGCTATAGGGAGAGACGGGTCATATACAATATGCACAACAACCAAGATGGAATAATAAGAGTGGACGATCAACAACGAAATGCTCGTATTAAGAAGGGTGTAACACAAGGCTGTAGCCTTTCACCCCTACTCTTCAATCTGTACATCGAGGAAGCAATGATGGAAATAAAAGAAAGGTTCAGGAGTGGAATTAAAATACAAGGTGAAAGGATATCAATGATACGGTTCGCTGATGACATTGCTATCCTGAGTGAAAGTGAAGACAAATTAAATGATCTGCTGAACGGAATGAACAGTCTAATGAGTACACAGTATGGTTTGAGAGTAAATTGGAGAAAGACGAAGGTAATGAGAAGTAGTAGAAATGAGAACAGAGAGAAACTTAACATCAGGATTGATGGTCACGAAGTCAATGAAGTTAAGGAATTCTGCTACCTAGGTAGTAAAATAACCAATGACGGATGGAGCAAGGAGGACATCAAAAGCAGACTCGCTATGGCAAAAAAGGCATTTCTGGCCAATAGAAGTCTACTAATATCAAATACCGGCCATAATTTGAGGAAGAAATTTCTGAGGATGTACGTCTGGAGTACAGCATTGCATGGTAGTGAAACATGGACTGTGGGAAAACTGGAACAGAAGAGAATCGAAGCATTTGAGATGTGGTGCTATAGATGAATGTTGAAAATTAGGTGGACTGATAAGGTAAGGAATGAGGGGGTTCTACGCAGAATCAGAGAGGAAAGGAATATGTGGAAAACACTGATAAGGGGAAGGGACAGGATGATAGGACATCTGCTAAGACATGAGGGAATGACTTCCATGGTACTGTAGAGGCTGTAGAGGCCAAAAACTGTAGAGGAAGACAGAGATTGGAATACGTCAAGCAAATAATTGAGGACGTAGGTTGCAAGTGCTACTCTGAGATGAAGAGGTTAGCACAGGAAAGGAATTCGTGGCGGACGGCATCAAACCAGTCAGTAGACTGATGACCAAAAGAAAAAGCTGGTTGGTAAACCTCCTTTATTTCCTGCCTACCTTAATCCATAAGTGCATTTTTTATCTCATGCCTTTTGTCATAGCCCAAGAATCTTACTAATGCTCCATTACATTCTACCGTTCGTGACTGGACCTGATCCAAACCACCTACTAGTTTTCCGGCTCCTGATTCCTGTCTGTACCATAATATCCTCCCATATTCGTACCCCTCTGAAAAGCACCTCTCCCTCTTCTTGAAGGACTACGACTGTAACGAGGTGGCCTATTTTCCTCTCGATTGAGAGGCTCGTTTCCTTTGTCTGTAACTCTGCTCTGGCTTCACTCACAGTTGTTACGGCAGTCTGCTCACCATCTGTTCCTGCTCCAGCCCTCCTGCACTTGCTTGCTGCCGCACAAAACATCAAACTGCTCAAGGACGTGCAGTAGGTTATTGACATCACTTTTCTTTACATTGATTAACTTCTCTTGTACTGACACTGGAAATTTAAGTATGATTATCTCTATAAGGTCTGATTCTCTCAACTGGTCAGTGCAGTGTTGGTTCTTTTCCCAATAGTGTTGAAAAACTCTTTATAGCTATTACAACCACTACTAGCAAAACTCCTTCTCTCAAAAATTTCACCCCTGATGCTGTTTCATGTGCTAGTAGACCAACATTGATTTAAAAATGCTTGTACAAATTCCTTGTATGTAGTACATGTGTTACTGACCCCTGTTCCCTGTGATATTGCGTCTCCATGAAATCTGCTTGCCACAACTTTTATTTTTTGTTGTTCTGTTACGTTTTCAGGAAGTGTATCCTTGAACTGCTTAATAAAATCAATTGGATGTATGTTACCTCTACTAGAGAAAGGATGGTAAACAATCCTGGGATTTGTTACATCACTGACATGAACACACACTTTGTCCTTGCTTTTATCTGGAAGTCAATTCACTACTTCCCTAATTTATTTCAATTCACCTTGAATCACTTCTGTGGTAACTTTACAATGAGCTCCTATTTGTGAAACCTTATGACTAGGTACTTGCTGCTCTTATTTGGTGTTTTCCAACTCACTTAACTGCTGGTCATGTTTATCACGACATTCTTTAGCAGCCTTGACTTGCTCCTTTATTACTTGACTAACATTACTATTCATTGTCGATATTACACGATCCTTAGCATCCATATCATCACTCAGCTTTTTAACTATACTATCAAAAATCTGATTTATTTCAAGCTTACGTAATTATAATTTCTTACCATATTCTTTTGTTTCCTTATCTGTTTTACAAGAACAAGCTGCAGTTTTAGCTCAGGTTTTGATACCTTTTGTTCTAAAGCCGTGAAATTGGTATTGATTTGAGTTATGCCTGCATATGCTTTCTCTATTTTCTTTCCTAATTACTCTTTAGTTCCTTTTTGCTAATTATCTATTTTCCACTCCTATACTTCTTTGGTGCCTTTTATCTCTGATTACACACTGTCTATTTTATTTTCAGTTTCTTTTTGCTCTGCTGTTATTTCCTCTTTTTGTTCTTTTAAAAGTAGTTTTGGCTCTGCTATAAATGATTGCAACATTGACATTATAGATTGATTTTGATCTTGCTCGTCTCCTTCATCTTGACTAATAATCTCAGTTGGCAAGGTGTCAGAAGAATCAGTTCTGTGACTTAATCTACCTGACTCCACTGTCGGCTCATTTGTAATGTCAACGTCAGATTCTGGTCTCCTGATGTCTTCATCTAAATTTACCATGTCATTGTGGTCAGAAGCAACAATATCTACATTTTCATTGCAATTATTTAACATAGAATCAACATTTTCAGAAACGTTATTAATCTCATTATTATCTGAAGTTTGCAACTGATGTGCTAAATCATCTACAATAATATTTATTTGCAATTCTTTTTGCTGATCTGAAGGATCATTGCCATCACTATTTACTTGATTTCTTTCCCTACTTCTTAGAATATATCTCTTTTCCCTTTTGTCAGACATTTTATACCTTACAAAATTTATCAATTTTAGCCAAATATGTTTCAATGAATTGAGTTTAGACCACACTTTAAGATTTTACAACTATTGCACTGTTTGTTACATAAATTAAATTGTTCTGCCAGAATAACCCTCTTAGATGCTATTCTATGTGCTGCCATCGAGAAGTTCCTTGTCTTCTCCTGCTGCTGAAGCTGGAGTGATGTAGTGCTTTCTGGACTGCTGGAACACCCAGTTCAGGAACTCTGCTATAGGTGTGTCTTGGTGCTGCTGCTGGCTGCCAAGGCTTGTATCGGCCACAGTGAACTGTGCCCGCTCACACTGCTAGTGCTGCCTCCTCGTGTTGCATTGCATCGCCTCATAGTACAACGAAAAATTCTTGATGAAATAACGTATTCCACACGTATGTTGTTTTTTGACTACTGCACATCAACACAACAAGTTTCCCTCTCAACAAACGTTATGTTCTTCTGAATAAAACAAAATTGTCTGTGTCGTCAATAATCAAAGTTCAACTAAAGTTCAAAAGAGAGTCCAAGTACAGTTCAAAGACCTTTACTGAGTTCCTACACAGATCTGTCGTAATTTAGTAGCAAATTAGTCATTTTCGATGTTGTGAATTATTACTAAAAATTTTTCACAGTTCTCACTAATAATGAAGCCTCATACTCCAAATCACTCAAATATTGATGATTTTCCCCGCAACGGATGCCATATTATGGCAAGAAAGGAAGAATGAATTGGTTGCTGGTGTTAATAATGATCATCCTCCTTTACTTCCTGTGCATTACTGTAGATGACGTGTCACTGAGCACATTTGCTCTGTGCATGCAATATGCATGATGTGCCTAGCTGTTTCCACTGCACTGTTTGGAATACAAAGGTTCTGTTACAGTTCGCTAACCTGGTGTCTCCAAGTTGATGTCCCCAGCGCAGAAAACAGTATGAAGGGCTTAGGTTCTGTATCTTGAGGCTGAAACTGACACTTAGTGAGGTTCTGTTCTGAAATAATGTATCATTTCTGTGGGATGCCACTCATGTATTTTGATATAGCCACACGAGCCCCATGAACCATGGACCTTGCCGTTGGTGGGGAGGCTTGCGTGCCTCAGCGATACAGATGGCCGTACCGTAGGTTCAACCACAACGGAGGGGTATCTGTTGAGAGGCCAGACAAATGTGTGGATCCTGAAGAGGGGCAGCAGCATTTTTAGTAGTTGCAGGGGCAGCAGTCTGGATGATTGAATGATCTGGCCTTGTAACATTAACCAAAACGGCCTTGCTGTGCTGGTACTGCGAACGGCTGAAAGCAAGGGGAATCTAGGGCCATAACTTTTCCCAAGGGCATGCAGCTTTACTGTATGATTAAATGATGATGTAGTCCTCTTGGTAAAATATTCTGGAGGTATAACAGTCCCCCATTCGGATCTCCGGGCAGGGACTACCCAGGAGAAAGAAAACTGGCGTTCTACGGATCGGAGCGTGGAATGTCAGATCCCTTAATCGGTCAAGTAGGTTAGAAAATTTAAAAAGGGAAATGGATAAGTTAAAGTTAGATACAGTGGCAATTAGTGAAGTTTGGTGGCAGGAGGAACAAGACTTTTGGTCAGGTGAATACAGGGTTATAAATACAAAATCAAATAGGGGTATTGCAGGAGTAGGTTTAATAATGAATAAAAAAGTAGGAGTGCGGGTAAGCTACTACAAACAGCATAGTGAACACATTATTGTGGCCAAGATAGACACAAAGCCCACGCCTACTACTGTAGTACAAGTTTATATGCCAACTAGCTCTGCAGATGATGAAGAAATTGAGGAAATCTATGATGAGATAAAATAAATTATTCAGGTAATGAAGGGAGACGAAAATTGAATAGTTATGGGTGACTGGAATTCATCAGTAGGAAAACGGAGAGAAGGAAACATAGTAGGTGAATATGGAATGGGGGTAAGAAATGAAAGAGGAAGCCGTCTGGTAGAATTTTGCACAGAGCATAACTTAATCATAGCTAATACTTGGTTCAAGAATCATAAAAGAAGGTTGTATACATGGAAGAATCCTGGAGATACTAAAAGGTATCAGATAGATTATATAATGGCAAGACAGAGATTTAGGAATCAGGTTTTAAATTGTAAGACATTTCCAGGGGCAGATGTGGACTCTGACCACAATCTATTGGTTATGAACTGTAGATTAAAACTGAAGAAACTACAAAAAGGTGCTAATTTAAGGAGGTGGGACCTGGAAAATATGAAAGAACCAGAGGTTGTAAAGAGTTTCAGGGAGAGCATAAGGGAACGATTGACAGGAATGGAGGATAGAAATACAGTAGAAGAAGAATGGGTAGCTCTGAGGGATGAAGTAGTGAAGGCAGCAGAAGATAAAGTAGGTAAAAAGATGAGGGCTAATAGAAATACGTGGGTAACAGAAGAAATATTGAATTTAATTGATGAAAGGAGAAAATATAAAAATGCAGTAAATGAAGCAGGCAAAAAGGAATACAAATGTCTCAAAAATGAGATCGACAGGAAGTGCAAAATGGCTAAGCAGGGATGGCTAGAGGACATATGTAAGGATGTAGAAGCTTTTCTCACTAGGGGTAAGATAGATACTGCCTACAGGAAAATTAAAGAGACCTTTGGAGAAAAGAGAGCCACTTGTATGAACATCAAGAGCTCAGATGGAAACCCAGTTCTAAGCAAAGAAGGGAAGGCGGAAAGGTGGAATGAGTATATAGAGGGTCTATACAAGGGCGATTTTCTTGAGGACAATATTATGGAAAGGGAAGAGGATGTGGATGAAGACGAAATGGGAGATAAGATACTGTGTGAAGAGTTTGACCGGGCACTGAAAGACCTAAGTCGAAACAAGGCCCCGGGAGTAGACAACATTCCATTAGAACTACTGACGGCCTTGGGAGAGCCAGTCATGACAAAACTCTACCATCTGGTGAGCAAGATTTATGAGACAGGCGAAATACCCTCAGACTTTATGAAGAATATAATAATTCCAATCCCAAAGAAAGCAGGTGTTGACAAATGTGAAAATTACCGAACTATCAGTTTAATAAGTCACAGCTGCAAAATACTAACATGAATTCTTTACAGACGAATGGAAGAACTGGCAGATGCGGACCTTGTGGAAGATCAGTTTGGATTTCGCAGAAATGTTGGAACACGTGAGGCAATACTAACCTTACGACTTATCTTGGAAGAAAGATTAAGAAAAGGCCAACCTACGTTTCTAGCATTTGTAGACTTAGAGAAAGCTTTTGACAATGTTGACTGGAATACTCTCTTTCAAATTCTAAAGGTGGCAGGGGTAAAATACAGGGAGCGTAAGGCTATTTACAATTTGTACAGAAACCAAATGGCAGTTATAAGAGTCGAGGGACATGAAAGGGAACCAGTGGTAGGGAAGGGAGTGAGACAGGGTTGTAGCCTCTCCCCGATGTTAATCAATCTGTATATTGGGCAAGCAGTAAATGAAACAAAAGAAAAATTTGGAGTAGGTATTAAAATTCACGGAGAAGGAATAAAAACTTTGAGGTTCGCCGATGACATTGTAATTCTGTCAGAGACAGCAAAGGACTTGGAAGAGCAGTTGAACGGAATGGACAGTGTCTTAAAAGGAGGATATAAGATGAACAACAACAAAAGCAAAACGAGGATAATGGAATGTAGTCAAATTAAATCAGGTGATGCTGAGGGAATTAGATTAGGAAATGAGACACTTAAAGTAGTAAACGAGTTTTGCTATTTAGGGAGTAAAATAACTGATGATGGTCGAAGTAGAGAGAATATAAAATGTAGACTGGCTATGGCAAGGAAAGCGTTTCTGAAGAAGAGAAATTTGTTAACATCGAGTATAGATTTAATGGTCAGGAACTCGTTTCTGAAAGTATTTGTATGGAGTGTAGCCATGTATGGAAGTGAAACATGGACGATAACTAGTTTGGACAAGAAGAGAATAGAAGCTTTCGAAATGTGGTGCTACAGAAGAATGCTGAAGATTAGATGGGTACATCACATAACTAATGAGGAGGTATTGAATAGAATTGGGGAGAAGAGGAGTTTGTGGCACAACTTGACAAAAAGAAGGGACCGGTTGGTAGGACATGTTTTGAGGCATCAAGGGATGACAAATTTAGCATTGGAGGGCAGCGTGGAGGGTAAAAATCGTAGAGGGAGACCAAGAGATGAATACACTAAGCAGATTCAGAAGGATGTATGTTGCAGCAAGTACTGAGAGATGAAGAAGCTTGCACAGGATAGAGTAGCATGGAGAGCTGCATCAAACCAGTCTCAGGACTGAAGACCACAACAACAACAACACACGAGATGATCTTAATACAACACCTTCTGATGCAGCAAAGTACATGATCAAACACAATGTTTACAAAAATGTATCTGTACACTATTTGTGGTACGTGTCTGTGCCTCAAAACTACTGGAGTGAGAGTTTTAATACTGAACATGACTGTACATCTAGAGTGCTTAATCCAGAGTGATGAACAGCTCAAAACACTTCGCATGCCGTATCAGAATAGGCTTGATGCTTCCGAAGTGCTTCGTCTGGAATTTCGACAGTCTTTTGTTTTTTTATTTAAATTGTTTTTAATTATTCTAAAAAAACTGATTGATAGTCAGCTGTTGGAGATATTTACACTAAAAAGTTAAGTCATTCAAATGAGTAGTTTAACTAATAATAATAACTATACTTCTATGTTTTGGCACTCTTGCTCCGAACACCACAGCCAATCACAGAGCAGTAGCATTATACAAGCGGTCTTTCTCATGGAATGGTACCGAATCTAACACCTGTCACAGGTACCTCACACCACATTTCGTCATCTATATACTTCTTGCATCTCCACTGCTCTGGGAACAGCTTCTTTGAGCCTAATCCAGAAATATTACAAGCCTAAATTTCAAGTATTCATTTGACATATATGACGTACCAATTGTGTGTGCTTTACTTCCAAGGAACGGTGAAGTAATTTTCATGTCCTCCAAGTACTGGGCTGATAAAATGAACATGATGAAATATTTAGAGCTTATAAGCTGCTTAATCACCTATCATAATTTTCATGTGACATTTGCAAATGCAGTAAGGATGGGTGGAGATGATAGTGGTACCAGATTTACTCTCTACCTGCTGTAAGGTACTATCCTGAGTACTCGCGCAGCTCTTTAATGTTAATAAACAGGATTGACAATGTAGGAAGTAGATCTGACAACCACAAGGTCAATTATAAGTTAAACAAATCACATTCACTGGAAAAATTCTGACAGTGTACTGTACCAGATTAGCCAGGCGAAAAATTACTTCCTCCTACACATTGCTTATAGAAGTGATGCAGACAAGAATATGTGACTAATTAGAGCCTATGTGGGCGATTTTCAACTATTCTCCTCCCCAGTATTAGCTGTAATTTTATTTGAAATAATTGGAATACATTGTGAAACCAGAAAATATCACCTCCACACACTACTAAGCTGGTATACAGAATACAGACACACATCTACAATGTTCTTGAACAGAAGTAACCATAAACTAGAAGATCAGACAAATTCAAAGTGAATTATCGATTAACTATATAGGGCTTACTGTCCACATTATGAGAACGTAACTTCTAATGAAGCTTGGGAAAATTACTATATCCTCCACTATATGTCTCCACAAAATTTCCACATAGAAGAAAAGAGAGCTCATAAAGATGTTAATTGAACACAATTCTTTGCATATGCCATTTGCAAGTATCACAGGGATGGTGGTATGAGAAGTATGCCCTACTAAATACTGAAGGGTAGTTTCCTCAATAAACACACAGATTTGTAATGTGTGTCAAGATTATTAATTATATATCAAGTAGATGCAACAGCATCAATAGTCCATTTTCAATTAAATCAAAATGATTCAGACATTCCAAGCGGGTGCAGTTTAAACATTACTTCCTACTACAAGACACTACTAGCTGGTTCTCTGCTGTACATAACATTATCTGGCTTGTGGTATGTAGATAAAAAGTTTTAAATGTTCTTTAATGCATTTAGGGCCACATCTTTTATAGCATCTCAGCGAACATAATTTTTTTGCTGTGCTGATAGAATTGTTATCAACTGATTATATTCATTTCTTGATAATTTTGTTATTGTGATCTAGGACCATGAACTGTTGTGGTACATACATCATGATGGCATGTTTGTGAGGTATTAAAACTGTGGTGATAAATGGTTTTCACACTTTCCTTTGTAAGCTGTTATGTGTTGCCATTACATATAAAAAGTAATTAACAGTGTATTCTGTTTTTATTTTATGTTTTCTTATCATTTATTAAAAAATTTATATGTTACTAGTATTAACATTTACCTATCACAATGTGAAAACAGTCCTTGAAACTTTATCACACAATAAAGGTATGAGCTGATATGGGTCACAATAACGTATCTTGCAGAAGTGAAGCAATGTGTTCTGACAAGAGTAATGATCCCACAACAAACAGAAACTGGTTGTTCTTGTTGTTGTTGTAGTTTTCATACTCGTTGTACAGTGTACTGCCACAAGGTGTTGGACATAGACAGAGTTGGTAAGACAGATTCCTAAATGTTTTGAGATACCCCTAAGATGGTGGTAGGTATGCTGCCCAAGGACCACAAACATTGCTCACAAATACCTTTAGTGGGAAGTATATCCCCCCATGGCCCATGAAAGAGTTAAAATACATAACTGCAAACAAGGAGATCAGACTGTCGAAGTCAAATAATTATGATAGGTGGTCAATAAGTAATGTAACATTTACTTTTTCTGGAAGGAGGTTGATTTTATTTGGGGTTCCATACTCTCCTTTACTCTTTTGGCTACAAAACTCTATTTTTCAATATCTTCTCCATTCAATGTGATGGTCTTATGCCACTTACTGGACGGCTTGTATTCTGGTATTGTACCACTCTGCTGGTCTTCACATAACTCAATGTCATGATGCAGCAATATCCTCCCTGTCATCCATGCACTGCTTCCTGCAGAGTACATCCTTCATTGGGCCAAAGGGAAGGGCTTAGGAAGGTGCAAGATCTGAGCCGTAGGGTGGATGAGGGAGAACAACCCAATAAATTCTTATGACCCCCTCCAGGTGTGCAGACTTGTGTGAGGTTTTGTATTGCCATGTATGTTCATTTGCATATTAGTAGTGACAAACACACTGATGATGTTTCCTCAATTTCATGAGGTTAGCACAATACACTTCAGAGTTGATCATTGTATCATAAAGAAGGATATCAATCAGAATAACCCCCTTTGGAGCCCCAAAACGCTATCACCACGAGTTTACCAGCTGAGGCAGCTGCATTGTACTTTTTCTTCTGAGGAGAGGTGGTGTGGTGCCACTCCCTGGACTGCAGTTTTGTTTCTTATTTGAAGTAATAAACCCATGTTTTGTCACCTGTCACCTCAGCCACTCTGGACGGCCACTGAAACAACATTACTCCATAATGTCCTGCAGTAAATTCTGCATTTTTTTAACTGAAATTCGCCAGTAAAAAAGTGTGGCACTACTTACTGAATGCTCCTCAAATGTAGTACTGTACACAACCAACTGTCCAAACTATAACAGACTATGTTACTGAATAACTTTGCAAATTATAACATCCTCCAATACTTGGGTGCACAAAATTACCATCAGAGCTCATAGAGAGTCTAATCAAGAGTGTTTCTTCACAAACATTCTTCGAAAAAGCAACAGGGAATGGAGGAAACCAGTGGGTTACAAAAGTTTCCTCTATTGCACATTGTAGGTAGGTCTGCTGAGAATTCATGTCGATCTTTAAAATTTATAAATATTATTACTCTGTAGGAAGTAAATCTAACAACTACAAAATGCTTATCAATTGACTGATATTGATTCTCTGTCAAAATTCTTAAAACATACATTCCAAGCTTCATCAGGCAAACTATTACTTTCTCCTACTAATTGCTCCTAAAAGTAAAGGAGACAAAACCAACTAACAGATTAGTGCTCATAAGGAGAACTTTCAACAAAAAAGGTTCACATGGCTCTGAGCACTATGAGTCTTAACATCTATGGTCATCAGTTCCCTAGAACTTAGAACTACTTAAACCTAACTAACCTAAGGACAACACACAACACACAGCCATCACGAGGCAGAGATAATCCCTGACCCCGCCGGGAATCGAACCCTGGAACCCGGGGAACTTTCAACAAATCTCATCACACTGCCCCTGGAACAAAAAGGAATGCGAACTGAATCGGAAGTGCTATCCACTACATGTAATTATTCTGATATGTGGAAAATAGATGTATGCTTTCAATGTTTCTTAACAGAAACAGTCCTAAATGAAGAGTTCAGACAAACTGGAAGTCATTTATCAGTTAACTGTACATGACTAATGTCCGAGGTCTTAGAGCATACCTTCCAACAAAGACTGGACAAATTATTAATCCTTCAGTACATGGGTCCATGAAATTCCCATCAAGCAAAAATCATGGCTGATAAGCAGTTTAAATGGTAGTGTTACTTCCCACAAACTATTCACAAATATAACAGGTATGGCAGGATAGGATACTTGAGGTACCCTATATTTCACACTTTAACATGGTTTCCTGATTATTCATGTTCATCTTTAATGTTTAGAAGTAGTATTATCATGAAATTAATAAATCTATGACCACAAAATCTATTAACAACTTACTAGAAATGCAAACATCTCCCACACCACGGTACAATTCTAAAGCTGACAAATAAGTAGTCTTCCATATAGGAATGTACAAGATAGCATGTGCCCTAATGAAAATAACAGCATGAATCAATCTGGACTTCTGTTCCACATGTTTAAATGGAACTTTCTTCCACAGTGTGGCTGCAGTGGCAAACACCATTTCTCACACTGCAGTGTCTCTCAGAGGCTACATCTGGCTTAGAGTTTTATCTTTATAAAAAGATTTTCACGCATGTGAATAACTCCACTTCTTAACAAATAGCTGGCCCTGTGGAGTTGATGGAGAATGAGGGCAAGCAATGACAATTCCTCTCACATCTGCCTGTGCTGTAACCCACCCTTTGTTCTATCAAGTTTATGAATCTGTTCCCCATTCCTTGAAGTAAATTCCTGTCTCATCCCAGCGAGCTTTGAGGCTTTCAGGTCTGAAAAAAAAAAGAATCAAATCCTCATTATAACAAAAGGAACAAAGAAAATAAGGTATTAGCTGGGCAGTCACTGGTAGCAGTGAATACTATCTGCACTTATGGTGCACTGTAAGAATGAAACCACACTGAGTGAAGGTATCAGCATATAATATGTAACAACTTGCATGACGGTCTTGGGGAAAACTGCAATGTATCACAGAGTTGATCTCAGACAATTTTTAATTCAAGGCAGGGTGCTGAATGACAGCTCTGCTTCAGCTAAAATTACTGGAAGATTATATAAGATGAGCATAGCTGCACATATATTGGAAAACAAGCTTGAAATTTTAAGATCATGCATATTATTCAAGCACTCAAAAGACTGTAAAGTAATGCATTCCCACTTTAAAGTATGAACTGTATTCAAATATTTAATTACATCTTCTAAATCTGATGTAACACCATTAAGGTATTCATTGATAAATAACTTCCATACTTCAGAAAACTAATCATCAATCATGTTTAAGTATTTCCGTAAAAACCCAAATGTTTCACATAAAATCTTCACTGTTTCTCATCAGGTTTTCAATGAAATAAAAAACATTTATCTTGAACAAGTCTTCTGAATTCACATCTGTCACTTCACTCTTGATTTCGCCATGAAATAATTTCCTCTTCTTAGTGCAAGGCTCTGGAAATTCAAGACAGATATTCATTGCACTGGCAACAACCTTCGATTCAGAGAAAATAGTGTTCCAGTTTTCATGTAGCGCTCAGTGTCTTGCCTCAACATCAATAGTAGTATTTTGAGTTTGTAATAATTTGCTTCTATAGCCAATTGGTACCAACACATCTGACTAAACTGATGCTGTGAATAAACACTTGAAAGACCTCACATAATCGAAAACATCTTCTTCAAGTGAACACAATTGGCCTTGCTGTGTCAACTCAAGCACTCCAAAAGATATCAGACATGTATTCTGAAAGGTATCAGACATGGAACAAAAATAATTTTCACCACACTGTTTTGGGATTTCCTATCACTATGAACTGCAACTGAACAGGTTGTAAGGAAACTGAACTACTCTGAAAAAAGTACCTGCTTCATGACAGGTATCAGCTGGATTTGTTCCGCATAAGGCTATGACAATCACACAGAGAAAATTTTCCAAGATCATTAAACTGAAGAAAATGTGGCCTCACTCTTTTACAAGACCCACTCTACATCTCTGCCTACATTCATACATTACAAGTTTCTGTATGGTGTGCGGCAGAGCATACGTATTACCACTAGTAGTAATTTCCTTTCCTGTTCAGCACACAAACAGAGAAAAAAGGCTATCTATAAGCCTCCATAAGAGACTCAATTCCTCTTCTCTTTTTGGACCTAATGCAGAATGCATTTAACTGGCAGAAGACTTGTTCTGCATTCAGTTTCAATGCCACTTCAAATGTCTCAGTAGTGTTTTGTGACAAGAACATCATCTTCCCTCCAGGGATTTCCACTTCAGTTCACAAGGCATTCCATAATACTTGCATGTTGATCAAACCCACTTCTAACAAATCTGGCAGCCCTACTCTGAACTGGTTTGATGTCTTCCTTTAACCCAACCATGTGGTGATCTGAAGCACTCAGGTTATACTAAAGAATGGGTTGCACTAGTGTTCTATAGATGGTGTCCTTCACAGAAGAATCACACTTTCCTAAACTCCTTATAATTAACCGAAGTTAGCAATTTGCCTTCGCTACTACCAATCTTATGTGCTCGTGCCAATGTATATTGCTTTACTATATTATGAATAGGTATTTAGGAGACGTGACTAGGGAAAAATTACACAACTAACACTGTATTCAAAAATTACAGAATCATTTTACCTGTTAACCAGCAATAACTTATATTTTTGTACATTTAGAGCAAGTTGTCATTCACCATGCCAACTACAAATTTTGAGAAAGTTCTATTACTTACGAAATCTTCAGGCCAGTCACATATGTGAGAACCTATTCTGTATGCTTTGTTAACAGTCTGCAGTGGGACCACATATCAAACACTTTCTGGAAATCTAGGAATGGGAAACTGTCTGTTGCCCTTCATCCATGCTTCACATAACCTTATCATAAACTTGCCCACAGTACTCACTGATGATAATTTAGTATTTCATGAGTATTCATCAAGTTAAATGTGGACTAGCATCTCCAGTCTTTTGATTTCACTCAATGAATTCTAGAAACAATTTGTTCATTTTATGCTGTTCAGTTTACTTATTGAAGCAAATATAGCACAGCACGATTGTAGTCTCTTCAACAAAATTTGCATCAGGAGGTCCGTCAACAATAATGGCATAATGCCTTTTATTTTGTCTCTATTTCAGGTTGGCAGTTCTGAGTGAATGGGCACAACTTGAGGTGTATTCTTAGTATCCCTTGACAGATAATGCCTTGTAAACATGTGCCAGGTTCTTGGCCTTGTATCACCTTGAAAAGATGTTCTATAAGAACTGGATCAAGGTGACTCAAGAGTTCTAATATTCTGAGGAAATTTTCATTATTTGAATCTTCAATTTTCTGCGACGATACTCTGTAACCCCAACCTCTCTGACTGAGAAATAATGCCACATCAAGTATCATGTGAGTTCTCATGTCAGTTGACTAGCCTACCGACATAGAAAAGAAGAACACTACCTGTCTCCTTCAGAGCATCTGCGTGGCCAATTTATCTCTATCGCATCATTTCATTTCTTTATCTTTACAGTCTTTCTAGGACAATTATATAAAAATAAATATTTTATTTTATGCTTGCTCTCAAATGCAAAATGTTTTCTGCATGTTTTATGTAAAATCACCATGTGATGGATTCAGAGGTCCATTATGTTTGAACAACTTGTGCAAATGTACTGAATTATGCTTATATGTCATGGTAGCTGTCATGTTCACTTTTTGGTCATATGTTTTGGCAGGATTCCCAACAGCATACAGAAAGCACATTTTGACTCTATCACAAGGTGAGTTTAGTCCATGATGTATAATGAAAATATTGTGCATTAAACATGAAATAGATTTGTAATTTGTTGACATGTGAGACCCACAAAAGTGAAAAATTGAAATGCAAAGTAAGATTTAAATATCTATGCTGATGCTGGGATAATGTTCTTTTATTTATAATACTATACAAAATTTATCTTACAATAGCAGTCTAGTGGTCTTACTTTTGCAAACTGAAGACCCAGGGGGACCCAATTCCTTAAGGCACAAAGGCACCCCTGAGCCTTACGCCCCATGCATTTTGCCCCCCTCCCTCCCCCTGCAACACCAAACCCACAACTCCATCTGGTTAGGGCTGCTTATGTGCTATTAAGAACCATGACCAACCATTTGCAAACTGCAAGGGAACATGAAGAATAATGGTGACTTCAGTATAATTATTGCCTTTATATAAAAGTGTCATTTCTGTTCATCTGATTGTATATTTCTATCAATTAATATCAGTATTATATTGTAGCACTTCTCTCTACATAATTTTACAGTAACAATGACCCATGTTACTTAGCTGTGGCCTATTATGTGAAATTAACATTTGCACAACAGTGTATTTACCATGCATGACTAACTGTTCAAACTATGAGAGCTTAAATTCCAAGAATTCCTTTGCAAAATACACTCCTGGAAATGGAAAAAAGAACACATTGACACCTGTGTGTCAGACCCACCATACTTGCTCCAGACACTGCGAGAGGGCTGTACAAGCAATGATCACACGCACGGCACAGCGGACACACCAGGAACCGCGGTGTTGGCCGTCGAATGGCGCTAGCTGCGCAGCATTTGTGCACCACGGCCGTCAGTGTCAGCCAGTTTGCCATGGCATACAGAGCTCCATCGCAGTCTTTAACACTGGTAGCATGCCGCAACAGCGTGGACGTGAACCATATGTGCAGTTGACGGACTTTGAGCGAGGGCGTACAGTGGGCATGCGGGAAGCCGGGTGGACTTACCGCCAAATTGCTGAACACGTGGGGAGTGAGGTCTCCACAGTACATCGATGTTGTCGCCAGTGGTCGGTGGAAGGTGCACGTGCCCGTCGACCTGGAACCGGACCGCAGCGATGCACGGATGCACGCCAAGACCGTAGGATCCTACGCAGTGCTGTAGAGGACCGCACCGCCACTTACAAGCAAATTAGGGACACTGATGCTCCTGGGGTATCGGTGAGGACCATTCGCAACCGTCTCCATGAAGCTGGGCACCGGTCCTGCACACCGTTAGGCCGTCTTCCGCTTACGCCCCAACATCGTGCAGCCCGCCTCCAGTGGTGTCGCGACAGTTGTGAATGGAGGGACGAATGGAGATGTGTCGTCTTCAGCGATGAGAGTCGCTTCTGCCTTGGTGCCAATGATTGTCGTATGCGTGTTTGGTGCCGTGCAGGTGAGCGCCACAATCAGGACTGCATACGACCGAGGCACACAGGGCCAACACCCGGCATCATGGTGTGGGGAGTGATCTCCTACACTGGCCGTACACCTCTGGTGATCGTCAAGGGGACACTGAATAGTGCACGGTACATCCAAACTGTAATCAAACCCATCGTTTTACCATTCCTAGACCGGCAAGGGAACTTGTTGTTCCAACAGGACAATGCACATCCGCATGTATCCCGTGCCACCCAACGTGCTCTAGAAGGTGTAAGTTAACTACCTTGGCCAGCAAGATCGCCGGATCTGTCCCCCATTGAGCATATTTGGGACTGGATGAAGCGTCTCACGCGGTCTGCACGTACAGCACGAACGCTGGTCCAACTGAGGCGCCAGGTGGAAATGGCATGGCAAGCCATTCCACAGGACTACATCCAGCATGTCTACGATCGTCTCCATGGGAGAATAGCAGCCTGCATTGCTGCGAAAGGTGGATATACACTGTACTAGTGCCGACATTGTGCATGCTCTGTTGCCTGTGTCTATGTGCCTGTGGTTCTGTCAGTGTGATCATGTGATGTATCTGACCCCAGGAATGTGTCAATAAAATTTCCCCTTCCTGGGACAATGAATTCATGGTGTTCTTATTTCAATTTCCAGGAGTGTATAACTTCCTCCAGAATATGGGTCCTCAGGTGACCACAAGCAAAAAATCAGAGCTTGTAAGGAGTTTAATCAACAGAAGTTTTCCCAGTGCACCATTCACAGATGGAACAGGAGTCAGAGGAACTGACAGTGTTACCAGAAATACCCTTTATTACAAACTGTAAGGTGGTGTCCAGAGCACCCACATAGCTCTGTAATGTTCATGAGCATCACTAACTTTGAAGCACACACATCTGATAACCTTAAAGCCCATTATCTATACAGCACTAGGCTGGCATGTGACATTTAGATATGTTTTCAATGTTCTTTAACAGAAAGTAAAGTAAATCTAATGTAATCTAAGAAGTAAATATTTACATGACTCTCCAGATCATGAGAGCATACGTTCAAAATATAAGTCAGCTATTTAATAACCACACATGAATAACTATCCATGTTATGAAAGTATACATTCCAAAAATATTTCAGCAAATTATTTAAACCTCCAATATGTAAGTCAATTAAGTTATCACCATAATGAAGTAATCAGAGCTATGGAGTTAATGGAGCTGTAGTTATTCCAGCAATCTAATTGCAGACACTACAGGGATAGGATGGTAATGTTGACAGAATTTCCCTCTAATACACAATGAAAGGTTATTTGCAGATTACTCTTGTAGATCTATAAGGTTCATTGATACTATTAAACATCAAGCATGTAGCTTTAACAACCTCAAAATATCACAATGAGATTTTCACTCTGCAGTGGAGTATGCACTGATATGAAACTTTCTGTCAGATTAATACTGTATGCCAGACAGACTTGAACTCAGGAGTCTCAGTCCAGCACACAGTTTTAATCTGCCAGGAAGTTTCAACCTCAAATTTATTATCGGTTAAATGATCACAAGTGACTGACAAAATTATAAGTACACAGATTTCCAGATGGGGTTGGCTAAATATTACTTACAAATAAACTATTACTTTCAGCAAAAGGAATACGGATTGGAGGATATGATGTTGCTACCAAAATTACCCTGCACTACTCATACTTCACAATCTAAGGAGATTGTGAAACACCGCTGTGGCTCTTTAATGTTCATCAACATTGTTAAACATGAAGCAAGTCGATCTAATAACCTGAAAGCTCATTACACTGGTCTTCAGTTCAAAACTTTTCTTTTCAGGGCATGGTGATATTCTATAACCAGTGCATACCAAATTTTTAAAAAATGTAACTCATGTAGCTCAGTTAGGTCATGTTTATCACAACCTCAACATTAAGATAATAGCCTATTACATATATAAGCCACTCAAATATTGGCAACTTTTAATTGTATTGTCACAAAGAGTAATTATTTACACATAATGGAAGTAGGTGAAGTATATGATATGCAATAAATGTGGTGTAAGTATGTGAAATATATGATATGCAATAAATCTGGTTGACAACAATGAAAAGATACTTCTGAGCATCTGAGTTTCGTTTACCACAGTAAAAATGGCACTGGAGGTATAGCATGACTGGTAGCCTTGTATACAGAGACGGAGGTGTGAACTCTGTAGGAGACAGAAGTGTCATTGAGCTGAGCTAGCTTCTAGGTTGTAGCAACCTTGAAGTCAGTATGACTTTAGCTTTCTGAGTGAAAGAAACATCATAACAAAGTTAAACCACAATCAACAATCAGCCTGACTGATTTTGCTACATTTGTGGTAGAGTCATCATGCCACATTAGGAAGTAGAAAATAGCTCCTTTTGAGAGAAAAATTATCATGCACAGTTTATAGTTAAGATTGGTGATAAATAGAAGTCCTAGGCACCAGATTTACGCTGCAAATGAGTATTGGAAGTCTTTGGAGATGGAGGAAAAGACAACAGAATTGCCTTAGTTTTGGTATACCGAGAATTTGGAGGAAAGGAAGAGATCATACTCCCATGTGTTCTTTCTGCATGGCAGATTTAAAGGGTAAGATCATGACTTTCATTCTCATGAACTTAATTTATCTCTTTGTTAGTGGTTTTAAATTTATCACAATAAGTACTTGAATTAATTTATTTGAATAATTGTATCTGCTTTTACTTTTAGGATAAACCAAAAAACTAAATAAAAACACAGATTACATAATCTCGAAACATGCCATCTGACCTGAGACCACTGCCTCATGGACTGGGATTTCTAATTCCATCCACATCTGGTAAACAGAGTGACTTTTCAGGTGGATCAAAGTAATCTGTATGATGAAAAATGCAAGTCCCATGTGGAGTTTAATCAACAATGGATCACCCCATGTACCATTTAAAAACGCAACAAGGATGGCAGGAAAGGACAGTGGTTTCACTGATTGACTCACTGACTGATTCTTTCACCAGTGGAACAATATTGACTGTATGCTTGCCCTCAAATATTTGTGCAATGTGTCTTATTAAAATAAAAATGCCTCATACAGTAATTATAGCTCTAATACTTACCCCTACTTTTCTAAGCATGTTATAAATTGTTAGACAGTACAATGTCAATGGAAATTAAGTTACTATCTATAGTTATTTTATTGTTTATTTACAGTGTAATTGCTATCATTTATTAAATATTTTTTCACCATTGGCTAAAGACGGTGAAATCATTCACACCTTTTATTTCTTGTGGCAGTTTATCATAAAAAATTTTCTATGGAATAATACACTGTTTTGAGATTTTGACTTGTTTCTTCAGTTTACATGTAACAGTGACTGGATTTGTTTCCATGGTTATGTGTTGTGCTGTTTGTGCATTTCAAATTAAAATCTTATCTTATATACATTATGTTGTGAGATATTTATTCACTTGGAACAGTCAGAATATAATATCTAGCTTTTAAAATAAATCTTTAGTATTCATTACTATTTCTTTGGCACTTTTCTGAACATTGAAACTAGTATGTATGTTCCCAACACTTATTCCTCAAAACATTATCCCATTACTGAGGAATGAATATATGTATCCAAAGTAGGTTACTTTCAGTCTTGAGATATGCGCAAGGGTGCAAAGATTTGCATCAGGGCATAACATGCTGAGGGTAGCCTCTTTGCCAAAATTCTCGTATGTTCTGTTCATTTCAAGGAACAGTCTACATTCATCTCCAAGAATCTAGTATCAGTTACACAATAAAATAAATTATGATTTACTTTAAACTTTGCATCACTAAGTTTTTCATGAAGTTAGAAGTTTATACACTTTCTCTTTTTCACATCTAAAGTAACTCTGTTTTTAATGACAAGTTGTGATCATCTCTAAGAGCTGAATTTGATTTTTATGTTAACTGTGTTGAATTTCTGTCTGTGATCACTATGATACTGTCATAAACAAACATTCTTTTTCTTTTTCCTGATACCTTGTGGGAGTCAGATACATTGATGAGGAGGAGGAGGATTGACCCCAATGCCCCTCCCTGGGTGATACTTCCACAGATCAACCAGAAAATATGATCACCTACCTAACAGCTGATAAGCCCTGTTTGGCACAGATAACAGTAGTGACGCTATGTCACATGGATGCAATGAGATCTTGATTGGTCACCAGAGGGAGTTGACACCATATCTGACACACAAGTCTACATCTACATCTACATATATACTCTGCTAGCCACCAAGCGGTGTGTGGCGGGAGCACTATTCACGCCAAAGTCATATTTACCCCCTCTGTTCCACTCGCAAATTGGGCGAGGGAAAAGTGACTGTCTGAACACCTCAGTACCCTAATTCCCACCACAGTCACATACCAGATGTGTTTGATTGGGGCCAGCACATTAATTTGAAGTCACTGGTATTTTCCTTGACCCACTCCACCACACTCCAGATCTTGTGACATAGTGAATTATCTTGGTAAAAAATGTTACTGTCATCAGGGAACATGACCTTCATGATTGAATGTACGTGGTCTGCAACCAGTGTATGACACGTTTTTGCTATATTGGTGCTTTTCATATGCTCTGTTGGACCCTTGGAGGTCCTCATGAACGTTCCCTAGAGCATAACCAAGCTGCTGCCAGCTTGTCTTACATCCCACAGTACATGTGCTGTTCCCCTAGAACATAAAGGATTCGCGCCCATTCATTGGTATGATGAAGAAGGTATCAGGATACCTCAGACCACACAATGCTCTGCCACTGTGCCTAAGTCCAATGCTGATGGTCACTTGCCCTTTTAAGTATTAGCTGCAGATGTCATGGTATCAACAGTGGCACATGCATAGGTCATCAGCTGTTGAGGGAAATTGTTAGTAGTGTTTTGTGCACTGTGTGTTCAGACACACTTGTACGCTGCCCAGACACTAGTCTGCCCAGCCTATGACATCCAACATCTGTAATGAAGGGTGGCCACCCAATCCTATGACATCTGGACATGGTTTTACCTTGGTTTTGTTATGTGTTGAGAACACTCACAACACAGCACTCCTTGAACACTCAACAACTCTTGCAGTTTCTGAAATTCTAGCACCCGGCTTGCAGGCCACCGGGATCTGCCATCACTCAGACTCAGATTGCATGCCTTTCCATTTCTACACACAGACAGCATGCTCACTGTTACTATAAACACAATGGGTGTGTTTTATTACCGGTCATTGTTCACCAGTGATGCTGCTATCATGTGGATGGATTTATATCAATTGTATGTCACTTCTGGTTGAACCAGTGTGTGTTAATATATTTTTATCTAATAAATGTTTTACAGCTAGTCTTGTAGAAATAAGTGAGATTTTAATATCTTGCACTCACTTTTCCAAGTATGACTTGAACCAACTGAGTCAAATGCCTTCAATAGATCCAAAGAAGTGCCTGTTGTGTTCTTGCGTTTGTGTGGTACTTTGTGTACTAAACAGTGTTTCAACTGACCATGTACATCGTCTGGGCCTGAAAATGAATTTTTCATTGCAGAGAGTGATGTATTTATTTCAGTACTTCATTAGTCTGTGTTCTTGTGTTTTTCTCTTTGGTCTGTGGTTTTCTACTTTTTATACATCAGCATTTCCTTCTATTGGTACTACTTCTGCTTGTTTCAGGTAGTCAGGAAAGCTGCCAGATTTGAAAGATTAGTTGATTAATATTGTTAATGGGGATTTTATGTTGTTTATACATATTTTAGGGACACTGACTTGAGTCTCATTGAACCCTTTTATTTTCTATTGTTTCATTGGTGTGTTATCAGTGCAATGTCATTCTCTGTAGTTGGAGAGAGCACCACTGAGTGTGGTGGCTAATTCTGGTGGTGCAGAACAGATGTGTCTGGAAATTTATCTTGCAATTTCATAGCAATGACACTTAGTATTCATTCACAAAGAGTGCTAGTTCCTTTTGGTTGTTTATGAGAATATCATTATTTGAATCTGTGTTTCCTGGTGTTTTTGTTCAACATTTGGTGTCTCCTGTTGGTTTATGTACCACATTGCTTTGCTTTTGTTATTTGCCTTCAGTAATGTTTTACTGTAAGTTGCAGATAGCAATAACTATCTATAAGTTATCCTGTAATTTTTGTAAAATTCTGAAAAGGTTATTCAGTCTGTTTTTGATGGACGTGAGAGAGCTAAGAGTATCAGAGGACTTTTTGATATCTCTTGTCATGTGCCTCCTTTTTTTTTTTTTTTTTTTTTTTTTTAGCTCCAGTGGAATTCTGTGTTTTGGCTAATGCTTCCTCAAATATTAGTTTAAAAACTGATATGAGGTTATTAAACATTTTGTTTACATTAGTTTAAGCATATGCTGGGATGACAACCAACATCGGTTTGATTTTGAAAAGGCCATTTTTTATTCATTCAGTTTAGCAGACTTTTCTACGCAAATATTTTCTTTCAGAATCAGACATAAAGGATCTGACAGTCCTAGCTGTGGAACAAGTAACTGACAGTGCTTGCTTTTTATCTCTGTTGTCATATGATCTGTTACTGAGGAAGATTGTTTGGTCACTCTCAGTGGACAGTTTATGAGTGTTGTTATGCCAGGGATGCAGAGAATATATAAGTACATGCTACTAACACCATCTGATTTCATTGTGTTGAAATTTAAATTCTGACAGGTGTGAATGTTCATTTTTGGGCTAGGTTTCTTGTCTAAGCTCTGAGTTTTTATATAAAATTGTCCATATAACCACTGGGGCTTCTAAGCAAAAAGAAAAAAAAAATTTTTTCCAGAATGCTGTTACTGTTATTGGTCATTGATATTTCAAAACATTTCTTTTTACTTAATACTAGAAGGTATTTTCCAGTTTTAAATGTACAACTTTCTTCACATTAATACAAGAATCCCCACCTTTCATGGAAATTCTACTGCAGGAATAGGCCAGGTCATGTGATGTTAATGGCAAATATACAGTTTCATTTTCCTTACACCAGCCTGGTGTTTGCAATTATAGTTGCTGCACTTTATTAGTTATGGATTGTATATTTTCATGAAATACTTTTAAACATAGAGAAGGGCATTCAGTGACAGCATCCTCATTCTCAGCATCATCTGGTAAAGAAAGATTTTGCTGCTCTATGATGGTCTTGAGTGTGTACAGTGATTTGCATGTCGTTCTTTCTGATGGCAGTGCAACAGTGTCATAGCTCTCATTTCTGTATTGAATACTTCCCGAAGACACTTTAATTCTCTGGCTGAGTAATGATCCACCCCTGCTATTCATATGCATGTCATATGCTGTAAAAGGATTTCATTTCAAATCATCTATGTTGAGAAAAGAAGCATTTGGACTGGACTGGCAAATATGCATGTAAATCATGTTGGCCTTTCAGATCTCTGTTTTTAACAGGTCAAACTTGTATGGTATGCCTATCGCAGTTCCCCAAAGAATGCCTGTTTTATTTAAAATATATCTCAGAGCTGTGCTTGTGTCCATTTGTTCATTTTTTTTTACACATCATTTGCACCACCTTGAATCATTAGACGTTGATTTTCTTACACGGAACTCTTTTTCTGTAGTCCTTCAAGGTAATCCACAGTCCAACTCCTAGTTTCATAACCCTGGTAATATTTAAATTCTGATGTTATCTAAGCACTCCTGGAATCCCTATGCCGAGACTGTCAGCATGCAGAACTGTCTTATTATAATTTTTTGTCATTTCCATATCATTGTTAAATGGTTTATTTACCCTTTTTTTACAACAGCCAGGTTCAATGAAAATGCTCTGACCTTGCTGGTATTTGATGTTATCGTTATTAGTCATCCAAACTAATGTGCGTTACCTGTTTTGCATACCTCCAGAGTTTTATGTTTGAAGACTAAATGTAAATTCCAGACTCTGTTTCCTGAAGGAAGCTTGAGTGTTTCTCAAAGAAATTTCGATTTTGTATGTTTGAATTCACTGTATGTTTAGATATGTTTTCCAGAAGCATGACATGTTCTTCAGATGTATTTCAAGTATTCCTGCAATTCTTCCAACACATTAAGTTCACTTGGTGTTACACATTCTGGTAGAAGCAAATTGAACACACTGCAATATCACATTTATCCAACAACTTTAGGCATACGAAATTCAAATAAAATGTCTCCTAGTGTGAGGATATACATAAGGAATGTATGAATACATGAGGGAGACACAGGGTTGATGCAAAAGGGCAGTTTCTGTCTGACCATGAAGCATGCTTGGTTTGCCTAATGCTAAGATGACTAGGGATGGTAAATGGGAAATTCAGCCTCAGGTCCTGGTTCAGTAAGAATTTTCACTGTCATCATTCCATTATATAGCAGATGGTTGATGATATTCACAACTGTGAATGCATTTCATTGTTTTCATGTTTCATCAACAGAAGTAACCATAAATAACAGTACTAGTTAGTCTCGAAGTTCTGTGTCTGTTATCTGTACAAAAATGACATTCCAAAGTACAAGGACAGACACTGTGACAATAGTTGAGCAAATTACTACATCCTGCAGTGTGTGAGACCACATAACTATTGTGATGAAAACCCATTGGTCATAAGGATTTTAATGGAGAGTTGTTCGCCTCTAGCATCATTCATATATGCAACAGGGATGGGAGAAAACAACAGTGGTACTGGATGTACCTGGCAGCTGACTCAGCATGTTGGTTTGCAAGTACACATGTAGATCTTTAGTGATCATCAACTTTAAATAACACATAAGTATGTAAGACAACCTCAAAGGCCATCGTTGATTTTAATTGAGTGAATTATGGGTTTTTGATGAAACAAAATTATTTTTAGCCTTATATCACAAACTTCACTATTACATACATCCTAGGATTCATGTTACAAGCCCGTTTTCTAGTATATAATTTATCCCAAAGATAAAAATCAGGCACACATAAACATAGCTTTCCAGTCTATTGCTTCTTGTTTTAAACTGTAAATGTTACCTATGTTGACGGTTTTGACTAAATTACATAAAGATTTACAAAATTCTTCAGGACAGGATTAACAATAACTATGGATAAATGTACAGTGGATTAGAGCTACATACAGGAATGCAAATTTCTTTTATTTTTCTATGTAGGGGTTGCACTATTACCTAAAATAGGTGAAGAGTTGCACTGAGTTTGTTCATAGAAAGATAAATATGGGGATACCCTCACTTATTTCTTAATTTATAAGATAGCTAACTGAGTGAGATTTGCACCCATTCTCCCTATATATAGCCTCCTACATCTATTAAATATTTCTGGTTTTCATTTACCACAGCAAAAAAGAGATTCTGGACATACATGAATAATGCCAGTGGTACGACGCAATCAATACCTTCACTGCACAATAATAACGGTGAAACATAGAAGTAGACGGAATGAAATTTTCATTCTACAGCGGAGTGTGCGCTGATATGAAGCTTCCTGGCAGATTAAAACTGTGTGCCAGACCGAGACTTTAACACAGGACCTTTGCCTTTCACGGGCAAGCGCTCTACTGCCTAAGCTACCCAAGGTTGGGTAGCTCAGTTGGTAGAGCGCTTGCCTGCAAAAGCCAAAGGTCCCAAGTTAGAGTCTCGGTCCAGCACACAGTTTTAATCTGCCAGGAAGTTTCATAGATGTAGATATCCCTGGTGTAGCAAAGGAGCTTAATAAATTCAAAGCCTCCAGTCCAGACTGTATAGCAGTTAGGTTCTTCTCAGAGTGTGTTGAGGTGATAGCTCCTTATTTAGCAATTATATACAAGCACTCGCTCACAGAAAGTTCTGTAGCTAAAGGCTAGAAAACTGCTCAAATCACACCAATACCCAAAAATGGAAAGAGGAGTAATGCACTGAATTATGGGCCCATATCACTAACGTTGAATTGTAGTAGGATTTTGGGACATATACTTTATTCGAACACTATAATTTACCTTGAAGAAAATTATTTATTAACACATAGTCAGCACGAATCCAGGAAACATAATTCTTGTGAAACACAATGAAGCTCACTATACTCATGAAGTAATGAGTTCTATCGAAAGGGGATGTCAAATTGATTCAATACTTTTAAATTTCCAGAAGGCTGCTGACACTGTTCCTCACAAGAATCCTCTAACCAAACTGAATGCTTCTGGAATATTTCCTCAGTTGTGTGACAGGAATTATGATTCCCGGTCACATTGGTCACAGTTCATAGTAATAGATGGAAAGTCATCGAGTAAAACAGAAGTAATATCCGAAATTCCTGAAGGAAGTGGTATAGGTCCTCTAGTCATCCTTATCTATATTAATGACATATGAGACAATCAGAGCAGCCCTCTTTGATTATTTGCAGATGATGCTGTCATTTACGATCTTGTAAAGTTATCTGATGATCAAAACAAATTCCAAAATGATTTAGATAAGGTACCTGTGTTGTGTGAAATGTGGCAATTGACCCCAAATAAAGAAAAGTGTGAAGTTATTCACATGAGTACGAAAAGAAATCCACTAAATTTTGATTATGTGATAAGTCACACAGATCTGAAGGATGTAAATTCTACTAAATACCTAGGCGTTACAATTACAAGTAACCTAAAGTGGAACAATCCCATATATAATGTGGGTAGAGCAAATCAAAGACTCTGATTCATTGGCAGAACACTTAGAAGGTGCAACAGATCTACTAAAGAAATTTCTTACACCACACTTGCCTGCACCATTCTGGAGTATAGCTGTGCATTGTGAGATTTGCATCAGGTGGGACTGATTGATGGCATTTGAAAACTACAAAGAGATGCAGGTCATTTTGTATTATCACGAAATAGTGGAGATTGTGCCACAGACATGAGACATGAATTTCTGTGGCAATCATTAAAACAAAGACTTTTTCATCGTAACGGGATCATCTAATAAAAGTTCAGTCACCAGTTTTGTCCTACATTTACGAAAACATTCTGTTGGCACCTACCTGCAAAGGGAGAAATGAACATCATGATAAAATGGGAGAAATCAGGGCTTGCACAGAAAAATGTAAGTGTTTGTTTATCCTGTTCACCATTTGTGAGTGGAACAGTAGTGACTGCTTCAAGGTGGTTCACTGAACCCTCTGCTAGACACTTAATTGTGAATAGCAGAGTAATCATGTAGATGTTGCTGTATGCAGTTTTCACCACATTTTCAGTCTACTGATAGAACTTGACTATCGAGATTCTGTGAGCATACAGTCCACATTTGACCAGTAAAACATTAATTCATCCAAAACATTATATCTAGAATTGGTAAAGACAAGAACATCTGACAAATTACAGCCTACAAGGAGGGTTGTCAGCAATTGTTTTTTTTAGGAACTTTAATAGTCTTTAACCGGTGTTCTTGGTGTAATAATTTCAGAAGAACTGTTTTCAGTTTCATTACTGTGTCTTTAACGTCTGATTCTCTTTGTGTATTAGTCTTTTGTTATATTTTCATTTGTTGTTGATTAATACTGTTAATAATAGTAGTTACTTCCCTTGCAGAGTAAGTTTGTGATTATTGTAGTCAGGTTTTTAACCTATTCTAATTGTAGTAGCAGAACTTAGATAAAGTAGTTTTCTTGTTTCAATAAGTGTAAAATTTTACCATGAGTGAGAAGTGTGGGCTTTGCCGTAGGTTCACAAGTAGTGGATTGCGGTGTGAGACTTGTTCGAAGTATTTTCAGTGGGGGGAATGCAGTGGGGAAGCCAGTGGGCATTCTGGTGAGGTCCTCTCCTGGAACTGTAGGTTATGTAGCAAGAGTAAGCTGATAGAAGAGCAGGAGCATAAGACCTGTGCCCTTCAGGTGCAGTTTAAAAACGCACAGGAGGAGCTAGATAGGATGAGGAGGGAGAAAGGGGTTGGGGAATGGGAGCTGGCTGTTGGCAAGAGATCTGCTAGGACAAAAAGATTTTCAAATAGTTTTACTGTTGGTGTTTGCAATAGATATGACCAACTGTCAGAGTCTAGTGGAGAGGAATCTCTAGAAGCTGTAAATGTAGGAAGTATGCTGCAGACCTCATCAGTTGCAAAGTCGAAGAGGAAGAAGAAGATTCTGCTGTTAGGTAGTTCTCATGGCAGAGGTGTAGGCCAGCAGTTGCAGGAAGTGTTGGGGAGTGGGTAGCAGATCACCGGCTTTGTGAAGCCTAATGCAGGATTGGCTCAGGTGACTGTTAACATAGGGGGGTTATGTAGGAATTTTACTAAAGAGTGCAGGTAGTGATTGTGGGTGGGGCTGGTAATAGTATTGATAGGGATGAGGAGTATGACATTGATGGTGACCTGGAAAAGAATGCCACCCTAATCTTAATACAGCCGTCAGGCGTAATAACATGAGACTTGGGGGTGTGCTGATGACAGAAAGCATGGGTCACATTTCAATGGTGTCGGTGGAGTCTATCAGTAGGACGGGTTTCACTAGACATGGCCTGCACCTCAACAGGTATGCGAAGGGAGATTGGCAAAGCTTATAGGTGACAGCATAGGTGGGGGTGGTGGGATCACCCATGGGAAAATTCCTGCAGTAGTGGGTGTTAGAGCTGCACCTTTTTTAGATTGAAGTCAGCTGATAGGTATTCCTGCTTAAGGGAAGTCTCTCTAACAAAGGAGCCACATTTGACAAAGCTTAGGTGTCCGAGTAATGAAGGAATTAGTATATTTCATCAAAATATACAAGGCATTAGAGATAAAGTTAGTTAACTGCTTATAGATGTTGACTCTGAAATTATTCGTATATCTGAACACTTCTTAAATAAGGACACAATTCAGAGTCTTCCTTTACCAGGATAAAGGTTGGCTGGCAGCTTTTCTAGGAAATCGTTGTGGTGTGGGGAAGTAGCCATGTATGTGAAAAACGGCATCCCATTTGAGTCAATTGATGTTTCAAAGTACTGTACTGAAAAGGTGTTTCAATGTTGTGCACCTGTAGTTAAATTTAATGGAGCTAAAATTATAACTGTTGTTATTTATAGATACCCAGACGCTGATTTCACAACATTTTTGCTAAAGCTGGAGGAGGTTCTTGGTTCACTTTATAGGAAATACAAAAATTTTGTTATATGTGGTGACTTCAATATTAGTTATAAAAGTGATTGTGCAAGGAAAAGGATGCTGGTAGACCCCCTTAATTCATATAATCTTATGCAAACCATATTCTTTCCAACGAGAGTGCAAGGGAACAGTAAAACAACCATAGACAACATTTTTGTTCATTCCTCATTACTAGAAGGGCATTATGTTAGCAAAAAGGTGAATGGCCTTTCAGATCATGATGCACAAATTTTATCTCTAAAAGATTTTTGTGCTGCAACACATGTTAAATATAGTAATCAACTGTGTAGGAAAGGTGATCCACTTGCTGTAGATACCTTTGTAAACCTTATCAAGGAACAAGAGTGGCAAGATGTTTATAGCGCTGATACAGTAGACGATAAATATAATGCTTTTCACAAGACTTTTCTGGTGATCTTTGAAAGTTGCTTTCCGTTAGAACACACAAAACAGGGTACTAGCACAAACAGGCAGCCTGTGTGGCTGACTAGAGGGATAAGAATATCTTGTAGAACGAAGTGGCAATTATATCAAAACGTTAGAAACAGTCAAAATCTAAATGCAGTAGCCCATTACAAACAGTATTGTAAGGTGCTTAAAAATGTTATTAGGAAGGCAAAAAGTATGTGGTATGCAGATAGAATAGTTAAATCTGAGGGTAAAATTAAAACCATATGGTCAGTTGTAAAGGAAGTGGCTGGTCTGCAGAGACAGGTTAAGGATATAGAATCAGTGCATAGTGGGAATGTTCGTGTTACTGATAAGTCACATATATGTACAGTATTTAATAATCACTTTATGAATATAGCAGATGAACTAAATAGAAACCTAGTCCCAACAGGGAATCATATAGCGCTCTTAGAAAAAAGTGTTCTGAGACTGTTACCTGAAATGCTCCTCCATGATACTGACAAGAGGGAGATTGACTTAATAATTAAATCACTAAAGACCAAGAACTCTCATGGATATGACGGCGTATCTAGCAGAATACTGAAGTATTGTTCTGTATATGTTAGCCCAGTACTTAGCCATATCTGTAACTTTTCTTTTAGGAGTGGTCGGTTTCCTGACCGATTAAAGTACTCTGTAGTGAAGTCACTTTATAAAAAGGAGACAAGGATAATGATGACAACTTTAGACCTATTTCCATGCCATCAGTGTTTGCTAAAGTTATTGAGAAGGTTGTATATACAAGGTTAGTGGAGCATTTAAATTCACATAATTTGCTGCCACATTTAGAGTTTGGTTTTAGGAATGGATTAACAACAGAAAATGCTATATTTTCTTTTCTGTGTGAGGTTTTGGACGGGGGTTACATAAAAGGTTGAGAACGCTATGTGTTTTCTTTGATTTAACGAAGGCTTTAGACTGTGTTTACCACAAAATATTACTGCAGAAGTTGGACCATTATGGAGTAAGGGGAGTATCTTACAATTGGTTTGCCTCTTACTGTAAGAACAGAAAGCAGAAGGTAATTCTCCGCAATATTGAGAGTGGTAGTGATGTTCAGTCGCAATGGGGCACTGTTAAGCGAGGCGTTCCCCAAGGGTCGGTGCTGGGGCCACTGCTGTTTCTTATTTATATAAATGATATGCCTTCTAGCATTACACGTGATTCAAAACTATTTCTGTTTGCTGATGACACCAGCTTGGTAGTGAAGGATCTTGTGTGTCATACTGGAACAGTATCAAATAATGTACTTCATGAAATATGTTCGTTGATTGTGGAAAACAATTTGATGCTAAATCACAGTAAGACTCAGTTATACATTTTCTAACTCACTATTCAAGAAGAGCCGATATTTTGATCAGACAGAATGGGCATATTATAAGAGAGACGGAACAGTTGAAGTTCCTAGGCATTCGGATAGATAGTAAGCTGTTGTGGAAAGCCCATGTCCAGGATCTTGTTCAAAAACTAAATGCTGCTTTAATTACCATTAGAACAGTATCTGAAATAAGTGACAGTTCAACATGAAAAGTAGTCTACTTGGCATATTTTCTTTTGCTTATGTCGTATGGTATTATTTTTAGGTATTTCTTCTGATTCAAAAAGGGTATTTTTGGCTCAAAAACGAGCTGTTCGAGCTATATGTTGTGTAAGTTCGAGAACCTCTTGCCGACTCCTATTCAATAGTAAGACTAAACTGAAGAGTTTCCTCATGGCACACTCTTTCTATTCTGTTGAGGAGCTCCTGGAAGAGCTAAAAAATTAAGCAAATTCCAGTGTTACATTGTTGATTTTCTTTATTTAAATTTACGACTTATCACCTGAATATTTTTTTTTATAGTGCATTTTTATCTGTTTCTACTATCGTGTTATAATTTCATGTATTGACTTGTTCCATGACAATGGGGATATCTCCTTAATTTTGTCCCACAGAACAATAAATAAATAAAGTATGTATTTTTTGCAATTTTATCTGCAATAAATGATGACAGCTGTAGAAGCAAAAGTTATCTCCAGTACACTTCATTGGGCTGGCATGTGGAATATAGACGTATGTTTTCATTGTTCTTTAGCAGTACTAACCTTAAGCAAGGAGCTGAGACTGTCTCAGTGTCAACTATCTATTCCCTGTACACATGTAACTCCCCGATTTACAAGAGAATTCTTTCCAGCAATAACTGCATAATGGAGTACAGATATATGTTTTAAATGTTCTTAAAGAAAAGTAACTGTAAACATGGAGATCAGTCTGTCTCAGTATCAACTTTCCATCCCATGTGAATGTTTAACTGCCCAAATACGAAAGCATACTGTCCAGCAATAGTTGTATAAATTATTTCAGTCTCTAATATGTGGGTCAATGAAATTATCATACCAAAGATATGTGAGGAAATAATAGTATTGCCAGAAGTACACTCTCTTTCACACTGTGAGGTTGTTTCCAATGTACTCCAGCAGCTCATTTATATATGTCAAAACTATTATCCGCATAGAAGTTAGATTTGACAATCTTTGTGTTCACCATTAATTAAATGCAAATTAATATCTGGCAACATTCTGTGAACATCCATTTCAAGACTTAAAAATCTAAAAATTACTTCATCCTACACACTGCTCTTAGAAGACATAGACAAGAGCATCTGAAAAATCAGAGCTCACAAGGACTGTCAAAGATTGTCCTCCCGTGTACCATTTGTGATATAATCGGGAATAAATGGAAATGGTTGTTGGACTCAGACTTCTCCCCACTGCACAGCATTAAGTGAAGTATAGACATATGTCTTTCAATTTCCTTAACAAAAGTAACTGTAACAATTAGATTACACAGTCTCAAAGTCTAGTATTTGATTACCTACATGAGTGCCAAATCATTAGAACATTTTCTCCAAGAATAGTTGGCAAATCATTACATCCTCCAGTATAATGGCCTATTATATGACCATGGTGTAAGAATCAGAGCACATAAAGAGTTTAATTGACAGTGTTCATTGATGTACACCCTATGCAGATGCAAAAGGATTGGAGGAAAATTGTGGTTACAAAAGCACTCTCCATGACATACTGTGAGCAGGGTTTACTGAGTAATGTGGATTTTTGATGTCCATAAGCAACAAATCAATCTGATGGCTACTCATTATACATTTACCAAAAACCATTTCCTGTCAAAATTCAGAGAACACACAATCCAAGTTTGGTCAGCAAAACTATTGCTTCTTCATAGTATTTGCTCCTAAAAGTGATAAACATTTAACGATCTGAAAAATTAGAGCCCCTAATGAGCATCAACAACAAGTTCACACTCTATTTACCATTCATGATGAATTTCAAATGAAATACACTGGAAAATTAATCAGAAATACTCTCTTATGACACAGCATTAAGCTTGCTTGTGGAGTATACATATATGATTTCTATGTCCTTTGATGTAAGAAACAGATACGACTCCTTGCAAATTTCTGAGAACGTGTTTTCCAAGGTTTGGCTGGGTGAATTGTCAATCACCAAGAAGAATTTTCAGTTGTGGGAAGAGATGGAAGTCTGATGGCCATATCACATGAATAAGGTGGGTGTGGCAACAGTTAGTACTATATTACGTGTAATTTTGCCATGGCGATTGCACATGTGAGCGGGTAGGCATCAAGAATGATGACTCCCAGATTGCAGATAATTTTTTCATTTGTAATTCTTCTGTTAAAATGTGATATTCCCTTTCAGATAAGATCTGGCAAGCATGAACAATTTTATGCACTTTCAATTGGCGTTATTCCATTACCATTTTGTGCACTTTCGCAATGATTTCTGTAGTAGTGACACATCTTAGCTGACCACTGCACGTATCACCATCTAAGCTCTCCCAACCAAATTTAAATTCATTTTTCAGTCTGGCAACAGATGAATATGAAGGAGCAAAGTCCCCTAATGTATTCTGGAAATCAGCATGAATGTCCTTTGCATTCATACCTTTCTTTACAAAGTAATTAATCACTGCTAAAATCTCGATATATTCCATCTTTTCAAATCACTATGTGAGAACAACAACCGAGCCATGTCACCACCACAGCTCTCTTCCAAGACCACTGATGTGGCATGTTCTTACAGACAGCAGTCCAATGAATAGCACGTGAAAAACTCATTGCGCCAGTGCTGACCTCTCATGGTGATTCTGAAAACTTTTCATAGCACCCTCTTACTTTCACCTATACATAGCTATTGAGTATCTACTTACTGTAACAAGTAACTTTTCAAATTACAAGAGAATACAGTCAAACAACAGTTGGGCAAATTATTAAATTCTTAAATTTTTGGGTCCTCAGAGTGACCATGATAAAACAATCAGAGCTGATGCAGATTTAAATATGTAGCAGTACTTCACACCATTCATAAATGGAAAGGGATGGGGGAAAACTGTAGTGTGGCAAGACATACCTTCTACTACACATTGTGATAGTGTTTGTTGAATACCCATGTGGATGTCTAAAGTTCATCAAGCGTATTACACATCAAGAAAGTAGACATTAGAACCTCAGAATCCATTCTCAGTTATATGAACACGAACTATTGACAAGATTATGAGAACATACATCCCAAGATTGGGAAGGGTAAATATTACTCTGTCTCACACAGTATTATAAGAGATGATACACTCAAGAACATTCAGCATGTAGCATTCATGATTTTATCTATTAGAAATACAAACGGTTGTGGTACCAACAGCTCTCTCCACCAAAGAGCATAATGTGGGCATGTGATATATAGATTTATGTTTTCAATATTGTTTAACTCAAGTATCCATAAACAAGGAGACCAGATGGTCTCAAAGGTGAATATCTGTTTACTGTTCAGTAAAAGCTACCTAAAATATAGGAGTATACATTCCAGGAATAGCTGAGCACAATATTGCATCCTCTATCATGTGGGTCTAAAATAGTGCATCATAAAAGAAGATTCAGAGGTCATACATAGGTAACTCAACATTGGTTCTTCACATGCACGATTAACAAATGCAACAGTGATGAGAGGAAACTATAGTGGTACAAGAAGTGCTCTGCAGTACGCATTGTAGATGATTTGTGGTTTTCTCTTGGAGATTATTCATGTTTATCAGTGTTAACACCCATAGGGCAAGTAAATTATACAACCTCACAGTCAGTTGCGAATTTAATGTGTATGATTTACTCTCAGAATCCCAAGAGCACATATTAAAAAATTCATTAGTTAAGTTACTATTTCTGCCAGCAGATTGTTCCCATACATAGCAAAAAAAGGACTTGTGGCAAGTTACAGCTTGTAAAAAGGACTACCGACAACTCCTCCCATATATCATTATTGATTGAATGTGGAAAGAATGGAAATGATTATGGAACAAAACGTATTCTCCACTGCACGGCACTGACATTGTATATGCAGGATAGATACATTTTCACAATGTTCTTTAACCGTTTACAGTAAACAATGACTTCTGGCAGGATACATTCCAAGAATGGTTGGGCATATTGTTACATCCTCCGATACTTAGGTCCATGTAATGAAAATGATAAAAGAATCACAACTCGCAAGGAAATCATGTCACCCCTCGTTGAAAATGCTGGAATTATTAACAATACTCTCCCTGTAGAACTATGATATTATTTTGGGTACTAATTTAGAATCATGGGAAGAACTGCCTTGATCATGTTTATAATACAAGAAATAAAGTAAAGTTTATGCTCCTTGCTCATCTTTTAATTTATATGATCAGATTTCCCACTATATGAGAATGAAAGTATAACAATACAAAAGCCAAGAACATTTTGAGTATGAATCTAAATTCATTGAAAAGAAACCTATATGGTGCTCTGTTTCAGTGATGCTATTGCTCAGTTGAAGATTCCATGAACAATGAACTGAATATCTGAGCAGGATGTAGTTTATGAACTGTCTTGTTATCTGAACATGTGAAGGTATCTTTTCATAAAAAGTTTGCATTGATGTTTAAACAGAATTCCATATTTTCAACTGTAGCTGTATAACAGTGAAATTGTGTTAACCATATTTTGACGTGTCACCAGTACTCTGATAAAATAATTGGTGTACATATGCTATGAGACAAATAATTCACAATTCAACAATATAATTCAGCTCACCAGTTTTTCTTTCTACAAACCATTCAAAAACACAACAGGTATGAAAGGAATGTTACAAACAATACAACCTACCTCATAATAAAGGCAGTTTGCAAATCATCCATGTAGATCTTTTCTGTTGATCAATAATGTTAAACATGAAGCAGGTACATCTGATAACCTCAGCACCCATTGTCAATTAAATGAACATGATTAACAAATTTTATTCAGATAAATTACATTCTAGTGGTCATCAACATTACTAAACATGAAGCCACAACTTCTAATAACCTCAGTTCCCATTCTCAATTAACTAACTCTGTTCATTAACATTATTCTGAGGCCATACATAACAAGAATGTTTGTGCAAATTATACTTTCTCTTGTACATTGCCCAAGATTATAAGGAGGACTGTCATCAACTGCTTCTCAGTTATCATTCATCTTTGTATTTGAAATAAAAGATGTATTTGTTACCAAAATTCTCTCCACAACACAGCTTCATGCTAGCATATGAATTATAGATGTATGTTTTCAATGTCCATTAGCAGAAGTAATGATCAATAACGTCAGTCTGTCTCTAATTAAAATATCAGCACTGGTGGTCAAAACATAGGATGAAAGTAACCTTTGCATGATGCATCATGGACAAATAATGTAACTCAATGAAACTGGGACCATACATAGAAAGAATTGCTCCAGCATAGTATCCAAAGTTACTGACAGAAATTCACTGTGTGATAAACAGAAATGATTCCTTTATTAAAAAACCATTATTACACTGAAGGCTTTGTTATTCATGTTGATGCCTTCAACATTAAAAAGTCTGAGACATTGTTCTTAATATGGTGTGTGTTCACATCAAATATCAATTGCTGTATTACCCATGGTAGCCAGAAGGTTAATTTATTTATTTAGTCCTTTGATCATATGAACCTGGTGGACAGCATGGGGTGATATTGCAGAACTTTTAATGCCCTTTGGGGTGATAAAGTAACTTACTAAGAATCATGTCCCAGATAACATCATGAATAATGGTGATTTCACTGCAATTACTGTGTTTGAATAAAAGTACCATCTCTTGGTCTCATTATGTATTTCTATCTATAAAGATCAGGACTATCCTTTAGCAGTCTCTCAATGTATGGTCCAAGTTAGCTGGGAAACAAACTCAAATTATGAAATGGTTCAAGCTAAAAAGAAATGAAGCACAAATTTTGCAAGCTCCAAAAATACTGGAAGACAAACAAGCTGCTGTAAGTGTGTATTGCTGAACAAGGAAAGCTCCAGAGAGTAACAGTGATTTTTTTATGGCTGGCACCAGGGAAATCACTTTAGCACTATCCAGATCCACTGCCATCAATAATGCAACTATGGACGTAATTACACAATATCAAAATGACAAAGAAATGTACAAGCCAAGTGAGCTAGCTGATGGGCTGCTACAGAAGAATCTAGACCTACCCTTTTGTGAGGATGGCTCATTATTAAATATTAGGTGTTTAAAAAATAAAATTGATGATTTTAGTAGTAAGTACATAATGTATTGTAATATAAATGGTTTAAGTGTTGAATGCTCATATGACAGAAGCTCTAAGTTAGATAAGCTTCAAGTTTAATGCTCATATGACAGAAGCTCTAAGTTAGATAAGCTTCAAGTTTATCTGAATTTCTAAATGTTAAAGTAATTTGTTTAAATGAACACTGGCTTAGCAGTGATACCACAAAAATCTTAAATCAAATTTAAAACTTCAAGGTAGCTACCTGCTTTTGTAGGATAAATAAGTCAAGAGGATGTTCCTGCATACTCGTTCAATCTGATTTAGATTACCTTGTAAGATGTGACTTCAATTGTTTTAATGAGGAGTCTATTTTTGAGGGTTGCTGTGTTCAGCTAAGGGACTTAAATGCTGTTATAATATCAATTTATAGAATCCCAGCGAAGGTGCCAACTGAGCATTTCCTATGTAAATTTCAGAGTTTGTTAGAATACCTCATTAAAGAAAGAAGGAAAAAAATTGTAGTTTTGTTGATTTCAACATAAATGTGTTAAAAGAAACATGTGAGGTATCAAAATTTACAGACTTAAACAAAAAATATGGCTTCCAATTAAATTTTTCTGTATCTACAAGAGAAAATAATCAGTCAGCTACATGCATTGACAATATTTTAATGGATTACATATTTGAAGATGGATATAAATTTTGTATAGAGCTAGGAATTTCAGACCATTCAGCATTATTCACAGAACTACCCAGAGCAGCTAGAGAGGTCCCATGTAATAAACGCTTATGTTAAAAGGATCTTCAACCAAGAAACTTTGGCTCTATTCCATGATAAGCTGAAGAATATTTCATGCACAGCAAATTTTTAATCATTTGTAAGGGATTTTCTAAGTGTTTTCAATGAAATATTTCCACAAAAAACTTATTTTAATAAAATGACAAAATTAAAATGCATTACTAAAGGTATAAAAATCTCCAGTGCTAAGAAAAGGCAGCTACAGAAGGAACTAAGACATTATTTAAAAAATTGAATTTATTGAATATGTTGAATGATACAAATGTACATTTAAGAAAGTTGTCAAACCAGCAAAACAATTGACAAACAATAAATTAATCTTAAAATATGAGAATAAATGAATGGCATTGTGATCAGTTGTAAAACACAAATTAGGTATTGAAGCCTCTAGAAATGGAATTAGTACAATTAAGCTTGAAGATGAGATCATTTTAAGTCCAGCTCAAATTTCAGAATGCTTCAAGGAGTTCTTAATTAATGTAGTGAAACCAGAGGTTAATGTTGCAGATTATGAGAACAATTTATGTCTCTTCGGACTAAATCATAATTCTGAATGCCTCACAAAATTCAAAACAGTTTCAACAATAGATGTAGAAAAAATTATATTGAAACTAAAAAAAAACAAAAATTCTGCAGGATGGGATGGAATACCAGCAAAAGTCATTAAATTTGTGTGTGAAATAATAGGATACCCAATATCTAAAACAATAAACCAATCCTTTGAACGGGGAAGCGTCCCAAAAGTGCTGAAGTACGCAGAAGTAAAACCGTTGCACAAAAAAGGGTCAAGAGAGGATATGGGGAATTATCATCCCATCTCTCTCCTTCCAGTCCTATCAAAAATCTTTGAAAATGCTGCTGCTATGCAGATTCGAAATTTTATCGAGAAATATGATATTATTACCTAAAAACAATTTGGTTTCCAGTGTGGCGAGTGTGCTATTGATGCAATTAACAAGTTTATCGAGAAGATCAGCACATCATTAGACAACCATAATAACGTTGCAGGAATCTTTTGTCATCTCACAAAAGCCTTTCACTCTGTAAATCATGCACTGCTCATCTATAAGCTTGATAAGTATGGGATCAAGGGTAATTTTCTAAACTAGCTTACTTCATACTTATCAAATAGGATACAAAGAGTGATTGTCTCATCAAACGCAGCAGATTACTACTCAAAATGGAAAACAGTAGCCTAAGGTGTCCCCTCAAGGCTCAATTCTAGGACATATTTTGTTTTTGTTCTATCTTAATGATTTACCGAACAATATAAATGGTACATCGATTTTATTTGCAGATGGCACATCTGTATTAAATGAAAACCAGGAGCCAGGAAACATCCTTCTCTACATAATAAACAACAATGAACAAAGTAGAAACCTGCTTCCAACTGAATCAATTAAGACTGAACATCCCCAAAACCCACATGATCCAATTCACAACAAAACAGTCAGAGCCCCAAGAAATTAAAATAACTCATAAAAATCAGGATATAGAAGAAGCAGTTTCTGTGAAGTTTTTAGAGTTAAGAATAGATTAAAAAATTTAAATTGGAAGAAACATGTTGACTACCTGTTAAAAAAAGTATGTAGCTTTGCATTTGCTATGCAAATATTACCTGGTGCAACAGACGTGAATACAAGGAAAATTGCATACCACAAGTATTTTCAATCAGTTGTATGGTATGGTACTATTTTTTGGGGAAATTCAAGCAATATATTGCACATAATGAAAAGAAGGATTAGGAACATGTGTACTGCCCATCCAAGTACATCATGTCGACCACTAACTGAAAAAAAAACAACAGCTATTAACAGTTCCCTCTGCATACATCTATGATATTATCATCTTTCTACACAGCAGTTTAGAGTTATTCAAGAAAAAGTTTCAATCACATGTATAACATGAGAGACAGAGAGAATTTTATGCTTCCCACTCATTGCATAAACCTATATGTGCAGTCTCCTCAGTATATGGCAATGAAAATTCATAACATTGTAAAAGGAAACAATGTTCATAGTATGAACCTAGAGACACTGAAAACAAAGCTATATGATATACAAGCCAAACATTGCTACAACAATGTTGGGCAGTTCATGAAGGATGAACTGAATATTTGGGCAAGATAAATCTTCATATGTTCTTGTGTGTAAATGTAGCTGTCCTTCACAAAAGGGGAGAAAGAAAAATAAAAATTTATATTAATGTTAAAATTCTTTTTACCAATTAGGCCTAAGTTGTGTTTTACATTCCTTGATGTGTCTGCTGTACGCTAATCATATGATTAGAAACTGTATGTTATGATACAAATAAAACATTATTCACTAACAAGCTATATTACATGGCAGTGACACATCATGTGAAACTAAATTTTGTACCTAGGTTTAGCACACCAGTGTCTTTACCACACACAATTGTTTTTCAAAATTCTAAGACCATACAATCCAAGAATATATAGGCAAGTTACTACATCCTCCAGTACTTGGTACCACTACATAATAATGGCTGAAAAATTAGAGCTTATGAGCAGTATTTCTTTGCATGTGCCATTCACAAATGCAGCTACCCCAGTACCCCAGTTAACAATGGACCATCCCACATGTCATTCATAAATGCAACAAGGATGGGGGTGGGGGACACTAAAGTACACACTGTTAGTTGGATTCCTGGTATTCATGTAGGTCTTTTAACGTTCATCAGCAATATTAATCACATATGAAATAGATCCAACAACCCCGAAGTCCATTATCAGTTTAATGACAACGATTCATTGACAAAATAGGTCAGGCGAAATATTAGTTCCACCTAAACACTGTTCTTATAAATGATGCAGACAAGTTTAACAAATAAGAGCCCATAGCAAGCACTGATCATAATTATTTTCCCATATACCATTAAGCTGGCATGTGGTGTAGAGATATATTTATTCAATGTCCTTTAGGAGAAATAGCCATAAACAAGGAGATCAGGCAGTCTCAAAAGTCAAATAAGTTACTATCCACATCACAAAATGAAACTGTCAACAGTTTCATATGTTATTACATCTTCCAATACATGGGCACACATAATTACGATGTTGAAAAAACATCGGAGCTCAGAAGGAGTCAAATCAACAGCACTTTTTCCCATGCATCATTAGGAAATGGAACAGGGGAGGGAGGAAATGATCGTTCTAGTAGAAGTAAACTCTACCTTAAACTGTGAGTTGGTTGCCAAGTACACACTCAGATATTTAATTATTACAAATATTATTGAAACAAATAAATGTAACATCCACAAAATCTAACATCATTTTAATGAAAACAAACTTTTGTCACACTTTCAAGATCATATGTACCAATTTTTGTCAAGCTAATTATTCCTTCATTTCAGACTTTGCTCGTAAAAATGATAAGGACGAAAACATCTGCATCATCAGAGCATTAAGGTGGCATCTGGAGTATAGATACAGGAATCCAATCGTCAACAGAAGTCACAATCAGGCAGAGATCTGACCATCTCACAGTTAAGTATCTATTTACCATAAACAATTAAATGTTCAATTTGCAAGAGAATATGTTTCAATAATAGATACGCAAATTAATACATCATCCAATACATGGGATCACTAAAAGAGGATGATCTAAGATCATAAGGACTTCAATTGATGCTAGGTTAACACATGCACCATAAACAAGTACAAGAGGGACGGCAGGAAAGAATCCTGGCACCAAATGTACACTGTAAGCTGGCTTGCATAACACTCTTGCATATCTTTAATATTCATGAACATTATTAATCACAGGACAAGTAAATGTGACAATCTGAACATATATTACTAGTTTACTATTCATGATCAATCCGCAGAATTCCAAGACTAGACATTCAAATTATGTTCACGCTATTACATTCAAATAGACATTGTTCCTAGAAATGGTAAAGACATCTGGCAAATTAGTGCTTATTAGGAAAATTTGTCAGTTGTCTGCTCGAATGTCTCTGTAATCAAAGAAAGTGGTAGCAGTACCACATGTACTGTGTATTGTATAGCATTAATGAGAAATGTGGAGAATACAATACTGATCAACAAAATAAACCATCAGAAAAGTTGAACTAACAGCCTCAAAGTGTCTACTTACCATACACTCCTAAATGTACATATATAGATATATGTATTCAATGTCCAGCCACAGAATTAAGCATCAAACAAGCAGATCTGTTATTGTCAGAGTAAAGTATTTATTTACCATATACAACTAACTCCCAGATTCTGAAAGCATATATTCCAAGGAAATGACTAGTAGTGATACAAGGTGACCTCCCCCATGCACCATACAGTGGCTTGCAGATTATAAAGGAAGGTGGAGAGGTACATGCAGAACAATTGGTTAAGTGTCCACAAAATTACCATGATAAGGGAAACAGGGCTCTTAAGAAGTTTAATAGATAGTGATTCTCTCATGCACCACTTGCAAATGGACCAGAGAAGGAAAGAAATTACAATGCAACTTGAAGTGCTCTCGGCCCACACAATTTAGTATAGGTTTTGGTATAAAGATTCAGATTTTATGTTATGATTAACAGATTTACTGTCAAACAAGAAGAATGTCAAAGTCTATGTTAGGTTTGAGTTTGTAGTATGAGTCTTAATTTTGAAATTCCTAGAGTGTACAGTTCAGGGATAGCAGACCAACACATTATTTACTCACATATAGTGAACCCAAGATGACCACCATGACACAGTTAGTGTAATTAGAACTTGTATGCAGACTTATCAGTAGTAGAACTTCTGGGGCACCATTCATAGATGGACTATGGATGGGATAAAACTATAATGGTACTAGAAATGCAATCTACCACACACTACACACTGATCTGTGGAGTATTACACAGCTATAAAACATTCATGAAATAGAGTTCACTATCTAGGAAAGAAAATAGTCTATGTCAAAGCAAAATATCAATTTCAACTTTCAACTGTGCCCACAATCACAATCATGCTCATTGTAAATGTCAATTAGAATATCTCAGGTGGAGCTAAAACAGTATTAGGCAACTAGTTTGTGTTTCGAATGGTGTTAGAATATTATGCTGAAGACTGTGGGAACTGAAAATAATATGAGGGACACATACAACAAAGCTGCTGAAATTTCGTCACTAAGAACACTACTAATAATAAGAATGGATAGTATTGCCATTTGGGAAGTGTAGTTTACACTTAGAGAATAGGAAACAACTGCAGCAAAACTAGAATCATGCAGTTAGTTGTGAAAGAAATATTAGGGGAGTATATTGGTACTCAAAATACTACTGCAGACAGAATCCTTGCCAAGGATGAAGGGGAACTTCTATGAGATCAAAACCAATGGTATTACAGAAATTAGTCATGCCAGTGACACATATTTGAATCCTTGGCCCTGTCTACAATTAATGACACATTCTGAGGATGCTGTACCTGGTATCAGAAACTGATTAATTGGCATTCAGTTGTAGAGAAAAACCTGGAAAACAGAAACCAAGACCATGGAAGTTAGAAAACATGTGAATTAAACCACTATTCACATGTAGAGCTAGCGATTTTTCACACAGTCAGTTGTGAACTGTTATAATTCACTGATGGAGGATCGTTACATTACATGCAGATGCACAAAACTTTAAACAAGAAAACTGTATTAGTTGTTAACTAAATGGGTTTTATGGACTCTCAGATGTTTCCTGAAATTCAAGAGTGTTTGTGAGGACCTGTATACTATATATCAGAGGGTGTACATCATCACATAGTAAATATTACTTAAAATTCAATTACTGCATGCATCTAGTTACGTGATGTTCACAAATGGAGCACAAACATCAGCATTTGAAAATACAGTGAGTAGGATCTAACACAGTTACTAGAGTGCTTCTGGATCCTGTTTTGGTCTTTAAGTATTAGGAGGTTGAGTTCCACACCATCACAGATTAAGACTAGGTGACAAGCAAGAGAGTAACGATGCCATCTGCCATTGTCGTAGATGACGCATTTAGTATATCTGAAAATTTAAGGCATCCTTATGGAGGAAGGAGTTTAACAAACAATAGAAGAACTTTTAAAAACCGACTGTCTCGGACTAAGTGGTTTATAGAATACACTCTGGCAAAGAGGTGTAGAACGGAGAATTTTCATCGCCCAATTGATCTTCGAAATGAATCTGCAATTGCCGTAATAAAAGGGTGCAGTGTTTTACAAAATAATGTACCAGAAAGGGCTGTAAATTAGAAGAGAAAACTAAATTAGAAGAGAAATTTTATGTCCGTCCAGAGTCCTTCAAGCTGTCGAAAGCCACCATCAAATTTAATTCCGGATGCAAGGGAGGTCTGACTGCTTTGTCAAGTGAAGGACACTGGTAAGTTCTACATGAGACAGCCTGCTCACAACTGTCAACGTGGACCCAGCTGGCTGTCGCAACGGCCCAGAACGCTGGCTACACTGCATGTAATTTTTTTGTTGGTTGCCGCACACGGTCTATCTAGTGGATTACAGTCCTACTACACTACCGACTCGGCAACATCCATCTGTTTCTGGACCACTTATATGTCTCCCTCTCCCACTGGTAACATGGTGCAAGAGCTCTACGTAAGCAGCCAGCGATGGGGATGCAATCGACAGAAACTGTCAAACTCCAATCCCTTCTTAGATTGTGAACACTACCCGATATGCGTGTCTCCTTAGTATAATTAGGTAATTCGTCGTTAGTAGTGAAAAATGAATGAAGCAAGCAAGAAATCGGTGGATCCTAACGATTAACAATACCAGACTTTTAATCTGAGCTCTCCTAAATCCTTTATGGAATGCTGCAGTACATCCAGTGTCATCCAAAGTGTTTTAGGATTAAATCTGAGTGAGCTTGCCGTTTAAAATATGGAACAGTTTTTCTATCCGACATCCGTCAATGCTATTATATTGAGCTCTGAGATTTAAAAGAATCGGAACAGTCACTGGGCTCTACTATATAAAAGAATTCCACACATGGAACTTGGGAATCGTGAAAGTGTCAAGAGACTACTGCAAGACGTTCTTCGCCTTTCTGTACAAACTGCAATTATCGTAGCAAAGACTTGCCCTTCATTTAAAAATAAATATTTTACATCTATCGCTGTCCATGAGCAAGGAAGACTTACAGCAAACTTCAGACATGTAACAGCCGAAGAAATCGGGCCATTAGTTTCGAATGACACTATGGCGTAAAAAGAAGATTTTATTTGGAGAGTGATTTGAGAAGTGAAATTAAAGTGGAATCACACCGGGTTCGATTCCCGGCAGGGTCAGGAATTTTCCCTGCCTCGACATGACTGGGTGTTGTTGTGATGTCTTCATCATCATTATTCATCACCATTACGGTCGGAGGAAGGCAATGGCAAACCACCTCCACTACGACCTTGCCTAATCGGCGGTGCGGGTCTCTCGCATCATTCCCTACGCTCCTCGGAGTATGGTACCTCATCAACATCATCACAGGAGTGCATTGCATGTATAGATCGTATTTTCTTAAGCATCACAATGTTAAATCTCTGTAAATCTAATAATGTTTCCGATGAGACGCTTAAAAAAAGAGAGTTATTCTAAAAACTAATTTCAAAGAAACGGAATGTGCATTTCTCTTATAAAAGGCAAATAATTTGCTCTATAAATGCAGCTGGCTTTCCAATTTCTCTATTATCCTTAACACTTTTTATTCACAGGTGGCGAATAAGTGTTTTTATTCGCGTAAGTGTATAATGTTTCGCTCACGCAGCTGTTATTAGGATCGGTAATTTCTGCCAATGTTCGCGAAACGTAGTAGCGCTCTCACTCGCACACTACAGGCGCGTGCGAGCCACGCGGATAGACAACATGGTCGTATGCTCTACTGCTCAACCTATCCATAAGATCATTTGCGTATACAAAGAAAAAGAGCGGTGCTATTAAATTTCTGTGGGGCACTCCTGGCGATACCCCTGCTTCTGGTGAACAATCGCCAGCGAAGACAACGTACTGGCTTCTATTACTTGCGCCGGTCGTGGCCGAAAGGTTGTAGGTACTTGAGTCCGGAACCGCGCTGCTGCTACGGTCGCAGGTTCGAATCCTGCCTCGGGCATGGATGTGTGTGATGTCCTTATGTTAGTTAGGTTTAAGTAGTTCTAAGTCTAGGGGCTGATGACCTCAGTTGTTAAGCCACAAAGTGCTTAGAGCCATTTGAACCATTTCTATTACCTGAGAAGTATTCAAGTCACTAGCATGTCTGGGAACCATTTCCGTGTGCTCCTACCTTTGTTAATAATCTGCAGTGGGGCCTCATATCAAACTGTTTCCGGAAATCTAAGTGTGTGGGATCTACCTGTTGCCCTAAATCCGTGGTTCGCTACATACCATGTGAGATCATCGCAAGCTGAGTTTCACACAAGCGATGCTTTCTAGATCCGCGCTGATTTGCGGGCAGGACTTTTCCGTCTCAGTAAAATTTATTATATTCCAACTGAGAACATTTTCAAGAATTCTACAACCTTCCGATGTTAATTGGTTCAAAAATGGTTCAAATGGCTCTGAGCACTATGCGACTTAACTTCTGAGGTCATCAGTCGCCTAGAACTTAGAAGTAATTAAACCTAACTAACCTAGGGACATAACACACATCCATGCCCGAGGCAGGATTCGCACCTGCGACCATAGCGGTCGCTCGGCTCCAGACTGTAGCGCCTAGAACCGCACGGCCACTACGGCCGGCCGACGTTAATTCAATGAATCTGTAATCCTGCGGGTCCGTTCTCTTTCCCTTTTTACATACAGGACTGACCTGATTTTTTCCCCCAGTCGTTTGACATTTTTCGCTGAGCGAGAGATTGGCGACAAATGTAAGCTAAGTAAGGGAATAGTGTCGTAGAGGACTCTCTCTAAAACGGAACTGGAATTATCTTAGGATCTGGTGAATAATTTGTTTTCCACTCTTCCAGTTCCTTCTCAACGCCAGCGATGTCTGTTTCTATGTCGTCCATACAGAAGTCTGTGCAACGTTCTAACGATGATATGTCTGTTCGATCCTCCTGGGTGAATGAATTTTTAAACGCGAAACTTGAAACCTCACCTTCCCATTTGCTCTCATCTGCTGCCGTATCAGACTGGTCGTCAAGTGACTGGATAGAAGGATTCGACGTGCTTAATGATTTTAGGTAGGATCAGGATTTTTCAGGTTCTTGGCAAGATACTTCGCTAAAGTATGACGGTTGATGTTGTTGTACTCTTCGCGCATTGATCTTTTCATAGACCTTTGTACTAACTTTTACCTGCCATGATTTCTTCATCCTTTTTTGACCAGAGAGTACAACAGGCTTTGATGTCTCATCATTATCTTAATGTTTTTATTAAAACCACCATGGATCTTTTCCGTCATCACAGGGCGATTTACAATCAGTTTTAACTTTGCCAGTAATTTTTCTACATCTATCATACTGGAACCAAATTATGGTCATTAATTGTCTAAATAGGATGCTAACAACTGCTTATCTCCTCTTTTCAGAATAAATACACTCCTACCCTTCCTGATGGATTTGTTAACATTAGTAACCATCATCGCTATGATGAAATCATGACCAATAATTCTCTATATTTACATTGTCGATAAGGTCAGGCTTTTTCATAGTTACAAATTCTAAAATATTTCCATTGTCTATGGACTAGGAACAAGACAGTTTTCAGAAACTGTGTTCAGAACAACTGAAATGAACCCATAGACGTCCCTGCCAATACAAAGTACTTGGTAGGTTAAAGTAGCCTACAACTAATAATGCACGATCGGGATGCATCCGCGCTATTGAGCTTAGAATTCCTTTCGCCGAGTCTATAACCATCGTGACGGAATCGGGTGACCGGTAAAAACATTCGATGATTATCTTGAGCTCACCTAGTTCTGTTACTTTTGTCCCGATACAGGATGACTAATATTGAACTATATGAAAAAAAAGTAAATTAGTTACAAAGTACAGCGCTCGCTCACTTTATTCAACATGTAAACGTCACTACAAATAATCGGATTTAAGTTATGACTGTTCGATAGGCCTGCCATCATTGGCGACGATGTGGTGCAGACGAATAGCGAAATTATGCGTGATCCTCTGCAGTGTCGGAATATCGATGCTGTCTATGACCTCCCGAATGTCTGTTTTCAGCTCAGCAATGGTTTTGAGGTTATTTCCGCACACCTTGTCTTTAATATAGCAACAGAAAAGGATTCGCATGTGTTCAGATCCGAAGAATATGGTGGCCTATCGAGGTCCAAGTCAGTGGTGTCTGGTTACCCCAGAGCCAGAATGCGGTCCCCAAAGTGCTCCTCCAGGTTATCAAACACTTTCCTGCTTCGATAGGGTCGAGCTTCATCTTGCATGATCCACATCTTATCGAAATCAGGATCACTTTGGATAATGGGGATGAAATCATATTGTAAAATTTTGACGTATCGTTCAGTAGTCACGGTGCCATTAAGGAATATCGCACCGCTTATTCTCTGACTGGACATTGCACACCACACAGGCACCCGTAGAGGGTGAAGACACTTATCTATCGCGAAATGAGGATCCTCAGTCCCACAAATGAGCGAATTTCGCTCATTGACGAACGCTTCCAAATGAAAGTGGGCTCCGTCGGTAAACCAAACTAAGCATGCGCATACAAATTCCCATCATGTCCCTCGGCCAACCGTGCAGTTTGAAAGTCCTAACGCAAACCGTTCAGAAGTTATGACAATTTTATTACATATAGTTTAATAATTGTCACCCTGTACTTTCACATTTAGACTCGATTTCAACCTCAACAGATTCAACATTTTTGTCACCTACAAAGAGTGCACCCACTCCTACGTTGTTTAACCTGTCTTTCCGATATACTCTTTCGATCCATGCCTCGTTAAATAATTTGGAGCTCCCTACTTCCAGTTCTGTCCAGCTCTCAGTTCCGAGAATAATTTTAATGTGACAGGTTTCTAAAAGGGCACAAAATCTAGGAACTTCGTTTCGAATGCTGATGCAATTTACTGTTAAAAAATTTGACAGTTGGAGGGTCTTTACTTTATACGTAGTCTAATTTCGTTTTTTAAGTATCGACTCGTGAGCACTCATTAACGGATCTCAGACTATCACCCAGAAAAAAAAGACCTTGTGCACTCTACAAGTACCGTGCTACCCTCGTAACTACTTTGTGGGTGTAGTGCACCACTGACCTACCAAAGGAAAACCTGCAGTTCCCCAAACCATAATGCAGGTCTAAAAGGCTACAACCAAGAACGTGACACAATCGATGGAGTTTCTTATTGAGGTCATCATTTCTACTCCAAACCGAAGAACCCCCCCCCCCCCTCCCCCCCGTCCCCCACCCTCCTTGGAACGGCAACGCATCTCCCGAGCTCTGCTTGTGAGCGAGGCTGCCAGCCATCACCACTTCCGCCAGCCGCCTTTACGAACCAACGATGGCTTCAGAACGCAAGCGACAGGGGTCATTCGTGCCGACCTGAGATACAACCTGCAGATAACTGCACCCTGAACCCACGCTGTGCTCGCTAGGACTCTGCCGAAGGAGCGCCACCTGTCCAACTGCAGGGTGAACTGGCTCCCCAGTTGCCATATTGACTGTTTGAGCGAGACGAATATGTTACAGATCGCCAGTCTCCTGCTGTGAGAGCGGATCATCTGCGTTGTGTCACTGTGAGGTGCAGTAGTCGGTGGGCGAAATGAGCGAAAATGAGGTGTCCCATGCAACACCCCTGCAGACAGCTGATGGCGGCCAACACCGGCTTCAGCTGTTCGAGAGCTACAGCAAGCTCATCCTGTTTCTGTACGCAGCATGCACACAGAGAGGGCCAAGTAGGTATAAAAGTAGTAACAAAACCGTAAATGTTGCATCTGCAAAAGATATGGCATTTCTGATACTTGCCTTCATGATGTATCTCATAAATATGCTCTTCTACACAAATTACTGACACATGAGTAAAAATAGAGATAGAAATTATTTAGGCATGGAACAGTGTTGTATACCAGTATTTATCTTTACAATTTACAATGATGGCAAACCTAAATTATTAAAAACGCAGCATTTACTGGAACACCAAAACTGTTCCAATCTTGTCTGTGAGGTCTTTCCTCCCCGTAATTTGTTTACAAATCACAGTCATGCTTCTCAGATGAAACTGGTATATCGTGACCTGACAGAAACAGCAGTTATACTGCAGATGATCAGACCTATTTACCAGAAATTACCTGCACAATTAAAAAACTGTGCACCCAAATGAACACCAGCTATAAGCTATTTCTTCCTTACCATTAGTGCACAAAATATCATTATATATTTCAACAAAAAGGGATGCGTTGTGAACTGACGTGGATACTGCAGTTACATTAGAAAAGAGCAATGCGTTTTACCAGAAATTATTTGTACTGTTCAAAAACTGTGCACCTGCCTGGACACTGTAATTCTGCAGATTTTGAGTGAGACTTGTTTCTTTCTGATCTATGGTATACTCATATTAGCAAGGCTGAAGTCTGTACTGGAGGAATTTTTATTTTTGTGTGTCTAGAGTATAGCATAACGCACTGTCAGTAAAAAGTGCTGTTGTAATCCAGAGGGCAAAAGCACAGAAGGGAAACAAAACATATGGAAGGGACAGGGATGGTGGTAAAATAAATAAGCAAACTTGTATATTCACTGTAACAATACACTATTTACTGACACAGTCACCAGAATGTTTGTGGAGTGATGTAACCAGCAAGTGAGATGAAAATATTTGCAAAGTAACGCATGTCGTAGCAAACCTTACTGAAATAAATATGATACAAAATATTACAGCAAAGTCTTGAACAACACTAAATGGTTCACATGGCTCTGAGTACTATGCGACTTAACTTCTGCGGCCATCAGTCGCCTAGAACTCAGAACTAATTAAACCTAACTAACCTACGTACATCACACACGTCCATGCCAGAGGTAGGATTCGAATCTGCGTAGCGGTCAACAACACTGAAGTCAGGATATTTGAAGTCAGGCATTAGGAGCCATAATACAATACGTAAGCACAGCACATATGCACGTCTTAGTGATGGAAGTTATATGACAGAATAAATTTCACAATTCAAAAGAATTTATACATTGTTTCAGATCTTAAACAAAAGTTGTTTTGTTTTGACAGCCATGACTTCTGTTCCGTTTTCCTCGTAGCCGTGCTTCTATTCTCCTGTGCATCTAAACCACGATATTTTACTCTCTTGGAAGTAGATAAATATTAAGTGCCAAAAAGCTTTGAATTATCGTCTCCTGCACATTGTGGAAGGCTGGGAAGATTGATTTTCCTCCACTGACTTAATACAAGTGATAAATCTGCTAGCAACATTTGACTGACGAGTAATTTTTACTCGTTGCCCCTCAAATACAGCTCTGCTGTCTACCAGAGATTGAAAACAGTATTCGACGCATGAAAAAGTGTGATCTCTGTAAATTACATCATATATGAAAGCATTCTAATAGGCACATGAGGATTTTCCTCGGATGCTAGAAGGCTGTATTGGCATGATTTTCAAAGCAAATAACATTTCATAACTTGACCAAAAGACTGATTCGCATCATTACATACCAGGCCACAATCTGGCTCATCAATTTCCTCACCATATTTCTCCTCAAAAAAATGGTTCAAATGGCTCTGAGCACTATGGGACTTAACATCTATGGTCATCAGTCCCCTAGAACTTAGAACTACTTAAACCTAACTAACCTAAGGACAACACACAACACCCAGCCTTCACGAGGCAGGAATCGAAAGCGGGAACCCAAGCGCGGGAAGCGAGAACCCTACCGCACGACCACGAGATGCGGGCTATATTTCTCCTCATTTTCACTTACAGTCTCCACCATCCGTCTTGCCGAGAAACTACTGTTATCAGCTTTTCACTGTAATTACAACTAGCTGTAAAAAACTTAGAGTACTAACTCTACTTGCTGACTGAAATCCACGTGGAGTTGCAACAGGATTTTTCAAGTTGACCACTGAAAAAATGTTTTCTAAGTCCTGTCAGTATAGCTTTAAACCCATTGTCGTTCACAAATGAGTCTTTAAATTGTGCAGCTGGCAAAAAGCACACCCGAATGGAGCGGTTTCCAATTGCCCTTGTATCCCGTCTCCAGATTTTCAAATACTGAGGTTATGTCTTTCAGATTGCAAAGTGACTCACTGTAGGTTTGATGTTAGTACCACTCAGAGTCATAGCTACAGCTCTAGATAGCAAGAGGCTCAACCACTCATGCTGTGGTGAAAGCATTTCTTGGAAGTTTCACTGTCTTGACAGCACACTGAGCAGCAGCAGCAGCTGCAGCAGTTTGGTTGTTAATTAGGGCAGTAGTCAAACCATATTTCATTTTGTCTCGGTTCATTGGCATCAACACCCATCGCACAGTTGTGGTGTCACCTTCAAGCCTTAAACGCGGTCTGTCTTAAATAAACGTTTCAAATGACTAAAGCTGTACTACGTTACATGTAAGGACATATTTTTTGATTGGAAAGCAAGACTGAAAGCCCATTCTTCAAGTGATGTCACACATTTTTATAAATATTTAGTGTATCAGGTTGGAAAATTAGCTTCCTCTTATCATCAAAAGGATGCTGACAAGAGTTAGTTAATTAAAAACCTTCCTACCCTAACTCCGAGTTCTCCCCGTACAACTTGATTTTGGCTTCTCATGTCACACACTACACAATGAACATTCACACCAAGAGCCTCAAATTCTTAGGAAATTGTAATTGTCTTCTTAAGATGTAGTCTTGAAAAATAAGACACCGTTAATAAACTACGGTTGCTTTCATCTTGATGTAATACCACCTAGTGCAGATACTACACATGAGAAGTTTCAGTTTCTGCAAAATATTTTGTAGGGCAGTTACCACACACGTATGTCTCCCCTTCTTAGACACAACTGCGTGCCACTGGCACAGCAGAAGTATGGAAGCAAGACTTAGAATATTCCGTGTAAATAAAAATGCAGTCAGTACGACGTCTAGCCATGAATGAGATGAAAAGAGATGTATACACCAAACTGGAGGTACGTAATAGCTGTAACATACAGAAAAGGCTCAGCATGTCCACAAAGTTGCCTAAAAACGAAAGACAAATATTCGAAATATTTCGTAATATTGTACTCAGGACAGAGGAGTCAGATATTTGCACACCTTAAAGTGTTAGAATTTGAGCTTCAAAGGGCCAGTGGAAACTTTTACTGAATGACCAAATGGATTTTACTGCACCACTATTTGTGAACATTGCCAGAATAATTAAAGGTAAATTTGAATATTGAGAAGTTTAAGAGCCCCGTAAGGCTAAAAACGTTGTGCAAGCATGAGTTGTCAGCAGGCAAACAAATCGTTAGCAATTTCATTCCTCGCGCATTTCGCGTTATTGAAGAGCTATGGCAACATTTGACTAAGATACCTGCACGCAAAGGATGACGGCTTTTGAGCAGTGACAAAAGCAGTCACAAAACATGAGGAACAAAATTCAGTCATTTGAATGAGAACTGGTATTTTCACGTACAAAATGTCTCGGTATGGTCTAAACGTATTTTCCATAAGTTTCTTATCTAGACTAGATAGAGAGCATATCAAGTTATTAAATACGGTGTAATTACTTGAATTACTTTTTAAAAGAGTCCGCCTTGAACAATACACTTCATTTCTTTTATTATCTAGCCGGCCGCTGTGGTCGGGCGGTTCTAGGTGCTTCAGTCTGGAACCGCTCGGCTGCTACGGTTACAGGTTCGAATCCTGCCTCGGGCATGTATGTGTGTGATGTCCTTAGATAAGTTAGGTTTAAGTAGTTCTAAGCCTAAGGGAATGATGACCTCAGATGTTACGTCCCATAGTGCTTAGAGCCATTTGGACCATTTTTCTATTATCTAGACATATTTCGCTGAAGTTTCAGCATCGTTAGTGGGCTTTAACTTCCTTTCTATTAAATAATAGGAAGAATGCTCTATACTACTTGTACACATATAATTTCGAGTTGTTAAGAAAACATTTTCAAATTTGAAAGGCAAATAATATTTTGTATATATACTTTGAGACAACATGCCGTGATTTCCCTGGGTTTTTGTTTGTTACAGCTGTGTTCCTTTCTCAGTCTGCCATCTGCAAACGTATAGAAACCCACGTAGACAGTTATTTATCTCGAAATTTTACGACTGGGAATTTTGTGGTAAGGTAAAATTACTTGTATATGAAATATTGTGTGTGTGTGTGTGTGGGGAGGGGGGGGGGGGTGATATCTGATAGTTGTTTGAGGGCAGAGAATAGAGTTCCGTTGCAGAGAGCAGTGTGTTCGTTTATTTGGTACTTTTTTCCATTATTAGTTTTCATATGGGCTGTTGCTGTACTTGAGAAATTTCAAGTTGGTGTTGATGTCCGTTAGGCTGTGCTGCATGTCCATAGGATGTCCAGCAAATTGTAAAATTACGATTATTACTTTTCGGTGCTTTTCTGTACAGATAACTGTTAAATGAAAGTTGATTCTTTTAATACTTTTCTGTCTTCTGTGTATCTGCTAATAAAGTTTCTGCTTCGTTGCCAATACAATTTCATTTGCAGTCCTGCTTCGTCAGATGGTAATTAACAGATGTGTTGTGTTTGTCTTTGTACTAGCTGCCTTTAGTTTTCTGTGTACTGAATTACCTGTTCTTCAGGCAATTATTAGTTCTTGTTTTTTTGAGTACATTGTCTATGCTTTGGCTGCTTGGTTGTTTAAAGTGAGAGTGTGCCATGTACTTATTATTGTGGACGTTTATCGTTCATGTGTGCCTTTGTGTGTGTTATATGTATTTATGTTGTGTGTTTGCATCTTGGTGATTAACACTGTTTTTGTGTGCTAGGTGCCCTCTTTATGTGTGTTATAACTTTGTGCGTCAGTCTATGTCATATCATTTTCTATAGCTATTTGGTTCTTTGTAATTCTTTTTTGAAAGTTTCGTTCAGTCTAAACAGCATGTATTGGATACTAGCTAGTTTGTGTATACTTGTGTTAGTGGTGGTGAGTTTCGTGCTTATGGAGAACTGGTGTTGGTTATCGTGTTTGTGCGTTGCGAGTTCAAGGAAATTTTACATTCTGTCATTTTCTGTTTCTTTGGTGAATTTTTGTATGGAGTTGTTGGATATGACTGAGTGTTTCGTCTACAAGATTTGTGACATAATTTACATAGCCATTATCAATATAATACCCTGTACTGATGTATCTGACTATGGCTCTAAGTATTTTATTCTCCACATCACTGAGAAAGATGTTGGCTAGGAGTTCAGTGACTGGTTACTCCATGGAAAGCAAATCTTGTAATGAGTACAACTTGTTGTCAAACGAGAAATAGTTGTGCATCTTGATTAATTTGAGAATGTTTGCTATCTCTTTTATGTGGGATTTGCGAATGTCTTTCTGTTATTGTAATTGTCAATGTCAAATGATGTGAGCGTGGTTGTTGTAGGTATGTTGGTGTGTGTGATTTTTTCTATCAGCTCTTCAGTGTTGTGCGTACTGTTGTTGTTTGTGTATACATAATGTTTATGTAAGTATGGGTATATTTCTCTGGCTAGGTGATATTTCGGTGCACTTCTGAAATATACAACTGGGAATATTAACGTAGCCTACTTGTGGAGTTTTAGTAGGCCGTTCAGTGTGGGTGACTTTGGGTTCTTTTCTTTTAGTCATTTCACTTTTTGTTTCGTGAATACACCTTATATGTTTTTGAGAAAAGCCCGTGTACTTTCTGGTATCTTTGTGTTGGGCTGCCTGTTAGTTTTATTAGGTTGTTGTTTTCTAAAACTTTTAGGGCTCTATTTTTGTATTCCTCCTGTTTTATTACTATCATGGTGTTAGCTTGTCTGATTTTATGGCAAGAGCACCATTGTTTATAAATTTATTCATTACTTTTGTAGATGTTTTCTCCTCTTCACTTTTTGTTCCTATCAGTATGTTTTCTTCGTTTCCCTTTATTATGCATGTAATTCCTCCTGCAACTAACTCTCTTGTCAGATCTGTATTGAATTTTGAGCTACTGTTCTTACAAAGACTAGGCCAAGTAATTGAACTGTCCAATTATGTGAAACGATTAGCAGTAGCAGTTCAATCATTAGATTTAACTGCCTCAATTTCATTTTACTTGAACACATCTACCAGTTTTGTAGTTTGTTGCTGGAACATTAAATTCGAATGTCATTCTTTATTATCTCAGTAGTAAAATGGGCTCACTTTAAATATTCCAAGTGTTATTAATCCTTACAATGTTACAGCACGATCAACCATTAATCACAAATACATCGTCTGGGTTCCATTATCACTAGTGTCTACAATACCTTTGAATATATATGTTTAACCTATGATATTTTTGAAATTTTCGCAATGCACTTATTGTGCGGTTTTATGTAATCTAAATACCTGATTTGTTAACATGGAGGACGACACGACCAGACTTTCAGACTGGAAATTATGGTCAGTATGTTCTGCGTCGCTTTCTGGATGACCGTAAAAATAGTTTTCAGGCTCTTGTAAACGGCGTAAGTGTGTGTTAAGCACGAATGTCCCATTCAAATGTCTTTTCATAACGACAAAATGAAGCCTGAAAACTATTTTTACGGTCATCCAGAAAGCGACGGAGAACATACTGACCATAATTTCCAGTCAAAGTCCTCATTACTCTTTATGCTCACTGAAAGAAGATATTCCTACTTCCTATGTACTCAGCAGGATTCGGAACTATGACTGTAAATAAACGTTTTGAGTTTTAACTGACTGATCTATTCTGTAAAAGTTCGCATGCCCAAAATATAATAATATTCCAAAAAACAATAATAATAATAATAATAATAATAGGATCCCAATCAGAAACAGCACTATTACCAGTTCAGAGATGACCTCTACAGAACGTTCCAAGTAAAATGGTCTATGTCCCTGACTTCTAATAACCAAAAATCAATTGCTCACCTTTAAGTAGAAAATAGTCTCTCCACTTGCCACGCGGTTTTGTAGCATTACGGACGGCACAAAAAGTTACTTCCGTGAAATCTGAGCGATCCAGGATAGTGTACAGTACTCATTTGTTCACTTGCTACTTTTACCGGAAACACATACAAGTCTGCCGAGCTCTGACCTCATCCTAGGCACAACACACGCCAGCATTTGACTGATGAGGATAGTTTGATATCTCGGCGTGAAGTGTCTTCTCTTGCTCCCCCTTTGTCTGTATTTATATAGGGACGTAGCGGACCGCCAAACGTAACATCTGCTACCAAATGCCCTAGACACAGATAGCAGTATCTAAATGGCCCCTTTTTGGACACGTATTAATTAATAGCTTCGTTGTTTAACGACTTACAATCATCTTAATATTTATATAAATAAAGTTAAGTTTGCTTTCGTTACTGAAAAAGTCTTAGCTCAACTACATTCAAACTTTCCTAGCTAGAATTTTTAGAACGGAACCCACAGTAGAACATGACCTCTGAATTGCCTCTTTAAGAGTCCTTGTAACCACTGTTATTTAAAATACAGTCTTGAAACTTGGTACAGCCATATTACTGCATGAATGTAATCGAGTGCTATAATTAGAACTTTCTATTACATACACAGGTGATAATTAATCCACGCATGTGGTCATTCGACTGATACATATAGCTTCATATCTCGATGCGAAGTGTCTCCTCTTACTGCCTCTCTGGGTGTGTATTTATATAGGGGTACTGAGGACCGTCAAACGGAACATCTGCCGTCAACTGCCCTAAGCGCATGTAACATTATCTAAACGGCCCCTTTCTCGGACACGTATTAATTCATACGTTTTCGTTCCAGTTTTAGTTTTTAATAAATAACTAGAAAACTAATAGAGGTAGCTTATTGGTGTCACATTTTTAAAGCTTTCACATTAATGTGAGGCTACATACGAAATTTCAGCTGTTGAGTAGAGTATTTAGGGACTTAATTTTTTTTAAAAATTCCGATTTGAACCAAAATATTGCTCTGATCCAGTTGAGACTTATAATTTTTAATTGTGACGTATTCTGACCAATTTTTAGCTCTCCAGTTTTATTATACAGCGCCATTTTTTTAATACGATAGTGTATTTTGCTTAACATAAACATTTTATCTTTTTGAGACTTGAGAAAGTTCACATTAATATACTTAAGCATACACTGATGAAGCCTGGGAAAGCTATTTTAATCTTTAATTTCACTCTTAAACTATACTGTAATCCTTTGTATGTTAAGTAGAGACGCTTTATGATGATGCGACGCTCTTAGTAGTGAACTAGGATGAGCTGCAGCACACTCGCTCGTCTGTGTATCTCTTACAATCATACAGTTCCCTCAAACTGATGGAAAAATATCATTAGTTCATTTAATAAGGCGCCAGATTATGAAATTCTAATATAAGCAAAATAAGAAGACTTTGATGATATACTTTTCAAACATTACAGCTACTCGCCAGGCGTCTACAGACTGGCAATATGGCCACAGATGTGTCGCTATAGATGGAGAAGTTACATTCTATGCAGTGAAGAGAACTTTGATGTTATGACCCCATTCACCGTTAGCGATAACTAAATAAATCACGTTCCATTATCTCCACCATAATCGATACGAGGAAGCTTTTATTTTTAATCCATGATATTTTTAAATTCGTCACTGTTGAGTTACTAGGCTGGATAACGTAATTTAAATGGGTGATTTGTAAACTGGTGGGAAAAAAATGCAATATTACAGCCAAAAAGCAGCTGTGTTATTAAATTTCAGTAAATGTACAAAAAGAAAGACATTTTGTTATGTGTTTCTCGCATTACAATTACTCGACAGGCATCTACAAAACTGGCACGTAGTGGGCCAGTGCTTGTTCTGGCAGGAATTTCACCGACGTCATTATCTGAGCTCTCTTAGGTGATTGGCACAGCAGTGTCATATTACACTGACACAATTACGCATGATGTAGACAAGGTCGCTTTTAACATTGTCAATGTTGGGGGAGGGGGGGGGGGGGCATGCCCAGTGGTCACAGTGGTGAGGCAATTGTGCTTGTTATATTTTACTAATATCAGCAACTTCTTGAGTTCTGTCGACATGTGCCACGACCATGGAAGGGGAGGGAGAGAGCATCCCCCCTCCCCCTCCCATACATCCTATCGCCTCCCAATCCCCCGCACCTGTGCTGTAACGTATAGCCATTGGCATACCGGGTAAATGCATAGTTTGCACTTTCGTGCGCATCTAGTGCAGCGCTGACATAGTTGTGTTTGCGCTTCTTGTGGGTGCGAGAGTCGACTGTAGTTCACTTGTGTGGCACTTATCAGCAAGTGCAGCTACATTCGCGATTTAACAGGAGCGAGATAGGGCTGTAGTTCATATGTAAATGCGACTCGAGCCAATGAGTGTGCTTACTCACACTTCTTGCCGAGTACTTGGAATCTGACGTGCCCCTGCCTCCCCCACTTTAAGCATCCCTACTCAGCAGCCAACTGCATGCAAAGCAGTCTGCAGCTTTCCTCCCGCTGTATTGTAGAGAAGCTATGAACTGGTGATGTCACGACAATAATTCACTATGTAAAAAGCATAATGCCAATTTAAGGGCAATCATTTATTTGCTGTCAGTATGAACATCTTGGTCTCATGTGTTCAATAGATGAGAAGATTGCATTGAGCAAAGAAGAATTTAACAATTGTAAATGTTGCAAACATGTATCAGGGTAATGTACTCACACCTTTCTGTGTCAAGAACGATAAGCATGATAACGGAGGAGTGTATGACTGGAGATAGAAGAACTGTATACCCTTCTTAAAATCTCTGTGCCGTCCCCTACTACTCAAGCAGTGCCTGCAACTGCAATAAGTATTCATCCATCTATTATTGTAATTGGTATAAAACAGTGAATTGGTAGCAACAAAAATTTACTTTTACCAGGTTTCGACACCTACTATGATTGTCTTCGTCACAAAATTCACATTTAATTTAAAAAAAATTACAAGTAAACATTAACATGGAGAAAACTAAAGAATAACACATTTTCATTCCGATTAGATTTATTATAAGACTGTACTCACTTGTAGTAACTGATGAACGAATTTAAGAGCAATAATGCTCTCGCCACATAAGATACTTCATTAAGACCTTAATATGAAAATCACATAAAGTTAAAGACATTGAAACTGACACAAAGCTGGTAACTGCCAGTGAATCTATAGCTACATGGAGTAATTAGTACTGTACACGCCACTAAGAGGGTGCTGACGTCATGACATTCCTTAGGCTTATGGCCTGTAATTAATAAATGATTGGCAACGGATGAAATATATATGTCGGTACCTTTATTCCTAACAGATGTTATATGGATCGAATAGAAATTGCTCATCGTGTTTGTCTTATGTAACAGTCTGGACATACAGTACGTGGCAGGTAATTTTGTAACACCTAAGTTTTGTAAGGAGAATGCGCTGGTTTCAAATTATGAATAATATTATGTTTTAAGCTGATGAAACATATGCGCTGTTTCACTCTCCTTCCATATTTTTATAATATTTAATTATGTGATCCTTATCAATGTTTGATCTGACACTGTCGTGTACTGTGATTCTTTAACTTTCTATATCTAAAACCAAACTGATATGTGAAAGAGGTTGGGTTCAAGATATTTCCCTTTTATTTCCTTAAAAACTGCACTCTCTCTCAAGCCTGAAATAATGGCTTATTCGTCTGAATACCTTATAGGAACCAAAGAATCCCTAGCAGTTATTCTCCCAATTATCCGTGCCAGTATTTGAAAGGTAGCCTCCCTTGCAGGTTTGGTGACGCAAAGAAATCACCCTACTTAAATTTTAGTAAATCACGAGCATCCTAGTGAACTCGGGTTTCTTGCCAGAGCTGGATGTAGTTCACGTGGCAATTTTACGCAGTCTCATTGGCGAGAATGGAGAGCGCCAGTTTCCGCCTCCACAAAGTCGCGACTCCACTTTGAACAAGAGAGAGAGGTAGACTTCGGTAGTGGAGCGATGTTCGTGCTGTCGATGGGTAAGCATATGTTCCTAGTGAGCACCGACTTAGACTAAGTCGTGATGCGTATATTAAGCTAACTTGAAAGCATTAGCGCTTTAATTTTCGCATATCTAGCCTTACTCGAATTCTTTCATGTATTGGACTCGGCACCCGAATTTTTGTACTCCAGTTAGGCCTCATGTACGTAGAGACTCTTTATAAACCACATAACCTCATCGCTTTTCATGTATATGTTTCATCGTGTTATGCTCGATTCACTAATTCGCTAGAAAAGTGAATATTTTTGGAACCGTTGATTTTCGTGAGACATTATCCTGTTGGTTTGTTATTGACCTTACGAAAATGTAGATGCAATTGATAACGATGTTCAGTAAATTCATATGCTTTTCTTGCATTTGTTTCGCGTTCAGAGAGACTTATACTCGACTCAATATTTTGATAGTGACATGAATATTTTTGCAGCTGTCAATTTTTGTGGAACGTGATCTTATTGCTTTGTTCCTCTCCCTAGGAAGCCGTGGAGAGTGGTCAACTTAGTATTGCCTAATAGAACAGTAGTTATATGGGTTGAGGAATCCATAATGTGCACTGCAGTAAGTTACAGATCGTATGATGAATTCTCCAGTGATTTACCTAACTTGCGGAAGGGATCCTCCTTTGCTAAATTTCCATCCCGGTTGAGAGTTATTTCCCGGTATATCTGTCTTCAGTGGGGGTTGCATGTTAACAACCCTCCTCCATTTCTTTGTAATCACGAGCGTAATTTTTTCGTAGTAATTGTCAGGCTCTATCATTCTCTTCATTTTTCCACTCGACTTCTTATTGAGAGATCTCGCTGTTGACATAAGTGTTCATGCAGATAGGATGTTAAATTGTAGTAGCCTAAACAAATCACTTTGTAATCAATACTGAGATTTGCTGTAATAAACTGAAGTTGGAAATTCCTTCTTTTAATGACGTCCATCCCCAACAAAAACGTAGAGGAAGCGCACGAAACTGCAAAAAAACCTGTCATGGCCTCCAGAAGCGGAACAAATAAATCCATAAAGACATCATTTATTTTTGGTGTGGTTGTCACGGATCTCGCATTGCCGTCGTGCTGATGTTACTAAATTAAACTTAGAGGACAGGGCGTTTCATTACAAGATCCAAACCTACTATTGCACGTTCGAAAGACTAGACGTAAATCGTTCTTTCTAGTAAAGGAAGCATCATCCTTTATTGCTAGACACGATATAAAATTACAGTTATTGTAGTGAAAGAGGATGCTTGCTTTTGGAAGGCTATATTTATATTTATGCTATATTTATGCATTTATTATTCGAGATCATTCTGTGAAGGCAGTCTTCCTTATCAGGCCCCTGAATATCGACTTACATGACGAACAATTATTATCAAAGAACCATAACCTTTCCCTTTAGCTTTGTTGAATTACGAATCCTAGCAAAATCCTACTTTACACACCTAGGCGCCTCCTTTCTGTGCCAACTCTTTTATCCAGGATCATATATTTTGGGCTCTTCTGAATCCCCACCGTTAGGACTAAATTTAATTTGTACAATATTTTGTTATCAGGACAAAGAAAACTGACGTTCTACGGGTCGGAGCGTGGAATGTCAGATCCCTTAATCAGGCAGGTAGGTTAGAAAATTTAAAAAGGAAAATGGATAGGTTAAAGTTAGATATAGTGGCAATTAGTGAAGTTCTGTTGCAGGAGGAACAAGACTTGTGGTCAGGTGAATACAGGGTTATAAACACAAAATCAAATAGGGGTAATGTAGGAGTAGACTTAATAATTAATAAAAAATAGGTATACGGGTAAGCTACTACAAACAGCATAGTGAAGGCATTATTGTGGCCAAGATAGATACGAAGCCCACGCCTACCACTGTAGTACAAGTTTATATGCCGACTAGCTCCCAGATGACGAAGAAATTGATGAAATGTATGATGAGATATAAGAAATTATTCACGTAGTGAAGGGAGACGAAAATGTAATAGTCATGGATGACTGGTATTCGATAGTAGGAAAAGAGAAGAAAACATAGTAGGTGAATGTGGAATGGGGGGAAGAAATGAAAGGGGAAGCTTCCTGGTATAATTTTGCACAGAGAATAACCTAATCATAGCTAACACTTGGTTCAAGAATCATAAAAGAAGGTTGTATACATGGAAGAAGCCTGGAGACACAGACAAGTTACAGATAGATTATATAATGGTAAGACAGAGATTTAGGAACCAGGTTTTAAATAGTAAGACAATTCCAGGGCAGATGTGGACTCTGACCACAATCTATTGGTTATGAACTGTAGATTAAAACTAAAGAAACTGCAAAAAGGTGGGAATTTGAGGATATGGGACCTGGATAAACAGACAGAACCAGAGGTTGTACAGAGTTTCAGGGAGACCATTAGGGAACGACTGACAAGAGTGGGGGACACAAATACAGTAGAAGAAGAATGGGTATCTATGAGAGAGGAAATAGTGAAGGCAACAGAGGATAAAGTAGATAAAAAGACGAGGGCTAGTAGAAATCCTTGGGTAACAGAAGAAATATTGAATTTAATTGATGAAAGGAGAAAATATAAAAATGCTGTAAATGAAGCAGGCAAAAAGGAATACGAACGTCTCAAAAATGAGATCGACAGGAAGTGCAAAATGGCTAAGCAGGCATGGCTAGAGAACAAATGCAAGGATTTAGAGGCTTATCTCACTAGGGCAAGATAGATACTGCCTACAGGAAAATTAAAGAGACCTTTGGAGAAAAGAGAGCCACTTGCATGAATATCAAGAGCGGAGATGGAAACCCAGTTCTAAGCAAAGAAGGAAGAGCAGAAAGGTGGCAGGAGTATATAGAGGGTCTATACAAGGGCGATTTTCTTGAGGACAATATTATGGAAATGGAAGAGCATGTAGATGAAGATGAAATGGGAGATATATTACTGCGTGAAGAGTTTGACAGAACACTGAAAGACCTAAGTCGAAACAAGGCCCCAGGAGTAGACAACATTCCATCAGAACAACTGACGGCCTTGGGAGAGCCAGTCCTGACAAAACTCTACCATCTGGTGAGCAAGATGTATGAGACAGGCGAAATTCCCTCAGACTTAAAGAAGAATATATAATTCCAATCCCAAAGAAAGCAGGTGTTGACAGATGAGTAAATTACTGAACTATCAGTTTAATAAGTCATTGCTGCAAAATACTAACACGAATTCTTTACTGACGAATAGAAAAACTGGTAGGAACCGACCTCGGGGAAGATCAGTTTGGATTCCATAGAAATGTTGGAACACGCGAAGCAATATTGACCCTACGACTTATCTTAGAAAATACATGAAGGAAACGCAAACCTACATTTCTAGCATTTGTACACTTTGAAAAAGCTTTTGACAATGTTGACTGGAATACTCTCTTTCAAAGTCTGAAGGTGGCAGGGGTCAAATGCAGATGGCAGTTATAAGAGTCGAGGGGCATGAAAGGGAAGCAGTGGTTGGGAGGGTAGTGGCACTGGGTTGTAGCCTGTCCCCAATGTTATTCAATCTGTATATTGAGCAAGCAGTAAAGGAAACAAAAGAAAAATTAGGAGTAGGAATTAAAATCCATGGAGAAGAAATTAAAACTTTGAGGTTCGCCGATGACATTGTAATTCTGTCAGAGACAGCAATGGATTTGTAAAAGCAGCTGAACGGAATGGACGATGTCTTGAAAGTAGGATATAAGATGAACATGAACAAAACCAAAACGAGGATAATGGAATGTAGTAGAATTAAATCGGGTGATGCTGATATTATTAGATTGGGAAATGAGACACTTAATGTAGTAAATGAGTTTTGCCATTTGGGGAGCAAAATAACTGATGATGGTCGAAATAGAGAGGATATAAAATGTAGACTGGCAATGGCAAGGAAAGCGTTTCTGTAGAAGAGAAATTTGTTAACATTGGGTATAGATTTAAGTGTCAGGAAGTCTTTTCTCAAAGTATTTGTATGGAGTGTAGCCATGTATGGAATTGAAAGGTGGACGACAAATAGTTTGGACAAAAAGAGAACTGAAGCTTTCGAAATGTGGTTGGTACAGAAGGGTGCTGAAGATTATATGGATAGATCACATAAATAGTGAGGAAGTACGGAACAGAATTGGGGGGAAGAGAAATTTGTGGCACATCTTGGCTAGAAGGAGGGATCGGTTGGTAGGGCATGTTTTGAGGCATTAAGGGATCACCAATTTAGTATTGGAGGGCAGCGTGGAGGGTAAAAATCGTAGAGGGAGACCAAGAGATGAATACACTAAGCTGATTCAAAAGGATGTAAGTTGTAGTAGGTACTGGGAGATGAGGAAGCTTGCACAGGATAGAGTAGCATGGATAGCTGCATCAAACCAGTCTCTGGACGGAAGACCACGACAACGACAATATTTTTTCTAATTTTAAATTTCATTTTCAACAGCTCGTTGCAGTTTGTTTGCATTCTTGAAATGAATCTACATTAGTAATATAGCGTCGTTTTCCTTTGTAATTATTTCTGTGCGTTTTGGTGGAAAAATATTTAAATTAGATCAGGTTGAGATTCGCATTAGGGTTGTCTGCAGTGAGCGGAATAGTTCAGTAAACTGTTAAGCATTGTTATTTGTCATTGCAGCAACTATAAATATTACAACCTGTGAGAAAGGCTGCAGAAAGTAACAACACTCCAAACATGGAGGGAAGCGACGCACTCACACCGGCTTTAGAGGACCCGTCGGTCCTGCTTTCTCACACAATGAAGTTTGAAAAATCCAGGACAGTAAAATGCGAAACAGACTAGGGGGCGGACCGCTCTCCCCTATGTCGGAGCCGGACAAAGCAAGTCCCGCCGTTGTCGTAGGCCTTCAGCCCACCCAAGCTCAAGCGAAGGATGGTGACCCTAACACAGCTACGGGACACCGGCTGCAGAGCAAACAATGACACCTGTCTTCAACCTTCCGCTTTGCAAGCACTTATAATACAGCAAATGAAAAAATAAAGTGTCACAGAAGAATAACAAGAGGTCCCGTATTAAAATGAGAAAAGAAATTAGATGGCACGAGCTCGATCCTGGTACAGCAAACAGACGACCAGAACACGTGCATACACGTGTTCATAGTGGCGACCAGGGGCGTAGCGGAGAAATTTAGGCTGTAGATGAACGAAGCAAGAACGTGGTTAGAAGCAGTAGAGTGTTGGAGGTAGACTTGGCTCGTACAGATGGGAGAAGTAATAGATGACCCAACAGAGGTCAAAGGGCGAGTGGTGAACCGTATTACTGCCGTGGAAAGTCGTGCAGTCGGTGGTACAGATATGGGCACGTTAGACCCGGTTAAAATCCGTGAAGCGCTTGTACAAAACATCTGACACCAGATTTCGTGACATGAAAAAGAAGCTAGCAAGATTGCAGAACAACTAGAAAGACTAACTGTAACAGTTCAACCTCCGTCAACTAAATGTAGTGAAAGTTCAGACCGGGTACAACCGACAGGGATAAGTGACAGTGAGAAAATACAGTCGTTACTCCGCTTCAAGGAGAACCAGAGTGAAATTAACAAGAGAAACCACAACGTATTTCAAGAATTTCATTAATTAACCATTCACCATGAGGCGATGCCTAGTAGCATTTCGTTCGCCTATAAACACGGTAGTGAGGATCTGGTGAAAATGTGGGGATATGCGAAGAAGATAAGACATTTTGGGGAAAGATTATGTCACTTAAGCGACTGGAGTCTGTCACAGAGTGTAACAGATAACGAACCGATCAGCGAAGTGGAAGAAGACGAGGATCGATGGCACTTCCTTTATGTACAGAAATATAGCATCTATCCAGACCCAGCGAACGAGATTCGCCCACTCATGTGGATAGATCGGTTCCAAGATGTTTTACCGGTATCATGGAGCTCTGGTCTTAAAATTAATTTTGTTTGCAGGCAACGAAGCTGTGGCGTATATGCGAATCTTAGTACGAGATTATCGGTTGTATAGTGGATGACAAAACCACCTGGGGAGACGAATAATCAGGACCCTACTGCTTAATTCAAGAAAATGGTTCAAAGAAATCAGATTCTAGACACCCATTACGATTCCTCTGAGCTTATCCGTATCTGCTTGACAAAGCTCTCTAAACGTCTGCAACGAGTCATAGCCGTTGCAGGGAGAGGCATAAGCGACATCAGATCGTTCCAGTTGCTTATGCAGGAACTCCCATACTATAGAAATAACGAAGGGCGCGAAAATGTGCAAGTAGATAGGAACCAGCCGGCACCCATACGTCCACTTGAAGACCGCAGAGACTGTCACGACCAAACTGCCTGCGGTGGAACAGGGGTAACCAGAGAAATGATTGGTCCCGACATAACCGTTTACCTGAGAGGCTTGAGTACACGCGTAATGAAGCAGCACGGGATAACTTACCTCTGGCGAGCATAATAGAGATTCGAGTCCCCGACCCTGAACATAAAGCGGCACTTGAAGAAGACGTAAATCTAAGGTATAGGCGACTAGAGGGAATTGGCGGAATATATACTGTTGTGGCCTAGGAGAACAAATGTCACTATTCGTGCATGCAAAAGAAATAGGAGAAGATTTACTGCGAGAGAAGTAGAGTACTGGTTTAGTTTGCTATGCAGTACTTAATGTAAATACTATAAGTAGAAATGTACAGCGTATTGTCGTAACAGCGAGCTGCATAACAGTTATTAATGAAAATATATTCGATGTGTGCATGATAGAAGCGGGGTGGCCAGTGTTAACGCTACATAAAACAACAATCAGAGGAGCGATTGGGGGAAAGACAGCGCTGATAACGAAAAAAGTACTTATAGATTTTCTGTGCCCATAACTTCTCTTTCAGTGAATGCTATACTAGGACTACACTTTCACAAATACTATCGCACCATTATCAGTAAGAAATGACGCTTTGAAGAGGTTAAAGTAGGGAGCAGTGCAGTATATTTATATTTCGAGTATTGTTTGGCTGCAACGATGGAGGAGACAGGAGTGTGACTAGGTTTGTCGTCTCTGAGTCAGAGCTGTTAGAACTAAAGAAACTGTACAGTGAGATGTCATTAAATAAGATATTAGAGGAAAAGGTCCTGAGTGCAGAGACCAATTGAAATGTCTGCTAGATCATCACCGACAGAGCACGCCACCTCATCTTACAGCAGCCCTCTCCATATTGTAATGAACCGTAATGGTTCAATTGTCTATACCCGAGCCGCTGAAACATTTCACTTAAAGGTCACTCTCCTAGCGCCGTATGGTTGGTAGTATAACTAACAAACAAGTGAGGAACGGGAGGCGCCGCGTCTACCGAACCAGTAACTGCTCCGAAAAAAAGCCGGTTCAGCCGTCGACGCTACTACGTTATCGGCTTCCATGTAACCATTGCATGTTAGTGCGCTAACGCCTGCTTTTGTGTTGTGTTACCGCCTCGACTACAGTTTTTGTTTGCTAAACAATGTCTCCAAAACGATGTCGTTCACCAAGCGACAATCCGTTGCGCCGTGGAGCGCCATTAAACAGTCAGGCTTTGGAATTACTACGAAGGACGCGTGAATTTTACGAGCAAGAAAAAGAATTGGTTTCTGTTCATGGGCATGCGTCGATTCCTGCCGATAAGGTTTTAGAGCGTACCTCGAAAGCTCTAGGACTCAGTGAAAGAACAGTTATAAGTCAAGGGATGCTACTTCAAGACTTACAAGACAGTGAAATAAACAGTTTGGAAGCTGATCCCTGTGGAAGAAACAGTGTGTTTTTAAGTACTCCGGGCAAGAAAAACAAGTAGCCTCGTCCTATTACAGATATTCATTCTTTCCAAAGAGATGCAATTAGTTGGCACATAAACGGATACTATAAAAGGAAAGAATACCACACAATAGCGAAGTTGCTAATTTCTTTAAAAGAAAGTGAACTTTCCGCACGGGGAGAGGAGGGGGGGGGGGGGACGTCACTTAAGATGATATTAAGAGTATTGGCTTCCGTTTTACAAAGTTAGATGGACGAAAACTGTTATTAGAAAAAGCTCATGTCATGGCAGCTCGTACCATTTTCTTACACAAAATTGTAGGAAAGGACATACACTCAGTCATATGGTTAGACGAAGCCTGGGTCAACGCTGGAGAATCAGTTGAGATATGCTGGACAGATGATACTCCGAATAGCAGTGGTCATCAGACAACAGATAGAGGATCACGATTAATTGTGGCCCATGCAGGATCTTCAAACGGCTTTGTGCCCGAAGGACTTCCAGTTTTTCGATCGAAAGAAACCGGTGACTATCATGAGGATATGGACCACCCACGGTTTCTACAGTGGTTTAAAAACTTGTTGCTCCAGTTTAATGTTCCGACCGTTTTTGTGATGGACAATGCACCGTACCATTCCGTGATTTTAGGTAAATCTCCCACCACTAGTGACCGTAAAGAAACTATGGTACAGTGGTTGCAGGCGAGACACATTGCTGCGGACATGAGCATGATGAAACTGCTATTATACTCTCTCGTGAAACAAAATAGGCCTGTGCCGCCTAAATACGTTGTAGATCAAATTGCAAGCGAACAGCGTCACTTGGTAATCAGGCTACCGCCTTAGCACTGTCATTTTAATCCAATTTAATTGGTTTGGAGTGAAGTCAAGGCGTACATTAGAAGTAACAAAAAGACTTTTACTATAACAGAAGTGGAAAGACTGCTACGTGAAGGTCTTGCTACGGTAGACGCTGTCTCATGGAGGAAAAAAGTAGACCATGTAGCTAAACTGATAAGAGAAGCACAGACTATAGATGGCATTATAAATGAAAACGAACTGTTAATGATTTCTCTTAATGATGATGATGAAGACAACGGTTTTGGCGCCGATTCCGATGACAGTGAAGAAGAACTGGATGGAACTGCGCCATTGATATCGTAAATTGGTGAGTGTAAATGTATACAGAATTAATTCTTTTTCTCTCTGCAATCTGGTAGGCTATGTAAGTTTTGCTTCGTTTGTTTCTATGAGTGTGGATAGCGTATTATTTGGTATGCTCAGATTTGCATTATTATACGACGTTTTACATGCAGCTATTACTGTAACAATTTGGACGACTTTTCATAGGTATTGTCATTAACTACAGATGTTTCTATTTCCCGGTTTAATATATTGCCACGCCTTGGAACGACCTCCCAATCAACCACAGGCGAGGGCTCAGCGGGATGCCAACTCAGCCCTCATCCGAACACAGCAATCGCAGTCCCTGTCCATTCTAATCGATATTGAACAACAGTTACTGCAACACGAGTCCGTGCCTAGATAACGCAAGCAAAACACGCAAAGAATGTATCAACTAACCTGTACAAATGCCTAACGACTGCAATACAATCTGCCTGAATGTACGATTACAGTAACTAAGACTCGAAATTACTCCTTCTATACGAAACTCATACGCAATTTAAGTAAGAATCTACCAAGTAAACAGTAAAGCGCGATGCTACAACTCTCAAATACTATAATACGCCCGAAATATATGAATTAAACAATGCAAGTACCCAAAAACACGCAAAGAAATTGAGAATTAAACTATGTAACAAACAAGTAAGCTAAGGGTATACTACTTGCTGCTGTAGCTGCTTATCCAACGGCGGCAGGGAACACACTGGGTGTGACCAACCGACACTGGCAGTTCAAAACAAAAACAGAAGACAGACGACTACGCGAATTTACACTATTCAGGTACTAAAACGCGATGCTACAACTCTCAAATACTATAATACGCCCGAAATATATGAATTAAACAATGCAAGTACCCAAAAACACGCAAAGAAATTAAGAATTAAACTATGGAACAAATAAGTAAGCAAGGAGTATACGACTTGCTGCTGCAGCTGCTTATCCAACGGTGGCAGGGAACACACTAGCTGTGACCAACCGACACTGGCCGAAGGCGAAAAGCATCACTAAGTATGGATGAAAAACAAGTCGCACGTATTTTCCTCCAATTAGTAGAAACATTGTGCTGCAAGCTATTTCTGTCGCCGAGGCATCAACTCTTTTTCTACGAATGAGTGATTAGAAAGACATTTGATTGATTGCTCCAGCCAAGAAGTAGTACATGTGAAAAGTTCACTAACGATAAAAATTCCTAAAGGTTTAAGAACGACCTCTACCAGGAACGATGTCCCTTCATTTTATACACTGACTATGAGTGTATAATAGTTCTGCCGATCATTGTAAAGGTGATTCCAATGCCTCTCACACCACTATCACAGGACGACACAGCAGTGTATCATGTTGTCTGCTCATATCATTCCAGCTGCAACATTTTGATTCATATGTCGGGGATAATCCTGCGAAACAGTTGCCCTCTGAGCTCTAAATCTAGCAGAAACATTCCAATGATCAACTCGCAGGAGAATGAGGCCTTATACAAGAAGGCAGTTAAATGTCATATTTCTGGGCTATCTCTGGATATAAAAGTGGAAACTCCTTGTAGAGACCACAGTCAAATAACGAGGAAGTTTCACAGTGCAGCTCACAACGCATGCACTTTGAAGTACAGACTACCACGACACATACCAGTCTTCTTCCATAATGTGAGAGGCTACGATTCTCACTTTTCGTTGAGCACTTGGGGATTTGAAGCTGAATAATAATTAGGTCAGTTTCATCACCTCTTCAGAACTTGCAAAGACAATGCGTCAGGACCACATGTATATCAATTGAGCTGAATTTCCTGACGATTCATTGTTTCAGCTTTTCATGTCCAAATGGGCACCACACATTTAATTTTATAGATATGCTACGATGGACATGCGGCTATTTCAAGGTGGATTCATTCCATTGTTCGTCCCTTTGTGGGAATACAATGAGGCTACGAGGTAAGGGGAAAATGAATGGGGTCGCAACAAAATTACTGAACGTCACTTGGGAATTTGAGGCGGATGGAAAGTGTGACCGGATGGCTGAGGCAGTCAAGGCTACCGTTTCTGAAAAGCGGAGAATCCGGGTTCGAGTCGTTATCTGGTTAAAAAGTTTCAAGTGCCATTGTTGAATTCTTTCAACTCCCGAAGCAGCTAAATCATATCAATTTCCCTTTATTTTTGAAATATTTGCCACACTCATCTCATCATTAGCTAAAATAGAATGCAGATCCCCACCTACGTTTGCTTCTGTCCTCTCATCACGATATAAAATACACTCATTTAAACTGTGACGTATATTTGTTTGTATGATACAGACGTAACTAATTGGGGCGGTCCTTATTCGGAAGGAGGTCAGAGTTACTTTATCATATTTGGTATGAGGAACACCATGGTCGGATAGTCGGCTTCATAAACTGCAGCTCATTATCCCTCACAGCCAGCCACGCTTCCACCCATAGTTGCAAGACTCTCCGACTCACTAGTGAAATTATGGCCTTGGGGGTTATGGTACAGTGTGCCATATAGTGTTACTTGCACGCTCTGTCATCTCGGATGTTGAGTACTCACACAGGAGCATCATTTTAGATACGCACGCCTGTCAAATGGGGTGGTGGTAGTCCACCGCAAGTGGCGGAGTGTAAGCATAGCTCCCGGCTTCCACGTAAACGGCAAGGCACGAAAGACACTGACCATATATTGGATTTCCGTGATACCAAGATGTGCCATATTCGCACGTACAGAACGAATGATGTGTCGTGGCGAGATTGTTCACTGAAATGAAATAAGACTACGAAAATATCTTGCATATTTTGTGTCAATCAATCCAGTAATGCTACATTAATTTCAAAATGTACAAAAATTGAGTGCATACAGCGGACGAGTCCACAGTCACTTCGAATATTCTATACAGCAAAACTATACAAATTACAGCAAAATTAATAATAGTGATTCATGTTAACCTCCTTTACAAGTGACTTGCATGAGAACCTGGCCGGCCAGAGTGGCCGAGCGGTTCTAGGCACTACAGTCTGGAACGCGCGACCGCTACGGTCGCAGGTTCGAATCCTGCCTCGGGTATGGATGTGTGTGATTTCTTTAGGTTAGTTAGGATTAAGTAGTTCTAAGTTCTAGGGGACTGATGACCTCAGAAGTTAAGTCCCATAGTGCTCAGAGCCATTTGAACCATGAGAACCTGTTGTGTTGCGAACTCAAATCAAGTGGAAAATGGATAGTAAATTTTAGTAGTGGGCTCAGCGCAGCTTCTAAGACACATTACAATTCTATCTCAAGGTCACACCCTCCCCTCTCAAGCAACTGTATGTGGTTTATTTAAGGACAGAAAGTCACATGGGCGCCCACACGCCCTGGGAAATAGTGTGACATAGAAATGGGTGTCACTCATTTACAGTGCGTGTTCTGGGACAGATAATGTTCTAAGACCAGGCCACTCTCTCCTTTTCTCTCTCTAGACCAAATGGTTACTTAAATCAAGTCCTTCTCGCCCTTCCCTCTTCTTCTCATTAGAGCAATTGCATGAACCTCCTTATTCTTGGCCTGTAAACTGTAGTGGAAGGCGCTGCTGCCATGTTTGATTGAGATCAAGGAGTGGGTTTTTTGTAAATAATAACAGATATGAATATAACAAATTACTTATGATGTATTAGTATTATTTTGCTTTGTTAACAAGAATAGATTCATTAACAATATTTTTCTTCACTCAAAGATTTTGCAATATAAAAATTTCATTTTAACCTAACATTTTATGCATGTTCACATTTAAAAGAAAATTTATATAAATATATACACTGAAATACTTTGTTTTACACTATTACTTGCAAATTACCCTGGGCAAGAGATTCGCGATAAATGGAAGCTAAGTTGGGGACCAGAGGCGAGGAATACCACCTGTAAAGCTGCACTGGGATTCGATACGGACCTGGCGAATTAATTGTTTTCGACTCTTCAATTGCTTCTCGACATCAGGGACACCTGTTTCTACACTCCTGGAAATTGAAATAAGAACACCGTGAATTCTTTGTCCCAGGAAGGGGATACTTTATTGACACATTCCTGGGGTCAGATACATCACATGATCACACTGACAGAACCACAGGCACATAGACACAGGCAACAGAGCATGCACAATGTCGGCACTAGTACAGTGTATATCCACCTTTCACAGCAATGCAGGCTGCTATTCTCCCATGGAGACGATCGTAAAGATGCTGGATGAAGCCTGTGGAACGGCTTGCCATGCCATTTCCACCTCGCGCCTCAGTTGGACCAGCGTTCATGCTGGACGTGCAGACCGCGTGAGACGACGCTTCATCCAGTCCCAAACATGCTCAATGGGTGACAGATCCGGATATCTTGCTGGCCAGCGTAGTTGACTTACACCTTCTACAGCATGTTGGGTGGCACGGGATACATGCGGACGTGCATTGTCCTGTTGGAACAGCAAGTTCCCTTGTCGGTCTAGGAATGGAAGAACGATGGGTTCGATGACGGTTTGGATGTACCGTGCACTATTCAGTGTCCCCTCGACGATCACCAGAGGTGTACGGCCAGTGTAGGAGATCGTTCCCCACACCATGATGCCGGGTGTTGGCCCTGTGTGCCTCGGTCGTATGCAGTCCTGATTGTGGCGCTCACCTGCACGGCGCCAAACACGCATACGACCATCATTGGCACCAAGGCAGAAGCGACTCTCATCGCTGAAGACGACACGTCTCCATCCTCCCCCCATTCACGCCTGTCGCGACACCACTGGAGGCGGGCTGCACGATGTTGGGGCGTGAGCGGAAGACGGCCTAACGGTGTGCGGGACCGTAGCCCAGCTTCATGGAGACGGTTGCGAATGGTCCTCGCCGATACCCCCGGAGCAACAGTGTCCCTAATTTGCTGGGAAGTGGCGGTGCGGTCCCCTACGGCACTGCGTAGGATCCTACGGTCTTGGCGTGCATCCGTGCGTCGCTGAGGTCCGGTCCCAGGTCGACGGGCACGTGCACCTTCCGCCGACCACTGGCGACAACATCGATGTACTGTGGAGACCTCACGCCCCACGTGTTGAGCAATTCGGTGGTACGTCCACCCGGCCTCCCGCATGCCCACTATACGCCCTCGCTCAAAGTCCGTCAACTGCACATACGGTTCACGTCCACGCTGTCGCGGCATGCTACCAGTGTTAAAGACTGCGATGGAGCTCCGTATGCTACGGCAAACTGGCTGACACTGACGTCGGCGGTGCACAAATGCTGCGCAGCTAGCGCCATTCGACGGCCAACACCGCGGTTCCTGGTGTGTCCGCTGGGCCGTGCGTGTGATCATTGCTTGTACAGCCCTTTCGCAGTGTCCGGAGCAAGTATGGTGGGTCTGACACACCGGTGTCAATGTGTTCTTTTTTCCATTTCCAGGAGTGTATATCCTCCATACGGGAATCCGTGACATGTTCAAACAGTTGTCTGTACCACCTTATGTTTGGATGCTATTTTAAACTCGAACTTCAAAACATCAGCTTTTCTTTTGCTGTTTGTCATTTTATACCATTCTGATGGACTAGAGACTGGGCAGAAACCTTCGACCGACTTAGTGATTTTACATACGACCAGATTTGGAGGAGGACATTAGTGTTTAACGTTCCGTCGACAACGAGGTCATTAGAGACGGAGCACAATCTCGGATTATGGAAGGGTGGAGAAGGAAAGCGGCTGGGCGCTTTCAAAGGAAGCATGCTGACATTTGCCTTATGCGATTTTGGGAAATCATGGAAAACCTAAATCAGGAATGGAAGTCGCCAGTTTGAACTGTCGTCCTCCCGAATGCGGGTCCAGTATGCTAACAACTGGGCTGCCCCGCAAGGAGAGAATTTTATTGGGTAATCCATAAAATCTTCTGCTAACGCATCACAATGGAAAACTGGTGTACGGTTTGTACATAGACTTTCTAATACCTTTTGGCTGTTGGCAATATCGTGTTCTTATTTGAACGGACATTGCAGTAATCTCTGCTTCCTCAGTATTTTCCGCACTTTGTCATTAAAGCACGGTGGATGTTTTCCGCCATTAATTCAGTTACTCGTCACATACTCCTCCAGAGCCTGATATACTATTAATTTAAATTTTGCTCATTAATTCCTCTACTTCCGTCGTATTGGAACTAAATGATGTCAATTCATTATCTAAGTAGGATTCAAACAACTGCTTATCGGTTCGTTAGAGGATTAAATCTCTGCTAGCCATCTTGACTAATTTATTAACCTAAGTAATCATCGTCGCTATGATGACATCATGACCATTAATGCCTGTCTCCCTACTGACACAGTCGATAAGGTCAGGCCTGTTTGTAGTTGCAAGGACTAAAATATTTCCGTTGCTGATGGGTTGTCGAACTAGCTGTTCCGAAAAATGTGTTCAGGACCACTTCACAGGACTCACTGGGACGTGCATTGAATGTATATAGGTGTCTCAAGGGCATAACACAGGTCCAGAAATATCCTGCAAAGGCAGTCTCAGACTCGAAGTAACATCTAGTTCAGACCCTTCACTCGTCTCCAAATCAAAGGATTCCATTCAATTTTGCAAACTTTAATGCAAATTGTAAGCTTTGTTTCCACACCGCGAGTCAGGCCAGCAGTCTTCATCACTTCTGACACCCGCAAGTACCAAGTGACAATGGCCTTAGAGCCGTAGCGATAGGACTCATTGATGCCGATATGATTCGTAACATGAAGTTGACTGCAAGCTGCACCTTCGATAGCTTTAGGCATGGCCTGGTCTACATCTCTGATGAGGCCGCTCAGCAGACGTACCGGCGTAAATTAGAATTTTTTCCAGCCCTGACGCCATTCCCCTGAGGGTCTCCATAACGCGCCTAGCACTGACGCTCATATTATTAAGTATCAACACCGCCCCCCACCCCCTATGTGCTTGCTCAGCAGTGCTCATGGAACGGACACTTGTTCACTTACAATGACGACTAAGTTCAAATACTGAACAGCTGGATGAAGACATCGTCCAAAATACAGCAGGCTCATTGTAAGCTTACATATCACTTCACGATGAATACTGAAAGACTGCAAACAGAAATACAAGCAGTAGTCGCCAACTGTACCACATGAGGCGGTCTGAATATTTCAGGTGAAAGCAGGCGCGCTCGATGTACTCTAGGATTGCGTTATCTGCGTAGATGTGAGGAGATGTGGCTGCTTGCTAGCTATAAAAGCCCAGACTATAAATCGGTACTCCGTGTGAACTGGGAATCCGAATCACTGTGTGTTACGAGACCACCAAATTAAATTTTGCCTTTCAACATCACCATCGACTAGCGAGCTTCAGAACGATCTGCTTGCTTCAAAATTTTTCAGTCTCAACGAAAATCAAGGTCGTTCGAAAATGACTGACTTCCACGATAGGTAAATGATGAATGATTCTTCTCTCCCCGCGTGTGCGAAGGACTGACACTCCAAAAGAGCTGTAAGAGAATGATGGAACCTTAAAGACTATTCGCTTCACTCTCTAACCCACCTGCAATAGCAAAAACTTCCTAAAACTATTCCGTCAACGGCTCGTGGCTGCGTCATGATCAGAACTGTTCGCGCTCGAAAATTTCTCCGTGCTACAGCGGCCGCCGGCCGACACCACCAGCCGTCAGGAGTTGTCCGCCAGATGAACGCGACACGGGGCTTTGGCTGTATTTATCAACCGTAATTATGTTATTTGAAGTTGTAGTATTTATCTCGGATTTACATATTGGATTTTGCATGCTTGAGACTTACGAACGTCGTTCAAAAGTTGTAAAATAGACACACAAGTGGGAAAAGGTAGGATGTTCAATTTTCATTAAAAAAGGACATTCATAAAATTTTAGACAAAAACCTGGGACAAATAGGAAAAGAAACAGCGCATAAATTGTACTGACAAAATTTAGTGGGCATAGTTTACTTTTATATCATGAACTCAGATGATTCCAATAACTTTTTACAATTATTCTGCCCCACTGTAACCGTACTTTTCACTTTTATGTATTTTATCAAGAAGTGAATTTTCCTTTGATATTGTGTCGTAAAAGTCAGCGCATGATACACCATTAAAGTGTATTTTAACAACGAGCAATACCTTCGCTGTTTTAACTTTCATTCTGTTTTTTTTTCGTTTGATTACAAAGAATTCACTAAGGAAAACAGACGTTTCACAGCAGCATTTGACCCGGAAATTGCCAGGCAAAACGCCACCATACGAATCTTGTTTTTCGTGTTAATGTTTTTAGTATTGAACTAGACAAACATTTTACACCACACTGCTCTAGCCTTTTCATTGTCTTCTCCTTCACTCTTCCTTGGGTTTTGCGTACATGAAAATTTAGCGAAGAGTTCGTCTTCGTCAACAGAAATATTCGATACAATACTGCTAACTAAACTACAACAGTCCTGAATATCCTTCCATTGTAGCTGCTCCTTTTCAATGACCACCCAAATGTTTTAAAATATTTGATAAATGATAAACACAATTCATTAATATACTCAGTGCAAGTGTCATAGAAGATGTCTACATAACTATGAAATAAATCAACAGTACTTTCATCCTCTTTTTCCAGTTTTGTTAGCTGCTCATTTACTAAGGATATGAAAAATATTTCAGACTTCCTACACTGTAATTTGCCCAATAATTTGTTCATTTCTTGATATACTCCCACCAATGTGATTTCTTGTTTCTCAATACATTTATTTGCTGTGGCGAAAGATTTTAGCTGGCTAACAAGAAAATGTAGAAAACAATATAAGTGTTTTAAAAGAAATGCTTAAGGAAAGCAGGACACTTATCAATGGAAATGAAATTGGATTTGAAAGTAGGAAATATTTCTATGATCCTTTCCAGTAATGGTAGCAGTCTTGTATTGCTGTGCCCGAGTGCAGTTTTGTATTCAGTTTCACTAAACGTACAGAATGACCTGAGAGATTCAACCCTAATTTTGTATGTGTGGAAATGCTGGTAGTTCTTGTTTACAATTAATTAGTAGTCAATGGGCACGCAATCGGAACCAGTTTGTAAAGAACTGCGCACCACATATGCTAGGCAGCTAGCACCTATAATATTATTCACTGTCTTCTGTTGCAGTTGATACAATACATTGTTTTTTCCTTTCCTCTATTTATTACCATAACTGGTGTTAGTGATGTCTGGAGAAACTGCAAATACCTTTCATTCAAGTTCAAATGGTTCAAATGGCTCTGAGCACTATGAAACTTAACATCTGAGGTAATCAGTCCCCTAGAACTTAGAACTACTTAAACCTGACTAACGTAAGGACATCACACAAATCAATGCCCGAGGCAGAATTCGAACCTGCGACCGTAGCGGTCACGCGGTTCCAGACTGAAGTGCCTAGAACCGCTCGGCCGCTTCGGCCGGCCATTCAAATTCATATTTCTTTAAAATCTCCAGCACATAGTTCTGAAGTAAATCTGAAGTTTCTCCTGACAAATTACCCAATCCCAATACTTTCACTATGATTCCTTTTTAAGGCGAAAATAGGTGACAAGGAGAGGAACTAACTTCAAATCCAAATGATTCAGTGTATAAATAATTACAGAAATGAATGAAGTACCTTTCAATTCATCTAAAACCAGCTGAGCTGCATATGGTGCAATAACATTTGAAATAATTGCATTACATTTTGTGGATCCACAAGTGAATTTAGAGCTGAAAAGTTTTTTAACAAATACTGTAGTACAATCCATCGACTTAAAACTATGGTTATGCATTGCACTGTGGTAAGCAAACGTAGCTTCTTGTGCTGCCAATTGCCTATTTATTTCAGTTACTGTTCTTATCTTTAGGTCGTAGTTACCTACACTATTATTTGCACTTTTCTTCTGGACAGCCATGCGATGTTTCTCCGTCTTTATGTGATCCACAATGTTAGACCTTCCACCATGTCCAATTACAAATTTTGATTTACACAACGTACATTATACGGTTTCTCCACTACTAGTGATACAAGGACATCCACTTTTTAAATTTCTGTTGAAATTATATTGCCCTTTTGGCCTGATGAAACAGTAGTGATTGAGAAGATTTGAAATTGTCAGGTATCTGCTATAATGTCTTCAGACTGATTGTAACAACCAATAGAAAATACACCATGAATCTGTACTACCAAAAGTGCCAAATATTGACAGTCTAGCGAAGAAAGCAAGTAACAGTGGTTGAAGTATCTCTGGACCGAGAAGACTGACTAAAAGAGGATAATCTTTGTTCTTATTCGTGATCTAGTTTTGTGTAATTCCTTTGCTTGCAGTATCTCTCTCTCTGACTCTTTTCCAGTTAACGAGGAAGTAAAGTGCTAAAAGTCATAACGGATTTAATTAATTGTGGGACGTAGTAGCCAAAACAATAAAAAACAAAATTTGAAAACAAGTTCTACAAGTGGTGCTTCCTAGCGTATATAATTGCGCTGTTAACTACAAATAAAGCACCCGATATAGTAAAAATACTTTAACCAAGTGGAATTACAAAATAAAGGGACGTTTGAGCGTCCCAAAAAAAGCTTTCGAGATGGCGAGACGTTTGGGAAAAAAAAAACGGGACTGTCAGGGTGAAAACGGGACGAATGGACGTCTTATTCGCTTTGGATTTAATACAGGGGCAAAAGCACCAGCAGAGACAGCTCGGGACCTTTGTATTGTGTTTGGGGTGAGTGCCTTTGGGAAAAACACGTCAGAAGAGGATTATCTTCTTTAAAAGAAGATGGTTCTGGTGTGAATGATTTCCCACATTCAGGATGTCCCGGTAGCAGAAACATATGATGAACTGTATGTGATGAACTGCGACGATTTAAGCGTCGTGCGACATTTGCATTCAAAAGGCAAGTTTCAGAAGTCGGGTGTAAGAGTACTCTGTGCTCTAATTCATAGCAACCAAATTAAAGCAGTGCTTATTCCTGTATTTTTGCTTGAACGCCATCAGTACATACATTGAGCGTTCCTATGCTGTACTGTTACTGGTGGCAAGTTATGATGCCTTTATGTTAACTTCTTAAGAATAAATTAATGGCTGAGCCGTAACAACAGACATATTCTCGAGCAAAGATCAGTGAACGTATTTTGCATCTGTTGGCTGAAAAAGTTTAAATTGCACCAGCAGCTGCTCCCCTGGTCTGTGTCCATTACAGCTGGTATTTTTGGCACCTACAACTAAGACTCCTTTCTGTCGCAGAATAAGAAAAACGAAAGACAAAACTGTGTCAACTGTTGCTACTACACATAAAACATTCTGCTGATTTCAAAAATAAAACCATCCAGGAGGGTATTCTGATCTCAAATGTTTACCGGTCCCGCTCCTTGCCGAACAACCATCAATAATGTTCCCGCTTCTTACTGAGCATCAGTCAAGGAAGTTCGTTACCGGAAGAAAATGCACTGCGAACCTTTTATTTTTTGTAAGTAATGGCTTTCGGCCGTACTCATACAGCTATCTCAGTTGCGCAAAGTCAGATATGACGACACGAATGTGAGGACAACCCAACATCCAGTCCCTGCGTGGAGAAAATCTCCGAATCGGACGGGAATCGAACCTGGTCCCTTCGTTTAGCAGTCCACCACGCTGACCATACAGCTGCCGAGGCGGATTTTCAATCTGGTTTGACGACATCTTCAACTAAGAACCAGCAGGTTTCTACTGTCGTGGAATCGGCAAACTACCTGAGCATTTCAGACTGTTTAGGCAATGTGAGAGAATATATTGTTTATCACTGACTAATGTTTACTTTTGTGTTCAATAAATTAATGAAAAACGCTGTTAAAATACGCACTCTACTAATACAAATGAAATACAGCTTACCATGATAACCTTACGATGAATGTCTGTTCTAATAAAACATGAAGTATCTGTAACACGGGCGTGTTTATATTAGTGCGAATTAGTAAGATATTGTTCACTTTGGGCTTCGTAACGGTCTTCGTTTATTTGCTGTCCTCTGTCATACCTAAGTAGTATGGAAATATGAAATTTCATAAGTAAAGTTGTGTATTCACAAAAAGTTATGTAGGAAGAAGTGGAAAAAGGCATTATCAGTTGTGCAGTATCGTAAGTTTCTCCCCCTTACACTAAGAGGTAATGGAAGTTGCGAGACGATATTTCATTAGTAATGACAAGTAAAATCAACTGAATTTAGCAGAATAATTCTGTGCCATCCGGGAAGTAACTCCTCCGTAACAGAGTTGCCACATTTGTTCTGCATTGGTGCCAAGGTTCAACTACCTACCAGGAGGAAGAATACCAGCCAATGTGCGCACTGAGCGGGCTCGGAAGTGATTACAGCTTACGTCCTAAAGACGCGGGTGCTGAGCGTCAAAATACGTCATTGCAATTTCTGTAACGAGCTGTAAGGCTTAAGGCGTAGTTACTTATAATACTTAGGTCTACCGACTGCCAATTAAATGCAATAAATTAATAACTGTAAGAACTTTTTTTAAATATTAAGCACACTGACTACTGAAAAAGATCCTTCACATTTTGAAGCGTTCCAGTGCTTATACTGTAAACATTAAGTGGAAGCAACACGTCTTTTGATCATTATACACTTTTAAAATATTTCTCTTAAGAACGTTGCCATTGGCACTACTTCCCAGAACTGAAGAACACAAGTGAAAAGATAACGAACGAGACAGCAATTACTGCAAAACGACAACATCAACAGAGAGACTTTGTAATCTATGAATAACGTAAAGTTCCTTATCAAGTCGTCTACTGCGCACGGAAACCATACTCCAGGTCCGAATACACGCTCTCTAAAACAACTGTAGAAAAATTAAACCAGCTAAGACGAAAAGACGAGCAGTTGTCACCAGAACGTGGAGCAAGTAACACAGAACGCTGACAGTAATGTCTAGAACAAGTCATCGTTTAAGCAAAACCGTCATTCACTCAATAAATGCTGCAAGAATGACAAAAGTCATCTACTTGTAATAATCACAATACCACCATTTCTGATGCTTTATCAATAAAAGCGAAAAGCGTCTGTGTTGAAGAAGTTTTCAACTTCCAATACGCTTAAGGCAGAGAGACTCCGAAATAACAACTGGTTCACCAAACTGAATGCGCTGCTGAGATTATATGCGGCGACGGCGCAGTGTATTATATAATTTAGCCCCAATAATTTTGATATGAACGACCACTCTAGGGTACCGTAATATTCAGATGAGAATTATCAAGTTCTAATGTGACGGCATAGATGTTAAAGATGCCTTCAAAAAAGGCTGGAAGTGAATTTTTTGCCAGTTTTTTGTTAATGAGCGGTAAAGGTAAACATATGAGGACATAAAATGAGAAGAATAAGTGCATGACATATAACTCCCCAAGCCAATTTCTGGATCGTTTTGCTTGTGAACTCAGCAGAATGCGTTATTGCGTAGTTGCAAAACATGATGGAGTTTCGTAGATTGTTTTTGTTATACTGCAACCGAGAAGTGTTTCAGGTTGTTGGGAACAAGTACCAGCCGCGATGGACACACCCCGAGGAGGAGTCTGCAGTGCACAATAATCTTTTCGAGCAACCAGACGCAAAATATTTGGTTCTCATTGCCCTTTGCTCGAGTTTATGCCCTTAGTTGGGGTTTATCCATTATTTTATTCTTAAAAAGTTAACATACAGGCATCGTAAGTCATCACCAGTAACAATATTGCCTACCTCAATGAGCGAACGGATCACATTCGAGCAGATATGCAGTCACAGTCACTCCTTTGAATTCTGTAGCTTTGAATTAGAACATTCAGTACCTTCTGCTCTCAAATTCTGAACCTTGCCTATTGAATGCAAATGTTGCACGAGACTTCAATGGTGGAAAATCATCAGGAATACGCATGTGTGTTACCGCGTCTTCTTGAATGTGGAAAATCAATCATTCCAGAACGATCTACAGTGAAATAAGAAATACCTTTTCTGACGTATTTTGCACAAAAGCACTCGCCCAACACACAATACAAAGGATTAGTGCTGCCTTCACTGCCTTCTATTAAATCCAAAGCGAAGAATATGCCGCAGATGTTAGATCTTTTTCCATTTGCAACTCTGTTTTAGAACACTTCAACAACGTTCATAAGTTTAAAGTATGCAAACTCCAGTACGTACCTGCAATATGAATTCTGTAGCTTCAAATAAGAAAGTGACAGTTGATAAAAACGCTCACAGCGCCGTGCCGCAGTCGGCTGATAGGACGGCGCCTGCCGCCCGGCGGCGAGTTACGTGTGGCGGATAGCCGGTGGCCGCTGTACATGCAAGGAAACTCTCGAGCGTAAACTCATCTCGCCGACACGAGCTGTTTCGTGGAACTGTTTCTTGAAGTTTTTGTTATTACATGTGGCTTCGAAATTCAACCGAATTATCTTTGAAGTTCCATCAGATTGATAGCTTCAGCAGTCAACCGAAGTGCAATTCAAAAATATTAGGGATGGAGTGGACTCGAACTCCAGACTTTAAATCTACATTGCACGACATTTACTCCCTCCCCTTTTTTCGGGCCTCCTATCTACCCTGCAGCCAGTCCTTACACTCGCCAGTATTCTACTTTCTTGGCCTGGCTTCAGTGACTTCAATGTTCTCTGTAACCGTATAACAACGGATTAAATCCTTTATTACTGAAATTGAAAAAAATGTGTTTTTTAACAAAGAATTCAAACTCCTTAATACAAAATAAATCAAACACTTCTAGAAAAAAATGTTTTCCTTTTTTCCATTTTCACCTGGACGGACGTTCTTGTTTATTATGTCATGCCATATGGACACTATTTTGGACTGTAGGATAGGGCTGTTAATACTTTTCCAGACGTTTTTCCAGTGGACACCGCTGGATGGCCGGCCGCGGTGGCCGTCTAGGCGCTGCAGTCCGGAACCGCGGGACTGCTACGGTCGCAGGTTCGAATCCTGCCTCGGGCATGGATGTGTGTGATGTCCTTAGGTTAGTTAGGTTTAAGTAGTTCTAAGTTCTAAGGGACTGATGACCTAAGATGTTAAGTCCCGTAGTTCTTATAGCCAGCCACCGCTGGATGTATCTCTTTCAGAGGGTCCAGCTTGTGGTGTCTTGTGAGTTGGCAAATTATCTGGAATACAGCTCATTTCCATGTAGTAAGTGCAGACGAAGTCGACGTGAGAGTTGATGCACCCAATGTAGACTGGCGCCTTTGAAAGGTAACTTGTTTAGACTGCTTAATTGATTGAGAACGTTGTCAAAAGTTAGTGTACTAACAACATTCATTTTAACCAAACAAGACATAAATTATACTACATAAGGTATAGATTGAATTCCCTAAACAACTAACAGATGATTAAACACTCCACTGGGTGCACCTGATTGGCAAATACAGTTAAACTAGGTGACCAGTGAGTCATGTACTCTGGCCCTAAAATAGTGGGTAACGCAAGCTGAATGGATCGGCCGCTGAGTAAACTTTGACTGATCAAATCTACTGAAGCTTATCTACATAGGTGCAGCTAAGAGCAGGTGGCGATTGAGATCCGCACGCTCTATGCTGGAGCGGCAGTACGTTACCCTGTTTACTTCGTGCGGCAACATGACTTGCAGCTGGCAAGAGGTGTGCGGCGAAGGAGGTAAGACGTGGAGGCGGCACCTGTGAATCTATCGCGGCCACTAAATAAATACAAAAATCTCACAGTCTAGCGATCAGGCAGACCGATTGCAGTTTACTCTCTACCAGAGCCCTGAAATCACGGTAGACTTCAGTGTGTGAACAACCCGTTCGCTGGTCGTGCCAAGGATCAATTTGGCTCACTTTCACGACAGAGCGCAAAACGATACCAGCAGTCAAGACTGGTAAACCAAAAACGAATAAGTTTGCCCTCAGCAAACAAGTAGTCCGAGACGTTTGAAGTCACTCTGTCGGTACAGCAAGAACTTCAATACAGGCTCCCCACTTGAAACAACTCGCAAGTGTCGTCATTCTCAGGACAGGTCCAAAGTACGAACCACCCATGCCAGAGCTTCGTCCAGAAGTCCTCACCAGACCAAAGTTCTGCACCCGAGAGCTTCCCACCTATCCAGAAAAAATCCCGTTTTCTCACAAAGTGCACGAACGACACCGTCTTGAGCCAATCACAAGGCTCTAGAGGCACAAAATCTCTCCTCCCACATGTCAGCACAAACTCTTGTCGAACCTGGGCACGAGTCAAAACACCTGTGTCTCTGAAAAAAAAAAGAAGCTGCCAATTACTAGCTTTGTTTAAGTTTTCTCAGAGGGGGAAAAGATGATTTTCTCCTAAGTCATGTCTCTTCCCACGGCAACAAGCAAACAGATACAATCTCAGAGATATTTATCTAAATCACCTGTGCCTTGGAGCTTGTTAGTCCGAGCTATGAGGTGTAATAAAGATTCTATCGCCAAACGTTTCTCAGATGTCGGAGTTTTCTTATACAAGATGGGCGGCCGCGAGGAGTGCCTCACTGGCCTTCTTGCAATATCGGCGAACACGGAAACATGTGAATTTTTATTAAGCTTGGCTCTGCACACAATGCCCAGTTTGCGACTCCACTGAGGAGACGTGTGCTTTTAGACCATCGCCCCTGCCCAGGCTTCTACTGGCACCACGGAGGGCACTGTGGCATTGTTCTGTTGGAGCCCTGTCTCAACGAGAGGCTGCCCTGTCTACCCTGAACGGTCGTGGGCCTCTGCTGCAAGATTTACTAAGGGATGGGGTCGCCGTCAATTGCTTTCAACTCCCAACATGCCGTTCCTGCGAGCTAATAATCATAAAAATACGTCACGCTACCAGGCTCCATCAAAGTCTGCTCAGACTGTTAACTTTCTAGAGTCTCGTTCAAGGTGCATTAAGTTATAATAAAATCTTTAATAATTTTCCATAAGCGAAAAATAGGTGAGTCTCACTACTCCCTACCTGCTGTTGATTTCTGCATGGGTAGTGTCTCACTTCAATATTGTTTAGTGTGACATTACCCAGAGGAAATCATTGAAAATTTGTAGGAGAATCTCATCCTGATAACCGATATACTTGTGAAAAAGGTAACTTTGACAATCAGGATTGCCCATGGCTAAAATATATTCTAGTTTGACCTCATTCATTCCAGGGGTAATTCACTCACATGAAGCTGCAAGCCAGCAAGAGTGCATGTGAACATTGCTGTGAGTAGTGTCAATTGTGTTAGACCCAGGGGTCATTGCTACATCACAGGCTTTTGATTAACATTTGATATGCAATTACAAGGCCTTGCAGCAAAGAAATCTATCTATTCACACCATATCCTGAGGTCAGAGGTGTTTACAATCCCTAATCATCTACAGTGTTCTGGAGTATGAACTGTTCTCTGCTCATTGATTTACCCCTGCTCTGTCACTCATTTGGTCTCAATCATCAAACATATACATTCTCAAATTCTCAATAAACAAGGAAAAAACATGTGTAATCTATTTGTCTTATTACCTAAGTTGTGTAAATTTATGAAAACAAGTACAGGCACATAATCATTGTCTAATGGTTCTAATGGCTCTAAGCACTATGGGACTTAACATCTGAGGTCATGAGTCCCCTAGAAGGGACAGATCGCTCTGCCCTTCAGCAGCCATCTCACACTCCCATTCCGGTAGTTTACCATCGCCGGAATTGTTGTTGTGTAGCCACCTGTTCACCCCATCTAAGTCGTCTACAACAAGATATTGATATTAAGAAACAACAAATCTGTACTGAATTCAGCTTGCAGAGAGATACTTATTATACGTAACTACGAAAAAAACAAAAATAAGAAGTTCATACCAGATGGAAGTGATGACTCCTGGTCATCATTCTCGATGCGTACCCCTACTAGCTTCTCATCCTTCTCTTGATCTATAGCAACATCTACAACAATGAATAAGATATGCCTATCACAACTGTATACAATGAAAAAAAAGTCTAACAGCAATACATTGCAAATGTATTTACGTTCTTGATGCATTTCGGCCTCCAGCAGCCGCCCAATGTCCGTCAGCTGCCCCTCTAATGTTGCAAAAGCGCGATCAAACATTTTATAAACGCATGTTATGATCTGACCACATCAACAGATGTTTTACGAACATGTAAACTATCACTCAGAATTTGGAGATGTGCTTACATGACGGTAGCACAAACGTTTTCGCTTTCTGGAGCTTTACAGCTTCCAGCTGCTGCTACTCTAATGCTAGAACAACAGTAGAAATGTTATAAGCACATGTTACGATTTGAATACCTTAAGAGACGTTTTCTGAACATGTAAACTATCACGAACAGAGTTTTAAGTTTACATGATGGTAGCACAGCGTCTTCTGCTTGCTGGTGACTCTCGACTCCCAGGCAGCGTTCTAACTCAGCCAAAATTTTGGGAATGAAAGCTGCAATAGCAAGAAAAAAGAACATTTATAACCACTTGGTAAGAAAATGTATCACAATTTCGGTAAATTTTAATACTTCGTATGACATTTTATATCTGTATCAATTTGAACTCATAATTGCTTTTGTAAACACTTACAAGTTTGGCCATTTCCCTCCACTACTACCGCTGGCGTCACTGCTGGCTGATCGTTTCACACTGTAGGAATCACATGGTCACAACTAGGCACTGTCAAAGACTGACGATAAGTGTAGTGGGAGTTGGGCTTTATATACCTTCAGACTCCACCCTCTATTTGGCAGAAGGCCAATAGGAACTCAGAATGCTATACCAGCAAGTAATTTGCCTTCTTTTTCCTTCAAGCAGGCTTGCTGAAGGTGTTTGAGCAACAGATCGCATCTGTGGGGGACAAAAAAATCTGAGATGAACATCCTTCGTTTGTTGGTTCAAAATGGTTCAAATGGCTCTGAGCACTATGCGACTTAACTGCTGTGGTCATCAGTCCCCTAGAACTTAGAACTACTTAAACCTAACTAACCTAAGGACATCACACACATCCATGCCCGAGGCAGGATTCGAACCTGCGACCGTAGCGGTCATGCAGTTCCAGACTGTAGCGCCTAGAACCCTTCGTTTGTTGGCAAGTGGCTGAAAAAGTGGACGCAGCTGCTAGCTTTAGAAAAACACTATTTGTTCATTCTGAGGTAAACATCAGCTACATCCGTCGAAATACACGTTGCTGAAAAGTTCTCGGGCTTCCAGCCGGGTGGAAGTGTCTTCAAACTTCGACGTTTCGACGAGTGACTTCTGGCGAAGTGCCGAGACTCTTTTGATGCCGGTCCCTTTATACGTGCAGCATCCCCTCACCACCCGACCGCGGGAGACTGGGTCCAGGAGAGCCGTCGGGCGGGGTGGAGAGGGAAGGGGGTCGCCGTTCTTGTCTCCGTCAGAGCATTCCGCTCGCGTCTCGCGAGCTGGACGGTTCTTGGTGCGTTCACTGAGTATTGCGGATTATGCTGGATTCCAGGCCGCTCTAAGTTGATAACCTTCGTCCCTGTTCACAAGATTCTCGTGGACCCGTATGTCTATCGATTCTTTAATGACGCTGTCCCAATAGCTCCCGGCTCGGCACAACACCCTGGTGTTCTCAAAATCAAAGGTGTGGTTTTCTTTGATACTCTGTCCAGCTATTGCAGATTTCTCTGTCTGTTCAAGTAGGCAGTGTCTGATATGTTCCTCGCACCTTTTCGAGATGCAGCGCTGCATTTGTCCAATGTACTGTACACCACATTCCCAGGCAGTGCTATATATGCCAGGTGTGTTGAGTTTGAGTGGGTCTTTAGCTCAGCCCAGCAGCTCTTCCGTCGTCGGCGGAGGTCAGAAGACGGTATTTATGTTAGATTTTCTCAGTAGCCTCTCGATTGTTGCTTAAAAAACTCACAATTAAAACTGGGTGGGATTATTTGTAACGGGAGAATAAGAACTCTTCAGAAAATTTGCACTCTTTATTGCTTGTTAGTAATAACGTTCTCTTTTATGCGACATAAAATTAAATAGAGGAAACGTCAAACCAGTAAAGGCAAGTGACAAGTAAAACAGTACACATTTCTTCAATCCTTAGGTCCCAGCATTTTTTTCTCTCTAATCTTGTTACAACATAACACGGTGCGCTTTCCTTTTTGCGAAAGAATCTATTACCTCATCAAAGTTCGTCAAACGTTTTGCTACATAAGAAATCAAAACGTTGTTGTCTAATACTGAAAAAGTTGTTCATAGCGTGTGGTTTCTTGACTTGATTACGTGTATTTTGGTACTGCCTGCTAGATAAAACAAAACCGAACTTTCTAATATTGCAGCAGTTTTAATACCCGCCAAATAAGCGAGACTGTTTTGGCACAAATGGTCATTTTTATCTACCTTACTAACATAAATAACACGACAGAGTATAATTCACAAAGCAGCTAGTTGTAGAGTCGTTGCCAGGAGGCATCGGCAGTGTGAGAACCTGAATGATGACAAGCTCAGCTGGCTCCCTGCTACCCAGCAGCCTCTGTTTCGCGAGCCTTGGTAGAGAGCAGGGTCAGCGTTCAGCAGAGACTGGAGGGGAGACTGCGGCCAATGCCACAGTCAGCTGAGCAGCTGGTAGCTGCTTGGCTGCTACCATTATACGGGTGCACGAGCACGACATCGGCGAAGGTGGACATCGACGGAGGTGATATCACGTTGTGAAACGTGCGCAGGACCCCAATGAATCAATTAAAACCCAGTGCGTAGTGATAAGAAAAAGAAAGGATGGTTATGGTGAAAACCACAAATATATTTATTAGTTGTTTAATCCAAATGTCTACAGCAAAAAGTGATAACGTCCAATTTATTGAAAATATATAAATGAAATAAAAATAACTGCCATATTAAGCTAAATCAAATATCTGCCAAATTGAAATTTTTGAGACATAAACTGCTTCTAATTTCTAGGAGTAATCTGTTTCATTAAGATACAGTTTGATAGCTTAGTTAACTTTCAAATAAATGACTAAATGTAATGCAATTACTTTACAATTTTGAAAATAAAATTTAATGTATTTAATTCCTTTCGCTTGTATTTGTAAATAATATTCATGTATATGAGGAATTTTACCTTGATCGCTGTTTGAATCACATTATAGATTGGACATTGTACCTGATATTTGCTTTTTTGGACTATCGTGATTTGTTTTCGGGTTTTGAATTATGTGAAATGGGCTGATTTTTCGAACTTCTTGAAATTGACTGATGATATTATTGTAGTAATTTTCCTCGGACTTTTTGTAAGGGGAATTTTCTTCCATTCCATCCCCTCGGCGGGCCGGAGTGGCCGTGCGGTTCTAGGCGCTATAGTCTGGAGCCGAGCGAGCACTACGGTCGCAGGTTCGAATCCTGCCTCGGGCATGGATGTGTGTGATGTCCTTAGGTTAGTTAGGTTTAATTAGTTCTAAGTTCTAGGCGACTGATGACCTCACAAGTTAAGTCGCATAGTGATCAGAGCCATTTAAACCAACTATCCCCTCTGGGGGATTATTTCCCTATTTTTTCAAAATATATCTTGAAAACTTTTAATTTGGGAGACGTAAGGCTACAGATATAGTTACTATTGAGTATCTGCATCTGTACCTTACACGTAGCGGCCTAGTGCTGCAGCACTGCCGCCAGGGGAATTCCTGGTGATCGAGAAGCTTCGTCCGGCGCCAGCCTTAACGGACGGCTCGGAAGGCAATGTGTAGTGGGGAGTTGTGGCTATTTGTCAGACGTGGTGGAACGATTCATGACGGCGTTCCGTGAGAAGTTCGATAAATCAGTTAAATGTTGTAGTGTTCATGGACGGTATTGAGAACACATGAATATTAGCAGCGAGTTGATAGCAATGACCGTTAGAAGCAATGGTTATATCATAAGGGTACTAAAAGAAAAGTAAAAAAAAGAGTGAACTCCGTACGTGTGGGTAGAAACGTTAGAAACGAGTACCGCGCCTCTTTGTAGAGAAAATAAACCTTTTATTTCTATTAAGACAGTGTCTCCTTTCGCATTGTTTTCATATCTATTAAAACTAACCGAGTTTGAAGATTTTTAATGGCAGGTGTTGTGATTTTGTAGGGCATGTACCGGTAGACACACATTCTCATTTTTTGTCTTTAAATGCGTGTTCCGTGGGAGTAGGATGCCCACTCTAAGCTGTGCAGCATTAACAGTGGTCCGATCACTGTGGTTATATCAACACAGCTGGTTTTAGAGAGAAACTTGGCCACGATAGATACGAATAAATGAGTAGGCACCTTACAACAGTCATGTTCAGAGGATATAAAATGTCCCTCCAGCGTCACGAACAGTCCTTACCACTCACTACTCTTTGGTGAGACAAATTTCCATGATTGACCCATAAGCACCAGTTCAGTTATACAACAATGGAGTGGAAATGTTCACTGGTCATTTTGAATGAACGCTCCATGTATTAGCCTAAAGAGATTTAGGGAAACAACGAAACCTTAAATCAGTATGGCTGGACTGGGATTTTAAATTTGCTCTTCCGAATTAGCAGTCCTGTGCTATTCTTCTCCTCCATATCATTTCACTTTAGCATAAAACATCATCTGGTGTCAGTAGGGAGAACGAAAAGTAGGCCGTCAGTGTAGTTCAGATTCTGACACTCATTTGGTTTTCGCGGTCGAGTGACAGAATTATTATATTCGAGATTACATAGTCTCTGGAGGGAAATTCTCTAGTGTTGAGTCACTCGGAAGTAGGTGCTCAGTCTTGTTATCTGAGGGTCTGAGCGGAAGGAATTTAGCGTTCTAGCGCTAGTGACACACATGCCTCTTGTCGGTATTAAGTGAATCAGCGTACGGAAGGCGCAAGGCTGAGTCGGCAGCTTGTGGATAGGGTGGGGTAGGGGTGGGGTTATTTGAAGGCGTTCCACAGCGCGCTTCAGTCGACAGCAGTCGCTTGGACGAGGAGGAGATCAGAGGCAGTGGCCACTACAAATATACGTGTGCTTATTCTTTTGGTAAGTACAAAACTTAGGAAATTATTGACTATTTGTTACTTATATTATGTGCAAATAGGCGCGTAGCAAACTTCCTAATTTATAGTTGGTTGAGACTAACGTGATGGCATCATTGTTTCTATTCAGTTCTTAGACCCTAGGTTGTCTGCTTTCCAAAAGTGAAAGCAGTCTTACGTTTAAAAATTCAACGTATACAACAAAACCTTTTTTGGTACAGTGTTTTTATACTTATTAAGGTGCCACATATGTTGTTCATGTTTCACCGGTGTGACGTGATAGTTTTGAAATTTATTTCATATGATGTTTACCGAAGCGAATGTTAGGCAAGACACAGTAATGCCAATACGAAATCTCTTTTGTACAAAAGTAATCGTAGATCTGGCACAGAAATTTCCACATCTGCGCATCGGATTGTCGATATTAGACCTTTTGTTTGCTGTAAGTTAGTCTTACAGTTGTTACTAACTTTTAGGTGTAAGGACTCGCTTCTTCGTGCATTATTTTCAAATTTACCGTTATGTGCAGTACAGCTAAGTGTTAAAGTAACAGCATTTTTGTTATGCATGTCTGGAAGCAGTTCTGTAATACAGGAGAGCAATTCTGCTTAAAATATTCATGTATCTGAGCAAAGTTTTAAGCGTTGCAGTATAACACATTGTATATTACGAAATACAAGCACAGTAAAAAAATGGACGAAACATTAGTCCGCACAGGATATTCCCAAATCCAGATCTATGATGATGAACGTCATTATGTAAGGAGTGAATTAACGGTTGGTTTCCTATAAGTTTTTCTTGTATTTGATACAGATTAGCTTCAGGATATTGATGTACAGAAATCACAATAGCGCTCTGGCTGTATTTTTGTAATGTTGTACATATATTTCTCACGAGTGACACACAAACCTTGACTTTCTAATGAACAACTCATGGATCTCAAATTGAGTACCAGTGTTTGATCACCGAAACTGTTTCACAGTATGATTTTTTGTCAGTTACTACGAAGTGTGACCTCTGTGACAAGAAGTCACGAATACAGTCACACTACTGAGACGATAACGAATAGGTAAGCCATTTGATTAGAAGCTGCTTGTGATAAGCGATGTCATTACTTTCTGGAAATAAAGAAATAAGGAATGCTGATAGCACTCGTTACTTTGTTCGAATAAAGAGCCAGTTGTGTTTCACTTGAATGTTTTCTTTTTCTGGGTCTATGTCGGCTTTGTGTCAATAGATCGTTTTCTTCGAGTTATTTCGTGATGTTCAAACACAACGTATGATCCAAAATTCTACTGGAAATCGATCAGTGATATGGGCCTAAAACGCAATTAATTTCCGTTCTTGTAGTGTAGTGTAGCTTGTGCAGCTTTCTAGTCTTCATGTAAAGATCTTTCGCTGTCCGCGTGGTTCTATACGACTGATACAAATGGAACTGTTTCATCAAGATACTTCGAAAGGAACATAACTGGTATGTAATGTGGACTGGAAGACTTGCTCTTGTTGAGTGACTGAAGTTGACTCGTTAGAACGAAGGTAGCTACTTCTAAGTTACCCGTGATGGTCGCTGATCTTTATTCGAACTAGAGTATTTACGGCTTCTTCTTTCTTGTAAAAAATTCGAAAAATCGTGCTTAGTAATTCCGTCTTAGCGGCGCTGGCAATGTCTTCGGTAACATTATCATTGCTACCATGCAATGAATGCGATTTGCGGCTTGTATACATTACATATGAATAGGATCTCTTTGGATTTTCTGTCATATTTGGAGACAGTTTCGTTGTTCAAATTTATTAGGATATGGAATGGAGTGATTACTTAGGCTCTATCGAAGGTAAAGAAGTTGATAGACTTGGATTCATTGATAAAATACTAGGAAAATGTATTGGGACTTCGTAGAAGACTGCTTCGAAAACACTCACAGAACTCATCTTCGAATTTTTTTCAAGCCTATAGGACCAATATCAAATTGAACAAATGTAGAACTCTGAAAGTATAAAAAAAAGAGCGACATGAAATGTCACAGATTTGTTTGAATCACGGAACAGAAATGTAGAAAAAACCAAAATGACTGCTAATAGTAAAAAGACGGCAAATATCCCAGGAAAAAGATATGTTTTAATCAGAAGCGGTACTTGGAACATTTACTAGGTCCATACTATCTGGCAGATACATAATGGAATATCAAAAAATAGCATAAAAAAACAAGAACGTCTATTACTCCGTTTGGCATTTGGCCGTAGCCTTCCGTCTTCGGATAGTGCTATATTGGTCCACAGAATATTACTGGACCAAATGTACAAATTGCACTGCAATTTGTTCCACAGAGATGTAGAATATTGTTTAGCACTGCTACCTTCGCAGATGAAGTCCATTATCATACCCGACGATATGTCATGAGAGCAGTGCTCTAATGTTCGACTCAGCACCAGAGACAGACGCAGTGATCGTTTCTCGATGTGGGGATAGGATCTGGCAAATACGATGGCCTGCATTCCTGAAAGTACCTTGGCTGACTACTTCATTGGAGTAAGTGCAATATGTTCAAACGCCTTACCATCATCAGTTCTTAGACAATAAAAAAACTTTGTAGTGCACACATTTACGGATGAGATGATGCCATCCCGGAATGAGGGTAATCAATAATTCTATAGTTCGCTGACAGAAATGAGCCGTTTTCGGTTAAAATGCCATAGCAATGTCGCTCCGACTCCACGTCTATTTCGGTTTTGATGCCGTCATTGGTTTCCATAGCTTACCTACTTCAGAAGGTTCTATTTTGGCAGAAAATTTGTTGCTTCATTGGCACATCGTCGAATGTTGATAACTGAATGCGTAGGATCGCGATATTTGCGCTGGTGATTGTAAAAAACAACAAAATGTTTGTGCGGAATTAGGTGACTAGTACGATTCTTACTGAGTTATTTGAACAGTGCCAATTACGTGATCGTATAGCCAGGAGCATAGACTGGATTTTTCTTCGTTAAATGAATTGCGTCGTTTTAGGTTCAAGAGAGTAACAACATTAGTTTGAATCAATGTTTATTTCAGTTTAGAAACGGTCAATGTGTTCCATTGCCTTACAATTTCAGAATGTTTGTGTAGCAGTAACTGACGAGTGGGAATCTTATTGTGCTTATTTGAACAGTTGCCGTTACAAGCTCGTAAGTCCCAGTTGTTCCGTCGACTCAACTGTTTAGTCGAAGTCGATGAGCATTAAGATTTCAGCTCGATTAAATTGTAGAATGTGAAGAGTAAACGCCATGAATCCACAGCTGAGTTATCAGTGCGTCAAATGCTTCGCGCCTGGCCCTTGCTACAAGTGGTTGCGCATTACGTCAGTCGAGTTCCCCACTTCCCAGAATGTCGGCGAAGCGCGGAGAGTACGACGCAAACAAAAGTGCTGTCGCAGTACTGACGTTCCAAGAATACGGCAGTCCATGCATTAATGAAAGTGTTTCTGAAACTCCGCGCAGATTACGAACTCGGTCATGGTTTAGTGGAATAACTATTGCGTGCATTGTGATCGTTGTTGCAGTTAAATATTTTCAGGACCGTATAATTAACTGGAGACACAGCTGCTATGACTTGGGTGTTATAATACTCAGTACATAGCCCCTGAACCCGTCACAACACTGAGATCTGGATGTTTTCATTTACTGTCCCTTTTCTTGTCCCCTGACATTCTGAATTCTTGAGGGAAGTCATCAGTAACGTTACTTTTTATTTACCAATAGTCCTTTCACAAAACAAATCTACGTACTTTATGTGTGGTAGAAACATGTTGAATGTGTGTAAACAGTAACGTTGTCAAAAGTCTGTCATTGAAACTACTGAGTTGAATGTGCTGTTTATGATGTAGTTTAACGCAGACTATGATGGCCCTTTAAGTCAGATTACACTCCAACAGCTCATCGTGAAAATAACAAGAGGACAACCAAACTCGACCCTCCCTCTAGATCACAAACGGAGTGGACAAAGGTATAAAATAATTTATGATTAATCATTTTTTGTTTGCAGTATCACAGACGTCCGCCATCGCACTTGCAGATGTACTTTAGACTGACGACAAAGTAGGTTCTGATGTTTTAAATTTCCAACGGACGCGAGGCTTTCCAGGTTAGGAATTTTCTACTCAACAGGGAGCAAATGAGTAAACAAGTGTTCTCAACTGAACGAGTTTTACTCCGCGCATGTGTTTGTTTCTTCCGTTTGTCAGTCGAAATGACTTAGCCTCAGGCATCAGCTGGCACAAATGACAAAATCCATACTGGGGACGATTGTGAATGCAATACGCAGACATAGTTGGAACAAAAACTGAGACAGCATGTATTTTCGAAAGACGAACAAACTATTTTTTATTTGAGTAATTCTAGGAGTATCTATAGATAAACATAACCATTCCACAGAACAGCAAAAGAAAATTGATTGTTGAAACGGTAAGGTTTGAAAACGGTTGTGCGTGGTTTTTCAATAAATTTTTAACTACTGTAAAATGATAGTGAACCGAGAAAAAAGAAATATCATGTAGACCTTCAAAAGTAGTCATCTCTTAAGGTGTTATGCTGCAAAGTAGAAATCATACCATTCTACCCTTACTTAAGACGACAGGCTGCTATTAAAATATCACCCACCCTAAAAAAGGACAAGTACACTCAAAAATGGATATTTTGTCCATGCTATCAGTTCAGTTACCCTCAGTCACCAATAAAAAATATCTGCGCGTATACCCTTTACGTCCTACAAAGGGAGTTTCCAAGTTCGTCCACTTGCCCAACAGATTACTTTACCAACGGATGCTGTTTAGAGATTACTACAAACACATGGAATACTGTAGGCAAACGATAAGAAACCCCAAGAACACATCAATTCTGTGCCAATCTTCCTGCAGGTTGTATGTTGTTCTCTTTGTTCTGAACTCGAAATTACTTAGGTGAGGTGTAACTTCTGTACTGCATTAAAGAATTAATTATACATTTCCAGTAAAAGCTTTGTCATATCAAAATACGTAACTTAAATCATTTACTAACTTCACAATATAAAGTGTAAAGTGTGTATGCGATAGCTGTTTAAAATTTCCCGCAATGGTGAAGGGGTAGTCGAGGCGAACAATTTGTCGTATAACACTTGCGGTCAGTCTAACCGGAAGACGACCTCAAAATGGTCTACAAAATCCATCTAAGTCACAGCGTGCGCACGCGGCGCGAGATTTTTAATATCCTCACGACCTCTTATGCCACCGGTTTTCGTTATCATCAGTAAGTTAAACTAAGAGCAACTGAAGGACGGTTTTTAACACGTCATGCAAAAAGTAGTCATGTTTCCAGTTTCATTTACACTTACCTCTCACGAGCACAGTCGTCTCGCAGGAAGACAGCCATAGAAAAAAAACATTTAATAGTTAATTTTACGCTGCTAAAATTCACTTAATCTTGAGCTAACATTTACAAAACGCCAGTTTTACAATCAGTAGATCCTCCACTAAGCTGGTGGCGTAAGTATCACGTGGAGTGCATGCACTGAAGCTTATGTGGCATTTGTTGTCTAACTTGAGGTTGCTTCTAGACATGATAGACAGATATATTACGTCAAATATTTCGTTTCAACTTCCTCCAGCCGGCCGCGGTGGTCTCGCGGTTCTAGGCGCGCAGTCCGGAACCGTGCGACTGCTACGGTCGCAGGTTCGAATCCAGCCTCGGGCATGGATGTGTGTGGTGTCCTTAGGTTAGTTAGGTATAAGTAGTTCTACGTTCTAGGGGACTGATGGCCATAGCAATTGAGTTCCATAGTGCTCAGAGCCATTTGAACCATTTTTTGAACTTCCTCCACACCAGTGTGGTACAGTGTAAACAGTTTTTGTTTACATCCTATGTATATACGCCGTTCATATACAATTCCTGCTTGTGACACAGCAGTTAACATCCGATATACTTCTTGGTTCGTGTAGACCACGTGCAGTGGATACGCACAAGACAAAGTATGATAAATTCACATAGCATCAGTCACACATCCAACCAAGCTGGGAAGAAATACTATCTTTCCCTACTTACGACCCACCTGTTACCTGGTTCATTGCTGAAACTCCCCGGGCAATTTGCGAACAATTTTCTTCGTTTAGACCAAGCATTTACATGAAATCTTTATAATGTGATAATTTTACGTACCAATTAGTAATGTGATTTTCAGTGTTGCTATTTTTGAGCTAAATGAATTTGCGATAGTCCCGCAAATATTACTTTGCGTGAAAGTAGTACATAACTTTTCACTTCTTTTACCGGTATCTGTACGTCGTTTGATTTTTCCGTTCACATCGAAAAGTCGCTCTGTGTTTTACGGGCCAACTATTCCTACCAGCATGGACTGAATCAGGATGGCAAAATGACAGTAAAATCGTCAATTTTACATTTGGTCTCAAGAAGTAAAATCTGAACCAGCAGAGAGGTGTAAAGTATGTTTTGTTGTGAGAGCAGCGAGCATGTACTGTGCTTCAGGCGTTGATAGCTGGGACAGTGCTGGGGCCCGAGATGGAGGAGGAGCAGCAGCAGCAGCCGCAGCCTGACCCGAGGAGGCCTCGCCCACCCCCGCCTGCTCCCCCGCGGCCGAGGCCACCAGTGCCACCCCCGCAGCCTCCGCAGCCACCACCAGCTCCACCTGCTGGACCCAAGATGCTGGTTATCGGTAGTCGGGTTTATCAGCTAGTCCATCTGGGAACCTATGTAATCAAACCGTAAGTATTTATTTTTGTCATGTTCGTCAAAAAATTATTAATACATCTCCTTACGCCTCAGATATATCACATAATTTGCTTATACTTAGTGGAATCTACATATCACAGTACTTCATTCTACTTCTTATACCAGCCTCCGTAGTTTCAGTTACTTACTTACAGCAATGCGTTTACACTAGAACCAGAGGATCCCTATTCGTAACCAATCAGTGGATAAACTTCTCTATACAATATCACTAATGGTAGTGAAAATAGCAATACCAAAATGTATAAGTCTTATTGAAATGAATGTTATAACGCAGAGCAGGTATATGAAACGCGCATACGATCAGGATTACAAAAACGAGCATGACTTCTTCTTTTGAAACATTCTTCTACTAGGGAATGGGGAAACAGTAGGAGGGACTAGACCCCTTTCGTTATCACTCGTTTTATTTAACAGTCATATCAACAAATTCCTTTAAAACAACAATATCTTACTCCTGGTTACTTCAGGAAATAGGAATAGTAAGTCACAAGAATTTAGTGAATCTGCTACCAATGTCCTTTTATGGAACACAGTCTATCTTATATATAAGAAAATTTTAAAACCACTGACAATTATGCCCCTGACGGCTTGAATTAAGAAGTCTTCGCACACTGAGACCTGATGTTCTCAAAACATTTACCTAAATAACAACCTGCCAGAGATACACCCAATAAATAGCCGGATGAAGTTAATACAAAGGCACTTTTTTCACACTCAAGAGTCAATCAATATCACTAAGGCTTAAGGTTTCAAACTTCGGCTCCAAGGCTCAATAACACAAATAGTCAGCGCGAAGTGTTACTAAGAGTAACACCGCAACAACCTTTCACAATTGTATATTGCTCTTGTGACAAGGATTAATAAGTATACTAAATACAATAAATACCCAAGTAAACACAATTAGCGCCAGAATTATTTAGCGAGGAGTGACGCCAGGTCGCTCGAGGGCAGAACGAAAACTTAGCTTGGAGAAGCCAAGACAGAAGGTGGCACTTCGTACAAGACCCACTTCTCGAGCTTCGACCCGGAGTCACCTCCCGCTACACAGGATTTCACAGGCCCGGTACCCATAGGTGGAAAGGTAGTGCTTACTCCAAAACACCAGTCAGCCAGCTGTAATATTTAACAATCGCACTCAACAGGTCCGCAGGGCAATCCACTAATAAATCGGCACACTGCCTTTGTACCCACTACGAATGAACTACACAGACAAGGTACAACCAACAGCACAAATCTCATCAATAACCTTAAGGAGAATTGCCTGCTATTAAGATATTAAAAAACTTGCAATTACTATCAAGGCCGGCGGGCACTCCAATCTTAGTCACAATAAAATTACGTGAACTCTTATGGTCGATTGTTCGGTGTAAACCGTAACGAGCACAATTTTGAATATTTCATTATAAGCTTTACTGGTGATCACCACGCTAAGGCTACCAAACACTCGAAAGCAGTATATTCGATAAACAGATTGTGGTCTTGCAGCTGATTACGTATTACATCAAACAACAGTTTCTCACGAACTGGAAGAGGCACGCTCGTGCATTATATTAATATTTAACACCTGTCTTAAGCACCATGAACTCTTCATAGGCACACCTTTACTTCAATGGTAACATCCATGCGCTAATAGTTACCAGAAGTGAAGTAGCAGCCCTCTTCACCTTCACAGACATGCCCTATGTAAAATCTCACTTAACGTCCGATATGGCCTGCGTCGGGTACAGCAGGCGGCAATAAGGCAGCGGACGACCGTAGACAGCCGCGTCGGGAACTGGCAGCACGCAACCCAAGGCAGAAACAAGCTTCCTCACAGGCGACAGGATAGGCTCCCTACCAAGCTGCCCCTTACACGTGGTCGGTTCCCGCTCCACTACACGCACACTCCGGCCTCAGGTAACATCGAACACCAACTGTCACATCCTTGGCGAGTGCCTCCAGTTAACTCCTCCGGCAAAGATAGGCGGTCAAGGCTCAGTACGCGCCACAAGCAAAGATAAGAGCGCGAAGGTGAGGTACTTGCAAACATGCTGGTTTGCCATCAAAACACCACTGCTCAAATAAGATGTATACGTCTTATTGAAATGAACGTTGTAACGCAGAGCACGTATATGGCAACACGCATACGATCAAGATTACAAAAGCCAGCATGACATCTTCTTTTGAAAGTTCATTATGGTGTTTCGTAAGGAAATTATCGGAGCACACAAAGAAAAGAAAATAACTACCTAATCCTGGCGCGAAGAACGCCCACCTTTAGCGAATACCGTCACAGGTGTGACAAAAGCTGAATAACTGGCTGTAATTACCAATCTGCGGTCATGAAAGTATTGGGTTTAATGCGCAGTCGACATTATAGCAACTAGAGACAGACTTGAGTACCGTCCCAGAATTTACATTTAGCGAATAAAGGAAAGACGGAAGACATAAGATGAATCGTCGGATGGAGATTTGAGCCCCTAATACGAAGAGTATAATATTGTAGCCATTGCGTCACTTCAATCGCAGGCACCGTGCTGATGCATAACTTAACGAAACATCTTCCTAGTGGGCGATTACTTTATCCGAAATGTTTAAGAATGTATGAATCTTTCTTTTCTTAATATTATCCCTTCTATCCAAAATATTTCGTAGTTCTTATTTAATGCGTACACAGAAAATAAAAATTGCCAGTATGCAGGTACACCGAAAACGGTTCTTAAACACGTGCGACGTCCATCTCAAATAATTCGAAAAATGAGAAAATTAGCCTTATATTTTTTAAAAGCGTTAATATTTTTATATGTGCCAATTACTGTAAAAGAAAACACCTTTCATAATGTTTACTAGATTTAGAGTTACAATTCGGTATAGCTTGCGCTACTTTCCGAAGGCGACAACTTGTCGGTGGTGTAGCTCATGATGTCGGTGAACTACGAAGCGGAATTTCTGTTGTTGATGGAGGTGTATCACAATATTATCACGTAGAACAAGGGATAGTTAGATGAATGACGAACACTAACTTCATTTAACCAAGGTTTATTCAGCACTTGCACATACAAGAGCGCCGCATTTGATGATTGTAATAGTATAACTTGTATTCTACGAAAATATGATTTTACAAAGCTCTAGCGTAAGAAATATCTTTTTCTGGGGACTGGATGTTTACAGTATTTTAAGTGCTACAAGTTTTTTAAGTGCAAGGAAATGAATCTAGAACTTTACAGAACTTTTCCTCAAACATCAGCAAGAACTGTCGAGAGGGATACCTTGTTTGGGATTAAAGTGGAAGGTATGGATGCAAACAACGAACAGGTATGACTTCCGAGTAAATTAGTGAGATTTGTACTGATAGCGGTTTTCGCAGCTTACTTTCCTCCAAATATATCCGATTCCCAGTCGCTTTATGTGGTTACATATGTTTAAAGCTTCATTTTAAAGCTCAAATCTGTTATTACATACACATTTTCAAGGAAGTTATGTAATTTTTACGTGAATTACCCCACTTCCGTGGGTTAGCGAGCATGGCTGACTTCCATGTAGGGGGACCGAATTCAATTCCTGATACTGCCTGGGACTTTTCATTTTTGAGGGGGGCAGGAGGAGGAGGAGGATAGGAACGGGATCCACTCAGATTCTTGATGGCAAATTGAGGAGTTACTTGAATGGGAAGTAGCGACTCTCAAGGTCTGCAAAGTCGACAGCCACCGGAAGAGCGAATCACTGACGCCACGCCCTTCCATACAGCAAACAAATGACACTGTTGTCTGAGGACGACATGGCAGTCGGTCGGGCACTAGTGGCTCTCCTGAGACCAGAACGGTGGAGCGCTCATCACTTTTTCCGAAATATGTGCATTAGAATCCATGAACAATTTCTTTTAGGCTTTCCTCCCCTCATCCCCCCATCATTAAAATAACGCAGCATTTTCATATGTGAACATTTTCTGAAGCTTTTGGAAGTCACATGTAGGCGTAACAGCCGCTAGAGAGCGCTGTGTTCATAAGTGTAGAGTCTACTACCGCGTACACGTCAACTCTTGGAGATCCAGTATAAACAAGTTGCTTACTCGAGACTCAATTTCATGCTCTGTCAGTCTGTAAGCGCACGAGTTATGCGGGTTGCAGGAGTCAGGGGGGGCGTCGGGTCTTGTTAAGCGATATTCTGACCGTCCTTACCGCGTGATAACGCCAAACCTGCCTACAGTGAAGACGTGTATCAGAGCCCCTCATGCACTGCGCTGCCTCAGCACTTTGTGTGCACCTAATATCTTCGCTGAGAGTGCCGCGTAGCTATTCGTGATGAACATGTTTCTCTAACTGCTCCCCCTGCAAAATGGATAGGAATCACACGGTTTTAAGTTACCGTTTTTAAGAATCTGCTGATTTATACTTTCCTCAATCATTGCCACGTAACATAACTGTTTGTTAGAGTCTGCACGTGGAATACAATAAAAACAATCAACATTAATGTGATTCATAGGATACTTATTGCAACGTGTCACAGACGCAAGAAAATGAAATGCCAGACACAGTGACGAAAAAAGAACACTTCGAAATCAGCACGTCAAAGAAGCTCAGGACGGTCGCAGAGCAGTTGGGTTTAATGGTCAACGGCACAAGTTAGTAACGACTTTGTGTCACCGACTTACATGCTTCATCTGCATCAAACTATCAGTGCTAGAAGACAAGTATATAAGCTTTCAAAAACTTATTGTTCTGCCCGTCTTTTCACTAAAGACGATGAATTTAAAACTCAAAACGTTGGTAAGACGGACCAAATGTGCATACATTGCTCTTCTTTGCTGTTTGCTGCGGAGTTCAGTGACAAATCAGCTACTATGTGTTGCCACAAGGCAAAGGTGAACTTACAGCCCATTGAAGTTTGTGAAGAGCGTCGCAAACTCATAGAGAAGCATTGTGACGATAGTAAGAACTACCTAGGAAATATCAGACAGTTGAACAATGCCCTGGCATTTGCTTCACTGCAGTTTAATTCTGTTGATATTACTGACAGTGGTCCATATTGTTTCAAAATACATTGTCAGGTTTATCACGCGACTGTAAATTCCCAACCTCCTGCAGGAGTTGCACCAACTTACACCTGCATTTATACTGTATTTTGGTATTGCAACATTGTACTTTCTATTAATAATTATTTGTATTTACTTGTTCCTGCATTTCTATATTACCTATCGGTCACCAGGATACAGTGCGAATCTTTCGCACGAGTCAACTAGACTGTATTGAATACCAGAAATGTTTTTATAAAGTGTTTTTATAAAGTACTGTTAATAGAGAGTGTATAAAAGCCAGAAAACATGAACAGGTTTTCCCTCAAAACTTTTGACATCGTAAGGCAGGAGAGAACGTATGATGTCCCAACTTTCGAGTTGTAAGCCTGCTAAATGCGTAACCTCTTAAAAGGTTCTCATCCAATACCAATTACGTGATGCGACAAGTGTGTATGCGAATGAAGAGCACCATGTGTCCCCGAAGCTCATGTAGGCCCATGGAGGCTACGCTGGATCAGGTAGGTAGCTCAGTTGCCGAATTCCATGAAGTCACTCTGACACCAGTTTCGCCGACAGCATCAAATTTATCTCCTTTCTTCAAGAGCATTTAGAACGACCACGATTTATCTTTTTTAGCTACTATATTCCTAGCAGGCGAGTGCATTAACGTTTTAACAATACTGTTTCGCTACACGATCACAGAATTGTGCTTGTAAAGTAACCACTATGTATCGTCCTCAACATACCTTTCAGTATATTTTCACTTCACTTTCAGCAACACGGCACTCTGGCATTTAAGGCAATGGTTTTTTTTTGTGATTCAGTGTGTCTCAATATCCTCGTAGTAGTCGTATGTCCGTCGACCAGCTTCGTATACAAGTTATCGTGTTGGATTCGAATCGCTGTGTGGAACTCCACGTTTCCCTGAGCTTCACATTTATTTCTTATTTCATGTCGAGGTTTTTGGAACTGATCTGTATGTTGTGTATCTATTTGTGTTCACCTCAAAATTTTCCAGGAAGCCTTGTAGAACTACTTACCGACACAGGGGTGCATGATGTGTGAGGGTAATATTTTCCACAGGCTGCATGGTCTGGAAGCGGATACACAGGCTCCGGACCCAAGAAACCCTGGCAATGGCGCTAGGAACTTCACTTCGAGCGTTAGCAGCCCAATGGTTTCTGCTGGAGCCGCTGCTGCAGATCCAGAAAATATACGGCAGTATCAGGAAAAGCGTCGTCGTCACGTCACAGACCAAGCTGACGCCGAGGTCAAACGACCGAGAGTAAAAGACGAGCCGCCGGAAGCAACAGAAGCACATGGAAAGAACAGAGCAGTCCCATTAAAAGTGCGTGGTATTACATGGAAAGATGTTTTCGTTAATGGACGCGAAGGAGTGTTGGTAAGTCCTGCTGTTCCCTCAGTATTCTCATCCTTCCACGAAAGTCTGCAGCCGGCCGGAGTGTTCGAGCGGTTCTAGGCGCTACAGTCTGGAACCACGTGACCGCAACGATCGCTAGGTTCGAATCCTGCCTCGGGCATGGATGTGTGTGATGTCCTTAGGTTAGTTAGGTTTAAGTAGTTCTAAGTTCTATGGGACTGATGACCTCAGCTCTAAAGTCCCATAGTGCTCAGAGCTATTTGAACCACTTTATTTCTAAGTTTGCAATTATCAGTCCTTTCAGTAAGTCTTATTTTGTATATGCATTTTTGTTTTGACACTACACTAAACGAAATAACTGGTCCAGCGACGTGCACAGCAATACTGCGTTTGGTCCTCCATGACTCTGAATGGTTAGGTTATTTGTTTTAGCAGTACCATATTCGTCAGACAAAACCTCGAAAGTACATTTCCATGTACAAGGTAGTTATATTTCCTAATATAAATGCCATTCATCAGGTAGATGAGAGGTTAACGTCCTATTGACAACAAGGTCATTAGAGACGGAGCACAAGCTGGAATCACTGAATGAAGGCAAAGAAAAATGGGCCACTCCCTTTTAAATGGAACCATCTTCGCATTTGTCATAATAGATTTAGGGAAATCGTGGAAAACCTAAATATGGATGCCAGGACGAGAATTTGAACAGTCGTCCTTCCCAGTGCGAATCCAGTGCGCCAAACACGGTGCCACCTGAAATATATTTAGTACGTCTACGAATGGCTATGTCTGTCTGGTGCAAAACTGAATAATTTCCACAGAAAGGGTGATTATATAGAGCAGAATTAGAGGACATACTCCGAAGCTTTATGCTGTTAATTATAATGTGATGTCGTTCTTGTTGCAATGGTTGCCTCGTCGTATCAAGGCTCTGTGGACGAACACTGTGAATAGCAACTCGCCTGTCGATAGTGTGCAGAACATTCCATATCGTATTAAGAGACATGAAAATGGCTGCTTCCAGCGCTGCATTCTTCGTTGCTGAAAAAAATCGTCCAGGAGGCGGCCACTCTTCCCTCGAACTTTGTTGCCTTTTATGGTGAAATCATGCTCTTCTTAACTAGCATTTTAAAAGTTCCAAGCATGTCTATTTCCTTAAATTGCAAAGGTTCATCGTAAACAGACATGTAGGTCATGATGTTTTAATACTACCGCAAACTGCGAAACCTTGCGCGAGGTGTTTGCTGTGTGAAGATACATGTTGAAACAACGACACTTGCTGGAAAAGAGTGGTTCTGTTACGATATGCACTTTTATTTACAAGATCGCATGTAAATTGCTAGCACTGTGTCGAAGAGCAGCGTATAAGGTTCATCGACTCACGTATGAGATCACTGCACTTTGTACTTTAGAGAAAATTCCTCGGTTCGACAGTATGATCAACACAAATTTTTCAGAGACTTAAATGCATGAAATTCGGCGTAGTAGTAAGGATACAGGGTTACGAACTTGAAGACAGAGAACTTCGCACCACCATAAGATTGTAGCCTTTTAGATAAAATACTTGAGAAAACGGTAAGAGCAAGAAATGTACAAGGATATGAAAAGAACCTGTTAATTCTGTTTTGTACTTCGGCTGTCGTTTTGTACGGGGTATGTATCGGGTACTGTAACGAATGGTTACTACACAATTTTAACTTATCGGCTTATTTCACCGACTGTAATCCAGCCACCAGTAATCATGAAATTGCGGGTGGAAATGTCAAAAGTCATCGCCTACCTACCAATGACATGCTGTCCAAAATGTCCTCAAGTGTATTAACAACGACATTTTCAGTTCACCTTCTCCTTATGCAGTTCCATCATCACATAAGTTTTTCCCTTAAAAGCCATGACTTGGGATCGTCATCAGAAGCTAAACTTTCGCCGCTATTCTGAATATTGCAACGAATGTCTGGATTCAATTGACATTACGTTTCACATTTTATGCCGACTTCCCTGTGATGTTACTCTTGTTCGTTATAAAAACTCTTGTCTCGAAAGTGGTCTTCACGTTCGTTCTTCAGATAAAATTTCTTTAGATGGCTACTAACATCTTCGATAATCTGTTTGTGGGTTTCCAGTACAAGATTGTTCACGTTCACGACTTTTTCTGTCGATATGCCAGCTGAATGACGTTCCCAAGGATCTTTTATTTCAGTCGGTTTTTTGCCGCTTTAGAAACTTACATCTCAGTCACATGCGCTTGTCTGGTCTCATACTCATTCACTAAAATCTTTTTACAGTTTGAGCGCTTTACCCGCGATATTACAATTTTTGAATCCAAACTTTTTCAATGAATCTTCTTGTTTGGGTGAGCAAAGCTTTATATCCATCAAATATTAGGAAACAATAAGTAATCGTTGATCACCAAAGATTTCCCCAATCGCTCATACCGATGAATTTTCTTTCTTAATGTGCTGACATAGAAACATCATGCATCGAGATAGCTAAGTGATTGCAAATATTGTCGTAAATAATCTCCCGCCCAGCACAGATACTGAAAACTTAAAAAGTGCTTCGTATATCTTGTAGGACCTCCTTTAGTATGTCGAAATTCATGAAATGAGAGTGACGTATACAGTACCTACCTCCGAATGTATTTCGGAGTGATTAAGATTATTTTTGTATGTAAAAGGTTTCTAATAAACTACGTAATACATTACTGAGACCACCCTCCACCAAAACCAAAAACCAGCTATGTATCTTGGCAAATTGTCTTACTACAAATCACCATGGTTAGTACGTATGCTGTTCTTTAAAGATGTGTATGACACTTAGCAACCGATCATAAGAATCACCACTGACTGAGTGCGTTTCTCCACTGGATAAAATCCACAGTTTAACATTTCGTTTCACTACTTTATTGTATCACTATCATGTTGCACAGTTCTTCTGCAGCTATTGAAATTCTTGGATGGAAGGCCTTGTGTCACTCCAACTCACCCAGGTGTCAATATCTGAGCCTTACCCACTATAGGGCCTTTCCCTATGTCAAGCTGATTCTGAGAGCAATCCTGTTGAACTTCTGCTTCCGTATCTCAGGTACGTCAAACGTCGTAGCACGCATCTCATCGGATAATCTGTTATTTATCCTTCATTTCCGGCAAACGTGAGGTGTGGCAATGTTACTTGCCTCTTAGTACGGACAATGTTCATCAGGCTTCCACAACTGTGTCCAGAAATGGGGTGGCTGGGCACATCACGGTGGGAAGAAATTTCCCGTAATTGACACTTACAGTGCTTTCTTGACACGGCAGACCGATGATTATTAAGCTTCTGCCAAATCCCAACAATTATCTTCATGCATTCATGATCATACTAGTACTTTATTGCAGACTATGCATCCATGCGCTTTTACATGGTATCGGTGTCACACGGCAGTTTATACTTTCCTATCCCATCACATTTTAGACAGCTGTACATTACAAGAGGCAAGAAGCTACATTATAGCTGTCATGCGGAAGACAAAGAAGCAAAACTACAAACGGCCACCGTAATATTCGATCTTCTAAGAGGGTTTCCATCAAGCGGCCACAATTTAGACACATTACGATATCTTTCGTTGTTTCGCATGATTTTCACCACTGTTTGCAATATCTTTAAGAATTTTTTTATGAAATTCAAGTAAAATCTGCCAAAAGCTGATAATGACTGGAATTGTAAAATCTACAGTAGCACACTTTTATTATACTTATTACACAGGTGACAGTTTCTTGGGAGAAGAGATCTTGTGAATCCAAGCCCGAATTGAAAACTGAAAGCAAAGATGCTGTAGTACCGACCATCGCCGAACTGCAAGAAAATCAAAATGCCCAAAGGTAATATATTCATAGATTCTTCTGTCAACTTCATTTTGCCTGCCTGGTAGAGGATCCATATCTAAACTGAAAAGCTTCTACCTGAGTAGCAGTCTAGACAGAAATGATACTTCTCGTACTAAAGTGGTGAGTTCTATGTAGATACGCTAACTGTACTTACATTTTTTCTCTTCCAAGGACCGATCATCAGACGGTACGTAAGACGGAATCCATCTATGATAATGCTATAGAAGTTTCCAGAACCGATGGTGCAAAACAACGAGCAGAATGCGTCCAATTGAAAGCAAATAATGCCCAATGTGACTGCACTGCGATCTGTGTCAAAGATCTGGACAACGTCAAGCCTAGATCTTCCAGTTCTGAAGATTCAGGTAACTATGTTTGTCAGAGTCGTGAACCTGAAACACTGGAGACAGGAGCAGGACCCTTGATGACTGACGTCGGCAGTAGGTAAGAAACATGATATAGACTCCATTATGTAGTCTCTTGTAATTATAGTTTACATGTAACTAGTGCTTACTCCATTTGTGATAATGGCAGCCAACACAGAAACTGTAAGTCACTCTAAGCCACGTAATCAAAATCACCTCTAGACTTACCGCTTAGAGCAAAAACCTAATTTGCTCTTCATCCTAATGTACACACCAGACATTAATGTACAAAGTGACTGAGAGCTCCTTGCTATAGTCATTAAAACTATTAGGAAATACTGTTGACTGTACTACAATGAATACATCGTCAGACATAACAATAATGCATAAATGTTATCTGTTAGTTTTGAGAAGGATGTGATCATGGAGTATCTTCACAGGCAAGTCTCATAGCAACAAGCGTTTGTTAATGAATAGGGGAAAATACTTTCCTAATGTGCGAATTCCCATTGACAAATCTGTGCGACCATTTTAGTTTTCCTCTCCATCATGTGAATCAACAGCCAACTACACTTAATGAACAGTGAGCCTTATTTCATTGTGCCTACATTTTTAATACTGGTCACAATAATGTTATTGAACACTTTATGCGCATATGATGATACAATAATTGCACAAAGTTTATAAGGGAAGCTATGGGTACTAAGAAACTGTAAAAGAATGCACATTGTAGTATCACCTGTAAGTTGGGATCTTTATATCACAATAACTTTATCAATGCAGCTTCACCGAGTCACTTAGAAGATACAGTTAGCCACAGCCCTGTCTTTGTCTCTATGTTCTCACTGCTGTTTACGTTGAAGTGATACAGAAGCCATTACAGTAGTAGATCCGTTATCAGGCTCCCTATCACTGCACCATCACTTTATGTGACCATTGTGTCTGTGATCCATAAGTGTTAGGGCAGATTGTGGCAAACAATGTCTGTATGCATGTGGGAATTCAATAAACTTAAACTGGATAAGTTTAATGAAAGAGCCACTTACTTTCAAAGCATTTATGATTTAGACGATGGCTTATCAAACAGCTTCCCACATGCAGCAGAATGTACATGCATAATATTTGCCTATTTCCTTAGCTTAAATTATGTTTTGGTTGCCAATCTTTCGCTATCTGACAGTTTGATTTGTGAACCCACACTCTTGTCAACTGAAAGCATGGTATTCTTAGGCATGGTCTACACTGAAAAATTAAGACAGTCAAAAAATACGGTTCAGTTGAAGCGTTGCAATGTTTAGCAAGTATTAATATTCAGGTCGCTAACGCTTCATCTTTAGCATTGTGTGTGCACTGAGTGTGCTTCCAGTAATGGCCTGAATGCGACCTGTGCTGCATGATATGCCTTTTCCACTAATTCTGACTTTTAATCAGTGAACAAAGTTCCTTTTTAGTGAGAATTAATGTGTCCAACATCTACCCTAGACAAAATGTCTCTTGCATGATAAACACACAAACCGACCGTAATTAATAGCACAGGAAAGCAAAATACTCCGAAATTTTAAAAAACGCTTCATGCTGACTTTTGCTGTAAAATTTTTCCTTAGCATCTATTACCAAAGCATTTATTTTTAACTTCATCTTTGATAGCGAGATGTAAAATACAAAATAAAAGAAAATTTATTAAGACATTTGACATTCAAGTATAAGGCATGCTTAATGTTCACAGTATATCACATTTACCATTTACATAAGCGATATATCAAATTTTACCAGCTGTTTATCAAATTGTTTCAGTGTTACAAACTGTAGATTAATTCATAAAACATTCAACACCATATGCTACAAGGTTCAATTTGAATGAGACACAGAAGCTGTAATAAGATGATCAAAACATGTAGAGACAGCAGAGTTTAAGGACAATTCATTATTGTAGTAAAACAGTGCCATCCAAGTTAGGCAGTTCTTGAGGGAAAAAAGAAATGAGCAATTAAGACCCTTTATTCTTGCAACATTTTAGAATTGGCCCATAAACGAAAGATGAGGATATTTCAATTACTGTTTAGGTTTCATTCATCTTGATGGATTGAACCTCAGGGTTGGGGATGGGGAGTGGTTCAGTTTTCTTTCATTAATATATTCTTCATTGATAATCTATTCAGTCATTTTTCTGACTGCACTTAATTTACTCTTGCCTGCAAAGCAGGCAAGAAACTTTGGATACTGTATGTTTTGAATTTATATTGATATACAAAAGAACTAACTTAATTTGTTCTTTCAGTAGCATTGCTGATTACCAGTGCGGTTAAGTTTTCGATCACTTTGTGTATTTCAGTGTTATGGCTGAGTCGAACTGCCACAAGCACATCTGAAGGTGGAAGGGTATAATAACGAAAATGAGCAAGTGAATAAAATATCATCACCAAAACAACAGATTTTCAATATCAATATATTTATGTAAATCATTGTTATCTTGTTACTACGTTTGGTACAGATTGTGTGCATGTACATTGTTTCAGGTGTTCTGCGGAATCAAATTTGCAGCACACTGCACAGCATGGCTGTGTAGGGCCACCTTCCTGGCACTGTGCCCAGTGACAGACACCAATGCAACCATATAGTTCCACACTCAGCCACATAGAGGTTAGTTTTGCCTCACTCTTCCTCGTTTCTGCCACATTCTTGAAATTAAGCAAAATCCACTAAAACTGACTTCATGTGATAGTTATTAAGATCTTTGTTTTGGGATGATATGCCCCCACTAGATATGATCAGAATAGGCATATATTTAGCACTCATTTCTCACTGTAATTTTGTTTCCTTTTCCAAACTCTTTCAAGTAGCTCCTCAATTCTCATGATGAAACTGATAGATTTTAAGCTTAGTTCTTTGCTACAAGACAGAATCTTAGGCAGGATAAGCAAGTGGTATAGCATTAACAATGCATCTGCAGTTTCAATAATCTTCAGACTATCAGAATTACAGGTGTTATGTGAACACTAAATCATAAATATTTTCATCAAATTTCATCACTTATTTTCGTTATAACGTAAAATTGAAGGTTATAAAAATATTCTTAAATGATTAATGCCGACAATGTTAGATTAAATGTAAGATAACAGCTTATCCTTTCTTCCAAACTGTTGCTTTTCCATTTCCTGCACTTACTGATTTTGAATTTTTAATTTTCTTGTGGAATATTTTAGATGGATACTCATTTGTATCAAAATCATTAATTACCATTATCATATCGTTATATACATCATTATATATATTATTATGTAACACTGTATTGTGATAACGTAATTCAGTATTGTTTTTATACCATGGCATCATAACATCTTAATGAAATTTGTACACTGAATCCATTAATAATTCTCATATGCTCATCCCAACATTGATACGGTTATTTATTAACACTACAGGTTTAATGTTATGTATAGATACTACATTCATATTACATGTAATGTTTTTCTTAAAATTTAGTTTCAATATCAGTATAATCAAATACTTACCATTAGACATTACTCTTACATGAACACTTTTATGCGTAATTTGATGAATGGAAATTGAATACATGACACTGGATTTTGTTACTTACCCCAATAAAATAATTTATTGTTATTGGTGTTTCCAGGCACATAATTGTTATTTTAGCTGTTAGATTGACCTTATTAGTTAATTTTTTAATACGAATTATGCTATGATAAATATGTTACATTTTGGCTACAGTTGTAGATTTTTTTACTTATTTTACTTACTTATATCTTTCTACTTGCGCCTCTGGGTCAAAAATTATGAAATGCATGATAAAACTGAAAGAAAATGAACAATGCCTCATCTTGATTATTTATGCACTGTTTTAATTCTTATTTTTTTAATTATTTTCCTATTACTCAAATTGTGTCATCCTTCTCAGCGCTATACCACTAGTGGAATCCCTCTTTACTCCCCAGTAATAATTAGACACAATAACATCTTAACTTCGAGGGTAGTCTCAAGATTGAGGTCAAAAAGCTGTGAGTATGACATAAACCAACTATAGTAATGCAGAGTATCACTATATTGTCTGTCATAATAGACCTGTTGTCAACTATTTCTAAGACACTTAATAGAACTGACTGACCGAGTCTGAAGAAGTACATCAGGTTCTAATAACCTACCTTCTGGATATAATGACTGCATATGTGAACGTAGATTTTGTCATCGCATACATCTGATGAGAAGCTCTCTGGTTTGCAGCAGAGTGGCAGTATTATAAAACCATAACTTTTTGACGAGTGGCATACTCATCATCTTCTGGCGAAGAAGATGATGAGTATGTCACTCATCGAATAAATCGCAGTTTTATAAAACTGTCACCTGGATGGAAACCTGAGAGATTTTCATCAGTTATAATGACTACTGGTGAGAGTGTGTAGTGGAGTGAGATATCCACATAGTACGAAAGGAGAAGAGATCATTATTGGGTAGGAGAACAAAATGTGTAGATAGTGTAGCTTAATCGAGGAAACATTTTTCTTCATCCTAAACAATGGCCTCTTTCCTTGCTGTGTGTGAGAGCTCTGTCTTACAAACATCTGTTGAGTGTACGTTACTGTAATGGATGTATCTTTCGTGCAGTGCCATATTTCTGTTATATAATGAGGACATAAGAAATAAGGTGAAACATTATTCTGTACCTCTTGAACGGCACAATAGAGTCAATCACAGCTAAATTTTCCATCCATTAGATATGTCACCATTAACAGTGACAGATACCCTCACATCATGAGTCATTTTGGATGAAATTGGAATTTAACCAAAGGCATTGGTGCAAAGTCTAATAAACAGGAATACTTGGCTTGCTTCTGTCCTCTTTCAAGGAATATGCTGGTTGTAGAAGTTTCTTGTGCCACCAGGATTGATACTGGCTTCGTCTGAGTCAAGCTCCACCATACTAGAGTGTTTACCAACCGTGGCTCCCAGGACAAAACACTGTGACTCAGATTAGATCAGTATGTGGAGTTTGGAGACTTGGGAGCGCCATAATGGTCAACTGGTGCATTTCGTCAATGTACTGTGCTTCAGTGGTTCAGTTGGTTAGTCTGTTGATCCTGAAATTAATGGTCCTTTCCATGGTGCCGTATCCATTTCATATTGTGCACCTTCGATGTTCCTAAGTCATTAGCCATCGTGTCCTTTCCACAAGAAGTTTTGATCAACATAAAATGCATCAGAATGTCTCTCCATTTTATGAATAGGAATAATTTCATTATCTAATAAGTTCTTTCTTCTACCAAACAGGATTTTTCAATAAAATTATGTACTGTATTGTTTCCCAGCATGTTATTTACAATAGTTGTTGCTCTGGAAGAATGTTCTTGATTAAAGTCTCTGGTACTTTGTATTAGAGATAAGTGTTACTATTAGTTCCAGATATTTCTGCCTTGTCTAAATTAATTTTAGCAAGTTATAGTTCTTTGTTTCCATAATTTATTTCATGCAACTGTGTAATTTTGGAAAATGAGAAGGAGTTTTGTGATTAGTTCTATACTAAGAAACACACTACAAGTCTAATTTCATGATTTTATCGAACAACCAAACAGTGTCCTTACTTTAACAATTTTATCTATTTCAGGTTCTATAAGTTCCTGTCCAACACCACTTCTCTTTGTCTGGTTATTGTGTACTGTTGAGCAGGACACCGCCAGTGTGAGTGCTGTTGCAGGAGATAATTATGTGTTAAATGAATCCCTGAATGAAATGTGTGGAAATGTGAGTGTGCCAATGCTTACAGTTTAGCTACTCAGAGCGAAATTGTGGCTCAAATGTGAGTTGGACAAGCTATCGCTACAAACAGGGAAGAACAGTGAAAGACAATCTATACATTTTGCAAGAAGATGAAGACTTCATGATATTTTGTAATGACTCTTTTTCTGTTTTTTTTTTTTTTTTTTTTTGGGTCTCATGATAGTAGTCAATTGTCAAGTACTGAGAAATCCTTGCCTTTCCCTACACTGTGAAATCTGTGTAAAATCTTCCATTGTAATGGTTTAAATCAGCAACACAACAACTGTGTGAGAATATAAACCCCCATGACCAAGGACAGTTCTTAAAATGTTGTGATACTATGGACATAGGGCTGCAAGGGATTCTGTTTTCATTGACCTGATGATTTGATAGCAATAGCAATATGTTACAGTGAAATGCAGTAATGGTATTCTACTGTTGTATGAATATATTTGTTAAAATAAAGAGTATTAGACATATTTTAAAGCAAACGCATTGTTTTTTGTTGTCCTGTTACATCACAAACAGAGCAATGTCTCAATACCAACAATATCAGTAGGTAGCAATAAAGATAACCCTGCCAGACAGACATAAAGTAATAAAAAGGATTTTTTTTTAAATTTGCAGAAGAATTATGTAAACATATTTTGCATTACAGTCAGTGAGTGACATAACTTTTATATCCAAAATATGAGTCTCAATATACTTCTAAAATGTTCAGCTAAACTTAACATAGTGATTTCAAAATTGAGTCTCCCAGTGGTGCAACCAGCAAAATCTTCAGTAACCTTTACCCACAAGTGTTTTCTAATATAGACACAAATATAATAGATAAAACCTAGAATTTAGCCAATAGGAGGTGAGCTTAGTGTGCAAACTGTACATTATTGATGTCTGCATTGCCTGTGAATGCATATTTATTGAAAATATCGGGGTTTTGAGAAGACACAACACACATGGCTCTTCTACCAACTATCTGAATGGCAGCAATGAACCAGAGGTCAGAGAATAATACAACACTTTAGTGATGAAAATATAGTTCTATATCATTTGTATACATAGGTCGAAATATTTATTGAAACATTTCTATGCATTTTTGTTTCTGTTCATGTATGTGCAAATGAGAAAAACAAATAGCATTCTCCATCTTTTTACAAAATATCTTCCATGTAAATCAAAACATTTCCCTCCCTTTGTGAATGAGCTTTCGAACATGAATTCTAGATATTAAAACCAAATGTAAGACTGTACAGCCATTTCATTAAGTTTGCGCCAATACATTATTTGCATCTGCATCTTAAAGACCTTGGTCTGATACACAAAAAATGCACAGCATTATTATATGACATGTTGAACATTATGTCACTACACCAGTATTCTGGTGGTTAGATCGGTGAATAGTACTATTGTACCTCATGAGAAGATGGTGTCTATGTAGGTTTCTATTGACAGAAATTACATCATTTTCTTCATACACTGCTCACTAGAGTCATTCTAAACATTCAGATGACACAAATTGTGTATAATGGCTTTATTTCCTTATTATAATTCATAATATTTGTGTGACATAGAACTATAAAGGTCCAGATATCAAATTACTCATAACTTCTCATTAGTAATTTAGTGTTGTATACCAAACTGACAACACAAATGAACAGTTATAAAGATCAGGGCAGGGTGGAGAGGATTAAGAAAGGGATGTTGTTAGTAGTGATGTCTCCAATGAGTACACAGAACCAACAAAAAGGCTCTAGCTGTCAATGTGGAATATTATGAATGAAGGTATTTGAGAAGTGCTACTTAGGGCTAATACCTGTATTAAATACACAGCGTATTCGTATTTTAGACATCTAAGCCAGAGGAAGCTTAGAAGAATATAAAATATATCAGAAACACTCAATCTATGTCATAGTAACCAAGAAACGAAACAAAGGTATAGAACACAAAGAAGAATCCCAAATACACTACAATGAATTAATTATTATTCTGTACAATGTAGTTGGAGTGGACACTGATTTAAAATTCTTGTTTCCCAAAAATAATGCACACAAAATAACATATGGTAATGTTGAGTGGACACAAATATGAAATCCTTGTTTCACTTCAATGATATCACACATATGGTTCTATGAAAGACTATTCTACAGCGGCACATTCCACAGACTTTGGTTCCCTGAGGGAAATTTATAGTAACATCTGAATGTGGCTGAAAAATTCACACTTATTTGGGGCATGTTGTACTTACATATCTCAAAAGAATTGTGAAAGAAGTCATAAATATTATTAAAACCCAACATTTCCATGATTATTTTATAATGATTACTTACCTTCTTATGTGTCTGATAATAACAAGCAGTTTTCAGATGCTTAACAAACCTGGATGTTCATTACACTGTATGTGTTTTAAAAGCTGGCCACGGTGGTCTCGCGGTTCTAGGCGCGCAGTCCGGAACCGTGAGACTGCTACGGTTGTAGGTTCGAATCCTGCCTCGGGCATGGATGTGTGTCATGTCCTTAGGTTAGTTAGGTTTAAGTAGTTCTACGTTCTAGGGGACTGATGGCCACAGCAGTTGAGTCCCAGAGTGCTCAGAGCCATTTGAACCATTTTTTTGTTTTAAAAATTATAATGTGTAACAGTGTAGATTATCAGTACCATAAATATTTGAGATATGAACCAACACAATTAAATATAATTACTACTATGTAAAATCATTACGATACTCTGATCACAATACACGAATGTTTTCCTTTTTTTAGAGTGCTGATTGATTTGAGAGTCTCAGCAATAATGATCGTTTCCTGTGAATACAAGTTTTCCAAAGAAAAAGTGTTCTATGTGTTTTCTGCAAAAAGAATTACTTCATTTGTGTTACAACTTCACAAACACAACAAAGTCAAAAATGTTTACTATCAATAAAGAAATCTTTGACAGACAGATATAAGCAAATGTAAATCGGAATCATGCTATAGTATCCAGGAGAATATCACAAACGTATTTTGAAGGAAACTTGGTAAGTGTTATTTGTTTTAAAATAATTGTCAGAATCCCAGTGCACGAGATTAAAAAGAAAATCAGCTTAAATCAATTTGGCGATTTTAGCACTTAGTCTCCCTACTTTGGACATAAGTCCTGTCATCAGTAATCTTTAGTCTCTACCTTTTTCTATTGTATGTTGTAATATAATAGCTAAATATTTTAGGTTAGAAATTTAGTTGTTAGCCTGTTGCATAAACGTCACAGTTTGTGTACTCAGATAGCACAACTGTCTCTATTAAACACAAGAATCTACTGGTACCTTAGGTATCGTAAGCAGAAGAAGTTCAGAAGAATCTAAACAACATCATAAATATTCATTCCATATCACTGTAACACTCAAAGAAGACAGAGAGACAAAACTAAAATATAGTAGCTGAGGTATGAAAGACAAAGTCTAATGTAAAGTACACTACAGTGAGTTATAACTGTATGTAAAATAGCAGGAGTGTACGCTAATATGAAATGATCATTTTATTTCAGTCTTGTGTGCAGAATGAAATCTATCAGGATAATAAATTAGACCACCATTACGTGGTATACAATTTTGTCCCATTAACATCGTCTGCTGCTGTCTAGAGTATGAAACAGAAATAATAGATTGATATAATAATAAATAACGTTAAGCAGTGATGGTGTAAGTATCCTTGCAGAGGGAATACCTGCACCCTTCAGTACAGCTGCAATTGAGAGATGTTGAATAAAGCAGGCTCCAGCTTTATACTAGGAGTCTAGACTAGGTGACTAGCTGAAAGGAAAATTACATAGCCTTATGTTTAACTGGTAAATTACATATGAGTACAGTAACTTGTAAGATTATGAGTAAAACAGTTCTGTTACCCATGGATCCTATGTTACTATAGAAAACTGTCGCTCACACTTTGAATAATCAGCTGAAGAGAGCGGCATGAACATTAGATAACAAATAGTCCAAAGGAGGCGACTCAGAGTCTTAGAATTGTACTTTTCATACTAAAGATGTGAAAGACTGTCAACTAGTTGAACACAAAAATCTATATTACATCATTCCACGTCAGCTCTGATGAAAAATGTACCAGTAGAGTGACTTTACTGACAATAATCTGGCAACACTGAAGACACTGCCCTCCACAAACTTCAAGGACAGTCTGTCTCTGACCCACAGTACAAGTTTGAACTTTGTCTGTGTGTGACTGTCTCTACAAAAAGAACATTACTGGCTGCTCCGTTTATGTATTGTATTAGGGAAGCCTTTGGTTTACCAAATTTGTGGCATTAAATTATTTCTTGGGTCTTGGTGAACTCATGAACGTGACTTAAAAATATTTCAATGTCTATCGGGATACATTCGGCATCAAAAGAATGAAAATGTCATGAGGATGACTCAGGTCAGACAGTCAGATGATCTAAGGAATGATGGGCAATAAATTAAATTTCCATCGTTTTACGCTTGATAAAACTGAAATTCAAGATTTGTCGTTTAGGTATTTTTATGTTAAGCTAGTGTCAAACAACAACACAACTCAGGTTAAATTTCTTCAGAAGAGTACTTCCAAGGACTTCCTCCTCTCAACAGAATATAAAATGTGTCAAGTTTGCACTATCATGTTATTAACTAAGGTAAATTATTTATTTTAGAATATAATCTGGAAACAAATTATCAAAGTGAAGAGTGGTATACTAATCCATCTCATCTCATTTATTCATTCCCATCAAAAGCTTTTTTTGTAAAGCATTTGATTTCGTGCTACAGTAAACATCTATTCGCCACATCTCGTTTTTTGTAACAGTTTTGTTTCCCAACATGTAAACCTAGTCGAACGGACGTTTATTCACACAGTCCATAATAATTACAGAAGATTTTTAAAAAAAGTTAAAGGTGTGATTCTTCAAGTATTATCAACGGGTATGTTGTGAATAGCCTTACAGGTTTGCCACCGGATGACTTTGTGCAAATTCCACAAAATTTCATCGGAGCAACTTTCCGACGTCTTCAGTTGGTTCAACCTTGCTGATGGCTAGGTACGACTGACGGTATCCGCACTTCGACGTCCTGTATATAGAACACACTCGCGAAGAATGTGCAGAATCGGAAATCACGCGTGCTCAATGATTTGCAGACAGATGACGTCATACTAAAACGCTTTCTGCCGAAAATGGCAGTGCGCGTGCGCTGTACATTTTGTTTACTAACAGTGCGGCCAGATGTCACTCACTAAACAACTATACTAGACCAAATGTTAGGACAGGTCTGTTATCGAAAAAATCTTAATTTTGTCGTCGTGACTTAATAGCTACCAACTCAGGGTTCCAGGCTGTGCTCAGTTCAAATCCCGCACGCCTGTTGATGAGATTATTGGCTGTACTGGTATGTATTGCTTCCTTAATGACACAATCCCAGAAAGCTAATGCCGGGAATGAAACTATCGTCTTTTCATAAATTATACGATGCCCTGTATCCAGACAGTATTGTGCAATTGCCGACTTTTCCGATTGACGTAGGCGTGTGTGACGCTGATGTTTATCACAGCTTGTACTGTGTGACGAGTCTGGCCTATATATGCTGCCCCACATTGATAACGAATCTGCGATTTTCGGCAGAGGGCGTTTTAGCATGGCGCTATCTATCTGCAAATCATTTCGCCTGAGTGATTTTTACGCCTGCGCATTTTTCGCTCGCGTGTTCTATATACAGGGCGTCGATGTGCATCACCGCCAGCCGTACCTAGCCACTAGCAAGGATTGTGCACACATCTTACTGGACTCGGGTAGGACTGCTGGCCCCAGATCGAATTCGCCTGGCGGATTAACAACGAGGGCCCATGTACCGGCCAGTCTGGATATGCTTTTTAGGCGGTTTTTTACATCCCACTATGTGAATACTGGGCTGGCCCCCATGTCCCGCCTCAGTTACACGACTCGCAGACATTTGAACAAGTTCACACTATTGCATGGCTTAAACTAGACGCAAACAACCGGGGTATACTCGTTCTATCCTGGGATGTTTCAGAGTAGCCAACCAACCAAATCTGACGCTAACCGTGCCGACACTGTGCAGCATTAGGAAAAAGGCATTAGCAAAAGAAGAAGATTATGCATACAGTAAAAGCTTTGCACTATCCTTTATTTTAACTTTCATGGCACAGAAATCAAAAATTGGCTGTGAGGCTTGCGTATATACACTGTCGAGTCACATTTATGTAACCACCCGTCAAAAGCCTGAATACCTATCTTTTACAGCGCAGACTGCTATGAGATGTGCAGAAAGAGAGTCAGTGAGGTTCTGGAAGCTACCAACAGGTATACGGAGGTATGGAGCCATGCCAACTCCAGTTCCATGGCCATTTGCGCTACGTTTCTTGAGGTGGTCCCACAGATTCTCAGTTGTATTTAAACCTGGGAAGTTTGGTGGCCCCAGGCACCCCTTACACCAAACGTGTACAGCTCAAGCAGTGTGACACGTTGCATTGTTCTTGAATGTTTATGTATAGGACAGCATACTCAGATTTTAACTCAAGCACTGTCTCTTCCTACATATCTACAATTGACGCCTTATCCCTTACCATACTGACTTAATAAGAGTATGTGAAGGTTTGTGTTCCTTCTTCACATATGCCAGTATGAACTCTATCATACTGAGCATACTGTCTCATTTGTATCATGGACACAGCATTTCAGTAACAAGAGACTGGAAATTCTCTCTTTCAACCATCACATCAGAGTCTTGGGGAAAGATAAGGTGGTAGGCCTACATTCACACGTTTAGATCTACTTCCTGTCAAACTGTACGAATTGGCGCATAGAAGTAATCTGCTAGCATATAGCTGAGACTCGAGTTCTGTCTGCTGTTGTGCTGTGGCCTAGTCCAACGACAACGAGTCCAGTAGGTCTGGAAGACATCTTGTGGACAGCGGCTCCTGCTGCTGCGGCAATAGTACATCACAGAACACCTGTGTGTCCTCCTTTGTAACAATAACAGCGAAGTCTTAAGTACAATGACATGAACATATAATTTTAATAATAATAATAATAATAACAGTAATTAGATATGGATGAAAAAATTCTTAATATTAGTCTCATTCTTCTCAGCCGATCACTGTGGCGGATGGTGTTTCATACTGGTCATGTCTCTACGAAGTGGAAACAGAAAAAAATGGTTCTTACGCAATTGAATTATAAAATCTAAAATTGCTGGAGGGGTGGAGGACTGAGTTTACATTAACTTGGTCGAAATGTCAGTGCCCCAGTGCCTCCCCCCACCCATGGCTTAGCGTGATGACGTCACCTATCGTCATTGGCCACAAGGAATAGGGAAGGATTGGGTGGAGGGAGGGGTGAGGGTATTAAGGGAATGCTGATATGATATGCACCACTGCGTCAGCTGTAATATGAGACTGAATACGAGAAGTGCTAACGGACGTCGAGTCAGCGATCTTTCCAAGAATTGCCAGTCCCCTTCAGCTTGTCTCATGTCCCTGCAGGTTAACTGCTAGTCATCATGTACTTCTATGACTTGATTATGTTTCCTACGTGATATTCAGGAGATATCATGTTCGTTGGATTAAACAGAGTATTCTCACATCGGAAACAGGTAAGTTATTCGGTTAAAAATAATTCATACAGGGCACCACTATAGAATGAAAGTAGATAACGGTAAAATTTTAATTTCACGAGCGCATACGTCAGAATATAAAAGTAATTCTCGTTACGTATTCTTCAAGTAATGCAGACATAAAGAGGTAACGTTCTTCCATCCTCTCTTGGTAACTCCTTCGTAGCATATCAGAAATTCGACATCGTTATTAAAAAGTTCGTAAACGCCAAAACGTAATGTCACAGCTGTCTGGCACGAAATATTTCACTGTTACCTGATTTACAGGAAGCCTTGCATGTACTGAAAAGATAAAACTGCCGCTAACCTCTGTCGAGCATTCTGTTTAAACAAACATTCATTTAGTTGATAAATGGTTTCTGCTTTTCATAAGTGATTTTTGCTTTTTTTTTTTTTTGCACAGTCAATCTATCACAAGTGCTAATAGTAGGTATCCTCTTGCCTAACTTGTCACAGGTAGAAACTGTGTCAGAACGAGGACATCAAAATAATATATTGAAGGTATTGAACAATTCATTAATGAGATTGTAGCGTACATTAATTTGATGCTCCTCTACCAAAATATCCTGCATTATTTTCGTAGTCGAGTTTCAAGCAGATATCTCTTTGACAAATTGTTATGGAATGAATAAGAAGAACCCCTTGATTTAAATAAGGTTATTTGATGTTCAGTTAGGTATGTGAATGACCAATGAAGTGCACGAACCTTGTTATTGTGCTTTACTTTCTTTTTCACTAGAGAACTATTTTTTTCAGATCATATGCTGCTGTACAGTGCCCAGTCGAAGTCGAGAGATGACATGAAAACCCATGAATTTACCTGTGTTGTGGTAGCATCAGCAGTCACTAGGGCTTTATAATGAAATTAGGTATTATGTGGAAAAGGTGAACTGGATAGTGAACTTGCGTCGTCATTATTACCTGCTCCTTCTGCATGCACTACTGTATGCGTTCTCTGCTGGTTAAATTTTCAACTGTGATACGATCAGTCGAATAGGAATACAGTGAATTTTCTATTCCAGTATATAGATCTCTGAGGAAAGTTGTTCCCTTTGTTCAAATGTTGTCGACAGAAAGCGACGCAGTCTATTGCATCTGTAACCAAAGGGAGAGGACTTCATTTCCCTTACGCACCTGCCAAGAAACACAGATTGAAAAATTCACTAGAGGATAAAAGGAAAGAATGCAAAGAAAGGTAGCCTGTAGCCATCGCCAACACATTTAGCGGGGAAAGGGTTACGTGTTCCTAGCGAATCAGCTATCTTTCTTTTTTGTCGTCTTTGCTTTTTACACTTCTAGACACTGTCTTCTGAATTCACTACAGAATAACAGGCACTCAGTTATAAAACAGGCTAGGACGAGAGCTGCAGGTCCAAACAATAATTAAGGAGAGTAAGAATAAACATTCAGGTTTCATTTAACACAAAAATAGCACTTATCAAATGACAAAGGCTACTTTTGATTGACGCATTTTTAACTGTGGTTGTATGACAACCGTATCTCTGGTCTGCAATAACACAAGACAAGGGTTGTTTCCGCCTTATTTGATTAATGCAGAAGACACGTCTTAGGCATGGGTGTAAGTATGCCCTGAAACCACGAGAACGAGAAAAAATTTGCAATATTTGCTTTCGTAAAGAGCCATTAACCAACAAAAAAATTTTAACTATCGAGTGATTTCAGTTAATTGATTTTTCTGCGATCCACTTACCTCGTTACTACTCGCTTCGACATTCCTTCGGTCATTGAAAGGAGTAACCGTATTTTGTTTTTCTCTAATGAACAAATTTCGGAAAACAAAATTCTATATTTCGGTCTTCTCTATGCCATCTTCCGCTTCGGTGCCAGAATGGTCTCTGAGAGAGAATATGGTTGGCCAAATTCTGCTTTTCAATTTTTGAATGCTTCCAGCACCGATCATCTTACGCTCGTTGCGGCTTCATTCAGTAATTGCTGCTCAATTAATCTCACACTTTATTTCATCTGTGATGAAGTTGTTTAGCTCTGGTAGAAAGATTCTAGCACTGTTATTGAACCACAGCTGTTCTCTCCTATGTCTCAAAGCCTTGTTCGCCACAATATGTTCATGAAGTTGTGCAGAGATCGGGATGCTGAATGAGGAGCGAATGTCAGGATTCTAGGATTTGATTTGTGGAGTATTACGGCAGGTTATTTATCATTGTAGTGTCACCGCCAGACACCACACTTGATAGGTGGTAGCCTTTAAATCGGCCGCGGTCCGTTTGTATACGTCGGACCCGCGTGTCGCCACTATCAGTGATTGCAGACCGAGCGCAGCCACAAGGCCGGTCTAGAGAGACTTCCTAGCACTCGCCCCAGTTGTACAACCAACTTTTCTAGCGATGGTTCACTGACAAAATACGCTCTCATTTGCCGAGACGTTAGTTTAGCATAGCCTTCTGCTACGTCATTTGCTATGACCTAGCAAGGCACCATTATCAGTTACTATTGATATTGTGAATCATGTACGGTCAAGACAGACGTTCATCATTAATGGATTAAAGTTAAGTATTCCACCAGCTACATCCGTTTTTAAGAATTCTAATTTCCTTGTCCTGTTCCAGACCTCACGCCAGCCTGCGTGAGCTAAAACGCGTGCATTTCGGCCTCCTCTAATAACACGGTGTTGGCCCTCCTGCCAACCACAACATTGGCGACGAGGCAAAACCGCGTTCTTATCGATATTGCCCTGATTTACTTGTGTAATGGTTTCGCTACAATCTCCAGATGTAATGTCCGAATTGTATCGCTTACAGAATCAGCAGACGCAGGCCTTACTGGATGGCCTTGGACAACTTGTCCAGGGTCAACGTGCGATGCAAAACGATGCGGCAGCAGCCGCTCCATCGCTAACGCGGCCACAATACGCAGTTGCACCAACTTTTCGACCTTTTGATGCTGCACTGGAAAGCTGGACGGAGTGGTCACGCCAATTTGGATTCCATCTCGCCGCCTACAGAATTCACGGTAACGAGCGGCAGCCTTTTCTCCTTTCATCCGTCGGGGTACAAACGTACCGTGTGATAGTCAAATTATTTCCCCGACGCGACGTAGTAACTCTGTCCTACGACGAAATTGTCTCTGCATTAGATGCATATTTCAAAGAATCAGTCAATGTAGTTGCCAAACGGTATACCTTCTTTTGTACAAAACGTACGGCGGGTCAGACTATTCGGGAGTGGGTTGCAACCATGCAAGGCCTTGCTAGGGATTGTGCGTTTGAGTGTCAATGTGGACTCCCTTATTCAGATACTATGGTACGTGATGCAAATGCACAGGACGTTTCTGATGTTCGTATAAGGGAGAAGATTTTGAAACTAGTCAATCCCTCCCTTCAACAAGTGATGGACATATTGGATCGGCAGGACACACTTGACTTTGCTCAGGAATCATTTGAAACTTCGTCACCCGTGTGTCAGGTTAACCGGCCCGTTGGGCGAGCTGCACGGAACAGTAAGCAGTCCTCGCGCCCGGCCGCACCGCTTTCTCCAGGCTCTCAGTCACGTGCGCCGCTCCGGCAAGCAAATACAGTGCTAAAATTATGCCCGCGGTGCGCTACTAGACATTCACGTGAGAATTGTCCGTCACGCGAAGCTGTTTACTTTTTCTGTAATAAAAAAGGAGATGTTCAGAGTGTTTGCCAGAAAAAGCTCAGATAGGAAACTCACAACCATTCCAGGCCCTTTGCTTCGCGCCGGATTCGAACCAAGGATACTAAGGCTCGCGAAACTTCGCCCATGGAAATTCATGTAGTTCATTCCACTCCGTCCAGTGCCACTCTCTCTAACAGTGACGGTGGTAGTCCCACAAATAGTGTGCGTCGACATCGCTGGAACTCCCGTCAAGTTGCAAGTGATTTTTTACCAGTGTCAGTTCACATAGCACGAGACAATCGCTCTTGTTGGCAGCAGGACAATAAACTTTTTGTGGACTGGGACATTGACGGCAAAGTAGTACCAACCAGCTCGATACTGGGCCTGCAGTTTCACTGATCAATCAAGACACTTACAAACTGCTGGGCGCACCTCCGTTGCGTGCCTCAAATGTTAAGTTAACTAGCTATTCAGGTCAAGATATCTCTGTGTTAGGACAGTGCAGCCTTCTTGCAACATACAAAGCACAAACAAAACTTGTGTCTTTTACGTCCTTCATTCTTCTTCTTCAGTGTTCTTGTTTGGTTTCGATTTATTTGAGTTGTTTAACTTGTCTATAGTAAATCAGGTCCTATCAGTGAAGCAGACTGTGGCATCAGACAGTGCTTCTCGTCTATGTGAAGAATTTGTAGACATTTTTGCACCGGTCCTCGGTTGTGCTAAGAACTATAAAGCACATTTGGAGCTAAAAGTAAACGCGCAACCGAAATTTTTCAGAGTGCACAATGTTCCCGAAACATTGCGTGATGAGGTCACAAAAATATTACACGATTTGGAATCACAAGGTGTAACTGAACGTGTGCAGGCTTCTCTCTGGGCATAACCCTTAGTAATTTTGCCAAAACCTTCGGGAAAATTGAGACTTTGTGTGGACTTCAAGGCAACAGTGAATCCACAACTAGTGATTGCAACTTTTCCTTTACCCTGCCCGGAAGATCTTTTTGACAAAATGTGCCCGGGTAAATGTTTCTCGAAGTTGGACGTCGCAGATGCATACTTGCACATACCAGTGGACGAAGAATCCCAGCGCGTTTTGGTGGTTAACACGCATCTTGGGTTGTATGAATTCAAACGACTACCATTCGGGTGTGCATCCGCCCCTTCATTATTTCAGCAATACCTACTAACTGTTTGTGCGTCGGTCTCTACTGCAGCAAATTATCTGGACGATATTGTGATCTCCAGAAAGACGGAAGAAGAACATTTGGCCAATCTCAGAACATTATTTCAGGTCTTGCGACAAAATGGTCTTCGCTTGCGGAAGGACAAATGTGTGTTTTTTGCTCGTGATTTGCCGTACGTGGTACATGTACTCAATGCGCAAGGCATACATCCCAGTCCCACGCACCTTCGCGCCCTACAAGACTTGCCTTCGCTGCAGAATTTGAAGCAGCTACAGAGTGTGCTGTGAAAAATAAATTACTATAACAGATATATGCCACATGCCTCTTCCATTACAGCTCCGCTTCATCGCTTACGCCGTAAAGGTGTTCTGTTCGTCTGGACGACGGATTGCGAACGCGCCTTTCGCCAGTTGAAATTGGCATTGCTTTGCTATACTTGCCTTACGCCATTCGATCCCCAGAAGCCCCTTTTGTTGATGGTGGATGCATCGGATTTCGTGATCGGTGCTGTGCTTGCGCACAAAGATGGATCGCACGATGACCCTATTGCCTTTGCGTCCAAATTGCTCTCGTCAGCGCAAAGAAATTATTCACAGATGGAGAAAGAAGCATTGGCTCTCGTATTTGGTGTTACAAAGTTTCATGATTTCTTGTATGGTCGTCACTTTACCATAATCACAGACCACAAACCTTTGACATGGCTTTTTCATCCGACCAAGCCTGTACCTCCACGTACAGCTCAGAAATTCATTCGCTAGTCTATTTTCCTCTCGCAGTACCGCCACGATATCTTGTATCGGTCAACTGCTAAGCACAGAAACGCCGATGCGTTGTCCCGCTTGCCTGTTGCTGAGGATAGGGCATTCTATTCCTCCGAACTTGCTTGCATGTTCATTGATGCGGAAACCGTGGTCGAATCATTTCCGATTGATTTTCGTCGTGTAGCTACAGCCACAGCTGCCGACCCTGTCCTTGCTACCGTTCTGCGTTTTGTTGCTACGCAATGGCCCTTGTCAAAGTCACGGATCGGGGATCCGTTGGTTCGCCGAATTTTTGCTCACCAGGAGAGCCTTTTTGTACGACGTGGTGTTTTGCTGTTGCGTTCTGATAATGATCAGTCCAGGGTCGTGGTACAACGTTCGTTACAGTCCTCTGTCTTACAGCTTCTCCACCAAGGACATAGAGGTATAGTGAGAACGAAACAATTTGCTCGTCAGCACTGTACTTGGTTCGGAATCGATGCCGCGATTACGAGTATGTGCTCTTCTAGCATGGTGTACATCGATTTTGCTGGTCCATTCTGGAATGCTCGATGGTTGGTTGTGGTAGGTTCATTCAGTAATTTTCCTTTTGTTGTCCGGATGTCTTCCACGACGTCATCTGCCACCATCCAAGCGTTATCTGCTATCTTTTGCATTGAAGGTCTTCCACAGACAATTCTTTCCGACAATGGCCCACAATTCATGTCCACAGAATTTCAGTCATTCTGCAAGACCAATGGTATTCAACACCTGACGTCCGCGCCGTTTTCGCCACAGTCAAACGGTGCCGCTGAACGATTGGTCAGGACTTTCAAGTCACAGATGTTGAAAGAGTCGCATTCTCGGGAGGACGCGTTATTGCTCTTTTTGTCCTAGTATAGCTCTCAGCCCCGAGATGGTCGCTCGCCGGCTGAGTTGCTCCACGGTTGTCTTTGCTACATCCGCCGCATCAGGTTCCTGTGCAGCGGCAGACACCTGCTTTTTCTCCAGGAGACGTTGTCTACTATCGCCACTATCGAGGTTCACGGCGTTGGCTCGAAGGGCGCATTCTTCGCTGCCTCGGCCGCGCTATGTATCTGGTGTTGGGGGCCTCTGGTGAGTTGTGCCGGCATCTCAACCAGCTGCGCCTCTGTCGTCGCACGGGATCTGCCGCTCGCCATCTGCTTTCAACGACGGTGCCGTCCGATCAGCGCCCTCGGGACCCATCTACTGGCTCGCCTCAGCCCTAGGTGTTACCGACGCTGCCTTCCATTTTGCCCCATGGCGAAGCGCCGCCGCCGCCGCCTCCGCCGCCTCCTGTTCTCCCGCCGACGACGCCAGCAGTGAACGCGTCGCTGCAGCCGCCGGGCGCCTCCCTGGGTCACGCGCAGCCGATCGCTTCCCGTGACCAGTTGTCCTCCGACAGGGATCTCTTGCCCGCTCCGGACCATATTTCGCCTTCGGCCGTCGGCTGCCCCGGCCCGATGGAGGTCGACCCTTCAGCCCCTCCTGTCTCTCTGTGGGGGCATATTCAGCATGTTGGCGTGCACCCTGGAGCAAGTTTTCAGGCGTTTCCTAGCTCCCCGCGGTCCGAATGGCAGGGTGCGGGTGGCACAGCCTCGCCTGTTGTTAGGCTCCCCACCTTGTCGCATACGTCAACATGGGGTCCTCCCCACGGCGGGCGGAAGCCTTATGCCACAACCGTACGCCGATTTGCGGGGGAGGAATGTGGTGTCACTGCCAGACACCACACTTGCTAGGTGGTAGCCTTTAAATCGGCCGCGGTCCATTAGTATACGTCGGACCCGCGTGTCGCCACTATCAGTGATTGCAGACCGAGCGCCGCTACACGGCCGGTCTAGAGAGACTTCCTAGTACTCGCCCCAGTTGTACAACCGACTTTGCTAGCGATGGTTCACTGACAAAATACGCTCTCATTTGCCAAGACGTTAGTTTAGCATAGCCTTCAGCTACGTCATTTGCTACGACCTAGCAAGGCACCATTATCAGTTACTATTGATATTGTGAATGATGTATGGTCAAGACTGACGTTCATCATTAATGGATTAAAGTTAAGTATTCCACCAGCTACATCCGTTTTTATAAATTCTAATTTCCTTGTCCTGTTCCAGACCTCACGCCAGCCTGCGTGAGCTAAAACGCGTGCATTTCGGCCTCCTCTAGTGACACGGTGTTGGCTCTCCTGCCAACCACAACAATCATTGGCCTGGTGGAGAGATTCCTATAACCCAAAACTCCCATGTGCAAAAGGGACATATCACTTGTCCGAATAACTGTTTTCTTAGTGCAGAGCATGCCCGATCTTTCTAGGGGCCCCTAAACTTCTTCCTCTCGATTGCAGTGGTCGAGAATCCGTATCTGAATTAGTCACAAAATTCTTTGAGCCTCTAGCTAAGATCTCCAACGCGGCTCCAAACCCGACGAATGCGGTTAATTAGAAGTAACGCTGTAAACAATGAGTTGTGCTTTGAATGCGCATACGCTGCTAGCGGACTTCACGTATTCAACCAAACCTCTAAACAAAGTGACGACGATTTCAGAAGCCAGGAGGCAAACATCATTCCTGCCGCAATGAGCTACGATTTGCAGCCGGTTGCACTCAGTGTATTCAGTAGTCGGACGAAACTACTCTTCACATACCGATTGAAAACTGGCATTTTTTCCCTTCTTGTTTACTATTTTGTAGGGCAGCCAATTTGCCCAACTAACGTAGGATCTCCCAATTACCAACGTCATACCAACCCTCGGCACTTATCTGGAGTTTGCAGAGGAATCAGCGACTGAGCTATAGACGAGACATCAAGTGCTGGCTCAGATGTACAATCTAAGGAAAAAAACAAAAAAAAGGCGTACCGCGAAGCAGTTGTCAGAATGGGACGGAAATCAGTAGACGTGATATACATGTATAGGCAAATAATTGATTACAATTTTAGAATAATCGCATGACGTATTCAACAGAGAGAGCTTCACAAAATGAGCAAATCAATAACGCGTTGGTCCACCTCCAGCCCTTACGCCTTATTCGGCTCGGCATTGATTGATAGAGTTGTTGGATGTCCGCTAGAGGGATATCGTGCCTATTTCTATCCAACTGGCAGCTTAGAACGTCAAAATCCCGAGCTGGTATGAAGGTTCTGCCCATAACGCTGCCAAAGTTCTCAACTGCAGTTAGATCCAGCGACCTTGCTGACCCAGGTAGGGCTTGGCAAGCACGAAGATAAGCAGTAGAAATTCTTGCAGTGTGCAGCCGGGTATTATTTTGCTGAAATGTAAAACCACGATCACTTGCTGTGAAGTGCAACAAAACGGGGCATAGACTGTCGTCGAAGTACCGCTGTGCTGTAAGGCTAGCGTGGATGACAGCCAAAGGGGTATTACTATGAAATGGTAAGGTACCCCAGACCATCACTCCTGCCTGTCGGGCAGTAAGGTGGGCGACAGGCAGGTTGGTATCCTACCGCTGTCTGGGGCATCTCCAGACACATCTTTGCTGGTCATTGGGATTCAGTTGGAAGCGGAAATCATCACTGATGACAGTTCTATTGCAGTCAACTAGATTCCATGCCAAATGTGGCCGTCACTACTGTAAAAGTAGTAGTTGATGTAGAGGTGTCAATGGTAGGCGGTGCAAGGGACGCCGTGAGCTCAGCCTCTTTCTGTGAGCTGCCTATTAATGGTCCTTGCGGTCAATGAAACACCAGTTGCACGTCGGATCGATGACAATTATGAATCCGTGGCTTTGGGTGCCTCTCTGACGATTGATCGGTCTTCACGTCATTTTCTCTCTCAAGGTGACCGCTTTCTTCTTGACCATGTGTTCGGGCATGGTTCACACATTCCTACCAACATCGTCGAATAGCGGCTTCGCTCCTATTCAAATGTTGAGCGATTCGCCGATTACTCCAACCGGCTTACACGTCCTCTAAAATGCCGACATCTGCAATTATTGCTCACGCACCCGTCTGCGAGGCCCTGCTACTGTGCAACTCAATACACGGAATGAAATTTACGAAGACTTTTTGCTCTGGTATCAACATGACCCTAGTTTGCTCTCCTTGTCAGTTGCGCAGTGAAATTGTGGTGCAGTGCCGCATATTTCAAAGTTTAGAGTTCTGGATATTTGTCGATACCTGTGTGAATATAAATTTGTGACATATTTGCACAACTCCTTCGTGCTGCATCGTTTTTTCTATGTTAGAGTGTATTATTAACACTGGGCAGCAACTCGTTCCCGTTACTGAAACGTAAAGGAGTAGCCGTGCTGCCATTTTCCACATTTTCTTTCCGCCCTGAGGTATGAGTTATCTCTGTTACCCACCACTCACCTGCGAATGAGGACAGAGCAGTCTGACGTTACCCCCGGAAAGAAAAAGTATCCACTGGATTGTAGTGGTACCAGAGGTGCCACCCCATTTATCACACATGCTTCAGCGTCGGTAAAACTTGGGGTCTGAAGCGTGTGAACTATATCCAACGCAACCTGTAGCATATACCAACAGTGGCAAGTTCCATTTCGTACGATGTGGATTTGAGTAAAACACGAAAAAATAAGGTAGTGAACGGAATCAGAAACAAACCAACTGACTTTGTAGCTACAAACAGACCGGACCTTCTCCACAGTGTCAGTATAGAGACGGCGATTAGTGATCATGATGTTAGTACAGCAACTGTGGTTGCAAAAATTAATAATTCACTCAAGAAAGCTGGGTGAGTGTTTGTGCTAGAAAGAGTAGATAAGCAGGTGTTAGCATCTTAGATAGACAGTGCAATGACATCATTTAGTTCAAGTAAGATGGACGTAGAGGACTTGTGGGTAAAGGTTAAACAGAATGCAATTCGTGGTCTGGAGAACGATGTGCCAAGTAAATGTATTAAAGACAGAAAAGGCCCACCATGTATGAACAACGAAATTCGAAAAATGCTTAGGAAGCAAATGCTGTTGCACTCTCGGTTGAAAAGAGAACGTGCCAATGACGAGAGGCAAAGTTTAGTAGAAATTTGTGCGTCTGTGAGAAGATTTATGCGCAAAGCGTACAATAACCACCACCATCATACCTTAGCGCAAGATCTGGCGAAGAACCCGAGAAAATTCTGGTCCTACCTAAAAAGGCTAGAAACGGCCTTGACGCAGTGAATTCACTGGTTCCGATCAGATCAACGAAGTTAAGCACCCTCGAACGTGGTCGGCACCTGCACGAGTGACCATCTGCGCCACCATGCGCATTTGACATTTTTCGGGGTGCACTCGGCTTCGTTATGTTAATTGAGGAGCTATTTGACCGAATAGTGTATATCTGGTGGATGAATACATGTTGCTCTCCATGTCAAAGGCCCGTGGCACCGAGGCAAAGTGTAACCAAAACGACCGTGGCGGGGTGGTTGAAGTAGCTACTGTACCACATCTATCTCCATATCTTCGTCTGTCGGATGAGGAGTGACGTCCTTCTCCAGTAGAGCTCCATCCTTCTACTAGAGCGAACACCAGTAGCAGAGCCAAAACCATTGGCAGTATCAGCAGCCTATCAATTGTACACAATTTCTATACATCGCTTAGCTTCTGCTATCCTGACTTATCAAATGAACAGTAGCTGATTATTTTCCTGCTTCTAATAGAGCTATTACCTTTTGTTGTAAGATTTAGCGTATTACTCGGTCGTTCGTGTTGAGTGAGGCTGTTACACTCTCGGTTCAAAAGAGAACATGCCAATGACGACAGGCAAAGTTTAGTACAGTTGTAGTGTAGTACACAGTTAGTGTGTGTTATTTTTTTTTTGTATTTTTTGTGATCTTATTCATAGCTTATACCGTACGACATGGATAGAAACTGTGTTTCTTACGAGTGGACACAAGGAGAATTGGATGCTGTCCGTAAACAGCTGGAACCTGCGTTGGCCACAGTCAACAGGCTTTTGGCTACATCTCAAAGCAGTGACGATGTTGGAGCGCCAAGACCTGCAACATCTGTAGTGCCATTGTAATACCCATGTGATCTGGTTGGTGCTACATTTTCCCATACACAACATGCGATCGGTCCATCAACACTTAATGGTGAGTGGCAGACAGTGGTGGGTTGGCGCATCGCTGAACTCAAGGAGAAAAAGGGAATGGGCTGCATGGCTATCTCTTTACCCCTTAGTAACAGGTAAGAGCTGCTACCCGATGTCGATAGTACTGTGCCAGCACAGTATACTTCTCCTCTAGGCCAAGTGATCGATTTGCCTGCCCAGTCCAAGCAAGTGCACAGGACAGATATGTTAGTCATTGGGAGCTACAACGTGAGTCAGGTAATGGAGCCGGTCTGTAAAATAGCAGGCAGGGTAGGAAAGAATGCCTGTGTGCAATAATTACGTCTGTAGGAGCGTATCGTCCAAAACATGGAAGAAGCCCTGACGGCAGCTATAGAGTGCACTGGGTTCAAACGGCTACAAATGTCAGCACGGGTGACGCCTGGCACTTGAGTTCTGAGGCCATCCTCAGTTCCTTTCGACGGATGGCTGATTTTGTAAAAGCAACTGGTATTGCACGTGGGGTGCAAGCCAAGCTGACTACTTGTAGCATTGCACCCGGGGTTGATTGCGTTCCTCTGGTTTGGAGCAGAATGTAAGATCTAAACCAGAGGCTCAGATGGTTCTGTGATGGTATCGGATGCGAATTTCTCGACCTCTGCTATCGGGTAGATAATTGCAGGGTTCCCCAATAAGTCAGGCACGCACTACACGCAGGAAGCGGCTGCTTGGGATCGGAAACAATCTACGAGCGTCAGAGAATGCTCGTCTCCGCATATCGCATGTAGGGGAACTCGGGGCGGAACGGGATACTTAATGTACAACGATTTGTATAAAATAAGGGAACACAAGGAAACACTTCTTAAAGTTATAAAAAAGCAACTTGTAGTGTAACCTAATGTACTTTATTTTAAAATTACTTAAAACAATACATTTTGCATTTTTTACCATTTTTCAAAGAAAGCCTTGCTTATTTACCGTTCGGCCCCACTCGCTTGGCAGAATGGGATATGGTTATTTTTTGTTAAATTATTGCATAAACGTTGAATTTGAATCACGAATATCGTATTAAACTATGGCAAAATGTTGTATAAAAGGCAATTAAGACTAAGGAATGTGTAATTTAAACAGTTAAAAAGTCATTCTTCAAAATGGGAAAATATTTTAATGTCATTCGGAAAAATGTACAATGCTTAATAACCACCAAACCACTAACTACTAGTCCTTTCAGCAGTAGTTACAAATCAGTATTTTCTTTCAATCTTCACTGTCTATGCCAGAACATGAATTGTGTGCCCACTTGAAACACCTGTGGCATGCGACCCAGCCCTCATTAGAAACAGAGAAGAGTCCCCACATTAGAGACACTCAGCACCCTCTATGATTCTCTCTTCTCCATCATCTTCTTCCTTTTATTTTTCTTAAGGTCTTTGATGTCCTCTGTTTTGGTTTTCTTGGGTGTACAGTTTGATATTTTTGCCTTAAGTTGCAATGCACCTGACGTCTCTGTCCTGACGGTGTTTATGTTTGTACACCCTCCTCCTTTATGTAGGCCTACTTTACGTGCGACAGCATTCTGCAGTTCCTTCTTATAAGGAGAATCTGTTAATACGACGGTTTTTCCTTTTCGTCTTGTAGTCCGCCGAGTATTTTGACAGATCAGTGGGACTGGAATGACAGCCTCGGGCGATAATTGGAAAGCTGAGTTGTTCGGCGAACGTAGCTGGTTGGTAGAGTCTGGCATCCATGAACATTCAGGCCGGGGGTCAATGATTAAGCCTTGGTCAGTCTTAGTCTTAGACCTATTAGTGGCAGGTTCCGAAGACACTGGAGAGCCTGTAATCAATGTGTAGGATTGTCCATCTGTACAGTTTGTAGTCGGACTTTCGCAGTTTTCGAACTGATATCTGTTGGCGCTGATGGGAGGTAGTCTGCGTCTGAAAACACATTCAGGCCATATTCCAGTTCTCTAAAAGCCATTTATAGCCGTCGGCATCGTTGCAGCACGTCAAACGCGGCCCCAATTAGCAATGACATTTGGAAAAGAGTAACAACTTTTCCTGTATGGCTCCGTAGCCATTCTTTTTATCTGTTCAATGTAATAACAACTCGGGAGCTTGAAAAACGTTACGTCCAGGGATTATAATTTATGAGAAGTGTGTGGCGGTAAACAAAGGCGGACTACACCATTGTACCTAGCCATATCAAGTAGCTCCAGGTTCTTAGTGTGAGTTGAATGCCCATCAACAATTAGAAGACAGGTGATTCTTTCGTGGCCTTAGAAAATCCCAAAAACTTTCTAAACCATACTAGAAATAATTCGCTAGGGATCCACTCTGAGGGGTGATCTTCAAACCAGCATCCTGGAGGCAATCCAAGCTCAAATTCTTGTTTCTTCTTCTTCCTCGGAAAGATAAGCATGGGCGGCATGTATAACCCAGATGCAGACATGAAGATGACTGCTGTAACGGTTTCTCCACGTTCTGAAGATGTTACCTCTCCTACTTGCCTTATTCCCTGAAGTGTTATTATTTTCGACTGACCTTTAGGATTAACTGTCAAGCTACTTTGATCACAGATGAATATTTTGTCAGCAGTCACCTTGTACTTATCAACAACATTAATCAGAAGAGAGTTAAACTGTGAAACTGCTACTTTGTTGAATCCTATTGCTCGAGCACCAGAAGTATTTTATGGCTTGCGAATAGACAGTGTAGGATGCCTCGTAATAAATCCTTTAACCCAGTCTTGTCCAGCTACACAAGTTTGTTTATCAAATCTGCGTGGTAAGCCATTTATTTTGGCTAGTTGATAGGCTACTGATTTGAGATCTTTCATTGTTAGACCAAAAAGTCTGCTTTCCATTGACTTGATATATGTTACCAGCTCGTGTTCTTGTTCTGCAGTGAACACCTTTTTATATTTCCCATCTGATTTTTCAATTATGCGGTCATGATTATTCGTATCTTTACACACACATCTTTCCAATGTTGATTTCGGTAAGTTGAACAGCTTAGATGCTTTTAAAAATCCCATTTGGGAAGATGAAACGGCTGAAACTCTCATTTACATCGCGTTTTCGTCCCATTACTGTCTATCAGTCTTTTTCGTGTACGTTTGCACCATCTGGAACAGCAGGGAGGATAGAAAAAAGAATATAGTTTGCTTTCTACTTGCATCAAAATATGACAGGGCAGAAAGGGACACTATCCCATTCTTCCCCATCCCGTTCTGCCCCAAGAGCACTTTTGAGGTTAACAACTTTTATGGAGTGTATTAACTGACGTATTTAAACGCATTAAATAACTAAAGTATAACAAATGCAAAGCACTTTAAGGGAATGTGTCATTTTAGGGTATACAATTAACAATTAACAGCTTACCTGGTGTTGAATTTCACCAAACGTTAGAACAACGCAGACGGTAACGTGACGGACAACAATTCACTTAGATCTCGCACTTCAAACTAAATCAAAATGACTGTCCTTACTTCCCTTCCATTCAGAGGAATAGTTAAATGCCAATACAACAGGTTGCAGCACTGTCCAGTCTAGAAAAGAACAATTTCCGATTGTGCCCCGCTATCAGTTTCTGCCCCAAGTTCCCCTACAGACAAGGTTAATATGATATTACATATCTGCATATTCATCTAAGGAAAGGTCCTAGAATTAATATCGCTTATTTAAAGTTATACGTAATGTCGAGATGGTTTCAGGAAGAGAAAGTTGGTGGAAACAGGAAGTGTATAGCAACGAAATACTAAGATTCGAATATTTATCGCAAGAATAGGCTAGCCAGTGATGGCGGGGTATTTATTGTAGTAAAGAATTCAGTAATATCTATCGAGTTTATCTCGGATTCCGTTAGTTAGGCGAAGTTAAACATTAAAGTTCGGCGCAAATGGTAGTCAGACGTTTTTATAGACCATCTGTGTGTGATGATGTAGCGGTAGTACTATTCAGAGTGATATTGCAGGTTATACTTAATAACTTTGTTGACCATACCGTTGTAATAGGGGATGACTTCAACTTGCCAGGTATAGATTGGGAGAGTCATGTTATGAAAACATGTGGCAGAGACAGGGATTCGTGTGGCATTATTCTGAATGCCTTGTCCGAAAATTACTTCAAGCAGGTAATTAGTGAACAAACCCGAGAAGAAAACGTTATAATCTTCCTAGCTACCCAAAAACCTGAACTTATTGAATCATTAAACTTCGAGGAAGGTATCAGTGATCATAACGGTGTCATAGCACCTATGACTGTGGGTATTGCTAGGGATGTTAAGAAAGTTGGGAATAGACTTTTGGTTAGCAAGAATGACAGGATGAAAATTGAGTAGTCAACAACAAATATTCAGTGCTGAGAACAAAGATGTTGAGCACAAATGGGAAAAATTCAAAGGCGTCGTTCATGTCTTAAATAAATATGCTCCGAGCAAGGTCTTTAGGGACGGGAAAGGCCGACCGTCTCACACATTCAAGAGAAGTCAGAACCTATCTGAGAAACAAAAGATGAACGAAACGAAAATGAGCGTAAGGAGATCAATGACAGAAGCGTTCAATGACTCTGAAAGTAAAATTTAGTCAACAGATATGACTGAACAGCCTAAGATGTTTTGGCCCTTAGTAAACCCAAAAGCGGGTCAAAATCATCTATTCATTCTCTCAGAGATCATAGTGGCTCCGAAACGGAAGATAATAGAGAGAAGGCGAAATACTGAACTCCGTCTTTTGAAACTGTTTCCCCGCCGAAAATCGTAATACGGTCCCTGCTTCTAATCATCGTACGAATGTCGAAATGGCAGATATTGACATAACCGATGGTGGAAAAGAAAAGCAACTATTGTCGCTTAGTAGTGGGTAGGTATCAGGACCGTAAGACTCTACAAAGATTATGGGAAAGATCTTGCTCCCCTTCCAGCAGCAGTTTATCGTAGATCGTTGGACCAAAGAAGGATAACTAGCGCCCGGATAAAGTGTGAGTTATTCCCGGTTTCAAGAAGGGTCATAGGTCATTTAAACATAATTATACGCCCATATCGTCGATGTCAGTCTGTTATAGAACTGTGGAACATGTTTTGTGCTCAAGAATTATGACGTGTTTGGAGAACGAAAATCTCTATAAAAATCAACATGAATTTCACAAACAGAGGTATCACGAAACTCATTTCTCTATGTTCTTCCATGATATCCAAGGCGCTGTAAACAAAGGCGCTCAGGTTGATGCCGTGTTCATTGACCTCAGGAAGGCATTTAACACCGTCCCGCACTACCTTATAGGGAAAATCTTTTGAGTTTACCTTGTATCGGACCAGATTTGCGACTGGATTCAAGACTTCTTTGCCGACAGAGCTCTCTACATCACTCTTAATGAAACGAAATCGACAGATGCAAGGGTAATTTCCGTAGTACCCCAAGGAAGTGAGCTAGGATCGGTACTGTTTACAATATACATATAAATAACCGAGCAGAAAGGGTCGGAAGCTCTTCGCAGATGATACAGTTATCTGTAAGAAAGCCAGAAGGCAGTATCGATTTGCAAAATGACTTATAGAGCATTGATCAATGGTGCAGTCTCTGGCAGTTGACCCTCAATGTAAATAAATGTAACGTATTGTACATACATAGGAAGAGAAATCCATTACTATATAACTACACTATTGATGACAAATTGGTGGAAACAGTAGAGACCGTAAAAGATCAAGGAGTAACTGTAGAGAGCGACCAAAAGTGGAATGGTCACAGAAAACAAATAGTAGGAAAAGCAGACGCCGGACTGAGATTCGTCGGAAGAGTCTTAGAAAATATAACTCACCCACCAAGGAAGTGGCTTACAAGGTGCTGCTTCGATCTATTCTTTAGTATTTTTCATCAATCTGGCACCCTTACCAGGTAGGACTGATAGAAGAGATAGGGAAGATTCAACGACGGGCGGCGCATTTCGTCAAGTGATCGTTTATCGGGAACGAAGGCATTACAGAGACGCTCAAAAAACTCCATTGGCAGACGCTACAAGAGAAACATTGCGGGTCACGGAGAAGTTTACTATTGAAATTTCGAGCGAGCGTTTCTGAGACGAGTCGGACAACATATTACACCCCCCCTCACACATCTCGCGAAATGACTTCGAGGGAAAAAATTCGAGAAATTAGAGCTAATACAGAGGCTTACCGACAATTATTCTCACCACGTGTCATTCACAAGTGGAGTAGGGATGGGGGAATCTGCTATTGGTTTCATAAGTACCCTCCACCAAATACCGGTGGATGGATCGCGGATTACTGATGCAGATGTAGATGTAGATGTGGGCATCGTCGGTTGGCTTCAGCTGGGCCCTGTTGCTCGTAGCAAAGTCTTGGACAGCGGCCGGCAGCAACTGCCGGTTGTCAAGACGGCTGACTGCATTGCAGTCATGTAGGCCATAAAAAGAAAACGGCTTAGAAGTTCGGTTTATCTGTACATGCACACGTACGGCTACATTTGGTTTCGGTGTCGCATTGAGACACGTTTATCAGTTTGAACTCTGTACCTGGTCATTTACTTTTTATTTAAATAGGAGAGAGGGCTTCGATGTTACCCACATTCGGTCTGTGGATGCACGACTCGATTTGGAATATACATTTAAATATGGTGCGGTTTACCATGTTATTTTTAGCTGGAGATACAGGTATAGTATTATGTGGAGTGGCACTGTACTGGAAAAGGAAAAAAATAACAATGAATTTTACTAATTGTACCGCTGAACGAGATCTCTCATATGTGCCTGAATGTCTGTACAAATTTTGCAGCAAGTGCGTTTGCTTCAGGATGAAATGACGCAGTTTTGAAATTTGAAATGCCATTTTCTCACGGGAAAATTTGACCCCCGGTGATGAAAATTGAGTGCATAGCATGTCTCAACTCTTGACTCATGAAAACCCTTGACAGGCTTCGATACTTTTCGTAGAGGTTATCAATGGCATTTGTATCACAAACGGAAATTCTGAAAGTGCATAAATGACAATCCACCAGTAGCTTCCTAAAAAATGATCCAGCACTGTCGACAAACTGAATTTGGTGTCCATGGATCTTTTGACATAAGCTCTGCAATCAAATTTGAATTCAATGGGAAGTTTTCCACATTATCTTGATTGATTAAATATAAATCAAAACCTACATTAGCATAAGAGTCAAGAATTCTGTCCTGCCCTATCGCAGTAGTAGTAGCAAATCAACATTACCTTTCTGAACTGTCAATCTGATAACTGAGTCATTGTTATCGTTAGTTAAAAGATATGTCCAACGTTGCAAGCGTTCAGCTATTCTGAAAGGAATAGTACTATTTGGTATAAATGCAGGCACCAGTGCCTTGTAATCCATTAGTAAAAGGAATATACGGCTGTAAATGTTTTCATAAATCTTTTCAACAGCAAAGATGACAGCAAGAGATCCCTTTTCTGTATGACTGTCATTCCACTGAGCAACTGTCAGTGTTTTGGGCAGGAACGCGATCGACCATGTTGTCTATCTGACAAGACTGGGTCGATGTCCTTTTCAGAAGCATCTTCTGCAATAGTTAACACCTTACTTGTATCGTATGTAGTGAGCCATATAGCAGCTAATTGTCTTTATTTTAAGTTTTAAAATGCACATTGGCATTCATTGTACCATATTAATTTTGTTCCTTTCGGTAAAAAATTGTAAAGTGGTTCACTTACAGATGCTACATGTGAAAAGAACCTTCTGTAGTAATTGATTTTTCCTAGTACAGCAGGTAACTGCTTGAGATCTTTGAGAGACGGGGGATTTTAAAATTACATCTATGTAATAAAATTATAAACAGTCGACCAGTTGCAATGGACAAACATAAATTTGTCTTCATCAGAAGGTAACCTAAGGACAATGAATATCGTAGCTTCCATTAGAAAAGTATGAAACTTAAAAGCCAAGAATAAATTTAAGACAAATTAGAGAACTTTTGTATTACAGAAGTATGATAACGACGACTGGTACTTACAATTTTACATTACTAAGGACTAATGCAGCATCGCCGTTTTTACAATTGTCTTCATAGATCCATGTGTCAAAAATAAAATATGGTCCTAGAATTATGGTTTCTCACGTTAATATAAAATAGCTCATGGATCTTGCAGAGCTCACACGAGTGTAATCGGCGAGCGTAGTTGCTCTGAAAACAGGGCAGGTGGCGCTCGTGCCAAGAAACATGTGCCAATTGGCGTACAAAGACAACGTGTAAATTATAAGTATTAATGATGTCCTTAGGTAGAGTAACAATTAAAAAATAAAGAAAAGGAAGTAAACTGCTTATTTGCTTCTGTCTCGGGTTCTTCGGCCGACGTTCGTGTGATGATTTTGCTGACGTTTCGCCAGCACGAGTGGCTGGCATTGTCAAAGCTTCACCCTCCATTGCCGGAGGTGAACTGGAGCCGGGCTCGCGGCCGCAGACTATATGTACCTTGCGCGCCAACGTCCGAGGGCTTCTCCGCGGTCATTTCCGCGGTCATTTCCGGTGCGTTTCTCCTCTTGCTACCTGCTACGGTCGTTCTCTGCAGTACGGGAAGCCAGGAGCCGTTTACCTTAAGGCTTTCTTCTTTCTTGTTGAAGCTGTTCCCGTGTTTGTGTATTTCTACAGCTTCTCTGTACAAGCGGGTGTGATAGTGCTTCTCTACAGCCAGAACTTCCGTGTCGGTGAATTTTATTACATGTACCTGGTCGGTCTCACTCAGTGCGTGTTCTGCCACGGCCGATTTTTCCACCTGTCCCAACCTGCAATGTCGCTTATGTTCTTTGATCCTGGTGTTGATTGATCTTCCAGTCATTCCGACATAAACTTTCCCGCATGTGCATGGTAAGCGATATATTCCTGACATTGCAAGTGGGTCCCTTTTATCCTTTGCCGATCTAAGACATTCTTTGATCTTCCTTGTCGGTTTGAAAATTGTCTTTACGCCGTGCTTGTGTAATATACGGCCGATTCTGTCCGTCACTCTGGGAATGTATGGCAGAAAGGCCGTACCCGACATTTCTTTTTCTGGTTTCTTACTTCGCCGGTGGTTTGGCTCTGTTACACTTCTAATATCATTTGTGGAGTACCCATTGCTCCTCAGAACACTTTCCAGGTGTTGCATTTCGCGTTTAAGGTGCTGCGGCTCACATATTCGTGCTGCTCGCGTTACGAGCGTCTGAATCATGCCTCTTTTCTGGCTCGGGTGGTGGTTTGACAGTTTGTGCAGATATCGGTCCGTGTGCGTCGGTTTTTCGGTACATATAGTCTGCGGCCGCGAGCCCGGCTCCAGTTCACCTCCGGCAATGGAGGGTGAAGCTTTGACATTGCCAGCCACTCGTGCTGGAGAAACGTCAGCAAAATCATCACACGAACGTCGGCCGAAGAACCCGAGACAGAAGCAAATAAGCAGTTTGTCAACAAGTGGCCACGAAAGTCTTAACAATTTTGTAAAAGGAAGTAAATTAACACTTCCGTTATAACAGTATGGGAGCATTGGTACAAATAATATAGTTATATATCAAAAAAAGGCAGGTGGAGCTTACGCCGAGAAACTTACGCCTAGTGGCATATACAGCCAAAATATAAAAAATTACATTACTATATTAGTGAAGCCCACAAACGGTATACATGTCAGACCTTTAAAATTGACTATAGTTGTTCTTGTCAAGAAAGAATTACGAACACTGGTACACGATCCTGTTAATACACATTCACAGGAAAAACAAAATTTTTAGAGGCAGGCAAAATCACATAAGGGCCTAAGTGGTAGCAAACATACATCGTGACAAAACCACCGTTACATAAGTGGTAGTGGGCTTAAAGCACTGAAGGTGCATCGTAGCTTCCTGAGGAAATAAACCACTAAGGTTGCCAGCATTAATGTTATACTGTAAACAGTACAGGTTTAGAGCCATTAGAGGAGTTTTTTCTTTAGTATTCTTTATCATTAAATATATTTTCAAACTAAAATTGTATGCATAATACTATGCTGTTCTTCTTGCTTCCTGTCGGTTTTGCAGAAAATAGGTTCAAAATGGATCAAATGGCTCTGAGTACTATGGGACTCATCAGTCTGAGGTCATCAGTCCCCTAGAACTTAGAACTACTTAAACCTAACTAACCTAAGGACATCACTCACATCCATACCCGAGGCAAGATTCAAACCTGCGACCTAGCGGTCGCGCGGTTCCAGTCTGACAGAAAATAGGAAAGTTGTTTCTAAGGACTGCTGGCTGTTGATTAGAATATTAGAATCTGAATCGTCAGGAGCTGTGTAGTCCTACCCATTCATGGAAAATACTGCCAGGTCCGCATCTGAAATGAATGCAGAAAAGGAGAAGGCTTCAACTGGTGAAGTAGCATATTTCACATGGAATACTTCACATAGTAACCTCTGTCCATGTCCCTTAGCGTAAGGCGCTAGACATCGTTGAACACCGTCGCGCGCCTCCAAGAGAATAGGCACACAATATGCCATCCGTGCCGTCATGGTACCGGGTCTGTAGGACAACTATTTTAATATATTTGTGGTATGAAGGTAAAATAGACGTCGGATTGAAGTTTTATGATCTTTATTTGCCAACGCTGTAGTTAACATAGTTAAGGATATTCCAGACGGGACAACAACACGAATTATATGGTTCTTGCTTTGGGATGTGCAAATACCTGTTAGATAGCCGTTGCACAGCGGGCAGCAGTTGTGCAAATTGTGACGTCTTGTTCGCCCTGCGTCACTTTGTTATCCAAGGGGGACACTCCTGTGTTTGTTCCTATGTGAAGCGGACAGGAAATGGAGCTCTATTCGTCGGGGGAAAGGGCAAACATGCACTGCGCTCACGGGGTAGAGGATGGAAATGCTCACGTTGCCCAAAGTTTGAACGATCGATGGTTTCCGAATCGTCGAGTGCCAGATCCACGTACATTTACTACCATCCACAGCCCCCTAAGAGAGACAGATTCTCTTGGGGCATGGTCGCTTTGGGTAGCCGTGTGGTCCGAGGCGCCTTTTCACGGTCCGTGCGGCTCCCCTCGTCGGAGATTCGAGTCCTCCCTTGAGCATGGGTGTGTGTGTTGTCCATAGCGTAAGTTAGATTAAGTAATGTGTAGGCTTAGGGTGATGACCTCAGCAATTGGATCCCAAAAGACCTTACCACAAATTTCCAAATTTTCACTTGGGGCATGTTCTCGTAATGCCACATTTGCATTTATGGCCTACTTTGAAACCTAGTGTATTAATTTTATGCTACAGATACGAAGGCCTGACGGGCGTGATCGTCAACACACTGTGCGGCAACAGGGCTTGAAGAGGAGGCGTTAGCACTACTAGAAAACACACCCTCAACACGATCACGGCATGTTGCAAGGGAAATGGGTGTAAGCCATTACAGAATTTGTAGTGCAAGGTATGAAGATGATTTGCACACCTACAGTCTTCAGAACTTTCACACACTTGACTCAGACTATTCTCCAAGTCGAATTGAATTCTGCAAGTGGGTTTTTGCAAATGTGTGCATTCAACCAAACTTTCCAAACCATATACGTTTTACGGATGAGGCATCCTTTACAGGAGAGAGTATTTTCAACAGCCTCGATCACCATGTATGGACACGGGGAAAATCCGCACGCCACCTTTGTTCGTGTTCACCAAGGTCTCTTCCCTGTCAACGTTTGGGCCGGCTCGGTAGGCGATAATCTGGTTAGTCCATACGTTTTCCCCCGACGACTGAACGCAAACATATACTTAATATTTTTACGAGAAACTCTTATCAGCGTTGTAGGACCATGTTCCACTCAACGTGTGACACCGAATGTGGTACCAACACGATGGTATATCTGGGCGCTTTGCACATGCATTGCGAATGCATTTGGATAAAAGCCTTTAGTGAGAACTGAATAGGGCGTGCTGGGCTGGTGGCATGGACTTCTCGTTCCCCTGACTTACTGCCCATTGATTTATTCTTCTGGGTCACCGGAAATCTGTTATCTATTCAACAACCACTGTTGTCGATGAAGAACTGATAGCGCGCATTATAGCAGCCCCAGATGCAATTTCAACTTTGTCAGGAGTGTGAAAGAGTGCGACAGTCACTGCAGCGTCGTTACACTACGTGCATTCAAAGTGGAGGGCATAATTTCTAGCACTTTTTGTGACTTTTTTCAAATAAAAGTTATGAAACTTCACTACGACTTCTCATTGACTTTGATGACACGAATACATTGCAAACTTTGCCCTGCAGACCTGCTACCATGACTGCTGTGTTGGCATGTTGTGTGTTTACCCTCCTGGCAGCTTGGGATGCTGTTGAACTACTCTTATCATCGAATGCTAAGGAGTGCGAACATAGGTTGCCATGTGAAATATGCTTCTTATGACCCACTCTACTAGCCCTTTAAATTTCTACATTTACTTCAGATAAACTCTGCATACACAGGGTTGTCCATTGATCGTGACCGGGCCAAATATCTCACGAAATGAGTGTCAGATGAAAAAACTACAAAGAACGAAACTTGTCTAGCTTGAAGGGGGAAACCAGGTCGCGCTATGGTTGGCCCGCTAGATGGGGCTGCCATAGGTCAAACGGATATCAAATGCGTTTTTTAAAATGGGAATCCCCATTTTTTTATTACATATTCGTGTAGTAGGTAAAGAAATATGTTTTAGTTGGACCACTTTTTTCGCTTTGTGATAGATGGCGCTGTAATAGTCACAAACATATGGCTCACAATTTTAGATGAACAGTTGGTAACAGGTAGGTTTTTTAAATTAAAATACAGAACGCAGGTACGTTTGAACATTTTATTTCGGTTGTTCCAATGTGATACTTGTACCTTTGTGAACTTACCATTTCTTAGAACGCATGCTGTTACAGCGTGAATACCTGTTAATACCACATTAATGCAATAAATACTCAAAATGATGTCCGTTAACCTCAATGCATTTGGCAATACGTGTAACGACATTCCTCGCAACAGCGAGTGGTTCGCCTTCCGTAATGTTCGCACATGCATTGATAGTACGTTGACGCATGTTGTTAGGCGTTGTCGGTGCATCACGACAGCAAATATCTTTCAACTTTCTCCACAGAAAGAAATCCGGGGACGTCAGATCCGGTGAACGTGCGGGTGCTTCGATGACCAATCCACCTGTTATGAAAAATGATATTCAGTACCGCTTCAACCGCACGCGAGCTATGTGCCGGACATCCATCATGTTGGAAGTACATTGTCATTCTGTCATGCAGTGAAACATCTCGTAGTAACATCGGTAGAACATTACTTAGGAAATCAGCATACATTGCACCATTTAAATTGCCATCGACAAAATGTGGAGGCAGGGCGTGGTGGCCGAGCGGTTCTAGACGCTACAGTCTGGAACCGCGTGACCTGCTACGGTGGCAGGTTCGAATCCTGCCTCGGGCATGGACGTGTGTGATGTCTTTAGGATAGTTAGGTTTAAGTAGTTCTAAGTTCTAGGGGACTGATGACCTCAACTGTTAAGTCCCATAGTGCTCAGAGCCATTTTTGATAAAATGAGGGTCAATTATCCCTCCTCCCATAATGCCGCACCATACATTAACCCGGCAAGGTCGCTGATGTTCCACTTGTCGCAGCCGGTTTACGATACCGCTTTTGGTGAATGACGCTTCGTCGCTAAATAGAACGCGTGCAAAAAATCTGTCATTGTCCCGTATTTTCTTTTGTGCCCAGTGGCAGAACTGTACACGACGTTCAAAGTCGTCACCATGCAATTCCTGGTGCACAGAATATGGTACAGGTGCAATAGATGTTGATGTAGCATTCTCATCACCGACGTTTTTGAGATTCCCGATTCTCGCGCAATTTGTCTGCTTCTGATGTGCGCATTAACCGCGACAGCAGATAAAACACCTACTTAGGCATCATCATTTGTTGCAGGTCGTGGTTGACGTTTCACATGTGGCTGAACACTTCCTTTTTCCCTAACTAACTTAACTATCCGGCGAACTCTCCGGACACTTTGGTGAAGCCGTCCAGGATACCGAGCAGCGTACATAACACACGCCTGTTGGGCATTTTGATCACAGCAGCCATACATCAACACGATATCAACCTTTCCGCAATTGGTAAATGGTCCCTTTTAACACGGGTAATGTATCACGAAGGAAATACTGTCCGCACTGGCGGAATGTTACGAGATAACACGTACTTACACGTTTGTGGCTATTACAGCGCCATCTATCACGAAGCGATAAAAGTTGTCTAACTAAAAAATTCATATTTTTTGCGTACTACACGAATATGTAATAAAAATGGGGGTTCCTATTTTAAAAAAATGCAGTTGATATCTGTTTGACCTATGGCAGTGTCATCTAGCGGGCCAACCATAACGCCATCTGGTTTCCCCCTTAAAGCAGACGAGTTTCGTTCTTTGTAGTTTTTTCGTTTGATGCTTATTTCTTGAGATATTTGGCCCGGTCACTCCCAGTGGACCACCCTGTATATACATATACCATGGTTCTAAACTCTCTGACAAAAGCTATCCGGACACCCCAATTAACGCGCTATAGAATGCTAGGCATCACGAGTAGTGGACCCACCACTATAAAAGAAATTTTTTAAGAACAAGTCGCCATTTTACTGTATATTACAGTATTTTTCTTCTGTAATAGCTACATTTCGGCTTTTATGCCATTATCGACTGCAATGCTAAAAGTTCTTAGGCCACTAACACGAAAACTGTTTAATATAACAGGAGGTGGGAATTATTGTGTTGTAAGCAAAGAAGCAGTAACAGCAGAAGAAATCAATCCGGAGAGCTCGGTGTCGGTGGACCTGGAGTAATCACTGAATGTCATTTGACTAAGAAATCCATCAGGGAGAGTCCAACACCTCCAGAGCTGCCCAAACCGACTGCTAGTGATATGATTGTGAAGTGGAAATGCGAAAGGAAAACCACACCTAAACCAAGACCAGATAGATCTCATGAACTGATAGACCGGGACAGTTGAGCATTCCGGAAGGTGGTTGTAAAACACATGAAATCAGCAGAAGGAATCACTCGTGAGATCCAAAGTGCTGACAACAGTACAGCTATCACAGTAAGTATGAGTAAGGAGTTAAAAAGAATGAAGCAAAATGGTAGAACAGCTCCTCATAAGCTACACATTTCTACATTTAGTGCTACGTGTCGCTTGAGGTGATGTAACGAGTGACGTCAATGGACAGTGGATGATTGGAAGCGATCGACTTGGAGTGATACCCACGCTATACCATGTGGGAATCTGATGAGGCGTTAGCATTTGTCGAATTTTAGGAGAAATTTATGCCATCATGCATACTGCCAATCGCGAGGAAGGGGGGAGATGGTGGTACAGCATATGTATGTTTTTCATGGTTAGGAAGTGGTCCCCTTTCTGAGCTTAAGAAAAAGCTAAGAGCAGAATGATACCAACAAATTTTGCAGCACCGTGTACTGCATGCTGTAGGGTAACTGATCAAAGACGACAATTGTGTCAACATGACAATGCACCGTGTCATACAGCAGCATCTGTGATGCAGGATATTGTCAGCGAAGACATTCCTGAAATGGAGGGTCCCTACCTGAGCATCTGTGAGGCAGCATATTGTCAGCAAAGACATTCCTGAAATGGAGAGTCCCTACCCCACTTCCGTGAGAAGCCTTTGGAACGAGTCACAACGTCAGCTTCACTCCATACCCGAGAATTCAACATTAGTACCTTCTCTGGTTTCAGCTCTTCAAGAAAAATGGACTGTTATTCCTCCACAGACTTTGAGACACCTCACTGAAAGTGTCCCCAGAAGAGTTAAAGCCGTAATAAAGGCCAGGTTTTGATGGAGATGGAATTGCCCAGTAGCTAGGGCCTCCCGTCGGGTAGACCTTTCGCCTGGTTCAAGTCTTTCGAAATGACACCACTTCTGCGGCTTGCGTGTCGATAGGCATGAAATGCTGATGATAAGGACAACACAACACCCAGTCACCGAGTGGAGAAAATCTCCGACCCAGCCGGGAATCGAACCTGGCCGTTAGGTATGACTTTTCATCAGATTGACCTCTCAGCTACCAGGGGCGGAAGGTTTTGAAGGATACACTTCTAATTATGGTCCACTAGTCGGTGTCTGGATGCATTAGATAACATAGTGTATTTTTCCACAAAAATGTTCCTGCACTCGCCAGCAGTGTTGGTTTTTATTTTTGTTCCCAGTTAACGTTGTACAGGCAATGTTTTGATGCTTGAAGAGTCTCCTCACAAAGTCATGGCTTTACTTTCTTTAAAGTTTTGTAGCTATTTATGGCGTTTACTCCTTTAATCCAAGTCGTTACTGTGTGTTGTATTTAAGAAGTAAACTTTGTGCAGGAGGCAAACCCCGACCACAGAAATTACCTGTTGCATGTATGGTGACGTCCACAGCTCGTGGTCTAGTGGTCAGCGTTGCTACCTCTGGATCACGGGGTCGTGGATTCGATTTCCAGTGGAGTTTCGAGTCCTCCCTAGAGCATGGGTGTGTGTTTTTGTCCTTAGGATTATTTAAGTTAAGTAGAGTGTAAGTTTAGGGACTGATGACCTTAGCAGTTAAGTCCCATAAGATTTCACACATATTTGAACATTTTTTTTTTTCGATTTCCAGCCGGGTTGGAGATTTTCTCCGCCCCAGGACTGGGTGTTAGTTTTGTCCTCATTATTTCATCATCATCATCATCATTTGTGGCAATGACTAAATGGGATCGTGTACACAAAACTGGACTGTGTAAAAATTGGGAGCTTGTACGGGCGCTGATGACCGCGCAGTTGTGCGCCCCACAAACCAAACATCATCATCATCTATGGTGACGTGATTTCACACCGCAAACAGCATCGCCATAGGCTAAAAATAAGATACACCTAAAACAATGTTGTCAACATAATAAGTAACATGTAACAATCGCTTATTAAAATCTAAGATGTGAAAATATTAAGCTATAATCTGATGATGAGAAGTAGGCGTTCCCCTGAGATTAAAGTTCTGGAGACCTATCTAAACACAATACAGTGAACGAAGAATAATTAATGTAACACATTCATGGAAAAAAAATCGCAACACCAAGAAGGAGTTACGCGACATAAACGAAAGTTGGTAGGCGTGGTCCTACATCTGAAAGATAATGCCTGTTCAGAATTGAAGCCAGTTGCATAAGAGTGGCGCTAGTAGCTCCTCTACGAGAATACAATTCCAATTTGCTTTAAAAACACGCTGTAACCGTCTTGAGTATTAGTTACTTTTGAGACTGGACGTGGTGAGTTGAGGTTAGTCAAGAATTCCTTTAAGGCGATAAAGACGCCTTTATCAACACCTCACTGTATTTGAACGAAGTCTTGTAACAAGACTACGAGAAGCTGGATGTTCCTTCTGTGAAACTGCAGAAAGACTTGGCAGGAACGTAGCCACTGTACACTATCGCTGGTAGCAATTGTCATGTGAATGCACGGTCGCAAGAAGACCTGGCTCTGGGCGCCCGCGTGGCACTACTGAGAGGGAAGACCACCGTGTTCGGTGTATGGCTCTGATACATCGTACTGCGTCTGCAGCAGTAATCTGAGCAGCAGTTGGCACCACAGTGACACAGCGAACTGTTACAAATCGGTTACTTCAAGGACAGCTCCGAACAGGACGCCCTGTGGCGTACATTCCACTGACCCAACTTCTGACTTCAGTGGTATCAGACGAGAGCTCATTGGAGGGCAGAGTGGGGATCTATTCTGATGTGTGATGAAAGTGAGTCTGCCTTGGTGCCAGTGGTGGCCGTGTGTTGGTTAGAAGGAGGCCAGTTTAGGATCTCAAACCAACCCGGCTGTAAAACGTCTTGGCACATTAAAACTGTGTCGAGTCTCGGTCCGACACACAGTTTTAATCTGCCAGAAAGTTTCATATCAGACACACTCCTTTGCAGAGTGAAAATCTCATTCTGGCAACCCATCTGTGTTAGACACACTGGAACTACACCTGGAGTTATGGACTGGGGTGCGATTTCGTATGACAGCAGGAGCACTGTCGTGGTTATGTCACGCACGGTGAACGCATATTTGTATGTCAGTTCGGCGATTCACCTGTTTCGCAGCCATTCATGAACAGCATTCCAGGGGGGATTTCAAACAGGACAACGCTCCCTCACATAACGCTGTTGTAACCCAACATGCCCTACAGAGTGTCGACATGTTGCCTTGGCCTGCTCGATCGTGAGATTTATATACAGTAGGGCACATAAGGGACATCATCGAACGATAACTCCAGCTTAATCCACAACCAACATTCCTGTACTGATAGATCGAGTGCAACAGGTATGGAACTTGAAAGTCTCTTCGGGTTTGCTGCCGGATCCTAAAATCAACTTGACTCCATATTTCGGCGATCCAACTGTTCGCCATCTTCAGTAAATGCTGTTTCTGCTGATCAGTTCCACTGAGAACTGACGCAAGATTGCAATTCGACGTCCTATATAGGCCACCGTTCAGTACAAGGCGGATGCGCCGCCCATCACGGTTTCTGCCTTACAAAAGAGGGAGGTGGCGCCGCCCTTAGTGAAACACTGCTGGCAACGATATATCGCAATCAAGGCCGCACAGAAGAGCGTTCAGTATCAGGAGAAAGAAAATTGGCATTCTACGGATCGGAGCGTGGAATGTCAGATCCCTTAATCGGGTAGGTAGGTTAGAAAATCTAAAAAGGGAAATGGATAGGTTAAAGTTAGATATAGTGGGAATTAGTGAAGTTCGGTGGCAGGAGGAAGAAGACTTTTGGTCAGGTGAATACAGGGTTATAAATACAAAATCAAATAGGGGTAATGCAGGAGTAGGTTTAATAATGAATAGGAAAATAGGAATGCGGGTAAGCTACTACAAACAGAATAGTGAACGCATTATTGTGGCCAAGATAGACACAAAGCCCATGCCTACGACAGTAGTACAAGTTTATATGCCAACTAGCTGTGCAGATGATGAAGTAGCATATTTCACATGGAATACTTCACATAGTAACCTCTGTCCATGTCCCTTAGCGTAAGGCGCTAGACATCGTTGAACACCGTCGCGCGCCTCCAAGAGAATAGGCACACAATATGCCATCCGTGCCGTCATGGTACCGGGTCTGTAGGACAACTATTTTAATATATTTGTGGTATGAAGGTAAAATAGACGTCGGATTGAAGTTTTATGATCTTTATTTGCCAACGCTGTAGTTAACATAGTTAAGGATATTCCAGACGGGACAACAACACGAATTATATGGTTCTTGCTTTGGGATGTGCAAATACCTGTTAGATAGCCGTTGCACAGCGGGCAGCAGTTGTGCAAATTGTGACGTCTTGTTCGCCCTGCGTCACTTTGTTATCCAAGGGGGACACTCCTGTGTTTGTTCCTATGTGAAGCGGACAGGAAATGGAGCTCTATTCGTCGGGGGAAAGGGCAAACATGCACTGCGCTCACGGGGTAGAGGATGGAAATGCTCACGTTGCCCAAAGTTTGAACGATCGATGGTTTCCGAATCGTCGAGTGCCAGATCCACGTACATTTACTACCATCCACAGCCCCCTAAGAGAGACAGATTCTCTTGGGGCATGGTCGCTTTGGGTAGCCGTGTGGTCCGAGGCGCCTTTTCACGGTCCGTGCGGCTCCCCTCGTCGGAGATTCGAGTCCTCCCTTGAGCATGGGTGTGTGTGTTGTCCATAGCGTAAGTTAGATTAAGTAATGTGTAGGCTTAGGGTGATGACCTCAGCAATTGGATCCCAAAAGACCTTACCACAAATTTCCAAATTTTCACTTGGGGCATGTTCTCGTAATGCCACATTTGCATTTATGGCCTACTTTGAAACCTAGTGTATTAATTTTATGCTACAGATACGAAGGCCTGACGGGCGTGATCGTCAACACACTGTGCGGCAACAGGGCTTGAAGAGGAGGCGTTAGCACTACTAGAAAACACACCCTCAACACGATCACGGCATGTTGCAAGGGAAATGGGTGTAAGCCATTACAGAATTTGTAGTGCAAGGTATGAAGATGATTTGCACACCTACAGTCTTCAGAACTTTCACACACTTGACTCAGACTATTCTCCAAGTCGAATTGAATTCTGCAAGTGGGTTTTTGCAAATGTGTGCATTCAACCAAACTTTCCAAACCATATACGTTTTACGGATGAGGCATCCTTTACAGGAGAGAGTATTTTCAACAGCCTCGATCACCATGTATGGACACGGGGAAAATCCGCACGCCACCTTTGTTCGTGTTCACCAAGGTCTCTTCCCTGTCAACGTTTGGGCCGGCTCGGTAGGCGATAATCTGGTTAGTCCATACGTTTTCCCCCGACGACTGAACGCAAACATATACTTAATATTTTTACGAGAAACTCTTATCAGCGTTGTAGGACCATGTTCCACTCAACGTGTGACACCGAATGTGGTATTTATGGCGTTTACTCCTTTAATCCAAGTCGTTACTGTGTGTTGTATTTAAGAAGTAAACTTTGTGCAGGAGGCAAACCCCGACCACAGAAATTACCTGTTGCATGTATGGTGACGTCCACAGCTCGTGGTCTAGTGGTCAGCGTTGCTACCTCTGGATCACGGGGTCGTGGATTCGATTTCCAGTGGAGTTTCGAGTCCTCCCTAGAGCATGGGTGTGTGTTTTTGTCCTTAGGATTATTTAAGTTAAGTAGAGTGTAAGTTTAGGGACTGATGACCTTAGCAGTTAAGTCCCATAAGATTTCACACATATTTGAACATTTTTTTTTTCGATTTCCAGCCGGGTTGGAGATTTTCTCCGCCCCAGGACTGGGTGTTAGTTTTGTCCTCATTATTTCATCATCATCATCATCATTTGTGGCAATGACTAAATGGGATCGTGTACACAAAACTGGACTGTGTAAAAATTGGGAGCTTGTACGGGCGCTGATGACCGCGCAGTTGTGCGCCCCACAAACCAAACATCATCATCATCTATGGTGACGTGATTTCACACCGCAAACAGCATCGCCATAGGCTAAAAATAAGATACACCTAAAACAATGTTGTCAACATAATAAGTAACATGTAACAATCGCTTATTAAAATCTAAGATGTGAAAATATTAAGCTATAATCTGATGATGAGAAGTAGGCGTTCCCCTGAGATTAAAGTTCTGGAGACCTATCTAAACACAATACAGTGAACGAAGAATAATTAATGTAACACATTCATGGAAAAAAAATCGCAACACCAAGAAGGAGTTACGCGACATAAACGAAAGTTGGTAGGCGTGGTCCTACATCTGAAAGATAATGCCTGTTCAGAATTGAAGCCAGTTGCATAAGAGTGGCGCTAGTAGCTCCTCTACGAGAATACAATTCCAATTTGCTTTAAAAACACGCTGTAACCGTCTTGAGTATTAGTTACTTTTGAGACTGGACGTGGTGAGTTGAGGTTAGTCAAGAATTCCTTTAAGGCGATAAAGACGCCTTTATCAACACCTCACTGTATTTGAACGAAGTCTTGTAACAAGACTACGAGAAGCTGGATGTTCCTTCTGTGAAACTGCAGAAAGACTTGGCAGGAACGTAGCCACTGTACACTATCGCTGGTAGCAATTGTCATGTGAATGCACGGTCGCAAGAAGACCTGGCTCTGGGCGCCCGCGTGGCACTACTGAGAGGGAAGACCACCGTGTTCGGTGTATGGCTCTGATACATCGTACTGCGTCTGCAGCAGTAATCTGAGCAGCAGTTGGCACCACAGTGACACAGCGAACTGTTACAAATCGGTTACTTCAAGGACAGCTCCGAACAGGACGCCCTGTGGCGTACATTCCACTGACCCAACTTCTGACTTCAGTGGTATCAGACGAGAGCTCATTGGAGGGCAGAGTGGGGATCTATTCTGATATGTGATGAAAGTGAGTCTGCCTTGGTGCCAGTGGTGGCCGTGTGTTGGTTAGAAGGAGGCCAGTTTAGGATCTCAAACCAACCCGGCTGTAAAACGTCTTGGCACATTAAAACTGTGTCGAGTCTCGGTCCGACACACAGTTTTAATCTGCCAGAAAGTTTCATATCAGACACACTCCTTTGCAGAGTGAAAATCTCATTCTGGCAACCCATCTGTGTTAGACACACTGGAACTACACCTGGAGTTATGGACTGGGGTGCGATTTCGTATGACAGCAGGAGCACTGTCGTGGTTATGTCACGCACGGTGAACGCATATTTGTATGTCAGTTCGGCGATTCACCTGTTTCGCAGCCATTCATGAACAGCATTCCAGGGGGGATTTCAAACAGGACAACGCTCCCTCACATAACGCTGTTGTAACCCAACATGCCCTACAGAGTGTCGACATGTTGCCTTGGCCTGCTCGATCGTGAGATTTATATACAGTAGGGCACATAAGGGACATCATCGAACGATAACTCCAGCTTAATCCACAACCAACATTCCTGTACTGATAGATCGAGTGCAACAGGTATGGAACTTGAAAGTCTCTTCGGGTTTGCTGCCGGATCCTAAAATCAACTTGACTCCATATTTCGGCGATCCAACTGTTCGCCATCTTCAGTAAATGCTGTTTCTGCTGATCAGTTCCACTGAGAACTGACGCAAGATTGCAATTCGACGTCCTATATAGGCCACCGTTCAGTACAAGGCGGATGCGCCGCCCATCACGGTTTCTGCCTTACAAAAGAGGGAGGTGGCGCCGCCCTTAGTGAAACACTGCTGGCAACGATATATCGCAATCAAGGCCGCACAGAAGAGCGTTCAGTATCAGGAGAAAGAAAATTGGCATTCTACGGATCGGAGCGTGGAATGTCAGATCCCTTAATCGGGTAGGTAGGTTAGAAAATCTAAAAAGGGAAATGGATAGGTTAAAGTTAGATATAGTGGGAATTAGTGAAGTTCGGTGGCAGGAGGAAGAAGACTTTTGGTCAGGTGAATACAGGGTTATAAATACAAAATCAAATAGGGGTAATGCAGGAGTAGGTTTAATAATGAATAGGAAAATAGGAATGCGGGTAAGCTACTACAAACAGAATAGTGAACGCATTATTGTGGCCAAGATAGACACAAAGCCCATGCCTACGACAGTAGTACAAGTTTATATGCCAACTAGCTGTGCAGATGATGAAGAAATTGATGAAATGTATCATGAGATGAAAGAAATGATTCAGGTTGTGAAGGGAGACGAAAATTTAATAGTCATGGGTGACTGGAATTCGTCAGTAGGACAAGGGAGAGAAGGAAACATATTAGGTGATTATGGATTGGGGCTAAGAAATGAAAGAGGAAGCCGTCTGGTAGAATTTTGCACAGAGCATAACTTAATCATAGCTAACACTTGGTTCAAGAATCATAAAAGAAGGTTGTATACATGGAAGAATCCTGGAGATATTAAAAGGTATCAGATAGATTATATAATGGTAAGACAGAGATTTAGGAATCAGGTTTGAAATTGTAGGACATTTCCAGGGGCAGATGTGGACTCTGACCACAATCTATTGGTTATGACCTGTAGGTTAAAACTGAAGAAGCTGCAAAAAGGTGGGAATTTAAGGACATGGGATCTGGATAAGCTGAAAGAACCAGAGGTTGTACAGAGTTTCAAGGAGAGCATAAGGGAACAATTGGCAGCAATGGGGGAAAGAAACACAGTTGAAGAAGAATGGGTAGCTCTGAGGGATGAAGTAGTGAAGGCAGCAGAGGATAAAGTAGGTAAAAAGACAAGGGTTGCTAGAAATCCTTGGGTAACAGAAGAAATATTGAATTTAATTGATGAAAGGAGAAAATATAAAAATGCAGTTAATGAAGCAGGCAAAAAGGAATACAAACATCTCAAAAATGAGATCGACAAGAAGTGCAAAATGGCTAAGCAGGGATGGCTAGAGGACAAATGTAAGGATGTAGAAGCTTATCTCACTAGGGGTGAGATAGATACAGCCTACAGGAAAATTAAAGAGACCTTTGGAGAGAAGAGAACCACGTGTATGAATATCAAGAGCTCAGATGGCAATCCAGTTCTAAGCAAAGAAGGGAAGGCAGAAAGGTGGAAGGAGTATATAGAAGGTTTATACAAGGGCGATGTACTTGAGGACAATATTATGGAAATGGAAGAGGATGTAGATGAAGACGAAATGGGAGGTAAGATACTGATTGAAGAGTTTGACAGAGCACTGAAAGACCTGAGTCGAAACAAGGCCCCCGGAGTAGACAACATTCCATTAGAACTACTGACGGCCTTGGGAGAGCCAGTCATGACAAAACTCTACCAGCTGGTGAGCAAGATGTATGAGACAAGTGAAATACCCTCAGACTTCAAGAAGAATATAATAATTCCAATCCCAAAGAAGGCAGGTGCTGACAGATCTGAAAATTACCGAACTATCAGTTTAATAAGTCACAGCTGCAAAATACTAACGCGGAATCTTTACAGACGAATGGAAAAACTGGTAGATGCGGACCTCGGGGAGGATCAGTTTGGATTCCGTCGAAATGTTGGAACACGTGAGGCAATACTGACCTTACGACTTATCTTAAAGAAAGATTAAGAAAAGGCAAACCTACGTTTCTTGCATTTGTAGACTTACAGAAAGCTTTTGACAATGTTGACTGGAATACTCTCTTTCAAATTATAAAGGTGGCAGGGGTAAAATACAGGGAGCGAAAGTCTATTTACAATTTGTACAGAAACCAGATGGCAGTCATAAGAGTCGAGGGGCATGAAAGGGAAGCAGTGGTTGGGAAAGGAGTGAGACAGGGTTGTAGCCTCTCCCCGATGTTATTCAATCTGTATATTGAGCAAGCAGTAAAGGAAACAAAAGAAAAATTTGGAGTAGGTATTAACATTCATGGAGAAGAAATAAAAACTTTGAGGTTCGCCGATGACATTGTAATTCTGTCAGAGACGGCAGTGGACTTGGAAGAGCAGTTGAACGGAATGGACAGGGTCTTGAAAGGAGGATATAAGATGAACATCAACAAAAACAAAACGAGGATAGTGGAATATAGTCAAATTAAATCGGGTGATGCTGAGGAAATTAGATTAGGAAATGAGACACTTAAAGTAGTAAAGGAGTTTTGCTATTTAGGAAGTAAAATAACTGATGATGGTCGAAGTAGAGAGGATATAAAATGTAGACTGGCAATGGCAAGGAAAGCGTTCCTCAGGAAGAGAAATTTGTTAACATCGAATATAGATTTATGTATCAGGAAGTCGTTTATGAAAGTATTTGTTTGGAGTGTAGCCATGTATGGAAGTGAAACATGGACGATAACTAGTTTGGACAAGAAGAGAATAGAAGCTTTCGAAATGTGGTGCTACAGAAGAATGCTGAAGATTAGATGGGTAGATCGCGTAACTAATGAGGAGGTATTGAATAGGATTGGGGAGAAGAGAAGTTTGTGGCACAACTTGACTAGAAGAAGGGATCGGTTGGTAGGGCATGTTTTGAGGCATCAAGGGATCACAAATTTAGCATTGGAGGTCAGCGTGGAGGGTAAAAATCGTAGAGGGAGACCAAGTGATGAATACACTAAGCAGATTCAGAAGGATGTAGGTTGCAGTAGGTACTGGGAGATGAAGCAGCTTGCACAGGATAGAGTAGCATGGAGAGCTGCATCAAACCAGTCTCAGGACTGAAGACAACAACAACAACAACAACAACAATACAGGATTCCACGTTTTGCTAAGAGGAAACCCATTTTATGTGTTGATTAAATTATCAGCCAACCTAATTTCAATCGCCTCTTTATAGACACTATTCCAAAAACCGGAAATGTTGGAAATCACAACAGTTTCTTCAAAATTCATTTTGTGTCCCTCATTTAAGCAGTGTTCTGCTACCGCCGATTTTTCCGACTGTTGTAGCCTCGTGTGACGGCGATGTTCCACACACCTGTCATGCACTGTGCGAATAGAACGACCAACGTAAGCTTTCCCACACTGACACGGGATTTTGTACACCCCGGGTTTCCTAAGTCCCAAATCATCCTTCACATAGCCGAGAAGAGCCGTAATCTTAGAAGGTGGACGGAACACGCTCTTGAGGAAACTGTTGTGATTGCCAGCAGTGTTTCACTATGGGCGGCGCCACCTCCCTGTTTTGTAAAGCAGAAACCGTGATGGGCGGCGCATCCGCCGTGTACTAAACGGTGGCCTATATAGGACGTCGAATTGCAATCTTGCGTCAGTTCTCAGCGGGACTCATCAGCAGAAGCAGCATTCCCTGAAGATGGCGAACAGTTGGATCGCCGAAATATCGAGTCAAGTTGATTTTAGGATCCGGCAGCAAACCCGAAGAGACTTTCAAGACTTATTACGCCAGGAAAGCCTACGTAATCACAGGTATGGAACTCTCCCCACGGACTGACATCTGGCTCCTGTACAACACAATACACGCAACGTTTGCATGCTTGCGTTCAACATTCTGCTAGTTACATCGGTTACTAATGTACCAGCATATTACATTTCCAATGGTTATCTCATGATTACATTAACTTGCGATCATACATTGTTAATCATTTAAATATGTTTCCTGGACATACGTATTCCCAAAATTTCTTCACTCTATATTAATTATTTTTTAGTGTTATGATTTTTTACCATTAGTGTGGTAAGACCATTCTGGCTCTTCTGGCTGTGATAATTTATAATTCCACCCACTGTGCCACTCAGCAGATCTTCGACACTGTGTGACTGATCGACAATAACTGTGCAGCTGTACCTGTTGATATACGGCGGAAACTAATGACTGGACAAGTAAAGTTGTGCGTCTGCTTTCATCTCCTGTCAGCAGATGAATGTTCTTTTCCAAACCATTTGACTGACGTCAGGAGGTAGAAGGATGTAGTTCCTGTTACCAGCGCCCTCTGTGGCATGAGAGTATAACTTTGGTTATTGGATATACTTCTCGCTGAAGCATAAAATGGTCCCTGCTGTGTACTCTATGTTTATGACACATGATAGTACGTATCTACGTGGCGCAACACATATGGCGACTGGCACCTTTCCATCCCTATGCTTATACAATAGCTGTGTCCCGTATCTAGCGGTGGCACAGCAATATTAATGAAGAAATTTTGGCGTCAGGTTCAGAGCCAGCATTGAAACAACTAGCCCGTAGAGACACCAACTGCAGATTCCAGCCAGCGTGTTAGTCTTCACAAGATGATCCCTGCGATAAACTCTCAAAGGTAGCACGTTGGGACTCATCTGCGCAGCATATGTGCAGCGTGATTGGGGCGTTTCGGAGACGTCACTACGAGCAGTGATGCGTTGGAGTTATATGTAAAAAGATAACGCAAACGCCAGACAGTTAACAGCTATTCACTAGACTGGCTGGAGTGCCCCCAAGTGCTAGAAGAATGGCAACTAACATAGCCCAAACCCTACGCTTCACACAACCACAGCAAAGTGGCGCTACACAGCCAGAGGAAGATGGACTGTTAATTATGTATATTTTTTTAGACTATATTCTTAATACCCACATGGTACAGTCGTGGACACGAGCGAGACCCCTCGCCTTTTCAATATGCTGCTCCGCACAGCTTTAAAGTCTGCTACACAGCATAACAGGCAAGGCGACGAAGTGCTACCAACAGTCTATGCACAGGCGTGAAATTGAAAAACAATCCGAACTTTTTCAAACTGTTTTCAATCATGTGTAAGAATATATTAATGCTGATTAGTGTCTGAAACACAGCACGTAAATATAAGATATAAATGATAGAAGAAACGCTAATTAGTATGAACTGTACTAACAAAAATGAATTTCAACTTTTCGAGATAACATAACAGTTTTAGTAAGACAAAGGACCCCAGATCGTTACGAATTAGGAAAATATTATGCGCATTCGGCCGCGGAATCGTCTGTGTCAACGTTCAGACCAATATATTGGATTACCGTTGCTTACCCACCATGAAAGTGTGCAAATTTAGCAATGCGTGTAGATTCATGACGAAATACAGTTAAAAATCATTCAGTGCCACACTCAAGTCAATTCAATTATTGACAGAAGTGGAAAAAGTAGGCAGTAACAAGTATGAAATTCTACAAGAGTTTCATATTGACATCCACAGGGCGCCGGTACAGAATAAAGGTAGCAATAAAACGCATTGGGGCACGAGAATTTCCTAAAATTATTTTACGAATAGTCTCTCTGCCTCTATCGAGGTAAAGGCCGAAAACAAACGAGACATCTGCATCACGATTTCTCCATTAGACTCGCCACAGACAGAAAATGTTCATTAACCGAAATGTTTCTTAAGCTAGCTAGCAATGGGAATGCTAGAAATTCTAAAACGCTGTGGCATTAATGCTGGGATCTGAATTACCACGTGTATAGGCAAATGGATTTTATTTGCTTTCCTGTAAACGTGATTCCCCCCCCCCCCCCCCCTCCATGAACCATGGACCTTGCCGTTGGCGGGGAGGCTTGTGTGCCTCAGCGATACAGATGGCCGTACCGTAGGTGCAACCACAACGGAGGGGTATCTGTTGAGAGGCCAGACAAACGTGTGGTTCCTGAAGAGGGGCAGCAGCCTTTTCAGTAGTTGCAGGGGCAACAGTCAGGATGATTGACTGATCTGGCCTTGTAACACTGACCAAAACGGCCTTGCTGTGCTGGTACTGCGAACGGCTGAAAGCAAGAGGAAACTACAGCCGTAATTATTCCCGAGGGCACGCTGATTTACTGTATGGTTAAATGATGATGGCGTCCTCTTGGGTAAAATATTTCGGAGGTAAAATAGTCACCCATTCAGAACTCCAGGCGGGGACTACACAAGAGGACATCGTTATCAAGAGAAAGAAAACTGGCGTTTTGCGGATCGAAGTGGGGAATGTCAGATCCCTTAATCTCGCAGGTAGGTTAGAAAATTTAAAAAGGGAAATGGATAGGTTAAGGTTAGATATAGTGGGAATTAGTGAAGTTCGGTGGCAGGTGCAACAAGACTTTGGGTCAGGTGAATACAGAGTTATAAATACAAAATCAAATAGGGGTAATGCAAGAGTATGTTTAATAATGAATAGGAAAATAGGAATGCGGGTAAGCTACTACAAACAGCATAGTGAACGCATTGTTGTGGCCAAGATAGACACGAAGCCCACACCTACTACAGTAGTACAAGTTTATATGCCAACTACCTCTGCAGATGATGAAGAAGTTGATTAAATGTATGATGAGATAAAAGAAATTATTCAGGAAGTGAAGGGAGACGAAAATTGAATAGTCATGGGTGACTGGAATTCGAGAGTACGAAAAGGGAGAGAAGGAAACATAGAAGGTGCATATGGATTGGGGGAAAGAAATGAAAGAGGAAGCCGTCTGGTAGAATTTTGGACAGAGCATAACTTAATCATAGCTAACACTTGGTTCAAGAACCATAAAAAAAAGTTGTACAAATGGAAGAATCCTGGAAATATTAGTAGGTATCAGATGGATTATATAATGGTAAGACAGAGATATAAGAACCAGGTATTAAATTGTAAGACAGTTCCCTGGGCAGATGTGAACTCTGACCACAATCTATTGGTTATGAACTGTAGATTAAAACTGAACAAATTGCAAAAAGGTGGGAATTCAAGGAGATGGGACCTGGACAAACTGATTAAACCAGATATTGTACAGAGTTTCATGGAGAGCATAAGGGAACAAGTGTCACAAATGGGGGAAAGAAATAGAGTAGAAGAAGAATGGGTAGCTCTGAGGGATGAAGTAGTGAAGGCAGCAGAGGATGAAGTAGGTACAAAGACGAGGGCTATCAGAAACCATTGGGTAACAGAAGAAATACTGAATTTTATTGATGAAAGGAGAAAATATAAAAATGCAGTAAATGAAGCAGGCAAAAAGGAATACAAACATCTCAAAAATGAGATCGACAAGAAGTGCAAAATCGCTAAGCAGGGATGGCTAGAGGACAAATGTAAGGATGTAGAGGCTTATCTCACTAATGGTAAAATAGATACTGCCTACAGGAATATTAAAGAGATCTTTGGAGAAAAGAGAATTGTATGAATATCAAGAGCTCAGATGGAAACCCAGTTCTAAGCAAAGAAGGGAAAGCGGAAAGGTGGAAGGAGTATATAGAGGGTCTATACAGGGGCGACGTACTTGAGGACAATATGGAAATGGAAGAGAATGTAGATGAAGAGGAAATGGGAGATACAATACTGTGTGAAGAGTTTGACAGAGCACTGAGAGACCTGAGTCGAAACAAGGCCCCGGGAGTAGACAACATACCATTAGAACTACTGGCGGCCTTGGGAGAGCCAGTCCTGACAATACTCTACCATATAGTGAACAAAATGTATGAGACAGGCGAAATACCCTCAGACTTCAAGAAGAATATAATAATTCCAATCCCAAAGAAAGCAGGTGATGACAGATGTGAAAATTACCGAAAAATCAGTTTAATAAGCCACAGCTGCAAAATACTAACGCGAATTCTTTACAGACGAATGGAAAGACTAGAAGAGGCCGACCTTGTGGAAGATCAGTTTGGATTCCGTAGAAATATTGGAACACGTGTGGCAATACTGACCTTACGACTTATCTTAGAAGAAAGATTAAAGAAAGGCAAACCTACGTTTCTAGCATGTGTAGACTTAGAGAAAGCTTTTGACAATGTTGACTGGAATACTCTATTTCAAATTATAAAGGTGGCAGGGGTAAAATACAGGGAGCGAAAGGCTATTTACAATTTGTACAGAAATCAGATAGAAGTTATAAGAGTTGAGGGACATGAAAGGGAAGCAGTGGTTGGGAAGGGAGTGAGACAGGGTTGTAGTCTCTCCCCGATGTTATTCAATCTGTATATTGATCAAGCAGTAAAGGAAACTAAAGAAAAATCTGAAGTAGGTATTAAAATCCATGGAGAAGAAATAAAAACTTTGAGGTTCGTCGATGGCATTGTAATTCTGTCAGGGACAGCAAAGGACCTGGAAGAGCAGTTGAATGGAATGGACAGTGTTTTGAAAGGACGATATAAGATGAACATCAACAAAAGCAAAACGAGGATAATGGAATGTAGTCGAGTTAGCTCGGGTGATGCTGAGGGAATTAGATTAGGAAATAAGACACTTAAAGTAGTAAAGGAGTTTTGCTATTTAGGAACTAAAATAACTGATGATGGTCGAAGTAGAGAGGATATAAAATGTAGACTGGCAATGGCAAGGAAAGCGTTTCTGAAGAAGAGAAATTTGTTAACATGGAGTATAGATTTAAGTGTCAGGTAGTCTTTTCTGAAAGTATATGTGTGGAATGTAGCCATGTATGAAAGTGAAACATAGACGATAAATAGTTTGGACAAGAAGAGAATAGAAGCTTTCGAAATGTGGTGCTACAGAAGAACGCTGAAGATTAGATGGGTAGATCGTGTAACTAATGAGGAGGTATTGAATAGGATTGTGGAGAAGAGGAGTTTGTGGCACAACTTGACAAGAAGAAGGGACTGGTTGGTAGGACATATTCTGATACAACAAGGGATCACAAATTTAGCATTGGAGGACAGCGTGGTGGGTAAAAATCGTAGAGGGAGACCAAGAGATGAATACACTAAGCAGATTCAGAAGGATGTAGGTTGCAGTAAGTACTGGGAGATGAAGAAGCTTGCACAGGATAGAGTAGCATGGAGAGCTGCATCAAACCAGTGTCAGGACTGAAGACTACAACAACAAATAACGTGATCTGGATCGAAAGCGTAGCTAAGATTAATATGAGTTTAGCCGCTGGAAGTCTCGCTTGCAGAAAGAAAGTAAAAGGTAGGCAGTGTTTCCACACTGGTAGCATCAGTAATTCAGTGGGTACATTCAGTAAGAGTTTATCAGAGTGCTCCATTCATTCACAAAGCATCCTTTGTGCCGCCAGGTAGGTGCCTCTACATAGCGATGAGAGCATTTGCGTTTCTGAGGCGCATGTTGAAAGCAGGATGTCGCGATTTCCAGGAAGAGTAACAAGTGATGGATGGGTTGCCATGTTAGGACCATCAGGAGGAATGCATTTGGCGTTATTCTGGGCTATTTTCGTTAACAGGTTCTGTTAGGAGAAGAATTTCCATATGGACAAGCTGAAACATCACAAAAGCTCCTACAAAAGCTACTGTTAGCTATTTCTGCAGTACTTTAGCAGTTTCTGAGAGGTCACTAGGCTTCTATTTACATGGTCATTTGACGTCAGTATAACAATAGGAAACTTTTAGATGGTGAGTAACCACACATACATTTTGCAGCAATGGGTCAGTCATGCTGGCGAGGTAAACGCGTGCACTGCTAGACACAGCACGCATGTTCCGCTGGGATCGCTATGAGCAATGCATCCTGTGCTATTCTGGGCAGCATTGGAACAGATGTCTCTAGAGCGACCTGTGTCGTCAGTATCCATAGGTAGAGAGGTATCGCACCAGCAATGGTAAAAATGAGCGCGCAGCCCGCAGGCATCTCGCATATGAGGCCAGCGTGAGTGCGCCACCTGGTTTGCATGCCTTGGAGGGGGGCAGTTCACTGATACATCGCAGTTGACAATATTTCGAAATCATTTTTTAAGTGCAGTGAGTGTTTTTGCACTGCATTATTTTCGGCTGTTTAAGTGATGTGAGCGTGTTTGCATTGCATAACACATACATTATTTTTTGACAATTTACGAGTTGTTTTTGTGTCTCCACATCAGTGTACTGTAATATTTCGGTAATTTACGAGTAGTTCGCATGTACGTAAGGGCGAGTGTTTTGTATTATTGTAATATATGAACTACATTAAATCTGTGCGTTAATAAATTGTTCCTAAATAAAGTACACTCCTTCCTCTCTCCAGCTGCCCAGGACAGGCTGAGTCTTTTCCCGCCATTTTCCACTCCAGACAGCCATATTGGATTACATCAGGGAAGGATTGACCATGCTCTCTGGTGGTGATGCTGTGTACCACATCAGTTGGTCTCCAGAGCTCATGGTGGACACACTGGATAGAGCTAGTGCCTGAAATTGTTTAAATAAACTCTACATGCAAAATAAAGACTTATATCCACCCTATCCATCAGCCCAGCACAGACTGGGTCCTTTTCTCACCAATTCCTAGGAAGAGGTGGTGGTTGGATGACTTAGGTTAGTGGAGGTAGCCCAAGTGAGCTATTTTCCCACCATTTTCTTCGGTTAGTGGAGGTAGTCATGGTGTGTTGCATTGTCTTGCTGGAATTTGAACTTCCCACCATTATCTGGGGAGAGGAGGAGGAGGAGAGGTGGTTAAGTTAGTGGAGGTAGCCCAATTGACCTATTTTCCTGACAAAATTTGAACTTTCCATGATGACGTCATTGTGATTTTGCCTTATCTATCGCCGCCATCTTAGATCTGCCATCTTGAATAAATTTGGCAAGAATGGAGAGTAGAGTGACACATACTTTCTAGTTTATAAAATTATGGAGCCAGTGCTCCTAATTGTGTTCAAGGTAGCCATTTTTTGCAGAATATGCTACATTTACGAAAGAACCCTTCTCTACAGGATATATGAATACAGTTGCTCGAAAAGAGTTGACTTAATTACATATTATCTTTACGACAGGCAACTGATTACTTAGACATGTTTTGGTCTGTTGATCAGTTTGTTGCCGATTTTGATGTATACATCGAAAAAAAAAGATTTATTATTTTTTTTAATCTTTTTTTTTTTACGAAAGCTGCAACACATTCATTTATGGCGTACAAGAATATTGCTGACTCTAAGTTACATGTTCACAGCTCATGATTTATATCTAAAAATCAAAAGAGCGACTCTGTTTTAACGTGATACTGCTGTACACTGAAAACTCATGAGATAGCGATATGCACATGTACAGATGGCGGTTGTATTGCGTTCACAAGGTATAAAAGGGCAATGCAGTGCCGGGACTGTCATTTGTACTCATGTTATTAGTGTGCAAAGGTTTCCGACGTGAATATGGTAGCGCGAAGGGAATTATCAGACTTTTAACACGGAATGGCACTTGGGGCTACACGCATGGGCCATTCCACTTTGGATATCGTTAGGGGATTAATATTCAGAGGTCCACAGTGTCCAGCATTCTGAGCGTGAGCCTCCAGGCAACGATCTGATATGGAACATGTTTCTCGATTTCAGCTTGTGGAAGTAACCATGGAGAGCATACTGAACATGTGTTGGGCCAGTCTCATTGCAATTAGAATCCGATGTCATTTACCTTTTTATCCTGTTTTGGTCCTAGGACCATTAAAACCCGATGTCATTTTGCTTTTTATGAGGCTTTTGACCTGAGGACCGTTAAAAATCGATTTTCCACATCTGATGTTGTACGACCTTGTCGTCGTCGGTGGGTTTACCTAACTAACAATGCCACAACTGTTGACGGCTGAACTCGTGCAGTCATGCACACTGAACAGTATGGTTGATGTAATGAGCAACTCAATCCATAGCCTTTAAATTACGATTCATCTGTCATTTGTAGCCAAGTCTGTTTACCTTGAGATGCTTACAGCGCCATCTATTGGTAAATTTCTGTTAAAAAAGTTATTTTTTCGTTCCATGACGTTTCCCCCAGCGTCAATAATATGCCAACCTGTGTTTCGTGACTTAGCAAGGCAAAGCGACAAGAATAACAAAGTTCTCTCTCTTTGCAGGAATCACAGGGATGTGTGCAAGTATGAGACGTAGTTACTGTGACATATGGACATTTGGACCGGTGCGTGAAACGTGCACAGATAACTCAAGTAGTCAATGCGACCCCTCGTGCTAAGGGAGAAATCCGGGTTCGAGTCCCGTCCCAGCACAAATATTCACTGGTCGCAAATCATTTGTACGTCTGGTGTATAATCATATCTGCAATTCTCGAATATATTCCATTAGTTTAATACACCTGTAGATCGTCAGCAGTGTCTGTTCCTACAGATATGCAAACATGTCTGAAGGATATTGCTATAGACTATGCAGAGTTCAACAATACAGACACTGCCAACCTGTGGTTTTCTAGGTTTTGTATGGAAGGTAGTTAGCTGTTACTTGCTACCCTCTCGAAAATTGAGTCTGTTAAAACTAAGAGTTGTTACAGCAAAAATATCATCCTTGAAAAAAGAGTGAATAAATACTTACAGTCATTGTTCATCTGCCCAGCTGATAGCTACTGGCATTTCATACTAGTAATCTCACTACAAAATACAGATATCGAATGATGATTCTCATGCAGTCGAATTATAAAAATTAAAATTTCTCAAGAGGTGGGAACTTGCATCCCATTGACCGAAACGTTAGGGGTCCAGGCCACACAGCAACTGGCAGACAGCACAATGACGTCGATGAGCACAGGTAATTCCATCAGCCATGGTGGGATGGGGAGAGGGATGGGGGAATCGAGGTAGTGGGAGGGAGTTCCAGGAAATAAGGGAGGGGAGGGAATTCTGGGAAAGACATTGCGATTCCAGGAATGCTCCTGCTGTAAAGCGCTAACATTAGCGATTATTTTTCCAGAACCCGCCGTGCTACCGTACTAGATAGGTCTTCCGAGTCATTTAAAAAAGTTTTAATACTCGTTAAAATAACTAAGTGTTACATTTTAGCTCCAAAACAGCCGGAAAACACGACTGAGACTACAGAAATAGGTAGCATATAGCTTCAAGCTTCAGCATGATATAGAGACGGTTTGCCAGTGTGCTCGCGGATTTGCACAAAATACCCAAATGTTTTTAATACGGGAGTCTTAATTACTGCGTGTGATTTTGTGAACAATTTCTTATCATTGTGAATTATCTGCAGTTTGCCGATAATTATCTCGAACCTTTATTGTAACTTGTACTGAACGGTGATTTCAAGCACTCTGTCCAGTTCTGTTGGAGGAGGACAATTATCGTGCCCTGCTGAGTTGTTTTGGCATCCCCAAATGATCGTTTAATGTTATTGGCCAATGCCATTTAAGCATGTTGTTCCAGTTTATTCGTAGCGATACCAACTGCGTCAAATACGAGTTATTCATGACACTGAGGCCATGTGCCACATACCTTGAGCGGGTACTGTAGTGCTCATAAGCACCCGAACCACATGAATTGTGTTTCGCCAAATCTACGTGCAACCCACACAGCGTAATTGTCTTGCAAGTCCTCTGCCCTCCAGATGGTTCAGATGGCTCTGAGCACTATGGGACTTAACATCTGTGGTCATCAGTCCCCTAGAACTTAGAACTACTTAAACCTAACTAACCTAAGGACACCTCACACACCCATGCCGGAGGCAGGATTCGAACCTGCGACCGTAGCAGTTCCTGACTGAGCGCCTAGAACCGCTAGACCACCGGGGCCGGTCCTCTGCCCTCCTTTCGGCACAGTGATTTGAATACACAAAATGGTTACCATAGGAGACCACTTAAGAAACGGCTCTTTATTACTGCCAGTAGTAGAATAAATAATTCCGTACTCAGGGAATGTGCTTAGGGGGAACAGATGTAGGAATCCTGCATCGCCGATAATGGCAAGGTCCTAATGGAGGTGGTTTGCCGTTGCTTTCCTCCGACCTGTTATGAGGTGTCGACTGTATATCTCTGTCGTGTGGATGACTGTGATGAGTGCTTGCGCAGTGTAGCTTTGGGTTCGAGTTGTTATGGATGAAGGGAAGGAACAGTATGGAACACGGTGCCGGCAACAAGTTTATTCCTCCGGACAAGCACCATGTTTGCCACCGAGCTTTAAGTCCCCATCTGACGGACAAACTACCATCAACATTCCCTCACTTCATCGAACACTGCAGAAAGGGACAATGGTGCAGAAAATTTTGATCAGAAATACTATGTCACCACCTCTCGTATCCTTGCCAGCCAAATACTGGCTGAGTAAATGTCATCTACCACCAGGATTCGAACCTGCTTATCTCTGAGTCGATCGCCATCCCCCACAGGCGCACGTTAGCGACCTTTTTCTTCTCTTAACCGCTTTTTTTCTTTAGGTATTGAGCAAGGGGCAGAGTGGGCGGGGGACTTGCTTCGTGGCCTGGCTACGGTGTCCCCGTTTCCTGACAGGGGAAGGGAGAGGCAGCGGGAAGGAAAACGTTGTACATTTATTTATTTTTTTGTTTATTTATTTTCTAAATTTTAATATCATAGGAAAAGTCAATCACGTATTGAAAAGAAAGGAAAATAATGTTCGACCGAAGTGATGTACTCGTCACTTCACGGTGAGGAATATCGTAGACGGGGAAACTAGATAAACCTGGACTCCCCACCATTCCGTTGAGTCATGAAACATACTGCCTCGAAAGTTTGTAAAGTGTGTTTTGTATTTTGAGTGACGTCAGATGATCTCATGTTGCTCTAGTAGATAGAGCCAATAGTCCATGCCCGATATCGCGGTCCGCGTGACTACGTAGTGCGATGCGTGTCCTCCAATCCAGCGGATTGCCGACGTTTTCTGTGAGGAGAAAATGACCGCGTCCGGGAAAAATAAAGCTTGCGACGCGATCGTGGAGTTATCAGTGCATTGGAGGAGTGCCATGATGGGTTGCGTTAGCCGCCAAACATCCTTCGCCTCACCGTACAGCAGACAATGTTCGTCGGTGTCCTGCTTGCCTTATATATGGCAGAGTGGGGATTCTACCACGTGAATGTCGTACAATTGTCGGCGGGTGACTCTCTTGCGATTTGTTAATGTATATAGTCTATTCCACCTTTGGAGCAGGTCGTGGCTTCGGAGTGAATTGTTGCGTATGTACAGTCGGTCGTGCTGGAGCAGTCGCGGTAGCTCGCCGCCACTGATCGTCGCAGCGATCGGGTGAACAAAACTCCTAAGTGTCGTATGATGACCACAGTCGTAAAAGGACTGTGCAGAGCATCTAGCCCCTGTCCGACGTGCATAATCTTGATTTTATTCACGTTCTCTCTGATAGCTGCCGCCACGCCGTATGTAATAAGATGGGAAACCATCTCACGTACTTCGTTCTCCAACCGGACGAGTATCATAAAGTCGTCAGCATAGGCGCGACAGGTGAAGGAACTCTACGGAGTAGGATGCCTGTAAGAGTCCGTCGAAGAGCCTGCATCAGTGGTTCGAGCGCTATTGCAAACAGCACCATCGATAAGGGACATCGTTGCCTAACTCAGTTGGAAACAGGAATCGTTCCTACCTCCCTGCCATTGACTCTCACCGTCGAAGGAGCGTCTCGAAGGAGGCGCATAAGGGCGGTGATGAACTCCTGACGTATCGCCATGCGCCGCATGATCGAGTCAAGAAAATTATGGTTGATCCTGTGAAAGGCACGATCAGAACCCATTGATACGAAAGCCGCTCCCATGCGACATGCTTTCATCGGGGGAATAATGTCACAGTATGGAGTGGATGTTGCTCCGAACCCCTAAACAAGACTGGTCTGATGGTAATGTCTTCGGTATCACAGTCTTGAGCCTTGCCTCCAACAATCACGCAAAGATCTTGTAGTGAGTATTGAGCATTGTGAGTGGTCAAAATTGATGGGCGCTGATACTCCCTGCCGATTTCGGAATTGGTACAAGCATTGCCACCATGAATTGCGACTGGAAGTCCGTGTCAGGGCGCAATAGCCCATTGGGACATCATTCGATCTGCAAATTCTCGATATAATTCGAGTGTCAACGTATCTGGCCCAGGGGATTTGTGCACCAAACCCTTCGTGAGTGTCATGAATGTCATCAGTATGTCATCTTCCGTTATGGGCTCCAATAACACCTCTGCATCCCTAACATCCAACCATCTTTACATCTTTCGCAAAATGTCTTCACCTTTCCGATCGTCCGTCGGCGTCCTGTTGAAAAGGAGGCGGTAAGCTCCAAAATCCAACAGCAATGCCCTGTTTTGACGTCAAGGGCCGATCGTCCCCATCATGGAACACTGTGATATAGCACTCGCGATTACGTGAATGTCCTCTGGACGCGTGACACATGGAGATACATTCTCCATCGACGTTGTGCAAGCACCGAGCACAGATCAAAAGTCCCTCCAATCGACGTCCTGTGATCGACCAAATTCTCCCCTGTACGCGACGGGCGTCCGCTTGACGTTCTAGCGATGGGGCCCTGGAGGACAGGTTACAGAGCACCAGGTAGTAACATTCAAGTGTATCTCGGAGCCATCTCGTTTTTTCCTTGCCATAGGATTATGAGAGCTCTTCGTATTGCCAGTTTTTCACATTGTTGCTGTTCTGACATAAACCACAAGCGCTGGAACGAAGAAGAAGATCGCAAGACCAGAGAAGGTGGTGAAACGACGTCAGCCAATAGCGCACTGACCAGGACGTCACCACAATAGGAGCGGCATCTAGCCGAAGTGAATATAAGCGCCGCTCCTGTGAGCCTCGGCCGGACTTTGGTGCTCAGTAGTGGACAGTATTTGCAGAGTTGTAGCACGGCCTAGCAGAGAGTGCTAGTAGTGATCCACAAACTGTGTCAAACTTGCATGAACATTACATATAGCAAAGTACTCGGATTTATGTTGCATGACGCCCATCGCTAGTGACACCACTGTGATTTAAAAGTTAAGTATTGTCAATCGGCTTTATTGAAATAAAACTACTGTTATTAGCTCGAATTGTCGTATAGCATTCCGAGAACACAGAATCCCTTAGGCACCTTGTACGAGACGAGTGGGCAAGACCCCACATTTGGCGACGAGTACTTCCAAACGAACTCCATACCTACGGCCACAGAAAATTGTTTTTGTTGCCTTAATTCTCCCTTGTCTTTACTTTGCAGGGACGCATATTGTTTTAACAGTTTCTTATCGTTTTTACTAATAAGTTTTTTCAAGTGGGCGTTGCAGAAACTTTCTTTGTACATAATTTTGTCTATTTGTTATATTTGTGTTTTCCAACATGGCCACCGCACCTGTCCCACCCCCTGCTTAGGCCCCACAGCAGCAAGCGTTAGATGCCACACAGCTAATGCACATGTTTCAGTTTCAGACGCAACAGATTTCTGCTCTACTCAAAACAATCCAGCAGCTTCTGGCCAACGCTGCGCGCCCGATGGAACAAGCACCGCCTACTGCAACTGCTATACCACCTTTTCGACAGTTTTGTGACCAAGAAGAGAAATGGTGCGAATTATTGTCACAGTTCGAGCCACATTTTCTAGTTGACAATATACAGGTACTCTGAAACTTCCTTATCTATTTTCAACGGTAGGAAGTGCAATGTTCCGCCTAATCACAAATCTTTATTCTAAAACCTCTCTGAATGAACTTAGTTACGACCATTAGTCGCTTCGCTAACTAACTATTAATGACCAACAAGTGAATGTGGTAGCAGCTAGGTATCAATTCTTTAATTGCAAAAAACGGTCAAAGCAAACTTATTGGGAGTGGATGACCGATTTGTAGGGTATCACAAGGAAACGCAAATTCAAATGTGCTTGCGGTGCTGTATATTCCGATGTTATGTTGGACAATGCGATCGTGTACAATGTACATGACGTCAAACTCAGAGAACAGCGTTTGAAACAGTCAGATCCATCATTTCAGAAGGTAGTTCAAGTATTAAATAAGTACGATTCTGGTGCCCTGGGGGCTGATAAATTTAAGCAGCCAGCTATTTGTAGGATTGATTCCCTTGATAGCGATCGCCCCATTCTGCACCAGCCTCTAGCGCTAACCACGCTGAATAAACAACGTTACACCGCGCGTCAGCAGTTCGACTAACAGGAGGCTACACAGGCGAACAGAATTAAGTCATGCTCTCGGTGTTATTCACAGCACAAACGCCAAGACTGCCCCTCCCGACAAGCTCAGTGTTACGATTGTAGTAGGAAAGGACATGTACGATCTGTATGTTTGCAACGGAACAAACATAAGAATTCGGCCCACTCACAAAACTCTCATCACAAGGCCAATTTCATTAATGCAGTATATTCAAAGTCTGCAGTGGGCATTAGGAAAACTAGCAAGCGTGCAGTTCCATCAGTTAAATGCCATTTAAACTAAGTTTTTGTTCATTTACTTATTTGTGGGAAATGTGGGAACTTTGAGTTGGACACAGGTGCCTCTGTCACATTTCTAAGTCATCACACCGTATGAACTTTTAGGCTCCCCACGCCTGTCTAAAACTAGCACGCAACTGGCGTGCTTATAATGGAAAAGACGCCCCCTTTCTCGGAACTTATGCTTTACCTGCTATGTATTGCTCACACACACGAACAGTGACCTTTACGGTGCTGCAATCACGTGAGTGTGAGAAAATAATTTGTCTTGATTGCTTTGATTTGTTTGGCTTTAATATTTGGGACAACGTGTTGTCAATGTCTGTTTTCAATGCAAAAAGACAATGGAGCTAGCTTGCTAAAAGAATTCCCGGAACTCTTTTCTGAAGGTTTAGGCAAGGCTAACAATTTTGTTGCCCATATTACTCTGAAAGACAATGCTCAGCCAAAATTCTGCCTGGCCAGAACTGCTCCCATTGTATTATGGGACAAAGTCGCTGCTGAACTTAAAGAATTGCAAGATAGCGGAGCTATTGCGCCCGTACAAGCTGGTCAGATGGTTCAAATGGCTCTGAGCACTATGGGATTTAACATCTGAGGTCACCAGTCACCTAGAACTTAGAACTACTTAAACCTAACTAACCTAAGCACGTCACACACACCCATGCCTTAGGCAGGATCCGAACCTGCGACAGTAGCAGCAGCGCAGTTCCGGACTAAAGCGCCTAGAACCACTCGGCCATACCGGCCGGCTACAAGATGATCAATGGGCAAGGACACTGGTTTCGCTACCCAAACCTTCAGGTCGCAGTCTCCTCTGTGTTGACTTTACGTCTAGTGTCAACCCACACACTATCATTGATACATATCCATTGCCACGCCCAGAAGGCGATTTGCGAGGCACATATCTTCAAATATCGCTCGATGAAGACTCTCGAGAAGTGTGTGTAGTAAATACTCATTGGGCTTGTTTGCCTTTTGACAGTGCTTCCGCACCCGCCATTTTCCAGCGGTATTTGGAGCAGCTGACTGCACAAGTTCCAAAATGTACAAACTATTTGGACGAGCTTGTAGTAGCAGGTCGTACACCTGAAAAACATATTGCAAATTTAAGTGCCTCGTTTCGTGTGTTATCTGATGCAGGGCTAAAGTGTACACTGGACAAGTGTGATTTTTTTTAAAACATGAGTTGCAATATCTTGGTCATGTCATAAACAGTCAAGGTGTACATCCTGTTCAGTACCATTTGTTAGCCATACGATAATTCCCAGTTCCTTGCTATATCACAGAATTGCAGTCAGTTTTAGGGAAAATGAACTATTATATTCGGTTCATACGGAATGCTATGCTAATTGCGGCTCCATTGCATCGCTTGCGTCGCAAGAATGTCCCCTCTGTTAGCACAGATGACTGCCAAGTAGCTTTTCAAAAACTTAAAGAAGCATTGCTCAGTGATCGATGCTCAGTTCATTCTGATCCTGAAAAACCAGGTGTATTGCAAGTTGATGCTTCCTTTTACGGAATTGGTCCAGTGCTTTCGCACAGTTTTGGTGATAAAGGCAGACTTATTGCTTTCGCATCAATAGTGTTCTCCAAAGCGCAATGTAACAAATTGAAAAAGAGGCTTTGGCTATTGTGTATGGTGTCACCAAATTCCACCGCTATTTGTTTGGCAGAAAATTCTACTCACTAACGGATCACAAGCCTTTGCAGTCCTTATTTCATCCGACGAAACCGTTCCTGTACGAACTGCCCAAAAATGGCAAAGATGGGCTTCGTTGTGTCTCAATACCAGTACAAGATTCTGTATCGTCCGACAGCTAAACATGGTAATGCGGACGCCCTTTCATTTCTTCTGGGTGGCCCTGATACAGACTTTGACGCTTCTGCTGCATCTTGTTGTCACATCGATGCTCAAGATTCTGAATTGCTTCAATCTTTTTCCGTTGAACTATAAGATGATTGCACAGGCCACGGAAGCTGATCCAGATTTGAACATTTTGATAATATACATTCGCACGTCTTGTCCTCGTTCCTTGCATAGCATAAAGCAATCTGTAGTGCGCCGATACTTTGCATGTCGGCATAGCCTCCCTGTACTGAAGACTGTGATTATTGTTCAAAATGACAGTGGAAAGTTACGTGCGTTGATCCCTAAAGCTTTCAAAAAAGAAGTGTTGCAGTTATTTCACCAAGAAAACTAGGGGATTGTTCGCACGAAACAGTTAGCGCGTCAGCACTGTACTTGGCAGAGTATGGATGCCCAATAGAACAGATGATGACACAGTGTAACGCATGTGCGGAAAATTACTCTCCTCCGCCACAAAAATTCTCTGCTTGGCTGATGTCGCAATCGCCATGGCAACATGTGCACATAGATTTTGCGGGACCCATTTGGAAGACTCGTTGGTTGATTGTGATTGACTCATAGAGAAAGTTCCCTTTAGCTGTGCCAATGCACTCGCCAACGTCACGTAGCACAATTCAGTCGTTGTCACCAATTTTTTGCCTGTTACATTTACCTGAAGTAATAGTGTCAGACAACGGACCTCAATACATGTCAAAAGAATTTGAAACATTCTGTGAACGCAGCAGCATATAGCATGTAACTAGTGCACTGTTCCGTCCACAGTCAAACGGCGAAGCGAAACGTTTTGGCAGAACATTCAAGCAGCAGATGGCCGAACTTCGCTCCGCACATACCAGGGAACAAGCATTGCAACTGTTCCTCGCCTCACATCGTTTGCACCCACGAGATGGACCATCGCCATCGGAATTGCTTCACGGCCGCCGCCATCGGACACTGCTCCGCCTGCTCCACCCTCCTTAACATCCGGTGCCCAAGAAAGGCCGCAAGTATCGATTAGGGCCGTATGGTATTGTCTTTTTCAGGGTTATTAGCGGCAGTAGACGGTGCGCGCGTGGCGTGACAGTCCGTAGTCTTGACGCTTGCACGTATCTTACTTCAGGTTTGGATGGCTTGCAACTCCGCCATCAAAATCAACTTTGCCTCTGTCATGCACACGATAATCTTTCATTCTCTCTTCCCCCAGATTCACGGGTCCAGAGGACAGCGTGGCCACAGCAGCCAACAGAGAGTGTCATCACGACACCGCAGGATGACCCCATGGAGACGGAGCCTTCGCCTCCTCCGCCTCCTCTCGTCCTACCGATGGTGCTGGACCCGCCCACACCGCAGCAGCCGCCGCATTCATCTGGCTCCTAATAGCAGCAGGAGCTGAACGCGTACCCTTCTGGTCGTTTTCCGCGATACCTTTCCGCCAGAGCGCAGGCCGGATGGCGGGGTAGGGCGGAAGCCTGACGTCCCCAGCAGCCACAGGTTCCGGCCCGACGTTGCGCCCCTCTCCTGCCTCACCCACCGTGAGAAGGTGGTGAAACGACGTCATTCAATAGCGCGCTGACCATGACATCACCACGATAGGAACGGCATGTAGCCGAAGTGAATATAAGCGCCACTCCTGCCAGTCTCGCCCGGATATCAGTGCTCAGTAGTGGACAGTATTCAGAGTATTAGCACGGCCTTGCAGAGAGTGCTACGATAGCCACTAGTAATGATCCACAAGCTGGGTGTGTCAAACACGCATGAACATTACATATAGCAAAGGACGATCCGTACCTATTGGACGCCGTTTAGCACGGGGTACGCTATGTAATCAAAAGTATCCAGACACATGGCTAAAAATGACTTTGAAGTTAATGGCGCCCTCCATCGGCAATTCTGGAATTCGGTATGGTCTTGGCCCATCCTTAGCGTTGATGACAACCACTCTTGCAGGCATATGTTCATTCCCACTACTGTGAAACTCAGAAAATTATGCAAAGAAAAATGCAATTAGCTAGCATCTATGAGGAGAACACAAAGGAAATTTATTAAGTTTCATCTCCATTGTTAACACTTAACGATACTGGAACGGCAACTGCTAATTATTATGGACATGAAATGAGTTGCAAATTCAAGCGATTAGCAACTGCGAAAAAATGCACCAGAGAAACTATCAACGGAAACTGAAATTCACTTTACTAATTACGATCGCGTTGTGTCGTTTTACCTGTTTATGAATTTGCTATCAACCCTCTATGTTGCACGTGCACTGTCTGTTGCAGCCACAGCAGGGTTTCTACATTCCTGAAGCCACCTGGCGAGCTACAAATATGGCAATTTTCAACATTTTTAAAAAAATATTGGGTATTGTGTTTCTTTCTGTGTATTCTTTCTGTATGAAAAATTTCAGAACAGTATTCGACATGTCGGATTTGACGTTTCCCTTGTGAATTGACTGGAAACGGAAGTACCTAAACTATGGGCCAATGTGATTCATTCGCTTTTCTGTAATAATGATTAGGATATAAGGCGCAGTTACACATTACATACGGATTGTTGTAACCGCAGAAAAGCCAAGTCTAAATGCAGTTGTTCTCAGACGATACACCAGAAATCATACGGGGAGATAGAGTTAACAGGGGACGCCAGGCGTGTCAGAGGGGTCACAAAAGATCGACGCAGCCAGATAGCCGAGGCGGTGGTCCAAGCGGCCAGGCAGCTGCTCGTGGTAAGCAAGGAAGCAGACTCAGCTATTAAGATAAACAGGGCGCTCTGGGCAGGTCCCTTAATAAACAATAACTTGCAGTATCAACACTCTTGGCTAGAGGGAGAAGTCTGGGAGCGGAGAGAGAAAGAAAGAGGGCCCTAGGTGGGGACCGCACTACGTCATGAGGAGCCAATGAAGGGCTCAGGACGCAGTGCGTGACCATATAGGGAGAGGCCCCTCTACCCCTCCACCCAGCTTCTGAAGAAAAGTACTGAAGTTAATACTAAAACAATCCCTATTAAGGAAAAGTTGCACTCGACGCTACGTCATGCCAAGCGCTGGCGGGGTCGAAGGGGAAGAGCTAACAAAACTCGGAGGCACGCCGCTCCGGGGATCTCTCTCTCTCTCGGGTTTAGGCAGCGACGGTAGTCAGCGTGAGTAGCAGCCGACTTGGGCTGAGAGCGGGCTGCAGGCAGACAGTTGGAGATAGTCGCCGATGAGCGTTTAGGCAGCGACCGCGGGACTCTGACGTAGGGTGCTAGTGTGGGCAGCAAAGTGCTGGAAAGTTCTATCAGGCAGCCAGAACGGTGGAAGTCAGTCACCGTCTCTGTAATGGGCTTGGCTATTCTGTAGGTACAATCGCTACGCAGTTAGGGTGATCCGTATTCTTTATGAATAAATTAGAACTTTTATAACGTCCATACGAGTTTACTCCTACCAACATCCTAGCCTTTTACCTTCACACCAGGGAATTTAACATCTTAGCCAGATCAAAAGTCTCCCTCTCAATTAGGTCAACCGGCTAATTCCCGTTTACGAATCGTGTCGCTCAATCCCTCGCAAAACCCACGCTTGGGACGTGACATAAATAAAAGTTTTGGTGCCAGGTGTGGGGTACCACAAAGGCATATAGGCAAAAAGGAGATAGGAGCCAGTAGATTTTGCTACAGCGACTGTGGCAATTAGCAGGAAGTTATGGCGACTCGCAACTTTCAGCATTAGTACCCCACTACGACAGAGTCCAGAGAAGTAGTCCTCGCGGGTGCAGGGCAACGCAGGATAGCGGCAGCACGACGCGGAGCGACGAGGCACAGAGGTGCCTAAGCAGCCAGCGTTCGAGACCGGGGGTCCGGGCCGAGCAGCGGCAGCAGCCGTAGCAGCGGCAGCCGAGGCGAGCGACGGGGTCGGCACAGCCCAGCAGAGCGGCGGCCGACGCATCGCGGCAGCGCGGAACAGCGCGGGCATAGAGAGCACAGAGACAGCGCGGAGCAGCGCGGCACAACGCGGGACAACGCGGATCAGCGGAACAGACGGCGCACCACAAGAGAAGCGGTACATATAAAATTATATTAAGAATTTTGTATCTTGTATTGTAAAGTGCTAACATAGTTAAGTTGGTAAGATGGCCCAAACTAACGAAGTTCCGTCATCCTCCAGTAGCGGTAAGATATCAGTGAAAGAAGCCTTGTGTATAGTTCCAAAAGTGTCCGAAGGAAATAAGAGAGATCTTAGGGAGTTTATTGAAAATGTAGACGCTGCATTTGAACTTGTGAAACCGGAGGAACACGAAACGTTACTGAAGTTTGTTAAAGCCAAAATAACCGGAGAGGCCAGATCGAGGCTGCAAGTAAGGGAACGCACGGGGACATGGCAGGAAGTAAAACATGTTCTAGAGGAAAATTATGCGAGTAAGCGTACCATTGACTACTACGCGTGCAAGATATTTCAATCGAGACAGGGACAAGGAGAGCCAATTGCGACATGGGCAAGCCGAATAGATGAAATGCAAAGGGATTTCAGGGAAGAAGTAAGCAGAGTTACGGCTAGGGAGAACTTAAAGGGCGCAATAGAACTGGTTGATTCTCTAGGAAGAGCATGCTTTATACAAGGGTTAAGCAATGATAGATTACAGACGATAGTAAGAAGTAGAGGCGATGAAATCACGCTAGCAGCGGCCGTAGAACTAGCATTGCAAGAAGAAAGTGCAATACTGTCAATGAAAGAGCGGGGACTAGCCCCAAGAGTAACTTTCAACCGGGGAAAGGAAACGGTGAAGAATACCAGAGATATTAGAGATTTGAAATGTTTCAATTGTGGATTGAGAGGGCACATGGCAAGCAAGTGTAGAAAGAATATTCCAGAGGGAAGAGTACGGATAATGACGGGCAAAGAGTTTACGAATTTTTGTTACGGGTGCGACAAGCCAGGAAATACAGACGCGGAATGCAGGGTAAGATTAAGAAAAATTCAGCCGATAAATATAAGAGACTTTAGAGAAAATCATAGGGAAGCTGATGGAGGGTTACGAGAGTGGAGGTGCCCACAATGTAATCTACCAGGGAACTGTGGAGTTCCGTGTACGAGGGTAAAAGACGTTGCTTGTTTCAAGTGTAAGCGGCCGGGACATTACGCGAAAGATTGTCACGCAGGGCCCTGGCACGCATGGAGAAAAGGCAGGGTGCCAGTATCGAGCAAAACCGGTAAAGTGGTGCAGGGAAACTAAGAGGCGGCAAGGCCGCACAGTCGGGCCTTGTTGCGATAGGTAAACCCTCAGTTAGGGTAATCGACTGTGCAACAGAAAATGACGTTTTGGTTTTATACTGCATAGAATTAAAAAGATATTTGAAGTTGCTAATAGACACTGGAGCACAGTTGTATCTGCTCAAGAGAACGAGTATTCCGATAAATAGTACACTTGCAATTAATGAAGCGGAAAGGCTTCGGCTAAAAGGTGTAACCAGTGAGGCCGTCAGCACAATAGGTACGGTACAGGTACACTTAAGTGTGGACGGTTCTGAGCAAGTAGGGCAAAAATTTCACGTGTACGGGAGAGGATTAGATATTCCGTACGACGGACTGATAGGCAGAAATTTCTTGACAGAGCATAGAGTTAAGTTAGACTATGCAGGTAAAATAGTGAGACTAAAAGGGCGAGATATACCCTTAGTAGTAGAGGAAGAGCCAAAGGGACATGAGAACGAACAAGATTCAGAAGTAGGCGGGGAAATAGGGCCCCGAGAGGAAAAAATAATGTTATTAAAGGTGGAAGGAAATGTAAAAAGGGGAATCGAAAAGGAAATGATTATTCCTAGGCAGGAGATTGCACAAGGGGTACATGTACCTGAAGCGTTAGTAAAAGTGCGAAATGGGAAATGCATAGTAAGTGCATTAAACTTGTCAGAAGACAGAGTGCAGTTAGGAAACGTCAGGTTAATGACGGAAGAATTAGAAAAAGTAGGGAAAATACGCGAAGTAAAATGTTGTACTAATGTCATAGGAAAGACAGAAAGTCGTACTAGTGTGTTGCGAAGGCAATTAAGAATGGATCATTTGAACGCTGAAGAGAAAAGCGCTCTAGCAGAGGTTTGCGCGGAATACGGAGATGTATTTCATCTACCAGGGGATAACCTGTCCTATACTTCCGCAGTGAAGCACAGAATACCGATTGCACCGGAACACGCGGGAAAGGTAGTAAACGCTAGACCGTACAGGATCCCGGAAGCGCAAAAGGAAGTGCTAAGGGAGCAAATAGAGCAGATGCTAAGAGATGACATAATTGTCGAGAGTATGAGCGCTTGGAACGCACCGTTACTGTTAGTTCCAAAGAAGCTAGACGCTAGTGGCAAACAGAAATGGAGAATCGTAGTGGACTACAGACGATTAAATGATATCACTGTAGGCGATGCATTTCCACTACCGAATATCTCCGAGATACTGGATCAGTTAGGGCAAGCTAAGTACTTCTCGACGCTTGACCTCGCAAGCGGGTACCATCAAATATTGACGGACGAGAAGGACAGAGATAAAACGGCATTTAGCTAAAACTATCAGCATTACGAATACAAACGAATGCCGATGGGACTGAAGGGAGCCCCAGGATGTTTTCAGAGACTGATGAATACAGTCTTGGCAGGTTTACAAGGAGTGAAATGCTTTGTATATCTAGACGACATAGTATGCTATGGGAAAAACCTGCATGAGCATAACGAAAAGCTCCGGGAAATATTTGACAGGTTGCGAGAGCACAATTTGAAGCTGCAACCAGACAAGTGTGAATTCCTGAGGAAGGAAGTAATCTTCCTAGGTCATTGCATCACTGACAAAGGAATATCACCAGATATGGCGAAGGTGGAGAAGGTTAAGTTCTTCCCACAGCCAAAGACAACTAAGGAACTAAAAGGGTTTCTCGGATTGATAGGTTACTACCGCCGATTCATTGCTAACTTCAGCAAGATTGCGAAACCTCTCCATGAGCTCTTAAAAAAGGGAGTGGAGTTCCGATGGAGCGAACGTCAGAACAATGCGTTCGAAGAACTAAAAGAGAAATTAATAAACCCTCCGTTACTTCAGTACCCTGACGTTACGAAACCGTTCATCATTACAACGGATGCGAGTAACGCAGCCTTGGGTGCAGTGTTATCGCAAGGTAAGAAGATTGGCGAAGACTTGCCCATCGCATATGCATCCAGAGCATTGAACAAAGCCGAACTAAATTATAGCACAACGGAAAAAGAGTTGTTGGCTATAGTTTACGCAGTAAAACAGTTCAGACCATATGTATATGGCAGAAAGTTCACTGTAGTGACAGACCATAAGCCACTAACGTGGATATTTAGTGTCAAAGATCCGAGTTCGAGACTCCTGAAGTGGAGACTGAAACTCGAGGAGTATGATTATGAAGTAATATACAAGCCAGGAAAGTTAAATAGTAATGCGGATGCGCTGAGTAGAATAAGGCATGAAGGGAAGGAAGACATAGATGCGAAGCAGAAGGTGGAGACAGAGATCTCGGCAGCAAAAGCAAATGGGGAAGAAAGTTCCGTAAACGTGCGGCAAGCACAAGTGTCGAGTGAAATAGAACAGGAAACGGATAGTGGTGAGGAAATTAGTCCCGAAGAAAAAGAAAATATACTAAAGGAAATGCATGACAATCCCTTGGGAGGTCACCAAGGAATGCACAGGACACTCGAAAGAATTAAAGCATACAAGCAGTGGCGCGGAATGAAGCGTGACATTGAAAATTACATTAGGAAATGCCGATCGTGTCAAAAGAATAAAAACCTGCAAATGAAAACTAGGATGCCCTTAGAAATTACAGACACAGCAGAAACAGTATTCGGAAAGTGTGCGATGGATATAGTGGGTCCACTAGATGTATCTAATACAGGAAAAAGGTACATGTTAACATTCCAAGACGATCTGAGTAAATTTACCTTAGCAATCCCAATTGACAAACAAGATGCCGAAACAGTAGCTGAGGCATTTGTGGAAAACGTAGTATTAAGGTATGGAATTCCATCAGTATTATTAACAGATCAAGGGTCTAACTTTCTGAGTGATGTATTTAAAAGTGTATGTAAATTGTTGAAGGTAAAGCGTATAAATACTACAGCGTACCACCCTGAATCAAATGGTGCACTAGAAAGAGGTCATAGAACTATTGTAGAGTATCTCAGACACTTTGTATCAGGAGATCAAAGTTCTTGGGACAAATGGGTACCGTATGCAATTTTTGAGTTCAACACTACACCACACAGCAGCACAGGATACACACCATTTGAATTACTATAAGGAAGAAAGGTTAACATACCAGGAGTACTGCAGCAAGAAACACAGCAGGTAAGTTACAATTATGAAATGTATGTAAATAAACTAAGAGCGAGAATGCAGGAAGCCCACAGAGTGGCCAGAGACTCGATTATAAGAAGTAAGAAAATCAGTAATGAACAGTATGACATGAAACAAAATCCAAAATACTTCAAGGTAGGAGATAAAGTATTACTGCACGATGAGTCGGTGAGACGGGGTAGATCTCGGAAATTAGATTCACAATGGAGAGGTCCATTTGAAGTAGTAAAAGTGGAAGGTCCTAACGTAGTAATAAAAGTTAAAAGAAATAAGGAAACAAAAGTACATGCCAACAGGCTGAAACAATTCTTTTAAATTTCAGGTATGGCACTCAAGTGGCAGGTCGTGAAATTCGTCATAGTGATAACAGCATACTACATCACTGCATCAGAGCATGCAACAAATGAGTACCAAGTGACGCCATTTCCGAGTTCATCAGGACTATATTACGATAATAGAGGACAGGTAGAAATATACAGTACCACATGGAGAATAGTCACATACGTAAATCTAGATATAATAACAGAAAGGTTTCAGAATGCAGAGAGGTATGGTAGGGCAGCGGTACAAAGGTGCCGAGAAACACTAAGACAATTAAATGTAGGATTAATAGAATGCAGGGTACTAGACCAACAAGTAACCCATCATGTGGAAAAAATCACAGGATTGCAACTTTTAGTACAGCAGCTAACGAAACACGAGACCAGAAGGAAGAGAGGAGTATTCAACTTCGTCGGGCAGGTAAGTAAAATACTGTTCGGGACGTTGGACGAAGCAGATGCAGCATACTATAAGGAAAGAATAGACGCTATGGAGAAAAACTCAGAAGGGTTGTTGAGGCTAACAAAGGAACAGGTGGCAGTGGTAAGAGCCACATTGGCGGGAGTAAACAGGACGGTATATACACTAGAGTCAAAAGAGCACGTTCTGAAGACAGGTATGCAAAGACTAGAACGATTCATGAAGGAATACGTGAAGGAAACCGATATAGGGTTTAAACGTGTAGCGTCCGTCGCCACAGTAACAGAGCAAGTATTACAACTATCGGCAGTGTTTGGTCAGATCGAAGAGGAATACGAACAAATGATAAATGCCATTGTAAATGCTCAGAAGGGAATACTACAGCCTCATATAATTAATCCAGTCCAAATTGTAAAATACCTAAGTTTAATACGGGAAGAACTAAAAGATGTAAAGTTTCCTGTTCCTCTTACGGAGTCCTCAGGTTATCTATTGTTAAGAATAATTGATTTAGATGTTTTCATCTCGGGTAGCATACTAGGATATGTAATTAATATTCCATTAATAAATAATAACAATTTCAATTTGTATAGAGTACTCCCACTACCAAAAGAAATTCCAAACATGAAAGGTAAATATGTGTACATACAGCCAGAGAAAGAATTCTTACTAATAGATGAATCCAAAAGGCAGTACGCGAAACTTTCTGCGGAGGAACTAAAATGCAAGGAGCTAAGTAAAAATAGGAGACTGTGCAAACAAGCATTCGCCTTGCTGTCAACATTCGACCACGAAGAGTGCGAAGCCAAATTGTTGCAACCGGTAAGAGAAATTCCGGAAGATTGTGTGCGAAAAATAGTCGCACTGAATCAGAGCCTTTGGACTCATCTAAACAGTAACGAATGGCTATATGTAGCCCCGAAGGAAGAAGGCTTAACAGTATTGTGTGGAAGGGAACCACCAAAGGACCTAGTAATAAAAGGGGTAGGAAAAATTAGTTTTTACAGTAAATGTGAGGGGTATGGCACTAGAGTGTTCATACAAACAGATAGAGTGATTCAGAGTAATGTGACGAAGAAAGACATAGTTCCGCAGATCAATCTAGAATTCGATTGTTGCGTGGTAAACAAGGAAAAAAGGAATGTCTGAACGTTAGCATTAGATTTGCCATTGGACCAGGTAATAACACAGTTAGACGACTTGAAAGTCGCAGGAAAAAGACTGGATGATGTCCAGAAGATGGTAGAGAGACAAGAGGAGGAAATGAAGTACTCCAGGTACTTCACACATTACTCCATAACTACGTATGTAGCCATATCAATAGTTATTCTAATCATAATAACATGCTGTTGTAAAAACTGTAAATGTTGTAAAGACTGTTTTAAAAGTATATGGAAATATTTTGAAGACAGTGATTGTTGTGGAAAAGTATGTATAAGAAATACCATAGTGAACCAATACCCAGAGACTAGTTCAGCTAGAAGACACAGTAATAAAGAAACTGAAGAGATAGTAATTTATGAAAGATGTGGAAAAGACCAAGGTGATACGGTCGCTTTCAGAAACAGACGTTAAATAACTGTATTTGAAATGTGTAATTGAAATGTAACTGTATTTGAAATAGGTAATTGAAATGTAACTGTATTTGAAATGTGTAATTGAAATGTAACTGTATTTGAAATGTAATTCTAATTGAAATGTGAATGTATGTATCAATGAAAGTGTCTTTTGATTTTAATGCAAATGCTTTTGACATAACTGAATGTTAGGCATGTATAATGTAATTGTATTATTGTGTGTTTAATGAATTTGACTTTACTAAATGAAAATGAAAAATATAACATATCAGATGCTAATGTAAGAAACAAATCTGTAAAGCATGTAATGGAAAAAAAATAAAAGAGTCACAATTGACGCTACTCTGAGGAGTAACGCCAATTTCCCTGGCGGGGGAGGTGTTGTAACCGCAGAAAAGCCAAGTCTAAATGCAGTTGTTCTCAGACGATACACCAGAAATCATACGGGGAGATACAGTTAACAGGGGACACCAGGCGTGTCAGAGGGGTCACAAAAGATAACGACGCAGCCAGATAGCCGAGGCGGCGGTCCAAGCGGCCAGGCAGCTGCGCGTGATAAGCAAGGAAGCAGACTCAGCTATTAAGATAAACAGGGCGCTCTGGGCAGGTCCCTTAATAAACAATAACTTGCAGTATCAACACTCTTGGCTAGAGGGAGAAGTCTGGGAGCGGAGAGAGAAAGAAAGAGGGCCCTAGGTGGGGACCGCACTACGTCATGAGGAGCCAATGAAGGGCTCAGGACGCAGTGCGTGACCATATAGGGAGAGGCCCCTCTACCCCTCCACCCAGCTTCTGAAGAAAAGTACTGAAGTTAATACTAAAACAATCCCTATTAAGGAAAAGTTGCACTCGACGCTACGTCATGCCAAGCGCTGGCGGGGTCGAAGGGGAAGAGCTAACAAAACTCGGAGGCACGCCGCTCCGGGGATCTCTCTCTCTCTCGGGTTTAGGCAGCGACGGTAGTCAGCGTGAGTAGCAGCCGACTTGGGCTGAGGGCGGGCTGCAGGCAGACAGTTGGAGATAGTCGCCGATGAGCGTTTAGGCAGCGACCGCGGGACTCTGACGTAGGGTGCTAGTGTGGGCAGCAAAGTGCTGGAAAGTTCTATCAGGCAGCCAGAACGGTGGAAGTCAGTCACCGTCTCTGTAATGGGCTTGGCTATTCTGTAGGTACAATCACTACGCAGTTAGGGTGATCTGTATTCTTTATGAATAAATTAGAACTTTTATAACGTCCATACGAGTTTACTTCTACCAACATCCTAGCCTTGTACCTTCACACCAGGGAATTTAACATCTTAGCCAGATCAAAAGTCTCCCTCTCAATTAGGTCAACCGGCTAATTCCCGTTTACGAACCGTGTCGCTCAATCCCTCGCAAAACCCACGCTTGGGACGCGACAGGATGCAACGGTTGCAAATCGTACATCATAAATTAAGAGCAGAGGGAATTACTTTGGCAGTCAGCTGTTTTCATATTTTACGCCTTAGGTGAACTATAAAACAGAAACCTCATTCAACAGAAGTGATTCGCTTTCTTAGCATCATCAGTTATATTAATGTTATGAGTAAGTAATATTAATTTTAATATTATATTCTTCAAAATATTTTTCCTTCAGAATGCTTTCATTGGTTTCACCTGTAATACATAACAACCCAGACGAAAAATCAGCATAGAACTGACTACAAAAGGCAAATATCTATAAAGAAATTTAATAATCTGCGACTAACATACAGTTTCAGATCATAAAAACAAGCTTTGCAAGGAAATATTGCGCAATGGACGAAAAACAGGACTCAAAAACCCGCGAAGAAAATGAGGCAAGTGAATCAGTACAGTGTATGTCCTATAATTTTAGTTAATGTGAGAGACTATAATACTGATAATTAACTTATTTCTAATGATTATTTGTTGTGTTCAATCAGTTAACGAAAAATGCTATGAATTATGCACTGCACTAATACAAATGAATTACAACAAGCCGTGGTAAAGTTATGACAAATCTCTTCTACAACAAAACAAAGTCCCTGTAACACGAGTGTCTCCAGATCATCACAGACAAGTTAGATAGCACTCATTTTTCGCTTAAAAAAAGTCTATGTGCAAACCATGATCATAATTAAGTAGCGTTACACTACTGTCAAGATAGTATGAAAATGTAGCAGTGGAGGCAGGCACGCAACTAAATCCACTCAAAAAATTATTCAGTCTCACAATTACGTGAATACAATTGTTTCTTCATAAAAATTATCTCGGTGGAAGCAAGAAAAACCGGTGTCAAGAAGCGTGCAAATCTGCAAGTCTTTTACCTACACTTCTACAGGGTACTTTATCAAGATGGAAAGAAAAAATACGAGAGAGAAAATTATAATGGATAAATTCTCTAATGATTTTCTTACTTATTTTGATTTGTGTCGTGTTACTTTGTCCCAGAATAAGTACATACTTAGCTCCAGTGAGATTTATAGTAACAGATATCACAGTCTCCCCTTTGAAGGGATAACACTTCGCTGTTCAACTAGAATATAATTGTAACAACATAGCATCCTCTTTGCCCCGTAATGACCAAAAAGGATAATTTGCGACACAAAAGATGAGAGGAGTTGTAGTTTCAGCATGGAACAGGTTTTCTAATATTAATACATCGATACTCTAGGACCCCACAGTACACAGATGCACCATATTGTTTGATAAATAAATTATTTACAATGTCTGTTGTTCGTTCATATAAGCGTCAATTCCTGATGCAACTAAATCCCTTTGGTTGAGAACTGTTGCTGTACGGCATGGAGTTCTAATGAGAGATAAACAAAATCCTTGAGATTCTCGGTAGAAAATATAATGGCAAAAACATGCCCTTTGGTATGAAAGATCTATTATGTAAACGAAATACCCTCAGACTCCAAGATCACTGTCATAGCTCCAATCTCAGAGTGAGAATGTTAGCGAACTGTCAGTCTAATAATTCATGATACAAATTACTGATACGTATTATTTGCAGTATCACCAAAAAACTAGCAGAAGCCGAGCTAAGGGAAGATCAGTTTGGATTCTGGAGCGACGTAGAAACTTATGTGGCAGTACTTGACCTATAGAAAAAATTTGACAATATTGACTGGAAGGCACCCAACCATTATGGAGGTAGCAGGGATCAAATAGGGGAAAGGAAGGTTATTAGAATCTTGTCTAAAAATCAAACTTCAGTAGAGAAAAATGAAGGGGAACTCTAATTGAAAAGGAAGTGACAGACTTTTGTAGTATATTACCGATGTTATTCAATTTGTGCACCGAGAAACCTATATAGGGTACCAAGAATAAATTCTGAAACGAAATGGAAATTCAGATACTAGAAATAAACACTTTGAGATTTAGCAGTGACGTTGTAATCCCGTCGGTAACAACAAAAGTCATGGAAAAGTAGTTGAACGGAATGGATAACGAAATTCAGTCGAATTAAACCATGTCATGCTGAGGAAATTACATTACAAAAGGGGCCACCAAAATTAGGAGATTAGTTTTGTTATTTAGGCAGCAAAATAAGAGAAGACGTTCTAAATAGAGAGGACAAAAAAGCAGAGTGCTATAGCAAGAAATGCGTTTGTGCGAAAGAGGAACTAATTTACTTCTGAGAGGCATTGAAACGAGGACTACAAGCAGGTCATACAAGAATAAAATAGAAGGTTTTTAAATGTGTTACTCCAGAAGAATACTGAAGACTGGAATGGTAAATCTCATAATGAGGATGTATTAAATAGATTTAAGAAGAAAATATACTAACTTTACAAGTTGGCTAAAGGTTTGACAGGACACGTTATGAGGCATCGAGGAATCGTCGATTTGGTAATGGATGGAGGTGTGATGAGTGGGGGCTGGAGGGAATAAGAGCAATGGTGCATGGTGAGAGATGAAGGCTGGAATATAGTTAGCAGCTAGATGCACTTTGAAGTAGCTCTGTAGAGATGAAGAGAATGCACATGCTGGATTAGTGCAGAGAGTTGGTCTTTGGACCGATGACGACGACAACAACAACAGCGGCGACAACGTACGCATAATTCTCAAATGAAGTTTTTTTTCCCTCCAGTCTTCTGAATGATAAGATGCAGAGCAACGCAATATTTTCTCCTATATCAACCTCTTCACCTGCACTAAACGTTTTCAGCTATTTGATACATTAATTCCTATATCTGTCTTCCCCGACAGCTTTTGCCTTCTATGGATTTGTCCAGTATCACGGATGTATTCTCCTGGTACTTTATCACGTGTTCTATCACATTGTTTTAATCAATATTTTACACATATTCCTTTCGTCATCGATTATGCAGCAAACTTTCTCATTTGTTACCTTACTACACACTTCATTTTCATTATTCTTCTGGAAGACAACGCCTTAAACCGATCGACTTTCCTCTTTTCCGGTTTCCATTTGCAAATGTAATAATGTCACAATAATTGTCGAAAATGAATGTTCAAATGTAAAAATATTATAATGAGCCATTCAAATAATTATAATACCTAGGTATTGGTCTGGTACGATGAAATGTTGAGGAGTAGCCCGTAATTCCACTTTCGACTACTGTTTTAGCATTTATAAAGAGACGGTAACTTAAGAAATCGACATAGTGCATCAGAAGTGAGTTGTAGACGGGAATGAGTCTACAAAACTGAATTATACTCTTAGGAACTCTCACTCAGGACATACTAACTTAACGTGGACAGTGAAAGATAGTGGGCCGTAATCTAATTGCTTACCAGATTGTAACATACTGTACATAAGATATGCAGTCATCATAGTGCCACTCATGTATCAGACAATAAGATTTGTTATGCAGTTTGTCTTGGGCACTAAGCAACGAATTACTGTAGTAAGCAACAAACTCCTGAGAAGATACAGTCCCGTACAACAAGGAAGAATTGAACTTTGCGCATATCTGCAACCAGTTCTGATTGACAGCCGATACAACCCTCAGCACATGAAACTAACTTAAAATTAACGCCACCACCGAGTCATATTCAGCTAAAAGTGGAGTACTACTCAACGTAGCTGCTGGTTTAGATTTTACACTTCGATAACTCTCATATGAAGTTTCTGATAGCCCAGGGGCTTTGGTAGCATGAAACAATTAGAAACTAAGTATAGAGCAAAAATTGCTAATTGCAAAGCGACTCATAGGAACTCCACCCCTTTAGATACCTTCCGCCTGGGGGAGCTGCAGGTTTACATGGTCATTCATCAGAAGGGCTTTCACTTTCACCGTCAAAGAAATATCAGCGATTATATTGTAGTCACTATAAGTAGATAACACAACTCGTTTTTATGATTATTGCAGGCTGAATGTAATTTTCACTTAATGAAAACGTATTCAAGACAGTTATCAGCGTTTTGTGTTCTTTTCCTCATTGTCTGATGAGAAATACTTTTCTCTTTTTCTTGACTGAGGTAGGAGTAGAATTTGGGCTGCACATACTTCGTGGGTTCATTTATTTGCCAGTTTCTCGGCCCACATCACTTGCTTGATTAAAAACTTAATGTTATTCGTAGCTTTTAGGATAGCACCCATGAAAATATCCTTAAGAGAAACTGTTTTTGAGTTCATAATGATCAAAAGATCAAATATTCTCATGATGTTTACATTACAGGCAATGGTTTTGTGGTTTTTCTGGGAAACAAAAACAAACGAATCACGTCTAACGAATGAGTGTCTCTGTTTGAAGTAAAATTAAAAAAATATTACATTAACTGAAAAATACTGCACTCAAATGATTCCCCCTGTTCTTCATTAACGGTGTACTAGTGGCAGTCGGTGCATCTGGATATTATTCACAATCACGCTTCAGACCATAGTCATAATTACAGAAATGCTAATAAAACTCATTGGGTTAAAACCTTAGGCTCTGAGGCTCCCAGTCAACGCGAAAGCAGTCGGCAACGCTGTTGTTAGCCAACTCAGCATATCGGCTGAGCAAACTTATTCATACTGTTGCTAGTGTGACTGATAATTGGAAACATTATGGAATATATTTGGCAATTACTCGACCGTCAGTTTACTTTCTGGAGTGCTTCAGAACTGTGCTACTGAATTCACTTTTTACTTCCTTGCTACCCCCAGTAAATACGTTCAATAATTCTCACTCAACGTGTAACAGTGGATATCTAACTTAGTATTTGATTCCCAGAAGATTGTTACACACAACAACTATAACTAGTCTCACATTTAACATTGCTGTACAATAAGAATGTACTTGAAGAAGTACTGGCTCACTAGAGCTAAGTGGTAAACCAGCCTCTTAGCGAAGGGATGATGCATTAGGTCAAGGATCTAATCTCAATAGAGATCTAGACTATATGTCTGCTTCTTACTTCTTCTCTTACTGAGTTAGAGCTTCTAGATCGAAAAAAGAAGCCACTCCTAACTTCTACTTCTGCAGTCTTATAATAATCTCGATTTAGTACCCCCTAGACCTAAAGGTGAAAAATTTAATAAGTTGTAGCACTAAACAACCGCTACAACGTAAATATTTCTGCTTATATCGACGAACTGTTCACTTTTTTCTAAATACACAATTCAGGTGATTATGTCTGGTACTGAATCACTTGTTCACTGGATTTCACTTTGGGTTTACTTCTAGTGCCAGGTTTATATATTTTCATGGTGATCCCGAAATACTTCTTGGGTAGGACACAAGCTGTACTGGGGTCAAAGCAAATAGTATCTTGCTATTGCATCATGTTTTGAACACTCTAGTATTCGAAATAGTATTTGCTATAATAAATTATATTTTTGTCGTATTGTTGTTGCGGAAAACTGTAATTAATTAATTTGTATCAGAAGAGTGCATATTTTCGTTGCGCTTCTCTTTGCTTTATTCAGTATAAAAGAAATACATATATTACATCACATTAACTAAACGAGTTTGAAGATGCTCAGGCAGGTTTTGGATTCCACGACTGTAGAAAGCTACTAGTTCGGAGACGTAGATAGCACGAATCAATTTTTAAAGTGCATTCATTTTCTTCCACAAAGAATTTCTTTTGATGGCTGTTTGATAAGATTCGAGAAAGGTAAACGTTTGACAAGAAAAACGAGAACAGTGGGGACTGCCTTCTAACCAAGATCCTCGACAGGTTTTTTTGCGAAATCACCAGAGTGTAGACGGGCGTTGCGATACAATAACAACGCTTGTTGCTGTTTCCTTGGTCACTTTTCCTATGTTATAACCGTAAGGAGTTCAGTTTTTGGCAACAGTTTGCTACACTCTCCTGGTGCCTCCTTTGTTAAGACAAAATCATCAGCCGAACGTTTTTTAGTTCAGAAGCCTGTTTGAATGATTCTAGCTTTATATGCAAAAGGTTTGGGTTTCGATTTTCACATCAGGCAACAATTTTTAAATAGCACAAGCATACTCTCGTTACCTGTGGTGACGCCAATTTAACAATGGAGAGTTGCACTGTGTTTCGAAATCTAAATTAAACATGATGTTCTCTCGCTGCTTGCAGGAGGAGAGTCGGTGCAGGTGCTAGAGTCAGCGTTGTGGGTAGCTGAACCTCTGTCACCAGTAAGCTTCCTTACACCAGAAACGTTATCGTTACAGCGTGGAACCGATGTTAGAAATACGTATGAAAAGTCCGCTCGCAGCACCATAGTTGGGGGATGTGGGTTAATTGTCGTCGGTTTCCACATTGAGGCGACAGATGTCATGGGATACCTCCTAACATCCCGTTGGACCTCCTTTTGCCCGGCGTAGAGTAGCAACTCGGCGTAGCATGGACTCATTAAGCCGTTGGAAGTTAACTGCAGAAATGCTGCCTCTATAGCTGTCCGTAATTGCGAAAGTGTTGCCGGTGCAGGATTTTTTGCACGAATTCACCTCTCGATTACATCCCATAACTTTTCGATTGGATTCATGTCGGGGGATCTGAGTGGCCAAATCATTCGCTCGAATTGTCCAGAATGTCCTTCAAATCAATTGCAAGCAATTGTGGTTCGGTGATATGGCGCAGTGTGAACAATAAAAATTCCATCTTTCCTTGGGAACTTGAAGTCCGCGAATGCCTGCAACTGTTCTACCAGTAGCTGAACATAAAAATTTCCAGTCAATGATCGATTCAACTGGACCAGAGTACACAGTCCATTCCATGTAAACGAAGCCCACACCATTATGAGGCCACTATCAGCTTGTGCAGTGCGCTGTTGAAAACCTGGGTCCATGGCATCGTGTGGTCTGTACCACACTCAGACCTTACCATCAGCTGTCACCAACTGAAATTAGACTCATCTGACTAGGTCACGGTTTTCCAGTCGTCTAGGGTCCAACCGATATGATCACGAGTCCAGGAGAGGCACTGCATGCGATGTCATGCTGCTAGAAAGGGACTCACATCGGTCGTCTGCTGTTATTGCTCATTAACGCTAAATTGTGCCGCCATTTCCTATGGGATATGTTCATCGTATGTCCCACATTAATTTTCAGGGCTATTTCACGCAGTGCTGCTTGTCTGTTAGCACCACTGTGTTGTCCGTAGTGTGAGAGGTAGTGCCTGAAATTTGGTATTGTCAGCAACTCTTGACACTGTGGGTCTCGGAATATCGAAATCCCTAATGTCTCATATGTGTAGCCCCAACTACTGTTACGCGTTCAAAGTCTGTTAATGGCCATCGTACAACCATAGATGCATCTTTACCCCATGACTATTTTCTCCTCAGTTTGTTTTAGCTAGGAACATGGGGCAAAAGGCTTGTAGCTTATCCTGGACTAGTGACCGATCGAACATGTCTCACTGCTGCTATATTACAGTATAGTAAGTAAGGTAAGCGACGAAGTAAGTAAAGTAAGCGACGTACCGGAGCTAGCGTGCACGTAAATTGTGAGAGTTGGTAATTGCTCTTTCAAAAGGTTTTCATTGGGCTGGAATTAATACTCAGCTAAAGGCACCATTTGTATGTGCACAGGTTTTATTTTACGTGCAAAAACAGTCCCCCCCACTCGTATTTCACATGCAAAAACAGTCACTCTTAAATAACCCCGGTATGGAGCGCGTGTATCGAATCTTGGTCCAAGGTAAGTTTTAATCATATGAGAAAATCTTGCTTCCCTTGGATTTTACGAGCTGAAAACATGTTTCTCTCGGAGGTTTGTGTAGTGCACCACTTCCATACTTTAAACTTGTATGAATCAGTTCAAATTTTGCATGAAGGCAAATTAATGAAGGAATTTAAAATGAAATTCATTTTATCCAATAAAATATATCCATTGTCGTGATACGATTATTTAAAGTCGAGCCAAGTGTAGCACGTAAAACTCGTTCTTATGTCAGCTGAATGCGTGGAAGCGGTTTAAAGTGAATTAGTAAATAAAAAACGCATTCCTACGACAAAGTTGAAAACTATCGTTCAAAAATCTATCTTCATTCGGATTATACGTGAAAAACATACGTTTTTTGCGAGTTTTATTTACCGGTGTCACGTCAGTGTTTACACCTGTGTAAATCTGTTGAAATTTTGTAAGAAGGTAGACAGATAGTTTTAATTAATTGTAGTCCTGTTACTTTGTGAAAAGTTTATACGTTGCCACGGCATATTAGTCTAAAGTTACACAGAAAATGTCCGTAAAATCCGGTTTTATGCTAATCGCACGTGTCGAGACGGTTTCAAGTGATACAGATAATAATAAAAAATATATTATTACGGTGATTATAAGTAGCGTTTGCAAATATCTTTCATCATTCGGCTTTTACATGCTTAAAATCGCGCGTTTGCATGTGAAACTCTATTTGGTAGAAACGCGTTGCGCTTTAAGCGCTATATTTGGCTTTAATTTTTTTAAAAAAAACTGGTTACTGCAGTTGATTAACATTCCGTTGTTTATAAGTTAAAGATTTTGTAGTGAATAATTCCATGTAAGTTGCAGATGGTTTAATTAGTACTCCTCCTTCTTTCCTACAAGCTTGTTTCGGCTGTAGCGCCATCCTCAAGTAAACCTATAGATGTTACACTGGGTGAATATACTTACGTTCACGAAAGTTTGAAAGGAAGGTTGGTTTGCATAGATAGTTACATCTAGTTGAAATTGATGCCCACATTGCGTGAATGAGTAAATTGTCGACTGTCTATTTGTTGCCAGACCGCTGTACTAACGTTAAGTTTTGTTTGTATAGAATGTTTTCGCGAAGTACTTTTAATAGTTTAAATGACGGTTTATTCCTGTTCACGCTTCATGTTTACAACATAGTATTTGCTAGTCAGTGAAGATAGTTACATTTCATTGCTATTATAATTTTATTATCGTTTGTATCTATGATTACTTTTAATTTTTTGTTTACTGTGATTTTTATCCGTTCTCGTTTTCCAAAGCGTCAATAAAATGTTCTAAATATTTTTTGTGTTTGAAATCGATTTGTTCGTTATGGATATCGTTTGGATGATTGGTATGCCCTTTGGTATTTTGTGTAGAACCTGTAATGTTCTGCATTGTGGTTTTGGCTTTTGGGATGCTGATGAAAGCTTGATTGATTGCAGTAGCAATGTCTTGTGTGTTCTTTGATCTAATGTTAAAATTCCTTCTTGTCTGACTGATATAGAATCATGTGCAGTCATTACACGAAATTTTGTGTATGCCTCGGTTGGCACTAATTGGGATTTTGGATTTTAGATTGTTGTTTGTTGGGAAAGTTAGTTTTATGATTGTTTTGTTTAAGATTTGTTTCATGTTATTCTGTGGAAGAAATATCGAATAAAATCAAACAAACTTTAAGCAAAACAACAACGTGCGCTGTCTGCAGCTCATACAAAACAAAGTACTCGAAATCATGAGCAATGCTCCACGATACAAACGCATCTCGGACCTTCACCAGGAATACCGACTTGAGTCTCTCACGGAAGTAATCTACCTACTCACCATGAGACTATATAGAAACTCCAGACATTCGTAGAACCCGTTTATTCTGAATCTGGAAAACTACGACCACAACCATAGATGGATGCATAAAAGACCAAAAGACATACTTGTAAGGACCTAACATCTATGGCCAATCACACGCAAACACAACGGAACAGGTGAGCCCCTGTTAATCAGACGTCATTACTGGATATCCAGCTGGAACACACTGTCGAATAACTGGCACCACGGAGGGACGCCTTACCCTACACTGCATGCAGACAAGCTCCACACACCCTCCACACAGTGAGATGATCTATGGCCGATCTCCCACTACTATATAACGATCTTGATTGTTCCAGGAATGTAGCGGCTGCAGCAACTGGGATACATCGCCATCGCTTGCCACGGTAATGATGCACGATACCCATACTAACAAATACAACCTTTCATGAACTATCGCAGCTAGGTAAGCCACTACTGCTCTTACAACCCATCCCACTGTCGCAGAGGTTTTTTTCCCACGGCACGAGCCTTGGCACTATTCTCCCTCTGCTCTTCAAATCGCTACCCTTACTTGCGTTTCGTCCACTATCTATCACCTGAAGGACCGTGTCAATGCGTAGTCTTACTCAGACGCACGGATAACATCATAGCCCAGCATCCTGTGATCCACCTATTAGATAACTAACACGTTGACGGAGGTGATAGTAGAACTTTTCGTCTGGTCACCAAGTTGGTGTGGGAGTGGAGGGGCCCCATCTCTATTTAAAAATTTAAAAGCAAAACGACCATAAAACTAGCTTTCCGAAAAAATAAAAATTGAAAAATGAAAATTCGATCTTGAAGAACCGAAATCCAAATTTTTGCCCACTCAGGCACATAAAAAATTTCGTGTAACGTCTTCGCAAGATTCTATATCGGTCAAACAGGAAGAAATATTAAGATTAGAATCAAAGAACACACAAGACATTGCGAGTGCAATCAATCAAACTTTTATCAGCATCTTAAAAACCAAAACCACAAAGCGGAACATATCGGAAATACATGACAGGCTCTACACAGAATACCAAATGAACATACCAAGGACATCTTAGAGGAGTTAGAAATATATACCCATACAAAAAATTACCGAAACGATATCCTTAACGAGTGAATAGATCTCAAACACAAAAATAATTTAGAAAATTTTATTGACGTTTTGGAAAACGAAAAAGGGATAAAAATCATAGGAAACAGAAAACTAACGATTGTCTTACATACAAACGATAACAAAACTATAATAGCAATGAACTGCTACTAACATCACCGACTAGCAAAGACTGCATTGTAAACATAAAGCATGAACGAGAGTAAACTGTCATTCCTACTGTCAAAAGCATTTCGTGAAAATATACTATAGAAACAAAACTTACGTCATTAGAGTGGTCTAGCAACAAACAAGTAGTTGACAGTTTACTCTCTGATGTAGTATGGGCATCTATGCAGACTAGATGTACGATTGTTTGCAAACTCTCCTTCCTGTACATCTTTTATAAAAGTAAGTACATGCAACAATTGTAGCACCTACAGGTTGGCTTGAGAATGACGCTATAGCCGGAACAAACTTTTAGTGAAGAAGGAGGGTTACTAATTAAACCATTTGCAGCTTACCTGGAATTACTCACTACAAAATGTCATATTATGAATTCAGCGTGCCCAGCTGAAAAAAAAAATTACAGATTAAATTCACCGGTGATTTTAAATCATCATAAAATCTTTGGATATGCAGGGATGTACCAAACAAGAATTATGCCCAGTCTTGTGCTGTTTGATGAATCATTTAAAGCTTTACGGATGATCACACAGAAACTTAAAATAACACGAAAATTCCTACAAAAATCTTATACCGAACCAACAGAAAATGTTTTACTGCGTTTCGTTCAAAACGTGCAGTGTTATTTTGTAAAAAATTATTTTCGGACAAAACAAGCTCACGTTCGTACATTTTCGTACGGGACTGCACATTTGATAGTGTTTTGTCTTACATACATTGTTTCACAGTCATTCTGCTTATTTCAGCCAATTACTCGGATTGCTTGTTGCAAAATTTCGTGCCAAGATTATTCGTGTGTGTTTTCTAGCAGCGTTTCTTTAGTTTTTAGTTCTTATTATTGTTTAATTTACTAGGTGTAGAGGTATGAAACGGAGATTTCTCTATAGATGGTGCTAGCCGTCAGTGTAGATCCCGTGAGACCGCGTCTGCAGCACCATCTGCTTCCTGTAACGGCTGACAACAAATGTCAACATACAGTTACCCAAGCTCCATATATCGCTATCTGTTTCCAACCCGTAAATATGTCGAGTTTTGTGCCTACGAACTGCGATTTCTGGATACCATTGGTGTTTTGTTATCATGTGAATAAAACTGCTGCAGAATCGCATCGAATGCTTGTCGAAGCTTGCGGCACTTAGGAAAACCCAGTGATTCGAGTGGTTAAAAAAATTCTAAAGTGATGATTTTGACGCGAGAAACTACGAGCTCAGGAAACCACCGAAAGAGTTCGAAGACTATGAAATGCAGGCCGTATTGGATGGAGATGATACTTAGACTCAACAGGAACTTGCGGAATAATTGACTGCCGCGCGTGATTAGCCGAGCGGTCTCAGGCACTGCAGTCGTCGACTGTGCGGCTGGTCCCGGCGGAGGTTAGAGTCCTCCCACGGGCATGGGTGTGTGTGTGTTTGTCCTTAGGATAATTTAGGTTAAGTAGTGTGTAAGCTTAGGGACTGATGACCTTAGCAGTTCAGTCCCATAAGATTTCACACACATTTGAACATTTTTTGAACAATTGACTGTTACACAGAAAGCCGTTTCTCTTCGGTTGGAAGCTATGGGAAAGGTACGGAAAGTGGGAAAATGGGTTCCGCATGAATTGAATGACAAGCACCGTGCAAATCGGAAGACCATTTGTGAAATGCTGCTCGCCAGATACAAGAGAGAGTCTTTTCCCCATCGAATAGTCACAGATGATGAAAAATGGATATATTTTGAGAATAATAAGTGTTGTAAATCATGGGTGAATCCACGCAAACCATCGACATCCACCGCAAGACCAAATCGCTTTGGAAAGAAGACAATGATGTGTGTTTGGCGGGATCAGAAGCGTGCCATCTATTATGAGCTGCTAAAACCTTGTGAAACCGTTAACGCTGATCGCTACCAGCAGCACATGATCTATTTAAACCGAGAATTACGTGAAAAACGACTGGAATATCGGAAAAGGCAGCATAGAATGATATTGCTCCGTGATAACGCCCTATCACACACAGCAGACCGGGTCAGGGAAGCGATTGAGGCTTTCAGTTGGGGAATACTGGGGCATGCGGCTTGTTCTCCAGACTTGGCTCCGTCCGATCATCAACTATTGGCATCACTGGGACACGCTACCGGGGAACAACGCTTCAATTCGTATGAAAATGTACGAAAATGGCTCGTTGACTGGATCGCTTCCAAAGAAGAACTGTTTTTGGCGTGGTATTCATAGCCTGCGACAAACGTATAAATAGCAATGGAGATTATTTTCAATGAAATATTATTTATCAGTTTCAAACAACAGACGTGTAATTATTGCAGCCAAGCTCGGGTTTCATACTTCTACACCTGGTAAATAACCAATGACCGGAATTTTAAGGTAAGAGATAATAATAACGTCTGTGCTTCTCAATAGTTTATTAAGCGTTGCGTGAATCGTTCAGCGTTTATGTAGTGCATGATTAATTTTGCAGAAAACATTTTGTCCTTTTGTTTCAGATGCAGTCTTTCATTTGCAGCAACATTTGCCTAAATTTTCTAAAATTTTTGAAACGATACATTCTTTTAGCTGATAGGTAAGATAGATTTCTCCACAAACCGATGGGGTTCCCAAATACATTTGGAATATTTTGATCCATCAGGTAACCGGTCAACGGGTTAAATCCTAAGTTAGTTAAATGTACAAATAAATTATCTGTTAGTCGCATTAATTAAATTGTCAGTTGGTTCTCTTTGTGTCTTAGGACACTTCTTCTTCCTGATCACCAAATAATTGGATGTCGAAGAGCCAGCGTGTCGTAGTGCATTATTGCCCGTACTTCGTGATTCATTACAAAGATATTTTCACATTTTATAATGACTGATTTCCACTTCGTCTGTGTATTAATTCGTGCCATTTAATCGCATGGTTAGTCACGCGATTCATGTGGCTTAATTTGCAACTACTTTTAAGAAACACAGTAAAGAACAGTATTGTGGTGCTGTAAAATTAGGTAAAAGCCTCTTGCCGTCCAGAATCCGTTTGACAAATATTTTATTTATTTATTTAATTTTTTTTTTTGACAGCAGTATGTGGACACGGAGAAATTCACTCAATTTCGTAGGTTTTGAAGCTGCTACTTTACATGAACCAAGTCACCACATCTTTTCTGTCGAACCATTCTAAATTTTTGTTTGCATTGTAAGTTTACCTATGTAACTTAGTCGTACCGTAAGATTATATGTGTAATAAAACCAGTTACACATATTACTATCATAAACTTCACACAGTATTTAATGTTTCGTTCGGTATCGTGTTTATGATTGCTGTTATTTTGTGCACTGTATTTAGGGTTATATTTCACATGTGTGCACATTCAGTCTGATGATAATATTAAAAGAATGTGTGCAACTATAAAACAAAAAATAATGAAAAAGCAATAACGAAAATAAAGAAAATTTAAAAAAAGTTAAATGTTATACACAACAACCTAAAAAAATAATAAATGAAAGAAAATAAAAAATAAAACAAAATCCTCCTGTCTGCGAGAGACTTTGACTTAGTGGTGATGCCTGGGGCTCTGAAAACACAGAAAGCTATACTAGACGGGTTCAATCATACCAAGTAGGTAACTGTAGAGAACACACTAACGATGCCCAGCTCAAGCAACATGGTTTGAAAGACAGTGAATTAGACCTACACCGGATTAGTCGTTGCCCAAATCAACAAAGATGTACATCTTGCCAAACTAGCCGTTTAACATCAAAATTATTATACAGTAAAAGTTGAGAACTAGAATGAAAACTGCTCCTATCACGACATAAAAAAGTGAATGTATTATAGACAGAGTTTGTGATGTAAAAGAAGGGAATTTTCGCCTTATCTAGCCGCTTCAAAGACATTTAAATCAAAAAGTGTTGACGTATTCACGCTTTTTTCGAGTTCATCCTACTTCCCCGCCACAGTGAGTTCTCTTTGCTTTAAAGTGTTGGCATACGTGCATCTTACAATTTATGGGCATAAGTCCCTGAACCTGTGCCCAAATTCCAGAAGATTCGCCAACTATAGTAAAAAATATATCATATCATGTAACTGTAGAGGATACATGAAATAGCTAAAAAAGTTTTTCCGGTGGGATAAAATTTCTTGTGGCAGTTTTATTTCTGGGGGAGGGGGACGCTGAAACATTTTTTACATGGGTGGGAAGATTGATTTTTCCCCAAGGGGGCTGGTTTTATCACAAAACCACCCGCTGTTACAAATATGATGAGGGGCATAAGAACAAACAGACAAAAGTTTATGTGATTCTAGAGAGGCGGTTGCACCTGCAATAAGAAGTATCCAAGCATCTGTAATAGGAAGTATCCCACAGAGGGGATTCATGCATCCCAAACTTTAATAACGCACAATGATCGAGTCATGACGGTTTGGCAGAAAATTTGAAAAATGCTAGATACAAATATTAACAATAAAGCCTCGTAACTTAGGTGGAGACAAACGATACCAGCCGCTTTCACTAGTTCGGTTTGGGCCATGCAGATAAAGAAACCGCTGATTTCACACCGATAATTGTAAACTAGACGGAAAAGGTGACTCAGTCAAGCACTATCTGTAACCAAAAAGGCTCAGGTGCAGTATATAGAGACAACTCTAGATTAAGCAAGAGAAGAGTTCCAGTAAGCAGCAAGGTTGAATCCTGCAAGCGCCTCGGATGGCCAAAAGCCGATAGCAGAACCTAGGTGAGTGAGCAATATACCCAATTAAGCTGGTACACTAAAAAGGACGTAAGACGCATCTGAATATACCTGCAACTGTCTTACACGTCCATTGTGACGTGCAACTGAACATAAGAGTTCGATTACAGCGATAAAACGTGGCTCCTGTTCATGATTCGTGGTGTGGAATACAATCATTAGACGTTACTATGTACATGCTCTACTTACTAGAGTGTTAGGGCTTTGTGACCGTTTGTTCTAGTAATCGGTTACCAATAGCGTGCGGTTACAAGCCTCGTCTTTGTTTTACACGTTCGTTAAGTGTGTCTTTGGAGCAATGTGATAACATATTGTCTCTGCTCTTCGGTATGATCATGTAAACACATGAAGAATCATTACAACAGACCAAAAACCGACCCAGTGTCTCATTTCCTTATCAGCACAATATGTAACTCCTTAACACGACATATGAAACACTTTGTGCTGTCTCCAACCACAGAGACTAAATAAAAATATCAGGTTGACACCGCCATGATCTCTCCCCCTGCACACAACTGTTCACGTGCCTGAGGCGCATCACCTCACATCTCACTTCACCTCTAATCTGATTGTGAGAATGAAACCAAATATGTTGCGATCCACATCGAGTTGCGACATATAAACTCATGTCAGAGGTGAGGTCCAAACTTAAAACCCCGCCTAAGAAGTAAGGAGTCTTAGAGTACGGAAGACAGGAATTTCTCCAAGGAGGACTAGCCACGCTAGTCTTAAAACAATTGGCTTGAGCTCTCGAGGTAGTCTCGGTTTAATGTACCGGCAGAGTAATCTATTTTAGTGTACAGCTGAAAGAAGCAAAAAGCAGGCAGAAAACAAATGTCGGAAGATCATTTTGGAAATTAGTTGTAAGATCTTATGTGACCAAACTGCAGAGGTCATCGGACCCTAAGCCTACACACTACTTAACCTAACTTAAACTTACTTACACTATGGACAACACACACACTCATGTTCGAGTTAGGAACTCGAACCTCCGACGGGAGGAGGGGAGATCATTCAGCGTTCCAGTGTCGCAGATTTACGAGACCACCAAGAGCAGCCCGCTGCCGTAAAAGTTGATGAAGATTTTACTGCATTTACGTCACTAAAACCTGAATCAGCAGCACCGTCGACTTCCAATGATACACCTGCCAAAACAGTGCCACCCAACTGAGCAACAAACGCAGTGAGTGAATCACAACACATCACATTAATACACTATGTGATCAAAAGTATCCGGACACATGGCTGAAAATGACTTAGAAGTTCATGGCTCCTTCCATCGGTATTGCTTGAAAATGGTCTTTGCTGTGATAGTGACACGCAAAACAACAAGGAGTGCAAGCCACCTCCATGAAAAACACGGCCACACCATAAAACCACGGCCTCTGAATTTTACTGTTGACACTACACACACTGGCAGATCACGTTCACCGGGCATTCGCTATACCCACACATTGCCGTCGTATAGCCACATTGTGTACCGTGATTCATCACTCTACACAACGGTTTTCCACTGTTCAATCATCAAACGTTTACGCTCCTTACACTAAGCGATACGTCGTTTGGCATTAACGGCGTGATGTGTGGCTTGTGAGCAGCCGCTCGACCATGAAATCCAAGTTTCCTCGTCTGCCGCCTAACTGTCATAGTACTTGTAGTGGATCCTGATGAAGTCTGGAATTCCTGTGTGATGGTCTAGATAGATAAAAAATGAAATGAGCGTATGACATAGTTGCCCGGGAGAGCCCTATTAGGGAAAGTTCAGCCGCCAAGTACAAGTCTTACTGCATTCGGCGCCACATCGGACGACTTGCGTGCCAGTGATGGGTATGAAATGATGATGAGGACAACACAACACCCAGTCCATGATCGGAGACAATCTCTGCCCCGGCCGGGAATCGAACCTGGTCCCAGTACATGGGAGGCAAGCATGTTACCACCCAAGTAAGCAGGCGGACGGTCTGGGTAATGTCTGCCTCTTAAACATTACGATTCTCCACAACCGCCGGCGGTCAGTCAACAGAAGAGGTCGGCCTGGACGATTTTGTGCTGCACGTGTCCTTTCAAGTTTCCACATCACTATCACATCGGAAACAGTGGACCTAGGGTTGTTTAGGAGTGTGGAAATCTCGCGTACAGATATATGACGCAAGTGTCACCCAATTACGTAACCACGTTCAAAGTCCGTGAGTTCCGCGGAGCGCCCCACGCTGGTCTCTCACGATATCTAATGACTACTGAGGTCGCAGATACGTTGTACCTGGCAGTAGGTGACAGCACAATGTACCTAATATGAAAAACGTATAATTTTGTGGGTGTCCTGATACTTTTGATTACGTAGTGGAAGATCTACATCCTTGAGAATGCAGTAGGTAACCTAATATCAATCTGGAGGGCAGTGAGCTACCAGCCAGCTGATAGTCTTATCGGATGTATTTATTGCAATTCCGAACTAACACCAAGCCATAATAATAGTGTTCTATGAAAATTTGTTAAAACTAGGATCGTGGAAGCAGCACGAAGTATGCTTTTCGTCTGCAATTTGAACGCACCTTGGCCATATGTGGAAGAAATTCTATTGGAAAACTATGAACCCATTGTGACTTCGGCTTACTATGCCTGTATATTGTTCCCCAGTAGAAATAACAGGGCCGAGAGCATTATTGAATGGCGTTGAGATATAGCAGCAAACTCAATTTAAAGAAACTGTCCATAGACTATTGAGGGAGCCAGACATTCTGGGGAGGCAAGTTCTAATTGGGAAGCTGGTTCAAACAGTATTCGTACAGGAGATCGAAGATGACATGATTAAAACAGATGCGAGAGCAGGGGGAGGAGACTTGGTTTTAGCCCAAGCGGTAGAGCTATCTTTAACATAGGAAACCTTAAGCACCTACTGTACAGAAATATCCGGTGTATCCAATCGCACGAGAGATAACTGTTTCAAATGTAAGCGATGAGATCATGACACAAGGAATTGCATTACGGAGAAACACGGCAAGAAAATAGATAACACGCAGTCGAGGTGAAGTCGAACAGAGAAATGGGTATCCTACACTCATGCTCATAAATTAAGGATAATTGTAGACTGTTGTGCCACTCAACATGGCACTACACAAAACTGCCGCTGATAGCATAGGCACATAGGGAACACACACGACACAGATCTGTAAGTCCACGGGATTGGTGATGAGTTGAGAAAACCGTTCCGAAACACATGTGCTACAAAGGCAACTGCTTCCTGCGCATGTGCCCCGACATATATATGGGATATAATCACCACGCACACGTACACAGGCCGCACGACGAGTTGGCATACTCTGGCTCAGGTGGTCTAACAGCTGCTGGTTTACAGCCCCCCATTCTTGCACCTGTACCTGTCTGAGCTCCTGAACTGTCGTAAGGGTATGAAGACGTGCAGCGATACGTCGACCGAGAGCATCCCAGACGTGCTCGATGGGGTTTGGGTCTGGAGAACAGGCAGGCCACTCCATTCGCCTGATACCTTCTGTTTCTAGGTACTCCTCCACGACGTCATTCCGGTGGGGCCGTGCGTTATCATCCATCAGGAAGAAGGTGGGACCAACTGTACCCTTGAAAAGGCGGACATACTGGTGCAAAATGACGTCCCGATACACCTGACCTGTTACAGTGCCTCTGTCAAAGACATGGAGGGATGTACGTGCACCAATCATAATCCCACCCCACAGCATCAAACCACGACCTCCATACACGTCCCTTTCAAGAACATTAAGGGGTTGGTATCTGGTTCCTGGTTCAGCCCAGATGAAAACCTGGCGAGAATCACTGTTCAGACTATACCTGGACTCATCCGTGAACATAACCAGGGACCGCTGTTCCAATGACCATGTACTGTGTTCTTGACACCAGGCATTACAGGTTCTCCTGTGACCAGGGGTCAGTGGAATGCATCTCGCAGGTGCTCGGGCGAATAAACCATGTCTGTTCAGTCGTCTGTAGACACTGTGCTTGGAGACAACCGTTCCAGGCGCTGCGGTAACGTCCCGCGCAAGGCTATCTGCAGCTCTCCGTGGCCGTCTGCGGGCACTGATGGTGAGATATCGGTGTTCTTGTGGTGTTGTACACTGTGGACGTTTCGTACTGTAGCGCCTGGACACGTTTCCTGTCTGCTGGAATCGTTGCCATAATCTTGAGGTCACACTTTGTGGCACAAGAAGGGCCCGTTCTACGACCTGCTGTGTTTGACCAGTCTCCAGTCGCATTAGTATTCTACCCCTCATAACGTCATCAATATGTGTTCTTTGAGCCATTCTCAACACACAGTCACCATTAGCACGTCTGAAAACGTATGCACACTTACTCGATGCACCGTTTTCTTACATGCGCTAACACACCTCTGCGTATGTGGACTTCTGCCAGCGCCACCGAGCGACGACCGCAGGTTATACCCTGAGGTGATTTAAACCCGCAAACCGCCCACCAGAGCGTTGTTTCACCATGTACCAGCATTATCCATAATATATGAGCGTGAGTGTTTTTTACGTTACCGCCGAGAGCGGCAACTGAAATATCATCTAGAGGTCACCACAGGGACATTCAGAACATATGACTGACTGTGTGCCGTCTATACAAACTTCTAGGACATTCAGAGCCATGTAATAGGGAGGGACTAGAGTTGTAAAAGTACCGTTGGCGGTCTCAGTCTAGTGTAAGTAAACGTAAACTACGGTAATCGAGCCTTACCTCACTTCAATCGCTTTGTCTGCGTATGTTATCAGTGTCTTAGTTGATTCCGCTAGAAACTAAAGGCGGTGAACCATCTAGAAACGGAGTGAGGATGTATAAAATGCTGCATAATCTACGGAACATTTTTGTTGTACGTAGTTAGCGGCCAGCCTGTTACTCGAAAATAAACATAATTAGTTCCAAAAATATCAATGTTTAATTCAGGTTTTATTGGAAAATTGTTGATTTGTAATGTGAAACAGAAGGCTGTTCTAACAAATATGCTAAAATAAGACACAGACTTATCATCTAGCTCTACCAAAGTCAATTTCCAAAAAAAGATAAAATTTTAAAAAATGTTGGGAAACGAAAACATATCTAACATCGCTTCAATACTTCGTGCAACTTAACTAAAATGTATTCCTGTTATTCGTAAACTACTTCCGTACTCATCAGTAATAACGAGAAACCCTTGCCTTTGCTAATGGTGAACGTTCCATTAAGTACAGAATAACAACAGTAATTATATAGATTTTTGTGTTTGGGAATGTAAACTGTACTTGCATAAAAATAACTGCTTTGGGAACATAAAAATGCAGAGGTTACGAGGGTTATTAATTTTTATTACTTATAAAACGCAATTTATATTCCGTGTGGATGTAAAATACACAATGAACTAACAATGTACGATGTGCTGTTCTAAAGATATGCAAAACACGCTAACAAACGAGTAAACTGGACACAGAGAGAAGTCGTCGGCTCGCAGCTCTTTTCTCACACACGTTTATGATTCCTTCTCTGCTAATTCTGCGAATAGTACCGGCAATCCTACCACTTACTTCATCATTTATGTACTGTACCAGAACTACTGAACGCAATTTTGATAGACAACTACTATAGGTGAGGCCTGCGATATTTTTTAAAGAACCAGGACACTTAGCCTGACAGTTCTATGACAATGGCAGAATACTGAACATGGAAATTCAATACCTGGGAAACGAAAGAATGGCATGAACATGCTGTCAGTCAGTATCACAAAACTATGCTCAATAGACTGAGGGGATTTTGTAAATATAAGATGAATAAAGGAAAGTGTGGCATTCACAAACTTTATAATAGATAGTGCCGCTCAGGTTAGAACAATAAAGGAATCAGCACTGAAGAGTAGCACCAAAGATAGAATAAATCTAAATGCACCACGAAGGAAATGCTACAGACGAGAGAGATTGCAGTGTTATCATTGATAACATAGGACGATTTGTGTGTGGAATAGAAGTTTCATATGGCAGCGAGACGCCTCAGATATCCTACATGATGAGATCTTAGGCAGAGATTTCTGCGAGAGTGTAAAAGTAATCACAGATTATGCAACAAAGACGCTGTCGGTCAAAGACCGAACATTACCGTTACAGACGAAACACGTGTCAAACCATCTAATCTTGCCGACCTGGAGAGACAAAAGAAGAGAGGAGCGGTGTCGCTTGAAACGGACATTAGATAGCCGGGAGAAGTTGTTCGGGAGGGCAAATGTGACACCAAAAGAATCTGTAGGAATCCTGGTAGGATCGGAAATAGATTAAAGAGAGAAGAGTGGCCTACAAAGCAAGAGTCGGAAACAAGAACTGAAGTTGTGCACCAGACACAAATGAAAGAAAGCCTGGGTGAGTTTATACGAGTTGGCCCAGGAAAGGACAAGATTTTATAGATTAAGATTCAGACCACGGGTCTGTCTGAAGAAATAATGGATAATCAGTAGCCATAAACGTGCGTATATTTGCCTGCAGCACTGTTGAATGTGCACACAAGATGAAGTTATATTAGAATGTCCCAAGATGACCATAGGCACAGTACCCTCCATGGGAGGAGGCGAGGAACACAACGTATATAGCATAGTTGCCACAGTTTCAATTGATTTAGAGTCAAGGTCATGATTCAGGTGATTAAAGAAAATTGTTTGGGTGCATCATATGTATTTCACCTGCCCAGAGAGGGTAAAGCCTAAAGTTAAGTTGAAACCACAGGTGCAAGGGAAGTTGGTAAACATCTGGCCTATCGAATGCCAGAGGCACATAAAGAAGCCCTGCGAAATAAGATAGATGCAAAATTAAAGGAGGACGTCATTACACCGAGCACAACTGGGTTGAATTTTCCGTTGTGGATGATTCCAAAGAAGACTGATGCTTCACGAATGTGAATGTGGGACACTGTCGTGGAGTATCGAAAGTTAATTGTCAACTGCATTAACACTGTATTTCCAGTACTTCATATCGACATAATTTTAAACGTCTTCAGAAAAGCCACATATTTCACCACTTTAGACTGTGGAAAGCTTACCGTCAGATAGTATACAGTGAAGATGACGAAGAGAAAACAGCGTTCTCTGCTCCGGAAGGACATAATAAGTGCCAAAGTTTACCAAGAGGATGAAAACGAGTAGATAGTGGAGACGTTTCTCACAGACAAGAGTAACACAGTACTAACTGGACTTCAAAAACACAAGATGTTCATACACTGACCATCCAGAACATTATGACCACCTACTTAATAGCTCGTATGTCTGCCTTTGGCACGGATAACAGCGGCGACGTATTGTGGAATGGAAGTAATGAGGTCGTGGTAGGTCGCTGGAGGGAGGTAGCACCACATATGCATGCAAGTCATCTAATTTCCTTTAATTCCGGGGAGGGGAGCGATGAGCTCTGACACCATGTTCAGTCACATCCCAGATGTGTTCGATAGGGTTCAGATCTGGCGAGCTGGGGGGCTAGCGCATCAATTGGAACTCGCTATTCTGTTCTTAGAACCACTTCAGCTCACTGTTGGCCTTGTGACATGGCGCATTATCTTGTTGAAAAATGGCACGGTCGTCGTGAAACGTAATCGTCAAGAAATGGGTGTACGTGGTCTGCTACCAGTGTACGATACTCCTTGGCCATCATGGTGCCTTGCACGAGCTCCACTGGACCCATGCATGCGCACGTGAATGTTTCCCAGAGCATAAAGCAGCCGCCGCCAACTTGTCTGCATCTCGCAGTACAGGTGTCACGGAGCTGTTCCGCTGGAAGGCAACGGATGCGCACCTTCCCATCGGCATGATGAAGAAAATGTCGTGACTGCGCATTGCCACTGCGCCAACGTCCGGTGCCGATGGTCACGTGCCCATTTCAGTCCTATCTGCCGATGTCGTGATGTTAACATTGGCACATGTGTGGATCGTCAGTTGCGGAAGCCCATCGTTATGAGTGTTCGGTGGAGTGTATGTTCAGACATACTTGTACTCTGCTCGGCATTTAAGTCTGATGTTAGTTCCTCCACAGTACGCCTCCTGTCCTGTTTACCAGTCTGCCGAGCCTCTGACGTTCATCTGCAATGACAGGTGGCTGCCCAATCCCAAGACTGGAAGTGGTTTCACTTTGGTTTCGACACGTATCGAAGACACTCACCACTGAACTCCTACATCATCCAATAAGTCGTCCAATTTCCGAAATGCTCGTGCAGAGTCTCCCAGTCTGCCCTCAGCCCAACTCAGATAGATCGCCTGCCTTCCCCATTCCACACACAGACAGCACGATCACTGATAGTACAATCATCGTGTGTGTGTCTGACAAGCAGTCATTCCTCTCCAGGTGACGCTGCTATCGCCTGGACGAGTTTATATCGATAACAGGTTGGTGGTGAAACTGTTCTGGCTGATAAGTGTAGATTTAGATGATGTGTTCGGAGCTACGTTAGACGCGCATAATGACAAACATGTAAAAGTGTTTCATATCACCAACTGCACAACCTAAGTGCGGGTTCATACGGAGGGAAATAACTTAGTTATGGCACTTAATTACGACAGAAGTATTAATATTCGACCTACGGAATGTGAGTGCAATAAAGGAATATAAACCGTTTCATGATTTACTGAAGAATGGAGAAAACTATGCTTGATAAAGCAGAAAGCAGCTTTCCAAAAACTGAAACTAAACTCCAACAGGCCACGAAGGCCCAACGGTAACGACCGGCTGCCGTTTCATCCCCAGTCCATAGACGTCACTGGATGCGAATAGGGAAGGGCATGTGGTCAGTACAATGTTCTCCAGGCCGTATGTCAGTTCACGAGACCGGAGCCGCTACTTCTCAATCAAGTAGATCCTCAGTTTGCCTCACAAGGGCTGAGTTTACCCCGCTTGCTAACAGCGCTTAGCAGACCACAAGGTTACTCATCGAAGTGCTAGCCCAGTCCGACAGCCCTTAACTTCGATGATCTGACGGGAACCGGTGTTACCACTGTGGCAAGGTCGTAGCTTTCCAACAAGCAAAAGAAAAAAAAATAATTAGGCCTAACCATACAGTATCCTGATTTTACTAAGAAGCTCATAAACACAGCAGACGCTTGTAAGGAATCCATTGGTTCCTTACTGAGTCAGACGGAGTTATGACAGGATTTACCAGTAGCCTTCACTTCTAGAAACTTGAATCATGCACCGAAAGGATATAGTACGATTGAGCGAGAGCTCCTAGACGTAGCCACAAAAGATCAAAAAATGCAGAATAATGTCAAGATGCCCTTAGCGCTGACGGAAATACATAACCAGGTATTCGGTCGTTGTGATATGAATGTGGTTGAGTCCCTTCAAATAATACAACACGGGAACAGATACATCATTAAATTCCAGGATGGCCTCCAGCAACTTGTCATAACAGAGTCTGTAATATAATTGGACAGTAACACAATAACGTGAGTCTTTGTACACAAAATAATTTGAATTACTGAATTAGATCAGTGTTATTGAGTGGTAGACGAGCTATTCTTCGGGGGAATATGAAAAATTCCCAGGATCCTGCAATGGGATCCCGCAAAAGTACACAAATATGGTGATTACCGAACAGAACTAAAGGAGGGAGTTCGCCAGATGAGTCAGATGGCAAGATGATTTAATAAGAAATGTAAGAAAACGAATCGAGTTGTGAAGCAGATCGATTCGATTGTGGTGACCATCAAAGACACTTGTTATCGTCGCTACATGTATGTTTTCCCCGACCAGAGAGAGGGAACTTCTGGCGTGGCAGCAAATGAATATTGAGCTCCGGCTGCATCAGTGGGCAGAGGGAGTTCCATCTCGGCTTTTAGCACAGCAGGGCTGTTACCAAGTCGCTTCTGAGTGTAATGCACGCTAAGCTACTATTCATGCAAGGCCGCTCCTAAGAGAAGGCTTTGAATTATTACGCGTTGGACTTGTGACGCCGTTAATTTTATCTGGCGAGCACCTGTTCCAAATAAACCTTTGTAACTTTCTTCAGACCCGTGTGTTCTTGTATTGTTCCTGACCGTGCCTCAATTATTCATTGTCTGAGGCAAGTCTTCTACCCCAGTGAACTATCCTAAGTACGTGAGGAATAGCTCAGGAACAAATTCTTCCTTCCGTTATGTGGCAGTACTCCGAGCCGTCTGTTCCTGGAGTTATGTTCTGCTTCACATAATCCTTTCTTATGTCAGTTTCTTCTGAAAGGTGGTGAAATTATTAGCGTTTCTTGTACTCTCTCAGTCCTGGAGCATCTGTAGTAAGCTGTGATTTGCGTTTTGCTAACTTTTTTCTCTGTATGTTCTAGTAAGCGGACTGTTTCTGTTACTCGGTGTGTGTACTAAGCCGGTTCCCATTAACAGTTGGACGAGTGTTTAAGACGCGGTCTGTGTTATGGAAACCAGTTCATTTGCCACTTTAGTTAATGTGTTCCTTATTTTCAAATGGTTCATTATGTATAAGATATATATTTCCTTTCTATATGCATCGGAAGTTTGTTTTGTAAATTTTCCTAACATTCAACTGAAAGATTTTTCTTTCAAAGTTTTTCAGTTTTACTTGCTCAGTTAGTTGGATATAAGATTATATTTGGAATGTTTAAAGTCCAGTAGTGTCTGTTTCCACTAAGGGCCTCAGATTTTTCCTAATTCAGTCGCTTGGTTTTTGAAAGTTTGACTGAAATATTTTATTTGAAATGGAGGATAAATGTATTACTAACTGCAATCAGTGCACTTGTTTGGTAGTATAATTACTGTTAATGGAGCTTTATTTTAATGGAAGGTTTAACACTGTGCCAAATTGTCTTTGAAAACAAGCCGGCTGTGGGAAATAAATGTGTTATAAATGGGATAAAATTCATGTGGGTAAGCAGCTCTTGCCACTTCCAGGCTCATGCCATTGCTGTTCCTTCTCCTATCCTTACATGACAGGTATCAGAGTATGTTTGCGTGATAGGAAAGTTACAGAAAATTTAGCACAATTATTCAAGTAGGATTAAAAGGTACAAATAAGAGAGTGATATTTGATTGGTACCGTCTGTGTGATATTAGTTACTGGTCTGTTTATTCTTAATTATGGATACCTGAGAACTGACTGACACTTCCCATTTCGAAAAGGAATACTTGCAGTACAACTTACAAGTGATAAATCTAGACGTTGAGGATGCGTTGTGGGACTTTTAAACAGATGGCTCCCTGCCTTGGACTTTCCGTTGCAGCTGCCTGAACAGGGCAACAGTGAGATAGGGGCGACTGGTGACATGTGCTCCGAATACCTTTCTGCGATGCAAGCCATCATTAAGTTCTAACAAGACAACTGTCCATCCCGTTAGCAAATAGTTTACATCTTCATCTACAGCATACTCCGCACGCTAACTCATTGTGTGTGCCGGAGGATACTTCTGTTACCTGCAACTTATCTCTCCTACTCTTTTTCACTTGTGGATGGCACGTGGGAAAAATTATTGTCGGTAAGCCACTGTTTTCGCTCAAATTTCTCGAATTGACTCGTAGTGGTTATTACGCGAGATATATGTGGGAGGTAGTAATATATTTTCCAACTCTGCCAGGAAAATGCTCTCTCAAAATTTCTATATTAAACCTCTCCGTAAAGCACAACACTTTTCTTGTAACGTCTGCCAACAGAGTTTGTTGAGCGTCTCGGAAATGCTTTCGCGCTAGCTAATCTATCCCGTGATGAATAGCGCCAGATTTCGTTGGATCTCCTCTGTCTCTTCTACCGGTCCTACTTGGTAAGGATCCCATAAGGATGAATAATACTCAAGAATCGGTCGAACAAGCGTCTTGCAAGCCCTTCCTTCGTGGATGAGTTACTATTCTTCCTGTGAATATCTGTCTGGCATCTGCTTTTCCTACTGTTTGTTTCATGTGGTCATTCCAAATGGCTCAAATGGCTCTGAGCACTATGGGACTTAACTGCTAAAATCATCAGTCCCCTAGAAGTTAGAACTACTTAAGCCTAACTAACCTAAGGACATCACACACCTCCATGCCCGAGGCAGGATTCGAACCTGCGACCGTAGCGGTCGCGCGGCTCCAAACTGTAGCGTCTAGAACCTGTCGGCCACTCCGGCCGGCTGGTCATTCCACTGAAGGTCACTCTGGATACTTACTCCTAGCCGGCCGGGTGGCCGTGCGGTTCTAGGCGCTACGGTCTGGAACCGCGTGATCGCTACGGTCGCAGGTTCGGACCCTGCCTCGGGCATGGATGTGTGTGATGTCCTTAGGTTAGTTAGTTTTAAGTAGTTCTAAGTTCTAGGGGGCTGGTGACCTCAGAAGTTAAGTCCCATAGCACTCAGAGCCATTTCTTTTTATACTTACTCATAGATATTTTATAGAAGATATTGTTTCCAATAGTTTCTCATCAATAGTGTAGTTGTACAGTAGTGGCTTTCTGTTCCTATGATGAGCAATATATTACATTTATTTACGTTCAGGGTCAACTGCCAGATCCTGCACCATCCAACAATCCTCTTCTGCTGATTCCCCAAATCGATACTTCTGGCATTGCTACTTTGTTACAGACGACTACATCATCTGCGATCAGCCTTGAAGAGGATATTATGCTTTCTACTAGGTCATTTATATAGACTGTAAACGAAAACGGTCCTATCACACGTCCTTAGGATACTCTGGGAGTTATGAATGGTGGGCTCCATGCGGTTCCCTAGTTGTGCAGCAACCATAAAATTACGAAATAAGCAGCAACCAGTCGTAAAAAAAACGAAATTAATAAAACATGATTTTGCGACTGGTTGCTGCTTATTTCGTAACTTTGTTAGTTATCTTTACACGTTTCTATTTTGTTTCATTAAGAGCGACATGTTGAGTTCTGTCGGCAAGAAAATTTTCATTCCTGTCCCAAATCTGGCCCGATACTCGATATGCTCTTTTTTTTCACTAAACGGCAGTACACGACGGCGCTAAGTTCCCGCCTGAAGCCAAGAAACGCAGCGTCAATCTGAGCACCGTTGTTTACAGCGCAGTGGATGTAATGGAGGAACAGAGCGAGATGAGTTTCGCAAGATCTCTATTTCTTGAATCCACGTTAACATTTACAGGTTTGGTCCGTATTTAATCATCTCTAAGCCGTCAGGAGAACAGAGTCAAGGATCTGTTCCACAGTTTGTTCATAAGGAGAAGATTTCGGCACTGGACAGACTACGGGACAAATCCCCGGAACTTCAAATTTTAAGGAACGGCTTGCTTGCCCAGGATGGGCCGGAGGATGGGAATAACTATGGTGCCGAGAGCAGTGTTGGGCAGAACAGTGGTGATGCGAGGATGTGACTTTATTTTAATAAGCTTGGTAAGCCGATAGCTGAATTATTAGAGGGAATGGAGATCGTATCTATCGATCCTAGGGCGGAAATCCTACAATTTCAGTGGTTAGCCATCAAGCTACAACTTCAAGTGGGCGTTCTTCAAACGTCACTTTCGTTCGTGGTCCAGGCGATTTATCCCTTTACTAGAGGTAGATTGAGTGGATTAGTTGCTCAGGCTACTAACGAACACGATTCGCTGGAGGGGTTTGAGTAAGAGAATCACTTGCGAGGATTTATCTAGTGGGTATAGAAGTGAGTTAATTAATAAAGATAATTTGGAAGTTCACGTTTACAATGATGGTTTTTTCCACTATGTGGTGGATATTCGCAGCGCTATGCGCTCTCTATGATTGAAAACCACCGAAGCCGATACTATTAATAACATTTGAGAGAGGATGCGCGTGCAAGACCGTTCACGATTGGCTTCCGAGTACATGATCAGCTGGTGGCTAGCAGTGAAGGTTTTTGGCTGCAGGATGAAAAGATGCTGCTAGTGATGGTGAAGTGCGACCAATAACTGCTGCCAGTTAGAAACAAAAAGGCACATTAAAGGCTCGGATAACGTTGTGGCCGAGGTCTTGAGCAATGTGTTTGTGAGGGGAACACGACGCACTAGAATTTTGTGAAGAGGATGGAGGGTGTATTGTGAACACTATTTCATCCAAGATCGCGGCCTTATATGGAACCTTACCCAAGAAACAGGACGAGGATGAAGCATTGAGGAAAATTAGGGGGTGACTAAGGGAAGGTAGGTCGTTGCAGGGCTACCAGCTAAGTAAAGGTGTGTTATTTTAACACATCAAGTATGATGGGAAGCCAAAATTATTTTGCCTAAACAACTGGTTCTGTCAGTTTCTTACTATTTTCTCCAGGCCTGTTGAAGCTGACCTATAAAACCACCAAAAAGATCAAAGAGCTTCTAACCAAGCCGATCTTGTATTTGGGTGTAAGAAAGTTAGTCACTCAGTAGGTGGAATGCAAGTCAGGCAACCCTAATCCGAACGCCAACAGGATGTTGTTAAGTTAGAGTCGCAGTGAGAGTTCCATGAACAAATATTTTGTTGATTATTTGGGACCGCTTCCCCGGACTAAAGTCTGAAATAAGTATAACTTGGTAATCTTTCGTACCTTCAGTTGGTTCGTTTGGCTATTCCCTGGCCGAGGAATGATAATTGTAATAACTATTCAGAATCTCTAAGATGTGCTTTATTGTTTTGGCCCGCCCAAAGTGCTCGTTAGTGACAATTTGCCGACAATCAGCCAGGAAGTATCGTAAGATTTGCTATGGTAATCGAACCCCACATCACCATTGTTTCCTATTGCCAGCAGCCTTCGTTTGCAGAGAGTGTGAATAGGAACATAAAATCTGCATTGATTATTTACCACGAAAATAAGACAGCTGGGACAGATCCTTGGGCTGGCTCAACTTCGTTTTAAGCTCAGTGCAACATGGAGCTCACAAGATTACCCATCTAAATCAGTGCTTGCATATCCGGTTGACTCACTTACTGCTAATGTTTGGAACAGTAAGGATTTCTTGCGGCAGAAGATAGACCTCAAATTGATTAAAAAGAATTGGGCCCGAGATTTAAAAAATATTCCGCTCCAGCACCACAAAGAGGCCTGGGGTATAATCACGGAAAGCGACTTGCCTCGCCCGAAATGAGGTACCTTGTGGTCATTAAAAACTTTCATGTCCAGATCAAGGCGGCTGATAAAACCTAAAAAAAAATTGTTGCTGCAGTTCAAAGGTCCTTATAAAATTGCAAAATTTTGTAGTCTACTCTCCTTTTGAGTGCAGAGCATGACTACCGGTAGGATCATTAGGATCCACCTTAACCTAATCAAAGATGCTGGAGAGGTAGGTATTCAGGTACTAGACTGGATATTGGGGGGGGGGGGGGGGGAGATTGAGCATGGAGATACTCTACCCAATAGTGGCGGCGATCGAAGATACCTGCTGTCGCTGGTGCATGTATATTTTCTCCGACTGGCGAGAGGGGACTCTGTTCATGGCAGCAGGTGAGTATTTGCCTCCAGCCACTCCTGCACGGAGAGAGACTTCCTCCTTCACTTTTACCGCAACAAAGCTGTTGTTAGTACATAGGCACAGAACTGGACGGCAGTGGATGGTTTACGGAGTCACTTCTTCATGCGGGTCGATCTATTGGCAGTGGGACTGTATAGAGGTTTCCACCCCAAGTCGCTCCCGAGTATGATGTACGCTGTGCTGTTGTTCGTGCAAGGTCGTTTCTAAGAGAGGGCTTTGAACTATTACACACTGTACTTGTGGTGTCGATAATTGAAGCCAGTTAGCATCTGTTAGAGGTAAAACTTTATAACTGTGTTCAGACTTGTTTGTTCTTCTAATGCTCTTGGCCATGTTCTAATTATTCTTTTCCTGATACAAGCTGGTTGGTTTGTGGGATTAATGGGACCAGACTACCATGGTCATCGGTCCCCCTGATACAAGGCTTCTGCCCCAGTGAAGTATGATATCAATGTGTTAGTCAAGAAACTAGTAGTTACACCTATTATGATGGTTATGTGGCCGTACTCCAAGCAGTCGGTTTTCTGATTTGTCCTCTAATTCAGATAATCCTCTCTAATGTCAGTTTCTGCTCTCGCAGTACCACAACATCGGTACTGAGTTGTGATTTACATTTTGCTAACTTCCGTTACTGTATCTTACAATATGCGAGCTGCTTGGGTTACCCGTTTTCTGTACTAAGCTGGGTCCCCTTCAGGATTGGACTAGTGTTTAAGGTGCAACCAGCGGGGTGCCATTCCGGTCTCTGGTACAGAAGCCAGTTCTTTTGCCGCCTTGGTTGATGTATTCCTTATTGTCAAATTTTCACTAGGTTTAGCAGAGGTATTTCTTTTTAAATATATCAGAAAACTGTTACACTAATTTTCTTAACATTCAACTGAAAGAAAATTTCTTCACAATTTTTAATTTTTATCTGGTCAATTTGTTTGGATGTAAGACTGTACTTTGAATGTTTTATGCTCAATAGTGTCCGTAACCATTAACGGTGCTAGATTTTTCTTAATTAAATCACTAGATTTTTGGAAACCTTAATTGATACGTTTGATTTGAAATATACGATAAGTAGGTTAATAGCTGCAATCAGTACACTTATTTATAATATAATTGTTGTTAATGAAGTTTTGGTTTAATGTAAGGTTTAACATTGCGCCAAATTTCCTTTGGTAAAAAAAACCGTCTCTGGGAAAGAGATGTGTTATAGTGCTAAAAAAGATCTTTCGCGGTTAGTTAACAACGACAATAGATTGTGGATTGTAGGCCTGCATCCCGGCGCAGTACAAAAATCTTCGTTACGTAATTTCGAATCGAAACTTCCTTTTTAAAATGATATAAATTTGAACTCAGAAGCATTAAAGATCGTGTCATCTTTAATAATTTATTTGGTAATATTGGCATTATCTTGGTGTTAATTTCCATATGTATTATTTCCATACAGACCAGTTTTCTCTAACCGTCTGCAGAGGTAATCAATTTGTATAATCAAGCGACAGTACGGAAAGGAGAGCAGAGTACCTGCAAGACAAATACATTATGTGGGTTTCATACAAACTCATCTACATGGATACTCTGTAAATCACATTTAAGTGCCAGGCAGAGGATTCATCGAACCACTTTCACAATCCTCTACTGTTCCAATCTCGTATAGAGCACGTAAATAACGAACCCCTATTTCTTTCCGTACGAGCTCTGGTTTCCCTTATTTTATTTTGATATCGTGTCTCCCTATGTAGGTCGGTGTCAACAAAATATTTTCGCATTTCGTGAGAAGATTCCGTGGCAACGAAAAACGCCTTTCTTTTAATGATGTCCAGCCCAAATACTGTATCATTTCTGTGACTCTCTCCCATATTTCGCGATAATACAAACCGTGATGCGCTTCTTTGAACTTTTTCGATGTACTCCACCAGTCCTATCTGGGAAGGATCCCACACCGCGCAGCAGCATTCTAAAAGAGGACGGACAAGCGTAGTGTCTCCTTAGTAGATCTTTTACATTGTCTAAGTGTCCTGCCAATAAAACGCAGTCTTTGGTTAGCCTTCCCCACAAAATTTTCTATGTGTTCCTTCCAATTTAAGTCGTTCGTAATTGTAATATCTAGGTATTTAGTTGAATTTAGGGATTTTAGGTTAGACTGATTTATCTTGTAACCGAAGTTGAAAGAGTTCCTTTTAGCACTCATGTGGATGACCTCACACTTTTCGTTATTTAGGGTCAACTGCCACTTTTCGCACCACTCTGCTATTTTTTCTAAATCGTTTTCCAGTTTGTTTTGATCTCCTGACGACCTCTTTCAACCAAAGACCGCTTCTCAGGTTGTCTCCCAAATCGTTTATGTAGAAAAGGAACACTAAAGGGCCTATAACACTGCCTTGGGGAACGCCAGAAATCACTTCTGTTTTAATCTATGACTTTCCGTCAATTACTACGGACTGTGACCTCTCTGACAGGAAATCACAAATCCAGTTACATAACTGAGACGATATTCCATAAGCACGCAATTTCACTATGAGCCGCTTATGTGGTACAGTGTCAAAAGCCTTCCGGAAATCCAGAAATAGGGAATCGATCTTAAATCCATTGTCAACAGCACTCAACACTTCATGTGAATAAAGAGCTAGTTGTGTTTCACAGGAACGATGTTTTCTATGCCCATGGTGACTATGTGTCAATAGACAGTTTTCTTCGAGGTAATTCACAATGTTTGAGCACAATATATGTTCCAACATCATGCTGCTTATCGACGTTAACGATATGGGCCTGTAATTTGGCGGATTATTCTTACTACCTCTTTTGAATATTGGGGTGACCTCTTCAAGTTTCCAATTTTTGGGTACGGAGCTTTCGTAGAGCGAACGGTTGTATATGATTGTTAAGTATGGAGCTAATGCATCAGCATACTCTGAAAGGAAACTGATTGGTATACAGTCTGGACCAGAAGACTTGCTTTTATTAAGTGATTTAAGTTCCTGCACTACTCCGAGGATATTTACTTCTACGTTACTCATGTTGCCAGCTGTTCTCGATTCGAATTCTGGATTATCTACTTCGTTTTCTTTCGTGAAGACATTTCGGAAGGCTGTGTTCAGAAACTCTGCTTTTGCAGCACTGTCCTCGATAGTATCTCCATTGCTGTCGCTCAGAGAAAGCATTGATTGTTTCTTGCCGCTAACATACTTCACATACGACCATAATTTCTTTGGATTTTCTGGCAGGTTTGGAGACAAAGTTTTGTTTTGGAAACTGTTATAAGCATCTCGCACTGAAGTCTGCGCTAAATTTCAAGCTTCTGTAAAAGATCGCCAATCTTGGGGATTTTAAGTTTATTTAAATTTGGCATGTTTGTTTCGTTGTTTCTGCAACAGTGTTCTAACCCGTTTTGTGTACAAATGAGGATAAGGTCCGTTGTTTGTTAATTTATTTGGTATAAATCTCTCAATTGCTGCCGTTACTATTTCTTTGAATTCAAGCCACATATAGTCTACAGTTATATTATTAATTTGGAATGAGTGGAGATTGTCTCTCAGGAAGACGTAAAGTGAATTTTTATCTGCTTTTTTGAATAGGTATATTTTTCGCTTATTTTTGGAGGATTTGGGGATTACAATATTCAATCTCGCCACGACAACCCTTTGTTCACTAATCCCTGTATCGGTTATTAACTCAGGGTTATTTGTTGTTAAGAGGTCAAGTGTGTTTTCACAACCGTTTACTATTCGGGTGGGCTCATGAACTAACTGCCCGAAATAATTTTCAGAGACTGCGTTTAGCGCAATTTTCGGATGATATTTTATGCGTATATCAGGAATGAAACATGTATTTTCGCCAACATATCGAGGGTAAATTAAAGTCACCACAAACTATTATCGTATGGGTCGTGTACGTATTTCAAATCAAACTGAAGTTCAAGTTTTCTTTGAACCTTAAAGGAACGCGGAACGCAGTTCAGGTCTTTCGGATACTTCGGTGCATGATAATTCATCTACGTCTACGTCGATATGACTGCTCCTCAGTTCTCGCATAAGTGCTTGGCAGATGGTTCATTGAACCATTTCCCAACTACTTATATACCGTTTCACTCTCGAACTGCACGAAGTAGAAACGAAAACTTATATCTTTCCTTGCGAGCTATGATTCGTCTTTTTTATTATAGTGGTCATTTTTCCCTATATAGAAGGGAGTCAAGCAAATACTTTCACATTCGGACGAAAACGTTGGTGATGAAATTTCCTGAAAAGTTCTCGCCCCAACGAAAAACTCTTCTGTTTTAATGACTGCCACGTCAACTCGCGTACCATGTCCGTGCAACTCTCCCCTGCTTCACGATAATTTAAAACGATTTAGTTGTATATGGTAAGACTCCAATACCACACATCAGTGCTCCTAAAGGGGATGGACAAGGGAAGTGTAGGCAATCTCTTTGGTAGAAATGGTTCAAATGGCTCTGAACACTATGGGACTTAACATTTGAGGTCATCAGTGCCCTAGAACTTAGAACTACTTAAAGCTAACTAACCTAAGGACATCACATACATCCTTGCCCGAGGCAGCATTCTAACCTGCAACCTTAGCAGTCGCGCGGTTCCGGACTGAAGAGCCTAGAACCGCTCGGCCACAACGGCCGGTTCTTTGGTAGAATTTGGGCATGTTCGAAGCGTTCTGCCCACATGATACACCCTTTGCTTTCTCTTCACATTTCCTATGTGATGGTAATTAATACATATTCGTTGAGTCAGAAACTTCTAAATTTGTATTATGTAGTAACAGAAATTTATCAGATTCCTTTCAGTACTCGTGTGAAGCACGTCATACTTTTTATTATTTAGAGTCAAATGGCACATTTCATCCAATACGTATTTGTCTAAACAGTTTTGTAATTATTCGAACTTCTGATGACTTTACTAAACGGAAAATGACAGCATACTCTCTAAACTATCTGGCAGGAATATTTTGAACATGGATGCGCTTCAGCAACGGTTAGAGAACAGTAAATAAAACTAGTTGCTACGAAAAAAAGCGGTTACTGCGTCGATGATTTCAGCGGTAAATAGAAATATTAAAAAAGGTAGGAAGATTTTTCTGTTTAGCAAAAGTGACAAAAAGCAGATTACAGAGTACCTGACGGCTCAACACAAAAGTTTTGTCTCAAGTGCAGATAGTGTTGAGGATCAGTGGATAAAGTTCAAAACCATGGTACAATATGCGTTAGATGAGTATGTGCCAAGCAAGATCGTAAGAGATGGAAAAGAGCCACCGTGGTACAACAACCGAGTTAGAAAACTGCTGCGGAAGCAAAGGGAACTTCACAGCAAACATAAACATAGCCAAAGCCTTGCAGACAAACAAAAATTACGCGAAGCGAAATGTAGTGTGAGGAGGGCTATGCGAGAGGCTTTCAATGAATTCGAAAGTAACGTTCTATGTACTGACTTGGCAGAAAATCCTAAGAAATTTTGGTCCTATGTCAAAGCGGTAGGTGGATCAAAACAAAATGTCCAGACACTCTGTGATCAAAATGGTACTGAAACAGAGGATGACAGACTAAAGGCCGAATTACTAAATGTCTTCTTCCAAAGCTGTTTCACAGAGGAAGACTGCACTGTGCTTCCTTCTCTAGATTGTCGCACAGTTGACAAAATGGTAGATATCGAAGTAGACGACAGAGGGATAGAGAAACAATTAAAATCGCTCAAAAGAGGAAAGGCCGCTGGTCCTGATGGGATACCAGTTCGATTTTACACAGAGTACGCGAAGGAACTTGCCCCCCTTCTTGCAGCGGTGTACCGTAGGTCTCTAGAAGAGCGAAGCGTTCCAAAGGATTGGAAAAGGGCACAGGTCATCCCCGTTCTCAAGAAGGGACGTCGAACAGATGTGCAGAACTATAGACCTATATCTCTAACGTCGATCAGTTGTAGAATTTTGGAACACGTATTATGTTCGAGTATAATGTCTTTTCTGGAGACTAGAAATCTACTCTGTAGGAATCAGCATGGGTTTCGAAAAAGACGATCGTGTGAAACCCAGCTCGCGCTATTCGTCCACGAGACTCAGAGGGCCTTAGACACGGGTTCACAGGTAGATGCCGTGTTTCTTGACTTCCGCAAGGCGTTTGACACAGTTCCCCATAGTCGTTTAATGAACAAAGTAAGAGCATACGGACTATCAGATCAATTGTGTGATTGGATTGAGGAGTTCCTAGATAACAGAACGCAGCACGTCATTCTCAATGGAGAGAAGTCTTCCGAAGTAAGAGTGATTTCAGGTGTGCCGCAGGGGAGTGTCATAGGACCGTTGCTATTCACAATATACATAAATGACCTGGTGGATGACATCGGAAGTTCACTGAGGCTTTTTGCAGATGATGCTGTGGTGTATCGAGAGGTTGCAACAATGGAAAATTGTACTGAAATGCAGGAGGATCTGCAGCGAATTGACGCATGGTGCACGGAATGGCAATTGAATCTCAATGTAGCGAAGTGTAATGTGATGCGAATACATAGAAAGATAGGTCCCTTATCATTTAGCTACAAAATAGCAGGTCATCAACTGGAAGCAGTTAATTCCATAAATTATCTGGGAGTACGCATTAGGAGTGATTTAAAATGGAATGATCATATAAAGTTGATCGTCGGTAAAGCAGATGCCAGACTGAGATTCATTGGAAGAATCCTAAGGAAATGCAATCCGACAACAAAGGAAGTAGGTTACAGTACGCTTGTTCGCCCAATGCTTGAATACTGCTCAGCAGTGTGGGATCCGCACCAGGTAGGGTTGATAGAAGAGATAGAGAAGATCCAACGGAGAGCAGCGCGCTTCGTTACAGGATCATTTAGTAATTGCGAAAGCGTTACGGAGATGATAGATAAACTCCAGTGGAAGACTCTGCAGGAGAGACGCTCAGTAGCTCGGTACGGGCTTTTGTTGAAGTTTCGAGAACATACCTTCACCGAAGAGTCAAGCAGTATATTGCTCCCTCCTACGTATATCTCGCGAAGAGACCATGAGGATAAAATCAGAGAGATTAGAGCCCACACAGAAGCATACCGACAATCCTTCTTTCCACGTACAATACGAGACTGGAATAGAAGGGAGAACCGATAGAGGTACTCAGGGTACCCTCCGCCACACACCGTCAGGTGGCTTGCGGAGTACGTATGTAGATGTAGATGTAGAAAAGTGAATTTATTCAACGTTTCACCATCGTTTCGATGGATGTAAAGCCGCCTACTTCAGAAAAACATGTAATAAAATGTCACATTTGGAATCCAAATAGCGCAGCGGCCTGGCATCTGTCCAACGAAAACATGCTGTCAGCGAACATCATTGTATACATTATAAAAATTCTGACCCCTATGTTCAGGGCCTGTCACACAAAATCCAAAAATAAAACCAATCAAATAAAATGTCAGGTCATGTTACAAGCTGCACTCAGATATCAAATGTGTAATTTTGTTACACGTTTTCCGGAAAAATATGTTAAAATCCGTTGAAACCACGGTAAAAGGTTTAACAAAACCACCTTCGTGGCAACTGGTTGGCAGCTTTGGATTCATTTACTTATCTAGCAGGGCTTCTCAAATTGTCTCCTAAATCGTTTATATAGATTAGAAACAGCAGGCGCTATAACACTTCCTTGGGGAATATAACTTGTCTTTAACTTGATAACATATGACAGTTACTACGTACTGACAGGAAAGCACAAATTCAGGAGAACACGTTCGACGACACTCCACAGGCACACAGTTTGATTAGAGGTCGCAAAAGCCTTCTGGACGTCTAGAAATTTGAAATCAGTTTGAATTCCCCTGTCATCACTTCATGTTCAGTTTCACAGGAAAGATGTTTTCTGAAATCGTGTTGACAATATGTCGATAGAGAATTTTCTTCGAGGTAGTTTATAATGATCAAATACACTATATGTTCCAAAATTCTACTGTAAATTGACATAAGTGATATCGGTCTGTACTCCAGAGGATTACTTTAGCTTCCTTTCTGGTGTTTTGGTGGGACCTGTGCAACTTTCCAGTCCGTAGGTAAGGATATTTGATCGGGCAGGCATTGCATATGATTGTTTAGTATGGAACGGTTACATCAGAAACCTAACTGGTAAATACTCTCTGCCGGAACACTTGCCTTTATTAAGTTACTTAAGTTACTGCTCTATACTGCGAATATATAATTGTACGTTGTGATTTCTCGGCGCAATTGATTCAGTGTGTTCTGACGAATTATGCATAAATGAAAACAACTTGGAAAAATACTCGTAAAACACTGTTTCTTATAGTCTAATGTTGTCAGCCGTTCTTGATTCGAAGTCTGGAACATTTACTGCGTCTTCATTGGCGAAGAAATTTCGGAAATCCTTGTTTAGTAACGCCGCATTAATGCCACTGTCATCGATATTATTACCATTGTTATCGCGCTGTGGAAGTATTGGTTGTGTCTTATTCCTGGTGTCGGTTTCATTCGACAAGATTTATTGGGGCATCTGGCAGATTTGGAGATCGAGTTCAGTTGTGGAAACTATTAAAAGTATCGCGCTCTGACATCTGCGCTAAATTTCGGGTTTCTGAAAAACATCATTAATGTTGGAGGTATTGTATTTTTTTAAATCTGGTCTCTTTTTCGTAGGTAAACTTTCAAAAGGCTGATAGTGAATGAATACAGAACTTTTCCGCCTCGAGCCTGATGTGTACAAGTCCACCTGCTACATCCCAAATGATGGTGAAGTAGGAGCCCTCATCAGCGTTCTCATGTCATCAGCAGTAAGATTATTTCATTGTGATTTATGAAAATGGTTAATTTCGCGTTTTGTCGAATTCCAGGTCATGTAACTGATATTTGCTGAGTTCAGGTCAGAGTAGAGGAAGAAGTGCAGCTACTAAAGTGGTACTGAAACTGACGTTACAAATGTATTACCGTATTCCAGAATTGATATTACGCTCTGCAGTCAGGTGAATGCTGATTTTGGTACTTCCTGATTGGTAGTCATTGCATTTATCAAAGGAACTACCCAGGTGCGGCGCTCGCCTTGTTTCTAACTTCCTCCTGCTAGTACTTTTCTTATTCGTCTCATCTATATCTAGGTCTGCATTACTGTCCAATAATTCACATTTAAGTTCCTGGCAGAGGGTTCATCGAACCACATTCAGGCTGTTTCTCTAAGGATAAACGAACACTTAACTCAGTAGAAGCTCTCTTCCGCTATATTGCTGGACTAGAACACTTGGGAGAAGGGATATTGTGTGAAGAACGGATTATTTGCAGCTGATGAATTATTTCCAAACTGAATCTGTCACTATGTATCGGAGTGTGAAGTGTGGTGATACTGTCCGAGTGACTGAAAGTGTATGCCACATCGGGATTCGAACCCAGAGCCATGCCTCTTGCGCTCCATGCTCGTAAGTAGAGTGACACCTACGACTCTCAATCCACTTGATAGATTTCATCAACCAATATCCGTTTCTTATCCTCCAGAGACCATTGGCCAAGAAAGAAAATGTCTGGAATTAGATCCAGTGAAGTGGACGGCCACCATTCAGGTAACAGTGCAGAAGTGTTACAATTACCGTCGCTGCGAAAAGGTAGTGTTAAGAGGCGAAACAGCAGCGACAGTGAACGACGGAGGAAATTTATTTCTGACGTGATTTAAAAATGGAGAAGTATGGTGAATATTGCAATGGTCGATGTGAGGCGTGGAAATGAAGCCCCCGTTGTCACGCAAGGGAACCAAAGTGGTTGAGTCACTGAGGAGTGCGGCTTTTGGGAAGTATAGACGATGAGTAGTAGGCAGCCATGATTCCTGCAGCTGCACTTCTGGCCCGTCGCAGATGACAGCTGCGAACCTCTGTTTCCTGGAAATTTTGTGGCGGCGTACTGATAGCGCCTTATGCAATGCAGTCCACGCGCTTCGGCTCACTTCCGTAAATGATTCAGCTTCTCGCCACGTGACTAACAGCTCACAACCTAAGAGTCCCTAAAAGGTAAGGAACGTAGAACATCACACCGGAATGACACAGTAGACAAAAATATTCTCTCATAAATTTTTGTATTTCAGAAGGCATATGGTTGACATTTAACCCTTTTTATTAATTGAATTATGCTATGTTTTGGCGCTTAAAAGTAAGTACTTTACGTGATACATCTCTCTACACGAGACAATAAGCAGAAAGTCTGCATTTACATTTGAAATTTTGTTGATTCAAGAGTACACGCTTGGAAGATTATGCACTTCTTAGAGATAAGAGATATCTGATCAGTTTCATGCTACTTTTAAATGAAACTAATTGACTTATAGTTCATCCACATTGTTGTGAACACCGTCGAAATCAGTTTACTGTGTTTTGCAATCGAGAACTGCCTTAAAGGGCACAACATTGACAATATTCCAAGTGAGTCTCAGTCAAGTCATGAATTATAACGTTTCAGTGGTATGTCATAATCAATACTGCCGTGGCTGCTTGTCTACGTCCAGCCCAGCTTTTGCTCTGTCTCTGATGATCACGTAGTTGATATGATGCTTAATTCCAGTCTCTCTTTGTTTTCCAAATGGCGTTACAAAATATCTGCTGTGTAACACTTTATGCTCTGAATATGGAAGGAGTGAAACTTGTGCTGATGAGGTGTACACGTAATACTATTTCACTGATCATAATGTTTCTTTACGTTAATGCAGTAGTTGCTAGAACTGCTGCATCTGCTATCACATTAATAAAGTTTCTCCTGATTTGGTAACATTCTATAGAAAGCGGCTTTCTTGAAACCTGTTTTTCACATATAAACTTAATGCGCAACTAAAGCGACCCAACTTTGGTAAAAGCAGCATAAGCGTCCAGTTGGTAGGCATCTGTCATTCAAAAACGAACAACATAATAATCGATAATAATAAAACCTTGATAGTCCATAATTTATCGTCAGATTTAGCGATCAGTTACACAACCGAATTTGCAATTTATAACTAAGGTACTTCAAGTGGATCCTGCGGCAGAGCTCGGAAGATTATTGGGAGCTATATTCAGTCCGATCTTCCTGCATTCGAATCCAGTGTCTTAACGGCTACGCCATTGTGGCTGGGCATGTGGTTCTAGTCCTGCAAATCAGCGACAAGCCTCAGTTCTTGGAATATATTGTAGGATTGATATTCCTTGCAATAGTCATCAAATATCTTAAATCACTTATACTGTATCCCAGTGGGATCATCACATATTTTTTCACATGTAGATGGGATATAAATATCTAGGATATCTGTGAGGATATCCTAGTTGTGTATCTTGTAGCAAATATGGAGAAAGAGCGTGAAACACAACAATGCTATGTCTTCACATTCCACTGGAGATACGTTTGTAATAGTAGGTTACGAGTGAGCGAAAATATGGTTAACGTTTGGACTGATACTTACACAAATATCCTTTTATATTGTTCTAATCTACTGTAGTAGTACTTCGTCGCACGACGCTGAGAACAATAGGGTTCCAGTTAAATGCAGCTTGTTATCATGAGTCTTGCGAAACCTACAAAAATGTCAGGTGCAGTTTAAATGTCTGGTCATTCGCTCTGAAAGAGCTATCCCGTTGAAATACTAACTGACAGCTGAGGAACGCCACCAAGTTTTAGAGGCCCTGAGACATTTAAGCAGAGAACTATAAGGTCGTCCGGTTACAAATATACGGACCTGCTGGGAAGCTGCAGCCTTCTTTGCAACTCAGGTATACTGACAATGGGCACGTGGACTCATTCACGGCCGTTTCTCAGGAAAATATGCCATGGAACATGGTAGGGAACTTGCCGCCGGCAATGGCTGGTGGAACAGCAGCATCAGATGGCCATGGGAATGCCGACTGAGATAGCATGCTCCGCACAAGACTCTCCAGGCATTTTAGGGAGTGGGATGGGAAAGACTGAGACCCTGTCACAAAAACACTGATAGGGTGGAGTTATCCAGCATCAACGGTATCATTTTCTCCTTCGGAGGCGGGAGGATTCAAAAGTGAGCCCACCAATGACAAGACGATACCAAGACAAAATAGGCGGCCTGAAGGGATACATTAGGTGAAGAAGGTCGAAACCTCAGAACAGCGGCATTAATGGTGATTAGTGCAGACAGATTCGGTTGATTCAAGGTCATTAAAGGTCATTCAATGAGATTCCGGGCCGAGTATGTATCTGGGAACTCTACGGGCATCGGTAGAAGACTAGTCTAACTGTCGCCCGCTATACGGTCCGACAACCAGGACTGATTGTCTGGGGTGCCATTCCTTTTTACAGCAGGACTCCTTACAGCACAGCGCTATATCGACGACATTCTACGCCGTGTTTTCTTTTCATCGTAAGCCATTTTAGGCTTACATTTCAGCAAGATAATGCCCATCCACATATGGCGAGAGCTTCTGCTGCTTCTGTTAGTGCTGGCCAAACCCAATGATGGCCAGAAAGGTCGCCGGATCTCTCACCAATTGAGAAAATTTCCATCATTGTGTGCAGGGCCGTCCAACCGTCTCGAGATTTTGATGATCTAACACGCCAGCTGGACAGAAGGAGGAGGGATCCAACAACTCTAGCAGTCAGTGCCAAGCCAAGTAACCGCTTATACAAAGGCCAGAGCTGGACCAACGCGTTACCGACTTGCTGGATCTGTGAAACTCTTCTTCTTAAATAAATAATCGACTTCTTTCTGTAATAGTAATCATTTTTTTGTCTGTACGTGCACATCACATCAAACGATTCCCGCCCCATTCGGATGATTCCTTCGTGGTGCATCATTTTTTTTTTCTTTTTTTTCCCTTGCATGGTACATTTGTGAAGTGTCGCGCGGGCATTGAACTTATGTTTTGTACATAGGCGTAACAGATCCACTAGATGTCGGTAACGCACATTTTAGCTGCCCTTTCTAACCGTTTCGTAACAGATCATCAGTTACAGGTAATCCGTGCGCGCGACAGCACGGTGCCTTGGTAGTGCAAGAGCAAAAGCTAGTGCGCATAAACTAACGAATTTCAAAGCTGGATCTATCTGTTTGAGGAATTTTAAGGCAGTTCACAAGAATTTTAGTCGCAAAGTCACACACTCTCAAGCGCAAGAAGAAATAGAGAATTCTGCGACTGAACTACCGCTCCTAATTATTCGTCATATGAAATTCTAAATAATGAACTATCTGCATTTAAATCTGTCATTCAGAGAGAACGCACATAATGTTGCATTGGTAAACGAGCGACGATTGTTGTGGTGCAACCAACTTCCGGAACATCACATTCGTATACAATTCAGCCAAATATTTCCATGGAAGGCAGACTTCTTTCTCCACTACTTATTGCCTTCTGTGAACCAAGTGGCACATAAGGTCCCCTTGTGCAAAGAAAATAAACCAGCTCCGTACTTATACACAACGGCTCCAAAATGAGGCACAGTGGACAACCGTGTTGTTGAACAATGGCGGGATAACTGCCTCTCTCGCAATGCTGGAGTAAAATGTTGTGTGGCGCTGGACTCATTTTCACTCCATCAACAGGATCTATTCGCAATTCTAGATAAAGAAATACAGGAAAAATTCGTTACACCTTTCTATGTAGGTTCTAATTATTCGTCGACGGCAAAAATTTGCTAAACATTTTACGAGCGTATTTTACTTGACAATATTAAAGTGGAACTCCACAGTCGTAATACTATCATGAACCTTCTTTCACTTATCCATAATTAGTTGTGTCCCCATATTCAACTACATGATCAAGCACGTCAGGCAGAAAGGTACATTTCCAGCTGAATGTGATGCTTTTGATGTTCTTGACAATGTGATGTGGAATACGGATGATTCAAGTTCCTCAACACCCAGCCGCACAACTGCATCATTTATCCAGTGCGGAAATTATCGTTTACATTTGTATGTAACAGATGTCGACTACAAAGAATTGAATTATTAAACAAATAAATAACAGTAATAATTACGTTATACCTTTGTTTCCTGTTCTATTCATCATAAGACCGATATATATGCCATTTTTTTCTCAACCAAGCAGCGTATCTCAAACCAAATAATCGACTACAGGAGATATGTTGATAATAAAAACTTGCTTTTTCATGGTACAAAAATTTAAATTTATACATTAGTAGCAGATCTAAGCAAAATGCACAAAAATATTAAATCCACAGTTGAACATGAAACTAATAAAAGCATTGACTTTCTTGACCAGAAGATTTGCAATAGTAACAATAAACATCAATTTAGTATCTACAGAAAACCTATCACCACAGATGTCAGTATAGACAACTTATCTTGCCACCCTTGCCAACAAAAAATGGAGTATTTTAGAGCGATGGTACACCGAATTAAGAGAGTACCAATGAGTGACACTGACCAACTAAATGCAAAATGAAATCAATATAATTATAACAGTTGCTCTTAATAATGGATATAAATCCATAATAATGGAAAAACTCTACAACAAAATCCAGACAAAAACCACATATCCACTTCACAGCAATCCATGCAACATGTATTCCAAACCAAATCAGTGTGCCACAGAAGCCAAACCTAAATATGCTACTGTCCCATACATAGGCCGACTATCATACCAAATAGCAAACTTATTTAGAAAGAAAAATTTCACGATCAGCTTTTCCACAAATTATAAATTACAACATGTGGCGTCGCAACTAGTGCGAGCGCACAGTTTTCTATCAAATATTTACTGTGAAATGTAGACAGACTGTAAAGTAGCCATCAGATTAGCATATGTGCTGTAGCGGGCAGATTACCGGTGTCCGTTCGTCTGACGTCACGACCATATGGCATGTCTGTACCGTGAGAATGTAAGACCTGTGCGCTAACTAGCCGCGTGTATAACGTGGAACTTTCATCTTTAATAACTTCTAACTGAGGAACCTGAGGAAATTAAAAGTTAATATACTAGTTTCTGTTATGAATAAAAATAAGTCATCCAAATTTGAGCTTTGAAACCTGCATATTTTGGAAATTAGAAAAATCTTACAGAAAACGCAAATTTCTACAATTTTCGAGTCTAAATAAATACCATTATGTATAGATCACCTTCAGTGACCATCCAACTATGAAACAAAATCACCTTCCGTGCTTTTGTATTTATTTTGAGAATTTTACTTTTAGAAATTCACCTATAACTTTGTTAAAACCATAAATGTTTTGAATTTTTGTGAACAGTTATTTTATATGAGTAGGTGAGAGTGAATGAGTGTGCCTGAGTGAATGAAAGAGGGACATTCGCCATTCTTTGCAAGTGTATAAAATCTAGGTTGGAACTCGCAAGTGTTCAGACGATGTAACCGTGGGAACAGAGTCGCCAGTGGTTCCCCATCTTAGTGAATGTCGGATGTCCAAGAGTGTATGGTATTGTACAAGCAGCCAGAACGTTCGCGAGTATTTAAATAATTTCTGGAAATAAAGTAAAGTCTAGTTTTCCTTTCGGTTTGTTAAATTATACAGTAAATTTTGTGTAACAAGAAATCATGACGTAAATGATTCAGAAGTCATGACTGGTGCGTGCTAGATTTTGGCGCGAGGCGCACCCAAAGAGTTAATTCTGATTGGCTGTGTGATGTGTGAGCCAATGAGATGCGAGGACGGTTAGCAGACTAGGAGAGTGAGTCGCGAGTGGATGAGGGGTCGCGAAGGAACTGTGATCGAGAAGAGACATGCTTGATGTGTCCTCGCGAATAATGTGTAAAATGAAGTCATAAAACGGCTTCATCGGTTCGGTACTGTGCGATTTGAGACTGGAAGAGTCCAGTAACGCGTAGTGTGAGTTTGAGCGAGTTGTGACTTTTCGTTCCGCGAAAGACGCGAGTAACTTTAATAATTAAAAGCGTGGCGGTACTTCGTAAACTTTTACTAAGTGCTTATGGCGAGCATTAACGTTAAAAAACGAACTATTATTGAACATCGACTGCAAACGTGTATGTTAGAAAATCGTCTGTGTTGCAGTTAAGTAAATTCCGTAACTTTGAAAGCTAATTCTGGCGGGGTTTGAGTGTGGATAGAATTGTGAACTGAACTTTCTTCAAACGTAGATTAGCGGGCTGATGATCAGGCTTAAAGACAATAAAGAGCTTAAATAGAATTACCAACTTCGCGTTCTCGTTTGAGTAAACAATTACTACCATTCCAATAACTCAATTTATTTAGGAAGATTGCTCATAGATTGTATTTCAGCAAACATGTATCGCGGCCTCCGGTGAGCGGCTATTAAATTGCAGTTTCTTCAACACTGCTTTTCTGCAATTTTTCCAGTAGCTGCTATCAGGAGAGGCGAGTGCAGCAGCTACCTAAGAAACGAGGTAGGTGGATTTTCTTTCAGGGAAAGGAAACTGCGCGATAAGAGCCTGACCCGTAGCAAGTGGTGCATCGGCCGGGAAATAAAAATAGTAAATTCCAGTGAATTTCAAAAAAAAGCAGTAGTGACAATTACCGGACAATACAGAAGTGCTCGCTATGTGTAGGAACTGTGTAGCGTACAAATTGATATCGCCACGTGAATAGGAAGGACAGTGAAAGTGTCCGTGAACTGTAATGTGTTGTACGGAACGGAAGAATTTTTCGGTGACTACGCGCCGATTGGAATAGCAGTCTACGACGGCGTCTGGCAGACGACGAGCTACGGAGACTACGCAGAGGCGACGACAGCAGTGGCAGTTGGCAGCGCTGATTCGAGCGGGGGCCCGGAAACTGGTACAGCATTGCAGTGTATGGTGAACGGACCCGCAGTTTCATCTAGCAGCAACGCAGCACGCCGAAGCACAAAGTTAAGTACAGTGCTTTTGAAAACTTTGTGTGTTTGTGGAGTCAAACTGAGAAAAATGGCTGAGTTTCAACCAAGTGACAAAAAGGCGGAACTAAGTTGTGATAGTGGGATGGAGACAGGGGAAAATGACCCCATGAATTTTAGTTTAGACGTGTCTCAACCCAATTTCAGTAGTAGTTTGACTGATTCATCCTATGTTAATTATAGTTTGGAGTCAGATCCAAATATGTCAGTGCCCAGTGAGTTACAGTTACCCATGCCGGTAGTTAATGTTAATAGGGACATTGTATCAGCAAATGAGGGGGCGAAGGATAATGTCGCCAGTATGCTGATGAATCTATTAACTAAGATGAACGTGTTGGATTCCAATATGTCAAGTAAGATGGATTCCAGTATGTCAAAATTGGAAACTAATATGTCAAGTAAAATGGATTCAAAAATGTCTAAATTAGGATCTGATTTAAGTAATGAGATGACTAAAATGGGCGCTGATTTAGATTCCAAAATATCCGATCTCAGAGACTGTTGGAAGCAAGATTTAGCAATGCTCAGTAGTAAAGTAAATGTTGAAATACAGCAGGTTAAACTAGAATGTACAGAAAATATTGTTCAAGTGCAAAGTGAATTGACGACACGAATCGAACAGGTTACTGAGGATCAACAGCAATTTAAATCCCATGTTGATGCAGAATTAGATAAAGTATGTGAGCACATAAAAGTGGTAGAGAATTCCAATGAAATTAATCATGCCGCCTTAGAATGTAAAGTAAATGATACCAAAATTCGGTGTGAGAAACTTGGAGAGCAAGTTGTAAATAAGGTCAATAATTTAGAGACTCACATAAGCCATTTCAGTGAAAGTGTGAATGAGCAACTTTGTGGGCATGAATGCAGACTAACCAAAGTAGAACAGTGTGTTTCTAACCATAGTGGTAGTATAATTTCCAGTGGAATAATTGAATCTACCGAGGTTGCGTATGTTACCCACAGACAGTTTTTAAAATTTGACCCAAGTAAGAACATGCACCCCAGAGAATTTTGGAACGATTTTGAAGACGTTTTGCCGAAAGTATGGAGCGATAAACAAAAGATAGGCTTTATCACTTCAAATTTGATGGGAGAGGCCAGAGTATGGGGGAATTTAGCCTCTGAAAAATACGCGAAATTGTCAGAATTTAAATTAGCGTTCTTTGAGGAATACTGGGGAAAGAGAAAGCAGATGGATGTTCTTAATCGGTTCTGGTCGGGAGAGAAGTATGACCCCAAGAGAGAGGGCATCAAACGATTTGTTCAAAGGTGGGTAACAACTCTGTCCTACCTTAGTAATAAGTTAGAAACAGAACAGATCATATTAGGGGTAGAAAATAAGCTACCGTGGAACTGGAAAACTAAGATCATATCTGCGCCCCGAGATAACATTGACAAGTTCGTACAGTATTTAGAAAGGGTTGAATCCGTCCAAAAAGAAGAAGAAAACATGAGGAGGGAGCATCGCCCGCCTGCTAGGCAGAATGACAATCGCGCGGATGTAAACATTAATAGGATGGGTGTTCAGAGAGGTGGCGGATACCGTGGCAGTTCACGTGGTAGAGGAAGAACATATGTTAACAGGTTCAATGAACGCGAGCAGTATGACAGCGGCCGACAGATGTCAGGAGGTGAGGCGGTCAGCTGGAGGCATAGTGATGACGCACCGCGCTCGGAAAACCATTAATTGTCTACGAGTGTGCTGGCGATCGTAGGCAACAGCGTTTAAAGTTAAATCCGCTGGCAAAACCATTCATAAGAAAGCAGCCTGAACGACCACCTAACATAAATGTTGTTGCTACAAAATTTAGGGAGGATAACGTAAAACAGACAGAGATAGTAGCTTTAAGTCAAGTGGAGGTTAATGAACCAATTAACTGTAAGAATAATCATAAGAAGCCACTTATTGAAGAACTAAGTACTAGTTATAAGGGTAATAATCAGAAAGACATTATGCACAGTAAAACTAATGAAGAGCTGTCGGATAGGGGTGAGAACAGTAATAATGGCAGGGTTGTGACTGTGCTTGATAAGATAATTGATGTTGTAGATAGTTACGAAGAAGAGGATAGATTAGAGGAGGAGGTAGAGGTTAATGACGACGCCTTGGATAGGGTCGTAGAAAAGGAGGTTAATGAGAAAGAGGGGGAAACATTGGAAAAATGTTTTGACTTAGCAATAGTGGATAGGCTAATAGGAGCTGCCACTAGAATTGAGGGTGATAATAAGCATGAAATAAACCCTGTAAGTGTGAATGTGATTGCCACCCAAAAGACAGGCTTCGAAAGGAGAGAAATTGTGCAAGATTTATTGGAGGAAGCAGAACCCAAAATAAATAAAGAGTACTTAGGGCAACCGATAGTAGAGCTAAGAGTATTAAATGAACCAGTTAAATGTTTGATAGATACTGGATCGGAAGTCTGTGCAGTATCCCAGAACTTGGTAAATGAACTCCCTAACAGTAAACAGATTGTTAAGATGCCAGTAAGTGGCTTGAACATTGTAGTAGCAACCGGTAAGACTAAGAAGATAGTAAAACAGGAAGTGTTTCTACCCATAGCATTTAAGGAAGTAGAAATAAGACAGAACTTCTTAGTTATAAATGGACTGAGTGTAGACATATTGGTGGGGGCTGACTTTTTGAATAAATATGAAGGATGGGTGAATTTTTCTACCAATGATGTTATGGTAAAAATTAAGGGTAAACTAATTACTATACCTTTCATCGGTAAGCAGCTATGTGAGGATCCTGAGCAGAATGATTTTCCTATATGTATTTGTAAAACAGAGAAATTCTTGGAGGGCTATAATGAGTACGGTGGCAAAAAAGTAGAGGATCCGTCTGAGCTTGTGAGTGTCAGAAATAGGATCGAGGAGAAATTACTAGAATTAATTGATATTGATGAAGCAAGGAAAAACGATTTAAGACAAATACTAGTCAAACATGCCGAGGTTTTCTCAGATCAACCAGGGCTAGTAAAGGATTATGAGTGTTTTTTGACAGTGCAGAAAGACGCTCATTTCTTCAAAAAACCATTTGCAATCCCAGAAGTACATAAGGAGGCAGTACGTGACTTAATTCAAAATATGTTAGAGTGGGGAATTATTGAAAGGGCTGTTAGTGTGTACAATAACCCGCTAGTCATAGTTCCTAAGAAGGATGGCTCAATTAGACTAGTGTTGGATGCTCGAGCATTAAACAAAATAGTACTACCTGAGAGTGACCGTCCGGAGAATATTGAAGAACTGCTACAAAAGTTTAAAGGTGCTAAGTTCTTTACATCCATGGATGTGACCTGTGGATATTGGAACCTACCGTTAGCAAAGGAATCAAGAAAGTACACGGCATTCTTATTCGAAGGTAGATGTTATCAGTATAAGGTGGTGCCGTTTGGTTTAAATATAAGTGTATGTGCCTTTGTAAGAGCTATGTCGCAGGTATTAGGGGACCATCTACTAAGAAGAATTACAGAGTATGTAGACGACGTTTTGATATCGACACCAACGTGGGAGGAACACTGTATGTTATTGGATGAGGTATTGAGGGCCATAAAATTGGGGGGTATGAAATTGAAGCTAGACAAAACTGAATTTGTGAAGAAAGAAATTAAATTCTTGGGGCACATAGTGAGTGGCGATGGTATCATGCCGGATCCAGAAAAGATTAGAGCAATAAGGGATTATGCTGCACCTACAACACGTAAAGCATTAAAGGGGATGTTTGGTTTGTTTGGGTTTTATAGAAAATTTGTGTCTGGACAATTATTCAATGCACCGTGCCTGCGAGAACTCTTAAAGAAAAATGTAGTTTATAAATGGACTTCTGAGTGTCAGAAGGCGTTTGAAGAATTAAAAGAAGCTCTTATTAATAGTAAGATTTTGAACCATCCCGATTTTTCGAAACCATTTTGTCTGGGATCTGATGCTTGTGGTTACGGGTTAGGAGTTGAACTATTTCAGTTGGAAAAAGAAGGAGAAGAGGAAGTCCACAAGACCATAGCCTTTGCGAGCAGGTCATTGCAACAATCCGAGAAAAATTATAGTATATCTGAACTTGAAGCATTAGCTGTTATTTTCGGCCTGCAAAAATTTGAAAAGTACCTTTTAGGACATGAAATTTGGATCTACACAGACCATAGTGCCCTTACATATTTAGACTCATGTCAGCTAAAACATGCTAGATTAAGAAGGTGGTCCCTGTATTTACAGCAATTTAATTATAAGATGATATACATTAAGGGTTCCGAGAACATCGTGGCGGACGCCTTATCAAGAAGTGTGAAAGATACAGGACAAGAAGGGAAATCTTTAAGAAATACCGATAATAATGAAGTAATGTTGGCCATCATGCAGCTCCAGGACGATGACTTAATTAAGCGCATTTGTAAGAACCTACGGAGGGAACAGAACCAGGATGACAACATTAAATTAGTAAAGAGTAGATTAGGTCATCCAGACTACCCAAAATTACTGATCTACTATAAAGTGCATAAAGATGTCTTATTTAGGCGCAGGAAAGACAGTGAGGAGAATTGGAAAATATGTTTTCCGGAGCAACATGTAGATGCACTTATAGACTACGTACATTGTAAGTATGGGCATTATGGCGCTCGTAAATGTATAGCTAAGTTAAGTGAAGTGGTAATTTTTGATAATATGTGGAGAAGGGTGCAACAGCGATTAGAATCCTGTGATCGTTGCCAGAAAGTTAGGGCCAACAATAGAACTATCCAAGGACAGATGTATTCAGTAGAACCACAAAATCGGCTGGATTTAGTAGCTGTAGATTTATTTGGTCCACTACCAGTGTCTAGAGGGGGATGTGAATATGTGTTTGTGATGGTGGATGGGTTTACTAAGTACGTAAAATTTTACCCAATTAAGAAAGCCAACTCTAAAGTATTAGTGAATAAGTTGGAGAAGGACTATTTTGGGAAGATAGGAGTGCCAAAGGCAATATTGTCAGACAATGGGCCCCAGTTTATCTCTAAGAAATTTAGTGAATGTTTACAACAGAGAGGTATCGATCACATAAAAATCTCCGCGTACTTTCCTCAAGGGAACATGTGTGAGCGAATTATGAAGGAGTTAAACAGATTGTGTAGAACATATTGTCATAAAAAACACTCCGCTTGGGCCAATTATATTGAATACTTCGAAGAAGTAATAAACCATCTGAAGCATGAAGCCACAGGATATGCACCAGTAGAGCTAATGTGTGACATTAGGCCGAATAATATTTTATTCGACCTGGTCGAGTTTCCAAATCTCACAGACATAGCCATCGAAGAGAAGGAGAGACTGGCACGTATTAATATAAGAAAGAAGGCCCTGGAAAGAAAGAGAAGGCATGACGCAAGAGCTGATCCCACTAGTTTTCAGGTAGGGGATCTAGTGCTAGTGAAAACTAGGGAAAGATCTAAGAAACTTACGTCAGAAACAAAGAAGTTTACCGATGAGTACGTGGGCCCATTTAGAATCGTAGAGAAGCCTCACCCAAATGCTTATAGACTGGAGTTTGTGAAATCACATAAGGTGTTAGGGCTTAGGAACATTGTGGATTTGAAAAGATATGTTCAAAAGAGAGACGTGGCCAGGAGTGAGTAGATACCTCAGAGAGCTTTGCACTCTTTGCAGAGCTAAGTGCGTGACGAGCACTAGGTCTCGAGTCGTTTGACAATATTTCTTCCACTTTCTTTTCCGTATTGTCAACCTACCTCATCTTTCATTCAGAACTAAAATTCTATCGTCTTTCCTTCTTCTCTATCGTAGTTTTTAAGTGATAAAGTGTTTAAGTAATGAGTAGGAAAGAACCTCAGTGCAGTATAGGTTAAGCGTAAGGAATGAGTGTAAGAGAAAATCAAAAAGGATTAAGATACCTCAGATAAGTAATAAGTCTCAGTAAAGTAAATGTTTGGCCTAAGGTGTGAGTAATGCCCTTAGAAAGGTAAAATAACTAAGAAATGTAAGAGCCTCAGAAAATATGGTGACGAACATTGAAGCTGTTTGTTAAGTAACAGAACGATATGTTAAGACGTAGCATTAAGCTAATGTTTAGGAAAGGAAATGGAGCAGTACAGCAAAACTGTCTGTTCAATGAAGTCAGAGCCTCAGGAGGTGATTTAGTGGTAAAATGAGTAAAGGTACAGTGCAACAAGGTTGACTGTCAAAGGGGTAAAGGAAGTTAAGTTAAAGGGACAGTGCAGCAGGACTGACTGTCAAATGAAGAGAAATATGTGAGAAAAGGAGAAAGAATGAGCATAGTGTTTGGCTAGCTCGATATTAGGAAAAAGTGATGCTACGAAGGTGAGTAAATAAAAAGCTTAATGTTGGTAACCAGAGGTGGCGTTTGTTGGTAAACAGAGGAGATGTTTGTAAACAAAAGGAAGTGAGGCTACGAATGTAAACAGAGCTGAGGCGACGTTGGTAACTCAGGAGGTGGATGTATGTTAGAAAGTATGGGTAACGAGGTTTCGCAGATTAGTAGGAAACGCTTTAACAAATACTAACCTGAGTGTGTGAAGTATGAGTATGAGAGTTGTAAATTAAACCCGAATGTGACTAGAGAAAACCTGATGTTGACAAGAAATTGAAGTAACTCCAGATATGTGAGATGAGGAAAGTACCCATGACATCGATTCCATTTTTGACCAGAGACACACAAAGCTCCCCAAGTTTGTCGTAGAGATTAGTATAAGGATTGTAGTGTTGATAAATGAATAAGTAAATATGTATTTTTCAGTGTTTAATTTATGATACAGGACTACAGGAGATTGCCTGGAGACAGAATTGTAATATTGATAATTTTGTGTATATTTTATATTGTTGTGTATTGTACAGGAACTGGAGAGTCACCAGTGCTGGCGGAGATTTATTATGTATTTGTGAACTATTTGTAGGAATTGTTTTTCTTAGTATTTCTTATGTAACCATAACTTGTTTGATTATGAGATGAAGAAGTAATTAAAGAGTAAATGTGCCACTTCGGTACTGCATTAGGAAAGTCAATTCACTTTTCATTTAAAAAAAAAAAAAAAAAAATTTTGAAAATTGTACATACTGTAAAGTAAATTTTATCAAAAATATGAGACTTTAGAGTCAAGCAGATAGCGCCATTTATCGCTGCTGTAGGTTAAGACGTAGCAGTTAGAAAGGGAACTGAGGCCAGCTGATGTTTCAGGTGCGCCGAAGTAAACAGAGGTGGTAGCACGAGACTTGAAATGGACCTCCCAAGCAGGACCCGGTCGAACTACGAGTGCTATCAAAATCTTAAGTGTAAGTGGTAAAAAAGTGACGCTCACCATAGCGATAGTAGTGTTAGTGTGCGTGTGACGTACATCAAGATAGTATTTAGGTTTGTTTTCTCTTTCAGGAATTTGTAAATAGAATTTTGTAATCTGAAAAATTTTTTTTTGAATGATGATAAAAGTGCATGTTTAGATATAAGATGTTTTGTAGGTCGTCAGCCCTAGGTATAAGTGGATGATTGATGTACAGGAACTATAAATGTTAAATAGCTGTTTGAGTAAATCTTTAATAGAAATTTTTTTAGAAAACTAAAAGTTTGTCATGAATGAAAAAATTTAGTTTCCTCAGGAGGTGTGTGGCGTCGCAACTAGTGCGAGCGCACAGTTTTCTATCAAATATTTACTGTGAAATGTAGACAGACTGTAAAGTAGCCATCAGATTAGCATATGTGCTGTAGCGGGCAGATTACCGGTGTCCGTTCGTCTGACGTCACGACCATATGGCATGTCTGTACCGTGAGAATGTAAGACCTGTGCGCTAACTAGCCGCGTGTATAACGTGGAACTTTCATCTTTAATAACTTCTAACTGAGGAACCTGAGGAAATTAAAAGTTAATATACTAGTTTCTGTTATGAATAAAAATAAGTCATCCAAATTTGAGCTTTGAAACCTGCATATTTTGGAAATTAGAAAAATCTTACAGAAAACGCAAATTTCTACAATTTTCGAGTCTAAATAAATACCATTATGTATAGATCACCTTCAGTGACCATCCAACTATGAAACAAAATCACCTTCCGTGCTTTTGTATTTATTTTGAGAATTTTACTTTTAGAAATTCACCTATAACTTTGTTAAAACCATAAATGTTTTGAATTTTTGTGAACAGTTATTTTATATGAGTAGGTGAGAGTGAATGAGTGTGCCTGAGTGAATGAAAGAGGGACATTCGCCATTCTTTGCAAGTGTATAAAATCTAGGTTGGAACTCGCAAGTGTTCAGACGATGTAACCGTGGGAACAGAGTCGCCAGTGGTTCCCCATCTTAGTGAATGTCGGATGTCCAAGAGTGTATGGTATTGTACAAGCAGCCAGAACGTTCGCGAGTATTTAAATAATTTCTGGAAATAAAGTAAAGTCTAGTTTTCCTTTCGGTTTGTTAAATTATACAGTAAATTTTGTGTAACAAGAAATCATGACGTAAATGATTCAGAAGTCATGACTGGTGCGTGCTAGATTTTGGCGCGAGGCGCACCCAAAGAGTTAATTCTGATTGGCTGTGTGATGTGTGAGCCAATGAGATGCGAGGACGGTTAGCAGACTAGGAGAGTGAGTCGCGAGTGGATGAGGGGTCGCGAAGGAACTGTGATCGAGAAGAGACATGCTTGATGTGTCCTCGCGAATAATGTGTAAAATGAAGTCATAAAACGGCTTCATCGGTTCGGTACTGTGCGATTTGAGACTGGAAGAGTCCAGTAACGCGTAGTGTGAGTTTGAGCGAGTTGTGACTTTTCGTTCCGCGAAAGACGCGAGTAACTTTAATAATTAAAAGCGTGGCGGTACTTCGTAAACTTTTACTAAGTGCTTATGGCGAGCATTAACGTTAAAAAACGAACTATTATTGAACATCGACTGCAAACGTGTATGTTAGAAAATCGTCTGTGTTGCAGTTAAGTAAATTCCGTAACTTTGAAAGCTAATTCTGGCGGGGTTTGAGTGTGGATAGAATTGTGAACTGAACTTTCTTCAAACGTAGATTAGCGGGCTGATGATCAGGCTTAAAGACAATAAAGAGCTTAAATAGAATTACCAACTTCGCGTTCTCGTTTGAGTAAACAATTACTACCATTCCAATAACTCAATTTATTTAGGAAGATTGCTCATAGATTGTATTTCAGCAAACATGTATCGCGGCCTCCGGTGAGCGGCTATTAAATTGCAGTTTCTTCAACACTGCTTTTCTGCAATTTTTCCAGTAGCTGCTATCAGGAGAGGCGAGTGCAGCAGCTACCTAAGAAACGAGGTAGGTGGATTTTCTTTCAGGGAAAGGAAACTGCGCGATAAGAGCCTGACCCGTCGCAAACAAAAAGTAATCCATGATATAAATACCTCCAAGAGTCCACATGGCAAATCAGGAATATACAACCTCAAATGTGATACATGCCCAAAATCCTACAGTGGACAGACAGGCCGAAGTTTCGAAGTTAGATACAAAGAACACATTTATCCTTTAAGGCTTGGCAACTTGAACAAATCTGCATTTGCAGCTCATATTGCTGAAGAAAACCATTCAGTGATAAACACTGAGAACAACTTAAAAACCCTACATCTAGCAGAAAAAGGATCCACTATGAATATATTAGAAGAAATTGAAATACACACACACACACACACACACACACACACACACACACACACACACAAACAGCACCCCAGACTATATCATTATATAGTTCACCCCAGACTATATCATTATATAGTTAGCTAACTCCTCTTTCCAGAAAAATTTTTAAAAATTATTTTCCACTCTCCAAAGCAAATAATATCCCAACGTCTATCTGCAGATCAAATAGCAAATTTATATGTTACTACAATTATCATGATGCTAAATGTAAATAAATAATGTGCTGTCTTACCTATACAGTACCCAAAGAAAAGATCAACTTTGTAATTGATGTAACAGTATTCGCTCTGAAAGGGCGTTTCAGTTGCGTAAGCGAATTTATGATCTTTTTCCAAACATGGGACATCTTCATGATGTTAAGATAAATCATAGCATCTCTGTCACTCATATGTTTGTAAGCACTTTGTATTGTATCAAAACATGTGGTGTGTGCTAGAAATGTTTTCTGCGACAAATCTAAATAGTTCAGCGAGGAAAATTTGCGTGTGCAACGATAAGAATGCAGAGGGAATGTATTCACACCTGTTGGACGAGTGTAATGAAAACAAACACTCTAAACCTACATTTCATGTAAGTCACATCCAATGAAAATCTGTAACGCAACCATCTGTGTGGCGTGCTTATAATTGTGTATTATTTATAATTTACGACAATCTGTAAAAAAACGTTGTAATAAAAGCATGAAAACCGTCTGAGGATGAATCATATCGATTCGAAACCGGTAACGGTACCCTTTGAATAAAGGAACTGAAAATAAAATTGTGGCTGGTTGCTGTCTCAACACCATCAACATTTGCCTTCGAATAACAGCCACGGTGTCCAGCCGTCTCATCATATGACAAAATTGCAAATAGCAGTAGTGCTGCTGCTCTTCGCGGGTATCTACGCATTAAAGGAATAGAGAGAGGTCCTCTTTGTCTCGGAGGAGGTTCGAGTCCTTCCTCAGGCATGGGTGTGCATCTTTATCCTTAGGATAATTTAGGTAAAGTAGTGTGTAAGGTCAGGGACTGATGACCTTAGCAGTTAAGTCCCATAAAATTTCATACACATTAGAACATTTTTGAGAGGTCCTCTTTCCACTCTGGGGTTGAATAACATGACTCAGAATTTAAGATTCAATGGAGATTTGGCAATTGCCCCAGGAAAAGGCCAACGGCCAATTACGCCACAAATTGTTGAAGACTTTACTGTTGCCATGGCTGTGAATGCTGGACGTAATGTGCTACAGCTGAACATTCCATGGTCGACCGTTGTTTCGGGCAGCAGCAGAAAAATTTCTAGTCAGGTAACAGTCTATCCTGGAAGCAGATATTTGTCTCACTGTTGATAACCTGGAACGTAAACATGGTACGACACTGACAAATGTTACCGTCTCGTGTGTTTCTTTCAGTGTTTCGGTGGTTTATTCATTATTCCTCTTCCGCATGTCCTCCCAAATGTTCCCACAAAGTTTCATTGTCCTACGATTACTTGTGTTTGATGGGGGCTCCCTCAAGTAAGTGAAAGTTTAATTATAACGTTTAGTCTGCAGTGAGTTTGAACTAGCTGTCACGAAAGGTAGCGTAGCATCAATTTTATTCACATGTGGATCACTTTTGCAAAGATAGTGGAGGTTTCATGGTATTACAAATTTAAAAGAAAGAAACATTATTCATATACAAGCATATACAGAGAGAAATGTTTGTTTATTCAACACGGGGCATATACTCATCATTGGCTTTGTAGTAGGAACCATAACAGCGTTTGCCTGAAGTGATGTAGCAAAACAGCGCAACATCTTAATCAGAATGGACGCATGAAGGTAGCAGTCTCTATTATGTCTGATACCAGGACAGTCTGTTTAAAACAGCACAACTTCGTTCGACTGATGTTAGGGATTTGTGAACATGCCGAATGACACTGCGGTATTAGAGCATCGTCGTCCATCTGAAAACTTGTAGGCTCGTTAATTACAATACTCTTTTCTTACATTAGCTGCCACTTTCCAGTACCGACAGCAGAACCGAATGAAACTTTGTTTTTAAACTGGGAAAGGGAAACGTTAGCAGTATTACTTCCATGAATAGACGGAAGTTCTCATTCAGTTGAATCTCGGTGTCACAGCAGCTGTAGCAGAGGAATCCAGCAGTAATGTTAAATATTGACTACATAGAATTTTAAATTTAGTGAACGTTTAACATTTTAGAGCAGAAGTATGCGAAAATTTTATGTCGAATGAGGAGCACAAAATGGTTCAAATGCCTCTGAGCACTATGGGACTCAACTGCTGTGGTCATCAGTCCCCTAGAACTTAGAACTACTTAAACCTAACTAACCTAAGGACATCACACACATTCATGCCAGAGGCAGGATTCGAACCTGCGACCGTAGCAGTCTCACGGTTCCGGACTGCGCGCCTAGAACCGCGAGACCACCGCGGCCGGCAATGAGGAGCACAGAAGCCTGTAAACTACTGACTAATTATATTACATATCAAGAAGTAAACCAAATAAGGATAATAAAAGACAGAATGAATGGCTAATGGCTAAGATAACACGAGGGCGACCAGTAAGGCGTGGCGAGGGCGTGGTTTGAGCGGAGCCGTAGGCCGCCCTCTCCTTCACCATTCTGCTCTCCTAATACCCCAGGGCGCAATCGACCGATTTGCCCTAGGGTGTTAGGAGAGCAGAAAGCTGAAGGAGAGAGTGGACTTAGCCCCGACCAGACCACGCCCTCGCCACGACCTCGTCACGCCTTACGGACCACGCCTCGTGTTCTCTTATCCAATAGTCATTCATTCTGTATACATGTCAAAAAATCTCTTCTTATCTTTATTTCGTTTATATTCTTATATATATCATCATTATTCATTAATTAACAGGCTTATGTGCTTCTTATTAGATACAAAATTTTAGCCATACTTCTATTCCGAAATTTAACAAGCTTATGTGCTTAATAATGCGTGATATTTAATTAGCAACACTATACCTGTATTCCTTTCCGGCAACTGCTGTACCACCCATATTTAAATAAATGAGAACTTAATTCTACTCTTGAAAATAATACCGCTAATATATCCGTTTCCTGGTTTAAAAATAGAGTATCATAATTTCGGGGACTACATGTGTTTTGATGGACAATGAAACCATAATATCGTAGTATCAGTCGCCTCGTGCAGAAACATTGAATATCAATTGAATAAGGTTGGTCTGTGTTAAGCAAACATGCCTTGTATCAGGAATAATGGTGACTCCACCCGACTGTCCTAATTTAGATTTTCCATTGTTTCCTAAATCAGTTAAGGTCAATGTTGGGATGGTTCCTACTACAAAGCCACCTCTAATTACATGTATGGTCTTTCTAAAACAGATAATTCATTCTGTAAGTGCCCATGTATTTTAATTATTATATTTTTTTGTTCTTAAACTGTAGTACCATGAAACGTGCGCTATCCTTGTAAAAGTGATTCTCCGATGAATAATACTATTGCCTCTATTACCTTTCATGACGCGAAATAGTGACGCGGCCGAGATTTCACAGTTACTGCAGACAAGCAGTGTGATACAAACACTAAGCCTCCCCTTTAGCAAGATGGCAGTTATATGACAGATCATTTATTCGTACCTTGAAGTAAGACGATAAAAACGACTTTGATGTAACAAATGTAACTGTATTTTCCAAACTTGTGAGATGAAATAATTTAAAAATATCACTTCAGTATCAGAGTTTTACGAAATTTCTGCCGAAACTATAGCCCTCAGCAACAAATATTAGGGTCAAGGAAAAATATCCAAAAATGAACGTATCAAAGCGGCATAAAACTACACTACAAAAGTAGCACACTCAACATAAACTATCGAAAAAGAACTACTAACTGCAGATGTGCAGCAACTGTTCACTTCTGCTCAGAATCACATAAAAATGTTACTGTTGGGTTGTTTGAGGGAAGAGGCCAAACAGCGAGGTATCAGTCTCATCGGATTAGGGAAGGATGTTGGCCGTGCCCTTTCAAAGGAACCATCCCGGCATTTGCATGGAGCGATTTAGGGAAATCACAGAAAACCTAAATCACAATGGCCGGACGCGACATTGAACTGTCGTCCTCCCGAATGCGAGTCCAGTGTGCTAACCACTGCGCCACCTCTCTAGGTAAAAAAATTTTACTAATCTAAACGATGTATGCAGTCTGTGTACAAAAGATAAGCTGCTGCCGCTAAACTCGGCTCTCCTCTAGGACTGGAGCCAGATGCCGACTTTCCTGCGGAGGCGGAACAATCACAGAGGGTGGGTGGGTGAGTTTGTTGGTCGTTGGGGCTTCCGACGTCAGGTGCGTAAAGCAGCCCCTGAGGGGTGTGCATTCTGTCTTCTTGACAGTAGGTGTTGCCTGAGATGGAGGAGTCTCTGTGGGTGGCATTAAAACACCAGGTGCAGCTTTTGTATAAATAGTGGGACGGTCATAAAAATCCAAGCATTCTCATATTAGAAGCTGGGACAATATGGACAAAGAAGCTGGTTCACGTGTTCATTGGAGGCAATACTGTATCTACCTGACGCCAGGAAGTCACTAGGTTATTTTAGCGGGCGGCAAAAACATACATTTCACGGGCGCGACTGTCTGGGAAGCTTAAGAGCTTTCAGAAATTGGAAATGGTCGACCTGGAAAGATTAGATCTCTCCATAAATGAAGGACTGTGGTCCCGTCTAGGTAGACGTTTTTTGCTGAAACGTGACCATGCTTTCCGTGATAACGACGCCTCTCTAGTCTAAAATATTCTTTTTGCAGAAAAGAGTGATTTTGATCCTCTAATTGGTTCCTCTCGGGATGTTCCCCAGCGTAGGAACCCCAGTGCTGTGTCTGGATTGGCTACCAGGCCGACAGAACAGTCAGAGCGGAGATTCAATATGTAGAGGATAGTTCGATTGGTTTGTACAACGTGGAGGCGTTTTCTTCTTTTTGTGCTAATTCGGCTCTCGTACTGAGGCTTGGTGGAAAGTGATTATGGTTCTTTGCCTTCTTCGTCTTCTGGTCCTCCCTTGGTGGAGAACTTCAAGAGGGTGACAGTTGTGGTCTGCAACTTGTGGTGGGCTAAGAGCCAGTGACAATTTCCAACTATACTGACAGTGGACTGCATATCATCTCGGACACATCGTATATCATGAGGGTGAACTTATTCCTTCTGCGTCGGCCGTCTGACGTTTGACAATGGCAGCATGCATTGTCATGCCAGTGAGTCAAATTGGTTTGGCCAGTCCAGAGAACGGGTGCACATCGAAAGCTACCGGGATATGGGGGCGCTGATAGGGAAGTTTCCCGCGTTCTAATAATCAGAACACGAGTCCGCGTTGTTTGCAAATTTTCGTGGACGCGTCAGAACATCACAGCTGTCACGGTGCGCCGCTCCTCGCCCACAGCGTGTCGTTTTCTGCTGCCGACTGAATCAAAATGAAAGGGTAAAGTATTGCTGTAACAGTGTAGGGTTGTTAAATGATATTCACAGCTCTTTGTTCTCCGGTGAACCATTGTTTCTGACACGTAGTGTAGTATGATTGTGGTTCGATGAACCATCTGCCAAGCACTTAAATGTGAATTGCTGAGTAGTCATGTAGATGTAGATGACATGTAGAAGTCCTTTAGGATTAATAAAATCGGCAGGTAATTCACGTTTGTTTTTTAGGATAGTACCTACTAGTGTCAGACCTTTTGACAACAAGTAATGAGCTAAACCGAGAGACAAAAAAAAATTATCAGAGGCTATATTACATTCAGACATTTCAAGTTCATTCACCAGGATTTACACAACGTTCTCTCCAAGTCTCACGGCTCTGGTTTCATCCTCCTTTCCCGGATACACTTTCATCTTCCAGCAGTAGCTTGTTGCACTGTCACAAATTGTCCAGAACGTTATTCTGTATCTACCAGGTTTTGATGGGATATATTGTCGAAATGCATAGCGAATTCGAAATGTAGCCGACTGTTCATCCACGGTCATGCACCATCCAAGAATGTAGGCATCAATCCCTAAGGGCAATTTCTCACATCTCAACTGGTTCCAGTTTGTTACTTGACCTATGTTGCTGCGCTGTCAAAGCGCAACACACTCAGAATAGCATGGGAGCGGTTACGAGACATAATTTCATTGACCAATGGCTGGTCATTCTCAGCGCTCCAAAGCTGACTGATATCCTCATTTTTCGACTCGTGAAAACCAGTCAGAATCAGAACACCAAGAAACTATATCATTTCAAGCACATCTATACCCACTCAGTTACCATGAAAGATTCGACCTTCGTTGTTGATCCGCATGCACATTCTCTCAATGAGTGGTACACGAAAGAACAACATAAAACGAGGGCCGTACGGGTGGAAACATGCACCAACATTTTAACACAAGGCCATAGGTAAATTTTTATAATTTTTTTAAAATATTATGACCAACTTGACAAATTAGTATTAGTCATAAAATGTAATTAAAATGAAAATGCGTAGTTACAGAGAAGATATTAAACATCTGAGGCCCGGCGAAAAGTAAAGAGTTAAGACACTGAGAGTAAAAGTATTTTTATTAGATAAAATAATGCAGGGGCCCTATGGTATCTAACTGTACCTAGAATTACACACAGACTAACTAACCATTAGGAAATAAATCTGATGTTTCGATAGTAACTCGCACAATTTAGAAATAGCCATTTAACTTTGGCAGTCATTTATTCAGTTTGCTACAGCAAGCACTTGTACTACTTGTACTCTCAGGTTCCCATTTTAATTATGTTTACATGTACGAGAAAGAATGAAAATCACTTGCCTCTTTCTGCTACATAATCATGCATTAAGGATAACTCTTTTTTCTCCCTAAAGCGATATGCACTACTATCGTAAACTGTAAAAAAGAAATAAAATCATATTGTCGTGCAGGCTACGAATGCCATAAAGTGGCCGCATGATAAATTAGTATTGTCCTGTGGTTCTCGCACTGACCACCACCTTTCAATATGCAGTCATTTAACGGTATGTCCACGTAAACCACAAACTAACATCGCTTGTGGTAAGTATTCCGGTCCAGATCTCATACCATTTATGTTTCTTTCAGCGTTCATTGATAAAAAACATTCATATTTAACAATCCTATGCAGGCACTAGCTCAGTCGAAGATTTGTGCACAAAGCATGGAGGGTTGTCTGGGACACAAGAATGTATCACTGACTACAAATTTGCATTAAGCTTTCGGAACAAACCCTGTGTTCAAACGTTATGAAATACCTTGAAGAAAATGACAAATTGTCAAAATGTGGTTTGAAGAGCTGTTGGCGTCAGTAATATGGTTTGTTTTTCTGACGAGAAAAATGTGACATTGCACGTCAAATGAAGGAGCAGGCGACAGAATAGATTGCACTAGACAGTTTTGTCTGGTGAGCTCGTTGCTCACTAAGCGTGCAGATCGCTTTATAACTTCGCAAGCCCATTCAGTAGTTTGCACACCACGTATTCCCTCTTTCGTGGCCTAACGCGGGTCTAAGGACGTGTGGAATGTAATCATCTCTCTGTAGGCACCCAAAGGCAATCATTATCTAAACAACGTTGTTACAGGATGTGGATTTGAAGCGCCATCCACTCGAATCCAAGTCCAGTGTGCTAACCACTGCACCTCTACATCTACGTCTACGTACATAAGGCTCAAGACACCGTATGGTGCATGGCGGAGGGAACCTTGTACCACAACTAGTCATATCCTTTCCTGTTCCATTCACAAATAAAGCGGGGGAAAAACATATGCCTCCTTACGAGCCCTAACTGTACATATCTTCGAGATCCTCACGTTAAATGTACTTTGGTGACTGCAGAATTGCTCTACAGTCGGCTTCAAATGCTAGATCTCTAAATATCCTCAATAATGCCTCGCAAATAGAACGTCGTAGTCCCTCTTTTTTTAATATGCTCTTTTTTAATTTTTTGGAGCCTCCCTACTCCACTCACAGCCCTTCCCTGCGCTCTCCAAAGTGCCTTCATCGGCGAGCTTCAATGCTTTCGTTAATTTTAAAAGTAAATATCATGTTCCCACAAAGGGTGATTCGTAATCTTCTCACCTTTACAGCAATAAACAACGAAATAGAAGAAGCATATGAAATTTAAATTTTAAATGTTCCTCAGGGTCCATTGCCCTGACGACAGTTCCTTCTTGAGAACTGAAACTTTCATAATCTATAGTAAAACAGAAAGTGTATTTCTTCAAATGCAACTTTATAAACGAGTATATTGACGTACTTTTGTTCTTAAAGCAAAATAACAGAACGAGGGACGAAACACAGTTAGTGGCAGATGGACTAATTGATAGTCAGTCATAAGAATTTAAAGCCGGGGTCGTTACTAGGTTGTCAAACGAAAAAATAAAATAGTCACTGGGCACTTTACGGAAATAATAATAATCGTTTTATCGAAAACGTTTTTCTGTGGATAACAAAGTAATCGTCTTCTAAATCGAAAACTCCAGACGGAAATATGGAATACAAGATAACATACCCTGAAAGCAGATATTCTCGCTGAAATTCGAAGTAAATGTTTACCTTCAGAGGTTACTTCCTGCTTGGAAATGAAATATAACTTCAATGAAGGAAATATAAGTGTCTTTCAGCTGTTCTACAGGTCCAGTATCAGACAGTGTCATTCAGTAGGTCAGCAACCTGTCCCCAACACACAAGAACACATGTATTAAAATGTGGACCACACCAAGCAAACCCGGAAAGCTCTTGAGACAAGTTGCTTACGTCTACTTTTCTGTCAATGCCCTTCTAATGAAATGTTACATAACGAAAAAAATCTCAGCACATGGACCATAGAAAAGTGAATAAGGACTTCGGACGGCACAGTAGATCACGAAATCACATTGAATGAAGAGAAAAAAGAACACACTCCCATATCACCATAAGCTTTTTGCAATGATATTTTCCAGTAATTTGCAAAGGTTTTGCTATATTCCTCCGTGTTTGTTCCTTACCGCGTTCATTCATCAAAAATATCAAGAAATATAATTGATGATAAATTTTTAGGAAGACTATTGCATGAATTGTTTATTCCATAATTCAGGTCGTATAATTTTTCTTTGTTTTGGGCTAGGGTTTCCACTGTGGTATGATGACACTGCGACGCTATTCATAGCGATTCTGTCTGTAAATCGCTGCATGTCTCTTGTGGTGTCCCAGATGACACGAAATTTACGGCACCCAAACCGATGTTCGAGTGTGTCCTCTTCTGCACATACAACGTGTGATTGGAATGCTTTAAGAATGGATCCGCTACGGTTTATTGGTTTGGCGGGCAGGTACACTGAGGGTGGGGAGTGAGTCATTGCCTTGTCTTTGAACGTCCTCTGACGGGAAACTGCATTTCCTTTATTCAGTTCGTTGTGGCAGATGGTTGAGTGCGGGACCGTTAGGGCTTGTTGCCGGATTCTGTCTGCGTGCAAATGGACGTAAAAACGGATCAACGAGATTTGTGAAATTTTGTTTTAAAACTGACAAATCAGCTTCTGAGAGTTGCAAACTATTAAAAACAGCTTTTGCAGATAATTGTATGAGCCAGTCAAATGTTTTCGTCTGGTTCAACAAATGTAAAAATTTCCGCAAATCATTTGAAAATGAACGACAGTCCGGCCGTCTTTCCACTTCAAAAACGAATGAAAATGTTGTGAAAGTTCGCGTCTTAGTGCGCTCTGATCGTAGATTTACAATTAGGGAGATGGCTGACGAACCTAATTTAAGTTTCTATGCAGTTCAGGCAATTTTAACTGTAGATCTGAACGTGCATCGAGTGTCCATAAAATTCATTCCAAACGTGTAGTCAAGTGACCAGAGACAATACCGTCTTGAAGTGTTCCAAGAACTGATTAATCGGACTAAAAATTACCCAGATTTGTTAAATAGTGTATTTACAGGTGACAAATAGTGAGTACATGGATATGGTCCTGAAACCAAAGTGCAGACTTCGCAGTGGAAGACTCCAGGTTCTTTTTATTCTACCGGTTTTGTGCATCATGAATTTACCCCTGGAGGACAGGCAGTTAACTAGGAATACTACAAATGTGTCCTTGAACGTTTGCGCGAAAAGGTGTGGAAGAAAAGGCCTGCATTGTGAAAAGACTGTAGTTGGGTGCTGCACTATGACAATGCTCCCGCTCATCGTGCCTTCTCCATCGTACCTTGGCCATTTTTGGCCAAATTCAAAATTACTGTGCATCCACAACCGCCATACTCCCCTGATTTGGCACTTGCGGACTTCTATCTGTTTCCTAAACTGAAATTTTCACTGAAAGGGAAGCGATTTGACTCGACTGAAGACATCCAGGCAAATACGGAGAGCGTCCTTAACACACTTCAGGAAAAAAATCCAGGAATGCTTTCAAAAGTGGATACACTTTTGGAGTCGGTATGTTCAGTCAGAAGGGAACTATTTTGAAGGAGATGCATCACAGTAGCATGTAAGTACCACCAATGAACAATTACAAGCCCATTTTTAAAACTTCCCAATAACACCTCGTATGTCGTAGTCACTTGATCGGAGTGAACACTCCCAGATAGAACTTTCGAGGCTAGATCTTCCCGCACAGTTTTCCACTAGTACTGTGGCAGTTGCATCTCTCTTTTACCCACGAAGTGTGGTAGCGATATCGTTGACTCTGTTCACTTTCAAGTCACCATGTAGAAGGTAGCTGGTGTCGAGATAAAACCGACGCGGGAAGTTCAGCACATAGGGGTTGCTACTGATTTGGACTGGGGCATCGGGTGATTTTGACTGGAATTTATGAAATAATGTTGCTGTTACTGTTGGACTTCAAGAACCTTTTTCAGACACGGCTTTGGTACGTTTGATGAAAAGCACTGCGCATTTGGCGTGTAAGTCTATTAACCCCAGTCCAAACAATCTGCGAGTGAGTGAGGTGAGCTACAGGCCATGTGATGATTCAAGTTATCGATGTTTAACAATGTCTACAGGTACGCAATAGAACTAACTCTGCTGCTGTGTGGTTCTGATGGCTGTTGAAAGAGAAAATCGGCGGTTTGGAAAGAAGCACACATTGCATTCTGTTAGTCACATACATACGCACTTAAACAGAAATATGTCAAAAGTTTCATCTGTCTATTCAACACACACACACACACACACACACACACACACACACTCACACACACATATACACAGGCATATATGTACACACAGTGTGCGGTCTCAATCACATTTGAGCAAATAGTGTGAGAAAGGAAGGATTCCCAGCCCATCCACATATACAACATGGTGTGACAGCTACACTCAGGTATGTACCTCATGATGCTGCAACCGAAAGACTACTTGGCACACCGTATGCTGAAATGCACCACCACTGTGCAGGCACTCCTTGTAATCCTCAACAGTGAGACCCCGTGAGGCTACACATTGCATATCCCTAGGCCGCATTTGGATGGCGCCTGCATCTATATAGGATACATACGGTTTTGATCAGAGCCTCATAAATACATGTGATATATTCCGTGACATGCACAGTGACTCCCTGGTGCGTCCAGAGCACCTAGTGCTGCGAAATGATTTCAACCCAATCTGAAGACAATCCTGGCGAATTAGCAGAGATTCAGAAACCCCAAGCAATGTCTCAGTTTCTGGATGAGACTTATTACAACCATCCATGGCATGCCCTTCAACCAGCATCCTTGGTTGAAGGTGTATGTTGAGGTTAGTAATAGGAAGAGGGCTATAGCAATGTGTGATTTTGAAAAGGATTTTTATAAATTAATGAATTTAATTTGGTTTACCATGGGGATGAACATTGTAGTGTATCACCAGGCCAAATTCTAAGTGGGCTACTATCTCCAATGAAGCACAAGTCATTGTGGAGACGGGTAAGGTTTCAATGGATTTACAAAGCCTGTCTGCATCACTATACATACACTGGGCCTCTCCAAACTCCAGTTGTACCGCTCCACTATGAGTTTGCAAAATCAAAATTCGTTTATTTCAAGTTACTTTGTATGTGTACATACAGCTTCATCTACTGGGTGAAAGGCTGCAATGCATAAGAAGTAGTTAGCTACAATCTATAGGAATTCTATACTTCTGAATAGGTGGCTGATTGGACTTACGGCTTAACACCTCAGAAGAAGAAGTGTATTGGCCTCATGAATGAAGAGGTGAATTGCTGGCAGACTGTGAAGTTTGTGTGACTCAGACCCACGATGCATGCATCCCATATATATGCAGGTGCCACCCAAAGGTGGGCTAAGGATGTGCATCGTGTGGCCTCACAGTCTCTATGATTGAGGATTTCGAGGGGTGCCTGCATGGTGGTAGTGTACCTCCACATATGGTGCGCCAAGTAGTCTTTGACATTATACTCTCTTCAAAAGTGGTTATTGGACACATAACATACATATTTTCGTATACCAAATATAAAGACTGCAATTTTTTTTACTCAAGCACATGTGTGCACATTAAAAGTTAAACCTACTCGGAGGTGGGCACGATCCTGGGACATGATTTTAAGAATCATTGTTTGTAGGCCTACGCCACGAATCCCTAAATATAATCGGAAGGTATTATGTATTACAAAAAGCATCCATGACTATTGAATACCATCTGCGTCAGATTGGCCCAAAATGGTATTCTATGCTCGACCAATTTAAGTTTTCATCATGAAGGATCGAAGGGGTGAGAGAACTTCCACCCTCCTTCAAATGAGAAGAAAGTCATTACCGATTTTCGAACTTCTGTAAGAACATAGCACCCTTTGATCACTGACAAGAAACCATCGTTTGATTTCTGCATGCTAACTGAGACCCACCTCAGTATAATACTGTCCATCCACATCACCGTTCGTACCAGAATAAGTGTCGGCTTCTAAATTGAAGAGATCATCGAAAGAAGCATTTAATCCTATTTTCTTTCGATTTCTCCTAATTTTCACACAGTACGACTGCCGCTGAGAAAAAGACAAACGAAAATTTGAATCTTAGGCATGGTATTTTACATTTCACAAGTTATTCAAGTTCTTTGGATCACTGTTCACAAGTTAATGCCTGCTTCTTAGAAAAGATGTCAGAGTTCAATATAAGGTAATACTCGAGAAGTCGGCTCTCTGCCCAATGGCACGGCGAGTGTGGATGGTCTGCTGGCTTGGCTTTTGCTTAGTAAGTGAAAAGTCTTGAGTTCGTTGCACGCCAGCGACAAAAATCTACAGTCGCACCAAAAGGCATCATTCACCTCTGGCAATACCAACTGAAGAAAGACGAGCCCGCAGTTATTCTGAATTATCGTCAAACATTATGTACTCCCACTACTGAATGGCGTGAAAACGGATTAGATTAGACGGTCGCAGAGGCCAATGTCATGGCACTTTAAAATTCCTTAAATTATTAACTCACAAAATGTAACCTTTATATTTTAGGCTTCCAATTTATTGCGGTTGCTGCTAGTCTGGTTTCTGCATGCAGCCGGCCGTGGTGGCCGAGTGGTTTTAGGCGTTACAGTCTGGAACCACGCGACCGCTATGGACGCAGGTTCAAATCCTGCCTCGGGCATGGATGTGTGTGATGTCCTTAGGTTAGTCAGGTTTAAGTAGTTCTAAGTTCTAGGGGACTGATGACCTCAGATATTAAGTCCCATAGTGCTCAGAGCCATTTGAACCATTTCGAAGGCATTAAGAAATAGGTACCCCTATGCCAGAAGGTCTAGGGACTAGGTTTGTTCTGTAAACAGAGAAGAAAATACATTGTCAGATTAATTAGAGTATAAAAATGTGAGGAATAATTTATGTACAGGTATGAGGAAGGGAATAATTTTTGTGCAGGTATGAGGAAGTCTGCATTGTCATTTGAATTTTGTGTGCAAACATCTGTGAGACAGACACTTCTAACTGCAATAGAGACGTATTCTGCCCCTAAAATGATAGAAAAAGACGCTTGCGCCACTTTATCACACGTAAGTGCGCTATGCTGTAGAATAAGTTGTATCTTTAAGGATTAGTAACTAGAGCAGTGGATAATGGACTGTGCAGATTTAAAGGAGAAAAAGAGTAAAGTGATGAACTATTGAACAGTAAAATTTGTTACAGTTGTGGCAATTTGTACCAAGTAGTCGAGAAAAAACTGTGAAGGTACTATTAGGCCCTTGGGAACATTAACTGTCCAGTCAAACGGATAGCAACTGTTAAACTATGAATGACCTAGACTGTATGCAGCACAGCTCCGTACTGAGAAAGATAGATTTTTACAAGTTTTACTGCTTTTTTGCCGTTTAGTTTCAATAACTTTGAATTGAACACAATAAAATTTTGTTACAGACAAATATTAGATAGAGCTGCTGAATATACACTCCTGAAAATTTAAATAAGAACACCGTGAATTCATTGTCCCAGGAAGGGGAAACTTTATTGACACATTCCTGGGGTCAGATACATCACATGATCACACTGACAGAACCACAGGCACATAGACACAGGCAACAGAACATGCACAATGTCGGCACTAGTACAGTGTATATCCACCTTTCGCAGCAATGCAGGCTGCTATTCTCCCATGGAGACGATTGTAGAGATGCAGGATGTAGTCCTGTGGAACGGCTTGCCATGCCATTTCCACCTGGCGCCTCAGTTGGACCAGCGTTCGTGCTGGACGTGCAGACCGCGTGAGACGACGCTTCATCCAGTCCCAAACATGCTCAATGGGGGACAGATCCGGAGATCTTACTGGCCAGGGTAGTTGACTTACACTTTCTAGAGCACGTTGGGTGGCACGGGATACATGCGGACGTGCATTGTCCTGTTGGAACAACAAGTTCCCTTGCCGGTCTAGGAATGGTAGAACGATGGGTTCGATGACGGTTTGGATGTACCGTGCACTATTCACTGTCCCCTCGACGATCACCAGAGGTGTACGGCCAGTGTAGGAGATCGCTCCCCGCATCATGATGCCGGGTGTTGGCCCTGTGTGCCTTGGTCGTATGCAGTCCTGATTGTGGCGCTCACCTGCACGGCGCCAAACACGCATACGACCATCATTGGCACCAAGGCAGAAGCGACTCTCATCGCTGAAGGCGACACGTCTCCATTCGTCCATCTATTCACGCCTGTCGCGACTCCACTGGAGGCGGGCTGCACGATGTTGGGGCGTGAGCGGAAGACGGCCTAACGGTGTGCGGGATAGTAGCCCAGCTTCATGGAGACGGTTGCGAATGGTCCTCGCCGATACCCCAGGAGCAACAGTGTCCCTAATTTGCTGGGAAGTGGCGGTGCGGTTCTCTACGGCACTGTGTAGGATCCTACGGTCTTGGCGTGCATCCGTGTGTCGCTGCGGTCCGGTCCTAGGTCGACGGGCACGTGCACCTTCCGGCGACCACTGGCGACAACATCGATGTACTGTGGAGACCTCACGCCCCACGTGTCGAGCAATTCGGCGGTACCTCCATCCGGCCTCCCTCATGCCCACTGTACGCCCTCGCTCAAAGTCCGTCAACTGCACATACGGTTCACGTCCACGCTGTCGCGGCATGCTACCCGTGCTAAAGACTGCGATGGAGCTCCGTATGCCACGGCAAACTGGCTGACACTGACGACGGCGGTGCACAAATGCTGCGCAGCTAGCGCCATTCGACGGCCATCACCGCGGTTCCTGGTGTGTCCGCTGTGCCGTGCGTGTGATCATTTCTTGTACAGCCCTCTCGCTGTGTCCGGATCAAGTATGGTGGGTCTGACACACCGGTGTCAATGTGTTCTTTTTTCCATTTCCAGGAGTGTAATCAAAATAGATTAGTTGCTCAAGCTTTACGGAGTGCCTTCCACATGCTTACCAGTAATTTATTTCACAATAACACTTAGGTCCTATATGAGCGTTACCTAAGTGACTGTGTACGCGCAGAGGATGTTAGTTATTTTCTGGTAGGAAGTGTACCGATTTTAAATTTCATGGAATTCTCAGTGAAACCCACCGAATGTATTATAATGAACTAGTTGAATAAGACTCATCCAGCAAGATAGGTTGCTGAGCTTCCACACTGGTTCCACTGACATATAACAAGCTTGACACTATACCACTGCACAGTTAAGTATTCATTCCCAGTTAATGGACTACCCAACCAAGCAACGACCTATTGGACACAGTAGAACATCGAATAAATAGGATTACATTGCTGAATTGGTATATTTCATTAATCGGATATGCAGACAGCAACATCTAAATGGCAGCGTCAGTAAGGAAGACTTACAATTAAATTGAAGTACCGTCGCTGAAACAACTAGTGCCAGGTAAAGTAATTACACTTGTTCAGATTATTTAGAAACCAGATTCTGAAGAGGGTGACATAATTGTCAACCACTTTACACCATTTTAAAGAGTTATTTTGCAAGGAATCAATTTTGATCAATTTTTCCACACTCAGTAATCCATGTCTTTGCAGTAATAGGAAACTGTTTCTGAATTAGGGACTCAACCAAGGTAAGTTTATTTCTGCCAGTCCTAGAGATATATAAAATACCATAAGGAATTTTATGAGAATATGTGTCCGCGCAATTCACCCATGGATTACCTAGAGAACGTCATAATGATATCCCACTAGGACACAGTAACCTAGTTATATGTTGAAAATACCAATAAATTTCGTGAGGGACGCCACACAGGTATGTCACACCGAGCGAGAATTTCTATTGCGCGGGTTCTCCCTTTCCCCGTCCGTCTGCTTAGCTGAATGTTGGGTTAGGCGCCCTCTGTAATAATAATAATAAAAAAACTGAGTTAATGGAACGGCGATGAACTTGAACAAGCGTTATAGGACAACCGCCCCGAACAAATAGAACAAACAATCATCAAGAAAATTACGTCAAGAAAAGAAAAAAAGTAACGTGCTAGCCTCCTATGCAGCGGGCCCGAGTTCGATTCCCAGTCGGGTTGGAGATTTTCTCCGCTCATGGACTGCGTGTTGTGTTGTCATCATCACCATTTCATCCTCATCACCGACACGAGAGTCGCCCAATGCGGCGTCGACTGAAATAAGACTCGCTCTTGGCGGCCGAAGTTCCCCGGATGGGGCCTCCCGGCCAACATTGCCATAAGATCATTTAATTTTTTTCCCCCTTCTCTATCGCAAGTCGGCCATCATGAAGCGTGTGTGCTTCACGCGGAATATAGCCAATCTCCACACAGTGGACGGCGTGCGTATTTGTTTGGCCACGCCGTAAATTCGCACATGTGCGACTACGAGGAAAACAAACTGTGAAGCAACCTTTAAGTCACCCTGTCATCCATGGCTAATCCTACCACCCGATAGGAAAAACACGATTTCGATTCCATTACAGTTACATTGTAATGTTCTTCTTAGAAAAGAATAGAAAATAAATAGTAAAAGGTAAATATTTAATGGTGAACTAGTCACAAATTTAGAGTTATGTTCAACACATAGGCATCAAATTAATAGCTTGTTCCATAGTCGTATACCGAACAAACTATTCATGGCTCATTTCTGGACACGTTCAGTGCTCTTTCTAAACTTTCTTGTAAGCCTCTTTTAAAATATGTTATTGGTTTCCACAAGTAATATGATTTCGCGATTTAATCCCAGGAACTAATATTATGGTCAATTTGGTTATTGCCTCAATATAATTTTTCCACCCTAATTGCCACCCCAATATTTGGCTTGGTTTTTATTAGCTATCATCTTGACGTAGGTGATTAATAGAGGTTCATATATTGCCTAGGGCCATGCTACTGTGTGCATCTTTGTGATTCACCAACTAAGAGAAAGATAAGCCAACATCCGAACCATATATGAAATAGTTGACCTTAACAGCATTGTAAGTAAAATTACGGTTATGATAAAATCTTATTCGAACTATAGTCCAACCAGTGCTTATTCCAGACTAACATCTCTGATTTCGAAATCAAACCAAGATGAAACACTGTTGAGTATTGATTAGTTCCATACTAAAACTCTGAACCTCCGGAACCAATTTTGTGTATTCAGTCTACGAAGCCACTGAGACTATCGATTTTCAACTTAGAAATTAATAAATATTGATTGTATCTTTCTGAATTTGCACAAACAGCGATTCCACGTATACCTTCTGCGTGTACTGCGAATCAATATAGGTGTTGATGCAGCCTAATAAAATGGAATATTGCCTTGAATATTCATCGTGACTACTACCTGAGGAGTCGAAGCGACGCACCGCGACATGCCGCCTGGGCGCGTGCGCAACTCGACCCCGGAACGGTGTACATACCAGGTGCCGATAGGCAACAAACTGCTCCACAAGCCACACGCTATAGAGCGCACTAGCCACCCATTACAATCGACTTTAAGAACTTTGATAATATAAGCCATTGTACACTATTTAATACGCAAGTGATGCAACACTCCTCACTATGCTTACTGCTACACGCCTTACAGTACTGTATTTACTACCAGAAACCATGACTAAAGAAGTTTTACAAGGTTTGAGCCCATAGCGAACCTGCCCCCTACGACCGGAATTACTCAGTCCCTACTGGACAATCTCGTCGGGTTAAATCGACCTTTTGAACAAAAGAACAGTAGTACGACACCGTGAAATAACGAATCTGGAGACATAGTCGACCTTTAGCGATGAAACACAGTACTAAAGCTATTACAAATTTTTGATAATTAGCAATGTATCCTACCACACTGGAGATACACTTTCCGTTTGTAAATCCTGCCCTATTACATCGTACATTATGACACTAGAAGACACTGCAAACCCTGAGGATGAATCATATGTTGCAGCACTATACGTAAACCCAATAATGAAAAACCGATTCTTATGTTATTGGTAATACCATGACACACTCTGCATTTGAACACGAATTATGAACTACATATTCATGAAGCAAGTTATTTTGATTTATTCGCCTAAAGACAGGTACAACTTACATATTTCGCACCAAGCCAGTCTAATGCTACTTTAAGAAGCCACACGGCGTATATCACCTTTATTACTGAGATCTCATTGCTGAACGCATCTACACACTTAAGTTCGTCACCGAAGGACTATCGATGGTGCCTACGAGAGTCGTCGATCCAGCACAGCTGTGTATTATAGTCGCAGGCAAGATGAACACTAGTGACTGAGGTGTCAAAACAAATGAGGGTTCACATTTGAATTTGTGGCACTCTCTCTAAGTACCATTGACGACGATAGGAGGTTCCAGAAGTAAGCATATGAGAGAGCCAGTAATAGTTTAAACAGATGAAAGGAAACAGTTTTTCTTTAGTAACAAGACTCAAGGAGCAATGATAACAAGAGATTAAAAGACGTCAATCAGTACCCTCACAGGAGCTAGAATTTTCAAAGTACCTGCAAAAGTTCGAGAGATTGAGAAATAAAAGATATTGTAGATTGCATCAGAATTGATAATGGAAGAGTTGACTCTGTCCACGCTTCTGTAGCTACTAATAATGATTATTGTGTTTAGCACAATGTTATTTATCTCCGTCGCACAGTTTTTATGTACATTAGATTTTATTATTTTGTTATATAAAGAGCGACAATTTTTCCTTCCCTCTGAGCTTGGCCATAGAATTAAGTACATTTTGTGCCATGTGTATGCCGATGATTAAATAAGGGAATTGTCTTATTGCAGCTAGATGTAACTAGCATGAGCGAACATGTCTTGATGAAAGTACGTAAACTCTGGCAATTCTTATTGGTTCATTTATTAATAACATTGTTGAGGGAAAGCTTCCTTCCAACGTCAGCGTCATTTACACTGCTATGACTGATTCAGTGGTTTACTATTTTCCCTTGTGGAAACGCATTTGAGATGGGATACGCGTACTCTAACGCGAAATGCCATATTGCCCTTTGATTTGGGTTACGGCTACAATTCTAATTGAGCGGAAGTTAGCGTGGGTTATTACCATGAGAAATGGTAGTAGTCACCGGCGACAAGAGAAGACTATGATGAGTGATCTTATTAATAACATCGCTGTTTAACTTCTTAATACCCTACCAAGTATGCTTTGTACACAGCACAACAATTTACACCAACAACTTTGATCAGAGGAAATAGTTTGGCTTTGTTGCTATAATTCAACCTCTAAGGGTACATAAAATTCAATTTATGGCTCCTCAGGGTTAGAACACATCTAACAATGGGTTCCCATACTACAGAGCTCGCAAAATGCCGTGGCCAATAGATGCTCAGTCGGCAGGGGAAGCATGGGAGAGCGGCATTGGTGGGGGTCGCTCAGAGCGTTGTAGGGGAAATGCCTAGCTCTGGAGGGGAATTACTATTCTAAACTGAAGCCTACACTCACATTTTTAGTAAGTATTAAGCAGGGCCCCTCCACAGCCACACTTGCATGGTGTCCATTCAGAAAGATCTGTCATCTCTTCTTTGGCTAGTATTTAAAAAGAATTCTGCCGAATATCGAGTGATTTATTTTCACATAGTTTGTTATTTTGTAACATTCAGAGAAGATTCATAAGTGGGCAATTTCGAGTAAAACCTACACGTTTCTCTTGTTGCCATGTTAAAAATTACATCTTTTGCCAAAACTCAGCGGATTTTATAGTCTCACGTCACTAACACATTGTGCAGACGCAGTTGCGACAGAATTCGCAAAGAATGGTTTATTAAGTTTATCAGATGAGGTTCAGATGGCGCCAAGCACTATGGAACTTCACATCTGAGGTCATCAGTCCCCTAGAACTTGGAACTACTTAAACCTAACTAACCTAAGGACATCACACACTTCCATGCCTGAGGCAGGATTCGAATCTGCGACCGTAGCAGCAGCGCGGTTCCGGACTGAAGAGCCTTGACCCGCTCGGCCACAGCTGCCGGCATCAGGTGAGGAACTGAGGCAAAGTACACTCAGCATTTTATGAAAAATAAAATATTCAGTGACCTCATTTACGTTATTCCAAAAGTAATATAATTTCTCGTAACACAAGCTATTTATAACCCTTAAAAATTATGTTCCTTCATCAAAAAAGACTGTAGTTAGTTGAATAACACGGTAGATAATGAAGTTTTGCATAATAACTATACGGCAAAATGCATCCTCTTTTTGTGCTACCATTTTCCAACATCTCATTTCGATGTGTCAAACCTTTTATGAAATATGAGAAATGTTGTTGATATTTCACCCTGGCTTTATCGCTGGCGCGGAGCAATCGCAGAGTGCGCTACGTCAGATCAGTTTTCTCGAGATTGGTGACAGATAGAGGCCTCTAACAAAGTCTAAAGAAAACTTCAATATATTATCAAAATTTCATATGCAGCTTTCACCTGCTTACAGACGAACACCAAATCATGTGATTGGTAAGCATTCAGATCCGCACAATGGCATATAATTCCCCCCTCTTTTCCACTTCTGGGTTGACGGGAAGTATTATCGTTAACACATGAACGTGGCCCATTCTATTGCCTCTTGTGCAAGTTCAGCGTTTCTCGATGACACAGCCACACAGCATACTTCACCAATTCGTTCAACGACATACCAACATTCTTCCTGTTGCCAGTTGTCTTATGTGAAATAAATCTTCTGCGTTATAAACTTAATAACTGAAATAGTAATAGAACTAACGTAACACGGTGTGTACTATTGTATGCATTCTGACTAGTATCAGACGGTGCTGTAACTAAATCCTCATAAACAAGTGATAGCTACATTAACCGAGACACTTCAGCACGGTCGCGCTCTAAATCAGCTGCTGTAGATTCTTACGGACAGCAGCTGTATTATGTTTGCTCTACTTACCAGTGTTGAAAATGCTCCACCGTTCCAAAACCACCCATCGTCATCAGGTTTAATGTTTGAGCCGTTGGACAATAAGCTATACACCGCTCACTAGGTCAATATAGAGGCTGATTTGGACTTGGCCGTTTTAGAAGAAGAAGTAGCACAACAAATATTAACAATCGATGAATGGCATGCGAAACAATTTTGCGAAGCTAGGGCTAAGCCGAAACGCTTCATTTAAGGCACAGTAAACAGGTGCTTGTTACCACCCAGGGACAACTATGAAGCATTTCGGACGCCGTCCCGCTGCAACGCACCAAGCCAGATTGCTTCAACGACGGCAGTGCTGTAATGAAAATAATATCCGGTACCTCCGAGCAAGCTGTCGCTGGTCGTTGGGATAAAACTGTTCCACAAGTCTATTCTTTTACTGGCCAACACCGTGAAACCCTTGCACGCTAGCGTGTGTAGCTCGCTCAAATTGAGGTCAATCTTCTGTCTACCACCGGACAAATTCGTAATGTAGTTATTGAACTAATGCAACAATATGAGGAACTGAGGAATTCAGTCCAGGAGTAGTCAAACCTAGCCGCTACGCTGGAAGGAAATTAAGCACTACAAATTCTATTGTATAAATCCACGCAACCGTATTACAACTACTACATTGTATGCTATTATTCAGCAAGGTTGACAACAAAAATCTTAACTTTGACTTATTATCCGATGAACTGTTCTCGTAAAAGCTTAGTAACAACTCTTTTCACAAATATAGCAAATTATATAATTTTGTTAGAAGATTTAAGGAAAAAGTCCAAACGGCACCTACTACTTTAATACAAAGGATGTAATGACAAGGCGATTCTTCGAATTCTGTCACTCGTCACGGCAAATAGGCAGAACGCTCTCAACACTGTGGCGGAGGACAGGCAACAAAACGCACTGAAATTTGGCCTTCCACAAATTTAAGAACAGTTTTATGGCGTTAAGTGAAAAAGAAAGGAAAACAGATCAGAAAATAATATATATGACCCTCATTTTACATTCAGATTACGAAAAGTTGCATAGGTTCATATTATCATTTAGAATACCCAGACTGACGTGAATAGTAGTCACAATGTCAAGATTTTCTTCGACATAACAACGTTTGTGATATTTCAGGAGAAAATAAATCATATTTCGACGGTCGTTGCAAGGACATTGGCAAATGTACAGATTTCGAGATTCTGCATTTCGATTTCGAATGGGTTGTAGTTCATTTTGTTATATAGCTAAAAGTGGGAAGAGGAAGCGTTGTACCATTGCTTCATTGTATGTTAGAAACGTCAATGTAATACCATATGCGGAAATGAACACCTATCCATAGAGTATGCGAGTGAAACTGTTGTTGAAAAACAAGAGCGTTAATTGGAAATCTTGAGGGCTGACCACAATATGGGGCAAAAAAGTATGGTGATTTTCCTAAAATATCTAATGAGCTACTAGGGTGTGGTGACTGCGCTAGCGCCAACAGTAGATCGCAGCACAGGCATGAACAGTGCATGAAGTAAGAACAAAGTATTTGAATCAAAATTGTACGAATTTATTTTGACCTCCTCTCTTTTAATGTATAGTAACTAACGTCAGTTTGCACAGATGAGAGCTGCTAGTGGCCAAAATACATCTTCGAATCCCAAAGGGTAATCACAGATGTTAAGCGGCGAAAGGATCAATAAGGCGTGCCGAGGGTGTGGTCTGGGCGGCGCCATAGTCCGCTCTTTCATTCCGCGTCTCACTGTACTGAAACCGGCCAACGCGAAATAGGTTCGGACACACGTCGCAGGCAGTGTTAAAAAATTAATTATAAACTCTAAAAAAATAATACTTATGTATTTAATGTTTTGTTTTAATGTTTTGCAGAGCATACTGAGGTTAAGCTGCACCCCTGGCAGAAATGTCATAATGGCGCCCCTCCTCTCTTCCTGTAAGGCTATAATTTTGTTAGAAGATTTAATAAAAATCAGACTTTACAGCTAAATATTGCAGAATGAAGTACACTGACAAGATGTTTTGCACAAAACAAATAAAATGTATTATTGCAGTATCTAAATTTAAAATTGTACAGATATTCTGAAAAAATTGAAAGTAAAAATTCTATATATTATAGTTCATAGAAGCTAATATACCTTGGTAATAGTATGAAGTATGATGAAGAACAGTTTTTATTTGCTCATAAATTTTAGTAGTGTATACAGAATGTTTCACAATTCATGTCACACACTTCTAGAGGTTGAGAGGAGACTTAGTAGATCAAATTTCACATAGGAAGCCACATCCGGGAACGTCATACAACGACGCCACAGAGCGCAAAAGCTGTAGGCGCCGGGGCCTGAAAGTATGTGTTAATACAGAATGAATCCTTGATGATGTTACACACTTTCATGGATGATAGAGAAGAATAAATATATCAGTTTGAGGTAAGAGTCCGTGTAAAGGAAACAAACGAGTCAAAAGTTACAAGCGAAAACCATTCTAATACTTCAGGCAGTGGAATACATGTACCGGTACTGTTATTTCTAATGTTGTAGGATACGCAACTTCCACAGGTGATAGTATGTACCAAAACAAGTAAATATCTCTAGTAAATATGGACTATAAAATGCATAGCTTAAGAGTTATGAGCACTTCTTCAATAGAGAAGACATGTTTCACACTAGCGAAGATGTACAAGTGCTCTGAGTTTCTCGGCTTTGTATTTTAGGCCCTTATTTACTATTTTTTCTTATATTGGTCTATACCACCACCCATACCAACACATATGAAAGTTGCAACAACAGTATCAGTACAACTATTCCACTATCAGAGGTATAAGAACGGTTTTCGCTTGTAACTTTCGATGGTTCTTTTCCGGCACAGGCACCCTTGTCTCAATTGATATATTTCCCCTTCTTCATCATCTTTCATAGTATATAACACCATCACGGAATCAGCCTGTATATACATACATCTACAGGCGCCAGCGCTTGTAAAATTGTTGCTCTGTAGCGTCGTAGGATGACGTTTCTCGATATGAGTTCCTATGTAAAACTTAATCTATGTCCCCTCTACAACATCTACAAGAGTGTAACATGAATTGTGGCAGCGCCTAATGGCCGCGTAGTTTGAGGCGCCATGTCGCGGATTGCGCGGCCCCTCCCGCCGAGGTTCGAGTCCTCACTTGGACGTGGGTGTGTGTGTTGTTCTTAGTATAAGTTAGTTTTAGTAGTGTGTAAGTCTAGGGACCGATGACCTCAGCAGTTTGGTCCCTTAGGAATTCACACACGCTTGAACATTTTTTTTGATCATGAATTGCGAAACACCCTGTACATTAGTAATTAGGAATATAAGAATGTATCACTTTCTGAAAGTGTGTTTTTATTATGATTTTGCTTTGCATTTCCTTGCTTTGAGCGGAAACTGGGAATTTGTGGTAAATTACTGTGGGATTAAACTGCTGAGGTCATCGGTCCCTGGGCTTACACACTACTAAATCTAACTTAAACTAACTTACACTAAAGACAAGAAATACATCCATGCCTGAGGGAGGACTCGAACCTTCGCTTCGATTGTGGAGGGGGTGGGGAGGGGGCGGGGGGGGGGGGGGGGGGGGGGAGCCGCGTGAACCGTGGTAAGGCGCTTCAGATCGCACGGCTGCTTTGAGCGAAGCATACTCATTGATTACGTCATTTACGTCCAGCTACTCTGTCCTTAAGAAATCTAAATGGACTCTCTGATTTCGCTCACACTCGACCTTAACTAGTATTTGATGTTCTTCAATTTGCCGAAATTGTGTTCACAATAGGTTCTGCAATCACTGGCATTATCGTAAATATTCTCATAGCTGTATCGATGATCGTAAAAGCTTTTTTGACCCATAGTCTGAAAAAACCTTCGTAATGGGAAGCCGTCTCAACGGAACTTGATAGAAGCTGTTTCATTAAATAGCTCCACTTTATCAATATGTCTGCTACATGGGGCACCAAAATCAACTGCTCATTTTTCCATATGAACTACGTTCAGCTATAAAAGTTAGCATTCAACCGTTTTTAGTCGTACACACTACTCAATAACGCCTTTGGAGAGACAATGCAACCTCCATATTTTCAAACTTAGCTCACGAAGTTAACCGTTCGAAAGCTTGTCAACACGTTTGCAACTTTCATAAATTAAAATAGAAAATAGCAAATCGGAACTTGAGCCCTCGTCTTTCATTAAAATCGTCGACTGCTGTCAATAGTCGTCTCATTTGACACCGCACATCACATCAGGCCCTGTTCTCCTGTGTCGCTATGGTCTCCAAGTGTGTCAAGTTGACCAAGGTTCCGAGGAAGATATAGGAGAAATAATAAATGTGGTAGGCGAGTGCCACAGAAAACCTGAGTTTTCCACGGAGTGCGAAATGCATAACAGATTACGTTTGCTTGATTTGAACATTAACAGGCAGTGCAGGATAAGTGTGCTTCTACCGTCTAAAGGAAACTGATAAGAACGAATACTCTATTTGCAGATACACTAATGCCATCTACAGGCTTTAAGGAGGTTACTTTTCTTACCTCATTACACAGGCCAGTCAATGGACCAATGAGCCAGAAGAATAAAGAAAAGGAAGTCAAGAAACAGTAACCTTAATGAGGAAAAATTATATTAGGTCACTACAACGCAATACGAAACATTCTCGAGAAAGGTCGCAAAAACTTTTAAATCTCACTGTGTCAAAATAATGTTCTAGACAAATAATGTTCTGTGAGTAGTAAGATCAAGCGAGAATCTTGTCAACAAAAACATATAAAGATAGAAAGGTCGGCAATTAATAAAGTACGCTGCCCATCCCGCAATTTAAAGTGTATTGGACACGTGGGAAAAGCATTTTTGTTCAGATGGAATGAACATAAAGATGCATTTAGTTAAAGTAACTGAGACAGATCAGCTGTTGTGATCGACGAGTACGAAACAGACCATCCCATTAAAGGCGGCCGGAGTGGCCGAGAGGTTCTGGACACTACAGTTTGGAACCGCGCGACCGCTACGGTCGCAGGTTCGAATCCTGCCTCGGGCATGGATGTGTGTGATGTCTTTAGGATAGTTAGGTTTAAGTAGTTCTAAGTTCTAGGGGACTGATGTCCTCAGAAGTTAAGTCCCATAGTGCTCAGAGCCATTTGAACCATCCCATTAAGAAGACGACAAATAAATTCTGCACATGGGACAAAATGCACGAAAACTAGACTTTGTGGAAGATTTTAGATGAAAATAAACACAAAATAATCAAATGGTTCAAATGGCTGTGAGCACTATGGGACTTAACTACAGTGGTCATCAGTCCCCTAGAACTCAGAACTACTTAAACCTAACTAACCTAAGGACATCACACACATCCATGCCCGAGGCAGGATTCAAACCTGCGACCGTAGCGGTCGTGCGGTTCCAGACTGTAGCGCCTAGAACCGCTCGGCCACTCCGGCGGGCACAAAATAATCTTAATGTAAAAAAGAAAGACAACGGAATGAGGTTTCGTAACAGCTTTTTAGAATTATTTTAAGGCAGAAACATAATTATTGACTTGCAACACTTCGATGACGAAACACCTAAAAGATAACGATCATACCCAACACGTAAGCAGTATATTTGAAAATAAGGAAAGGTAGCTTTCTCTAACGTGGCCATTTTGTCTCACACTAACATATTTCAGAGGGTAAAATGCAAATTTCTTTGATCAAGTAATCGTTCATTAGACCGCTCCGCAATTGCATATCTGGATTAGCATTATCAGAAGCGGTTTTTTGCTTCACTGCGTGTTTTTCTGCGTTTCTTATGTTGTTGGAGGACGTTTCGTAGGCCTGAAAGCTCACAAAATGGATGGGCGGTATGAGCGTCCGTCTTAAAAGGAATCTGCCGCTCAAAATCCGCTGTAATCTGGACAATCGCCCGGCCGCAGGCAGCAAGCCTGGCGTTCACGTTCCCACGGACTCCGCTCTAGAAGAGATGGCTCACACACATTCCTCTGTCGAAGGGAACACTGAATTCCTCGCAAAGCACTTTTATCCAGGTGTAGTTTCTCTTGAGGCGGCTGAATGTCCATTACGATGCCTCGGAGGAACGTCCAGTTTAAACTTCAGAGTACAACCTCCACTGTCATTTTCAACAGAACCCGCACTTTTGCGCTGTGTTTCCATGCAGAGACTTTCATTCTTCCTTTTCAGAATCATGTCATAGAATGGGAGTAGACTGAAGGCTCTAACCACCTATGAGCGATTGGCTCAAACAAAATGAAATGGAAAAGGGTAGCAGATTGTTTAACACTATAACATTCCTCGGAACTCGGAATCTTCGTGCTCATTGGCGGTGATTTCAAGTCCTAATGGCAAGGTAGTTGACTTTCATAGAGTTATTAGAGAACTCACTTTGATTTAGGATTTTATAAAATACTTCTTTTCAAGCTCTTGTAGAGTACAAACACCTATCAGGATCTTGTAGAGCATAAATACTTCAGGTTAAGACTGGTGAGATGATGAACATGTAAGTAGGCTGTTTAAGTTTTTTTATTGGTATCGCCACATAGCGTTCTGTATGAAAAATCACTGGCTGTGCTGTGTGCAGTCAGTGTCTGGTTGGCATTCTTGTAATACTCGCCGTTATAGTGTTGGGCAGCTGGATGCTAACAGCGCGTAGCGTTGCGCAGTTGGAGGTGAGCCGCCAGCAGTGGTGGATGTGGGGAGAGAGATGGTGGAGTTTTGAAATTTGTAAGAATGGATGTCATGAACTGCTATATATATACACTGCTGGAAATTGAAATAAGAACACCGTGAATTCATTGTCCCAGGAAGGGGAAACTTTATTGACACATTCCTGGGGTCAGATACATCACATGATCAAACTGACAGAACCACAGGCACATAGACACAGGCAACAGAGTACGCACAATGTCGGCACTAGTACAGTGTATATCCACCTTTCGCAGCAATGCAGGCTGCTATCCTCCCATGGAGACGATCGTAGAGATGCTGGATGTAGTCCTGTGGAACGGCTTGCCATGCCATTTCCACCTGGCGCCTCAGTTGGACCAGCGTTCGTGCTGGACGTGCAGACCGCGTGAGACGACGCTTCATCCAGTCCCAAACATGCTCAATGGGGGACAGGTCAGGAGAACTTGCTGGCCAGGGTAGTTGACTTACACCATCTAGAACACGTTGGGTGGCACGGGATACGTGCGGACGTGCATTGTCCTGTTGGAACAGCAAGTTCCCTTGCCGGTCTAGGAATGGTAGAACGATGGGTTCGATGACGGTTTGGATGTACCGTGCACTATTCACTGTCCCCTCGACGATCACCAGAGGTGTACGGCCAGTGTTGGAGATCGCTCCCCACACCATGATGCCGGTTGTTGGCCCTGTGTGCCTTGGTCGTATGCAGTCCTGATTGTGGCGCTCACCTGCACGGCGCCAAACACGCATACGAACATCAATGGCACCAAGGCAGAAGCGAATCTCATCGCTGAAGGCGACACGTCTCCATTCGTCCCTCCATTCACGCCTGTCGCGACACCACTGGAGGCGGGCTGCACGATGTTGGAGCGTGAGCGGAAGACAGCCTAACGGTGTGCGGGACCGTAGCCCAGCTTCATGGAGACGGTTGCGAATGGTCCTCGCCGATACCCCAGGAGCAACAGTGTCCCTAATTTTCTGGGAAGTGGCGGTGCGGTCCCCTACGGCACTGTGTAGGATCCTACGGTCTTGGCGTGCATCCGTGCGTCGATGCGGTCCGGTCCCAGGTCGACGGGCACGTGCACCTTCCGGCGACCACTGGCGACAACATCGATGTACTGTGGATACCTCACGCCCCACGTGTTGAGCAATTCGGAGGTACGTCCACCCGGCCTCCCGCATGCCCACTATACGCCCTCGCTCTAAGTCCGTCAACTGCACATACGGTTCACGTCCACGCTGTCGCGGCATGCTACCAGGGTTAAAGACTGCGATGGAGCTCCGTATGCCACGGCAAACTGGCTGACACTGACGGCGGCGGTGCACAAATGCTGCGCAGTTAGCGCCATTCGACGGCCAACACCGCGGTTCCTGGTGTGTCCGCTGTGCCGTGCGTGTGATCATTGCTTGTACAGCCCTCTCGCAGTGTCCGGAGCAAGTATGGTGGGTCTGACACACCGGAGTCAATGTGTTCTTTTTTCCATTTCCAGGAGTGTATTATGACTATTAAGGTAAATACATTGTTTGTTCTCTATTGAAATCTTTCATTCGCTAACTATGCCTATCAGTAGTTAGTGCCTTCCGTAGTTTGAATCTTCTATTTAGCTGGCAGTAGTGTTGTTCGCTGTATTGCAGTAGTTCGAGTAACCAAGATTTTTGTGATGTAAGTGATCTGTGAAACGTATAGGTTAATGTTAGTCAGGGCCATTCTTTGTAGCGATTACTGAAAGTCAGATTGCGTTGCGCTAAAAATATTGTGTGTCAGTTTAAGCACAGTCATGTATAATTTTTCCAAGGGGACGTCTCAAACGAAACGAACCTCTCTACTGCAGAAAAGTTGTCTATGCTTAAGCACTAAGTGCCAAAGGGGAGCCGACATCACATCTTCCAGCTGCTGCTGCAGCCAGGCCGTTTATTTGTGCCTTGCCCGATTAGTAAGCTGTCACACCGTTACGGCTGTCGAAGCAGCTTAGAAACAAATCTAACCAGCCCCCTTCAGGAGCCGAGTATGCAATCTTAAAATCAGACATCCAGCTTGTTGATTTCAGTGCACATTTTTTGGAATCTAATGGTGTTTGCTCCTATCTTGCAGTGTACTTTCTGCATCTAATTAATAGCTTACGTAGTCATTGGTCATGTCTGTTAAGTTCTAACTTGATTTTGTTTTATCGTCCCTAGCCACATGTCCCAAGGATATACTTAGAGTTGTATTCCCTTGTCCAATTATTAATGATTCATTAATTAATTCAAGAGTCAAAACTTCCAAAACGGAACGCAACTCATAACATGTGGTACTTGTGTTGAACAAATTGGAGATCCAATTTGGTCCCTTGTGGACCTCCGTCTGGAGGTCCCTTCTGCACACCTCGGTGTTCCAAACGTATGCTACACCAGGATATCAACACAATTTGAATACGGCGAATAGATAAGTCAATGACCGGACGGGCAGTTCATAATTTTGTGAAAAAGGGGGTACGACGCTGCTGCCATTCCAATACGCTCGATATTACACATCTTCAGCTTCGACTGTTCACTGTTTCTAATTTTCTTCTTTTTTCACAGTTCAGCACACCTTCTTCCCATTGTCATGCTTCATCTGTGTCCAGTCTTTGACGGGCTATCCACTGAGCCATCTTATCACTAAATCTGACGGGAGCTCGATGGCGAGTTTCCCTTGTCAGCCCCTCAAATCGGCTCAGCCCACGGGCTGACACCGCACTGGGCAAAGACTGTCGGACGATACGAGGCCGTGACGTCACCGCGTGGATCAGCTGCTCCGCACAGAACGGAAGAGAGCGTGCAGTGCACACCTCTACTGTCATATTAGAGTTGTTTGCAATAATGCTACTCTTTATGCCCACAATTGCATACACACACTTTATTTTCCCGCTAATTTATGTTCTTCTATATCGTACATGAAGTTTATCTTTTACAAGTTAATCAAAACTACAGGCTGTGGCCGTGGCCTCTCGTACTGTACTTACAGCTATATTGGAAAACAAGTTTCAGTCAACATATGCACCTCAGGGTTGTGACTACAACTTCCACACGCCTCCGCCACGTCATGAGGCTCAGATTAATTTTTATTATAGTTATCTACTACATTCTTTATTAGTTTCAGCTGACCAAGGTTCTTGTACTTATGTATGGCTTTCGTAGTGTCTGAATCTCGAATATGACCAAGTCGATTGTAAGAAATCCTAATATTCTGCATTAAGTGTATCTGGATTGAAAAAATGCAATATGTTACTTTCCCATTCCATTGCTGGGTTGTTTCGTTGTGCACTCCCTAATATTTGTATCTATTCACGAAAGTTGGAGGTTTGGCTCCATGTGTGCAAAACACTTTACATAACGGTCATTCTTAAATGTTGTGTGCATTATGTCAAAATAAAAAAATCGACGAAATCGTTACATAAGAATTGCTAGTACATAATAAGGTATGTAACATATAAAGTATCGCAAGGAATCTGAAACAAAGAAAATCTGGCCACAAATCGATAGAAAAATCTGCCCAAGGTTATTTTTAAAAGAAATCTAGCCGATATACGTTCAAAAATTATTGTTTTGAAAAAGTACACAGCGGCAAAAACGTTAGGTCATGGACCTACGTCGACGAATTCACTACTGGAGACAGAGAGCCAAAGATACAGTATGTGATCAAAAGAATCCGGAAACCCCCGAAAACATACGTTTTTCATATTAGGTGCATTGTGCTGCCACCTGCTGCCAGGTACTTCTTATCAACGACCTGAGTAGTCATTAGACATCGTGAGAGAACAGAATGGGGCGCTCCGCGGAACTCACGGACTTCAAACGTGGTCAGGTGACTGGGTGTCACCTGCGTCATACGTCTGTGCGCGAGATTTACACTCTCCTAAAGATTCCTAGGTCCACTGTTACGATGTGATAGTGAAGTGGAAACGGGAAGGGACACGTTCTGCACAAAAGCGTACAGGCCGACCACGGCTGTTGACTGACACAGACCGTTGACAGTTGCAGAGGGTCGTAATGTGTAGTAGGCAGACGTCTATCCAGACCATCACATAGGAACTCCAAACTGCATCAGGATCCATTGCAAGTACTATGACAGTCAGGCGGGAGGTCAGAAAACTTCGATTTCATGGTCGAGCGGCTACTCACAAGGCACACATAACGCCTGTTAATTCCAAACGATACCTCACTTGGTGTGAGGAGTGGAAACATCGGACGATTGAACAGGGCAAAAACGTTGTGTGGAGTGACGAATCGCGGTATACAATGTGGCGATCCGATGGCAGGGTGTGGGTATGGCGAACGCCCGGTGAACGCCATCTGCCAGCGTGTGTAGTGGCAACAGTAAAATTCAGAGGCGGTGGTGTTATGGTGTGGTAGTGTTTTTCATGGAGGGGGCTTGCTCCCCTTTTTGTTTTCGGTGGCACTATCACACCACAGGCCTACAGTGATGTTTTAAGCACCTTCTTGCTTCCCACGGTTGAAGAGCAATTCGGGGATGGTGATTGCATCTTTCAACACGATCGAGCACCTGTTCATAATGCACGTCCTGTGGTGGAGTGGTTACACGATAATTAACACCCCTTTAATGGACAGGCCGGCACAGAGTTCTGACCTGAATCCTGTGCAACATCTTTGGGATGTTTGGAACGCCGACTTTGTGCCAGACCTCACCGACCGACATCGATATCTCTCGTCAGTACAGTTCTCCAGCGTTACCCATGGAGGACGTCACGAACTTGTCAGTCATTTTCAGCCAGGTGTCGCCGGCCGTTGTGGCCGAGCGGTTCTAGGCGCTTCAGTCCGGAACCGCGCTGCTGCTACGGTCGCAGGTTCGAATCCTGCCTCGGGCATGGATGTGTGTGATGTCCTTAGGTTAGTTAGGTTTAAGTAGTTCTAAGTCTAGGTGAGTGATAACCACAGATGTTAAGCCCCTTAGTGCTCAGAGCCATTTTAACCATTCAGCCAGGTGTCCGGATACTTTTGATCACATAGTGTATTCCTATGGATTTATTGGTTAACTGAGAGTGTCTCCATGCGATCTGTGCTAGTATTTAGATGAAATTATTTTATTAAAAACTGTGTTACAAAATATCGACAAACATACCTGGGTACAGGTCAACAGTGTAGATTTATTATTAATTTCATTAACTGCATCTGCAGCTGTCATCCAACTACAGACAAGCTGATTTTATTGCTTCCATGTACCCTTTCTTACAGCAACACGCTCCCTCTCTTTTCTCCATTTTCGTTATCTTTTTCTAAGGCTATTTTCCTCCCATATACTTTCATATTATTTCACGTGCAGTCTAAATCGCGGTCAGACAACATATTGTAATCTCTGTATTCCTACCCACAAACATACATATCACGTCTAAAAGCTTCTAGTGTCACTTCAGAGTTTAATCCAAAGGGGTATTTATTATTCTCTGAAGAAGCACTTGTTAAAAAACGGCCATTCTGTATTACGCAAGTTATTGCTTCTCAGTTCGTTGTTGTTTTTCCTCATATTGGCTACTTTATCGCATTCCCTAAGGACACTAATTGTCTGGTCTATTTTAATGCATTCTGTTTACGCTTTTTAAATTTTTTGTAACCAAGTTGGCTGCAGTTGTACAACACTGTGCCATCTTCATGCTAAAACAAATGCTTTGTAATACAGCTGCTCCAACACAGTTAGTAACAATAGTATTTCGATGGAGGCAAACAAATGAGGCGCAAATCCTTAATAAAATATAAGAAATCTTTTATAAAACTTCGTATTTATTATTTTGCAAATACTCTTTGTCTTTCTATTTGCTAAACAATATTTATTTTATTTGTGGTAATATCTTATGGCACTAAACTGCAGAGGTCATCTGTCCCTAAGCTTACACATTACTTAATCTAACGTAAACTAACTTACGCTACAGACAACACACACACCCATGCCCGATGGAGGACTCGAATATTCGACGGGAGGAGCCGCGCGAACCATGACGGGACGCTAGACCACGCGGATTACCCGCGCGGCTACCAAACTATAGTGACAGTATAATGCTGACCATTCGTTAACAGAGTTTCATGGTTTCCTTACTGTAGGAGATGTGTGTGGAAGTTGCAGGTCGTTCGAAAAGAAAGTATGTACGGAAACGGGAAATAAAGCATAACGTAATGCCTGGTGAGTACAGAACTATAGAGCCTGATCCAAATCTCAAAAGTTTGATTTGGTCATTGTTAAAGCCTACAATAGAAGGTGATGGCAACAGTGTCATGTATGCATGCTGTGCGGAATGCAATGAGCTTCACGCGCACACTAAAGGGTCATCTGGCACTTAAAATATTTCACGCCATTCGTGCGTGACTAATAAAAAAGTGATATTTTGTTGACAAAAAACGTCATCCCATATCTGCTCAGGATAAAATTACTGACCAGTGCGTGCCCATGTGTGCAAGATACTAGATTTTATTTGAAGCAGTTGGAGGTGAAGGATTTTAGGATCTGGCTGACACAATAGTTGACAGTGCAGTGACTTACGAAAAACTATCCGCAAAAGCTATTACGCCTCGTCTCACAACTGTCTCACGACATGTAACACAATAAGGAAAAACTCTTAGGAATGAAATTACGCCTGAGCTAATTTATTAGTGAACACAGGTGAATGTTCGGGGACCACAAATTTTGTTAATCGGGACTTAACATCACACGTCTCGTTTACGATGTTTCCAGGCGAACCTAAAACGGGCGAAAAGGTTATAAAAAAATTGTTGAGACTGTTTATCTCCCTGTGTATTCACGTGAATAGTCTCATGGATGTACTGTATACTACTTATAAAAGTGCCAACATTATCACAGCTATTCGTGAATATTCCTAGAAGGAATTGTTCCTATCATACGCTGAACACAATGATAAGAAATGCGTTTAATGTGCAGTACATGGCCGGTCGCGGAGGCCGAGCGGTTCCGCGCGCTTCAATCCGGAACGGCGCAACTGCTACGGTCGCAAGTTCGAATCCTGCCTCGGGCATGGATGTGTGTGATGTCCTTAGGTTAGTTAGTTTTACGTAGCTCTAAGTTCTAAGGGACTGATGACCGCAGCTGTTAAGTCCCATAGTGCTCAGAGCCATTTGAATTTTGCAGTACATGTCATCCAGTTGTCCGCACTTTCATTTTATTCCGACTGCGGTGAAGGAACTTGTGTCCTACGCAGAGGAAAGTGGCCTTCTTCATAGTCTTGATAGAACTCTGGAGCAGTCGAACAATACTTCTTGAAGGACATGATTGACCATTCTTGAATCGGTGAAAAAGCAATACTCTACATTTTGTGAAAAGCTCACTGAGAAAGGAGAAATAAAAAGCATAGAAGGCATTGACATCACGTTGCTGGACGAATTGATTTCTCTTCTGACGGTGTGTATGCTATAGTGATTTTATATTCAGTTGGTATACGTTAGCATGTGATTTATTTCAGGAATTTTGAAGCAGTGACATTCCTTATAACACTTCAAGGAGGCCACAAAAGAACTAGAAACTGAGAAATCGCCTACAATGCACCTGTTGTTGCCGCGGAAAATGACGCTTCTGAGACATTTAAGCAAAAACCTCAAGACGAAGAGGCATCTGAAACAAACCCTTAGCGAATCCGACTGAAAAATTATTTATAGGAAAAGTTAATAACTCAGACATACTTAGAGCTAGGTTCTTTAATATGGTCACCTTTTCGCCATCTGAAAATGCTCTCTGAATCTCAGAGGCGTGAAGCCATGGAAAAGGTGTGGCACATAATCTACGAACTGCTGCGTAAACAATTACGAGTGACCAGTCACAAAATGGTGCTCCCTCCCCAAGCACCGTCTATCAAAGTCAACCAAATTCGGCCCCAGAAAAGACGGTCACCCCAGAAATATTATCACCTACAGGTTAGGCAATTGTATGTGAACTGTTTGTGGGACTGTCCAGGCAGAATTTGAGAGCGACTTTGGCGAAGTTCTGAGGTGCTGGAAAAAAATTCTAATATTTTTAAGAACAAAACATTTGTATCCGGACAATGTTGTGCCGTTCTCTTTATTCACAGTAAAGTCTACTATCACAGAAAATGAATGAAGGAATACGTTGTAAATATTTTTGCACGACATGTTTTGTTTTGTGTTCTCTGTGAATCGGTTGCCATCATCGTATGTGTTTGTCAAGCAGCTTTCATTTATGCAGAGTGTCAAATTAGTGTTTATTAATCGCTGCAGAATAAACGAAACTGTTTCGTAGCGAATTACTGTTGCATTGTAGACGATGTTGGCAGTTTTATCTCACCCCAAAACATCATGGCTTGCAGTTAGTGCAATGAAAATCGTTTAGCATGAAAACGCTTAATTTGAATAATCTGTTGACACTAAATTCTATTGCGGACCCGGCTTAATGCCATACTTAAGTTTTCATTAAGACAAAACAAATAAAGTGTTTTACACGACAATAATCTGCTTCTCGGGCAAACCTTCTGTTGGGACCCACCTACATAGGGAGAAATGATCATCACGATAAAATAAAATAAATCAGAGTACGGCCAGAAATATTTAAGTGCTTGTTTTTCCTGCGCGCCGTTCGAGAGTGGAACGATAGAGAGACAGCTTGTAGGTGGTACATTGAACCATCTACCAGGTACTTTATTGTGAATAGCATAGTAATCACGTAGATGTAGACACACGAGTCGTGTCTACGTTTTATGATCTTACGACACCAGATGCTTTAGAAAAGCAGTCGATGACAAATGGCAGCATACACATATTTTTACACGTGGTTTCAACTCTAATGAATAGAATATAACAGGCTGTAGACAACTCTCATAATATTATAAATGAGCCACAAAGGTCTCAACCACTGTTACTGATAAGCATTTTATTTCTCAATTTCTATTCCGACTTTATAAAGTCAGTTTTGGGTCTCTTCTGAGTCTTGTCTGAGACCTATCTCGCCACCCATCCCATAGGGCCCTGGTCTACCGTCCCAAAGCACATCAAAATTCCCACACTAAAGTGCCGTAGCACGACGCTAGAAGAGTCGAAAGAAAACAGCAAAGCCTATTGAGTAAAATCTTCTCGGTTTGCAAGCTCCGTCACTTAAAATAAATCATTCAAGAATGGGTAGCTCTCACCGCAATCGTCACCAAGAGCTGAAATTACTGACTGCCAGTGTTCTGTTTGTATACATATAATGACAGCATTTGGAACCTCCCTTAGAGGGCCGGAGTGATGGATGGACGAAAGGCAGGTAGGGCAGCTCCTAGTAGCTCTGTCTCACTGCAGCACTGATTGACGTCAGATGGCGCGAGGGGTCGGCACCACATTTGAAGCTGCCGCTCTCGCATCCCTACAAGCATCAAATTTAGTCATTTGTTTTCGTTCAATATCCAAAGTCCATCACCACAATCTACTAAATGTGTATCCCTCACCTCTGTGTACATTGTTGCTGCTAATTTCGGCCACTTATAACATAATGCCCGATGCATGATGGTGCTTGAGCATAAAATTGGCGTCTTTCCGAATTGTACATTTTACCCTTTCTCTAGGCAATGTTGGTATGATGGTGCTTGAGCAAAAATTCTCGTCTTTTCGAACTGTACATTGTACCGTTTTTCTAGGCAATGTTGATCCACAGCCGACGTCTCAACTTTCCTTTGCTTCATATGTAGTGAGTGATGTGAACAAAGCTCAGCAACAGCTAGACTTACTTAAATGCTACCACATTTACAGGGGACACCACACATGCGAGGAACTCGAAGACCTACGTTGTCTCTAACGAGGCGTAACATGTCTCTTATCTTGGAGGCGTGCCGGAACAACGGTCTCAGTCCATGTCTTTCCAGCCCGCGTCCTACCTTGTTAGTAGTTGCTCCACAGTATGGAAGAAATACAGTTGGCTTAGTGTCTTCCGCGGATTCACGAGACGCTTTTTGTTGGTGGCACCTCAAAGCTCTTGCAATTTCACCGCTCCTGTAACCCTGCGTACTAACATGATCTGGACCACTTTCTTGTGTACAGATGTTCTACTTGAATGGAAGACAAGAGGCCGGCTTAGTCATTCAGTGTACAGAAAATTTAGGTACACTAACGGGTACTTGAACACCAACGGTTTTCAAAAATGGCTCTGAGCACTATGGGACTAAACTTCTGAGGTCATCAGTCCCCTAGAACTTAGAACTACTTAAACCTAGCTAACCTAAGGACATCACACACATCCAAGCCCGAGGCAGGATTCGAACCTGCGACCGTAGCAGTCGCGCGGTTCCAGACTGTAGCGCCTAGAACCGCTCGGCCACTCTTGCGCCAACGGTTTTCACAATCCTGTACACAAGAAAGGGTCCTGAACACATTAACACACAGGGCAAAGATTAATTCAGACGACGACTATCTAGCATTTGAATTTCAGCATCTGAAGCGTAGAAATTACAAAGGGTTTCAGGTGTCGCCGGCAAAAGACGCGTCTTGAATCGGCGCAAAAGGCCAAGGCAGCTGCATTCCTTCCTTACTGTACAGCAACTATTGGCAAGAAAGAAAACTGGACTGAGCCAAGTGTTGAGGCCAGCCTCCGAGATAAAAGTATGTTACACCCCATGAAAGGCTACAATAGTGTTCTAGTTCCTGGCGTGTATGTTGTCCCACGTGAAAATGGAAGCATTTGGATAGGTTATACTATTTGCACTGTTGATGAGCACTGTGAAAAGCATTCACGACATATCACACAAGGGGAACCTGTGAAATCGACAGTGGCTGAACATTGCCAGGAAAATGGGCATAAATTACAATGCGAAAGGGCGAGAATTTTGGCTTACATACCATTATGCTGGGATTATGTTATACAGGAAGCTGTAGAAAATAGGATAAACAGCTATAATTTCCCAGAGACCTGAGGTACACACTAGGACATGGTGGCGGGCTTTTCACATTCAGCGGAAGCAAAAACGTCGACCTGACGGTTGTAGGCATGCGTGAGCGGCAGTTTGAGATGCACTGCCTACTGATCGCGCCACTTGCCGTCACATTGTGCTGCAGCGGGGCAGAGTTGCTAGTTGCTTTCAGCACATTCGTCACTCCGGCCCTTTCGGGAAGGTTCCAGAAGTGGCCATTATATCTATATAAGTAGAATACGGTGCCAGCCCCAGCATTCAGTGATGTTAGGTCCTGAGGATGATGATGGAGACAGCTATCGAAAAGTCGAGTGTTTTATTCGAAGTGATGCAGCTTCCAAATGAAGAAGATTTTATTGAAGGATGCTACTGCAAGACTCTGAAATGACTCAGAAAAGCCCAGTGTCAAGGTGGATATTTTGTGGTAATTTATCTTCTCCATTTGAAAAGATACAACGCTGCAGCAAACAATGCTGTGTTGGTGACAGTGTACAGCAATAGTGCACCATCATATGACGCGTCTGTTAGGTTGTGCAAACATTGTAGTGTATCAAACTAGTCTGAAAATGGCGAAGAACAAAGTGGTATACCATTTCGCTGTGGAGCAGCAGGATTGTTTGGGAAGAGGGAGGTCTGTTGCTCTCAGATCGCCGTCTCACAATCGAGGTGATAGCGGAAAACGTAGACGTCAGTGATGAGCCAGTTTTCCGCATCTTGCACGATATTTCGAATACGACAAATGTCGCAACCAACTGGGTCTCACGACTACTCACATTCAATCAAAAAGCGCATTGAACCAGGACAGTAGCCGAAGTGATGGAGGTATCGAGTCAGTCCAGAGGACTTGTCTAGCAGCTTAATCACCATCGAGGACTACTAGGAATGTTAATATGAGTCCGAAAGGAAGTAGATTCATTACCGCCGAAAACGGCGGAACGCAGTCATTATCGGGAACAGTGAGGCTGAGTGTTTGCTGAAGTACCATGGTGTGGTGCAGAAAGATTATGCCCATAAAGGGCGAACCGTCATAGGAACGTACTACAGAAATATACTGACGAGTCAGCTGCCTCATCATCACCCCTCCACTGCTTACGGTCACTGTATTAGCCTGGCACGGCAGTGACCTGTTTCTCTTTTCTGTAAAGAAGTAAGAAATACATTGGAATGAGGACGAGTTGTTTCTGAAGTGGAATGTTACCTGAAAAAGCAAAATGTACCTCAATTTCTATAATAAATGTCTCCGCCATGTCATCCAGCACTAGGAAAGATGATGGACGAGTGGATGTTAAAGATGGCTAACGCCGATCTTCATGATCGCAGATTTAGTTGTTTGAGGTGCATCACGTGAAGAGGATAGATACCCGTTGTGGTATTAATGTCTCATTGGGTAGCACACAGACGCACCAAATAATGATTGCTGAAAACACCTATGAAAGCTAAACTTTCACAATATTCGTTTATTAATGTTTATGTACACACCAACAATTCTAATGCTTTTTATTTTCTATTCCTTTCCTCCGAATCTCAGATATACGCTGATGATAACAGAAAATGTTTTACAGTGAATGCCTTGATCAGACCCTAAGAAACTGAAACTACAGCGCTTAGGTGTCTGTGGGACAAGTTGCTAAAAATTTCACGAATACACGATCTGTAGTGCAGTAATGATAAAGCCATTCCTACACATAAAGAATAGTTTGAATAAATAATGGATAATGGTAGTGCCTAACGTTACTTGAACTTTTCAAGTGGCAATTGCAGCACAGCAAGCAATGTTGACGTCCTAGTAATGCTGATCGCCATGTTTTAGATGTTGAGGAAGTTCGAACCATTTGCATGAGTGACATGAGAGTATCACATTGAAGGATCGCATAGGCAAATTGGTGTAGTGCAGTGGCCAGCCGCTGAGGCCAAACGGTTCTAGGCGCTTCAGTCTTGAAACGCGCGACCGCTACGGTCGCAGGTTCGAATCCTGCCTCGGGCATGGATGTGTGTGATGTCCTTACGCTAGTTAGGTTTAAGTAGTTGTAAGTTCTAGGGGACTGATGACCTCAGAAATGAAGTCTCATAGTTCTCAGAGCCATTTGAACCATTTGTAGTGAAATGACTGCGAAAAGAGCGGTGATCAGTGATTCAGAACAACAATGTGGCAAGACGGGCAGGCATTCGTCCTTCCAGAACGACTCCAAATTGGGTCTGAGTACTATGCGACTTAACTTTTGAGGTCATCAGTCGCCTAGAACTTAGAACTAATTAAATCTAACTATCCTAAGGACATCACACACATCTATTCCCGAGGCATGATTCGAAACTGCGACTGTAGCGGTCGCTCGGCTCCAGACTGTAGCGCCTAGAACCGCACGACCACTCCTGCCGGCCCAGAACGACTCCATGTCGACAACATCGCTGAATTAATCGAAGATTTCTGACGAACAGACGAATGAAAACTGCTGAAATCTGGATAGAGGTCATGTGAGTAGTGGAATAACAAGGACGTGACCCTCCTCCCACCCTCCTCCCCCCACCCTCTGCATTGTTACCATAGCGGATCCAAGATGGCGGCGATAGATATTGCAATGTCGCAATAACGTCATGACAGGAAGTTTAGATTTTGGCGCGGGAAAAAGGACTTTGAGCTATCTCCACTGGCCTAAGGAAATGGTGTGAAAAGTGAAAAAAGGTCACTTAGACTACCTCCCCTAACCTAAGCCGTCCGACTGCCACCTCTTCCTTGGAATTGGCGGGAAAGGACTCAGTCTGTGCTGGGCTGCTGGATAGGATGGACACAAGTCTTTATTTTGCCTACAGTCTTCATTCAAACAATTTGAGTGGTCATAGTCAGTAGCCCCATCCAATGAGTTCACCATGAGGCTCGGAGTCCAAGAGACCTAGTAGACGGTACTGCAACCAGAGGGCACTGTTGTCCCGTATGTAATGTGATCCTAAATGGTGGTCTGTGGGAAAAATGGCGGGAAAAGGACTCAGTCTGTGTCCAGCTACTGGGGAGAGGAAGAAGTGTATTTATTTTCGAACAGTTTAATTCAGCACGGATTTCACATCATTCATTTATTACACTGATACAAAACAGTCGCCTGGACATGCTTGGGGTCACAGTAGATAGTCTACAGACCTGTAAACTACTAGCAAATCACCGAAATAACACTGTACACTGACGTACAGAAACTAAAATAACTCTTAAATTGTCAAAATCATGCATGTATAAAGCTATGCAAACACTCTTGCTAATTGTCAACTGTAGAAATAATGCATTGCACAGCCTGCAAACAGAATAATACCACAGACACGAAAACAACTCGTAAATTTTCAAAAGATAATGCATGTGTAACGCTATCCTAACACCCTCACAATGCTTAAACAGCCAAAAATAATGCAGTGCACAAACACTCATTGCACGTAAAAACACTTTCAAGAAACATTTCCAAAACGCAAACATTCTCACTGTTATGTAGAGGCTCCTATGTCCCAGCAGAATGGATGTCATGCGAATAAATGGACCATTCTGATCAGCTCTTACTGAATTTACCTGCCAAATAACTGATGTTTTTGGTGTGGAACAACTGTCCACCTTTTTCTTTCTGCAGACGAGACTTTCAGCTGCAAATCTATTTTGCACAGATCGCCATATTGCACTGACAGTTAAACACTGCAAAAGTGGCCTATAGATCATCAGGCACAGAAAGACACTTTCTCAATCACACAGCTCTGCCACAGAGTACGGAAGTTTAAATATTAAAGTGTGAAACCGATCTCCAACCCAGCATCCTGCGCTATACAAAATCATCCCTTTTGCATCACGCATATAGGTATCGACCGTCAGACTCTCATACATATACCGCGAAGACAGACAGCATAAGCACATGCACTGTAGGTATACTGCTCGCAGCACTAGATAATTCTTTCGAGGTCGGGCAGTCATGCACCACAGCTGATGGGCACAAGTCATCTGCCCCAACACATGACCAGAGCGCCCTCAGCAGATTAAAGTCACTCTCCAAACTGTTGGAGAAGGTCTGGATCAGTCCCCTTCGACACAAGGGCGTTACTGTTTCTGGTGCAGACCTACTTGCTTGCTTTCTACAACCAGCTCCATACTGTGGGATTACAAGAACATATGTAAATTCACGTGGTTTGTCAGAATATTATACCATTTTTGTGATACTTATCGATATCAAGCACATAGCAATATTGCTTCCTTAGTAGTGTCACTTGTGCATTATAAGCAGTCGTCACCCTGGTGAACGCAACTTCGAACACAGAACACGTCTTCGGATGTAACATGTGGTTGGTCCACCTGCAAGCCCTATACGAGGTGTGACGTGTGGTGGAACTGCCTCTGAACATCGCTCTGGATATATAGTGAGCGGCAGATCCACACTAGAACGCTAATTCAGGTCTACTGTGGGTCCTGGGAGCCATCCGCGACATGTGCAAATACACAGGCAAACAGAAAACAGAGCAAACGCACTGAAAATGTGGTATATGTGGGGTGGAGGCGACTGGTCGCAATCGAGTACAGTGTTATACTATGCCTCCCGACCAGTGCATTTGCGTTAGTTATTTACTGAAAAACACTACCTATGATAATAGGTACAGAGTGTGTACAAAATATTAACTAACACAACAGGTACATGCAAAAGTAATTTATCACATTGCTATTTATACGTAGCAGTCATCACAGCATCTAACATGGTAGGCTATACAATCTGCCAGATCCTTTATCTTATGTAATGGGATAAACACAAAAAAAGTATTGAAAGCAACTCAAATTAAATGGTATTACACAACTGCAAAGTGCATTTAGTATCTAACTGTGCCATAGTGACATAAAAACAATCATATTGTAAATATAAAAGGTAAGCAACGTAAATATATTTTATATTAGCCCAGTAACAAGGTGTACATATACTGACCCACAACTATGTAATGTTAAGGATATAAGAAGTTGTAAACCAACCACTGTTTAATTCAGATTGTTTGTCCTCTTCAATTTACCCTAAGTGAAAGACATTTGACTAACCATTTCCAGAGTTATAGCAAATTAGTGGTTTGTACATATTGCTATAGAACTTCATCAAAAAAGGTTGAAAAACTCATAAATTTGATATCAACCTGTTGGGACTCATTGCTGTAATTCTTTGTCGTGGATCCTTTATGGCAGACTCCTCCACATCTAGGTTTGATTCAAGGAAGGCAGAAAGCTGAAAACTGAGTCATCTGCTGCTCTACTAAAAGAATGTACTGGTTTTAGACGAAGAAAAGTTGGTGAAGTGCTGAAGTAGATGTCTGGAAAACGTTTCACCTATAACGTTAAAAATAAAACATTAAATTTTTTGATTTGCTTTTTTTTATATGCAACTCTTCTGAAAAGATTGAGGGAAAACTACTGGTTAAAAACATTTGTTTATATCAAATTGTAAGTCTCGCATAACAGCCTGATGATGTTGAGGTCTTCTTTTCGTGATTGGTCACTTTTATTACGATACATCAAAGTTAGGTTATTAACTGTCTATTTGGAGAATGTTCAGTGAATTAACAGTGAGAATAGCGATTGCTAACTGAAGGAAGCAGAAATTAACAGTATGAAATTATCTTCATCTTTCACAATGCGTATCTCCACACTACTGAGAGATCAGTGTTGCGTTTAACAGGCAGACTGAAAAAAAGTGAATCGGCCGGGAATCCATCCCACAGCTTTCCTGTTTTAATCCACACGCACTACAGCTGGACGAACACACCAAATTAAATCCCACTCACTGCGTTCTTGGGGCACTGCTGCTCTCTCGACATACGGCAGCTGATCGCTAGGTAGGAATGACATCATTTTCACATCTTAGCTTTAACTCACCAGATTTCAGCTGATTTGTACGAAATATTTATAAACTTTGTACAAGAACCTATCTTGCAAATCAGTGTATCAATTAGTTAAAACTGAATCACAATCTCCACAACATTTCCTGAGATTAGCCTGCATATACAGATGGACGCCATCAAGCGACTTCAGTTTGTATATACAGAGATTGTAACGTAATTATCTTTCCATGACGATTCCAAAAGACAATTTTGTTTCGTAACTCTCACTGGAAAGTTTAAATTAAAAATGTTAGCGGAGTAGCCGACAAAGCCGATTGTGTAAGTGAGCGACACAAAACTTTCTTGTGTGGCATGCATGTACTGTTGATCAGACAGCATTTGTAGGCCCTTTTGAAGTAATTTCAGGCCTTCATAGAACACAAGCGCTGAACCCTATATCAAACTGTTCGTCTGGACTTAACCTACTAACAGTCAAACGACGACGTTTTAGTAGCATCTCCATCATCTCTTAACACTATTTTTAGAACTTAGCTTTCCTTTCGCAGCCTTCTGTTGCTACATCAGACACGTCAACAAATGACAGCGCAGAGACCTTCGACCCGCTTAGCGATTATACGTAGCACCAGAATTTTCCCGTTTGCTCGGCAACAACTTTGGCTACTGTATGTAGTTGTATGCTTGGCCCATCATTCATCTTACAGACGCACTAAGTTTGCTAACTTTTACCTGTTGCCGTTTGCGCTTCCTTTTTTGGACCGTGAGTACAACATTATTTAAGAGGAACCCAGGCAACTGTTTATTGGCTTTTCTAGTAAAAAAATTATTAACTTTAATAACCATTGTCGCTATGGTAATATTGTAATCACACTACCGATAAGGTCAGACGTGCTTGTGGCTACAAGGTCTAAAATATTTCTGGGCTGTCGAAGTAGTTGCTCCAGACAGTTTTTGGAAATCGTGTTCAAAAGTATTACACAAGGCTACCTGTTCCTACTTCCTGCGGTGAATCCAATAGCCCTTTCAATTTGTCCTTGTTAGGTTACAGTAGCCTCCAATCTGTACTAAGTGCTCTGGGTATCTGTGCACGACTGGGCGTAGAATTGTTTTTGAATGATTCCACAACTGTCACCGTGGAAACGTGTGGTCGACAACAACAACCGGTAATGAACTCAAGTTCTGCCTCGACAGACACAACATTTTTTTCGACTATAAGGAAGACTCCGCCACCTATGGCCTCAAAGTGTAGACTGTTAACGGTATACGTTCCATGAGTCACTAAATATTTTTGTGATGTCTACTTCGGGTTTCATCCAGCTCTCTGGTCTGGGAGTAATTTGATGTAAATTCAGGAGCTTCGTTACAAATGCAAAGGCAATTTAGTGTATAATTTTGACAGTCAAATTGTCTTTACTTTGTACGCGGTCTGATTTCGCTTCTACGTATTTGCTGGCCAGCGTTGATCAGAGAACCGCAAAGTACCGCCTAGCGCAAAAAAAAGAATATAAATCGCGTGTGCACCCACAAATACTCTTCTACCGGAGTAGCTCCTTCTTTTGTGTAATTCACCACTGTCCTGTCAAGAAGAGTCCTACAGTTCTCCTCCCCCCCACCCGCAGGTCCAGATATCTGATTCGTTCTCGTTGTTAACTGATACGAAAACTTTAGTTTTGTTAGTTTCTAGAAGGTCTAAGACATTGTCCTCTTGCGTTCCTTCTTCAACTACCTGCTGGACGAGACATTGAAATCAAACCCACATGATTCCCTTTTCTGGCATCTGTCTGAAATACGTCAGTCTCCCTTTCTGTATGTGAAAAGTGGCAGTGTCCCATTATTACAACTGTAGGATTAGAAAACTTACTCGTGATGTGTCTCTGAAGCTCTCTGCTGCCACTGTTTCTGAGGCAGGTGGTCTATAATAGCTTCCGGTTACCCTGTTTTATCAACTTTTGATCCTTACGTTTATCCAGACAAATTCACATTGTGTGTCTGTAATGACATCACTAGATGCTATCAAATTCTTTACTGCAGTAAATATGGCCCCACCGTCGGCATCTAACCTAACCTTGAGATATATATCCCATTCTGAATTCAGAATTTAGGTACTGTTCCCTACTGGTTTCATCAGACTTTCGATTCTTAATGCCATCTGGGCATCATTACATTTAATAAATGATACTAATTCTGCGACCTTACCGTGGATGTTCCTGGAGTTTATTAATATCGTATTGATATTGTCCATTTCTGATCTGAGAGTACAAACTTACTATGAGATAGGTTTGGTTGACCTATCTTCAAAATCGTAAGGCAATTCATCACTGAGTAGAACTGAACAGTGTCTGTACAATTGTTTTTGGTAGTGTTTTTCGATCGTCTGTATATTGTGTGTTAATTTTGCGATGTAGTTTTCCGCCGCTATAATGGGTACAGTTATGAATATTACTCCTGATATTTATACAGATTAGTGAGAAGTGAAATTCGGGGACGATCATGTATCAGTGATATTTTTAAAATAATTCATTTCACAAGTTAACAGTTATATTTGTTAAACTAAAGTGGTTTTCATCATCTTAGTTTTGTAAGTGCAATACATATGGTTTTTTCTGTAATTTACAATGGGTCTCTCAAAAGCGACACATGCAGTTACCTAATAGCAAAGCAGCACGTTAACATAGAAATCGGAAGGGTTTAATAAATCCTCAGACGTGTCTACGAACGAAGGACGCAACCAAAAGGAGGACCTGGTGTGTGTCCGGGATGCCCTCATTTTATGGGCAAATAGAGATCAGATGATCTAGTTGCCGTTTAGTGAAACTGAAAGATATTTAAATTTTCAGTCATACCAAGTTAAAGGGATACTCACTATCTGCTATCGCCCATTCCTATTTTAGCAAAGAGCATCTACTTTACTTTGTTGCCCTCACTTGAAATGAGTTGTTGTTTTGTTAATAGGCTCCTAATTGTGGATAAGTCTTTAAAAACAAAGGGGATTAAAACCGAGTTTGACTCGTTCACTACTATTATGGGAAGTTAGAAATATGTACACACTACTATAATAGCCCTATTATCTATGTATATCAGTTTAACGTTAACACTCGACACGTCATTTGGAGACTGATAGAAATTTGGGCTTACAATATTTAAAATTTTCACGCGGTTGCGGAACAGTAAAATGCTTACGAATAACATGAAATTAAATTAAGTGCATACAAGTACATGTGGATTTGCCTGTGTTGCCCAAAAATCGCGTTGACCAACATAAATATCGCTCTAACGTTGACGGTTGCATTTCTTGAAGAAATTTGCTCAAATTTCTACCATTACTGGTCCAAGAGGTAAAATATCGCCCATTGCGGTCACCTGGGTAGTATCCAATTATGAAAAATCAGTTCCGATAAGGAAAGATCGGGAAGGGTTTGTGCAGAGCGTAGGATGTATGTGATGACAGCACTTTCTACATTTCTTTCCTTAATAGATTTTATCAGTGGGCTCAAGAATTCTTCTGAGCCGACTGAGCCCTCGATACCCCCTCGCACACCGTTCGTGGGAAATCTGTTTACGCTCTTGTACTTGCAATGATACAATAATTGGAATACTTTATCACTTAAGGAAACTGAAGAATTTTATTGAAATGAAAGACATTTTCAACAAAGTTTGAGATTCAGTCGAGGAGTTGGGGACGTGTTGATGTGCTGAAGGAACTCTGACCTGGTTTCAGACAAGCCATGAACTTAAATACAAGATTGTAGTAGGAGAAAGATAGTTGTTGCCAAAAGAGATTTGAATCCGTTTATGTTTATAAGTGAATTACTTGTTAAATTTAAAATTTTTTGCGTTAAGAAAGTGATCATTACATAAGCAGACTGAGATGTGTTGTGTTAGCAAACTGGCAATGAATTATAGGGAAATTTTAATTTGTTTGGCAGTAGGCTGAAGTCATCATATATATGTATATATTTGATTTGCGGTTTGCTTTTTCTCTGTATTTGAAACCAAACTGCAAATTATATATATATATATATATATATATATATATATATATATATATATATATATATATATAATGTAGAAATAAATGTTTTTCCAGTATAAATGAAATACATGAGCCTTTTAAAAGTTCTCTTTAACAGATTATACCTCACCTTCTGCAAAATCCTGGCCAACTCCTTGAACGAACTCGTTAGGTATAGAGCGGAACTAACGATCGTTAGCTAACCCTTTGTCCATTTCGTCATATGAGCAGACGCCGTTGGCATTTGTGTGTCGTCAGTACTTCAGGCGAAGTCATAAAAAAAAAAAAGAAATCTGTCAGACACCCACACGGTTTTCGTCCATGGTTATTAATGTGTTTTGAATCGTGCTCCGACTAGCACAATAATGAATCGAATGGATCGCCCGACTAAGCAAACGTGGACCAGAACAGAATGGGAAACATCGTCGTCTTTACGTTCAAGAAAGAATGGAAGGAGGTATAAATCAACTGTGTTCAACTATTGATACACGTAGAGCTCAGTTACACGCTACTCGACTAAACAGTCTTTCAAATGACTATCAACCTAGTCCACGGCAGAGACTTAATGTAATTCGTTTCTTAGTCTGTGGTGGCTGTAAATTCGAAAGGTAACAGCAGTAACAGTTTTATTTACATGTGTCTCTCATTTGCAGGGGTAGTCGACGTTTCATAATATTATTGTATAGGAAGCAGCTCGTTTTGTATTATCACGTTATAGGGGAGAGAGTGTGGCAGATATGATACACGAGTTGGGATGGAAGTAATTACAGCGTAGACGTATTTCGTCGCGGCGAGACCTTTTTACGAAATTTCAGTCACCAACTTTCTCTTCCGAATGCGAAAATATTTTGTTGAGCCCAACCTACATAGGTAGGAATGATCATCAAAGTATAATAAGAGAAATCAGAGCTCGAACAGAAATGTTTAGGTGTTCGTTTTTCCCGCTCGCTGTTCGGGAGTGGAATAGTAGAGAGATAGTATGATTGTGGTTCGATGAACCCTCTGCCAAGCACTTAAATGTGAATTGCAGAGTAGTCATGTAGATGTAGATGAACCCAAATAACATAATTCGATTGCATAAATGCTTACACTACTGAAAAATTATTTTCTCAAGAACAGGATCCCAGTCTGTTTAAACCAGCACAACCTCGTTAGATTGATGTTCCCAGTCTGTGAATGTGCCGACTGATACTACCGGATTTTAGTTAGTGCGTCCATCAGAACACATGTGGTCCTGTTACTTATATCACTGTTTTCTAACATTATGTACCACATATTCCCAGAATTACATTTTAGGCCTTCCATAAACTTGTAGAACTTTAGACTAGTACCATGAGGCAACTGTTATCTTTAATAACGAACACAGGAGTATGTAAATTATTGAAATACTGAATGATGATAAAATGTATAAATGCATAATCGAAATATGGATAAGAAGAGACCATTTGACACATATAAAGAATGAAATACTAATGGCTAGGATAAGATGAAGGGTTTGGCCATATGATGTGGCTGGGGTGTGGTCTGGGCGGCGCCAACGTCACTTCCTTCTTCCTTGTTCTGTTCTCCTAGTACAGAACGGAATCGTTTCGGGTGCACATAGGGCTGGGCATCAAGTAAAATTGTCAACTGGAAAAAAGTTGTGTAGTTAATATTTTATTCGTTTTTGTGCATTCTACCGCTATTGGCTAAAATAACGAGTGGTTATACACAAGGCGTGGCCAGCGCGTAGTCTGGTCGGCGCCAACGTCCGCTACCTCCTTTCGCATTCGTTATCCTAATACAGAGGGGAATCGTTTCGGGTACACGTCACTGTGGGCACCATGTTTAACTGTCAAATGAAAAAAAATGCGTAATTAACTTTTTGTTCGTTTTTCTGCAATCTACGGCTATTGTCTAAAATAACGAAGGGTTGCAGACAAGGCGTGGCCAGGGCGTGGCCTGGTCGGCGCCAGCTTCCGCTACCTCTTTCCGCATTCTGTTATCCTAATACAGTGTGGAATCGTTTCGAGTACACGTCACTGTCAAATGAAAAAAAAACCTAGTTAACTTTTTCTTCGTTTTTTTGCGACCCACAGCTACTGGCTAAGACAACGAGGTGTTGTACACAAGGTTTGGCCAGGGCGTGATCTGGGCGGGGCAAACGTCCGATTCCTCCTTCCGCATTCTGTTATCCTAATAATGAGAGGTATCTTTTCGGGTACACGTCGCAGTGCATCAAGTGGAAAAAATTAAAGTTCCATTGTTAATTTTTTGTTCATTTTTTTTTGCATTCCATAACTAGTGGTTGCCTCAGGCATGGATGTGTGTGATGTCTTCGGGTTAGTTAGGTTTAAGTAGTTCTAAGTTATAGTGGACTGATGAGCTCAGACGTTAAGTCTCACAGTGCTCATCGCTATTTGAATCATTTCTTGGTGACAAAGCATGGCGAGACCATGGTCTTACCCCTACCGCGTTGGTTTCTCGTAGTACAGAGCGGAATCGTCAGGGATGCACATTGCGGTGAACATCAACGTTTAACTGTCAACTGGAAAAAAATGCTGCGTAGATACATTTTTGTTCGTTTTTCTGCATTATGTGACCATTGCCTAAAATAACACTACTGTGGCCCACATGGTACTTCATACCAAATATGTCCAAAATACCTGAATTGTGTTTCATCTGATTTGCACGAAGCCTACATAACGTAGCTGTGCTCCAGAACAGGGCGGACAAGCACGGTGTAAGCTGTCTCTTTAGTAGATCTGTGGCACCTTCTAATTCTTCTGTCAATGAATCGCAGTCTTTGGTTTGCTCTATCCACAATATTATCTGTGTGATCGTTGCAAAGTATGTTTTTCGTAATTGTAATCCCTAAGTATTTAATTGAATTTACAGCCTTCAGATTTATGTGACTTATCGCGTAATCGAAATTTAGCAGTTTTCTTTTAGTACTCATGTGAATAACTTCACACTTTTCTTTATTCAGGGTCAGGTGCCAATTTTCGCACTAGACATACATCTTATCTAAATTTGTTTTGGTCCTCTGATGACTTTACAAGACGTTAAATGATAGCATCATCTACAAATAATCTAAGAGCGCTACTCAGATTGTCTCCTATGTCATTAAGATAGCTCAGGAACAAAAGAGTGCCTGTAACACTTCCTTGGGGAACACCGGATATTACTTCTGTTTTACTAGCTGACTTTCCGTCTATTACTACGAACTGTGACCTTTCTGACAGGAAATCACGAATCCAGTCGCACAACTGAGGCTATATTCCATAGGCAGGCAGTTTGGTCAGAAAACGCTTGTGAGGAACAGTGTCGAAAGCCTTCTGGAAATCTAGAAATATACAATCAGTTTGACATCCCCTGTCAATAGCACTCGTTATTTCATGAGTATAGAGAGCTAGTTGTGTTTCACAAGAAGAATCCGTGCTGACTATGTGTCAATAAATCGTTTTCTACTTTATATTTCATAATGTTCGAACACGGTATACGTTCCAAAACTCTACTGCAAATCGACGTTAGCGATATGGGCCTGTAATTCAGTGGATTACTCCTATTTCCATTTTTGGGTATAGGTGTGACTTCAGCAGTTCTCCAGTCCATAGGTATGGATCTTTCTGTGAGCGAGCGGTTTTATATAATTGTTAAGTATGGAGCTATTGTAACAGCATATTCTGAAAGGAACCTGACTGGTATACAATCTGAACCGGAGGTTTTTCCTTTATTAAGTGATTGAAGCTGATTTGCTACACCGAGGACATATACTTCTATGTTTCTCATATTGGCAGTTGTTCTTGATTGAAATTCAAGAATATTTACTTCGTCATCTTTGGTGAAGGAGTTCCAGAAAACCGTGTTTAATAACGCTGCTTTATCGGCACTGTCATCAGTGACTTCACTGTTGTTATTGTGCAGTGAAGGTATTTATTGCGTCTTGCCACTGGTGTGCTTTGTGTATGGCCAGAATCTCTTTGGATTTTCTGCCAGATATCGGGACAGAATATCATTGTGGAAATTATTAAAAGCATCTCGGATTGAAGTATGCTCTGTATTTCGAATCTCTGCAAAACTTTTCCAGTATTGGGGATTTTGCATTCTTTTAATTTGGCATGTTTTTTTTCGTTACTTCTGCAACAGCGATGTGACCCGTTTTGTCTACTATGAGGAATCAGTACCATAACTTATTAATTAATTTGGCATGTATCTCTCAATTTCCGTCGATACTATCTCCTTGAAACTATTTCACATCTTTTCTACACTTACATGATCAGATCCGAAGGACTGTAGACTGTCTCTTAAAAAGGCGTTAAAGCATTTTTATCAGCCTTTTTAAATACTTATACCTTGCGTTTCTTTTTGATGGTTGTAGGTGTTACGATATTCAGCCTAGCAGCAACTTCCTTGTGATCGCTAACCCTATATTCGTCACGATACTTCCTATTTGTCCATTTGTTTCTAAGAGTTCAAGTATACTTTCGCAACTATTTACGCTTCGAGTGGGCTCATGAATTAATTGTTCAAAATAATTTTCTGACAAAGCATTCAGTACAATTTCGGATGACGTTTTATGCCTGCAGTCGCTTTTAAACGTACAATTTTTCCAGCATATCGAGGGTAGATTGAAGTTACCACCGTCTATAATTGAATGGGTGAGGTACCTATTTGAAATGAGACTCAAATTTCTTTGAACTGTTCAGCAACTATGCCTTCTGAGTCGGGAGGTCGGTGAAACGATCCAATTAACAAATTAGTGCGATTGTCAGGGATAAACTCTACCCATACTATTTCGCAGGAACTATCTACTTCAATTTCACTATAAGGTAAACTACATCTGACAGCAATAAATATTCCACAACCAACTGTATTTAATCTATTCTTTCTGAACACTGTTAGATCGTTTGAAAAAAATTCGGCTAAACTTACTTCTGGCTTTAGCCAGCTTGATGTACCTATTACTATTTGAGCTTTCTATTAAGGGTTGGAGCTCTTGTTGTTTACCAACACAGCTACGACTTTTGCAACTGCAATACCGATCGTTTCTACAAATGGCTTAGTGTGCTTTACCTGCCACGGATGGACGCTCTTTCTGGGGTTTCCTGAGACCCTCTAATTAAAAAAAAAAGCCATAATCTCATCCACGCAGCCCCCGCTAATCGTGTAGCCGCTTCCTGTGTATAGTGGGCTCCTGACATATTAAGCGGAATCCGGAAACCCACCACACAAGGCGCAAGTCAAGGAATCTGCAGCCCACATGGTCACAGAACCGCCTGAGCCTCTGATTCAGACCCTCCATGCAGCTCTGCACCAAAGGACCACAGTCAGTTCTACCGACGATGCTGCAGATGCTGAGCTCTGCCTTAATCTCGGAAGCAAGACTGGCAGCCTTTACCATTTCAACTAGCTGCCCAAAACCAGAGAGAATTTCCTCCAATCCAAAGTAATTGGTATCGACATGAGCCATCACCTGCAGTTAGCTACGCAGTGTACCCTTCATGGCATCTGGAAGCACCCTATCCACACCGGTATGCACACAGAGTGCACACTGGCTTCTTTCCCCTCTTTGGCAGCCATGATCCTGAGGGGCCCGATTATGCGCCTAATGTTAGAGATCCCAGCTACCAGCAAACCCACTTCCTGTGAATTCTCAGACCTTGCGGGATGAGAAGCTTCCTCTGGAACAGTGTGAACGACTGCCTCAGGCCTTGAGACTTTGTCAGCCACAGATACCGCCTGAAACCAGTTCATCAAACGAATCGAGGAGGCCCTACAATCGGCCCCTCATAAAGTCTTTCGCTGCCTGACAGACTTTGGAATGATCTCCTACTCGACTACGGGTGACAGGTCAATTGCAGTGCAGGCAGTACCTGGGACAGCCACAGCAGTGGACCGATTGGGGGACATGTGGGACATGCTTGATGTCCCTCGCATCCCCGTGTCCGACTCCCCCCCCCCCCCCCCTGCACACACACACACGCTGATGCCCCTCGGCAGCAGCCTCAAGCAGTCTGACAAAGCTAACAGGGCCAGCAGCTGTGAGTGGAGAGTCAGAAACTCAGCTCGCATCTGTACACAGCAATGACGGCTCCTATCCATTACTGAGCTCTCTCCTGTTTGAAGCTCTTAAAATGTGTAACAAACGAACGGCGTATTTGCAGCAGGAAGCAGGAATTCGAAGTGCTCTATCGACACTGAGCTACACTAACCAAAAGAAACAAAACATGTACGATACGAGGGTCGCGAACAACGGCGGTACTGTACGCTACTCTGTTATTGAAATAAAAGGTTGTGACTAGTAAGCACTCAAGCATGCAAGGAATTACAAAAATAACTAGTAACTACACAGGTATCTGTAAATAAGTAGCTCCTGTTGGAAGCTCGTAAAAAATATATAACAAACGAACAGTGTACTCTCCTTATTGGCAGCCGGAAGTCGCGGTGCTCTATCACTGACGCTCTAACACATGAAGAGTTTTTAAAATTGAAGAATGTTTATCGCCAATAGTTCTGTGTGCAATTGATAGGGATTGTAACGAAACCATGAACATATTTGTTCTGGATCAAGGTTCGAATCCGTATATGTGCCTTTCTTTGAGATCTAGAGGGGTTTGCAATTTTGCAGAAAACAACAAAATGATCGAACTATGTCCTTCCGAGTGGGTCTCATACCTCGAAAAAAAAAATCTGAATTCGAATTCCTGACCAGGATCAAAGTTTTCTGTCTCAGTTCAAAGTAAAATAAGAAGCCTTTGACCTTAAATGACATTTGGCTCATTAAATAGAATAAAGTTTCTAGTGCAAGGAAGCTCACTGACGACACAATTTCTGTTTGCCGCGACTTCCGCCTCTGTTATGACCAAACCTAAACCGGCTATGCCCCAGATGGAAGAGAATGGATATGAGGTTTGTAGTACAAATTCTAAACTACGGTGCAACTTAACGTTCTTCACTTATCACTACTACAGGTGGAGGAGATCTGATCCTTTGTGTTTAAAATACATGCTAGAAGTGAAAATCGAACCGATACCTCGCAACTATGAAACTGAAAATCACTCCTCAAGACTACTGAAGACCACTTTTGCTACATTGATTGTTATGTCTAGCGTAATAGGCGCTTAGCTTACAAATTAGACACGGTGAAAAAATTCATTTCTCTATTAACTAATTAATTATCAGCAGGCTTGTAACACGGAAATTATACAACTCTCAAGTTAGCGGGATGTAGAGACGCTTTTTGGTATCATAGCCTCGATTCGAAGCCATTTTGAAATTTTAACTGTTTCAAGTAATTTCTTAGGTCTACATATACCATTGCACAGTATGAAGTTAGCAAATACGTCTATTATTACTGCCGTTATCGCTATTAAATTTTTAATTCTGCTGCTGCTGTCGGCGTGCTTCAGAAAGAATGTAATGTTTTTTGGTCATTTTTAGATGCAGTTCCCAAAAAATAGTTGAATATTTAGTTCGCAACAAATCGATGCGGCGTTCTGTGACAACTGTACTGTAACGAGTAGTTATTTAGTTCTTTCCATCTGTAATGAAGACTTTTCAAGTTAATATCGCATATCTCCAGTTATTCTTAGACAACATTAAAATGAAATTAGCTGATGAACACGATACTACATAAGACAAATTGCGTTGCATTACTTCAATAACTTGCGTTTAGCAGCGACGCTTGTAAATTGCTAAGACTGGCAGTAAACGCCACTTTCAGACAGAGGATTTTCGTATTTTTTGTTAATTCATATCTAGTGTTCATTATTTCCATTTGGTCGAAGCCACCTATTTCAAATACGGGAAAGAAAAAAATACTGCGGAAGATCAACAGTTTTTCGTTGTAATACACTCATTCTACGTGGCCCCAGTTCATATTTTCGCAGAATTACTCTAATTGTAATATCACTTCAACACTGCAGAAAAATCTTTCATCGTGGCAAAACTCACATCCGACTCAGAGGGCTTATACTTAGTTGCCAACCTTAAAGTCTAGCTCTGTGGAACGCCAGTTTCAGTAAAGTGCTGTTGCGAAGGCTGTTTAGCACTGGTATTTCTCACCGGGAAATACGTAATTGATTTATTCGACTCCATACGTATACTGCAAGAGTAATTTCGTGTGGAAGCAATGCTTACGAACTGCAGTATTGAATTGTGCCATGGCCTCCATTTCTATAAATTCCTGACCTAAACTGGCTCCGCGTCATTTCAAACGCCAGGTACTGCAACGTCTTACTGATACCAACAGGTGTGCGTACTACAAAATTCGTAGTTTCTTTCATGTGATTTTGCAATGACTGAAATAAAAGTCACATGACCGCTACATTAGGGGCTACATTTCGTTGTTCCTTTCGTTCTGGGATATGAGTATTCTGGGTAGTAATCTTTTCCCATTCTAACCAGCGAAATGCAGAAAAATGTGGCCAGTAATCGCTTAACAAACTGCTATTTAGTGGTGTTAAGATAATTTATTTTAACTTTGTTGTAGGTGAAGGAATTTAGTTTAATCTTAAAGCAACTTAAGCGTGAACGCTCGCAAATTTACCGAATTAAAAAAGGTTATTGTCAAGGTAGGAAAATGTTTGGGAAACAAAATTTGCCTATGAAACATTCTGGAGAATTAAAACCGTGTGCCCGACCGAAACACTAACTCGGTATCACACGTTGTATTCCTCAAACTGTGGAAATGATAGGTTGAATCTGAGTTTAACTTCTTAAGGTATTCCACAGCTAAAAATACAAAACGATCAATAATAAAAAAAAACTCCAGCCAGAGCAACATGATCTGCACCATAACGTGAATCTACATTTTACCTTCAATGTCTGGAAACGGTGTCCTAATTATCACTTCATATGATGTGTAGGGACACATACATTTACATCACATCATCCTCTAAACAATACTCACAAGGAACTAATTTATTAAATTTTTTTCAAAGCGTGTAATCGGGAATGACTCTGACTTCTTAGGCGAAGAAAGTGCTCTTCGCCCTCTATTGTTCTTCGCTTCCTCCTGCCCTGTCATGGGATCTTACTTGCTTAACCTCACTGTTGGAGGAATTTCATAGACGACGTATTCTGGCGCTTTGTGAAGCTTCATACTGTATCAGCACCATTTCTGTGCCGTAGGATACACCAATTCGACGATACCATGCTTGGTGAAGAGGGTGGTGGAGGAAAGCAACGTCAACCACCTTTGTCTCCCTGGACGTAAACAGGATACCACGGAGGATCAAGACTATAGTGTACTCCACTGCAGTGATGAATACCCTTTCACCACTAGTACAGAAATAGGAACATTCTCCAGGTAAGTGTAAGCAGGTCACCATCCGTCGTCGTCTCAACGAGAAAGGGAGGTATGGACGATCCGGCGAACTTATGACCAAACTGCTGTCACGGTTTGGGGTTGGATATCAGCTATTGGTTTCGGCGTTCTGTGGCAATTGGACTGTCCGTCTTCTAGTTATTACTGCTGCGAAATACTGTATAACGTAATGCTTTCTTCTGTTCGTCAGAGATTTGCGGAGGCTGAATAAAGTTCCAACATTAACATTTTCCTGCTCACGCAGCGAGCTGTTTAAAACACTGGTTTCAAATGAATGTAGACGTTGAGCTGTTGGACTGGCCTCCAACGCTGCAAACCTCAGACCCATTGAGCATGTATGGACAAAGATGCAGAAAATTATTGGGAGCTGAAGACCAGCACCGACAACGATACCGTCACTGTCCGAAACAAGTCATGACGCGAGGGAAGTGTTGTCACAGACAAACAGACTCGTCCGGAAACTTCTGCCTCCATTCTCTGGCAGCTAAATGCAGTTGTATAGGAGGTGGGAAACTGGTCACGATACTGAATTATTGTATTGCCGTCGAGAAAATTTTGTTTACGGAAAATGAACGTTTTGTACTCCTTCGAAGAAGTGTGAAATTCATATTTCTTAGCTCTCTCTCTCTCTCTCCTTCTCTATCTTTCTTTCTTCACCCCCTCTCTCTCTACCCCCCCCCCCCCCCTCTTCTATATCACTCTTTTTTCAATACACTTTTGATTTCAAATTTTTTTACTAGCATCGAGAGAAACATGAAATTATTTTTGTTTTGCCCCATGACACATGACGTCAGTGTTGATGAAGGCATCAAAGAGAAAGTCTTACTGGTTTTTCCGTCGAGAAAAAGTATCATTTTAGTTTGTGTTCTCTTTATCTACATGCAGGAAGAATAACAATAACGACGAAAGCACAAAGGAGATATCATTTCCATTTAACGCCAAACTCAAATCACAATGCATGCGGAGAAAGAGTGATGCAAGACCAGCGGGTAGACAAAAAGTCGAGCACTAAATTATGAATTCTTCATAATTCTCGTAGTCCAGCTAAAATAATAACTCTTACCACGAATTAAAAATCATGAGAATAACAGGATTCGCATCATTTACCTGCAGAGTAGGAACTGATCGCCTAAAGCAATATGTCATTCCACCAACAGCTTACGTTTCATTTACGAAATGGTATAATATGGCTTGTGATGTCACACCTTTTCCACGAAAAAGAAATGAAGCAACGAGTGAAAGTGGCGCAGGGCGTCTTCGACGGAAATGCAGACTGTTTATCTGACTTTGAATTGTGTCAACGGAGCTATGAAGAGTATAAGCTAACTGTAAGTGACACGAAGGGTGTTCTGCTAGGTCTTATCAAAGCTGCTTAATTTGGAGATGTTGCGTGTTGCAAAGTGTGAGAAACTTAATAGCTGCCAACGCAAATGCCACACAGTCTCGACACGGTGATAGCAGCGCTCCTCATGTGGAATCTGTTCGTGCAGAAAATGGCGTGAGAGTCTCTTAAGCATATATTTTGTCATCATGACTGAAAATGTACCAGAAAATGCAGTTGAATTTGTCACTATCTTACGACGAAAGTTTTGATGAAATAAAAGAAAACTGTTTGTTTCAGGCATATTTTTGAAATGATTCCAGTATATCACAGAGTAATCAAAATGTATATTTACAACGAAATGTATCTCTTCTGATACAGATGCAAAAAGAAAAATATGAAAAGCCTTTCTTGATTCGGAACTTCACGTTATTCGTAGTATACATAGGCTCATCGTGGATGTTGCGTTTTGCAGTCGATGCTCTGTGGTTGGCTCTTTATTTGTACGCATATCATTCATGGAGAGTGTCACTGAAATGTTTTCCAAGTCAATTATTGTAAAAAAGGTGTATTACCTACTCATAAATTATACAGTGCAAATACTGGAGATGTTCTAAAAATGTGCAACATGTCTGGCAATGATCTTTGTAGTTTCAGTAACTTAAGACAGAAAAACACGTAATAGTTGAAATAGTTAATCATTTGTATTATTTAATTTGCAATCATTGCACTTAAGTGTTGCTAGTACCAACACTCTAGTCCCTAAACCCAGCTACAGAATACGTGCCGTGTCACTTTCAATTATGCTCTTCATAACTCCATTCATGGAATTTCCGTCGAAGGCGCCCTGCGAAACTTTCACTAGGTATATAATTTCCTTTCATGGAGAAGGTATGACATCACACACTATATCATACCATTTAGTAAATGAGACGTACGTTATTGGTAGAATGGCATAGAGGTTAAAGCGCAATGGATCCGGCTTTCGCAGCCATGAAGTGCTGACGTGATTTGTGTTTCCGCCTGTGGGGCGAGAGCACTCGTTTTTGTTTATTATCAGCGACCATCACTTACGTGTCATTTACGAGTAGTAAAGCACGACCAACCGTTTTTGAAAATGTGGACTGCGATTAACCTTCTGCAATCATTACACCCGGCCAAAGGCTTTGGAAGTGGAACGACTCCTACGTGCCGCAGCTAAAATCCCTGCTTCCGACATTTTGCTCATACTTTTGTCCATCTTAAACTGTATGGTGTACTTCAAAGTAATCAATGACTTCATAACACCAGACAAGGACAACGCTTTTTCCAGGTCGATGGTAATGTCGGCGTGGTCACAGTCGACTGCACTGGCATGGCCATGTGCACGATATAACTTTTCGAACTACCACTCGAGCTCCCAGTTGAAGATGTTATCACTGCTTTCCTCCTCCATGTCCCTGTACAAGGTCACATTGCTGAACGCTGGGTGGAATTGCAAATGTACCCCGTTGTTAACGATGAACGACCGATCACTATTGATCTCCATTGCCATGTGCCGTCTTACCTACAAACCAGCAGCTGCTGCACTGTCATTATACACGATAGCCAACCCAAGACCTATTCTGTGTGTGGCAAAGAAGACCACTTTAGGCCTGAGTGTCTTCAGAGGCACATCACCCAATTCCCAGCTGCTATCATTGTGCCTCCGATTCCGCCGATAGTTTTACTAATCACTGATTCATCGGCACTGTCTTATCCTCCTGGGATCTGTCATCAGTCGGACCACATAACAGTGTCTCTTTGAGCTGCCACAAATAACCCTGGGATCTAGTCTATATATCATGCTCATAAGGTAGGAGATGCAGTACATGCAGAAGTAAAGCTGTGAGGATGGGCCGTGTGTCATGCTTAGGTAGTTCAGACAGTAAAGCACTTGCCTGTGAAAAGTGAAGGTCGTGAGTTCAATCTGTGGTCTGGCACACAGGTTTTATCTGCCATGAAGTTTCAACAAATTTATAATATGGAATAACTGTTTTACACAGTCTGCAAACCTGAGACTCTTGAGAGTGAAATAAATTGAATAGCGTAACTGAAAATTATGGTACTGGAGACTATTGCAAAATCAGTGATTTCAGCATGTGGGAATACCATTATTTTATGATGTAAAACATAACGAAATTGTTGGTATGTAGTAATATTTTTGTAATACTGATCTACCAGTGATAACAGATATCATATAAAAGTGGTGAAAAATTAAGCTGTATCTGAAATTGGTAGTGTTTTGCTGCTATTAGCCTATCATGCTGGCACTAATTAAGACTTATCCAATGACGGTGTAAAAAATATTAAAGCTCTTCATACAAAAACCAGTAGAAGTATTAAGATTTTTTTTTGTTATATCTGTAACAACAAAAAGCACTTACCTCAGGTTTCCAGTGATATTCAACATAGCCACAGATGTTCACTTCTTTCACCTGTTTGCTATGTCAGATACCTAAAATATCGAAAGCTGACTTCTCACTGACCATTTAGAAGACACCAATCAAAACTGATTTTCCAAGTAAAAACTCATTATCTAACAGAATAGCCATAGTTATCTAGAAATGCAATTGGTGTTTGACTAGGCAAGAGATAATCAGAGGGGCCCAACACATTAATGTACACAGTTAAGAACTGCTGACAGCAGCATTAACGTTGGAAATATTAGACAAGAAATCTTTCATACTACCGCTACCGAAAGATTTTCAAGTATTTTATTCTTTGTTCTTAAGTGTCACTAATTATGCAAACACATAAAAGTTATACTTATCTTTGACACAGAAGAAAACATTTGATTAACATATCTGTACTCGCGTATTAGAATATTTTGTTACAACACCCATCAACAGCTGGTATTACGAATCTGTGTGAGTGAGCGAATGGAGACCATTTTATCTCAACCAATGAAAGGCAACAAATGATAAGACATGGTTGTGAGTTGTGCTAGCAGTGATATTTGTGTTTGTGAAATAATCCATCCACTGTTCTTTGCAGGCTGTTGTGCAACTGAATGCTGAATTTTTTGGGATGTGTTGCTTCATTTCCATTATTAAGAAATACAAATCACTGATATACAACAGTGACAAAGTTTTTTTTAATAGCTCTCCACTTAATACAATCAGACTTATAAACTAATGTATTGATGCCTCATCCATTGCACTGTCTTCTTACATAAATAGATCACAGTACGACACTGTAGATTTTGCAAAATCTTTATTTCATTGTTCATAACATTTCATCTCAGAAATTGAATTCTTCATGGCTGGTTTTTTTCTGATAAATGGTTGATATACATGTTTCAATATTTCACCTATGTGAAAATGACAAAGAAAACTAACTCACTCTATTGCTTCAAACATTTCATGATGAAGTGTAACTGGAGGCAACATGTTTATTTAACCTAGATGGATATACAACAAGAGAATAGTAACCACATGTGTTATTACGAAGTGCAGTGATGAAGGGTGTGGGTTTGATACATTCAAATGATATGCTAAATAGATAGCAACAAACGCCACACATACACATATGGAGATACACTCAAAGAAACAGAAAATTTTTTCAAACACTTAGTGAAGAAAGGGTATAATGTTAGTGTCTGTGAACTTAGAACCAGCATGAAAAATAAATCTGTCCTACAATATATGAAATCCAAATATAAAGCTGGAAAAATTACTGTCCTGTTTTTCCAAGAAATCAAAAGTACTGCTGTAAAAAATGAAGATCAGTTACTGAAAGACTTGCCTATTGTGAAGAAAGTCTAAAACTGAAGACAGAAATGTAAGCAGAAGGGGACTAAGGTAAGTGGTTACACATCTTTGTCATAAGGTCTCTTCCATATGTTTATCTACTGCTACATAAACTGAGCTCAGATTAAAAGTGGGCTCATCTCAGGTAAATACTAAACTTAATTTTATAATGCGGTGTTCACTGTCTACAATGACTGCATCCTAATATAGTTAAGTCTGATATACATTGATTTGTAGGTTATTGTTCAAGTGGACTGATGTAGAAATTTTTTGGACTGTAAAGGTCCACTTCTAATTTTAAGAAGCAGAAGTGGCTGATATGAATGCTGACCAAGCGTTTCCATTTCCAAAACACTTAATACATTCAGACTGACACACTAATGTATTAATAGATAAGTTATGACCCTTAATTTCTACATAAATAGATTACAATATGACACAGTAAATTTTACGAAGTCTTCCTCTCAGAGTTGAGAACATATCCTCTAATAAATCAAAATAACCACCATCAGGTATTTTCTGATACGTGGTTGACATCCATGTTTAAATATGTGATCCCTGCACAAATGACAAAGACAAATTATCACACCACACTAATTCACATATTTCAAGGTAATGTGTAAAGGCAGACAGTAGTTTTATTTAACAATGATGATTGTGGAACAAGGCAATAGTGAAAATGCGTATTCTTAAACAGTGCAGTGACAAAGAGGCTTGTTTGTATACATGCTTTTGAGAAGTACGAAACAACCAACTGTCCAATTACAGGTGGCCAGTATACACTGCAAAATGTAGCAAACTTGTTCATACACCTTGGGAAGGAAGAGGATAATTTTAGGATCTGAACTAGCATGAAGAAAATCTGTCTTATGAGAAAGGTAATTAAAATATAAGGTAGGGAAAATTTTTGGTATGTTTGCCTACATGTGAAAATTATTGTTGTACAAAATAAACATCTGTTACCAAAAGAATTCACTTTTCAAGTAGGGTGTCTGAGAGCGAAGACAGAAAAGTAAGCAAAAGTAGGCTCATACAAGTGGTTTACCATATATTTGCTGTAATATTTCTTCCATATGTTCATCTACTGTCAGATAAAGTGAACTCAGAATAAAACTAGGTTAAATGAGGTGAATGTTAAAAATAATTTTATAACACAGTATTGACTGCCTTACAATGACTCCATCCTTTATAATGTTAAGTCTGATACCATTTGTATAATTTATCTTATAATTAGGCAAGTGGAGAATATTAGGCAACCTATGGCTTCTGTATAAAGGAATACTGTTTTGTACTGATATGAAAAGAAAGGATATGTAGAACGAATTTTGTTGTAGAGTAACATAGCAATACAGACACAAATGATAGAATAGTAGCAACTTACTATTGATATTTCCGCAATCTGTATTGTCATTGATGTTACACTTGTTCTATCCCTAACAACCACTTAGAACGAGACCATACTATATATTTTCATGCAAATCTACTACAATTACTGAGATGTTGTTTATAGGGGTTTCACTATAAATCACTGAGCAAAGAACACTTTTTCATATTTAACACTGAAACTGATGTAATTTTTTTAGACCAGTTTATTACAGATGACATTTCAAATGCAAAAAGCTGATTTATTATTGACCTTTTAGATGATGCCAAACACAGTTGGTTCTGGAATCAAAAGTTTCACATTTACCTTCACAGTTGTAGTTTCTTCAGACATGATGGCACGCCACTAGGCAGCAGGAAAGAAGGAGTGCGTAACTCATTAAAATACACTTTTATGACATCTTGATCTCCAGATGCACATGGCAATGTTTGACAGGAAATTCAGGTATTGATTCAGTCATCTTATTCAGTTGTCTGAAACATCACTATCTATGCCAACACAGGGAAGCATTGTTTTCTCTTGACTCAATGAACTAATGAATTGAATTACCTGCAGTGAAGACTGTGTAGCTTGGAGCAGTTTCCACACTGTTTCCTCTTGCCAGTCCTTTAACAGAAGTTAAATACACATTCTTACTCCATTATAAAATAATAGGATTCGCTATGCCTGTGATAAATTCCTTCCCTGATATTACAAAATTTACTCCACATATGTAGGATTTTTCGAAATGTGACAAACAGTTCCAATGTACAACATGGTAATGCACCTAGTAACAAATATTCTATTCAGAGAGAAAAATGGTCTAACTGACAATATCTCATCAACACTGTATCTAATAATCTATGTTCTATATTATTACTCTACTGCATTCCAATAACCAGGAAGTATATCAACTTAAGAAGAACTGTTATCAAAAACTAGATACAAGCTAAAAATATTTCAGAGCAGGAGCTTTTGGAAACCAAGACGAATTACATTTGATGTGCACATGTTTGTGTGGACACTGAAGATGCTCAACTCATTTGCAAATATGATGTATTAGAAGCTGAACAGCATCTCTCTTTTGGATTCTACAGTTTAATGTAACAACGTAACCTCTGTCACTTGTTTCACTTAAAATGATTAGGAGATGTGAAACTCCTGCTTACGTATTAAGTCGCAGAACCCTCACACATGGAATGCTGCCAGAGCTTCTCCCATTTCATTCCAATTAATATATTCACCTATATCCACTAATTTATTAATGCCAGATATGTCATGCTATCTACTCACAGCCACTCAGCATAGATATGTGGTCTGAGGTTCCTTATCACAGCCCCTCTTGGCTCCCTCTTTCATAGGTTTGAGTCATCCCATGGGTATGGGTCTGTGTGTCATCCTTAGCATAAGTTACTATAAGTAGTGCATAAGCTTAGGAGCCAATGACCTCAGCAGTTTGGTGACTCATGACTTGAGCAGTTGGGTCCCATAAGACCTTATCACAAATTTCCAAAATATCTACTTACATATGGAGATATGTATACAACATGGAATATTTTAGAACAATGGAGCCTCAATAAAGATAAAATTACATCTCAAAACGTTATATAACTGTGATGAGACTGTACAGTCTCATGGGTGTTATCCATCTTTAATCACATCATCTATACATAATTAATGAGGACAATGCATTAAACAATGGTAAATCAAGTTTGGATTATCAATAATATTAGAGAAAGACTAAACTGCTACTCACTATAAAGAAGACACAATGAGCTGATGAAATACACAACTATAAGACTTACAGATTTGTTGTACAGCATCTCCAGACTGTCAAGCTTTGCATTTGAATGTAATTGATGTAATATCACCATACAAAACATGCAATAACTTTTTAAAGTTATGAGAAGAGTACATTATACAACTTACATAAATTAAAAAAAAATTAGTCACTGTGGAACCTTGATGCACACCATGTTTTATTTAAACGACCCACCATACTGTTGAAGCAACCAAAATGGTTTCCAGTTGCTCACACATGATTATATTAATTCATACACAGTCCTCTAACAACCAGGGTCCACTGATTGTCAAATAATATGGTGTCAATGACACAATCTAAGCCATTATCAAGATCAAGGAACACTCCACTAACATATTGCTTGTTCTTTACTGCTGTTACTACTTTGCCTACGTAACTGTACTGCAGCTACTGAAGTTAAGTAGCTTCTAAGTTGGCATGATGAGGCTGACTGTATTCCATTCAAGTCCCCAGAGCAACAAAAATTTTCTCTCAGTAGCAGGAATGGAACTCAAGTCTTAAACATAGCTATCAGTAACACTGACCACCCAGATGTGGTGATGAAGATACGGTGCAGCATACTATACACAATCTCTATAATTTTAATAACACTACATTTCAGAAAAATAGTGCCTTGAGATAAGGATATTACTTACTGTTCGTTAATCCCATCCTCAAATGTATCATCTATTTCCAAATAAGAAAAGCAAGATATTGCACTATATTGCTTCACATATAGCAAGATAAAAAAATGTCGATTGCATATAAATTTATCCATGGTGAGCCTGCAAAAAGAGAATGGAAATGGTCTGCATTCTTAACTTGTACAATGAAACAGAATATTTTTTGGATGAAGGCTATATTTACACACAGTATGAAGCACCAAAGTCCCAATTTGTAGACCTCAGATATCTGGCAGAAAATGCAGCACATTATTTTAAACAACCAGCAAAGGAAGTTGACATGGTTAGTGTCCATGAACCTAGAATAACCAATGACAATATATCATTCGCAGTTTAAAATTAACCTAATATAAAATAGAAATTATTAACACCTTGTGTTCCTAGGAAATAAAAATGGTTAGTGTACTGAATGAATGTTTACTACTGCATGAACAGACAATACAATAAGAAAATCCTTAAGGGAGCATGCAAGACGAATTACAGTGAACTAATGCTTGTGGTTTACACACACTGACAATTATACCCAATCTTAACGTTTCCATGGTAGCATAGAGTAAACTCAAAATACAGTAAAATACATATACTCTTAATAGTTTTATAACATGGAATTGCTGTGTTTGACAGTCTGCAAACAAGAGGTACTTGAGACTAAAACAAATGGAATAGTGTAACTGAAGAGTAGTTTACAGGAGCCTGTTACAAAATTTGTGATTTCTGCATGTGGGAATATGTTTATGTTATGATATGAAAGACAAGGAATGGTTGATATACAACAATATTGTTGTGATACTAATATACCAATAATAGCCCATATCATACAAAGAAGGTACCAAATTAAGCTGTTTCTAAATTGGTATTGTTTTGATGTTACTATCATTCTGTCACTAATTAAGACTCATACAGTGACACTGTATAAAACACTAAACCTCTTCATAAAGAAAATAACAGAAGTACTGACACTTTAGTCCTTAGGTGTACAACAACAGACCACACTTTGCTCAGGTCTTAGTGTGATATTCAACACTGCTACAGATGTTCGCACCTTTCATCTGTTGACTGTATCTAATACTTTAGATGTCAAAAACTGAATTGTCGCTGGTCATTTAGAGACAACAGTCAATGCCAATCTTTCAAGTAGCCACTGACTATCTTACAGCATAGTTAGGAGATGGGGTGGTGTGTTTCTAGTCAAGAGAGAATCAGAGGCTCTCAAGATGTAAGTGTGCACAGTTAAGAATTGCTGATTACAACCTGGACTATAACAATGGTATGCAGCAAATCTTTCTTACTGCTGGTATTCTAGAGAAAATTTTCAAGCACTTTATTCAGTGATGTGGAGGATCTCTAACTATGCAAGCACATAATAGTATTACATTCTGTGGGACCACAGAAAGCATTTTATTTTCATATCTCTACTCACCTATTATAATATCTTATATCTCCTATTACCAGCTGGTATTACCTCTCTGTCTGGATGAGTGAATTGAGAGAAAGTTGCCTCAACTGACAAAAGGAAATGGATAATGGGCATGGTTGGGAGATTGTATTTCCAGGTTATATGAGCAACTGTAAAACAATAGGTCTTTAGTTATTTGTTGATTATTTCTCAAGAGGAATTACGTAGAACTTTTTGGGAATATAGAGCTCCACTTTAAGTATTAAGAAGCACAAGTCACTGATATGAACACTGACAAAGTGTTTCCATTTGTACAACAATTTATAGAATCAGACTGACACATTAATGTATGAGCCATAACTATATCTTCTTACATAAACTGATTAAAACATGATATGGTAGATTTTACAAAATCTGTCTCTCAGAACTGACAAAATCTCATATAATAAATCCAACTGATATGTTGACCACAGCTGGTTCCACAATGAAAAGTTTCATGTCTACCAGTATAGTTGTAGTTACCTCAGAGGTGATGGTACTGCAGTTTGCAGCAGTACAGCAGTAGGTTGTAGCTCATTCAGATGCACTATTATGTACTTGTGATCTCCATATAGACAATGACAATATTTCAGAGGAAATCTGGGTACCTATTCAGTCATCTTACTCAGTTAAGTGAAACATCACTGTCTATGCAAAACCATTAAAGCATTATTTTCTTTCAAGTCTATGGACAACTTTCTATTAACTTATAAGTAGAGAAGAGTGTTGTAGCCTGGATCAATTTCCACACTCTTTCCAGCCCTGTAGTAGAAGTTTAGTATACTTAATGATTCCATTTTAAAATAATGGAAGCACTTTTTGTGTGATGCAATCTTTCTCTGATATTACAAAAGCTACTCCAGAAAAGTAAGGCCTTCCTAAATGTAAAAAAAACTGATCCAAAGAAGAACATGTATCTAAGAATCATTATTCTATTCAGTCTGAAATGTGTTCTAACTTATAATATTTCATCAGCACTGCATCCAATAAGCTGTGTACTACATTACTACTCTACTTTATGCCAAGAACCAGGAACTAAATCAGATTAAAAGAAATATTACAAAAACCACCAATAAGCTAAAGATATTCTGAAACTAAAGATACTGGAAAACATGAGAAATCTTCATTTTTGAAGTGCACAAATTTGTGAGGATACTAATGAAATTAAATTCATTGGTAAATATCATGAGTCAGAAGCTGAACAGCATGTAGCTGCTTGATTTTATACTTCAGTTTAATTCCATACCCTCTCCTACTTGTTTTACTTAGAACTGTTTGGAATTATGAAATTTCAGCTTAAGTGTTAAGTCCCACAACTGTCATAGCTGTAATGCTGTCAACCCTTTTTTCCATTTAATTCCCATTAATATATTCACACTAATGCACTAATGTATTAATTTCTAATTTGTCATGCTATTTACTAACATATGGAGATTTGTGTGCAACAGGGTATATATTAGGGTGATGAGTCTCAATACTGATTACATTTCATCTCAAAAATCTATACAACTATGATAAAGTTTTACTGTCTTTTGTGTGTTACCCATCTTTAGTTATCTATGCACAGCTAATGAGGACAACATATTAAATAATGGTAAATACAGGTTGGAGTATCAATAACATTATGAAAAAAATAAATTACCACTTACCCTAAGGATCACACATTGAGTTGCTGACAGACAAAAAAAAAAAGTTATACGTTTGTTGAACATCATATCCAGATGGTCAAGCTTTGAGTTACCACACAGTTGATCTACTACCATCATACAATACAGTGTCACAATATACTGCTTGTATACATTAAGACAACACTACATTCCACCATGGAACTTTGATACTCACCGTGTTTTACATTACTAAGTTTTGATTTAAATGACCGGCCACTTATAATATTTGTTGCTCACACATCATTTTATGAATTAAGACACAGATCCTCTAATAATCATGTTCTACAGTTTGTCAAGTAATATCGTGATGACTGCACAACCAAGACCTTGTCCAAGGTCAAGGAACTCTCCACTAACATACTGCTTGTTCTCTATTGCAGTTACTATTTTGCCTGTATAACTATATAACTCCTCAATTGGCATGATGAGGCTCACGGCACTGCCTTACAGCCCCGCACCTAGAAATGCTCCTTGGATGTATGAGGAATGAATCTCAAGTTGCAGGGATAGCTGTCAGTTACATTGACCGTACAGCAATGTGGATGGTTACCTTACATAGTAGACTTTACATAAGCTGTTTCTCCATTTTCATGACGCTTTATCTTAGAAATTTAGTATCTCAAGATACATAGCTTACTCAGTGTTTCTCACACACATACCCCAATATTTCATACATTCACAAATAACGAAGACAAGCTATTGCACCACATTGCATTGGATATAACAAGATAAAATGTAAAACTGTATTCGTTTTATATTTATTAATGGGGACCATGCAATGAAGAATGGATGTGATAAGCATTTTTATTTGTGGAAATGAAATAGAATTAAGTTGGAATTCAAGCTATTGATGTAATAAATGTGAAGCAACAAGGTCAACACTTACAGTCTGGGAATATATTTCTGAAAATGCAGCAGATTTTTTTCTAACAACCAATAAAGAGAGTTGATAGGGCTAGTGTCTGTAAATATAGATTACAATGACATTATGCAAAGGCAAATCACAGTGTCATTTTAGCTAAATTATTCTTGTAAACGCAAAGTAACACATATTTGCAGCACTGGGTCTTTCTTGGTTGGTGCTGATCTTATCCACATGTAGCTCTTTTACATGTTACTGCTGTCACTTGTTAAAAATGGTGAGAACAATGAAATGTGATTCATTTTATATAGAGCAAGGGATGAATGCCCATCAACATCTAAAGGCAAATGCAGCCCACATATGAGGAAAACTCTCCTGCTTAGAGTACTGTGAGGTGGTGGTGTTGTGAGTTCGACAAAGGCCGTGAAGTCTTTAATGACAATGAGCAGTTGAGGGGACCACGTTTCTTGCTGGCTAATGACAATATTTCCCATGTGGCTCCAATGATAAAAGCAGATCAGAATGTGCACATCCCAGGCACTTCTCTGGAACTTGGTATATTGTGTGGGTGTGCTGACAACATTTTGCATGTGTTCTTAAGATACCGGGAGGTTTCACATCGGTGGGTCCATGATGTGATGAAACTTAAGCAAATGATATCTTCACTGAATCGTCTGGAATGGTATTTCAAGGATAGTGAATGTCTCCTGGACCCCATTGTTATTGGCAATGAAAGATGGATATTGCAGTGCTGATTTTCAAGTAACAACTGCTATCTACCATCATAATTGGGACATGGGATGATGTGTTACTAGGAAATGGAACATCAGTGGATCTCAAGACATAATTGTTTACAGATAGCAATAGCTGATTACAATCTGGACTGTGACAATATTATACAAGAGATCTTTCTCACTGTTGCTACTCTAGACAAAATTTTCAAGAAATTTTTCCTCTGCTCTGAAGCATCACTAACTATGCAAACAAATAAAAATGTTTGATGTCAGTGAGGCAATATAAAACATTTGTTTAACATATATGTACTCCCTTAGTTCAATATCTTTTTATATCTCCCTTTAACAGTTTGTATTGGGGGAAGTCAGGCAATAACGATATACCCAGATAAAATGACATAGCAAGGCTATGGACAAAACCAGGTGAGTAGTGACAACTGCACTAAGCAGTGTAAAAAGGTCGACAGTCAACCCACTTCCTCCTTATATGGTGAAAAGCTGCCAGCTTTTGCATTGCTACTGTGAATGAAAAACGTATAGGCAAGTGTCCAACTTTTTACTTTTATTCACAAATATGCATTTATTAGTGTTGTAATAATTAGATGTTTGAGAAAAGTGTAAGTTATGTTTTGAGAGGTAGAAGGTTCTGCTAGAGAACACAGAAGTTGAAAGATTCTTGAATGGATCAAGGGAGGTGCGTCAGGCTACAAAAACGTAACATGTATCAGAGAAAAGTTCATTTTCCTCAATGTGGACTCTAGTTCAATTCTGTGTGATCTTTGATGTTAAATAAGATACTTATTTCACATATCTGTTTAAATTTAACAAGAATAGTGGTAGGTCACTTTATAATAAAATAAATTAAGTGAAACATTAAACATGCTATGATTCACAAATCCGATGATATTACAGATGCTAATTTCAGATGGCAGGTAAAAAAGTAAGGAAATCGCCTATACACTCTTGGTATGTGTTGTAGATGCAGCTATTACCAGCAGTGAGGTGGGATGGCTATAAGCATTTAAAGAAGTGGCAGTTTCCCAGACTATGCTTACAAGACAAACTACAAACATGAACAAAATCTTCAATGGTGTTCAGGAAATATTGGGTAGATTCCAGTCAACTGCCAACACTACTCTGAAGCTTGAACTAGTACAACACCTGTAACTATTGGAATTGTACATATTTGGTATGACAATGAAGTGGTGCACTTCAAATAGCTAAGAAAAGCAAAAAAGCATCTTATGTCTGGGAAAGAAATATTATATGAAAAAGACCTTTTTCAAACAACAGTGATGCTTGCAAAGAGAATCAGTGTCAGAATCAGAATTGTTTATTATCCCATAACATACAAAGTCAAATCACAGATCTGATGTACTGGGGACTTGTCAGCATTACACTTATATTGCAATTACAATTTGTATATACAGTATTACAGAAACAATACATCAACACTCATGTTTAGATGTATTACAAGTAATATATAACAACAGTGTTTACATAGTGAACATAGTTTTACAATCATTTATTTGACACAAAACTGCTAAGCTTAATTTACAGGTGATGTTTCCTTGCTCATACTTCCATGTCATCATTCATGAATTCTTCTACAGAGTAATAACACTTCTCCATGAATAACTTTTGTAGCTATGGTTTTAGTTGCCCTAGCTGCATGCTGTTTGTTTGTTTCTTTTTTAGCATGTTGTAGATTTTCATGCACATATATTCTGGGGTTTGGGTGTATAACTTTAACCTATGAGTAGGAAGCATGAAGTTTGCCTTATTCCTAGTGCTGTATTGATGCTTAAAATTCTTGTCTGTGAGCAACATAGGGTTACTGTATACAAAAATAGTCAGCTCATAGATGTACAAACAGGGGGCACTTAATATTCTTAGATTTTTCTTGTGCAATTGACAAGTTCCACATCATAATGGCTTCTGTACCATGCAACTGATCAATGGAACACGCGACCTACTAACTAACTATTTACAATCATGCGTAAGTTTTAACAATTCTCATTTGATGATTTGATGAAATTGTTAGTCAGTGGATGACAAAGATGTCAGTGGAATAGATCAAGAAACAGATGAAAAACATAACAATTTTGCAATAGCCACTCATCACAGCTCTGCTAGTGAAGAAGATGATTGTTCAGTGGAAGAATGTCAGGACTATGGTGATGGGGAACTTGATGCTCATCTTTATGTTCCTCCAATAAAATACCTAAACAAATGTGTTTTGAGTAGTGGTAAATAAAAATGTAGATGTCAGTGTTGAATGTCAATTTGGCAGACTTTCATTTCCTGTGTATCGAGTGATATCTCCGTGTGCAAATTCAAACACCAGAATTTAGTTTTATGTGAAAATTTACTTGCTACAGAGATACTATAGTTTTACAGAATGTAAAATTCAGTTCTCAAACAGTTCATTTAAGTGTATGCCTTCTATGTAAAAAAAAACACATGTAAGCATGTGATTTTGTTTGAGAAAAGTAAAATACTGTACTGTAGGCTTCATTTAGTGCCATAGAATGAAAAAGAAACTTTAAAAAATACTCAAATAAATGTAAAAATAAATCTTGTATTCCATTAACTTAAATTAAAATTTTCTAATGATACTCCTTAAACCTCAATTTAAACTTAGGGGTCCCAGAGACCCAAGCTCATAATCCATGGTACATTACAGAAATGTCATGCTATGACTTACGAATTAATGGAGGTTACAGTGTTATTATAAAGACTGTTAGAATGAATCTGGAGGTTTTGTAGTAGGAGAAATCAGAGATATAAGTATGTTAAAAGCAGAACAAAAAGATAAAATAGCTGTGTAGGGAATAAAGTAATGAAAAAGAGGAAGAAACTGTGAGTTAGCAGCTCAGAAATCACTTAAATTACAGTCACCTCTCACATAATGGGGCATAATAATGGAAGAATTTAAATGATCCTATATTATAGCACCTGCATCGTTAAAGGTAGTTAAACAATTGCCACCATTTTGTGAAGTCGCCTTATAGAAAATGGTGCCATACAGCTGCTTCGTAGTTATATCAGTAACGTACGTGCACCATATTATTTCTTACATCCTCATCTGTTAGTGTGGAGGTTGTACCACAAATACTTAGAGTGTTCAAAAATGGCTGCTACTACAATGTTTTTGTATCCACAGGAACAATTTACTGAACAAACAAATTCAGTTTATACTACTGGTACTCCCCACAAATGTCTGTGCACTTTGGCCATTGTTATGGCAACTTCCGTATTTGCATAGCAATCCTTTCTTTGCGGGTATCCCTGTGCTACTGGAGGGTACCTCATAGAAGTTTGTTATTGGTGGAGAACGTAGTCACTAGGAGCCAGCTTTGGCTAATATGGGTGGTGTCGCAGCACAGTAAATGATAATACCTGTGTGGTGGCAATAGCTTGGCGACTGGCATCTGGCTGCACATTTTTGTGCTGGTGGAGTGAACTGCAGTATTGATCTCTGTTGAGGGTCATATTGGAAGAGAACCAATCCACCGGTACTATCCTTTCCCGATCACAGAAGAGTTGCCGTTTGTTTCTGCATCAATAGGCACAGCTGTGACTTCTTGGGATGAGAGCTTATAGTGTGCTTCCACTCCATAGACTTGCATTCTTTTCTGGAGTCTCATGGAAGAGCCATAAATCGTTGATGGTAAACACATGCTCAAGGAACTCGGCTGGATCTGCAACATATTTTTGCACCAACTGTTGGCATATCTCCATACATTTCTGCACAGTCGTGAGGGCATCGGACATCCATTATGCACACACCTTGTGCATCTTCAAATAATTATTAATGATGGTGTGCAGAGTTCTCCATGATAGACCTGTTGCCTTCTCTGGTTCTTCTAAACTGACTTTCCTGTGCCCAATATCAAGCCATTGACACCCTGGGCATTGTTGGTTTCTATGCAGTTGCTGAATGCCCAGCGCTTAGGTGAACTTTAGAAGAGCCTCTTCCATTGCTAAACTCTGATACCCATTGAAATACAGATGTGTAATTTAGTACTATTTCCCCACATACGGCACCTAGCCTAATTGTGAATGTCTGAAGCAGTCACTCCTCCCTTTCATAGAAACCACACTGTCTATCACTGACAATGCTTGTCTACTTTGATGCTGTCATGTCTATGTCCACCAGTGCACTCGCAAGACAGAAAATGTGCTGCTGCATTCCACCACCTATTCGAAGTAGCAACATCATCTGGAGCCAGTAGACAGTATAATAGTCTATCCTCACACATACATTGACACACATTTTAAACTGCTACTTGGTAGGAGTTATAGGGAGATTGCGAATCAACATAACAGGAACTGTATAATTGGGAAACATGTGTAATATAATCACAGTGTCAGAGAAAAAGTGAGGAATCACAGGGAAAAGAAGGAATGAAATGAAATTTCATGAGTTGAGAGGGTATGTGACTTTATTTCAATGATTATGTAATTAAGTAAAATTTACAAAGAACTTGGCAGTCACCCCACTTACGAGTATGACATTGCCATGGCTGGTTTAAGGCCCAACTGACACAAGTGGGCACTTGGGATGCCAAGCTGTGCACAAGAGGTAAGTAAAGATTTCAGTGATGTTCCTTTTTGTAATCAGTGTTACCTCTGCACTACAAGTAATGATATGAAGTCACGCCTCATGGCTCTGTATACCATGTGAAGGGGTCACAATGTGCTTGGTGCCCAATGCAGGCGTTCCATCCTTCTTGTGATCAGACACGGTTGATCAGGACCTTAAGGACAAGTATATCTGCTGCCTTCATGCTCCCATACATTTCAGCATTAGGCATTGTTACATCTACGTGCCTCACAAACCTGGATATGGCACAGTTTGGCCAAGTAGCCAAATGGAGAACTCCAGTGAGCCCCCTTTCAAATTCTATCATGTGCTCAAAGTGCAGTTGATCATAGTATGTGGCATGTCTGTGTGCTTCACAGTGGTTGCTCAACATCTGTTGCTGTTTCTGACCAGTCTTATACCCAACCAGTCATGGAAACATCACTAATGCACACTGGTGGCCTTTCTACATGCTGCAGAATATTTAACAACTCCAGTCATTTACATAGTAACTGATGATGTGTATGTTTACGAAGATTATTTGGCATCTGACCACGTCTTCTGGGTGAATCACTAGTTCTGTTAAGCAGTGTGCATAACTGTACTACTGTGACTTGTAGACCCTACTGTGATAATTATAAAAACGGTTACTATGGTAAAAATAAGTGATCTTACATGATACATAGTGATTTATGTGTTCAGAGGAATCGATGGAACAGCTAATAAACAAACATTTTACATATAGCTAGAATATAAGTGCAACTACCACCATAAGAAACCTCAAATGTGATTCTGTAACATTTTGCAAATGTAAGTGATGAATTTTATTATCTTGGTAATTAAATCACAAGCACTCACAGAAATAATTGACATTGCTACATCTCACAATATTAAGAGTCTGTTTCAGCTTATTAGTACTTCATACACCACAATAAACAGTATACTAACAAAATAAATAGGCATGTGTTTTTAACAGCAGGACATAATCTATCTCAATATGCTTTCTTCTTTTTTCTATCAGTAAAAGACTGGGTCGGAATAACAACACTACAGAAAGGATAGGCTCATATTCATCACAAAGAGCAGATGTTGAATTACTGAGAGGCACAATGAAAAGAAAATACTTGACATATTTCATCTTTCGAACAAAGTCCTTCTTGAGATGTAGAAAACACACAGGTATTATGCATACATGGCCATTGTCTCTGGACCTTAGCAGCCAGAGAAAGTGTCCATGCATGCATGGGTTGCCCTTGTGAAACTTCTGAGAAGGACTTTGTGAGAAAACTAATATGTTTCTAGTATACTTTTTCATTGTTCCCATCTGTGACTTAATGCCTCTTCTTCTTTTCTCTGTAACTATTCATGAAACATGGAATTTGAAGTACATGTGAAAGGATACGTAAGTAACCCTTCACTGTGTAACATGATTCTGTTTTGGCACTAAAAGTGTTATTATGGTCATCTATCTTTTCAGATCTGGTATGGGAAACAATAATGGAGAACTTGGGTTCTATTTCTTTGAAGACATTATGTGACAGAGATTTTGCTACTAATGGCTATGCTGGAAAATCAACAACAAATATTGTGTGAGATGTCACCTTATCTGGTAATAAACTGTAAGATGATGGTAAAAAATAAATTTTGTGAAGTAGATCTGGACCATCAGTTTAATGAATTCATTTTAATTCATTCTCATTTCTATAGTCATTACAGTATCAAAGGAACATAATTATCTTACCTAGAGGTATGTATTAGAAACAGCATTTTGAGTAGTTTTGTATTGCACTCACTCTAATTTGTTCGCATATAGCACCACACTGGGGTTCAAATGCCAAGAGTACTTGCAAATTACTTCATCACAGTATATTTTATAAAATGTCTGTGGATCTGAATGTTTTAACGTGGTCTCCAATTATACTGATTACTTCTGGTATGCTATTTAGAGGAATAGTTACTATATTTTGCCCATCTTTTTGTGTATAGCCAGTGGAAGGTTCATATCTATGATAACTGTAATATCAAGTATAACTTTATATACAAGAATTTGTTGTTGACATTCAGTTTCAATATGAGAATGCAGGCTCTCTCAGCGAATCTTGATGATAAATTCTTCTTGGGTTGACAGCAGAGTCAATGCGTTGTTCTCCAGCAACCTTTCAGCAAGTTTCTTACTTGCAATCTTCGTCTGAAGATGGCAAGTAAGAAACTTGCTGAAAGGTTGCTGGAGAACTTCGCCTGAAGATGGAAGTAAGAAACTTGCTGAAAGGTTGCTGGAGAACAACGCATTGACTCGGCTGTCAACCCAAGAAGAATTTATCATTCAGTTTCAAATTAACTTTTATGAATGATTCTGTTTATAATGTGATAACGACTTAGTAGTTCACAATGTTGCTCAAAAGTAATGTCTGGTTTTGTAACTATAATGACAGTCATCATGTGGAACAGAAACTATTCAGCAGTAAATAGTAAACATATTCTGCTCATCCTTTGATTTCTTTTTAGGACATAAGTAATTTGTTTGCCATAGTATATGACTGAAACTGTTGTCAAATATTACTGCTACCCCTTTTGTGAGGTTTTCTTCAGTAGTAATGTTATGAATTTTCATCGAAAATGCAGTTGTAAGTATCTTCTACATTCTAATTACTGTTACACATGGTTCCAATATAGGGCTACAATACATTCTTGGGTGTAGCCCATTCCACTTAAATCTGCATCTACATCTGTACTCAGCAAACCATTGTGAAGTGCATGCCAGAGGCTACATCCTATTGTACCAGCTGTTAACATTTTCCCATGTTTCATTTGTGTGTCAAGATCAGGAATAATGTTTGCTTAAGTGTCTCTTTATGTGCAGTCATTAGTGTAATCTTGCTTTTCCATCCCTGCTGGATTAATTTATTGGAGACATATATGTCCCCAGATCCCTCACTGGATATTGGTTCTCAAAACTTTATAGGTTGGTTTTCTTGGCATAGTGATGCCTGCCATCAGATGTCGGGCAAGAATACAATTTGCAGAACAATTACATAACAGAAAACTAGATTATACAATCCAGGCTTTCACAGCCGGTATCCATAGCCTTCCCATGGTGGTATTGGTTTTATGGGCATTAAGCTGTGGTATGAAGCCTCTTTCTGTGTCTAGTGATTTGTCACCTACCACGGGAGATATTTTCAGATAATATAAAATACAGATTTAGATAATTTTTGAAATATTTGTCTGACAAAACAAGTTTGCATTATAAAATTAACTAACTACATCTTTATAGCTTCTGATCCTGTGATTCTTAGTAGTAGATAAAATATTAGGCACAACTTTCCTTAGACCATGGCCAAATCCCATAAAACCAGAGTCACCAAGGATTTAAAACAGACGCATGCTATAGCCACAATTTCCCTTACTTTTAAATGACGGAGGGACCTACTCATGATTAATTTTCACTCATATGTTTTCATGCAGTGGTACATAGAAATCAATACAATTATTATGAGACTTCAGTAGCAATTTTGCTATCCAATTGTTTTAGAGGACTTGTATGAGATCTCTAACTGGTACCTAATGTCAGACAAATGCTGTGATGCTTAATATTAGTGGGACACTTCTTGCAGTTATTATGAGCATTTATTATGAAGTATGGTAACTTGGACCAACTCATTCCACTGAATCTCTAGTTTATTGGGGTGCCATACATGAAATAGCTCTTTCTGAAGGAGAAAAAATTCAACATCCTACTAAGAAGATGCCTCCTGATTGCTGTAGTGGTCTACACTTAAGGCAGATTCTTGAAGAAAAATTCTACACTCCCGATGTAAAATTAAGACTCAATGTCTTTTCATGTATAGCCAGTAAAAGTAAATACGTATTATAGTTCAGTCATTGCAAGAACTTCTTACAACATACTTGAGACAATTGTCAACTGGTGAATTTTTGTATCGAGTTGTTGGATATGACTGAGTGTTTCGTCTACAAGATTTGTGACGTAATTTACATAGCCATTATCAATATAATATTACTCTGTACTTATGTATTATTCTCCACATCACTGAGAAAGATGTTGGCTAGGAGTTAAGTGACTGGTTACTCCATGGAAAGCAAATCTTGTAATGAGTACAACTTGTTGTCAAACGATAAATAGTTGTGCATCTTGATTAATTTGAGAATGTTTGCTATCTCTTTTATGTGGGATTTGCGAATGTCTTTCTGTTATTGTAATTGCTAATGTCAAATGATGTGAGTGTGGTTGTTGTAGGTATGTTGGTGTGTGTGATTTTTTCTATCAGCTCTTCAGTGTTGTGCATACTATTGTTGTTTGTGTATGCATAATGTTTATTTAAGTATGGGTATATTTCTCTGGCTAGGTGATATTTCGGAGCACTTCTGAAATTTACAACGGGGCATATTAACGTAGCCTACTTGTGGAGTTTTAGTAGGCCGTTCAGTGTGGGTGACTTGGGGTGCTTTTCTTTTAGTCATTTCATTTTTTGTTTTGTGAATACATCTTAGATGTTATTGAGAAAAGCCTGTGTATTTTCTGGTATCTTTGTGTTGGGCCACCTGTTAGCTTTATTAGGTTGTTGTTTTCTAAAACTTTTAGGGCTCTATTTTAGTATTCCTCCTGTTTTATTACTATCATCGTTTTAGCTTGTCTGATTTTATGGCATGAGCACCATTGTTTATAAATTTATTCATTACTTTTGTAGATGTTTTCTCCTCTTCACTTTTTATTCCTATCAGTATGTTTTCTTCGTTTCCCTTTATTATGCATGTAATTCCTCCTGCAACTAACTCTCTTGTCAGATCTGTATTGAATTTTGAGCTACTGTTCTTACAAAGACTAGGCCAAGTAACTGAACTGTCAAATTATGTGAAACGATGAGCAGTAGCAGTTCAATCATTAGATTTAACTTCCTCAGTTTCATTTTACTTTAACAATTCTACCAGTTTTGTAGTTTCTTGCTGGAACATGAAATTCGAATGTCATTCATTATTATCTCACTAGTAAAACGGTCTCACTTTAAATATTCCAAGTGTTATCAAACCTTACAATGTTACAGCACGATCAACCATTAATCACAAATACATCGTCTGGGTTCCATTATCACTAGTGTCTACAATACCTTTGAATATATACACTCCTAGAAATTGAAATAAGAACATCGTGAATTCATTGTCCCAGGAAGGGGAAACTTTATTGACACATTCCTGGGGTCAGATACATCACATGATCACACTGACAGAACCACAGGCACATAGACACAGGGAACAGAGCATGCACAATGTCGGCACTAGTACAGTGTATATCCACCTTTCGCAGCAATGAAGGCTGCTATTCTCCCATGGAGACGATCGTAGAGATGCTGGATGTAGTCCTGTGGAACGGCTTGCCGTGCCATTTCCACCTGGCGCCTCAGTTGGACCAGCGATCGTGCTGGACATGCAGACCGCGTGAGACGACGCTTCATCCAGTCCCAAACATGCTCAATGGGGAACAGATAAGGAGATCTTGCTGGCCAGGGTAGTTGACTTACACCTTCTAGAGCACGTTGGGTGGCACGGGATACATGCGGACGTGCATTGTCCTGTTGGAACAGCAAGTTCCCTTGCCGGTCTAGGAATGGTAGAACGATGGGTTCGATGACGGTTTGGATGTACCGTGCACTATTCAGTGTCCCCTCGACGATCACCAGAGGTGTACGGCCAGTGTAGGAGATCGCTCCCCACACCATGATGCCGGGTGTTGGCCCTGTGTGCCTCGGTCGTATGCAGTCCTGATTGTGGCGCTCACCTGCACGGCGCCAAACACGCATACGACCATCATTGGCACCAAGGCAGAAGCGACTCTCATCGCTGAAGGCGACACGTCTCCATTCGTCCCTCCATTCACGCCTGTCGCGACACCACTGGAGGCGGGCTGCACGATGTTGGGGCGTGAGCGGAAGACGGCCTAACGGTGTGCGGGACCGTAGCCCAGCTTCATTGAGACGGTTGCGAATGGTCCTCGCCGATACCCCAGGAGCAATAGTGTCCCTAATTTGCTGGGTAGTGGCGGTGCGGTCCCCTACGGCACTGCGTAGGATCCTACGGTGTTGGCGTGCATCCGTGTGTCGCTGAGGTCCGGTCCCAGGTCGACGGGCACGTGCACCTTCCGCCGACCACTGGCGACAACATCGATGTACTGTGGAGACCTCACGCCCCACGTGTTGAGCAATTCGGCGGTACGTCCACCCGGCCTCCCGCATGCCCACTATACGCCCTCTCTCAAAGTCCGTCAACTGCACATACGGTTCACGTCCACGCTGTCGCGGCATGCTACCAGTGTTAAAGACTGCGATGGAGCTCCGTATGCCACGGCAAACTGGCTGACACTGACGGCGGCGGTGCACAAATGCTGCGCAGCTAGCGCCATTCGACGGCCAACACCGCGGTTCCTGGTGTGTCCGCTGTGCTGTGCGTGTGATCATTGCTTGTACAGCCCTCTCGCAGTGTCCGGAGCAAGTATGGTGGGTCTGACACACCGGTGTCAATGTGTTCTTTTTTCCATTTCCAGGAGTGTATGTTTAACCTATGATATTTTAGAAATTTTCGCAATGCACTTATTGTGCGGAATTATGTAATCTAAATACGTGATTTGTGAACATGCAGGACGACACGAGCAGACTTTCAGACTGGAAATTATGGTCAGTATGTTCTCCGTCGCTTTCTGGATGACCATAAAAATAGTTTTCAGGCTCTTGGCTCTTGTAAACGGCGTAAGTGTGTGTTAAGCACGAATGTCTAATTCAAATGTCTTTTCATTTGAATTGGACATTCGTGCTTAACACACACCTTACAAGAGCATGAAAACTATTTTCACAGTCATCCAGAAAGCGACAGAGAACATACTGAACATAATTTCCAGTCTGAAAGTCGTCATTACTCTTTATGCTCACTGAAAGAAGATATTCCTACTTCCTATATACTCAGCAGGATTCGAAACTATGACTGTAAATGAAAGTTTTAAGTTTTAACTGACTGATCTATTCTGTAAAACTTCGCATGCCCATAATATAATAATATTCCAAATAACAATAATAATAATAATAATAATAATTATAATAATAATAATAAGATCCCAATCAGAAACAGCACTATTACCAGTTCAGAGATGACCTCTACAGAACGTTCCAAGTAAAATGGTCTACGTCCCTGACTTCTAATAACCAAAAATCAATTGCTCACCTTTAAGTAGAAAATAATCTCTCCACTTGCCACACGGTTTTGTTAGCATTACGGACGGTGCAAAAAGTTACTTCCGTGAAATCTGAGCGATCCAGGATAGTGTACAGTACTCATTTGTTCACTTGCTACTCTTACCAAAAACACATACAAGTCTGCCGAGCTCTGACCTCATCCGAGGCACAACACACGCCAGCATATGACTGATGAGGATACTTTGATACCTCGGCGTGAAGTGTCTTCTCTTTTTTTTTGTTTTTTCTTTATTGTAATTTTAATCACCTCAATACAACGTGGGCAGGCAGCAGCATATTACCCTGCTCTTCAGCCATGAGTGGTACAAGAACATGACAAATAGGTGGCACAGGCAATACAATAAAAACGGCGGGCAAAAAAATGTAGATACAAAAAACAGTAAACATGAAGCCGTTCACGGTGGATGAGAAAAACACTAACACTTGGTGACACAGCGCACATAACACGGATGACTGCGATGGCACACATGAAGGGTGGTGGCGTGACGGCGAAAGGACACTGAACACAAAACGAAGGCACACACACGAGACACTGATGGCGATGTTCTCCGGCGCGCGAATGTTCATTGAGCGCGTGCGAGTCCGGGGACCTGCCAAGGGAGGGGGAGGAGGAAGGGGAGTGGGACAGGGGAGGGGAGGGGAGGAAAAATGGGGGGGAGCCAGAGAGAAGAGGGGTGGAGGAAGGGGACGGGGGAAAAGGAGAGAGAAGGGAGGGAGGGTGCCAAGTGGAGAGGCCACAGGAAGTGGGGGCGGGTAGGATCAACGTTGATTGGAGGGGTATATGGAGGGGAGGAGGACTTCATCAGGGAGGGGGAGTTGCCGGAAGCCACCTTGGGAGAGGGTAAGAAGGGTGGAGAGATGGAGACTGGGTGGGACGTGGGAATACAGACGCGGCAGCGGGCGGGGTTGGGAGAGGATGGGCGAGACAAGAGGGTGAGGAGGGTCGAGTTTGCGGGAGGTGTACAGGATCCATATCCTTTCAAGAAAAAGGAGGAGGTGGGGGAAAGGAATGAGATCGTACAGGATCCGCGTGAGGGAGGGCAGACGGATGCGATAGGCGAGGCGGAGAGCATGGTGTTCAAGGATTTGAAGGGATTTAAGAAAGGTAGGGGGGAGGGCGGAGATCCAGGTCGGATGGGCGTAGCAGAGGATAAGGCAGATGAGGGATATATAGGTGTGGAGGATGGTGGAAGGGTCCAGACCCCACGTATGGCCTGAAAGGAGCTTGAGGAGGCGGACTCGGGAGTGTGCCTTGGCTTGGAGATGGGGGGTCCAAGAGGCGACGGTCGAGGATGACGCCAAGGTACTTGAGGGTGGGGGTGAGGGCGATAGGACGGCCATAGACGGTGAGATAGAAATCAAGGAGGTGGAAGGAAGGGGTGGTTTTGCCTACAATGATCGCCTGGATTTTGGAGGGATTGACCTTGAGCAACCACTGGTTTCACCAAGCGGTGAACCGGTGAAGATGGTATTGGAGAAGGTGTTGGGAGCGCTGCAGGGTGGGGGCAAGGGCAAGGAAGGCGATGTCATCGGCAAACTGGAGAAGGTGGACGGGGGGTGACAGTGGTGGCATGTCAGCTGTATACAAAAGGTACTGAAGGGGGGAGAGGATGGAGCCTTGGGGCACACTGGCAGAGAGAAAAAAGGTGTAGGAATCTGTGTTATGGATGGTGACGTAGGAAGGACGGCGGGAGAGAAAGGAGCCGATGAGACAGATGTAATTAATGGGAAGGGCGAAGGTTTGGAGCTTGAAGAGGAGACCGGAATGCCACACGCGGTCGTATGCACGTTCGAGGTCCAGGGTGAGGAAGATTGCAGAGCGACGGGAATTAAGCTGTTCGGAAAGGAGATGAGTGAGGTGAAGGAGAAGGTCGTTGAAAGTGAAGGATGGCCGAAAGCCACACTGGGTGATGGGAAGGAGGCAGTGCTGGCAGAGATGCTGGTGGATGCGGTGGGTAAGGATAGATTCCAGGACCTTGCTGAAGACCAAGGTAAGGCTGATGGGATGGTAGGAAGAGACGGCAGATGGTGGTTTGCCAGGTTTAAGGAATATCAGGATACGGGAGGTTTTCCAAAGGTCGGGGTAGTAACCGGTGGACAGGACTACATTGCAGAGCCTGGGCAAGGTGGAGAGGAAAGAGGCAGGAGCTTCGCGAAGGTGACGATAGGTGACACGATCGTGACCAGGAGCGGTGTTGCGTTTCGTGCAGAGTGCAGCGATGAGATCCTGTGTAGTGATTGGGGCATTGAGTTCCGTGTGTGTAATGTTGTCCAAGTACTGGAAACCAGGTGCGAGGGGAGGAATAGAGGTGTTAGTTCGATCGCGGACATCCGGGAAGAGGGAGTAATCGAACTGGGGATCATTGGGGATGGAAAAGACATCAGACAGGTAGGAGGCCAAGTGATTGGCCTTACTAAGGGTGTCAGGGAACGGGTGATCATCATGGAGAAGAGGATAGTAGGGGGAGGGTTTAGTTCCGGTCAGGCGATGGAAGGCGGACCAGAACTTGGATGAGTTGATAGGGAGGGTAGCATTTAAATGGGTGCATGTCTGTTGCCAGTCCCGGCATTTCTTGGCCGCTAGCAAATTACGAATGTGTCATTGGAGTTGCCGGTGGCGTCATAGTGTGTCCGGGTCACGCGTGTGGAGGAAGGCATGGTTGAGACGGTGGGATTCACGGAGGAGGAGGACGGCCTGTGGGGGTAAGGTAGGACGGTGGGGGTGGATAGCGACAGTAGGGGCGTGGGCCTCCACAGCCTCAGACAAGGTCTGCTGGAGAAAGGTGGCGACATGGGTTACATCGGCAGGGCGATGGAAGGTAAAGGGGTGGCTATCGACCTGGGTGGAGAGGGTATCCCGGTAGGCATTCCAGTTGGCATGGGAATAGTTATGGATATACTTAGGTGGAGGGTCATGATGAGAGTTGGAGCGGGGGCGACGACCATCTGAAACGGTGAGGAGAACAGGGAGATGGTCGCTACCAATAGGGTCCAGGACATCCACCATTATGCAGCCAAGGAGGTTGGCGGAGGAAAGGACAACATCAGGAGTGGAGTTGGATTCGGGACGGGTGTGCTGGGGGATGGGGATGAGGTCGCCTTGAAGGGAGGAGAGGAACCGATGCCACCGCCGTAGCTGGACGGTGGGAAGACTGTGGATATTGAGGTTGGCGGCGATCACGTAGGAGGAGAACATACGGTCAATGTGGGAGAGGAAGTCGAAGGGAATAGGGGCGTTAGGGCGGATATAGATGGTGGGGCAGGTAATGGTAAGGCCTGGGAAGAAGAGACTAAGGATCAGGTGTTCAGTGGGGTCGGGAAGGAGAGGTTGGAGCCGAACAGGGATCTGGCGGTGGTGACCAATGGCAACTCCGCCACGTGCAATCAGGAGGCGATTATCAGAACGTTGAAGGAGGTATGGCGAAGTGTGGACGGTGTGGTGGGGTTGGAGGAGGGTTTCATTGAGGAGGAAGGCGTCCACGTGGAGGGTGGCAAGGGTGTGCAGGAAGAGGTTGTTGTTGGCAGGAAGGAAGTGGATGTTGTTGAAAAGGATACGGTATTGTCGTGCCATGATAGGGATTTAGACAAGGGTGTCAAGGCGGGAGAAGGTAAAATGGGCCTGGTTGTTGGAGTAGGTGGCGTACATTTTCAGATGGAAAAATGGAACGGGCGGCGAGGGATACCTGTTACAGGGTGCGGGGGTGCTGAAAAGGATGAACATTCTGAAGGACGATGGTGAGGAATCTGATGATGTCCTCAGTGGTATGGGGTGGACGAAGGGAATTGCCGGGAGGGGTGGGGGCGTCCAGAGGGTGGACAGGAACGGTGAGCTCAGGAGTGGTAGGAGGGGGTCGTGCTTTACATTTCTGGGAGTAAGTGGGGTGAGGGAGGTTACAGGTATTACAGGAGGGGGGGGGACTGGAGATTGGGGCACTGTCTGAGAAAGTGGGCTTGTCTACAGTGTGGGCAGGTGGGGGCCTCGTGGCACTCAGATGTATGGTGCGCATTATACCGCAAGCACCTTTGGCAGCGGAAGGATTGAGGAGGGGAATGGGAAGGGTCAACTGGGTAGTGGTGGTGAAAGAGCATGGCACCGTCCTTGAGGAGACGGTCGATGGACGGGGCGTGCACAGAAAAGACCCGCATAAGGCGGGTGGGGCCAGCGGAGTTATGAATGCGGCGAACTGCACGCACCTCCAGATGAGGATGCGCCCTGAGCTCTGCCAACATCTCCTCCTCCGTGATCGCCGGACTAAGCCAAGTGATCACGGTGGTGAGGGTCGCCAGGTGACGCCGGGGTTGGGGTTGGCAGGATGGAGATGGTGAAGGAGCTGGGGTGAGGAAGGCATTAGGCCCAAAGCAGGTGACAGGGATGCGGGAAAGGAGGTCTGTGTGGAGGGTAGGGCTGGGGGACGAGATGAGCACCGAATCATGGCGAGGAGTAAGGATGGAGATGGGGGCACCAGGAAAATTCTGGCGAAGGAAGAGGGTGAGGTTGTGGGCTTCAAGGAAGGAGGGGTGCCACAGGGGCGCTTGACGGCGGCAGAGGAGGTGTGGGGGATGGGAAGGACTGGAATGTGGCGGGGAGTGGCAGGTCCCGGTGATGGAATCGGCGCCGGAGACGGTGAGGGTGACGGCGAAGGCGACGGTGATGATGATGAATACGGGGGAGAAGGGGAGAGTCGAGCATGGACTGTAGCTCTCCGGGCAACCATCCTAGCGGGGGCCACAGAAACGGAAGGAGCTGGGGGAGGGAGGGGAGGGAAGGGATCGGAGGAGGCACGGGAGGGATGGGGCGACAAATAGGGAGGGAGATGGGAGAGTCAGGAGTGGGGGGATGGACTGAGGGGGGAGTGATGCGGCACACCATGTGATAGTGGTGGCAGCGGCTGAGGGGGAGGTGTAGATGATGGCAGTGGTGGTGGCTGTAGAGGAGCTGGTGGGGTTTGACATCATAATGAGACGAGAAACACCAAACTAGACAAGGAAACAGAGACGGGCAGGGCGACGAGAGACACAGAGTACAAGGTGACGAAGAACGAAGGAGACTGGGGCCAAAGCCCCACTCCGCTGTGGCTGGCGGTGGGGGCGACCCGGTTGGCTGGCTGGTGGTGACGCCTCCGCTGCTGCTGCTGCTGGAGGCAGCTAGGACCACCGCTGGCTGCTGGCGGCGACCAGGGCTGGCGGGGACCGTCGCTGGCGGGGACCGGCGCTGGAGGGCTGCTGGCGGGAACCGGCGCTGGCGGGGGCCGGCGCTGGCGGGCTGCTGGCGAGACCGCTACTGGCGGGGACCGCTGTTACCGGGAACAGCTGCTGGCTGCCGGCCGCTCGCTCTCGCTGCTGGTGGTGACCGCTGCACGGCGACGGACGGGCTGGCTGGCTGGCTGGCTGGCACCTGCAACACCTATCACTCCGATTGGTACCGCAACAGCACAATCGAAGGGCGGTATACAAGCGAATTACCGCCGGAGAATGGTGTTCTCTTGCTCCCCCTCTATCTGTATTTATATAGGGACGTAGCTGACCGTCAAACGTAACATCTGCTATCAAATGCCCTAGGCACAGATAGCAGTATCTAAATGGCCCCTTTTTGGACACGTATTAATTAATAGCTTTGTTGTTTAACGACTTACAATCATCTTAATATTTATATAAATAGAGTTAAGTTTGCTTTCGTTACTGAAAAAGTCTTAGCTCAACTACATTCAAACTTTGCTAGCTAGAATTTTTAGAACGGAACCAACAGTAGAACATAACCTCTGAATTGCCTCTTTAAGAGTCCTTGTAACCATTGTTATTTAAAATACAGTCTTGAAACTTGGTACAGCCATATTACTGCATGAATGTAATCGAGTGCTATAATTAGAACTTTCTATTACATACACAGGTGATAATTAATCCACGCATTTGGGCATTTGACTGATGCATATAGCTTCATATCTCGATGCGAATTGTCTCCTCTTACTGCCTCTCTGGGTGTATTTATATACGGGTACTGAGGACCGCCAAACGGAACATCTGCCGTCAACTGCCCTAAGAGCATGTAACAGTATCTACATGGCCCCTTTCTCGGACACATATTAATTCATAAGTTTTCGTTCCAGTTTTAGTTTTTAGTAAATAACTTGAAAACTAATAGAGGTAGCTTATTGGTGTCACATTTTTAATGCTTTCACATTAATGTGAGGCTACATACGAAATTTCAACTGTTGAGTAGAATATTTAGGGATTTCAGTTTTTTGTAAAAATTCCGATTTGAACCAAAATATTGCTCTGATCCAGTTGAGACTTTTAACTTTCAATTGTGACGTATTCTGACCAATTTTTAGCTCTCTAATTTTATTATACAGCGCCATTTTTACTACGATAGTGTATTTTGCTTAACATAATCATTTAATCATTTTGAGACTTGAGAAAGTTCACATTAATATACTTAAGCATAGACTGATGAAGTCTAGAAAAGATATTTTAATCTTTAATTTCACTCTTAAACTATACTGTAATCCTTTGTATGTTAAGTAGAGACGCTTTATGATGATGCGACACTCTTAGTAGTGAACTAGGATGAGCTGCAGCACACTCGCTCGTCTCTGTATCTCTTACAATCATACAGTTCCCTCAAACTGATAGAAAAATATCATTAGTTCATTTAATAAGCCACCGGATTATGAAATTCTAATATAAGCAAAATAAGAAGACTTTTATTATATACTTTTCAAACATTACAGCTACTCGCCAGACGTCTACAGACTGGCAATATGGCCACAGATGTGTCGCTACAGATGGAGAAGTTACATTCTATGCAGTGAAAAGAACTTTGATGTTATGACCCCATTCACCGTTAGCGATAACTAAATAAACCACGTTCCATTATCTCCACCATAATCGATACGAGGAAGCTTTAATTTTTAGTCCATGATATTTTTAAATTCGTCACTGTTGAGTTACTAGGCTGGATATCGTAATTTAATTGGGTGATTTGTAAACTGGTGGTAAAAAAATGCAATATTACAGCCAAAAAGCAGCTGTGTTATTTAATTTCAGTATATGTACAAAAAGAAAGACATTTTGTTATGTGTTTCTCGCATTACAATTACTCGACAGGCATCTACAAAACTGGCACGTGGTAGGTCAGTGCTTTTTCTGGCAGGAATTTCACTGACGCCATTATCTGAGCTCTCTTAGCTGATTGGCACAGCAGTGTCATATTACACTGACACAATTACGCATGATGTAGACAAGGTCGCTTTTAACATTGTCCATGTTGGGGGGGGCGGGGGGGGGGGGGGCTATGCCTAGTGGCCACAATGATGAGGCAATTGTGCTTGTTATATTTTACTAATATCAGCAACTTCTGGATTTCTGTCGACATGTGCCACGACCATGGAAGGGGAGGGAGAGAGCATTCCCCCCCCCCCCTCCCACACACCCTATCGCCTCTTAATCCCCCGCACCTGTGCTGTAATGTATAACCATTGGCATACCGGGTAAATGCATAATTTGCACTTTCGTGCGCATCTAGTGCAGCGCTGACATAGTTGTGTTTGCGCTTCTTGTGGGTGCGAGAGTCGACTGTAGTTCACTTGTGTAGCACTTATCAGCATGTGCAGCTACATTCGCGATTTAACAGGAGCGAGAGAGGGCTGTAGTTCATATGTAAATGCGACCGGAGCCAATGAGTGTGCTTACTCACACTTCTTGCCGAGTACTTGGAATCTGACGTTCCCCCGCCTCCCCCACTTCAAGCATCCCCACTCACCAGCCAACTGCATGCAATGCAGTCTGCAGCTTTCCTCCCGCTGTATTGTAGAGAAGCTATGAACTGGTGGTGTCACGACAATAATTCACTATGTAAAAAGCATAATGCCAACTTAAGGGCAATCATTTTTTTGCTGTCAGTATGTACATCTTGGTCTCATGTGTTCGATAGATGAGAAGATTGCATTGAGCAAAGAAGAATTTAACAAGTGTAAATGTTGCAAACATCTATCAGGGTAATGTACTCACACCTTTCTGTATCAAGAACGATAAGCATGATAACAGAGGAGTGTATGACTGCAGATGGAAGCAATGTTGCTCAACAAATAATGACAATGCAATTGAATGGTAGGACGTTGCATTAGTTTATTGTATCCACCCTCACATTGCGGTGCATATGTTGGAATTGTATACCCTTCTTAAAATCTCTATCCCGTCCCCTACTACTCAAGCAGTGCCTGCAACTGCAATAAGTATTCATCCATCTATTATTGTAATTGGTATAAAACAGTGAATTGGTAGCAACAAAAATTTACTTTTACCAGATTTCGACACCAACTATAATTGTCTTCGTCACAAAATTTACATTTAATTTGAAAAAAATTAAGTAAACATTAACATAGAGAAAACTAAAGAGTAACACATTTTTATTCCGATTAGATTTATTATAAGACTGTACTGACCTGTAGTAACTGATGAACGAATTTAAGATCAATAATGCTCTCGCCACATAAGATACTTCATTAATACCTTAATATGAAAATCACATAAAGTTAAAGACATTGAAACCGACAAAAAGCTGGTAACTGCCAGTGAATCTATAGCTACATGGAGGAAGTAGTACTGTACACGTCGCTAAGGGATGCGAAAGACAAAAGTCACTAGAGGTGGCACCAAACTGAAAGGGACATATGCTGAAACTGTCACAGCGTGGACACGAAACAAGTCGCGACATCTTGTAACAATCAATGACTACAGCTACCCAATTCCTGAAAAATATTTTAAACGGCATATGAGTGTTCACCTCAAATGTTTATAGCCAGCACTATACAAAATGAAAAATTACACAGGGTAGTACAACACCAACTAATAGGTACCTCTTAGAATAAAACGATTACAATATAATAGATGAAAAAGAGAGAGGAAAACGAGACTTGAAAGACTACTCTGAAGAGGAAAGAGACTCAGCTTTAAGCATTTCTAAGCAGCGGCTTTATGGTTCAAATGGCTCTGAGCACTATGGGACTTAACATCTGTGGTCATCAGTCCCATAGAACTTAGAACTACTTAAACCTAACTAACCTAAGGACATCACACACATCCATGCCCGAGGCAGGATTCGAACCTGCGACCCTAGCAGTCGCGTGGTTCCGGTCTGAGCGCCTAGAACCTCTAACCACCAAGGCCGGCTGCGGCTTTACACCATTAAATTTTTTTAAAATGTAATTGCAGATGTTGATTTAGAACGAAACCGTCATTATAAGAAAAGTGTTTTGAAATTTTTAATTCTTCAAGAATATTAAGTGTAAAGCCCGTCCCCTCTGCTTGCAGGGTGCTGACGTCCTGACATTCCTTAGGCTTATGGCCTGCAATTAATAAATGATCGGCAAAGGATGAAATGTATATGTCGGTACCTTTATTCCTAACAGATGTTATTTGTTCGAATAGAAATTGCTCATCTTGTTTGTCTTATGTAACAGTCTGGACGTACTGTACATCACAGCTAATTTTTTAACACCTGAGTTTTGTAAGGAGAATGCGGTGGTTTCAAATTATGAATAATATTATGTTTTGTGCTGATGAAACATATGCGCTGTTTCACTCTCCTTTCATATTTTTATAATATTTAATTATGTGATCCTTATCCATGTTTGATCTGACAGTGTAGTGCCCTGTGATTCTTTAACTTTCTATATCTATAACCAAACTGATATGTGAAGGAGGTTGGGTTCAAGATATTTCCCTTTTATTTCCTTAGAAACTGCACTCTCTCTAAAGCAGCCATAATTTACTTCTTTTCCCGCAACAGATGTTTAGCCTGAAATCATGGCTTATTCGTCTGAATACCCTATAGGAGCCAAATAATCCCCAGCAGTCATTCTCCCAATTAGCCGTGCCAGTATTTGAAAGCTGGCCTCCCTTGCAGATTTAGTGACGCAAAGAAATCACCCTACTTAAATTTTAGCAAATCACGAACATCCTAGTGAACTCGGGTTTCTTGCCAGAGCAGGACGTAGTTCACGTGGCAATTTTACGCAGTCTCATTGTCGAGAATGGAGAGCGCCAGTTTCCGCCTCCACAAAGTCGCAGCTCCACTTTGAACAAGAGAGAGAGGTAGACTCCGGTAGTGGAGCGGTGTTCCTGCTGTCGATGGGTAAGCATATGTTCCTAGTGAGCACCGACTTAGACTAAGTCGTGATGCGTATATTAAGCTAACTTGAAAGCATTAGCGCTTTATTTTTTACATATCTAGCCTTACACGAATTATTTCATGTATTGGACTCGGCACCCGAATTTTTGTACACCAGTTAGGCCTCATGTACGTAGAGACTCTTTATAAACCACATAACCTCATCGCTTTTCATGTATATGTTTCATCGTGTTACGCTCGATTCACTAGTTCGCTAGAAAAGTGAATATTTTTGGACCCGTTGATTTTCGCGAGACATTATCCTGTTGGTTTGTTATTGACCTTACGACAATGTAGATGCAATTGATAACCATGTTCAGTAAATTCATATGCTTTTCATGCATTTGTTTCGCCTTCAGAGAGACTTATACTCGATTCAATATTTTGATAGTGACATGAATATTTTGCAACTGTAAATTTTTGTGGAACGTGATCTTACTGCTTTGTTCCTCTCCGTAGGAAGCCGTGGAGAGTGGTGAACTTAGTATTGCCTAATAGAACAGTAGTTATATGGGTTGAGGAATCCATAATGTGCACTGCAGTAAGTTACAGATCGTATGATGAATTCTCCAGTGATTTACCTTACTTGCGGAAGGGATCCTCCTTTGCTAAATTTCCATCCCGGTTGAGAGTTATTTCCCGGTATATCTGTCTTCAGTGGAGGTTGCATGTTAACAACCCTCCTCAATTTCTTTGTAATCACGAGCGTAATTTTTTCGTAGTAATTGTCAGGCTCCATCATTCTCTTCTTTTTTCCACTCGACTTCTTATTGAGAGATTTCGCTGTTGAAATAAGTGTTCATGCCGATAGAATGTTAAATTGTAGTAGCCTAAACATATCAGTTTGTAATCAATACTGAGATTTGCTGTAATAAACTGAAGTTAGAAATTCCTTCTTTTAATGACGTCCATCCCCAACAAAAACGTAGAGGAAGCGCACGAAACTGTAAAAAACCCTGTCATGGCCTCCAGAAGCGGAACAAATAATTCCATAAAGATATCATTTATTTTTGGTGTGGTTGTCTCGGATCTCGCGTTGCCGTCGTGCTGATGCTACTAAATTAAACCTAGAGGACAGGGCGTTTCATTACATGATCCAAACCTAGTATTGCACGTTCGAAAGATTAGACGTAAATCGTTCCTTCTAGTAAAGGAACCATCATGCTTAATTGCTAGACACGAAATAAAATTACAGTTATTGTAATGAAAGAGGATGCTTGCTTTTGGAAGGTTGTATTTATATTTATGCTACATTTATGCATTTATTATTCGAGATCATTCTGTGAAGGCAGTCTTCATTATCAGGCCCCTGAATATCGACTTATATGACGAACAGTTATTATCAAAGAACCATAACCTTTCCCTTTAGCTTTGTTGAATTACGAATCCTAGCAAAATCCTACTTTACACACCTAGGCGCCTCCTTTCTGTGCCAACTCTTTTATCCAGGATCATATATTTAGGGCTCTTCTGAATCCCCACCGTTAGGACTAAATTTAATTTGTAAAATATTTTGTTACCATGAGAAAGAAAACTGACGTTCTACGGGTCGGAGCGTGGAATGTCAGATCCCTTAATCGGGCAGATAGGTTAGAAAATTTGAAAAGGAAAATGGATAGGTTAAAATTAGATATAGTGGCAATTAGTGAAGTTCGGTTGCAGGAGGAACAAGACTTGTGGTCAGGTGAATACAGGGCTATAAACACAAAATCAAATAGGGGTAATGTAGGAGTAGGCTTAATAATGAATAAAAAATAGGTATACGGGTAAGCTACTACAAACAGCATAGTGAACGCATTATTGTGGCCAAGATAGATAGGATGCCCACGCCTACCACTGTAGTACAAGTTTATATGCCGACTAGTTCCGCAGATGACGAAGAAATTGATTAAATGTATGATGAGATATAAGAAATTATTCACGTAGTGAAGGGAGACGAAAATGTAATAGTCATGGATGACTGGAATTCGATAGTAGGAAAAGAAAGAGAAGAAAACATAGTAGATGAATGTGGAATGGGAGTAAGGAATGAAAGAGGAAGCCTCCTGGTATAATTTTGCACAGAGCATAACCTAATCATTGCTAAAACTTGGTTCAAGAATCATAAAAGAAGATTGTATACATGGAAGAAGGCTGGAGACAAAGACAAGTTACAGTTAGATTATATAATGGTAAGACAGAGATTTAGGAATCAGGTTTTAAATAGTAAGACAATTTCAGAGTCAGATGTGGACTCTGACCACAATGTATTGGTTATGAACTGTAGGTTAAAACTAAAGAAACTGCAAAAAGGTGGGAATTTAAGGAGATGGGACCTGGATAAACAAACAGAACCAGAGGTTGTACAGAGTTTCAGGGAGAGCATTAGGGAACGACTGACAAACTGACAAGAGTGGGGGACAGAAATACAGTAGAAGAATAATGGGTAGTTAGAGAGAGGAAATAGTGAAGGCAACAGAAGATCAAGTAGATATAAATACGAGGGCTAGTAGAAATCATTGGCTAATAGAAGAGATATTGAATTTAATTGGTGAAAGGAGAAAATATAAAAATTCAGTAAAGGAAGCAGACAAAAAGGAATACAAACGTCTCAAAAATGATATCGACAGGAAGTGCAAAGTGGCTAAGCAGGCATGGCTAGAGGACAAATGTAAGGATTTAGAGGCCTATCTCACTAGGGCAAGATAGATACTGCCTACAGGAAAATTAAAGAGACCTTTGGAGAAAAGAGAGCCACTTGCATGAATATCAAGAGCTCAGATGGAAACCCAGTTCTAAGCAAAGAAGGGAAAGCAGAATAGTGGAAGGAGTATATAGAGGGTCAATACAAGGGCGATGTTCTTGAGGACAATATTATGGAAATGGAGGAGGATGTAGATGAAGATGAAATGGGAGATATGACACTGCGTGAAGAGTTTGACAGAACACTGAAAGACCTAAGTCGAAACAAGGCCCCGGCAGTAGACAACATTCCATCAGAACTACTGACGGCCTAGGGAGAGCCAGTCCTGTCAAAACTCTACCATCTGGTGAGCAAGATGTATGAGACAGGCGAAATTCCCTCAGACTTAAAGAAGAATATATAATTCCAATCCCAAAAAAAGCAGGCGTTGACAGATGTGAAAATTACCGAACAATCAGTTTAATAAGCCACAGCTGCAAAATACTAACGCGAATTCCTTAAAGATGAATGGAAAAACTAGTAGGAGGTAACCTTGGGGAAGATCAGTTTGGATTCCGTAGAAATATTGGAACACGTCAGGCAATACTGACCTTACGACTTATCTTAGAAGAAAGATTAAGGGAAGGCAAACCTACGTTTCTAGAAGTTGTAGATTTAGAGAAAGCTTTTGACAATGTTGACTGGAATACTCTCCTTCAAATTCTGAAGGTGGCAGGGGTCAAATGCAGATGGCAGTTATAAGAATCGAGGGGCATGAAAGGGAAGCAGTGGTTGGGAGGGTAGTGACACAGGGTTGTAGCCTATCCCCAATGTTATTCAATCTGTATATTGAGCAACCAGTAAAGGAAACAAAAGAAAAATTAGGAGTAGGAATTATAATCCACGAAGAAGAAATTAAAACTTTGAGGTTCGCCGATGACATTGTAATTCTGTCAGAGACAGAAATGGACTTGAAAAAGCAGCTGAACGGAATGGAGGGTGTCTTGACAGGAGGATATAAGATGAACATGAACAAAAGCAAAACGAGGATAATGGAATGTAGTCGAATTAAATCGGGTGACGCTGAGACTATTAGATTGGGAAATGAGACGCTTAATGTAGTGAATGAGTTTTGCTATTTTGAAAGCAAAATAACTGATGATGGTCGAAATAGAGAGGATATAAAATGTAGACTGGCAATGGCAAGGAAAGCGTTCCTGAAGAAGAGAAATTTGTTAACATCGGGTATAGATTGGAGTGTCTGGAAGTCTTTTCTCAAAGTATTTGTATGGAGTGTAGCCATGTATGGAATTGAAAGGTGGACGACAAATAGTTTGGACAAAAAGGAACAGAAGCTTTCGAAATGTGGTGATACAGAAGGGTGCTGAAGATTATATGGATAGATCACATAATTAGTGAGGAAGTACCGAACAGAATTGGGGAGAAGAGAAATTTTTGGCACAACTTGACTAGAAGGCGGGATCAGTTGGTAGGGCATGTTCTGAGGCATTAAGGGATCACCAATTTAGTATTGGAGGGCAGCGTGGAGGGTAAAAATCGTAGAGGGAGACCAAGAGATGAATACACTAAGCTGATTCAAAAGGATGTAGGTTGTAGTAGGTACTGGGAGATGAAGAATCTTGCACAGGATAGACTAGCATGGATAGCTGCATCAAACCAGTCTCTGGACTGAAGACCACGACAACAACAATATTTTTTCTAATTTTAAATTTCCTTTCCAACAGATCGTTGCAGTTTGTTTGCATTCTTGAAATGAATCTACATTAGTATTACAGCGTCGTTTTCCTTTGTAATTATTTCTGTGCGTTTTGGTGGAAAAATATTTAAATTAGATCAGGTTGAGATTCGCATTAGGGTTGTCCGCAGTGAGCGGAATAGTTCAGTAAACTGTTAAGCATTGCTATTTGTCATTGCAGCAGCTATAAATATTACAACGCATGAGAAAGGCTGCCGAGAGTAACAGCACTCCAGACATGGAGGTAAGCGACGCACTCACGCCGGGTTTAGAGGACTCGTCTGTCCTGCTTTCTCACACAATGAAGTTGGAAAAATCCAGGACAGTAAAATGCGAAACAGTCTAGGGGGCGGACCGCTCTCCCCTAAGTCGGAGCCGGACAAAGCAAGTCCCGCCGTAGTAGTAGGCCTTCAGCCCACCCAAGCTCAAGCGACGGATGGTGACCCTAACACAGCTACGGGACACCGGCTGCAGCGCAAACAATGACACCCGTCTTCAACCTTCGGCTTTGCAAGCACTTATAATACAGGAAATGAAAAAATAAAGTGTCACACAAGAAGAACAAGAGGTCCCGTATTCAAGTTAGAAAAGAAATTAGACGGCACGAGCTAGATCCTGGTACAGCAAACAGACGACCAGAACACGTGCATACACGTGTTCATAGTGGCGACCAAGATCGTAGGGCAAAAATTTAGCCTGTAGATGAACGAAACAACAACGTGGTTAGAAGCAGTAGAGTGTTGGAGGTAGACTTGGCTCGTACAGATGGGAGAAGTAATAGATAACCCAACAGACGTCAAAGGGCGACTGGTGAACCGTATTACTGCCGTGGAAAGTCGTGCAGTCGGTGGTACAGATATGGGCACGTTAGACCCGGTTAAAGTCCGTGAAGTTCTTGACGAAGTTAATAAGGTATGCACTGCGCTTGTACAAAACATCTGACACCAGATTTCGCGATATGAAGAAGAAGCTAGCAAGGTTGCGGAACAGCTAGAAAGACTGTAACAATTCAACCTGCGTCAACTAAATTAGTGAAAGTTCAGACCGGGTTCAACCGACAGGGATAAGTGACAGTGAGAAAATACAGTCGTTACTCCGCTTCAAGTAGAAGCAGAGTGAAATTAACAAGAGAAACCACAACGTATTTTAAGATCTTCATTAATTAACCATTCACCATGAGGCGATGCCTAGTAGCACTTCGTTCGCCTATGAACACGGTAGTCAGAATCTCGTGAAAATGTGGGGATATGCGAAGAAGATAAAAGATTTTGGGGAAAGATTATGTCACTTAAGCGACTGGAGCCTGTCAGAGAGTGTAACAGATAACGAACCGATCAGCGAAGTGGAAGAAAACGAGGATCGATGGCACTTCCTTTATGTACAGAAATATAGCATCTATCCAGACCCAGCGAACGAGATTCGTCCACTCATGTGGATAGATCGGTTCCAAGATGCTTTACTGGTATCAAGGGGCTCTGGTCTTAAAATTAATTTTGTTTGCAGGCATCTCTGCAACGAAGCTGTGGCGTATATGCGAATCTTAGCACGAGGTTATCGGTTGCATAGTGGATGACAAAACCACTTGGGGGACGAATAATCAGGATCCTACTGCTTAATTCAAGAAAACGGCTCAAAGAAATCACATCCTAGACACCCAATGCGATTCCTCTGAGCTTATCCGTATCTGCTTGACAAAGCTCTCTAAACGTCTGCAACGAGTCATAGCCGTTGCAGGGAGAGGCATAAGCGACATCAGATCGTTCCAGTTGCTTATGCAGTAACTCCCATACTATAGAAATAACGAAGGGCACGAAAATGTGCAAGCAGATAGGAACCAGCCGGCACCCATACGTCCACTTGAAGACCGCAGAGACTGTCACGACCAAACTGCCTGCGGTGGAACAGGGGTACCCAGAGAAATGATTGGTCCCGACATAATCGTTTACCTGAAAGGCTTGAGTACATGCGTAATGAAGCACCACGGGATAACTTACCTCTGGCGAGCATAATAGAGATTCGAGTCCGCGACCCTGAACATAAAGCGGCACTTGAAGAAGACGTAAATCTAAGGTATAGGCGACTAGAGGGAATTGGACGGAATATATCCTGTTGTGGCCTAGGAGAACAAATGTCACTATTCGTGCATGCAAAAGAAATAGGAGAAGATTTACTGCGAGAGAAGTAGAGTACTGGTTTAGTTTGCTATGCAGTACTTAATGTAAATACTATAAGTAGAAATGTACAGCGTATTGTCGTAACAGCGAGCTGCATATCAGTTATTAATGAAAATATATTCGATGTGTGCATGATAGAAACGGAGTGGCCAGTGTTAGCGCTACATAAAACAACAATCAGAGGAGCGATTGGGGGAAAGACCGCGCTGATAACGAAAAAAGTACTCATAGATTTTCTGTGCCCATAACTTCTCTTTCAGTGAATGATATACTAGGACTACACTTTTACAATTACTATCGCACCAGTATCAGTACGAAATGACGCTCTGTAGAGGTTAAGGTAGGGAGCAGTGCAGTACATTTATATTTCGAGGATTGTTTGGCTGCAACGATGGAGGAGACAGGAGTGTGACTGGGTTTGTCGTCTCTGAGTCAGAGCTGTTAGAACTACAGAAACTCTAGAGTGAGATGTCATTAAATAAGATATTAGAGGAAAAGGTCCTGAGTGCAGAAACCAATTGAAATGTCTGCTAGATCATCACCGACAGAGCACGCCACCTCATCTTACAGCAGCCCTCTCCATATTGTAATGAACCGTAATGGTTCAATTATCTATACCCGGACCGCTGAAACATATCACTTAAAGGTCACACTCCAAACGCCGTATAGTTGGTAGTATAACTAACAAACAAGTGAGGAACGGGAGGCGCCGCGTCTACCGAACCAGTAACTGCACCGAAAAAAAGCCGGTTCCGGCGTCGACGCTACCATGTTACCGGCTTTCGTGTAAACATTGCATGTTAGTGCGCGAACGCCTGCTGTTGTGTTGTGTTACCGCCTCGACTACAGTTTTTGTTTGCTAAACAATGTCTCCTAAACGATGTCGTTCACCAAGCGACAATCCGTTGCGCCGTGGAGCACCATTAAACAGTCAGGCTTTGGAATTACTACGAAGGACGCGTGAATTTTACGAGCAAGAAAAAGAATTGGTTTCTGTTCATGGGCATGCGTCGATTCCTGCCGATAAGGTTTTAGAGCGTACGTCGAAAGCTCTAGGACTCAGTGAAAGAACAGTTATAAGTCAAGGGATGCTACTTCAAGACTTACAAGACAGTGAAATAAACAGTTTGGAAGCTAGCCCCTGTGGAAGAAACAGTGTGTTTTTAAGTACTCCGGGCAAGAAAAAGAAGCAGCCTCGTCCTATTACAGATATTCATTCTTTCCAATCAGATGCAATTAGTTTGCACATATACGGATACTGTAAAAGGCAAGAATACCACACAATAGCGAAGTTGCTAATTTCTTTAAAAGAAAGTGAACTTTCCTCACGGAGGAAAACGTCACTTAAGATGATATTAAGAGTATTGGCTTCCGTTTTACAAAGTTAGATGGACGAAAACTGTTATTATAAAAAGCTCATGTCGCTGCAGCTCGTACCATTTTCTGACACAAAATTGTAGGAAAGGACATACACTGAATCATATGGTTAGACGAAGCCTGGGTCAAGGCTGGAGAATCAGTTGAGAAATGCTGGACAGATGATACTCCGAATAGCAGTGGTCATCAGACAACAGATAGAGGATCACGATTAATTGTGGGCCATGCAGGATCTTCAAACGTCTTTGTGCCTGAAGGACTTCTAGTTTTTCGATCGAAAGAAACCGGTGACTATCATGAGGATATGGACCACCCACGGTTTCTACAGTGGTTTAAAAACTTGTTGCTCCAGTTTAATGTTCCGACCGTTTTTGTGATGGACAATGCACCGTACCATTCTGTGATTTTAGGCAAAGCTCCCACCACTAGTGGCCGTAAAGAAACTATGGTACAGTGGTTGCAGGCGAGAGACATTGCTCCGGACATGAGTATGATGAAACTCCTGTTATACTCTCTCGTGAAACAAAATAGGCCTGTGCCGCCTAAATACGTTGTAGATCAAATTGCAAGCGAACAGCGTCACTTGGTAATCAGGCTACCGCCTTAGCACTGTCATTTTGATCCAATTTAATTGGTTTGGAGTGAAGTCAAGGCGTACATTAGAAGTAACAACAAGACTTTTACTATAACAGAAGTGGAAAGACTGCTACGTGAAGGTCTTGCTACAGTATACGCTGTCTCATGGAGGAAAAAAGTAGACCATGTAGCTAAACTGATAAGAGAAGCACAGACTATAGATGGCATTATAAATGAAAACGAACAGTTAATGATTTCTCTTAATGATGATGATGATGGTGACGAAGACAACGGTTTTGGCGCCGATTCCGATGACAATGAAGAAGAACTGGATGGAACTGCGCCATTGATGTCGTAAATTGGTGAGTGTGAATGTATACAGAATTAATTCTTTTTCTCTCTGCAATCTGGTAGGCTATGTAAGTTTTGCTTCGTTTGTTTCTATGAGTGTGAATAGCGTATTATTTGGTATGCTCAGATTTGCATTATTATACGACGTTTTACATTCAGCTACTACTGTAACAATTTGGACGACTTTTCATAGGTATTATCATTAACTACAAATGTTTTTATTTCCGGGTTTAATATACTATCAAACGCTTGGTCTCCGTCGTCGTTCTCTCCATTGTTAAAAAAACGTATTTTGTTGCACTTACATGTAAACGTTGATTGTAGCTTACATGTACAAAACGTACTTCGGAGTTGTGGGCGTATGCGGTGGCAGCTGTCGCAACCTCGCAATCGCAGTGTAGCCAACCACACACGAGCTGTCAAGCTACTCCAGGCAGAAGAATGAAATGATAAGATCATGTGCCACTGATGGCCACGAGGCCCATGTGGTGAAGTTCGACCGCCAGGTTGCAAGTCTTAGTGCAGGTGACACCACATTGGTTAGCTTTCGTGTTCGCGATGAAGAGATGATGATCATGATGATGACAACACAGCACCCAGTCCACGAGAGGAGAAAATCTCCAACCCAGTCGTGAATCAAACACGGTCGTGCAGCATGGTAGGCAAACATGTTATCACTCAGCTAAGCAGGCGGACACTCCAGGAAGATAAATACGGTCACTGCGACTGAGACTGATCGCTTGGGAACGAAGGATGCAGCCTTTTAATGGGATAAAACTATTGACATCCATTGATTTACAAACTAGTTACTGACAATTACAGTTTCATTCTGGCTGCTGTGAATTTACAGCCTTTGTTTACAATGGTCAATGTTAACATTTCCGAAAGTTGTTATTCAGACTGAATATATCGTCGACAGCTATCATATGTGGTAGTAATACCGTCATACCCGAAGATTTAAAGAAAAAGATTTGTAGATCGATAATGTACTGGGAGACACGCAACAACATATTAAACTGGTTGCTACAAGTCTTTAAAATGCATGGAGTAAAGATAAATACAAAAAAATCCGGCTTCGGGTGCAGGGAAGCTACTTTGTGGGACACGTGGTGTTTGCATCTGAGATCCGACCAGATGTAGAGAATCTGAGGGCTATCAGAGAATATGCCATCCCACCTCTAAGAAGCAAATCCGTAGATTCCTTGAACTACTCAATTCCTATAAAAAATTTATTATTAATACAGTAAATACGCCTGATCATTTCGAAATGACTGGTAAGAACACTGAGTGGGAGTGGAATGGACAAGCCGAGCGCTAGTCTGAGGCTCTTAAAGATGCACTCATTAATGCACCTATTCTATCACACTCACACCTGGAGAAAGAGTTCTGTCTCGCTTCGGATAGCTCCAGAGTTAGAATACGTATCTATCTGTGCAAGAAACAGTACAGGGTGGTGCAGTAACGCAAAATACCGTCGCATTCGCCAGAAGGATGTTAAACAAATCTGAAAGAAACTATATGGTGACTGAATTGAAGTCCTCGCTATTGTATGAGGTTTCCACAAGTTCCAGTTCTTTCTCTTCTGGCGTACTACGACAGTTTATATCGACCATAAATCAGTGGTCAATGTCTGCGAATGGCGAAGCTGACGCACAGACGGTTGGCCCAATGGGCTTTGTACCTTCAGGAATTCCAGTTCACATTCCATTATTCGCTGGTAAAGGAGAACGTCATAGTACTGCGCTACCAAGAGCGCCAGTAGGTTTGCCTGGGGGTAGCGATGATGATCTGAACGAACAGTGTTCGTTACACTAGATCTGAAGCAAGTACCTTTTGAAAATTATCTGTTAATGTGACTGAGCAATATCAGTGAGGAGGAAGACAGAGACCCAACTTGAAATGATGTATCAGATAAGTGGAAGGGCAAAGAGAAATTTAACATTCGAATTTTCTACAAAGTCGATGGCGTAGTCTTGTTCCGAAAAATAAGTGAGAACGAGGATGTTTATGTCTTTCCTTAATCTGAGACAATCTGTGTACTCTAATAATACGGAGAAAAGGAATTAGAGAGTCTTGGAGACATGTACGGCTTGCCAGAAAGCAAAACCATCTACCGTCACTGACGGAAGTCTACTTTTCCTCTTAATACCAGACCAATTGAGACAGTTTGCTGCCACCAGTCTGCTAGATCCCCTTCCCGTAACGTGGTCAGGTTTGCGATACGTAGTTATGACAGTCGAATTAACCTTTAAGTACGTGATCTTTACTCCCCTAGAATGTGTGATGGCGAAGCAAATAATTAAACCATTTGTGGAAACGTTCCTGGCAGATATCGGAAAGATAGACAAGGTCATCTCGGACAACTGAGTACAGTACAGATCCCAAAGATATTTTATGAAAGATAAGAATGAAGGCAGTGGATGTATCCTGTTTGCATCTAGCTTCGAACCTAGGAAAGTGATTAATCAAGGAACTGTAATAAGCAGCATAGGAGATGGGACGAATTCCTCACGGACTTCTAAGATGTGATCTACAGATAAGATCCGTGTGCTGAAAAATTGGCTGCCTACTGCCAGGTTAAGATAGCTAGTCAGCTTTCCCCCTACGAGGACAAATAGACACACAGAAGTGACGAGCAGATTAGGAATATGTTCAAAAGAGAAAAGACCTGCGGGAAGGGCAATCAGAGAACTGGAAGTAGCTGTAGGGCAGAAAGTATTAGTGAAATCCCACCGACCATTGCATAAGCACGGGTACTTTCCTAAGAACTTTTTTAATGTCTATTGTGGTCCTTCCAGGATTTGGAGAATTCTTCACCCGAATGTCGTTGAAACTGAGACAATGAGACCCAAGCCTCAATGTCTGATCATTCATTTGAAGACCAGTATTTTTCTTCACACGCACTGGCAAAATCTTTGACCTTACTAAATCTTGGTGAATTCAACATCGCCCATTGATAGGCATGTCCCTCTAAATGACTTATTAAAAATCTTACACACTGAGCATCATTCCAAGGAGGAGGTAAAGCTCCTTGAAACGATATAAAGAAAATTACACGGTGCACCAATCCCCTTGGCCTTAATTTCCGAAATTGATTACTTAAATTCTTAACACAACGAGCCCATTCTGCTGCCAAACGACACGAACTGTTGTCCTCCTTACATTTGCACTTCGGTTCATAATTTGACTATTTAGTGTCGTTCTTACTGACTGCCTACTTTGATCATTATTCCTTGAACTTACTGCACTGCCATAATAGAGTGAAGACGTAGATTGCTTTTCAGTTTCTAACTGCGATCTAGTTTCCTTCTTAACATTCTCCCCTGGAAAACTGACCTCAACGAATTTAACGCCTACTTCCGTTTCCTTCATTGTTACCCGTTCTTGCGTTTTCATCAATTTCTCTAACATGTCATCCTTGCCCCCCTGTACTTTGTTCTCCACCACTGCAATCATGCCTCGAAATTTCTCTGTGGCCTCCTCTGAATGTCTATTCAATTGAGCATTAATGTCTTTAACCAATAAACTAATAGCTTGGTGGTGTTCTTCCATAAACTTTTCAAATTCTATAGGATGTATAGCCAAATTTTCCAAAACTACTTCTACTGCTCCGAGTCTATTAAGTACCCCACATCTTTGATTTAACGAATAACCCTCTGTTTTCTACTTTTCATTGACCTCCTTAATATTCTATTTTAAATCCTTTTCACTCTCTTTCAATTCTTCTCGTAATTTATCCTGTCCTTCTTTCATTTCCTGTTTCATTTTATCCTGACCCTTTCTCATATCTTCCCTTAATTTATTCTGACCTTCTTTCATTACCTTTAAACCATTTTCATTTCCTGTTTACTATCTTCCACTTCCTTCAGCAACTCGGCCGGTTACTCCTTCATGATCTCTGACATGATTGCTAATTAATTACGTAATACCCACAAATTACAAATTTATTTTTGTACAAAGGTTACTCCACCTTCCGTTGATAACCAGATACACTTTCAAATATGTATTGACTCCACACGATAATCAAAATGACAAAATGATTCTATCCCTTTACACAAATGCTATTCTACAACCACTGAGGAACAACACACCAAACAGACCCAAGAATGCAAAGTTCTTAGTTTACCTAAGGTTTTCCTTTTGTGCCTCTTCCTTAGTCTCGACTAGCTCGTACGATACCGAAGCCGATGATGTAGTTGCAGCTGAAGCCGATGGCGTAGACTGTAGTTCTGGCAGCTCGCCTCTCGATTTCTGCTGCTCTCGATCGTGAATTGGATTAAGACCAGCCAGCAACTGGACAAACCTTATCACTACTTTAACCTACGGGTTAGAGAGTCAACCTTAATACTAAATAAATCTAATGATACAATTTGGAATCAAAAATCTATCTCTCTGTTAACTTAACACATTACCACGAACCTTACTGCTTCTGTCACAATTGTTGGCTCAATTGTCCCCTCTCAGGAAATGTATATAATTAATACATTTCCTGGACACCACGGCCACCACTTTTTCTTCCCTTTCTGCACCGTGCCGGAATTCCACCCATAACTTCACTTAACTAGTCTTGTTGTTAGCGTGCAAAACCCAGCCCCAGTAAGAGAATAAATTGAGAGAATTTTTTTTAAATAGTCTTAAGAATTATGAGTTATAACATGAAGAAACACAGGGGTAACACTCTCGTTACACAGAAGTTCAAGTTTTGGGGCATTGCAACTGAGCACACGAACGACAGCTATCTGCGTAGATTGTAATCGATATAGTTTTAAATACTTTTCCCTTATGGTTTTGTTACTATGTTAAGGTCATTAACAGTGACTTTTAATAGGTAGTTCCTCCTATATTGACGTCAACACACTAACGGAAAAATTGCAATTGCGTATAGTACACTGTCAAGTAATACCGGCGATTAAATACCATAAATTGATGGAAATTAATCTAAAAATTTTGTCTAAACGGGAATGTAAGAGGTAGCTCTCTAGAACTGTTCCTATAACAGAAATAATTTAACTTCCTTTCACGTAACCTTTCTGGAGTAGCCAAGAATCACTACTAGCAATACACACGTCAGACCTACATTTAACATAAGTCAAAGAGGAGCGAGGTGGCGCAGTGGTTAGCACGCTGGACTCGCATTCAGGAGGACGACGGTTCTGTCCCGCGGCCGGCCATCCTGATTTAGGTTTTCCGTGATTTCCCTAAATCGCTTTAGGCAAATGACGGGATGGTTCCTTTGAAAGGGCACGGCCGAGTTCCTTCCCCTCCTTCCCTAACCCGGTGAGACCGATGACATCGCTGTTTGGTCTCTTCCACCAAATCAACCAACTAACCAACCCAACCACTTCGCTATTAAAGATATAGTAAAATCGCCGTCAAAGGTTGATATATTTTGCTGATTTCTTTCTTATGCGTACTACTGTCACTGAGAATTAAAAAAGTTTCAAATGTACGAATTTTGATAGAAACAGTCAGCGTCAATATTATAAACAATGTTTCTGTTTTTACATTACGAGACTAAGTTCGTCAAATTTCAACTTTAGAACAAAACTAAACCAGTCCTTCGTAGTTTCTGTACTTTTGAGTATACAACTCACTCTTACATCCTTTTAAACACAATGTATAGCCCATTCATTTTATTATGATTTTATCAATTAAATGATTTTGAAATTAAAATTCTTTAACTCACAAATACTTTGGATTCTCTATTTTGCGTTTATTTGTCACTAAAGAATCTTTGAATAGTGCAGCTCTCTTCCAATTGTTAATATTTCACAGTTTGAAATCTAGCTAGTTTCTGTCATAAGGAATGATTTCTCTCAATAGAAATTATTTAGTAATTCCGACTAAATGGGAACGCTGGGACTAGGTTTTGACTTGCAGACAAAATAACAGTCTATTTCCATCTCTTCAATAACTATGAACAGAGACAAACGCCAAGGAGTGATCGAGTAACAAACAAAACTAAATCCCCACTCCAAACGAAATGAAGTTAGGTGCTATCACCACATTTCAACTCAATTTAAAATACAGACTGCAAAATTTGCAGTCACTTCAGGTGTTATCGTCCCGCGATCCCACTAACAAAACTTTAATGAAAATGTCACTCGTTACTAGCAACTGCAGGAATACTGGTTGCTGTGGAATTCTACTTAATTATCGTTCAGTTAGGATCTGGATGAACACTAAATGTTACTACCGCAACTCTGAGTGAGGTACACTTTATCAAAACGAAAAAAAAAAAAACACCGATCAGGGTGTTCCGGCAACCATCTTCAAACCTCTTAAAAAATAGAGAATTCCGCTCGACAGTAAAATAATTAAGTATCCACAAAATCCTACTCACATTTAACCTCAAATACCATATCCCTCCAATACATTCATGGTGGTTACTTTATGCATCAGAGAACGCCTTCGTCAACCTTTACGATTAATCACAGCACCCGCTTTATAGGCGTGTTACAAATACGCCATAACCTGAACCCCGACTCAAATAGCTTCTGCCCGATGGCTGAAGTCAAGCAATATTTCTTCGATTCACGATTCGCGATCGTCCGAAATCTCGTAACCATGTTACACGTACAAAACTTAAATCCGCACTCAGCTGATTGAAGAATGAGTTACTGCGATAATTCTACAACTTAAATCGAGATGCGCCATAAAATTTAATGATTTCCGGTCTTTAATATACAGACCTATACCCGTTGCTGCAATCTTTCCCCGAAATACAGAGACTTTCAGTCACACTTCTAAAACTGCGCAAAGTTCCTACCCCCACAATAAATCGATACAGTCATCCGATTAATTTATATCGATAGCTAATCGCATAGGCTCAAGTCGGCGAACAAACAGCAACTAAATTTCATGTTCTTCCGAGCCTGTACACACAAACTGCTCCTCGAAAGTAACTGCCTTTCCTCTGGCATAAAACCATAGCTGAACCAATGTACGGCGCCACCAGTACTCCTTAACAATCGGCAATGAGCAACATATAGCCGTCAGTCGTTCTTCTAGCGGTCAGCTGGTGTACGATGGTATCTGGCCTCAGAGCTCTGCAGTTGTCTCTGGGCTGACGAATGAACTTGCAGAATATGCTGTGCAACACCGCGCGACCGCTACGGTGGCAGGTTCGAATCCTGCCTCGGGCATGGATGTCTGTGATGTCCTTAGATTAGTTAGGTTTAAGTAGTTCTAAGTTCTAGAGGACTGATGACCTCAGATGTTAAGTCCCATAGTGCTCAGAGTCAGTTTTTGCTGTGCAACAGAGGTGGCCAACCCGAGGCCCGCGAGCCATGTGTGGCCCGCGGGAGCGTTATGTTTTGGCCCGTGGAGCTGTTTCGTATGACGAAAAATGTAACTTTTATTTCACGTTAAGCCCCCCTAGGAGCATCCATCAAGCGTCTTCATAACCAATTACAATAGGAATGTCTCAGTTCTTTGATTCAAATATAGTTACATTTTCGGCTATATTCCTATTTAAAAACATCACTATGTGGGATATCTTTAGAAAAACCCGTGCGTCATCTTGAAGAAAATGTAGTTCGCCTTGGCGATATGCAACCAACAAACTGCAGCAGTATGGACTGGGCAACCGGGGCGCTTGTTGCAGTGCGCGAGTGAGACGAGTGACAGAAATAGCCAATACATTCCAGTTTAATTTTACTGAAATTTTACAGAACTATTGGTCCTAAAGTTACGGCCTCTCACGTGCATAGTGGCGCACATTCTATCGCGATAGACCTATTACCACTCCAGGTAAGTAAAGCCAGCTTTTATCTTTTTAAATTAATCTTTGATGCTTCTCTTTAATTTTAGAGGTGCAATGGTTCCTGCCTCAGTGCCTTTTTTTAAATTGTAGTAGTGCGAAATAAATAAATACTTAATTGTAATGATTACGTTTAAGGTTCCGCATTAGAAAAGTAGACAAGGGAACCTCCTAGTGCAACTTCATCCAAGTGTCTTTCTCTCGTATTTTCAGCAACTAATAATATTATCCACTTGAATACCATGTAGAATATTTTTATGAAACAGTCATGACAAAGGAACTCGAAATGGGGGTCGAAATTTTAAAGTAAGGGTGCTAGGTTAAGTGAAGCTTATGTAATTTTTTCTGTTTATTATAGATGAGTTTCAGCACTAACATATCGATTTCCTAAAGCAGTGGATTTCTACTCTCAAAAATTCTCGAGAAAGTAGGCTATTAAGTTCCCGAAATGTGTATAATACTCATATGAAAGACTGATAAGTCGACGAGCAGTGTAGCTCTGTGGTAGAATGCTAACCTTCTATGTGAATGGCCAGGGTTTGATTTACAGGTGGGTCGTATTTTTAAACATGGATGCATGGTTTATATATATACTTTTAAAAATAGTCGCGTGCTCTACAAGCATTTCCGTGAAGAGTGAAATACATAAAGACTGAAGAAAAAAAGAAAACAGCGTTCGACACGAGTAATTGCTGGATTGCTGGTTCCAGTTTAAATTCGGTCATTACATTTTTAGTTTTTTTTTCCTCCTGTTCGAATGCCTACGTCATATAAATATGTGATAATTAGCACATATTTAACTACCAGTTTTACTAAAAATGTGCCTCTTCTTATTTCTAATTAGGTACCATATACAAAAATGCAGATGTAACTCCCTAATCACTGCTCCTTTATATATAAGGTTGTTTCAAAAAAAGAAACAGATTTCATATTAATATTTTCCAACTTTATGTACACTATGCTTCACAGAAATGCTAGTGGAACATGAACCTTCGTTTAAAAATTTACACAACTCGAATTCGAAGTTCACCCATGTGGCGGTTGGGCTTCCTACCACAGAGCCACACGGCCCGTCAAAACAGTCAACTTGGGTTACTATGTTAAATAACTTCGGGGAATTTTAAATTTGATTTTGTAAGGAATTTTTGAGAGTTGTGCCGAAGTACTTTAGGTAACTGATATTTGATTCTGGGCTTCACCTACCATATGCATAAAAAATTACAAAACTCCGATTACCGTCAAGTCTCTTTGTCAGTTTCCGAATTATAGTAAAAAAACGTTTGTTTCAGTTCAAGGCGTAACGTTGGTATGGCGTCAACTAGTAAACACAAAGGACCTAAGAAGTGAAAAGTTACAGGGAGTTAAGAACTTTCCAAGACAAATGGACTGTAAACTATTTTTTGTGGAATACAAAATAAACCCTTTTGTCTGATATGCAATGAATCTGTCTCAGTTCCAAAAGAATATAACACCAAGCGGCATTACGGGACTAAACATGTTTGATAACTATAAGGGACAATTTCGACAAGACCAGATAAACGACTTAAACGACTCAAAAGGGAAACTTTCTGCTCAACACACATATTTATAAGGACAAATTCAGAGTGAACATGCTATGTGAAAGCGAGTTATGCAGTAGCTCTGATACTGGGGAAAAAATTAGAGCCATATTAAGATGGCGAAATGGTTAAGGAATACTTGGAGACAGTTGTTGAAATTGTGAGCCCAGAAAAGAGAAAGGATTTCTCAAAAATGAGCCTGTCTCGTAAAAATGTTACTAGACGTGTGGATGACATTGGAGGACAAACTGAAAATAATTTAAAAAATCTTGCATCTGAGTTTATATTTTATTCTCTAGCTTCCGATGAATGCGCAGATATGGAGGATATCACCCAAGTCGCGAATTACGTCAGAGGTATTGACGCCTATATTAATAAAACAGAAGAATCAGTATCGTTGTACCAACTTAAGGATACCACGAAGCCATGAGATGTGTTAGAATCAGTTATATCGGCATTAAGTCACTTTTGGTTAAAGCTTAACAACCTATCGGGCCTAACCACGAATGGTGCTCTAGCAATGGCTGGAAAACGCGAAGGTTTAATTCAGTTGATTGTTTGGGAACGAAACCCGCAAGTCTGACAACAAGTCAATGATAAAATTTGATTTCATTATCCATAAAGAGAATTTATGTGGCAAGTTCCTCCAAATGGACCACGTCATGAAGGTGGATATTAAAACAGTGAATTTTTTAAAGCCAAAATGACTGAATCACTGTCAGTTTCAAGAATTTCTGAGGTCTTTGGATTCAGAGCATGATAACATTTCGTATTATACAGAAGTAAGATGGCTAACCCGTGCCGAAAATGTTGAAAAGGGTTTTCTACATCTACATGACTACTCTGCAATTCACATTTAAGTGCTTGGTAGAGGGTTCACCGAACCACAATCATACTATCTCTCTACTGTTCCACACCTTAACAGCGCGCGGGAAAGACGAACACCTAAACCTTTCTGTTCGAGCTCTGATTTCTCATATTTTATTTTGATGATCATTCCTACCTATACAGGTTGGGCTCAACAAAATATTTTGGCATTCGGAAGAGAAAGTTGGTGACTGAAATTTCGTAAAAAGATCTCGCCGCGACGAAAAACGTCTTTGCTGTAATGACTTCCATCCCAATTCGCGTATCATATCTGCCACACTCTCTCCCTTATTACGTGGTAATACAAAACGAGCCGCCCTTTTTTGCACCCTTTCGATGTCCTCCGTCAATCCCACCTGGTAAGGATCCCACACCGCACAGCAATATTCTTACAGAGGACGAACGAGTGTAGTGTAAGCTGTCTCTTTAGTGGACTTGTTGCATCTTCTAAGTGTCCTGACAATGAAACGCAACCTTTGGCTCGCCGTCCCCACAATATTATCTATGTTGTCTTTTCAACTGAAGTTGTTCGTAATTTTAACACGCAGGTACTTAGTTGAATTGACAGCCTTGAGAATTGTACTATTTATCGAGTAATCGAATTCCATCGGATTTCTTTTGGACCTCATGTGGATCACCTCACACTTTTCGTTATTTAGCGTCAACTGCCACCTGCCACACTATACAGCAATCTTTTCTAAATCGCTTTGCAACTGATACTGGTTTTCGGATTACCTTACTAGACGGTAAATTACAGCATCATCTGCGAACAACCTGAGAGAACTGCTCAGATTGTCACCCAGGTCATTTATATAGATCAGGAACAGCAGAGGTCCCAGGACGCTTCCCTGGGGAACACCTGATATCACTTCAGTTTTAGTCGATGATTTGCCGTCTATTACTACGAACAGTAACCTTCCTGACAGGAAATCACGAATCCAGTCGCACAACTGAGACGATACCCCATAGGCCCGCAGCTTGATTAGAAGTCGCTTGAGAGGAACGGTGTCAAAAACTTTCCGGAAATCTATAAATACGAATCAACTTGAGATCCCCTGTCGATAGCGGCCTTACTTCGTGCGAATAAAGGGCTAGCTGCGTTGCACAAGAGCGATGTTTTCTGAAGCCATGCTGATTACGTATCAATAGATCGTTCCCTTCAAGGTGATTCATAATGTTTGAAAACAGTATATGCTCCAAAACCCTACTGCAAACCGACGTCAGTGATATAGGTCTGTAGTTAGATGGATTACTCCTACTACCCTTCTTAAACACTGGTGCGACCTGCGCAATTTTCCAAACTGTAGGTACAGATCTATCGGCGAGCGAGCGGTTGTATACGAGTGCTAAGTAGGGAGCTATAGTATCAGCGTAATCTGAAAGGCACCTAATCGGTATACAATCTGGACCTGAAGACTTGCTCGTATCAAGCGATTTGCGTTGCTTCGCAACCCCTGAGGTTTCTACTTCCAAGAAACTCATGCTAGCAGCTGTTCGTGTTTCTAATTCTGGAATAATCCATTCGTCTTCCATGGTGAAGGAATTTCGGAAAACTGCGTTCAATAACTACGCTTTAGCAGCACAGTCGTCGGTAACAGTACCATTGGCACTGCGCAGCGAGGGTATTGACTGCGTCTTGCCGCTTGTGTACTTTACATACGACCAGAATTTCGAGACAGTGTTTCGTTGTGGAACCTATTAAAGGCATTTCGCATCGAAGTCCGTGCCAAATTTCGCGCGTCTGTAAATTTTAGCCAATCTTCGGGATTTCGCGTTCTTCTGAACTTCACATGCTTTTTCCGTTGCCTCTGCAACAGCGTTCGGACCTGTTTTGTGTACCACGGGGGATCCGTTCCATCTCCTACCAATTTATGAGGTATGAATCTCTCAATTGCTGTTGCTACTATATCTTTGAATTTGAGCCACATCTCGTCTACATTTGCATAGTCAGTTCTGAAGGAATGGAGATTGTCTTTTAGGAAGGCTCCTAGTGACAGTTTATCCGCTTTTTTAAATAAAATTATTTTGCGTTTGTTTCTGATGGATTTGGAAGGAACGGTATTGAACCTAGCTACAACGACATTGTGATCACTAATCCCTGTATCAGTCATGACGCTCTCTATCAGCTCTGGATATTTTGTGGCTAAGAGGTCAAGTGTGTTTTCGCAACCATTTACAATTCGCGTGGGTTCGTGGACTAACTGCTCGAAATAATTTTCGGAGAAAGCATTTAGGAAAACCTCGGAAGATGTTTTCTGCCTACCACCGGTTTTGAACAAGTACTTTTGCCAACATATCGAGGGAAGGTTGAAGTCCCCACCAACTATAACCGTATGAGTGGGGTATTTATTTGCTACGAGACTCAAACTCTCTCTGAACTGTTCCGTAACTGTATCATCCAAGTCTGGGGGTCGGTAGAAGGAGCCAATTATTAACTTAGTTCGGCTGTTAAGTGTAACCTCCACCCATACCAATTCGCACGGAGTATCTATTGGACTTCTCTACAAGATAAACCACTACTGACAGACGCAAACACTCCACCATCAATTCTGCCTAATCTATCTTTCCTGAATACCGTCTGAGACATTGTAAAAATTTCTGCTGAACTTATTTCAGGCTTAAGCCAGCTTTCTGTACCTATAACGATATCAGCTTCTGTGCTTTCTATTAGCGCTTGAAGCTCAGGGACTTTTCCAGCACAACTACAACAATTTACAACTATAATTCCGACTGTTCCTTGATCCAAGCATGTCCTGTATTTGCCATGCACCCTTTGACATTGCAGCCCACCCCGTACTTTCCCGAGGCCTTCTTACCTAAAAAACCGCCCAGTCCACGCCACGCAGCCTCCGCTACCCGTGTGGCCGCCAGCTGAGTGTAGTGAACTCCTGACCTATTCAGCGGAACCCGAAACCCCACCACCCTATGGCGCAAGTCTACGAATCCGCAGCCAACACGGTCGCAAAACTGTCTGAGCCTCTGATTCAGACCCTCCACCCGGCTCTGCACGAAAGGTCCGCAGTCGGTTCTGTCGACAATGCTGCAGAAGGTGAGCTCTGCCTTCATCTCGTAAGCAAGACCGGCAGCCTTCACCAAATCAGATAGCCTCTGGAATCCAGAGAGAATTTCCTCAGATCCAAAGTGACACACGTCATTAGTGCCGACATGTGCCACCACCTGCAGCTGGCCGCACCCTGTGCTCTTCATGGCATCCGGAAGGACCCTTTCCACATCAGGAATGATTCCTCCCGGAACGCACACGGAGTGCACACTGGATTTCTTCCCCTCCTTAGCCGCCATATCCCTAAGGGGCCCCATTACGCACCTAACATTGGAGCTCCCAACTACCAGTAAGCCCACCCTCTTCGATTACCCGGACCTTGAAGGCTGAGAATGATCCTCTGAAACAGGGTAGGCAGCTGCAACTGGCTCAGCCAGAGACAGTGCCTGAAACCTGTTTGTCAGACGCACCGGGGAGGCTTTCTGATCAGCCTCCGAGGACGTCTTTCGCTGCCTGCCACGCCTTAGAACGTCCTCCCAATCAACCACAGGCGAGGGCTCAGCCCCACTGCGGGCAGCAACCGGGGCAACCACAGCAGCAGACCGATCCGGGGACAGACGGGACGAGGTTGACATCCCCGTGATACCCAAGTCCGGCTCCCCACAGTGGTGCCCATTGGTAACAGTCTGAAGCGGCGCGACCGTAGTCAGCGTCGCTTGCAGCTGTGAGGGAAGGGATGCCAACTCAGCCCTCATCCGAACACAGCAATCGCAGTCCCTGTCCATTCTAATCGATGTTGAACAACAGTTACTGAAACACAAGTCCATGCCTAGATAACGCAAGCAAAACACGCAAAGAATGTATCAACTAACCCGTACAAATGCCTAACGACTGCAATACAATCTTCCTGAATTTACGATTACAGTAACTAAAACTCGAAATTACACCTCCTATACGAAACTCACACGCAATTTAAGTACGAATCTACCAAGTAAACACTAAAGCGCGATGTTACAACTCTCAAATACTATAATACGCCCGAAATATATGAATTAAACAATGCAAGTACCCAAAAACACGCAAAGAAATTAAGAATTAAACTATGGAACAAATAAGTAAGCTAGGAGTATACGACTTGCTGCTGCAGCTGCGTATCCAACGCCGGCAGGGAACACACTGGCTGAGACCAACCGACACTGGCCGAAGGCGAAAAGCATCAGTAAGTATGGATGAAAAACAAGTCGCACGTATTTTCCTCCAATTTGTAGAAACATTGTGCTGCAAGCTATTTCTGTCGCCGAGGCATCAACTCTTTTGCTACGAATGAGTGATTAGAAAGACATCTGATTGATTGCTCCAGCCAAGAAGCAGTACATGTGAAAAGTTCACTAACGATAAAAATTCCTCTACCAGGAACGATGTCCCTTCATTTTATACACTGACTATGAGTGTATAATAGTTCTGCCGATCATTTTAAAGGTGATTCCAATGCCTCTCACACCACTATCACCTGACGACGCGGCAGTGTATCATGTTGTCTGCTCATATCATTCCAGCTGCAACATTTTGATTCATATGTCGGGGATAATCCTGCGAAACAGTTGCTCTCTGAGCTCGAAACCTAGCAGAAACATTCCAATGATCAACTCGCAGGAGAATGAGGCCTTATAAAAGAAGACAGTTAAATGTCATATTTCTGGGCCATCTCTGGATATAAAAGTGGGAACTCCTCGTAGAGACCACTGTCATATAACGAGGAAGTTTCACAGTGCAGCTCACAACGCATGCACTTTGAAGTACAGACTACTACGACACATACCAGTCTTCTTCCATAATGTGAGCGGCTACGATTCTCAATTTCGTTGAGCACTTGGGGATTTGAAGCTGAATAATAATTAGGTCAGTTTCATCCCCTCTTCAGAACTTGCAGAGACAATGCGTCAGGACCACATGTATATCAATTGAGCTGAATTTCCCGACGATGAATTGTTTCAGCTTTTTATGTCCAAATGGACACCACACATTTAATTTTATAGATACGCTACGATGGACATGCCGCTATTTCAAGGTGGATGCATTCCATTGTTCGTCCTTTTGTGGGAATACAATGAGGCTACGAGGTAAGGGGAAAACGAATGGGGTCGCAACAAAATTACTGAACGTCACTTGGGAATTTGAGGCGGATGGAAAGTGTGACCGGATGGCTGAGGCAGTCAAGGCTACCGTTTCTGAAAAGCGGAGAATCCGGGTTCGAGTCGCTATCTGGTTACAAAGTTTCAAGTGCCGTTGTTGAATTCTTTCAACTCCCGAAGCAGCTAAATCACATAAATTTCCCTTTATTTTTGAAATATTTGCCACACTCATCTCATGATTAGCTAAAATAGAATGCAGATTCCCACCTACGTTTGCTTCTGTCCTCTCATCACGATATAAAATACACTCATTTAAACTGTGACGTATATTTGTTTGTATGATACAGACGTAACTAATTGGGGCTGTCCTTATTCGGAAGGAGGTCAGAGTTACTTTATTATATTTGGTATGAGGAACACCATGGTCGGATAGGCGGCTTCATAAACTGCAGCTCCTTATCCCTCACAGCCAGCCACGCTTCTACCCATAGTTGCAAGACTCTGGCCTGGGGGGTAATGGCACAGTGTGCCATACAGTGTTACTTGCACGCTCTGTCATCTCGGATGTTGAGTACTCACACAGGAGCATCATTTTAGATATGCACGCCTGTCAAATGGGGTGGTGGTAGACCACCGCAAGTGTCGAAGTGTAAGCACAGCTTCCGGCTTCCACGTAAACGGCAAGGCACGAAAGACACCGACCATGTATTGGATTTCCGTGATACCAAGATATGCCATACTCGCCCGTACAAAACGAAAGATGTGTCGTGGCGAGATTGTTCACTGATACGAAATAAGACTACGAAAATATCTTGCATATTTGGTGTCAAACAATCCAGTAATGCTACATTAATTTCAAAAGGTACAAAAATTGTGTGCATGCAGCCGTGGAGTCCACAGTCACTTAGAATATTCTATACAGCAAAACTATACAAATTTCAGCAAAATTAATAATAGTGATTCATGTTAACATCCTTTACAAGTGACTTTCATGAGAACCTGGCCCGCCAGAGTGGCCGAGCGGTTCTAGGCGCTACAGTCTGGAACGCGCGACCGCTACGGTCGCAGGTTCGAAACCTGCCTCGGGCATGGATGTATGTGGTTTCCTTAGGTTAGTTAGGATTAAGTAGTTCTAAGTTCTAGGGGACTGATGACCTCAGAAGTTAAGTCCCATAGTGCTCAGAGCCATTTGAACCATGAGAACCTGGGGTGTTGCGAACTCAAATCAAGTGGAAAATGGATAGTAAATTTTAGTAGTGGGCTCAGCGCAGCTTCTAAGACACATTACAATTCTATCTCAAGATCACACCCTCCCCTCTCAGGCAACTGTATGTGGTTCATTTAAGGCCAGAAAGTCACATGGGCGCCCACACGCCCTGGGAAATAGTGTGACATAGATATGGGTGTCACTCATTTACAGTGCGTGTTTTGGGACAGATAATGTTCTAAGACCAGGCCACTCTCTCCTTTTCTCTCTCTAGACCAAATGGTTACTTAAGTCCTTCTCTCCCTTCCCTCTCTTTCTCGTTAGAGCAATTGTGTGAACCTCCTTATTCTTGGCCTGTAAACTGTAGTGGAAGGCGCTGCTGCCATGTTTGATTGAGATCAAGGAGTGGGTTTTTTGTAAATAATAACAGATATGAATATGATAACAAATTACTTATGATGTATTAGTATTATTTTGCTTTGTTAACAAGAATAGATTCATTAACAATATTTTTCTTCACTCAAAGATTTTGCAATATAAAAATTTCATTTTAACCTAACATTTTATGCATGTTAACAATTAAAAGAAAATTTATATAAATACATTGAAATACTTTGTTTTACACTATTACTTGCAAATTACTCTGGGCAAGAGATTCGCGATAAATGTAAGCTAAGTTAGGGACCAGTGGCGAGGAGTACCACCTGTAAAGCTGCACTGGGATTCGATACGGACCTGGCGAATTGATTGTTTCGACTCTTCAGTTGCTTCTCGACATCAGGGACACCTATTTCTATATCCTCCATACGGGAGTCCGTGACATGTTCAAACAGTTGTCTGTACCACCTTATGTTTGGATGCTATTTTAAACTCGAACTTCAAAACATCAGCTTTTCTTTTGCTGTTTGTCATTTTTATACCATTCTGATAGACTAGAGACTGGGCAGAAACCTTCGACTTAATTAGTGATTTTACATACGACCAGAATTGGAGGAGGACATTAGTGTTTAACGTTCCGTCGTTAACGAGGTCATTAGAGACGGAGCACAAGCTCCGATTATGGAAGGGTGGAGAAGGAAAGCGGCTGGGCGCTTTCAAAGGAAGCATGCTGACATTTGCCTTATGCGACTTTGGGAAATCACGGAAAACCTAAATCAGGAATGGAAGTCGCCAGTTTGAACTGTCGTCCTCCCGAATGCGGGTCCAGTATGCTAACAACTGGGCTGCCCCGCAAGAAGAGAATTTAATTGGGTAATCCATAAAATCTTCTGCTGACGCATCACAATGGAAAACTGGTGTACGGTTAGTACATAGAATCTTTTATAGATGCTCGACTTTCTAATACCTTTTGGCTGTTGACAATATCGTGTTCTTATTTGAACGGACATTGCAGTAATCTCTACTTCCTCAGTATTTTCCGCACTTTGTTATTAAAGCACGGTGGATGTTTTCCGCCATTAATTCAGTTACTCGTCACATACTCCTCCAGAGCCTGATATACTATTAATTTAAATTTTGCCCATTAATTCCTCTACTTCCATCGTATTGGAACTAAATGATGTCAATTCATTATCTAAGCAGGATTCAAACAACTGCTTATCGGTTCGTTAGAGGATTAAATCTCTCCTAGCCATGTTGACTAATTTATTAACCTAAGTAATCATCGTCGCTATGATGACATCTTGACCATTAATGCCTGTCTCCCTACTGACACAGTCGATAAGGTCAGGCCTGTTTAAAGCTGCAAGGACTAAAATATTTCCGTTGCTGATGGGTTGTCGAACTAGCTGTTCCGGAAAATGTGTTCAGGACACTTCACAGGACTGAATGCGACCTACATTGAATGTATATAGATGTCTCAAGGGGAGTCCCACGATTTTCTTCCCCATAACACAGGTCCAGAAATATCCTGCAGATACAGTCTCAGACTCGAAGTAACATCTAGTTCAGACCCTTCACTCGTCTCCAAATCAAAGGATTCCATTCAATTCTGCAAACTTTAATGCAAATTGTAAGCTTTGTTTGCACACCGCGAGTCAGGCCAGCAGTCTTCATCACTTCCGACACCGGCAAGTACCAAGTGAGAATGGCCTTAGGGCCGTAGCGATACGACTCATTGATGCCGATATGATTCGTAACATGAAATTGATTGCAAGTTGCACCGTCGATAGCTTCAGGCATGGCCTGGTCTATATCTCGGATGAGGCCGCTCAGCAGACGTACCGGCGTAAATTATACTTTTTTCCAGCCCTGACGCCATTCCCCTAAGGGTCTCCATAACGCGCCTAGCACTGACGCTCATATTATTAAGTATCAACACCTCCCCCCACCCCCTTTGTGTGCTTGCTCTACAGTGCTCATGGAGCGGACACTTGTTCACTTACAATGACGACTAAGTTCAAATACTGAACAGCTGGATGAAGACATCGTCCAAAATACAGCAGGCTCATTGTAAGCTTACATATCACTTCACGATGAATACTGAAAGAGTGCAAACAGAAATACAAGCAGCACTCGCCAACTGTACCACATGAGGCGATCTGAATATTTCTGGTGATAGCAGGCGCGCTCGATGTACTCTAGGATTGCGTTGTCAGCGTAGATGTGAGGAAATGTGGCTGCTTGCTAGCTATAAAAGCCCAGACTATATATCGGTAGTTTGCCTTTCAACATCACCATCGACTAGCGAGCTTCAGAACGATCTGCTTGCTTCAATATTTTTCAGTCTCAACGAAAATCAAGGTCGTTCGAAAATGACTGACTTCGACGATAGGTAAATGATGAATGACTCTTCTCTCCCCGCGTGTGCGAAGGACTGACACTCCAAAAGAGCTGTAAGAGAATGATGGAACCTTAAAGACTATTCGCTTCACTCTCTAACCCACCTGCAATAGCAAAAACTTCAAAAAACTATTCCGTCAACGGCTCGTGGCTGCGTCAGGATCAGAGCTATTCGCGCTCGAAAAGTTCTTCGTGCTACAGCGGCCGCCGGCCGACACCACCAGCCGTCAGGAGTTGTCCGACAGATGAACGCGACGCGGTGCTTTGGCTGTATTTATCAACCGTAATTATGTTATTTGAAGTTGTAATATTTATCTCGGATTTACATATTGGATTTTGCATGCTTGAGACTTACGAACGTCGTTCAAGAGTTGTAAAATAGACACACAAGTGTGAAAAGGTAGGATGTTCAATTTTCATTAAAAAAGGACATTCATAAAATTTTAGACAAAAACCTGGGACAGAAAGGAAAAGAAACAGCGCATAAAATATACTGACAAAATTTAGTGGACATAGTTTACTTTTATATCATGAACTCAGATGATTCTAATAACTTTTTACAATTATTCTGCCCCACTGTAACCGCACTTTTCACTTTCATGTATTTTATCAAGAAGTGAATTTTCCTATGATATTGTATCGTAAAAGTCAGCGCATGATACACCATTAAAGTGTATTTTGACAACGAGCAATACCTTCGCTGTTTTAACTTTCATTCTTTTTTTTCCGTTTGATTACAAAGAATTCACTAAGGAAAACAGACGTTTCACAGCAGCATTTGACCCGGGAATCGCCAGGCAAAACGCCACCATATGAATCATGTTTTTCGTGTTAATATTTTAACTGTTGAACTAGACAAACATTTTACACTACACTGCGCTAGCACTTTCATTGTCTTCTCCTTCACTCTTCCTTGGGTTTTGCGTACATGAAAATTTAGCGAAGAGTTCGTCTTCGTCAACAGAAATATTCGATACAATACTGCTAACTAAAGTACAACAGTCCTGAATATCCTTCCATTGTAGCTGCTCCTTTTCAATGACCATCCACATGTTTTAAAATATTTGAGAAATGATAAACACAATTCACTAATATACTCAGTGCAAGTTTCATAGAAGATGTCAGCATAACTATGAAATAAATCAACAGTAATTTCATCCTCTTCTTCCAGTTTTGTTAGCTGCTCATTTACTAAGGATATGAAAAATATTTCAGACTTCCTACACTGTAATTTGCCCAATAATTTGTTCATTTATTGATATACTCCCACCAATGTGATTTCTTGTTTCTCAATACATTTAAATGCTGTGGCGAAAGGTTTTAGCTGGCTAACAAGAAAATGTAGAAAACAATATAAGTGTTTTTAAAGAAATGCTTAAGGAAAGCAGGACACTTATCAATGGAAATGAAATAGGATTTGAAAGTAGGAAATATTTATATGATCCTTTCCGGTAATGTTAGCAGTCTTGTACTGCTGTGCACGAGTCCAGTTTTGTATTCAGTTTCACTACACGTACAGAATGACCTGAGAGATTCAACCCTTATTTTGTATGTGTGGAAATGCTGGTAGTTTTTGTTTACAATTAATTAGTAGTCAATGGGCACGCAATCTGAACTCCAGTTTGTAAACAACTGCGCACCACAGATGCTAGGCAGCTAGCACCTATAATATTATTCACTATCTTCTGTTTCAGTTGATACAATACATTGTTTTTTCCTTTCCTCTATTTATTACCATAATTGGTGTTAGTGTTGTCTGGAGAAACTGCAAATACCTTTCATTCAAGTTCAAGTGGTTCAAATGGCTCTGAGCACTATGAGACTTAACATCTGAGGTCATCAGTCCCCTAGATCTTAGAACTACTTAAACCTAACTAACGTAAGGACATCACACTAATCAATGCCCGAGGCAGGATTCGAACCTGCGACCGCAGCGGTCACGCGGTTCCAGACTGAAGTGCCTAGAACCGCTCGGCCGCTTCGGCCGGCCCTTCAAATGCATATTTCTTTAAAATCTCCAGCACATAGTTCTGAAGTAAATCTGAAGTTTCTCCTGACAAATTACCCAATTCGAATACTTTCACTATGATTCCTTTTTTAAGGCGAAAATAGGTGACAAGGAGAGGAACTAACTTCAAATCCAAATGATTCAGTGTATAAATAATTACATAAATGAATGAAGCACCTTTGAGTTCATCTAAAACCTGCTGAGCTGCATATGGTGCAATAACATTTATAATAATTGCATTACATTTTGTGGATCCACAAGTGAATTTAGAGCTGAAAAGTTTTTTAACAAATACTTTAGTACAATCCATCGACTTATGCATTGCACTGTGGTAAGCAAACGTAGCTTCTTGTGCTGCCAATTGCCTATTTATTTCAGTTACTGTTCTTATCTTTAGGTCATAGTTATCTACACTTTTATTTGCACTTTTCTTCTGGACAGCCATGCTATGTTTCTCCGTCTTTATGTGATCCACAATGTTAGACCTTCCACGATGTCCAATTACAAATTTTGATTTACACAACGTACATTATACGTTTTCTCCACTACTAGTGATACAAGGAAATTCAGTTTTTAAATTGCTGCCCTTTTGGCCTGATGAAACAGTAGTGATTGAGAAGATTTGAAATTGTCAGGTATCTGCTATAATGTCTTCAGACTGCTTGTAACCACCAATAGAAAATACAGCATGAATGTGTACTACCAAAAGTGCCAAATATTAACAGTCTAGCGAAGAAAGCAAGTAACAGTGGTTGAAGTATCTCTGGACCGAAAAGACTGACTAAAAGAGGATAATCTTTGTTCTTATTCGTGATCTAGTTTTGTGTAATTACTTTGCTTGCAGTATTGCTCTCTCTGACTCTTTTCGAGTTAAAGAGAAAGTAAAGTGCTAAAAGTCATAGCGGATTTAATTAATTGTGGGACGTAGTACCCAAAACAATAAAAAACAAAATTTGAAAACAAGTTCTACAAGTGGTGCTTCCTAGCGTATATAATTGCGCTGTTAACTACAAATAAAGCACCCGATATAGTAAAAATACTTTAACCAAGTGGAATTCCAAAATAAAGGGACGTTTGAGCGTCCAAAAAAAGCTTTCGCGATGGCGAGACATTTGGGAAAAAAACGGGACTGTCCCGGTGAAAACGGGACGAATGGACGTCTTATTCGCTTTGGATTTAATACAGGGGCAAAAGCACCAGCAGAGACAGCTCGGGGCCTTTGTATTGTGTTTGGGGTGAGTGCCTTTGGGCAAAACACGTCAGAAGAGGATTATCTTCATTCAAAGTAGATGGTTCTGGCGTGAATGATTTCCCACATTCAGGATGTCCCGGTAGCAGAAACATATGATGAACTGTATGTAATGAACTGCGACGATTTAAGCGTCGTGCGACATTTGCATTCAAAAGGCAAGTTTCAGAAGTCGGGTGTAAGAGTACTCTGAGCTCTAATTCATAGCAACCAAATTAAAGCAGTGCTTATTCCTGTATTTTTGCTTGAACGCCATCAGTACATACATTGAGCTTTCCTATGCTGTACTGTTACTGGTGGCAAGTTATGATGCCTTTATGTTAACTTTTTAAGAATAAATTAATGGCTGAGCCGTAACAACAGACATATTCTCGAGCAAAGATCAGTGAACGTATTTTGCATCTGTTGGCTGAAAAAGTTTAAATTGCACCAGCAGCTGCTCCCCAGGGCTGTGTCCATTAAAGCTGGTATTTTTGGCACCTAAAACTGAGACTCCTTTCTGTCGCAGAAAAAGAAAAACGAAAGACAAAACTGTGTCAACTGTTGCTACTACACGTAAAACATACTGCTGATTTCAAAAACAAAACCATCCAGGAGGGTATTCTGATCTCTAATGTTTACCGGTCCCGCTCCTTGCCGAACAACCATCAATAATGTTCCCGCTTCTTACTGAGCACCAGTCAAGGAAGTTCGTTACCGGAAGAAAATGCACTGCGAACCTTTTTTTTTTAAGTAATGGCTTTCGGTCGTACTCATATACCTATCTCAGTTGCGCAAAGTCAGATATGACGACACGAATGTGAGGACAACCCAACATCCAGTCCCTGCATGGAGAAAATGTCCGAACCGGACGGGAATCGAACCTGGTCCCTTCGTTTAGCAGTCCACCACGCTGACCACACAGCTGCCGAGGCGGATTTTCAATCTGGTTTGACGACATCTTCAACTAAGAACCAGCAGGTTTCTACTGTCGTGGAATCGGCAAACTACCTGAGCATTTAAGACTGTTTAGGCAATGAGAGAGAATATATTGTTGATCACTGACTAATGTTTACTTTTGTGTTCAATAGATTAATGAAAAACGCTGTTTTAATACGCACTCTACTAATACAAATGAAATACAGCTTCCCATGATAACCTTACGATGAATGTCTGTTCTAATAAAATATAAAGTATCTGTAACACGGGCGTGTTTATATTAGTGCGAATTAGTAAGATATTGTTCACTTTAGGCTTCGTAACGGTCTTCGTTTATTTGCTGCCCTCTGTCATAACTAAATAGTATGGAAGTGTAAAATGTCAATAAGTAAAGTTGTGTATTCACAAAAAGTTATGTAGGCAGAAGTGGAAAGAGGCATTATCAGTTGTGCAGTATCGTAAGTTTCTCCCCCTTACACTAAGAGGTAATGGAAGTGGCGAGACGATATTTCACTACTAATGACAAGTAAAATCAATTGAATTTAGCAGAATAATTCTGTGCCATCCAGGAAGTAACTCCTCCGTAACAGAGTTGCCACATTTGTTCTGCATTGGTGCCAAGATTCAACTACCGACCAGGAGGAAGAATACCAGCCAATGTGCGCACTGAGCGGGCTCGGAAGTGATTACAGCTTACGTCCTAAAGACAAGGGTGCTGAGCGTCAAAATACGTCATTGCAATTTCTGTAACGAGCAATAAGCAAGACTTAGGTCGACCGACTGCCAATTAAATGCAATAAATTAACAACTGTAAGAACTTTAGCTCCCGGCTCGGCACAACACCCAGGTGTTCTCAAAATCAAAGTTGTGGTTTTCTTTGATACTCTGTTCAGCTGTAGCAGATTTCTCTGTCTGTCCAAGTCGGCCGTGTCTGATATGTTCCTCGCACCTTTTTGAGATGCAGCGCTGCTTTTGTCCAATGTACTGTACACCACATTCCATGGCAGTGCTATATATGCCAGGTGTGTTGAGTTTGAGTTGGTCTTTAGCTCAGCCCAGCAGCTCTTCCGTCGTCGGCGGAGGTCGGAAGACGGTATTTATGTTCGATTTTCTCAGTAGCCTCTTGATTGTTGCTTAAGAAACTCACAATTAACGCTGGTTGGGATTATTTGTAACGGGAGAATAAGAACTCTTCAGAAAATTAGCACTCTTTATTGCTTGTTAGTAATAACGTTCTCTTTTGTGTGACATAAAATTAAATAGAGGAAACATCAAACCAGTAAAGGCAAGTGACAAGTAAAACAGTACACATTTCTTCAATCCTTAGGTCCCAGCATTTTTTTCTCTCTAATCTTGTTACAATATGACACGGTGCGCTTTCCTTTTTGCGAAAGAATCTATTACCTCATCAAAGTTCGTCAAACGTTTTGCTACATAAGAACTCAAAACGTCGTTGTCTAATACTGAAAAAGTTGTTGATATCGTGTGGTTTCTTGACTTGATTACGTGTATTTGGGTACTGCCTGCTAGATAAAACAAAACCGAACTTTCTAATATTGCAGCAGTTTTAATACACGCCAAATAAGCGAGACTGGTTTGGCACAAATGGTCATTTTTATCTACCTTACTTACATAGATAACACGACAGAGTATAATTCACAAAGCAGCTAGTTGTAGAGTCGTTACCAGGAGGCATCGGCAGTGTGAGAACCTGAATGATGACAAGCCCAGCTGGCTCCCTGCTACCCAGCAGCCTCTGTTTTGCGAGCCTCGGTAGACAGCAGGGTCAGCGTTCAGCAGAGACTGGAGGGGAGACTGCGGCCAATGCCACAGTCAGCTGAGCAGAGTGCAGGTGGTAGCTGCTTGCCTGCTACCATTATACGGGTGCACCAGCACGACATCGGCGAAGGTGGACATCGACGGAGGTGATATCACGTTGTGAAACGAGCGCAGGAGCCCAATGAATCAATTAAAACCCAGTGCGTAGTGATAAGAAAAAGAAAGGATGGTTATGGGGAAAACCACAAATATATTTCTTACTTGTTTAATCCAAATGTCTACAGCAAAAAGTAATAACGTCCAATTTATTGAAAATATATAAATGAAATAAAAATAACTGCCATATTAAGCTAAATCAAATATATGCCAAATTTAAATTTTTGAGACATAAACTGCTTCTAATTTCTAGGAGTAATCTGTTTCATTAAGATACAGTTTGATAGCTTAATTAACTTTCAAATAAATGACTAAATGTAATGCAATTACTTTACAATTTTGAAAATAAAATTTAATCTATTTAATTCCTTTCGCTTGTATTTGTAAATAATGTTCATGTATATGAGGAATTTTACCTTGTTCACTGTTTGAATCACATTATAGATTGGACATTGTAACTGATATTTGCTTTTTTGGACTATCGTGATTTGTTTTCGGGTTTTGAATTATGTGAAATGGGCAGGTTTTTCGAATTTCTTGAAATTGACTGGTGATATTATTGTAGTAATTTTCCTCGGACGTTTTGTAAGGGGAATTTTATACCATTCCATCCCCTCGGGCGGCCGGAGTGGCCGTGCGGTTCTAGGCGCTATAGTCTGGAGCCGAGCTACCACTACGGTCGCAGGTTCGAATCCTGCCTCGGGCATGGATGTGTGTGATGTCCTTAGGTTAGTTAGGTTTAATTAGTTCTAAGTTCTAGGCGACTGATGACCTCAGAAGTTCAGTCGCATAGTGCTCAGAGCCATTTGAACCAACTATCCGCTCTGGAGGATTATTTTCCTTTTATCTTGAAAACTTTTAATTTGGGAGACGTAAGGGTACAGATATAGTTACTATTGAGTATCTGTATCTGTACCTTACACGTAGCGGCCTAGTGCAGCAGCACTGCCGCCAGGGGAATTCCTGGTGATCGAGAAGCTTCGTCCGGCGCCAGCCTTAACGGACGGCTCGGAAGGCAATGTGTAGTGGGGAGTTGTGGCTATTTGTCAGACGTGGTGGAACGATTCATGACCGCGTTCCGTGAGAAGTTCGATAAATCAGTTAAATGTTGTAGTGTTCATGGACGGTATTGAGAACACATCAATATTAGCAGCGAGTTGATAGCAATGACCGTTAGAAGCAATGGTTATCTCATAAGGGTAATAAATGAAAAGTCAAAAAAAAAGAGCGAACTCCGTACGTGTGGGTAGAAACGTTAGAAACGAGTACCGCGCCTCTTTGTAGAGAAAATAAACCTTTTATTTCAATTAGGACAGTGTCTCCTTTCGCATTGTTTTCATATCTATTAAAACTAACCGAGTTTGAAGATTTTTAATGGCAGGTGTTGTGATTTTGTAGGGCATGTACCGGTAGACACACATCATCATTTTTTGTCTTCAAATGCGTGTTCCGTGGGAGTAGGATGCCCACTCTAAGCTGTGCAGCATTAACAGTGCTCCGATCACTGCGGTTATATCAACACAGCTGGTTTTAGAGGCATCTTACAACATCTTTAGAGGCATCTTACAACAGTCATGTTCAGAGGATAAAAAAATGTCCCTCCACCGTCACGAACAGTCCTTACCACTCACTACTCTTTGGTGGGACAAATTTCCATGGTTGACCAATAAGCACCAGTTCAGTTATACAAGAATGGAGTGGAAATGTTCACTGGTCCTTTTGAATAAACCCTCCATGTATTAGCCTAATGAGATTTAGGGAAACAACGAAACCTTAAATCAGTATAGCTGGACTGGGATTTTAAATTTGCTCTTCCGAACTACCAGTCCTGGGCTATACTTCTCCGCCATATCATTTCCCTCTAGCATAAAACATCATCTGGTGTCACTAGGGACAACGAAAGGTAGGCAGTCAGTGTAGTTCAGATTCTGACACTCATTTGGTTTTCGCAGTCGAGTGACAGAATTATTATATTCGAGATTACATAGCCTCTGGAGGGAATTTCTCTAGTGTTGAGTCACTCGGAAGTAGGTGCTCAGTCTTGTTATCTGAGGGTCTGAGCGGAAGGAATCTAGCGTTCTAGCGCTAGTGACACACATGCCTCTTGTCGGTATTAAGTGAATCAGCGTACGGAAGGCGCAAGGCTGAGTCGGCAGCTTGTTGATAGGGTGGGGTAGGGGTGGGGTTATTTGAAGGCGTTCCACAGCGCGCTTCAGTCGACAGCAGTCGCTAGGACGAGGAGGAGATCAGAGGCAGTGGCCACTACAAATATACGGGTGCTTATTCTTTTGGTAAGTACAAAACTTAGGAAATTATTGACTATTTGTTACTTATATTATGTGCAAATAGGCGCGTAGCAAACTTCCTAATTTATAGTTGGTTGAGACTAACGTGATGGCATCATTGTTTCTATTCAGTTGCTAGACCCTAGGTTGTCTGCGTTTGCAAAAGTGAAAGCAGTCTTACGTTTAAAAATTCAACGTATAAAACTAAACCTTTTTTGGTACATTGTTTTTATACTTATTAAGCTGCCACATATGTTGTTCATGTTTCACCGGTGTGACGTGATAGTTTTGAAATTTATTTCATATGACGTTTACCGAAGCGAATGTTAGACAAGACACAGTAATGCCCATACGAAATCTCTTTTGTATAAAAGTAATCGTAGATCTGGCACAGAAATTTCCACATCTGCGCATCCGATTGTCGATATTTGATCTTTTGTTTGCTGTAAGTTAGTCTTACAGTTGTTACTAACTTTTAGGTGTAAGGACTCGCTTCTTCGTGCATTATTTTCAAATTTACCGTTATGTGCAGTACAGCTAAGTGTTAAAGTAACAGCATTTTTGTTATTCATGTCTCGAAGCAGTTCTGTAATACAGGAGAGTAATTCTGCTTAAAATATTCATGTATCTGAGCAAAGTTTTAAGCGTTGCAGTATAACACATTGTATATTACGAAGTACAAGCACAGTAAAGAAATGGACGAAACATTAGACCACACAGGATATTCCCAAATCCAGATCTATGATGATGAACGTCATTATGTAAGGAGTAAATTAACTGTTGTTTCACTATATGATTTTCTTGTATTTGATACAGATTAGCTTCAGGATATTGATGTACAGAAATCACAATCGCGCTCTGGCTGTATTTTTGTAATGTTGTACATATATTTCTCAAAGTGACACACAAACCTTGACTTTCTAATGAACAACTCTTGGATCTCAAATTGAGTACCAGTGTTTGATCACCGCAACGTTTCGATGAGTGTCATACTGATCATCTTCTAGCTAAGTGTAGAGATACTGTGAATGCTTGGCCATTCTTGAAATTCACTCCATAGTCCGTGGTAATCCAAAACGAACTCTTCATCTCTGAACTTTTTGGATTTCCTCCGTCAATCTTATGTGGTAAAGATTCCATAGGGCACAGAAGTGCTGTAGAGGAGGACAGACACGAGTATAGCGTAGGCAGCATTTTCATTAGATTGATTGCAAGTTCTAAGTGTTGAGCCTATAAAGCGCAGTCTTTGATTTGCCTTCCTCACAACATTTTGTATGTGTAAGTTCTAACTTAAGTAGGTTATAATGGTAATCACGAAGCAATTAGTTAAATCTAAAATATTTACATTTGTGTTATTTAGCGTGAAACCGAAGTGTACAGGAATTTTTTAGAACTTACTTGGAGGACTTCACACTTTCTGTTGTTTAGGGTCAATTTCGATAGCACTTTCTCACGCGTGACACACACAAACCTTGACTTTCTAATGAACAACTCTTGGATCTCAAATTGAGTACCAGTGTTTGATCACCGCAACTGTTTCACAGTATGATTTTTTGTCAGTTACTACGAAATGTGACCTCTGTGACAAGAAATCACGAATACAGTCACACTACTGAGACGATAACGAACAGGCAAGCAATTTGATTAGAAGCTGCTTGTGATAAAAGATGTCATTACTTTCTGGAAATACAGTAATAAGGAATGCTGATAGCACTCATTACTTTGTGCGAATAAAGAGCCAGTTGTGTTTCACTTGAATGTTTTTTTTCTGGGTTTATGTCGGCTTGGTGTCAATATATCGTTTCCTTCGAGGTATTTCGTGATGTTCAAACACAACGTATGATCAAAAATTCTACTGAAAATCGATCAGTGATACGGGCCTATAACGCAATCAATTTCCGTTCTTGTAGTGTAGTGTAGCTTGTGCAGCTTTCTAGTCTTCATGTAAAGATCTTTCGCTGTCCGCGTGGTTCTATACGACTGATAAAAATGGAACTATTTCATCAAGATACTTCGAAAGGAACATAACTGGTATGTAATGTGGACTGGAAGACTTGCTCTTGTTGAGTGACTGAAGTTGATTCGTTAGAACGAAGGTAGCTACTTCTAAGTTACCCGTGATGGTCGTTGACCTTTATTCGAACTAGAGTATTTACGGCTTCTTTTTTCGTGTAAAAAATTCGAAAAATCGTGCTTAGTAATTCCGCCTTAGCGGCGCTGGCAATGTCTTCGCTAACATTGTCATTGCTACCATGTAATGAATGCGATTTGCGGCTTGTATACATTACATATGAATAGGATCTCTTTGGATTTTCTGTCATATTTGGAGACAGTTTCGTTGTTCAAATTTATTACGATATGGAATGGAGTGATTACTTAGGCTCTATGGAAGGTAAATAAGTTGATAGACTTGGGTTCATCGATAAAATTCTAGGAAAATGTATTGGGACTTCGTAGAAGACTGCTTCGAAAACACTCGCAGAACTCATGTTAGAATTTTTTTCAAGCGTATAGGACCAATATCAAATTGAACAAATGTAGTACTCTGAAAGTATAAAAAAAAAGAGCGGCATGAAATGTCACAGGTTTGTTTGAATCACGGAACAGAAATGTAGAAGAAACCAAACTGACTGGTAATAGTAAAAAGACGGCAAATATCGCAGGAAAAAGCTATGTTTTAATCAGAAGCAGTACTTGGAACATTTACTAGGTCCATACTATCTGGCAGATACATAATGGAGTATCAAAAAATAGCATAAAAAACAAGAACGTCTATTACTCCGTTTGGCATTTGGCCGTAGCCTTCCATCTTCGGATAGTGCTATATTGATCCAGAGAATATTACTGGACCAAATGTACAAATTGCACTGCAATTTGTTCCACAGAGATGTAGAATATTGTTTAGTACTGCTACCTTCGCAGATGAAGTCCATTATCATACCCGATGATATGTCATGAGAGCAGTGCTCTAATGTTCGACTCAGCACCAGAGACAGACGCAGTGATCGTTTCTCGATGTGGGGATAGGATCTGGCAAATACGATGGCCTGCGTTCCTGAAAGTACCTTGGCTGACTACTTCATTGGAGTAAGTGCAAGATGTTCAAACGCCTTACCATCATCAGTTCTTAGACGATAAAAAAACTTTGGAGTGCACACATTTACGGATGAGATGATGCCATACCGGAATGAGGGTAATCAATAATTCTATAGTTCGCTGACAGAAATAAGCCGTTTTCGGTTAAAATGCCATAGCAATGTCGCTCCGACTCCACGTCTATTTCGGATTTGATGCAGTCATTGGTTTCCATAGCTTAACTATTTCAGAAGGTTCTATTTCGGCAGAAAGTTAGTTGCTTCATTGGCACATCGTCCAATGTTGATAACTGAATGCGTAGGATCGCGATATTTGCGCTGGTGATTGTAAAAAACAACAAAACGTTTGTGCGGAATTAGGTGACTAGTACGATTCTTACTGAGCTTATTTGAACAGTGGAAATTACGTGATCGTATAGCCAGGAGCATAGACTGGATTTTTCTTCGTTAAATGAATTGCGTCGTTTTGGTTCAAGAGAGTAACAATATTGGTTTGAATCAATGTTTATTTCAGTTTATAAACGGTCAATGTGTTCCATTGCCTTACAATTTCAGAATGTTTGTGTAGCATTAGCTGACGAGTGGGAATCTTACTGTGCTTATTTGAACAGTTGCGGTTACATGCTCCTAAGTCCCAGTTGTTCCGTCGACTCAACTGTTTAGTCGAAGTCGATGAGCATTAAGATTTCAACTCGATTAAATTGTCGAATGTGAAGAGTAAACGCCATGAATCCACAGCTGAGTTATCACTGCGTCATTCGCGCCTGGCCCTTGCTACAAGTGGTTGCGCATTACGTCAGTCGAGTTCCCCACTTCCCAGAATGTCGGCGAAGCGCGGAGAGTACGACGCAAACAAAAGTGCTGTCGCAGTACTGACGTTCCAAGAATACGGCAGTCCATGCATTAATGAAAGTGTTTCTGAAACTCCGCGCAGATTACGAACTCGGTCATGGTTTAGTGGAATAACTATTGCGTGCATTGTGATCGTTGTTGCAGTTAAATATTTTCAGGACTGTATAATTAACTGGAGACACAGCTGCTATGATTTGGGTGTTATAATACTCAATACATAGCCCCTGCCCCCGACACAACACTGAGATCTGGATGTTTTCATTTACTGTCCATTTTCTTATCCCCTGACATTCTGAATTCCTGAGGGAAGTCATCAGTAACGTTACTTTTTATTTACCAATAGTCTTTTCACAAAACAAATCAACGTACTTTATGTGTTGTTGAAACATGTTTAATGTGTGTGAACAGTAACGTTGTCAAAAGTCTGTCATTGAAACTACTGTATTGAATGTGCTGTTTATGATGTAGTTTAACACAGACTTTGATGGCCCTTTAAGTCAGATTACACTCCAACAGCTCATCCTGAAAATAACAAGAGGACAATCAAACTTGACCCTTCCTCTAGATCACAAACGGAGTGAACAAAGGTATAAAATAATTTAAGATTAATCATTTTTCGTTTGCAGTATCACAGACGTCCGCCATCGCACTTGCAGATGTACTTTAGACTGACGACAAAGTAGGTTCTGATGTTTAACTCATTTAAATTTCCAACGTACGCGAGGCTTCTCAGGTTAGGAATTTTCTACTGAACAGGGAGCAAATGAGTAAACAAGTGTTCTCAACTGAACGAGTTTTATTCGGTCCATGTGTTTGTTTGTTCCGTTTCTCAGTCGAAATGACTTACCCTCAGGCATCAGCTGGCACAAATGACACAATCCATACTGGGGACGATTATGAATACAATACGCACACATAGTTGGAACTAAAACCGAGACAGCATGTATTTTCGAAAGACGAAAAAATAATTTTTTATTTGAGTAGTTCTAGGAGTTTCTATAGATAAACATAACCATTCCACAGAACAGCAAAAGAAAATAGATTGTTGAAACGGTAAGGTTTGAAAACGGCTGTGTGTGGTTGTTCAATAAATTTTTAACGCACGAAAACAGCGATTACTACTGTAAAATTCTAGTGAACCGAGAAAAAAGAAATATCATGTAGACCTTCAAAAGTAGAGTCATCTTTTAAGGTGTTATGCTGCAACGTAGACATCATACCATTCTACCCTTACTTAAGACGACAGGCTGCTATTAAAATATCACCCAGTCTAAAAAAGGACAAGTACACTCAAGCATGGAGATTTTGTCCATGCAATCAGTTCAGTTACCCTCAGTCACCAATAAAAATACCTGCACGTATACCCTTTACGTCCTATAAAGGGAGTTTCCAAGTTCGTCCACTTTCCCAACAAATTACCTTACCAAGGGATGCTGTTTAGAGATTACTACAAACACATGGAATACTGTAGGCCAACGATAAGGAACCCCAAGAACACCTCAATTCAGTGCCAAACTTCCTGCAGGTTGTATGTTGTTCTCTTTGTTCTGAACTCGAAATTACTTAGGCGAGGTGTTACTTCTGTACTGCATTAAAAAATTTAATATCCATTTCCAGTAAAGGCTTTGTCATATCAAAATACGTAACTTAAATCATTTACTAACTACACAATATACAGTGTGTATGCGATAGCTGTTTAAAATTTCCCGCAATGTTGTAGGGGTAGTCGAGGCGAACAATTTGTCGTATAACACTTGCGGTCAGCCTAGCCGGTAGACAACCTCAAAATGGTCAACAAAGTTCATCTAAGTCACAGCGTGCGCACGCGGCGCGAGATTTTTAATATCCTCACGACCTCTTATGCCACCGGTTTTCGTTATCATCAGTAAGTTAAACTAAGAGCAACTGAAGGACGGTTTTTAACACGTCATGCAAAAAGTAGTCATGTTTTCAGTTTCATTTACACTTACCTCTTACGAGCACAGTCGTCTCGCAGGAGGACAGCCATAGAAAAAAAACCATTTAATAGTTAATTTTAAGCCGCTAAAATTCACTTACTCTTGAGCTAACATTTACAAAACGACAGTTTTACAATCAGTAGGTCCTCCACTAAGCTGGTGGCGTAAGTCTCACGTGGCGTGCATGCACTGAAGCTTATGTGGCATTTGTTGTCCAACTTGAGGTTGCCTCTCGACATGATAGGCAGGTATATTATGTCAAATATTTCGTTTCAACTTCCTCCACACCAGTGTGGTACAGTGTAAACAGTTATTGTTTACATCCTATGTATATACGCCGTTCAGATACAATTCCTGCTTGTGACACAGCAGTTAACTGCCGATATACTTCTTGGTTCGTGTAGACTACGTGCAGTGGATACGCACAAGACAAAGTATGATAAATTCACATGGCATCAGTCACCCATCCGACCAAGCTTGGAAGAAATACCATCTTTCCCTACTTACGACCCACCTGTTACCTGGTTCATTGCAGAAACTCCCCGGGCAATTTGCGAACAATTTTCTTCGTTTAGACATAGCATTTACATGAAATCTTTATAATGTGATAATTTTACGTACGAATTAGTAATGTGATCTTCAGTGTTGCTATTTTTGAGCTACATGAATTTGCGATAGTCCCGTAAAAATTACTTTGCGTGAAAGTAGTACATAACTTTTCACTTCCTTTTACCGGTATCTGTACGTCGTTTGATTTTTCCGTTCACAACGAAAAGTCGCTCTGTGTTTTACCGGCCAACTATTCCTCCCAGCATGGACTGAATCAGAATGGCAAAATGACAGTAAAATCGTTAATTTGACATTTGGTCTCAAGAAGTAAAATCTGAACTAGCAGAGAGGTGTAAAGTATGTTTTGTTGTGAGAGCAGCGAGCATGTACTCTGCTTCAGGCGTTGATAGCTGGGACAGTGCTGAGGCCCGAGATGGAGGAGGAGCAGCAGCAGCAGCCGCAGCCTGACCCGAGGAGGCCTCGCCCACCCCCGCCTGCTCCTCCGCGGCCGAGGCCACCAGTGCCACCCCCGCAGCCTCCGCAGCCACCACCAGCTCCACCTGCTGGATACAAGAGGCTGGTTATCGGTAGTCGGGTTTATCAGCTAATCCATCTGGGAACCTATGTAATCAAACCGTAAGTATTTATTTTTCTCATATTCGTCAAAAAATTATTAATACATCTCCTTACGCCTCAGAAATATCACATAGTTTGCTTATACTTAGTGGAATCTACATATCACAGTACTTTATTCTACTTCTTATACCAGCCTCCGTAGTTTCAGTTACTAATTTACAGCAATGCGCTTAAATAGAACCAGAGGCTCCCTATTCGTAACCAATCAGTGGACAAACTTCTCTATACAATATCACTAATGGTAGTGAAAATAGCAATACCAAAATGTATAAGTCTTATTGAAATGAATGTTATAACGCAGAGCAGGTATATGGAACGCGCATACGATCAGGATTACAACAACGAGCATGACTTCTTCTTTTGAAACATTCTTCTACTAGGGAATGGGGAAACAGTAGGAGGGACTAGACCCCTTTCGTTATCACTCGTTTTATCTAGCAGTCATATCAACAAATTCCTTTAAAACAACACTATCTTACTCCTGATTACTTTAAGGAATAAGAATAGTAAGTCACAAGAATTTAGTGAATCTGCAACCAATGTCCTTTTATGAAACAAAGTCTGTCTTATATATAAGAAAATTTTAAAACCACTGACAATTATGCCCCTGACGGCTTCAATTAAGAAGTCTTCGCACACTGAGACCTGATGTTCTCAAAACATTTACCTAAATAACAACCTGCCAGAGATACACCCAATAAATAGCAGGATGAAATTAATACAAAGGTACTTGTTTCACACTCAAGAGTCAATCAATATCACTAAGGCTTACGAAGGTTTCAAACTTCGGCTCCAATGCTCAGTAACACAAATAGTCAGTGAGAGGTGTTACTAAGAGTAACACCGCAACAACCTTTCACAATTGTATGTGGCTCTTGTGACAAGGATTATTATATATACTAAATACCATAAATACCCAAGTAAACACAATTAGCGCCAGAATTATTTAGCGAGGAGTGACGCCAGGTCGCTCGAGGGCAGAACGAAAACTTAGCTTGAAGAAACCAAGACAGAAGGTGGCACTTCGTAGAAGACCCACTTCTCGAGCTTCGACCCGGAGTCACCTCCCGCTACACAGGATTTCACAGGCCCGGTACCCATAGGTGGAAAGGTAGAGCTTACTCCAAACCACCAGTCAGCCAGCTGTAACATTTAACAAGCGCACTCAACAGGTCCGCAGGGATAATCCACTAATAAATCGGCACACTGCCTTTGTCCTCACTACGAATGAACTACACAGGCAAGGTACAACCAACAGCACAAATCTCATCAATAACCTTACGGAGAAGTGCCTGTTATTAAGATATTTAAAAAAACTTACAGTTACTAGCAAGGCCGGCGGGCACTCCAATCTTAGTCACAATAAAATTACGTGAACTCTTATGGTCCATTGTTCAGTGAAAACCTTAACGAGCACAATTTTGAAAATTTCATTATAAGCTTTACTGGGGATCACTACGCTAAGGCTACCAAACACTCGAAAGCAGTATATATGATAAGCAGATTATGGTCTTGCAGCTGATTACATATTACATCAAACAACAATTTCTCACAAGCTGGAAGAGGCACGCTCGTGCATTATATTCATATTTAACACCAGTCTTAAACACCATGAACTCTTCATGGGCACACCTTTACTTCAATGGTAACACCCATGTGCTAATAGTTACCAGAAGTGAGGTAGCAGCCCTCTTCACCTTCACAGACATGCCCTATGTACAATCTCACTTAACGTCCGATATGGCCTGCGTCGGGTACAACAGGCAGCAATAAGGCAGCGGACGACCGTAGACAGCCGCGTCCGGAACTAGCAGCACGCAACCCAAGGCAGAAACAAGCTTCCTCACAGGCGACAGGATAGGCTCCCTACGAAGCTTCCCACTACACGTGGTCGGTTCCCGCTCCACTACACGCACACTCCTGCCTCAGGTAACATCGAACACCAACTGTCACATCCTTGGCGAGTGCCTCCAGTTAACTCCTCCGGCAAAGATAAGGCAGCCAAGACTCAGTACGCGCCACAAGCAAAGATAAGAGCGCGAAGGTAAGGTACTTGCAAATATGCTGGTTTGCCAGCAAAACGCCACTGCTCAAATAAGATGTATACGTCATATTGAAATGAACGTTGTAACGCAGAGTAGATATATGGCAACACGCATACGATCAGGATTACGAAAGCCAGCATGACACGTTCTTTTGAAAGTTCATTATGGTGTTTCGTAAGGAAACTATCGGAGCACACAAAGAAAAGAAAATAACTGCCTAATCCTGGTGCGAAGAACGCCCACCTTTAGCGAATACCGTCACAGGTGTGACAAAAGCTGAATAACTGGCTGTAATTACCAATCTGCGGTCATGAAAGGATTGGGTTTAATGCGCAGTCGACATTATAGCAACTAGAGACAGAACAGTAGCTCTAGCTGCTAAGGGCGACGTTTGACATCAAAAGATAGATCCTCTCTTGAGTACAGTCCCAGAATTTACATTTAGCGAATAAAGGAAAGACGGAAGACATAAGATGAATCGTCGGATGGAGATTTGAGCCCCTAATGGAAAGAGTATAATATTGTAGCCATTGCGTCACTTCGATCGCTTGTTCTAGTACATGAAAATAGTATCACGAGGAGACAGTTCAGTGGTAGGTAGCATTCTTCATCGAAAAGGTTTCACGAAATACTATAGAAGGCCATTTTCCCATTACAGCGATTGCGAATTTCCATCCAGTAATAAAAAGAAGTAATATCAATTATAGTAGAGGCATACGAGCTGTATTCGACCATCCAGCTGAATGGACTACGTTAAACAACGATCAGAGACGCCCAGAGATTCTTGTTTGTCATACTGAAGTAGTTGTACAATCAATGCACCATGCTGATGCATAACTAACGAAACATCTTCCTAGTGGGCGATTACTTTATCCTAAATGTTTAAGAATGTATGAATCTTTCTCTTCTGAATATGGATATAATCTCTTCAATACGAAATATTTCTTAGTTCTTATTTAATGCGTACGCATAAAATAAGAATTGCCACTATGCAGGTACACCGAAAACGGTTCTTAAACACGTGCGACGTCCATCTCAAATCGTACGAAAAATGAGAAAATTACCATTATATTTTTTAAAAGCATTAATATTTTTATATGTGCCAATTACTGTAAAAGAAAACACCTTTCATAAAGTTATCTCTTTAATGTCTACTAGATTTAGAGTTACAATTCGATAAAGCTTGCGCTACTTACCGAAGGCGACAACTTGTCGGTGGTGTAGCTCATGATCCATATAACGGATGTCGGTGAACTGCGAAGTGGAATTTCTGTTGTTGATGGAGGTGTATCACAATATTATCACGTAGAACAAGGTGTAGTTAGATAAATGACGAACACTAACTTCATTTAACCAATGTTTATTCAGCACTTGCTCATACAAGAGCGCCGCATTTGATGATTGTAACAGTATAACTTATATTCTACGAAAATATGATTTTACAAAGCTCTGGGGACTGGATGTTTACAGTATTTTAAGTGATACAGGTTTTTAAGTGCAAGGAAATGAATCTAGAACCTTACAGGTCTTTTCCTCAAACATCAGCAAGAACTGTCGAGAGGGATACCTTGTTTGGGATTAAAGTGGAAGGTATGGATGCAAACAACGAACAGGTATGAATTCCGAGTAAATTAGTAAGATTTGTACTGATAGCGGTTTTTGCAGCGTACTTTCCTCCAAATATATCCGATTCCCAGTCGCTTTATGTGGTTACAGATGTTTAAAGCTTCATTTGAAAGCTCAAATCTGTTATTACATACACATTTTGAAGGAAGTTACATAATTTTTACGTGAATTAGCCCACTTCCGTGGGTTAGTGTGCATGGCTGACTTCCATGTAGGGGGGCCCAAATTCAATTTCTGATACTGCCAGGGACATTTCATTTTTGAGGGGGGCGGGAGAAGGAGGAGGATAGGAACGGGATCCACTCACATTCTTCATGTCTAATTGAGGAGTTACTTGAATGGGAAGTAGCGACTCTCAAGGTCTGCAAAGACGACAGCGACCGGAAGAGCGAATCACTGACGCCATGCCCTTCCATACAGCAAACAAATGACACTGTTGTCTGAGGATGACATGGCAGTCGGTCGGTCACTAGTGGCTCTTTTGAGACCAGAACGGTGGAGCGCTCATCACATTTTCCGAAATATGTGCATTAGAATCCATCAACAATTTCTTTCAGGCTTTCCTCCCCTCATCTCCCGATCATTAAAATAACGCAGCATTTTCATATGTGAACATTTTCTGAAGCTTTTGGCAGTCACATGTAGGCGTAACAGCCGCTAGAGAGCGCTTTGTTCATAAGTGTAGAGTCTACTACGGCGTACACGTCAACTCTTGGAGATCCAGTATAAACAAGTTGCTTACGCGAGACTCCATTTTGTGCTCTGTCGGTCTGTAAGCGCATTAGTTATGCGGGTTGCAGGAGGCAGGGGGGCTTCGGGTCTTGTTAAGCGACATTCTGACCGTCCTTACCGCGTGATAACGCCAACCCTGCCTACGGTTAAGACGTGTATCAGAGCCCCTCATTCACTGCGCTGCGTCAGCACTTTGTCTGCACCTAATATCTTCGCTGAGAGTGCCGCGTGGCTATTCGTGATGAACATGTTTCTCTTACTGCTCCCCCTGCAAAATGTCTAGGAATCACACGGTTTTAAGTTACCGTTTTGAAGACTCTGCTGATTTATGCTTTCCTCAATCATTGCCACGTAACATAACTGTTTGTTAGAGTCTGCTCGCGGGATACAATAAAAACAATCAACATTAATGTGATTCAGAGGATACTTATTGCAACGTGTCACAGACGCCGGAAAATGAAATGCCAGACACAGTGACGAAGAAAGAACACTTCGAATTCAGCACGTCAAAAAAGCTCAGGACGGTTGCATAGAAGTTGGGTTTAATGGTCAACGGCACAAGTTAGTAACGACTTTGTGTCACCGACTTACATGCTTCATCTGCATCAAACTATCAGTGCTAGAAGACAACTATATAAACTTTCAAAAACTTATTGTTCTGCCCGTCTTTTCACTAAAGACGATGAATTTCAAACTCAAATCATTGGTAAGACGGACCAAATGTGCATACATTGCTCTTCTTCGCTGTTTGCTGCGGAGTACAGTGACAATTCAGCTACTATATGTTGCCACAAGGCAAAGGTGAACTTAGAGCCCATGGAAGTTTGTGAAGAGCGTCGAAAACTCATAGAGAAACATTGCGACGATAGTAAGAACTACCTAGAAAATATCAGACAGTTGAACAATGCTCTGGCATTTGCTTCACTGCAGTTTAATTCGGTTGATATTACTGATAGTGGTCCATATTGTTTCAAAATACATTGTCAGCTTTATCACACGACTGTAAACTCCCAACCTCCTGCAGGCATTGCACCAGCTGACACTGGCCTTTATACTGTATTTTGGTATTGCAACATTGTACTTTTTATTAATAATTATTTGTATTTACTTGTTCCTGCATTACTATGTTACCTATCGGTCACCAGGATACAGTGCGAATCATTCGCACGAGTCACCTAGAGTGTATTCAATACAAGAAATGTTCTTATAAAGTGTCTTTATAAAGTACTGTTAATGGAGAGTGTATAAAAGCGAGAAAACATGAACAGGTTTTCCCTTAAAACATTTGACATCGTAAGGCAGGAGAGAACGTATGATGTCCCAACGTTCGAGTTATAAACCTGCTAAATGCGTAACCTCTTAAAAGGTTCTCATCCAATACCAATTAGGTGATGGGACAAGTGTGTATGCGAATGAAGAGCAGCATGTGTCCCTGAAGCTCATGTAGGCCCATGGAGGCTACGCTGGATCAGGTAGGTAGCTTAGTCGCCGAATTCCATGAAGCTACTCTGACACAAGTTTCGTCGACAGCATCAAATTTAACTCCTTTCTTCAAGAGCATTTAGAACGACGACGATTTATCTTTTTTAGCTACGATATTCCTAGCAGACGAGTGCATTAACCGTTTTAACAATACTGTTTCGCTACACGATCACAGAATTGTGCTTGTAAAATAACCACTATGTATCGTCCTCAACATACCTTTCAGTATATTTTCACTTCACTTTCAGCAACACGACATTCTGGTATTTAAGGCGATGGTTTTTATTTGTGATTCAGTGCGCCTCAATATCCTCGTAGTAGTCGTATGTCTGTCGACCAGCTTCGTATACAAGTTACCGTGTTGGATTCGAATCGCTGTGTAGAACTCTACGTGTCTCTGAGCTTCACATTTATTTCTTATTTCATGTCGCGTTTTTGGAACTATTTGTATGTTATGTACCTATTTGTGTTCACCTCAAAATTTTCCACGAAGCCTTGTAGAACTACTTACCGACACAGGTGTGCATGAAGTGTGAGGGTAATATTTTCCACAGGCTGCATGGTCTGGAAGCGGATACAAAGGCTCCGGACCCAAGAAACCCTGGCAATGGCGCTAGGAACTTCACTTCCCGCGTCAGCAGTCCAATGGTTTCTGCTGGAGCCGCTGCTGCAGATCCAGAAAATAAACGGCAGTATCAGGAAAAGCGTCGTCGTCACGTCACAGACCAAGCTGACGCCGAGGTCAAACGACCGAGAGTAAAAGACGAGCCGCCGGAAGCAACAGAGGCACATGGGAAGAACAGAGCAGTCCCATTAAAAGTGCGTGGTATTACATGCAAAGATGTTTTCGTTAATGGACGCGAAGGACTGTTGGTAAGTCCTGCTGTTCCCTCAGTATTCTCATCCTTCCATGAAAGTCTGTAGCCGGCCGGAGTGGTCGAGCGGTTCTAGGCGCTACAGTCTGGAACCATGCGACCGAAACGATCGCTAGGTTCGAATCCTGCCACGGGCATGGATGTGTGTGATGTCCCTAGGTTAGTTAGGTTTAAGTAGTTCTAAGTTCTAGGGGACTGATGACCTCAGCTCTAAGGTCCCATAGTGCTCAGAGCTATTTGAACCATTTTTTTTTTCTAAGTCTGCCATTATCAGTCCTTTCAGTAAATCTGATTTTGAATATGCAGTTTTGTTTTGACACTACACTAAACGAAATAACTGGTCCAACGACGTGCATAGCAATACTGCTTTTTGCCCTCCATGACTCTGAATGGTTAGGTTACTTGTTTTAGCAGTACCATATTCGTCAGATAAAAAGGTAGGTATATTTTCTAATAAAAATTCGATGCATCAAGTAGGTTAACGTACTGTTGACAACAAGGTCATATGAGACGGAGCACAGGCTGGAATCACTGAATGAAGGGAAAGAAAAATGGGCCACTCCCTTTTAAATGGAACCATCTTCGCATTTGTCGTAGTAGATTTAGGGAAATCGTGGATAACCTAAATATGGATTCCAGGACGAGAATTTGAACAGTCGTCCTTCCCAGTGCGAATCCAGTGCGCCAAACACGGTGCCACCTGAAATATATGTAGTACGTCTACGAATGGCTATGTCTGTCTGGTGCAAAACTGAATAATTTCCACAGAAAGGGTGATTATATAGAGCAGAATTAGAGGACATACTGCGAAGCTTTATGCTGTTAATTATAATGTGATGTCGTTCTGGTTGCAATGGTTGCCTCGCCGTAGCAAGGCTCTGTGGACGAAAACTGTGAATAGCAACTCGCCTGTCGATAGTGTGCAGAACATTCCATATCGTATTAAGAGACATGAAAATGGCTGCTTCCAGCGCTGCATTCTTCGTTGCTGAAAAAATTCGTCCAGGAGACGGCCACTCTTCCCTCGAAATTTGTTGCCTTTTATGGTGAAATCATGCTCTTCTTAACTAGCATTTAAAAGTGTCAAGCATGTCTATTTCCTTACATTGCAAAGGTTCAACGTAAACAGACATGTAGGTCATGATGTTGTAATACTACCGCCAACTGCGAAACCTTGTGCGAGATGTTTGCTGTGTGAAGATAGGTGTTCAAACAACGACACTTGCAGGAAAAGAGAGGTTCTGTAACGATATGCACTTTTGTTTACAAGATCGCATGTAAATTGCTAGCACTGTGTCGAAGAGCGGTGTATAAGGTTCATCGCCTCACGTATGAGATCACTGCACTTTCCACTTTAGAGAAAATTCCTCGGTTCGAAAGTATGATTAAGTGCTACACAAATTTTTCGGAGACTTAAATGCATGAAATTCGGCGTAGTACTAAAGATACAGGGTTACGGACTTGAAGACAGAGAACTTCGCACCACCATAAGATTGTAGTCTTTTAGATAAAATCCTTGAGAAAACGGTAAGAGCAAGAAATGTACAAGGATATGAAAAGAACCTGTTAATTCTGTTTTGTACTTCGGCTGTCGTTTTGTACGGGGTATGTATGGGGTACTGTAACGAATGGTTACTACACAATTTTAACTTAACGGCTTATTTCACCGACTGTAATCCAGCCACCAGTAATCATGCAATTGCGGGTGGAAATGTCAAAAGTCATCGCCTACCTACCAATGACATGCTGTCCAAAATGTCCTCAAGTGCATTAACAACGACCTTTTCAGTTCACCTTCTCCTAATGCAGTTCCATCATCATTTAAGTTTTTCCCTTAAAAGCAATGACTTGGGGTCGTCATCAGAAGCTAAACTTTCGCCGCTATTCTGAATATTGCAACGAATGTCTGGATTCAATTGACATTACGTCTCACATTTCATGCAGACTTCCCTGTGATGCTACTCTTGTTCGTTATAAAAACTCTTGTCTCGAATTTGGTCTTCACGTTCGTTCTTCTGATAAAATTTCTTTAGATGGCTACTAACATCTTCGATAATCTGCTTGTGGGTTTCCAGAACAAGATTGTTCACGTTCACGACTTTTTCTGTCGATATGCCAGCTGAATGACGTTCCCAACGATCTTTTATTTCAGTCGGTTTTTTGCCGCTTTAGAAACTTACGTCTCAGTCACATGCGCTTGTCTGGTCTCATACTCATTCACTAAAACCTTTTTACAGTTTGAGCGCTTTACTAGCGATATTACAATTTTTGAATCCAAACTTTTTCAATGAATCTTCTTGTTTGGGTGAGCAAAGCTATATATCCAACAAATATTAAGAAACAATAAGTAATCGTTGATTACCAGAGATCTCCCCAATCGCTCATACCGATGAATTTTCTTAATGTGCTGACATAGAAACATCATGCATTGAGATAGTTAAGTGATTGCAAATATTGTCGTAAATAATCTCCCGCCCAGCTCAGATACTGAAAACTTAAAAAGTGCTTCGTATGTCTTGTAGGACCTCCTTTAGTATGTCGAAATTCATAAAATGAAAGTGACATATACAGTACCTACCTCCGGATGTATTTCGGAGTGATTAAGATTATTTTTGTATGTAAAAGATTTCTAATAAACTACGTAATACATTAATCAGACCACCCTCCACCAAAACCAAAAACTAGCAATGTAACTTGGCGAATTGTCTTACTATAAACCACCATGGTTAGTACGTATGCTGTTCTCTAAGGATGTGTATGACACTTAGCAACCGATCATAAGAATCACCACAGACTGAGTGCGTTTCTCCACTGGATGCAATCCACAGTTTAAAATTTCGTTTCACTACTTTATGGTATCACTATCATGTTGCACAGTTCTTCTGCAACTATTGAAATTCTTGGATGGAAGGCCTTGTGTCACTCCAACCTACCCAAGTGTCAATATCTGAGACTTACCCACTATAGGGCCTTTCCCTATGTCAAGCTGATTCTGAGAGCAATCCTGCTGAACGTCTGCTTCCGTATCTCAGGTACGTCAAACGTCGTAGCACGCATCTTATTGGATAATCTGTTATTTATCCTTCATTTCCGGCAAACTTGAGGTGTGGCAATGTTACCTGCCTGTTAGTACGGACAATGTTCATCAGGCTTTCACAACTGCGTCCAGAAATGGGGTGGCTGGGCACATCACGTTGGGAAGAAATTTCCCGCAATTGACACTTACAGTGGTTTCTTGACACGGCAGACCGATGATTATTAAGATTCTGAGAATCTGGGATGTCATATGCCACGCATCGTCTTCATGTGCCAAATCCCAACAATTATCTTCCTGCATTCATGATCATACTAGTACTTTATTGCAGACTATGCATCCATGCGCTTTTACATGGTATCGGTGTCACACGGCAGTTTATATTTTCCTATCCCGTCACATTTTAGACAGCTGTACATTACAACAGGCAAGAAGCTACATTATAGCTGTCATGCGGAAGACAAGGAAGCAAAACTACAAACGGCCATCGTAATATTCGATCTTCTAAGAGAGTTTCCATAAAGTGGACACAATTTAGACACATTACGATATCTCTCGTTGTTTCGCATGATTTTCACCATTGTTTGCAACATCTGATTAACATACATCTTTAAGAATTTTTTTTATGATATTCAAGAAAACGCTGCAAAAACCTGATAATGACTAATGTAAAATCTACAGTACCACACATTCATTATGCTTACTACACAGGTGACAGTTTCTTGGGAGAAGAGATCTTGTGAATCCAAGCCCGAATTCAAAACTGAAAGCAAAGATGCTGCAGTACCGACCATCGCCGAACTGCAAGATAATCAAAATGCCCAAAGGTAAGATATTCATAGATTCTTCTGTCAACTTCATTTTGCCTGCCTGGTAGAGGATCCATATCTAAACTGAAAAGCTTCTGATTGAGTCGCAGTCTAGACAAAAATGAAACTTCTCGTTGTAAAGTGGTGAGTTCTATGAAGATACCCTAAGTGTACTTACCTTTTTTCTCTTCCAAGGACTGATCATCAGACGGTACGTAAGACGGAATCCATCTATTATAATGCTATAGAAGTTTCCAGAACCGATGGTGCAAAACAACGAGTAGAATGGGTCCTATTGAAAGCATATAATGTCCAATGTGACTGCACTGCGATCTGTGTCAAAGATCTGGACAAAGTCAAGCCTAGATCTTTCAGTTCTGAAGATTCAGGTAACTATGTTTGTCAGAGTCGTGAACCTGAAACACTGGAGACAGGAGCAGGACCCTTAATGACTGATGTCGGCAGTAGGTAAGAAACATATATACTCCATTAAGTAGGCTCTTGTAATTATAGTTTATATGTAACTAGTGCATACTCCATTTGTGATAATGGCAGCCAACACAGAAACTGTAAGTCACTCTAAGTCATGTAATTATAATCACCTCTAGACTTACCGCTTAGAGCAAACACTTAAATTGTTCTTCATCCTAATGTACACACCAGACATTAATGTACAAAATGACTGAGAGCTCCTTGCTATAGTCATTAAAACTATTATAGAAATACTGTTGACTGTACTACAACGAATACATCGTCAGACATAACAATAATGCATAAATGTTAACTGTTAGTTTTGAGAAGGATGTGATCTTGGAGTATCTTCACAGGCAAGTCTCATAGCAACAAGCGTTTGTAAATAAATAGGGGAAATACTTTCCTAATGTGCTAATTCCCATTGACAAATCTGTGCGACCATTTTAGTTTTCCTCTCCATCATGTGAATCAACAGCCAACTACACTTAATGAACAGTGAGCCTTATTTCATTGTGTCTACATTTTTACTAGTGGTCACAATAATGTTATTGAACACTTTATGCACATATGATGATACAATAATTCCACAGAGTTTATAAGGGAAGCTATGGGTACTAAGAAACTGTAAAAGAATGCACATTGTAGTATCACCTGTAAGTTGGGATCTTTATTTTACAATAACTTTATCAATGCAGCTTCACCGAGTCACTTAGAAGATACAGTTAGCCACAGCTCTGTCTTCGTCTCTATGTTCTCACTGCTGTTTTCGTTGAAGTGATACGGAAGCCGTTACAGTAATAGATCTGTTATCAGGCTCCCTATCACTACACCATCACTTTATGTGACCATTGTGTCTGTGATCCATAAGTGTTAGGGCAGATTGTGGCAATCAATGCCTGTATGCATGTGGGAAGTCAATAAACTTAAACTGGATAAGTTTAATGAAAGAGCCACTTACTTTCTAAGCATTTATGATTTAGACGATGGCACATCAAACAGCGTCCCACATGCAGCAGAATGTACATGCATAATATTTGCCTATTTCTTTCGCTTAAATTATGTTTTGGTTGCCAATCTTTCGCTATCTGACAGTTTGATTTGTGAACCCACACTCTTGTTAACTGAAAACATGGTATTCTTAGGCATGGTCTACAGTGAAAACGTAAGACAGTAAAAAAATACGGTTCATTTGAAGCGTTGCAATGTTTAACAAGTATTAATATTCAGGTCCCTAAAGCTTCATCTTTATACCTTTTCCACTAATGTTAACTTTTAATCACTGAACAAAGTTCCTTTTTAATGAGAATTAATGTGTCCAACATCTACCTTAGACAAAATGTCTCTTGCATGATAAACACACAAACCGACCGTTATTAAAAGCACAGGAAGGCAAAATACTCGGAAATTTTAAGAAGCGCTTCATACTGACTTTTGCTGTAAAATTTTTCCTTAGCATCTATTACCAAAGCATTTGTTTTTAACTTCATCTTTGATAGCGAGTTCTCAAATACAAAATAAAAGAAAATTTTTAAGACATTTGACATTCAAGTATAAGGCATGCTTAATGTTCACAGTATATCACATTTACCATTTACATAAGCGATATGTCCAATTTGACCAGCTGTTTATCAAATTGTTTCACTGTTACAAACTGTAGATTAATTCATAAAACATTCAACACCATACGCTACAAGGTTCAATTTCAATGAGACACAGAAGCTGTAATAAGATGATCAAAACATGTAGAGACAGCAGAGTTTAAGGCCAATTCATTATTGTAGTAAAACAGTGCCATCAAAGTTAGGCAGTTCTAGAGGGAAAAAGAAATCAGCAATTAAGACCCTTTAATCTTGCAACATTTTAGAATTGGCTCATAAACGAAAGATGAGAATATTTCAGTTACTGTTTAGGTTTCATTCATCTTGATTGGATTGAACCTCAGGGTTGGGGATGGGGAGTGGTTCAGTTTTCTTTCATTAATATATTCTTCATTGATAATCTATTCAGCCATTTTACTGACTGCATTTAATTTACTCTTGCCTCCAAAGCAGGCAAGAAACTTTGGATACTATATGTTTTGCATTTATATTGATATACAAAAGAACTAACTTAATTTGTTCTTTCAGTAGCATTGCTGATTACCAGTGTGGTTAAGTTTTCGAGCACTTTGTGTATTTCAGAGTTATGGCTGAGTCGAACTGCCACAAGCACATCTGAAGATGGAATGGTATAATAACGAAAATGAGGAAGTGAATCACCAAAACAACAGATTTTCAATATCAATATATTTATGTAAATTGTTGTCATCTTGTTGCTACGTTTGGTACAGATTGCGTGCATGTACATTGTTTCAGGTCTCCTGCAGAATCAAATTTGCAGCACACTGCACAGCATGGCTGTGTCGGACCACCTTCCTGGCACTGTGCCCAGTGACAGACACCAATGTAACCACATAGTTCCACACTCAGCCACATAGAGGTTAGTTTTGCCTCACTCTTCCTCGTTTGTGCCACATTCTTGAAATTAAGCAAACTCCAATAAAACTTACTTCATGTGATGGTTATTAAGATCTTTGTTTTGGGATGACATGCCCCCACTAGATATGATTAAAATAGGCATATATTTAGCACTCATTTCTCACTGTAATTTTGTTTCCTTTTCCAAACTCTTTCAAGTAGCTCCTCAATCCTCACTGATAGATTTTCAGATTAGTTCTTTGCAACAAGACAGAATCTTAGGCATGATAAGCAAGTGGTATAGCATTAACAATGCATGTGCAGTTTCAATAATCTTCAGACTATCAGAATAACAGGTGTTATGTGAACACTAAATCATAAATATTATCATCAAATTTCATCACTTATTTTCGTTTTAACGTAAAGTTGAAGGTTATAAAAATATTCATAAATGATTAATGCCGACAATGTTAGATAAAATGTAAGATAACAGCCTATCCTTTCATCCAAACTGTTGCTTCTCCATTTCCTGCACTTACTCATTTTGAATTTTTAATTTACTTGTGGAATATGATAGATGGATACTCATTTGTGTCAAAATCATTAATTACCATTATCATATCGTTATATACATCATTATGTATATTATTATGTAACTCTGTATTGTGATAATGTAATTCAGTATTGTTTTTATACCCTGGCATCATAACATCTTAATGAAATTTGTACACTGAGTCCATTGATAATTCTCATATGCTCATCCCAACGTTGATATGGTTATTTATTAACACTGCTGGTTTAATGTTATGTACAGATACTACATTCATATTAAATGTAATGTTTTTCTTAAAATTGAGTTTCAATATCAATTTAATCAAATACTTACCATTAGACATTACTCTTACATGAACACTTTTATGCGTAATATGATAAATGGAAATTGAATGCATTACACTGGATTTTGTTACTTACCCCAATAACATAATTTGTTGTTATTGGTGTTTCTAGGCACATAATTGTGATTTTAGCTGTTAGATTGACCGTATTAGTTAATTTTTTAATATGAAGTATGCTATGATAAATATGTTACATTTTGGCTACAGTTGTAGATTTTTTTACTTATTTTACTTACTTATATCTTTCTATTTGCGCCTCTGGGTCAAAAATTATGAAATGCATGATAAAACTGAAAGAAAATGAACAATGCCTCATCTTGATTATTTATGTCCTGGTTTAATTCTTTTTTTTATATAATTTTCCTATTACTCAAATTGTGTCATCCTTCTCAGCGCTATACTGCTAGTGGAATCCCTCTTTAGCCCCTGTAATAATTAGACACAATAACATCTTAACTTTGAGGGTAGTCTGAAGGTTGAGGTCAAAAAGCTGTGAGTACGACATAAACCAACTATAGTAATGTAGAGTATCACTATATTGTCTGTTATAATTGACCTGTTGTCAATTATTTCTAAGACACTTAATAAAGTTGACTGACCGAGGCTGAAGAAGTACATTAGGTTCTAATACCTTCTGGATATAATGACTGCATATGTGAATGTAGATTTTGTCATCGCATACAGCTGATGAGATGCTCTCTGGTTTGTAGCAGAGTGGCAGTATTATAAAACAATGACTTTTCGACGAGTGGCATACTCATCATCTTCTTTATAAAACTGTCACCTGGCTGGAAACCTGAGAGCTTTTCATCAGTTATAATGACTACTGGTGAGAGTGTGCAGTGGAGTGAGATATCCACATAGTACGAAAGGAGAAGAGATCATTCTTGGGTAGGAGATAAAAATGTGTAGATAGCGTAGCTTAATCGAGGAAACATTTTTATTCGTCCTAAACAATGGCCTCTTTCCTTGCTGTGTGTTAGAGCTCTGTCTTACAAGCATCTGTTGAGTGTACGTTACTGTAATGGATGTATCTTTCGTGCAGTGTCATATTTTTGTTATATAATGAGGACATAAGAAATAAGTTGAAACATTATCCTATACCTCTTGAACGGCACAATAAAGTCAATCACAGCTAAGTTTTCCATCCAATAGATATGTCACCATTAACAGTGACAGATACCCTCACATCATGAGTCATTTTGGACGAAATTGGACTTTCACCAAAGACATTAGTGCCAAGTCTAATAAACAGGAATACTTGGCGTGCTTCTGTCCTCTTTCAAGGAACATGCTGGTTGTAGAAGCTTCTTGTGCCACCAGGATTGATACTGGCTTCGTCTGAGTCAAGCTCCACCATACTAGTGTGTTTAGCAACCGAGGCTCCTAGAACAAAACACTATGACTCAGATTAGATCAGTATGTGGAGTTTGGAGACTTGGGAGCGCCATAATGGTCAACTGGTGCATTACGTCATGTAGCGTGCTTCAGTGGTTCAGTTGGTTAGTCTGTTGATCCTGAAATTAATGGTCCTTTCCATGGTGCCGTATCCATTTCATACAGTGCACCTTCGATGTTCCTAAGTCATTAGCCATCGTATCCTTTCCACAAGAAGTTTTGATCAACATAAAATGCATCAGAATGTCTCTCCATTTTATGAATAGGAATAATTTCATTATGTAATCCATTCTTTCTTCTACCAAACAGGATTTTTCAATAAAATTATGTACTGTATGGTTTCCCAGAATGTTATTTACAATAATAGTTGCTCTGGAAGAATGTTCTTGATTAAAGTCTCTGGTACTTTGTATTAGATATAAGTGTTACTATTACTTCCAGATATTTCTGCCTTGTCTAAATTAATTTTAGCAAGTTATAGTTCTTTGTTTCCATAATTTATTTCATGCAACTGTGTAATTTTGGAAAATGAGAAGGAGTTTTGTGTCTTAGTTCTATACTAAGAAACACACTACAAGACTAATTTCATGATTTTATCGAACAACCTAACAGTGTCCTTATTTTAACAATTTTATCTATTTCAGGTTATATAAGTTCCTGTCCAACACCACTTCTTTTCGTCTGTTTATTGTGTACTATTGAGCGGGACACTGCCAGTGTGAGTGCTGTTGCCGGAGATAATTATGTGTTACCTGAAACCCTGAATGAAATGTGTGGAAATGTGAGTGTGCCAATGCTTACAGTTTAGCTACTCAGAGCGAAATTGTGGCTCAAATATGAGTTGGACAAGCTATCGCTACAAACGGGGAAGGAACAGTGAAAGACAATCTATACATTTTGCAAGAAGATGAAGACCTCATGATAGTAGTCAATTTCATGTACTCAGAAATCCTTGCCTTTCAGTACATTGTGAAATTTGTGTGTAAAATCTTCCATTGTAACGGTTTAAATCAGCAACACAACAACTGTGTGAGAATATAAACCCCATGACTAAGGGCAGTTCTTAAAGTGTTGTGATACTATGGACATAGGGCTGCAAGGGATTCTGTTTTCATTGACTGATGATTTGATAGCAATAGCAATATGTTCCAGTGAAATTCAGTAATGGTATTCTACTGTTGTATGAATATATTTGTTAAAATAAAGAGTATTAGACATATTTTAAACCAAACTCATTGTTATTTGTTGTCTTGTTACATCACAAACACAGCAATGTATCAAAACCAACAATATCAGTAGGTAGCAATAAAGATAACCCTGCCAGACAGACATAAAGCAATGAAAAGAATTTTTTTTAGATTTGCAGAAGAATAATATAAACATATTTTCCATTAAAGACAGTGAGTGACATAACTTTTATATCGAAATTATGAGTCTCAATATACTTCAAAAATGTTCAGCTAAAGTTAACATAGTGATTTCAAAATTTAGTCTCCCAATGGTGCACCCAGCACATCTTCAGTAACCTTTACCCACAAGTGTTTTCTAATATAGCCACAAATATAATAGATAAAACTTAGAATTTAGCCAATAAGAGGTGAGCTTAGTGTGCAAACTGTACATTTTGATGTCTGCATGGCCTGTGAATGCATATTTATTGAAAATAACGGTGTTTTGAGAAGACACAACACACATGGCTCTTCTACCTACTATCTGAGTTACAGCAATGAACCAGAGGTCAGAGGATAGTACAATACTTTAGTGATGAAAATATAGTTCTGTATCATTTTTGTACGTAGTTCGAAATATTTATTGAAACATTTCTATGCATTTTTGTTTCTGTTCATGTCTGTGGCAAATGAGAAAAACAAACAGCATTCTCCATCTTTACAAAATATCTTCCATGTAAATCGAAACATTTCCCTCTCTTTGTGAATGAGCTTTCAAACATGAATTCTAGATATTGAAACCATATGTAAGACTGCACAGCCATTTCATTAAGTTTGCGCCATACATTATTTGCATCTGCATCTTAAAGACCATGGTCTGGTACACAAAAAATGCGCAGCATTATTATATGACATGTGAAACCTTATGTCACTACACCAGTATTCTGGTGGTTAGATCGGTGAATTGTACCATTGTACCTCATTAGAAGATGGTGTCTATGTAGGTTTCTATTGACAGAAATAACCTCATTTTCTTCAGACACTGCTCACTAGAGTCATTCTAAACATTCAGATGACACAAATTGAGTATAATGGCTTTATATCCTTATTATAATTCATAATATTTGTGCTACATAAAACTATAAAGGCACAGATATAAAATTACTCGTAACTTCTCGTTACTAATTTAGTGTTGTATACTAAACTGACAACACAAATGAACAGTTATAAAGATCAGGGCAGGGTGGAGAGGGTTAAGAAAGGGATGTTGTCAGTAGCGATGTCTCCAGTGAGTACACAGAACCAACAAAAAGGCTCTAGCTGTCAATATGGATTATTATGAATGAAGGTATTTGAGAAGTGCTACTTACGGCTAATACCAGTATTAAATACACAGGGTATTCGTATTTTAGACATCTAAGCCAGAAGAAGCTTAGAAGAATGTAAAATATGTCAGAAACACTCAATCAATATCATAGTAACAAAGAAATTAAACAAAGGTATAGATCACAAAGAAGAATCCCAAATACACTACAATGAATTAATTATTATTATGTACAATGTACTTGGAGTGGACACTGATTTAATATTCTCGTTTCCCAACAATGATGAACACAAAATAACATATGGTTATGTTGAATGGACACAAATATGAAATCCTTGTTTCACTTCAATGATATCACTCATATGGTTGTATGAAAGACTATTCTACAGCGGCACATTCCACAGACTGTGGTTCTCTGAGGGAAATTTATAGTAACATCTGATAGTGGCTGAAAAATGCACAATTATTTGGGGGATGTTGTACTTACATATCTCAAAAGAACTGTAAAAGAAGTCATAAATATTATTAAAACCCAACATATCCGTGATTATTTTATAATGATTACTTACCTTCCTATGTGTCTGATAACAACAAGCAGTTTTCAGATGCTTAACAAGCCTGGATGTTCATTACACTGTATGTGTTTTAAAAGCCGACCGCGGTGGTCTTGCGGTTCTAGCCGTGCAGTCCGGAACCGTGCGACTGCTATGGTCGCAGGTTCGAATCCTGCCTCGGGCATGGATGTGTGTAATATCCTTAGGTTAGTTAGGTTTAAGTAGTTCTAAGTTCTAGGGGACTGATGACCACAGAAGTTGAGTCCCATAGTGCTCAGAGCCATTTGAACCATTTTTTTGTTTTAAAAATTATAATGTGTAATAGTGTAGATTAGCAGTACCATAAATATTTGTGATATGAACCAACACAATTAAATATAATAACTACTATGTTAAATCATGACGATACTATGATCACAATACACGAATGTTTTCTTTTTTAGAGTGCTGATTGATTTGAGAGTCTCAGCAATAATGATCGTTTCCTGTGAATACAAGTTTTCGAAATAAAAAGTGTTCCATGTGTCTTCTACAAAATGAATTACTTCTTTTAGTGTCACAACTTCACAAACAGAACAAAGTCAAAAACGTTTACTATCAATAAATAAATCATTGCCAGACAGATATAAGCAAATGTAAATTGGAATCATGCTATAGAATCCAGAAGAATATCACAAACGTATTTTGAACGAAACTTGGTAAGTGTTATTTGTTTTAAAATAATTTTTAGAATCCCAGTGCACAGGATTAAAAAGAAAATCAGCTTACGTCAATTTGGCGATTTTAGCACTTAGTCTCCCTACTTTGGACATAATTCCTGTCATCAGTAATCTTCAGCCTCTACCTTTTTCTATTGTATGTTGTAATATAATAGCTAAATATTTTAGTTTAGAAAATTAGTTGTGAGCCTGTTGCATAAACAGGACAGTTTGTGTACTCTGATAGCACAACTATCTCTATTAAACAAGAGAATCTACTGGTACCTTAGATATCGTAAGCAGAAGAAGTTCAGAAGAATCTAAACAACATCAGAAATATTCATTCCATATCACTGTAACACTCAAAGAAGACAGAGAGACAAAACTAAAATATAGTAGCTGAGGTATGAAAGACAAAGTCTAATATAAAGTACACTACAGTGAGTTAAAACTGTATGTAAAATAGCTGTTGTGTACGCTAATATGAAGTCATCGTTTTATTTCAGTCTTGTGTGCAGAATGAAATCTATCAGAATAATAAATTAGTCCACTATAACGTGGTATACAATTTTGTCCCATTAACATCGTTTGCTGCTGTCTAGAGTATGAAACAGATATAATAGATTGATATAATAATAAATAACGTTAAGCAGTGATGGAGTGAGTATCCTTGCAGAGGGAATACCTGCACCCTTCAGTACAGCTGCAATTGAGAGATGTTGAATGAAGCAGGCTCCATCTTTATACTAGGAGTCTAGACTAGGTGACTAGCTGAAAGGAAAATTACATAGCTTTATGTGTAACTGGTAAATTACATATGGGTACAGTAACTTGTAAGACTATGAGTAAAACAGTTCTGTTACCCATGGATCCTATGTTACTATAGGAAACTGTCGCTCACACTTTGAATATTCAGCTGAAGAGAGCAGCATGAACATTAGAGAACAAATAGTCCAAAGGAGGCGACTCAGATTCTTAGAATTGTACTTTTCATACTACAGATGTGAAAGACTGTCAACAAGTTGAACACAAAAATCTATATTACATCATTCCACGTCAGCTCTGATGAAAAATGTACCAGTAGAGTGACTTTACTGACAATAATCTGACAACACTGAAGACACTGCCCTCCACAAACTTCAAGGACAGTCTGTCTCTGACCCACAGTACAAGTTTGAACTTGGTCTGTGTGTGACTTTCTCTACAAAAAGAACAGTACTGGCTGTTCCGTTTATGTATTGTATTAAGGAAGCTTTTGGTTTACCAAGAGTGTGGCATTAAACTATTTCTTGGATCTTGGTGAATCCATGAATGTAACTTAAAAATATTTCAATGTCTATCGGAATACATTCAGCATCAAAAGAATGAAAATGTCATGACGATGACTCAGGTCAGACAGTCAGATGATCTAAGGAGTGATGGGCAATAAATTAAATGTCCATCGTTTTACGCTTTATGAAATTAAAATTCAAGATTTGTCGTTTAGGTATTTTTATGTTAAGCTAGTGTCAAACTACAACACAACTCAGGTTAAATTTCTTCAGAAGAGTACTGCCAATGACTTCCTCCTCTCAACGGAATCTAAAAAGTGTCAAATTTGCACTGTCATGTTATTAACTAGGGTAAATTATTTATTTTCGAATATAATCTGGAAACAAATTATCAAAGTGAAGAGTGGTATACTAATCAATCCCATCTCATTTATTCATACCCAGCAAAAGTTTTTTTGTAAAGCATTTGATTTCGTGCTACAGTAAACATCTATTCGCCACATCTCGTTTTTTCTAACAGTTTTGTTTCCCAACATGTAAACCTATTCGAACAGACGTTTCTTCATACAGTCCATAATAATTACAGAAGATTTTTAAAAAAAAGTTAAAGGTCTGATTCTTCAAGTATTCCCAACGGGTATGTTGTGAATAGTCTTTACAGGTTTGCCACCGGATGACTTTGTGCAAATTCCACAAAATTTCATCGGAGCAACTTTCCGACGTCTTCAGTTGGTTCAACCTTGCTGATGGCTAGGTACGACTGACGGTATCCGCACGTCGACGTCCTGTATATAGAACACACTCGCGAAGAATCTGCAGAATCGGAAATCACGCGTGCTCAATGATTTGCAGATAGATGACGTCATACTAAAACGCTCTCTACCGAAAATGGCAGAGAAGCTCTCCTGCGTGTGCGCTGTACATTTTGTTTACTAACAGTGCGGCCAGATGTCACTCACTACGCTCTCTGCCGAAAATGGCAGAGCAGCCCTCCTGCGTGTGCGCTGTACATTTTGTTTACTAATAGTGCGGCCAGATGTCACTCACTAAACAACTATACTAGACCAATGTTACGACAGGTCTGTTATCGAAAAAATCTTAATTTTGTCGTCGTGACTTAACAGTTACCAACACAGGGTTCCAGGCTGTGCTCAGTTCAAATCCCGCACGCCTGTTGAGATTATCGACTGTACGGGTATGTATTGCTTCCTTAATGGCACAATCCCAGAAAGCTAATGCCGGGAATGAAACTACCGTCTTTTCATAAATTATACGATGCCCTGTATCCAGACAGTATTGCGCAATTGCCGACTTTTCCGATTGACGTAGGCGTGTGTGACGCTGATGTTTATCACAGCTTGAACTGTGCGACGAGTCTGGCCTATATATGCTGCCCCACATTGACAACGAATCTGCGATTTTCGGCAGAGGGCGTTTTAGCATGGCGCTATCTATCTGAAAATCATTTAACCGGAGTGATTTTTACGCCTGCGCATTTTTCGCTAGCGTGTTCTATATACAGGGCGTCGATGTGCGGATACCACCAGTCGTACCTAGCCACCAGCAAGGATTGTGCACACATCTTACTGGACTCGGGTAGGAGTGCTGGCCCCAGATCGAATTCGCCTGGCGGACTAACGACGAGGGCCCGTGTGCCGGCTAGCCTGGATATGCTTTTTAGGTGGTTTTTCACATGCCACTATGTGAATACTGGGCTGGTCCCCATGTCCCGCCTCAGTTACACGACTCGTAGACATTTGAACAAGTTCACACTATTGCATGGCTTAAACTAGACGCAAACAACCGGGGTATACTCGTTCCAACACGGGATGTTTCAGAGTAGCGACAGGAAGGGCATCTGGCCACCCCTTAAAATTAACCAACCAAATCTGACGTTAACCGTGCCGAGACTGCGCAACATATGGAAAAAGGCATTAGCAAAAGAAGAAGATTATGCACACAGTAAAAGCTTTGCGCTATCCTTTATTTTAACTTTCATGGCACAGAATTCAAAAATTCGCTGTGAGGCTTGCGTATATACACTGTCGAGTCACATTAATGTAACCACCCGTCAAAAGCCTGAATACCTATCTCTTCCAGCGCAGACTGCTATGAGATGTGCAGAAAGAGAGTCAGTGAGGTTCTGAAAGCTACCAACAGGTATGTGGAGGTGTGGAGCCATGCCAACTCCAGTGCCATGGTCATTTGCGCTACATTTCTTGAGGTGGTCCCACAGATTCTCAGTTGTATTTAAACCTGGGGAGTTTGGTGGCCCCAGGTACCCCTCAAACCAAACGTGTACACCTCAAGCAGTGTGACACGTTGCATTGTTCTTGAATGTGTATGTATAGAACAGCATACTCAGATTTTAACTCAAGCACTGTCTCTACATACATATCTACAATTGACGCCTTATCCCTTACCATACTGATCTTAATAAGAGTATGTGAAGGTTTGTGTTCCTTCCTCACATATGCCTGTATGAACTCCATCATGCTGTGCAAACTGTCCCATTTGTATCATGCACACAGCATTTTAGTAACAAGAGACTGGAAATTCTCTCTTTCAACCATCACATCGACGTCTTGGGGAAAGATAAGGTGGTGGGCCTACATTCACACGTTTAGATCCACTTCCTGTCAAACTGTACGTATTGGCGCATAGCAGTAATCTGCTAGCATATAGCTGAGTCTCGAGTTCTGTCTGCTGTTGTGCTGTGGCCTAGTCCAACGACAACGAGTCCAGTAGGTCTGGAAGACATCTTGTGGACAGCGGCTCCTGCTGCTGCGGCAATAGTACATGACAGAACACCTGTGTGTCCTCCTCTGTAACAATAACAGCGAAGTCTTAAGTATAATGACATGAACATATAATTTTAATAATAATAACAGTAATTAGATATGGATGGAAAAAATTCTTAATATTAGTCTCATTCTTCTCAGCCGATCACTGTGGCGGATGGCGTTTCATACTGGACATCTCTCTACGAAGTGGAAACAAAAAAAAAATGGTCCTTACGCAATTGAATTATAAAATCTAAAATTGCTGGAGGGGAGGAGGAATGAGTTTACATGAACTTGGTCGAAATGTCAGTGCCTCAGTGCCTCCCCCCACCCATGGCTTAGCGTGATGACGTCACCTATCGTCATTGGCCACAAGGCGTAGGGAAGGATTGTGTAGAGGGAGGGGTGAGGGTATTAAGGGAATGCTGATATGATATGCACCACTGCGTCGGCTGTAATATGAGACCGAATGCAAAAAGTGCTAACGGACGCCGAGTCAGCGATCTTTCCAAAAATTGCCAGTCCCCTTCAGCTTGTCTCATGTCCCTGCAGGTTAACTGCTAGTCATCATGTACTTCAATGACTTGATTATGTTTCCTACGTGTTATTCAGTAGATATCATGTTCGTTGGATTAAACAGAGTATTCTCACATGGGAAACAGGTAAGTTATTCGGATAAAAATAATTCATACAGGGCACCACTATAGAATGAAAGTAGATAACGGTAAAATTTTCATTTCACGAGCGCATACGTCAGAATATAAAAGTAATTCTCGTTACGTATTCTTCAAGTAATGAAGACATAAAGAGGTAACTTTCTTCCATCCTCTCTTGGTAACTCCTTCGTAGCATATCGGAAATTCGACATCGTTACTAAAAAGTTCGTAAACGCCAAAACGTAATGTCACAGCTGTCTGGCACTAAATATTTCATTGTTACCTGATTTACAGGAAGCCTTGCATGTACTGAAAAGATAAAACTGCCACTAACCTCTATCGAGCATTCTGTTTAAACAAAGATTCATTTAGTTGATAAATGGTTTCTGCTTTTCATAAGTGATTGTTGCTTTTTTTTGCACAGTCAATCTATCACAAGTGCTAATAGTAGGTATCCTCTTGCCTAACTTGTCACAGGTAGAAACTGTGTCAGAACGAGGACATCAAATTAACATACTGAAGGTATTGGACAATTCATTAATGAGATTGTAGCGTACATTAATATGATGCTCCTCTACAAAAATATCCTGAATTCTTTTCGTAGTCGAGTTTCAAGCAGCTATCTCTTAGACAAATTGTTATGTAATGAATAATAAGAACCCCTTGATTTAAATATGGTTATTTGATGTTCAGTTAGGCATGTGAGTGGCCAATGAAGTGTACGAAGCTTGTTATTGTGCTTTACTATCTTTTTCACTAGAGAACTGTTTCTTTTTCAGATCATATGCTCCTGTACAGTGCCCAGTCAAAGTCGAGAGATTACATGAAAACCCATGAATGTACCTGTGTTGTGGTAGCATGAGCAGTCACTAGGGCTTCATAATAAAATTAGGTATTATGTGGAAAAGGTGTACTGGATGGTGAACTTGCGTCGTCCTTATTACTTGCTCCTTCTGCATGCACTACTGTATGCGTTGTCTGCTGGTTAAATTTTCAACTGTGATACGATCAGTCGAATAGGAATACAGTGAGTTTTCTATTGCAGTATATAGATCTCTGAGGAAAGTTGTTCCCTTTGTTCAAATGTTGTCGACAGAAAGCGACGCCGTCAATTGCATCTGTAACCTAAGGGAGAGGACTTCATTTCCCCTACGCACCTGCCAAGAAATACCGATTGAAAAATTCACTAGAGGATAAAAGGAAAGAATGCAAAGAAAGGTAGCCTGCAGCCATCGCCAAACACATTTAGCGGGGAACGGGTTACGTGTTACTAGCGAATCAGCTTCCTTTCTTTTTTGTCGTCTTTGCCTTTTACACTTCTAGACACTGTCTTCTGAATTCACTACAGAATAACAGGCACTCAGTTATAAAACAGGCTAGGACGAGAGCTGCAGGTCCAAGCAATAACTAAGGAGAGTAAGAATAAACATTCAGGTTTCATTTAACACAAAAATAGCACTTATCAAATGACAAAGGCTACTTTTGATTGACGCAATTTTAACTGAGGTTGTAGGACCACCGTATCTCTGGTCTGCAATAACACAAGACAAGGGTTGTTTCCGCCTTATTTGATTAATGCAGTACACACGTCTTAGGCATGGGTGTAAGTATGCCCTGAAACCACGAGAACGAGAAGAAAGTTGCAATATTTGTTTTCGTAAAGAACCATTAACCAACAAAAAAATTTTAACAGTTTAGTAATTTCAGTTAATTGATTTTTGTGCGATCCACTTACCTCGCTACTATTCACTTCGACATTCCTTCGGTCATAGAAAGGAGTAACCGTATTTTGTTTTTCTCCAATGAACAAATTTCGGAAGACAAAATTCTGTATTTCGGTCTTCTCTATGCCATTTTCCGCTTCGGTGCCAGTATGGTCTCTGAGAGAGAATGTGGTTGGCCAAATTCTGCTTTTCAATTTTTGAATTCTTCCTGCACCGATCATCTTACGCTGGTTGCGGCTTCATTCAGTAATTACTGCTCAATTAAGCTCACACTTTATTTAATCTGTGATGAAGCTGTTTAGCTCTGGTAGAAAGATTCTAGCACTGTTATTGAACCACGGCTGTTCTCTCCTATGTCTCAAAGCCTTGTTCGGCACAATATGTTCATGAAGTTTTGCAGAGATCGGGATACTGAATGAAGAGCGAATGTCAGGATTCTAGGATATGATTTGTGGACTATTACGGCAGGTTATTTATCATTGTGGTGTCACCGCCAGACACCACACTTGCTAGGTGGTAGCCTTTAAATCGGCCGCGGTCCTTTAGTATACGTCGGACCCGCGTGTCGCCACTATCAGTGATTGCAGACCGAGCGCAGCCACACGGCAGGTCTAGAGAGACCTCCTAGTACTCGCCCCAGTTGTACAAACAACTTTGCTAGCGATGTTTCACTGACAAAATACGCTCTCATTTGCCGAGACGATAGTTTAGCATAGCTTTCAGCTACGTCATTTGCTACGACCTAGCAAGGCGCCATTATCAGTTACTATTGATATTGTGAATCATGTACTGTCAAGACCGACGTTCATCATTAATGGATTAAAGTTAAGTAATCCACCAGCTATGTCCGTCTTTCTAAATTCTAATTCCCTTGTCCTGTTCCAGACCTCACGCCAGCCTGCGTAAGCTAAAACGCGTGCATTTCGGCCTCCTCTAATAACACGGTGTTGGCCCTCCTGCCAACCACAACATTGGCGACGAGGCAAAACCGCGTTCTTATCGATATTGACCTGATTTACTTGTGTAATGGTTTCGCCACAATCTCCAGATGTACTGTCCGAACTGTATCGCTTACAGAATCAGCAGACGCAGGCCTTACTGGATGCCCTTGGACAACTTGTCCAGGGTCAACGTGCGATGCAAAACGATGCGGCAGCAGCCGCTCCACCGCTAACGCGGCCACAATACGCAGTTGCACCAACATTTCGACCTTTTGATGCTGCACTGGAAAGGTGGACGAAGTGGTCACGCCAATTTGGATTCCATCTCGCCGCCTACAGAATTCACGGTAACGAGCGGCAGCCTTTTCTCCTTTCATCCGTCGGGGTACAAACGTATCGTGTAATAGTCAAATTATTTCCGCGACGCGACGTAGTAACTCTGTCCTACGACGAAATTGTCTCTGCATTAGATGCATATTTCAAAGAATCAGTCAATGTAGTTGCCAAACGGTATACCTTCTTTTGTACAAAACTTATTGCGGGTCAGACTAATCGGGAGTGGGTTGCGACCTTGCAAGGCCTTGCTAGGGATTGTGCGTTTGAGTGTCAATGTGTACTCCCTTATTCAGATACTATGGTACGTGATGCAAATGCACAGGACGTTTCCGATGTTCGTATAAGGGAACAGATTTTGAAACTAATCAATCTCTCCCTTCAACAAGTGATGGACATATTGGATCGGCACGACAAACTTGACTTTGCTCAGGAATCATTTGAAACTTCGTCACCCGTGTGTTAGGTTAACCGGCCCGTTGGGCGAGCTGCACGGAACAGTAAACAGTCCTCGCGCCCGGCCACGCCGCTATCGCCAAGCTCTCAGTCACGTGCGCCGCGCCGGCAAGCAAATGCAGTGCTAAAATCATGCCCGCGGCTCGCTACTAAATATTCAAGTGAGAATTGTCAGTCACGCGTAGCTGTTTGCTTTTTCTGTAATAAAAAAGGAGATGTTCATAGTGTTAGCCAGAAAAAGCTCAGATCGGAAACTCACAACCATTCGAGGCCCTTTGCTTCACGCCGGATTCGAACCAAGGATACTAAGGCTCGCGAAACTTCGCCCATGGAAATTCATGTAGTTCATTCCACTCCGTCCAGTGCCACTCTCTCTAACAGTGACGGTGTTCGTCCCACAAATAGTGTGCGTCGACATCACCGGAACTCCCGTCAAGTTGCAAGTGATTTTTTACCAGTGTCAGTTCTCATAGCACGAGACAGTCGCTATTGTCGGCAGCAGGACAATAAACTTTTTGTGGACTGGGACATTGACGGCAAAGTAGTACCACACCAGCTCGATACCGTGCCTGCAGTTTCACTGATCAATCAAGACACTTACAAACTGCTGGGCACACCTCCGTTGCGTGCCTCAAATGTTAAGTTAACTAGCTATTCAGGTCAAGATATGTCTGTGTTAGGACAGTGCAGCCTTCTTGCAACATACAAAGCACAAACAAAACTTGTGTCACTTTACGTCCTTCATTCTTCTTCTGCAGTGAACTTGTTTGGTTTCGATTTATTTGAGTTGTTTAACTTGTCTATAGTAAATCAGGTCCTATCAGTGAAGCAGACTGTGGCTTCAGACAGTGCTTCTCGTCTATGTGAAGAATTTGTAGACATTTTTGCACCGGTCCTCGGTTGTGCTAAGAACTATAAAGCACATTTGTAGCTGAAAGTAAACGCGGAACCGAAATTTTTCAGAGTGCACAATGTTCCCCAAGCATTGCGTGATGAGGTCACAAAAATATTGCAAGATTTGGAATCACAAGGTGTAACTGAACGTGTGCAGGCTTCTCTCTGGGCATAACCCTTAGCAATTTTGCCAAAACCTTCGGGAAAATTGAGACTTTGTGTGGACTTCAAGGCAACAGTGAATCTACAACTAGTGATTGCAACTTTTCCTTTACCCTGCCCGGAAGATCTTTTTGACAAAATGTGCCCGGGTAAATGTTTCTCGAATTTGGACGTCGCAGATGCATACTTCCAAATACCAGTGGACGAAGAATCCCAGCGCGTTTTGGTGGTTAACACGCATCTTGGGTTGTATCAATTCAAACGACTACCATTCGGGTGTGCATCCGCCCCTTCATTATTTCAGCAATACCTACTAACTGTTTGTGCGTCGGTCCCTACTGCAGCAAATTATCTGGGCGATATTGTGATCTCCAGAAAGACGGAAGAAGAACATTTGGCCAATCTCAGAACATTATTTCAGGTCTTGCGACAAAATGGTTTTCGCTTGCGGAAGGACAAATGTGTGTTTTTTGCTCGTGATTTGCCATACGTGGGACATGTACTCAATGCCCAAGGCATACATCCCAGTCCCACGCACCTTCGCGCCCTACAAGACTTGCATCCGCTGCAGAATTTGAAGCAGCTACAGAGTGTGCTTGGAAAAATAAATTACTATAACAGATATGTGCCACATGCCTCTTCCTTTTCAGCTCCGCTTCATCGCTTTCGCCGTAAAGGTGTTCTGTTCGTCTGGACGACGGATTGCGAACGCGCCTTTCGCCATTTGATATCGGCGTTGCTTTCCTATACTTGCCTTACGCCACTCGATCCCCAGAAGCCCCTTTTGTTGATGGTGGATGCATCGGATTTCATGATCGGTGCTGTGCTTGCGCACAAAGATGGATCGCACGATCACCCTATTGCCTTTGCGTCCAAATTGCTATCGTCAGTGAAAAGAAATTATTCACAGATGGAGAAAGAAGCATTTGCTCTCGTATTTGGTGTTACAAAGTTTCATGATTTTTTGTATGGTCGTCACTTTACCATAATCACAGACCACAAACCTTTGACATGGCTTTTTCATCCGACCAAGCCTGTACCTCCACGTACAGCGCAGAAATTCATTGGCTGGTCTATTTTCCTCTCGCAGTACCGCCACGATATCTTGTTTCGGTTAACTGCTAAGCACAGAAACGCCGATGCGTTGTCCCGCTTGCCTGTTGCTGAGGATAGGGCATTCTATTCCCCCGAACTTGCTTGCATGTTCATTGATGCGGGAACCGATGACGTGGTCGAATCGTTTGCGATTGATTTTCGTCGTGTAGCTACAGCCACAGCTGCCGACCCTGTCCTTGCTACCGTTCTGCGTTTTGTTGCTACCCAATGGCCCTTGTCAGAGTCACGGATCGGGGATCCGTTGGTTCGCCGAATTTTTGCTCACCAGGAGAGACTTTTTGTACGACGTGGTGTTTTGCTGTTTCTTTCTGATAATGATCAGTCCATGGTCGTGGTACCACGTTCGTTACAGTCCTCTGTCTTACAGCATCTCCACCAAGGACATAGGGGTATAGTGAGAACGAAACAATTTGCTCGTCAGCACTGTACTTGGTTCGGAATCGATGCCGCGATTACGAGTATGTGCTCTTCTTTCATGGTGTACATCGATTTCGCTGGTCCATTCTGGAATGCTCGATGGTTGGTTGTGGTAGGTTCATTCAGAAATTTCCCTTTTGTTGTCCGGATGTCTTCCACGACGTCATCTGCCACCATCCAAGCGTTATCTGCTATCTTTTGCATTGAAGGTCTTCCACAGACTATTATTTCCGACAATGGCCCACAATTCATGTCCACAGAATTTCAGTCATTCTGCAAGACCAATGGTATTCAACACCTGACGTCCGCGCCGTTTACGCCAAAGTCAAACGGTGCCACTGAACGATTGGTCAGGACTTTCAAGTCACAGATGTTGAAAGAGTCGCATTCTCGGGAGGACGCGTTATTGCTCTTTTTGTCCTAGTATAGCTCTCAGCCCCGAGATGGCCACTCGCCGGCTGAGTTGCTCCACGGTTGTCATCATCGAAACTTGATGTCTTTGCTACATCCGCCGCATCAGGTTCCTGTGCAGCGGCAGACACCTGCTTTTTCTCCAGGAGACGTTGTCTACTATGGTCACTATCGAGGTTCACGGCATTGGCTCGAAGGGCGCATTCTTCGCTGCCTCGGCCGCGCTATGTATCTCTTGTTGGGGCCTCTGGTGAGTTGCGCCGGCATCTCAACCAGCTGCGCCCTTGTCGTCGCACGGGATCTGCCGCTCGCCGTCTGCTTTCAACGACGGTGCCATCCGATCAGCGCCCTGGGGACCCATCTACTGGCTCGCCTCAGCCCCAGGTGTTACCGACGCTGCCTTCCATTTTGCCCCATGGCGAATCGCCGCCGCCGCAGCCGCCGCCTCCGCCGCCTCCTGTTCTACCGCCGACGACGCCAGCAGTGGACGCGTCGGTGCAGCCGCCGGGCGCCTCCCTGGGTAACGCACCGCCGATCGCTTCCCGTGACCAGTTGTCCTCCGACGGGAATCTCTTGCCCGCTCCGGACCATATTTCGTCTTCGGCCGTCGGGTGCCCCGGCCCGATGGAGGTCGACCCTTCAGCCTCTCCTGTGTCTCTGCGGCCGCATACTCCGCATGTTGGCGTGCACCCTGGAGCAAGTTTTCAGGCGTTTCCTAGCTCTCCGCGGTCCGAATGGCAGGGTGCGGGTGGCACAGTCACGCCTGTTGTTAGGCTCCCCACCTTGTCGCATACGTCAACATGGGGTTCTCCCCACGGCGGGCGGAAGCTTTATGCTACAACCGAAGGCCGATTTGCGGGGGAGGAATGTGGTGTCACCGCCAGACACCACACTTGCTAAGTGGTAGCCTTTAAATCGGCCGCGGTCCGTTAGTATACGTCGGACCCGCGCGTCGAAACTATCAGTGAATGCAGACCGAGCGCCGCCACACGGCAGGTCTAGAGAGACTTCCTAGTACTCGCCCCAGTTGTACAACCGACTTTGCTAGCGATGGTTCACTGACAAAATACGCTCTCATTTGCCGAGACGTTAGTTTCGCATAGCCTTCAGCTACGTCATTTCCTACGACCTAGCAAGGCACCATTATCAGTTACTATTGATATTGTGAATCATGTACAGTCAAGACCGACGTTCATCATTAATGGATTACAGTTAAGTATTCCACCAGCTACATCTGTTTTTTATAAATTCTAATTTCCTTGTCCTGTTCCAGACCTCACGCCAGCCTGCGTGAGCTAAAACGCGTGCATTTCGGCCTCCTCTAGTAACACGGTGTTGGCTCTCCTGCCAACCACAACAATCATTGGCCTGGTGGAGAGATTCCTATAACCCAAAACCCCCATGTGCAAAAGGGACACATCACACATAACTGTTTCTTTAGTGCAGTGCATGCCCGATATTTCTAGGGGCCCCTAAACTTCTTCCTCTCGATAGCAGTGGTCGAGAATCCGTATCCGAATTAGTCACAGAATTCTTTGAGCCTCTAGCTAAGAACTCCAACGATGCTCCAAACCCGACGAATGCGGTTAATTAGAAGTAACGCTGTAAACAATGAGTTGTGCTTTGAATCCGCATACTCTGCTAGCGGACTTCACGTATAAAACCAGACCTCTAAGCAAAGTGACGACGATTTCAGAAGCTAGGAGGCAAACATCATTCCTGCCGCAATGAGATACGATTTGCAGCCGGTTGCACTCAGTGCATTCAGCAGTCGGACGAAACTACTCTTCACATACCGATTGAAAACTGGCATTTTTTCCCTTCATGTTTACTATTTTGTAGGCCAGCCAATTTACCCAACTAACGTAGGATCTCCAAATTACCATCGTCATACCAACCATCTGCACTTGTCTGGAGTTTGCAGAGGTATCAGCGACTGAGCTACAGACGAGGCATCAAGTGCTGGCTCAAATGCACAATCTAAGGAAAAAAACAAAAAAAGGTGTACCACGAAGGAATTGTCAGAATGGGACGGAAATCAGTAGCTGTGATATACATGTATAGGCAAATAATGGATTACAATTTTAAAATAATCGCATGACTTATTCAAGAGAGAGAGCTTCACAAACTGAGCAAATCAATAACGCGTTGGTCCACCTCCGGCCCTTATGCCTTATTCGGCTCGGCATTGATTGACAGAGTTGTTGGATGTCCGCTAGAGGGATATCGTGCCTATTTCTGTCCAACTGGCAGCTTAGAACGTCAAAATCCCGAACTGGTATGAAGGTTCTGCCCATAACGCTGCCAAAGTTCTCAACTGCAGTTAGATCCAGCGACCTTGCTGACCCAGGTAGGGCTTGGCAAGCACGAAGATAAGCAGTAGAAATTCTTGCCGTGTGCAGCCGGGTATTATTTTGCTGAAATGTAAAACCACGATCACTTGCTGTGAAGTGCAACAAAACGGGGCATAGACTGTCGTCGAAGTACCGCTGTACTGTAAAGGTAGCGTGGATGACAGCCAAAGGGGTATTACTATGAAATGGTAAGGTACCCCAAACCATCACTCCTGCCTGTCGGGCAGTAAGGTGGGCGACAGGCAGGTTGGTATCCTACCGCTGTCTGGGGCATCTCCAGACACATCTTTGCTGGTCATTGGGATTCAGTTGGAAGCGGAAATCATCACTGAAGACAGTTCTATTGCAGTCAACTAGATTCCATGCCAAATGTGGCCGTCACTACTGTAAAAGTAGTTGTTGATGTAGAGGTGTCAATGGTAGGCGGTGCAAGGGACGCCGTGAGCTCAGCCTCTTTCTGTGAGCTACCTATTAATGGTCGTTGCTGTCAATGAAACACCAGTTGCTCGTCGGATCAATGACAATTATGAATCCGTGGCTTTGGGTGCCTCTCTGACGATTGATCGGTCTTCACGTCATTTTCTCTCTCAAGGTGACTGCTTTCTTCTTGACCATGTGTTCGGGCATGGTTCACACATTCCTACCAACATCGTCGAATAGCGGCTTCGCTCCTATTCAAATGTTGAGCGATTCGCCGATTACTCCAACCGGCTTACACGTCCTCTAAAATGCCGACGTATGCAATTATTGTTCACGCACCCGTCTGCGAGGCCCTGCTACTGTGCAACTCAATACACGGAATGAAATTTAGGAAGACTTTTTGCTATGGTATCAACATGTCCCTAGTTTGCTCTCCTTGTCAGTTGCGCAGTGAAATTGTGGTGCAGTGCCGCATATTTCAAAGTTTAGAGTTATGGATATTTGTCGATACCTGTATGAATATAAATTTGTGACATATTTGCACAACTCCTTCGTGCTGCATCGTTTTTTCTATGTTAGAGTGTATTATTAACACTGGGCAGCAACTCGTTCCCGTTGCTCAAACGTAAAGGTGTAGCCTTGCTGCCATTTTCCACATTTGCTTTCCGCCCAGAGGTATGAGTTATCTCTGTTCCCCACCACTCACCTGCGAATGAGGACAGAGCAGTCAGACGTTACCCCGGAAAGAAAATGTATCCACTGGATTGCAGCGATACCAGAGGTGCCACGCCATTTATCACACATGCTTCAGTGTCGGTAAAATTTGCGGTCTGAAGCCTGTGAACTATATCCAACGCAACCTATAGCATATACCAACAGTGGCAAGTTCCATTTCGTACGATGTGGATTTGAGTAAAACACGAAAAAATAAGGTAATGAACGGAGTCAGAAACAAACCAACTGACTTTGTAGCTACAAACAGACCGGACCTTCTCGACAGTGTCAGTATAGAGGCGGTGATTAGTGATCATGATGTTAGTATAGCAACTGCGGTTGCAAAAATTAATAATTCACTCAAGAAAGCTGGGAGAGCGTTTGGGCTAGAAAGAGTAGATAAGCAGGTGTTAGCATCTTACATAGACAGTGCAATGACATCATTTAGTTCCAGTAAGATGGATGTAGAGGACTTGTGGGTAAATTTTAAACAGAATGCAATTCGTGGTCTGGAGAACGATGTGCCTAGTAAAAGTATTAAAGACAGAAAAGGCCCACCATGTATTAACAACGAAATTCGAAAAATGCTTAGGAAGCAAAGGCTGTTGCACTCTCGGTTCAAAAGAGAACGTGCCAATGACGAGAGGCAAAGTTTAGTAGAAATTTGTGCGTTTGTGAGAAGATTTATGCGCAAAGCGTACAATAACCACCACCATCATACCTTAGCGCAAGTTCTGACGGAGAACCCGAGAAAATTCTGGTCCTACGTGAAACGACTAGAAACGGCCTTGACGCAGTAAATTCACTGGTTCCCATCAGATCAAAGAAGTTAAGCACTCTCGAACGTGGTCGGCACTTGCACGAGGACCATCTGTGCCGCCATGCGCATTTGATATTTTTCTGGGTGCACTCGGCTTCGTTATGTCAATTGAGGAGCTATTTGAACGAATAGTGTATATCTGGTTGATGAATACATGTTGCTCCCCATGTCAAAAGCCCGTGGCACCGAGGCAAAGTGTAACCAAAACGACCGTGGCGGGGTGGTTGAAGTAGCTACTGTACCACATCTATCTCCATATCTTCGTCTGTCGGATGAGGAGTGACGTCCTTCTCCAGTAGAGCTCCATCCTTCTACTAGAGCGAACACCAGTAGCATAGCCAACACCATTGGCAGTATAAGCAGCCTATCTGTTGTACACAATTTCTATACATCGCTTAGCTTCTGCTATCCTGACTTATCAAATGAACAGTAGCTGATTATTTTGCTACTTCTAATAGAGCTATTTGCTTTTGTTGTAAGATTTAGCGTGTTTTACGGTCGTTCGTGTTGAGTGAGTATGTTGCACTCTCGGTTCAAAAGAGAACGTGCCAATGACGACAGGCAAAGTTTAGTACAGTTGTAGTGTAGTACACAGTTAGTATGTGTTACTTGCTTTATTTGTATTTTTGGTGATCTTATTCATAGCGTATACTGTACGATATGGATAGGAACTGTGTTTCTTACGAGTGGACACAAGGAGAATTGGATGCTGTCCGTACACAGCTGGAACCTGCGTTGGCCACAGTCAACAGGCTTTTGGCTACATCTCAAAGCAGTGACGATGTTGGAGCGCCAAGACCTGCAACATCTCTACTGCCATTGTAATAACCATGTGATCTGGTTGGTGCTACATTTTCCCATACACAACATACGATCGGTCCATCATCACTTAATGGTGAGTGACAGACAGTGGTGGGTTCGCGCATCGCTGAACTCAACGAGGAGAAGGGAATGGGCTGCATGGCTATCTCTTTATCCCTTAGTAGCAGGTAAGAGCTGCTACCCGATGTTGATAGTACTGTGTCAGCACAGTATACTTCTCCTCTTGGGCCAGTGATCGATTTTCCTGCCCAGTCCAAGCAAGTGCAGAGGACGGATATGTTAGTCATTGGGAGCTCCAACGTGAGTCAGGTAATGGAGCCGCTCTGTAAAATAGCAGGCAGGGTAGGAAAGAATGCCTGTGTGCAATGTCTGTAGGAGCGTATCGTCCAAAACATGGAAGAGGCCCTGACGGCGGCTATAGAGTGCACTGGGTTCAAACGGCTACAAATAGTGGCACATGTAAGCACGGGTGACGCCTGACACTTGGGTTCTGGGGCCATCCTCAGTTCCTTTCGACGGATGGCTGATTTTGTAAAAGCAACTGGTATTGCACGTGGGGTCCAAGCTAAGCTGACTACTTGTAGCATTACACCCGGGGTCGATTGCGTTCCTCTGGTTTGGAGCAGAATGTAAGATCTAATCCAGAGTCTCAGATGATTCTTTGATGGTATCGGATGCGAATTTCTCGACCTCTGCTATCGGGTAGATAGTTGCAGGGTTCCCCTTAATAAGTTAGGCACACACTACACGCAGGAAGCGGCTGCCTGGGATCAGAAACAATCTACGTGCGTCAGAGAATGCTCGTCTCCGCATATCGCATGTAGGGGAACTCGGGGCGGAACGGGATACTTAATGTACAACGATTTGTATAAAATAAGGGAACACAAGGAAACACTTCTTAAAGTTATAAAAAAGCAACTTGTAGTGTAACCTAATGTACTTTATTTTAAAACTACTTAAAACAATACATTTTGCATTTTTTACCATTTTTCAAAGAAAGTCTTGCATATTTCCCGTTCCACCGCACCCACGGGGCAGAATGGGATATGGTTATTTTTTGTTAAATTATTGCATAAACGTTGAATTTGAATTACGAATATCGTATTAAACTATGACAAAATGTTGTATAAAAGGCAATTCAGACTAAGGAATGTGTAATTTAAACAGTTAAAAAGTCATTCTTCAAAATAGGATAATATTTTAATGTCATTCGGAAAAATGTACAATGCTTAATAACCACCAAACCACTAACTACTAGTCCTTTCAGCAGTAGTTACAAATCAGTATTTTCTTTTCATTTTCACTGTGTATGCCAGAACATGAATTGTATGCCCACTTGAAACACCAGTGGCATGCGACCCAGCTCTCATTAGAAACAGAATAGGAGTCCCCACATTAGAGACACTCAGCATCCTCTATGATTCTCTCTTCTCCATCTCCTTCTTCCTTTTATTTTTCTTAAGGTCTTGGATGTCCTCTGTTTTGGTTTTCTTGGGTGTACAGTTTGATATTTTTGCCTTAAGTTGCATTGCACCTGACGTCTCTGTCCTGACGGTGTTCATGTTTGTCCATCTGTACAGTTTGTAGTCGGACTTTCGCAGTTTTCGAACTGATATCTGTTGGCGCTGATGTTAGGTAGTCTGCGTCTGAAAACACATTCAGGCTATATTCCAGTTCTCTTAAAGCCATTTATAGCTATCGGCATCGTTGCAGCACGTCAAACGCGGCCGCAAATAGCAATGACATTTGGAAAAGAGTGACAACTTTTCCTGGATGGCTCCGTAGCCATTTTTTTATCTGTTCAATGTAATAACAACTCGGGGGCTTGAAAAACGTTACGTCCAGGGGTTATAATTTATGTGAAGTGTGTGGCGGTGAACAAAGACGGACTACACCATTGTCCCTAGCCATATCAAGTAGCTCCAGGTTCTTAGTGTGAGTTGAATGCCCATGAACAATTAGAAGACAGGTGATTCTTTCGTGGCCTTAGAAAATGCCACCAACTTTCTAAACCATACTAGAAATAATTAGCTAGAGATCCACTCTGAGGGGTGATCTTCAGACCAGCATCCTGGAGGAAATCCAAGCTCAAATTCTTGTTTCTTCTTCTTCCTCGAAAAGATAAGCATGGGCGGCATGTATAACCCAGATGCAAATATGCAGATGACTGCTGTAACGGTTTCTCCATGTTCTGAAGATGTTACCTCTCCTACTTGCCTTATTCCCTGAAGTGTTATTATTTTCGACTGACCTTTAGGATTAACTGTCAAGCCACTTTGATCACAGATGAATATTTTGTCAGCAGTCAGCTTGTACTTATCAATAACATTATTCAGAAGTGAGTTAAACTGTGAAACTGCTACTTTGTTGAATCCCATTGCTCGAGCACCAGAAGTATTTTATGGTTTGCGAATAGACAGTGTAGGATGCCTCGTAATAAATCCTTTCACACAGTCTTGTCCAGCTACACAAGTTTGTTTATCAAATCCGCGTGGTAAGCCATTTCTTTTGGCTAGTTGATAGGCTAGTGATTTGAGATCTTTCATTGTTAGACCAAAAAGTCTGCTTTCCATTGACTTGATATATGTTACCAGCTCATGTTCTTGTTCTGCAGTGAACACCTGTTTATATTTCCCATCTGATTTGTCAATTATGTTGTCATGATTATTCGTATCTTTACACACACATCTTTCCAATGTTGATTTCGGTAAGTTGAACAGCTTAGATGCTTTTTAAAATCCCATTTGGTAAGATGAAATGGCTGAAACTCTCATTTACATCGCTTTTACGTCCCATTACTGTCTATCAATCTTTTTCGTGTACGTTCGCACCATCTGGAACAGCAAGGGGGGAAGAAAAAAGAATATAGTTTGCTTTCTACTTGCATCAAAATGTGACAGGGCAGAACGGGACACTATCCCATTCTTCCCCATCCCGTTCTGCCCCAAGAGCACTTTTGAGGTTAACGACTTTTATGGAGTGTAATTACTAACGTATTTAAACGCATTAAATAACTTAAGTATAACAAATGTCAAGCACTTCAAGGGAATGTGTCATTTTAGGGTATACAATTAACAATTAACAATTAACAGCTTACCTGGCGTTGAATTTCACCAAACGTTAGAACAACGCAGACGGTAACGTGACGGACAACAATTCACTTAGATCTCGCACTTAGAACTAAATCAAAATGACTGTCCTTACTTCCCTTCCATTCAGAGGAATAGTTAAATGCCCATACAACAGGTTGCAGCACTGTCCAGTCTAGAAAAGAACCATTTCCCATTGTGCCCCGCTATCCCGTTCTGCCCCGAGTTCCCCTACAGAAAAGGTTAATAAGATATTACACATCTGCATAAGCGTCCAAGGAAAGGTCCTATTATTAATATCGCTTATTTAAAGTTATACGTAATGTCGAGATAGTTTCAGGAACAGAAAGTTGGTGGAAACAGGAAGTGTATAGCAATAAATACTAAGATTGGAATATTTATCGCAAGAATAGGCTAGCCAGTGATGGCGGGGTATTTATTGTAGTAAAGAATTCAGTAATATCTATCGAGTTTATCTCGGATTCCGTTAGTTAGGCGAAGTTAAACATTAAAGTTCGGCCCAAATGGTAGTCAGACCTTTTTATAGACCATCTGTGTGTGGTGATGTAGCGGTAGTACTATTCAGAGTGATATTGCAGATTATACTTAATAACTTTGTTGACCATACCGTTGTAATAGGGGATGACTTCAACTTGCCAGGTATAGATTGGGAGAGTCATGTTATGAAAACATGTGGCAGAGACAGGGATTCGTGTGGCATTATTCTGAATGCCTTGTCCGAAAATTACTTCAAGCAGGTAATTAGTGAACAAACTCGAGAAGAAAACGTTATAATCTTCCTAGCTACCCACAAACCTGAACTTATTGAATCATTAAACTTGGAGGAAGGTATCAGTGATCATAACGGTGTCTTAGCACCTATGACTATGGGTATTGCTAGGGATGTTAAGAAAGTTGGGAATAGACTTTTGGTTAGCAAGAATGACAGGATGAAAATTGAGTAGTCAACAACAAATATTCAGTGCTGAGAACAAAGATGTTGAGCACAAATGGGAAAAATTCAAAGGCGTGCAAGGTCTTTAGGAATGGGAATGGCCGACCGTCTCACACATTCAAGAGAAGTCAGAACCTATCTGAGAAACAAAAGATGAACGAAACGAAAATGAGCGTAAGGAGGTCAATGACAGAAGTGTTCAATGACTCTGAAAGTAAAATTTAGTCAACAGATATGACTGAACACCCTAAGATGTTTTGGCCCTAAGTAAACCCAAAAGCTGGTCAAAATCATCTATTCATTCTCTCAGAGATCATACTGGCTCCGAAACGGAAGATAATAGAGAGAAGGCGAAATACTGAACTCGGTCTTTTGAAACTGTTTCACCACCGAAAATCGTAATACGGTCCCTGCTTCCAATCACCGTACGAATGTCGAAATGGCAGATATTGACATAACCGATGGTGGAATAGAAAAGCAACTATTGTCGCTTAGTAGTGGGTAGGTATCAGGACCGTAAGACTCTACAAAGATTATGGGAAAGATCTTGCTCCCCTTCCAGCAGCTGTTTATCGTAGATCGTTGGACCAAAGAAGGATAACTAGCGACCGGAAAAAGTGAGTTATTCTCGGTTTCAGGAAGGGTCATAGGTCATATAAACATAATTATACGCCCATATCGTCGATGTCAGTCTGTTATAGGACTATGGAACATGTTTTGTGCTCAAGAATTATGACGTGTTTGGAGAACGAAAATCTCTATAACAATCAACATGAATTCCACAGAGGTATCACGAAACTCAGTTCTCTCAGTTATTCCATGAGATTCAAGGCGCTGTAAACAAAGGCGCTCAGGTTGATGCCGTGTACATTGACTTCAGGAAGGCATTTAACACCGTCCCGCACTACCTTCTAGGGAAAAACATACGAGTTTACCTTGTATTGGACCAGATTTGCGACTGGATTCAAGACTTCTTTGCCGACAGAGCTCAGTACATCACTCTTAATGAAGCGAAATCGACAAATGCAAGTGTAATTTCCATAGTACTCCAAGGAAGTGAGCTAGGATCCGTACTGTTTACAATATACATATAAATAATCTAGCAGAAAGGGTCGGAAGCTCTTCACAGACGATACTGATATCTGTATGAAAGCCAGAAGGCTGTATCGATTTTGCAAAATGACTTAAAGAGCATTGATCAATGGTGCAGTCTCTGGCAGTTGAACCTCAATGTAAATAAATGTAACGTATTGTACATACATAGGAAGAGAAATCCATTACTATATAACTACACTATTGATGACAAATTGGTGGAAACAGTAGAGACCGTAAGAGATCAAGGAGTAACTGTAGAGAGCGACCAAAAGTGTAATGGTCACAGAAAACAAATAATAGGAAAAGCATACGCCAGACTGAGATTCCTTGGAAGAGTCTTAGGAAATGTAACTCACCCACGAACGAAGTGGCTTACAAGGTGCTGGTTCGACCTCTTCTTGAGTATTTTTCATCAATCTGGCACCCTTACCAGGTAGGACTGATGGAAGAGATAGAGAAGGTTCAACGAAGGGCGGCGCATTTCGTCAAGTGATCGTTTATCGGGAACGAAGGCATTACAGAGACGCTCAAAAAACTCCATTGGCAGACACTACAAGAGAAACATTGCAGGTCACGGAGAGGTTTACTATTGAAATTTCGAGCGAGCGTTTTCGGAGACGAGTCGGACAACATATTACATCCCCCCTCACACATCTCGCGAAATGACTTCGACGGAAAAAAATCGAGAAATTAGAGCTAATACAGAGGCTTACCGACAATCATTCTCACCACGTGCCATTCACAAGTGGAGTAGGGATGGTGGAATGTGTTATTGGTTTCATAAGTACCCTCCACCACATACCGGTGGATGGATCGAGGATTACTGATGCAGATGTAGATGTAGATGTGGGCATCGTCGGTTGGCTTCAGCTGGGCCCTGTTGCTTGTAGCAAAGTCTTGGACAGCGGCCGGCTGCAACTGCCGGTTGTCAAGACGGCTGACTGCATTGCAGTCATGTAGGCCTTAAAAGAAAACGGCCTAGAAGTTCTGTTTATCTGTACATGCACACGTACGGCTACATTTGGTTTCGGTGTCGCATTGTGACACGTTTATCAGTTTGAACTCTGTACCTGGTCTCTGACTTTTTATTTAAATAGGAGAGAGGGCTTCGCTGTTACCCACACTCGGTCTGTGGATGCACGACTCGATTTGGAATATACGTTTAAATATGGTGCGGTTTACCATGTTATTTTTAGCTGCAGATACCGGTATAGTATTATGTGGAGTGGCACTGTACTGAAAAAGATAAAAAAATAACAATGAATTTTACTAATTGTACCGCTGTACGAGATATCTCATAAGTGCCTGAATGTCTGTACAAATTTTGCAGCAAGTGCGTTTGCTTCAGGATGAAATGACGCAGTTTTGAAATTTGAAATGCCATTTTCTCACGGGAAAGTTTGAACTCCGGTGATGAAAACTGAGTGCATAGCATGTCTCAACTCTTGACTCATCAAAATCCTTGGCAGGCTTCGATACTTTTCGTAGAGGTTATCAATGGCATTTGTATCACAAACGGAAATTCTGAAAGTGCATAAATGACAATCCACCAGTAGCTTCCTAAAAATGATCCAGCACTATCGACGAACTGAATTTGGTTTCCATGGATCATTTGACATAAGCTCTGCAATCAAATTTGAATTCAATGGGAAGTTTTCCACATTGTCTTGATTGATTAAATATAAATCAAAACCTACATTAGCATAAGAGTCAAGAATTCTGTCCTGCCCTGTCGCAGTAGTAGTAGAAAATCAACATTACCTTTCTGAACTGTCAATCTGATAACTGAGTCATTGTTATTGTTAGTTAAAAGATATGTCCAACGTTGCAGGCGTTCAGCTATTCTGAAAGGAATAGTACTATTTGGTCTAAATGTAGGCACCAGTGCCATTAGTAAAAGGAATATACGGCTGTAAATGTTTTCATAAATCTTTTCAACAGCAAAGATGGTAGCAAGAGATCCCTTTTCTGTATGACTGTCATTCCACTGAGCAACTCCCAGTGTTTTGGGCAGGAACGCGATCGACCATGTTGTCTATCTGACAAGACTGGGTCGATATCCTATTCAGAAGCATCTTTTGCAATAGTTAACACTTTACTTGTATCGTATGTAGTGAGCCATATAGCAGCTAATTGTCTTTATTTTAAGTTTTAAAATGCACATTAGCATTCATTGTTCCATATTAATTTTGTTCCTTTCGGTAACAAATTGTCAAGTGGTTCACTTACAGATGCTACATGTGAAAAGAACCTTCTATAGTAATTGATTTTTCCTAGTGCAGCAGGTAATTGCTTGAGATCTTTGAGAGACGGAGGATTTTAAAATTACTTTTATGTAATAAAATTATAAACAGCCGACCAGTTGCAATGGATAAAGAGATTCTTTACCTAGGTTTCGACAAATATAAATTTGTCTTCATCAGAAGGTAACCTAAGGACAATGAATATCATAGCTTCCATTAGAAAAGTATGAAACTTATAAGCCAAGAATAAATTTTAAGACAAATTAGAGAACTTTTGTTTTACAGAAGTATGATAACGACGACTGGTACTTACACATTTACATTAGTAAGGACTGATGCACCATCGCGTTTTTACAATTGTCGGCATAGTTCCATGTGTCAAAAATAAAATATAGCCCTAGAATTATGGTTTCTCACGTTAATATAAAATAGCTCATGGATCTTGCAGAGGTCACAACCGACTGAGTGTAATCTGGGAGCGTAGTTGCTCTAAAAACAGGGCAGGTGGCGCTCGTGGCAAGAAACATGTGCCAGTTGGCGTACAAAGGCAACGTGTAAATTATTAGTATTAATGATGTCCTTAGGTAGTGTAACAATTAAAAAAGAAAGAAAAGGAAGGAAATTAACACTCCCGTTATAACAGTATGGGAGCATTGGTACAAATAATATAGTTATACATAAAAAAGGCAGGTGGCGCTTACGCAGAGAAACTTACGCCCAGTGGCATATACAGCCAAAATATAAAAATTACATTACTATATTAGTGAAGCCCACAAACGGTATACGTGTCAGAACTTTAAAATTGACAATAATGGTTCTTGTCAAGAAAGAATTATGAACACTGGTACACGATCCTTTTAGTACACATTCACAGGAAAAACAAAATTTTTAGAGCCAGGCAAAATCAGATAAGGGCCGAAGTAGTAGCAAACATACATCGTGACAAAACCACCATTACATAAGTGGTAGTGGGCTTAAAGCACTGAAGGTGCATCATAGCTTCCTGAGGAAATAAACAACTAAGGTTACCAGCATTAATGTTATACCGTAATCAGTACAGGTTTAAAGGCATTAGAGGAGATTTTTCTTTAGTATTCTTTATCATTAAATATATTTTCGAACAAAAATTTTACGCATAATACTATACTGTTCTTCTTGCTTCCTGTCGGTTTTGCAGAAAATAGGTTCAAAATGGATCAAATGGCTCTGAGTACTATGGGACTCATCAGTCTGAGGTCATCAGTCCCCTAGAACTTAGAACTACTTAAACCTAACTAACCTAAGGACATCACTCACATCCATACCCGAGGCAAGATTCAAACCTGCGACCGTAGCGGTCGCGCGGTTCCAGTCTGACAGAAAATAGGAAAGTTGTTTCTATGGACTGCTGGCTGTTGATTAGAATATTAAAATCTGAATCGTCAGGAGTTGTGTAGTCCTACCCATTCATGGAAAATACTGCCAGGTCCGCATCTGAAATGAATGCAGAAAAGGAGAAGGCTTCAACTGGTGAAGTAGCATATTTCACATAGCATACTTCACATAGCAACCTCTGTCCACGTCCCTTAGCGTAAGGCGCTAGGCATCGTTGAACACCGTCGCGCGCCTCCAAGAGAATAGGCACACAATATGCCATCCGTGCCGTCATGGTACCGGGTCTGTAGGGCAACTATTTCAATGTATTTGTGGTATGAAGGTAAAATAGACGTCGGATTGAAGTTTTATGATCTTTATTTGCCAACGCTGTAGTTGACATAGTTGAGGATATTCCAGACGGGACAACAATACGAATTATAATGTTCTTGCTTTGGGCTGTGCAAATACCTGTTAGATAGCCGTTGCACAGCGGGCAGCAGTTGTGCAAATTGTGACGTCTTGTTCGCCCTGCGCCACTTTGTTATCCAATGGGGACACTCTTGTGTTTGTTCCTATGTGGCGCAGACAGGAAATGGAGCTCTATTCTTCGGGGGAAAGGGCAAATATGCACTGCGCTCACGGGGTAGAGGATGGAAATGCTCACGTTGCCCAAAGTTTGAACGATCGACGGTTTCCGAATCGTCGAGTGCCAGATCCACGTACATTTACTGCCATCCACAGGCCCCTAAGAGAGACAGGTTCTCTGGGGCATGGTCGCTTTGGGTAGCCGTACCGTCCGAGGCGCCTTGTAACGGTCCGTGCGGCTCCCCTCGTCGGAGATTCGAGTCCTCCCTTGGGCATGGGTGTGTGTGTTGTCCATAGCGTAAGTTAGATTAAGTAATGTGTAGGCTTAGGGGCGATGACCTCAGCAGTTGGATCCCATAAGGCCTTACCACAAATTTTCACTTGGGGCATGTTCTCGTAATGCCACATTTGCATTTATGGCCTACTTTGAAACCTAGTGTATTAATTTTATGCTACAGATACGAAGGCCTGACGGACGTGATCGTCAACGCACTGTGCGGCAACGGGGCTTGAAGAGGAGGCGTTAGCGAAGATGATTTGCACACCTACAGTCTTCAGAACTTTCACACACTTGACTCAGACGATTCTCCAAGTCGAATTGAATTCTGCAAGTGGGTTTTTGCAAATGTGTGCCATTCAACCAAACTTTCCAAACCGTATACGTTTTACGGATGAGGCATCCTTTACAGGAGAGAGTATTTTCAACTGCCTCGATCAACATGTATGGACACGGGGAAAATCCGCACGCCACCTTTGTCCGTTTCACCAAGGTCTCTTCCCTGTCAACGTTTGGGCCGGCTCGGTAGGCGATAATCTAGTCAGTCCGTACGTTTTCCCCCGACGACTGAACGCAAACATATACTTAATAATTTTACGAGAAACTCTTATCAGCGTTCTAGGACCATGTTCCACTCAACGTGTGACACCGAATGTGGTACCAACACAATGGTATATCTGGGCGCTTCGCACATGCAGTGCGAGTGCATTTGGATTAAAGCCTTTAGTGAGAATTGCATAGGGTGTGCTGGGCTGGTGGCATGGGCTTCTCGTTCCCCTGACTTACTGCCCATTGATTTTTTCTCCTGAGTCACCGGAAATCTGTTATCTATTCAACACCCACGGTGGTCGATGAAGCACTAATAGCGCGCATTATAGCAGCACTAGATGCAATTTCAACTTTGTCAGGACTGTGAAAGAGTGCGACAGTCACTGCAGCGTCGTTACACTACGTGCATTCAAAGTGGAGGGCATAACTTCTAGCACTTTTTGTGACTTTTTTCAAATAAAAGTTATAAAACTTCACTACGACTTCTCATTGACTTTGATGACACGAATACATTGCAGACTTTGCCCTGCAGACCTGCTACCATGACGGCTGTGTTGGCATGTTGTGTGTTTACCTTCCTGGCAGCGTGGGATGCTGTTGAACTACTCTTATCATCGAATGCTAAGGAATGCGAACATAGGTTGCCATGTGAAATATGCTTCTTATGACCCACTCTACTAGCCCTTTAATTTTCTACATTTACTTCAGATAAACTCTGTATACACAGGGTTGTCCATTGATCGTGACCGGGCCAAATATCTCACGAAATGAGCGTCAGTTGAAAAAACTACAAAGAACGAAACTTGTCTACCTTGAAGGGGGAAACCAGATCGCGCTATGGTTGGCCCGCTAGATGGGGCTGCCATAGGTCAAACGGATATCAACTGCGTTTGGAAATCCCCATTTTTTTAATACATATTCGTGTAGTAGGTAAAGAAATATGTTTTAGTTGGACCACTTTTTTCGCTTTGTGATAGATGGCGCTGTAATAGTCACAAACATATGGCTCACAATTTTAGATGAACAGTTGGTAACAGGTAGGTTTTTTAAATAAAAATGCAGAACGCAGGTACGTTTGAACATTTTATTTCGGTTGTTCCAATGTGATACATGTACCTTTGTGAACTTACCATTTCTTAGAACGCATGCTGCTACAGCGTGCATACCTGTTAATACCACATTAATGCAATAAATGCTCAAAATGATGTCCGTTAACCTCAATGCATTTGGCAATACGTGTAACGACATTCCTCGCAACAACGAGTGGTTCGCCTTCCGTAATGTTCGCACATGCATTGATAGTACGCTGACGCATGTTGTCAGGCGTTGTCGGTGCATCACAACAGCAAATATCTTTCAACTTCCTCCACAGAAATAAATCCGGGGACGTCAGATCCGGTGAACGTGAGGGTGCTTCGACGACCAAGCCACCTGTCATGAAAAATGATATTCAGTACCGCTTCAACCGCACGCGAGCTATGTGCCGGACATCCATCATGATGGAAGTACATTGCCATTCTGTCATGCAGTGAAACATCTTGTAGTAACAGCGGTAGAACATTACGTAGGAAATCAGCATACATTGCAGCATTTAGATTGCCATCGACAAAATGTGGCATCCGGACGTGTTGGCCGTGCGGTTCTAGGCGCTACAGTCTGGAACCGCAGGTTCGAATCCTGCCTTGGGCATGGACGTGTGTGATGTCCTTAGGTTAGTTAGGTTTAAGTAGTTCTAAGTTCTAGGGGACTGATGACCTCAGCTGTTAAGTCCCATAGTGCTCAGAGCCATTTTTGATAAAATTAGGCTCAATTATCCCTCCTCCCATAATGCCATACATTAACCCGCCAAGGTCGCTGATGTTCCACTTGTCGCAGCCATCGTGGATTTTCCGTTGCCCAATAGTGCATATTATGCCGGTTTACGATACCGCTGTTGGTGAATGACGCTTCGTCGCCAAATAGAACGCGTGCAAAAAATCTGTCATCGTCCCGTATTTTCTTTTGTGCCCAGTGGCAGAACTGTACACGACGTTCAAAGTCGTCGCCATGCAATTCCTGGTGCACAGAATATGGTACGGGTGCAATAGATGTTGATGTAGCATTCTCATCACCGACGTTTTTGTGATTCCCGATTCTCGCGCAATTTGTCTGCTACTGATGTGCGCATTTACCGCGATAGCAGATAAAACACCTACTTGGGCATCATCATTTGTTGCAGGTCGTGGTTGACGTTTTACATATGGCTGAAGACTTCCTCTTTCCCTAAATAACTTAACTATTCGGCGAACTCTCCGGGCACTTTGATGATGTCGTCCAGGATACCGAGCAGCATACATAACACACGCCCGTTGGGCATTTTGATCACAGCAGCCATACATCAACACGATATCGACCTTTTCCGCAATTGGTAAACGGTCCATTTTAAAACTGGTAATGTATCACGAAGGAAATACCGTCCGCACTGGCGGAATGTTACGTGATACCACGTACTTACACGTTTGTGGCTATTACAGCGCCATCTATCACGAAGCGAAAAAAGCGGTCTAACTAAAAAATTCATATTTTTTTGCGTACTACACGAATATGTAATAAAAAGTTGGGGTTCCTATTTTAAAAAACGCAGTTGATATCCGTTTGAACTATGGTAATGTCATCTAGCGGGCCAACCATAACGCCATCTGGTTTCCCCCTTCAAGCCAGACGAGTTTCGTTCTTTGTAGTTTTTTCGTTTGATGCTTATTTCTTGAGATATTTGGCCCTGTCACTCTCAATAGACCACCCTGTATATACATATACCATGGTTCTAAACTCTCTGACAAAAACTATCTGGACACCCCAATGTAACGCGCTATTGAATGCTAGGCATCACGAGTAGTGGACCCACCACTATAAAAGAAATTTTTTTAAGAACAAGTTGCCATTTTACTGCATATTACAGTATTTTTCATATGTACTAGCTACATTTCGGCTTTTATGCCATTATCGACTGCAATGCTAAAAGTTCATAGGCCATTAACACGTCATATCTGATAGAGTAAGCCCAAAGTCTAAAACTGTTTAATATAACAGGAGGTGGGAATTATTGTATTGTAAGCAAAGAAGCAGTAACAGCAGAACATATCATTCCGGAGAGCTCGGTGTTGGTGGACATGGAGTAATCACTGAATGTCATTTGACTACGAAATCCATCAGGAACAGTCCAACACCTCCAGAGCTGCCCAAAGCGACTGCTAGTGATATGATTGTGAAGTGGAAATGCGAAAGGAAAACCGCATCTAAACCAAGACCAGATAGATCTCATGAACTGATGGACCAGGACAGTTGAGCATTCCGGAAGGTGGTTGTAAAACACATGAAATCAGCAGAAGCAATCACTCGTGAGATCCAAAGTGCTAACAACAGTACAGCTATCACAGTAAGTATGAGTAAGGAGTTAAAAAGAATGAGGCAAAATGGTAGAACAGCTCCTCATAAGCTACACATTAGTACATTTAGTGCTATGTGTCGCTTGAGGTGATGTAACGAGTGACGTCAATGGACAGTGGATGATTGGAAGCGATCGATTTGGAGTGATAACCACGCTATACCATGTGGCAATCTGATGAGGGGTTTGCATTTGTCGAATTTTAGGAGAAATTTCTTGCCATCATGCGCACAGCCAATCGCAAGGAAGGGGGGAGATGGTGATACAGAATATGTATGTTTTTCGTGGTTAGGGTGTGGTCCCCCTTCTGAGCTTAAGAAAAAGCTAAGAGCAGAATGATACCAACACATTTTGCAGCACCGTGTACTGCATGCTGTAGGGGAACTGATCAAAGACGACAATTGTGTCAACATGACAATGCACCGTGTCATACAGCAGCATCTGTGAGGCAGCATATTGTCAGCGAAGACATTCCTGAAATGGAGGGTCCCTACCTGAGCATCTGCGAGGCACCATATTGTCAGCAAAGACATTCCTGAAATGGAGAGTCCCTACCTCACCTCCGTGAGAAGCCTTTGGAACGAGTCACAACGTCAGCTTCACTCCATACCCGGGAATTCAACATTAGTACCTTCACTGGTTTCAGCTCTTCATGAAAAATGGACTATTATTCCTCCACAGACTTTCAGACACCTCACTGAAAGTGTTCCCAGAAGAATTAAAGGCCAGGTTTTGATGGAGATGGAATTGCCGAGTAGCTAGGGCCTCCCGGCGGGTAGACCGTTCGCCTGGTTGAAGCCTTTCGAAGTGACACATCTTCGGCGGCTTGCGTGTCGATGGGGATGAAATAGTGATGATAAGGACAACACAACACCCAGTCTCCGAATGGAGAAAATCTCCGACCCAGCCGGGAATCGAACCCGGGCCGTTAGGTACGACTTTTCATCACGCTGACCTCTCAGCTACCAGGGGCGGAAGGTTTTGAAGGATACACTTATAATTATGGTCCACTAGTGGGTGTCTGGATGCATTGGATAACATAGTGTGTTTTTACACAAAAATGTTCCTGCACTCGCCAGCAGTGTTGGTTTTCATTTTTGTTCCCAGTTAACGTTGTACAGGCAATGTTTTGTTGCTTGAAGAGTCTCCTCACAAAGTCATGGCTTTACTTTCTTTAAAGTTTTGTAGCTATTTATGGCGTTTATTCCAGTTAATCCAAGTCGTTACTGTATGTTGTATTTAAGAAGTAAACTTTGTGCAGGAGGCAAACCCCGACCACAGAAATTATCTGTTGCATGTATGGTGACGTCCACAGCTCGTGGTCTAGTGGTCAGCGTTGCTACCTCTGGATCACGGGGTTGTGGATTCGATTTCCAGTGGAGGTTCGAGTCCTCCCTAGAGCATGGGTGTGTGCGTTTGTCCTTAGGATAATTTAAGTTAAGTAGTGTGTAGGTTTAGGGAATGATGACCTTAGCAGTTAAGTCCCATAAGATTTCACACACATTTGAACTTCTTTTTCAATTTCCGGCCGGGTTGGAGATTTTCTCTGTCCCAGGACTGGGTGTTAGTTTTGTCCTCATTATTTCATCATCATCATCATCATCATTTGTGGCAATGACTAAATGGGACCGTGTACACAAAACTGGACTGTGTAAAAATTGGGACCTTGTACGGGCGCTGATGACCGCGCAGTTGTGCGCCCCACAAACCAAACATCATCATCATCTATGGTGACGTGATTTCACACCGCAAACAACATCGCCATAGGCTAAAAATAAGATACACCTAAAACAATGTTGTCAACACAGTAAGTAACATGTTACAATCAATTATTAAAATCTAACATTTGAAAATAATAAGCTATAATATGATGAAGAGAAGTAGGCGTTCCCCTGAGATTAAAATTGTGAAGACCGATCTAAACAAAATTCAGTGAACGAAGAATAATTAATGTAATACGTTCAAGGAAAAAAAATCGCAACACCAAGAAGGAGGTACGCGACATAAACAAAAGTTGGTAGGCCTGGTTCTACATCTGAAAGATAATGCCTGTTCAGATTTGAAGCCAGTTGCATAAGAGTGGCGCTAGTAGCTCCTCTACGATAATACAATTCCAATTTGCTTTAAAATCACGCTGTAACCGTCTTGAGTATTAGTTACTTTTGATACTGGACGTGGTGAGTTGATGTTAGTCAAGAATGCCTTTAAGTCGACAAAGACGCCTTTATCAACACCTCACTGTATTTGAACGAAGTCTTGTAACAAGACTACGAGAAGCTGGATGTTCCTTCTGTGAAACTGCAGACAGACTTCGCAGGAACGTAGCCACTGTACACTATCGCTGGTAGCAGTTGTCATGGGAATGCACGGTCGCAAGAAGACCGGGCTCTGGGCGCCCTCGTGGCACAACTGCGAGGGAAGACCATCGTGTTCGGCGTATGGCTCTGATACATCGTACTGCGTCTACAGCAGTAATCTGAACAGAAGTTGGCACCACAGTGACACAACGAACTGTTACAAATCGGTTACTTCAAGGACAGCTCCGAGCCGGACGCCCTGTGGCGTACATTCCACTGACCCAACTTCTGACTTCAGTGGTATCAGGCGAGAGCTAATTTGGAGGGCAGAGTGGGGATCTATTCTGATGTGTGATGAAAGTGAGTCTGCCTTGGTGCCAGTGGTGGCCGTGTGTTGGTTAGAAGGAGGGCAGTTTAGGATCTCAAACCAACCCGGTTGTGAAACGTCTTGGCACATTAAAACTGTGTCGAGTCTCGGTCCGGCACACAGTTTTAATCTGCCAGGAAGTTTCATATCAGACACACTCCGCTGCAGAGTGAAAATCTCATTCTGGCAACCCATTCGTGTTAGACGCACTGGAACTACACCTGGAGTTATGGACTGGGGTGCGATTTCGTATGACATGAGGAACACTGTCGAGGTTATGTCACGCACGCTGAACGCATATTTGTATGTCAGTTCGCCGAATCGACCTGTTTCGCAGCCATTCATGAACAGCATTCCAAGGGGGATTTCAAACAGGACAACGCTCGCTCACATAACGCTGTTGTAACCCAACATGCCCTACAGAGTGTCGACATGTTGCCTTTTTCTGCTCGATCGTCAGATTTATATCCAGTCGGGCGCATAAGGGACATCATCGGACGATAACTCCAGCTTAATCCACAAACAGCATTCCTGTACTGATAGATCGAGTGCAACAGGTATGGAACTTGAAACTGTCTTCGGGATTGCTGCCGGATCCTAAAATCAACTTGACTCGATATTTCGGCGATCCAACTGTTCGCCATCTTCAGGAAATGCTGCTTCCGCCGATGAGTTCCGCTGAGAACTGACGCAAGATTGCAATTCAACGTCCTATATAGGCCACCGTTCAGTACACGGCGGATGCACCGCCCATCACGGTTTCTGCCTTACAAAAGAGGGAGGTGGCGCCGCCCTTAGTGAAACACTGCTGGCAACGATATATGGCAATCAAGGCCGCACAGAAGAGCGTTCAGTTTTTATACGAGATAATACAGGATTCCACGTTTTGCTAAGAGGAAACCCATTGTCTCTGTTGATTAAATTATCAGCCAACCTAATTTCAATCGCCTCTTTATAGACACTATTCCAAAAACCGGAAATGTTGGCAATCACAACAATTTCCTCAAATTTCATTTTGTGTCTCTCATTTAAGCAGTGTTCTGCTACCGCCGATTTTTCCGGCTGTTGTAGCCTCGTGTGACAGCTATGTTCCACACACCTGCCATGCACTGTACGAATAGAACGGCCAACGTAAGTTTTCCCACACTGACACGGGATTTTGTACACTCCGGGTTTCCTAAGTCCCAAATCATCCTTCACATAGCCGAGAAGAGCCGTAATCTTAGAAGGTGGACGGAACACGCTCTTGAGGAAACTGTTGTGATTGCCAGCAGTGTTTCACTATGGGCGGCGCCACCTTCCTGTTTTGTAAAGCAGAAACCGTGATGGGCGGCGCATCCGCCGTGTACTGAACGGTGGCCTATATAGGACGTCGAATTGCAATCTTGCAATTCTCAGCGGGACTCATCAGCAGAAGCAGCATTTCCTGAAGATGGCGAACAGTTGGATCGCCGAAATATCGAGTCAAGTTGATTTTAGGATCCGGCAGCAAACCCGAAGAGACTTTCAAGACTTACTACGCCAGGAAAGCCTACGTAATCACAGGTACGGAACTCTCCCCACAGATTGACATCTGGCTCATGTACCACACAATACACGCACGTTTACATGCTTGCGTTCAACATTCTGCTAGTTACATCGGTTACTGGTGTACCAGCATATTACATTTCCAATGGTTATCTCATGATTACATTAACTTGCGATCATGCATTGTTAATCATTTAAATATGTTTCCTGGAGATATGTATTCCCAAAATTTCATCACTCTACATTAATTATTTTTTGGTGTTATGATTTTTTACCATTAGTGTGGTAAGACCATTCTGGCTCTTCTGCTGTGATAATGTATAATTCCACCCACTGTGCCACTCAGCAGATCTTCGACACTGTGCACTGACTGATCGACAATAACTGTGCAGCTGCACATGTTGATACACGGCGGAAACTAATGACTGGACAAGTAAAGTTGTGCGTCTGCTTTCATCTCCTGTCAGCAGATGAATGTTCTTTTCCAAACCATTTGACTGACGTCAGGAGGTAGAAGGATGTAGTTCCTGTTACCAGCGCCCTCTGTGGCATGAGAGCATAGCTTTGGTTATTGGATATACTTCTCGCTGAAGCATAAAATGGTCCCTGCTGTGTACTCTATGTTTATGGCACATGATAGTACGTATCTACATGGCGCAACACATATGGCGACTGGCACCTTTCCATCCCTATGCTTATACAATAGCTGTGTCCCGTATCTAGCGGTGGGCACAGCAATATTAATGAAGAAATATTGGCGTCAGGTTCAGAGGCATCATTGAAACAACTAGCCAGTAGAGATACCAATTGCAGATTCCAGCGAGCGTGTTAGTCTTCACAAGATGATCCCTGCGATAAACTCTCAAAGGTAGCACGTTGGGACTCATCTGCGCAGCATATGTGCAGCGTGATTGGGGCGTTTCGGAGACGTCACTGCGAGCAGTGATGCGTTGGAGTTATATGTAAAAAGATAACGCAAACGCCAGAAAACTAACAGCTATTCACTAGAGTGGCTGGAGTGCTCCAAAGTGCTAGAAGAATGGCAACTAACATAGCCCAAATCCTACGCTTCACACAACCACAGGAAGGTGACGCTTCACCCAGCCAGAGGAAGATGGACTGTTAGTTATGTATATTTCTTTCGACTATATTCTTAATACCCACATGGTACAGTCGTGGACACGAGCGAGACCCCTCGCCTTTTCAATATGCTGCTCCGCACAGCTTTACAGTCTGCTACACAGCATAACAGGCAAGGCGACGAAGTGCTACCAACAGTCTATGCACAGGCGTGAAATTGAAAAACAATCTGAACTTTTTCAAACTGCTTTCAGTCATGTGTAAGAATATATTAATGCTGATTAGTGTCTGAAACACAGCACGTAAATATAAGATATAAATGATAGAAGAAACGCTAATTAGTATGAACTGTACTAACAAAAATGAATTTCAACTTTTCGAGATAACATAACTGTTTTAGTAAGACAAAGTGCCCCAGATCGTTACGAATTAGGAAAATATTATGCGCATTCGGCCGCGGAACCGTCTGTGTCAACGTTCAGACCAATACATTGAATTACCGTTGCTGACCTACCATGAAAGTGTGCAAATTTAGCAATTCGTGTAGATTCATGACGAAATCCAGTTAAAAATCATTCAGTGCCACACTTAAGTCAATTCAGTTATTGACAGAAGCGGAAAAAGTAGGCAGTAACAAGTATGAAATTCTACAAGTGTTTCATATTGACATCCACAGGGCGCCGGTACAGAATAAAGGTAGCAATAAAACGCATTGGGGCGCAAGAATTTCCTAAAATTACTTTATTGATAGTCTATCTGCCTCTATCGAGGTAAGGACCGAAAACAAACCACACCCCATGCAGTAGGAAACACTTTTCACTACGCTAGCAGACAACCCAGGCGAACAGCCCTCTATTATTACCCCAGACACGCATAAGCCGACAATTTCGCAATGCAAATGGCAGAATGATCTGCAGTTTCTGTTGCATAGAGCTTTTTGGACTCACACCCATGAATTGTCTACCCTTTATGTCACCGCTTATGTGACAATCACTCGGGATGTTTATCGAAATAACAAAATACTGCTATTAGCGAGTAAATTTAGTAGGATAATTCTGCATCACGATTTCTCCATTAGACTCGCCACAGACAGAAAACGTTCATTAACCGAAGTGTTTCTTAAGTTAGCTAGCAATGGGTATGCTAGAAATTCTAAAACGCTGTGGCATTAATGCTGGGATCTGAATTACCACGTGTATAGGCAAATGGATTTTATTTGCATTCCTGTAAACGTGATCCCCCCACCCTCCATCAACCATGGACCTTGCCGTTGGCGGGGAAGCTTGTGTGCCTCAGCGTTACAGATGGCCGTACCGTAGGTGCAACCACAACGGAGGGGTATCTGTTGAGAGGCCAGACAAACGTGTGGTTCCTGAAGAGGGGCAGCAGCCTTTTCAGTAGTTGCAGGGGCAACAGTCTGGATGATTGACTGATCTTGTAACACTGACCAAAACGGCCTTACTGTGCTGGTACTGCGAACGGCTGAAAGCAAGAGGAAACTACAGCCGTAATTATTCCCGAGGGCACGCAGCTTTACTGTATGGTTAAATGATGATGGATTCCGCTTGGGTAAAATATTCCGGAGGTAAAATAGTCCCCCATTCGGATCTCCAGGCGGGGACTACTCAAGAGGACGTCGTTATCAAGAGAAAGGAAACTGGCGTTCTGCGGATCAGAGCGTGGAATGTCAGATCCCATAATCTCGCAGGTAGGTTAGAAAATTTAAAAAGGAAAATGGATAGGTTAAAGTTAGATATAGTGGGAATTAGTGAAGTTCGGTGGCAGGTGGAACAAGACTTTTGGTCAGGTGAATACAGAGTTATAAATACAAAATCAAATAGGGGTAATGCAGGAGTAGGTTTAATAATGAATAAAAAGATAGGACTGCTGGTAAGCTACTACAAACAGCATAGTGAACGCATTGTTGAGGCCAAGATAGACACGAAGCCCACACCTACTACAGTAGTACAAGTTTATATACCAACTAATTCTGCAGATGATGAAGAAATTGAAGAAATGTATGATGAGATAAAAGAAATTATTCAGGAAGTGAAGGGAGACGAAAATTGAATAGTCATGGGTGACTGGAATTCGGCAGTAGGAAAAGGGAGAGAAGGAAACATAGTAGGTGAATATGGATTGGGGGAAAGAAATGAAAGAGGAAGCCGTCTGGTAGAATTTTGCACAGAGCATAACTTAATCATAGCTAACACTTGGTTCAAGAACCATAAAATAAGGTTGTACAAATGGAAGAATCCTGGAAATACTAGAAGGTATCAGATGGATTATATAATGGTAAGACAGAGATATAGGAACCAGTTATTAAATTGCAAGACAGTTCCATGGGCAGATGTGGACTCTGACCACAATGTATTGGTTATGAACTGTAGATTAAAATTGAAGAAATTGCAAAAAGGTGGGAATTCAAGGAGATGGGACCTGGACAAACTGATTAAACCAGATATTGTACAGAGTTTCAGGGAGAGCATAAGGGAACAATTGTCACAAATGGGGGAAAGAAATACAGTAGAAGAAGATTTGGTAGCTCTGAGGGATGAAGTAGTGAAGGCAGCAGAGGATCAAGTAGGTAAAAAGACGAGGGCTAGTAGAAACCCTTGGGTAGCTGAAGAAATACAGGAGAAATTATAAAAATGCAGTAAATGAATCAGGCAAAAAGGAATACAAACATCTCAAAAATGAGATCGACAGGAAGTGCAAAATAGCTAAGCAGGGATGGCTAGAGGGCAAATGTAAGGATGTAGAGGCTTATGTCACTAGGGTTAAGATAGATACTGCCAACAGGAAAATTAAAGAGATCTTTGGAGAGAAGAGAATTGTATGAATATCAAGAGCTCAGATGGAAACCCAGTTCTAAGCAAGGAAGGGAAAGCAGAAAGGTGGAAGGAGTATATAGAGGTCTATACAGGGGCGACGTACTTGAAGACAATATTATGGAAATGGAAGAGAATGTAGATGAAGACGAAATGGGAGATACAATACTGTGTGAAGAGTTTGACAAAGCAGTGAAAGATCTGAGTCGAAACATGGCCCCGGGAGTAGACAACATACCATTAGAACTACTGGCGGCCTTGGGAGAGCCAGTCCTGACAAAACTCTACCATCTAGTGAGCAAGATGTATGAGACAGGCGCAATACCCTCAGACTTCAAGAAGAACATAATAATTCCAATCCCAAAGAAAGCAGGTGATGACACATGTGAAAATTACCGAACAATCAGTTTAATAAGCCACAGCTGCAAAATACTAACGCGAATTCTTTACAGACGAATGGAAAGACTAGTAGAGGCCGACCTTGTGGAAGATCAGTTTGGATTCCGTAGAAATATTGGAACAAGTGAGGCAACACTGACACTACGACTTATCTTAGAAGAAAGATTAAGGAAAGGCAAACCTACGTTTCTAGCATTTGTAGACTTAGAGAAAGCTTTTGTCAATGTTGAGTGGAATACTCTCTTTCAAATTATAAAGGTGGCAGGGGTAAAGTACAGGGAGCGAAAGGCTATTTACAATTTGTACAGAAGCCAGATAGAAGTTATAAGAGTGGAGGGACATGAAAGGGAAGCAGTGGTTGGGAAGGGAGTGAGACAAGGTTGTAGTCTCTCCCCGATGTTATTCAATCTGTATATTGATCAAGCAGTAAAGGAAACTAAAGAAAAATCTTGAGTATATATTAAAATCCCTGGAGAAGAAATAATAACTTTGAGGTTTGCCGATGACATTGTAATTCTGTCAGAGACAGCAAAGGAATTGGAAAAGCAGTTGAACGCAATGGACAGTGTTTTGAAAGGAGGATATAAGATGAACATCAACAAAAGCAAAACAAGGATAATGGAATGTAGTCGAGTTAGCTCGGGTGATGCTGAGGGAATTAGATTAGGAAATGAGCCACTTAAAGTATTAAAGGAGTTTTGCTATTTGGGGAGCAAAATAACTGATGATGGTCGAAGTAGAGAGGATATAAAATGTAGACTGGCAATGGCAAGGAATGCTTTTCTTAAGAAGAGAAATTTGTTAACATCGAGTATATATTTAAATGTCAGGAAGTCGTTTCTGAAAGTATTTGTATGTAGTGTAGCCATGTATGGAAGTGACACATGGACGATACATAGTTTGGACAAGAAGAGAATAGAAGCTTTCGAAATGTGGTGCTACAGAAGAATGCTGAAGATTAGGTGGGTAGATCACATAACTAATGAGGAGGTATTGAATAGAATTGGGGAGAAGAGGAGTTTGTGGCACAACTTGACAAGAAGAAGGGACCGATTGGTAGGACATATTCTGAGGCATCAAGGGATCACAAATTTAGCATTGGGGGACAGCGTGGTGGGTAAAAATCGTAGAGGGAGACCAAGAGATGAATACACTAAGCAGATTCAGAAGGATGTACGTTGCAGTAGGTACTGGATAATGACGAAGCTTGCACAGGATAGAGTAGCAGTGAGAGCTGCATCAAACCAGTCTCAGGACTGAAGACTACAACAACAAATTACGTGATTTGGATCGAAAGCCTAGCTAAGATTAATATGAGTTCAGCCGATGAAAGTCTCGCTTGCAGAAAGAAAGTAAAAGGTGAGCAGTGTTTCCACACTGGTAGCATCAGTAATCCAGCGGGTAAATTCAGTTAGAGTTGATCAGAGTGCTTCATTCATTCACAAAGCATCCTTTGTGCAGGGACGTAGGTGCCTCTACATAGCGATGAGAGCATTTGCGTTTCTGAGGCGCATGTTGTAAGCAGCATGTCGCTATTTCCAGGAAGAGTAACAAGTGATGGATAGGGTGCCATGTTAGGACCATCACGAGGAATGCATTTGGCGTTATTCTGGGCTATTTTCGTAAACAAGTTCTGTTAGGAGAAGAATTTCCACATGGACAAGCTGAAACATCACAAAAGCTCCTACAAAAGCTACTGTTAGCTATTTCTGCAGTACTGTAGCAGTTTCTGAGAGGTCACTTGGCTTTTATTTACATGGCCATTTGACGTCAGTATAACAATGGGAAACTTTTAGATGGTGAGTAACCACACATACATTTTGCAGCAATGGGTCAGTCATGCTGGCCAGGTAAACACGTGCACTGCTAGACACAGCAAGCATGTTCCGCTGGCATCGCTATGAGCAATGCATCCTGTGCTATTCTGGGCAGCATTGGGACAGATTTCTCTAGAGCTAGCTGTGTCGTCAGTATCCATAGGTATAGAGGTATCACACCAGCAATGGTAAACATGAGCGCGCAGCCCGGAGGCATCTCGCATATGGGACAGGCGTGAGTGCGCCGCCTGGTGTGCATGCCTCGGAGATCTGTAGGGGGGCAGTTCACTGATACATCGCATTTGACCATATTTCGAAATCATTTTTTACGTGCAGTGAGTGTTTTTGCACTGCATTATTTTCGGCTGTTTAAGTGATGTGAGTGTGTTTGCTTTGCATAACACATACATTATTTTTTGACAATTTACGAGTTGTTTTCGTGTCTTGCATTACTTTGTGAACAGGTGTCCAGGCTGTGCAATGCGTGATTTAGACACTTGACGATTATCAAGCGTGTTTGCACAGCCTTTTAGATGCATTACTTTGACAATTTATGGGTTGTTTTTGTGTCTGCACATCAGTGTAATGTAATATTTCGGTAATTTACGAGTAGTTCGCATGTTTGTATGCTGTGTAGCGTGATCCCAAGCACGTAAGGGCGAGTGTTTTGTATTATTGTAATAGATTAACTACATTAAATCTGTGCGTTAATAAATTGTTCCAAAATAAAGTACACTCCTTCCTCTTTCCAGCTGCCCAGCACAAGCTGAGTCTTTTCCCCCCATTTTCCACTCCAGACAGCCATCTTGGAGTCTTTTCTCACCAATTCCTTGGAAGAGGTGGCGGTTGGATGACTTAGGTTAGTGGAGGTAGCCTAAGTGAGCTATATTCTCACCATTTTCTTCGGTTAGTGGAGGTAGTCATGGTGTGTTGCATTGTCCTGCTGGAATTTGAACTTCCCGCCATTATCTGGGGGAGGGGATAGGGAGGGGAGGTGGTTAAATTAGTGGCGGTAGCCCAATTGACCTATTTTCCTGACAAAATTTGAACTTTCCATGATGACGTCATTGTGATTTTGCCTTATCTATCGCCGCCATCTTGGATCTGCCATCTTGAATAAATTTGGCAACAATGGAGAGTAGATTGACACATACTTTCTAGTTCATAAAATTATGGAGCCAGTGCTCCTAAATGTGTTCAAGGTAGCCATTTTTTGCAGAATATGCTACATTTACTAAAGAACCCTTCTCTACAGTATATATGAATACAGTTGATCGAAAAGAGTTGACTTAATTACATATTATCTTTACGACAGGCAACTAATTACTTAGACATGTTTTGGTCTGTTCATCAGTTTGTTGCCGATTTTGATCTATCCATAGAAAAAAAGATTTATTTATTTATTTTTTTATTTTAATCTTTTTTTACGAAAGCTGCAACACATACATTTATGGCGTACAAGAATATTGCTGACTCTAAGTTACATGTTCACAGCTCATGATTTATATCTAAAAATCAAAAGCCCAACTCTGTTTTAACGTGATACTGCTGTACACTGAAAACTCATGAGATAGCGATATGAACATATACAGATGGCGGTTGTATTGCGTTCACAAGGTATAAAAGGGCAATGCAGTGCCGGGACTGTCATTTGTACTCATGTTATTAGTGTGCAAAGGTTTCCGACGTGAATATGGTAGCGCGAAGGGAATTATCAGACTTTTAACACGGAATGGCACTTGGAGCTACACGCATGGGCCATTCCAGTTTGGAAATCGTTAGGGGATTAATATTCCGAGGTCCACAGTGTCCAGCATTCTGAGCGTGACCCTCCCGACAACGACCTGATATGGAACATGTTTCTCGATTTCAGCTTGTGGAAGTAACCATGGAGAGCAAACTGAACATGTGTTGGGCCAGTCTCATGGCAATTAGAGTCCCATGTCATTTACCTTTTTATCCTGTTTTGGTCCTAGGACCATTAAAACCCGATGTCATTTTGCTTTTTATGAGGCTTTTGACCTCATGACCGTTAAAAATCGATTTCCCACATCTGATGTTGTACGACCTTGTCGTCGTCGGGTGGGTTTACCTAACTAACAATGCCACAACTGTTGACGGCTGAACTCGTGCAGTCATGCACACTGAACAGTATGGTTGATGTAATGGGCAAGTCAGTCCATAACCTTTATATTACGATTCATCTGTCATTCGTAGCCAAGTCTGTTTACCTTGAGATGCTTAGAGCGCCGTCTATTGGTAAATTTCAGTTAAAAAAGTTATTTTTTCGTTCCATGACGTTTCCCCCTGCGTCAATAATATGCCAACCTGTGTTTCGTGACTTAGCAAGGCAAAGCGACAAGATTAACAAATGTCTCTCTCTTTGCAGGAATCACAGGGATGTGTGCAAGTATGAGACGTAGTCACTGTGACATATGGACATTTGGATCGGTGCGTGAAGCGTGCACAGATAACTTAAGTAGTCAATGCGACCCCTCGTCCTAAGGGAGAAATCCGTTTCGAGTCCCGTCCCAGCACAAATATTCACTGGTCGCAAATCATTCGTACGTCTGGTGTATAATAATATCTGCAATTTTCGAATATATTCCATTAGTTTAATACACCTGTAGATCGTCGGCAGTGTCTGTTCCTACAGATATGCATACACGTCTGAAGGACATTGCTATAAACTATGCAGAGTTCAACAATACAGACATTGCCAACCTGTAGTTTTCTAGGTTTTGTATGGAAGCTAGTTAGCTGTTACTTGCTGCCCTCTCGAAATTTGAGTCTGTTAAAACTAAGACTTGTTACAGCAAAAATATCATCCTTGAAAAAAGAGTGAATAAATACTTACATTCATTGTTCATCTGCCCAGCTGATCGCTACTGGCATTTCATACTAGTCATCTCACAACAAAATACAGATATCAAATGATGATGCTTATGCAGTCGAATTATAAAAATTAAAATTTCTCAAGAGGTGGGACTTGCATCCCATTGACCGAAACTGTAGGGGTCCAGGCCACACAGCAACTGGTAGACAGCACAATGACGTCGATGAGCACAGGTAATTCCTACAGCCATGGTGGGATGGGGAGAGGGAGGGAGGAATCAAGGTAGTGGGAGGGAGTTCCAGGAAATAAGGGAGGGGAGGGAATTCTGGGAAAGACATTGCGATTCCAGGAATGCTCCTGCTGTAAAGCGCTAACATTAGCGATTATTTTTCCAGAACCCGCCGTGCTACCGTACTAGATAGGTCTTCCGAGTCATTTAAAAAAGTTTTAATACTCGTTAAAATAACTAAGTGTTACATTTTAGCTCCAAAACAGCCGGAAAACACGACTGAGACTACAGAAATAGGTAGCATATAGCTTCAAGCTTCAGCATGATATAGAGACGGTTTGCCAGTGTGCTCGCGGATTTGCACCAAATACCCAAATGTTTTTAATACGGGAGTCTTAATTACTGCGTGTGATTTTGTGAACAATTTCTTATCATTGTGAATTATCTGCAGTTTGCCGATAATTATCTCGAACCTTTATTGTAACTTGTACTGAACGGTGATTTCAAGCACTCTGTCCTGTTCTCTTGAAAGTGGGCAATTATCGTGCCCTGCTGACTTGTTTTGGCATCCCCAAATGATCGTTTAATGTTATTGGCCAATGCCGTTTAAGCATGTTGTTCCAGTTTTTTCGTAGCGATACCAACTGCGTCAAATACGAGTTATTAATGACACTGAGGCCATGTGCCACATACCTTGAGCGGGTACTGCAGTGCTCATAAGCATCCGAACAACATGAATTGTGTTCCGCCAAATCTACGTGCAACCCACACAGCTTAATTGTCTTGAAAGTCCTCTGTCCTCCAGATGGTTCAAATGGCTCTGAGCACTATAGGACTTAACATCTGTGGTCATCAGTCCCCTAGAACTTAGAACTACTTACACCTAACTAACTTAATGACACCTCACACACCCATGCCCGAGGCAGGATTCGAACCTGCGACCGTAGCAGTTCCTGACTGAGCGCCTAGAACCGCTAGACCACCGCGACCGGTCCTCTGCCCTCCTTTCGGCACAGTGATTTGAATACACAAAATGGTTACCATAAGAGACCACTTGAGAATCGGCTCTTTATTACTGCCAGTAGTAGAATAAATAATTCCGTACTCAGGGAATGTGCTTAGGGGGAACAGATGTAGGAATCCTGCATCGCCGATAATGGCAAGGTCCTAATGGAGGTGGTTTGCCGTTGCTTTCCTCCGACCTGTTATGAGGTGTCGACTGTATATCTCTGTCGTGTGGATGACTGTGATGAGTGCTTGCGCAGTGTAGCTCTGGGTTAGAGTTGTTATGGATGAAGAGAAGGAACAGGATGGAACACGGTGCCTGCAACAAGTTTATTCCTCCCGACAAGCACCATGTTTGCCACCGAGTTTTAAGTCCCCATCCGACGGACAAACCACCATCAACATTTCCTCACTTCATCGAACACTGCAGAAAGGGACAATGGTGCAAAAAATTTTGATCAGAAATACCATGTCACCACCACTCTTATCCTTGCCAGCCAAATACTGGCTGAGATATTTTCATCTACCACCAGGATTCGAACCTGTTTATCTCTGAGTCGATCGCCATCCCCCACAGGCGCACGTTAGCGACCTTTTTGTTCCCTTAACCGCTTTTTTTCTTTAGGTATTGAGCAAGGGGCAGAGTGGGCAGGGGACCTGCTTTGAGGCCTGGCCACGGTGTCCCCGTTTCCTGACAGAGGAAGGGAGAGGCAGCGGGAAGGAAAACGTTGTACATTTATTTTATTTCTTTGGTTATTTATGTTTTACATTTTAATATCATAGGAAAAGTCAATCACGTATTGAAAAGAAAGGAAAATAATGTTCGACCGAAGTGATGTACTCGTCACTTCACGGTGAGGAATATCGTAGACGGGGCAACTACATAAACCTGGACTCCCCACCATTCCGTTGAGTCATGAAACATACTACCTCGAAAGTTCGTAAGGTGTGTTTTGTATTTTGAGTGACGTCGGATGATCTCATGTTGCTCTAGTAGATAGAGCCAATAGTCCATGCCCGATATCGCGGTCCGCGTGACTACGTAGTGCGATGCGTGTCCTCCAATCCAGCGGATTGCCGATGTTTTGTGTGAGGAGAAAAAGACCGCGTCCGGGAAAAATAAAGCTTGCGTCGCGATAGTGGAGTTATCAGTGCATTGGAGGAGTGCCATGATGGGTTGCGTTAGCCGCCAAACATCCTTCGCCTCACCGTACTGCAGACAATGTTCGTCGTTGTCCTGCTTGCCTGATATAAGGCAGAGTGGGGAATGTACCATGTGAATGTCGTACAATTGTCGGCGGGTGACTCTCTTGCGATTTGTTAATGTATATAGTCTATTTCACCTTTGGAGCAGGTCGTGGCTTCGGAGTGAATTGTTGCGTATGTACAGTCGGGCGTGCTGGAGCAATCGCGGTAGCTCGCTGCCTCTGATTGCCGTAGCGATCGGGTGAACCAAACTCCTAAGTGTCGTATGATGACCACAGTCGTAAAAGGACAGTGCAGGGCATCTAGCCCCTGCCCGACGTGCATAATCTTGATTTTATTCACGTTTTCTCTGATAGCTGCCGCCACGCCGTATGTAATAAGATGGGAAACCATCTCACGTACTTCGTTCTCCAACCGGACGAGTATCATAAAGTCGTCAGCATAGGCGCGACAGGTGAAGGAACTCTACGGAGTAGGATGCCTGGAAGGGTCCATCGAAGAGCCTGCATCAGTGGTTCGAGCGCTATTGCAAACAGCACCATCGACAAGGGACATCGTTGCCTAACTCAGTTGTAAACAGGAATCGTTCCTACCTCCCTGCCATTGACTCTCACCGTCGAAGGAGCGCCGCGAAGGAGGTGCATAAGGGCGGTGATGAACTCCTGAGGTATCGCCATGCGCCGCATGATCGAGTCAAGAAAATTATGGTTGATCCTGTCAAAGGCACGATCAGAACCCATTGATATGAAAGCCGCTCCCATGCGACATGCTTTCATCAGGGCAATGATGTCACAGTATGGAGTGGATGTTGCTCCGAACCCCTAGACAAGACTGGTCTGATGGTAATGTCTTCGGTATCACAGTCTTGAGCCTTGCCTCCAACAATCGCGCAAAGATCTTGTAGTGAGTTTTGAGCATTGTGAGTGGTCTAAATTGATGGGCGCTGATACTTCCTGCCGATTTCGGTATTGGTACAAGCATTGCCACCATGAATTGCGACTGGAAGTCCGTGTCAAGGCGCCATAGCCTATTGGGACATCATTCGATCTGCAAATTCTCGATAGAATTCGAGTGTCAAACGTATGTGGCCCAGGGGATTTGTCCACCAAACCCTTCGTGAGTGTCATGAGTGTCATCTGTATGTCATCTTCTGTTATGGGTTCCAATAACAACTCTGCATCCCTAACATCCAACCCTGTTTACATCTTTCGCAAAATGTCTTCACCTTTCTGATCGTCCGTCGGCGTCCTGTTGAAAATGAGGCGGTAAGCTCCAAAATCCAACAGCAATGTCCTGTTTTGACGACAAGGGCCGATCATTCCCATCATGGAGCACTGTGATGTAGCATTCGCGATTACGTGAATGTCCTCTGGACGCGTGACACATGGAGATACATTCTCCATCGACGTTGTGCAAGCAGCGAGCACAGATCAAAAGTCCCTCCAGTCGACGTCCTGTGATCGACCAAATTCTCGCCTGTACGCGATGGGCGTCCGCTTGACGCTCTAGCGATGGGGCCCTGGAGGACAGGTCACGGAGCACCAGGTAGTAACATTCAAGTGTATCTCGGAGCCATCTGGCTTTTTCCTTGCCATAGGGTTATGAGAGCTCTTCGTATTGCCAGTTTTGCCCATTGTTGCTGTTCTGACATAATCCACAAGCGCCGGAACGAAGAAGAAGAACGCAAGACCAGAGAAGGTGGTGAAACGACGTCAGCCAATAGCACACTGACAGGACGTCACCACAATAGGAGCGGCATCTAGCCGAAGTGAATATAAGCGCCGCTCCTGTGAGCCTCGGCCGGACTTTGGTGCTCAGTAGTGGACAGTATTTGCTGAGTTGTAGCACGGCCTAGCAGAGAATGTTAGTAGTGATCCACAAACTGTGTCAAACTTGCATGAACATTACATATAGCAAAGTACTCGGATTTATGTTGCATGACGCCCATCGCTAGTGACACCACTGTGATTTAAAAGTTAAGTATTGTCAATCTGCTTTACTGAAATAAAACCACTGTTATTAGCTCGAAATATCGTATAGCATTCCGAGAACACAGAATCCCTTAGGCACCCTGTACGAGACGAGTGGGCAAGACCCCACATTTGGCGACGAACTCCGTACCTACGGCCACGGAAATTTTTTTTTATTGGTGCCTTAATTCTCTCTAGTCTTTACTTTGCAGGGACGCATATTGTTTTAACAGTTTTTTATCGTTTTTGCTAATAAGTTTTTTCAGGTGGGCGTTGCAGAAACTTTCTTCGTACATAATTTTGTCTATTTGTTATATTTGTGTTTTCCAACATGGCCACCACACCTGTCCCACCCCCTGCTTAGGCCCCACAGCAGCAAGCGTTAGATGCCACACAGCTAATGCAAATGTTTCAGTTTCAGACGGAACAGATTTCTGCTCTACTCAAAACAGTGCAGCAGCTTCTAGCCAACGCTGCGCCTACTGCAACTGCTATACCACCTTTTCGACAGTTTTGTGACCAAGAAGAGAAATGGTGCGAATTATTGTCACAGCTCGAGCCAAATTTTGTAGTTGGCAATATACAGGTACTCTGAAACTTCCTTATCTGTTATCAACGGTAGGAAGTGCAATGTTCCGCCTAATCACAAATCTTTATTCTAACACCTCTCTGAGTGAACTTATTTACGACCATTAGTCGCTTCGTTAACTAACTATTAATGACCAACAAGTGAATGTGGTAGCAGCTAGGTATCAATCTTTTAATTGCAAAAAACGGTCAGAGCAAACTTATTGGGAGTGGATGACAGATTTGTAGGGTATGACAAGGAAACGCAAATTCAAATGTGCTATATATTCCGATGTTGTGTTGAACAATGCGATCGTGTACAATGTACATGACGTCAAACTCAGAGAACAGCGTTTGAAACAGTCAGGTCCATCATTTCAGAAGGTAGTTCAAGTATTAAATCAGTACGATTCTGGTGCCCTGGCGGCTGATAAATTTAAGCAGCCAGATATTTGTTGGATTGAGTCCCTTGATTGCGATCGCCCATTCTGCACCAGCAGCTAGCGCTAGCCACGCTGAGTAAACAACGTTACACCGCGCGTCAGCAGTTCGACTAACAGGAGGCTACACAGGCGAAAAGAATTAAGTCATGCTCTCGGTGTTATTCACAGCACAAACGCCAAGACTGCCCCTCCCAACAAGCTCAGTGTTACGCTTGTGGTAGGAAAGGACATGTACGATATGTATGTTTGCAACGGAACAAACATAAGAATTCGGCCCACTCACAAAACTCTCATCACAAGGCCAATTTCATTAATGCAGTATATTCAAAGTCTGCAATGGGCATTAGGAAAACTAGCAAGCTTGCAGTTTCATCAGTTATATGCCATTGAAACTAACTTTTTGTTCATTTACTCATTTGTGGGAAATGTGGAAAATTTCAGTTGGACACAGGGGCCTCTGTCACATTTCTAAGTCGTCACACCGTATGAACTATTAGGCTCCCCACGCCTGTCTAAAACTAGCACGCAACTGACGGGCTTATAATGGACAAGACGCCCCCTTTTTCGGAACTTATAGTTTACCTGCTATGTATTGCTCACATACACGAACAGTGACTTTTACGTTGCTGCAATCACGTGAGTGTGAGAGCATAATTTGTCTTGATTGGTTTGATTTGTTTGGCTTTAATATTTGGGACAACGTGTTGTCAATGTATGTTTTCAATGGAAAAAAACAATGTAGCTAGCTTGCTAAAAGAATTCCCGGAACTCTTTTCTGAAGGTTTAGGCAAGGCTAACAATTTTGTTGCCCATATTACTCTGAAAGACAATGCTCAGCCAAAATTCTGCCTGGACAGAACTGCTCCCATTGTATTATGGAACAAAGTCGCTGCTGAACTTAAAGAATTGCAAGATAGCGGAGCTATTGCGCCCGAACAAGCTGGTCAGATGGTTCAAATGGCTCTGAGCACTATGTGACTTAACATCTGAGGTCACCAGTCCCCTAGAACTTAGAACTAATTAAACCTAACTAACCTAAGCACGTCCCACACATCCACGCCTTAGACAGGATTCGAATCTGCGACCGTAAAAGCAGCGCAGTTCCGGACTAAAGCGCCTAGAACTGCTCGGTCATACCGGCCGGCTACAAGATGATCAATGGGCAAGGACATTGGTTTCGCTCCCCAAACCTTCAGGTCGCAGTATCCTCTGTGTTGACTTCACGTCTAGTGTCAACCCACACACTATCATTGATACTTATACATTGCCACGCCCAGAAAGCGATTTGCGGGGCGCATATCTTCAAATATCGCTCGATGAAGACTCTCGAGAAGTGTGTGTAGTAAATACTCATTGGGCTTGTTTGCCTTTTGACAGTGCTTCCGCACCCGCCATTTTCCAGCGGTATTTGGAGCAGCTGACTGCACAATTTCCCAAATGTATAAACTATTTGGACGTTATTGTAGTAGCAGGTCGTACACCTGAAAAACGTATTGCAAATTTAAGTGCCTCGTTTCGTGTGTTATCTGATGCAGGACTAAAGTGTAGACTGGACCAGTGTGATTTTTTTTTAAACATGAGTTGCAATGTCTTGGTCATGTCATAAACAGTCAAGGTGTACATCCTGTTCAGTTTCATTTGTTAGCCATACGACACTTACCAGATCCTTGCAATATCACAGAGTTGCAGTGAGTTTTAGGGAAAATGAACTATTATATTCGGTTCGTACGGAATGCTATGCAAATAGCGGCTCCGTTGCATCGCTTGCGTCGCAAAAATGTCCCCTCTGTTTGCACAGATGAGTGCCAAGTAGCTTTTCAAAAACTTAAAGATGCATTGCTCAGTGATCGATGCTCAGTTCACTTTGATCCTGAAAAACCAGTTGTATTGCAAGTTGATGCTTCCTTTTACGGAGTTGGTGCAGTGCTTTCGCACAGAATTGGTGATAATGGCAGACTTATTGCTTTCGCATCAAAAGTGTTCTCCAAAGCTCAATGTAACTCTTCACAAATTCAAAAAGAGGCTTTGGCTATTGTGTATGGTGTCACCAAATTCCACCGCTATTTGTTTGGCAGAAAATTCTACTTATTAACGTATCACAAGCCTTTGCAGTCCTTATTTCATCCGACGAAACCGTTCCTGTACGAACTGCCCAAAAATGGTAAAGATGGGCTTCGTTGTGTCTCAATAACAGTGCGAGGTTCTGTACCGTCCGACAGCTAAACATGGTAATGCGGACGCCCTTTCATTTCTTCCGGTTGGCCCTGATACAGACTTTGACGCTTCTGCTGCGTCTTGTTGTCACATCGATGCTTCAATCTTTTTCCGTTGAACTATAAGAAGATTGCACAGGCCACGGAAGCTGATCCATATTTAAACATGTTGATAATATGCATTGGCACATCTTGTCCTCGTTCCTTGCATAGCATAAAGTAATCTGTAGTGCGCCGATACTTTGCATGTCGGCATAGCCTCGCTGTACAGAAGACTGTGATTATTGTTGAAAATGACAGTGGACAGTTACGTGTGTTGATCCCTAAAGCTTTCAAAAAAGAAGTGTTGCAGTTATTTCACCAAGAAAACTAGGGGATTGTTCGCACGAAACAGTTAGCGCGTCAGCACTGTACTTGGCAGAGTATGGATGCCCAATAGAACAGATGATGACACAGTGTAACGCATGTGCGGAAAATTAGTATGCTCCGCCACACAAATTCTCTGCTTGGCTGATGTCGCAATCGCCATGGCAACATGTGCACATAGAATTTGAGGAACCCTTTTGGAAGACTGGTTGGTTGATTGTGATTGACTCATAGAGAAAGTTCCCTTTAGCTGTGCCAATGCACTCGCCAACGTCACGTAGCACAATTCAGTCGTTATCACCGATTTTTTGCCTGTTACATTTACCTGAAGTAATAGTGTCAGACAACGGACCTCAATGCATGTCAAAAGAATTTGAAACATTCTGTGAACGCAACAGCATATAGCATGTAACAAGTGCAGTGTTCCGTCCACAGTCAAACGGCGAAGCGGAACGTTTTGGCAGAACATTCAAGCAGCAGATGGCCGAACGTCGCTCCGCACATACCAGGGATCAAGCATTGCAACTGTTCCTCGCCTCACATCGTTTGCACCCACGAGATGGACCATCGCCATCGGAATTGCTTCACGGCCGCCGCCATCGGACACTGCTCCGCCTGCTCCACCCTCCTTAGCATCCGGTGTCCAAGAAAGGCCGCATGTATCGATTAGGGCCGTATGGTATTGTCTTTCTCAGGGTTATTAGCGGCAGCAGACGGTGCGCGCGAGACGTGACAGTCCGTCGTCTTGACGCTTGCATGTATCTTACTTCAGGTCTGGATAGCTTATAACTCCGCCATCAAAATCAACTTCGCCTCTGTCATGCACACGATAATCTTTCATTCTCTCTTCCCCCAGATTCACGGGTCCAGAGGACAGCGTGGCCACAGCAACCAACAGAGAGTGTCATCACGACACCGTAGGATGACCCCATGGAGACGGAGCCTTCGCCTCCTCCGCCTCCTCTCGTCCTACCGATGGTGCTGGTCCCGCCCACACCGCAGCAGCCGCCGCCTTCATCTGATTCCTAATAGCAGCAGGAGCTGAACGCGTACCCTTCTGGTCGTTTTCTGGGATTTTCTGGGGTTTCCGCCAGAGCGCACGCCGGATGGCGGGGTAGGCCGGAAGCCTGACGCCCCTGCAGCCACAGGTTCCGGCCCGACGTTGCGCCCCTCTCCTGCCCCACCCACCGTGGTCGCACTCCCTACAAGACGACGGTCCGTCACTTTGCGGGAGATGAATATTCCGGTGTAAACCACAAGCGCCAGAATGAAGAAGAAGAACGCAAGACCAGAGAAGACGATGAGACGACGTCAGTCAACAGCGCGCTGACCATGACGTCACCACCATAGGAACGGCATGTAGCCGAAGTGAATTTAAGCGCCACTCGTGCCAGTCTCGGCCGGATATCAGTGCTCAGTAGTGGACAGTATTCAGAGTATTAGCACGGCCTTGCAGAGAGTGCTACGATAGCCACTAGTAATGATCCACAAGCAGGGTGTGTCAAACATGCATGAACATTACATATAGCAAAGGACGATCCGTACCTATCGGACGCCGTTTAGCACAGGGTGCGCTACGTAATCAAAAGTATCCGGACACATGGCTGAAAATGACTTTCAAATTAGTGGCGCCCTCCATCGGCAATTCTGGAATTCAGTATGGTCTTGGCCCACCCTTAGCGTTGATGACAACAACTCTCGCAGGCATATGTTCAATCCCACTACTGTGAAACTCAGAAAATTGTCCAAAAAATGCAATTAGCTAGCATATATGAGGAAAACACAAAGGAAATTTATTAAGTTTTATCTCCATTGTTAACACTTAACGATACTGGAACGGCAACTGCTAATTATTATGGACATGAAATGAGTTGCAAATTCAAGTGATTAGCAACTGCGAAAAAATGCTCCAGAGAAACTATCAACGGAAACTGAAATTCACTTTACTAATTACTATCGCGTTGTGTCGTTTGACCTGTTTATGAATTTGCTATCAACCCTCTATGTTGCACGTGCACTGTCTGTTGCAGCCACAGGAGGGTTTCTACATTCCTGAAGCCACCTGGCGAGCTACAAATTTGGCAATTTTCAACATTTTTAAAAAACATTGGGTATTGTGTTTCTTTCTGTGTATTCTTTCTGTATGAAAAATTTCAGAACAGTATTCGACATGTCGGATTTGACGTTTCCCTTGTCAGTTGACTGGGAACGAAAGTACCTAAACTATGGGCCAAAGTGATTCATTCGCTTTTCTGTAATAATGATTAGGATATAAAACGCAGTTACACATTTCATACGGATGCAACGGTTGCAAATCGTACATCATAAATTAAGAGCAGGGGGAATTACTTGGGCAGTCAGCTGTTTTCATATTTTACGCCTTAGGTGAACTATAAAACAGAAAGCTCATTCATCAGAAGTGATTCGCTTTATTAGCATCATCAGTTATATTAAAGTTATGAGTAAGTAATATTAATTTTAATATTATATTCTTCAAAATAGTTTTCCTTCAGAATGCTTTCATTGGTTTCACCTGTAATACATAACAACCCAGACGAAAAATCAGCATAGCACTGATTACAGAAGGCAAATATCTATAAAGAAATTTAATAATCTGCGACTAACATACAGTTTCAGATCATAAAAACAAGCTTTGCAAGGAAATATTGCGCAATGGACGAAAAACAGGACTCAAAAACCCGCGAAGAAAATGAGACAAGTGAGTCAGTACAGTGCATGTCCTATAATTTTAGTTAATGTGAGAGACTATAATACTGATAATTAACTTATTTCTAGTAATTATTTGTTGTGTTCAATCAGTTAACGAAAAGTGCTGTAAAATATGCACTGCACTAATACAAATGAATTACAACAAGGCGTGGTAAAGTTATGACAAATCTCTTCTAACAAAACGTAGTCCCTGTAACACGAGTGTCTCCAAATCATGACAGACCAGTTAGATAGCACTAAATTTTCGCTTAAAAACGTCCATGTGCAGCCCATGGTCATACTTAAGTAGCGTTACACTACTGTCAAGCTAGTATGAAAATGTAGCAGTGGAGGCAGGCACGCAACTAAATCCAGTCAACAAATGATTCAGTCTCACAATTACGTGAATACAATTGTTTCTTCATAAAAAATTATCTCGGTGGAAGCAAGAAAAAACGGTGACAAGAAGTGTGCAAATCTGCAAGTCTTTCACCTACACTTCTATAGGGTACTTTATCAAGGTGGGAAGAAAAACTACGAGGGAGAAAATTATAATGGATAAGTTCTCTAATGATTTTCTTACTTATTTTGATTTGTGTCGTGTTACTTTTTCCCAGAAGAAGTACATACTTTGCTCCAGTGAGATTTATAGTAACAGCTATCACAGTCTCCCCTTTGAAGGGATAACACTTCACTGTTTCAACTAGAATATAATTGTAACAACATAGCATCCACTTTGCCCCGTAATGACCAAGAAGGATAATTTGCGACACAAAAGATGAGAGTAGTTGTAGTTTCAGCATGGAACAGGTTTTCTAATATTAATACATCGATACTCTATGACCCCACACAGTACACAGATGCACCATATTGTTTGATACATAAATTATTTACAATGTCTGTTGTTCGTTCATATAAGCGTCAATTCCTGATGCAACTAAATCCCTTTGGTTGAGAACTGTTGCTGTACGGCATGGAGTTCTATTGAGAGATAAACAAAATCCTTGAGATTCTCGGAAGAAAATATAATGGCAAAAACATGCCCTTTGGTATGAAAGATCTATGACGTAAACGAAATACCCTCAAACTCCAAGAGCACTGTCTTAGCTCCAATCTCAGAGTGAGAATGTCAGTCTAATAATTCATGATACAAATTACTGATACGTATTATTTGCAGAATCATCAAAAAACTAGCAGAAGCCGGGCTAAGGGAAGATCAGTTTGGATTCTGGAGCGACGTAGAAACTTATGTGGCAGTACTGGACCTATAGAAAAATTTGACTATATTGACTTGAAGGCTCCCAACCATTATGGAGGTAGCAGGGATTAAATAGGGGAAAGGAAGGTAATTAGAATCTTGTCTAAAAACCAAACTTCAGTAGAGAGAAATGAAGGGGAACACTAACTGAAAAGGAAGTGACAGACTTTTGTAGTATATTACCGATGTTATTCAATTTGTGCCCCGAGAAACCTATATAGGGTACCAAGAAGAAATTCTGAAACGAAATAGAAATTCAGATACTAGAAATAAACACTTTGAGATTTAGCAGTGACGTTGTAATCCCGTCGGTAACAACAAAAGTCATGGAAAAGTAGTTGAACGGAATGGATAACGAAATTCAGTCGAATTAAACCATGTCATGCTGAGGAAATTATATTACAAAAGGGGCCACCAAAATTAGGAGATTAGTTTTGTTATTTAGGCAGCAAAATAAGAGAAGACGTTCTAAATAGAGAGGACAGAAAAAGCAGACTGCTATAGCAAGAAATGCGTTTGTGCGAAAGAGGGAATAATTTACTTCTGAGAGGCATTGAAACGAGGACTACAAGCAGGTCATACAAGAATAAAATAGAAGGTTTTTAAATGTGTTACTCCAGAAGAATGCTGAAGACTGGAATGGTAAATCTCATAATGAGGATGTACGAAATCGATTTACGAAGGAAATATACTTATCTTACAAGTTGGCTAAAGGTTTGACAGGACACGTTCTGAGGCATCGAGGAATCGTCGATTTGGTAATGGATGGAGGTGTGATGAGTGGGGGCTGGAGGGGATAAGAGCAATGGTGAGAGATGAAGGCTGGAATATAGTTAGCAGCTAGATGCACGTTGAAGTAGCTCTGTAGAGATGAAGAGAATGCACATGCTGGATTAGTGCAGAGAGCTAGTCTTTGGACCGATGACCACAACAACAACCACAACAACATCGGTGACAACATACGCATAATTCTCTAATGAGGGTTTTTTTTCCTACAGTCTTCTGAATGATAAGGTGCAGAGCGACACAATATTTTCTCCTATATCAAGCTTTTGCCTTCTATGGATTTGTCCAGTATCACGGATGTATTCTCCTGGTGCTTTATCACGTGTTCTATCACATTGTTTTAATCAATATTTTACACATATTCCTTTCGTCATCGATTATGCAACAAACTTTCTCATTTGTTACCTTATTAGACACTTCATTTTCATTCTTCTTCTGGAAGACAACGCCTTAAACGGATCGACTTTCCTCTTTTCCGGTTTCCAATTGCAAATGTAATAATGTCACAGTAATGGTCGAAAATGAATGTTCCAATGTAAAAAATTTATAACGAGCAATTCAAATACTTATACTACCTACGTATTTGTCTGGTACGATGAAATGTTGAGGAGTAGCCAGTAATTCCACTTTCGACTACTGTTTTAGCATTTATAAAGAGACGGTAACTTAAGAAATCGACATAGTGCATCAGAAGTGAGTTGTAGAAGGGAATGAGTCTTCAAAACTGAATTATACTCTTAGGAACTCTCACTCAGGACATACTAACCTTATGTGAACAGTCAAAGATATTGGGCCGTAATATAATTGCTTACCAGATTGTAACATACTGTACATAAGATACGCAGTCATCACCGTGCCACTCATGTACCAGACAATAAGATTTGTTATGCAGTTTGTCTTGGGCACTAAGCAACGAATTACTGTAGTAAGCAACAAGCTCCTGAGAAGATACAGTCCCGTACAACAAGGAAGAATTGAACTTTGCGCATATATGCAACCAGTTCTGATTGACAGCCGACACAATCCTCAGCACATGAAACTAACTTAAAATTAACGCCACCAGCCGAGTCATATTCAGCTAAAAGTGGAGTAATACTCAAATTAGCTGCTGGTTTTGATTTTACACTTCGATAACTCTCATATGAAGTTTCTCATAGCCTAGGGGCTTTGGTAACATGAAACAATGAGAAACTAACTAAAGAGCAAAAATTGCTAATTGCAAAGCGACTCATAGGAACTCCACAACTTTAGATACCTTTCGCCTGGGGGAGCTGCAGGTTTACATGGTCATTCATCAGAACGGCTTTCACTTTCTCAGACAAATAAATATCAGCGATTATATTGTAGTCACTACAAGTAGATAACACTACTCGTGTTTATGATTATTGCAGGCTGAATGGAATTTTCACTTAATGAATACGTATTCAAGACAGTTATCAGCGTTTTGTGTTCTTTTCCTCATTGTCTGATGAGAAATACTTTTCTCTTTATCTTGACAGTGATAGGAGTAGAATTAGGGCTGCACAAACTCCGTGGGTTCATTTCTTTGCCATTTTCTCGGCCCACATCACTTGCTTGATTAAAAACTTAATGTTATTCGTAGCTTTTAAGATAGCACCCATGGAAATATCCTTAAGAAAAACTGTTTTTGAGTTCATAATGATCAAAAGATCAAATATTCTCATGATGTTTACATTACAGTCAATGGTTTTGTGGTTTTTCTGGGAAACAAAAACAAACAAATCACGTCTAACGAATGAGTGTCTCTGTTTGAAGTAAAATAAAAAAATATTACAATAACTGAAAAATACGGCACCCAAATGATTCCCCCTGCTCTTCATTAACGGTGTACTAGTTGCAGTCGGTGCATCTGGATATTATTCACAATCACGCTTCAGACCATAGCCACAATTACAGGAATGCTAAAACCTTAGGCTCTGAGGCTCCCAGTCAACGCGAAAGCAGTCGGCAACGCTGCATCTTGTAAGCGAGAGTTCCCAGTTGTTAGCCAACTCAGCATATCGGCTGAGCAAACTTGTTCATACTGTTGCTAGTGTGACTGATAATTGGAATATATTTGGCAATTACACGACCGTCAGTTTACTTTCTGGAGTGCTTCAGAACTGTGCTACTGAATTCACTTTTTACTTCCTTACTACCCCCAGTAAATACGTTCAATAATTCTCACTCAACGTGTAACAGTGGATATCTAACTTAGTATTTGATTCCCAGAAGATTGTTACACACAACAACTATAACTAGTCTCACATTTAACATTGCTGTACAATAAGAATGTACTTGAAGAAGTATCGGCTCACTAGAGCTAAGTGGTAAACCAGCCTCTTAGCGAAGGGATGATGCATTAGGTCAAGGATCTGATCTCAATAGAGATCTAGACAATATGTCTGCTTCTTACTTCTTCTCTTACTGATTTAGAGCTTCTAGATCGAAAAAAGAAGCCACTCATAACTTCTACTTTTGCACTCTTACCATAATCTCGATTTAGTACCCCCTAGACCTAAAGGTTGTTGCACTAAACAACTGCTACAACTGCTACAACGTAAATATTTCTGCTTATATAGACAAACTATTCACTTTTTTCTAAGTACACAATTCAGGTGATGATGTCTGGTACTGAATCATTTGATCACTGGATTTCACTTTGGGTTAATTTTAGTGCCAGGTTTATATATTTTCATGGTGATCCCGAAATGCTTCTTGCGTAGGACACAGGCTGTACTGGGGTCAAAGCACATAGTATCTTCCTATTGCATCATGTTTTGAACACTCTAGTATTCCAAATAGTATTTGCTATAATAAAATAGATTTTTGTCGTATTGTTGTTGCGGAAAACTGTAATTAATTAATTTGTATCAGAAGAGTGCCTATTTTCGTTGCGCTTTTCTTTGGTTTATTCAGTATAAAAGAAATACATATATTACGTCACATTAACTAAACGAATTTGAAGATGCTCAGGCAGGTTTTGGATTCCACGACTGTAGAAAGCTACTAGTTCGGAGACGTAGATAGCACGAATCAATTTTTAAAGTGCATTCATTTTCTTCCACAAAGAATTTCTTTTGATGGCTGTTTGATAAGATTCGAGAAAGGTAAACATTTGACAAGAAAAACGAGAACAGTGGGGACTGCCTTCTTACCAAGACCCTCGACAGGTTTTTCTGCGAAATCACCAGAGTGTAGACGGGCGTTGCGATACAATAACAGCGCTTGTTGCTGTTTCCTTTGTCACTTTTCCTATGTTATGACCGCAAGGAGTTCAGTTTTTGGCAACAGTTTGCAACACTCTCCTGGGATGCAGTGCTTACTACAGAGCACCATCTTTGCACCACCAGATGCATAACGTTACATTTTGAGGACTCACAGTGGCCTCTGATTCAAACATTTTCTGTTAATGCGAACCATAGTGAAGTGTCCACCATGGAGACACAGGAAGAAACAATGGTCAGGTTTCAACAAGTTTACTGTCAAATAAAAATACGTCTGCTTCGACTGTAAGAACAAAAAGAGCCTCTGTAGGTACTGGTACAGAGATATGACAGATATTCTAACTAAAAGTCACCTGACTGTTTCTACACATAAGAGCCAAGAAAACTAGTACACCTGCCTAATATCGTGTAGGTCCCAGGCGAGCGCACAAAAGTGCAGCAAAACGACGTGGCATGGACTCGACTAATATCTGAAGTAGTACTGAAGGGAACTGACACCATGAATCCTGCAGGGCTGTCCATAAATCCATAAGAGCCCGAGAGGGTGGAGATCTATTCTGAACAGCACGTTGCAAGCCATCCGAGATATGCTCAATAATATTCATGCCTGGGGAGTTTGGTGACGAGCGGATGTGCTTAAACTCAGAAGAGTGTTCCTTGAACTACTCAGCAGCAATTCTGGATGTGTGGGGTGTCACATTGTCCTGCTGGAATTACCCAAGTCATTCGGAATACACATTGTACATGAATTAATGCAGGTAATCACACAGGATGTACACGTACGTGCGTACGTGTCACCTGTCTAAGTCATATCTAGATCCATCAGGGGTCCCATATCACTCGAACTGCTCACGCCCCACACCATTACAGAGCCTCCACCGGCTTGAACAGCCCCTGCTAACATTCTGGGTCCATGCATTCATGAGGTTGTCTGCATACTCGTTGATAGCCCAGCATTGAAATCTGCACCAATTTGCGGAAAGGTCACACTTATGTCACGCTGAACGATTCTCTTCAGTCGTTGTTGGTCCCATTCTTACAGAATCTCTTACGGCCGCAGTGATGTCGGAGATATGATGTTGTACCGGATTCCTGATATTCACGCTACTCTCGTGAAATGGTCATACGGGAAAATGCCCATTTCATCGCTGCCTCGGAGATGCTGTGTCCCGTCGCTCGTGCACCGACTATAACACCACGTTCAAACTCACTTAAATCTTGATAACGTGCCATTGTAGCAGCCGTGACCGATCTAACAACTGCGACAGACGCTTGTTGTCTTATATAGATGTTGTTGACCACAGCGCTGTGTTCTGCCTGTTTGCATATCTCTGTATTTGAATACGCATGCCTACATCAGTTTCTTTGGTGCTTCAGTCTAGTATGTAGTAACACCACTAAGAAACTCGTAGGTACATACACTTGCAGGAAAGAATCCAAGTTTCGAGAACGTTGTCCTGATCAGGTCCAACACAGACACAGCAAAGTCTATACTTAATGTATTCTAAGCCCACATAGGAAACAACGTTGAAAGCGGACAACAACGACGTTGGTCCCTACGAGCGTCCTTAGACGATGATGTGAGTTGCACCTACCCGAAGGCCTGGAGAGGCTCTCGAAGCCGGAAGAATTCCTCCAGTAGTCGATTCACCGACATTAATAGCTGCCGTCGGCGGAATATTCGTGACTATTTTCTTGTCACGGGATACGTAGACGTGAATAGGTCCCTCGCAAGTGGCCGTCTTTGCCAGCGCTTGTACTGCCCACTCGTGTCCCGTCGTAACTGCGATGTGGAGAGCTCGCGATGATGAGGCGTGCATGGTCCATATAGACTGCACGCTTGGCAGAGGTGTTACCGCTCCCTTTTTTTGCAGATCTCCGATATAGCAAGTATTTTCTTTTTATGTAGTTATCACACAGTGCTTCAATTCACCCCTGGAGTATCCTGTTCAGGCTTCCTGTAATTTCTTTAAATCGATTAAGGCAAATGCTGAAAACTTTCCTGTGAAACGGTGCAGTCTGTTTTTTTCCACATCCTTCCAGTCGTAGCATCAGCTATATCTCTGATGATCTACTAGTCGGCCAGACCTTCAGCACAGACCTATAGCATGTAAAGCTAGTATCATTCCAACAAAAGGACTACGCTCCAGAGAAGTTTGGCTGATAATTTTCGTTCTTTCTTCCGTAATATTGGCCATTGAATGAAATTGTCTTGCGATGGTTATATGGTCGTACTTCATCGCATTTTCCAGTTATCACGTGTACTATAATAATAACCCGTAAAAATATAGTTCTTAAACGCTTGGTGGACTTTCTGAACGTGGCGAATAATTCATATCCAAGCAACCCATACTGAAACGAGCCGTCGAAAGTGGCCGAGGGGTTCTAGGCGCTATAGTGTGGAACCGCGCAACCGCTACGGTCGCAGGATCGAATTCTGCCTCGGGCATGGATGTGTGTGATGTCCTAAGGTTTAATTAGTTCTAGGTTCTAGGGGACTGATGACCTCAGAGCCACTTGAATCATTTTTGAACTGAAACGAGAAAACTACTTTCGTACGTGATTTGTTCGATGCACTTGTCCCATACACGGCAAACATATTTTTAGTTGCCTTCGCTGTTTGCACTCCTCAATGAAATACGAAGTGAACAAAATTTTACGAACGATAGATGTTTTTCCCGTTTCACGCCCTATTTTGTATTGGTTAAAGATCGATCCTCCTAAATTTCAAATGAGCAGCATTTATACGTCACCGCCAGCTCAATTTTCAACCACAAATAAAAAACGACGATTAATAAATATGCTTTAGGCAACCTGTGTGACAACATGCTAAACAGAAGCTGCACGAATTTTGATATGAACCTATGTTCTTTGGGTAAGCTATGCGCTGTTGGACTAGATACATCAATATCCTTCACATAGTATGGTGCATGAGTAATGATCGCTAACTTCTTGCTTAAGCAATTATATTGGAGGAAATGTGGTCCAAAAAGATGAACTATTAGGCTCCCCACGCCTGTCTAAAACTAGCACGCAACTGACGGGCTTATAATGGACAAGACGCCCCCTTTTTCGGAACTTATAGTTTACATGCTATGTATTGCTCACATACACGAACAGTGACTTTTACGGTGCTGCAATCACGTGAGTGTGAGAGCATAATTTGTCTTGATTGGTTTGATTTGTTTGGCTTTAATATTTGGGACAACGTGTTGTCATTGTCTGTTTTCAATGGAAAAAAACAATGTAGCTAGCTTGCTAAAAGAATTCCCGGAATTCATTTCTGAAGGTTTCGGCAAGGCTAACAATTTTGTTGCCCATATTACTCTGAAAGACAATGCTCAACCAAAATTCTGCCTGGACAGAACTGCTCCCATTGTATTATGGGACAAAGTCGCTGCTGAACTTAAAGAATTGCAAGATAGCGGAGCTATTGCGCCCGTACAAGCTGGTCAGATGGTTCAAATGGCTCTGAGCACTATGTGACTTAACATCAGAGGTCACCAGTCCCCTAGAACTTAGAACTACTTAAACCTAACTAACCTAAGCACGTCCCACACAACCATGCCTTAGACAGGATTCAAACCTGCGACCGTAAAAGCAGCGCAGTTCCGGACTAAAGCGCCTAGAACTGCTCGGTCATACCGGCCGGCTACAAGATGATCAATGGGCAAGGACACTGGTTTCGCACCCCAAACCTTCAGGTCGCAGTATCCTCTGTGTTGACTTCACGTCTAGTGTCAACCCACACACTATCATTGATACTTATACATTGCCACGCCCAGAAAGCGATTTGCGGGGCGCATATCTTCAAATATCGCTCGATGAAGACTCTCGAGAAGTGTGTGTAGTAAATACTCATTGGGCTTGTTTGCCTTTTGACAGTGCTTCCGCACCCGCCATTTTCCAGCGGTATTTGGAGCAGCTGACTGCACAATTTCCCAAATGTATAAACTATTTGGACGTTATTGTAGTAGCAGGTCGTACACCTGAAAAACATATTGCAAATTTAAGTGCCTCGTTTCGTGTGTTATCTGATGCAGGACTAAAGTGTAGACTGGACCAGTGTGATTTTTTTTTAAACATGAGTTGCAATGTCTTGGTCATGTCATAAACAGTCAAGGTGTACATCCTGTTCAGTTTCATTTGTTAGCCATACGACACTTACCAGATCCTTGCAATATCACAGAGTTGCAGTCAGTTTTAGGGAAAATGAACTATTATATTCGGTTCGTACGGAATGCTATGCAAATAGCGGCTCCGTTGCATCGCTTGCTTCGCAAGAATGTCCCCTCTGTTTGCACAGATGAGTGCCAAGTAGCTTTTCAAAAACTTAAAGATGCATTGCTCAGTGATCGATGCTCAGTTCACTATGATCCTGAAAAACCAGTTGTATTGCAAGTTGATGCTTCCTTTTACGGAGTTGGTGCAGTGCTTTCGCACAGAATTGGTGATAATGGCAGACTTATTGCTTTCGCATCAAAAGTGTTCTCCAAAGCTCAATGTAACTCTTCACAAATTCAAAAAGAGGCTTTGGCTATTGTGTATGGTGTCACCAAATTCCACCGCTATTTGTTTGGCAGAAAATTCTACTTATTAATGTATCACAAGCCTTTGCAGTCCTTATTTCATCCGACGAAACCGTTCCTGTACGAACTGCCCAAAAATGGTAAAGATGGGCTTCGTTGTGTCTCAATAACAGTGCGAGGTTCTGTACCGTCCGACAGCTAAACATGGTAATGCGGACGCCCTTTCATTTCTTCCGGTTGGCCCTGATACAGACTTTGACGCTTCTGCTGCGTCTTGTTGTCACATCGATGCTTCAATCTTTTTCCGTTGAACTATAAGAAGATTGCACAGGCCACGGAAGCTGATCCATATTTGAACATGTTGATAATATGCATTGGCACATCTTGTCCTCGTTCCTTGCGTAGCATAAAGTAATCTGTAGTGCGCCGATACTTTGCATGTCGGCATAGCCTCGCTGTACAGAAGACTGTGATTATTGTTGAAAATGACAGTGGGCAGTTACGTGTGTTGATCCCTAAAGCTTTCAAAAAAGAAGTGTTGCAGTTATTTCACCAAGAAAACTAGGGGATTGTTCGCACGAAACAGTTAGCGCGTCAGCACTGTACTTGGCAGAGTATGGATGCCCAATAGAACAGATGATGACACAGTGTAACGCATGTGCGGAAAATTAGTATGCTCCGCCACACAAATTCTCTGCTTGGCTGATGTCGCAATCGCCATGGCAACATGTGCACATAGAATTTGAGGAACCCTTTTGGAAGACTGGTTGGTTGATTGTGATTGACTCATAGAGAAAGTTCCCTTTAGCTGTGCCAATGCACTCGCCAACGTCACGTAGCACAATTCAGTCGTTGTCACCGATTTTTTGCCTGTTACATTTACCTGAAGTAATAGTGTCAGACAACGGACCTCAATGCATGTCAAAAGAATTTGAAACATTCTGTGAACGCAACAGCATATAGCATGTAACAAGTGCAGTGTTCCGTCCACAGTCAAACGGCGAAGCGGAACGTTTTGGCAGAACATTCAAGCAGCAGATGGCCGAACGTCGCTCCGCACATACCAGGGATCAAGCATTGCAACTGTTCCTCGCCTCACATCGTTTGCACCCACGAGATGGACCATCGCCATCGGAATTGCTTCACGGCCGCCGCCATCGGACACTGCTCCGCCTGCTCCACCCTCCTTAGCATCCGGTGTCCAAGAAAGGCCGCATGTATCGATTAGGGCCGTATGGTATTGTCTTTCTCAGGGTTATTAGCGGCAGCAGACGGTGCGCGCGAGACGTGACAGTCCGTCGTCTTGACGCTTGCATGTATCTTACTTCAGGTCTGGATAGCTTATAACTCCGCCATCAAAATCAACTTCGCCTCTGTCATGCACACGATAATCTTTCATTCTCTCTTCCCCCAGATTCACGGGTCCAGAGGACAGCGTGGCCACAGCAACCAACAGAGAGTGTCATCACGACACCGTAGGATGACCCCATGGAGACGGAGCCTTCGCCTCCTCCGCCTCCTCTCGTCCTACCGATGGTGCTGGTCCCGCCCACACCGCAGCAGCCGCCGCCTTCATCTGATTCCTAATAGCAGCAGGAGCTGAACGCGTACCCTTCTGGTCGTTTTCTGGGATTTTCTGGGGTTTCCGCCAGAGCGCACGCCGGATGGCGGGGTAGGCCGGAAGCCTGACGCCCCTGCAGCCACAGGTTCCGGCCCGACGTTGCGCCTCTCTCCTGCCCCACCCACCGTGGTCGCACTCCCTACAAGACGACGGTCCGTCACTTTGCGGGAGATGAATATTCCGGTGTAAACCACAAGCGCCAGAATGAAGAAGAAGAACGCAAGACCAGAGAAGACGATGAGACGACGTCAGTCAACAGCGCGCTGACCATGACGTCACCACCATAGGAACGGCATGTAGCCGAAGTGAATTTAAGCGCCACTCCTGCCAGTCTCGGCCGGATATCAGTGCTCAGTAGTGGACAGTATTCAGAGTATTAGCACGGCCTTGCAGAGAGTGCTACGATAGCCACTAGTAATGAATCACAAGCAGGGTGTGTCAAACATGCATGAACATTACATATAGCAAAGGACGATCCGTACCTATCGGACGCCGTTTAGCACAGGGTGCGCTACGTAATCAAAAGTATCCGGACACATGGCTGAAAATGACTTTCAAATTAGTGGCGCCCTCCATCGGCAATTCTGGAATTCAGTATGGTCTTGGCCCACCCTTAGCGTTGATGACAACCACTCTTGCAGGCATATGTTCAATCCCACTACTGTGAAACTCAGAAAATTGTCCAAAAAATGCAATTAGCTAGCATATATGAGGAAAACACAAAGGAAATTTATTAAGTTTTATCTCCATTGTTAACACTTAACGATACTGGAACGGCAACTGCTAATTATTATGGACATGAAATGAGTTGCAAATTCAAGTGATTAGCAACTGCGAAAAAATGCTCCAGAGAAACTATCAACGGAAACTGAAATTCACTTTACTAATTACTATCGCGTTGTGTCGTTTGACCTGTTTATGAATTTGCTATCAACCCTCTATGTTGCACGTGCACTGTCTGTTGCAGCCACAGGAGGGTTTCTACATTCCTGAAGCCACCTGGCGAGCTACAAATTTGGCAATTTTCAACATTTTTAAAAAACATTGGGTATTGCGTTTCTTTCTGTGTATTCTTTCTGTATGAAAAATTTCAGAACAGTATTCGACATGTCGGATTTGACGTTTCCCTTGTCAGTTGACTGGGAACGAAAGTACCTAAACTATGGGCCAAAGTGATTCATTCGCTTTTCTGTAATAATGATTAGGATATAAAGCGCAGTTACACATTTCATACGGATGCAACGGTTGCAAATCGTACATCATAAATTGAGAGCAGGGGGAATTACTTGGGCAGTCAGCTGTTTTCATATTTTACGCCTTAGGTGAACTATAAAACAGAAAGCTCATTCATCAGAAGTGATTCGCTTTATTAGCATCATCAGTTATATTAAAGTTATGAGTAAGTAATATTAATTTTAATATTATATTCTTCAAAATAGTTTTCCTTCAGAATGCTTTCATTGGTTTCACCTGTAATACATAACAACCCAGACGAAAAATCAGCATAGCACTGATTACAAAAGGCAAATATCTATAAAGAAATTTAATAATCTGCGACTAACATACAGTTTCAGATCATAAAAACAAGCTTTGCAAGGAAATATTGCGCAATGGACGAAAAACAGGACTCAAAAACCCGCGAAGAAAATGAGACAAGTGAGTCAGTACAGTGTATGTCCTATAATTTTAGTTAATGTGAGAGACTATAATACTGATAATTAACTTATTTCTAGTAATTATTTGTTGTGTTCAATCAGTTAACGAAAAGTGCTGTAAAATATGCACTGCACTAATACAAATGAATTACAACAAGGCGTGGTAAAGTTATGACAAATCTCTTCTAACAAAACGTAGTCCCTGTAACACGAGTGTCTCCAAATCATGACAGACCAGTTAGATAGCACTAAATTTTCGCTTAAAAACGTCCATGTGCAGCCCATGGTCATACTTAAGTAGCGTTACACTACTGTCAAGCTAGTATGAAAATGTAGCAGTGGAGGCAGGCACGCAACTAAATCCAGTCAACAAATGATTCAGTCTCACAATTACGTGAATACAATTGTTTCTTCATAAAAAATTATCTCGGTGGAAGCAAGAAAAAACGGTGACAAGAAGTGTGCAAATCTGCAAGTCTTTCACCTACACTTCTATAGGGTACTTTATCAAGGTGGGAAGAAAAACTACGAGGGAGAAAATTATAATGGATAAGTTCTCTAATGATTTTCTTACTTATTTTGATTTGTGTCGTGTTACTTTTTCCCAGAAGAAGTACATACTTTGCTCCAGTGAGATTTATAGTAACAGCTATCACAGTCTCCCCTTTGAAGGGATAACACTTCACTGTTTCAACTAGAATATAATTGTAACAACATAGCATCCACTTTGCCCCGTAATGACCAAGAAGGATAATTTGCGACACAAAAGATGAGAGTAGTTGTAGTTTCAGCATGGAACAGGTTTTCTAATATTAATACATCGATACTCTATGACCCCACACAGTACACAGATGCACCATATTGTTTGATACATAAATTATTTACAATGTCTGTTGTTCGTTCATATAAGCGTCAATTCCTGATGCAACTAAATCCCTTTGGTTGAGAACTGTTGCTGTACGGCATGGAGTTCTATTGAGAGATAAACAAAATCCTTGAGATTCTCGGAAGAAAATATAATGGCAAAAACATGCCCTTTGGTATGAAAGATCTATGACGTAAACGAAATACCCTCAAACTCCAAGAGCACTGTCTTAGCTCCAATCTCAGAGTGAGAATGTCAGTCTAATAATTCATGATACAAATTACTGATACGTATTATTTGCAGAATCATCAAAAAACTAGCAGAAGCCGGGCTAAGGGAAGATCAGTTTGGATTCTGGAGCGACGTAGAAACTTATGTGGCAGTACTGGACCTATAGAAAAATTTGACTATATTGACTTGAAGGCTCCCAACCATTATGGAGGTAGCAGGGATTAAATAGGGGAAAGGAAGGTAATTAGAATCTTGTCTAAAAACCAAACTTCAGTAGAGAGAAATGAAGGGGAACACTAACTGAAAAGGAAGTGACAGACTTTTGTAGTATATTACCGATGTTATTCAATTTGTGCCCCGAGAAACCTATATAGGGTACCAAGAAGAAATTCTGAAACGAAATAGAAATTCAGATACTAGAAATAAACACTTTGAGATTTAGCAGTGACGTTGTAATCCCGTCGGTAACAACAAAAGTCATGGAAAAGTAGTTGAACGGAATGGATAACGAAATTCAGTCGAATTAAACCATGTCATGCTGAGGAAATTATATTACAAAAGGGGCCACCAAAATTAGGAGATTAGTTTTGTTATTTAGGCAGCAAAATAAGAGAAGACGTTCTAAATAGAGAGGACAGAAAAAGCAGACTGCTATAGCAAGAAATGCGTTTGTGCGAAAGAGGGAATAATTTACTTCTGAGAGGCATTGAAACGAGGACTACAAGCAGGTCATACAAGAATAAAATAGAAGGTTTTTAAATGTGTTACTCCAGAAGAATGCTGAAGACTGGAATGGTAAATCTCATAATGAGGATGTACGAAATCGATTTACGAAGGAAATATACTTATCTTACAAGTTGGCTAAAGGTTTGACAGGACACGTTCTGAGGCATCGAGGAATCGTCGATTTGGTAATGGATGGAGGTGTGATGAGTGGGGGCTGGAGGGGATAAGAGCAATGGTGAGAGATGAAGGCTGGAATATAGTTAGCAGCTAGATGCACGTTGAAGTAGCTCTGTAGAGATGAAGAGAATGCACATGCTGGATTAGTGCAGAGAGCTAGTCTTTGGACCGATGACCACAACAACAACCACAACAACATCGGTGACAACATACGCATAATTCTCTAATGAGGGTTTTTTTTCCTACAGTCTTCTGAATGATAAGGTGCAGAGCGACACAATATTTTCTCCTATATCAAGCTTTTGCCTTCTATGGATTTGTCCAGTATCACGGATGTATTCTCCTGGTGCTTTATCACGTGTTCTATCACATTGTTTTAATCAATATTTTACACATATTCCTTTCGTCATCGATTATGCAACAAACTTTCTCATTTGTTACCTTATTAGACACTTCATTTTCATTCTTCTTCTGGAAGACAACGCCTTAAACGGATCGACTTTCCTCTTTTCCGGTTTCCAATTGCAAATGTAATAATGTCACAGTAATGGTCGAAAATGAATGTTCCAATGTAAAAAATTTATAACGAGCAATTCAAATACTTATACTACCTACGTATTTGTCTGGTACGATGAAATGTTGAGGAGTAGCCAGTAATTCCACTTTCGACTACTGTTTTAGCATTTATAAAGAGACGGTAACTTAAGAAATCGACATAGTGCATCAGAAGTGAGTTGTAGAAGGGAATGAGTCTTCAAAACTGAATTATACTCTTAGGAACTCTCACTCAGGACATACTAACCTTATGTGAACAGTCAAAGATATTGGGCCGTAATATAATTGCTTACCAGATTGTAACATACTGTACATAAGATACGCAGTCATCACCGTGCCACTCATGTACCAGACAATAAGATTTGTTATGCAGTTTGTCTTGGGCACTAAGCAACGAATTACTGTAGTAAGCAACAAGCTCCTGAGAAGATACAGTCCCGTACAACAAGAAAGAATTGAACTTTGCGCATATATGCAACCAGTTCTGATTGACAGCCGACACAATCCTCAGCACATGAAACTAACTTAAAATTAACGCCACCAGCCGAGTCATATTCAGCTAAAAGTGGAGTAATACTCAAATTAGCTGCTGGTTTTGATTTTACACTTCGATAACTCTCATATGAAGTTTCTCATAGCCTAGGGGCTTTGGTAACATGAAAGAATGAGAAACTAACTAAAGAGCAAAAATTGCTAATTGCAAAGCGACTCATAGGAACTCCACAACTTTAGATACCTTTCGCCTGGGGGAGCTGCAGGTTTACATGGTCATTCATCAGAACGGCTTTCACTTTCTCAGACAAAGAAATATCAGCGATTATATTGTAGTTACTACAAGTAGATAACACTACTCGTGTTTATGATTATTGCAGGCTGAATGGAATTTTCACTTAATGAATACGTATTCAAGACAGTTATCAGCGTTTTGTGTTCTTTTCCTCATTGTCTGATGAGAAATAATTTTCTCTTTTTCTTGACAGAGATAGGAGTAGAATTAGGGCTGCACAAACTCCGTGGGTTCATTTCTTTGCCAGTTTCTCGGCCCACATCACTTGCTTGATTAAAAACTTAATGTTATTCGTAGCTTTTAAGATAGCACCCATGGAAATATCCTTAAGAAAAACTGTTTTTGAGTTCATAATGATCAAAAGATCAAATATTCTCATGATGTTTACATTACAGTCAATGGTTTTGTGGTTTTTCTGGGAAACAAAAACAAACAAATCACGTCTAACGAATGAGTGTCTCTGTTTGAAGTAAAATAAAAAAATATTACAATAACTGAAAAATACGGCACCCAAATGATTCCCCCTGCTCTTCATTAACGGTGTACTAGTTGCAGTCGGTGCATCTGGATATTATTCACAATCACGCTTCAGACCATAGCCACAATTACAGGAATGCTAAAACCTTAGGCTCTGAGGCTCCCAGTCAACGCGAAAGCAGTCGGCAACGCTGCATCTTGTAAGCGAGAGTTCCCAGTTGTTAGCCAACTCAGCATATCGGCTGAGCAAACTTGTTCATACTGTTGCTAGTGTGACTGATAATTGGAATATATTTGGCAATTACACGACCGTCAGTTTACTTTCTGGAGTGCTTCAGAACTGTGCTACTGAATTCACTTTTTACTTCCTTACTACCCCCAGTAAATACGTTCAATAATTCTCACTCAACGTGTAACAGTGGATATCTAACTTAGTATTTGATTCCCAGAAGATTGTTACACACAACAACTATAACTAGTCTCACATTTAACATTGCTGTACAATAAGAATGTACTTGAAGAAGTATCGGCTCACTAGAGCTAAGTGGTAAACCAGCCTCTTAGCGAAGGGATGATGCATTAGGTCAAGGATCTGATCTCAATAGAGATCTAGACAATATGTCTGCTTCTTACTTCTTCTCTTACTGATTTAGAGCTTCTAGATCGAAAAAAGAAGCCACTCATAACTTCTACTTTTGCACTCTTACCATAATCTCGATTTAGTACCCCCTAGACCTAAAGGTTGTTGCACTAAACAACTGCTACAACTGCTACAACGTAAATATTTCTGCTTATATAGACAAACTATTCACTTTTTTCTAAGTACACAATTCAGGTGATGATGTCTGGTACTGAATCATTTGATCACTGGATTTCACTTTGGGTTAATTTTAGTGCCAGGTTTATATATTTTCATGGTGATCCCGAAATGCTTCTTGCGTAGGACACAGGCTGTACTGGGGTCAAAGCACATAGTATCTTCCTATTGCATCATGTTTTGAACACTCTAGTATTCCAAATAGTATTTGCTATAATAAAATAGATTTTTGTCGTATTGTTGTTGCGGAAAACTGTAATTAATTAATTTGTATCAGAAGAGTGCATATTTTCGTTGCGCTTTTCTTTGGTTTATTCAGTATAAAAGAAATACATATATTACGTCACATTAACTAAACGAATTTGAAGATGCTCAGGCAGGTTTTGGATTCCACGACTGTAGAAAGCTACTAGTTCGGAGACGTAGATAGCACGAATCAATTTTTAAAGTGCATTCATTTTCTTCCACAAAGAATTTCTTTTGATGGCTGTTTGATAAGATTCGAGAAAGGTAAACATTTGACAAGAAAAACGAGAACAGTGGGGACTGCCTTCTTACCAAGACCCTCGACAGGTTTTTCTGCGAAATCACCAGAGTGTAGACGGGCGTTGCGATACAATAACAGCGCTTGTTGCTGTTTCCTTTGTCACTTTTCCTATGTTATGACCGCAAGGAGTTCAGTTTTTGGCAACAGTTTGCAACACTCTCCAGGGATGCAGTGCTTACTACAGAGCACCATCTTTGCACCACCAGATGCATAACGTTACATTTTGAGGACTCACAGTGGCCTCTGGTTCAGACATTTTGTGTTAATGCGAACCATAGAGAAGTGTCCACCATGGAGACACAGGAAAAAACAATGGTCAGGTTTCAACAAGTTTACTGTAAAATAAAAATACGAAACTTCCTGGCAGATTAAAACTGTGTGCCCGACCGAGACTCGAACTCGGGACCTTGCCTTTCGCGGGCAAGTGCTCAAGTGGTAGAGCACTTGCCCGCGAAAGGCAAGGTCCCGAGTTCGAGTCTCGGTCGGGCACACAGTTTTAATCTGCCAGGAAGTTTCATATCAGCGCACACTCCGCTGCAGAGTGAAAATCTCATTCTGGAAACATCCCCCAAGCTGTGGCTAAGCCATGTCTCCGCTATATCCTTTCTTTCAGGAGTGCTAGTTCTGCAAGGTTCGCAGAAGAGCTTCTGTAAAGTTTGGAAGGTAGGAGACGAGATACTGGCAGAAGTAAAGCTGTGAGTACCGGGCGTGAGTCGTGCTTCGGTAGCTCAGATGGTAGAGCACTTGCAAGCGAAAGGCAAGGTCCCGAGTTCGAGTCTCGGTCGGGCACACAGTTTTAATCTGCCAGGAAGTTTCATATCAGCGCACACTCCGCTGCAGAGTGAAAATCTCATTCTGGAAATAAAAATACGTCTGCTTCGACTGTAAGAACAAAAAGAGCCTCTGTAGGTACTGGTACAGAGACATGACAGATATTCTAACTAAAAGTCACCTGACTGTTTCTACACATAAGAGCCAAGAAAACTAGTACACCTGCCTAATATCGTGTAGGTCCCAGGCGAGCGCACAAAAGTGCAGCAAAACGACGTGGCATGGACTCGACTAATATCTGAAGTAGTACTGAAGGGAACTGACACCATGAATCCTGCAGGGCTGTCCATAAATCCATAAGAGCCCGAGAGGGTGGAGATCTATTCTGAACAGCACGTTGCAAGCCATCCGAGATATGCTCAATAATATTCATGCCTGGGGAGTTTAGTGACGAGCGGATGTGCTTAAACTCAGAAGAGTGTTCCTTGAACTACTCAGCAGCAATTCTGGATGTGTGGGGTGTCACATTGTCCTGCTGGAATTACCCAAGTCATTCGGAATACACATTGTACATGAATGAATGCAGGTAATCACACAGGATGTATACGTACATGCGTACGTGTCACGTGTCTAAGTCATATCTAGATCCATCAGGGGTCCCATATCACTCGAACTGCTCACGCCCCACACCATTACAGAGCCTCCACCGGCTTGAACAGCCCCTGCCAACATTCTGGGTCCATGCATTCATGAGGTTGTCTGCATACTCGTTGATAGCCCAGCATTAAAATCTGCACCAATTTGCTGAAAGGTTACACTTATGTCACGCTGAACGATTCTCTTCAGTCGTTGTTGGTCCCATTCTTACAGAATCTCTTACGGCCGCAGTGATGTCGGAGATATGATGTTGTACCGGATTCCTGATATTCACGCTACTCTCGTGAAATGGTCATACGGGAAAATGCCCATTTCATCGCTGCCTCGGAGATGCTGTGTCCCGTCGCTCGTGCACCGACTATAACACCACGTTCAAACTCACTTAAATCTTGATAACGTGCCATTGTAGCAGCCGTGACCGATCTAACAACTGCGACAGACGCTTGTTGTCTTATATAGATGTTGTTGACCACAGCGCTGTGTTCTGCCTGTTTGCATATCTCTGTATTTGAATACGCATGCCTACATCAGTTTCTTTGGTGCTTCAGTCTAGTATGTAGTAAGACCACTAAGAAACTCGTAGGTAAATACACTTGCAGGAAAGAATCCAAGTTTCGAGAACGTTGTCCTGATCAGGTCCAACACAGACACAGCAAAGTCTATACTTAATGTATTCTAAGCCCACATAGGAAACAACGTTGAAAGCGGACAACAACGACGTTGGTCCCTACGAGCGTCCTTAGACGATGATGTGAGTTGCACCTACCCGAAGGCCTGGAGAGGCTCTCGAAGCCGGAAGAATTCCTCCAGTAGTCGATTCACCGGCCTTAATAGCTGCCGTCGGCGGAATATTCGTGACTATTTTCTTGTCACGGGATACGTGGACGTGAATAGGTCCGTCGCAAGTGGCCGTCTTTGCCAGCGCTTGTACTGCCCACTCGTGTCCCGTCGTAACTGCGATGTGGAGAGCTCGCGATGATGAGGCGTGCATGGTCCATATAGACTGCACGCTTGGCAGAGGTGTTACCGCTCCCTTTTTTTGCAGATCTCCGATATAGCAAGTATTTTCTTTTTATGTAGTTACCACACAGTGCTTCAATTCACCCCTGGAGTATCCTGTTCAGGCTTCCTGTAATTTCTTTAAATCGATTAAGGCAAATGCTGAAAACTTTCCTGTGAAACGGTGCAGTCTGTTTTTTTCCACATCCTTCCAGTCGTAGCATCAGCTATATCTCTGATGATCTACTAGTCGGCCAGACCTTCAGCACAGACCTATAGCATGTAAAGCTAGTATCATTCCAACAAAAGGACTACGCTCCAGAGAAGTTTGGCTGATAATTTTCGTTCTTTCTTCCGTAATATTGGCCATTGAATGAAATTGTCTTGCGATGGTTATATGGTCGTACTTCATCGCATTTTCCAGTTATCACGTGTACTATAATAATAACCCGTAAAAATATAATTCTTAAACGCTTGGTGGACTTTCTGAACGTGGCGAATAATTCATATCCAAGCAACCCATACTGAAACGAGCCGTCGAAAGTGGCCGAGGGGTTCTAGGCGCTATAGTGTGGAACCGCGCAACCGCTACGGTCGCAGGATCGAATTCTGCCTCGGGCATGGATGTGTGTGATGTCCTAAGGTTTAATTAGTTCTAGGTTCTAGGGGACTGATGACCTCAGAGCCACTTGAACCATTTTTGAACTGAAACGAGAAAACTACTTTCGTACGTGATTTGTTCGATGCACTTGTCCCATACACGGCAAACATATTTTTAGTTGCCTTCGCTGTTTGCACTCCTCAATGAAATACGAAGTGAACAAAATTTTACGAACGATAGATGTTTTTCCCGTTTCACGCCCTATTTTGTATTGGTTAAAGATCGATCCTCCTAAATTTCAAATGAGCAGCATTTATACGTCACCGCCAGCTCAATTTTCAACCACAAATAAAAAACGACGATTAATAAATATGCTTTAGGCAACCTGTGTGACAACATGCTAAACAGAAGCTGCACGAATTTTGACATGAACCTATGTTCTTTGTGTAAGCTTTGCGCTGTTAGACTAGATACATCAATATTCTTCACATAATATGGTGCATGAGTAATGATCGCTAACTTCTTGCTTAAGCAATTATATTGGAGGAAATGTGGTCCAAAAAGATGAACTATTAGGCTCCCCACGCCTGTCTAAAACTAGCACGCAACTGACGGGCTTATAATGGACAAGACGCCCCCTTTTTCGGAACTTATAGTTTACATGCTATGTATTGCTCACATACACGAACAGTGACTTTTACGGTGCTGCAATCACGTGAGTGTGAGAGCATAATTTGTCTTGATTGGTTTGATTTGTTTGGCTTTAATATTTGGGACAACGTGTTGTCATTGTCTGTTTTCAATGAAAAAAAACAATGTAGCTAGCTTGCTAAAAGAATTCCCGGAATTCATTTCTGAAGGTTTCGGCAAGGCTAACAATTTTGTTGCCCATATTACTCTGAAAGACAATGCTCAGCCAAAATTCTGCCTGGACAGAACTGCTCCCATTGTATTATGGGACAAAGTCGCTTCTGAACTTAAAGAATTGCAAGATAGCGGAGCTATTGCGCCCGTACAAGCTGGTCAGATGGTTCAAATGGCTCTGAGCACTATGTGACTTAACATCTGAGGTCACCAGTCCCCTAGAACTTAGAACTACTTAAACCTAACTAACCTAAGCACGTCCCACACATCCATGCCTTAGACAGGATTCAAACCTGCGACCGTAAAAGCAGCGCAGTTCCGGACTAAAGTGCCTAGAACTGCTCGGTCATACCGGCCGGCTACAAGATGATCAATGGGCAAGGACACTGGTTTCGCTCCCCAAACCTTCAGGTCGCAGTATCCTCTGTGTTGACTTCACGTCTAGTGTCAACCCACACACTATCATTGATACTTATACATTGCCACGCCCAGAAAGCGATTTGCGGGGCGCATATCTTCAAATATCGCTCGATGAAGACTCTCGAGAAGTGTGTGTAGTAAATACTCATTGGGCTTGTTTGCCTTTTGACAGTGCTTCCGCACCCGCCATTTTCCAGCGGTATTTGGAGCAGCTGACTGCACAATTTCCCAAATGTATAAACTATTTGGACGTTATTGTAGTAGCAGGTCGTACACCTGAAAAACATATTGCAAATTTAAGTGCCTCGTTTCGTGTGTTATCTGATGCAGGACTAAAGTGTAGACTGGACCAGTGTGATTTTTTTTTAAACATGAGTTGCAATGTCTTGGTCATGTCATAAACAGTCAAGGTGTACATCCTGTTCAGTTTCATTTGTTAGCCATACGACACTTACCAGATCCTTGCAATATCACAGAGTTGCAGTCAGTTTTAGGGAAAATGAACTATTATATTCGGTTCGTACGGAATGCTATGCAAATAGCGGCTCCGTTGCATCGCTTGCGTCGCAAGAATGTCCCCTCTGTTTGCACAGATGAGTGCCAAGTAGCTTTTCAAAAACTTAAAGATGCATTGCTCAGTGATCGATGCTCAGTTCACTATGATCCTGAAAAACCAGTTGTATTGCAAGTTGATGCTTCCTTTTACGGAGTTGGTGCCGTGCTTTCGCACAGAATTGGTGATAATGGCAGACTTATTGCTTTCGCATCAAAAGTGTTCTCCAAAGCTCAATGTAACTCTTCACAAATTCAAAAAGAGGCTTTGGCTATTGTGTATGGTGTCACCAAATTCCACCGCTATTTGTTTGGCAGAAAATTCTACTTATTAACGTATCACAAGCCTTTGCAGTCCTTATTTCATCCGACGAAACCGTTCCTGTACGAACTGCCCAAAAATGGTAAAGATGGGCTTCGTTGTGTCTCAATAACAGTGCGAGGTTCTGTACCGTCCGACAGCTAAACATGGTAATGCGGACGCCCTTTCATTTCTTCCGGTTGGCCCTGATACAGACTTTGACGCTTCTGCTGCGTCTTGTTGTCACATCGATGCTTCAATCTTTTTCCGTTGAACTATAAGAAGATTGCACAGGCCACGGAAGCTGATCCATATTTGAACATGTTGATAATATGCATTGGCACATCTTGTCCTCGTTCCTTGCGTAGCATAAAGTAATCTGTAGTGCGCCGATACTTTGCATGTCGGCATAGCCTCGCTGTACAGAAGACTGTGATTATTGTTGAAAATGACAGTGGGCAGTTACGTGTGTTGATCCCTAAAGCTTTCAAAAAAGAAGTGTTGCAGTTATTTCACCAAGAAAACTAGGGGATTGTTCGCACGAAACAGTTAGCGCGTCAGCACTGTACTTGGCAGAGTATGGATGCCCAATAGAACAGATGATGACACAGTGTAACGCATGTGCGGAAAATTAGTATGCTCCGCCACACAAATTCTCTGCTTGGCTGATGTCGCAATCGCCATGGCAACATGTGCACATAGAATTTGAGGAACCCTTTTGGAAGACTGGTTGGTTGATTGTGATTGACTCATAGAGAAAGTTCCCTTTAGCTGTGCCAATGCACTCGCCAACGTCACGTAGCACAATTCAGTCGTTGTCACCGATTTTTTGCCTGTTACATTTACCTGAAGTAATAGTGTCAGACAACGGACCTCAATGCATGTCAAAAGAATTTGAAACATTCTGTGAACGCAACAGCATATAGCATGTAACAAGTGCAGTGTTCCGTCCACAGTCAAACGGCGAAGCGGAACGTTTTGGCAGAACATTCAAGCAGCAGATGGCCGAACGTCGCTCCGCACATACCAGGGATCAAGCATTGCAACTGTTCCTCGCCTCACATCGTTTGCACCCACGAGATGGACCATCGCCATCGGAATTGCTTCACGGCCGCCGCCATCGGACACTGCTCCGCCTGCTCCACCCTCCTTAGCATCCGGTGTCCAAGAAAGGCCGCATGTATCGATTAGGGCCGTATGGTATTGTCTTTTTCAGGGTTATTAGCGGCAGCAGACGGTGCGCGCGAGACGTGACAGTCCGTCGTCTTGACGCTTGCATGTATCTTACTTCAGGTCTGGATGGCTTATAACTCCGCCATCAAAATCAACTTCACTTCTGTCATGCACACGATAATCTTTCATTCTCTCTTCCCCCAGATTCACGGGTCCAGAGGACAGCGTGGCCATACCAACCAACAGAGAGTGTCATCACGACACCGTAGGATGACCCCATGGAGACGGAGCCTTCGCCTCCTCCGCCTCCTCTCGTCCTACCGATGGTGCTGGTCCCGCCCACACCGCAGCAGCCGCCGCCTTCATCTGGTTCCTAATAGCAGCAGGAGCTGAACGCGTACCCTTCTGGTCGTTTTCTGGGATTTTCTGGGGTTTCCGCCAGAGCGCACGCCGGATGGCGGGGTAGGCCGGAAGCCTGACGCCCCTGCAGCCACAGGTTCCGGCCCGACGTTGCGCCCCTCTCCTGCCCCACCCACCGTGGTCGCACTCCCTACAAGACGACGGTCCGTCACTTTGCGGGAGATGAATATTCCGGTGTAAACCACAAGCGCCAGAATGAAGAAGAAGAACGCAAGACCAGAGAAGACGATGAGACGACGTCAGTCAACAGCGCGCTGACCATGACGTCACCACCATAGGAACGGCATGTAGCCGAAGTGAATTTAAGCGCCACTCGTGCCAGTCTCGGCCGGATATCAGTGCTCAGTAGTGGACAGTATTCAGAGTATTAGCACGGCCTTGCAGAGAGTGCTACGATAGCCACTAGTAATGATCCACAAGCAGGGTGTGTCAAACATACATGAACATTACATATAGCAAAGGACGATCCGTACCTATCGGACGCCGTTTAGCACAGGGTGCGCTATGTAATCAAAAGTATCCGGACACATGGCTGAAAATGACTTTCAAATTAGTGGCGCCCTCCATCGGCAATTCTGGAATTCAGTATGGTCTTGGCCCACCCTTAGCGTTGATGACAACCACTCTTGCAGGCATATGTTCAATCCCACTACTGTGAAACTCAGAAAATTGTCCAAAAAATGCAATTAGCTAGCATATATGAGGAAAACACAAAGGAAATTTATTAAGTTTTATCTCCATTGTTAACACTTAACGATACTGGAACGGCAACTGCTAATTATTATGGACATGAAATGAGTTGCAAATTCAAGTGATTAGCAACTGCGAAAAAATGCTCCAGAGAAACTATCAACGGAAACTGAAATTCACTTTACTAATTACTATCGCGTTGTGTCGTTTTACCTGTTTATGAATTTTCTATCAACCCTCTATGTTGCACGTGCACTGTCTGTTGCAGCCACAGGAGGGTTTCTACATTCCTGAAGCCACCTGGCGAGCTACAAATTTGGCAATTTTCAACATTTTTAAAAAACATTGGGTATTGTGTTTCTTTCTGTGTATTCCTTCTGTATGAAAAATTTCAGAACAGTATTCGACATGTCGGATTTGACGTTTCCCTTGTGAGTTGACTGGGAACGAAAGTACCTAAACTATGGGCCAAAGTGATTCATTCGCTTTTCTGTAATAATGATTAGGATATAAAGCGCAGTTACACATTTCATACGGATGCAACGGTTGCAAATCGTACATCATAAATTAAGAGCAGGGGGAATTACTTGGGCAGTCATCTGTTTTCATATTTTACACCTTAGGTGAACTATAAAACAGAAAGCTCATTCATCAGAAGTGATTCGCTTTATTAGCATCATCAGTTATATTAAAGTTATGAGTAAGTAATATTAATTTTAATATTATATTCTTCAAAATAGTTTTCCTTCAGAATGCTTTCATTGGTTTCACCTGTAATACATAACAACCCAGACGAAAAATCAGCATAGCACTGATTACAAAAGGCAAATATCTATAAAGAAATTTAATAATCTGCGACTAACATACAGTTTCAGATCATAAAAACAAGCTTTGCAAGGAAATATTGCGCAATGGACGAAAAACAGGACTCAAAAACCCGCGAAGAAAATGAGACAAGTGAGTCAGTACAGTGTATGTCCTATAATTTTAGTTAATGTGAGAGACTATAATACTGATAATTAACTTATTTCTAGTAATTATTTGTTGTGTTCAATCAGTTAACGAAAAGTGCTGTAAAATATGCACTGCACTAATACAAATGAATTACAACAAGGCGTGGTAAAGTTATGACAAATCTCTTCTAACAAAACGTAGTCCCTGTAACACGAGTGTCTCCAAATCATGACAGACCAGTTAGATAGCACTAAATTTTCGCTTAAAAACGTCCATGTGCAGCCCATGGTCATACTTAAGTAGCGTTACACTACTGTCAAGCTAGTATGAAAATGTAGCAGTGGAGGCAGGCACGCAACTAAATCCAGTCAACAAATGATTCAGTCTCACAATTACGTGAATACAATTGTTTCTTCATAAAAAATTATCTCGGTGGAAGCAAGAAAAAACGGTGACAAGAAGTGTGCAAATCTGCAAGTCTTTCACCTACACTTCTATAGGGTACTTTATCAAGGTGGGAAGAAAAACTACGAGGGAGAAAATTATAATGGATAAGTTCTCTAATGATTTTCTTACTTATTTTGATTTGTGTCGTGTTACTTTTTCCCAGAAGAAGTACATACTTTGCTCCAGTGAGATTTATAGTAACAGCTATCACAGTCTCCCCTTTGAAGGGATAACACTTCACTGTTCAACTAGAATATAATTGTAACAACATAGCATCCTCTTTGCCCCGTAATGACCAAGAAGGATAATTTGCGACACAAAAGATGAGAGTAGTTGTAGTTTCAGCATGGAACAGGTTTTCTAATATTAATACATCGATATTCTATGACCCCACACAGTACACAGATGCACCATATTGTTTGATACATAAATTATTTACAATGTCTGTTGTTCGTTCATATAAGCGTCAATTCCTGATGCAACTAAATCCCTTTGGTTGAGAACTGTTGCTGTACGGCATGGAGTTCTATTGAGAGATAAACAAAATCCTTGAGATTCTCGGAAGAAAATATAATGGCAAAAACATGCCCTTTGGTATGAAAGATCTATGACGTAAACGAAATACCCTCAAACTCCAAGAGCACTGTCTTAGCTCCAATCTCAGAGTGAGAATGTCAGTCTAATAATTCATGATACAAATTACTGATACGTATTATTTGCAGAATCATCAAAAAACTAGCAGAAGCCGGGCTAAGGGAAGATCAGTTTGGATTCTGGAGCGTCGTAGAAACTTATGTGGCAGTACTGGACCTATAGAAAAAATTTGACTATATTGACTTGAAGGCTCCCAACCATTATGGAGGTAGCAGGGATTAAATAGGGGAAAGGAAGGTAATTAGAATCTTGTCTAAAAACCAAACTTCAGTAGAGAGAAATGAAGGGGAACACTAACTGAAAAGGAAGTGACAGACTTTTGTAGTATATTACCGATGATATTCAATTTGTGCCCCGAGAAACCTATATAGGGTACCAAGAAGAAATTCTGAAACGAAATAGAAATTCAGATACTAGAAATAAACACTTTGAGATTTAGCAGTGACGTTGTAATCCCGTCGGTAACAACAAAAGTCATGGAAAAGTAGTTGAACGGAATGGATAACGAAATTCAGTCGAATTAAACCATGTCATGCTGAGGAAATTATATTACAAAAGGGGCCACCAAAATTAGGAGATTAGTTTTGTTATTTAGGCAGCAAAATAAGAGAAGACGTTCTAAATAGAGAGGACAGAAAAAGCAGACTGCTATAGCAAGAAATGCGTTTGTGCGAAAGAGGGAATAATTTACTTCTGAGAGGCATTGAAACGAGGACTACAAGCAGGTCATACAAGAATAAAATAGAAGGTTTTTAAATGTGTTACTCCAGAAGAATGCTGAAGACTGGAATGGTAAATCTCATAATGAGGATGTACGAAATCGATTTACGAAGGAAATATACTTATCTTACAAGTTGGCTAAAGGTTTGACAGGACACGTTCTGAGGCATCGAGGAATCGTCGATTTGGTAATGGATGGAGGTGTGATGAGTGGGGGCTGGAGGGGATAAGAGCAATGGTGAGAGATGAAGGCTGGAATATAGTTAGCAGCTAGATGCACGTTGAAGTAGCTCTGTAGAGATGAAGAGAATGCACATGCTGGATTAGTGCAGAGAGCTAGTCTTTGGACCGATGACCAAAACAACAACCACAACAACATCGGTGACAACATACGCATAATTCTCTAATGAGGGTTTTTTTTCCTACAGTCTTCTGAATGATAAGGTGCAGAGCGACACAATATTTTCTCCTATATCAAGCTTTTGCCTTCTATGGATTTGTCCAGTATCACGGATGTATTCTCCTGGTGCTTTATCACGTGTTCTATCACATTGTTTTAATCAATATTTTACACATATTCCTTTCGTCATCGATTATGCAACAAACTTTCTCATTTGTTACCTTATTAGACACTTCATTTTCATTCTTCTTCTGGAAGACAACGCCTTAAACGGATCGACTTTCCTCTTTTCCGGTTTCCAATTGCAAATGTAATAATGTCACAGTAATGGTCGAAAATGAATGTTCCAATGTAAAAAATTTATAACGAGCAATTCAAATACTTATACTACCTACGTATTTGTCTGGTACGATGAAATGTTGAGGAGTAGCCAGTAATTCCACTTTCGACTACTGTTTTAGCATTTATAAAGAGACGGTAACTTAAGAAATCGACATAGTGCATCAGAAGTGAGTTGTAGAAGGGAATGAGTCTTCAAAACTGAATAATACTCTTAGGAACTCTCACTCAGGACATACTAACCTTACGTGAACAGTCAAAGATATTGGGCCGTAATATAATTGCTTACCAGATTGTAACATACTGTACATAAGATACGCCGTCATCACCGTGCCACTCATGTACCAGACAATAAGATTTGTTATGCAGTTTGTCTTGGGCACTAAGCAACGAATTACTGTAGTAAGCAACAAGCTCCTGAGAAGATACAGTCCCGTACAACAAGGAAGAATTGAACTTTGCGCATATATGCAACCAGTTCTGATTGACAGCCGACACAATCCTCAGCACATGAAACTAACTTAAAATTAATGCCACCAGCCGAGTCATATTCAGCTAAAAGTGGAGTAATACTCAAATTAGCTGCTGGTTTTGATTTTACACTTCGATAACTCTCATATGAAGTTTCTGATAGCCTAGGGGCTTTGGTAACATGAAACAATGAGAAACTAACTAAAGAGCAAAAATTGCTAATTGCAAAGCGACTCATAGGAACTCCACAACTTTAGATACCTTTCGCCTGGGGGAGCTGCAGGTTTACATGGTCATTCATCAGAACGGCTTTCACTTTCTCAGACAAAGAAATATCAGCGATTATATTGTAGTCACTACAAGTAGATAACACTACTCGTGTTTATGATTATTGCAGGCTGAATGGAATTTTCACTTAATGAATACGTATTCAAGACAGTTATCAGCGTTTTGTGTTCTTTTCCTCATTGTCTGATGAGAAATACTTTTCTCTTTTTCTTGGCAGAGATAGGAGTAGAATTAGGGCTGCACAAACTCCGTGGGTTCATTTCTTTGCCAGTTTCTCGGCCCACATCACTTGCTTGATTAAAAACTTAATGTTATTCGTAGCTTTTAAGATAGCACCCATGGAAATATCCTTAAGAAAAACTGTTTTTGAGTTCATAATGATCAAAATATCAAATATTCTCATGATGTTTACATTACAGTCAATGGTTTTGTGGTTTTTCTGGGAAACAAAAACAAACAAATCACGTCTAACGAATGAGTGTCTCTGTTTGAAGTAAAATAAAAAAATATTACATTAACTGAAAAATACGGCACCCAAATGATTCCCCCTGCTCTTCATTAACGGTGTACTAGTTGCAGTCGGTGCATCTGGATATTATTCACAATCACGCTTCAGACCATAGCCACAATTACAGGAATGCTAAAACCTTAGGCTCTGAGGCTCCCAGTCAACGCGAAAGCAGTCGGCAACGCTGCATCTTGTAAGCGAGAGTTCCCAGTTGTTAGCCAACTCAGCATATCGGCTGAGCAAACTTGTTCATACTGTTGCTAGTGTGACTGATAATTGGAATATATTTGGCAATTACACGACCGTCAGTTTACTTTCTGGAGTGCTTCAGAACTGTGCTACTGAATTCACTTTTTACTTCCTTACTACCCCCAGTATATATGTTCAATAATTCTCACTCAACGTGTAACAGTGGATATCTAACTTAGTATTTGATTCCCAGAAGATTGTTACACACAACAACTATAACTAGTCTCACATTTAACATTGCTGTACAATAAGAATGTACTTGAAGAAGTACCGGCTCACTAGAGCTAAGTGGTAAACCAGCCTCTTAGCGAAGGGATGATGCATTAGGTCAAGGATCTGATCTCAATAGAGATCTAGACAATATGTCTGCTTCTTACTTCTTCTCTTACTGAGTTAGAGCTTCTAGATCGAAAAAAGAAGCCACTCATAACTTCTACTTTTGCACTCTTACCATAATCTCGATTTAGTACCCCCTAGACCTAAAGGTTGTTGCACTAAACAACTGCTACAACTGCTACAACGTAAATATTTCTGCTTATATAGACAAACTATTCACTTTTTTCTAAGTACACAATTCAGGTGATGATGTCTGGTACTGAATCATTTGATCACTGGATTTCACTTTGGGTTAATTTTAGTGCCAGGTTTATATATTTTCATGGTGATCCCGAAATGCTTCTTGCGTAGGACACAGGCTGTACTGGGGTCAAAGCACATAGTATCTTGCTATTGCATCATGTTTTGAACACTCTAGTATTCCAAATAGTATTTGCTATAATAAAATAGATTTTTGTCGTATTGTTGTTGCGGAAAACTGTAATTAATTAATTTGTATCAGAAGAGTGCATATTTTCGTTGCGCTTTTCTTTGGTTTATTCAGTATAAAAGAAATACATATATTACGTCACATTAACTAAACGAATTTGAAGATGCTCAGGCAGGTTTTGGATTCCACGACTGTAGAAAGCTACTAGTTCGGAGACGTAGATAGCACGAATCAATTTTTAAAGTGCATTCATTTTCTTCCACAAAGAATTTCTTTTGATGGCTGTTTGATAAGATTCGAGAAAGGTAAACATTTGACAAGAAAAACGAGAACAGTGGGGACTGCCTTCTTACCAAGATCCTCGACAGGTTTTTCTGCGAAATCACCAGAGTGTAGACGGGCGTTGCGATACAATAACAGCGATTGTTGCTGTTTCCTTTGTCACTTTTCCTATGTTATGACCGCAAGGAGTTCAGTTTTTGGCAACAGTTTGCAACACTCTCCTGGGATGCAGTGCTTACTACAGAGCACCATCTTTGCACCACCAGATGCATAACGTTACATTTTGAGGACTCACAGTGGCCTCTGGTTCAGACATTTTGTGTTAATGCGAACCATAGTGAAGTGTCCACCATGGAGACACAGGAAGAAACAATGGTCAGGTTTCAACAAGTTTACTGTCAAATAAAAATACGTCTGCTTCGACTGTAAGAACAAAAAGAGCCTCTGTAGGTACTGGTACAGAGACATGACAGATATTCTAACTAAAAGTCACCTGACTGTTTCTACACATAAGAGCCAAGAAAACTAGTACACCTGTCTAATATCGTGTAGGTCCCAGGCGAGCGCACAAAAGTGCAGCAAAACGACGTGGCATGGACTCGACTAATATCTGAAGTAGTACTGAAGGGAACTGACACCATGAATCCTGCAGGGCTGTCCATAAATCCATAAGAGCCCGAGAGGGTGGAGATCTATTCTGAACAGCACGTTGCAAGCCATCCGAGATATGCTCAATAATATTCATGCCTGGGGAGTTTGGTGACGAGCGGATGTGCTTAAACTCAGAAGAGTGTTCCTTGAACTACTCAGCAGCAATTCTGGATGTGTGGGGTGTCACATTGTCCTGCTGGAATTACCCAAGTCATTCGGAATACACATTGTACATGAATGAATGCAGGTAATCACACAGGATGTATACGTACGTGCGTACGTGTCACCTGTCTAAGTCATATCTAGATCCATCAGGGGTCCCATATCACTCGAACTGCTCACGCCCCACACCATTACAGAGCCTCCACCGGCTTGAACAGCCCCTGCTAACATTCTGGGTCCATGCATTCATGAGGTTGTCTGCATACTCGTTGATAGCCCAGCATTGAAATCTGCACCAATTTGCGGAAAGGTCACACTCATGTCACGCTGAACGATTCTCTTCAGTCGTTGTTGGTCCCATTCTTACAGAATCTCTTACGGCCGCAGTGATGTCGGAGATATGATGTTGTACCGGATTCCTGATATTCACGCTACTCTCGTGAAATGGTCATACGGGAAAATGCCCATTTCATCGCTGCCTCGGAGATGCTGTGTCCCGTCGCTCGTGCACCGACTATAACACCACGTTCAAACTCACTTAAATCTTGATAACGTGCCATTGTAGCAGCCGTGACCGATCTAACAACTGCGACAGACGCTTGTTGTCTTATATAGATGTTGTTGACCACAGCGCTGTGTTCTGCCTGTTTGCATATCTCTGTATTTGAATACGCATGCCTACATCAGTTTCTTTTGTGCTTCAGTCTAGTATGTAGTAACACCACTAAGAAACTCGTAGGTAAATACACTTGCAGGAAAGAATCCAAGTTTCGAGAACGTTGTCCTGATCAGGTCCAACACAGACACAGCAAAGTCTATACTTAATGTATTCTAAGCCCACATAGGAAACAACGTTGAAAGCGGACAACAACGACGTTGGTCCCTACGAGCGTCCTTAGACGATGATGTGAGTTGCACCTACCCGAAGGCCTGGAGAGGCTCTCGAAGCCGGAAGAATTCCTCCAGTAGTCGATTCACCGGCCTTAATAGCTGCCGTCGGCGGAATATTCGTGACTATTTTCTTGTCACGGGATACGTGGACGTGAATAGGTCCCTCGCAAGTGGCCGTCTTTGCCAGCGCTTGTACTGCCGTCTCGTGTCCCGTCGTAACTGCGATGTGGAGAGCTCGCGATGATGAGGCGTGCATGGTCCATATAGACTGCACGCTTGGCAGAGGTGTTACCGCTCCCTTTTTTTGCAGATCTCCGATATAGCAAGTATTTTCTTTTTATGTAGTTATCACACAGTGCTTCAATTCACCCCTGGAGTATCCTGTTCAGGCTTCCTGTAATTTCTTTAAATCGATTAAGGCAAATGCTGAAAACTTTCCTGTGAAACGGTGCAGTCTGTTTTTTTCCACATCCTTCCAGGCGTAGCATCAGCTATATCTCTGATGATCTACTAGTCGGCCAGACCTTCAGCACAGACCTATAGTATGTAAAGCTAGTATCATTCCAACAAAAGGACTACGCTCCAGAGAAGTTTGGCTGATAATTTTCGTTCTTTCTTCCGTAATATTGGCCATTGAATGAAATTGTCTTGCGATGGTTATATGGTCGTACTTCATCGCATTTTCCAGTTATCACGTGTACTATAATAATAACCCGTAAAAATATAATTCTTAAACGCTTGGTGGACTTTCTGAACGTGGCGAATAATTCATATCCAAGCAACCCATACTGAAACGAGCCGTCGAAAGTGGCCGAGGGGTTCTAGGCGCTATAGTGTGGAACCGCGCAACCGCTACGGTCGCAGGATCGAATTCTGCCTCGGGCATGGATGTGTGTGATGTCCTAAGGTTTAATTAGTTCTAGGTTCTAGGGGACTGATGACCTCAGAGCCACTTGAACCATTTTTGAACTGAAACGAGAAAACTACTTTCGTACGTGATTTGTTCGATGCACTTGTCCCATACACGGCAAACATATTTTTAGTTGCCTTCGCTGTTTGCACTCCTCAATGAAATACGAAGTGAACAAAATTTTACGAACGATAGATGTTTTTCCCGTTTCACGCCCTATTTTGTATTGGTTAAAGATCGATCCTCCTAAATTTCAAATGAGCAGCATTTATACGTCACCGCCAGCTCAATTTTCAACCACAAATAAAAAACGACGATTAATAAATATGCTTTAGGCAACCTGTGTGACAACATGCTAAACAGAAGCTGCACGAATTTTGACATGAACCTATGTTCTTTGGGTAAGCTTTGCCTGTTGGACTAGATACATCAATATTCTTCACATAATATGGTGCATGAGTAATGATCGCTAACTTCTTGCTTAAGCAATTATATTGGAGGAAATGTGGTCCAAAAAGATGAAGAAACGAATGTGCTTGATACCTGACCTTGTGTTTACACTGCACCAGATGTATCACCTGACCATAGATATATATACCACAATAGAAGCTCAGGTGAGAAACAACACTTACTCCAGGAATTCAGCATCCTACGATGTTGTCAGCACATGGAGCTGCGCGTTATGTGGTTGTATGTCTGTGGTTACAAAAGTAAGTCAGAAGTACACACTGAATAGCCAAGGCAACCTTCTGACTACTGATGAAGACGAACAAGTAAATGAATCTTTAGGATTAGCTACAATCAACCCCAGAGAGTCATAATTCTCATCCAGTTTGGTGCATCCTTCGTTAAGACAAAATCATCAGCCGAACATATTTTTAGTTCAGAAGCATGTTGCAATGATTCTAGCTTTATATGCAAAAGGTTTGGGTTTAGATTTTCACATCAGGCAACAATTTTTGAATAGCACAAGCATACCCTCGTTACCTCTGGTGACGCCAATTTAACGATGGAGAGTTGCACTGTGTTTCGAAATCTAAATTAAATATGATGTTCTCTCGCTGCTTGCAGGAGGAGAGTCGGTGCAGGTGCTAGAGTCAGCGTTGTGGGTAGCTGAACCTCTGTCACCAGTAAGCTTCCTTACACCAGAAACTTTATCGTTACAGCGTGGAACCGGTGTTAGAAATACGTATGAAAAGTCCGCTCGCAGCATCATAGTTGGGGGATGTGGGTTAATTGTCGTCGGTTTCCACATTGAGGTGACAGAAGTCATGGGATACTTCCTAACATCCCGTTGGACCTCCTTTTGCTCGGCGTAGTGTAGCAACTCGGCGTAGCATGGACTCAATAAGCCGTTGGAAGTGGACTGCAGAAATACTGCCCCTATAGCTGTCCGTAATTGCGAAAGTGTTGCCGGTGCAGGAGTTTTTTCACGAATTCACCTCTCGATTACGTCCCATAACTGTTCGATGAGATTCATGTCGGGGGATCTGAGTGGCCAAATCATTCGCTCGAATTGTCCAGAATGTTCTTCAAATCAATTGCGAGCAATTGTGGTTCGGTGACATGGCGCAGTGTGAACAATAAAAATTCCATCTTTCCTTGGGAACTTGAAGTCCATGAATGCCTGCCACTGTTCTCCCAGTAGCTGAACATAAAAATTTCCAGTCAATGATCGATTCAACTGGATCAGAGTACACAGTCCATTCCATGTAAACAAAGCCCACACCATTATGAGGCCACTATCAGCTTGTGCAGTGCGCTGTTGAAAACCTGGGTCCATGGCATCGTGTGGTCTGTACCACACTCAGACCTTACCATCAGCTGTCACCAACTGAAATGAGACTCATCTGACTAGGTCACGGTTTTCCAGTCGTCTAGGGTCCAACCGATATGATCACGAGTCCAGGAGAGGCACTGCATGCGATGTCATGCTGCTAGAAAGGGACTCACATCGGTCGTCTGCTGTTATTGCTCATTAACGCTAAATTGTGCCGCCATTTCCTATGGGATATGTTCATCGTATGTCCCACATTAATTTTCAAGGCTATTTCACGCAGTGCTGCTTGTCTGTTAGCACCACTGTGTTGTCCGTGGTGTGAGAGGTAGTGCCTGAAATTTGGTATTGTCAGCAACTCTTCACACTGTGGGTCTCGGAATATCGAAATCCCTAATGTCTCATATGTGTAGCCCCAACTACCGTTACGCGTTCAAAGTCTGTTAATGGCCATCGTACAACCATAGATGCATCTTTACCCCATGACTATTTTCTCCTCAGTTTGTTTTAGCTAGGAACATGGGGCAAAAGGCTTGTAGCTTATCCTGGACTAGTGACCGATCGAACATGTCTTACTGCAGCTATATTACAGTATTGTAAGTAAGGTAAGCGACGAAGTAAGTAAAGTAAGCGACGTACCGGAGCTAGCGTGCACGTAAATTGTGAGAGTTGATAATTGCTCTTTCAAAAGGTTTTCATTGGGCTGGAATTAATACTCAGCTAAAGGCACCATTTGTATGTGCACATTTTTGTTACGTGCAAAAACAGTCCCCCTCACTCGTATTTCACATGCAAAAACAGTCACTCTTAAATAACCCCGGTATGGAGCGAGTGTATCGAATCTTGGTCCAAGGTAAGTTTTAATCATATGAAAAAATCTTGCTTCCCTTGGATTTTACGTGCTCAAAACATGTTTCTCTCGGAGGTTTGTGTAGTGCGCCACTTTCCTACTTGTGCGAATCAGTTCAAATTTTGCATGAAGGCACATTAATGAATAAATTCAAAATGAAATTCATTTTATCCAATAAAACAAATCCGTGGTCGTGATACGATTATTTAAAGTAGAGCCAAGTGTAGCATGTAAAATTCGTTCTTATGTCAGCTGAATGCGTGGAAGTGGTTTAAAGTGAATTAGTAAATAAAAAACGCATTCCTACTACAAAGTTGAAAACTCTCGTTCAAAAATCTATCTTCATTCGGACTATACGTGAAAAACATACGTTTTTTGCGAGTTTTATTTTCCGGTGTCACGTCAGTGTTTAAACCTGTGTAAATCTGTTCAAATTTTGTAAGAAGGTAGACAAATACTTTTAAATAATTGTAGTCCTGTTACTTTGTGAAAAGTTTATGCGTTGCCACGGCATAGTAGTCTAAAGTTACACAGAAAATGTCCGTAAAATCCGGTTTTATTCAAATCGCACGTGTCGAGACGGTTTCAAGTGATACAAATAATAATAAAAAATATATTATTACGGTGATTATAAGTAGCGTTTGCAAATATCTTTCATCATTCGGCTTTTACATGCTTAAAATCGCGCGTTTGCACGGGAAACTCTATTTGGTAGAAACGCGTTGCGCTTTAAGCGCTATATTTGCGTATAATTAAAAAAAACTGGTTACTGCAGTTGATTAACATTCCATTGTTTATACGTAAAAGATTTTGTAGTGAATAATTCCATGTAAGTTGCAAATGGTTTAATTAGTACTCCTCCTTCTGTACTACAGGCTTGTTTCGGCTGTAGCGCCATCCTCAAGTAAACCTACAGATGTTACACTTGGTGAATATACTTACGTTCACAAAAGTTTGACAGGAAGGTTGGTTTGCATAGATAGTTACATCTAGTGGAAATTGATGCCCACATTGCGTCAATGAGTAAATTGTCGACTGTCTATTTGTTGCCAAACCGCTGTACTAACGTTAAGTTTTGTTTGTATAGAATTAAGACAAAACACTATCAAATGATAACACTATTAAATGACGGTTTATTCCTGTTCATGCTTAATGTTTACAATATAGTCTTTGCTAGTCAGTGAAGATAGTAGCATTTCATTGCTATTATAATTTTGTTATCGTTTGTATCTATGATTACATTCAATTTTTTGCTTACTGTGATTTTTATCCGTTCTCGTTTTCCAAAGCGTCAATAAAATTTTCTAAATAATTTTTGTGTTCGAAATCGATTTGTTCGTTAAGGATATCGTTTGGATAATTGGTATGCCCTTTGGTATTTTGTGTAGACCCTGTAAGTTCTGCGTTGTGGTTTTGGCTTTTGGGATGCTGATGAAAGCTTGATTGATTGCAGTAGCAATGACTTGTGTGTTCTTTGATCTAATGCTAAAATTCCTTCTTGTCTGACCGATATAGAATCATGCGCAGTCGTTACACGAAATTTTGTGTATGCCTCGGTTGGCACTACTCGGGATTTTGGATTTTAGATTGTTGTTGGTGGGAAAGTTAGTTTTATGATTGTTTTGTTTAAGATTTGTTTCATGTTATTCTGTGGAAGAAATATGGAATAAAATCAAACAAACTTTAAGAAAAACAACAATGTGCGCCGTCTGCAGCTCATACAAAACAAAGTACTCAAAATCACGAGCAATGCTCCACGATACAAACGCATCTCTGACCTTCACCAGGAATACCGACTTGAGACTCTCACGGAAGTAATCCACCTACTCACCACGAGACTATATAGAAACTCCAGACATTCGTAGAACCCGTTTATTCTGAATCTGGAGAACTACGACCACAACCATAGATGGAAGAATAAAAGACCAAAAGACATACTTGTAAGGACCTAATATCTATGGCCAATCACACGCAAACACAACGGTACAGGTGAGCCCCTGTTAATCAGACGTCATTACTGGATATCCAGCTGGAACACACCGCCGAATATCTGGCACCACGCAGGGACGTCGTACCGTACACTGCATGCAGACAAGCTCCACACACCCTCCACACAGTGAGATGATCTATGGCCGATCTCCCACTACTATATAACGATCTTGATTGTTCCAGGAATGTAGAGGCTGCAGCAACTGGGATACATCGCCATCGCCTGCCACGGTAATGATGCACGATACCCATACTAACAAATACAACCTTTCATGAACTATCGCAGCTAGGTAAGCCACTACTGCTCTTACTACCCATCCCACTGTCGCAGAGGTTTTATCCCACGGCACGAGCCTTGGCACTTTTCTCCCTCTGCTCTTCAAATCGCTACCCTCACTCGCGTTTCGTCCACTATCTATCACCTGAAGGACCGTGTCAATGCGTAGTCTTACTCAGACGCACGGATAACATCCCAGCCCTGCATCCTGTGATCCACCTATTAGATAACTAACATGTTGACGGAGGTGACAGTAGAACTTTTCGTCTGGTCACCACGTTGGTGTAGGAGTGGAGAGGTCCCATCTCTATTTAAAAATTTAAAAGTAAAACGACCATAAAACTAGCTTTCCGAAAAAATAAAAATTGAAAAATTAAAATTCGATCTTGAAGAACCGAAATCCAAATTTTTGCCCACCCAGGCACATACAAAATTTCGTGTAACGTATTCTCAAGATTCTATATCGGTCAAACAGGAAGAAATATTAAGATTAGAATCAAAGAACACACAAGACATTGCGAGTGCAATTAATCAAACTTTTATCAGCATCTCAAAAACCAAAACTACAAAGCGGAACATATCAGAAATACATGACAGGCTCTACACAGAATACCAAATGAACATACCATGGACATCTTAGAAGAGTTAGAAATATATACCCGTACAAAAAATTACCGAAACGATATCCTTAACGAGTAAATAGATCTCAAACACAAAAATTATTTAGAAAATTTTATTGACTTTTGGAAAACGAAAAAGGGATAAAAATCATAGGAAACAGAAAACTAACGACTGTCTTACATACAAACGATAACAAAACTATAATAGCAATGAACTGCTACTAACATCACCGACTAGCAAAGACTGCATTGTAAACATAAAGCATTAAGGAGAGTAAACTGTCATTCCAACTGTCAAAACTGTTTCGTGAAAATATACTATAGAAACAAAACCTACGTCATTAGAGTGGTCTAGCAACAAACAAGTAGTTGACAGTTTACTCACTGATGTAGTATGGGCATCTATGCAGACTAGATGTAAGTATGTTTGCAAACTCTCCTTCCTGTACATCTTTTATAAAAGTAAGTACATGCAACAATTGTAGCACCTACAGGTTGACTTGAGAATGGCGCTATAGCCGGAACAAGCTTTTAGTGAAGAAGGAGGGTTACCAATTAAACCATTTGCTGCTTACCTGGAATTACTCACTATAAAATGTCATATTATGAATTCAGCGTGCCCAACTGAAAAAAAATTACAGATTAAATTCACAGGTGATTTTAAATCATCATAAAATCTTTGGACATGCAAGGATGTACCAAACAAGAATTATGCCCAGCCTTGTGTTGTTTGATGAATCATTTAAAGCTTTACGGATGATCACACAGAAACTGAAAATAACACGAAAATACCTACAAAAATCTTATACCGAACCAACAGAAAATGTTTTACTGCGTTTCGTTCAAAACGTGCAGTGTTATTTTGTAAAAATTTATTTTCGGACAAAACAAGCTCACGTTCGTAAATTTTCGTACAGGACTGCACATTGATAGTGATTTGTCTTACATACATTGTTTCACAGTCATTCTGCTTATTTCAGCCAATTATTCGGATTGCTTGTTGCAAAATTCGTGTTTGTTTTCTAGCAGCGTTTTTTTTAGTTTTTTAGTTTTTAGTTTTTATTGTTGCTTAATTTACTAGGTGTAGAGGTATGAAACCGAGATTTCTCTATGGATCCCGTGAGACCGCGTCTGCCGCACCATTTGCTTCCTGTAACGGCTGACAACAAATGTCAACATACAGTTACCCAAGTTCCATATATCGGTATCTGTTTCAAACCCGTAAATATGTCGAGTTTTGTGCCTACGAACTACAATTTGTGGATAGCATTGGTGTTTTCTTATCATTTGAATAAAACTGCTGCATAATCGCATCGAATACTTGTCGAAGCTTGCGGCACTTAGGAAAACCCAGTGATTCGAGTGGTTCAAAAAATTCAAAAGTGATGATTTTCACGCGAGAAACGACGAGCTCAGGAAACCACCGAAAGAGTTCGAAGACAATGAAATGCTGGCCGTATTCGATGGAGATGATACTTAGACTCAACAGGAACTCGCGGAATAAGTGACTGCCGCACGGGATTAGCCGAGCGTTCTCAGGCGCTGCAGTCGTCGTCTGTTCGGCTGGTCCCGGCGGAGGTTAGAGTACTCCCACGGGCATGGGTGTGCGTGTGTTTGTCCTTAGGCTAATTTAGGTTAAGTAGTGTGTAAGCTTAGGGACTGATGACCTTAGCAGTTTAGTAACATAAGATTTCACACACATTTGAACATTCTTTGAACAATTGACTGTTACACAGAAAGCCGTTTCTCTTCGGTTGGAACTATGGGAAAGGTACAGAAAGTGGGAAAATGGGTTCCGCATGAATTGAATGACAGGCACCGTGCAAATCGCACTACCACTTGTGAAATCCTGCTCGCCAGATGCAAGAGAAAGTCGTTACCCCATCGAATAGTCACAGATGATGAAAAATGGATATATTTTGAGAATCATAAGTGTTGTAAATCATGAGTGAATCCACGCAAACCATCGACATCCCCCGTAAGACCAAATCGCTTTGGAAAGAAGATAATGCTCTGTGTTTGGCGAGATCGTAAGGGTGCCATCTATTATGAGCTGCTAAAACCTTGTGAAACCGTTAACGCTGATCGCTACCAAAAGCACATGATCTATTTAAACCAAGAATTACGTGAAAAACGACTGGAATATCGGAAAAGGCAACATAGAATGATATTGCTCCATGATAACGCCCTATCACACACATCAAACCGGGTCAGGGAAACGATTGACGCTTTCAGTTGGGGAATACTGGGGCTAGTTGACTGGATCGCTTCCAAAGAAAACTGTTTTTGGCGTGGTATTCATAGCCTGGGAGAAACGTATAAATAGCAATGGAGATTACTTTCAATAAAATATTATTTATCAGTTTCAAACAACAGACTTGTAATTATTGCAACCAAACTCGGGTTTCATACTTCTACACCTGGTAAATAACCAATGACAGGAATTTTAAGGTAAGAGATAAAAACAACGTGTGTGCTTCTCAATAGTTTATTGAGCGTTGCGTGAATCGTTCAGCGTTTATGTAGTGCATGATTAATTATGCAGAAAACATTTTGTCCTTTTGTTTCAGATGCAACTTTTCATTTGCAGCATCATTTGCCTAAATATTCAAAAATTTTGAAACGATACATTCTTTTAGCTGATAGGTAAGCTAGATTACTCCACAAACCGATGGCGTTCCCAAATACATTTGTCATATTTTGATCCATCAGGTAACCGGTCAACGGGTTAAATCGTAAGTAAGATAAATGTTCAAATAATTTGTCTGTTAGTCGCATTAATTAAATTGTCAGTTCGTTCTCTTTGTGTCTTAGGACGCTTCTTCTTGCTGATCATCAAATTATTGGATGTCGAAGAGCCAGCGTGTCGTAGTGCATTATTGCCCGTACTTCGTGATTCATTACAAATATATTTTCACATTTTATAATGACTGATTGCCACTTCGTCTGTCTATTAATTCGTGCTATTTAATCGCATGGTTAGTCACGCGATTCGTGTGGCTTAATTTGCAACTACTTTCAAGAAGCACGAAGCACAGTAAAGAACAGTATTATACTGCTGTAAAATTAGGTAAAAGCCTCTTTCCGCCCAGAGTCCGTTTGACATTTTTTTTTATTTTTTTTATTTTTATTTTTTTTTTTTTTTTTTTTTTTTTTTTTTTTTTTTTTTGCAGCAGTATGTGGACACGGAGAAATTCACTCAATTTCGTAGGTTTTGAAGCTGCTACTTTACATGAACCAAGTCACCACATCTTTTCTCTCCAACCATTCTAAATTTTTGTTTGCATTGTAAGTTTATCTATGTAACATAGTCGTACCGTAACATTATATGTGTAATAAAACCAGTCACACATATTACTATCATAAACTTCACACAGTATTTAATGTTTCGTTCGGTATCGTATTTACGATTGCTGTTATTTTGAGCACTGTATTTAGGGTTATATTTCACATGTGTGCACATTCAGTCTGATGATAATATTAAAAGAATGGGTGCAACTATAAGACAAAAAATTATGAAAAAGCAATAACGAAATTAAAGAAAGTTTTAAAAAGTAAAATGTTATACACAACAACCTAAAAAAATAGTAAATGAAAGAAAATAAAAAATAAAACAAAATCGTCCTGTGTGCGTGAGACTTTGACTTAGTGGTGATGCCTGGGGGCTCTGAAAACACAGCAAGCTATACTTGACGGGTTCAATCATACCAGGTTAGTAACTGTAGATGACACACTAACGATGCCCAGCTCAAGCAACATGGTTTGAAAGACGGTGAATAAGGCCTACACCTGATTATTCGTTGCCCAAGTCAACAAAGATGTACATCTTGCCAAACTAGCCGTTTAACATGCAAATTATTTTACAGTAAAAGTTTAGAACTAGAATGAAAATTGCTCCTATCATGACATAAAAAAGGGAATGTATTATAGACAGTGTTTGGGATGTAAAAGAAGGGAATTTTAGCCTTATCTAGCAGCTTCAAAGACATTTAAATCAAAACGTGTTGAAGTATTCGCGCTTTTTTCGAGTTCAGCCAACTTCCCCGCCACAGTGATTTCTCTTTGCTTTAAAGTGTTAGCATACGTGCATCTTACAATTTATGGGCGTAATTCCTTGAACCTGTGCCTAAATTCCAGAAGATTCGCGAACTATAGTAAAAAATATATCATATCATGTAACTGTAGAGGATACATGAAATAGCTAAAAAAGTTTTTCCGGTGGGATAAAATTTCTTGTGGCAGTTTTATTTCTGGGGGAGGGGGACGCTGAAACATTTTTTACCTGGGTGGGAAGATTGATTTTTCCCCAAGGGGGCTGGTATTATCGCAAAACCACCCGCTGTTACAAATATATGAGGGGCATAAGAACAAAGAGACAAAAATTTATGTGATTCTAGAGAGGCGGTTGCACCTGCAATAAGAAGTATCCAAGCACCTGTAATAGGAAGTATCCCACAGTGGGGATGCATGCATCCCAAACTTTAATAACGTACAATGATCGAGTCATGATGGTTTGGCAGAGAATTTGAAAAATGCTAGATATAAATATTAACAATAAAGCCTCGTAACTTAGGTGGAGACAAACGATACCAGCCACTTTCACTAGTTCGGTTTGGGCCATGCAGATTAAGAAACCACTGATTTCACACCGATAATTGTAAACTAGACGGAAAAGGTGACTCAGTCACGCACTATCTGTAACCAAAAAGGCTCAGGTGCAGTATATAGAGACAACTCTAGGTTAAGCAAGACAAGAGCTCCAGTAAGCAACAAGGTTGAATCTTGCAAGCGCCTCGGATGGCCAAAAGCCGATAGCAGAACCTAGGTCAGTGAGCAACATACCCAATTACGCTGGTACGTAAGACGCATCTGAATATACCTCCAACTGTCTTACACGTCCATTGTGACGTGCAACTGAACGTAAGGGTTTGATTACAGCGATAAAACGTGGCTCCTTTTCATGATTCGTGGTGTGGAATACAATCATTAGACGTTACTATGTGCATGCTCTACTTACTAGAGTGTTAGGGCTTTGTGGCCGTTTGTTCTAGTAATCGGTTACTAATAGCGTGCGGTTACAAGCCTCGTCTGTGTTTTACACGTTCGTTAAGTGTGTCTTTGCACCAATGTGATAACATATTGTCTCTGCTCATCGGTATGATCATGTAAACACATGAAGAATCATTACAACAGACCAAAAACCGACCCAGTGTCTCATTTCCTTATCAGCACACTATGTAACTCCTTAACACGACATCTGACATACTTTGTACTGTCTCCAACCACAGAGACTAAATAAAAATCTCAGGTTGACACCGCCACGATCTCTCCCCCTGCACACAACTGTTCACGTGCCTGAGACGCATCACCTCACATCCCACTTCACCTCTTATCTGATTGTGAGAATGAAACCAAATATGTTGCGATCCACAACGAGGTGCGAGATATAAACTCATGTCAGAGTTGAGGTCCAAACTTAGAACCCCGCTTAAGAAGTAAGGAGTCTTAGAGTACGGAAGACAGGATTTTCTCCAAGGAGGACTAGCCACGCTAGTCTTAAAACAATTGGCTTGAGCTCTCGAGGTAGTCTCGGTTTAATGTACCGGCAGAGTAATCTATTTTAGTGTACAGCTGAAAGAAGCAAAAAGCAGGCAGAAATCAAATGTCGAAAGATCACTTAGGAAATTTGTTGTAAGATCTTATGTGACCAAACTGCAGAGGTCATCGGACCCTAAGCCTACACACTACTTAACCTAACTTAAACTTACTTACACTATGGACAACACACACATTCATGTTCGAGGGAGGAACTCGAACCTCCGACGGGAGGAGGGGAGATCATTCACCGTTCCAGTGTCGCAGATTTACGAGACCACCAAGAGCAGCCCGCTGCCGTAAAAATTGATGAAGAATTTACTGCATTTACATCACTAAAACCTGAATCAGCAGCACCGTCGACTTCCAACGATACACCTGCCAAAACAGTGCCACCAAACTGAGCAACAAACGCAGTGAGTGAATCACAACACATCACATAAATACACTATGTGATCAAAAGTATCCGGACACATGGCTGAAAATGACTTAGAAGTTCATAGCACCTTCCATCGGTATTGCTTGAAAATGGCCTTTGCTGGATAGTGACACGCAAAACAACAAGGAGTGCAAGCCACCTACATGAAAAACACGGCCACACCATAAAACCACGGCCTCCGAATTTTACTGTTGACACTACACACACTGGCAGATCACGTTCACCGGGCATTCGCTATACCCACACATTGCCGTCGTATAGCCACATTGTGTACCGTGATTCATCACTCCACACAACGTTTTTCCACTGTTCAATCATCCAATGTTTACGCTCCTTACACTAAGCGATACGTCGTTTGGCATTAACGGCGTGATCTGTGGCTAGTGAGCAGCCGCTCGACCATGAAATCCAAGTTTCCTCGTCTGCCGCCTAACTGTCATAGTACTTGCAGTGGATCCTGATGCAGTCTGGAATTCCTGTGTGATGGTCTAAATAGATAAAAAATGAAATAAGCGTATGGCATAGTTGCCCGGGAGAGCCCTATTAGGGGAAGTTCAGCCGCCAAGTACAAGTCTTACTGCATTCGGCGCCACATCGGACGACTTGCGTGCCAGTGATGGGTATGAAATGATGATGAGGACAACACAACACCCAGTCCATGATCGGAGAAAATCTCTGACCCGGCCGGGAATCGAACCCGGTCCCAGTAAATGGGAGGCAAGCATGTTACCACCCAAGTAAGCAGGCGGACGGTCTGGATAATGTCTGTCTCTTAAACATTACGACCCTCCTCAACCGTCGGCGGTCAGTCAACAGATGAGGTCGGCCTGTACGATTTTGTGCTGTACGTGTCCTTTCAAGTTTCCACTTCACCATCACATCGGAAACAGTGGGCCTAGGGTTGTTTAGGAGTGTGGAAATATCGTGTACAGATATATGACACAAGTGATACCCAATTACGTGACCACGTTCAAAGTCCGTGAGGTCCGCGGAGCGCCCCACGCTGGTCTCTCACGATATCTAATGACTACTGAGGTCGAGGATACGTTGTACCTGGCAGTAGGTGACAACACAATGCACCTAATATGAAAAACGTATAATTTTGTGGATGTCCTGATACTTTTGATTACATAGTGGAAGATCTACATCCTTGAGAATGCAGTAGGTAACCTAATATCAATCTGGAGGGCAGTGAGCTACCAGCCAGCTGATAGTCTTATCGGATGTATTTATTGCAATTCCAAACTAACACCAAGCCATAATAATAGTGTTCTATGAAAATTTGTTGAAACTAGGATCGTGGGAGCAGCACGAAGTATGCTTTTCGTCTGCTATTTGAACGCACCTTGGCCATATGTGGAAGAAATTCTATTGGAAAACTATGAACCCAAAGTGACTTCGGCTTACTATGCCTGTCTATTGTTCTCCAGTAGAGAGAACAGGGCCGAGAGCATTACTGAATGTCGTTGACATATAGCAGCAAACTCAATTTAGAGAAGCTGTCCATAGACTATTGAGGGAGTTAGACATTCTGGGGAGGCAAGTTCTAATTGGGAAGCTGGTTTAAACAGTATTCGTACAGGGGATCGAAGATGACATGATTAAAACAGATGCGAGAGCCGGGGGAGGAGACTTGGCTTTAGCCCAAGCGGTAGAGCTATCTTTAACATAGGAAACCTTAAGCACCTACTGTACAGAAAAATCTGGTGTATCCAATCGCACGAGAAATAACTGTTTCAAATGTAAACGATGAGATCATGACACAAGGAAGTTCATTACGGAGAAACACGGCAAGAAAATAGATAACACGCAGTCGAGGTGAAGTCGAACAGAGAAATGGGTATCCTACACTCATGCTCATAAATTAAGGATAATTGTAGAATGTTGTGCCACTCAACATGGCACTACACAAAACTGCCGCTAATGGCATAGGCACATAGGGAACCCACGCGACACAGATCACTAAGTCCACGGTATTGGTGATAAGTTGAGAAAACCATCCCGAAACACATGTGCTGCAAAACGCCACTGTTTCCTGCGCATGTACCCCGACATAAATGTGGGATATAATTACCACGCACACGTACACAGGCCGCACGACGAGTTGGCATACTCTGGATCAGATGGTGTGGCAGCTGCTGGTTTACAGCCCCCCATTCTTGCACCAGTGCCTGTCTGAGCTCCTGAGTTGTCGTAAGGGTATGAAGACGTGCAGCGATACGTCGACCGAGAACATCCCAGACGTGCTCGATGGTGTTTGGGTCTGGAGAACAGGCAGGCCACTCCATTCGCCTGATACCTTCTGTTTCTAGGTACTCCTCCACGATGTCATCCCGGTGGGGCCGTGCGTTATCATCCATCAGGAGGAAGGTGGGACCAACTCCACCCTTGAAAAGGAGGACATACTGGTGCAAAATGACATCCCGATACACCTGACCTGTTACAATGCCTCTGTCAAAGACATGGAGGGATGTACGTGCACCAATCATAATCCCACCCCACAGCATCAAACCACGACCTCCATACACGTCCCTTTCAAGAACATTAAGGGGTTGGTATCTGGTTCCTGGTTCACGCCAGATGAAAACCTGGCGAGAATCACGGTTCAGACTATACCTGGACTCATCCGTGAACATAACCTGGGACCGCTGTTCCAATGACCATGTACTGTGTTCTTGACACCAGGCATTACGGGCTCTCATGTGACCAGGGGTCAGTGGAATGCACCTCGCAGGTGTCCGGGCGAATAAACCATGTCTGTTCAGTCGTCTGTAGACAGTGTGCTTGGAGAGAACCGTCCCAGGGGCTGCGGTAACGTCCCGCGCAACGCTATCTGCAGCTCTCCGTGGCCGTCTGCGGGCCCTGATGGTGAGATATCGGTCTTCTTGTGGTGTTGTACACTGTGGACGTTTCGTACTGCAGCGCCTGGACACGTTTCCTGTCTGCTGGAATCGTTGCCATACTCTTGAGATCACACTTTGTGGCACACCAAAGGCCCGTTCTACGACTTGCTGTGTTTCACCAGTCTCCAGTCGCCCTAGTATTCTACCCCTCATAACGTCATCAATATGTGCTCTTTGAGCCATTTTCAACACACAGTCACAATTAGCACGTCTGAAAACGTATGCACACTTACTCGCTGCACCGTATTCTGACATGCGCTAACACACCTCTGCGTATGTGGACTTCTGCCAGCGCCACCGAGCGACGACCGCAGGACAGATGCTCCATCTGGTTATACCCTGAGGTGATTTAAACCCTCAAACCACCCACCAGAGCGTTGTTTCACCATGTATCAGCATTATCCTTAATATATGAGCGTGAGTGTTTTTTGCGTTACTGCCGAGAGAGGCAACTGAAATATCATCTAGAGGTCACAACAGGGACATTCAGAGCATATGACTGACTTTGTGCTGTCTATACAAACTTCAAGGACATTCAGAGCCATGTAATAGGGAGGGACTAGAGTTGTAAAACTACCGTTTGCTGTCTTAGACTACTGTAAGTAAACGTAAACTACGGTAATCGAGCCTTACCTCACTTCCATCGCTTTGTCTGCGTATGTTATCAGTGTCTTACTTATTTCCGCTAGAAACTAAAGGCGGTGAACCATCTAGAAACGGAGTGAGGATATATAAAATGCTGCGTAATCTACGGAACATTTTTGTTGTACGTAGTTAGTGGCCAGCCTGTTACTCGAAAATAAACAAAATTTGTTCCAAAAATATCAATGTTTAATTCAGGTTTTATTCGAAAATGGTTGATTTGTAATGTGAAACAGACGGCTGTTCTAACAAATATGCTAAAATAAGACACAGACTTATCATCTAGCTCTACCAAAGTCAATTTCCAAAAAAAAGATAAAATTTTAAAAAAATGTTGCAAAACGAAAACATATCTAACATCGCTTCAATACTTCGTGGAGCGTAACTAAAATGTATTCCTGTTATTCGTGAACTACTTTCGTACTCATCAGTAATAACGAGAAACTCTTGCCTTTGCTAATGGTGAACGTTCCATTGAGTACAGAATAACAACAATAATTATATAGATTTTTGTGTTTGGGAATGTAAACTGTACTTGCATAAAAATAAGTGCTTTGGGAACATAAAAATGCTGAGGTTACGAGAGTTATTAATTTTTATTACTTATAAAACGCAATTTATATTTCGTGTGGATGTAAAATACACAATGACCTAACAATGTACGATGTGCTGTTCTAATGATATGAAAAACACACTAACAAACGAGTAAACTGGACACAGAGAGAAGTCGTCGGCTCGCAGCTCTTTTCTCACACACGTTTATGATTCCTTCTCTGCTAATACTGCGATTAGTACCGGCAATGGTACCACTTACTACATCATTTATGTACTGTACCAGAACTACTGAATGTAATTTTGATAGACAACTACGATAGGTGAGGCCTGTGATATGTTCTAAAGAACCAGGACACTTAGCCTGACAGTTCAATGACACTGGAAGAATACTGAATATGGAAATTCAATACCTGGGAAACGAAAGAATGGCATGGACATGCTGTCAGTCAGTGTCACAAAACTATGCTCAATAGACTGAGAGGATTTTGTAAATATAAGATGAACAAAGGAAAGTGTGGCATTCACAAACTTTATAATAGATAGTGCCGCTCAGGTTAGCACAATAGAGGAATCAGCACTGAAGAGTAGCACCAAAGATAGAATAAATCTAAATGCACCAGGAAGGAAATGCTACAGACGAGAGAGATTGCAGTGTTATCATTGATAACATACGACGATTTGTGTGTGCAATAGAAGTTTCATATGGCAGCGAGATTCCTCAGATATCCTACATGAAGAGATCTTAGGCAGAGTTTTCTGCGAGAGTGTGAAAGTAATAACAGATTATGCAACAAAGACGCTGTCGGTCAAAGACCGAACATTACTGTTACAGACGAAACACGTGCCAAACCATCTAATCTTGCGGAGCGGGAGAGACAAAAGAAGAGAGGAGCGGTGTCGCTTGAACGGACATTAGGTAGCGGGGAGAAGTTGTTCGTGAGGGCAAATGTGACACCAAAAGAATCTGTAGGAATCAAGGTAGGATCGGAAATAGATTCAAGAGAAAAAAAAGTTGTTCAAATGGCTCTGAGCACTATGGGACTCAATTGCTGTGGTCACCAGTCCCCTAGAACTTAGAACTACTTAAACCTAACTAACCTAAGGACATCACACACATCCATGCCCGAGGCAGGATTCGAACCTGCGACCGTAGCAGTCGCACGGTTCCGGACGATTCAAGAGAGAAGAGTGACCTACAAAGCAAGAGCCGGAAACAAGAACTGAAGTTGTGCAGCAGACACAAATTAAAGAAAGCCTGGGTGAGTTTATACGAGTTGGTCCAGGAGAGGACAAGATTTTATGAATTAAGATTCAGACCACAGGTCTGTCTGAAGAAATAATGGATAATCAGTAGTCATAAACGGGCGTATATTTGCCTGCAGCACTGTTGAATGTGCACACAAGATGAAGTTATATTAGAATGTCCCAAGATGACCATAGGCACAGTACCCTCCATGGGAGGAGGCGAGGAACACAACATATATAGCATAGTATCTACAGTTTCAGTTGATTTAGAGTCAAGGTCACGATTCAGGTGATTTAAGAAAATTGTTTGGGTGCATCATATGCATTTCACCTGCCCAGAGATTAACGTACGTTGAGACGGTGAAGCCTAAAATTAAGTTGAAACTAAAGGTGCAAGGGAAGTTGGTAAACATCTGGCCTATCGAATGCCAGAGGCACAAAAAGAAGCCCTGCGAAATAAGATAGATGCAAAATTAAAGGCAGACGTCATTACACCGAGCACAACTGGGTTGAATTTTCCGTTGTGGATGATTCCAAAGAAGATTGATGCTTTACGAATGTGAACGTGGGACTCTGTCGTGGAGTATCGAAAGTTAAGTGACAACTGCATTAACACTGTATTTCCAGTAGTTCATATCGACAAAATTTTAAACGTCTTCAGAAAAGCCATATATTTCACCACTTTAGACTGTGGAAAGCTTACCGTCAGATAGTATACAGTGAAGATGACGAAGAGAAAACCGCCTTCTCTGCTCCGGAAGGACATAATAAGTGCAAAAGTTTACCAAAAGGATGAAAACGAGTAGATAGTGGAGACGTTTCTTACAGAAAGGGTAACACAGTACTAACTGGACTTCAAAAACACAAGATGTTCATACACTGACCATCTAGAACATTACGACCACCTACTTAACAGCCCGTATGTCTACCTTTGGCACGGATAACAGCGGCGACGTATTGTGGCACGGAAGTAATGAGGTCGTGGTAGGTCGCTGGAGGGAGGTGGCCCCACATATCCATGCAAGTCATCTTATTTCCTTTATTTCCGGGGAGGGGAGCGATGAGTTCTGACACCATGTTCAGTCACATCCCAGATGTGTTCGATAGGGTTCAGATCTGGCGAGTTGGGGGGCTAGCGCATCAATTGGAACTCGCTATTGTGTTCTTACAGCCACTTCAGCTCACTGTTGGCCTTGTGACATGGCACATTATCTTGTTGAAAAATGGCACTGTCGTCGTGAAACATGATCGTCATATAATGGGTGTACGTGGTCTGCTGCCAGTGTACGATACTCCTTGGCCATCATGGTGCCTTGCACGAGCTCCACTGGACCCACGCATGCGCACTTGAATGGTTACCAGAGCACAAAGCAGCCGCCGCCAAATTGTCTGCATCCCGCAGTACAGGTGTCACGGAGCTGTTCCGCTGTGAGACAACGGATGCGCGCCTTCCCATCGGTATGATGAAGAAAATATCGGGATTATGCATTGCCACTGCGCCAACGTCCGGTGGCGATGGTCACGTGCCCATTTCAGTCCTAGCTGCCGATGTCGTGATGTTAACATTGGCACATGTGTGGATCGTCAGCTGCGGAAGCCCATCGTTATGAGTGTTCGGTGGAGTGTGTGTTCAGACATACTTGTACTCTGCACGGCATTTAAGTCTGATGTTAGTTCCTCCACTCCTCCACAGTTCGCCTCCTGTCCTGTTTATCAGTCTGCCGAGCCTCTGACATCCATCCGCAATGACAGGTGGCTGCCCAATCCCAAGAGTGGAAGTGGTTTCACTTTGGTTTCGCCACGTATCGAAGACACTCACCACTGCACTCCTACATCATCCAATAAGTCGTCCAATTTCCGAAATGCTCGTGCTGAGTCTTCCAGTCTGCCCTCAGTCCAACTCAGATAGATCGCCTGTCTTCCCCATTCCACACACGGACAGCACGATCACTGATAATACATGCATCGTGTGTGTGTCTGACAAGCAGTCATTCCTCTCCAGGTGACGCTGCTATCGCCTGGACGAGTTTATATCGATAGCAGGTTGGTGGTGAAACTGTTCTGGATGATAAGTGTAGATTTAGATGATGTGCTCGGAGCTACGTTAGAAGCCCATAATGCCAGACATGTAGAAGTGTTTCATATAACCAACTGCACAACCTAAGTGCGGGTTCATACGGAGGGAAATAACTTAGTTATGGCACTTAATTACGACAGAAGTATTAATACCCGACCTACGGAATGTGAGTGCAATAAAGGAATATAAACCGTTTCATGATTTACTGAAGAACGGAGCAAACTATGCTTGATAAAGCAGAAAGCAGCTTTCCAAGAACTAAAACTAAACTCCAACAGGCCACGAAGGCCCAACGGCAACGACCGGCCGCCGTTTCATCCTCAGTCCATAGACGTCACTGGATGCGAATAGGGAAGGGCATGTGGTCAGCACACTGTTCTCCTGGCCGTATGTCAGTTCACGAGACCGGAGCCGCAACTTCTCAATCAAGTAGCTCCTCAGTTTGCCTCACAAGGGCTGAGTTTACCCCGCTTGCCAACAGCGCTTGGCAGACCACACGGTTACCCATCGAAGTGGTAGCCCAGTCCGACAGCCCTTAACTTCGATGATCTGACGGGGAACCGGTGTTACCACTGTGGAAAGGCCGTAGCTTTCCAAGAAGCAAAAGAAAAAATAATAATTAGCCCTAACCATACAGTATCCTGATTTTACTAAGAAGTTCATAAACACAGCAGACGCTTGTAAGGAATCCATTGGTGCCTTACTGAGTGAGACGGAGCTATGACAGGATTTACCAGTAGCCTTCACTTCTAGAAACTTGAATCATGCACCAAAAGGATATAGTACGATTGAGCGAGAGCTCCTAGACGTAGCCACAAAGGATCAAAAAATGCAGAATAATATCAAGATGCCCTTAGCGCTGACGGAAATACATAACCAGGTATTCGGTCGTTGTGATATGAATGTGGTTGAGTCCTTTCAAATAACACAACACGGGAATAGATACATCATAAAATTCCAGGATGGCCTCCAGAAACTTTTCATAACAGAGCCTGTAATATAATTGGACGGTAACACAATAACGTGAGTCTTTGTACACAAAATAATTTGAATTACTGAATTAGATCAGTGTTATTGAGTGGTAGACGAGCAAATTTCCTGAGTGACTTCCTGAAGAAAGTTTGTCGTTTACTGAAGAATGAGAAGATTAAATCTGGTGCTTAGCAACCCCACTTCGACGGAACACTCAAAAGAACGCATTGAATGCAAATAGAAAATCTACGTCATTATCTGTAAATGATGCAGGAAAACTGTGTTGAATGGGTGTACTTTTCCGCTCTTGTATATAAAACTTTACCGCATTTATCGACTGGTTTTACCACATTCGAGCTATTCTTCGGGGGAATATGAAAAAATCCCAGGATCCTGCAATGGGATCCAGCAAAAGTACACAAATATGGTGATTACCGAACATAACTAAAGGAGGGAGTGCGCCAGGTGAGTCAGATGGCAAGAAGATTTAATAAGAAATGTAAAAAAACGAATCGAGTTGTGAAGCAGATCGATTCGATTGTGGTGACCATCAAAGATACTTGTTATCGTCGCTACATGTATGTTTTCCCCGACCAGAGAGAGGGAACTTCTGGCTTGGCAGCGAATGAATATTGAGCTCCGGCTGCATCAGTGGGCAGAGGGACTTCCTTCTCGGGTTTTAGCACACCAGGGCTGTTACCAAGTCGCTTCTGAGTGTAATGCACGCTAAGCTACTATTCATGCAAGGCCGCTCCTAAGAGAAGGCTTTGAACTATTACGCGTAGGACTTGTGACGCCGTTAAATTTATCTGGTGAGCACCTGTTCCAAATAAACCTTTGTAACTATCGTCAGACCCGTGTGTTCTTGTACTGTTCCTGACCGTGCCTTAATTATTCATTTTCTGAGGCAAGTCTTCTACCCCAGTGAACTATCCTAAGTACGTGAGGAATAGCTCAGGAACAAATTCTTCCTTCCGTTTTGAGTGTTATGTATCAGTACTCCGAGCCGTCTGTTCCTGGAGTTATGTTCTGCTTCACATAATCCTTCCTTATGTCAGTTTCTTCTGAAAGGTGGTGAAATTATTACCGTTTCTTGTACTCTCTCAGTCCTGGAGCATCTGTAGTAAGCTGTGATTTGCGTTTTGCTAACTTTGTTCTCTGTATGTTCTAGTAAGCGGACTGTTTCTGTTACTCGGTGCGTGTACTAAGCCGGTTCCCATTAACAGTTGGACGAGTGTTTAAGGTGCGGTCTGTGGTATGGAAACCAGTTCATTTGCCACTTTGGTTAATGTGTTCCTTATTTTCAAATTGTTCACTAAGTATAAGATATATATTTCCCTTCTATGTGCATCGGAAGTTTGTTGTGTAAATTTTCCTAACATTCAACTGAAAGATTTTTCTTTCAAAGTTTTTCAGTTTTATCTGCTCAGTTAGTTGGATATAAGATTATATTTGGAATGTTTAAAGTCCAGTAGTGTCTGTTTCCACTAAGGGCCTCAGATTTTTCATAATTCAGTCGCTTGGTTTTTGAAAGTTTGACTGAAATATTTTATTTGAAATGGAGGATAAATGTATTACTAACGGCAGTCTGTGCACTTGTTTGGTAGTATAATTACTGATAATGGAGTTTTATTTTAATGGAAGGTTTGACACTGTGCCAAATTGTCTTTGAAAACAAGCCGGCTGTGGGAAATACATGTGTTATAAATGGGATAAAATTCATGTGGGTAAGCAGCCCTTGCCACTTCCAGGCTCATGCCATTGCTGTTCCTTCTCCTATCCTTACATGACAGGTATCAGAGTATGTTTGCGTGATAGGAAAGTTACAGAAAATTTAGCATAATTATTCAAGTAGGATTAAAAGGTACAATTAAGAGAGTGATATTTGATTGGTACCGTCTGTGTGATATTAGTTACTGGTCTGTTTATTCTTAATTATGGATACCTGAGAATTGACTGATACTTCCCATTTCGAAAAGGAATTCTTGCAGTACAACTTACAAGTGACAAATCAAGACGTTGAGGATGCGGCATGGGACTTTTAAACAGATGGCTCCCTACCTTGGACCGGCAGTACCCGAGGGCGCTAAGTTCCCTCCTGAAGCCAAGAAACGCAGCATCAATCTGAGCACCGTTGTTTACCGCGCTATGGATGTAATGGAGGAACAGAGCGAGATGAGTTTCGCAAGATCTCTATTTCTTGAATCCACGTTAACTTTTACAGGTTTTAGTTCGTATTTAATCATCTCTAAGCCGTCTGGAGAACAGAGTCAAGGATTTGTTCCACAGTTATGTTCATAAGGAGAAGATTTCGCCACTGGACAGACTATGGGACAAAGCGCCGCAACTTCAAATTTTAAGAGACGGCTTGCTCGGTAAGCCGATAGCTAAATTATTAGAGGGAATGGAGATTGTATCTATCGAGCCTAGGGCGGAAATCCTACAATTTCAGTGGTTAGCCGTCAAGTTACAACTTCAAGTGTGTCGCGTCCCAAGCGTGGGTTTTGCGAGGGATTGAGCGACACGGTTCGTAAACGGGAATTAGCCGGTTGACCTAATTGAGAGGGAGACTTTTGATCTGGCTAAGATGTTAAATTCCCTGGTGTGAAGGTACAAGGCTAGGATGTTGGTAGAAGTAAACTCGTATGGACGTTATAAAAGTTCTAATTTATTCATAAAGAATACAGATCACCCTAACTGCGTAGTGATTGTACCTACAGAATAGCCAAGCCCATTACAGAGACGGTGACTGACTTCCACCGTTCTGGCTGCCTGATAGAACTTTCCAGCACTTTGCTGCCCACACTAGCACCCTACGTCAGAGTCCCGCGGTCGCTGCCTAAACGCTCATCGGCGACTATCTCCAACTGTCTGCCTGCAGCCCGCCCTCAGCCCAAGTCGGCTGCTACTCACGCTGACTACCGTCGCTGCCTAAACCCGAGAGAGAGAGAGAGAGATCCCCGGAGCGGCGTGCCTCCGAGTTTTGTTAGCTCTTCCCCTTCGACCCCGCCAGCGCTTGGCATGACGTAGCGTCGAGTGCAACTTTTCCTTATTAGGGATTGTTTTAGTATTAACTTCAGTACTTTTCTTCAGAAGCTGGGTGGAGGGGTAGAGGGGCCTCTCCCTATATGGTCACGCACTGCGTCCTGAGCCCTTCGTTGGCTCCTCATGACGTAGTGCGGTCCCCACCTAGGGCCCTCTTTCTTTCTCTCTCCGCTCCCAGACTTCTCCCTCTAGCCAAGAGTGTTGATACTGCAAGTTATTGCTTATTGAGGGACCTGCCCAGAGCGCCCTGTTTATCTTAATAGCTGAGTCTGCTTCCTTGCTTATCACGCGCAGCTGCCTGGCCGCTTGGACCGCCGCCTAGGCTATCTGGCTGCGTCGTTATCTTTTGTGACCCCTCTGACACGCCTGGCGTCCCCTGTTAACTCTATCTCCCCGTATGATTCCTGGTGTATCGTCTGAGAACAACTGCATTTAGACTTGGCTTTTCTGCGGTTACAATACCTCCCCCGCCAGGGAAATTGGCGTTACTCCTCAGAGTAGCTTCAATTGTGACTCTTTTATTTTTTTTCCCATTACATGCTTTACAGATTTGTTTATTACATTAGCATCTGATATGTTATATTTTTCATTTTCATTTAGTAAAGTCAAATTCATTAAACACACAATAATACAATTACATTATACATGCCTAACATTCAGTTATGTCAAAAGCATTTGCATTAAAATCAAAAGACACTTTCATTGATACATACATTCACATTTCAATTAGAATTACATTTCAAATACAGTTACATTTCAATTACATATTTCAAATACAGTTACATTTCAATTACACATTTCAAATACAGTTATTTAACGTCTGTTTCTGAAAGCGACCGTATCACCTTGGTCTTTTCCACATCTTTCATAAATTACTATCTCTTCAGTTTCTTTATTACTGTGTCTTCTAGCTGAACTAGTCTCTGGGTATTGGTTCACTATGGTATTTCTTATACATACTTTTCCACAACAATCACTGTCTTCAAAATATTTCCATATACTTTTAAAACAGTCTTTACAACATTTACAGTTTTTACAACAGCATGTTATTATGATTAGAATAACTCTTGATATGGCTACATACGTAGTTATGGAGTAATGTGTGAAGTACCTGGAGTACTTCATTTCCTCCTCTTGTCTCTCTACCATCTTCTGGACATCATCCAGTCTTTTTCCTGCGACTTTCAAGTCATCTAACTGTGTTATTACCTGGTCCAATGGCAAATCTAATGCTAACGTTGAGACATTCCTTTTTTCCTTGTTTACCACGCAACAATCGAATTCTAGATTGATCTGCGGAACTATGTCTTTCTTCGTCACATTACTCTGGATCACTCTATCTGTTTGTATGAACACTCTAGTGCCATACCCCTTACATTTACTGTAAAAACTAATTTTTCCTACCCCTTTTATGACTAGGTCCTTTGGTGGTTCCCTTCCACACAATACTGTTAAGCCTTCTTCCTTCGGTGCTACATATAGCCCTTCGTTACTGTTTAGATGAGTCCAAAGGCTCTGATTCAGTGCGACTATTTTTCGCACACAATCTTCCGGAATTTCTCTTACCGGTTGCAACAATTTGGCTTCGCACTCTTCGTGGTCGAATGTTGACAGCAAGGCGAATGCTTGTTTGCACAGTCTCCTATTTTTACTTAGCTCCTTGCATTTTAGTTCCTCCGCAGAAAGTTTCGCGTACTGCCTTTTGGATTCATCTATTAGTAAGAATTCTTTCTCTGGCTGTATGTACACATATTTACCTTTCATGTTTGGAATTTCTTTTGGTAGTGGGAGTACTCTATACAAATTGAAATTGTTATTATTTATTAATGGAATATTAATTACATATCCTAGTATGCTACCCGAGATGAAAACATCTAAATCAATTATTCTTAACAATAGATAACCTGAGGACTCCGTAAGAGGAACAGGAAACTTTACATCTTTTAGTTCTTCCCGTATTAAACTTAGGTATTTTACAATTTGGACTGGATTAATTATATGAGGCTGTAGTATTCCCTTCTGAGCATTTACAATGGCATTTATCATTTGTTCGTATTCCTCTTCGATCTGACCAAACACTGCCGATAGTTGTAATACTTGCTCTGTTACTGTGGCGAAGGACGCTACACGTTTAAACCCTATATCGGTTTCCTTCACGTATTCCTTCATGAATCGTTCTAGTCTTTGCATACCTGTCTTCAGAACGTGCTCATTTGACTCTAGTGTATATACCGTCCTGTTTACTCCCGCCAATGTGGCTCTTACCACTGCCACCTGTTCCTTTGTTAGCCTCAACAACCCTTCTGAGTTTTTCTCCATAGCGTCTATTCTTTCCTTATAGTATGCTGCATCTGCTTCGTCCAACGTCCCGAACAGTATTTTACTTACCTGCCCGACGAAGTTGAATACTCCTCTCTTCCTTCTGGTCTCGTGTTTCGTTAGCTGCTGTACTAAAAGTTGCAATCCTGTGATTTTTTCCACATGATGGGTTACTTGTTGGTCTAGTACCCTGCATTCTATTAATCCTACATTTAATTGTGTTAGTGTTTCTCGGCACCTTTGTACCGCTGCCCTACCATACCTCTCTGCATTCTGAAACCTTTCTGTTATTATATCTAGATTTACGTATGTGACTATTCTCCATGTGGTACTGTATATTTCTACCTGTCCTCCATTATCGTAATATAGTCCTGATGAACTCGGAAATGGCGTCACTTGGTACTCATTTGTTGCATGCTCTGATGCAGTGATGTAGTATGCTGTTATCACTATGACGAATTTCACGACCTGCCACTTGAGTGCCATACCTGAAATTTAAAAGAATTGTTTCAGCCTGTTGGCATGTACTTTTGTTTCCTTATTTCTTTTAACTTTTATTACTACGTTAGGACCTTCCAGTTTTACTACTTCAAATGGACCTCTCCATTGTGAATCTAATTTCCGAGATCTACCCCGTCTCACCGACTCATCGTGCAGTAATACTTTATCTCCTACCTTGAAGTTTTTTGGATTTTGTTTCATGTCATACTGTTCCTTACTGATTTTCTTACTTCTTATAATCGAGTCTCTGGCCACTCTGTGGGCTTCCTGCATTCTCGCTCTTAGTTTATTTACATACATTTCATAATTGTAACTTACCTGCTGTGTTTCTTGCTGCAGTACTCCTGGTATGTTAACCTTTCTTCCGTATAGTAATTCAAATGGTGTGTATCCTCTGCTGCTGTGTGGTGTAGTGTTGAACACAAAAATTGCATACAGTACCCATTTGTCCCAAGAACTTTGATCTCCTGTTACAAAGTGTCTGAGATACTCTACAATAGTTCTATGACTTCTTTCTAGTGCACCATTTGATTCAGGGTGGTACGCTGTAGTATATATACGCTTTACCTTCAACAATTTACATACACTTTTAAATACATCACTCAGAAAGTTAGACCCTTGATCTGTTAATAATACTGATGGAATTCCATACCTTAATACTACGTTTTCCACAAGTGCCTCAGCTACTGTTTCGGCATCTTGTTTGTCAATTGGGATTGCTAAGGTAAATTTACTCAGATCGTCTTGGAATGTTAACATGTACCTTTTTCCTGTATTAGATACATCTAGTGGACCCACTATATCCATCGCACACTTTCCGAATACTGTTTCTGCTGTGTCTGTAATTTCTAAGGGCATCCTAGTTTTCATTTGCGTGTTTTTATTCTTTTGACACGATCGGCATTTCCTAATGTAATTTTCAATGTCACGCTTCATTCCGCGCCACTGCTTGTATGCTTTAATTCTTTCGAGTGTCCTGTGCATTCCTTGGTGACCTCCCAAGGGATTGTCATGCATTTCCTTTAGTATATTTTCTTTTTCTTCGGGACTAATTTCCTCACCACTATCCGTTTCCTGTTCTATTTCACTCGACACTTGTGCTTGCCGCACGTTTACGGAACTTTCTTCCCCATTTGCTTTTGCTGCCGAGATCTCTGTCTCCACCTTCTGCTTCGCATCTATCTCTTCCTTCCCTTCATGCCTTATTCTACTCAGCGCATCCGCATTACTATTTCACTTTCCTGGCTTGTATATTACTTCATAATCATACTCCTCGAGTTTCAGTCTCCACTTCAGGAGTCTCGAACTCGGATCTTTGACACTAAATATCCACGTTAGTGGCTTATGGTCTGTCACTACAGTGAACTTTCTGCCATATACATATGGTCTGAACTGTTTTACTGCGTAAACTATAGCCAACAACTCTTTTTCCGTTGTGCTATAATTTAGTTCGGCTTTGTTCAATGCTCTGGATGCATATGCGATGGGCAAGTCTTCGCCAATCTTCTTACCTTGGGATAACACTGCACCCAAGGCTGCGTTACTCGCATCCGTTGTAATGATGAACGGTTTCGTAAAGTCAGGGTACTGAAGTAACGGAGGGTTTATTAATTTCTCTTTTAGTTCTTCGAACGCATTGTTCTGACGTTCGCTCCATCGGTACTCCACTCCCTTTTTTAAGAGCTCATGGAGAGGTTTCGCAATCTTGCTGAAGTTAGCAATGAAACGGCGGTAGTAACCTATCAATCCGAGAAACCCTTTTAGTTCCTTAGTTGTCTTTGGCTGTGGGAAGAACTTCACCTTCTCCACCTTCGCCATACTTGGTGATATTCCTTTGTCAGTGATGCAATGACCTAGGAAGATTACTTCCTTCCTCAGGAATTCACACTTGTCTGGTTGCAGCTTCAAATTGTGCTCTCGCAACCTGTCAAATATTTCCCGGAGCTTTTCGTTATGCTCCTGCAGGTTTTTCCCATAGCATACTATGTCGTCTAGATATACAAAGCATTTCACTCCTTGTAAACCTGCCAAGACTGTATTCATCAGTCTCTGAAAACATCCTGGGGCTCCCTTCAGTCCCATCGGCATTCGTTTGTATTCGTAATGCTGATAGTTTGAGCTAAATGCCGTTTTCTCTCTGTCCTTCTCGTCCGTCAATATTTGATGGTACCCGCTTGCGAGGTCAAGCGTCGAGAAGTACTTAGCTTGCCCTAACTGATCCAGTATCTCGGAGATATTCGGTAGTGGAAATGCATCGCCTACAGTGATATCATTTAATCGTCTGTAGTCCACTACGATTCTCCATTTCTGTTTGCCACTAGCGTCTAGCTTCTTTGGAACTAACAGTAACGGTGCGTTCCAAGCGCTCTTACTCTCGACAATTATGTCATCTCTTAGCATCTGCTCTATTTGCTCCCTTAGCACTTCCTTTTGCGCTTCCGGGATCCTGTACGGTCTAGCGTTTACTACCTTTCCCGCGTGTTCCGGTGCAATCGGTATTCTGTGCTTCACTGGGGAAGTATAGGACAGCTTGTCCCCTGGTAGATGAAATACATCTCCGTATTCCGCGCAAACCTCTGCTAGAGCGCTTTTCTCTTCAGCGTTCAAATGATCCATTCTTAATTGCCTTCGCAACACACTAGTACGACTTTCTGTCTTTCCTATGACATTAGTACAACATTTTACTTCGCGTATTTTCCCTACTTTTTCTAATTCTTCCGTCATTAACCTGACGTTTCCTAACTGCACTCTGTCTTCTGACAAGTTTAATGCACTTACTATGCATTTCCCATTTCGCACTTTTACTAACGCTTCAGGTACATGTACCCCTTGTGCAATCTCCTGCCTAGGAATAATCATTTCCTTTTCGATTCCCCTTTTTACATTTCCTTCCACCTTTAATAACATTATTTTTTCCTCTCGGGGCCCTATTTCCCCGCCTACTTCTGAATCTTGTTCGTTCTCATGTCCCTTTGGCTCTTCCTCTACTACTAAGGGTATATCTCGCCCTTTTAGTCTCACTATTTTACCTGCATAGTCTAACTTAACTCTATGCTCTGTCAAGAAATTTATGCCTATCAGTCCGTCGTACGGAATATCTAATCCTCTCCCGTACACGTGAAATTTTTGCCCTACTTGCTCAGAACCGTCCACACTTAAGTGTACCTGTACCGTACCTATTGTGCTGACGGCCTCACTGGTTACACCTTTTAGCCGAAGCCTTTCCGCTTCATTAATTGCAAGTGTACTATTTATCGGAATACTCGTTCTCTTGAGCAGACACAACTGTGCTCCAGTGTCTATTAGCAACTTCAAATATCTTTTTAATTCTATGCAGTATAAAACCAAAACGTCATTTTCTGTTGCACAGTCGATTACCCTAACTGAGGGTTTACCTATCGCAACAAGGCCCGACTGTGCGGCCTTGCCGCCTCTTAGTTTCCCTGCACCACTTTACCGGTTTTGCTCGATACTGGCACCCTGCCTTTTCTCCATGCGTGCCAGGGCCCTGCGTGACAATCTTTCGCGTAATGTCCCGGCCGCTTACACTTGAAACAAGCAACGTCTTTTACCCTCGTACACGGAACTCCACAGTTCCCTGGTAGATTACATTGTGGGCACCTCCACTCTCGTAACCCTCCATCAGCTTCCCTATGATTTCCTCTAAAGTCTCTTGTATCTATCGGCTGAATTTTTCTTAATCTTACCCGGCATTCCGCGTCTGTATGTCCTGGCTTGTCGCACCCGTAACAAAAATTCGTAAACTCTTTGCCCGTCATTATCCGTACTCTTCCCTCTGGCCTATTCTTTCTACACTTGCTTGCCATGTGCCCTCTCAATCCACAATTGAAACATTTCAAATCTCTAATATCTCTGGTATTCTTCACCGTTTCCTTTCCCCGGTTGAAAGTTACTCTTGGGGCTAGTCCCCGCTCTTTCATTGACAGTATTGCACTTTCTTCTTGCAATGCTAGTTCCACGGCCGCTGCTAGCGTGATTTCATCGCCTCTACTTCTTACTATCGTCTGTATTCTATCATTGCTTAACCCTTGTATAAAGCATGCTCTTCCTAGTGAATCAACCAGTTCTATTGCGCCCTTTAAGTTCTCCCTAGCCGTAACTCTGCTTACTGCTTCCCTGAAATCCCTTTGCATTTCATCTATTCGGCTTGCCCATGTCGCAATTGGCTCTCCTTGTCCCTGTCTCGATTGAAATATCTTGCACGCGTAGTAGTCAATGGTACGCTTACTCGCATAATTTTCCTCTAGAACATGTTTTACTTCCTGCCATATCCCCGTGCGTTCCCTTACTTGCAGCCTCGATCTGGCCTCTCCGGTTATTTTGGCTTTAACAAACTTCAGTAACGTTTCGTGTTCCTCCGGTTTCACAAGTTCAAATGCAGCGTCTACATTTTCAATAAACTCCCTAAGATCTCTCTTATTTCCTTCGAACACTTTTGGAACTATACACAAGGCTTCTTTCACTGATATCTTACCGCTACTGGAGGATGACGGAACCTCGTTAGTTTGGGCCATCTTACCAACTTAACTATGTTAGCACTTTACAATACAAGATACAAAATTCTTAATATAATGTTATATGTACCGCTTCTCTTGTGGTGCGCCGTCTGTTCCGCTGATCCGCGTTGTCCCGCGTTGTGCCGCGCTGCTCCGCCCTGTCTCTGTGCTCTCTATGCCCGCGCTGTTCCGCGCTGCCGCGATGCGTCGGCCGCCGCTCTGCTGGGCTGTGCTGACCCCGTCGCTCGCCTCGGCTGCCGCTGCTACGGCTGCTGCCGCTGCTCGGCCCGGACCCCCGGTCTCGAACGCTGGCTGCTTAGGCACCTCTGTGCCTCGTCGCTCCGCGTCGTGCTGCCGCTATCCTGCGTTGCCCTGCACCCGCGAGGACTACTTCTCTGGACTCTGTCGTAGTGGGGCTACTAATGCTGAAAGTTGCGAGTCGCCACAACTTCCTGCTAATTGCCACAGTCGCTGTAGCATAATCTACTGGCTCCTATCTCCTTTTTGCCTATATGCCTTTGTGGTACCCCACACCTGGCACCAAAACTTTTATTTATGTCGCGTCCCAAGCGTGGGTTTTGCGAGGGATTGAGTGACACGGTTCGTAAACGGGAATTAGCCGGTTGACCTAATTGAGAGGGAGACTTTTGATCTGGCTAAGATGTTAAATTCCCTGGTGTGAAGGTACAAGGCTAGGATGTTGGTAGAAGTAAACTCGTATGGACGTCATAAAAGTTCTAATTTATTCATAAAGAATACAGATCACCCTAACTGCGTAGTGATTGTACCTACAGAATAGCCAAGCCCATTACAGAGACGGTGACTGACTTCCACCGTTCTGGCTGCCTGATAGAACTTTCCAGCACTTTGCTGCCCACACTAGCACCCTACGTCAGAGTCCCGCGGTCGCTGCCTAAACGCTCATCGGCGACTATCTCCAACTGTCTGCCTGCAGCCCGCCCACAGCCCAAGTCGGCTGCTACTCACGCTGACTACCGTCGCTGCCTAAACCCGAGAGAGAGAGAGAGATCCCCGGAGCGGCGTGCCTCCGAGTTTTGTTAGCTCTTCCCCTTCGACCCCGCCAGCGCTTGGCATGACGTAGCGTCGAGTGCAACTTTTCCTTATTAGGGATTGTTTTAGTATTAACTTCAGTACTTTTCTTCAGAAGCTGGGTGGAGGGGTAGAGGGGCCTCTCCCTATATGGTCACGCACTGCGTCCTGAGCCCTTCATTGGCTCCTCATGACGTAGTGCGGTCGCCACCTAGGGCCCTCTTTCTTTCTCTCTCCGCTCCCAGACTTCTCCCTCTAGCCAAGAGTGTTGATACTGCAAGTTATTGCTTATTGAGGGACCTGCCCAGAGCGCCCTGTTTATCTTAATAGCTGAGTCTGCTTCCTTGCTTATCACGCGCAGCTGCCTGGCCGCTTGGACCGCCGCCTAGGCTATCTGGCTGCGTCGTTATCTTTTGTGACCCCTCTGACACGCCTGGCGTCCCCTGTTAACTCTATCTCCCCGTATGATTTCTGGTGTATCGTCTGAGAACAACTGCATTTAGACTTGGCTTTTCTGCGGTTACAACAAGTGGGCGTTCTTCAAACGTCACTTTCGTTCGAGGTCCAGGCGATTTATCCTTTTACTAGAGGTAGGTTGTGTGGATTAGTTGCTCAGGATATCCACGAACACGATTCGCTCGAGGGGTTTGAGTAAGAGGATCACTTGCGAGAATTTATCTATGGGAATAGAAGTGAGTTAATTAATAAAGATTATTTTGAAGTTCACGTTTACAATGATGTTTTTTTCCACTATGTGGTGGATATTCGCAACTCTATGCGCTCTCTATGTTTGAAAACCACCGAAGCCGATACTATTAATAATATTTTAGACAGGATGCGCGTGCAAGACTGTTCACGAGTGGCTTCCGAGTACATGAACAGCTGGTGGCTAGCAGTGAAGGTTTTTGGCTGCAGGATGAAAAGATGCTGCTAGTGATGGTGAAGTGCGACCAATAAGTGCTGCCAGTTAGAAACAAAAAGGCACATTACAGGCTAGGATAACGTTGTGGCCGAGGTCTTGAGCAATGTGTTTGTGAGGGGAACACGACGCACTAGAATGTTGTGAAGGGGATGGAGGGTGTATTGTGAATACTATTTCATCCAAGATCGCGGCCTTATATGGAACCTTACCCAAGAAACAGGAGGAGGATGAAGCATTGAGGGAAATTAGGGGATGACTAAGGGAAGGTAGGTCGTTGCAGGGCTACCAGGTAAGCAAAGGTGTGTTATTTTAACACATCAAGCATGATGGGAAGCCAAAATTATTTTGCCTAAACAACTGGTTCTGTCAGTCTCTTACTATTTTCTACAGGCCTTTTGAAGCTGACCTATAAAACTACCAAAAAGATCAGAGAGCTTCTAACCAAGCCGATCTTGTATTTGGGTGTAAGAAAGTTAGTCACTCAGTAAGTGGAATGCAAGGCAGTCAACCCTAACCCGAACGCCAACAGGATGTTGTTAAGTTAGAGTCGCAGTGAGAGTTCCATGAACAAATATTTTGTTGATTATTTGGGACCGCTTCCCCGGACTAAAGTCTGAAATAAGTATAACTTGGTAATCGTTCGTACCTTCAGTTTGTTCGTTTGGCTATTCCCTGGCCGAGGAATGATAATTGTAATAACTATTCAGAATCTCTAAGATGTACTTTATTGTTTTGGCCCGCCCAAAGTGCTCGTTAGAGACAATTTGCCGACAATCATCCAGGAAGTTTCGTAAGATTTGCTTTGGTAATCGAATCCCAAATCACCATTGTTTCCTATTGCCAGCAGCCTTCGTTTGCAGAGAGTGTGAATAGGAACATCAAATCCGCATTGATTATTTACCACGAAAACTCGCAAGACAGCTGGGACAGACCCTTGGGCTGGCTCAACTTTGTTTTAAGCTCAGTGCACCATGGAGTTCACAAGATTACCCAGCTAAATCAGTGCTTGCATATCCGGTTGACTCACTTACTGCTAATGTTTGGAGCAGTAACGATTACTAGCGGCAGAAGATAGACCTCAATTGATTAAAATGAATTGGGCCCGAGATTTAAAAAATATTCCGCTCCAGCACCACAGAGAGGCCTGGGGTATAATCACGGAAAGTGACTTGCCTCGCCCAAAATGAGGTACCTTGTGGTCATTAAAAGCTTTCATGTCCAGATCTAGGCGGCTGATAAAACCTAAAAAAATCGTTCCTGCAGTTCAAAGGTCCTTATAAAATTGCAAAATTGTGTAGTCTACTCTCCTTTTGAGTGAAGAGCATGACTACCGGTAGGATCATTAGGATCCACCTTAACCTAATCAAAGATGCTGGAGAGGTAGGTATTCAGGTACTAGACTGGATATTGGGGGGAGGTTGAGCATGGAGATGCTCTACTCAATAGTGGCGGCGATCGAAGATACCTGCTGTCGCTGGTGCATGTATATTTTCTCCGACTGGCGAGAGGGGACTCTGTTCATGGCAGCAGGTGAGTATTTGGCTCTAGCCACACCTGCATGGAGAGAGGCTTCCTCCTTCACTTTTACCGCAACAAAGCTGTTGTTAGTACATAGGCACAGAACTGGACGTCAGTGGATGGCTTACGGCGTCACTTCTTCATGCGGGTCGATCTATTGGCAGTGGGACTGTATAGAGGTTTCCACCCCAAGTCGCTCTGAGTATGATCTACGCTGTGCTATTGTTTGTGCAAGGTCGTTTCCAAGAGAGGGCTTTGAACTATTACACATTGTACTTGTGGTGTCGATAATTGAAGCCGGTGAGCATAAGTTAGAGGTAAAACTTTATAACTGTGTTCAGACTTGTTTGTTCTTCTAATGCTCTTGGCCATGTTCTAATTATTCTTTTCCTGATACAAGTTGGTTGGTTTGTGGGATTAAAGGGACCAGACTACCATGGTCATCAGTCCCCCTGATACAAGTCTTCTGCCCCAGTGAAGTATGATATAAACGTAAGTGTTAGTCAAGAAACTAGTTGTTACACTTATTATGATGGTTATGTGGCCGTACTCCAAGCAGTCGGTTTTCTGATTTGTGCTCTAATTCAGATAATCATCTCTTATGTCAGTTTCTGCTCTCGCAGTACCACAACATCGGTATTGAGTTGTGATTTACATTTTGCTAACTTCCGTTACTGTATCTTACAATATGCGAACTGCTTGGGTTACCCGTTTTCTTGGTTGATGTTTTCCTTATTGTCAAAATTTCACTAGGTTTAACAGACGTATTTCTTTTTAAATATATCAGAAAACTGTTACGCTAATTTTCTTTACATTCAACTGAAAGAAAATTTATTCAAAATTTTTAAGTTTTATCTGCTCAGTTTGTTTGGATGTAAGATTGTACTTTGAATGTTTTAAGCTCAATAGCGTCCGTAACCATTAAGGGTGCTAGATTTTTCTTAATTAAATCACTTGATTTTTGGAAACCTTAATTGATACGTTTGATTTGAAATATACGATAAATAGGTTAACAGCTGCAATCAGTACACTTATTAATAATATAATTGTTGTTAATGAAGATTTGGTTTAATGTAAGGTTTAATATTGCGCCAAATTTCGTTTGGTACAAAAAAACCGTCTCTGGAAAAGAGATGTGTTATAGTGGTAAAAAAGATCTTTCACGCTTAGTTAACAACGGCAATAGATTGTGGATTGTAGGCCTGCATCCCGGCGCAGTACAAAAATCTTCGTTACGTAGTTTCAAATCGAAACTTCCTTTTTAAAATGATATTAACTGTAATAAATTAGGACTCAGAAGCATTAAAGATCGTGTCATCTCTAATAATTTATTTGCAAATATTGGCGTTATCTTGGTATTAATTTCCATATGTATTATTGCCATGCAGACCAGTTTTCTCTAATCGTCTGTAGAGGTAATCATTTTGTATAATCAAACGACAGTACAGAAAGGAGAGCAGAGGACCTGCAAGACAAATAAATTATGTGGGTTTCATACAAACTCATCTATATGGATACTCTGTAAATCACATTTAACTGCCTGGCAGAGTATTCATCGAACCACTTTCACAATTCGCTACTTTTCCAATCTCGTATAGCGCGCGTAAACAACGAACACCTATTTCTTTCCGTACGAGCTCTGGTTTCCGTTATTTTATTTTTACGATCGTTTCTCCCTATGTAGGTCGGTGTCAACAAAATATTTTCGCATTTCGTGAGAAGATTCCGTGGCAACGAAAAACGCCTTTCTTTTAATGATGTCCAGCCAAAACCCTGTATCGTTTCTGTGACTCTCTCCCATATGTCGCGATAATACAAACCGTGATGCGCTTCTTTCAAATTTTCGATGTACTCCGTCAGTCCTATCTGGGAAGGATCCAACACCGCGCAGCAGCATTCTGAAAGAGGACGGACAAGCGTAGTGTCTCCTTAGTAGATCTGTTACATTGTCTAAGTGTCCTGCCAGTAAAACACAGTCTTTGGTTAGCCTTCCCCACAAAATTTTCTATGTGTTCCTTCCAATTTAAGTCGTTCGTAATTGTAATACCTAGGTATTTTGTTGAATTTAGGGATTTTAGATTAGACTCATTTATCGTGTAACCGAAGTTGAAAGAGTTCCTTTTAGCACTCATGTGGATGACCTCACACTTGTCGTTATTTAGGGTCAACTTCCACTTTTCGCACCACTCTGCTATTTTTTCTAAATCGTTTTGCAGTTTGTTTTGATCTCCTGATGACTTTATTAGTCGATAAACGACAGTGTCATCTACAAACAACCAAAGACGGCTCCCAAATCGTTTATGTAGAAAAGGAAATGTAAAGGGTCCATAACACTACCTTGGGGAACGCCAGAAATCAATTCTGTTTTACTCTATGACTTTCCGTCAATTACTACGGACTGTGACCTCTCTGACAGGAAATCACAAATCCAGTTACATAACTGAGACGATATTCCATAAGCACGCAATTTCACTATGAGCCGCTTATGTGGTACAGTGTCAAAAGCCTTCCGGAAATCCAGGAATCGGGAATTGATCTTAAATCCATTGTCAACAGTACTCAATAGTTCATGTGAATAAAGAGCTAGTTGTGTTTCACAGGAACGATGTTTTCTATGCCCATGGTGACTGTGTGTCAATAGACAGTTTTCTTCGAGGTTGTTCATAATGTTTGAGCACAATATACGTCCTTATCGACGTTAACGATATGGGCCTGTAATTTAGCGGATTATTCCTACTACCTCTTTTGAATATTGGAGTGACCTGTTGAACTTTCAAATTTTTGGGTACGGAGCTTTCGTAGAGCGAACGGTTGTATATGATTGTTAAGTATGGAGCTAATGCATCAGCATACTCCGAAAGGAAAATGACTGGTATACAGTCTGGACCAGAAGACTTGCTTTTATTAAGTGATTTAAGTTGCTTCACTACTCCGAGAATATTTACTTCTACGTTACTCATGTTAGCAGCTGTTCTCGATTCGAATTCTGGATTATCTACTTCGTTTTCTTTTGTGAAGACATTTCGGAAGGCTGTGTTCAGGAACTCTGCTTTTGCAGCACTGTCTTCGATAGTATCTCCATTGCTGTCGCTCAGAGAAGGCATTCTTTGGCTTTTCTGCCAGGTTTGGAGACAAAGTTTCGTTTTGGAAACTGTTATAAGCATCTCGCACTGAAGTCTGCGCTTAATTTCAACCTTCTGTAAAAGATCGCCAATCTTGGAGATTTTGCGTCTATTTAAATTTGGCATGTTTGTTTCGTTGTTTCTGCAACAGTGTACTAACCCGTTTTGTGTACCAAGGAGGATCAGGTCCGTTGTTTATTAATTTATTTGGTATAAATCACTCAATTCCTGCCGTTACTATTTCTTTGAATTCAAGCCACATATAGTCTACAGTTATATAATTAATTTGGAATGAGTGGAGAGTGTTTCTCAGGAAGACGTAAAGTGAATTTTTATCTGCTTTTTTGAATAGGTACATTTTTCGCTTATTTTTGGAGGATTTGGGGATTACAATATTCAATCTCGCCACGACAACTCTTTGTTCACTAGTCCCTGTATCGGTTATTAACTCAGGATTATTTGTTGTTAAGAGGTCAAGTGTGTTTTCACAACCGTTTACTATTCGGGTGGGCTCATGAACTATCTGCTCGAAATAATTTTCAGAGAATGCGTTTAGCGCAATTTCTGATGATATTTTATGCGTATCTCCAGAATTAAACATGTATTTTCGCCAACATATCCAGGGTAAATTAAAGTCACCATCAACTATTATCGTATGAGCCGTGTACGTTTTTAAAATCAAACTCAAGTTCAAGTTTTCTTTGAACCTTAAAGGAAGGCGGAACGCAGTTCAGGTCCTTCGGATACTTCGGTGCATGATAGTTCATCTACGTCTACGTCGATATGAATGCTCCGCAGTTCTCACATAAGTGCTTGGCAGATGGTTCATTGAACCATTTCCCAACTACTTATATACCGTTTCACTTTCGAACTGCACGAAGTAGAAACGGAAACTTATATCTTTCCTTGCGAGCTATGATTCGTCTTTTTTATTATAGTGGTCATTTCTCCCTATATAGATGGGAGTCAAGCAAATACTTTCACATTCGGACGAAAAAGTTGGTAATGAAATTTCCTGAAAAGTTCTCGCCCCAACGAAAAACTCTTCTGATTTAATGACTGCCACGTCAACTCGCGTACCATATCCGTGCAACTCTCCCCTGCTTCACGATAATTTAAAACAATTTAGTTGTATATGGTAAGACTCCAATACCACATATCAGTGCTCCTAAAGGGGATAGACAAGGGAAGTGTAGGCAATCTCTTTGGTAGAAATGGTTCAAATGGCTCTGAACACTATGGGACTTAACATTTGAGGTCATCAGTCCCCTAGAATTTAGAACTACTTAAAGCTAACTAACCTAAGGACATCACATACATCCATGCCCGAGGCAGCATTCGAACCTGCAACATTAGCAGTCGCGCGGTTCCGGACTGAAGCGCCCAGAACCGCTCGGCCACAACGGTCGGCTCTTTGGTAGATTTTTCGCAAGTTCGAAGCATTCTGCCCACATAATACACCCTTTGCTTTCTCTTTCCTATGTGATGGTAATTAATACATATTCGTTGAGTCGAAAACTTCTAAATTTGTATTATGTAGTAAGAGCAATTTAGCAGATTCCCTTTAGTACTCGTGTGAAGCACGTCATACTTTTTCATCAGTGATATCGGTCTGTACTCCAGAGGATTACTTCAGCTTCCTTTCTGGTGTATTGGTGGGACCTGTGCAACTTTCCAGTCCATGGGTAAGGATATTTGATCGGGCAGGCATTGCATATGATTGTTTAGTATGGAACGGTTACATCAGAAACCTAACTGGTAAATACTCTCTGCCGGAACACTTGCCTTTATTAAGTTACTTAAGTTACTGCACTATACTGCGAATATATAATTGTACGTTTTGATTTCTTGGCGCAATTGATTCAGTATGTGCTGACGAATTATGCTTAAATGAAAACAACTTGGAATAATACTCGTAAAACACTGTTTCATATAGTCTAATGTTGTCAGCCGTTCTTGATTCGAAGTCTGGAATATTTACTGCGTCTTCATTGGCGAAGAAATTTCGGAAAACCTTGTTTAGTAACGTCGCATTAATTCCACTGTCATCGATATTATTACCTCGCGGTTCTAGGCGCCGAGTCCGGAACAGTGGGATGCTACGGTCGCAGGTTCGAATCCTGCCTCGGGCATGGATGTGTGTGGTGTCCTTAGGTTAGTTACGTTTAAGTAGTTCTAAGTTCTAGGGGACTTATGACCACAGATGTTGAGTCCCATAGTGCTCAGAGCCATTTGAACCATTTTATATTATTACCATTGTTATCGCGCTGTGGATGTATTGGTTGTGTCTTATTCCTGTTGTCGGTTTTATTCGACAAGATTTATTGGGGCATCTGGCAGATTTGGAGATCGAGTTCAGTTGTAAAAACTATTAAAAATATCCCGCTCTGACATCTGCGCTAAATTTCGGGTTTCTGAAAAACATCACTAATGTAGGAGGTATTGTGTTTTTTTAATCTGGTCTCTTTTTCGTAGGTAAACATTCAAAAGGCTAATAGTGAATGAATACAGAACTTTTCCGCCTCGAGCCTGATGTGTACAAGTCCACCTGCTACATCCCAAATGTCATCAGCAGTAAGGTTGAAAGAGATTATTTCATTGTGATTTATGAAAATGGTTAATTTCGCGTATTGTCGAATTCGAGGTCATGTAACTGATATTTACTGAGTTCAAGTCAGAGTAGAGGAAGATGTGCAGCTACTAGAGTGATACTGAAACTGACGTTACAAATGTATTACGGTATTCCAGAATTGATACTTCGCTCTGCAGTCAGGTGAACGCTGATTTTGGTACTTCCTGATTGGTAGCCATTGCATTTATCAACGGAACTACCCAGCTGCGACGCTTGCCTTGTTTCTAACTTCCTCCTGCTAGTACTTTTCTTATTCCTCTCATCTATATCTAGGTCTGCATTACTGTCCAATAATTCACATTTAAGTTCCTGGCAGAGGGTTCATCGAACCACATTCAGGCTGTTTCTCTAAGGATAGACGAACACTTAACTCAGTAGAAGCTCTCTTCCGCTATACTGCTGGACTAGAACACTTGGGAGAAGGGGTATTGTGTGAAGAACGGATTATTTGCAGCTGATGAATTATTTCCAAACTGAATGTGTCACTATGTATCGGAGTGTGAAGTGTGGTGATATTGCCTGAGGGACTGAAAGTGTATGCCACATCGGGATTGGAACCCAGAGCCATGCCTCTTGCGCTCCATGCTCGTAAGTAGAGTGACACGTACGACTCTCAATCCACTTGATAGATTTCATCAACCAATATCCGTTTCTTATCCTCCAGAGACCATTGGCCAAGAAAGAAAATGTCTGGAATTAGATCCAGGGAAGTGGACGGCCCCCATTCAGGTAACAGTGCAGAAGTGTTACAATTACCGTCGCTGCGAAAAGGTGGTGTTAAGAGGCGAAACAGCAGCGACAGTGAATGACGGAGAAAATTTATTTCTGACGTGATTTAAAAATGGAAGTATGGTGAGTATTGCAAAGGTCGATGTGAGGCGTGAAAATGAAGCCCCCGTTGTCACGCAAGGGAACGAAAGTGGTTGAGTCACTGAGGAGTGCGGCTTTCGGGAAGTATAGACCATGAGTAGTAGGCAGCCATGATTGCTGTAGCTGCACTTCTGGCCCGTCGCTGATGACAGCTGCGAACCTCTGTTTCCTGGAAATTTTGTGGCGGCGTACTGATAGCGCCTTATGCAATGCAGTCCAAGCGCTTCGGCCCACTTCCGTAAATGATTCAGCTTCTCGCCACGTGACTAACAGCTCACAACCTAAGAGTCCCTAAAAGGTAAGGAACGTAGAACAGGACACCGGAATAACACAGAACACAGAAATGTTCTCTCATAAATTTTTGTATTTCAGAAGGCATATGGTTGACATTTAACCCTTTTTATTAATTGAATTATGCTATGTTTTGGCGCTTAAGAGTAAGTACTTTACGTGATACATCTCTCTTCACGAGACAATACGCAGAAAGTCTGCATTTACATTTGAAATTTTGTTGATTGAAGAGTACACGCTTGGAAGCTTATGTACTTCTTAGAGATAAGAGATATCTGATCAGTTTCATGCTACTTTTAAATGAAACTAATTGACTTATAGTTCATCTACATTGTTGTGAACACCGTCGAAATCGATTTACTGTGTTTTGCAATCGTGAACTGCCTTAAAGGGCACAACATTGACAATATTCCAAGTGAGTCTCAGTCAAGTCATCAATTATAACGTTTCAGTGGTATGTCATAATCAATACTGCCGTGGCTGCTTGTCTACGTCCAGCCCAGCTTTTGCTCTGTCTCTGATGATCACGTAGTTGATATGATGCTTAATTCCAGTCTCTCTTTGTTTTCCAAATGGCGTTACAACATATCTGTTGTGTAACACTTTATGCTCTGAATATGGAAATAGTGATACTTGTGCTTATGAGGTGTACACGTAATACTATTTCACTGAGCATAATGTTTCTTTAGGTTAATGCGGTAGTTGCTAGAATTGCTGCATCTGCTATCACATTAACAAAGTTTCTCCCGATTTGGTATCATTTGGTAACATTTGGTAACATTCTATAGAATGCGGCTTTCTTGAAACCTGTTTTTCACATATAAACTTTATTGCGCAACGAGAGCCACCTAACTTTGGTGAAAGCAGCATAAGATACCAGTTGGTAGGCATCTGTCATTCAAAAACGAACAACATAATGATCGAGAGTCGAAACCTTGATAATCCATAATTTATCGTCATATTTAGCGATCAGTTACACAACCGAATTTGCAATATATAACTAAGGTACTTCAAGTGGGTCCTGCGGCAGAGCTCGGAAGATTATTGGGAGTTAGATTCAGTCCGATCTTCCTGCATTCGAATCCAGTGTCTTAACGACTACGCCATTGTGGCTGGGCATGTGGTTCTGGTCCTGCATATCAGCGACAAGCCTCAGTTCTTGGAATATATTGTAGGATTGATATTCCATGCAATAGTCATCAAATATCTTAAATCACTTATACTGTATCCCAGTGGGATCATCACAAATTTTTTTTCACATGTAGATGGGATCTAAAGATCTAAGAAATCTGTGAGGATATCCTAGTTGTGTATCTTGTAGCAAATATGGAGAAAGAGCGTGAAACATAACAATGCTATATTTTCACATTCCACTGGAGATACGTTTGTAATAGTAGGTTACGAGTGAGCGAAAATATGGTTAATGTTTGGACTGATACTTACACAAATATCCTTTTATATTGTTCTAATGTAGTGTAGTAGTACTTCGTGGCACGACGCTGAGGACAATAGGGTTCCAGTTAAATGCAGCTTGCTATCATGAGTCTTGCGAAACCTACAAAAATTTCAGGTGCAGTTTAAATGTCTGGTCATTCGCTCTGAAAGAGCTATCCCGTTGAAATACTAACTGACAGATGAGGAATGCCACCAAGTTTTACAGGCCCTGAGACATTTGAGCAGGGAACTATAAGGTCGTCCGGTTACAAATATACGGACCTGCTGGGAAGCTGCAGCCTTCTTTGCAACTCAGGTATACTGACAATGGGAACGTGGACTCATTCACTGCCGTTTCTCAGGAAAATATGCCATGGAACACGGTTGGGAACTAGCCGCCGGCAATGGCTGGTGGAACAGCAGTATGAGATGGCCATGGGAGTGCCGACTGTGATAGCATGCTCCGCACAAGACTCTCCAGGCATTTTAAGGAGCGGGATGGGAAAGACTGAGACCCTGTAACAAAAACACTGTTAGGGTGGAGTAATCCAGCATCAACTGTATTAGTTTCTCCTTCGGAGGCGGGAGGATTCAAAACTGAGCCCACCAATGACAAGACGATACCAAGGCAAAATAGGCGGCCTGAACGGATACATTAGGTGAAGAAGGTCGAAACCTCAGAACAGCGGCATTAATGGCGATTAGTGCAGACAGATTCGGTTGATTCAAGGTCATTAAAGGTCATTCAATGAGATTCCGGGCCGAGGACGTATCTGGGAACGCTATGGGCATCGGTAGAAGACTAGTCTAACTGTCTCCCGCTATACGGTCCGACAACCAGGACTGAATGTCAGGGGTGCCATTCCTTTTTACAGCAGGACTCCTTACAGCACAGCGCTATATCGACGACATTCTACGCCGTGTTCTCTTTTCATCGGAAGCCATTTTGGGCTTACATTTCAGCAAGATAAAGCCCATCCAAATATGGCGAGATCTTCTGCTGCTTGTCTTAGTGCTGGCCAAACCCAATGATGGCTAGCAAAGTCGCCGGATCTCTCACAAAACTGAGAAAATTTCCAGCATTGTGTCCAACCGTCTCGAGATTTTTATGATCTAACACGCCAACTGGACAGAAGGAGGAGGGATCCAACAACTTTAGCAGTCAGTGCCAAGCCAAGTAACCGCTTATACAAAGGCCAGAGATGGACCAAAACGTTACCGACTTGCTGGATTTGTGAAGCTCTTCTTCTTAAATAAATAATCGATTTTATTCTGTAATAGTAATCATATGTTTGTCTGTACGTGCACATCACATCAAACGATTCCCGCCCCATTCGGATGATTCCTTCGTGGTGCATCTTTTTTTTTCTTTTTTGCTTTGCATGGTACATTTGTGAAGTGTCTCGCGGGCATTGAACTTATGTTTTGTACATAGGCATAACAGATCCACTAGATGTCAGTAACGCACATTTTAGCTGTCCTTTCTAACCGGTTCGTAACAGATCATCAGTTTCAGGTAATCCGTATGCGCGACAGCACGGTGCCTTGGTAGTGCAAGAGCAAAAGCTAGAGCGCATAAAATAACGGATTTCAAAGCTGGATCTATCTGTTTGAGGAATTTTAAAGCAGCTCACAAGATTGTTAGTCGCAAAGTCACACAGTTTCCAACGGACAAACACTCTCAAGCGCAAGAAGAAATATAGAATTCTGCGACTGAACTACCGCTCCTAATTATTCGTCAGATGAAATTGTAAATAATGAACGATCTGCATTTAAATCTGTTATTCAAAGAGAACGCACATAATGTTGCATTGGTGAACGAGCGACGATTGTTGTGGTGCAACCAACTTCCGGAATATCACATTCGTATACAGTTCAACCAAATATTTCCATGGAAATCAGACTTCTTTCTCCACTACTTATTGCCTTCTGTGAACCAAGTGGCACATAAGGTCCCCTTGTGCAAAGAAAATAAACCAGCTCCGTACTTATACACAACGGCTCCAAAATGAGGCAAAGTGGACAACCGTGTTGTTGAACAATGGCGGGATAACTGCCTCTCTCGCAATGGTAGAGTAAAATGTTGTGTGGCGCTGGACTAATTTTCACTCCATCAACAGGATCTATTCGCAATTCTAGATAAAGAAATACAGGAAAAATTCGTTACACCTTTCTTTGTAGGTTCTAATTATTCGCCGACGGCAAAAATTTTGCTAATCATTTTACGAGCGTATTTTACTTGACAATATTAAAGTTGAACTCCACAGTCGTAATACTACCATGAACCTTCTTTCACTTATCCATAATCAGTTGTGTCTCCATATTCAACTACATGATCAAGCACGTCAGGCAGAAAGGTACATTTCCAGCTGAATGTGATGCTTTTGATGTTCTTGACAATGTGATGTGGAATACAGATGACTCAAGTTCCTCAACACCCAGCCGCACAACTGCATCATTTATCCAGTGCGGAAATTATCGTTTACATTAATATTTAACAGATATCGACTACAAAAAATTGAATTATTATACAAATAAATAACAGTAAACATTATATTATATCTCTGTTTCCTGTTCTATTCATCATAAGCCCGGTATATATGTCTTTTTTTTTCTCAACCAAATAGCATATCTCAAACAAAATAATCTACTACAGGAGATATGTTGATAATAAAAACTTGCTTTTTCATGGTACAAAAAATTAAATTTATACATTAGTAGCAGATCTAAGCAAAATGCACAAAAATATTAAATCAACAGTTGAACATGAAACTAATAAAAGCATTAACTTTATTGACTTGAAGGTTTGCAATAGTAACAATAAACATCAATTTAGTATCTACAGAAAACCTATCACCACAGATGTCAGTATTGAGAACTTATCTTGCCACCCCCAGCCAACAAAAAATGGAATATTTCAGAGCGATGGTACACCGAATTAAAAAAGTGCCAATGAGTGACACTGACCAACTAAATGCAAAATGATATCAATATAATTATAACAGTTGCTCTTAATAATGGATATAAATCCATAATAATAGAAAAACTCCACAACAAAATCCAGACAAAAACCACATATTCACTTCACAGCAACCCACACAACATCCATTCCAAACCAAATCAGTGTGCCACAGAAGCCAAATCTAAATCTGCTACTCTCCCATACATAGGCCGATTATCATACCAAGTAGCAAACTTATTTAGAAAGAAAAATTTCACTATCAGCTTTTCCACAAATAATAAATTACAACAAAAAGTAATCCATGATATAAATACCTCCAAGATTATACATGGCAAATCAGGAATATACAACCTCAAATGTGATACATGCCCAAAATCCTACATTGGACAGACAGGCAGAAGTTTCGAAGTTAGATACAAAGAACACATTTATGCTTTAAGGCTTGGCAACTTGAACAAATCTGCATTTGCAGCTCATATTGCTGAAGAAAACCATTCAGTGATAAACACTGAGAACAACTTAAAACTCTACATCTAGCAGAAAAAGGAGCCACTATGAATATATTAGAAGAAATTGAAATACACACACACACCAAAACAGCACCCCAGACTATATTATTATATAGTTCACCCCAGACTATATCACTATATAGTTATCTAACACATCTTTCCCAAAAAAATTTCAAAAATTATTTTCCACCCTCCAAAGCAAATAATATTCCAACGTCTATCTGCAGATCAAGTAGCAAATTTATGTGTTACTACAATTCTCATGATGCTAAATGTAAATAAATAATGTACTGTCTTATCTATACAGTACCCACAGAAAAAATCAACTTTGTAATTAATATAATAGTATTCGCTCTGAAGCTCTCAAAATACTAGTGTAAAAGGCGTTTCAGTTGCATCAGCGAATTTATGATATTTTTCCAAACATGGGGCATCTTCAGGATGTTAAGATATATCATAGCATATCTGTCACTCATATGTTTGTAAGCACTTTGTTTTGTATCAAAACATGTGGTGCGTGCTAGAAATGTTTTCTGCGACAAATCAAAAGAGTTCAGCGAGAAAAATTTACGTGTGCAACGATAAGAATGCAGAGGGAATGTATTCACACCTGTTGGACGAATGTAATGAAAACAAACACTCTAAATCAACATTTCATGTAAGTCACATCCAATGAAAATCTGTAACGCAACCATCTGTGTGGCGTGCTTATAATTATGTATTATTTATATTTTATGACAATTAATCTGTAAAAAAACGTTGTAATGAAAGCATGAAAACCGTCTGAAGATGAATCATATCGATTCGACACCAGTAACGGTACCCTTTGAATAAAGGAACTGAAAATAAATTTGTGGCTGGTTGCTGTCTCAACACCATCAACATTTGCCTTCGAATAACAGCCACGGTGTCCAGCCGTGTCATCATATGACAAAATTGTAAACAGCAGTAGTGCTGCTGCTCTTCGCGAGTATCTATGCATTAAAGGAATACAGAGATGTCCTCTTTGTCTCGGAGGAGGTTCGAGTCCTTCCCCAGGCATGGGTGTGCATGTTTATCCTTAGGATAATTTAGATAAAGTAGTGTGTAAGGCCAGGTACTGATGACCTTTGCATTTAAGTCCCATAAAATTTTATACACATTTGAACATTTTTGAGAGGTCCTCTTTCCACTCTGGGGTTGAAGAACATGACTCAGAATTTAAGATTCAATGGAGATTTGGCAATTGCTCCTGGAAAAGGCCAACGGCCAATTACGCCACAAATTGTTGAAGACTTTACTGTTGTCATGACTGTGAATGCTGGACGTAATGGGCGACAGCTGAACATTCCATGGTCCACCGCTATTTCGGGCAGCAGCAGAAAAGTTTCTAGTCAGGTAACAGGCTATCCTGGAAGCAGATATTTGTCTCATTGTTGATAACCTGAAATGTAAACATGGTACGACACTGACAAATGTTACCGTATCGTGTGTTGCTTTCAGTGTTTCAGTGGTTTATTCATTATTCCTCTTCCGCATGTCCTCCCAAATGTTCCCACAAAGTTTCATTGTCCTACGATTACTTGTGTTTGATGGGGGCTCCCTCAAGTAAGTGAAAGTTTAATTATAACGTTTAGTCTGCAGTGAGTTTGAACTAGCTGTCACGAAAGGTAGCGTAGCATCAATTTTATTCACATGTGGATCACTTTTGCAAAGATAGTGGAGGTTTCATGGTATTACAAATTTAAAAAAAAGAAACATTATTCATATACAAGCATTTACGGAGAGAAATGTTCATTTATTCAACAAGGGGCATATACTCATCATTGGCTTTGTAGTAGGAACCATAACAGCGTTTGCCTGAAGTGATGTAGCAAAACAACGCAACATCTTAATCAGAATGGACGGATGTAGGTTGCAGTCCCTATTATGTCTGATACTAGGCCAGTCTGTTTAAGACAGCACAACTTCGGTCGACTGATGTTAGGGATTTGTGTACATGCCGAATGATACTGCGGTATTAGAGTATCGTCGCCCATCAGAAAACTTGTAAGCTCCTTAATTACACTACTCTTTTCTAACATTAGCTGCCACTTTTCAGTACCGACAGCAGAACCGAATGAAACTTTGTTTTTAAACTCTGAAAGGGAAACGTTAGCAGTATTACTTCCATGAATAGACGGAAGTTCTCATTGAGTTGAATCTCGGTGTCACAGCAGCTGTAGCAGAGGAATCCAGCAGTTATCTTAAATATTGACTACATAGAATTTTAAAATTCGTGAACGTTTAACATTTTAGAGCAGAAGTATGCGAAAATTTTATGTCGAATGAGGAGCACAGAAGCCTGTAAATTACTGACTAATTATGGTAAATATCAAGAAGTAAACGAAATAAGGATAATAAAAGACGTTTTTGATACCTAAACAGAATGAATGGCTAATGGCTAAGATAACACGAGGGCGGCCAGTAATGCGTGGCGAGGGCGTGGTTTGAGCGGAGCCGCAGGCCGCTCTCTCCTTCAGCATTCTGCTCTCCTAATACCCCAGAGCGCAATCGACCGATTTGCCCTAGGGTGTTAGGACAGCAGAAAGCTGATGGAGAGAGCGGACTTAGCCCCGCCCAGACCACGCCCCCGCCACGCCCTCGTCACGCCTTACGGACCACGCCTCGTGTTCTCTTATCCAATAGTCATTCATTCTGTATACATGTCTAAAAATCTCTTATTATTCTTATTTCGTTTATATTTTTATATATATCATCATTATTCATTAATTTACAGGCTTATGTGCTTCTTATTAGATACTAAATTTTAGCCATACTTCTATTCCGAAATTTAACAAGCTTATGTGCTTAATAATGCGTGATATTTAATAAGCAACACTATACCTGTATTCCTTTCCGGCAACTGCTGTACCACCTAGATTTAAATCAATGAGAACTGAATTCTACTCTTGAAAATAATATCGCTAATATATCCGTTTCCTGGTTTAAAAATAGAATTTCATAATTTCCGCTTTCGTTGCAGAAAAATGGCAGAAAATGTCGGAAAAGAATATAATAATTAACGGAACTACATGTTTTTTGATGGACAATGAAACTATAATATCGTAGTATCAGTCGCCTCGTGCAGAAACATGGAATATCAATTGAATAAGGTTCGTCTGTGTTAAGCAAACATGCCTTGTATCAGGGATAATGGTGACTCCACCTGACTGTTCTAATTTAGATTTTCCATTGTTTTCTAAATCACTTAAGGTCAATGTTGGGATGGTTCCTACAACATAGCCACCTCTAATTACATGTATGGTCTTTCTAAAACAGATAATTCATTCTGTAAGTGCCCATGTATGTGAATTATTATTTTTTTTTGTTCTTATACTGTAGTACCATGAAATGTCCGCTATCCTTGTAAACGTGATTCTCCGATGAATAATACTATTGCCTCTATTACCTTTCATGACGCGAAATAGTGAGGCGGCCGAGATTTCACAGTTACTGCAGACTAAGCAGTGTGATACATACGCTAAGCCTCCCCTTTAGCAAGATGGCAGTTATATGACAGATCATTTATTCGTACCTTGAAGTAAGATGATGAAAACGACTTTGATGTAACAAATGTAACTGTATTTTCCAAACTTGTGAGATGAATTAATTTAAAAATATCACTTCAATATCAGAGTTTTACGAAAATTCTGCCGAAACAATAGCCCTCAGCAACAAATATTAGGGCCAGGAACAATATCCAAAAATGAAATTATTAAAGTGGCATAAAACTATACTACAAAAGTAGCACACTCAACATAAACTATCGAAAAAGAACTACTAACAGCAGATCTGCAGCAACTGTTCACTTCTGCTCAGAATCACATAAAAATGTTACTGTTGGGTTGTTTGGAGGAAGAGGCCAAACAGCGAGGTATCAGTCTCATCGGATTAGGGAAGGATGTTAGCCGTGCCCTTTCAAAGGAACCATCGCGGCATTTGCATGGAGCGATTTAGGGAAATCACGGAAAACCTAAAACAGGATGGCCGGACGCGGTACTGAAACGTCGTCCTCCCGAATGCGAGTCCAGTGTGCTAACCACTGCGCCACCTCGCTCGGTAAAAAAATGTTACTAATCTAAACGATGTATGCAGTCTGTGTACAAAAGATAAGCTGCTGCCGCTAAACTTCGCTGTCCTCTAGGCCTGAGCCAGATGCCGACTTCTCTGCGGAGGCGGAACAATTACAGAGGGTGGGGTGAGTTTTCTGGTCGTTGGGCCCTCCAACGTCAGGTGCGTAAAGCAGCCCCTGAGGGGTATGCATTCTGTCTACTTGACAGTAGGTGTTGCCTGAGATGGAGGAGTCTCGGTGGATGGCATTAAAACATCAGGTGCAGCTGTGCGCGGATAGTGGCGTACATGTGGTTACTTTTTAGGTAAGATGAACCCCCTCCTAGAGATCAGTGATGAATTTCCCGACGAAATCGAAGACAGATCAGTCATATTATTCTCACAAAACGTTCCCCCTCGCAGATCAGAAAGAGATAAGGTTAATGAGATATTAGTACCGCAGCAGCATCTATGGTAAGACCCCAGAATTAGTAAAGTTTATTAAAGGCAATAATTCCCAGATTGTATTAGGAATCGAAAGTATGTTGAAACCGGAAGTGAACAGTAACTAAATTCTAACTTCAGATTAGAATATATATTTCAAGGATAGGTTGGATGCCATAAAAAATAAGGTTATTACAGATTCTGAATGTGAATTAGTATTGATAAACGTAAGCATCAAATGGTGGTCAAACACGGAATTCGGAATCTTTTACAGACCATCTGTGTCGTGAGCAGTGACGCCAGACCGCTTTAAAGACACTGGACAATAACACGAGATCTGGTCGTACTATTGTAATAATGGGACACTGCAACTTACCGTCAATAGAATGGGAGAAACACAAATTTCAAATTGGTGTCAAAGAAAGGGATTCATATGAGATCGTTCTCAATGTCTTGTCTGAAAATTACTTCGAACGAATAGTTAAAGAACGAACGCGCGAGGACAATGTTTTAGACCTCCTAGCAACGAGTAGACCTGAACATTTCTTATCGGTTAAATACGATGAGAGAATGAGAGACCCTGACATGCGCTAAAGGGTGGAGAATTTCGAAACTCCCCTTGGTAGGTCCGGGTTGCACTGCATAAAGGAAGCACCTACTTAGGTAACAGAGTAATTGTCGACCGCACGTGGTTTTTCTTAAACTACTTACACTACTTGCCTTCCTTACACTATGCTGTAGTCTGAGGTTCTAGGATAAACATTCGTCAGTCGACACACAGGGAACGAAATCAGACCGCATACAAAGTAAAGATAATTCGACTGTCAAAATTTTAACAGTAAATTGCCGAAGTATTCGTAACAAAGTCCCTGAATTTACTGCCTCCTAGGAAAGTTGTAGTAGAAAGTTGTTGCACTGAGATTATTCCCGGAACCGAGAGCTGGATGAAACCTGAAGTAGCTTTGAAATATCTGGTAATTAATGAAATGTATATCGAAAATAATCTGAGGATCTGACATCGTAAAAGAGGGAGTCTTCCTTGGCGTTGAAACAGCTAGAGTCTGTCGAGGTCCAAACTGAGTTTGTGTGTGAAATTATCTAGATATGTGTAACACATCTTGGTGAACTCACGTTCATTATCGGATGTTCTTACGCGGCTATTCCATTCTATGACAATTTTAGAATAATTCAAAAACATCCTACGCTCTGTAGTGCGGAGATATCCAGAGCACTCAGTAATATTATTTGCAAGGGACTTCAGCTTACCAAATATAGACTGGGACGTCTATGGTTTCATTTGCAAATGGTACAGAAAGTCAGTCTTGTGAAACACTTTTAAACACATTTCGTGAAAACTGCCTTGAGCAACTAATTCGACAGACTACGTACAATGGAAATATTTTAGACCTGATAGCTACAAACAATCCCAACCTTAATGATAGTGTCAGTGTAGGCGAGGGATAGGAGATAATGACGTAGTAGCGACTTTGGTTACTAATAAATCCATCAAGAAGCCTAGGAGAGATTTTTTTTGCTAGGAAGAGCAGATAAGCAGTTGCTAGGATCATATCTGGACAACGAATGAACATCATTTAGTTTCAATGTGAAGAACGTAGCGGAATTACTTGCAAAGTTTAAACGCATTGTAAATCACTCTCTGGAAAGGAATGTACTGAGAAAGTGGATTAAGGTCGGGAAGGACCAGTAGTCTTTTAGTAACGAAATTCAGAACGTCCGGAGTAACCAGAGGCTGTTGCAGTCTATTTTCAAGAAAGACTCTCAATTGACTAAAGGCAAAAGTCAATAGAAATTCGTGCGTGTTAAAAGAAGACGGCAAAAGCAAGTCTGAAGTTTTAAACTTAGTGTTTAAGAAATCATTCATCTGGAAAATGGTGCTAATATATTGTCGTTTGACTGGCAGACACCCAGTATGGAGGACATAGACATAGGCATAGGCATCCCTGGCGTATAGAAGCAATTGAAAAAACTGAAAACAAGTAAGTCACCAGATCTACAGGGGCCCCAGTTCGGATTTATACTGATGACTCTGGGCATTAATCCCTTACCTAGCTCGCATTTATTGCGAAGCTCTCCCCGAGCGACAGATCCAAATGGACCGCAAAAAAGCACAGCTGACTCCTGTATATAAGAATGGGGAAATATTAGACCCACAAAATTAGATATCAGCATCATTATCATCGGTTTTATGCAGAATACTTGAACTGTTCTGAGTTCAAATGTAATAAATTGCCTTCAGACAGAGAAGCTTTTGTCCACAAATCAGCACGGATGTAGTTAACATCACTGCTACGGAACTCCGCTTGGGTTCCCGTGTTCGATTCCCGGCAGGGTCAGAAATTTTCTCTGCCTCGTGATGGCTGGGTGTTGTGTGATGTCCTTAGGTTAGTTAAGTTCAAGTAGTTCTAAGTTCTTTGGGACTCATGGCCATAGATGTTAAGTCCCATAGTGCTCAGAGCCATTTGAACCATTTTTGAACTCCGCTTGCCCTTAAGGCATACCCAGTAAATCATGGATACAGAGTATCCTCAGATTCCACATTCCTAGATTTCCAGAAAGTATCTGCCACATTCCTCCACTGCAAACAGTTAAAGAAGGTCCTAGCACATGGGCTAGGTTTAAGAGATGGCACGTCACTCTCTCACTTTAACAGCACTGTCAGTCAGATTAATATTCATATTTTAGTTCATGATCTCGGTGTTCCTCAGTACTACATTTTGTATGTCTGGTTTATGAATTTTTAAGGAGGAAATTGTGGGAGGAATGTTCACATAACAGCATGTGTAGCCTGTGGAGAAGATGTACATTAGGGGCCTTAGTGGAGGCGACGGAGAACAGGGAGAAAGCTGAACCGTGGGCCATAAATCCATAAATGTTGTGTCCAGAGACCTGGCTGTGCGAATGATGGTGGGAAGCAGCGCTCTGTGGATTGTAGCTGGAGAGTGACTGCAGGCCGTGTCACTCCCCTCTTCCCACTCAGGGTCGGAGCAGGAGGGCAACGGTTCTCAAAACATTTTACCAGAACCAGTTGACAGACTATCGCAAAGGTGGCCAGGTGGTGGAAAGTGGGTGCAGGAACCCATTTAAGAGAATCTGTTGTAATCGAAGCTTTTGTGTAAATAGTGGGACGGTCATAAAAATCCAAGCATTCTCATGTTAGAAGTTGGGACAACATGGACAAAGAAGCTGGTTCACGTGTTCATTGGAGGCAAGACTGGAACTCCCTGACGCCAGGAAGTCACTAGGTTATTTTAGCGGGCGGCAAAAACATACATTTCACGGGCGCGACTGTCTGGGAAGCTTAACAGCTTTCTTTCAGAAATTGGAAATGGTCGACCTGGAAAGATTAGATCTCTCCATAAATGAAGGACCGTGGTCCCGTCTAGGTAAACGTTTTTTGCTGAAACGTGATCATGCTTTCCGTGATAACGACGCCTCTCTAGTCTAAAATATTATTTTTGCAGAAAAGAGTGATTTTGATCCTCTAATTGGTTCCTCTCGGGATGTTCCCCAGCGTGGGAACCCCAGTGCTGTGTCTGGATTGACTACCAGGCCGACAGAACAGTCAAGAGCGGAGATTCCATGTGCAGAGGATAGTTCGATTGGTTTGTACAATGTGGAGGCGTTTTCTTCTTTTTGTGCTAATTCGGCTCTCGTACTGAGGCTTGGTGGAAAGTGATTATGATTCTTTGCCTTCTTCGTCTTCTGGTCCTCCCTGGTGAAGAACTTCAAGAGGGTGACAGTTGTGGTCTGCAACTTGTGGTGGACTAAGAGCCAATGACAGTTTCCAACTATACCGACAGTGGACTGCATATCATCTCGGACACATCGTATATCATGAGGGTGAACTTATTCATCCTGAGTCGGCCGTCTGACGTTTGACAATGGCAGCATACATTGTCGTGCCACTGAGTCAAATTGGTTTGGCCAGTCCAGAGAACGGGTGCACATCGAAAGCTGCCGGGATATGGGGGCGCTGATAGGGATGTTTCCCGCGTTCTAATAATCAGAAAACGAGTCCGCGTTGTTTGCAAGTTTTCGTGGACGCGTCAGAATATCACGGTGCGCCACTCCTCGCCCACAGCGTGCCGTTTTCTGCTGCCGCCTGAATCAAAATGAAAGGGTAAAGTATTGCTGTAACAGTGTAGGGTTGTTAAATGATATTCACAGCTCTTTGTTCTCCGGTGAACCATTGTTTTTGACACGTAGTCGTACTTGATTCCATTTGAATAGAATTTGGTCTCACAGCGGCTTCATGTAAACAAAGACAGACTGAATTGTAAGAGAGATTAATTCAGGGGAGAATTTCTTGTAGCTTCCACCCCAATGAATGCTTTGCCAACCAATAACCATTCATTTCCTGATTTGTGTGTGTAATTTTTTGGTAAGATTTATAAAAGGATGAATAAAATTTTTTGTCATTCTCTATGTAAACCTAAATTCGCCACTGTTCTCATTCATACTCTCTCAGTTATTCACCGTTTTTATTTTTTTGTATTAATACATGGGCACACCAGCAATTGAAGGTTAATTTTGTTAAGATAGTTAGTTTGATTATTAGTTTGAGTTCGGAACGTGACCGAAGACATAGGCTACAAAAGTGCCATGAGTACATTTACTCACTTGATACATAAAAATTAAGGGTGTAGCTCACGATTTGAAGATTATTGAGTAGCTAATATTTTTCTGTATGTAATGACAATAATATTTAGCATCACTCGAAGATGTATTTATGATTAAAGCAAGAGACTGCTTGCACGTTCCCTGGTAAACGAGTGGCTCGAAGATTTATTAAGTAATAGGACCCTATCTGTGGCCTTCGATGGCTGGACTTAGAAATCAGGGAAAAGGGAGCATTTTAAAGGTTAAGGAAAGGCAATAAAATGGAAATACGAAGGGTGCTTGGAACAAAGGGCAATTCCAAAATGGTAATAAAAGCTCGCATATGACAGATGTGGCAGTATGAATGGGACACTTTAGACACAGGCAGGAGAACATACAAATTTCTCCCCATCATCAGGGAGGGATTAAAAATGAGATTTCTTAACCCGTCGAATGGATTGATATATTATCTGACTGGCCATTGCCCATATGCTACGTATCAACACAAAATCAAAAGACATATGAATGATAGTTACGCCTACGGTAGTGTGGGCACACCAGAATACACATTTTGGGACTGCGCGCTCTATGAAGATGCGGCGGGTAATGGACGCCAGGTATTACGGATGTTGGATCCCAAAGCAGCAGAAAGGAGCGAGTCGGGCTGGTACATCTTGGACGACACTGCAGCCGCAGTATCCAGGAAGGCCAAGGAAGACTTCATGAGGCATTCAATCAAAAGTCAACATGCTGCCATTCAGGCTAGACAACATACTCTGCAGATGGAGAGAAGATTACTGAAGTCGGCGACCACCGAATGAAATATTTTCCGAAGAATGTACATTACGTCGATACAAGTGAGCATGGAAATGTGCACTTTTTTAGCCGTAACAGTAATGGGTGCAATTGCTTGCTATAGTGGAAACGCTGTTGACGTGCTGCCCGACGCCCACGAATCCAGTAGACAATAGCTGTTGACGGGGGTAGAACAAGGACGGATCCCGTAGCGGAAATAACCATCCACAAGTTAAGTGCACAAAAAATATGAATAAACAGAGAACCGATTCTGTAGGGCTTATAGTAATATTATTAGTAGGGTAACTGGTTAAAGGTTTTATTGTAGTTTTTTAGTAGTAGAAGTAGTTGTAGTATTTAATAAAGTAAGTCTCAGAAATAAATATATAAATTTATTACTATCCAAGGAAATGTGATTTGTATGGTTCATTTTAGCTTTTCAGAAATGTTCAAATGAGTGTGAATTCCTGCGGACCCAAACTACTGAGGTCATCGGTCCCTAGACTTACACACTACTTACACTAAGGATAACACTCACACCCATGCCCGACCGAGGACTCGAAGCTCCGGCGTGAGGGACCGCACGATTAGTGACATGGCGCCTCCAACCGGGCGGCCACTCCAGGCGGCCGCTTTTTAGATAGTAGGTTGTAGTAATGAATAATAAGTAAATAAACAAATATAGATATGGTCTAGCGGACAAGGTGGGCAAAAGTCTGCGGTTGTTTGCTGATGACTCTGTCCTATGTGGGAAAGTGTCGTCGTCCAGTGTCTGTGGGAAAATAAAAGATGCCTTAGAAAAAAACGTTTAGTTGGTATTATGAAGAAAAGCCTGCTCTAAATACGGAAAAATATAAGTAAATGTAGATGAGTAGGAAAAAAAAGCTTGTAATTTTCGAATAACAGAGTATTAGTATGTTGCTTGACACAATCACGTCGATTAAATATGTAGGTGTAACGCTGTTAAGGGATATGAAATGCAACGAGCACGTAAGGACGGTACAAGAAAAGGTGCATGGCAGACTTCGGTTTATTGGAAAATTATGAGAATGTGTAAAGGAGACCGAGTGTAGAAGACTAGTGTAACACATTCATTACCAGGTAGGATTCAAGGAAGACATCGAAGTAATTCAGAGGCGGGCAGGTATTTCTGTTACCGATAGGTTCTATCTGCATTACGAGTATAACGGAGATCTTTCGTGAACCCCAATGGGAATCCCTGGGGGAGGGAGGGGGGGGGGGGGGAGACGACGTTCTTTTCACGAAACACATTTAAGACAATTCTACCATTTATTGGGAGTGCATACAGTATATTTTTAATTCTTGCACCGATACTTCGGCTGACAATCTTTCAGCCACTGTAGAGGTGAGTTGTTTGCAAGATGCTTAAAGCACTTCACGCTGTGGACTAAATGTGCATGCGTGAAAGATAAAACTACTGATAACAGAGCGTCAGCTACAGATTACATTTTACGCCTCTAAGAGTAAAACAAAGCAAGCATTTCATAGTGCTTACGAAGTGTTTGGTTGATTGTTATGGACGGTATATGTTGGAATACCAGGCCGTGAAGACATAGAACAATATTTCCTCTCAGGGTGAAGACGTTAAATGAATCGAATAATCTCCATAACACCACTGGTTTTAAAAAGGCAGAGTTGTGACTTTGTCCATTATAAATGGTCTTTTTGAAAGCCTGCGACTGTGAAAACACTGGGTTTGTTTATAAGTAACTTTTCTGCTACCAGTCATAATTTTCTTTTTTCATATTTTATACGACGCGTTTCGGCAAATGATTCCCATTTTCGAAAGTATATTTCTTTGTACTGTGCCATTTTCATGTAATGTTTTCGTAATGTCAGGCTCTGCTGTGTTTCGTTGATTTTACTGCAATATATAAAAAAGGCGAAATTTTTAGTTGGTTACCGATTTTTGTATGTAGTTAGTGGTGAAATATGGAAGAACTTGTACTTACAGTCTTCTTACGGTCCATTTGTGCAGAATCTCACACATGGTAAACATCACTCACAACTTTCAGTGTACACTACACATCGAAACAACTTACATAAACAAACTGTTAAAAAGATGTTTTTAGATAGAGTTGACAGAGGTCATGTTACAGGTCCATCGCCTAAATGCTTTTGTACAGAAGATATTTATCTTAACGATACGGAGTATAATTTGCTTACATCTATTTTACAATGGTGCTTGTTTCTATGTATTACTATTTTTGCTTAAGTATGCTTTCGCAGCACCGATTCATTTATAAGTTTTTCATTTAGCATTTTGTCTTCATATTTTCTATAACGTATATATATTTTGAGTTCTTCTAATAAATCCAGTTTACACCCTTTATGTATTGCCCTCTTATATATTGCAGTACAATCAGCAAAACAAAGCAGAACCTCACATCTCGAAAACATTACATAAAAATGGCATTGTACAAAGAAATACACACTTGAAAATGGGAATCATATCCCGAAAAGCGTCGTGTAAAATATGAACAATAGAAAAAAGTAAGTGGTGGCAGAAAAGCTATTTATAAAGAAACCCACTGCAGAATTGCTCGACTTTTCTTCAAAACCCTCCATAAATAAATTAGCCACGATGGGTGAGAAATGACTGCTCACGGCAACACCACAAATCTGGTCAAAATTTTGGTTATAAAATAAAAAGTAAGTGGAGGTTATCGCATGCTTAAGTAATGCCGTTATGTCCTTTTCAAACTTGCCGCTACACAGTGACAGAGTGTCAGCGATAGGTACGTCTGTGAACTAGGAAACGACATCAAAGCTATCCAATAATTCATAACTGTTAATTACTGATAAAATCTGCTGACTGACGTATATGATGTTCACGATTAAATGCAAGAAGTCCAAACATCGATGCTAAATATTTGGCCATTCACTAAGTAGGTGCGCTATGTTATTCAGTATTCTTCTAAACGTCAATGCTTTTATTATATGTCCCACGCGCGGTGTATGGCTTCCATCTTCATCTGCATCGCCCTCATATTTGCGTATTAATTTATGGAGCTGGAGAAGGCAGTCTAATCTGGGAGAAACAAAGCTGTGTCTCTTCAATGTTCTGATAATTTCCTTTGGTAGCGAGCAGGAGTCATAAATTGAAGCAGTTTTCTTTGAACTTGTGCCATGAGGTGCTTGTCAATCTTATTATATGTTACGTCCTCGCATCCCTCGTTATATTAATTTCACTTTAATTACTACTATATCGTTGTTTTATAATGAACATGCATTGAACTATATATATCATGGGTGCTGTACCAAAAAATTTTCGAACTACAGAACAGTAAATAAAATGTTTTTGCACTCTACTTACCAGAACGTCTGTACAGCGCTGCCTACCAGTCGGGCCTCTCACGGCCGCGTTTTTAAGTTGACATAAATTCTCACTATTTTGACTACTTATAATGTGAACGAATTTTGAGGTATAAATGCTTTTAAAATAATCTATTTATTTAAAGTTAACACTAAAAAAACCATTTTTATACTTTTACTGGTGGCTTTTATTCTTATTGCTAATTTGCGCAGTGTCTTCAGACCGTAGCAGAATGCTCCGAGCATAAATGTTTGGTGTACCTGTTATATGTAAATTGAATTACTTTCTCTTTCTTCTCTACTTTCTTCTTCTTCTTATCTTGGCTGGTGATTTCACTGCCCTTCCTGGATCCGCTGCTACTAATGAGTTCATTGACGTCTTTACCCCTGCCGGTTGTTATGCCAAACTGATAATAAAAGCCCGACGTCTCATTGTTTTATTGGTAGTCAGCATCATCACAATTATGTATGCATTTACGATACTTATATCAATCACGTTGAAGAAAACCACCAATGGCCAGCGCCTTGCTTTTCTCTTCATACTGTAGCATTGCGTCATCTGGTCCATGATGTCAGCGCCACCCTTAGTGTCACTGTGTGTCATTATAACTTTTCACTTGTGATGATGAGGCCGTTGGTTGGTCATGAAGAGAGAGCTAAGGGCGGTAACAACTTTGTTTTCCTTAGGAACATAATAGGCTATCGTCACATTTAGTTGAAAACCAAATAATGTATTCTTCACGTCCTTTGTTTTTGTTGTTGTGGTCTTCAGTCCTGAGACTGGTTTGATGCAGCTCTCCATGCTACTCTATCCTGTGCAAGCTTCTTCATCTCCCAGTACCTACTGCAACCTACATCCTTCTGAATCTGCTTAGTGTATTCATCTCTTGGTCTCCCTCTACGATTTTTACCCTCCACACTGCCCTCCAATACTAAATTGGTGATCCCTTGATGCCTCAGAACATGTCCTACCAACCGATCCCTTCTTCTGGTCAAGTTGTTCCACAAACTTCTCTTCTCCCCAATCCTATTCAATACTTCCTCATTAGTTATGTGATCTATCCATCTAATCTTCAGCATTCTTCTGTAGCACCACATTTCGAAAGCTTCTATTCTCTTCTTGTCCAAACTATTTATCGTCCATGTTTCACTTCCATACATGGCTACACTCCATACAAATACTTTCAGAAATGACTTCCTGACACTTAAAACTATACTCGATGTTAACAAATTTCTCTTCTTCAGCAACGCTTTCCTTGCCATTGCCAGTCTACATTTTATATCCTCTCTACTTCGACCATCATCAGTTATTTTGCTCCCCAAATAGCAAAACTCCTTTACTGCTTTAAGTGTCTCATTTCCTAATCTAATTCCCTCAGCAGCACCCGACTTAATTCGACTACATTCCATTATCCTAGTTTTGCTTTTGTTGATGTTCATCTTATATCCTCCTTTCAAGACACTATCCATTCCATTCAACTGCTCTTCCTAGTCCTTTGCTGTATCTGACAGAATTACAATGTCATCGGCGAACCTCAAAATTTTTATTTCTTCTCCATGGATTTTAGTACCTACCCCGAATTTTTCTTTTGTTTCCTTTACTGCTTGCTCAATATACAGATTGAATAACATCGGGGAGAGGCTACAACCCTGTCTTACTCCCTTCCCACCAACTGCTTCCCTTTCATGTCCCTCGACTCTCATAATTGCCATCTGGTTTCTGTACAAATTGTAAATAGCCTTTCGCTCCCTGTATATTACCCCTGCCACCTTTAGAATTTGAAAGAGAGTATTCCAGTCAACATTGTCAAAAGCTTTCTCTAAGTCTACGAATGCTAGAAATGTAGGTTTGCCTTTCCTTAATCTTTCTTCTAAGATAAGTCGTAAGGTCAGTATTGCCTCACGTGTTCCAGTGTTTCTACGGAATCCAAACTGATCTTCCCCGAGGTCGGCTTCTACTAGTTTTTCCATTCGTCTGTAAAGAATTCGTGTAAGTATTTTGCAACTGTGCCATATTAAACTGATTGTTCGGTAATTTTCACATCTGTCAACACCTGCTTTCCTTGGAATTGGAATTATTATATTCTTCTTGAAGTCTGCGGGTATTTCGCCTGTTTCATACATCTTGTTCACCAGATGGTAGAGTTTTGCCAGGACTGGCTCTCCCAAGGCCATCAGTAGCTCCAATGGAATGTTGTCTACTCCGGGGGCCTTGTTTCGACTCAGGTCTTTCAGTGCTCTGTCAAACTCTTCACGCAGTATCGTATCTCCCATTTCATCTTCATCTACATCATCTTCCATTTCCATAATATTATCCTCAAGTACATCGCCCTTGTATAGACCCTATATATACTCCTTCCACCTTTCTGCTTTCCCTTATTTGCTCAGAACTGGGTTTCCATCTGAGCTCTTGATGTTCATACAATTGGTTCTCTTATCTCCAAAGGTCTCTTTAATTTTCCTGTAGGCAGTATCTATCTTACCCCTAGTGAAATAAGCCTCTACATCCTTACATTTATCCTCTAGCCATCCCTGCTTAGCCATTTTGCACTTCCTGTCGATCTCATTTTTGAGACGTTTGTATTACTTTTTGCCTGCTTCATTTACTGCATTTTTATATTTTCTCCTTTCGTCAATTAAATTCAATATTTCTTCTGTTACCCAAGGATTTCTACTAGTCCTCGTCTTTTTACCTACTTTATCCTCTGCTGCCTTCACTACTTCATCCCTCAAAGCTATCCATTCTTCTTCTACTGTATTTCTCTCCCTCATTCCTGTCAATTTTTCCCCTATGCTCTCCCTGAAACTCTGTACAACCTCTGGGTGCCATCTCCTTAAATTTCCACCTTTTTGCAGTTTCTTCAGTTTTAATCTACAGGTCATAACCAATACATTGTGATCAGAGTCCACATCTGCCCCTGGGAATGTCTTACAATTTAAAACCTGGTTCCTAAATCTCTGTCTTACCATTATATAATCTATCTGATACCTTTTAGTATCCCCAGGGTTCTTCCATGTATACAACCTTCTTTCATGATTCTTAAACCAAGTATTAGCTATGATTAAGTTGTGCTCTGTGCAAAATTCTACCAGGCTGCTTCCTCTTTCATTTCTTAGCCCCAATCCATATTCACCTACTACGTTTCCTTCTCTCCCATTTCCTACTACCGAATTCCAGTCACCCATGACTATTAAATTTTCATCACCCTTCACTTTCTGAATAATTTCTTTTACCTCATCATACATTTCATCAATTTCTTCGTCATCTGCAGAGGTAGTTGGCATATAAACTTGTACTACTGTAGTAGGTGTGGGCTTCATGTCTATCTTGGCCACAGTAATGCGTTCACTATGCTGTTTGTAGTAGCTTACCAGCAGTCGTATCTTTTTATTCATTATTAAACCTACTCCTGCATTACCCCTATTTGATTTTGTATTTATAACTCTGTATTCACCTGACCCAATGTCTTGTTCCACCTGCCACCAAACTTCACTAATTCCCACTATATCTAACTTTAACCTATCCATTTCCCTTTTTAAATTTTCTAGCCTACCTGCCTGATTAAGGGATCTGACATTCCACGCTCCGATCCGTAGAACGCCAGTTTTCTTTCTGCTGATAACGACATCCTCTTGAGTAGTCCCCGCCCGGAGATACGAATGGGGGACAATTTTACCTCCGGAATATTTTACCCAAGAGGACGCCATCATCATTTAATCATACAGTAAAGCTGCATGCCCTCGGGAAAAATTACGGCCGTAGTTTCCCTTTGCTTTCAGCCGTTCGCAGTACCAGCACAGCAAGGCCATTTTGGTTATTGCTACAAGGCCAGATCAGTCAATCATCCAGACTGTTGCCCTTGCAACTACTGAAAAGGCTGCTGCCCCTCTTCAGGAACCACACGTTTGTCTGGCCTCTCAACAGATACCCCTCCGTTGTGGTTGCACCTACGGTACGGCTATCTGTATCGCTGAGGCACGCAAGCCTCCCCACCAACGGCAACGTCCTTTAGGTGTAATAAAATCGGCAGGTAATTCGCGTTTGTTTTTTACGATAGTACCCACTAGTGTCAGACCTTTTGACAACAAGTAATGAGCTAAACCGAGAGACGTAAAAAATTATCAGAGGCTATGTTACATTCAGACATTTCAAGTTCATTTACCAGGATTTTCACATCGTTCCTTCCAAGTCTCACGGCTCTGGTTTCATCCACCTTCCCCGGATACACTTTCATCTTCCAGCAGTAGCTTGTTGCACTGTCACAAATTGTCCAGAACTGTATTCTGTATCTACCAGGTTTTGATGGGATATATTGTCGAAATGCATAGCGACTTCGAAATGTAGCCGACTGTTCATCCACGGTCATGCACCATCCTAGAATGTAGGCATCAATCCCTAAGGGTAATTTCTCACATCTAATCTGGTTCCAGTTTGTCACTTGACCTATGTTCACGTCCGGTTGCTGCGCTGTCAAAGCGCAACACACTCAGAATAGCATGGGAGCGGTTACGAGACATAATTTCATAGACCAATGGTTCGCCATTCTCAGTGCTCCAAAGCTGACTGATATCCTCATTTCTCGACTCGTGAACCCCAGTCAGAATCACAACACCAAGAAACTTTTTCATCTCAAGCACATCTATAACCACTCAGTTATCATGAAAGATTCGACCTTCGTTGTTGATCCGCATGCACACTCTCCCAATGAGTGGTACACGAAAGAACAACATAAAACGAGGGCCGTACGGGTGGAAACATGCACCAACATTTTAACACAAAGCCATAGGTATATTTTTATAATTTTTTTTAAATATTATGACCAACTTGACAAACTAGTATTAGTCATAAAATGTAATTAAAATGAAAATGCGTAGTTACAGAGAAGATATTAAACATCTGAGGCCCAGCGATAAGTAAAGGGTTAAGACACTGAGAGTAAAAGTATTTTTATTAGAAAAAATAATGCAGGGGCCCTATGGTATCTAACCGTACCTAGAATTACACAGGGACTAACTAACCATTAGGGAAAAAAACCTGATGTTTCGATAGTAACTCACACAATTTAGAAATAGCCATTTAACTTTGGCAGTCACTTATTCAATTTGCTACAGCAAGCACTTGTACTACTTGTACTCTCAGCTTCCCATTTCAATGATGTTTACATGTACGAGAAAGTATAAAAATCACTCGCCTCTTTGTGCTACATATTCATGCATTTAGGTTAACTCTCTTTTTCTCCCTAAAGCGATATGCACTACTATCGTGAACTGAAAAAAAGAAGGAAAATTATATTACCGTGCAGCCTACGAATGCCATAAAGTGGCCGCATGATAAATTAGTATTGTCCTGTGGTTCTCGCACTGACCACCACTTTTTAATATGCAGTCATTTAACGGTATGTCCACGTAAACCACAAACTAACATCGCTTGTGGTAAGTATTCCGGTCCAGATCTCATACCATTTATGTTTCTTTCAGCGTTCATTGATAAAAAACATTCATATTTAACAATCCTATGCAGGCACTAGCTCAGTCGATGATTTGTGCATAAAGCCTGGAGGGTTGTCTGGGACACAAGAATGTATCACTGACTATAAATTTGCGTTAAGATTTCGGTATAAACCCTGTGTTCAAACGTTATGAAATACCTTGAAGAAAGTGACAAATAGTCAAAATGTGGTTTGAAGAGCTGTTGACGTAAGTACTATGGTTTTTCCTTTCTGACGACAAAAATCTGACATTACACGTCAAGTGAAGGAGCAGGCGTCAGAATAGATTGCACTAGGCAGTTTTGTCTGGTGAGCTCGTTGCTCACTAAGCGTGCAGATCGCTTTATAACTTCGCAAGCCCATTCAGTAGATTGCACACCACGTATTCTATCTTTCGTGGTTTAACGCGGGTCTAAGGACGTGTGGAACGTATTCATCTCTCTGTAGGCACCCAAGGCGATCATTTTTTAAACAACGTTGTTACAGGATGTAGATTTGTAGCGCGGTCCACCCGAATGCAAGTCCAGTGTGCTAACCACTGCACCTCTACATCTACGTCTACGTAAATAAGGCTCAAGACACCGTATGGTGCATGGCGGAGGGAACCTTGTACCACAACTAGTCATATCCTTTCCTGTTCCATTCACAAATAAAGCGGGGGAAAAAACATATGCCTCCTTACGTGCCCTAACTGTACTTATCTTCGAGATCCTCACGTTAAATGCACGTTGGTGACTGCAGAATTGCTCTACAGTCGGCGTCAAATGCTGGATCTCTAAATTTCCTCAATAATGCCTCGCAAATAGAACGTCGTCGTCCCTCTTTTTTTAATATGCTCTTTTTTAATTTTTTGGAGCCTCTCTTCTCCACTCACAGCCCTTCCCTGCGCTCTCCAAAGTGCCTTCATCCGCGAGTTTCAATGCTTTCGTTAATTTCAAAAGTAAATATCACGTTCCCACAAAGGGTGATTCGTAATCTTCTCACCTTTACACCAATAAACAACGAAATAAAAGAAGGATATGAAATTGAAATTTTAAATGTTCCTCAGGGTCCATTGCCCTGACGACAGTTCCTTCTTGAGAACTGAAACTTTCATAATCTATAGCAAAACAGAAAGTCTATTTCTTCAAATGCAACTTTATGAACGAGTATATTGACGTACTGTTGTTCTTAAAGCAAAATAACAGAACGAGGGCAAAACACAGTCAGGGGCAGATGGACTAATTGACAGTCCGTCATAAGAATTTAAAGCCGGAGTCGTTACTAGGTTGTCAAACGGAAAAGTAAAATAGTCACTGGGCACTTTACGGAAATAATAATAATCGTTTTATCGAAAACGTTTTTTTGTGGATAACAAAGTAATCGTCTTCTAAATCGAAAACTCCAGACGGAAATATGGAATACAAGATAGCATACCCTGAAAGCAGATATTCTCGCTGAAATTCGAAGTAAATGTTTACCTTCTGAGGTTACGTCCTGCTTGGAAATGAAATGTACCTTAAATGAAGGAAATATAAGTGTCTTTCAGCTGTTCTACAGGTCCAGTATTAGACAGTGTCATTCAGTAGGTCAGAAACCTGTCCCCAACACACAAGGAGAATTAAAATGTGGACCACACCAAGCAAGCCCGGAAAGCTCTTGAGACAAGTTGCCTACGTCTATTTTTCTGTCAATGCCCTTCTAATGAAATGTTACATAACGAAAAAAATCTCAGCACATGGACCATAGAAAAGTAAATAAGGACTTCGGACGGCACAGTAGATCACGAAATCACATTAAATGAAGAGAAAAAAGAACACACTTCCACATCACCATACGCTTTTGGCAATGGTATTTTCCAGTAATTTGCAAAGGTTTCGCTATATTCCTCCGTGTTTGTTCCTTACCGTGTTCATTCATCAAAAATTTCAAGAAATATAGTTTATGATAAATTTTTAGGAAGATTATTACATGAATTGTGTATTCCATAATTCAGGTCGTTTAATTTTTCTTTGTTTTGGGCTAGGGTTTCCACTGTGGTATGATGACAATGTGACGCTATTCATAGCGATTCTGTCTGTAAATCGCAGCATGTCTCTTGTGGTGTCCCAGATGACACGAAATTACGGCACCCAAACCGATGTTCGAGTGTGTCCTCTTCTGCACATACCAGGGGTGATTGCAAGGCTTTAAGAATGGTTCCGCTACTGCTTATTGGTTTGGCGGGCAGGTACACTGAGGATGGGCAATGAGTCATTGTCTTGTCCTTGAACGTCCTTTGCCAGGAAACAGCATTTCACTTATTCAGTTCGTTGAGGCAACTGGTTGACTGCGGGTCTGTTAGGGCTTGTTGCCGGATTCTGTCTGCGTGAAAATGGGCGTAAAAATAGAACAACGAGATTGTGTGAAGTTTTGTTTTAAAACTGAGAAATCAGCTTCTGAGACTTGCAAATTATTAAAAACAGCTTTTGGAGATAATTGTATGAGCCAGTCAAATGTTTTTGTCTGGTTCAACAAATTTAAAAATGGCCGCGAATCATTTGAAAATGAACCACGGTCCGGCCATCCTTCCACTTCTAAACCGAATGAAAATGTTGTGAAAGTTCGCGTCTTAGTGCGCTCAGATCGTAGACTTACAATTAGGGAGATGGTTGATGAACCTAATTTAAGTTTCTATGCAGTTCAGGCAATTTTAATTGAAAATCTGAACGTACGTCGAGTGTCCACAAAATTCATTCCAAACGTGTTGTCAAGTGACCAGAGACAATACCGCCTTGAAGTGTTCCACTAACTGATTAATCGGACTACAAATGACCCAGATTTGTTAAATAGTGTAATTACAGGTGAAAAATAGTGGGTACATGGATATCGTCCTGAAACCCAAACGCAGACTTTGCAGTGGAAGACTCCAGGTTCTCCACGACCGAGAAAAGCAATACAAAGTCGGTCGAAGGTGAAGACAATGTTGGTGATTTTTTTTTATTCTACCGGTTTTGTGCATCATGAATTTACCCCTGGAGGACAGGCAATTAACTAGGAATACTAAAAATGTGTCCTTGAACGTTTGGGCGAAAAGGTGCGGAAGAAAAAGCCTGCATTGTGAAAAGACAGGAGTTGAGTCCTACACTATGACAATGCTACCGCTCATCGTGCCTTCTCCATTATAAAATTTTTGGACAAATTCTAAATTACTGTGCTTCCACAACCGCCATACTCCCCTGATTTGGCCCCTGCGGACTTCTATCTGTTTCCTAAACTGAAATTTTCACTGAAAGGGAAGCGATTTGAATCGATTGAAACCATCGAGGCAAATACAGAGAGTGGCCTTAACACACTTCAGGAAAAAAAATTTCAGGAATGTTTTCAAAAGTGGAAACACCTTTGGAGTCGGTGTGTTCAGTCAGAATGGAACTATTTTGAAGGAGATGCATCACAGTAGCATGTAAGTACCACCAATGAACAATTACAAGCCCATTTTTAAAACTTCCCAATAACACATCGTGTGTCGTAGTCACTTGATCGGAATGCAAACTCCCAGATAGAACTTTCGAGGCTAGATCTTCCCACACAGTTTTCCAGTAGTACTGTGGCAGTTGCAACTCTCTTTTACCCACGAAGTGTGGTAGCGATATCGTTGACTCTTTTCACTTTCAGGTCACCATGTAGAAGGTAGCTGGCGTCGAGGTTAAACCGACGCGGGAAGTACAGCACATAGGGGTTGCTACTGATTTGGACTGGGGCATCGGGTGATTTTGACTGGAATTTATGAAATAATGTTGCTGTTACTGTTGGACTGCAAGAACTTTTTCAGACACGGCTTTGGTACGTTTGATGAAAAGCACTGCGCATTTGGCGTGTAAGTCTATTAACCCCAGTCCAAACAATCTGCGAGTGAGTGAGGAGAGCTACAGGCAATGTGATGATTCAAGTTAGGTCCTTTACTTGGATGTTTAACAAAGTCTACAGGTACGCAATAGAACTAACTCTGCTGCTGTGTGGTTCTGATGGCTGTTGAAAGAGAAAATCGGCAGTTTGGAAAGTAGCACTCATTGCATTCTGTTATTCACATACATACGCACATAAACAGAAATATGTCAAAAGTTTCATATGTCTATTCAACTCTATTCAACACACACACACACACACACACACACACACACACACACACACACACACATACACAGGCATATATGTACACACAGTGTGCGGTCTAAATCACATTTGAGCAAATAGTGTGAGAAAGGAAGGATTCCCAGCCCATCCACATATACAACATGTTGTGACAGCTACACTCAGGTATGTGCCTCATGATGCTGCAACCGAAATACTAGTTGGCACACCGTATGCTGAAATGCACCACCACTGTGCAGGCACTCCTTGTAATCTTCAACAGTGAGAGCCAGTGAGGCCACATTGCACATCCCTAGGCCGCATTTGGATGGCGCCTACATCTATATAGGATACATACGGTCTAGATCAGAGCCTCATAAATAAATGCGATATATCCCGTGACATGCAGAGAGACTGCGTGCTGCGTCCAGAGCACATAGTGCTGCGAAATGATTTCAACCCAATCTGAAGACAATCCTGGCGAATTAGCAGAGATTCAGAAACCCCAAGCAATGTCTCAGTTTCTGGATGACACTTATTACAACCATCCATGGCATGTCCTTCAACCTTCATCCTTGGTTGAAGGAGTATGTTGATGTTAATAATAGAAAGAGGGCTATCGCAATGTATGATTTTGGAAAGGATTTTTATAAATTAATGAAGTTAGTTTAGTTTATCATTGGGATGCACATTGTAATGTATCACCAGGACAAATTCTAAGTGGTCCACTATCTCCAATGAAGCTCAAGTCATTGTGGAAATGGCTAAGGTTTCAATGGATTTGCAAAGCCTGTCTGCATCACTATATGTACACTGGGCCTCTCCAAACTCCACATATACCGCTCCACTATGAGTTTGCAAAATCAAAATTCGTTTATTTCAAGTTACTTTGTATGTGTACATACATCTTCATCTACTGGGTGAAAGGCTGCAATGCATAAGAAATAGTTACCTACAATCTAGAGGAATTCGATACGTCTGGATAGGTGGCTGATACGACTTACGGCTTAACACCTCAGAAGAAGAAGTGTATTGGCCTGATGAAAGAAGAGGTGAATTGCTGGCAGACTGTGAAGTTTGTGTGACTCAGACCCACAATGCATGCATCCTATATATATGCAGGTGCCACCCAAAGGTGGGCTAAGGATGTGCATCATGTGGCCTCACAGTCTCTATGATTGAGGATTTCGAGGGGTGCCTGCATGGTGGTAGTGCAACTCTACATATGGTGCGCCAAGTAGTCTTTGACACTATACTCTCTTCAAAAGTAGTTATTGGACACATAACATATATATTTCTGTATATCAAATATTAAGACTGCAATTTTTTTTTACTCGAGCACATGCGTGCACATTAAATGTTAAACCTACTCGGAGATGGGCACGATCCTGGGACATGATTTAAGAATCATTGTTTGTAGGCCTACACCACGAATCCCTAAATATAATCGGAAGGTATTATGTATTACAAACAGCATCCATGATTATTGAATACCATCTGCGTCAGATTGGGCCAAAATGTTATTTTATGCTCGACAAATTTAATTGTACATCATGAAGGGTCGAAAGGTTGAGAGAACTTCCACCCTGCTTCAAATGAGAAGAAAGTCATTACCGATTTTCGAACTTCTGTAAGAACATAGCATCCTTTGATCACTGACAAGAGACTATCGTTTAATTTCTGCATGCTAACTGAGACCCACCTCAGTATAATGCTATCCTTCCACATCACCGTTCATACCAGAATAAATGCCGGCTTCTAAATTGAAGAGATCAGCGAAAGAAGCATTTAATCCTATAATGGTTTTTCGATTTCTCCTAATTTTCACACAGTACGACTGCCTCTGAGAAAAAGACAAACGAAAATTTGAATCTTAGGCATGGTATTTCACATTTCACAAGTTATTCAAGTTCTTTGGATCACTGTTCACACGTTAATGCCTGATTCTTAGAAAAGATGTCAGAGTTCAATATAAGGTAATACTCGAGAAGTCGGCTCTCTGCCGAATGGCACGGCGAGTGTGGGTGGTCTGCTGGCTTGGCTTTTGCTTAGTAAGTGAAAAGTCTTGAGTTCGTTGCACACCAGCGACAAAAAATTTCAGTCGCACCAAAAGGCATCATTCACCTCTGGCAATACCAACTGAAAAAAGACGAGCCCGCAGTTATTTAGAACTCTCGTCATACATGATGTACTCCCAATACTGAATGGCGTGAAAACGGATTAGATTAGACCTTCGCAGAGGCAAATGTCATGGCAGTTTAAAATTCCTTAAATTATTTACTCACAAATAGTAACTTTTGACCGCTACGGTCGCAGGTTCGAATTCTGCCTCGGGCATGGATGTGTGTGATGTCTTTAGGTTACTTAGGTTTAAGTAGTTCTAAGTTCTAGGGGACTGATGACCTCAGAAGTTAAGTCCGACAGTGCTCAGAGCCATTTGAACCACTTTTTTTCTGCGTGTATACCACCGTATGCTATTGTCATATTATGTTACCCTCCCAACTTTGAGTTTCTTTATTCCCTTCTTAGTAATTACCGTAATTTTAATTCCACGCTGTCAAACTTTATATTCTAGACTCTATCAGTTCTCTTGGGTTACATTCCAGGAGCCTTTGATATTTTGTATGGTCGACTCCATCGTTCTGCCGATTTTATTTCCTGACTACCGCTCTTTCGACGGACGTTTTATTTTGACCTGACTGACAATGTTGGGTCATCGATTTAATCGCAGCTTGGATTTGATATGAACTAACTGTGAGAATTTTAAGCCGTTAATTATTACATCACAGTTTAACTAGGGATACATTTTCCCCATTTTTTCGTCTCTGATATGTACCTAACGCTGCACCTACAGTATAAGAAAGTGGTCGGTTTGATGAGGTAACATTTAACAGCTGTTGCGGTTCTTCATTGACCAAGATATATTTTCATAGCTAAGTCTGCCCAGAGTATAATGTCTTTTGTAAGCATAAAATTGTTTATTATTGTGGTTTGACTTTCAGGGCTAAAAATATTCGGCAAACCGAGAGAAACACGTTTTCTGAAAAAGAAGCCGATTTCCTGTATACATTCGGAGCGTTCTTGTTCGACATGTTGTCTCACAGATTTCGAGCATGTGTATTTATTAAGATTTTTTTTAAGGTTATAGGAAATAGTTGCGGTGACATACCGTATATAGCACCTTTGATGGTTAAGGAGAGTATTGTTTATGGTTTGAAAATCGTGTGCCAAGTGGAAAAAGTTTAACATTCGTGTAATATTGTTTGCTTTTGAAACTGATGAGAGATAGGGTGGAGAGAATTAGGCGATGAATGCAGATCGTGTCATTTGTAGTGATTCAAGGAGAATTGTTTTGGTCTGAATTACTCAACATATCCAACGGACAGGTTTCAAAGGGCGAAGAAACAAAGAAGTTGAATATGTAAATTCTCATCGACAACGAGATCGTTGGAGATGTGGCAGGAAGGATCCAGAAGTGGACTGGCAGTATCCTTACATTGGTATCATCGGAAGCTTTCTCGTAAGTAAGTTAGGGTAATCATGATAAATCAAAATCTGGGTGATTTAAAACTTGGCTTGATGACATCTTTAACACCAAATTAAAATATTTTTTTTAGCCGTCAGATCAGGTTGAACTCAACTATCGCTTAAATTTTGAATAAAAATCATCACCAACGGTATCCGAAGATTTCGAGCATAAGAAGTCACCCCCATGGGCAATGTCAAAGAGCGCAGAGGAGCGGACAGAGGTTCAATGCACTCTCTTGCCTTGGCGTGGGAAACTGCTACTAAAAGTCGGAAGAATCAGCAATGTTAAATGGTATCAGAATACAAAAGTCAGTGGAAACCAATGCATTAAATACACGTTATGTTTATCAACACCACATGTGGGATGTAATTGAAAAAAGTGTCATGATGATGATCTCTCTACTGGCAAAAGATTCCATATTAGTCCTATATTCGGGTATCCGGGAGGGGATTACCAATAGAGAGCTGATCACGTGAAAAATATGGAATAGCCAACAACGGGATAAGGTTTCACGGGATGGAGCTTACAATGTAAGAAGTTTGAATGCAGAAGGTAGAAAAATCTGATGAGGGAAATGCACAGGCTCAGTCAGCATATGGTGGTGGTCGGTGAATGGAAATGGAAAGAAGATAAGTCTTTCCACCCAAAAAATACGGGATAACATCAACTGCAGCGGAAAACGGTATAATTAGGGTAAGACATGTTCAGTGATAGTGTTGTTCCCACCAGATTCGACAAAATACCAACGCTGAAAACGACAGTTCAGTTATTCATGCCACCGTCGCAAGTAGCAGATGATGAGACAGAGAAGTATATTACGGTTTTGAGCGAGTAATTCAGTATTTTAAGAAAGATGGAAATCTGATAATCATGGGATTGAAATACGGTTGTAGAGAACTGAACTGAAGAGAGAAATACGGGAGAATATGGAACTGGCAGTAGCAATGAGACACGAGAAAGGCTAACTGCGTTCTGCCGTACATTACAAATAGAAACAAATATTGTGCTCCAGAATCACAAGAGAAGGTGATATATTTGGAAGAGACTCAGATACACGGGTAGATTCCAGATGGATTACATCACGGTCAGACAGAGATTCCGAAATTAGTCATTCGATTATGAAGCGTTTCTACGTACAGGCATAGATTCAGATTACAGTGTAGTAATGACTACGAGTACACTGGAGATTAAGAGAACCATTCGGAAGAACGAGAGTGAGAGGAAGTGGGTTACTGAAGTACTGAGAAATAATGAAATGCATTTACCTTGCGTTAAGGACGTGGATACTGTGACAAGGAATACCAGGGTGGGCACCTGAGGTGAATTGGGGAGGACATGTCTTAAAAGGACAGAGATGTTGTACGGACAAACAAAGGTACACGGATGGTGACTGCGAAGAAACCGTGGTGTGACAGAACTCACACGAATTCAGTTTGTTATTCAAGCGACAACTAACTGCGTAACATTGCTTCACGTTTCTGATTGGACAGTTATTGTAAAAGTGATATTTTTGTGATCATTTGGTCTCATAGTTGTTTTAAACGTAAATGCAGTTAGTGTGATGAAAAGTTTTATACTGAATTACGAAAGCTGTTGCTCCACGTCATCGGCTGCTGCACACAAAATCTGTAGCTGCCATCTGCAGAGCTGTGTCGCGTGACCATGGCTGTAGCACAGATTGTAATCTTTAGCTTCGCAAAGGTTTTCGGAGTACACAGAAGATTCGCATTATCACTCAATGAAGTATTCGCATTGTATTTATTTGGGCAAGTAACGATATCAATAAAACCCCTCTTTATGAAATGAAGAGTGTGCGCAGGAGATGAATTATTTTGTGCGATTAAGGCGACCGACTATCACTTCCGAAGTAATTGATGGGTGCAGGGTCTCGATCGTAAAGTTCACCTACTATTACAAAACCAGCGCCTTAAACATACCACTGCCTATTGGCTTTCTGAATACATACACCCTTCGAATAGCTTAAATCGCACGATAAGAAAAAGTTATGATTGTGTCTTACCATATTAAACTCTTTGAAAGAAGTATTACGTCTAGGTCCTTATGGTCGCTAAGCTCTGAAAAAGCTTATTCTGAAATTTATAATGACTTTAAAAGCAAATCTGTTAACTGTCCTTTAAACTCCAAATTAGCCTATAAGATGAAAGTACGCCGCATTGATGTTAATATTTTGATCTGGAAGCCATTTTAAGACTTTTGCGTAATGAATTATTCAGTATTATTAAAGGGTTCAGGACTGTCACTTAATAAAATTTACATGAAGCTTATATTTTTCCAGTCCGGATGATTAACAGTGTTAACACTGTGTTCTGAAGTGCTAAGTTCTGAAAAAAATTATTACTATTTTAAATATCGTAATTTTTATACAAGTAATTATCCGTAGTGAATGACAGAGGATTCAGTGTAGAATAACGATGGTGTGATCAAATAAAAGTATGATCACTGGTACTAATAAAATATAATCTTCAAATTATTTTTTATAATTTTACCTTGCCCTATAATGACTGTTACTCCATCTAGAAATGTACTTTACTGAACAAAGTGGATGTTTTATCATAGCCTCCATTGTCAAACATGTGATGATGGCTACGTCGTCGGAAACGGTGGTAATATGTAATCTCAGACAGCTTCTTCACTTCTCTGATAAATTAAAACAAGCCAAGCAACATGGCGCTTCCCAGAGTCATTGTTCCAGCAGCAGCAATGGCTGACAGATTTTCAGTGTTGCAAGCTCTGCAGTCCTTGCATCCACAACTTTGTCACTTCACGTATTACTTAACAGCGTATAATTGAAAACCCACACCACTTATCTGAAGATTCGAAGAACTTTTTAACACAACAAATTTTCATCTGCTAACTTAAACAAAGCTTCTACACTGTTCAAGGCCTTCCCACTGTCCGTTTTCTCTGTCGTGTTGTGCACATCACCAGAGAGTGTGCCAAGACAATCGTCCCATCTGGTTACTTTATTTTCGCGTTATTAATTTTGCTTTTAATTAACTCTTTGGTTGTGCTTGAAAACACAACTATTTAAAAATTTATGACCTTTTAAATCCAAATTTTTCACTTCGAAAATGCGTTGTGTGTTGTTTGTTCCTACATGTCTCTTTTGTTTTTTTCAACTCTTCGTCAATTAATGAGCCCTTTTCTCACAATTTTAGACATTATTGATTCCTTGTCACTCACTAGTGACAAAACGTATGTCATGAAGACACTTTCCTCATCGCAACACCTTACACTGGACATTTAATTTTTTGCATATCAGAACTTAAAGACGAATTTGAGATATTACACAATGATAATAATTTTCTGCACCCATAGAAACACTGTATATACTATTACGCCACATTAACATAGCATTTTCATTTAATTATTCTTCTCATTCTGATTATTGTCATTCTTAATTTTGGGTTTGTATTTTCTTAGGTCCGTTATATTCCTTACACCTTAGGTTTACTGGATTTAAGGAATTCTAAATAATATGCATTGGGATAATTTTAAGTTACAAATGGATCACCATCGACGTAATTGAACTTGAACTTATTTATCTTGTGTTTGATCATACCTGATTTTTCATGGGTCTTAACCAAAACTAAATCACCAATGTTAAATTTTGTACCCTTTAACTTTTCATCATCGCTAGAGGTCCAGAATTCTGCTTCCTTACCTTAGTTTTATGTGTAGTTTTCTTTCCACCCCCAATACTTTCTGTTCATGGAGGAAACTCTATAATCTCTTGTTCTAAACATTTCTATTTCCTTTTTGATTTGATTCCAAAATACTCCGATTATGGCAATTCTATGAACCATTTCCATAACTGTCATTATAATCTGTCCCAATGAACTCTAAAGATAGCACCGTACCTTCTTCAGTTTCATTTACTGGTTCAAGTGACACTTAAAAACATCCATTTCCTACTTGGGGCATTATCACTCTTTCATCGCAATCAGAAAAGACTCGTTTTACCAATAGGTAATTCCGGCATACCCGAGATAATTCAAATGGCTCTGAGCACTATGGGATCCAACATCTGAGGTCATCACTCCCCTTGAACTTAGAACTACTTAAACCTAACTAACGTAAGGACATCACACACATCCATGCCCGAGGCAGGATTCGAACCTGCGACCGTAGCGGTCGCCCGGTTCCAGACTGAAGGGCCAAGAACCGCTCGGCTACCAGCGGCCGGCCACACCCGAGAGATCCAAGGGTTAATAATTGTCCTTGTATGTTCAAGTCAAGTAAGTTCTGTTAATTCTATGTCTACAGTTACATAAATACTCCTCAAGCCACTGTACGGTGTGTGATGGAGCATACCCTGTACCACTACTAGTCCACTGCAGATAGAACGAAGGATAAACGACTGCCTATATGCCTTCATACAAGCCCTAATTTCTAGTATCTTATCTTTGTGGTCCTTACGTGAAACGTATGTTGACGGTAGTAGGATTGTTCTGCAGTCAGCTACAAACGCCAGTTCTCTGAATTTGTTCAACAGTATTCCTCAAGAGAACGTCGTCTTGTCTCCAGGGACTCCCATTTGAGTTCACAGAGGATCTCTACAACACTTTCATGGGGTTTAATCCTACAAGTAACAATTCTAGCAACTCACCTCTGATTTGCTTCCATGTCTTCCTTTAATCCAACCTGGAGTGGATGCCAAACACTAGAGTAGTACACAAGAATATGTCGCACTAGTGTCCTATGTGCCGCCTCCTTTACAGATGAACCATAGATCCCTAAATTCTCCCAGTAAACTGAAATCGACCACTTGTCTTCCCTATCATAATCCTCACATGCCACACTTAACGAACTTGCTGACCTTAACGGTAACCCCTACTACTTTCATCACACAGTTCACTGGCATAATTTCTACGACAGAATCATTTTTTGATTATTTCAAGAAATGCATTTGATACAGCACTCGTTTTCGCACCTGTATCCAGTAAAACAAATCAGTTATTCCCATTCATGTCAGTAGGAATTATGGTCTGTGTTCAGGTATCCAACTTCTTGTTCTGGTTATCTTCCCACAACAAATCCTTTTCTACTGTAAGATCTTTCCATAAGATCCGTCCGACTTTCCTTGCGTGATCCTAGTCCAGAGTTGTCTTCCTCTTTCTAACCTCTACGTCTGTCACTGCCTTTCCTCTCTCTTGAACATTGCTATTACCTCGAATTTCAGTTTTGTCAGCTTTAACTTCTATTAGTACCGCGTCTTCGTGAGCGGCTTTCTTATTCGTATTCCTACATGAGAATACAACACCTTTCTGAATCTATATGATTCTTCCTCGAACTCACTTACTTCTATCGCGAAACCGCCACTATCGGAAATTGCATCATCATCATTCAACCATGTAGTTTTTATACCATCGTGTAAAACATCAACACCTACGTATGTATTTTGGTCCTAAGCAGTTACTCCGACGTCAGATACCACATTTTCTTTGCTTTCACTACCCTCTGAATCACTTTCAGTGTTGTCTGTTTAATCATACCCATCTTATTCAGGGAATACAAATGAGTCGTCATTGCCACTAATTGGATCGTACTCATTAATATAACACTCTACCGTTACTTCATAAACATCAAACTCTCGATGGCTTTCCACTAATCTCATGTTTCGTTCTTCCGCTTCGAAAGGTGCGGTTTAAAGTGGCTCGAATTTCCCAACTAATGACATAAGAGTAAAAGAGATGTGGCTTGAAGCACAAGAATTAGTATCGGAGGTAATTGAGAGATTTATACCCAATAAATTAATAAAAGAAGATGCTGGTCCCCCATGGTATACAAAACAGGTCAGAACACTAAACACTGCTGCACAAGCAACGAAGAAGGCATACCAAATGTAAAGGAACACAAAATCTCCATGATTGGCGATGTTTTACTGAAGATTGAAAGTTAGCGTTGACTTCACTGCGAGATGCATTTAGTAGCTTTCTCAATGAAACTCTATCTAGAAATCTTACAGAAAATACAACGAGACTGAGGTCGTATGTAAACTACACCAGCGGCAAGACACAATCAGTACCTTCACTCCGCTATTCCAATTGTAAGATTCCCAATGACAGCGCCACTAAGGCGGAATATTAAACATAGTTTTCCGAAATTTCTTCGCCGAAGAAGAGGAAGCAGCTATTCAAGAATTTTAATCGAGAAAAACTGCCAGCATGAATAACTTAGATGAAGATTCCTCGGTGTGGCAAAGCAGCTTGAAGCACTTAATAAAGCAAATAATTCGGTTCACGTGTCATAACAATAAGGTTCCTTTCAGAGTACGCCAATTCAGTAGCCCCATACTCAGCAGTCATATACAACTGCTCCCACGATGAGAGATCCGTACAAAACGACTGAAAGTTGCTCAGGTCACACTCAACAAAGGAAAGAGGAGTAATCCGCTGAATTACACACCGATGTCACCAACGTCGATTTGCAGTAGGACTGTGAATCATATACTGTGTTCGAACACTTTGAATTACTTCGAAGGTAATGGTCTATTTACACAGAGTCAGCGCAGATTCAGAAAGTATCGTTTTTGTTAAACGCACCTAGCTCTTTATTCTCACGAAGTAATGAGTGCCATCGACAGTGGATCTCAAATTTATTCCACATTTCTAGAGTTCCAGAAGGATTTTGACATTGTTCCTCACAGGAGACTTCTAATGAAATTGCTTGTCTATGAAATACAGCCTGAGTTGTGTGACTGGATCTGAGATTTCTTCTCGGAAAGGTCACAATTCGTAGTAACCGACAAAAAGTCATTAAGTAAAGCAGGAGTGATATCCGGCATTACCCAAGCAACGCTATAGGGCCTCTGCCGTACTTAATCTACATAAACGATTTAGGAGATGATCTGAGCAGCTCTCTTAGATCGTTTGCAGATGATGCTGCTGTTTACCGTCTAGTAAAGTAATGAGAAGATCAAAAGTAATAGCAAAATGACTCAGACGCGCTATCTGAATGGTGGGAAAAGTGGCAATAGTCTCTCAATAAGAAAATGTGTGATGTCATCCACATGAGTACAAAACAATATCCGTGAAAGGTCGACTACACTATAAGTTACACAAACTGATAGGCTGCTAGTGTGACTATATACCTATGATATACAATTACGAACAACTTAAGATGAAATGAACACATAGAAAAAGTTGTGGGGAAAGCAAACAAAAGACTAAGTTTTATTGGAAGAACACGTAATGTTACTGCCTACACTACGCTTGTCTTCGTCTGCTATAGTACTGCTGTGCTGAATGGGATACTTGCCGGATAGGATTGACGAAGGACATCGAAAATGTTCAGAGAAGGGAAACTCGTTTTGTATTATCGCGAAATACGGCAGACAGTGTCACGAATATGATAAGTGAGGCGGGATGGCAGTCATTAAAGCAAATACGTTTTACGTTGCGGCGAGATCTTTTCACATAGTTTCCATCACAAATTTTCTGCTCTGAATGTAAAAATATTTTATTGTCGCCATCATACCAAGAGAATAATGATCATCAGTGTTCATCCAACGTTACCACCTGCTGTGAGTGAGTAGAGCAGTAGAGGAATAGTCTGAAGATGATTAGAAAATTCCTTCGCCAGGCACTTAAGTTTGAATTGCAGAGTAGTCATGCAGATGCAGAATCTGCGAATGGGACAGTTTGGTGTACATCATCTTTGCCACCGTCTCTGCGGTATATCCCTCTTCGTCATTACTTCCTTATAATGCCAGAAGAGCTTCCTTCATGTCACTATCTTCTTCGTTTGCCTATTTTTGAAACACGTCATATATTTGACCAAGTTCCTTCACAAATACTTTCTACCTCATCTACCCGGCGGAAGTTGTCACCCGAAACGACAACGAGCATTTCTATCGGTACTTCCGACCTATCATCATAAGATCCCCTACTTCAATCTGCTAATCACCATCTGTTTCAAATTCGAAGTGTTTTTTCTTCTTTTGAAATGGTTCTTATATGACCAATTCTCTGCTTACATCGAACGTTTGGACATCTATTTTATTCCGATAATAGTCCCTCTTTGGAAACAATTTTCCGTTCTGACAGCGCTCTACCCTTCCCCCACTTGGAAATACGTACAATGAGACGCCAGAAGTCATGGGATAGCGATATGCGCATAGGCACAGGCCGACAGTATCGCGTATACAAGGTGGGGCAGTGCACTGGCGGAGCTGTCTTTTGTACTTGGTGATTAATCTGAAAAGATTTCCGTTGTATTATGACCACACGACAGGAATTAACAGACTTTAAAGGTGGTACGGTACCTGGAGGTCGGTGCATTGGACGTTCCGTTTCGGAAATGGTTGGGTCATTCAACGTTCCGACATCCACAGTGTCAAGATTGTGCCGAGAATACCAAATTTCAGGCATTACCGCTCACGACGGACAAGCCAGTGGTCGAGGACATTTCGCGTAACGACAGAGAGCAACGGCGTTTGCGTAGAACTGTCAGTGCTAACAGACAGGTAATACTGTGTGCAATTACCGCAGAAATCCATGTCGGACGTACGACGAACGTATCCGTTAGGACAGTTTGCGGAATTTGGACGTTAATGGGTTCTGGCTACAGACGACCGACGAGAGTGCCTTTGCTAACAGCACGACATCGTCTACAGCGTCTCTCCTGGGCTCGTGACCATATCGGCTGGACGCTGTATGACAGGAAAACGCTGGTCTGGTCAGATGAGTCCCGATTTCAGTTGTGAAGAGCTGATGTTAGGTTTTTAGTGTCGCGCAGACCCCAGGAAGCCCCACTGTGCCAGCTGGTGGTGGCTCCTTAACGGCCACTTTTGTGACTTTTGTCACCTTATTGTAGGTTTCCTATCGTGTTTGGGCCGACTACTTTTACCAGCACCCACCAGGCCCTCGACCCGCATGCAAGTTAGCTTTCCTCATCATTATGCATTCTGTTACTATGGAAGTTACCTCTTCCACGATTAGCGAAGTTACTTCTACTGCGTCCTCTCACGGTAATAATTTGTTATCCATTTCGACCATCCCCGTCAGACGCATTCACTTGCCTGAAATTTCGTTGCCCAGAGTTTCATGCCAGTGATCCTCATTATCTAGATTTCCAAAAATTCGTCGATTTTTTTTATGTTTATTCCCTACATAACGTTCTGGGTGATATGGAAGTTTTTTTTCCAGTCACCCCACACTATCTCAGATTCAGACTTTCTGTCTTTCAGGAATGTGTGTTTTCGAACTCATTTCATAGAAACTCTACCATGATTTTTTGGCATTCGTGTGATGACCAATTCGTGGCGCAATTTGTCTTGTTTTTGAACAGTCCAAAATGCTTCCAAAATCTTGCCCTTGAATTCTGTAAATGTCATCTTGGTGTTGGTAGACTAAAAACGCCACTTCCTTGTATTACCTACTAGAGGATCAATTACAATATTGAATTTGTCCCTAATGCTCACATCATTTGGTAGTACTCGTTTACAGTTCTTTATAAAATCTAAGGGGTCCAACTCCCTGTTTCTTCAGTGTGTCATACTTCCCTTCTGTGTTCTGTAGTTCAGATTTTTGTACTACTAGTGGAACATTGCTCGTCTTATTCTGTAACAGTTGACGCAGCGAATTCACTGCATTGTGAATATCTGTGGTAGCATTACTTAATGTCTCTTACAGTAAACAATAAATTTTAACCGTCGAAACTGTGTTTTTTAACGACGAAATATCCACATTAGTTTTTGCAGAAATATCGGTTCTTAATACCGGAACTAATATCTGCATCATTCCATGTATCATCGGTTCAACTCTCTTTTTGATTCGCCGTATTTCGGAATCAGATCTAGCTGCGATGTTACTAACCTGCATCTGAACATCTGATACACTGCCGGAAAATACACCTGGAAATATGACTTCAATTTTGATCCGACGATGGTATGCATCACCGGGGAATGGTAGATGTACTGATAATGGTTTCAACGTCGTCCGCCAACAGATAACGTAGTCGCACATCTACCAGAGCACCGTCTGTGTCTACCCTGTAACAGGGAATGCTCACAGCCAGAAGGCTCAGTTTGCTGCAAACGTGTAACACAAACAGGTAGCCACGTCACGGAATCGCACTCGTGCTTCCTACGTTTGCAGGGGGTTAAACTGTGGTCTTCCGCGTGGCGGGATTAACCTTTCGGAGAACTGTCACCCAGGCTGGACTATTGTGTCAACAGTGCAACGATGCTGGTATCAGTGGTCACGTGACCATTCTCACAACGGTAGACAAATTTCTGGATGTCGACGCAGTACAGACGCCCGCCAGGATCGTCGTATAATAAGGGCAGCAGTGGCAGATCGTATATCTACCAGAGAACAGTTACGATGGCTTCTCAAGCAAGACGTGTCAACACAAACTGTTTGCGAACCGATTATTATCAGTGGGACTGTGCCCGTGAAACTCAACGTGCTGTGCAAGACGTGCAGCAACTTTCCTGTCTTCAATTAAGCACGTGTGGGATGTGATGGGGTGAGAAGTGACTCGTGCGACTCGTCAACCAGCGACTACCTGAGCATGTGATGTGGAGCAGGCGTAGCATAACGTATCGCAGGACAGTATTTGCCGTGTGTACGATCCACCCGATGCCGGAGTCAGCGCCTGTATTGTCGCATGTCGCGGCTACATCACGTACTAATGTGGTTGTTACTACACAGGTCAACACATGCTACTCAAGAACAGATTGTGCTATTGATCTGTATACGCTATCATATCATGTACTCCATATACACTGTTTGCAACAATATCTCTTGAGTGAACTGGAAATCTTTAAGAGACTGTACAAATTGTTTTCCGCCAGTGTATTTCATTTCCGTTGAATTCATAGATTTATCAAGCTCTGTGAGGTTATTGCTTTGCTGCGTCAAATTAGGTAATTTCGCCTTCAGTTTGTCTTCCAGTTTCTTATTATTTTCTTTAAATTAACTAGAAAAATCAGTTTACAATTCTTTCAGATTAGCCTTCAATTTCTTGTTACTTTCTTTTAAGTTTGTTGTGAAATAACTATGTAAAACACGCAGACTAATTTTTAACACATCTATATTACCCCTCAGGTGCCTAAATATTTCCCTTATTTTGGCCTTGAAAGGTTGTTGCCCCTCTACTACGCTCTGGTCTAGTATACGGTTTTTTGGTTGTCGAGTTTCAGGTTCCGTTTGCATATCCACTGGATGTGGAATGATTGGTTCTGACTTCGTACGTCTTCGTCACGGTTTAGCATCCTGTTTCGTTACTCTCTTTCCTGCGTGTTGTTGCGTAAATGCACTACAATAAAAATTTTTGCAACGTTTTGGAATAATTTGCCGTCACTATTTTCCAACTTCACGTCCTTGCACTTCATCGAACTCTAGAATAAACACTTTGTCTTGTTTAAACACACACCTGCTTGTGCGTATGATTTGCAACGAAATTTTCCGTCACGTCAGGCTACGTGACTGGTATTTTTCGAAACGTAGTCTGTTCATGCAATTAAAATTTAGGGAAGTCCTGTCAAGGACAAATGCCGTATCTGAACTTTTTCTTTATTACGTCACAGTTTATGACACAGAGTTTCTTGTTGTAAGTCCTGTCATAAGAAAGCTATGTGTGAGGGAACCCTCGAGGTTTTACATATATTCACATTGTGCTTTAAGTGGCAACTAACTGAGTAAAATCGCTTCACGTTTCTTATTTAACACTTACAAAAAAACTAATGTTTCTGGGAACAGTTAATCTTATAAATGTTTGGTGGATATATTAATATCATTTAAATTCAACAAGTCTGGTTAAAACTTTTACACAGGATTACAGAAACTATTGTACTGCGACATCGGCTGCTGTACGCGAAATCGGACACTGTAGCTGTCGTCCGCACAGCCGTGGTGAGTGTCCTTGACTGTAGCACCGATCGTAATTTTTGCCTATGCAAAAGTTATCAGTGTCCACAAAAGATTCGCCCTATCACTCACTAGAGTATTTGCATTCTATTTATTTGTACAAATAACAAAATTAATAAAACATTTCTTCATGAACCGAACCGTGTGCTCACTAAACGGATTGTTATTGAAAAATTAAGAGGATCGACTACCATTTCCGAAGTAACTGATGCACGGCGGGACTCTATCGTAAAATTCACCCACTGTTATAAAGCCCCTATCTTAAACATAGCACTGCCTAACTTCAGTATCGTTTTGGTTCTGTAAATACAGCCATCTATTGAACAACTTACGCTGCAAGCGCAGAGAGAGAGAGATGACTGTGTCTCACCATAGTAAAGAAATATTATGTCTTGATTCTCATGGTCGCCAAACTCTGAAGGCTCTACTTTAATTATAATTAACTTTGAAATTTACTGTTAATTTAAAAGCTAATCTATTTTCTGTGACTTATCTTCAAAACTCTAAGATGGAAGTAAGCCATATTTTTCTTATACCATGTTGTGGCAGCCATCTCTGAATTCTTTTACGTAATGAATGGTGAAATGGCTGCAGGAAATATGTGTAGAAATCGAAAAATGTATTGTCGTCGGAATGACTTACTTGGGATACAGAAATGTGAGAACAACCTTCGATGAAATTAAAGACAAGAGTGGTAACACTAAGAGCGAAATGTGAATTTCTCTGTTAAATGCAGAGGAGAGCGGGTGTAGGTTAAGACAGTAAGAGGAAGTCCTATATGATGGGAAGGAAATGTGTGATGAAATGATAGAAGAAATTGTAATCGATATGGGAAACTTAGCGGATCCAGTACTAGAGTCGGAATTTGAAGAGCTCAAAGAGATCAGGAAGGCCTGAGACCAAATAAGACAGAAGGTATAGATAACATTTCAACCGAATTTCTGGCAACGGAACATCGGACATTAAAAAAAAAATCCACACAATTCCGAAAATGACAAGGTAAGATAACTGAGAGAAATATCAAACAATAAGCTCAAACAGCTGTCGATTCAAGTTGCTGTCAAGAATAATGTACTGAAGAACGGAAAATGAATTTGAGGATCTGGTAGATTACCATCAGTTTGGCTTTAGGAAAGGTAAAGGGACCAGAGAGGCAGTTCCAACGTTGTTCTTAATAATGGAGGCAAGACTGAAGAAAAATCAAGACATGCTCAAAGAATTTATCGACTTAGAAAAAGCGTTTTACAATATGAAATGGTAGGGATGTTCGAAATTCTGAGGGAAACAGAAGTAAGCTACAAGAAAAGATGGGTAATAAACAACATGTGTAAGAATCAAGAGGGCCAATAAGACTGGGTAGTCAAGAACGAAGTGTTCAGATTAAAAAGGGTGTAAGAAAAGGGTGCAGTCTTTCATCACTCTTGTTTAGTCTACATATCGAAGAAGCAATGACGGAAACAAACTAAAGGTTCAAGAGTGGGGTAAAAATTCAAGGTGAAAGGATGTCAATGATTAGTTTGGCTGATGAGATTACTATCCTCGCGGAGAGTGAAGAATTACAGAATATGGTGTATGTAATGAACAGTCTAATGAGTACAGAATTTGAATTGGAAGTGAACAGGGGAAAGGCAAAAGTAATGAGAAGTAGCGCAGGAATGAGAACAGCGAGAAACTTTACAGCAAAATTGGTGACCACGAAGTACCTCGGAAGCAGAATAACCTACGAAGAACGAAGCCAGGAGGACATGAAACGCGATCAAGCACAGGCAGAGAGGGCATTCCTGACCAAGAGAAGTCTACTGGTATCAAGCATAGGCCTTAATTTGAGGAAGAAATTTCTGAGAATATAGACTTGGAGCACAACATTTTATGGTAGTGAATCAATAGACTCATAAGGATAATTTCATGCTAAAAGTTGGCCAAAACTACTGTTTCGTGTTTTCTGTCTGTGTGGTCCTAGAGAACATATTTGTAGGATAATAATGTATCTATATAAATGAGACGTTCCCTGGAAAAACGAATTAACGGACATTAAGTCGATTTTCCGTTTCCTGCAGTAATTGCATCTGTACGAACTATCTTTGTGCTCACAAATTATTATTAGTATCCGACAGACCCCACGCTCTCTAGAATGATTTGACAGCTGTGCTGCTCCAAGTCGTTCCAGCGACCGCCATACCCTCTAGACAACTTCCACGCCGCTCCTATCGCTCCATGGTGTGCGATGTGCTGAGACGTAGTTGTCAGAAACGGGATGCCTGTAACGTGAAATTTACGTTTTCCAACGTCACATAGAAAGTAAACAGTGACTGTAAACAAAATATGGGAAGTGACTGTGATCGTATATCCAGTACGGAGTGTGATTATAAGAACAACCTAATTGGAAGGAAACGAAAAATTCAGAAACTGAAGTGGAAAAAGAGGTCGCGAAGAAGAAGAGGAATTCAGGGAAGTGTTATGTTTGGCCGAAAACCGGTAGGGAAGTCTATTGTAAGAATTTTAGAGTCATTAAGAAATGCTGTGCAAAGGAATCTTATCTAATAATATGCCCAACAGATCAAGAAGAGACCCATGAACGACTTTTGGCTTTAGGTGACAAGAACACAAAAGATACATTCATGTTAAGTTTAATTGAAGAGAAAACACCGTCTAGAACATCTAATACAGTAGATCTGTAGGAATCCTTACTCCACATTTATATATCATCGAAAATGCAACAAGAATAAGACAATATTCTATAAATCCCAATTCCAAAGTGTTTTGCAAGTTACCGAGAATCGTTTGAGGACAGTTCTAAAGGCGTTGAATGCTACTGCTCTTACAGTTGATGACAAAAGAGAGAAGGTTGTCAAGAAAAGTTGGGAAGGAAATATTTTGACAACCATTACCATAGTGTTACAGTATTATTCACTTCGTTGAGAGGTCAATTTCTCCATGAATTGAAAAGGTACTTCATATCAAGTATAAAACTTATAATAAGTTCTTTAGAGAAAATAGTCTGTATTCGTTTCTAAAGTCAAAAACTGATACTTGTGATTTTTGTCGTGAGTGTAGGGCTATATTGAGTGTCAGAGCAAATGATTCTAGTAAAAACGTTTGTGAAGAACACAAACTAAACGCTGCAGACTACAATAAATCCAAGGACAAGTATTTAAGGTGCGCCAAACTTGATAACACAGATACCTTAATGCTAGAGTTTGATTACGCACGGAACATGCGACAGCCTAAACTGAGCGTTACTGCGCAATTCTATAAAAGACTACTGTGGCTCTATGTATTTAATGTTCACTATCACAATGACCAATCATGTACATTTTATTAGTATCTCGAAGGCTCCGCGAAGAAAGTTCAAATTCTATTTGTTCCTTCTTATATGGCTTCTTAAGGAGAAAACTCTAGGCACCAAACAATATTCTATTCTTCTATTGGATTCGTATGGAGGACAAAATAAAATACGAGCGTGGTACGATTTTGTACTTAGCTTTCAGAAACAAACAACGTAACCATAGAATTCGTATCTCCAATGAGACCGTAACTTCGTCTTATATGGAAAAATCCTAAGGAATTTTGAAAACATTAAGAATGTCCGCCAATATATTTCAGTGCTTCAGAGCTGCAGAAAGAACCCTGCACCCTTTGAGGTGGTGAAAGGAGTGGACCTTACGAAAGACTGGGCATCACCTTTACCACAATACTACGTAACAAAACCCAAAGGAAAGACACTACCTAGGAGATAGAAATGTGTCATTTTGTATGACAACGAAAACGCATTTTTCGACTCTTTTACTTATACAGGAATATTCAGTCCTTCCCAAATAAAGAAACGAGGATATACATTGCCAGTGCGGAAGACGGACATGTCGATGACGAAGACGTCTCGTTCTGGGATTATGGATGCGAAGACGAAAGATATCTTCGCACTACTAAAGTTCCTTCGAGACAACAATGCAGAAATGCTGAAGAATATTGTCGAAGGTTATGCATCTGCGACAGACAATGACTTCCCAGGATGCGAAACAGACACATGATCATTAGTAACCATTCATAGACTGTTGCAGGTCGTTGTTGAGTGCGGTGTTGCGATCTATGTATGGCTGTAATTGAATAAATGCATTTCTCTCACTTTGTAACTGATTATTTTAATACCTGGTTTATGATGTGTTTTGTTCGTTGGTATACGTAGTGCCTTCAGGAATACCTTTAAAGTGCTGCTGCTTTGAAAACTAATTATGATTGTCGAATAAATAGTTTCTGCTTCGTGGTCTGAGTATGCTACTTTTAAATTTAACGACTGTTTGACAGTCAAATGTGAAAAATGTGTTTTTTTTTTGTCCATGTTATACAGTGATATATGGAAAAACAACTTAAGTGTGGTACCTTATAATCAGTTCAAATGCGTATCTATGTCGTACATAGTACATAGTACACTATCGCGTAATTTATTCTGAAACAATGATACGTCGTTTCTATTTTAGTGAAATTTCGTCCATGTATGTGAGACTGAAATGAATGAAAACACAACATCAAATACGCATCTCGAGTTCCATATATTCCAATTACGTCATTGGCATTTTATTACATTCTTTATTTCTTAGCGACAATAATATGTAAATTCACTCGATGCCTCCCAGTCTTGTTTATCGTAGGAGTCTGGCTTTGTTGGAGACTCCTCTTCACCGTAATTTTAAGCTTGAGGGATCTGTCAGATTGATCCTTCGCTTGAGGGCAGTAAATGCAATTATATTTCAAATTAAGGTCTAGGGGAGAGAAAGCAAAGGAAAGGGAAGGGATTGCTGATCTCAGCTGCAGCGGAACTTTACGCAGAATCAGCGGCTACGAGTGAAAATATGTGCCGGATCAGGATTCGAACCACCGTGCTCTTGCATATAACGCAGGTGCGTTAACCACTGCACCACACGTAACACAATGACGCTCGTCCCTTCGATGACTATCTTGCCACGTCTGACTGCCGATCCACATTCCCACTGTGCGCCACCTATCTACAGTCCTTGCCCATTTCCTTCATGCTCGCTACTCTCAAATTCTCGTTGGTGGTCAGACGTATCTGTTCATTTGCACTGAAGTAGGTTGATCCACTGCCCATCTAGGTGAATCAATTATATGAATGCGTGGTGTCTGTTCTTTCGGACATGTTTGAAACAACAGACGCTACACATTCATGTAAGTAAATGTAATGATTGTTTTAACAAAGATTCGCCGGTTTTCTTCATACCTGTTATTAATGGATCAGTTGTCAGTAGTAGCCTGTTTATTATGTCCAGACTGCGTTCTTCTTATGAAAATTTCCTGGCAAACATTTGTCTGTTTGTCTGCTTATTTCGGAAGTCAGCTGCTTATTCTGATAAACAGCCTGTGGGTAAGAGGGCATGTTCGTTGATAGTTTGGTTATGTACCAAAATCTTGTGCACTGTGGGAGACATAGGATGCCATAGATATAAATCAACATATACTGTTGCAGTTTAAACAGTTAAGACAAAAAAATTGTGTATCTTATGTCCACTGGAAGTAGGTTTCAGAATATCCCCGAATCGATAGATGAGTTACAGAATTACATGTATTATTTCTGCTTATGTTTCGAGGTCTCCAAAAAATCTTCTACTGGTATTTCAATCATTGGTATTTCCATACTCTTGCTCGGGAACATTTATAGTGAATCCCCATAGATTTCTAAACATTTCTTGTATGACATTTTTTCCTATCTCGAGCAAGTTTCTTTTTCTCTTTTGAGCTGATTTGCCACTTCTTGATGTTTATGTGATAGGGAAATTACAGCAACAATCCGAAAATTCTGTCATGGAGTACAGACAGATGCAACTGAAGCGCTTCTGTATTTACCACTTTGGCTGCTGAAGTCTTTTGAAGTAGCTTTGTAAATGTAGCATCTCATTCTCGATGCTGACTCTCTAGCTGCATTACAGACCTTTGCATCTACCACAGTAATCAGCAATGTGTGGTTTCAAACTTCCGTGTAAACGGAATTTGTTGTGATCCACCACAACTAAATGGCTCAAATTTCTCTGAGCGCTATGCGACTTAACATCTGAGGTCATCAGTCCCCTAGAACTTAGAACTACTTAAACCTAACTAGCCTAAGGACATCTCACACATCCATGCCCGAGTAAAGATTCTAAGCTGCGACCGCAGCGATTGCGTGGTTCCATACTGAAGCTCCTAGAACCGATCGGCCACAACGGCCGGCTCCACCACAACCCCATTTAGAGATTAGAGGTAAGTAATAATTTGGGAGATCATTTAAATCCACTTCCAAATATAATATTAATCCATCACATTTGTGATTAATCAAGGCTTGTAGTTGAATCTCATGTGGCAGTCACAGGATGCCTCTTGAAGGATGCTCTAACAGGGACCGACCTTCTTTTCAGTTGTTCGGATTATCTCGTATTGCTTCTTGCCAGTGAGGCTTCCTCGAAGTTTAACAAGGCTTTGATATGTGAAAGCATTTTGCTTCATGTAAGCTTCTATTGAAACGTCCCCTAAGAAAAATTAGTGAAGTACTGTGCTGGTAAACCCCTTGCATTATTTGATTTTCAAACAGCTGAGCGAAACTGATGTTCTTAGACATTTCTCTCTTTACTTATTCTGATAATCATTAAACTGACACACAATATTTTTAGTGCAACGCAATCTGACTTTTAATAATCCCTACAAAAGAATGACTCTGACTAACAATAACCTATACCTTTCGTGAATCATTTACCTCACAAAAATCTTCGTTACTCGAACTACTGCAATACAGCGAGCGCCAATACTGTCAGCTAACTAAAAGATTCTAACTACTGAAGGCACTAACTAATGATAGATATAGTTAGCAAATGAAAGATTTTGATAAAGAACAAACAATGTGTTTACCTTAGTAGTGTTCAAAAGTGATAATATATAATTATATCAGTTCATGACATCCAGTCTTACAAATTTACTGTCTCTGATGGGCACACGTCCAGATCATCTGCTCTCAAAACTCCGCAATCTCTCTCCCCACATCCACCACTGTTGGCGGCTCACCTCCAACTGCTCAACGCTACGCGCTGTTCACATCCAACTGCCCAACACTGCAATAGTGAATATTACAACAATGCTAACCAGCCACAGACTGCACACAGCACAGCCAGTGATTATCATACAGAGTGCTACGTGGCATTACCAATATATAAACCTAAACAGCCTACTGACATAGCCTCCATGCTCACCACAAAAAAATTTACTAATTGGTTTGGGCAGTGGCCAATAATGATTTGATTAAATTTTTCAAAATTACAATAACAAAGAAATCAAATACACATACTTATTGATACACTGTTGGTCAAAACCTAAAATTTTCTCATAGTCAATAAAGACAGTCAAATTGCAGTGTTTATTTTTCTCAAAGTCTGAGCAGTAAAAGAAAATGCACATGGAAGTAGTGGATTTCCATGCACTCTTGAAGAAGTAGTGTTGTCTTTCCAACGGAAAGATAGTGCTCATGGTTGACATGCAGACAGGTAATGGGCCACAACAGAGCAAACCCACAGCAGAGTCAGTCGAAGTTTTGAAGAATATTGGTAGGTAGGTCATCACAGAGCAGACCCACTGTAGTTCTGGTAGAGATTATGGTACTGGTGGGCCACCAGAGGTGCAGTCCCATTGCAGTCCTTGTAGAAATAATGGTATTGGTGGATCCTCAAAGGTGCAGACCCACTGCAGTCCTTGTAGAGATGGCCAGCAGCCATCTGTTGCGACTGTGCAGGTGACCAATCACCATCGAAGAGTATTGCGGACAATATAGCAAGTCCATAACCACCACTTCTGCACTCACAAAGTTTTTGGAATTGTCCTTAGCACCAGCAAAGCTGTTAACCAGTTCCTTGCTGAATTATTAACGCACGTGCAAGCACTAACAGTCCCAACTTCTCACATACTGTGCATATATTATGACCGACAGAAATGTGTGCACTGAAATGAAACTTAAGTTGAAGAACTGGTGTCTATAGAATTGTAAATTTACAACACAAGAATACAATTACAAAGGTACAAAATACATCATTAAAGAACATAACAGTACTGATAACATTTGTAGTAACACAGGCTTTACAAAATAATAGAAATAAGCATATACATCAGTGTTACAGGAATTATGACATATGTAAATATATAAAATAATGAGAATAGTTTTCGAAACATTAATTTCACATATGAGCATTGAAAGAGAACAGAATTAATAATGTCTATAAACGTCTTTACAAAAAAATAACATATTATTAATGCAAATTAAATTGAGGATAACAGTATTACTCATCATATTGAATGTAGCTTAGTACTAGAAAAATTCTACAACATAAATCTTATTAGCTAAATACATAAAGACAGGAAAAAAACCAATACACAAGGGTACACAAACACATAGCGGAATAAGACAAAAGGAAAGGACAGGGTTCGTTTTCAGTGTAACATTTGGTACTGCAGTCCAACCCAAAACTTCATTACATACATATTTCCTCTTATTTCAACAAAACCTATCTAACCCTGTTAAATAAATATTTCTCATTGTACAATACTCATTTTTGCCCAAATCTTTTTCATATAACTTCTCAATCTACTGAGCTCAGATATATAAGATATATACACTAAGGGACGAAGCAATGCAGCAACACACAACAAATTAACAGGAATGACAAAAAAATGCAAATTGACAAAGCAAGCAGCAGTATATCTAAATTAGCAGAGCAAATGCAACAATACAACTAATATGAGCCAATGTCCAGGAACAAGAAAAATAAATCAGTAGTAAAACTGGCTTAACAGAGTAATACAAATTAAAATTCAGTAGCACTATGCCTGGCAAACAGGACCAGCAAATACAATAACTTGTAGCTAAATATGACAAACTCAAGCAGAAAAAATATTACAGTAAAGATGGCCATGTCTTACACCTATGTCACATCTTAACACTAGAGTGATACATCACCTTGACTTACTCTACGAAACAAGTTACCCAGACATTGACAAAAATTATTTATGCTATTCCTGTGAAGAGAAATGTCTTTTTGTGCTCCCTCGTTTTTCTGGAAGTAGATCATTAAATTATTATTTACTGGATCTGCAGGCATAAAATATCTATATTAATACATCTATTAAATTCTATTCTAACCAATGCTGCAATGCAGATAGAAACTAGATATTAAACAAAATAGGCAGATGTATATATAAAGCAATGCGTGAAATGTCATTTACTAGGCAAATGTCGTCTCCAAAGGCAGTAAAAAAAATGTCTCAACTAGAAAGACAACAGATGTAAAAATGTTTCTCATCATTTCATTTGGCATTTCATTAAATATCATAAATTAAGAGCTCCATAGTGTAATCATATGTTTTCCAGTTTGGGCGTGTCGTATTTGCGGTGCTTTCTACAAAGAAATGTCAATTGCGAGGATAATGCCCACTTTTTTTTCTCCACCTAATGGCTTTCTTTTTTCAGGCGATTGGCACAGCTGGGTGTCCACAACGCATTACGTCAAGGTTACTTAGCTTTCTTACCAAAATATTATGGCAGCAGTTTGCGCTACAGTGATAGTCTCATAAGAAAATTTCGCAGGTCGAGAATTTGCGTTACAAATGTGTAGAAACAAAATTCTATAAATATAACAGTGTCCAAAAAATTTTCGGTGGCATTTTGATACATTCACGCATTTACACACATTTCATAATTCTTAAAGTACGATTCCTGGTTTCCAACATCCTTTTCCACAAATCAGAGTCCCTAACCACTACTCATTATTCATATACATATAAACACGTAATCACATTCCTCACATACGGTAGGTCATGTGGTATCTCTCAGAAAGCACTTCAAGTCCATAATGTATTTTCAAGTAAACAAAAATGTTGCAGTAAAATGCCATTAGAAGTATATGTTCTAAGTATGTTAGCCATGTAGTCGTAACGTAATCGTGCAACGAACAAGCAAGAATGTACAAATAACAACACAGTGTCGTCTGTCACTATAACAATGCAGTCGTAATTACTGTGTAAGTAAGTTCCCTAGGTTCTTGACTGGATGGTTAACTTTAAAACATAGTTGCATGTTAACTATTTCTAAGTGTGACAAAGTGTACTAGTAACATGAAGTGAAAAATTTTATAGCAAAGACTAAGTTAAAAAGCAGAATATCTCTCAATAAACGGTTTTGCATGTGAAATGTGGCGCAATCCTTTACTCTTCATAGTACTCAGAGTTTCAACTTGAACGCAATTATCATGCAGTACACGTCGGTAAAGAATACTGGATATTTCTCTCAAGGTTAGTGTCTATATTATTTTTCTCTGAGCCAGCTGGCGCATGTGACTGCCTGTGGTGTGAGTCATTGTCAGTCGGTTTGTTGGCACGTGTCGTTATTGGGATTTGGAGATCTAACTTCTACAAATTCACCTTGTCGAGAGGGCCCTGCCCTGTTTGAATCCCGCCGGTTCTGATGAAATTCAGGTCTGTCGTTTTGTCGGTAGTTTACATAATTTCTTTTTTGTCGGTTGTGATGGAGAATTTCTCCCGGAATCGTAAGTGCGCAGTGGACCGTTGCGTCTGAAGGTTTCTGCCTCCCTTTATAATAATTATTTTGGTTTCCATATTGTCTGTTTTTCTGATTGTCTCTGTGATAGTCATTACTGCGGAGAGGTGATCCTTCCCTGTAATTATTACTACTCTGACAACGTTTGTCATTTGGGTGGTGTCTGTTTTGGTCACGATTTACGTTGTAAGAATAGCCTTGTCGTGTCCATTTATTATTTCTGTCATCGTGGAATTGTGACGGATGTGACCTGTAAATGCTGTGTTCCTGTTTTCGCGTCCCGCGATTGTCAGTGTCAATTTCCAATTGTTGTACGAGTCCGTGAAAAGCTTCAATGTCGTCTTTGCAACGTCCTGCCAAAATAATGTGTCGTAAATGTTCAGGCAATTTGATTAAGCAAGTATGGATGAGTTCTGAGGGGCTGTATGAGTTTTACAGGTACTGATTCTTGTGCAACATGTCTAATATTTCACAAGACTGGAAAATTCAGATTGTTCGAAATGTTTCATCATTATGATGCTATGTTTTACTCGGTCTTGTGTAGCTTGAGACCAATATCCTGAGAGGAAGGCATGATAAAATTCTCCTTCACTGTGACAATCGTGAATGACCGATCGCATTCTTACAGCTGGTTCATTCTCTAAATAGCCACACATTCTAATCTGTGCTCTAATGAACAGTTGGGAGGAAAACAATGAGAGAATTGATGAAACCATGCTTGTGGTTGGATGTCGTTGCCAGAATTCTTAATTGTTTTCAATTTACTTGTGGTAATGAGCAGCTTACAGTCAAAATCATCATGTTGGCGAGTCGCATTTCGGTCACTGTTACGTCGTTTCGGCGGTTCCATCTCAGAATTCAGTGTACCTTGTGAATTTCTTTCATAATTTCCGAAGTGCCCTGTGTTATCATTTTGTGGCTGTTCCGTATTTCTATGTCCCTCTTCCCGTATTGGAGCGCGAGTGTCCTTTGAAATATGTAATTCTTGTATTACCTGTGTCAACTGATCTTCTAATTCCCGGATTTCTCTTTTGTACTGTGTATTGATTTGATTTTGATTTTGTTTGAATTTTCTAACTTGTTCATACTCTTCTGTGTCATTGAAGGCTACAGGTCTTGTGTCATTCAGATCATCATCTACCTTTGTAGATAAGTTACTGAATTGATCCGAAAGTTCGGCTAGTTTCTCCGATAATGAACTGATTTCCTCAGTGTGTATTTCTGAACCAAGTTTACGATTGTCCATTTGTGTTGAAATCGTATCTTCTGTGTCCTCCAAGTTTTCCTGAGTTTCTGCAAGTGGCGTAATCGAATCGGTAGATCCAACTGAGTCAATTTTAGCTTGCAAGGTGTCGTGATTTTCATGAAGAATAGTTTGCAGTTCTTTTATGGCTGCATCGTGATTCTGTAATGCATTTTCATGATGCGAAGAAATAGGTTGAAAATGCTCACAAATTTGTGTTTTTACGTCATTACAGACTTTTCGACATTTGTATTCAATTTTAAGTATCGCTGCAGTTAAATCTTCACTTGTTTGTTCAAGCGTTTGTTCTATTGAGTCTAACTTTGAAGCTGTTGCTGTGATTGTCTCTGATGTTGTTCCATTGTATCTAACTTTTGAAGATTCATTTCCATTGTTTCTAACTTTTGCAGTGTTTGTCTCTGATTTTGTTCCATTTGTTGCATTAACTGCAATAATAATGTATTAGTGTGTGGAATCTCTTTCTCTATGGTTTTTGGCAGTGCATTTTCACCGGAAACGTTCACATTTTCACAAGCAGAAAATGTATCTTGACTCATTTGAGAAAACGGTGAGGACTCAAAACCTGAATCTGCAGAATTTTCAAGATTGTGACCTGTCATTCCGGATTCCTGAGGCGAGCCCTTGCCGATCGATCGATAATACTTCCCTGTTCACTATTTGTTTCACTGTCTACCCCATTGTTTGCCACCCACTCCATTTCCCTATGCACAATTACCAAATTACTATTTTCAACGTTAGTTAATTCGTTACACGTTGGCGCTAACACACTGCTTTCGTCTTCACTGTCATTTCTCAGTTTACTTTGGAGACTAGTGTTACGTATTTCACTCGCCATAATTGTCACAATATTTCACACGATAACACAGAAAAGCACACTTTGAGGAGCAAAAATAAGAAAATACATTAACATAGCACTGAAAATATCTAGTTAATCGCAAGCGCAGCTGCGAAATACTTTGTGCAAATCTAGATGCATGCCACAACTGTTTTACTGTAGAACAATGAAAAACTACAACTACAAAGGAAATTGTCTCTATAATTACGAGCTAGCAATAAACAATAGCTACACTAATTGCACAAACTACACGAAAAAATCAGATTCCAGTGAGGTATCCTCGGCTAGGAGTCGACATATGAAACGTCCCCTTAGAAAAATTATAAATGACTGTTCATAAACTGACACACAATAATTTTAGCGGAACACAATCTGAGTTTTAATAATTCCTACAAACGAATGGCCCTGACTAACAACAACCTATAACTTTCATGAATCACTTACCTCACAAAAATCTTCGTTACTCAAACTACTGCAATACAGCGAGCGCCAATACTGTCAGCTAAATAAAAGATAACTACTGAAGGCACTAACTACTGATAGACATAGTTAGCAAATGAAAGATTTTGATAAAGAACCAACAATGTGTTTACCTTAATAGTGTTCAAAAGTCACAATATATAATTATATGAGTTCATGACATCCAGTCTTACAAATTTACTGTCTCTGATGGGCACACGTCCAGATCATCTGCTCTCAAAACTCCGCCACTTCTCTCCCCACATCCACCACTGCTTGCGGCTCACCTCCAACTGCGCAACGCTACGCGCTGTTCACATCCAACTGCCCAACACTACAATAGCGAATATTACAACAATGGTAACCAGCCACAGATTGCACATAGGACAGCCAGTGATTATCATACAGAGCGCTACATCTACATCTACATCTACATCCGTACTCCGCAAGCCACCTGACGGTGTGTGGCGGAGGGTACCCTGAGTACCTCTATCGGTTCTCCCTTCTATTCCAGTCTCGTATTGTACGTGGAAAGAAGGATTGTCGGTATGCTTCTGTGTGGGCTCTAATCTCTCTGATTTTATCCTCATGGTCTCTTAGCGAGATATACGTAGGAGGGAGCAATATACTGCTTGACTCTTCGGTGAAGGTATGTTCTCGAAACTTCAACAAAAGCCCGTACCGAGCTACTGAGCGTCTCTCCTGCAGAGTCTTCCACTGGAGTTTATCTATCATCTCCGTAACGCTTTCGCAATTACTAAATGATCCTGTAACGAAGCGCGCTGCTCTCCGTTGGATCTTCTCTATCTCTTCTATCAACCCTACCTGGTGCGGATCCCACACTGCTGAGCAGTATTCAAGCATTGGGCGAACAAGCGTACTGTAACCTGCGCTACGTGGCGTTACCAATATAAAAACCTAAACAGCCTACTTACACTATGACTCCGATATAGGGCTTGTCTGTATTTAGCTCCTCGTGTAGCAGATGAAGTACTGCCTTCAATTACTTTGAAAACCTCACCACTCCCAGATTCTCAGAGCTTCATTTGACTTGCATACGTTAATTTTGCGCTTCTAAATGTGTTTCGCAATCCCTGTGTCTTACGTCTTTTACTGCGTTCGCTCAACTCTATGAACGATTTTGATGGCCTAGCAACTCAAGTTTTGCAACATGGGATTTTAATGGTACCTTGCAGCTAATTATGCTTATTTTTTGAGAAAATGCTATAAAATTTCTGAAAACCACACCATCATTTCTTTAATTGGGACTTTGCTGTAGACAGTTTCCGTTTAAAATCATTCTTTTCTTAATCTGGGAAGGCAGGAACTGATTTTCCATTAAGTCCAAACTTTTTAGACACTCTTTTTCAGAACATCCCTTCATAAGGTCGCAGAGGCGCTCTCTTATCATAATTTTGAGTTTTGAAGGACCTAGGATAAAAACAAAATGCTTTCCAAATTAATTTCGTAAATGACACTTTATAAGTGGTAACCTATTAACGTAAAAGAATAGTAGAAAATCTAATTGCACTTCACAGCGGCTACTTTTTTAAATTTCCGGTAGAGAAATAATTTTTCTGTCACACTGTATTAACACATTTGTAAGAAAATACCCTGAACTATAACATACATAATGATTACTGACAAAAGTAATAAATAATATGTATGAAAATAACTATGAATAACGGTACATACCCGGATCTTTGGAATTGATACTGCCTTTCACGACAATTCAAGTAAAAACACACTTTTACACATTCAAAAACGCAGAGTGGTTTCCAACCAGGAGAGAAGCTTCAGGTGAACTGCACGCAAGACGCAGATACAGACTAGCTCCACAACGTATCAGTGGACAATAAACAAATGACACACTGCCTCAGCAGTACCCCATCTGCCAGACTATTGCAGGAATTTATGCACGAATCAGTTGGGTATACATCCTGCGTGGCAATCTACGGAAGGCCCATGAACTTCCAGTTTGAACTCTATAAACTCCCAGATAGAGTAAATATAAGTGAAGTAAAAGGATTGATCTGCAGTGTTAAGTCAATCCGGAAACAGGTTAAGCAGAAAAATGCAAATCTACTCAAACAAAGTTCCAGTGAAGTAACAATGGTGCTACACTTACGCAGAGTAAAGCCGATGATCCTGTGCTGTTCTGAAATCTAGTAGTAGGAAAAGGAAGAACTAAATAGTTCACTCGTCAGTATGAGGACCCTTACTCTGTTTTACGGGTGACATCCCCCCTAAACTAGAATATTCAATTGTCTGATCCTACTGTGACAGTTCATTTTGTCGGGCTTAAGCCGTACCAAGGCCCAGCTGTGCCAACGCCAGCGCTACCACATAGAATTGCTCCAAGCAAAGGTGTTACTGCAATAAAAGTAAAGAAAATGAAGGAAAAACCACTGCCTGTGTCTCCTCATTACGCATTAAGAACCGGTCGCTGTGGCCGAGTGGTCCTAGGCGCTTCAGTCCGGAACCGCGTGACTGCTACGTTCGCAGGTTCGAATCCTGCCTCGGACATGAATGTGTGTGATGTCCTTAGGTTAGTTACGTTTAAGTAGTTTTAAGTTCTAGGGGACTGACGACCTCAGATGTTAAGTCCCATAGTGCTCAGAGCCATTTGAACCATTTCGAACGCATTAAGAAATAGGTACCCCTATGCCAGAAGGTCTAGGGACTAGGTTTGTTCTGTAAACAGAGAAGAAAATACATTGTCAGATTAATTAGAGTATAAAAATGTGAGGAATAATTTATGTACTGGTATGAGGAGGGGAATAATTTGTGTAGAGGTATGAGGAAGTCTGGAGTACCAATCTGGATTGTCATTTGAATTTTGTGTGCAAACATGTGTGAGACAGACAGTTTTAACTGCAATAGAGACGTATTCTGCCCCTAAAATGATAGAAAAAGACGCTTGCGCCACTTTATCATACGTAAGTGCGCTATGCTGTAGAATAAGTTGTAGCTTTAAGGATTAGTAACTAGAGCAGTGGAAAATGGACTGTGCAGATTTAAAGGAGAAAAAGAGTAATGTGATGAACTATTGAACAGTAAAATTTGTTACAGTTGTGGCAATTTGTACCAAGTAGTCAAGAAAAAACTGTGAAGGTACTACTAGGCCCTTGGGAACATTAACTGTCCAGTCAAACGGATAGCAACTGTTAAACTATGAATGACCTAGACTGTATGCAGCAAAGCTCCGTAGCGAGGAAGATAGGTTTATACAAGTTTCACTGCGTTTTTGCCGTTCAGTTTAAATAACTTTGAATTGAACACAATACAATTTTGTTACAGACAAATATTAGACAGAGTTGATGAATATAATCAAAACGGATTAGTTGCTCAAGTGTTACGGAGAGCCTTCCACATGCTTACCAGTAATTTGTTTCACAATAACACTTAGGTCCTATATGAGCGTTACCTAAGTGACTGTGTACGCGCAGAGGATATCAGTTATTTTCAGGTAGGAAGTGTACCGATTTTAAATTTCATGTAGTTCTCAGTGAAACCCACCGAATTTATTATAATGAACTGGTTGAATAAGACTCATCCAGGAAGATAGGCTGCTGAGCTTCCACACTGGTTCCACTGACATATAACAAGCTTGACACTATACCACTGCACAGTTAAATATTCATTCCCAGTTAATGGACTACCCAACCAAGCAACGACCTATTGGACACAGTAGAACGTCGACAAAATAGGATTACATTACTGAATTGGTATATTTCATTAATCGGATATGCAGACAGCAACATCTAAATGGCAGCGTCAGTTAGGAAGACTTACAATTAAATTGAAGTACAGTCGTTGAAACAACTACTGCTAGGTAAAGTAATTACACTTGTTCAGATTATTTAGAAAACCGATTCTGAAGAGGGTGACATAATTTTCAACCACTTTACACCCTTTTAACGAGCTGTTTTGCGAGGAATCAATTTTGATCAATTTTTCCACACTCAGTAATTCATGTCTTTGCAATAATATGAAACTGTTTTTGAATTAGGGATTCAACCAAGGTAAGTTTACTTCTGCCAGTCCTCGAGATGTAATAAAATACCATAAGGAATTTTATGAGAATATGTGTCCGTGCTATTCACCCATGGATTACCTAGAGAACGTCATAATGATATGCCACTAGGACACAGTAACCTAGTTATATGTTGAGAATACCAATAAATTTCGTGAGGGACGCCTTACAGGTATGTCACACCGAGCGAGAATTTCTATTGCGCGGGTTCTCCCTTTCCCTGCCCGTCTGCTTAGCTGAATGTTGGGTTTGGCGCCCTCTGTAGTAATAATAATAATAATAATAATAATAATAAAAACATGATTTAATTCAACGGCGATGAACTTGAACAAGCGTTATAGGACAACCGCCCCGAACAAATAGAACAAACAATCATGAAGAAAATTATGTCAAGAAAAAAGAAAAAGTAACGTGCTGGCCTCCTATGCAGCGGGCCCGAGTTCGATTCCCAGTAAGGATGGAGATTTTTTCCTGTCATGGACTGCGTGTTGTGTTGTCATCATCATCATTCCATCCTCATCACCGCCACGACAGTCGCCCAAAGCTGCGTCCACTGAAATAAGACTCGCTCTTGGCGGCCGAAGTTCCCCGGATGGGGCATACCGGCCAACATTGCCATAAGATCATTTCGTGTTTTCCCCCCTTCTCTATCGCAAGTCGGCCATCATGAAGAGTGTGTGCTTCACGCGGAATATAGCCAATCTCCACACAATGGACGGCGTGCGTATTTGTTTGGCCACGCCGTAAATTCGCACATGTGCGACTACGAGGAAAACAAACTGTGAAGCAACCTTTAAGTCACCCTGTCATCCATGGCTAATCCTACCACCCGATAGGAAAAACACGATTTCGATTCCATTACAGTTACATTGTAATATTCTTCTTAGAAAAGAATAGAAAATAAATAGTAAAAGGTAAATATTTATTGGTGAACTAGTCACAAATTTCGAGTTATGTTCAACACATAGGCATCAAATTAATAGCTTGTTCCATAGTCGTATACCGAACAAACTATTCATGGCTCATTTCTGGACACGTTCAATGCTCTTTCTAGACTTTCTTGTAAGCCTCTTTGAAAAGATGTTATTGGTTTCCACAAGTAATATGATTTCGCTATTTGATCCCAGGAACTAATATTATGGTCAATTTAGTTATTGCCTCAATATAACTTTTCCACACTAATTGCTACCCCAATGTTTGGCTTGGTTTTTATTACGTATCATCTTGACGTAGGTGATTAATAGAGTTCAATATATTGCCAAGGGCCATGCTACTGTGTGCATATTTGTGATTCACCAACTAAGAGAAAGATAAGCCAACATCCGAACCATGCGTGAAATAGTTGACCTTAACAGCACTGTAAGTAAAATTACGGTTATGATAAAATCTTATTCGAGCTATAGTCCAACCAGTGCTTATTCCAGACTAACATCTCTGATTTCGAAATCAAACCAAGATGAAACAGTGTGAGTATTGATTAGTTCCATACTAAAACTCTGAACCTCTGGAACCAATTTTGTGTATTCAGTCTACGAAGCCACTGAGACTATCGATTTTCAACTTAGAAATTACTAAATATTGTTTGTATCTTTCTGAATTTGCACAAACAGGGATTCCACGTATACCTTCTGCCTGTACTGCGTATCAATATAGGTGTTGATGCAGCCTAATAAAATGGAATATTGCCGTGAATATTCATCGTGACTACTATCTGAGGAGTCGAAGCGACGCACCGCGTCAAGCCGCCTGGGCGGTTGCGCAACTCGACCCCGGAACGATGGCACATACCAGGTGCCGATAGGCAACAAACTGCTCCACAAGCCACACGCTATAGAACGCACTAGCCATCCTTTACAATCGACTTTAAGAACTTTGATAATATAAGCCATTGTACACTATTTAATACGCAAGTGATGCAACATTCCTTCTCAATATGCTTACTGCCACACGCCTTACAGAACTGTATTTACTAGCAGAAACCACGACTAAAGAAGTTTTACAAGGTTTGAGCCCATAGCGAACCTTCCCCCTACGACCGGAATTACTCAGTCCCTACAGGAGAATCTCGTCGGGTTAAATCGACCTTTTGAACAGAAGAACAGTAGTACGACACACTGGAATAACGAATCTGGAGACAAAGTCGACCTTTAGCGATGAAACACAGTACTAAAGCTGTTACAAATTTTTGATAATTAGCAATGTATCCTACCACACTGGAGATACACTTTACGTTTGTACATTCAGCCCTATTACATCGTACAATATGACACTAGAAGACACTGCAAACCCTGAGGATGAATCATATGTTGCAGCACTACACGTAAACCCAATAGTGAAAAATTGATTCTCATGTTATTGGTAATACCATGACACACTCTGCACTTGAACACGAATTACGAATTACATATTCATGAAGCAAGTTATTTTTATTTATAAAGACAGATACAACTTACATATTTCCCTAATGCTACTTTAAGAAGCCACACTGCGTATATCACCTTTATTACTGAGATCCCATTGCTGAACGCATCTACACACTTAAGTTCGTCACCGAAGGACTATCGATGGTGCCTACGAGAGTCGTCGATCCAGCACAGCCGTGTGTTAAAGTCGCAGGCAAGATGAACACAAGTGACTGAGGTGTCAAAACAAATGAGGGTTCACATTTGAAATAGTGGCACTCTAAGTGCCATTGGCGACGATAGGAGGTTCCAGAAGTAAGCATATGAGGGAGCCAGTAATGATTTAAGAGATGAAAGGAAACAGTTTTTCTTTAATAACAAGACTCAAGGAGCAATTATAACAAGAGATTAAAAGACGTCAAACAGTACCCTCACAGGAGCTAGAATTTTCAAAGTACCTGCACAAGTTCGAGAGATTGAGAAATAAAAGATATTGTAGATTGCATCAGAATTGATAATAGAAGAGTTGACTCTGTCCACGCAGCTCTATCTACTAATAATGATTATTGTGTTAAGCACAATGTTATTTATCTTCGTCGCACAGTTTTCCTGCATATTAGATTTTATTATTTTGTTATATAAAGAGTGACAATTTTTCCTTCCCTCTGAACTTGGCCATAGACTTAAGTACATTTTGTGCCATGTGTATGCCGATAATTAAATAAGGGAATTGTCTTATTGCAGCTAGATGTAAGTAGTATGAGCGAACATGTCTTGATGAAAGTACGTAAAGTCTGGCAATTCTTATTGGTTCATTTATTAATAGCATTGTTGAGGGAAACTTTCCCTCTAACGTCAGCGTCATTTCCACTGCTGTGACTGATTCAGTGATTTACGATTTACTGACTTTTTAGCTGGCTTTGGTGCCTTGGACATGAGCTAGGACCTTAAGATTCTGCATGAAAGGAGGACAATCAGCCGAGTTTTACGGGAGAATGTGAAAAGTGTTCATATGTAGTAAAAACCTAGAAATACGTACCTTTTGCGTCATTTGTTATCGAATCCACTTAAAGCCAGATCGTCATATTGGCCGCATTTATGTCTAAAACGGTTGGACTAATCGTCTGCAAAGCTATGTCGCGTGCTGCGGTATGAACACGCGATCTAGTGTCAATTTGGATATGTTGCTATAATTCAACCTCTCAGGGTACATAAAATTGAATTTATGGCTCCTCAGGGTTAGAACACATCTAATAATAGGTTCCCATACTACAGTGCACGCAAAATGCCGTGGCCAATAGATGCTCAGTCGGCAGGGAAAGCATGGGAGAGCGGCATTGGTGGGGGTCGCAGAGCAGTGTAGGGGAAATCCCTAGCTCTGGAGGGGAATTACTATTCTAAACTGAAGCCTACACTCACATTTTTGGTTAAGTATTAAGCAGGGCCCCTCCACAGCGACACTTGCATGGTGACCATTCAGAAAGATCTGTCATCTCTTCTTTGGTTAGTATTTAAAAAGAATTCTGCCGAAAATCCAGTGATTTATTTTCGCATAGCTTGTTATATTGTAACTTTCAGAGAAGATTGATAAGTGGGCAATGTCGACTAAAACCTACAAGTTTCTCTTGTTGCCATGTTACAAATTATTCCTTTTGCCAAAACTAAGCGGATTTTATAGTCTCACGTCACTAACACATTGTACAGACGCAGTTGCGAGAGAATTCGCAAAGAGTGGTTTATTAAGTTTATCAGGTGAGGTTCAGATGGCCCCAAGCACTATGGAACTTCACATCTGAGGTCATCAGTCCCCTAGAACTTAGGACTACTTAAACCTAACTAAGCTAAGGACATCACACACATCCATGCCCGAGGCAGGATTCGAATCTGCGACCGTAGCAGAAGCGCGGTTCCGGACTGAAGAGACTTGACCCGCTCGGTCACAGCGGCCGGCATCAGGTGAGGAACCGAGGCAAAGTAGAGTCAGAATTTTATGACAAATAAAATATGCAGTGACTTCATTTACGTTGTTCCAAAACTAATAGAATTTCTCGTAACACACGCTATCAATAGCCCTTAAAAAGACTGTAGTTAGTTAAATAACACGGTAGATAATGAAGTTTTGCATAATAACTATACGGCAAAATGCATCCTCTTTTTGTGCTATCATTTGCCAAAATTTCATTTCGATGTTTCAAACCTTTTATGAAATATGAGAAATGTTGTTCATATTTCACTCTGGCTTTATCGCTGGCGTGGAGCAATCGCAGAGTGCGCTACGTCAGATCAGTTTTCTCCAGATTGGTGACAGATAGAGACCTCTAACAAAGTCTAAAGAAAACTTCAATATGTTAGATAAATTTCGTATGCAGCTTACACCTGCTTATAGACGAACACCAAATCATGTTATTGGTAAGCATTCAGATCCGCACGATGGCATATAATTCCCCTCTCTTTTCCCCTTCTGGGTTGACGGGAAGTATTATCGTTAACACATGAACGTGGCCCATTCTATTACCCCTTTGCATGTTCAGCGTTTCACGATGACACGGTCCTCACAGCATACTTCACCAATTTGTTCAACGACATACCAACGTTCTTCCTGTTGCCAGTTGTGTTATGTGAAATAAATCTTCTGCGTTATAAGCTCATAACTGAAATAGTAATAGAACTAACGTAACACGGTGTGTACTATTGTATGCATCCTGACTAGTATCAGACGGTGCTGTAACTAAATCCTCATAAACAAGTGATAGCTACTTTCACCGAGACACTTCAGCACGGTCGCGCTCTAAATCAGCTGCTGTAGATTCTTACCGACAGGAGCTGTATTATGTTTGCTCTACTTACCAGTGTTGAAACAGCTGCACCGTTCCAAAATCACCCATCGTCATCAGGTTTAATGTTTGAGCCGTTGGATAATAAGCTATACACCGCTCCCTAGGTCAATATAGTGGCTGATTTGGACTTGGCCGTTTTACAAGAAGAAGTAGCACTACAAAAAATTCTTTTCACAAATATAGCAAATTATACAATTTTTTTAGAAGATTTAATGAAAAAGTCCAAACGGCACCTACTAGTTTCATGCAAAGGATGTAATGACAAGGTGATTCTTCGAATTCTGTCACTCGTCACGGCAAATAGGCAGAAGGCTCTCAACACTGTGGAGGAGGACAGGCAACAAAACGCACTGAAATTTGGCCTTCCACAAATTTAAGAACAGTTTTATGGCGTTAAGTGAAAAAGAAAGGAAAACAGATCAGAAAATTATATATATGACCCTCATTTTACTATCAGATTACGAAAAGTTGCATAGGTTCATATTATCATTCAGAATACCCAGACTGACGTGAATGGTAGTCACAATGTCAAGATTTTCTTCGACATAACAACGTTTCTGATATTTCAGGAGACAATGAATTATATTTCGACGGTCACTGCAAGGACATTTGCAAACGTACAGATTTCGAGATTCTGTACCTCGATTTCGAATGGGTTGTAGTTCATTTTGTTATATAGCTAAAAGTGGGAAGAGGAAGCGTTGTACCATTGCTTCATTGTATGTTAGAAACGTCAATGTAACACCATATGCGGAAATGAACACCCATCCATAGAGTATGCGAGTGAAACTGTTGTTGAAAGACAAGAGCGTTAATTGGAAGTCTTGAGGGCTGACCACAATATGGGGAAAAAAGTATGGTGATTTTCCTAAATTATCTAATGAGCTACTAGGGTGTGGTGACTGCGCGAGCCTCACCAATAGATCGTCGCACAGGCATGAACAGTGCATGAAGTAAGAACAAAGTATTTGAATGAAAATTGTACGAATTTATTTTGACCTCCTCTCTTTTAATGTATAGTAACTAACGTCAGTTTGCACAGATGTGAGCTGCTGGTGGCCAAAATACATCTTCCAATCCCAAAGGGTAATCACAGATGTTAAGCGGCGAAAGGATCAATTAGGCGTGCCGAGGGTGTGGTCTGGGGGGCGCCATAGTCCGCTCTTTCATTCCGCGTCTCACTGTACTGAAACCGGCCAACGCAAAATAGGTTCGGACACACGTCGCAGGCAGTGTTAAAAATTAATTATAAACTCGAAAAAAATAAAATGTATGTATTTAATATTTTGTTTTAATGTTTTGCAGAGCATACTGAGGTTAACCTGCGCCCCTGGCAGAAATGTCATAATGGCGCCCCTCCTCTCTTCCTGTAAGGCTATAATTTTGTTAGAAGATTTAATAAAAATCAGACTTTACAGGAAAATATTGCAGAATGAAGTATACAACAAATAAAATGTATTATTGCAGTAAATAAATTTAAAATTGTACAGATATTCTGAAAAAATTGGAAGTAAAAATTCTATATATTATAGTTCATAGAAGCTACTATACCTTGGTAATAGTATGAAGTATGATGAAGAACAGTTTTTATTTGCTCATAAATTTTAGTAGTGTATACAGAATGTTTCACAATTCATGTCACACACTTCTAGAGGTTGAGAGGAGACTTAGTAGATCAAATTTCACATAGGAACCCATATCCGGGAACGTCATACAACGACGCCACAGAGCGCCAAAGCTGTAGGCGCCGGGGCCTGAAAGTGTGTGTTAATACAGAATGATTCCGTGATGATGTTCATGGATGATAGAGAAGAATAAATATATCAGTTTGAGGTAAGGGTCCGTGTACAGGATTCGAACGAGTCAAAAGTTACAAGCGAAAACCATTCTAATACCTCAGACAGTGGAATACATGTACCGGTACTGTTATTGCTAATGTTGTAGGATACGCAACTTTCACAGGTGATAGTATGTACCAAAACAAGTAAATATCTCTAGTAAATATGGACTATAAAATGCATAGCTTAAGAGTTATGAGCACTTCTTCAATAGAGAAGACATGTTTCACACTAGCGAAGATGTACAAGTGCTCTGAGTTTCTCAGCTTTGTATTTTAGGCCCATATTTACTATTTTTTTCTTATATTGGTCTATACCACCATCTATACCACCACATATGAAAGTTGCAACAACAGTATCAGTACAACTATTCCACTATCAGAGGTATAAGAACGGTTTTTGCTTGTAACTTTCGATGGTTCTTTTCCGGCACAGGCACCCTTGTCTCAATTGATATATTTCCCCTTCTTCATCATCTTTCATAGTATATAACACCATCACGGAATCACCCTGTATATACATACATCTACAGGCGCCCGAGCTTGTAAAATTGTTGCTCTGTAGCGTCGTTGGCTGACGTTTCTCGATATGAGTTCCTATGTAAAACTTAATCTAAGTCCCCTCTACAACATCTACAAGAGTGTAACATGAATTGTGGCAGCGCGTAATGGCCGCGTAGTTTGAGGCGCCATGTAGCAGATTGCGCTGCCCCTCCCGCCGAGGTTCGAGTCCTCACTCGGGCGTGGGTGTGTGTGTTGTTCTTAGTATAAGTTAGTTTTAGTAGTGTGTAAGTCTAGGGACCGTTGACTTCAGCAGTTTGGTCCCTTAGGAATTCACACACATTTGAACATTTTTTTGATCATGAATTGCGAAACACCCTGTACATTAGTAATTACGAAATAAGAATGTATCACTTTCCTGAAAGTGTGTTTTTATTATGATTTTGCTTTGCATTTCCTTGCTTTGAGCGGAAACTGGAAATTTGTGGTAAGTTACTGTGGGATTAAACTGCTGAGGTCATCGGACCCTGGGCTTACACACTACTAAATCTAACTTAAACTAACTTACACTAAAGACAAGACATATATCCGTGCCTGAGGGAGGACTCGAACCTTCGCTTCGATTGGGGAGGGGGAGGGGAGGGGGCGGGGGGGAGCCGCGTGAACCGTGGTAAGGCGCTTCAGATCGCACGGCTGCTTTGAGCGAAGCCTACTCATTGACTACGTCATTTACGTCCAGCTACTCTGTCCTTAAGAAATCTAAATTGACTCTCTGATTTCGCTCACACTCGACCTTAACCAGTATTTTATGTTCTTCAATTTGCCGAAATTGTATTCACAATAGGTTCTGCAATCACTGGCATTATCGTAAATAATCTCGTAGCTGTATCAATGATCGTAAAAGCTTTTCCTGACCCATAGTCTGAAAAAAACCCTCGTAATGGGAAGCCGTCTCAACGGAACTTGATTGAAGCTGTTTCATTAAATAGCTCCACTTTATCAATATGTCTGCTACATGTGGCACCAATATCAACTGCTCATTTTTCTGTATGAACTACGTTCAGCTATAAAAGTTAGCATTCAACCGCTTTTAGTCCTTCACACGACTCAATAACGCCTTTGGAGAGACAATGCTACCTCCATATTTTCAAACTTAGCTCACGAAGTTAACCGCTGAAAAGCTTATCAACACATTTGCGGCTTTCATAAATTAAAATAGAAAATAGCACATCGGAACGTGAGCCCTCGTCTTTCATTAAAATTGTCGACTGCTGCCAATAGTCGTCTCATTTGACACCGCACATCACATGAGGCCCTGTTCTCCTGTGTCGCTATGGTCTCCAGGTGAGTCAAGTTGACCAAGGTTCCGAGGAAGATATAGGAGAAATAATACATGTGGTTGGCGAGTGCCAGAGAAAACCTGAGTTTTCCACGGAGTGCGAAATGCATAACAGATTACGTTTGCTTGAGTTGAACATTAACAGGCAGTGCAGGATAAGTATGCTTCTACCGTCTAAAGGAAACTGGTAATAACGAATACTCTAATTCCCGATACACTAATGCCATCTACAGGCTTTAAGGAGGTTCAGATGATATAAAATATATATTTAGTTAATTTTTGAAATATTTGTCTGACAGAACAAGTTTTCATTATAAAATTAACTAACTACATCTTCATAGCTTCTGATCCTGTGATTCTTAGTAGTAGATGGAACATTAGGCACAACTTTCCTTAGACCTCAGTTTGGATTCCGTCGAAATGTTGGAACACGTGAAGCAATACTGACCTTACGACTTATCTTAGAAGAAAGATTAAGAAAAGGCAAACCTACGTTTCTAGCATTTGTAGACTTAGAGAAAGCTTTTGACAATGTTGACTGGAATACTCTTTTTCAAATTCTAAAGGTGACAGGGGTAAAATACAGGGAGCGAAAGGCTATTTATAATTTGTACAGAAACCAGATGGCAGTCATAAGAGTCGAGGGGCATGAAAGGGAAGCAGTGGTTGGGAAAGGAGTGAGACAGGGTTGTAGCCTCTCCCCGATGTTATTCAATCTGTATATTGAGCTAGCAGTAAAGGAAACAAAAGAAAAATTTGGAGTAGGAATTAAAGTTCATGGAGACGAAGTAAAAACTTTGAGGTTCGCCGATGACATTGTAATTCTGTCAGAGACGGCAAAGGACTTGGAAGAGCAGTTGAACGGAATGGACAGTGTCTTGAAAGGAGGATATAAGATGAACATTAACAAAAGCAAAACGAGGATAATGGAATGTAGTCAAATTAAATCGGGTGATGCTGAGGGAATTAGATTAGGAAATGAGACACTTAAAGTAGTAAAGGAGTTTTGCTATTTAGGAAGTAAAATAACTGATGATGGTCGAAGTAGAGAGGATATAAAATGTAGACTGGCAATGGCAAGGAAAGCGTTGCTGAAGAAGAGAAATTTGTTAACATCGAATATAGATTTATGTATCAGGAAGTCGTTTCTGAAAGTATTTGTTTGGAGTGTAGCCATGTATGGAAGTGAAACATGGACGATAAATAGTTTGGACAAGAAGAGAATAGAAGCTTTCGAAATGTGGTGCTACAGAAGAATACTGAAGATAAGGTGGATAGATCACGTAACTAATGAGGAGGTATTGAATAGGATTGGGGAGAAGAGAAGTTTGTGGCACAACTTGACTAGAAGAAGGGATCGGTTGGTAGGACATGTTTTGAGGCATCAAGGGATCACAAATTTAGCATTGGAGGGCAGCGTTGAGGGTAAAAATCGTAGAGGGAGACCGAGAGATGAGTACACTAAGCAGATTCAGAAGGATGTAGGTTGCAGTAGGTACTGGGAAATGAAGCAGCTTGCACAGGATAGAATAGCATGGAGAGCTGCATCAAACCAGTCTCAGGACTGAAGACAACAACAACAACAACTTTTCTTACCTCAGTACACAGGCCAGTCAATGGACCAATGAGCCAGAAGAATAAAGAAAAGGAAGTTAAGAAACAGTAACCTTAATGAGGAAAAATTGTATTAGATCACTACAACGCAATACGAAACATTCTCGAGAAAGGTCGCAAAAACTTTTGAATCTCACCGTGTCAAAATAATATTCTAGACAAATAATGTTCTATGAGTAGTAAGATCAAGCGAGAATCATGTCAACAAAAACATATAAAAATAGAAAGGTCGGCAATTTATAAAGTATGCTGCCCATCCCGCAATTCAAAGTGTATTGGACAAGCGGGAAGAGCATTTTTGTTCAGATGGAATGAACATAAAGATGCATTCAGTTAAAGTAACTGAGACAGATCAGCTGTTGTGATCGATGAGTACGAAACAGAACATCCCATTAAAGGCGGCCGGAGTGGCCGAGAGGTTCTGGACACTACAGTTTGGAACCGCACTACCCCTACGGTCGCAGTTTCGAATCCTGCCTCGGGCATGGATGTGTGTGATGTCTTTAGGATAGTTAGGTTTAAGTAGTTCTAAGTTCTAGGGGACTGATGTCCTCAGAAGTTAAGTCCCATAGTGCTCAGAGCCATTTGAACCATCCCATTAAGAAGACGCCAAATACATTCTGCACATGGGACAAAATGCACGAAAACTTGACTTTGTGGAAGATTTTAGATGAAAATAAACACAAAATAATCAAATGGTTCTAATGGATGTGAGCACTATGGGACTTAACTACAGTGGTCATCAGTCCCCTAGAACTCAGAACTACTTAAACGTAACTAACCTAAGGACATCACACACATCCATGCCCAAGGCAGGATTCAAACCTGCGACCGTAGCGGTCGCGCGGTTCCAGACTGTAGCCCCACTCCAGCCGGCACAAAATAATCTTAATGTAAAAAAGAAAGACAACGGAACGAGCTTTCGTAATAGCTTTTTAGAATTATTTTAAAGCAGATGCATAATTATTGACTTGTAACACTTCTTTGACAAAACACCTAAAAGATAACGATCATACATAACACGTAAGCAGCATATTTGAAAATAACGAAAGGTAGCATTCTGTAACGTGGCCGTTTTGTCTCACACTAACATATTTCAGAGGGTGAAATGTAAATTCCCTTGATCAAGTAATCGTTCATTAGACCGCTCCGCAATTGCATATCTGGATTAGCATTATCAGAGGCGGTTTTTTTTTCACTGCGTGTTTTTCTGCGTTTCTTATGTTGTTGGAGGACGTTTCGTAGGCCCGAAAGCTCACAAAATGGATGGGCGGTATGAGCGTCCGTCTTAAAAGGAATCTGCTGCTCAAATTCCGCTGTACTCTGGACAATCGCCCGACCGCAGGCAGCAAGCCTGGCGTTCTCGTTCCCACGGACTCCGCTCTAGAAGAGATGGCTCACACACATTCCTCTGTCGAAGGAAACACTGAATTTCTCGCAAAGCTCTTTTATGCAGATGTAGTTTCTCTTGAGGCAGCTGAATGTCCATTACGATGCCTCGGAGGAACGTCCAGTTTAAACTTTAGAGTACAACCTCCACTGTCATTTTCAACAGAACCCGCACTTTTGCGCTGTGTTTCCATGCCGAGACTTTCATTCTTCCTTTTCAGAATCATGTCTTAGAATTGGAGTAGACTCAAGGATCTAACCACCTAGGAGCGGTTGGCTCAAACAAAATGAAATGGAAAATGGTAGCAGATTGTTTAACACTATTTCATTCCTCGGAACTCGGAATCTTCGTACTCATTGGCGAAGATTCCAAGTCCTAATGGCAAGGTAGTTGAGTTTCATATAGTTATTAGAGAACTCACTTTGATTTAGGATTCTATAAAATACTTCATTTCAAGCTCTTGTAGAGTACAAACACCTCTCAGGATCTTGTAGAGCATAAACACTTCAGGTTAGGACTGGTGAGATGATGAACGAAACGAACCGCTCTACCGCAGAAAAGATGTCTATGCTTAAGCACTAAGCGCAAAAGGGGAGCCGACATAACATCTTCCAGCTGCTGCTGCAGCCAGACCGTTTATTTGCGTCTTGCCCGATTAGTAAGCTGGCACACCGTTACGGCTGTCGAAGCAGCTTAGAAACAAATCTAACCAGCCCCCTTCAGGAGCCGAGTATGCAATCTTCAAATCAGACATCCAGCTTGTTGATTTCAGTGCACATTTTTTGGAATCTAATGGTGTTTGCTCCTACATTGCAGTGTACTTTCTGCATGTAATTAATAGCTTACGTAGTGATTGGTCATGTCTGTTAAGTTCTAACTTGACTTTGTTTTATCGTCCCTAGCCACATGTCCCAAGGATATACTTAGAGTTGTATTCCCTTGTCCAATTATTAATGATTCATTCATTAATTCAAGAGTCAAAATTTCCAAAACGGAACGCAACTGATAACATGTGGTACTTGTGTTGAACAAATTGGAGATCCAATTTGGTCCCTTGTGGACCTCCGTCTGGAGGTCCCTTCTGCACACCTCGGTGTTCCAAACGTATGCTACACCAGGATATCAACACAATTTGAATACGGCGAATAGATAAGTCAATGACTGGACGGGCAGTTCATAATTTTGTACGACGCTGCTGCCATCCCAATACGCTCGACATTACGGATCTTGAGATTGGACCGTTCACTGTTTCCATTTTTCTTCTTTTTTCACAGTTCAGTATACCTTCTTCCCATTGTCATGCTTCATCTGTGTCCAGTCTTTGACGGGCTATCCACTGAGCCATCTTATCACTAAATCTGACGGGAGCTCGATAGCGAGTTTCCCTTGTCAGCGCCTCAAATCGGCTCAGCCCACGGGCTGACACCGCACTGGGCAAAGACTGTCGGACGATACGAGGCAGTGACGTCACCGCGTGGATCAGCTGCTCCGCACAGAACGGAAGAGGGCGTGCAGTGCACACCTCTACTGTCATATTAGAGTTGTTTGCAATAATGCTACTCTTTATGCCCACAATTGCATACACACACTTTATTTTCCGGCTAATTTATGTACTTCTATTTCGTACATGAAGTTTAACTTTTACAAGTTAATCAAAACTACAGGCTGTGGCCGTGGCCTCTCGTAGTGTACTTACAGCTATATTGGAAAACAAGTTTCAGTCAACATATGCACCTCAGGGTTGTGACTACAACTTCCACACGCCGCCGCCACGTCGTGAGGCTCAGTTTAATTTTTATTATAGTTATCTACTACATTCTTTATTAATTTCAGCTGACCAAGGTTCTTGTACTTATGTATTGCTTTCGTAGTGTCTGAATCTCGAATATCACCAAGTCGATTGTAAGAAATCCTAATATTCTGCATTAAGTGTATCTGGATTGAAAAAATGCAATATGTTACTTTCCCATTCCATTGCTGGGTTGTTTCGTTGTGCACTCCCAAATATTTGTATCTGTTCACGAAAGTTGGAGGTTTGGCTCCATTTGTACAAAACACTTTACATAACGGTCAATCTTAAATGTTGTGTGCATTATGTCAAAATAAAAAAATCGACGAAATCGTTACATAAGAATTGCTAGTACATAATAAGGTATGTAACATATTAAGTATCGCAATAAATCTGAAACGAAGAAAATCTGGCCACAAATCGATAGTAAAAGCTGCCCAATGTTATTTTTAAAAGAAATATAGCCGATATACTTTCAAAAATTACTGTTTATAAAAAGTACACATCGGCAAAAACGTTAGGTCATGGACCTACGTCGACGAATTCACTACTCGAGACAGAGAGCCAAAGATACAGTATGTGATCAAAAGTATCCGGAAACCCCCGAAAACATACGTTTTTCATATTAGGTGCATTGTGCTGCCACCTACTGCTAGGTACTCCTTATCAACGACCTCAGTAGTCATTAGACATCGTGAGAGAACAGAATGGGGCGCTCCGCGGAACTCACGGACTTCAAACGTGGTCAGGTGACTGGGTGTCACCTGTGTCATACGTCTGTGCGCGAGATTTACACTCTCCTAAAGATTCCTTGGTCCACTGTTTCCTATGTGATAGTGAAGTGGAAACGTGAAGGGACACCTTCAGCACAAAAGCGTACAGGCCGACCTCGACTGTTGACTGACACAGAACGTCGACAGTTGCAGAGGGTCGTAATGTGTAGAAGGCAGACGTCTATCCAGACCATCACACAGGATCTCCAAACTGCATCAGGAGCCATTGCAAGTACTATGACAGTCAGGCGGGAGGTCAGAAAACTTAGATTTAATGGTCGAGCGGCTACTCACAAGGCACACATAACGCCGGTTAATTCCAAACGATACCTCACTTGGTGTGAGGAGTGAAAACATCGGACGATTGAACAGGGCAAAAACGTTGTGTGGATTGACGAATCACGGTGCACAATGTGGCGATCCGATGGCAGGGTGTGGGTATGGCGAATGCCCGGTGAACGCCATCTCCCAGCGTGTGTAGTGGCAACAGTAAAATTCAGAGGCGGTGGTGTTATGGTGTGGTCGTGTTTTTCATGGAGGGGGCTTGCTCCCCTTGTTGTTTTGGGTGGCACTATCGCACCACAGGCCTACATTGATGTTTTAAGCACCTTCTTGCTTCCCACGGTTGAAGAGCAATTCGGGGATGGTGATTGCATCTTTCAACACGATCGAGCACCTATTCATAATGCACGTCCTGTGGTGGAGTGGTTACACGACAATTAACACCCCTGTAATGGAATGGCCGGCACAGAGTTGTGACCTGAATCCTGTGCAACATCTTTGGGATGTTTGGAACGCCGACTTTGTGGCAGACCTCACCGACCGACATCGATATCTCTCGTCAGTACAGTTCTCCAGCGTTACCCATGGAGGGCATCACGAACTTGTCAGTCATTTTCAGCTAGGTGTCGCTGGCCGTTCGCCGGCCGTTGTGGCCGAGCGGTTGTAGGCGCTTCAGTCCGGAACCTCGGTGCTGCTACGGTCGCAAATTCGAATCCTGCCTCGGGCATGGATGTGTGTGATGTCCTTAGGTTAGTTAGGTTTAAGTAGTTCTAAGTCTAGGTGAGTGATGTCCACAGATGTTAAGCCCCTTAGTGCTTAGAGCCATTTTAACCATTCAGCCAGGTGTCCGGATACTTTTGATCACATAGTGTATTCCTATGGCTTTATTTGTTAACTGAGAGTGTCTCCATGCGATCTGTGCTAGTATTTAGATGAAATTATTTTATTAAAAACTGTGTTACAAAATATCGGCAAACATACCTGGGTACAGGTCAACAGTGTAGATTTATTATTAATTTCATCAACTGCATCTGCAGATGTCATCCAACTACAGACAAGCAGATTTTATTGCTTCCATGTACCCTTTCTTACAGCAACACGCTCCCTCTCTTTTCTCTATTTTCGTTATCTTTCTCTAAGGCTATTTTCCTCCCATATATTTTCATATTATTTCACGTGCAATCTAAATCGCGATCAGACAACATATTGTAATCTGTCTATTCCTACTCACAAACACACATATCACGTCTGAAAGCTTCTAGTGTCACTTCAGAGTTTAATCCAAAGGAGTATTTATTATTCTTTGGAGAAGCACTTGTTAAAAAACGGCCATTCTGTATTTCGCAAGTTATTGCTTCTCAGTTCGTTGCTGTTTTTCCTCATATTAGCTACTTTATCGCATTCCCTAAGGACACTAATTGCCTGGTCTATTTTCATGCATTCTGTTTACGATTTATTAATTTTTTGTAACCAAGTTGGCGGCAGTTGTACAACACTGTGCCATCTTCATACTAAAACAAATGCTTTCTAATACAGCTGCTCCAACACAGTTAGTAACAATAGTATTTCGACGGAGGCAAACAAATAACGCGCAAATCCTTAATAAAACGTAAGAAATCGTTTATAAAACTTCGTATTTATTATTTTGCAAATACTCTTTGTCTTTCTATTTGCTAAACAATATTTATTTTATTTGTGGTAATATCTTATGGCACTAAACTGCTGAGGTCATCTGTCCCTAAGCTTACACATTACTTAATCTAACGTAAACTAACTTACGCTACGGACAACACACACACCCATGCCGATGGAGGACGGGAGGAGCCGCGCGAACCATGTCGGGACGCTTGACCACGCGGATAATTCGCGCGGCCACCAAACAATAGTGACAGTATAATGCTGACCATTCGTTAACAGAGTTTCATGATTTCCTTACTGTAGGAGATATGTGTGGAAATTGCAGGTCATTCGAAAAGAAACTATATACGGAAACGCGAAATAAAACATTACGTAATGCCTGGTGAGTACAGAGCCTGATCCAAATCTCAAAAGTTTGTTTTGGTCAGTGTTAAAGCCTACAATAGAAGGTGATGGCAACAGTGTTAAGTATGTATGCTGTGCGGAATGCAATGAGCTTCACGCGCACACTAAAGGGTCATCTGGCACTTATAATATTTCTCCTCATTCGTGCGTGACTAATAAAAAAGTGATATTTTGTTGACAAAACACGTCATCTCATATCTGCTTCGGACAAAATTACTGACCAGTGCGTGCCCATGTGTACAATATACTAGATTTTATTTGAAGCAGTTGGAGGTGAAGGATTTTAGGATCTGGCTCAAACAATAGTTGACAGTGCAGTGACTTACGAAAAACTATCCGCAAAATCTATTACGCCTCGTCCCACAACTGTCTCACGACATGTAACACAATAAGGGAAAAACCTTAGGAATGAAATTACGCCTGAGCTAATATATTAGTGAACACAGGTGAATGTTCGGGGACCACAAATTTTGTTAATCGGGGCTTAACATCACACGTCTCGTTTACGATGTTTCCAGACGAACCTAAAACCGGCGAAAAGATTATAAAGAAATTGTTGAGACTATTTATCTCCCTGTGTATTCACGTAAATAGTCTCATGGATGTACTGTCTACTACAGATAAAAGTGCCAACATTATCACTGCTATTCGTGAATATTCCTAGAAGGAATTGTTCCTGTCATACGCTGAACACAATGATAAGAAATGCGTTTAGTGTGCAGTACATGGCCGGCCGCGGAGGCCAAGCGGTTCTGCGCGCTTCAGTCCAGAACGGCGCAACTGCTACGGTCGCAAGTTCGAATCCTGCCTCGGGCATGGACGTGTGTGATGTCCTTAGGTTAGTTAGTTTTACATAGTTCTAAGTTCTAAGGGACTGATGACCGCAGCTGTTAAGTCCCATAGTGCTCAGAGCCATTTGAATTTTGCAGTACATGTCATCCAGTTGTCCGCACTTTCATTTTATTCCGACTGCGGTGAAGGAACTTGTGACATACGCAAAGGAAAGTGGCCTTGTTCATAGTCTTGATAGAACTCTGGAGCAGTCGAACAGTACTTGTTGAAAGACATGATTGACCATTCTAGAATCGGTGAAAAAGCAATACTCTACATTTTGTGAAAAGCTCACTGAGAAAGGAGAAATAAAGAGTATAGAAGGCACCGACATCACGTTGCTGGACGAATTGATTTCTCTTCTGACGGTGTGTATGCTATAGTGCTTTTATATTCAGTTGGTATACGTTAGCATGTGATTTATGTCTGGAATTTTGATGCAGTGACATCCCATATAACACTTCAAGGAGGCCTCAAAAGAACTAGAAACTGAGAAATCGCCTACATTGCACCTATTGTTGCCGCGGAAGATGGCGCTTCTGAAACATTTAAGCAAAAACCTCAAGACGAAGAGGCATCTGAAACAAACCTTTAGCGAATCCGACTGAAAAATTATTTAGAGGAAAAGTTAATAACTCAGACATACTTAGAGCTAGGTTCTTTAATATGGGCACCTTTTCGCCATCTGAAAATGCTCTCTGAATCTCAGAGGCGTGAAGCCATGGAAAAGGTGTGGCACATAACCTACGAACTGCTACGTAAACAATTCCGAGTGACCAGTCACAAAATGGTGCTCCCTCTCCAAGCACCGTCTACCAAAGGCAACCAAATTCGGCCGCAGAAAAGACGGTAACCCCAGAAATATTATCACCTACAGATTAGGCAAATGTATGTGAACTGTTTGTCGGACTGTCCAGGCAGAATTTGAGAGTGACTTTGGCGAAGTTCTGAGGTGCTGGAAAATAATTCTAATATTTTTAAGAACAAAACATTTGTTTTTGTTTTCAGTAGTAGTTTGACATCTTGCTGATTTGCCAAACAATATACTAAAACTCCTTTTTTTTCCTAACAGGTGAAAAGCCTTATGGTGAAAAGCGCAAAAGCAAAAACCGAAGAAACAATGTACTCAACAGATTCTCATCAAGTACCACCTCCAACAAAAGTACAGAAATTTGCTTTGTGGGCAGAGACTGACGACAATCCGATTCCCACAGACTTTAAATTGCCATAATGTAGTTTGTTATTGGAATGAAAACGGGAAATTTTCCCAACTCACCAGAATATTGCCAATAAAATTTTGTGTATAAAGTCATTCAGCTCTGCATAATAGAGAAATTTTACTTGTGCAGGATCCATTCTAAGCACATGACCGGCACTTTTGTATCCGGACAATGTTGTGCCGTTCTCTTTATTCACAGCAAAGTCTACTATCAGAGGAAATGAATGAAGGAATACGTTGTAAAGATTTTTACACGACATGTTTTGTTTTGTGTTCTCAGTGAATCGGTTGCCATCATTCTATGTGTTTGTCAAGCAGCTTCCATTTATGCAGACTGTCAAATTAGTGTTTATTTATCGCTGCAGAATAAACGAAACCGCTTCGTAGCGAATTACTGTTGCATTGTAGACGATGTTGCCAGTTTTATCTCACCCCAAAACATCATGGCTTGCAGTTAGTGCAATGAAAATCCTTTAGCATGAAAACGCTTAATTTGAATAATCTGTTGACACTAAATTCTACTGCGGACCCGGCTTAATGCCAAACTTAAGTTTTTTTTAAGGCAAAACAAAAAAATTGTTTAACACGACAATAATCTGCTTCTCGGGCAAATTAGACATTCAGTTCATACTTTATGCAGTCGCAACAACACTCAAAATTTTTGTTGTTGTACTTGTTTGTTTGAAGAAAATAAACAATTCTTCATTTGTGCAAGTTCAATTAGTCTTAGAATTCGGTTCCGGATGTGTTGAAAATGATTGTGTGTCAAAATATAATTTATCATCATGTATAATGACCGAGAAATATATCCGAAAAGAAGCCAGTATGTCGCGAAGAATGAAGGTATTCAAAGTGTAAATAAACGTATATACACAGGTGTATTAGCAATTACATATGTATATTAAAACAGCAAATAATATGTCAAGAAATTACGCCGAATATATTGATGAGCAATTATTTCGCAAGCACGGTAAAACGAAATTCCTTTAAGATAGACAAGTATTCTGACACCATCAGTTCGGTGGTGAACGCTTTTCAGAGTACTTAGCACGAGATGTGTCTTTGATAGGAGCACCCAGCCCATCCAGTGCATTGGGCTGCGGTGAACTGAGCATCCCAATGCTGCGGGCTGGCAGTGCGGCCGTTCAGCTGAGGATTTCAGCACACGGACTGGGTCGCTGGGAGAACTCCTGTGCGGCGGGCCGCAGTACAACATTCTAGCTCCGACAAAACGGACACCCCACAGTACCAATAGAGTAGCATTACGAAAGCACCAAGAGTCACGTTTACATTACAGTACCGTGTACATTTCAGATCACAACAACCTCAGACATTTGGAGTAGTTTCAGCTTGATACACCGGAGATCAGGAGGCTGCGAGCTGTTGTGATGTGTGGCGTGAAATGGGACAACTAGTGACAGAATTCCACGATATTAATGTAAGGCGAATATCCATAGTATACTATGTTTTAGTTCTATATTATTGTATGTTCACTTCAAACGTGCTGGTAGATTTTTTGAGTTTTTACATTGGAAGCTAAATTCCACAACATGGTGATGAGAGAACTGCCTTTCGAAAGGCGTGAGTTGCAGTTGTGACAGAAATGGGATGAATGCTACCATTTATGACTGATAAATTATAATATCCACTTTCTTATATCCATAAAAATGAGAGAACTGCCTTTCGAAAGGCGTGGGTTGCAGTTGTGACGGAAATGGGATGAATGCTACCATTTATGACTGATAAATTATAATATCCACTTTCTTATATCCATAAAAATGATGAAATTAAAATAAGGTTCAGAGTTTTTTTTGCTAGGATAACAACAACACAAATACGAAGGCTGTAAATTCAACTAAATACTTAGAGATTACAATTACAAATACAATTGGAACAATCACATAGAAAATGTAGTGGGTGGATCCAACCAGTTTTCTCCTCCGATTGTGAAACCTTCTGTTGGCACCCACCTACATAGGGAGAAATGATCATCACGATAAAATAAAATAAATCAGAGTACGCCCAGAAATATTTAAGTGCTTGTTTTTCCCGCGCGCCTTTCGAGAATGGAACGATAGAGAGACAGCTTGAAGGTGGTACATTGAACCCTCTACCAGGCACTTTATTGTGAATAGCATAGTAATCACGTAGATGTAGACACACGAGCCGTGTCTACGTTTAGTGATCTTACGACACGAGATGCTTTAGAAAAGCAGTCGATGACAAATGGCAGCATATACATATTTTTACACGTGGTTTCAACTTTAATGAATAGAATATAGCTGGCTGTAGACACAACTAACAACTCCCATAATATTATAAATGAGCCACAGAAGTCCCAACCACTGGTACTGATAAGCATTTTATTTCTCAATTTCTATTCCGACTTTATAGTAGTTACGAGACAGTTTTGGAAGAGAAGGTCGCTTAACACATCTCGCCCCAGCTTGCACAAATCGAAAAAGGTGCCTTTGTTCATATCGCCAGAACCCGCTTAGTGACAGTTGTGTCATCCAATACTATAGCGAAATAACATCAAGAACTCCATTTTTTATCATAAGTGAGAGGTAGGAGGGAGCTCTGAATGAACCGTTGATCCTGTTTGGATAAAGTGACCCTGTAACAACGTAGTGCATTCACGGTTGTGGCAGGAGTGAGATAAAGGCTTCTTTTCGTAGTCCGAAGATGGGAATACGAGGGGACAGAAAGGTCACATACCTCTCTAGGTTAAGTCTTACGTTTCTCTCTATCTTGGTTGTGTTTTCGGTCGTTACTTGGGTCTCTTCTGTGTCTTGTCTGAGACCTATCTCGCCACCCATCCCATAGGGCCCTGGTCGACCGTCCCAAAGCACATCAAAATTCCCACACTACAGTGACATAGCACGACGCTAGAAGAGTCGAAAGAAAACAGCAAAGCCATTGAGTAAAATCTTCTCGGTTTGCAAGCTCTGTCACTTAAAATAAAACATTCAAGAATGGGTATCTGTCACCGCAATCGTCACCAAGAACTGAAGTCACTTACTGCCAGTGTTCTGTTTGTATACATATAATGACAGCATCTGGAACCTCCCTTTGAGGGCCGGAGTGATGGATGCACGAAAGGCAGATAGGGCAGCTCCTAGTAGCTCTGTCTCACTGCAGCACTGATTGACGTCAGATGGCGCGAGGGGTCGGCACCACATTTGAAACTGCCGCTCTCGCATCCCTACAAGCATCAAATTTACTCATTTGTTTTCGTTCAATATCCAAAGTCCATCACCACAACCTACTAAATGTGTGTCCCTCACCTCTGTGTACATTGTTGCTGCTAATTTCGGCCACTTATAACATAATGCTAGTATGATGGTGCTTGAGCATAAAATTGATGTCTTTTCGAATTGTACATTGTACCCTTTTTCTAAGCAATGTTGGTATGATGGTGCTTGAGCAAAAATTCTCGTCTTTCGAACTGTACATTGTACCGCTTTTCTAGGCAATGTTGATCCACGGCTGACATCTCAAGTTTCCTTTGCTTCATATGTAGTGAGTGATGTGAACAAAGCTCATCAACAACTAGATTTACTTAAATGCTACCACATTTACAGGGGACACCACACATGCGAGGAACTCGAAGACGTACGTTGTCTCTAACGAGGCGTAAGATGACTCTTATCTTGGAGGTGTGCCGGAACAACGGTCTCAGTCCATGTCTTTCCAGCACGCGTCCTACCATGTTAGTAGTTGCTCCACAGTATGGAAGAAACACAGTTGGCTTGGTGTCTTTCGCGGATTCACGAGACGCTTTTTGTTGGTAGCACCTCAAAGCTGTTGCAATTTCTCCGCTCCTGTAACCCTGCGTACTAACATGATCTGGATCACTTTCTTGTGTACAGATGTTCTACTTGAACGGAAGACAAGAGGCCGGCTTGGTCATTCAGTGTACAGAAAATTTAGGTACACTAACAGGCACTTGAACACCAACGGTTTTCAAAAATGGCTCTGAGCACTATGGGACTTAACTTTGGGAGGTCTGTTGCTCGAAGATCGCCGTCTCTCAATCGAGGTGATAGCGGAAAAAGTAGACGTCAGTGATGAGCCAGTTTTCCGCATCTTGCACGATATTTCGAATACGACAAATGTCGCAACCAGCTGGGTCTCACGACTACTCACATTCAATCAAAAAGCGCATTGAACCAGGACAGTAGCCGAAGTGATGGAGGTATCGAGTGAGTCCAGAGGACTTGGCTAGCAGCCTAATCACCATCGAGTACTACTAGGAATGTTAATATCAGTCCGAAAGAAAGTAGATTCATTACCGCAGAAAACGGCGGAACGCAGTCAGTATCGGGAAAAGTGAGGCTGAGTGTTTGTTGAAGTACCAGGGTGTGGTGCAGAAAGATTATGCACATAAAGGGCGAACCGTCATAGGAACGTACTACAGAAATATACTGACGAGTCAGCTGCCTCATCATCACCCCCTCCACTGCTTACGGTCACTGTATTAGCCTGGCACGGCATCCAATGGCCAGTGACCTGTTTCTCTTTTCCGGAAAGAAGTAACAAATACATTGGAATGACGACGAGTTGTTTCTGAAGTGGAATGTTTCCTGATAGAGCAAAATGTACCTCAATTTCTATAATAAATGTCTCCGCCATGTCATCCAGCACTAGGAAAGATGCGGGACGGGTGGACGTTAAAGATGGCTAACGTCGATCCTCATGATCGCAGATTTAGTTGTTTGAGGGGTTTGAGATGCATCACGTGAAGAGGATAGATACCCGTTGTGGAATTAATGTCTCATTAGGTAGCACACAGACGCACAAAATAATGGTTGCTGAAAACACCTATGAACGCTAAACTTTCCCAATATCCGTTTATTAATGTTTATGTACACACTAACAATTCTAATGCTTTTTATTTTCTATTCCTTTCCTCCGAATCTCACATATACGCTGATGATAACAGAATATGTTTTACAGTGAATGCCTTGATCAGACCCTAAGAAACTGAAACTGCAGCGCTTAGGTGTCTGTGGGATACGTTGCTAAAAAGATCACGTATACACGATCTGATTTGCAGTCATGATAAAGCCATTCCTACACATGAAGAATAGTTTGAATAAATAATGGATAATGGTAGTGCCTAACGTTACTTGAACTTTTCAAGTGGCAATTGCAGCACAGCAAGCAATGTTGACGTCCTAGTAATGCTGATCGCCATGTTTCAGATGTTGAGGAAGTTCGAACCATTTGCATGAGTGACATGAGAGCATCACATTGAAGGATCGCATAGGCAAATTGGTGTAGTGCAATGGCCAGCCGCTGAGGCCGAACGGTTCTAGGCGCTTCAGTCTGGAAACGCGCGACCACTACGGTCGCAGCTTCGAATCCTGCCTCGGGCATGGATGTGTGTGATTTATTTAGGCTAGTTAGGTTTAAGTAGTTCTAAGTTCTAGGGGACTGATGACCTCAGAAGTTAAGTCTCATAGTTCTCAGAGCCATTTGAACCATTAGTAGTGAAATGACTGCGAAAAGAGCGGTGATCAGTGCTTGAGGACAAAAATGTGGCAAGACGGGCAGGCATTCGTCGTCCCAGAACGACTCCGAAATTGCACTGAGTACTATGCGACTTAACTTCTGAGGTCATCAGTCGCCTAGAACTTATAACTAATTAAATCTAACTAACCTAAGGACATCACACACATCCATGACCGAGGCAGGATTCGAACCTGCGACCGTAGAGGTCGCTCGACTCCAGACTGTAGCGCCTAGAACCGCACGACCATTCCGACAGCCCAGAACGACTCCATGTCTGCAACATCGCTGAATTAATCGAAGATTTCTGACGAATAGACGAATGAAAACTGCTGAAATCTGGGTAGAGGTCATGTGAGTAGTGGAATAACAAGGACGTAATCCCTCCCCTCTGCATTGTTACCATAGCGGATCCAAGATGGCGGCGATGGATATTGCAATGTCGCAATAACGTCATGACAGGAAGTTCAGATTTTGGAGTGGGAAAAAGGATCTTTGGGCTACCTACACTGGCCTAACGAAATGGTGTGAAAAGTGAAAAAAGGTCACTTGAACTACCTCCACTATCCTAAGCTGTCCGACTGCCTCATCTTGCTTGGAATTGGCGGGAAAGGACTCAGTCTGTGCTCGGCTGCTGGATAGGATGGACACAAGTCTTTATTTTGCCTACAGTCTTCATTTAAATAATTTGAGTGGTCATAGTCAGTAGCCCCATCCAATGAGTTCACCATGAGGCTCGGAGTCCAAGAGACCTAGTTGACGGTACTGGTGGTCTGTGGGAAAAATGGCGGGAAAAGGACTCAGTCTGTGTCCAGCTACTGGGGAGAGGAAGAAGTGTATTTATTTTCGAACAGTTTAATTCGGGACGGATTTCACGTCATTTATTTATTACACTGATACAAAACAGTCGCCTGGACATGCTTGGGGTCACAGTAGATAGTCTACAGACCTGCAAACTACTAGCAAATCACCGAAATAATGCACTACACTGACGTACAGACACGAAAACAACTCGTAAATTTTCAAAAGATAATGCATGTGTAACGCTATCCAAACACCCTCACAATGTTTCAACAGCCAAAAATAATGCAGTGCACAAACATCCATTGCACGTAAAAACACTTTCAACAAACATTTCCAAAACACAAACATTCTCACTGTTATGTAGAGGCTCCTATGTCCCAGCACAATGGATGTCATGCGAATAAATGGACCATTCTGATCTGCTCTTACTGAATTTACCTGCCAAATTACTGATGCTTTTGGTGTGGAAGCGCTGTCCACCTTTTTCTTTCTGCCTACGAGACTTTCAGCTGCAGAACTATTTTGTACAGATCGCCATATTGCACTGACAGTTAAACACTGCAAAAGTGGCCTATAGATCATCAGGCACAGAAAGACACTTTCTCAATCACAGGGCTCCGCCACAGAGTACGGAAGTTTAAATATTAAAGTGTGAAACCGATCTCCAACCCAGCAATCTATAAGCGCATACCATATAGATGTAGGAAACATACAATTCATATCCCGCGCTGTACAAAATCATCCCTTTTGCATCATGCATATATGTATCGACCGTCAGACTCTCATACATATACCGCGAAGGCAGACAGCATAAGCACATGCACTGTAGGTATACTGCTCGCATCACTAGATAATTCTTTCAAGGTCGGGCAGTCATGCACTACAGCTGATGGTCACAAGTCATCTGCCCCCAACACATGACCAGAGCGCCCTCAGCAGATTAAAGTCACTCTCCAAACTGTTGGACAAAGTCTGGATCAGTCCCCCTCGACACAAGGGCGTTACTGTTTCTGGTGCAGACCTACTTGCTTGCTTTCTACAACCATCTCCATACTGTGGGATTACAAGAACATATGTAAATTCACGTGGTTTGTCAAAATATTATACCATTTTCGTGATACTTATCGATATCAAGCACATAGCAATATTGCTTCCTTAGTAGTATCACTTGTACATTATAAACAGTCCTCACCCTGGTGAACGCAACTTCGAACACAGAACACGTCTTCGGATGTAACATGTGGTTGGTCCACCTGCAAGCCCTATACGAGATGTGACGTGTGGTGGAACTGCCTCTGAACATCGCTCTGGATATATAGTGAGCGGCAGATCCGCACTAGAACGCTAATTTAGGTCTACTGTGGGTCCTGGGAGCTATCCGCGACATGTGCAAATACACAGGCAAACAGAAAACGGAGCAAACGCACTGAGAATGTGGTATATGTGGGGTGGAGGCGACTGGTCGCAATCGAGTACAGTGTTATACTATGCCTCCCGACCAGTGCATTTGCCTTAGTTATTTACTGATAAAAACAACCTATGATAATAGGTACAGAGGATGTACAAAATATTAACTAACACAACAGGTACATGCAAAAGTAATTTATCACATTGCTATTTATATGTAGCATCTAACATGGTAGGCTATACAATCAGCCAGATCCTTTATCTTATGTAATGGGATAAACACAAAAAAGTATTGAAAGCAACTCAAATTAAATGGTATTACACCATTGCAAAGTGCATTTAGTATCTAACTGTGCCATAGTGACATAAAAACAATCATATCGTAAATATAAAAGGTAAGCAACTTAAATATTTTTTGTATTAGCCCAGTAACAAGGTGTACATATACTGACCCACAACTATGTAATGTTAAGGATATAAGAAGTTGTAAACCAACCACTGTTTAATTCAGATTGTTTGTCCTCTTCAATTTACCCTAAATGAAGGACATTGACTAACCATTTCCAGAGTTATAGCAAATTAGTGGTTTGTACATATTGCTATAGAACTTCATCAAAAAAGGTTGAAAAACTCATAAATTTGATATCAACCTGTTGAGACTCATTGCTGTAATTCTTTGTCGTGGATCCTTTGTGGCAGACTCCTCCTCCCTACCATTCAATAAATTGTGTCCACATCTAGGTTTGATTCAAGGAAGGCAGAAAGCTGAAAACTGAGTCATCTGCTGCGCTACTGAAAGGATGTACTGGTTTTAGACGAAGAAAAGTTGGTTAAGTGCTGAAGTAGATGTCTGGAAAACGTTTCACCTATAACGTTAAAAATAAAACATCACATTTTTGGATTAGCTTTTTTTTATATGCAACTCTTCTGAAAAGATTGAGGGAAAACTACTGGTTAAAAACATTTGTTTATATCAAATTGTAAGTCTCGCATAACAGCCTAATGATGTTGAGGTCTTCTTTTCGTGATTGGTCACTTTTGTTACGATACATCAAAGTTAGGTTATTAACTGTCTATTTGGAGAATGTTTAGTGAATTAACAGTGAGAATTGCGATTGCTAACTGAAGGAAGCAGAAACTAGCAGTATGAAATTATCTTCATCTTTCGCAATGCGTATCTCCACACTACTGAGAGATCAGTGTTGCGTTTAACAGGCAGACTGAAAAAAGGTGAATCGGCCGGGAACCCATCCCACAGCTTTCCTGTTTCGATCCACACGCACTACAGCTGGACGAACACACGAAATTAAATCCCACTCACTGCGTTCTTGGGGCACTGCTGCTCTCTCGACATACGGCAGCTGATCGCTAGGTGGGAATGACATCATTTTCACATCTTAGCTTTAACTCACCAGATTTCAGCTGATTTGTACGAAATATTTATAAACATTGCACAAGAACCTATCTTGCAAATCAGTGTATCAATTAGTTAAAACTGAATCACAATCTCCACAGCATTTCCTGAGATTAGCCTGCATATTCAGTTTGTACATACAGAGATTGTAACGTAATTATCTTTCTATGACGATTCCAAAAGACAGTTTTGTTTCGTAACTCTCTCTGGAAAGTTTAAATTAATAATGTTAGCGGAATAGCCGACGAAGCCGATTGTGTAACTGAGCGACACAGAACTTTCTTGTGTGGCATGCATGTACTGTTGATCAGACAGCATTTGCAGGCCCTTTTGAAGTAATTTCAGGCCTTCATAGAACACAAGCGCTGAGCCCTATATCAAACTGTTCGTCTGGACTTAACCTACTAACAGTCAAACGACGACGTTTTAGTAGCATCTCCATCATCTCTTAACACTATATTTAGAACTTAGCTTTCCTTTCGCAGCCTTCTGTTGCTACATCAGACACGTCAACAAATGACAGCGCAGAGACCTTCGACCCGCTTAGCGATTATACGTAGCACCAGAATTTTCCCGTTTGCTCGGTAACAACTTTGGCTACTGTATGTAGTTGTATGCTTGGCCCATCATTCATCTTACAGACGCACTAAGTTTGCTAACTTTTACCTGTTGCCGTTTGCGCTTCCTTTTTTGGACCGTGAGTACAACATTATTTAAGAGGAACCCAGGCAACTGTTTATTGGCGTTTCTAGTAAAAAAATTATTAACTTTAATAACCATTGTCGCTATGGTAATATCGTAATCACACTACCGATAAGGTCAGACGTGCTTGTGGCTACAAGGTCTAAAATATTTCTGGGCTGTCGAAGTAGTTGCTCCAGACAGTTTTTGGAAATCGTGTTCAAAAGTATTACACAAGGCTACCTGTTCCTACTACCTGCGGTGAATCCAATAGCCCTTTCAATTTGTCCTTGTTAGGTTACAGTAGCCTCCAATCTGTACTAAGTGCTCTGCGTATCTGTGCACGACTGGGCGTAGAATTGTTTTTGAATGATTCCACAACTGTCACCGTGGGAACGTGTGGTCGGCAACAACAACCGGTAATGAACTCAAGTTCTGCCTCGACAGACACAAAATTTTTTTCGACTATAAGGAAGACTCCGCCACCTATGGCCTCAAAGTGTAGACTGTTAACGGTATACGTTCCATGAGTCACTAAATATTTTTGTGATGTCTACTTCGGGTTTCATCCAGCTCTCTGGTCTGGGAGTAATTTGATGTAAATCCAGGAGCTTCGTTACAAATGCAAAGACAATTTAGTGTATAATTTTGACAGTCAAATTGTGTTTACTTTGTACGCGGTCTGATTTCGCTCTCTACGTATTTGCTGGCCAGCGTTGATCAGAGAACCGCAAAGTACCCCTAGCGCAAAAAAAAAAAGAATATAAATCGCGTGCGGACTCCACAAATACTCTTCTACCGGAGTAGCTCCTTCTTTTGTGTAATTCACCACTGTCCTGTCAAGGAGAGTCCTACAGTTCTCCTCCCCACACCCGCAGGTCCAGATATCTGATTCCTTCTCGTTGTTAACTGATACGAAAACTTTGGTTTTGTTAGTTTCTAGAAGGTCTAAGACATTGTCCTCCTGCGTTCCTTCTTCAACTACCTGCTGGAGAAGACATTGAAATCAAACCCACATGAATCCATTTCTGACACCTGTCTGAAATACGTCAGTCTCCCTTTCTGTGTGTAAAAAGTGGCAGTGTCCCATTATTACAACTGTAGGATTAGAAAACTTACTCGTGATGTGTCTCTGAAGCTCTCTGCTGCCACTGTTTCTGAGGCAGGTGGTCTATAATAGCTTCCGGTTACCCTGTTTTATCAACTTTTGATCCTTACGTTTATCCAGACAAATTCACATTGTGTGTCTGTAATGACATCACTAGATGCTATCAAATTCTTTACTGCAGTAAATATGGCCCCACCGTCGGCATCTAACCTAACCTTGAGATATATATCCCATTCTGAATTCAGAATTTAGGTACTGTTCCCTACTGGTTTCATCAGACTTTCGATTCCTAATGCCATCTGGGCATCATTACATTTAATAAATGATACTAATTCTGGGACCTTACCGCGGATGTTCCTGGAGTTTATTAATATCGTATTGATATTGTCCATTTCTAATCTGAGAGTACAAACTTACTATGAGATAGATGTGGTTGACCTATCTTCGAAATCGTAAGGCAATTCCTTACTGAGTCGAACTGAACAGTGTCTGTACAATTGTTTTTGGTAGTGTTTTTCGATCGTCTGTATACTGTGTGTTAATTTTGCGATGTAGTTTTCCGCCGCTATAATGGGTACAGTTAAGAATATTACTCCTGCTATTAATACAGATTACTGAGAAGTGTAATTCGGGCACGGTCATCTTAGAACTGTCATGTATCAGTGATATTTTTAAAATAATTCATTTCACAAGTTAACAGTTATATTAATCAAAATATCCACTGGTGTACTTCCTGTCTTTAGTGTCCAACGGGCACAATATTTCGACGATCAAACATGTCGCCATCATCAGGTGAACTGACGGACTGCGCTCCTGTGAACGTGCCGGTACCGTGATCCGTACGCTATGGCTGCTCAGGGGGAACTGTGTTCGGTCGCGGCGGCGGCCGATATAAATACCCTCCGCCCGCGGCGCGCTCCCTCTGCCGTCCGCGCCCCGCGCCACGGTCGCGCGGTGGAACAGATTGCGACGGCGTCTGAGATGACGTCGGTGTGATGGCTCTGTCCGCCGTGGTCGTCACAACTATACGTTTGCTCGATTTACTCTTGATTAACCCAATCGCTGGTTCCCAAGCCTTGCTAAGATTATAGCCACAGTCACGGTTTATGAGGTCGTCATTGGTGCGAATTTCGATGGCCTCTCTAACAACGCTGTCCCAGTATCTCGACGACTGTACCAGAATCCTCGTGCGGTCATACTCCATAGCGTGATTTTCCGACAAACAATGTTCAGCGACCGCCGACTTGCTCGGATACATCAGTCGAGTGTGCCTCTGGTGTTCACGGCATCGATCCTCGACGGTACGCGTCGTCTGACCAATATACGACTTGCCACATTGACACGGAATCTGTTACACGCCGGCATTCCTCAAACTGAGGTCATCTTTGGCGCTCCCCACCAGTGCACGAGTTTTATTCGGAGGACAAAACACAGTTCCGACTCAGTGTTTCTTCAGAATGCGGGCGATTTTCCCCGAGAGTGCGCCTGTGTATGGAATAAATGCAGTGCCTACATCCTCCCTCGTGACTTCATCCATGTCAACAGGTTGTGCTGCAGTGGTTGGGCGGAGAGCACGTTGAATCTGCCACTCTGAGTACGATTTTTTTCGAAATACAGTTCTCAGATATTCCAATTCCTGGGGTAGACTCTTTGCGTCAGAGATAGTGCGCGCCCTATGTACTAGAGTTTTAAGTACCCCATTCCTCTGTGAAGGGTGGTGGCAGCTGTCTGCGTGCAAATGCAGATCAGTGTGCGTTTTCTTCCGATACACCCCATGACCTAGGGTGCCGTTAGCCCTTCTCTTGACCAAGACGTCAAGGAAAGGTAATTTACCCTCCGTTTTAGTCTCCATAGTGAACTTGATATTGGGGTGTATGGAGTTTAGATGTGTAAGGAAGTCAAGGAGTTTATCAATACCATGTGGCCAGATGACGAACGTGTCGTCCACGTAACAGAAAAAGCAAGTAGGTTTCCATTCGGATGACGACAGGGCTTCCTCCTCGAAGTTCTCCATGTACAAATTCGCTACCACCGGTGAGTGGGTAGCCGACTGAGCCCTCGATACCCCCTCCCACACCGTTCGTGGGAAATCTGTTTACGCTCTTGTACTTTTAATGATACAGTAACTGGAATACTTTATCACTTAAGGAAACTGAAGAACTTTATTGAAATGAAAGACACTTTCAACATAGTTTGAGATTCAGTCGAGGAGTTGGGAACGTTTTGATGTGCTGAAGGAACTCTGACCTGGTTTCAGACAAGCCATAAACTGAAATAGAAGATTGTAGTAGGAGAAAGATAGTTGTTGCCAAAAGAGATTTGAATCTGTTTATCTTTATAAGTGAATTACTTGTTAAATTTTAAATTTTTCTGCGTTAAGAAAGTGATCGTTATATAAGCAGATTGAGATGTGTTATGTTAGCAAACTGGCAATGAATTATAGGGGAATTTTAAATTTGTTTGGCAGTAGGCTGAAGTCATCATATATATGTATATATTTGATTTGCGGTTTGCTTTCTCTTTGTATATGAAACCAAACTGCAATATAGAAATAAATCATTGTTTTTCCAGAATAAATGAAATACATGAGCCTTTTAAAAGTTCTCTTTAACAGATTGGACCTCCCCTTCTGCAAAATCCTGGCCAAGTCCTTGAACGAACTCGTTAAGTATAGAGGGGAACTGACGATCGTTACCTAACCCTTTGTCCATTTCGTCATATGAGCAGACGCCGTTGGCATTTGTGTGTCGTCAGTATTTCAGGCGAAGTCATAAAAAAAAGAAGAAATCTGTCAGATACCCGCACGGTTTTCGTCGATGGTTATTAATGTGTTTTGAATCGTGCTCCGACTAGCACAATAATGAATCGAATGGATCGCCCGACTAGGCAAACGCGGACCTCAACAGAATGGGAAACATCGTCGTCTTTAAGTTCAAGAAAGAATGAAAGGAGGTATAAATCAACTGTGTTCAATTATTAATATGCGTAGAGCTCTGTTACACGCTACTCGAATAAACAGTCTTTCAAATGACTATCAACCTAGTCCAAGGCAGAGACTTAATGTAATTTGTTTCTTAGTCTCTGTTGGCTGTAAATTCGAAAGGTAACAGCAGTAACAGTTTTATTTACATGTGTCCCTCATTTGCAGGGGTAGTCAACGTTTCATAATATTATTGTATAAGAACCAAAATAACATAATTCGCTTGCATAAATGTTTACACTAATGAAAAATAATTTTTCAAGAACAGAATCCCAGTCTGTTTAAAACAGCACAACCTCGTTAGATTGATGTTCGCAGTCTGTGAATGTGCCTAATGATACTACCGGATTTTAGTTAGTGCGTCCATCAGAACACATGTGGTCCTGTTACTTATATCACTGTTTTCTAACATTATGTACCACATATTCCCAGAATTAGATTTTAGGCCTTCCATAAACTTGTAGAACTTTAGACTAGTAGCATGAGGCAATTGTTATCTTTAATAACGAACACAGGAGTATGTAAATTATTGAAATACTGAATGATGATAAAATGTATCAATGCATAATCGAAATATGGATAAGAAGAGCTCATTTGAAACATATAAAGAATGAATTACTATTGGCTAGGATAAGATGAAGTGTTTGGCCATATGATGTGGCTGGGGTGTGGTCTGGGCGGCGCCAACGTCACTTCCTCTTTCCTTGTTCTGTTCTCCTAGTACAGAACGGAAACGTTTCGGGTGCACATAGGGCTGAGCATCAAGTTCAATTGTCAACTGGAAAAAAGTTGTCTAGTTAATATTTTGTTCGTTTTTCTGCATTCTACCGCTATTGGCTAAAATAACGAGTGGTTATCCACACGGTGTGGCCAGCGCGTAGTCTGGTCGGCGCCAACGTCCGCTACCTCCTTTCGTTATAGGGGACTGATGAGCTCAGATGTTAAGTCTCACAGTGCTCATCGCTATTTGAACCATTTTTTATTGAGAATGCATGGCGAGACCATGGTCTTACTCCTACCGCGTTGGTTTCTCGTAGTACAGAGCGGAATCGTCCGGGATGCACATCGCGGTGAACATCAACGTTTAACTGTCAACTGGAAAAAAAAATGCTGCTTAGATACATTTTTGTTTGTTTTTCTGCATTCTGTGACCATTCGCTAAAATAACACTACTGTGGCCCACATGGTACTTCATACCAAATATGTCCAAAACACCTGAATTGTGTTTCATCTGATTTGCACGAAGCCTACATGACGTAGCTGTACTCCAGAACTGGGCGGACAAGCGCGGTGTAAGCTGTCTCTTTAGTAGATCTGTTGCACCTTCTAATTCTTCTGTCAATGAATCGCAGTCTTTGGTTTGCTCTATCCACAATATTATTTATGTGATCGTTGCAATGTATGTTATTCGTAATTGTAATCCCTAAGTATTTAATTGAATTTACAGCCTTCAGATTTGTGTGACTTATCGCGTAATGGAAATTTAGCAGATTTCTTTTAGTACTCATGTGAATAACTTCACACTTTTCTTTATTCAGGGTCAGGTGCCAATTTTCGCACCAGACAGATATCTTATCTAAATAATTTTGCAATTTGTTTTGGTCATCTGATGACTTTACAAGACGTCAAATGATAGCATCATCTGCAAATAATCTAAGAGCGCTACTCAGATTGTCTCCTATGTCATTAGATAGATCAGGAACAAAAGAGTGCCTGTAACATTTCCTTGGAGAAGACCGGATATTACTTCTGTTTTACTAGCTGACTTTCCGTCTATTACTACGAACTGTGACCTCTCTGACAGGAAATGACGAAACCAGTCGCACAACTCAGGCTATATTCCATAGGCAGGCAGTTTTGTCAGAAAACGCTTGCGAGGAATGGTGTCGAAAGCCTTCTGGATATCTAGAAATATTGAATCAGTTTGACATCCCCTGTCAATAGCACTCGTTATTTCATGAGTATAGAGAGCTAGTTGTGTTTCACAAGAAGAATCCGTGCTGACTATGTGTCAATAAATCGTTTTCTACTTTATATTTCATAATGTTCGAACATGGTATACGTTCCAAAACTCTACTGCAAATCGACGTTAGCGATATGGGCCTGTAATTCAGCGGATTACTCCTATTGCCAGTTTTGGGTATTGGTGTGACTTCAGCAGTTCTCCAGTCCATAGGTATGGATCTTTCTGTGAGCGAGCGGTTTTATATAATTGCTAAATGTGGAGCTATGGTAACAGCATATTCTGGTATACAATCTGAACCGGAGGTCTTTCCTTTATTAAGTGACTGAAGCTGATTTGCTACACCGAGGACACATACTTCTATGTTTCTATTTTTCTATGTTTCTATGTTTTCTATGTTGAAATTCAAGAATGTTTACTTCGTCATCTTTGGTGAAAGAGTTTCAGAAAACCGTGTTTAATAACGCTGCTTTATCGGCACTGTCATCAGTGACTTCACTGTTGTTATCGTGCAGTGAAGGTATTGATTGCGTCTTGCCACTAGTGTGCTTTGTGCATGGCCAGAATCGCTTTGGATTTTCTGCCACATATCGGGACAGAATTTCATTGTGGAAATTATTAAAAGCATCTCGGATTGAAGTATTCGCTGTATTTCGAATCTCTGCAAAACTTTTCCAATATTGGGGATTTTGCATTCTTTTAAATTTGGCATGTTTTTTTCGTTACTTCTGCAACAGCGATCTGACCCGTTTTGTCTACTATGGATACTATCTCCTTGAAACCATTTCACATCTTTCCACACTTCCATGATCAGATCGGAAGGACTGTAGACTGTCTCTTAAAAAGGCGTTAAGAGCATTTTTATCAGCTTTTTTAAATACTTATACCTTGCGTTTCTTTTCAATGGTTGTAGGTGTTATGACATTCAGCCTAGCAGAAACTGCCTTGTGATCGCTAATCCCTGTATTCGTCACGATACTCCCTATTTGTCCAGGATTATTTGTTGCTAAGGGGTCAAGTATACTTTCGCAAGTATTTACGCTTCAAGTGGGCTCATGAACTAATTGTTCAAAATAATTTTCTGAGAAAGCATTCAGTACAATTTCGGATGACGTTTTATGCCTGCAGCCGGTTTTTAACGTACAATTTTTCTAGCATATCGAGTATAGATTGAAGTCACCTCCGTCTATAATTGAATGGGTGAGGTACCTATTTGAAATGAGACTCAAGTTTTCTTTGAACTGTTCAGCAACTATGCCTCCTGAGTCTGTAGGTCGGTAAAACGATCCAATTAACAAATTAGTGCGATTGTCAAGGATAACCTCTACCCATACCATTTTGCAGGAACTATCTACTTCAATTTCACTATAAGGTAAACTACTTCTGACAGCAATAAATATTCCACAACCAACTACACTCCTGGAAATTGAAATAAGAACACCGTGAATTCATTGTCCCAGGAAGGGGAAACTTTATTGACACATTCCTGGGGTCAGATACATCACATGATCACACTGACAGAACCACAGACACATAGACACAGGCAACAGAGCATGCACAATGTCGGCACTACTACAGTGTATATCCACCTTTCGCAGCAATGCAGGCTGCTATTCACCCATGGAGACGATCGTAGAGATGCTGGATGTAGTCCTGTGGAACGGCTTGCCATGCCATTTCCACCTGGCGCCTCAGTTGGACCAGCGTTCGTGCTGGACGTGCAGACCGCGTGAGACGACGCTTCATCCAGTCCCAAACATGCTCAATGAGGGACAGATCTGGAGATCTTGCTGGCCACGGTAGTTGACTTACACCTTCTAGAGCACGTTGGGTGGCAGGGGATACATGCGGACGTGCATTGTCCTGTTGGAACAGCAAGTTCCCTTGCCGGTCTAGGAATGGTAGAACGATGGGTTCGATGACGGTTTGGATGTACCGTGCACTATTCAGTGTCCCCTCGACGATCACCAGAGGTGTACGGCCAGTGTAGGAGATCGCTCCCCACACCATGATGCCGGGTGTTGGCCCTGTGTGCCTCGGTCGTATGCAGTCCTGATTGTGGCGCTCACCTGCACGGCGCCAAACACGCATACGACCATCATTGACAACAAGGCAGAAGCGACTCTCATCGCTGAAGACGACACGTCTCCATTCGTCCCTCCATTCACGCCTGTCGCGACACCACTGGAGGCGGGCTGCACGGTGTTGGGGCGTGAGCGGAAGACGGCCTAACGGTGTGCGGTACCGTAGCCCAGCTTCATGGAGACGGTTGCGAGTGGTCCTCGCCGATACCCCAGGAGCAACACTGTCCCTAATTTGCTGGGAAGTGGCGGTGCGGTCCACTATGGCACTGAGTAGGATCCTACGGTCTTGGTGTGCATCTGTGCATCGCTGCGGTCCGGTCCCAGGTCGACGGGCACGTGCACCTTCCGCCGACCACTGGCGACAACATCGATGTACTGTGGAGACCTCACGCCCCACGTGTTGTGCAATTCGGCGGTACGTCCACCCGGCCTCCCGCATGCCCACTATACGCCCTCGCTCTAAGTCCGTCAACTGCACATACGGTTCACGTCCACGCTGTCGCGGCATGCTACCAGTGTTAAAGACTGCGATGGAGCTCCGTATGCCACGGCAAATTGGCTGACACTGACGGCGGCGGTGCACAAATGCTGCGCAGCTAGCGCCATTCGACGGCCAACACCGCGGTTCCTGGTGTGTCCGCTGTGCCGTGGGTGTGATCATTGCTTGTACAGCCCTCTCGCAGTGTCCGGAGCAAGTATGGTGGGTATGACACACCGGTGTCAATGTGTTCTTTTTTCCATTTCCAGGAGTGTATATTTAATCTATTCTTTCTGAACAATGTTAGATCGTTTGAAAAAATTTCAGCTAAACTTATATCTGGCTTTATCCAGCTTGATGTACCTATTACAATTTGAGCTTACTATTAAGGGTTGGAGCTCTTGTTGTTTACCAACACAGCTACGACGTTTACAACTGCAGTACCGATCGTTTCTACAAATAGCTTAGTGTGCTTTATCTGCCATGGACGGACGCTCTCTCTGGGGTTTCCTGAGACCCTCAAAAAAAAAAAAAAAGCCATTATCCCTTCCACGCAACCCCCCCCCCCCCTCCGCTACCTGTGTAGCCGCTTCCTGTGTATAGTGGACTCCTGACATATTAAGCGGAATCCGGAGACCCACCACCCAAGGCGCAAGGCAAGGAATCTGCAGCCCACATGGTCACAGAACCGCCTGAGCCTCTGATTCAGACCCTCCATCCAGCTCTTCACCAAAGGACCAAAGTCAGTTCTATCCACAATGCTGCTGATAGTGAGCTCTGCCTTAATCTCGGAAGCAAGACTGTCAGCCTTTACCATTTCAACTAGCTGCCCAAAACCAGAGAGAATCTCCTCCAATCAAAAGTCATTGGTATCGACATGAGCCACCACCTGCAGTTGGCTACGCAATGTACTCTTCATGGCATCCGGAAGCACCCTTTCCACACCGGTATGCACACAGAGTGCACACTGGCTTCTTTCCCCTCTTTGGCAGCCATGTTCCTGAGGGGCCCGATTATGCGCCTGATGTTAGAGATCCCAGCTACCAGCAAACCCACTTTCTGTGAATTCTCAGACCTTGCGGGATGAGAAGCTTCCTCTGGAACAGTGTGAACGACTGCATCAGGCCTTGAGACTTGGTCAGCCACAGATAACGCCGGAAACCTGTTCGTCAAACGAATCGAGGAGGCCCTACAATCGTCCCCTCATAAAGTCTTTCGCTGCCTGACAGGCTTTGGAATGATCTCCTACTCGACCATGGGTGACAGGTCAACTGCAGTGCAGGCAGTACCTGGGGCGGCCACAGCAGTGGACCGATTGGGGGACATGTGGGACATGCTTGATGTCCCTCGCATCCCCGTGTCCGACCCCCCACCCCCACCCCCCACACGCTGATGCCCCTTGGCAGCAACCTCAAGCAGTCTGACAAAGCTAACAGAGACAGCAGCTGTGAGTGGAGAGTCAGAAACTCAGCTCGCATCTGTACACAGCAATGACAGCTCCTATCCATTACTGAGCTCTCTCCTGTTTGAAGCTCTTAAAATGTGTAACAAACGAACGGCTTACTTACAGCAGGAAGCAGGAATTCGAAGTGCTCTCTCGACACTGAGCTACACTAACCAGAACAAACAAAACATGTACGATACGAGGGTCGCTAACAACGGCGGTACTATACGCTCTGTACTTGAAATAAAAGGTTGTGACTACTAAGCACTCAAGCAAGCAAGGAATTACAAAAGCAAACTAGCAAATACACAGGTATCTGTAAATAAGTTGCTCCTGTTGGAAGCTCGTAAAAAATATATAACAAACGAACAGTGTACTATCCTTATTGGCAGCCGGAAGTCGCGGTGCTCTATCACTGACGCTCTAACACATGAAAAGACTTTAAAATTTAAGAACGTTTATCGGCAACGTTCTTCACTTATCACTACTACAGGTGGAGGAGATCTGTTCCTTTGTGTTTAAAATACATGGTAGAAGTGAAAATCGAACCGATTCCTCGCAACTATGAAACTGAAAATCACTCCTCAAGACTACTGAAGACCACTTTTGCTACATTGATTGTTGTGTCTAGCGTAATAGGCGCTTAGCTTACAAATTAGACGGGGTGAAAAAATTCATTTCTCTATTAACTAATTAATTATCAGCAGGCTTCTAACACGGAAATTATACTAGTCTCAAGTTAGCGGGATGTAGAGATGCTTTTTGGTATCATAGTCTCGATTCGAAGCCATTTTGAAATTTTAACTGTTTCAAGAAATTTCTTAGGTCTACATATACCATTGCACAGTATGAAGTTAGCAAATACGTCTATTATTACTGCCGTTATCACTATTAAATTTTTAATTCTGCTGCTGCTGTCCGCGTGCTTGAGAAAGAATGTAATGTTTTTTGGTCATTTTTAGATGCAGTTCCCTAAAAATAGTTGAATATTTAGTTCGCAGCAAATGGATGCGGCGTTCTGTGACAACCGTACCGTAACAAGTAGTTATTTAGTTCTTTCCATCTGTAATGAAGACTTTTCAAGTCAATATCGGACATCTCCAGTTATTCTTAGACAACATTAAAATAAAATTAGCTGATGAACACGATACTTCATGAGACAAATTGCGTTGCATTACTTCAATAACTTGCGTTTAGCAGCGACGCTTGTAAATTGCTAAGACTGGCAGTAAACGCCATTTTCAAAGATAGAGGATTTTCGTATTTTTTGTTAATTCATATCTTCTGTTCATTATCTCCATTTGGTCAAAGCCACCTATTTCAAATACAGGAAAGGAAAAAGTACTGCGGAAGATCAACAGTTTTTCGTTGTAATACACTCATGCTACGTGGCCCAAGTTCATATTTTCGCAGAATTACTCTAATTTTAATATCACTTCAACACTGCAGAAAAATCTTTCATCGTGGCAAAACTCACATCCGACTCAGAGGGCTTATACTTAGTTGCCAACCTGAAAGTCTAGCTCTGTGGAACACCAGTTTCAGTAAAGTGGTGTTGCGAAGGCTGTTTAGCACTGGTCTTTCTCACCGGGAAATACGTAATTGATTTATTCGACTCCATAAGTATACTGCAAGAGTAATTTCGTGTGCAAGCAATGCTTACGAAATGCAGTATTAAATTGTGCCATGGCCCTCATTTCTATAAATTCCTGACCTAAACTGGCACCGCGTCATTTCAAACGCCTTGTACTGCAACGTCTTACTGGCACCAACAGGTGTGCGTACTACTAAATTCGTTGTTTCTTTCATGTGATTTTGCAATGACTGAAATAAAAGTCACATGACCTCTACATTGGGGGCTACATTTCGTTGTTCCTTTCGTTCTGGGAGATGAGTATTCTGGGTTGTAATCTTTTCCCATTCTAACGAGCGAATTGCAGAAAAATGTGGCCAATAATCGCTTCACAAACTTCTATTTAGTGCTGTTAAGATGATTTATTTTAACTTTGTTGTAGGTGATTGAATTTAGTTTAATCTTAAAACAACTTAAGCAGGAATGCTCGCAAATTTACCGAATAAAAAAGGTTATGGTCCAGATAGGAAAAGGTTTGGAAAACAAAATTTGCCCATGTAACATTCTGGAAAATTAAAACCGTGTGCCGGACCGAAACACGAACTCGGTATCACACGTTGTATTCCTGAAACTGTGGAAATCATAAGTTGAATCTGAGTTTAACCTCTTAAGGCATTGCACAGCTAAAAATACAAAACGATCAATAATAAAAAATACTCCAGCCAGAGCAACATGATCTGCACCACAACGTGAATCTACATTTTACCTTCAATGTCTGGGAACGGTGTCCTTATTATCACTACATATGATGTGTAGAGACACATATATTCACATCATCATCTAAACAATACTCACAAGGAACTAATTTATTAAATCTTTTTTCAAAGCGTGTAATCGGGAATGACTCTGACTTCTTAGGCGAAGAAAGTGCTCTTCGCCCTCTGTTGCACTTCGCTTCCTCCTGCCCTGTCACGGTTTCTTACTTGCTTAACCTCACTGTTGGAGGAATTTGATAAACGACGTATTCTTGCGCTTTCTGAAGACAGATACTGTATCAGCACCATTTCTGTACCGTAGGATACACCAATTCGGTGATACCATGCTTGGTGAAGAAGGTGGCGGAGGAAAGCAACGTCAACCACCTTTGTCTCCCTGGACGTAAACAGGATACCACGGAGGATCAAGACTGTAGTGTACTCCACTGCAGTGATGAATACCCTTTCACAACTAGCACAGAAATTAGGAACATTCTCCAGCTAAGTGTGAGCACGTCACCATCCGTTGTCGTCTCAACGAGAAAGGGAGGTATGGACGATCGGCAGTCACAGTTTGGGGTTTGATATCAGCTATTGGTGGCAATTGGACCGTCCGTTTTCTAGTTATTACTGCTGCGGAATACTGTATAACGTAATGCTTTCTTCTGTTCGTCAGAGATTTTCGGAGGCTGAATAATGTTCCAACACGAACATGCTGCTACCGTATGTATCCTAGCCAGCACTGGAACAAAAGGGGTAGCTCAACGTTGCAGTACGTGAGGAAACCTGGTCTGTAATGTGGGGCCTGCATTTGTTCCCCCTTCCAGTCTCGCTGAACTACACATTTTTACCCATTTCGTGACAGAGCTACAAGCAGTCTGGTCAGTAATCAATACGGAAATTCCGTTTGTTTTATTTATGAAATTTTTATTTATGAAATGCACATTTCCATACTACTTCATTGTGACACAACACAGCAAGTAAGCTCTTTCGAAATCCAGAATGAGTAATATCTTTCTAATTTATGGTAATTAGGCACGCTCCTGTTACAGATACCTTATGTTTTATTGAAATAGACTTTCATTCTACGGATATCGTGGTAATATGAATTTCATGTGAATTATCACGGCGCATATTTTAAAAGCGTTTCCCGTTACTTAATTGAACACAGTAGTAAATGTCAGTCCGCAGCTCATGGTCTCGCGGTAGCGTTCTCGCTTCCCGAGCACAGGGTCCCAGGTTCGATTCCCCGAGATGTTAGTGTCTTTCACCTGCCTCGAGAGGACTTGGTGTTGTTGTGTCGTCTTGATCATCATCATTCATCCCCATTACGGTCGAAGAAAGGCAATGGCAAACCATCTCCACTAGGATCTAGTACGGCGGTGCGGGTCTCCCACATCGTTCCCGTACGCTCTGTAAAGGAGTATGGGACTTCGTCATCATCATCATCAGGAAATATAAGTGGGAAATTAATCACCAACAGTATCTTCTCTCGCTTTGTTTAAATTGGTCTTAAACACTAAGGCAGTTTACCAATTCCCTGCCTGCAGAAACCTAGGAAGGTAAACATTTGAGGGGGAAGGTCAGAAGAATAAGTGCGGGAGGGATCACTTTTGAAACTCCTGGATAGTTTTGTTAGTAAAGCCGGCAGAGAGCGTTAACGTGTAATACCAACAAGTGTGGAATTTTTTACGTCGTTTTTCTTACACGGCGATCGATACGTATTTTAGTCGTTTGCAAAAAATACCAGCTGCGGTATAATCAACGCTGGGGAGGTTTTCAGAATGCACCACAGACTTTCCGAGTCACCAAAGGCAAAATATTATATCCACACTGCCCTTTTATCGAGTTTTTGTCTTTTATTAGGGCTCGGTCATTAATTCTTCTTAATATGTTTTGTAAAGGCATTATAACTAGTAACTAGTAAGAATATTGCGTTGGAATCCTCACTGAGCCAGCTAATGACGATCAATCAAAAATGCATTAATAGTCAACGCTTTCGTTGTCTTACATTAGAGCATATTGTACCCCTGCTCCCGACTTTTGAACCTTATCTACTGCGTGAAAATGTCGCACGACGGTAAAATGGTCGCACTTCATCACGGGTGTCTGTTATTGAGGCTTCTTAAATGTGCAGAATCATTCATGCCAGAACGATATTTCTTGAAGAAAAAACATGCTTTGCTAATGTGTTTTGCCCAAAAGCTCTGTCATCACACACAATATCAAGATTCAAAGCAGCCTCTGCTGCCTTAACCCCTCTGCTAAAATCAAATCGAACAATATGTCGCAGATGTCAGAGCTTTTTCCACTTGCAAATTTAATTTATCGCACTTAAACAAAGTTCATAAGTTTCAAATACGCTAAATCCTAATCGTAACTGTGGTACAACCTGTCTAAAAGAAGGGATCGGATAGTAGGACACATTCTGAGGCATAAAGGGATCACCAGTTTAGTACTGGAGGGAAACATGGGGAGTAAAAATCATGGAGACCAAAAGATTACTACAGTCAGCAGATTCAAAGGGATGTAGGTTGCAGTAGTTACTCGGAGATGAAGAGGACTGCACAGAATTGAGTAGCATGGAGAGCTGTATCAAACCAGTTTTTGGACTGAAATCCACGACAACAACCACAATAACAACTGTGGGGGAGGGGGGGGGGGGAAATAGGATAACTTCAAACAAGAAAACGACCGTTGATAAATACACTCACTGCGCACCGCCACGATCACCTGGTCTGAGGCGTCTAATGTTTGCGGCGGGCTGCATATGGCAGGTAGCCAGTAGCTGCTGTGAGGCGAGGAAACTCTAGAACGTAAATTGTGCTGATTTTGATGCCGCAACGAGCTGTCTCTGGGACATGTTTCTGGAACTTATTGCGATTATAGGAGGATTAGAAAATGAAACAAATCATGTTTGCGGTTCCATCAGACTGATAACCTTAGTAGATATCCAATATGCTTTAAATAATCTAGAGAATCGAGTGGACCCGATCGCGCGACTTTATATCTACAAAGCACCAAATTTACGAATTCTTCTTCTCCTTCGAATCTTCTTCTTCTTCACCAGACCACAAGCAGATACTTTTCCATTACTCCTCGAGAAGACTTCTTTCATAAATTTCCGCATCCCGTAGTTTTGCCAGATCGTGCATACGGCGGCACTTACAATTCTAATGTGGGGGCGGGCATATTTTCCGCCTTAAATGGACGACTCGGACTTCATCTCTGTGGTGGCCGGCCAGCAGCCTCGTTTTATGTCTGATATTGTACTTTCTTTTCATTTAGATCAAATATTCTGAATGCCTTTCGTTTCGTATTTGAGTAAGTAAAATTCATTGTTTGAGCCCAGATTTAAAGTTTGGCTCCTAAGCTTTGACTGTTCTTTTCTGTCAAGTTCCGAGGCGGCCTCATCTACATTAAGAAAGATGAAAATCATGAAAATTAGTATACCACAACAGTATCATGTTGGCTCAGTGGTAATGCACTCGATTTCCAATGTACTGGTCGATATACAAGTCGGTTTGGATCTTGCTGGAGAAACAGTGCACTTTTTAACTTTTTTTCTCGTTTTCAGCATTCGATCTGTTGCCGGCCAGGATGAAATTCAGTGACCTGTTCCTAATACAGCTCTTCACTATAAGCCCATCATCTACTCAGTACATTGTAGGAGTGACAAGAAGTGTCTATTATGAAAATACTGAGAAACAGCACAAGAAAGTTGCAGAAAAGGCTCCACAGGACTCTTAAATGAAAGTAATTTGTATGTTGTTTGTCATTTAGGAGATCATCACGCGAGACAAACGTTGCTGAAGCAATGAATACAGGTAAATATGGAAGTGACAAATACACTGAATAGCATAGTTGCAAAATTTTTCACCTCTTTCTTTATATATCTGCATCAGAAGAGAAACGTTTTCCTTGTAAATATACATTTTAATTACTTTGTGATTCACTTAAATCATTTCATAACTATGACTGAAAGAAAGAGTTTTCTTTCGTTACATTAAAACTTTCGTTGTAAAACAGGTATGGAAGTATATATTTAACTGCACATTCTGTACATTTCAAGCATAATGGTAGACTATATGATTCAAAGATTCTCAAGCCTTTCTCTGCATGAGCAATTTCTACATGAGTAACTTTATAGTTACTGTGACGAAATTTTAAGACACTTCCGTTAGCAGCTATTAATTTTCTCAACCTATCCTATACAATGTATCTCCAAAATACGTAGGTTTGATAAAATCTAGCAGAATATGTACCGTGTCACTTTCAATTATACTCTTCATAACTTCATTCATGGAATTTCCGTCAAAGGCGCCCTGCGAGACTTTCACTAGGTATATAATTTCCTTTCATGGAGAAGGTATGACATCACAGACCATATCATACCATTTAATAAATGAGACGTATGTTATTGGTAGAATGGCGTAGAGGTTAAAGCGCAATGGATCCGGCTTTCGCTGCCATGACGTGCTGACGTGATTTGTGTTTCCGCCTGTGGGGCGCGAGCACTCGTTTTTGTTTATTATCAGCGACCATCACTTACGTGTCATTTACGAGTAGTAAAGCATGACCAACCGTTTTTGAAAATCTGCACTGCGATTCACCTTCTGCAATCATTACACCCGCCCAAAGGCTTTGGAAGTGGAACGATTCCTACGTGACACAGCTAAAATCCCTGCTTCAGACATTTTGCGCATGCTTTTGTCCATCTTAAACTGTATGGTGTACTTCAAAGTAATCAATGACCAGACAAGGACTACGCTTTTTCCAGGTCGATGGTAATGTCGGCGTGGTCACTGTCCACTACAGTGGCATGGCCATGTGCGCGATATAACTTTTCGAACTACCACTCGAGCTCCCAGTGGAAGATGTTATCACTGCTTTCCTCCTCCATGTCACTGTACAAGGTCACATTGCTGCAAGCTGGGCGGAATTTCAAACGCACCCCGTTGTTAACGATGAACGATGGATCACTATTGATCTCCATTGCCGTGTGCCGTCTTACCTACAAATCAGCAGCTGCTGCACAGTCATTATACGCGACAGCCAGCCCAAGACTTGTTCCGTGTGTGGCAAAGAAGACCACTTTAGGTCTGAGTGTCTTCAGAGGCTCATCACCCAATTCCCAGCTGCTATCATTGTGCCTCCGATTCCGCCGATAGTTTTACTAATCACCTATTCATCGGCACTCTCTTATCCTCCTGGGGTCTGTCATCAGTTGGACCACATAACAGTGTCCCTTTGAGCTGCCACAAATAACCCTGGGATCTAGTCTATATACGAGGGTCAGTCAAAAAGTAATGCCTCCTATTTTTTTTTCTACGTTTAATTGTCAGGAAATTTAAATGCAATTACATAGGTTGAAAATCACAACATTGAGGATCATTTTGTCATTTTTCAATGTAATCTCCGCCCATCTCTACAGTTTTGGTCCATCTTTGAACAAGGGCATGTATCCCAGCACGGTAAAAATCACAGCTCTGCTTCCTAAGCCATTGACGCACGGATGTTTTGACGGCCTCCTCATCTTCAAAATGAATCCCACGATGAGCTTCTTTTATTGGCCCGAACAGATGGAAGTCTGATGATGCCAGGTCAGGGCTGTATGGGGGATGAGGCAAAACTTCCCATCCAATTTTGACAATCTCGTCAGAGGTGTGACGACTGGTGTGTGGTCTTGCATTGTCATGCAAAACAAGAACATCTGCCATTGATTTTGTTGGGCGAACTCGCTGAAGACGTGCTTTAAGTTTTTTGAGGGTTGTGACGTATTGAACAGAATTTATTGTGCATCCCTGCTCCAAAAAATCAACCAGAATCACACCCTCTGTATCCCAGAAAACTGTTGCCATAACTTTTCCTGCCGATCGCACAGTTTTGAATTTTTTCTTCCTCGGCGAGCTTGTGTGACGCCACTCCATTGACTGCCTCTTTGATTCGGGTTCAAAAAAATGCACCCATGTTTCGTCCCCGGTCACAATTTTTTTCAGAAACTCTTCTCCCTCCAAACGGAAGCGCTGCAAGTGTTGGGAGGCTATTGTTTTCCTTGCCTCTTTATTCTGATCGGTTAACATTCTTGGAACCCACCGTGCACAAACTTTTGAGTACCCCAATTGTTTAATAATCGTGATCACACTGCCTTTACTAAGAGAAATAATGCGACACACTTCATCTGCAGTCACCCGACGGTCACCACGAATGATGTCATCAACTTGCTGAATGTTGTGTGGAGTCACTGCACTCACCGGCCTGCCGCTCCGCTTTTCGTCAGTCAACGGTGTTTGCCCTTCAGCTTCCTTACAACGACGAACCCATCGTCTAACAGTGCTGACATCCACTGTCACAACACCATACACCTTCTTCAGTCTTTCATGAATGCGTATGGGCGTTTCACCTTCTGCATTCAAGAATTCAATCACACAACGCTGTCTCAAACGAACATCGATGTCGGCCATCTTACAAACTTCTGCTGTGCTGCCACCTGTTGACACAGAAAGTTACTACTGCAGTGGATTGCAGAAGAAGGTTTGAGGAATGGCGCCAAATTAAAATTTTTCACTTAACTTAATTTTTTTAAGTAGAAAAAAAAATGGGAGGCATTACTTTTTGACCGACCCTCGTATTATGCTCATAAGGTAGGAGATGAGGTACAGGCAGAAGTAAAGCTGTGAGGATGGGCCGTGAGTCATGCTTGGGTAGTTCAGACAGTAAAGCACTTGCCCGTGAAAGGCGAAGGTCCTGAGTTCAAGTCGTGGTCTGGCACACAGTTTTTATCTGCCAGGAAGTTTCAACAATTTTATAATATGGAATAACTGTTTTACACAGTCAGCAAACATGAGACACTTGAGAGTGAAATAAATTGAATAGCGTAACTGAAAAGTATGCTACTGGAGACTATTGCAAAATCAGTGATTTCAGCATGTGGGAATACTATTATTTTCTGATGTAAAACATAAGGAAATTGTTGGTATGTAGTAATATTTTTGTAATACTGATCTACAGGTGATAACAGATATCATATAAGAGTGGTGAAAAATTAAGCTGTATCTGAAATTGGTATTGTTTTGCTGCTATTAGCCTATCATGCTGGCACTAATTAAGACTTATCCAATGACTGTGTACAAAATACTAAAGCTCTTCATACAAAAACCAGTAGAAGTATTAAGATTTTTTTGTTATATCTGTAACAAGAAGCAATTACCTCAGGTTTCCAGTGATATTCAACATAGCCACAGATGTTCACTTCTTTCACCTGTTTGCTATGTCAGATACTTAAAATATCGAAATTCAGTGATATTCAACATAGCCACAGATGTTCACTTCTTTCACCTGTTTGCTATGTCAGATACTTAAAATATCGAAAGCTAACTTGTCACTGACCATTTAGAAGACACCAATCAAAACTGATTTTCCCAGTAAAAACTCATTATTTAACAGAATAGCCATAGTTACCAAGAAATCCAATGGTGTTTGACTGGGCAAGAGATAATCAGAGGGGCCCAACACATTAATGTACACAGTTAAGAACTGCTGACATCAGCATTAACGTTGGAAATATTAGACAAGAAATCTTTCATACTACTGCTACCCACGACAAATTTTCAAGTATTTTATTCTTTCATCTGAAGTGTCACTGATTATGCAAACACATAAAAGTTATACTTATCTTTGACACAGAAGAAAACATTTGATTAACATATCTGTACTCACTTATTAGAATATTTTGTTGCAACTCCCATCCACAGCTGGTATTACATATCTGTGTGAGTGAGTGAATGGAGACCATTTTATCTCAACCAATGAAAGGCAACAAATGATGAGACATGGTTGTGAGTTGTGCTAGAGTGATATTTGTGTTTGTGAAATAATACATCCACTGTTCTTGGTAGGCTGTTGTGCAAGTGAACGCTGAACTTTTTGGGATGTGTTGCTTCATTTTCATTATTAAGAAGTACAAATCACTGATATACAACAGTGACAAAGTTTTTTTTAATTGCGCTCCACTTAATACAATCAGACTTACACACTAATATATTGATGCCCCATCCATTGCACTGTCTTTTTACATAAATGGATCACAGTACGACACCATAGATTTTGCCAAATCTTTATTTCATTGTTCATAACATTTCATCTCACAAACTGAATTCATATTGACTGTTTTTTTTCTGATAAATGGTTGATATACATGTTTCAATATTTCACCTATGTACATATGACAAAGAAAACTAACTCACTCTATTGCTTCACTCATTTCATGATGAAGTGTAACAGGAGACAACATGTTTATTTAACCTTGATGGATATACAACAAGAGAATAGTAACCATATGTGTTATTAAGAAGCGCAGTGATGAAGGGAGTGGTTTCGATACATTGAAATGATATGCTAAATAGATAGCAACAAACTCCACACATACACATACGGAGAATACACTCAAAGAAACAGAAAATTTTTTCAAACACTTAGTGAATGAAGGGTATAATGTTAGTGTCTGTGAACTTAGAACCAGCAGGAAAAATAAATCTGTCCTACAATATATGAAATCCAAATATAAAGCTGGAAAAATTACTGTCCTGTTTTTCCAAGAAATCAAAAGTACTGCTGTAAAAAATGACCAGTTAATGAAAGACTTGCCTATTGAGAAGAGAGTCTAAAACTGAAGATAGAAATGTAAGCAGAAGGGGAATAAGGTAAGTGGTTACACATCTTTGTCATAAGATCTCTTCCATATGTTTATCTATTGCTACATATACTGAACTCAAATTAAAAGTGGGCTCATCTCAGGTATATACTAAACTTAATTTTATAATGCGGTGTTCACTGTCTACAATGACTGCATCCTAATATAGTTAAGTCTGATATACATTGAATAGTTTATCTGAGATTTAGGTTAATGGAGAACATTAGGCAATTTATGGCCTCTGCAAGAAGGGATATCATTATGTACTGATATGAAACAGAAGGAACTTTATGATATACAGAAGTGATTGCTGTTTTGCCTATTTAATTCTATTGAAGTAACTGAAATGAAGTGGCTTCTAAATTGGCATGATGAGGCTGACTGCACTCAGTTCCAGTAAACTCATCAAGAAAAAATTCCTAGCAGTATCAGGAATGGAACTTGAAACCTAAGCGTAGCTATTACTAACACTGACCACTCAGCCATGATGATGGACATAAGACATAGCAGACTGTACATAACCTTTCTCTACAGTTTAATAACACTTTACCTCAGAAATATAGAATCTCAAGATGGAGTTTATACTGACTGTTTGGAAAACCGGTCATCAAATATTTCATCTACTGACAAATGACAAAGGCAAGATATTGCACCATATTAGTTCACATTTAACACAATAAAATAAAGAAACAGATTTCATTTACAATTATCCATGGGAAGCCTGCAAATGGAGACTGGAAATGGTGTGCATTTTCAATTTGTACAGTGAAATAGGATATGGTTTGGGTTAAGGCTATAGTTACACTAATTATGAAGCAACAAGATCCCCATGAGCATCCTTCAGCGAGCATGCAAGAGGACCCACAGGGGACTAATGCTTATGCTTCACACACATTGACAGTTATATCCAGTACTATCATATGTCCGTGGCAACACAGAGTGAACTCAAAATACAAAAAAATACATATAAAGCTCATATTAACAATGTCATAACATAGAATTAGTGCCTTAAAGAGTCTGAAATCATGTGATACTTGGGACTGAAACAAATAGGTTACAGGAACAAATTACAAAATCTGTGAGATCAGCTTGGGGGAATACTATTATGTTCTGATGTGAAAAATGAGGAAATGATAATTGTGTAGTAATATTTTTGTTATAGTAAACAATCAATAACAACAAAAGTCATAGAAAGGTCGTACTCATGCTCTCAATAATCAAGACTTATACAATGACAGGGTTCAGAATACTAAACCTCTTTAAAAGGAAAATAACAGAAGTTCTGATATTTTTGTGCTTAGTCGTATGACACCAGAAAGCAGTTGACTCAAATCTTACAGAGAAATTCAACATGACTAAGGATCCAGAATGAGATTTTCACTCTGCAGTGGAGTGTGTGCTGATATGAAACTTCCTGGCAGATTAAAACTGTGTGCCTGACCGAGACTTGAACTTGGGACCTTTGCCTTTCCTGGGCAAGTGCTCTACCAACTGAGCTACCGAAGCACAACTCACACCTGGTACTCACAGATTTACTTCTGCTAGTACCTCGTCTCCTACCTTCCAAACTTTACAGAAGCTCTCCTGCGAACCTTGCAGAACTAGCACTCCTGACAGAAAGGATATTGCGGAGACATGGCTTAGCCACAGCCTGGGGGATGTTTCCAGAATGAGATTTTCACTCTGCAGCAGAGTGTGCGCTGATATGAAACTTGGTCGGGCACACAGTTTTAATCTGCGAGGAAGTTTCATATCAGTGCACACTCTGCTGCAGAGTGAAAATCTCATTCTGGAAACATCCCCCAGGCTGTGGCTAAGCCATGTCTCATCAATATCCTTTCTTTCAGGAGTGCTAGTTCTGCAAAGTTCGCAGGAGACCTTCTGTAAAGTTTGGAAGGTAGGAGACAAGATACTGGCAGAAGTAAAGCTGTGAGTACCGGGTATGTGTCGTGCTTCGGTAGCTCTGTTGGTAGAGCACTTGCCCGTGAAAGGCAAAGGTCCCGAGTTCGAGTCTCGGTTGGGCACACAGTTTTAATCTGTCAGGAAGCTTCATATCAGCGCACACTGCGCTGCAGAGTGAAAATCTCATTCTGGAAACATCCTCCAGGCTGTGGCTAAGCCATGTCTCCGCAATATCCTTTCTGTCAGGAGTGCTAGTTCTGCAAGGTTCGCAGGAGAGCTTCTGTAAGGTTTGGAAGGTAGGAGACGAGGTACTGGCAGAAGTAAAGCTGTGAGTACCAGGCGTGAGTTGTGCTTTGGTAGCTCAGTTGGTAGAGCACTTGCCCGCGAAAGGCAAAGGTATCGAGTTCGAGTCTCGGTCGGGCACACAGTTTCAGTCTGCCAGGAAGTTTCGTGACTAAGGCTGTTGACTTCTAACATTTCTCTCTTTCATCATATACTAACAATGTCAAAAGCTTAGTTCTAATTGGCAATTTACAGCATACTAAACAATGCTGATTTTTGAAGTAACAACTGCTATTTACCAGCATAGTCAGGAGATGGAACGGTGTGTTACTAGGCAAGAGAGGATCAGAGGATCTCAATTGATGAGACATAATTGTAAACAGTTAAGAATTGTTGATTACAACCTGAACTTTGACAATGTTGTACAGTAAATCTTTCTTACTGCTGATATTCTAGACAAAAATTTCAAGCACTTTATTCAGTAATCTGTTGTGTCACAACCTCCCCAAACACCTAAAAGCATTAGTTGTCTGTAAGACAATAGAAATATTTTGATTAAAATATCTCTACTCACCCAAAAGAATAGCTTGTTACATCCCGTATTAACAGTTGGTATTACATGTATGAGTGAATAGAGAGAATGTAATTTCAACTCATCAAAAGAAACAAATATTAGGCATGGTTGGAAGTTGTGTTAGAAGTGATGAATGCAGTTGTGAAAGAATATGTTCTAAGTTATTTGTAGGTTATTGTTCAAGTAGTCTGATGAAGAAATTTTTTGGACTGTAAAGGTCCACTTCTAGTATTAAGAAGCACAAGTGACTAATATGAATGCTGACCAAGTGTTTCCATTTCCAAAACACGTAATGCATTCAGACTGACACACTAATGCATTAATAGATAAGTTATGACCCTTCATTTCTACATAAATAGATTACAATATGACACACTAAATTTTACAAAGTCTTCCTCTCAGTGTTGAGAACATATCCTCTAATAAATCAAAATAACCACCATCAGGTATTTTCTGATAGGTGGTTGACATCTTTGTTTAAATATTTGATCCCTGCACAAATGACAAAGACAAATTATCACACAACACTAATTCACATATTTCAAGGTAATGTGTAAAAGTAGACAGTAGTTTTATTTAACAATGATGATTGTGGAACAAGGCAGTAGTGACAATGTGTATTCTTAAACAGTGCACTGAGAAAGGGGCTTGTTTGTATACATGCTTTTGAGATGCTAAATACGAAACAACCAATTCTCCAATTACAGGTATCCAGTATACACTGCAAAATGTAGTAAACTTGTTCATACACCTTGGGAAGGAAGAGGATAATTTTAGGATCTGAACTAGCATGAAAAAATCTGTATTATGAGAAATGTAATTAAAATATAAGGTAGGAAAAATTTTTGATATGTTTGCCAACACATGAAAATGATTGTGGTACAGAATAAACATCTGTTACCAAAAGAATTCACTTTTCAAGTAGAGTGTCTGAGAGTGAAGACACAAAAGTAAGCAAAAGTAGGCACATGCAAGTGGTTCACCATATATTTGCTGTAATATTTATTCCATATGTTCATCTACCGTCAGATAATTTGAACTCAAAATAAAACTAGGTTATATGAGGTGAATGTTAAAAATAATTTTATAATACAATATTGACTGCCTTACAATGACTTCATCCTTAATAGTGTTAAGTCTGATACCGTTCGAATAATTTATCCTATAATTAGGCAAGTGGAGAATATTAGGCAACCTATGGCTTCTGTATGAAGGAATACCGTTTTGTGCTGATATGAAAAGAAAGGATATGCAGAACGGATTTTGTTTTAGAGTAACATAGCAATGCAGACGCAAATGGTAGAATAGTAGCAACTTACTATTGATATTTCCGCAATCTGTATTGTCATTGACGTTACACTTGTTCTATCCCTAACAACCACTTAGAATGAGAGCATACAGTGTACTATATATTTTCATGCAAATCTACTACAATTACTGAGATGTTGTTTAAAGGGGTTTCACTATAAATCACTGAGCAAACGACACTTTTTCATATTTAACACTGAAACTGATGTAATTTTTTTAGACCAGTTTATTACAGATGACACTTCAAATGCAATAAGCTCATTTATTATTGACCTTTTAGATGGTACCAAACACAGTTGGTTCTGGAATCAAAAGTTCCACATTTATCTGCATAGTTGTAGTTCCTTCAGACATGATGGCACGCCACTAGGTAACAGGAAAGAGGGAGGGCATAAATCATTAAAATACACTTTTATGACATCTTGATCTCCAGGTGCACAATGGCAATGTTTGACAGGAAATTCAGGTATCGATTCAGTCATCTTATTCAGTTATCTGAATCATCACTATCTATGCCAAGACAGAGAAGCATTATTTTCTCTCCACTCAATGAACTAATGAACTGAATTATCTGTGGTGAAGACTGCTGTAGCGTGGAACAGTTTCCACACTCTTTCATCTTGCCAGTCCTTTAACAGAAGTTAAATACACATTCTTACTCCATTATTAAATAATAGGATTCACTATGCCTGTGATACATTCCTTCTCTGATATTACAAAATTTACTCCCAATATGTAGGATGTTTCGAAATGTGAAAAACAGTTCCAATGTACAACATGGTAATGTACCTAGTAACAAATATTCTATTCAGAGAGAAAAATGGTCTAACTGACAATATCTAATCAACACTGTATCTAATAATCTATGTTCTATATTATTACTCTACTGCATTCCAATAACCAGGAAGTATATCAGCTTAAGAAGAAGTGTTATCGTAAACTAGATACAAGCTAAAAATATTCCAGAGCACGAGCTATTGGAAACCAAAACAAATTACATCTGACGTGCACATGTTTGTGTGGACACTGAAGATGCTCAACTCATTTGCAAATATGATGTATTAGAAGCTGAACAGCATATCTCTTTTGATTCTACAGTTTAATGTAACAACATAACCTCTGTCACTTGTTTCACTTAAAATGATTAGGAGATGTGGAAAATCCTGCTTACGTATTAAGTCTCAGAACCCTCACACATGGAATGCTGCCAGAGCTTTCCCATATCATTCCAATTAATATATTCAACTATATCCACTAATTTATTAATTCCAGATTTGTTGTGCTATCTAATCACAGCTACTCATTGTAGATGTGCAGTCTGAGGCGCCTTATCACGGCCCCTCCCGGCTCCCACCTTCATAGGTTTGAGTCCTCCCATGGGCATGGGTCTGTGTGTCATCCTTAGCATAAGTTAGTTTAAGTAGTGCATAAGTTTAGGAACCAATGACCTCAGCAGTTTGGTGACTCATGAGTTGAGCAGTTTGGTCCCATAAGACCTTATCACAAATTTCCAAAATATCTACTTACATATGGAGATATGTATACAACATGTAATATTTTAGAATAATTGAGTCTCAATAAAGATAAAATTACATCTCAAAACGTTATATAACTGTGATGAGACTGTACAGTCTCGTGGGTGTTATTCATCTTTAATCACATCATCTATACATAATTAATGAGGACAATGCATTAAACAATGGCAAATCAAGTTTGGATTATCAATAATATTACAGAAAGAATAAACTGCTACTCACCATAAAGAAGACAGACTGAGCTTATGAAATGCACAACTATAAGACTTACAGATTTATTGTACAGCATCTCCAGGCTGTCAAGCTTTGCATTTGAATGTAATTGATGTAATATCACCATGCAATACATGCAATACCTTTCTAAAGTTATGAGAACAGTACATTATACTACTTACATAAGTTAAAAAAAGGGTAGTCACTGTGGATCCTTGATGCACACCATGTTTTATTTAAACGTCCCACCATACTGTTTAAGCAACACAAATTGTTTCCTGTTGCTCACACATGATTTTATGAATTCATACACAGTCCTCTAGTAACCAGGTTCCACTGATTGTCAACTAATATGGTGACAATGACACAATCTAAACCATTATCAAGATCAAGGAGCACTCCACTAACATATCGCTTGTTCTTTATTGCAGTTACTATTGTGCCTACGTAACTGTACTGCAGCTACTGAAGTTAAGTAGCTTCTCAGTTGGCCTGATGAAGCTGACTGTATTCCATTCAAGTCCCCTCAGCAACAAAAATTTTCTCTCAGTAGCAGGAATGGAACTCATGTCCTAAACATAGCTTTCAGTAACACTGACCACCCAGATGTGGTGATGAAGATATGGTGCAGCATACTATACACAATCTCTATATAATTGTAATAACACTACATTTCAGAAATATAGGACCTCAAGATAAGGATATTACTTACTGTTTGATAATCCCATCCTCAAATGTATCATCTATTCCCAAATGAGAAAAGCAAGATATTGCACGATATTGCTTCACATATATCAAGATAAAAATGTTGATTGCATATAAATTTATCCATGGTGAGCCTGCAAAAAGAGAATGGAAATGGTCTACATTCTTAACTTGTACAATGAAACACAATATTTTTTGGATGAAGGTTATATTTACATTCAGTATGAAGCACCAAAGACCTCAGATACCTTGCAGACAATGCAGCACATTATTTTAAACAACCAGGGAAGGAAAATGGCATGGTTAGTGTCCATGAACCTAGAATAACCAATGACAATATATCATTCTCTGTTTAAAATTAACCTAATAGAAAATAGAAATTATTAACACCTTGTGTTTCTAAGAAATAAAAATGTTTAGTGTACTGGATGAAGGTTTACTACTGCATGAACAGACAATACCACAAGAAAATCCTTAAGTGAGCATGCAAGAGGAATTACAGTGAACTAATACTTGTGGCTTACACACACTGACAATTATACCCAATCTTAACGTTGTCCGTGGTAGCATAGAGTAAACTCAAAATACAGTAAAATACATATACTCTTAATAGTTATATAACATGGAATTACTGTGTTTCACAGTCAGCAAACAAGAGGTACTTGAGACTAAAACAAATGGAATAGTGTAACTGAAGAGTAGTTTACAGGAGCCTGTTACAAAATTTGTGATTTCTGCATGTGGGAATATGTTTATGTTCTGATGTGAAAAATAAGGAATGGTTGATATACACTAATATTGTTGTGATACTAATCTACCAATAATAGCCCATATAATACAAAGAAGGTACCAAATTAAGCTGTTTCTAAATTGGTGTTGTTTTGATGTTACTAACATTCTGTCACTATTTAAGACTCATACAGTGACACTGTATAAAACACTAAACCTCTTCATAAAGAAACCAACAGAAGTACTGACACTTTGGCCTTAGGTGTACACCAACAGACCACTCTTTGATCAGGTCTTAGTGTGATATTAAACACTGCTACAGATGTTCACAGCTTTCATCTCTTTACTGTATCTAATACTTTAGATGTCAAAAACTGAGTCGTTGCTGGCCATTTAGAGACAACAGTCAATGCCAATCTTTCAAGTAACCACTGACTGTCATACAGCATAGTCAGGGGATGGGGTGGTGTGTTTCTAGGCAAGAGAGAATCAGAGGCTCTCAAGATGTAAGTGTGCACAGTTCAGAGTTGCTGATTACAACCTGAACTATAACAACGGTATACAGGAAAACTTTCTTACTGCTGGTACTCTAGAGAAAATTTTCAAGCACTTTATTCAGTGATATGGAGGATCTCTAACTTAGCGAGCACATAATAGTATTACAATCTGTGAGACCACAGAAAGCATTTGATTTTCATATCTCTACTCACCTATTATAATATCTTATATCTCCCATTACCAGCTGGTATTACCTGTCAGTCTGGATGAGTGAATGAAGAGAAAGTTGTCTCAACTGACAAAAGGAGATGGACAATGGGCATGGTTGGGAGATTGTATTTCCATGTTATATGAGCAACTGTAAAACAATGGGTCTTGAGTTATTTGTTGATTATTTCTCAAAAGGGATATAGAGCTCCACTTTAAGTATTAAGAAGCACAAGTCACAGATCTGAACACTGACAAAGTGTTTCCACTTGTACAACAATTCATAGAATCAGAGTGACACATTAATGTATGAGCTATAACTTTATCTTCTTACATAAACCGATTAAAACATGATATGGTAGATTTTACGAAATCTGTCTTTCAGAACTGACAAAATATCATATAATAAATCCAACTGATATGCGTTTGATATCCATGCGTCAATATTTTATCTATGCACAAGTGTCAAAGACAAATTATCATACCATTCATATTTAAGATAATGTGTAAAAATAGACTACAGATTTATTTAATCCTGAGGAATATGCTATAAGAGAATGGTAATAATGTGAATTTGTAAACAGTGAGAATTGGGCATGTTTAAATCCATGCTTTTGTTATATCAAGTTTAAAGCAACCAACTTCCCACTCACCAGTATCTAGAATACTCTTATGGAAGAAGCAAATTTCTGCAAATATCTGGGAATAATTTTAATGTCTGTGAACTCTTAACTATCATGAAAATTACATCTGCCTTATAAGAATTGAGATCAAAACATTATTGGTATATGTCTCCAAGACATGAAAATCATTGTTGCACAAAGTGAACATATCTTACTAAATAATTACCTTTTCAGGAGGATGACACCCTAGTTTGCAGACAGAGACTAATGTAAGTGGTTTACCTGTATTTGTCATTCTCTTTCTTCTATATGTCTATCTACTCCCGGATAAAGTGAACTTTCAATAAAGCTGGATAAATATAAGGCAAATATTAAATGTAATTTTATAATGCATTATTCACTGTGTTACAATGACTGCATTACTGCTATTGTTAAGTCTGATACTATTGAACTCTTATAAGGCAATTATGTTAATGGATAGTATTCGACAGTCTATGGCTTCTGCATGAAGTGATAGTATTATGTAGTGATATGAGAAGAAAGGATCTTCATGATATACAGAAATGTTTTCCTTTAGCAGTATCATAGCAATACACACATAAATGATAGAACAGGTGTAGCTTAGTATGGACATTTCTGCAATGAGTGTTGTCATTAAAGTTACTGTTGTTCTCACTTAACAAACACAAAGAACACTAGCATGCATAGTAATATGTATTTTCATCGCAAATCTACTAAAATTACTGAGATGTTGTTTAAATATCTAATACTAGAAAGCAATGAGCACAGGACACTCATTATTATTTAACATTAGCACATATGTTTTTTCTTAGACTATTTAGACACAGATAACACTTAAAATAGCAAAAGCAGATTTATTATTGACCTTTTAGACGATGTTGACCACAGCTGGTTCCACAATCAAAAGTTTCATGTCTACCAGTATAGTTATAGTTACCTCAGAGGTGATGGTGCTGCAGTTTGCAGCAGTACAGCAGTAGGTTGTAGCTCATTCAGATACACTATTATGTACTTGTGATCTCCACATACACAATGACAATGTTTCAGAGGAAATATGGGTACCTATTCAGTCATCTTGCTCATTTACGTGAAACATCACTGTCTATGGAAAACCATTAAAGCATTATTTTCTTTCAACTCAATGGACAACTTTCTATTAACTTGTCAGTAGAGAAGAGTGTTGTAGCCTGGAACAATTTCCACACTCTTGCCAGCCCTGTAGTAGAAGTTTAATATACTCAACGATTCTATTTTAAAATAATGGAGGCACTTTGTGTCTGATGCAATCTTCCTCTGATATTAAAAAAGCTACTCCAGAAAAGTAAGGTCTTTCTAAATGTAAAAAACTGATACAAAGAAGAACATTGTCATGTATCTAAGAATAATAATTCTATTCAGTCTGAAATGTGTTTTAACTTATAATATTTCATCAGCACTGCCTTCAATAAGCTATGTACTACATTACTACTCTACTGCATTCCAAGAACTAGGAACTAAATAAAGAAATATTGCAAACACCACCAATAAGCTAAAAATATTCTGAAACTGAATTTGTTGGAAAACATGAGAAATTTCCATTTTTTAAGTGCACAAATTTGTGAGGATACTAATGAAAATTAATTCATTGGTGAATATCATGGGTCAAAAGCTGAACAGCATGTAGCCGCTTGATTTTATACTTCAGTTTAATGCCATACCCTCTCATACTTGTTTTACTTAGAACTGCTTGGAATTATGAAGTTTCAGCTTCAGTATTAAGTCGCACAACTGTCATAGTTGTAACGCTGCAACAGTTTTTCCATTTGATTCCAATTAAGATATTCACACTAATGTATTAATTTCTAATTTGTCATGCTATTTACTAACATATGGAGATTTGTGTGCAACAGGGTATATTTTAGGGTGATGAGTCTCAATACTGAATAACTTTCATCTCAAAAATATATACAATTATGATAAAATTTTACTGTGTTTTGTGTGTTACCCATCTTTAGTTACATCATCTATGCACATCTAATGAGGACAACATATTAAATAATGGTAAATACAGGTTGGAGTATCAATAACATTATGAAAAAAATAAATTACTGCTTACCCTAAGGATCACACATTGAGTTGCTGACAGACACAACCAAAAAAACAGTTACACATTTGTTGAACATCATAGCCAGACGGTCAAGCTTTGAGTTGCCACACAATTGATCTACTGCCATCATACAATACAGTGTCACAAGAACAGCACAATATACTGCTTGTTTACATTAAGACAACACTACATTCCACCATGGAACTTTGAGACTCACCGTGTTTTACATTTCTAAGTTTTGATTTAAATGACCTCCCACTTATAATATTTGTTGCTCACACATCATTTTATGAATTAAGACACAGATCCTCTAATAACCATGTTCTACAGTTTGTCAAGTAATATGGTGATTACTGCACAACCAAGACCTTGTCCAAGGTAAAGGAACTCTCCACTAACATACTGCTTGTTCTCTATTGCAGTTACTATTTTGTCTATATAACTATATAAATCCTTAATTGCCATGATGAGGCTCACTGCACTCCCTTACAGCTCCACACCTAGAAAAGATCCTTGGATGTATGAGGAAAGAAACTCAAGTTCCAGGGGTAGCTGTCAGTTACATTGACCGTACAGCAATGTGGATGGTTACCTTACATAGTAGACTTTACATAAGCTGTTTCTCCATTTTAATATCACTTTATCTTAGAAATTTAGTATCTCAAGATACATAGCTTACTCAGTGTTTCTCACACACATACTGCAATATTTCGTACAATCACAAATAACAAAGCCAAGCTATTGCACCATATTGCATTGGATATAACAAGATAAAATGTAAAACTGTTTTCGTTTTATATTTATTAATGGGGTCCCTGCCATGAGGAATGGATGTGATAAGCATTTTTAATTTGTGGAAATGAAATAGAATAAGGTTGGAATTCAGGCTATTGTTGTAATAAATTTGAAGCAACAAGGCAACATTTACAGTCTTGGAATATATATCTGAAAATGCAGCAGATTTTTTTCTAACAACCAATAAAGGGAGTTGATAGTGCTAGTGTCTGTGAATCTAGATTACAATGACATTATGCAAAGGCAAATCAGAGTGTCATTTTAGCTAAATTATTCTTGTAAATGCTAAGTAACACATATATTAGCAGCAATGGGTCTTTCTTGGTTGGAGCTGGTCTTATCCACATGTAGCTCTCTTACATGTTATTGCTGTCACTTGTTAAAAATGGTGGCTGTGGATCACATGTCCAGGGTATGAGAACAATGAAATGTGATTCATTTTATATGGAGCAAGGGATGAATGCCCATCAACATCTAAAAGCAAATGCAGCCCACATATGAGGAAAACTCTCCTGCTTAGAGTACTGTGAGGTGGTGGTGTTGTGAGTTCGACAAAGGCCGTGAAGTCTTTAATGACAATGAGCAGTTGAGGATACCACGTTTCTTGCTGGCTAATGACAATATTTCCCATGTGGCTCCAATGATAAAAGCAGATCAGAATGTGCACATCCCAGCCACTTCTCTGGAGCTTGGTATATTGTGTGGGAGTGCTGACAACATTTTGCATGTGTTCTTAAGATACCGGGAGGTTTCACATCGGTGGGTCCATGATGTGATGAAACTTAAGCAAATGATATCTTGACTGAATCATCTGGAATGGTATTTCAAGGATAGTGAATGTTTCCTGGACCCCATTGTTATTGGCAATGAAAGATGGATATTGCAGTGCTGATTTTCAAGTAACAACTGCTATCTACAATCATAATTGGGACATGGGATGATGTGTTACTAGGCAATAGAATATCAGAGGACCTCAAGACATAATTGTTCACAGATAACAATTGCTGATTACAATCTGGACTGTGACAATATTATACAAGAGATCTTTCTTACTGCTGCTACTCTAGACAAAATTTTCCACAAATTTTTTCTCTGCTCTGAAGCATCACTAACTATGCAAACACATAAAAATGTTAAATGGTAGTGAGACAATATAAAACATTTGTTTAACATATCTGTACTCCCATAGTTCAATATCTTTTTATATCTCCCTTTAACAGTTTGTATTGGGGGAAGTCAGGCAATATTGACATACCCAGGTAAAATGACATAGGAAGGCTATGGACAAAACCAGATGAGTAGTGACACCTGCACTAAGCAGTGTAAAAAGGTCAACAGTCAACCCACTTCCTCCATATATGGTGAAAAGCTGCCAGCTTTTGCATTGCTACTGTGAATGAAAAACCTATATGTAAGTCTCCAACTTTTTACTTTTATTCACATATATGCATTTATTAGTGTTGTAGTAATTAGATATTTGACAAAAGTATAAGTCATGTTTTGAGAGGCAGAAGGTTCTGCTGGAGAACACAGAAGTTGAAAGTTCCTGGAATGGATCAAGGGAGGTGTGTCAGGCTACGAAAACATCACATGTATCAGTAAAATGGCACAAAAGTTCATTTTCCTCAATGTGGATTCTAGCTCTATTCTGTGTGATCTTTGATGTTAATTAAGATATTTATTACACATATCTGTTTAAATATAACAAGAATAGTGGTAGGTCACTCTATAATAAAATAAATTAAGTGAAACATTAAACATGCTATGATTCACAAAATCCGATGATATTACATATGCTAATTCCAGATGGCAGGTAATAAAGTAAGGAAATCGCTTATACACTCTTGGGATGTGTTGTAGATGCAGCTATTACCAGCAGTGAGGTGGGATGGCTGTAGGCATTTAAAGAACTGGCAGTTTCCCAGACTATGCTTACAAGACAAACTACAAATATGAACAAAATCTTCAATGGTGGAACTATTGGGTACATTCCCGTCAACTTCCAACAATATACAGAAGCTTGAACTAGTACAACACCTGTAACTACTGGAGTTGTGCATATTTGGTATGGCAATGAAGTGGTACACTTCAAATAGCTAAGAAAAGCAAAAAAGTATCTTATGTCTCGAAAAGAAATATTATATGGAAAAGATCTTTTTGCAACGACAGTGATGCTTGCAAAGAGAATCAGTGTCAGAATCAGAATTTTTTGTTATCCCATAACATACAAAGTCAAATCACAGATCTGATGAACTGGGGACTTGTCAACATTACATTTATATTGCAATTACAATTTGTGTATACAGTATTACAAAAACAATATATCAACACTCATGTTCACATGTTTTACAAAGTAATATATAACAACAGTGTTTACATAGTGAACATATTTTTACAATCATTTATTTGACACAAAACTATCAAGATTAATTTACAGGTGATGTTTCCTTGCTCAGACTTTCACGTCATCATTCATGAATTCTTCTACGGAGTAATAACATTTCTCCACTAATAACTTGTGTAGCTTTGGTTTCAGTTGCCCTAGCTCCATGCTGTTTGTTTGTTTCTTTTTTAGCATATTGTAGATTTCATGCCCATATATTCTGGGGTTTGGGTGTATAACTTTAACCTATGAGTAGGAAGCATGAAGTTTGCCTTATTTCTAGTGCTGTATTGATGCTTAAAATTCTTGTCTGTGAACAACATTGAGTTACTGTATACAAAAATAGTCAGTTCATAGATGTACAAACAGCGGCCACTTAATATTCTTAGATCGTTCTGGTGCAATTGACAAGTTCCACATCATAATGGCTTCTGTACCATGCAATTCATCGATGAAACATGCAACCTACTAACTAACTATTTGCAATCATGTGTCAGTTTTAACAATCCTCATTTGATGATTTGATGAAATTGTTAGTCAGTGGATGACAAAGATGTCAGTGGAATAGATCAAGAAACAGATGAAAAACATGACAATTTTGCAATAGCCACTCATCACAGCTCTGCTAGTGAACAAGAGGATTGTTCTGTGGAAGAATGTCAGGACTATGGTCATGGGGAACTAGATGCGAATCTTTATGTTCCTCCAGTAAAATACCTAAAATGTTAATTGAAATCAAATGTGTTTTGAGTAGTGGTAAACAAAAATGTAGATGTCAGTGTTGAATGTCAATTTGGCAGACTTTCATTTCCTGTGTATCCAGTGATATGTCCCTGTGCAAATTCAAACCCCAGAATTTAGTTTTCTGTGAAAATTTACTTGCTACAGAGATACTATAATTTTACAGAATATAAAATTCAGTTCTCTAACAGTTCATTTAAGTGTATGTCTTCTATTTAAAAAAAACACATGTAATCATGTGATTTTATTTGAGAAAAAGTTAAATTCTGTACTGTAGGCTTCATATAGTGGAATAAAATAAAAAAGAAACTTTAAAAAATACTCAAATAAATGTAAAAATAAATCTTGTATTCCATTAACTTAAATTAAAATTTTCTAATGATGCTCCTTAAACCTCAACTTAAACTTAGGGGGCCCAGAGTCCCAACCTCATAATTTACGATACATTACAGAAATGTCATGCTATGACTTACGATTTAATGGAGGTTACAGTGCTATAAAGACTGTTAGAATGAATCTGGAGGTTTCATAGTAGGAGAAATCAGAGATATAAGTATGTTAAAAGCAGAACAAAAAGATAAAATAGCTGTGTAGGGAATAAAGTAATGAAAAAGAGGAAGAAACTGTGAGTTAGTAGCTCAGAAATCACTTAAAATACAGTCACATCTCACATAATGGGGCATAATAATGAACTAATTTAAATGATGCAACATTGTAGCACCTGCATGCTTAAAGGTAGTTAAACAATTGCCACCTTTTTGTGAAGTCGCCTTATAGAAAATGGTACCATACAGCAGCTTCTTAGTGATATAAGTAAAGCACGTGCACCATATTATTTCTTACATCCTCATCTGTTAGTGTGGAGGTTGCACCACAAATACTTGGAGTATTAAAAAATGGTTGCTACTACAATATATTTGTATCCGCAGGAACAATTTACTGAACAGACAAATGCAGTATATACTACTGGTACTCCCCACAAATGTCTGTGCACTTTGGCCATTGTTGTGGCAGCTTCCGTATTTGCACAGCAAACCTTTCTTTGTGGGTATCCCTGTGCCACTGGAGGATACCTCATAGAAGTTTGTTATTGGTGGAGAACTTGTTACCTTGCAGGACCTCTTTCAGTTCGTAGAACAGGTTGTAGTCACTAGGAGCCAGATATGGCTAATATGGGTGGTGTCGCAGCACAGTAAATGATAAGTCCTGTGTGGTGGCAATAGCTTTGCGACTGGCATCTGGCTGCACATTGTTGTGTTGGTGGAGAGAACTGCAGTATTGATCTCTGTTGAGGGTCGTATTGGGAGAGAACCAATCCACCGGTACTATCTTTTCCTGATTACAGAAGAGTTGCTGTTTGTTTCTGCATGAATAGGCCCAGCTGTGACTTCTTGGAATGAGAGCTTATAGTGTGTTTCCACTCCATAGTCTGGCATTCTTTTCTGGAGTCTTATGGAAGAGCCATCACTCGTTGATGGTAACCACATGCTCAAGGAACTCTGCTGGACCTGCAACATATTTTTGCACCAACTGTTGGCATATCTCCATACATTTCTGTTTCTGCATAGTGGTGAGGGCATCAGACATCCATTATGCACACACCTTGTGCATCTTCAAATCATTATGAATGATGGTGTGCAGAGTTCTCCATGATAGACCTGTTGCCTTTTCTGGTTCATCTAAACTGACTTGCCTGTGCCCAATATCAAGCCATTGATACGCTGGGCATTCTTGGTTTCTGTGCGGTTGCTGAATGACCAGCGCTTATGTGAATTTTAGCAGAGCCTCTTCCATTGTTAAACTCTGATACCCATTGAAATACAGATGCATGATTTTGTACTATTTCCCCACATATGGCACCTAGCCTCATTGTGAATGTCTGAAGCAGTCACTCCTTGCTTTCATAGAAACCACACTGTATATCACTGACAATGCTTGTCTACTTGGATGCTGTCATGTCTATGTCCACCAGTGCACTCGCAAGACAGAAAAAGTGCTGCTGCATTCCACCACCTATGGGAAGCAGCAACATCATCTGGAGCCAGTAGACAGTATAATAGTCTATCCTCACACATACATTGACACACATTTTAAACTGCTACTTGGTGGGAGTTATAGGGAGATTGCCAATCAACACTAAAGGAACGGTATAATTGGGCAACATGTGTAATATAATCACAGTGTCAGAGAAAAAGTGAGGAATCACAGGGAAAAGAAGGAATGAAATGAAATTTCATGAGTCGAGAGGGTGTGTGACTTTATTTCAATGATTACATAATGCAGTAAAATTTACAAAGAACTTGGCAATGACCCCACTTATGAGTATGTCATCGCCAGGGCTGGTTTAAGGCCCAATTGACACAAGTGGGCACTTGGGATGCCAAGCTGCGCATGAGAGCTAAGAAAAGATATCAGTTATGTTCCTTTTTGTAATCAGCGTTATCTCTGCACTACAAGCAATGATCTGAAGTCGCGCCTCATTGCTCTCTACACCATAACATAAGGAGTAACATTGCTGTGCCTCTGTAAAATATTGCAAGTGTTAGACCTTCCTTCAGTCTATCACCATACCCATCAACAAAGGGCATGGATGTAGTGCAGAACCATGATTCATCACTGAATACATTATGGTCCCCTACCTCAGCAGTCCAGGTTGCCTGTCATGGCACAACTCCAAATGCAACCACTAGTGTTGTGGTGTTAATGGCGGCGTATGCATGGAACACTAATTTTGTAATTTGGCTGCTACTAGTCTCTGACCAAAGCTTGTAGGGTGACAAATTCTGTAAGGAGTGCACATATGGCAGGCACAGATGTGAAGGGGTCACAATGTGCTTGGTGCCCAATGCAGGCGTTCCATCCTTCTTCTGATCAGACATGGTTGACCAGGACCTTAAGAACAAGTATATCTGCTGCCTTCATGTTCCCATACATTTTAGCATCAGGCATTGTCACATCTACGTGCCTCACAAATCTGGATATTGCACAGTTTGACCAAGTAGCCAAATGGAGAACTCCAGTGAGCCCCCTTTCAAATTCTGTCATGTGCTCAAAGTGCAGTTGATCACAGTACATGGCATATCTGTGTGCTTCACAGTGATTGCTCAACATCTGTTGCTGTTTCTGACCACCTTATACCCAACCAGGCATGGTAACATCACTAATGCACACTGGTGGTCTTTCTACATGCTGCAGAAAATGTAACAACTCCAGTCATTTACGTACTAACTGATGATGTGTATGGTTACAAAGATACTTAGGCATCTGACCATGTCTTCTGGGTGAATCACTAGTTTTGTTAAACAGTGTGCATAACTGTATTACATTGGCTTGTAGACCCTACTGTGATAATTATAAAAACTGTTACTATGGTGAAAATAAGTGATCTTACATGATACATACAGTGTTTTATGTGTTCAGATAAATCGATGGAATGGCTAATAAACAAACATTTTACATATAGCTAGAATATAAGTGCAACGACCACCATAAGAAACCTCAAATGTGATTCCATAACATTTTGCACATATAAGTGATGCATTTTATTATCTTGGTAATTAAATCTCAAGCACTCACAGAAATAATTGACATTGCTACATCTCACAATATTAAGAGGCTGTTTCAGCTTACTAGTGCTGCATACACCACATTAAACTGTATAATAACAAAATAAATAGGCACGTGTTGTTAATAGCAGGATATAATCTATCTCAATATGCATTCTTCTTTTTCAATCAGTAAAAGACTGGGTTGGAAAAACAACACTACAGAAAGGATAGGCTCATATTCAGCACAAAGAGCAGATGTTGAATTACAGACAGGCACAACGAAAAGAAAATATTTCAAATAATTCATCTTTCGAAAAAAAACCTTCTTGAGATATAGAAAACTCACAGGTATTATGCATACATGGCCATTGTCTCTGGTGCTTAGCATCCAGTGACAGTGTCCATGCATGCATGGGTTGCCCTTGTGAAACTTCTGAAGAAGGACTTTGTCAGAAAACTAATATATTTCCAGTATCCTTTTTCATTGTTCCCATCTGTGACTTTATGCGTCTTCTTCTTTTCTCTGTAACTGTTGATGAAACATGGAATTTCAAGTACATGTGAAATGATATGTAAGTAACCCTTCACTGCACAATATGATTCTGTTTTGGCACTAAAAGTGTTACTATGGTCATCTTTCTTTTCAGATCTGGTATGGGAAACAATAATGGAGAACTTGGGTTTTATTTGTCTGAAGACATTATGTGACAGAGATTTTGCTACTAATGGCAATGCTGGAAAATCAACAAAAAATATTGTGTGAGATGCCACATTATCTGGTCATAAACTGTCAGATGATGGTAAAAAATAAATTTTGTGAAGTAGATCTGGACCATCTGTTTAATGAATTCATTTTAATTCATTCTAATTTCTAAAGTCATTACAGTATCAAAGGAACATAATTATTTTACCTAGAGGTCTGTCTTAGAAACAGCATTTTGAGTAGTTTTGTATTGCACTTACTCTCATTTGTTCACATATAGTACCACACTGGGGTTCAAAAGTCAAGAGGACTGGCAAATTATTTCATCCCAGCATATTTGATAAAATGTCTGTGGATCTGAATGTTTTAACTTGTTCTACAATTATACTGATTATTTCTAGCATGCTATTTAGAGGAATAGTTACTATATTTTGCCCATCTTTTTGCGTATGGCCAGTGGAAGGTTCATATCTATGATAACTTTAATGTCAAGTATAACTTTATATACAAGAATTTGTTGTTGACATTCAGTTTCAAATTAACTTTTGTGAATGACTCTGTTGATAATGTGATTATGACTTAGTAGTTCACAATGTTGCTCAAAAGTAATGTCTGGTTTTGTAACTACAATGACAGTCATCATGTGGAACAGAAACCAATCAGTGGTAAAGAGTAAACATATTCTGCTCATCCTTTGATTTCTTTTTAGGACGTAAGTAACTTGTTTGCCATAGTATACGACTGAAACTGTTGTCAAATATTACTGCTACCCTTTTTGTGGGGTTTTCTTCAGCAGTAATGTTGGGAATTTTCATCGAAAATGCAGTTATAAGTATCTTCTACATCCTAATTACTGTTACACATGGTCCCAATATAGGGGTACAATACATTCTTGGCTGTAGCCCATTCATTTAAATCTGCATCTACATCTGTACTCAGCAAACCATTGTGAAGTGCATGCCAGAGGCTACATCCTATTGTACCAGCTATTAACATTTTCCCATGTTCCATTTGTGTGTCAAGATCAGGAATAATGTGTGCTTAAGTGTCTCTTTATGTGAAGTTATTAGTGTAATCTTGGTTTGCCATCCCTGCTGAAGTAATTTATTGGAGACATATATATGTCCACAGATACCTCACTGGATACTGGTTCTCAAAACTTTATTGGTTGGTTTTCATGGCATAGTGACATCTGCCATCAGATGTCTGGCAAGAACACAATTTGCAGAACACTTACATGACATGAAAGTAGATTATACAATCCAGGCTTTCACAGACTGTATCCATAACCGTCCCATGGTGATATTGGTTTTATGGACATTAAGCTGTGGTATAAAGCCTCGTTCTGTGTCTAGTGATTTGTCACCTACCACGGGAGATATTTTCAGATGATATAAAATATATATTTAGTTAATTTTTGAAATATTTGTCTGACAGAACAAGTTTTCATTATAAAATTAACTAACTACATCTTTATTGCTTCTGATCCTGTGATTCTTAGTAGTAGATGAAACATTAGGCACAACATTCCTTAGACCATGGGCAAATCCCATAAAACCAGAGTCACCAAGGGTTTAAAACAGACGCATGCTATAGCCACAATTTCCCTTACTTTTAAATGACGGAGGGACCTACTCATGATTAATTTTCACTCATATGTTTTCATGGAGTGGTACATAGGAATCAATACAATTATTTTGAGACTTCAGTAGCCATTTTGCTATTCAACTGTTTTAGAGGACTTGTATGAGATCTCTAACTGGTACCTAAATTCAGACAAATGCTGTGATGCCTAATATTAGTGGGACACTTCTTGCAGCTACAAAGTGCAAAAACAAAATCACAAATACCTTGTGAAACATCAGTGAAAAGGTACCTGATGACACTTAGGAGAGACACTCTGTATAGTATTTTCTGGTATAGGAGGAATTACAGAAGTTTATTTGTTGAGCTTACTTCCAAATGTAACTTCAGTACGTGTAGTCACTTTATATAATCTGAGAAAAGCACACATGAGCATTATTCACCACTTTCTATTCTAAAGTCAGTTTTAATGGAGTTTATTTCTTGTACTAATTTTCTACTTATGGCGATCATATTTTTTTCTGAACTGCAATTTTATCAGTTGCTTCAGTTTTCATGAGTGACTATGTGTATTGAAAAGCAGTAGCTAAAATGCCAAAGTCCTTAAACATATGCTTGTAAAATTAGTGTGCCCTTCTAGTGGTGATACAGCATGTTTTTTCCATAATGTTACCTTTTATTTCTTAAATGTAAGTAACACCATATTATAATTCCTTGGGACATTATTAAATGGTAATAAACAAAACAAACATTCTGAAATCAGAGAGGATACTGATAGTTATAGTGGCCAACTTTTCATTGGTAATGCAAGTAAACTGGAACTGAAAGAGGTTAAATTCTTATATACACTTCTTTATTTTTCCAAAGTAATGTTCACTATAAGTGCTTTAATGGCCAGATTAATATCACAAATCAGAAAAGCACTAGTTTGATAACTCAGCATTTCACTGCTGTATAGTACCCACCTTGATACATTGTGTCTATTTATTTTTTAAACAATTTGTTCAGTTTTCTTCTTTATACTTTTCTACGTCAACATGTATTATAACTAGAGCTAATTGTGAACACTGGGTTGTAAAATTTCTGATGTATACCTGTAGTAATAAAATTTTGATTTCACTTTTTAACTAATACCAGGAAACATACATTAAATATTTTTCAGGTATTTAATGCACCATTAACCTTTCAATTTTTATAATTATTACTGTCAATTTGTGCTCATGTGGCAATGATAATTGTTTCTCATGCCCCTCTCCAGAGTTGAACACTGATTAATTTTTACTTGTTAAAACCATGATGGGTGCTGAAACTAACCTCAGTTTTTAATACGATGGCATTTAGAAGATATCACATCAGAATAAAGGCCTGCAATTGTGTCACAACTATTCAGAGACACTGGAGAAACTGACCATTTGGTTTTGATTTAATACAGGCATCGCTTTCATATCGGGTTAGGAGTTAGTTTACTGCAGTATCCTGAGCACTCCTTATCCTCATATCAGTAACACTTGATTTTAGTGTGCACCATTAGACATTTGCCTTTCACACTGTTGTTTTCCATGAATATCAGTATTTGGACTATGATTGTCCATTTTGTTTCACTTATCTTTGTCCACTTTGTGATCATATGGTAATACCAGTACCATTATTTATCTAAAGAAATTGTTCACTGGTACCTTTATTCTGCTTGTGATATTTAAATTGGTAGGAACAATTAGAAAAAGTAATGATTGGTTGTGGAATAAGCATTGCTTTGTCAATAAAGCCTGTGTTGTGTACATCTTATGAAGGCTGTCAGAAGATGTCCTCTATAATCATCTATACTGCAAGTGGGCCCTTCTTTATAAATTTTTATTTACAAAGGGGTGCGCCTAGACCACTCGGCCAGCTATGTAACATCACCCACTTTAATTAAGACACAAGCAAATGAGTCAGCTGCAGCTATTTAATAATAGACTGGCATTTATTGGTTTTTATGTTAACTTCTTTAACAGTTTAATTTGCTAAAGTTTCTGTGAACCAGCCCTGAACACAAAAAGTGAGGAGAATAGCACTCCATGCCAACCAGTAATGGGAAAGTGTGTGTGTCCATAGCAGCTGATGTAATAGTGACTTCCTTGATTGAGTGGAGTGTGTTTTTACCAACTAAACATTAAATCCTGAGCTTTCTTGTCATTAGAACTCATGTTGTGATGCCACAGGTACCTAGTTCTGACAATAGATACAAAACTCAGTGAGTTGTCTTTAGAGAGAAATGTCCAATGCCCCTATGGCAGTCATGTTTTGGACTGTAGTACTAAGTACACATGGTTAAAAACCAAGTGCCAACTCCACATCTATAGCTCTGTCACTGAGGCCAAACCATAAGTTAAAATTGTGGAAAATATGCCAGTAAATGTGTTTTGAACTATTCTATTCTTATTGGAGCAATAATATATGTCTCTAGTTCTTTTTATGCTAATATATGTCATGTTGCATCTTTAAACTCTCCACCATCAACTTACATGTGCCTGCTTTCAAGTTTGTTCAGGAGATAAATTGCTAAACTAACAAGAACATAGGCTGCAAATTAAGATGTCATAAGATTTGTTTTCCGTGTGAGTTGTAGGAAGCTAAAGTCCAAACACACATCAAGCCACATAAGATGAACCTCAGAATAGAGATTAATGTCAAAATGTAGACAATAAATGTGACTATGTGCTACGTCATGAGACAGCAATCTTTATGGTAAAGTACTCTCAAGGGGATTTGCACAGCTACATACCTTCAAACAGATAGCTGTTCACCACAAACAGTGCTACAGCAACCAATTACACTAGTGAAAAACAAATGCTCACAATTTATCCACACCAACAAAACCAAGACAAATCTTAGTGTCCTGGATCATGATAAAACTGAGACTGAAACTTTGTCACCAGAAAGAATTGGGAGAAAGAAATATAGTCTATCAAAAATTCATATGTTTCCATACTTGGTGGAGTGAATGATGTTTACAGAAACAAACTCATATGGTAACACATAAGTATGAGAGTCATTGTGAGTAAAGTTTGCTTTTTGCTAACAATTATTGTGACAAGCATGCTTCACTATAGCTATCTATTAGATTCTAGTACATAAAAATTCAAAAGGCTGGGCAGTATCTGCAGAGAGATCTGCTGGTCAACAGCAAAGGCACCTTTCCTGGGTATTCTATACCTCCTCTGCTTACTGCTAATGCCCACAAATTTCTCCTTTCTTCAATCTGTGTAGGAATGAGCATATGAAATGCATTGGTATTATTGATGAAACTTCCAGGCACATTGCTCTGATTTTAATCTTTGATGAAGTTTTATTTTAGTGCACACTCTTCTGCAGAATAAAAATTCATTCTGGAGCATTGGTGATGTATATAAGTCATTTCACATGTAAGTTTCAAGTTATAATTTATTTCATGTTAGCCATATTTCAAAATAAGATAAAGTTATTATCAGTAGAAAATTATGATTGAGTATTTATTTTGATTTATGCTTGTCAAAAATATAGGATTTAAAGAACAGTAAAAAAATTGCCATAATGGAGATTCAAACCAGAGACTGTTCCACTATCAGCCTTCACCACTGCATGTTCAGCTATAGGCATCTCATTAACATGTGTGAATTGTATTCCACCACTTAAGACTTGGAAATAATCTCAATTTTATAGCCAACATTCTTTATTTTCTTTTTTTAAATTATTTTGTACTGCTTTAGGAGACTGAAATCGGGAAACAGACTTTCAAATCCTATAGCAATATGTAAAGAGAAAAACTCATTTACATGGTCATTAGTGTAAAATCTACATGACATGCTGTCTGATGAGGGTGCCATCAAATATAAAGTGCATAAGAAATCTGGCCATAACTCAAATACACTGCAGTCATTTTCACAAATATGGAAAAGAATGACCAACTGAGTGTACATTTACTAGCAGGTACTTGGTGGCCTGACCTCATGAGCTGTGACCCCAGAATGCTCAGGGTTTAACATAGAGTTTTTCATGTTATTATGTTAGATATGGTTGATAGATGGTTGCACATCTGTGATCTGTATGTTGGGCTGTCTTCTTGTGGTGTGATCCCATGCGTGTGTTACAGTGTAATAGTAATTCATGCTTTTTATGGTTGACTTGTGTCCCGTACTTTACTACTACCAAAGTATTGACACTGCAGTTAAATTGAGAGATAGGTTATTTTGCTGAACCAGGCTACTGTCATGTTCTTGTTCTTCGTTTTAAGTTAGATTAGTGTGTAAATTTACAAGTGTCAGTGTAATGGCAGCTACATTGAGTAGTCCAAGAGTCACAACAATTAAGTAGTCAGTTAAAAGTTGAAACACTGATTTTATTTCCAGAACATATTTCATGGAGATGAATAACTTCAGTAATTGGGCTGATAATATAACTCTTCGTTGCATGTGAATAAGAAGCTCCTCTGTAGCTCCCATGTATTTACTTTGGAGGTCTTATTTTCCTGCATACTTTTGAATATTGCATTCCTTTGATTCTGTTTAAATAATATAAAGTGACCATTCTTGATGGGAGCAATAAATGTTTACACATAACATCATGTAAAGAGAAGTATGGGGGTTTGCTTACAAATTTCAGGCTTATATTCAAAGCATTTTAATTCCATTTCTCATTACCAAACACAGGCAGTGGCTTTCTGCATTCATAAGTATTTCAAGCAGGTTGACATGTACTTGAATGTCAGCTTATCAGATCAGACAATAGGGAAGTACACAAGAGAGTACTGAGAATCTCAGTTACAAGGCATGGGACAAATACTCAGCCAGTCTGCCTTTATCCACTTCTGTGCCATTTGATTTATCCATAATGTAAAATAGGATTTTGTTTACAGATTCTTCAGAAGAAGTTATATGTTAATGTAATAAGCGAATGCTAAGTGTTCATTTATTTCCCAACATCAGTTGCTTCACACACAACATAAACAGTATTTCGTAACGTTAAAAGGCAGTTAATTTGTTTCAAGGAGAGAAATCAGTGGTCAATGTTAAGTGTGTGATGTACAACTTGGCTTATGAAACAACAATTTTTCACAGAATTTTAGTTCCTTGGAATCAAAAAGCAGACAGTGAATGAATGAGTTGTAACTTTGGTGCTACCATCTTTAGGCAGATGTCATTGATTGCCCCTATGAAGGCAACAAAGAATTTTAGTACTAAAATATGGCAGTCTCAGTCTAGTCTACATATATGAAATGCTTGATAGCAGCAGTTGTGTGGTGATGACTTGAAGCCCATGTAGTAGGTGCATCTTCCAGTTGTTATGTGTACTCTCATCTGGTTCAGTATTTGTATACTACTAAGTCGCAATAATGCTTCACCTCTTCTCCTGTTATCTCAAAGTAGACACCATGTGGCCTGGTGTCCCTTCCAGTATGTTTGTAAATCACTAGTCCCACATGTGAATAGTGGTTTAATTCACATGTTTTCCTTGGCCATGATTTCCATTTTCCAGGTTTCTCTCTAGAACTGAACACCAATTAAGCAGTTTCTGATACCAAGTACAACATGTTCAGAATGAGTCATTAACTGCTGACAAGGCCAAAGTGTCAAATATGTGTCACTGGCATAACTAATTTCTGTAATACCATTGGTTTTGATCTCATAGTAGGTCCCCGTCAGCTCTGGAAAGGAGTTGGTGTGCATTACTATTCTGAGTACCAATATACTCCCAACATATTTCTTCCACAAATAAGTGCAAGACTGTAGTTTCACTGCATTTGTTCTCTATTTTCTCAGTGTAAACTGTACTTCCCATCTGGCAAATACTATCCTTTCTTATTATTAGTAGGATTCTTTGTGATGAATTTCAGCAACTCTGTTGTATGTGTACCTCATATTACGTACAGTTCCCACATTCTTTAGCATATTATTCTAATACCATTAGAAACACAAACTAGTTGCCTAATACTATTTTAACTCCACCTGAGATATTCTAATTGACATTCACAATGTGCATGATTATGGTTATGGGCACAGTTGGAAGTTACAATTCATATTTAGCTTTGACATCCACTATTATCTTTCCTCGATGGTAAACTCTATTTTATGAATGTTGTTTAGCTATGCTATACTCCTCAAATCACTTTGTGGTGTGTGGTAGACTGCATTTCAAGTACCATTATAAATTTATCCCATCCATAGTGCATCTATGAATGGTGCCCAGGAAGGACTACTATTGATAAACCCGTATACAAGTTCTAATTACACTAATCATGTCATGGTGGTCATCTTGGGTGCAACATATGTGAGTAACTATTGTATTGGTCTGCTGTCCATTGGAATGTACACTCTAGGAATTTCAAAAATAAGACCCATACAACACATTGATACCTAACATAGACTTTAGCATTATTCTTGTTTGGTAGTAAATCTGTTAATCATAACAGAAAATCTGAATCTTTATACCAAAACCTATATTATATGGTGTGTGTGAAGAGCACTTGAAGTAGCATTGTAACTTCCTCCCTACCCGGTTCCATTTGCAAGTGGTGGATGGGAGAATCACTATCTGTTAAACTCCTTATGGACTCTGTTTTCCTTATCATGGTCATTTTCTGGACTGTTGCCCAATCGTTCTGCAAGTACATCTACATCTACATTGATACTCAGCAAGCCACCATATGATGCATGGGGGAAGGCACCTTGTATAATTACCAGTCATTTCGTTGGAATATATGCTCTCAGAATCTGTCCGTTAGCTGTGTATGGTAAACAGATACTTCACTCTGACACTAACAGATCTGTTTGTTGCTGGACATTGAATACATACATCTATATATGTACATTTAGGAATGAATGGTAAGTAGATACTTTGAAATTGTCAGTTCATCTTTTTGATGGTTGATTTTGTTAATCAATATGGTATTCTCCACATATCTCATTAACACTATAAAGTACACAGTACTTCTGGTACAGCAACCACATCCTTTGATTCCAGCGACATTCCAGGTAGGTACATGAGAAGACAACTGACACTAATCCTCCCAATAACCACTATTTTGTCAGATGTCTTCATCGCTTCTAGGAACAATGTTTATTTGGATGTAATAGTATGAACAACTTTTGAATTTGTAGCCTTGCAATTCTGAGAATTAATCATGATCAGCAAATGGATAATAAATGTTCAGATTGTCATATGTACTTGTCATGTGATTAATAGTGTTGATGAATATTAAAGATATACAAGAGTATTATGCAAGCCAACTTACAGTGCACGTCTCGTGTTAGGATTATTTCCTCCCATCCCTGTTGTAATTGCGAATGATGCATGTGATAACATAGCATCATTTGAAGACCTTATGATCTTAGATTTCATCATCATCCTCTTTTAGTGGTCCCATGTATTGGATGACATAATAATTTGTCCATATATTCTTGAAACACATTTTCTTGCAATTTGGACATTTAATTGTTTATGGTAAATAGATACTTGACCTTGAGACTGTTGTATCTATCTGTTTGATTTCTACTTCTGTGGGCAACTGAAATCCTGTATCTATACTCCAGACGCCACCTTTACGCTCTATGATAGAGAGTGCTTCTGTGTTTCAGTAATCATTTTGTTTTGTTCTGGGTTTAATCAAAAATGGTAAATATGGTGGTAAGTGTCAATGATCTTCCTTATGAGCTTTTAGTTATCAGATGTTTTGGTCTTTATCACTTTTAGGAGCAAAGTGTGAAACGAAATAATAGTTAGCCTGAAAAAACTCAGTACATTTGATCTTGAAATTTTAACAAAAGTTTGTTTTCAGTAAATTGGTGATGGGTTTTGTGGATGTTAGATTTACTTGTTTCATGGTAATAATATTTATAAAAATTAAACATCTGTGTGTGCATTTGGCAACCAACTCACAATGTAAGTTAGAGTATAGTTCTACTAGCATTAGCATTTCCTCTATTTCCTGTTCCTTTTCCTAATGATGCTTGAAAAGTAGTGCTGTCAATTTAACTCCTTCTGAGGTCTGTTTTTTTTTCAACATTGTAATTATGTGGACCCATGTATTGGAAGATGTAATAATATCTGAAACAGTTCACAGAGTGTATCCATTTGTGATTTGGGCAGTTAGTCATTTGACTTTTGAGACTGTCTAATCTTGTTTATGGCTATTTCTCTTAAAGGAGATTGAGTAAATACATCTCTACACCACATGCCAGCTTAATGGTGGATGGGAAGGTAATTATGATCAAATGCTTGCTATGGGCTCTTATTTGTTGAACTTGTATGCATCACTTATAAGAACAATATTTAGATACAAGCTACATTTAGCCTGACCAATGCTGGACATGATTCTTAATAGGATATTTGATCACCACAAATGACTTCAAAAGCTCTGCAATGTCACCCCATACTGTCCACCAGGTTGGTAAAGGGCTCGTGTGGTACAGCACTCCATTCCCCCACCAGCACACTTGTCAACTGCTGAATGGTCATTGATGAATTTGGACATGCTGCAATATGTCTCCCCAACACATCCCACATGTACTATTTGAAATGGAGTTGTGGCCAAATGAACTCCTGAAAAAACCACACTGGGAAATAACACAGTGTTGCAATTACTATGATTGGTGAGTGTACCATGTCCAATGAGTTGGAGGCCAGTACACCCATGCAACAAAATACATTCCCACAACACAAATCATAGAACAGTAAAACGATCATATTTGTCAATGATTATGGGTGTATTATGCATTCCAACCTCTCACAATATGCAGGTACATCACTTCATTGAAAACTTTATACTCACTGGTCAGCATCATTGGGGCACTTTACTCGTTCCCAACATGTGTATTTTCAGGGGTTCACATGGCCCTGATTTCATTTTTATGGATAAGGTTTCAAGACTCTGTCAAATAGTGTAGCTGGAGGAGCTCTCGGAATGATAGGATATTCAGCAAATGGACTAGCCTACTCAATCCCCCAACTTAAATCCCATGTGTGGGATGCATTGGTTAACATGTATTGCTGTGCATCCACATGCACCAGTGACCATCCACAAGTTGTCAGGTACATTGGAGAAGGTCTGGAACATTCTACCACAAAAACTCCTTAGAGTTAGTTCCATGTCATCTTGTACTAGAGATGATCAAAGAACTAAGTAAATAAGTGAATAAACCTTCTGGCTAGGATGGGAGAATACTGAAATTGCATGTCTTAGACTTTTTAATGTTGAAAACATCAGCATGAATAAGAAAACCTTCAGTGTAATTACTGTCTTTGATTAAGGGTATCATTTCTGTTTGTCCCATTGTGATTTTCTATCAGTTACTTTCCATACTATACTAGAGAAATTCTTTCTATGTATGGTCCCAGATTCAGTGAGGTATGTTATTTGTCCATGATGCATCATGCAAAAGTTGCTTTCATCCTATGTTTTGCCCATCACTATTGATAATTTTATTTGAGACTGACTGATCTCATTCACCATTACTTCTGTTGAAGGACATTGAAAATATACATATATAATTCACATTCTAGCATGAAGCTGTGTTGTAGAGAGAATTTTTGGTAACACATACATCTTTTATTTCAAATAGAAAGATGAATGGTAAATGGGAAGACAGTTGATGACAGTATTCCTTATACTCTAGAAGCAGCATGCAAAAGAAAGTATTATTTGCACAAATTTTCTTGTTATATATGGCCTCAGAATAACGTTAGTGAACAGAGCCAGTTTAACTGAGAGTGGACATTAATATTATTAGAGCTTCTTGCTTCATGTTTAATAATGTTTATGACCATTAGAATGTAATTTCTCTGAATGTAATTCACTGCATTGACCTAAGTATCAGAGGATGTAACAATATGCCCAACCATTCTTGGAAAGTATGCTGCCAGAAGTCAATGTTTTCTGTAACTGGTTAAAGAACATTGCTAAAACATATCTATCCTCAATATACCATGTTAGTACTGTGCAGTGGAGGATACATTTTGTTCCACAATCATTTCCATTCCTTCCACATTCTAGCATTAATGCTATATCAGCAGAGTACTGTCAATAGTCCTTTTAAGAGCTCTATCTTCTCAGAAGTACTTCTTTTTACCATGTCTTGGAAGGATGTGCTGGCAGAATTGATAATTTAATTAATGAATTTTTTAATGTGTGCTCTTGGGATTCTGAGAGTTTATCATGCACAATAAATTCACAATGGACTGTGAGGTTGTATCATTTACTTGCCCTATGGTTGTTAACATTGATGAAGATCAGTAATCTCCAAGAGTAAACCACAAAGCATCTACAATGTGCACAGAAGAGCACTTCTTGTACCACCATAATCTTCTCTCACCCCTGTTGCATTTTTAATGGTGCATGTGAAGAACTAATGTCGATTCACATCTATATAACGTCTAAATTTTTTTATGATGCAAATTTTTTGGACACACGTAATAGAGGATGTAATAGTGTGCACAGCTATTCCTGGAATGAATGCTCCTATAATTAGGTAGTTAATGCTGCACAGTAAATAGATACTCACCTTTGTAATCATCTAATCTTCTTGTTTTTGGTTACTTGTGTTAAAGAAGGTCTCCTTGTTTATGGACATTTGTGTTAAAGAATATTGAAATCATTCATCTATACACCACATGCCCATATAATGCTGTTTGGTGGATAGAACTGATGATACCACAACCATTTGTATTTATACAAGATAAAATCACGAATGCTACATGCCGAATGTAGCAATGTGTATGAGGAAGTAATATTTACCCCGCCCAATCTTGGAATGCATGTTCTCGTAATCTTGCCAATAATTCATGTTCATTTAACTGAGAATGGATTTTGAGGTTGTCAGGTCTACTTGCTTGATGTTTAACAGTCTTAATGAACTTTAGAGATCTACATGGGTATTCAGCAAATCATCTCACAATGAGTAGTAGGAGGTTTGTCTGGCAACGCTACAATTTTTCCCCATCCCTGTTCCATTTATGAATGGTGTGAAGTACTACTATATGTTTAAATCTGTTTAAATCTGCATCAGCTTTGATTGTTTCATCATGGTAACTCAGTGGATCCAAAAATTACACACACACACACACACACACACACACACACACACACACACACACACACACACACACATCACAGCTCAATGCAGTGTGGTGGAGAGATGTCCTGGTTCCTCAACCATTTCCATATATTCCAGATAAATTCATGAGTAATAGATGGGAAGTCACTGGTTGACAATTATCCTTACTGGCTCTAATTTTTCAGACAATCCTGTCTCTGTCACTTCTAACAACAATATATAGGAGAAAGTTCGAGGGTGGTTAGAAAATATTTCAGAATCACCATGAGAGGTCAACACTGGCGCAACAAGTTGTTCACATGATATTCATTGTACTGTTGCCTGCAAAAACATGCAACATCAATGCTCTTGGAAGAGAGCTGTGGTTATGACATGGTTCTGTTGTTGTTCCTGCATAGTGATTTGCAAAGATGGAAAAATTCGAGATTCGAGCAGTGATTAAGTACTTTGTAAAGAAAGGTATGAAAGCAAAGGATATTTAAGCTGATTTCCAGAATACACTGGGGGCCAGTGTTCCTTCATATTCATCTGTTGGCAAGTGGACAAATGAACTTAAAGTTGGTCAGGAGAGCTTAGATAATGAACTGTGCAGTGGTCTGCCAAGATGTGTCACTACTCCAGAAATTATTGCACTAGTGGACCAAATGGTCATTGAGGATTGCCGATTGAAAGTGCATAAAATTGCTCATGCTTGCCAGATGTGACCTGAAAGGGTATATTACATTTAAACTGGAGAATTAACAATGAAAAAATTATCTGCAAGCTGGGTGTAGCAACTTGTGATGCGCACCCGCACACATGTGCCGCTACCGTGGAAAAATGTCAGAAACTAACGTATGAATGGTTGCCACACCCACCTCATTCACCTGATATGGCTCTGTCAGACTTCCATCTCTTCCTAAAACTGACAATTTTTCATGGTGGATGAAAATTCACTTCAAACGAAGACTTGATAGCTGGAGTTGACAACTATTTGGCAGGCCTGTGGGATCAAGGCACAGGAACTTTGTGGGACTAAGTGCATTAATCTACAAGGAGACTACATTGAAAATTTAAAAAAAAGTTCCTGTGATGTAAGTACTTTTTTCTATTCTGGTCATAGAACTTTTCGAACCGCCCTCGTAATAGTTAGCCCAACCAGTGTTGGAATGTATGTTCTCAGAATTTTGTCTGTAAATAATTTTCATTTAACTGAAAATGGACTTTGAGTTGGTCATATCTACTTCCTATGTGGTTAAAATGTTGATGAAAATTACAGATCTGCATGTGTACTGAAGAAACCCTCTTAAAGTGAGTGACAGAGGATCCTTTTGATATCACTATCATTTCCTCCCATCCTTGACATGTACGAATGGTGCTTGGAAAGAACCATAACAAACTAAAATCCATCTGAACAGTTGCAGAAGGCCATTTCCTATAAAAATCCTTATGAGCTATGTTTTGTTCATCATGATACTTTCATGGTACTGGACAATGTACCTACTTACCCTAACTTCCTCAGAAGGTATGCTCTCATAATCCAGACAGTGAGTTATACAATGTAAATAGGTACTTGGCTTTGAGCATGTCAGAGCTCTTAGTTTATAGTTGCTTTTGTTAAGGAAATTTGAGGACAGATCTTTATATTCCATATATCAGCTTTATGCTGCAGAGTGGAGAGGTCTTCTGCTTCTACAGTCATTTACATTTATACCAGGTAAAATCGCAAATAATACACAGGAAATGTACAGTTCACAGTCATTCTTATGGGCTCTAAGTTGTCACATTTTCTCCCTGCTATAAGTTATAACAGCAGTTTATAGGAGGAAGTAATAATTAGGCAGCCGAACCTTGGAAAATATGTTCTCAGAATTTTCCAGTGAGTCATATCAGTTTATTACATCAAAGGACATGGCAATCATAAATGTATACTCCACAAGCCAGCGCAATACTGTGTGATAAGAGAGTATTTCTGTTTCATTTCACAGTCTATTCCATTTCAAATCAGCCATGAATGGTAAATAGTGTCAGCTTGTTGATGATGCTCATTATGAGCACTAATTTTTCAGATGATTAAATCTGTATTACTTTTAGGAGCAAATGCTATGAAGAAGAAATTGTTTTCCTGACCAATCTTGGATTGTATGTTCTCCAAATTTCGGCAGGAAATGGTTTCTGGTAAATGGATAATGAGTAGTCACCAGATTTACTTGTTGCTTATGAACATCAGAGATCAACATTACTCAGCAAACCCTCCTCACAGTATCTCATGGAGAGTGCTTATGTAACCACAATTTTACTCCTATCCATTTGCATCTGCATAGGGTGTACATGAAGGAACACTGATTATTACAACATGGTCATTTAATAGGCCAATGTACTGGAGGATGTAATAATTTGCCAACTATTCTTGGGGGATATGTTCTAATGATTTTGACAGTCATGTATGTAATCTAATACTTGACTTTGAGATGGCGTGATCTAATTGTTACAGTTACTTCTGTTAAGGAAATTGAAAAACATATGTCTATACTTCACTTAATGCTGTGCAGTGGGCAGAAGCCTGGGTCCAACATCCATTCCCATTTATCCCAGATTATATCACAAATGGTACATGGGAGGACAATTTTTAACACTCCTCCTTGTGGACTCTGATTTGTCAGATGCTCTTGTCTGTTTGTCTTCTGAGAGCAGTGTGTAGAATGAAGTAATTTTCAGACTGACCAGTCTTGAAATGGATGTTCACAGAATATTGCTAGATATTAATATTCATTTAATTAATGATGAAGTCAGAGATTGTCAAATTTACCTCCTATGTCAATAATAATATTGATATAAATTAATGACCTACTGGAGTACTCTGAAAACAACCTCACAGTGTGTAAGGCAGGGTGCTTCTGTCAATGCTATTATTTCCTCAGATATCTAGGGCATGATAATTTCATTGACCCACAAATTAGAAACTGCAATAATTTATACAACTATTGCTGGACAGTATGCTCTTGTAGTTTCGGCAGCTAAACATGTACATGGGATGTACAGTTGATACTGAGACGGACTGATCTCCATGTTTACAGTTACTTTCCTTTAAGAATATGTGAAACATGTGTCTATACTCAGTTATGCAATTATTGCTGACCTCTGTCATAGGCTATCTGTTGCTGCATCACCCAGAGGCACTGCCCCATGTTCGCTGCCCAGAGTATTACACTATTTTCACAAATAGTTACATTTGTGAGCATGAAACAAGGCCAGTTTGGGCTTACATTTACCAAGAAAAAAAACTCGAAAAAGCATTTCATTTCATGGAATTAAATTGTGTGGTAGATTGTCCAAGGTGGTCCAAAAGTTTGCTGAAATAAATCTGAATAAAAACACAGCTAAAATGTGTTTCATAACTAATGTGTATTACATAGTCAAGAATTACTTAGAATACTCAGAGGAGTGGCTAATAACAGAAGGGAATAATTACAACACCTTTCCCTTTACAGTAACAGTACTGCCATGCTTCTGTAAGGAAATCATAGTTCAAAATCTGTAGTGCACTATAGTAATGCCTTCTCACTCTTCTGAGTTCATCATCTCATTCTTCATGAGGTTTGCTGATTCCTTTTTTATTTCAGTCTGGAGGAAAGACATGAATAAGTGCATGGGGAATACTGGAATGTTTATGGGCCTCGTGTCAATGTTCCAAATTGACTTGAATTAGGGCAAGGACCACAGCAATAAGCTCTTGGTTCCTGAATCACCATTGGATGTGTTTAATGTGTGCATTAATGAAGAGCAAGTGTTCTCATACTCCAGACCGTGAATTATACAATGTAGATAGGTACTTTGCTTTGGGCATGTCAGAGTTCTTAGTTTATAGGTACTTCTGTTAAGGAACATTCAGAACATATGTTTATATTCCATATACCAGATTTATGCTGTATATTGGAGAGGTCTTCTGCTTCTACAGTAATTTACATTTATTCCAGATAAAATCACAAATAATACACAGGAAAAGTACAGTTCACAGTTATTGTCATGGGCTCTAAGTTGCCTTGTGTTCTTCCTGCTATAAGTTCTAAGAGGAATTTGCAGGATGGAGTAATAATTAGCTAGCCAAAACTTGGAAAATATTTTCTCAGCATTGTGCAGAGAGTCTTATCGGTTTCTTACATCAAAGGACATTGAAAAGATTTATGTATACCCCACAAGCCAGCTTAATGCTGTGTGATTAGAGAGTATTTCTGATTCATTTCCCAGTTTGTTTCATTTCAAGTCCATCATGAATGGTAAATACTATCAACTTGTTGATGATGCTCATTATGAGCTCTAATTTTTCAAATGCTTTAATCTTTATCACTTTTAGGAGCAAATGATATGAAGAAGAAATAGTTTTTCTGACCAATCATGGATTTTATATTCTCTGAATTTTGACAGGAATTGGTTTTCTAATGATTTTGACAGTCACGTATGTAATCAATACTTGACTTAGAGACTGTATGATCTAATTGTCACAGTTACTTCTGTTAAGGAAATTGAAAAACATATGTCTACACTTCACTTAATGTTGTGCAGTGGGGAGAAGTCTGACTCCAACATCCACATCCATTCCAGATTATATCACAAATGGTACAAAGGAGGACAATTGTTGACAGTACTCCTTGTGGCATGTGATGTGTAAGATGCTCTTGTCTGTATGTCTTCTAAGAGCAGTCTGTAGGATGAAGTAAATTTTAGACTGTTAAGTCTTGAAATGGATGTCCGCAGATTATTGCCAGATATTGATTTTCATTTAATTAATAATGAACTCTGAGATTGTGAAATTTAACTTCTATGTGGATAATATCGTTGATATATATAAATGAACTGCTGGAGTACATTGGAAACAACCGCACAATGTGAAAGGCAGGGTACTTCAGTCAATACTATTATTTCCTCAGATATCTAGGGCATGATAATTTCATTGTCTCATATATTGGAGACTGCAATATTTTATACAACTATAGTTGGACAGTATACTCTTATAGTATTGTATATGCTGTAATGGATCGTGCAGCCACTTCTCGATCCCTGAGTCAACAGATGGGGATGTTCCAAGACAAAAACCATCTGAATGAACAGTTCAATGCCGTTTGCAGAAGCACCGACTATCAGCTCGGAGACCATGGCTGCGGTTACCCTAGAACTGCAGCACAGACAGGAGCGCCTGCATGGTGTACTCATCGATGAATCTGAGTGCTCAAATGGCAAAACGTAATTCTTTTCAGATGAATCCAGGTTAAGTGGTCACATTCATGTTTGGCAACATCACGGTGAACGCACATTGAAAACGTGTATTCGTCATCTCCATACCGGCGTATCACCAGGCTTGATGGTATGGGGTGCCATTAGTTACACGTCTCAGTCAACTCTTGTTTGCACTGACGGCAGTTGGTGCCAATGATGGTCGTATGCGTGTTTGGCGCCGTGCAGGTGAGCGCCACAATCTGGACTGCATACGACCGAGGCACACAGGGCCAACACCCGGCATCATGGTTTGGGGAGCCATCTCCTACACTGGCCGTACACCTCTGGTGATCGCCGAGGGGACTCTGAATAGTGCACGGTACATCCAAACCGTCATCGGACCCATCGTTCTACCATTCCTAGACCGACAAGGGAACTTGCTATTCTAACAGGACAATGCACGTCCGCATGTATCCCGTGCCACCCAACGTGCTCTAGAAGGTGTAAGTCAACTACCCTGGGCAGCAAGATCTCCGGATCTGTCCCCCATTGAGCACGTTTGGGACTGGATGAAGCGTCGTCTCACGCGGTCTGCACGTCCAGCACGAACGCTGGTCCAACTGAGGTGCCAGGTGGAAATGGCATGGCAAGCCGTTCCACAAGACTACATCCAGCATCTCTACAATCGTCTCCATGGGAGATTAGCAGCCTGCATTGCTGCGAAAGGTGGATATACACTGTACTAGTGCCGACATTGTGCATGCTCTGTTGCCTGTGTCTATGTGCCTGTGGTTCTGTCAGTGTGATCACGTGATGTACCTGACCCCAGGAATGTGTCAATAAAGTTTCCCCTTCCTGGGACAATGAATTCACGGTGTTCTTATTTCCATTTCCAGGAGTGTAGTTTCAGAAAAGTAGGTTTAATAACTCTACTTTAGTGGCAGTCATCAGTTACCTCAATGTTATTATTGTGCACTGAAGCTATTGACTGCGTCTTACAATGGGCGTGCTTTACGTATGACAGGAATCTCTTTGGTTTTTCTGCCAGATTCTAAGGTAGTTTTGTTGTGAAAAATGAATTCAGAAGAATGTAGTAGATGCAGAAGTCTATGCATAGAGGGAATGGGTGCAAATCTCACTCAGTTGGAATTATTAGAAATTAAGAAATAAATGAAGGTATCACCATATTTACCTTTCTTTGTAAAAATTTACTTCATCTTTTCACACATTTTACTTGAACTGAAAAGTTATTTTTATGTGTGCTTGATTTTTATCTTTGAGATCAATTATACACTAGAATATGGGCTTATAACATGAAACCTAAGCTGTTGTAATAATGAATTTTGTTACATAAGGCAAAAAATAATCATGTTTCATCAAAAACCCATAATTGAGTAAATTAAAATAAACAATAGCTTTTGAGGTTGTCATACATACTTGTGTATTACTTAAAGTTGATAATCATTAACGATCTACATGAGTACTTGCAAATCATCATGCTGAGCCAGTTACCAGGTACATCTAATATCACTGTTGTTTTCTCCCATCCCTGCTGCATGTGTGAATGATGTTAGAGAGGAACCACTTTCCATTAAAATCCTTAAGATCTGCAGGTTTTCATCAAAATAATTATCTGGCCAAACACACTGGAGGATGTAGTAATTTGCTCAACTACTGACACAATATCTGTCCTTGTACTTTGGAATGTCAGTTGTGTACAGAAAATACACTGAACTTCAAGACTGATTAGTACCCTTAGTTATGATTACTTCAATTGATAAAACATAAAAAAATGAAATGCATTCACAGTTGTGAATATCATCAACCATCAGCTATGTAATGGAATGAAGATAGTGAAAAACTGTGCTCAACCAGGACTTGTGGCCAGATTCCCCATTTAACATGCCTAGTTGCCTTACCGTTAGGCAATCCAAACATGTTTCAAGTCTGACAGAAAATTCATTCTTTATGTATATTCTCACACTGGGGAGACATTTTAATTGAAAGTTGCTTGCCTAAAGTTGTTCGATAAATATGATATTGGAGTTTGGTCATTTTGCCTCAAACAGAATGTGTAACACCAAGAATTGCAGGAATACTTGAAAAACACCCAAAGAACACGTCATGCTGCTGGAAGACATACCTAAATATACAGTGAATCCAAATGTACAAAAACTAAGTCTCTTTCAAAAACACTCAGGCTTCCTTCAGGAAACAGTGTGGAACATAAACATAAGACTCTTGAGGCATGTAAAGCAGATAAAACAAACCAGTTTGCATCACTAGTAACAATAAGGACAAAATACCAGTAGGGTCAGAGCTGTTTCGTAGAACATGACCACTGTAAAAGAAATGAAAATAAACCATTTGACAATCATATGGAACTGACAAAAAATAAGAAGACAGTTCTGTATGCTAACAGTCACTGCAGAGGGATTCCAGGAATGCTTAGCTACCATCAGAATGTAAATATTACCAGGGTTATGAAACTAAGAGTTGGACTGTGGATTACCTTGAAGGACTACAGAAACAAGAGTTCCGTGTTAGAAAATCAAAGTCTCATGTTTGAAGGTGGCGCAAATAATGTGTAAAAAAATGAACAAATGAACACAAGCACAGCTCTGAGATATATTTTAAATAAAATAGACTTTCTTAGGGCAACTGTGTTAGGCGTACTATGCATAAGCCCTTCGAGCATTAATGTTTTGAATTATCAATGACTGAAATAACAGAAAGCAATATGCCAGAAAAAATAATTGTATTTTTTTGTATAAATGTCCCAGTGGTACTACAGACAATTTTATGTCAACACTCAATCAGAGCTCAGGCAATGTATGTACTCCTAAAACATTCTCACATGTGGAAATTTAAATATCAACGCAATCAAATCAGATGATGTTAGTAGTACGAAATACTTCACATGAATCCATGTGGAACAGGTGTGCCCATTTGTTTATAATGCTATTTCCTTCAGAGCACATGCTTTCTTGTGCATGCCTATGTATAAGACCACTTATTTGTCAGCTTCTGAACTGTACCATGGTGCGGGAGATGTTTCCATTTCCAGTAAGTTGTTAATGGATTTTTTGGCCATAGATTTATTAATTTGATGATATTAATGGTTCTAAACATTAAAGATGAACATGAATAATCAGGAAACCATGTTAAAGTGTGAAATGTAGGGTACCTCAAGTACCACTATCCATTCCTCCCATTCTTGTTACATTTGTGAATAGTGCGGGAAATAACACTGCAAGTTAAACTGCTTATCAGCCCCGATTTTTGCTTCATGGGAATTTGATGGACCCATGTACTGAAGAATTAATAATTTGCCCAGTCTTTCTTGGAAGGTATGCTCTAAGTCCTTGGACAGTTAGTCATGTACAGTTAATTGATAAATGACTCCAGTTTGTGTGAACTCTTCACTTTAGGACTGCTTCTGTTAAAGAACACTGACAGCATCCATCTATACTCTACATATGAGAATAATTCCATGTAGTGGAGAGCACATCTAATTCAGTTACCATTCCTTTTTGTTCCAAGTACAATCTGATGAGATGTGTTGAAAGTTCTCCTTACGAGCACTAACTTGTCAGTTGGTTTTATCTTCATCACTTGGTAGGAGAAAGTAATAGTTCTCCTGACCAATCTTGGAATGTATGTACTCAGAACTTTGACTGAGAATCATTATCAATGAACTGATTAGCATTTTGTAGTTGTCAGATTTACTTGTTACATGGTAATAATATCTAAAAATTTGAAGGATCAACATGAATTCTCAGCCTACCTATTCTATTACAATGTATAGTAGAGGGTACTTTGGTAACCCTCTGGTTTCCTCCCATGTCTGTTGCTTTTACATAGAATGTAGTTTTATGGACCCAATATTGGAGGATGTTACAATTTGCAAAGTTATTCAGGAACATAGTCTGTTATAGTTCAGTTAGTTGTGTTCAGTACTACATTTGAGGAGAGTTCAATAATTAGTGCAATACTTTATCGGCCAATTTCAGTTGAAAAAATGTGGAATTTATTGTGGGACACCATGGAAAAAGGTTCGTTCAGCTCATATAGTTTCGTTACTTCCTGGTTGGTGGTGGCACCAGACACAGCCTTTAGAACGACATCTGTGACGTAGGTGTATTCCAAGCAGAGAGCTGTCATTGAGTTCCTTCTTGCTGAAAACCAGTTGGAAAACAAGTAGGAACTTGCAGAATGGCTAAGGAGATCTGGAAATGTAGAAAAGCATTGTCATTCATTAGGCAATGCATCTGTCATCACCATAACAAGGTTGTGCAAACCTGTCTGAAGTACCGCATGCTGTCTGGCTGGACACAGGCTTGACTGGTGAAGTAATGACACTGGTAAACAACCTTATTTGCGGTGACTAATGGATCACCATCAAACATTTTGCTGCACATCTGTAAGTCCTTGTTGGTAGTGCTCACACAGTCATCCAGCAGTTAGGCTACTCAAAGACGGATTTTGGTTGCCCCACAGAGTGTCATAAAGAGCAATGAAGGAAACTCTGTGCAGAATTGCTTGCACGTTGCTTGGTGGATCATCATAATATTTTTTCAAACATCGTCAGGAGTCATGAAAGGGGAGTTTCTTATTTCAAACCAGAAACAAAACTGCTGTCCAAGGAGTGGCACCACACCATCTCTCCCCAGAAGAAAAAGTTCAAAGCAGCTCCCTCAACTGGTAAAGTCATGGTGACAGTGTTTTGGGGCTCTAAAGAGGTTATTCTGATTGCTATCCTCCCTTATGATAGAATGATCAACTCTGAAGTGTATTGTGCTAACCTTAGGAAATTGAGGAAACGACTTCTGTTTGTTTGTCACCATTAATATGCAAATGAACGTACATGACAATACAAAGCCCCACATAAGTGTGCACACCTGGAGAAGGTCATAAAACTCCATTTGGTTGTTCTCTCTCATCCACCCTACAGCCCAGTTCTTGCACCTTCCTACTCCCTTCCCTTTGGCCCAATGAAGGATGGACTGTGCAGGAAGCAGTACATCGATGATGAGTATAATATTCATGCAGCATGGCATTGGATCCATTGAAGACCAACCAGTTTCTGTTTGTTGTAGGAACACTACTGTTGTCAGAACACATTGCTTCATTATAAATGGTATGAAAACACTTACTAACACTCCTACTTATGTGTTCGTGTGTTTCAGATTCTATTGTCTCTGTGGCTTCTAGTAGCATCTTGTAGTAGGAAGTAATATTTGAACTCCACCAGTTACACAATGTATATGAATCATTTTGATTTCATTGAAAATGGACAATGGTTGTTGTTGCATCTACTTAATATATAGCTAATAGTGTTGACACACATTACAAATGTAAGTGTATACTGAGGAAACCACCTTACAGAGTGTAGTAGGGCGTACTTCTGGTACCACTTCCTTACCTCCCATCACTTAGATATTTGCGAATGTCGTATGCAAAGAACCATGTTCGAATGACATCCTTATGAGCTGTCTTTTCTTCTATGTGGAAATTGTGTGGAGACATATATTGGAGGATGCAGTAATTTTCCCAAGCTTCATTAGAAGGTATGTTCACGTAATTTTGACATTTCGACCCATGTAAGAAATTGATAATTGACTTTGAATTTGTCATATCTTCTAGTTTATGGTTACTTCTATTCATAACGTTGTTGATATGTGTCTGTATTCAGCATACCAACTTAATGGTGTGTGGTGGTGATATTTTCTGGTACCACAATGGATACCATTTATTTGAAATAAAATAACAGGTAATACTGGGAAGCAATATAGTCGAAATCATTCTTGAAGGCTCTAATTAGTGACACATTGTTCTCTGCATCAATTCTATGGGCAATGTGTAGGAGGAAGTAGTTTTATGGCTGACAAATCTTGGACAGTATGCTGTCAAAAGTTTTCTGGTGAATCAGATTTGTTACATTTATAATGGACATTGAGGTTGTCAGTTTTACTTCCTACATTGTCAATCCTGTTTCTTAACATTAAAGAGCTGCATGAGTACTAAAGAGAGTACTTTACATTGTGTAGTAGAGAGTAATTCTGGTACCACTATCATCTACAATGCATATGTCACATGAAAATTATGATGGTTGATTAAGCAGCTTATGAGCTCTGATTATTTCATCATCTTCATTTTATGAGCCCAGAACTTGGATTACATTTAAATTACTCCACCCTTCCTTGGAAGTTATGCATACACAATTGGGACAGCTAGTCATGCATGGAGAATGGATACTTGAAATTTAGACTGTCTGATTGTCTTGTTTGTGGTTTCTTCTGTTAAAGGAAACTGAAAACACGTATGGATTCTTACCACTGAAACAGTGAACTACTGAAGTTAGTTTGTTATTATCAGTTGCAGAATATCTTTTGGAAAATATCTTTACTTAGTGTCAGGTATTAAAATGTGTAACATAGATTTCTGTGTAAGTGCAGAAAGATAGGCTTCCTGATTACAGAATTGACACTGAAAGTTAAATTTTCTGGGTCCTGTGTGTAATTTATTTCCAAGCACATTGCTTGCCTTCACGTTTCTGGTTTTTACACATATTTTTAGACAGAATTAGAATAAATTGTGGTAGTGACACATTTAAATAACATTCACAAATACAGTTGCCATTTTCATCATTTTAATCATAATAATTTTTTACAAAGAAAACAGCTTGTATCATACTTACATGATGTCCCATTGCCAAGATCGTGCCCTAAATTCCACACTCATTTTGGGCTGAAGTCCTTCCAGCACTATTATTACAACATATGGCTTCCTTCAGCCCAGTACATGTTCAAAATGATGCATTAGTGAACACTGCCTTTTTAAGAAAACTGATTAACTGCATTCTCTCTATTATGCCAGGAAACTAGAAATAGTTAATATGATACGCTCTGTGTAATGCTTTCCTACAATGAAAATCACTTGGAATGTAGTAAAATAGAAAATAGTCATAAACTATGGATCCAGTTTCCCAGTGCAGCTCTGAAAGAACTAACACGTCATGTGGATGACCATGCAAGTTTAAATATATTATAAAGAATACCAACAGCGTGATCTTTTTGATATGCAGGAGACTGAAAGACTACGAATACATACTAGTTTACAATGTAGTGAAACAGATAGTTACTCACAACGCAAGGCTACAACTATGGAAATGAGTGGTAGCTTGACAGAGACTTACATTTCAAAGGTAAAGATCTTATATGAATTTAGAACTTAAAAGAGCAACTTGAGGTGCAACTCAATAATGAAATATAGTAAAATGTGTATGCACTTCATTTCATTCTATCTTTTTAATGGAATTAATTTGTGCTCACACATTTCACAAACAGAAAGTAGTGCACTCACATGGGAACCACAATGAGCTATGTAGTTGTCACTATATTATAACATACTTGTCTATAACACTGTCAGTGGTGGATTGCAAGCCTTTTGATTAGCAAATGTCTGGTTCACTGCACCAGATGTTAGTTGCCTTGCCATATTGTATTCAGTTGCAAGGTTCCAAAATCTATGAAATGTTGTTGATGCCTCCTACATGTAAGGCACACTTTATCATGAGCCACAATGCTATACGACTTTTTTGTTTCAGCTACAGTCCCTGGAAGAATATAAAGAGAATATAAAGGATGTGCATAACTACCCACATAGGAAGAAATAAGTTGAACTTTTAACACATATGTCTTATTCAAGAGAAATAATGTTTCAAGAGTAGTGTCTTCAATGATTGAATCATTAATTGATTTCATATATTTACTAAACCTGATCTGACATTATTATGGTATTATTGATAAACTACATGCATATCTCTGTGACGTATCATGAGTCATCTTTGAGTAGTTCTGTGAAAACCCAAATGTTTCATCTAAAATCCACACAGTTTCATATCAGGTTTTCAAGTTGCCAATGACAAAAAAAAATCTTCAATAGATCTTCTGATTTTACATCTGTCACTTCATTCTGGGTTCCATCATTAAATTATTTCCTATTTTTAGTGTGCACCTTCGAAAATTCAGAATTAATATTAATTTCATTGGGAATAACTTTACATTCAGGCAGAATTGTGTTTGAATTTTGGGTGCAAACATTTTATCTAATTTAGGAAGGTCTTGATCTGTCTCACCTCAGCATCAATGTTGCATATAATTAACAGCAAATGTTCTAAAACACATAACTACATTGTTTATTAGTATTTTCACCATACAAATTGAAATGCAGACAAAAACATATTACTACTTATACATGTTACATTTTTATAATTTTGTTATGTAACCAACAACATAGTATAACAAGGAGTTCGCAGGCTGAATATTGTGGACATTTTATCAGTATTTTCAACAGCTGGCACCCTTAAAATCCTTTAAAGAAGTATATATTAACAAACAATACTTATTAAATTAAGAATGTTGTAGAATATAAAACTGGAAGTCAAAGTAGTATTCTATTGACTCAAAGGATGTTCTGGAGGTGCATTTCCTGTTTTATTGTCCCCTGGATAAAACTAGATCAAACTGCTTTAGGAGCTGATAGCTTAAAGATGAGTGAAGATCATTGTGATATGTGACAATACAAGTGGTCTTAAGTCATTTGTGTCACTCTTGTGTATTGAATCTGTGAAACTGAATGTGGATCATCTGTTTGTGAGTGCCACATTATTTGCATAGTGAAAAAAATGTGCTTAACTATTTGTTGCCAAACATGCTGAAGGTAACCGATGATATTCAAACTATGCCCTATATGAAAGCCTCTACAAACTGACACCATCTTGAAGGTGAGTGAAACTTTTAATAAACGTAATAGCGTTGTTGTTGTTGTTGTCTTCAGTCCTGAGACTGGTTTGATGCAGCTCTCCATGCTACTCTATCCTGTGCAAGCTGCTTCATCTCCCAGTACCTACTGCAACCTACATCCTTCTGAATCTGCTTAGTGTACTCATCTCTCGGTCTCCCAATACGATTTTTACCCTCCACGCTGCCCTCCAATGCTAAATTTGTGATCCCTTGATGCCTCAAAACATGTCCTACCAACCGATCCCTTCTTCTAGTCAAGTTGTGCCACAAACTTCTCTTCTCCCCAATCCTATTCAATACCTCCTCATTAGTTACGTGATCTATCCACCTTATCTTCAGTATTCTTCTGTAGCACCACATTTCGAAAGCTTCTATTCTCTTCTTGTCCAAACTAGTTATCGTCCATGTTTCACTTCCATACATGGCTACACTCCAAACAAATACTTTCAGAAACGACTTCCTGATACACAAATCTATATTCGATGTTAACAAATTTCTCTTCTTCAGAAACGCTTTCCTTGCCATTGCCAGTCTACATTTTATATCCTCTCTACTTCGACCATCATCAGTTATTTTACTTCCTAAATAGCAAAACTCCTTTACTACTTTAAGTGTCTCATTTCCTAATCTAATTCCCTCAGCATCACCCGATTTAATTTGACTACATTCCATTATCCTCGTTTTGCTTTTGTTAATGTTCATCTTATATCCTCCTTTCAAGACACTGTCCATTCCGTTCAACTGCTCTTCCAAGTCCTTTGCCGTCTCTGACAGAATTACAATGTCATCGGCGAACCTCAAAGTTTTTACTTCGTCTCCATGAATTTTAATACCTACTCCAAATTTTTCTTTTGTTTCCTTTACTGCTAGCTCAATATACAGATTGAATAACATCGGGGAGAGGCTACAACCCTGTCTCACTCCTTTCCCAACCACTGCTTCCCTTTCATGCCCCTCGACTCTTATTACAGCCATCTGGTTTCTGTACAAATTATAAATAGCCTTTCGCTCCCTGTATTTTACCCCTGCCACCTTTAGAATTTGAAAAAGAGTATTCCAGTCAACATTGTCAAAAGCTTTCTCTAAGTCTACAAATGCTAGAAACGTAGGTTTGCCTTTTCTTAATCTTTCTTCTAAGATAAGTCGTAAGGTCAGTATTGCCTCACGTGTTCCAACATTTCGACGGAATCCAAACTGATCCTCCCCGAGGTCTGCATCTACCAGTTTTTCCATTCGTCTGTAAAGAATTCGCGTTAATATTTTGCAGCCGTGGCTTATTAAACTGATAGTTCGGTAATTTTCACATCTGTCAGCACCTGCTTTCTTTGGGATTGGAATTATTATATTCTTCTTGAAGTCTGAGGGTATTTCGCCTGTCTCATACATCTTGCTCACCAGCTGGTAGAGTTTTGTCATGACTGGCTCTCCCAAGGCCGTCAGTAGTTCTAATGGAATGTTGTCTACTCCGGTGGCCTTGTTTCGACTCAGGTCTTTCACTGCTCTGTCAAACTCTTCACGCAGTATCGTATCTCCCATTTCGTCTTCATCTACATCCTCTTCTATTTCCATAATATTGTCCTCAAGTACATCGCCCTTGTATAAACCTTCTATATAATCCTTCCACCTTTCTGCCTTCCCTTCTTTCCTTAGAACTGGGCTGCCATCTGAGCTCTTGATATTCATACACGTGGTTCTCTTCTCTCCAAAGGTCTCTTTAATTTTCCTGTAGGCAGTATCTATCTTACCCCTAGTGAGATAAGCTTCTACATCCTTACATTTGTCCTCTAGCCATCCCTGTTTAGCCATTTTGCACTTCCTGTCGATCTCATTTTTGAGACGTTTGTATTCCTTTTTGCCTGCTTCATTTACTGCATTTTTATATTTTCTCCTTTCATCAATTAAATTCAATATTTCTTCTGTTACCCAAGGATTTCTAGCAGCCCTCGTCTTTGTACCTACTTTATCCTCTGCTGCCTTCACTACTACATCCCTCAGAGCTACCCATTCTTCTTCTACTGTATTTCTTTCCCCTATTCCTGTCAATTGTTCCCTTATGCTCTCTCTGAAACTCTGTACAACCTCTGGTTCTTTCAGTTTATCCAGGTCCCATCTCCTTAATTTCTCACATTTTTGCAGTTTCTTCAGTTTTAATCTACAGGTCATAACCAATAGATTGTGGTCAGAGTCCACATCTGCCCCTGGAAATGTCTTACAACTTAAATCCTGGTTCCTAAATCTCTGTCTTACCATTATATAATCTATCTGATACCTTTTAGTATCTCCAGGGTTCTTCCACGTATACAACCTTCTTTCATGATTCTTAAACCAAGTGTTAGCTATGATTAAGTTGTGCTCTGTGCAAAATTCTACTAGGCGGCTTCTTAGCCCCAATCCATATTCACCTACTATGTTTCCTTCTCTCCCTTTTCCTACACTCTAATTCCAGTCACAATTTACTATTAAATTTTCGTCTCCCTTCACTATCTGAATAATTTCTTTTATTTCATCGTACATTTCTTCAATTTCTTCATCATCTGCAGAGCTAGTTGGCATATAAACTTGTACTACTGTAGTAGGTGTGGGCTTCGTATCTATCTTGGCCACAATAATGCGTTCACTATGCTGTTTGTAGTAGCTTACCCGCATTCCTATTTTCCTATTCATTATTAAACCTACTCCTGCATTACCCCTATTTGATTTTGTGTTTATAACCCTGTAGTCACCTGACCAGAAGTCTTGTTCCTCCTGCCACCGAACTTCACTAATTCCCACTATATCTAACTTTAACCTATCCATTTCCCTTTTTAAATTTTCTAACCTACCTGCCCGATTAAGGGATCTGACATTCCACGCTCCGATCCGTAGAACGCCAGTTTTGTTTCTCTTGATAACGACATCCTCCTGAGTAGTCCCCACCCGGAGATCCGAATGGGGGACTATTTTACCTCCGGAATATTTTACCCAAGAGGATGCCATCATCATTTAATCATACAGTAAAGCTGCATGTCCTCGGGAAAAATTACGGCTGTAGTTTCCCCTTGCTTTCAGCCGTTCGCAGTACCAGCACAGCAAGGCCGTTTTGGTTAATGTTGCAAGGCCAGATCAGTCAATCATCCAGACTGTTGCCCCTGCAACTACTGAAAAGGCTGCTGCCCCTCTTCAGGAACCACACGTTTGTCTGGCCTCTCAACAGATACCCCTCCGTTGTGGTTGCACCTACGGTACGGCCATCTGTATCGCTGAGGCACGCAAGCCTCCCCACCAACGGCAAGGTCCATGGTTCATGGGGGGGGTAATAGCGTTACCTCCCTTAAAATTCAAAGTACATTGGTATAAAAATATTCCACACTGTTTTGTAATTGCTACATTATGTGAGAGGCAATATAGGTGGTTGTTCTTGCCAGGATCATACACTTTTTGACTGAGACATAATGAATATTTTGAGTTCAGCTGAGCATCACCAGAATATATATAGCTATGATGCACATAATAAAATTCACTGAAGAGACATGGATTTTTGATTGAAGATTGTAAAAGAATTTTACTTGTAGACAGGACACAAGTAAATGAAAAACAAGAAACTACAATTATGAAATGTGTAGATTGCTTCTCACGGTAAAGATGACATACAAAGTTGCACACATTCTTAACAAATAGATAGTTACACAGTAAGGATTGTTCCAAAGCGTTCCTCAGAAATGAAAGGGAAAAAACGCATTGACACAAGACACATCTAAACCACATGTGACCAGTATTCCCAGCTACTCTAGCGAGACTGCCAATCAAGAAACAACATGACAACTTCCGCATGAGACTACGGAACAAAAAACAAGTAAAGTGCTCAGACTTTACAAAACTCAGTTCTCTTTGGAGCAAAGTACTTTATATTAATGTCAAAATGAATAAAAGAAGTAAAGCTGAAGGGGATCTTAGATGTAAAAAGAAATGGTTCAAATGGCTCTGAGCACTACGGGACTTAACTTCGGAGGTCATCAGTGGCCTACAACTTAGAACTAATGAAACCTAACTAACCTAAGGACATTACACACATCCATGCCCGAGGCAGGATTTGAACTTGTGACCGTAGCGGTCACGCAGTTCCAGACTGAAGCGTCTAGAACTGCACGGCCACACCAGCCGGATGATATTAGATTTAGGTCACAGTATTATGGCAATTCATATGATGTGTAAGCTGAGAGAAAACGAGACCAGAATGTCATATTAACGATAATATAAAGAAAATTGGAGGGATGCAAACAAAAATGAAAGCTAATAGGGACCAAATGAAACCCCACACCAACTCTTTAAAAACAGAACTACAAGATATAGTGCAATAAACTGTAACCACTTTTGTTTGAAATTGGTAAAAATTAAAATCTTGTTTGGAGGCTAACAGTGAACAAACAAGCAACCAACTTACTGAAGTAAATAATTCTATGACCACCATAGTAATAAAATTAGCAGCATACTTAGTCCAGTTATTGAAGAGGAACATTCAGATGTAGAAACTAGTCCTCCTCTTGTTGTGCAAGAAAATACTGTCAACACAGGTCCACCAAGCATTGTCTCATCTCTGTTGCACAAAGTAGAAAAGCTGCTGTTTACACTTACGGAACTGCCAAGAAAACTATTTTTCAAGGAATGATGTAAAGTCGTAGAAGAACTATATATTGGAAAAGTGTTCAACATAAAAATTGATGCCCATTTTATCCAAGAAATTCTATAAATTAATTTTATTTCTGTGAAGTTTTTGTGCAAACAATGTGCTGTTTTTCCACTGAATAGATTGGGGGTAAAATTGAATCTTTTCATTGATACACAAGCTGTGTCTGACATAGCAGGAAATCAAGACAGTAATTTTCAGGAACTGTATCAGTAAAGCGCTCAGTTGATCACGAGTTTGTGATACAGGCTTAGCTAACCCATGGCCATGATCCTCTTGCTACATTTCTTTAAAAAATTGGAACTGTTGTTCCACAAGTCCTCAGTTTCTCATCTTTATTCCTTTTTGCAATTGTCTCTCATTATCAATCTATCGTCTTCTTTATATTAGTCTAATAACAATGCTGTAATAATGCAGTGGTAAATAATCTCACAGCAATCATTAAATATATGCAGCTGAAAATGCGACTGATGAAGTGAAGGGAAAAATAAGATTTACTTCTGTTTATGCTGGAAAAACATTCAAAAATAAAGTTACATTATTCACAGTTCTGAAATTACTCCTAAGTGTCAGATATATGAAGTTTACAAAAATTATGTTGGAGATATGAAACTCTACTTGCTTGTTGCTGAACATAGTTTAACTTTGATCTTTATTATGCAAACTGTGGTATGCTTTTTATGTTACTGTTGTTTACAATGTCTTTAGGATGTGGTGAGGTTGACATTATATATGTTAACGACATTAACAAATGAACAATAGTAAGGTAGTGGACAGTCAATGTTCTGAGATATATCTCTGGTGTGTGTCTACGTTCTTCAGTTTCTGTTTTAAAGCTTATTGGGTAACCATGTGGTTCACTGTCGTTTTAGAGGCAAATTAAGTACTTTATTTTGAAAATGTATCCAAGCATATATCATCTACCCTAAAGTGGGGACCCCAAGTTTGCGTAAATTTGTTTCTATTCTCATAAGTGTATTTTAGCACTCACTGTGATGATGGAACAGCAAGGTTTGCTGATATTCAGCGCTGCTCCTCAGAATTCTGCCCCTGCAGTTCACAACCATATTTCTAATGGTGACAGTGGTTTCAGGTTTGCAAACATAAAAATTCTGCCTTTCTGGCCAACTTGGCTTCACTTGTAATTAACTTAGATAGAGGCAATTTTCGAGCTTAATGGCTTTCTTTCTGATGCCAGCAGATTTGCTGTAGTTCTATACCGGTTGGAAATGAATTTCATTGAACAACCGGATGATATTTTACCAAAAGATGCTTTTGTTAATTTTACGATACTGTTTACAGTGTTTCTTGATACCACGGAAATCACATCTGAGATGAAATGTCGATAGTGAATTTGGGGCTTTGGGCTCCCCATCAAATATGCAGCATTTGTTTTCCACTTTGGTGGGGCAGAACATAAATCAGACCAATCAGTGAAACCTTTTAGGCTGTGGTGATTACTTCAATATGTTTGTGTAGTACTAACCACTCTCTTTAAACTTTTAGTTGAGGATTTAGCAAGGGTTGTGCTTACAGTAGCAATCACTAGTGCTAGTAATGGTAAGTCATGCACTGCTTTAAACAAGGTTGTGAAGGATGACACTGAACTGCACTTGCCTGGTGAGTGTGGTCCATATGCACAGATTTTGCATATTTATGGATAGCAAGAGACCCACCTATGGACATAATATTCTGTGAATTGGCTAGGTTCAATGCTAAGTTTGACAACAGCAGGATGATGAGAATAACTAAGGAATATGAACAATTTCCTTGCCAAAGTTAATGGTGTTGGATCAACAGGCATTATGCCTGAAGGGCGAGACAATGGACAGTGCCCTGCATTTTCCCAAATGCAGACTTGGACACGTAAATACTGGTGTCCAAAATTAAAGCAACAAACTGCTGCTTCACTGTTCTGTGTGTCTAGTTCAAGATATAATCTTACAAACTGTCAACAGAAGTCCATACAATCATGTTCAACACAGAAACTGGCATTCTGCTCAACAGACAACCATGGCAATGATGACATAAGGGTGCCTACAAAATGGGGTGGAGTTTCCCTGGTAGTACCTTACCCACAATTGATATGTACACGATCACAGATGGTGCAGTGTGGCACAGAGAAAATGCCTACTAGACTCTCTACAGTGGAGAGTCATAGGAAGAAAGGATGCAGGACATTTTCAAAATCATAGGTCGCGATGACTCACAATGACTCGTTTTGATGTTTCTCAGATGTGGTGACATTTTATGGAGATTGAAACTGTATCCCAAAGATCAGGGGAGGACCAACCATTTGTGACATAAGAAAAAGAGGACGATGATTTGGCTTTAAGTACATGATGGTACCGCTTTAGTACTGCATAGAAACTGACATCAGACCCTGCAACATCCACTGGACATGTCGTATAACTGTGTACAGAAGCCTTCAGCAGAGTGACCTTCATTGTCAGAGACCTGCTGAATTTGTATTTCTAATGCACCTTCATGGATGGGACGGTCGAACTGTGGGCCAATGTTCTTTTCACAGATAATTCCTAGTTTGGCCTGTAGAGTGGTTCTTGGTTAGAGTGGTTCTTGGTGAATTTGCAATCGGAGGGAATGTGGAATTCAGTTTTGAGAACCAAACATTGTGGAAAAAGACAGATATTGAAGAGGATCCCTAATAATTAGCACAGGGATTATGTTAACCACATGAACACCTCTTCACAAAATTATATGGGTGAATTGGCAAGGTTTAACTTCTGTCAGCTATTGTGACAAGATCTTGGGACAGCATGTGTAGATGCTGTAATGTGCTGTGGTCCCTGACTTCCTACTGGTGGACGATAATGCTTGATCTCATAGAGCATGGGCTAGTGATGTTTTCTTTGAAATTAAAGATATTGCACACATGGTGTGGCGTACTCACTCTCCCAGTTTGAATCCCATGGAACATGTCTGGAATCCACAGGCAGATGGTATGCATTACGTCAGCTGCCACTGAAGACTCTCCAAGACTTGCTAGCAGCTCTGCAGGGGAACATATGATTTCGGCTGAACATGAGATTGATGACATCTTTCTCAGTATGTCCCGTAATGGTTATGCTTGTATTGCTAGCAGCGGTGGTTACACCGGCTACTGAGCACATTAACCGATTGTCAGAAAGTGTGCACAAATCAGCAGGGAACAAATCCCAAATTCGGGCATTAGCATGAAATGGGTGACACTGGATTTGGAACAAAATTATCTCCAACATAATTCTTTTTGGGGCATAACCTAGGTGCCAATTTTCTGCCTTAGTTCTCCCTAGCACCACACTTACGCAACATTCAACTGATAACAATTATATTTGCAGCTAGACTTGCAACCGCAATGGACCATATTATGTGCAATGCCTCCATTACAGAATGCATAATTATGTCTATGACTCCTCTGTCTTCTGAGAAATGGAAAGCAGTCACATTTTCTCCTTTGTCACACTGCACAATGCATATGCATGTGTCATGCAAGAAGAATTCTCCATACATATCTCATGATTCTGTGGAAGTAGCTGCACCAGTCATAGAATCTGTGGGGTTGGGACCATGTGTGAGCAGGTTGTGGTTTTGTACCAACTGGGACAAGAAGAGGCGGATTCGTAGGACAAACAAAATGAAGTTCTAAGGTGACATTTTGTGGCTAAGAAGAAGAACTTCAAGATTTACAGGCATAGATGCAGTGTGGCGCACAAAATGTGTTACTTATTGTTTATTTCACAATTTATAACGCACATTCGATATCCCACTGGAATATCTACAGCAGTACCAGCAGAGCTTGGAAAAACAAATGAGTTACCAAATGACGTGTAATTCAAGATACTGTCGCTAGGAGCCAAGTAAGCAGCAGTGGCGGACAATGGAAGACTGACGATACAGCAACGATCGGAAACTGTGTTACATTTTCGTGAAACGATAAGCCTTGTTGTGACTCAGAGGCATATTTGACAACAGTTTAACACACGATGGGTCCCTTGCAAGAAGGCTATCCACAGTTTGTAGAATAAATTTCTACAGGAAGTAACAATATTGGAAGTGAAGCGACTTCGGTTCAAGCCTGTTGCTTTGCCGGATAATATTGAAGCGATAGGAGTTGCTGTAGAGAGAAGTCCCGGGAAATCGTGTAGAAAGGCAGCAGTGCAACTGGGAATATCCAGACGCCCCATTCAATGCATTCTTAAAAGTGACCTCCATATGTACCCATACAAGATGACCTGCGCTCAGACGCTCACTGAAGAACACAAGCAGTGGACGGAGAATAAGGAAGAAACTCTCAACAACGTTTGGTTTTCAGACGAGGTGCATTGCCATTTACACAATGTGGTTAACAAACAAAATATACACTTTTGGGCCACTGAAAACACACAAGTGCTTCATGAACAACAACATTATGCTCCGAAGATTACAGTGTGGGCCGCAATTTCCAGTCACAGACTTATTGGACCGTTTTTCTTTGAAGAAACTGTGAACACCGAGCATTATTTGAGCATGCTTCGTAAGAGCTCCATTCCACATCTTCTTGCTACTGTCTTGCCCTTCAACACGCAGTGGTTCATGCAAGATGGAGGAAGGCCACTGCAAACCCTGTGTTGGAGTTTTTACATGAGCATTTCGTCATGCGGATCATTTCACTCAGGTTTCCAGGTTGTTTCAATGACAGACAAAATTAGCCACCCCTGCCCCCCCCCCCCCCCCCCCCCACGCAGTCCACACAACAATCCATATGACTTTTTTCTTTGGGGGTACGTAAGGGAAATTTTTTTCCCAAAACATCCACTGGATTTAACGGAGCTCAGAACACTTTTTCTTCAAGCTTGCAGAGAAATTATGGAAGATGTGCCATAGCACCTTCAGTGTTTGTTTGAAGGAAGTTAGGAAACGAAATGGTAATAGTGAACATGTGCTGAGTTACAATGAATCTCCATGGACAGCTCTTCATTGTAGTATATGTTCCTTTCAGATTGTATTGACAATAAAATTTATATTAAAAAACCAAATGGTAACACATTTTGTGCACCACCCTGTATGCGGCTAGTGGATGGATGCTGCACCTCCACTGGTGCACCTGTCCCTTTCCCCTCCTCCCTCCGCCAAGGCCATACCAGAAGAACGAATTCACACAAATTGCTCCACAAAACTTCGTGGTACTAATAGAACCTGTTGTGACAAAAGAGTGATATAAAAACTGTGTAATTTATCACATCCACACCACACACAGACAGCCTGTTGTGAGCACTCCAAGAACGTTGCCTTCAGAAAAGTTAAAGTGTGCTTAAGTGGTGTTTCATGAAATGTTAGTGGGTGGGGTGGTTTCACACTCACATAGTATGTAGGCTGCACTGTTGGAAATGGTTAAGGAATAGGATTAATCCTAACATTTTAACGAATTGTATGGTCCTAGACTCAAGATCAATCACTGACAGATAGCCTTCTCTGAATATCTTACACTTTAAATGTAACCTGAATGGTGCAACTGTTTTCATTGTGGTTGACTGTGCTAAAGCATTTGCACAAATACTCGTGTCCAAGATGGACAAGCACAAGACTGATGTTATGACTCCATTCAGTATGTCTTAGCATAACACAACAACTTTTATACTCCTGATCACTGCCAAGATATGGCAGCATTTCATGGATGAGTTGCTGCAGGGTGATGAGTGTGTATTCTGCAATGTTGACTATGTTTTGTTTATCTCAAGGAATGTGGATGAGCATGTTTCCCTTTTGCATGAGGACATGTAAAGCTGAAATGACTATAACATATGAATTAACAAGGACAAATGCATTTTTCGAAAAGGTGAGGTTCCTGTTCTAGGGTACCATACATAGTTTCCCGAAATGGCAAAATTCGTAACCCTTGAAAGGTTCCAGATATTTTGAATGTGTCCTAACAATTACATACAAAGACATTTTAAGATGTCTAGGCTATTACAAATTATTATTGATAACATTTACCTCATTTGGTTGAGTCTATTTCTCCCAACAATAACTTATTGAAAACAAAAGACACTTACGGAAGGAGGAAAGTACCCTGAAATAGTGATGCTAAGGAACCTTATGAGGCTCGTAAGACTACTTTCGCATCAACTACACTTTTGGCACATCCTCTTCATGAAGCTCATGGACATCAATGAACCTGCACCTGTTGTAGCTATAGCCCAGCAGAAGCAGAATCTGAAAAACAATTGATTTCCTTTTTTGTAGCCCCTTTCTCCCAATTAACCATCATGATGGCCATTCAGGTATGTGACAGACAATTATCAATGAAATTAGGAAAGCATGAACATGGTTTATATCATATAGTTGAGCAATGTAGTCTGCATACTGTACTTGGTGGGTCGAGTTTAGCTCAGACGCTTTTTGGAAAATAACGGTTAAGGGTTTAAGCTCCTTTAAGAAAGTTGAACTCCTGCCATTCTATATTCTGGTAGAAATACTTCACCCTGCGGTAAATAACTAAAAACTACCTATCATAAGCAGTCCAGCTCATCTGTTGTGGATACAGATTCTTGGGAAAAAATGTTAATGGATCCCATGTCGCCATCACCAACCCATTGCTGCAGCAAATCTCCTAATGTGGGCTGACTCACATCCACAAATAATGCCACTGGAGCTCCATGAAGAGGGTGTGCCAAAAGCGTAGCTGATGCCAGAATAGTCTTATGAGCCTCATAACTGTCCTTGGCATCACTATTTCAGGGCACATTCCTCTTTCCCTAAGTGTGTTTTGTTTTCAGTAAATTATTAGTAGCAGAAATAGTCTCAGTCAAATGAGTTATATGTCATCAATAATTATTTATCATTGCCTGGACATCCAAAAAGCTCTTTGTAAGTAATTGATAAGGAACATTCAAAATATGAGACCTTTTCAGGGTTACGAAATTTGTCAATTCGGTAAACTATGTATGGTACCCTAGAAAGGGGACCTTGCCTTTGTCAAACATGCATTTGTCTTTGTTAATTCATATGTTATAGCCATTTCAGCTTTACATATCCTCATGCAAATGGGAGGCATGCTCTTCCATATTCCTTGAGACAAACAAAACATAGTTAACATAGCAGAATACACAGTCATCACCCTGCACCAACTCATTCATGAAATGCTGTAATGTCTGGGCAGTGTTCTGAAGCATAAAAGGTATTGTGTTTTGCTAAAACAAACTGAATGGAGTTACAACATCAGTCTTGTGCTTATCCATCTTGGATACAGGTATCTGTGTAAATGCTCTGGCACAGCCAACCACTATGAGAACAATAGCACAATTCAGGGTTCATTTAAAGTGTATGATATTCAGAACAGGCTATCTGCCAGGGATTGTTCTAGGGTTTAGGAACCTATAATTCCTGCTTATATCCTAGGATACATCATTTCTCTTATGCATTTGCAATGGTTTAGCCTACAGAGATGTGAGTATGAAACTATGCCATCCACTAACATATCATGAAATGCTGCTATAGCACACTTTAACTTTTCTGGAAGCAATCTCCTTGGTGTGCTCACAACAGGCTGTCTGTGTGAGGTGTGCATGTGATGCACTATACAGTGTTTATATCGTCCCTTTGTCACAGTAGGTTGCGTTAGAGCAGAGAAGTTTTGTTGAGACAGTTGTGTGAAGATGTTGGCTATTGGTATGGCCTTGGAGGAGGGAAGATGGGGAAGGGACAGGTCCACCAATGGAGGTGCAGCAGCCATCCACTAGCAACATATCTCTGCCTGTACATCTTGAAGTTTCTTCTCTGTAGCCACAACATATCATCTTACAAATTCATTGTGTTTATCCAACAAATCCGCCTGTTCTTGTCCCAGTTGATACAAAACCACAACCTGCTCACACTCTCTCCCAACACCATACATTCCATGGCTGATGTAGCTATTTCCATAGAATCATAAGATATGTATGGAGAACTCTCTTTGCACGACACATGAAAGTGCATTCTGCAATGTGACAAAGGAGAACTTGAGAAAACTTTCCGTGTCACAGAAGACCCACGAGTCACAGATATCATCAGGCCTTTTGTAATGGAGGCATTGCACATAATATGGTCCATTGTGGTTGCAAGCCTAGCTGCAAGCATAATAGTTATCAGCTGACTGTTACGTAAGTGTAGTGCAATGGAGAAATATCACCTAGGATAGGCCTCAAAACCTCTGCCAACAGAAAGAATGATGTTGGAGAAAAATCTCGTTACAAATCCATTGTCACCCATCTTCCTGCCAAATGTTTGAATTTTGAGATGTTTACTGCTGTTAATACTGAGAAGCCATAGGACTGGGGCACATCATAAGCACTCCTTGGAAGCACACTAACCTCAGATCCCATACCCACTGAGAAACATGATCATGGTGTCTTGTTGGTGGTGAGAAGCCCCTCTGAACCATTCACAGCTGCTACCATATTTGGTACAAGGTAGTTGGACTGCAACTTTTACATGGTCTCATGTATCTACACTGACATCCAGAATGAAAGCAACTAAGGGGATTTTGTAAGTTTGCATTTATTTTGCCACAAAACAGTACACACAGGTGATAGTAAATTAGAAACATTGTAAAGAATACACAACGTAAACAACTGAAACATGCATAGTGGTACACACCAACTTTTTAATTTTTTCCAACTTAACACATTTGTTCACACATTCTGACAGTTGGTTAACGTGCTCAGTATGAGGTCTAACTACATATGGTAGCAATACAAACATGACAGCGACGAGACATACTGAGAAGGAGGTCATCAATCTCATGTTCAGCCAATATCATCTGTTCCTCCTGAAGAGCTGCTAGAAAGTCTTGCACAGTTGTCAGTGTGAGCTGATGTGATGCATCCCACCTGCCTATGCATTCCAGACGAGCTCTATGGATTCTACTAGGAAGAGCAAGCAGGCCACATCATGTGTGCAATATCTTTAGTTTCGAGGAATACATCACTGACCCATGCCCCAGCAGGTCAAGCATTATCATCCATCAGTAGGAAGTCAGGGACCACAGCACCTCACAGTAACTACACATGAAGTCCAAAGATCTTGTCACAATATCTGACAAAGTTAAACGTTGGCAATTCACCCATACAATTTTGTGAACAGGTGTTCGTGAGGTTAACATAATCCCTGTGCTAACTATTATGGACCGTCCTCAATATCGGTCTATTTCCACAATGTTTGGTCTCAAAATCGAGTTCCACATTCCCTCCAGATTTGAATTCACCAAGAATCACTCTACAGACCAAACTGGGAATCATGTGTGAAAAGAACATTGTCCCACAGTTCGACCATCCAGGTGACATGCTGACCTACCCATCCAAGAAGGCACATTAGAAATACACAAACAGCAGGTCACTGACAAAGGGGGTCACTCAGCTGAAGGCCTCTGTGCACAGTTTACCTTGATAAAACCTGTCCAGTAGGTGTGAGGTCGGATGTCAGTAGCTATGCAGTAGTAAGGTGGTACTGTTATGCTCTTACAGCCAAATCATGGTCCCCTCTTTCTGATGTCACATATAGTTGGCCCTCCCCTGATCTTTGGGATACAGTTTCAATCTCCATAAAATGTCACCACATCTGAGAAACAACAATGATTCACCTTAATTCATTGGGCATCATGTGTTTGTGACTGTCCTGCATCCATTCTTCCTATGACTCTCCACTGCAGAGAGCCTAATAGGCATTTTCTCTGTGCCATACTGCACCATCTGTGATGGTGTACATATCAATTGTGGGTAAGGGGCTACCGGGGAAACACTACCCTATTTCACAGGCACCCTTACGACGTCATTGTCATGGTTGTCCGTTAGCCAGAATGCCAGGTTCTGTGTTGAACATGAATGTATGGACTTCTATTGACAGTTTATAAGATTATATCTTGAATTAGACACAGAACAGTGAAGCTACACTTCTTTGCTTTAATTTTGGACAGCAGTGTATGTATGTGCAAGTCCTCATTTGGGAAATTGCAGGGCACCATAGACTGTCTTGCCCTTCAGGCAAAATGCCTGTTGTATCAACGCCATTCACTTTAAAGAGAAGATTGCTCATATTCATTAATTATTCTCATCCTCATGCTGTTGTCAAACTTAGCATTGAGCCTAGCCAATTCAGAGAAAATTGTGTCCATAGGTGGATGTCTTGTGATCAATAAATATGCAAAATGTGTAAGTATGGACCACACACACCAGGCATGTGCAGTTCTGTCATCCTTCATAACCTTGTTCAAAACAATTTACTATTACTGGTACTAGTGATTGCTACTGTAACCACAACTGTTGCTAAATCATCAACTAAAAGTTTAGAAACAGTGGGTAGTACTGCACAAACATATTGAAGTACTCACCACAGCCTAAAAGGTTTCACTGATGGCTCTGAAATAAGTTCTGCTCCACCAAAGTGCAAGACAAATGCAGCATTTTTGATGTGGAACTCGCAGCCCCAAATTCACTGTCCACATTTCAACTCAGATGTGATTTCAATGGTATCAAGAAACACTGTACAAAGTATATTAAACATCCCAAAAGCATGTTTTGTTAAAATTCATCAAATTGTTCAATGAAATTCATTTTCAACTGGTATATAACTACAGCAAATCTGTTGGCATCAGAAACAGACCCATGAAGCTCGCAAATTGCCTCTATCTAAGTGAATTACAAGTGAAGTCAAGTTGGCCAGAAAGGCAGAATTTTTATGTTTGCAAACCTGAAACCACTGTCACCATTAGAAATATGGTTGTGAACTGCAGGCGCAGAATTCTGAGGAGCAGCGCTGAGTATCAGCAAACCTTGCTGTTCCATCATCACAGTGAGTGCTAAAATACACTTATGAGAATAGAAACAAATTTACGCAAACTTGGGGTCCCCACTTTAGGGTAGATGATATATGCTTGGATACATTTTCAAAATAAAGTACTTAATTTGCCTCTAAAACGACAGTGAACCACATGGTTACCCAATAAGCTTTAAAACAGAAACTGAAGAACGTAGACACACACCAGAGATATATCTCAGAACATTGACTGTCCACTACCTTACTATTGTTCATTTGTTAATGTCGTTAACATATATAATGTCATCCTCACCACATCCTAAACACATTGTAAACAACAGTAACATAAAAAGCATACCACAGTTTGCATAATAAAGATCAAAGTTAAACTATGTTCAGCAACAAGCAAGTAGTGTTTCATATCTCCAACATAATTTTTCATAATTTTTGTAAACTTCATATATCTGACACTCAGGAGTAATTTCAGAACTGTAAATAATGTAACTTTATTTTTTAATATTTTTCCAGCATTAACAGAAGTAAATCTTATTTTTCCTTTCACTTCATCAGTCGCATTTTCATCTGCATATATTTAATGATTGCTATGAGATTATTTACCACTGCATTATTACAGCATTATTATTAGACTAATATAAGGAAGACGATAGATTGATAATGAGAGACAGTTGCAAAAAGAAATAAAGATGAGAAACTGAGGACTTGTTGAACAACAGTTCCAGTCTTTTGAAGAAATGTAGCAAGAGGATCATGGCCATGGATTAGCTAAGCCTGTACCACAAACTCGTGATCAACTGAGCGCTTTACTGATACAGTTCCTGAAAATTACTCTCCTGGTTTCCAGCTATGTCAGACACTGTTTCTGTATCAATGAAAAGATTCAATTTTACCCCCACTCTCTTCAGTGGAAAAACAGCACATTGTTTGCACAAAAACTTCAAACAAATAAAATTAATTTATAGAACCAATTTTTATGTTGTACACTTTTCCAATATATAGCTCTTCTACAATATTACATCCGTCGTTGAAATATGGTTTTCTCGACAGTTCCGTAAGTGTAAACAGCAGCTTTTCTACTTTGTGCAACAGAGACGAGACAATGCTTGGTGGGCCTGTGCTGACAGTATTTTCTTGCACAACAAGAGCAGGACTACTTTCTACATCTGAATGTTCCTCTTTAGTAACTGGACTAAGTATGCTGCTAATTTTATTTACTTCTTTAGTGAATTTTATTATGTGTATCATAGATATACATATTCTGGTGATGTTTGTCTGAACTCAGAAAACTCATCATGCCTCAATCAAAAATATTTACTATCCTGGCAAGAACACCCACCTATATTGCCTCTCACTTATTGTAGCAATTAGACAACTGTTCGTTCTCTTCACGATATTGAAAAATAATGTAGAATATGTTTATAGCAATGTACTTTGAATTTAATGGGAAGTAACGCTATACAGTTCATTAAAAGTTTCACTCATCATCAAGATGGTGTCAGTGTGTTGAGGCTGTCGTATAGTCATAGTCTGAATATCATTGGTTACCTTCAGCATGTTTGGTGACAAATCATTAATCACATTTTTGTCAGTATGGAAATAAGTATCACATGCAACTGATCCACATTCAGTTCTACAGATTCACTACATAAGACAGATACACATACATTAGGACCACTTACATTGCCCCATACGACAATGATCTTCACTCATGTTTAAACTATCAACTCCTAAATCAGTCTGATGCAGTTAGTGTCAGGGGGCAATAAAATAAGGAATGCTGTTTTTTCATGACCCTTCCCGAACATACAGTCAATCAATACAATACTAGTATGACTTCCAGTTTTATATTCTATAACATTCTGAATTTACTAAGTATTTTTTGTGAATATATACTTCTTTAAAATTTTGTAAGGGTAGCCGCCGTTGATAATACTTATCAAATGTCCAGAATATTCAGCCTGCAAACCCCTTATTATACTGTGTTGTTGGTTACATAAAAACATTATAAAAATAAAACATATGTAAATAGTAACATATGTTTTTGTCTGCATTTAGATTTGTATGGTGAAAATAATAATAAAGAATGTAGTTCTATTTTTATAACATTTGTTGTTAATTATATGCAAACTTATCTTCATAGGTATCCTTTCATAATGATAACACACCAATATACAAATGAAAAAGTTTATTTATGCCTAGACTTTGCCTGACAATTGGAAAACTTAGTGCCAATCCACAGGTATGGATAACATAATTTTCCATTGAAAATGAATTAAAATCTGGCCATAATTTCGGTGGAATCATTTATTTTTTGTTATTTCAGCAAAAGTTCCATCAGATTCTGATTTATTACAATGTGAATTACACACAGTTGAGAGCTGTCATGAAGCAGATATTTTCTTCATTATATCTCAACTTCTTTACAACCTATTCTTCTGCAGTCCACAACAGTAGTAACTTCTGGACCAGTGTGTTAGTTTTCTTTATACTGAATGTCTGACATTTGCTGGAGTGCTCAGATTCACACTGTAAGACCAACTGCTGTTCACCTGAGTAAGACAGAGTTTCTTGGAGAAAGTTTCATAAAATTAAATTTGTCAGCTGGAAAATATTCTATGATGTGGTTTGTTTTTGCTTACTTGAGGTTTTTGAACTGCTTAATCATGACATCAGTTTGCGTAAAGTAGCTGGTAACAATAGACCATAGAAGCCAATAATTACAAGCACTGACAACTACCATTGATGCTGAGGTGAGACAGATTAAGAACTTATTAAATTACCTAAAATATCTGCACCAAAAATTAGAACACAGTTCTCCCTGTACCTAAAGTTAATGCCAGTGAAATTAATATTGATACTGAATTTTCAAAGGTGCACACTAAAAAGAAGAAATAATTTAATCATGGAACCCAGAATGAAGTGACAGACATCAATTCAGAAGATCTATTGAAGATATTTTTTTATCGTTGGCTACTTATAAGCCTGATAGGAAAGAGTGTAGGTTTTAGATGGAGCATTTGGGTTCTTATGAAAATGACTCATGATAGGTCACAGAGATATGCACGTAGTTTATCAATGAATACTATAATAATGTCAGAACAGATTTAGTAAATATCAGAAAGCAATTAATGCTTCAGTCATTCAAGACAATACTCTTGCCCCATTATTCCTCTTAAAATGAGATTTATGGTGTGCATAGTTATGCACATCCTTCATACTCATCCAGGGAATGTAGCTGAAACAAAAAAGTCTTTCAGCATTGTGGCTCATGATAAAGTGTCTCTCATGTAGAATGCATAGAATGCATCAACAGCATTTCATAGATTTAGGGACCTTGCAACTGAATATAAGTTGGCAAGGCAACCAATCTCTGGTTCAGTTAATCAGACATTTGCTGAACAGAATTCTTGCAAAGTGCCACTGACAGTGTTACAGACAACTACGTTATAATACAGTGACAACTACGTAACTTATGAATGGTGGGCTCCATGTGGTTCCTGTGTATTTGGTAATTTTAACTTCATAACTCATTGTGATTTGCATGTGAGTGCTCTGCTGTTTGTTTACTGAAATGTGTGGACACACCAGGGAAAAAGCGCGAACAGAATACTCAATCATATGGCAGCATTACTGGCACAGACATTTCATCACTGTGCAAATAGTATAATATTGGTCTCTTGTTTTAAAGAGAAATGAAGATAAATTAAATCACTTAAAAATATCGAATTAAATGAAATGTGTAAACACACTTTTAAGTTCAAATTTCATGTAAATTTTTTATCTTTTAATGTACGTCTCAGTCAAGCTATCACTCAATTCTCTAGCTGTAGTAATCTAGACTTATGAACAACTATCAGCATCCGCCAGTTGGACGCGTGTGTATGAAGCTCTCACTAAGTTAAGAGATTAATATTGAAATAAGGGCTAATTCAGCTAATTTTAAATTTTAGGCAAGCAGATTTACCTATCTAACCGATCTATTGCAGGTTTTGCTATTCTAAATGTAATTACATCGAAAAGGAAGTATTTCATAAAGGCCGGCAATTGCGAGTTTCTTTACATACTTAGGATTAAATTATGTATGAGCGTAGATATTTGTTTTTGACTGGACTTGGCGCTTCAAAGTTAAATTAATTCGTGCCTCTCATGCAGAATTTGTGTGCTTAACTAAAAGTTTCTGAAGCAACTTTTAAGTTCATGTACATTAGTGTTTAATTACTTATTAGTACAGGTTACAAAACTATTGTGTTGAAGCTATTTTCCGGTTGTGTTTTAAGTTTTACTATCAGACCATGTTTGACAAGTGTGGTAGTTGCTGTAGAAATTTGAAAGAGGGTGTGTTCTGAATAGAATGTTGGTTGTGGTTTCATTGGGGCGAATGCAGTGGAGAAGTAATGAGGGTAGATAATTAGGCTCTTCCATGGCAGTTTAGGTTATGTAGAAAGGACAGAAAAATCACGGAACAGGAGGCAAAGATTTGTGCCCTTAAGGCTGAATTAGAAATCGCGAATTTCGAATTATGTAAGCTAAGGGAGGAAAAGGACTCTGGGCGCTGGGAAAAGGTACCTAGCAAGCAAAACGGCGAAAAATGGGAACAATTGATAAAACTTCTGAAATTCTATTAGCAAGTCAGTTTAGATTGCTATCTGACGTAGTGGAGGATGGGCCAAATTCAGATGTAGTTGAATGTAGGTGGAAACAAAATACTAGCTTAAAGAAAAGATTCAGGTCGGGAACAAACCAAAATATGAAAAGAAGAATTCTGCTTATAGGTAGCAGTGATGGGAGAGGTATGGGCCAACAGCTTCTGGAGAAATTATGAACAGAGTACCAGGTAACATGTCCTGTGAAACAAAGTTCTAGCCCTAGCCAGGTGACAGAAAACATAGGTCAGCTGTGAAATGAATTTGAGAAGGAAGATAAGGTAATTATAGTTGGGGGAGCAGGAAACAGCCTGGCTATGAATCCAAGATATAGTATTAGGAGTGACCTGGATGAAACAGGAGAAGAACCTGGCCACACGAATGTGGGGTTTGTGGAGGTCTTTCAGGGCCATTATCAGCCATGGGTAAACACTGCTGTACGGCTTGGTATGTGGGGTTACACTATACAAGGCCTGAACCTTAATAGGAAGGGGATAGATAAGTTAGCTTCTTTATTAGCAGATACTGTAAGGGATGCACAGTAACAAAAGGGGTGATCCCTGTGGTGGTGGTGGTGGTTAGTGTTTAACGTCCCGTCGACAACGAGGTCATTAGAGACGGAGCGCAAGCTCGGGTTAGGAAAGGATTGGGAAGGAAATTGGCCGTGCCCTTTCAAAGGAACCATCCCGGCCTTTGCCTGAAACGATTTAGGGAAATCACGGAAATCCTAAATCAGGATGGCCAGAGACGGGATCGAACCATCGTCCTCCCGAATGCGAGTCCTGTGTGGATTCCTGTGGTTAATGGGACCAGGCAGACAGGTTTTTTAGGTTAAAGCCAAATTCCAGAAAGACAACAACTAAGAGAAATTAAAGAAAAAAACTTCATGCACAGAAAATAGTGATAAAGCTAAGGGTGGTATTAATTTACTTCACCAAAATATCAGGGGATTACAAAAGTAAGTAGATGAGCTGATAATGTGTTTATATGATCTCAATAATAAGAACGACATTAATATACCTTGTCTGTCTGAGCACCATGTGGTGCTGGAATGGAAAATGTCAGTATAAATGGGTATAACTTAGTATCTTACACTTGTAGATCTAGTATGGATGAAGGAGGAGTTGCCATTTTCATAAAACATGAGTATAAATACAGAACTGTTGAAGTAAGCAAATTTTGTTTTGATCAGCACTTTTTGAGGTAAGTGCATGTGAACTTCAGCTACATAATGTTGTGTTGATATTAGCAACAGTGTACAGGTCTCCACTAGGAGATGGGAGCTATTCATAAAAAAGTTTGACTCCCTATAATGCTGTCTGTCAGACAAAAGAAGAAGTTATTAATCTGTGGTGATTTCAGTGTTAACCTTCTAAGCAATTCTGATAGGAAAAGTGAACTAGAAGTGTTGTTAACAAATACAACTTAGAATCAGTAATCAATTTCCCTGCACGTATAGCTCAGGACAGTAGTACTCTAATAGATAATGTATTTGTACAGCAAGGGACACATGCTTTCCCTGTGCTAAATGGATTATCTGACCATGATGCACAGCTAATTAACTTACAAAACCTAACAGGGTGTGCACTTCAGAGACCATTAAGGAAAAGTGTGAGGATGCTCAACCCAGTATCTATAGATCACTTGCGAGATAGTTTAGGAAATGTAAACTGGGAAGATGTATATAATGAGCCAAATGCTAATGATAAATGCAGGATATTTCCTTGTAAATTTATATCCTTTTTTTGAACATTGTTTTCCCAAGAAAATTTCTAATTGAAACATCACAAACTTTTAAAAGAAACCTTGGATTACTACAGGTATTACAGTGTCTTCAGAAAGTAAAAGAAAACTGTATGAGACAGCAACAACTAGTAAAGATCCAGAAGTAGTTTTACACTATAAAAATTAGTGTAACATACTGAGAAAAGTTGTTAGGAAATCATGAAATATCTATGTTAGAGAAGAAAATAACAACTCCAGCAATAAAATAAAATAAATATGTTTTGTTATTAGATGGGAGACAGGAAAAGTAACCACTGGGGTAGACAGTATTACTATTAAAGAGAATGAGACCATCCTAATGAACAGTACACAGGTACCCAATGTATTTAACAATCACTTCTTAAGTGTAGGAGAAAAATTGTTGAGAACAGTTCAAAAGAAAAAGCCAGGCAGTACATGGAAGAGTCAATTTTGAAAAATTTTAGTCAGATCAAGTTTCGTCTAACAACCTCTTGTGAAATATGAAAAATTATGAAATATTTGAAAAATAAATGTTCTGTTGGAGTAGATGGCATCTGTAAAAAGTTATTAAAACATTGTGGAGCAATTACAGCTGATAGTTTGAGTCACATATGTAATGCATCACTGACTCAGGGTATTTTTCTAGACAGGTTAAAATATGCCATTGTCAGGCCTCTCTACAAAAGGGGAAAACCACAGATGTCAATTACCAGCCAGTACAATTGGTTACAGCATTTTCAAAAACAACGGAGAAAGTAATGTACTCGAGAGTGGTTAGCCATCTCACAGTAATGGGATACTTAGTATATCACAGTTTGGATTTCAGAGATGCTGTTCCACAGAGACAGCATTATACAATTTCACTGTCCACATAGTAAAGTCTTTAAATAGTAAAATGTCAACAGTAGGAATATTCTGTGACTTATCCGAAGCATTTGATTATGTGAACCATCACATTATGTTGGAGAAATAACAATTCTATAGTATAAATGGAACAACATATCAGTGGTTTAAGTCATATCTACAGAACAGGGAGCAAAAGGTCTCTTTATATGCTTCAAGTGATTCAAAGGGGTTTTCCACTTCATATAACTGGGGTGAAATTATGTTATATGTTCAACATGGTTTGATTATGGTTCCCCTCCTGTTCTTGATATATGTGAATGACCTCCCTTCTTATGTGAAACAAGATACTGAAGTGACACTGTTTGCTGATAATACAAGTGTAATTATTAATCCAGTAAAAGAACATCCGATTGAAAATGGTACAAATAAGGTATTTGGAAAAGTTTTTAATAGGTTTTCTGCGAATAGGCCTTCTCTGAACTTTGGAAAAACAAAGTACATCTAATTTTCTGCTGCAAAAACTATAATCCTTTCATTCAATATATCACATCAAAAGAAGTCAGTAGCCAGGGTAGAGCATACTATGTTCTTGGGTTTACATATAGACGAGAATCTTAATTGCAAAATTCATGTTTTGGAACTCGTAAAGCAACTAGGTTAGCAACTTTTGAAATCAGAATAACTGCCGCTTTTGAGGATGCAGAAATTATTAAGCTAACATACTTTTGCATACTTCCTCTCTCTGATGTCATATGGAATAATATTCTCGATCAAGTCAACACTTAGACAAAAGGTATTCATTGCTCAAAAGAAAGCAGTTAGAATAATGTGTAGGGTTCATAGTTGTACATCTTGCAGATATCTGTTTAAAAGGTTAGGAATTCTTACAACTGCTTCATAGTACATTTACTCAATAATGAAATTTTTTTCCCAACAGCATGGACCAGTTTCAAATCAACAGCAACATTCATGATTGCAATACCAGAAAAAAGTAAGACCTACACAACTCTCTACTTAACCCATCTTTGGTACAGAAAGGGAGAAAATATGCTGTTATAAAAATTTTTGATAAATTACCAGATAAATTACTGTCTGATAGACAGCAGTAATAGTTTCAAAAATATATTGAGGTCATACCTCCTCAACAACTCCTTCTCTACCATAGATAATTCTTGAAAATGAGTAAATAAATTTGGAGATATAATATACATGCATTTTGTGCCATTTAAGGGAATGGGATAGATAATAAAAATATTTAGATGTAATACTATAATGTAAGCAAAAACAAAAATAAATTGTTTCCTGTACACACTTCTTGTGCATTTGACACATTCTACTTCATAACGGTTTTCTGTGCTAATGATCAATGGAACACATAACTAACTAACTCACTAATTTTCAAACTGATATTAATTCCTATTCTTTCAATCTCCTATATCTTGAAAGGATCATGGTGTTGGTATTCTTTATGGTATATTTAACCTTGCATGGTTTATCCATATGGTGTTAGTTCTTTCAAAGGTGCTGTGAGGAACTGGATACATAGTTTATGACGATTTTCAGTTTTACTACATTCGAAGTGATTTTCATTGAACTAAAACATTAGACAAAGTGTATCATATTAACTATTTCTATTTCCCTGACATAATAGAGACAATGCAATTAATCAGTTTTTTTAAGGCAGTGTCAGTAATGCATCATTTTGAACTTGTACTGGGATGAAGGAAGCAGTGTGTTCTAATAAAAGTGTAGGAAGGGGTTCATCAGAAAATGAGTGTGAAAATTAGAACACGATAGTGGCAATTTGACATCATGCAAGTATGATACAAACTATTTTCTTTCTAAAAAATTATTATGATAAAATATGATGAAAATTGCAACTGTGTTTGTGAATGTTATTTAAATGTGTAGCAACCACAATTCATTTTAATACTGAATAAAAAATTTGCAGAAATCAGAAATGTGAATTGTAACAATGTGCTTGGAACTTAATTACATACAAGAGCCAGAAAATTTTAATTTCAGTTTCGATTCTGTAACCAAGAAGCTTGTCTTTCTGCACTTATAAAGAAATCTATGTTACATATTTTAATACCTGACATTAAGTAAACAAATTTTCCAGAAGATGCTCTGCGTTTTACAATAACAAACTGACCTCAGTAGTTCATTGTTTCTGCAGCAAGAATAAGAGCTGCAGAAAAAGCATCTAAAATCTGAATGATGTGAACTTTTTTTTCAGAGAAAGAAGCATTTGCAGATACTGTATTATCCCTAAGTAATATTAATGTTCCTGTCCACTATGACATCAGGAAATTAGGAAAACTTACTTGATACAACTCTGTATAAACTTTGTTCTAGCCGGCCGCGGTGGTCTCATGGTTCTAGGCGCGCAGTCCGGAACCATGCAACAGCTACGGTTGCAGGTTCGAATCCTGCCTCAGGCATGGATGTGTGTGATGTCCTTAGGTTAGTTAGGTTTAAGTAGTTCTAAGTTCTGGGGGACTGATGACCACAGCAGTTGAGTCCCATAGTGCTCAGAGCCATTTTTGAAACTTTGTTCTGCATCAGAAAACTTCATTTAATTTCTTCAGGGCAGCTGCTTTCAAAATACAAGGCAATGATGTGTTACAGTATGGATATGTGTCTAATGCTGAAAGGGTCTGTAATACCTGATAACACCCCATCAAACATGCAGCCAAACATAGTGCTGTTAATACTGGCTCGATGGTACACATGTGCAAACTATCATACACCCTGAATTAACCTGCTCCGTAATGAATGACTGTTAGCTCACTCTAACAACATCGGCAATATCTCTTGCAATATGTAGTACCATATGCTATATTGCATAATTAAATATATTCTTAGTGTTTAATAAGAAGTTATATTTATTCTATATTTCTACCCAATAAGTACTTTTGTGAATCTCCAATAAGTAAATCATGTAAAAACTTCTTTCAGATAGGATTAAAATTGGACTGGTGTATTTGGAGATGGGTTCCATCCACAGTCCTGTCCCAGGCCACGACCTAGCTCTCAGCAGCCGTTTAAAAGGGCCCAAGAAATTGCCATTATAAAAAAAGTCTGAGCTTATAAGACATTTCTTCGCAGACACCATTCTCAAAAGCAACAGGGAAAGGTAGAAATGACAGTGGTGCCATAAGTGCCCTTTAGTAGACACTGTAAGGTGGTTTTCTCTGTACTTATGTTCCTCTTTAAAGTTAGTAAATATTATTATCATCAAACAAGTGAATCTGACAAACCAAAAAAACCATTATCTTTCAAATAATTATGTCGAGTCAAAATTCTTAATACGTAACTCGAAGACTGGTCAAGCACAGTTTTACTTTCTCCAAGTAGTTTCCCTTAAAATGATAAAGACCATGTGATCTGAGAATTGGAGCTCATACGGAGTATGATCAACACCTGACATACAAAAAATTCATTATTGTATATGGAACAAAATTAATTGGTCTTCTGTGTCACTGAGAACATTTGTTCTGTGCATCCAGCACACGAGGTGCCTAGTTGTTTCCACTGCACTGTGTGGAATATGGAGGTTCTGCTATAGTTCACTAACCTGCTGTCATCAAGTTGATGTCCCCTGCATAGAAAACAGCATGTAGGTCATAGGTTGTGTATCTTGAGGATGAAACTGACTTTTAGCAAGGTTCTGTTCTGAAATAATGTACCATACCTGTGGGATGCCACTTGTGTGTTTTAATATAGCCATACGAGAAGACTACATGATCTTAATACAAAACCTTGTGATAGAGAAAAGTACATGATCAAACACAACGTTTACAAAAATGTATCTTCGCACTATTTGTGCCATGTGTCTCATGATAACTGGTGCCAAATTTTGAATACTGAATACTGGCAGACACATCCTACCACAGACAACATGACTGTACATCTTGACTGCCTAATCCAGAGTGACGAACAGCCCAAAACACTTCGCGCACCATATCAGATAAGGCATGAGCTGAATGTTTCTGAAGTGCTTCATCTGAAATTTTGCCAGTCTTTTTTTATTTAAATTGTTTTTAATAATTCTAAAATGACTGATTGATTGTCAGCTGTTGGGAGATATTTATACTAAAAAGTTAAGTCATTCCAAAGAGTAATTTAACTAATAATAATAACTATACTTTAACGTTTTGGCGCCCTTGCTCCAAACACCACAGCTAATCACAGCAGTAGCATTATGCAGGCGCTCTTTCTCATGGGAATGGTACCGAATATAAAATCTGTCACAGGTACCTCACATCACACTTTGTCAACTATATATACTTCTTGCGACGCCACTGCTCTGGGAACAGCTTCTTGGAGCCTAATATGATGGCTGACTATGCCAGAAATATTACACATCCCTTTTCTTCTGTGATTTCCAAAAATTGGGATGTTCTCGAAGACAGTGCACAATTTGGGAAATATATTAATAAATTGAACAAAATTTTGATAGAAATGTAAACTAATAGGTGACCTCTCAAGAGCCAGGCTATCACACTATCCCTACTTTGATATCAACATGTAAATATGGAGATGGCTTTTACATATTTTCCCTATCAATATTAGTAAACTCTTCCAAAATCTGAGAATAAGAAAATTGTATGATGACTGCAATAAATTCAAAACAGTAACACCCTTCACAACGAACATTATTACATTTACTGATCAGAAAACAATTTGAACAAGAAGTCAACGTTTTACAAAGAGCATATCATTATACAATTACACAAAACATATGAGAAATAAGAGAATTTTCCAAAAATCACATAAAACAGAATAAAAATCAACTCATAGCTGCCTTCCAAATGCACCAAAGAAAGTTATGCAGTTACGTAAACACATAGCACCTCAAAAAATAATCACCTATTATCAGCTCATTGCCATCCTGTCATTTTCATTTCATTTATTATTACTCTTATAATCATTTACATGATACAGGAATTGTCGTAGTACTGTCCAGATTATGCACAGCATAATATTACAAATTTCTATCAAACACAAAAATTAACATTATGTTGAAAATTAAAACATTGAATTAAAACACATAAAATTAACATATTATAATTGTTGAAAATTAAAACACTGAATTAATATGTTGTTATTTTACATGGTCCTTTAACATGTACTGTATGTGATGGATTAATGTGTATTTAGTACTTTTTGGAAAACACATATTACACATAATTTTAGAGACAAAAAAGAATATAAATGAGACATAGAACTGAAAATGAGAAAATTATATTCACAATACAACTATCAGTTAGTGATTTTAGGATTCAAAATATTCCTCTATGCTAGAAAAACTTTTATTTACCATAAACTTTTTTAATTTAGACTTACATTTTCCTTGATATTCTGTTCCCCCGATGCAGAATAGGAGAGCATTATAAAACTTTATTCCATAGTGGCTCACATGTTCTTGAGTTTTTATTTTTCTTGTTCTTTCTACATGCTGATTCTTACAGATACATATATTGTAGTCATGAAGATCTGAATTTACATGTAAACTACTCATGTGTGTTCTTGTATGCAGTATGCCTTTTAATATGTATAAAGATGGTAATGGGCTCATTGCTGTCTTTTAAAGGATGCTTTACTAACACTTTATGAAACTGACGTCCACTTTAGAAATAGAAAGATCGAAAAGAAATAATTCTTGTTCACTATTTGACGTAAACTTTGAATTAGTACTTCACTCTCACCATTACAGGAACAAACACATGGAATCCACAACAGTAACTTGCGATTCCATTGTCCATACCGTGGTCTTACATTGCGTAGTTCAGTCTGAACTGGTGCTGGGTTTGACAAGTGACTGTCCATTTTCAGTATCCATCTCTAGCATACAGGACCGGCAGAATTCATCTAACAATACAAAATGCCTTACATTAAATTTCTAATAGAACTCAAATAAACCTTGAACTGAACTTTTGATTATACCATATAATGAACATGTACCTCCATAGACTCCAAAAGTAAACATTATTATTTGATTACAGGCAGTGCCACTGTTTGTAAACAGTGCCTGCTAACATATGGCTAGGACGTTGCCCATAGCAACGTAAGGTCAGTGTCCATTCACAACATTTGACTTACTCGCCGATTCATTCATACAGACGACAGCTAGTGTTGTGCGCTTTAAATCTATCAGACGGCGCTGTGCCAAATAACTGTTTCATTACGCGGACTTATTTGACTCCTACACCTCTCATATTCTTTAATATTATATCTACATTTTGTTAATACAGCCTCATTTTAGTTGTTACTGCAACAGTTTCTTAATCATTAACAGGCACACAGTTGCGATTCACAGATATTGAGAGAACATTTCAGAATAAAGTTTCGGCTACCAGAAACGTTACGTCACTCAACAGTAAGAGTTACCATACCTTTCTCTTATCATAAATCTTGTTACTACATACACAGCCAGTGGAACTGTATTCATTTGTACACATCGGTAATCATTTCATAGCGTTATAAGCATCAATAGTCGTATGTTAAACATTATGTGACTTCATTTTGTAGAGGCTGACTGAACTGTTCATAGCTAGCATTTTATTCATCATACTCCATATTATAAACCAGTGAACTACTCTCGATACCTTATATAACAAGTCTTTATCTTTAAATCGTAAATATATTGTTTGTGTCCCTTGCGATTTTCATGTTACTGTTGTGTCTTGCTTTGTCAATGATAATACGTCTATTTCCTTGTACTGCCTAGCCAGTTGGCAGAAACCACTTTGCCAAGGAATACCTCCTGAATAGTGGGCCGACTTGCACATTGCCTTATACCTTCACTTCCTCACACTACATTATAATGGGCACACTTACAGGTCGCTGAATACTTCTCCTTTCCTCACTTCTCATTTACAATTGGCCGACTTACCAGTCACCTAAAAATAATACTCCTCCACAACATAGACCTCAGTGGCAGAGCCATCCCTTACCTACAAACACATATTCAATTACCTCAGCACAACTACGTTGCTACCAATTCATACTTAAGAAAATAGTATTTATCTCCATAAAACTTAACATAACCTTGACACTAGTAATCTCCTGACCTGGTTTTGTGCTACCAAATCCTACTCTTTCACAATTTTCATCATATTCACTTACCTGGTTTGGCATCAGCCTCCTCTTCTGCAACAGCTAACTTATGTTTAGAAAACTTATTCTGTTTCATGTCTGACATAATTAAAGCCCATGTTTCACCTAGCTGCTACTTTTGTCAGATTTTTCAAACATAATGCGTAATAATATTCTTGCTGATTCTATAAAATTTAAAAATGAATCGTTCCACTTTGTACTTTGTGATAGATGTTTCAAATGTCATTTAAAGCTATTCTGGTGTTTCTCAATGCAATGTAATACCGTGTTCTCTTGCTTGTGCATCTCTGATCCTATGCTTTCATGTTAAAAAAATTCCAGTTTTTCGCCCGTGCAATTCAGATGTTTATCCTGTTGGGTTACTATACTGTCAATAATTCAGTCTGTTGTCACAGTTAGTGTAAAACTTTTGTCATAGCCCTGGATAGAGAAGAATGTTAAAGAAGACAGACTACAGGTGAGAATGAAAAAGAGGATGAATGAACAGCATGCATGGAAATGAAGTAATGCTGTCAGTTAACTCTGGTACCTGGTAGTCGTCATCTACCTAGCAATGCAAAGAACGCTATTTCCCCCTGAGGGTAACTAATGTTCAAAGTATTTTTTGATATCAACAATACTGTTCCTTTTCTGACACCTGGTTTTGTGTCAGCTACTGCCACAGCATTCAGGTGTGGTATCCTAATTATTTTCTATGGTCCTTCATACAATTCATTGAATTTCTTTATTTCTGAGTTTATCTTAGAAGACCTGCTTCTTTTCGTGATCAATACCAATTCGTCAATTTCATATTTCCTTTTCTTAACCCGCCTGTTGTATTTGCTTTGTCTTTTTTCTGCTTTCTCTCTAATCCTGCTTAGAGCTAGATACTTTTTTTTAAGTAACTGAGAGGTCATCTCGTGGTGGAAAATTCACCCACTGTTCAACAATACTAGACAGTTTCTCTCCTGTCAGTAGTTCCTGAGGAGGTATTTCTGTGGTAGAGTGAGGCAACTCATTTATAAATCTCTCAAACTCTTCCACATAATCTACCCACATGTGATGCTTTTTAGAGCAGTAAACCCTAAACAGTCTATTTCCCTCCTCATCTGTTCACTCGTATTTGATTGGGGATGGTATTTGGATATGAAAATAGGCTTCATGTTGAGGTCATGCAACATATTTGTCCAACACTCTGATGTAAATTGTGAGCCATTATCACTAATTATCCTATCAGGTTTTCCCACCTTTATTACATATTCATTCCTGATTTTGCCTGAGACTGGCTCACATGTTGCTCTTCTTAGTGCATACAGTTTCACGTGTTTTGATAACATTTCCAACACAATAAACTAATATTTATAACCTCCTTGAAAAGTGCAGAGGGCACCATGGCGATCAATGCATACCTTTCCTAACACCTTTGTAGTGATCATACTATGCTTCTCTGTTTTGTCACTACCATTTGTTGCTTTAGATTTCTAACACACAGCAAGATCTAAAAATTTTGTATACCCACTTTTCTAAGTTATTAAAGTAACAACCTTCCTTAATTTTGTCTGCACCTTTTTAGCACCAAAATGAGCATATGCAAAATGTATAAAACAGACAAGCCTCTCAATCTCATGCTCTAGTCAATATATTTTCCATTGTTGTTTCTGTGGATCAGCCCTATGGTATAATATTCCCTTGTGTATAGTACAGGATTTCCTCACTTTGTCACTAGTTTCTACTCCACTCTGCTTTGATCATTTTTATTGTGTCATCTCTATTCTGTTCCCTTCTCAAATTTTTCAGTATATCCTTTATTTTTTCTTCATGATTTACCTTTGTTAAGTACAGTGTGGAAACCTCTTTGTGCCCTGAATCACTAAAATCTGATTTATCCATACCCAATGGCGATCTGGATAACTTGTCTGCTACCATATTATTTTCCCCTGGTAGGTATTCTATTGAAAAATCATACTCTTGCAGTGCTAAAGCCCATCATGTTAGGTGATTATGACTTAGCCTACAATCCATCAGAAATGACAGTGCCTTACGGTCTGTAAACACTTTAACTTTCCTTCCCATGTTGTAATATCTAAATTTCTTAAACGACCATACTACTGCTAGCGCCTTCTTTTCCATTACAGAATATCTTCTCTCCCATTTGTTGAGTACAGGACTAGCAAATCCAACAGACTTTCTTTCTATAGTGTCCCCATTTTCTACATATTGACAAAGATGAGCCCCAAGCCCGTATACTGAGATGTCAGTGAAAGTACAAAAAGGTACCTTTAAATCAGGGTGGCACAAAACAATAGCATTACGTAACTCATCCTTCATTGTTTGATATTCTTGCTCTCACTCTTTTGTCCAAATCCATGTGGCATTTTTCATAGTCAGTTCTAGGTAAAGCTTTCGCTTTAAGTGCTTGATTCCTTGCAAATTTTAGACAGAATCCAGTAATACCAAAAACAGCTTTCATTTGCTTTTTGTTCTTAGGTCAGGGGACATTTCTGATGGCTTCTATCTTTTCTGTGCCTGGTTTGACGCCTTCAGCAGATATTAAATGCCCCAAAAATTTGATCTCTCTCTTTCCAAATTTGGCCTTCCCAAGGTTTGCAATTATATTGCTCCTCTCAAATTTTGATAGAACCTTTTTTAAAATGTAATTGTGCTCCTTCCAACTTTTTGTACCAATCAAAATGTTGTCAATGTATACTGTAATTTTGTCCAACAACACTTCACCCAGAACCTTGTTCAACATACATATAAAAGCAGAAGTAGACATTTTTAGACCAAAAGGTAACACACTAAAGTGGTAGCTTCGTCCACCATAAACAAATGCAGTGTATTTACTACAATTTTCAACTAGCGGAATCTGCCAAAAGCTGCCGGTCAAGTCAGTGCTTGTTAATCTCTTGAGGCCATAAAACGTCTGTACAAGCTCCTCTAGTACCTCAGGCCTATCCATCTGTGGTAAAATAACTCTGTTTAGTGCTCTGGCATCTAATGTTATGTGCAGCGATCTATATTTCTTTGGGACAATGACGAGAGGGTACAATAATTACTTTGAGAGTGCTCAATCCTCCACTCTAATATGAATCTTCATTTCTTTATCTACTGGTTTCCTTTTTGCAAGTCGAACGGAATAAGGCTTAAATCTGAATGGATCATGTGGCTTTACCTGGAAATCATATTCATAACCTTTCATGCACCCAGATTTCATTGAGAAAGGTTTTTGATGTTATAACAATACTTCCTCCAGCTCATATGGCTCTTCTTCATTTAACCCTTCAATACTTGCGACCTTTTCCCAGATTCTGACCTCTATGTCTACCTCTTCATTTGATGTCACTCCCACAAACACATACTCTCTGATGGTTCTATGTTCCAATACATTTGTTCCCTTATAATCTGTAGCCTAGCGTTATTACAGTTACTTTGTGCGCCCTCATTTCCCTTGAACATTAATTCTTGTTCCTCCCGTTCTTCTCTTATGCTCATTACACCTTTTGCAAAATCTAGCATCAATCTATCAGCAATTAACCAATCTGTTCCCAAAATTAAATTGACACAGAGCCCTGGAGCTACCATTGCATTCACTGGAGACTTCCGACCTTGCATTGCAAACTCTAATAAAATGTTTCCTTATAACTTTACTTATAGGCCCACACGCAATAAATACTTTGGCCCCTTGAACTGATAACTCTGGAACATGAGTATCTTTCTTAATCTTTTCATACAAATTACGCAAGGCAGCACCGATCTCACTACCAGAATCTAAAATCGCAACTGTTTTCATGTTCTGTATCTTAATTTCTATAGCTGTGGTCTAGGGGTAGCGTCTATGATTCATAATCAAAACGTCTTCGGTCAGGGATTCGATCCCCTCCACTGCCTAAATTTGGATAAATAATCAGCATTGGCGGCCAAAGACTTCCGGCATAAGAAGTCAGCCTCATTCTGCCAACAGCCTTGTCCAAGAGGGCGGAGGAGCGGATAGAGGTTCAGGGCACTCACTTGTCCTAAGGGTGGGAAATTGCCCGTAAAGGCGGAAGAACCAGCAATGATCAACGACATGAGGCTGCAGAAGGCTATGGAAACCACTGCATTAACGACACGTAACGTGTATCCACAGGACATGTGGCCTGTAGTTGAAGAAGTGTCATGATGATCTCTCCATTGGCAAAAGATTCCGGAATAGTCCCCCATTCGGATTTCCAGGAGGGGACTGCCAAGGGGGAGGTTACCATGAGAAAAAAAATTGAATAATCAACGAAATGATAATGTTCTACGAGTCGGGGCTTGGAATGTCAGAAGCTTGAACGTGGTAGGGAAACTAGAAAATCTGAAAAGGGAAATGCAAAGGCTCAATCTAGATATAGTAGGGGTCAGTGAAGTGAAGTGGAAGGAAGACCAGGATTTCTGGTCAGATGAGTATCGGTTAATATAAACAGCAGCAGAAAATGGTATAACAAGTGTAGGATTCGTTATGAATAGGAAGGTAGGGCAGAGGGTGTGTTACTGTGAACAGTTCAGTGACTGGGTTATTCTAATCAGAATCGACAGCAGACCAACACCGACAACATTAGTTCAGGTATACATGCCGACGTCGCAAGCTGAAGATGAACAGATAGAGAAAGTGTATGAGGATATTGAAAGGGTAATGCAGTATGTAAAGGGGAACGAAAATCTAATAGTCATGGGCGACTGGAATGCAGTTGTAGGGGAACGAGTAGAAGAAAAGGTTAGAGGAGAATATGGGCTTGTGACGCGGAATGAAAGAGGAGAAAGACTAATTGAGTTCTGTAACAAGTTTCAGCTAGTATAGCAAATACCCTGTTCAAGAATCACAAGAGGAGGAGGTATACTTGGAGACGGCCGGGAGGTACGGGAAGATTTCAATTAGATTACATCATGGTCAGACAGAGATTCCGAAATCAGATACTGGATTGTAAGGCATACCCAGGAGCAGATATAGACTCAGATCACAATATAGTAGTGATGAAGAGTCGGCTGAAGTTCAAGACATTAGTCAGGAAGAATAAATACTCAAAGAAGTGGGATACGGAAGTTCTAAGGAATGACGAGATACGTTTGAAGTTCTCTAACACTATAGATACAGCAATAAGGAATAGCGCAGTAGGCAGCACAGTTGAAGAGGAATGGACATCTCTAAAAAGGGCCATCACAGAAGTTGGGAAGGAAAACATAGGTACAAAGAAGGTAGCTGCAAAGAAAACATGGGTAACAGAAGAAATACTTCAGTTGAATGATGAAAGGAGGAAGTACAAACACGTTCTGGGAAAATCAGGAATACAGAAATACAAGTCGCTGAGGAATGAAATAAATAGGAAGTGCAGGGAAGCTAAGACGAAATGGCTACAGGAAAAATGTGAAGACATCGAAAAAGATATGATTGTCGAAAGGACAGACTCAGGATACAGGAAAGTCAAAACATCCTTCGGTGGCATTAAAAGCAAAGGTGGTAACGTTAAGAGTGCAACGGGAACTCTACTGTTAAATGCAGAGGAGAGAGCAGATAGGTGGAAGGAATACATTGAAAGCCTCTATGAGGGTGAAGATTTGTCTGATGTGATAGAAGAAGAAACAGGAGTCGATTTAGAAGAGATAGGGGATCCAGTATTAGAATCGGAATTTAATAGAGCTTTGGAGGACTTACAGTCAAATAAAGCAGAAGGGATAAATAACATTCCATCAGAATTTCTAAAAGCATTACGGGAAGTGGCAAGAAAACGACTATTCACGTTGGTGTGTAGAATATATGAGTCTGGCGACATACCATCTGACTTTCAGAAAAGCATCATCCACACAATTCCGAAGACGGCAAGAGCTGACAAGTGCGATAATTATCGCACACTCAGCTTCACAGCTCATGCATCGAAGCTGCTTACAATAATAATATACAGAAGAATGGAAAAGAAAATTGAGAATGCGCTAGGTGACGATCAGTTTGGCTTTAGGAAAAGTAAAGGCGCGAGAGAGGCAATTCTGACGTTACGGCTAATAATGGAAGCAGGGCTAAAGAAAAATCAAGACACGTTCATAGGATTTGTCGACCTGGAAAAAGCGTTCGATAATATAAAATGGTGCAAGCTGTTAGAGATTCTGAAAAAAGTAGGGAGAGACGGGTCATATACAATATGTACAACAACCAAGAGGGAATAATAAGAGTGGACGATCAAGAACGAAAAGCTCGTATTAAGAAAGGTGTAACACAAGGCTGTAGCCTTTCGCCCTTACTCTTCAATCTGTACATCGAGGAAGCAATGATGGAAAGAAAAGAAAGGTTCAGGTGTGGAATTAAAATACAAGGTGAAAGGATATCGATGATACGGTTCGCTGATGACATTGCCATCCTGAGTGAAAGTGAAGACGAATTAAATGATCTGCTGAACGGAATGAACAGTCTAATGAGTACACAGTATGGTTTGAGAGTAAATGGGAGAAAGACGAAGGTAATGAGAAGAAGTAGAAATGAGAACAGCGAGAAACTTAACATCAGGATTGATGGTCACGAAGTGAATGAAGTTAAGGAATTCTGATACCTCGGCAGTAAAATAACAAATGACGGACAGAGCAAGGAGGACTTCAAAAGTAGACTCGCTATGGCAAAAAAGGCATTTCTGGCCAATAGAAGTCTACTAATATCAAATACCGGCCTTAATTTGAGGAAGAAATTTCTGAGGATGTACGTCTGGAGTACAGCATTGTATGGTAGTGAAACATGGACTGTGGGAAAACCGGAACAGAAGAGAATCGAAGCATTTGAGATGTTGTGCTATAGACGAATGTTGAAAATTAGGTGGACTGATAAGGTAAGGAATGAGGAGGTTCTACGCAGAATCGGAGAGGAAAGGAATATGTGGAAAACACTGATAAGGAGAAGGGACAGGATGATAGGACATCTGCTAAGACATGAGGGAATGACTTCCTTGGTACTAGAGGGAGCTGTAGAGGCCAAAAACCGTAGAGGAAGACAGAGATTGGAATACGTCAAGCAAATAATTGAGGACGTAGGTTGCAAGTGCTACTCTGAGATGAAGGGGTTAGCACAGGAAAGGAATCCGTGGCGGACGGCATCAAACAAGTCAGTAGACTGATGACCAAAAGAAAAAGCTGGTTGGTAAACCTTCTTTATTTCCTGCCTATCTTAATCCATGAGTGCATTTTTTATCTCATGCCTTTTGTCATAGCCCAAGAATCTTACTAATGCTCCATTACATTCTACCATTCGTGACTGGACCTGATCCGAACCACTTACTAGTTTTCCGGCTCCTGATTCCTGTCTGTTTCAGTAGCATGATCCCTTCCATTATTATGATATTCTCTATTTCTACCATAATATCCTCCCATATTCATACCCCTCTGTAAAGCACCTCTCCCTCTTCTTGAAGTACTACGACTGTAACGAGGTGGCCTATTTTCCTCTCGATTGAGACGCTCGTTTCCATTGTCTGTACCTCTGCTCCGGCTTGACTCACAGTTATTACGGCAGTCTGCTCACCATCTGTTCCTGCTCCAGCCCTCCTGCACTTGCTTGCTGCCGCACATAACATCTAACTGCTGAAGGACGTGCAGTAGGTTACTGACATCACTTTTCTTTACATTGATTAACTTCTCTTGTACTGACACTGGAAATTTAAGTATGATTATTTCTATAAGGTCTGATTCTCTCTACTAGTCAGTGCAGTGTTGTTTCTTTTCCCAATAGTGTTGAAAAACTCTTTATAGCTATTACTACCACTACTAGCAAAACTCCTTCTCTCGAAAATTTCACTCCTGACGCTGTTTTATGTGCTAGTAGACCAATATTGATTTAAGAATGCTTGTACAAATTCCTTGTATGTAGTACATGTGTTACTGACCCCTGTTCCCCGTGATATTACGTCTCCATGAAATCTGCTTGCCACAACTTTTATTTTTTGTTGTTCTGTTACGTTTTCAGGAAGTGTACCCTCGAACTGCCTAATAAAATCAATTGGATGTATGTTACCTCTACTACAGAAAGGATGGTAAACAATACTGGGATTTGTTACATCACTGACATGCACACACACTTTATCCTTGCTTTTATCTGGAAGTCAATTCACTACTTCCCTAATTTACTTCAATTCACCTTGAATCACTTCTGTGGTACCTGTACAATGAGCTCCTATTTGTGAAACCTTAATACTAGGTACTTGCTGCTCTTATTTGGTGTTTTCCAACACACTTAACTGCTGGTCATGTTTATCACCACATTCTTTAGCAGCCTTGACTTGCTCCTTTATTACTTGACTAACATTACTATTCATTGTCGATATTACACGATCCTTAGTCTCCATATCATCGCTCAGCTTTTTAACTATACTATCAAAAATCTGATTTATTTCAAGCTTACGTAATTATAATTTCTTACCACATCCTTTTGTTTCCTTATCTATTTTACTAGAACAAGCTTCAGTTTTAGCTCAGGTTTTGATACCTTTTGTTCTAAAGCCGTGAAATTGGTATTTATTTGATTTATGCCTGCATATGCTTTCTCTATATTCTTTACTAATTACTCTTTAGTTTCTTTTTGCCAATTATCTATTTTCCTCTACTATACTTATTTGGTGCCTTTTAACTCTGGTTAAACACTATCTATTTTCTTTTCAGTTTCATTTTGCTCTGCTGTAATTTCCTCTTTTTGTTCTTTTAAAAGTAATTTTGGCTCTGCTATAAATGATTGCAACATTGACATTATCGATTGATTTAGATCTTGCTCGACTCCTTCATCTTGACTAATAATCTCAGTTGGCAAGGTGTCAGAAGAATCAGTTCTGTGACTTAATCTACCTGACTCCACTGTCGTCATCTAAATTTACCATGTCATTGTGGTCAGAAGCAACAATATCTACACTCTCAGTGCAATTATTTAACATAGAATCAACATTTTCAGAAAAATTATTAATCTCATGATTATCTGAAGTTTGCAACTGATGTGCTAAATCATGTACAATAATATTTATTTGCAATTCTTGTGGCTGATCTGAAGGATCATTGCCATCAGTATTTACTTGATCTCTTTCCCTACCTCTTAGAATATATCTCTTTTCCCTTTTCGTCAGACATTTTATACCTTATAAAATTTATCAATTTTACCCAAATATGTTTAAATGAATTGAGTTTAGACCACACTTTAAGATTTTACAAGTATAGCACTGTTTGTTAGATAGATTAAATTGTTCTGCCAGAGTAACCCTCTTAGACGCTATTCTGTGTGCTGCCATCGAGAAGTTCCTTCTCTGCTCCTGCTGCTGAAGCTGGAGTGATGTAGTGCTTTCTGGACTGCTGGAACACCCAGTTCAGGAACTCTGCTATAGGTGTGTCTTGGTGCTGCTGCTGGCTGCCAAGGCTTGTATCGGCCACAGTGAACTGTGCCCGCTCACAGTGCTAGTGCTGCCTCCTCGTGTTGCATTGCATCGCCTCATAGTAAAACGAAAAATTCTTGATGAAATAACGTACTCCCATGGACCACGCACACGTATGTGGTTTTTTGACTACTGCACATCAACACAACAAGTTTCCCTCTCAACAAACGTTATGTTCTCCTGAATAAAACAAAATTGTCTGTGTCGTCAATAATCAAAGTTCAACTAAAGTTCAAAAGAGAGTCCAAGTACAGTTCAAAGACCTTTACTGAGTTCCTACACAGATGTGTCGTAATTTAGTAGCAAATTAGTCACTTTCGATGTTGTGAATTATTACTAAAAATTTTTCACTGTTCTCGCTAACAATCAAGCCTCATACTCCAAATCACTCAAATATTGATGATTTTCCCCGCAACGGATGCCATATTATGGCAAGAAAGGAAGAATGAATTGGTTGTTGGTGTTAATAATGATCACCCTCCTTTACCTCCTGTGCATTACTGTAGATGACGTGTCACTGAGCACATTTGCTCTGTGCATGCAATATGCATGATGTGCCTAGCTGTTTCCACTGCACTGTTTGGAATACAAAGGTTCTGTTACAGTTCGCTAACCTGGTGTCTTCAATTTGATGTCCCCAGCACAGGAAACAGTATGAAGGGCTTAGGTTCTGTATCTTGAGGCTGAAACTGACTTTTAGTGAGGTTCTGTTCTGAAATAATGTATCATTTCTGTGGGATGCCACTCACGTATTTTGATATAGCCACACGAGCCCCATGAACCATGGACCTTGCTGTTGGTGGGGAGGCTAGCGTGCCTCAGCGATACAGATGGCCGTACCGTAGGTTCAACCACAACGGAGGGGTATCTGTTGAGAGGCCAGACAAACGTGTGGTTCCTGAAGAGGGGCAGTAGCCTTTTCAGTAGTTGCAGGGGCAAGAGTCTGGATGATTGACTGATCTGGCCTTGTAACATTAACCAAAACGGCCTTGCTGTGCTGGTACTGCGAACGGCTGAAAGCAAGAGGAAACTACGGCCGTAATTTTTTCCCAAGGGCATGCAGCTTTACTGTATGATTAAATGATGATGTCGTCCTCTTGGGTAAAATATTCCGGAGGTATAATAGTCCCCCATTCGGATCTCCGGGCGGGGACTACCCAAGAGGACGTTGTTATCAGGAAAACGAAAACTGGCGTTCTACGGATCGGAGCATGGAATGTCAGATCCCTTAATCGGGCAGGTAGGTTAGAAAATTTAAAAAGGGAAATGGATAGGTTAAAGTTAGATATAGTGGGAATTAGTGAAGTTCGGTGGCAGGAGGAACAAGACTTTTGGTCAGGTGAATACAGGGTTATAAATACAAAATCAAATAGGGGTAATGCAGGAGTAGGTTTAATAATGAATAAAAAAAATAGGAGTGCGAATAAGCTACTACAAACAGCATAGTGAAAGCATTATTGTGGCCAAGATAGACACAAAGCCCATGCCTACTACAGTAGTACAAGTTTATATGCCAACTAGCTCTGCAGATGATGAAGAAATTGAGGAAATCTATGATGAGATAAAAGAAATTATTCAGGTAGTGAAGGGAGACGAAAATTTAATAGTCATGGGTGACTGTAATTCGTCAGTAGGAAAAGGGAGAGAAGGAAACATAGTAGGTGAATATGGATTGGGGGGAAGAAATGAAAGAGGAAGCCGTCTGGTAGAATTTTGCACAGAGCATAACTTAATCATAGCTAATACTTGGTTCAAGAATCATAAAAGAAGGTTGTATACATGGAACAATCCTGGAGATACTAAAAGGTATCAGATAGATTATATAATGGTAAGACAGAGATTTAGGAATCAGGTTTTAAATTGTAGGACATATCCAGGCGCATATGTGGACTCTGACCACAGTCTATTGGTTATGAACTGTAGATTGAAACTGAAGAAACTACAAAAAGGTGCTAATTTAAGGAGATGGGACCTGGATAAACTGAAAGAACCAGAGGTTGTAGAGAGTTTCAGGGAGAGCATAAGGGAACAATTGACAGGAATGGAGGAAAGAAATACAGTAAAAGAAGAATGGGTAGCTCTGAGGGATGAAGTAGTGAAGGCAGCAGAAGATAAAGTAGGTAAAAAGACGAGGGCTAATAGAAATCCGTGGGTAACAGAAGAAATATTGAATTTAATTGATGAAAAGAGAAAATATAAAAATGCAGTAAATGAAGCAGGCAAAAAGGAATACAAAGGTCTCAAAAATGAGATCAACAGGAAGCGCAAAATGGCTAAGCAGGGATGGCTAGAGGACAAATGTAAGGATGTAGAAGCTTTTCTCACTAGGGGTAAGATAGATACTGCCCACAGGAAAATTAAAGGGACCTTTGGAGAAAAGAGAGCCACTTGTATGAATATGAAGAGCTCAGATGGAAACCCAGTTCTAAGCAAAGAAGGGAAGGCGGAAAGGTGGAAGGAGTATATAGAGGGTCTATACAGGGGCGACGTACTTGAGGACAATATTATGGAAATGGAAGAGAATGTAGATGAAGACGAAATGGGAGATACAATACTGTGTGAAGAGTTTGACAAAGCAGTGAAAGATCTGAGTTGAAACAAGGCCCCGGGAGTAGACAACATACCATTAGAACTACTGGCGGTCTTGGGAGAGCGAGTCATGACAAAACTGTACCATCTGGTGAGCAAGATTTATGAGACAGGCGAAATACCCTCAGACTTTAAGAAGAATATAATAATTCCAATCCCAAAGAGAGCAGTTGTTGACAAATGTGAAAATTACCGAACTATCTGTTTAATAAGTCACAGCTGCAAAATACTAACACGAATTCTTTACAGAAGAATGGAAAAACTGGTAGAAGCGGACCTTGCGGAAGATCAGTTTGGATTTCCCAGAAATGTTGGAACACGTGAGGCAATACTAACCTTACGACTTATCTTAGAAGATAGATTAAGAAAAGGCCAACCTACGTTTTTTAGCATTTGTAGACTTATAGAAAGCTTTTGACAATATTGACTGGAATACTCTCTTTCAAATTCTAAAGGTGGCAGGGGTAAAATACAGGGAGCGTAAGGCTATTTACAATTTGTACAGAAACCAGATGGTAGTTAGAAGAGTCGAGGGACATGAAAGGGAACCAGTGGTTGGGAAGGGTGTGAGACAGGGTTGTAGCCTCTCCCCGATGTTATTCAATCTGTATATTGAGCAAGCAGTAAATGAAACAAAAGAAACATTTGGAGTAGGTATTAAAATTCATGGAGAAGAAATAAAAACTTTGAGATTCGCCGATGACATTGTAATTCTGTCAGAGACATCAAAGGACTTAGAAGAGCAGTTGAACAGAATGAGCAACGTCTTAAAAGGAGGATATAAGATGAACATCAACAAAAGCAAAACAAGGATAATGGAATGTAGTCAAACTAAATCAGGTGATGCTGACGGAATTAGATTAGGAAATGAGACACTTAAAATAGTAAAGGAGTTTTGCTATTTAGGGAGTAAAATAACTGATGATGGTCGAAGTAGAGAGGATATAAAATGTAGATTGGCAATGGCAAGGAAAGCGTTTCTGAAGAAGAGAAATTTGTTAACATCCAGTATAGATTTAATGGTCAGGAAGTCGTTTCCGAAAGTATTTGTATGGAGTGTAACCATGTATGGATGTGAAACATGGACGATAACTAGTTTGGAGAAGAAGGGAATAGAAGCTTTCGAAATGTGGTGCTACAGAAGAATGCTGAAGATTAGATGTGTACACTACATAACTAATGAGGAGGTATTGAATAGAATTGGGGAGAAGAGGAGTTTGTGGCACAACTTGACAAAAAGAAGGGACCGATTGGTAGGACATGTTTTGAGGCATCTAGGGATGACAAATTTAGCATTGGAGGGCAGCGTGGAGGGTAAAAATCGTAGAGGGAGACCAAGAGATGAATACACTAAGCAGATTCAGAAGGATGTAGGTTGCAGCAAGTACTGGGAGATGAAGAAGCTTGCACAGGATAGAGTAGCATGGAGTGCTGCATCAAACCAATCTCAGGACTAAAGAGCACAACAACAACACACGAGATGATCTTAATACAACACCTTCTGATGCAGCAAAATACATGATCAAACACAATGTTTACAAAAACGTATCTGTACACTATTTGGGTACGTGTCTGTGCCTCACGACTACTGGAGTGAGAGTTTTAATACTGAATACTGGCAAACACATGCTACCACAGACAACATGACTGTACATATAGACTGCCTAATCCAGAGTGATGAACAGCTCAAAACACTTCGCGTGCCGTATCAGGATAGGCGTGACGCTTCCGAAGTGCTTCGTCTGCAATTTCGTCAGTCTTTGGTTTTTTTATTTAAATTGTTTTTAGTAATTCTAAAATAACTGGTTGATAGTCAGCTGTGGGAGATATTTACACTAAAAAGTTAAGCCATTCCAATGAGTAGTTTAACTAATAATAATAACTATACTTCTACGTTTTGGCGCTCTTGCTCCGAACACCACAGCCAATCACAGAGCAGTAGCATTATACAAGCGGTCTTTCTCATGGGAATGGTACCGAATCTAACACCTGTCACAGGTACCTCACACCACATTTCGTCATCAATATACTTCTTGCATCTCCACTGCTCTGGGAACAGCTTCTTTGAGCCTAAGCCAGAAATATTACAAGCCTAAATTTCAAGTATGCATTTGACATATATGACGTACCAATTGTGTGTGCTTTACTTCCAAGGAAGGGTGGAGTAATTTTCATGTCCTCCAAGTACTGGGCTGATAAAATGAACATGATGAAATACTTAGAGCTTATAAGCTGCTTAATCAACTATCATAATTTTCATGTGACATTTGCAAATGTAGTAAGGATGGGTGGAGATTATAGTGGTACCAGATTTACTCTGTACCTGCTGTAAGGTACTATCCTGAGTACTCGTGCAACTCTTTAATGTTAATAAACAGGATTAACAATGTAGGAAGTAGATCTGACAACCACAAGGTCAATTATAAGTTAAACAAATCACATTCACTGGAAAACTTCTGACAGTGTACTGTACAAGATTAGCCAGGCGAAAAATTACTTCCTCCTACACATTGCTTATAGAAGTGATGCAGAAAAGAATATGTGACTAATTAGAGCCTATGTGGGCGATTTTCAATTATTCTCCTCCCCAGTATTAGCTGTAATTTTATTTGAAATAATTGGAATACATTGTGAAACCAGAAAATATCACCTCCACACACTACTAAGCTGGTATACAGAATACAGACACACATCTACAATGTTCTTGAACAGAAGTAACCATAAACTAGAAGATCAGACAAATTCAAAGTGAATTATCTATTTACTATATAGGGCTTACTGTCCACATTATGAGAACGTAACTTGTAATGAAGCTTGGGAAAATTACTATATCCTCCACTATATGTCTCCACAAAATTTCCACATAGAAGAAAAGAGATCTCATAAAGATGTTAATCGAACACAATTCTTTGCATACGCCATTTGCAAATATCACAGGGATGGTGGTATGAGAAGTATGCCCTACTAAATACCGAAAGGTAGTTTCCTCAATAAACACACAGATCTGTAATGTGTGTCAAGATTATTAATTATATATCAAGTAGATGCAACAGCATCAATAGTCCATTTTCAATTAAATCAAAATGATTCAGACATTCCAAGCGGGTGCAGTTTAAATATTACTTCCTACTACAAGACACTACTAGCTGGTTCTCTGCTGTACATAACATTATCTGGCTTGTGGTATGTAGATAAAAAGTTTCAAATGTTCTTTAACGCATTTAGGGCCACATCTTTTATAGCATCTCAGCAAACATAATTTTTTTGCTATGCTGATAGAATTGTTATCAACTGATTATATTCATTTCTTGATAATTTTGTTATTCTGATCTAGGACCATGAACTGTGGTGGTACATACATCATGATGGCATGTTTGTGAGGTATTAAAACTGTGGTGATAAATGGTTTTCACACTTTCCTTTGTAAGCTGTTATGTGTTGCCATTACATATAAAAAGTAATTAATAGTGTATTCTGTTTTTATTTTATGTTTTCTTATCATTTATTAAAAAATTTATATGTTACTAGTATTAACATTTACCTATCACAATGTGAAAACAGTCCTTGAAACTTTATCACATAATAAAGGTATGAGCTGATATGGGTCACAATAATGTATCTTGGAGAAGTGAAGCAATGTGTTCTGACAAGAGTAATGATCCCACAACAAACAGAAACTGGTTGTTGTTGTTGTTGTTGTTGTTGTTGTTGTAGTTTTCATACTCGTTGTACAGTGTACTGCCACAAGATGTTAGGTATAGACAGACTTGGTAAGACAGATTCCTAATTGTTTTGAGATACCCCTAAGATGGTGGTAGGTATGCTGCCCAAGGACCACAAACATTGCTCACAAATACGTTTAGTGGGAAGTATATCCCCCATGGCCCATGAAAGAGTTAAAATACATAACTGTAAACAAGGAGATCAGACTGTCAAAGTCAAATAATTATGAGAGGTGGTCAATAAGTAATGTAAGTTTAACTTTTTCTGGAAGGAGGTTGATTTTATTTGGGGTTCCATACTGTCCTTTACTATTTTGGCTACAAAACTCTATTTTTCAATATCTTCTCCATTCAATGTGATGGTCTTATGCCACTTACTGGAGGGCTTTTATTCTGGTATTGTACCACTCTGCTGGTCTTCACATATCTCAACGTCATGTTGCAGCAATATCCTCCCTGTCATACATGCACTGCTTCCTGCAGAGTACATCCTTCATTGGGCTAAAGGGAAGGGATTAGGAAGGTGCGAGATCTGAGCTGTATGGTGGATGAGGGAGAACAACCCAATAAATTCCTATGACCTCCTCCTGGTGTGCAGACTTGTGTGAGGTTTTGTATTGCCTTCTATGTTCATTTGCATACTAGTAGTGACAAACACACTGATGTCGTTTCCTCAATTTCATGAGGTTAGCACAATACACTTCAGAGTTGATCATTGTATCATAAGGACGGATATCAATCAGAATAACCCCCTTTGGAGCCCCAAAACGCTATCACCACGACTTTACCAGCTGAGGCAGCTGCATTGTTCTTTTTCTTCTGAGGAGAGGTGGTGCAGTGCCACTCCCTGGACTGCAGTTTTGTTTCTTATTTGAAGTAATAAACCCATGTTTTGTCACCTGTCATGCTGTTTGCCAAAAAATTATCATGTTCCACCAAGTAACATGCAAGCAACTCTGCACAGAAGCTCCTTCATTGCTCTTTATGACACTCTGTTGGGTAGACAGAAAACAACTTGAGTATCCCAAGTGCTGGATGGCTGTGTCAGCGCTAACAACAAATACTGCAAGATGTTTGATTGTGATCCATTGATCACCTCAAATACGAGTGTCCACTAGTTTCAGTATTTCACAAGTCCAAGCTGTCTCCAGCCAGACGGCACATGGGTCTTCAGACAGGTTTGCACAACCTTGTTATGGTGGTGACAGATGCTTCGCCTAATGAATGACAATGCTTTTGTCCATTGCAGACCTCCATAGCCATTCTGCAAGTTCCCACAAATATCCATGATGAACAGGATTTCAGTCAGAAGGAACTTAATGACAGTTCTCTGTTTGCAATACACCTACGTCACAGATGCCATTCTGAAGGCTGTGTCTGGTGCCACCACCTACCAGAAGTTAATGAAACTATAAGATCTGAATCAACAAAAATGGTTCAATTGGTTCTGAGTACTATGGGACTTAACTGCTGAGGGCATCAGTCCCTCCAGAACTTAGAACTACTTAAAAGTAATTAACCTAAGGACAGCACACACATCCATGCCCGAGGCAGGATTCGAACCTGCGACAGCTGCGGTCGCGTGGTTCCAGACTGTAACGCCTAGATCCGCTCGGCCACTCTGGACGGCCTCTGAAACAACATTACTCCATAATGTCCTGCAGTAAATTCTGCATTTTTTAACTGAAATTCGCCATTAAAAAAGTGTGGCACTACTTACTGAATGCTCCTCAAATGTAGTACTGTACACAACCAACTGTCCAAACTATAACAGACTGTGTTACTGAATAACTTTGCAAATTATAACATCCTCCAATACTTGGGTGCACAAAATTACCATCAGAGCTCATAGAGAGTCTAATCAAGAGTGTTTCTTCACAAACATTCTTCGAAAAAGCAACAGGGAATGGAGGAAACCAGTGGGTTACAAAAGTTTCCTCTATTGCACATTGTAGGTAGGTCTGCTGAGAATTCATGTCGATCTTTCAAATTTACAAATATTATTACCCTGTAAGAAGTAAATCTAACAACTACAAAATGCTTATCAACTCAGTGACATTGATTCTCTGTCAAAATTCTTAAAACATACATTTCAAGCATCATCAGGCAAACTATTACTCTCTCCTACTAATTGCTCCTAAAAGTAAGGGAGATAAAACCAACTGACAGATTAGTGCTCATAAGGAGAACTTTCAACAAAAATGTTTCACATGGCTCTGAGCACTATGGGACTTAACATCTATGGTCATCAGTCCCACAGAACTTAGAACTTCTTAAACATAACTAACCTAAGGACAACACACAACACCCAGCCATTACGAAGCACAGATAATCCCTGACCCCGACAGGAATCGAACCCAGGAACCCGGGGAACTTTCAACAAATCTCATCACATTGCACCTGGAACATAAAGGAATGGGAACTGAATTGGAGGTGCTATCCGCTACATGGAATTATTCTGATATGTGGAAAATAGATGTATGCTTTCAATGTTTCTTAACAGAAGCAATCCTAAATGAAGAGTTCAGACAATCTGGAAGTCATTTAAAATTAACTGTACATGACTAATGTCCGAGGTCGTAGAGCATACCTTCCTACAAAGACTGGACAAATTATTAATCCTTCAGAACATGGGTCCATGAAATTCCCATCATGCAAAAATCATGGCTGGTAAGCAGTTTAACTGGTAGTGTTACTTCCCACACACTATTCACAAATATAACAGGTATGGGAGGATAGGATACTTGAGGTACCCTATATTTCACACTTTAACATGGTTTCCTGATTATTCATGTTCATCTTTAATGTTTAGAAGAATTATTATCATTAAATTAATCAATCTATGACCACAAAATCTATTAACAACTTACTAAAAATGCAAACATCTCCCACACCATGGTACAATTCTGAAGCTGACAAATAAGTAGTCTTCCATATAAGAATGTACAGGACAGCATGTGCTCTGATGAAAATAACAGTGTGACAGTGTGAACCAATCTGGACTTCTGTTCCACATGTTTAAATGGAACTTCCTTCCACAGTGTGGCTGCAGAGGCAAACAGCGTTTCTCACACTGCACCGTCTCTCAGAGGATGCATCTGGCTTAGATTTTTATCTTTATAAAAAGATTTTCACGCATGTGAATAACTCCACTTCTTAACAAATAGCTGGTCCTGTCGAGTTGATGGAGAATGAGGGCAAGCAATGACAATTCCTCACACATCTACCTGTGCTGTAACTCACCCTTTGTTCTATCAAGTTTATGATTCTGTTCCCCATTCCTTGAAGTAAACTCCTGTCTCATCCCAGCCAGGTTGGAGGCTTTCAGGTCTGCAAAAAAAAAAAAAAAAAAAAAAAAAAAAAAAAAAAAAAAAAAAAAAAAAAAAAAAAAATTAAAAAAAAATCCTCATTATAATAAAAGGAGCAAAGAAAATAAGCTATTTGGTGGGCAGTCACTGGTATCTGCACTTATGGTGCACTGTAAGAATAAAACTACACTGAATGAAGGTATCAGCATATAATATGTAACAACTTGCATGACGGTCTTGGGGAAAACTGCAATGTATCACATAGTTAATCTCAGACAATTTTTAATTCAAGCTAGGGTGCTGAATGACAGCTCTGCTTCAGCTAAAATCACTGGAATATTATATAAGATTAGCATAGCTGCACATACACTCCTGGAAATTGAAATAAGAACACCGTGAATTCATTGTCCCAGGAAGGGGAAACTTTATTGACACATTCCTGGGGTCAGATACATCACATGATCACACTGACAGAACCACAGGCACATAGACACAGGCAACAGAGCATGCACAATGTCGGCACTAGTACAGTGTATATCCACCTTTCGCACCAATGCAGGCTGCTATTCTCCCATGGAGACGATCGTAGAGATGCTGGATGTAGTCCTGTGGAACGGCTTGCCATGCCATTTCCACCTGGCGCCTCAGTTGGACCAGCGTTCGTGCTGGACGTGCAGACCGCGTGAGACGACGCTTCACCCAGTCCCAAACATGCTCAATGGGGGACAAATCCGGAGATCTTGCTGGCCAGGGTAGTTGACTTACACCTTCTAGAGCACGTTGGGTGGCACGGGATACATGCGGACGTGCATTGTCCTGTTGGAACAGCAAGTTCCCTTGTCGGTCTAGGAATGGTAGAACGATGGGTTCGATGACGGTTTGGATGTACCATGCACTATTAAGTGTCCCCTCGACGATCACCAGAGGTGTACGGCCAGTGCAGGAGATCGCTCCCCACACCATGATGCCAGGTGTTGGCCCTGTGTGCCTCGGTCGTATGAAGCCCTGATTGTGGCGCTCACCTGCACGGCGCCAAACACGCATACGACCATCATTGGCACCAAGGCAGAAGCGACTCTCATCGCTGAAGACGACACGTCTCCATTCGTCCCCCCATTCACGCCTGTCGCGACACCACTGGAGGCGGGCTGCACGATGTTGGGGCGTGAGCGAAAGACGGCCTAACGGTGTGCGGGACCATAGCCCAGCTTCATGGAGACGGTTGCGAATGGTCCTCGCCGATACCCCAGGAGCAACAGTGTCCCTAATTTGCTGGGAAGTGGCGGTGCGGTCCCCTACGGCACTGCGTAGGATCCTACGGTCTTGGCGTGCATCCGTGCGTCGCTGCGGTCCGGTCCCAGGTCGACGGGCACGTGCACCTTCCGCCGGCCACTGGCGACAACATCGATGTACTGTGGAGACCTCACGCCCCACGTGTTGAGCAATTCGGCGGTACGTCCACCCGGTCACCCTCATGCCCACTATACGCCCTCGTTCAAAGTCCGTCAACTGCACATACGGTTCACGTCCATGCTGTCGTGGCATGCTACCAGTGTTAAAGACTGCGATGGAGCTCCGTATGCCACGGCAAACTGGCTGACACTGACGGCGGCGGTGCACAAATGCTGCGCAGCTAGCGCCATTCGACGGCCAACACCTCCGTTCCTGGTGTGTCCGCTGTGCCGTGCGTGTGATCATTGCTTGTACAGCCCTCTCGCAGTGTCCGGAGCAAGTATGGTGGGTCTGACACACCGGTGTCAATGTGTTCTTTTTTCCATTTCCAGGAGTGTATATTGGAAAACAAGCTTGAAATTTTAAGATCATGCATATTATTCAAGCACTCAAAAGACTGTAAAGTAATGCATTCCCACTATAAAGTATGAACAGTATTCAAATATTTAATTACATCTTCTAAATCTGTTGCAACAACATTAAGGTATTCATTGATAAATAGCTTCCATACTTCAGAAAACTAATCATTAATCATGTTTGAGTATTTCCATAAAAACCCAAATGTTTCACATAAGATCTTCACTGTTTCTCATCAGGTTTTCAATGAAGTAAGAAACATTTATCTTGAACAAGCCTTCTGAATTCACATCTGTCACTTCACTCTTGATTTCACCATGAAATTATTTCCTCTTCTTAGTGCAAGGCTCTGGAAATTCAAGACAGATATTCATTGCACTGGCAACAACCTTCGATTCAGAGAAAATAGTGTTCCAGTTTTCATGTAGGGCTCAGTGTCTTGCCTCAACATCAATAGTAGTATTTTGAGTTTGTAATAATTTGCTTCTATAGCCAATTGGTACCAACACATCTGACTAAACTGATGCTGTGAATAAACACTTGAAAGACCTCACATAATCCAAAACATCTTATTCAAGTGAACCACAATTGGCCTTGCCGTGTCAACTCAAGCACTCCAAAAGATATCAGACATGTATTCTGAAAGGTATCAGACATGGAACAAAAAGAATTTTCACCACACTGTTGGGATTTCCTATCACTATGAACTGCAACTGAATAGGTTGTAAGGAAACTGAACTACCCTGAAAAAAGTACCTGCTTCATGACAGGTATCAGCTGCATTTGTTCTGCATAAGGCTATGACAATCACACAGAGAAAATTTTCCAAGATGATTAAACTGAAGAAAATGTGGCCTCACTCCTTTACAAGACCTGCTCTACATCACTGCTACATTCATACATTACAAGTTTCAGTATGGTGTGTGGCAGAACGTACCTTGTACCACTAGTAGTAATTTCCCTTCCTGTTCACCACACAAACAGAGAAAAAAGGCTATCTATAAGCCTCCATAAGAGACTCAATTTCTTTTCTCTTTTTGGACCTAATGCAGAATGCATTTAACTGGCAGAAGAGTTGTTCTGCATTCAGTTTCAATGCCACTTTAAATGTCTCAGTAGTGTTTAGTGAAAAGAGCATCATCTTCCCTCCAGGGATTTCCACTTCAGTTCACAAGGCATTCCATAATACTTGCATGTTGATCAAAGCCACTTCTAACAAATCTGGCAGCCCTACTCTGAACTGGTTTGATGTCTTCCTTTAACCCAACCATGTGGTGATCTGAAGCACTCAGGTTATACTAAAGAATGGGTTGCACTAGTGTTCTATAGATGGTGTCCTTCACAGAAGAACCACAGTTTCCTAAACTCCTTATAATAAACCGAAGTTAACAATTTGCCTTCGCTACTACCAACCTTATGTGCTTGTGCCAATGTATATTGCTTTATTATATTATGAATAGGTATTTAAGAGACGTGACTAGGGAAAAATTACACAACTAACACTGTATTAAAAAATTACAGAATCATTTTACCTGTTAACCTGCAATAACTTATATTTTTGTACATAGAGAGCCAGTTGTCATTCACCATGCCAACTACAAATTTTGAGAAAGTTCTATTACTTACGAAATCTTCAGGCCAGTCACATATGTGAGAACTTATTCTGTATGCTTTGTTAACAGTCTGCAGTGGGACAACATATCAAACACTTTCTGGAAATCTAGGAATGGGAAACTGTCTGTTGCCTTTCATCCATGCTTCACATAACCTTATCATAAATATGCCCACAGTACTCACTGATGGTAATTCAGTATTTCATGAGTATTCATCAAGTTAAATGTGGACTAGCATCTCCAGTCTTTTGATTTCACTCAATGAATTCTAGAAACAATTAGTTCATTTTATGCTCTTCAGTTTACTTATTGAAGCAAATATAGCACAGCATGATTGTTGTCTCTTCAACATGATTTGCATCAGGAGGTCCATCAACAATAATGGCATAATGCCTTTTATTTTGTCTCTATTTCAGGTTGGCAGTTCTGAGTTAATGGGCACCACTAGAGGTGTATTCTTAGTATCCCTTGACAGATAATGCCTTGTAAACATGTTCCAGGTTCTTGGCCTTGTCTCACCTTGCAAAGATGTTCTATAAGAACTGGATCAAGGTGACTCAAGAGTTCTAATATTCCAAGGAAATTTTCATTATTTGAATCTTCAATTTTCTGCAACGATACTCTGTAACCCCAACCTCTCTGACTGAGAAATAATGCCACATCAAGTATCATGTGAGTTCTCATGTCAGTTGACTAGCCTACCGACATAGAAAAGAAAAACACTACCTCTCTCCTTCAGAGCATCTGCGTGGCCAATTTATCTCTATCGCATCATTTCATTTCTTCATCTTTACAGTCTTTCTAGGACAATTATATAAAAATAAATATTTTATTTTATGCTTGCTCTCAAATTCAAAATGTTTTCTGCATGTTTTATGTAAAATCACCATGTGATGGATTCAGAGGTCCATTATGTTTGAACAACTTGTGCAAATCTACTGAATTTTGCTTATATTTCATGGCAGATGTCATGTTCACTTTTTGGTCATTTGTTTTGGCAGGATTCCCAACAGCATACAGAAAGCACATTTTGATTCTATCCCAAGGTGGGTTTAGTCCATGATGTATAATGAAAATATTGTGCATTAAACATGAAATAGATTTGTAATTTGTTGACATGTGAGACCCACAAAAGTAAAAAATTGAAATGCAAAGTAAGATTTAAATATATATGCAGATGCTGCGATAATGTTCTTTTATTTATAATACTATAAAAAATTTATCTTACAATAGCAGTCTAGCAGTCTTACTTTTGCAAACTGAAGACCCAGGGAACCCAATTCCTTAAGACACAAATGCACCCCTGAGGCTTACGCCCCATGCATTTCGCCCCCCCCCCCCTCCCCCTGCAACACCACAACACCAAACCCACAACTCCACCTGGTTAGGGCTGCTTATGTGCTATTAAGAACCATGACCAACCATTTGCAAACTGCAAGGGAACATGAAGAATAATGGTGACTTCAGTATAATTATTGCCTTTTATATAAAAGTGTCATTTCTGTTCATCTGATTGTATATTTCTATCAATTAATATCAGTATTATATTGTAGCACTTCTCTCTACATAATTTTACAGTAACAGTGACCCATGTTACTTAGCTGTGGCCTATTATGTGAAATTAACTTTTGCACAACAGTGTATTTACCATGCATGACTAACTGTTCAAACTATGAGAGCTTAAATTCCTAGAATTCCTTTGCAAAATATAACTTCCTCCAGAATATGGGTCCTCAGATGACCAAAAGCAAAAAATCAGAGCTTGTAAGGAGTTTAATCAACAGAAGTTCTTCCAATGCACCATTCACAGATGGAACAGGAGTCAAGGGAACTGACAGTGGTACCAGAAATACCCTTTACTACAAACTTTAAGGTGGTGTTCAGAGCACCCACGTAGCTCTGTAAAGTTCATGAGCATCACTAACTTTGAAGCACACACATCTAATAACCTTAAAGCCCATTATCTATACAGCACTAGGCTGGCATGTGACATGTAGTTATGTTTTCAATGTTCTTTAACAGAAAGTAAAGTAAATCTAATGTAATCTAAGAAGTAAATATTTACATGACTCTCCAGATCATGGGAGCATACGTTCAAAAAATAAGTCAGCTATTTAATAACCACACATGAATAACTATCCATGTTATGGAAGTATACATTCCAAAAATATTTCAGCAAATTATTACAACCTCCAATATGTAAGTCAATTAAGTTATTACCATAATGAAGTAATCAGAGCTATGGAGTTAATGGAGCTGTAGTTCTTCCAACAAACTAATTGCTGACACTACAGGGATAGGATGGTAATGTTGACAGAATTTACATCTAATACACAATAAAAGGTTATTAGCAGATTACTCTTGTAGATCTCTAAGGTTCATTGATATTATTAAACATCAAGCATGTAGCCTTAACAACCTCAGAATATCAGAATGTGATTTTCACTCTGCAGTGGAGTATGCAATGATATGAAACTTTCTGTCAGATTAAAACTGTATGCCAGACAGACTTGAACTCAGGAGTCTCAGTCCAGCACACAGTTTTAATCTGCCAGGAAGTTTCAACCTCAAATTTATTATCAGTTAAATGATCACAAGTGACTGACAAAATTCAAAGTACATAGATTTCCAGATTGGGTAGGCTAAATATTACTTACAAATAAACTATTACTTTCAGCAAAAGGAATACGGATTGGAGGATATGATGTTGCTACCACAATTACCCTGCACTACTCATACTACACAATCTAAGGAGATTGTGAAACACCAATGTGGATCTTTAAAGTTCATCAACATTGTTAAACATGAAGCAAGTCGATCTAATAACCTGAAAGCTCGTTACACTGGTCTTCAGTTCAAAACTTTTTTTTTCTGGGCATGGGTATTTTTGGTGATATTCTATAACCAATGCATACCAAATTTTAAAAAAATGTAACTCATGTAGCTCAGTTAGGTCATGTTTTTTCACAACCTCAACATTAAGATAATAGCCTATTACATATATAAGCCACTGAAATATTGGTAACTTTTAATTGTATTGTCACAAAGAGTAATTATTTACACATAATGTAAGTAGGTGAAGTATATGATATGCAATAAATGTGGGGTAAGTATGTGAAATATATGATATGCAATAAATCTGGTTGACAAGAATGAAAAGATACTTTTGAGCATCTGAGTTTCGTTTACAACAGTAAAAATGGCACTGGAGGTATAGCATGACTGGTAGCCTTGTATACAGAGATGGAGGTGTGAACTCTGTAGGAGACATAAGTGTCATTGAGCTGAGCTAGCTTCTAGGTTGTGGCAACCTTCAAGTTAGTATGACTTGAGCTTTCTGAGTGAAAGAAACATCATAACAAAGTGAAACCACAATCAACCATCAGCTTGACTGATTTTGCTACATTTGTGGTAGAGTCACCATGCCACATTAGGAAGTTGAAAATAGCTCCTTTTGAGAGAAGAATTATCATGCACAGTTTATAGTTAAGATTGATGATAAATAGAAGTCCTAGGCACCAGATTTACGCTGCAAATGAGTGTTGGAAGTCTTTGGAGATGGAGCAAAATACAACAGAATTGCCTGAGTTTTGGTGTACCGAGAATTTGGAGGAAAGGAAGAGATCATACTCCCATGTGTTCTTTCTGCATGACAGATTTAAAGGGTAAGACCATGACTTTCATTCTCATGAACTTAATATATCTCTTTGTTAGTGGTTTTAAATTTATCAGAATAAGTACTTGAATTAATTTATTTGAATAAGGGTATCTGCTTTTACTTTTAGGATAAACCAAAAAACTAAATAAAAAACACACATTACATAATCTCGAAACATGCCATCTGACCTGAGACCACTGCCTCATGGACTGGGATTTCTAATTCCATCCGCATCCGGTAAACAGAGTGACTTTTCAGGTGGATCAAAGTAATCAGTATGATTAAAAATGCAAGTCCCATGTGGAGTTTAATCAACAATGGATCACCCCATGTACCATTTAAAAACGCAACAAGGATGGCAGGAAAGGACAGTGGTTTCAATGATTGACTCACTGACTGATTCTTTCACCAGTGGAACAATATTGACTGTATGCTTGCCCTCAAATGTTTGTGCAATGTGTCTTATTAAAATAAAAATGCCTCTTACAGTAATTATAGCTCTAATACTTACCCCTACTTTTCTAAGCATGTTATAAATTGTTAGACAGTACAATGTCAATGGAAATTAAGTTTCTATCTATAGTTATTTTATTATTTATTTACAGTGTAATTGCTATCATTTATTAAATATTTTTTTCACCATTGGCTAAAGACGACGAAATCATTCACAGCTTTTATTTCTTGGGGCAGTCTATCATAAAAAATTTTCTATGGAATAATACACTGTTTTGAGACTTGGACTTGTTTCTTCAGTTTACATGTAACAGTGACTGGATTTGTTTCCATGGTTATGTGTTGTGCTGTTTGTGCATTTCAAATTAAAATCTTTTCTTATATACATTATGTTGTGAGATATTTATTCACTTGGAACAGTCAGAATATCTAGCTTTTCAAATAAATCTTTAGTATTCTTTACTATTTCTTTGGCACTTTTCTGAACATTGAAACTGGTATGTATGTTCCCATCACTTATTCCTCAATACATTATCCCATTACTGAGGAATGAATATCTGTATCCAATGTACGTTACTTTGAGTCTTGAGATATGCACAAGGGTGCAAAGATTTACATCAGGGCACAACATGCTGAGGGTAGCCTCTTTGCCAAAATTCTCATATGTTCTGTTCATTTCAAGGAACAGTCTACATTCATCTCCAAGAATTTAGTACCAGTTACACAATAAAATAAATTATGATTTACTTTAAACTTTGCATCACTGAGTTTTTCAGGAGGTTAGAAGTTTATACAGTTTATCTTTTTTATGTCTAAAGTAACTCTGTTTCTAATGACAAGTTGTGAACATCTCTCAGAGCTGAATTTGACTTTAAGTTAACTGTGTTGAATTTCTGTCTGTGATCACTATGATGCTGTCATAAACAAACATTCTTTTTCTTTTTCCTGATACCTTGTGGGAGTCTGATACATTGATGAGGATGAGGATTGACCCCAATGCCTCTCCCTGGGTGATACTTCCACAGACCAACCTGAAAATATGATCACCTACCTAACAGCTGATAAGCCCTGTTTGGCACAGATAACAGTATTGACACTATGTCATATGGATGCAATGAGGTCTTCATTGGTCACCAGAGGGAGTTGACACCATATCAGACTCACAAGTCTACATCTACATCTACATATATACTCTGCTAGCCACCAAGCGGTGTGTGGTGGGAGCACTATTCACGCCAAAGTCATATTTACCCCCCTCTGTTCCACTCGCAGATTGGGCAAGGGAAAAGTGACTGTCTGAACACCTCAGTACCCTAATTCCCCCCACAGTCACATACCAGATGTGTTTGATTGGGGCCAGCACATTAATTTGAAGTCACTGCTATTTTCCTTGACCCACTCCACCACACTCCTGATCTTGTGACATAGTGAATTATCTTGGTGAAAAATGTTACTGTCATCAGGGAACATGACCTTCATGATTGAATGTACGTGGTCTGCAACGAGTGTATAAGACATTTTTGCTATATTGCTGCTTTTCATATGCTCTGTTGGACCCTTGGAGGTCCTCATGAACGTTCCCTACAGCATAACCAAACTGCTGCCAGCGTGTCTTACATCCCACAGTACATGTGCTGTTCCCCGAGAACATAAAGGATTCGCGCCCACCCATTGGTATGATAAAGAAGGTATCAGGATACCTCAGACCACACAATGCTCTGCCACTGTGCCTAAGTCCAATGCCGATGGTCACTTGCCCTTTTAAGTATTAGCTGCAGATGTCATGGTATCAACAGTGGCACATTGCATAGGTTATCAGCTGTTGAGGGAAATTGTTAGTTGTGTTTGGTGCACTGTGTGTTCAGACACACATGTATTCTGCCCAGACACTAGTCTGCCCAGCCTATAACATCCAACATCTGTAATGAAGGGTAGCCACCCAATCCTATGACACCTGGACATGGTTTTACCTTCGTTTTGTTATGTGTTGATAACACTCACAACACAACACTCCTTGAACACTCAACAACTCTTGCAGTTTCTGAAATTCTAACAAGCGGCTTCCAGGCCACCGGGATCTGCCATCACTCAGACTCAGATTGGATGCCTTTCCCTTTCTACACACAGACAGCATGCTCACTGTTACTATAAACACAATGGGTGTGTTTTATTAGTGGTCATTGTTCACCAGTGATGCTGCTATCATGTGGATGGATTTATATCAATTGTATGTCACTTCTGGTTGAACCAGTGTGTGTTAATATATTTTTATCTAATAAATGTTTTACAGCTAGTGTTGTAGAAATAAGTGAGATTTTAATATCTAGCACTCACTTTTCCAAGTATGTCTTGAACCAACTGAGTCAAATGCCTTCAATAGATCCAAAGAAGTGCCTGTTGTATTGTTGCGTTTGTGTGGTACTTTGTGTACTAAACCGTGTTTCAACTGACCATGTACATCATCTGGGCCTGAAAATGAATTTTTCATCGCAGAGAGTGATGTATTTATTTCAGTACTTCATTAGTCTGTTTTCTTGTGTTTTTCTCTTTGGTCTGTGGTTTTCTACTTTTTATACATCACCATTTTCTTCTATTGGTACTACTTCTGCTTGTTTCAGGTAGTAAGGAAAGCTGCCAGATTTGAAAGCTTAGTTGATTAATATTGTTAATGGGGACTTTATGTTGTTTATACATTTTTTTAGGGACACTTACTTGAGTCTCACTGAACCCTTTCATTTTCTATTGTTTCATTGGTGTGTTATCGGTGCAATGTCTTTCTCTGTAGTTGGAGAGAGCACCACTGAGTGTGGTGGCTAATTCTGGTGGTGCAGAACAAATGTGTCTGGAAATTTCTCTTGAAATTTCATAGCAATGACACTTAGTATTCATTCACAAAGAGTGCTAGTTCCTTTTGGTTGTTTACGAGAATATCATTACTTTGAATCAGTGTTTCCTGGTGTTTTTGTTCAACATTTGGTGTCTCCTGTTGGTTTATGTACCACATTGCTTTGCTTTTGTTATTTGCCTTCAGTCATGTTTTACTGTTAGTAAGTTGCAGATAGCAATAACTATCTATAAGTTATCCTGTAATTTTTGTAAAATTCTGAAAAGGTTATTCAGTCTGTTTTTGATGGATGTGAGAGAGCTTAGAGTATCAGAGGACGTTTTGATATCTCTTGTCATGTGCATTTTTTTTAGCTCCAGTGGAATTCTGTGTTTTGGCTAATGCTTCCTCAAATATTAGTTTAAAAATGGTATGAGCTTATTAAACATTTTGTTTACATTACTTTAAGCATATGCTGGGATGACAACCAATATCGGTTTGATTCTGAAAAGGCCATTTTTTATTCATTCAGTTTAGCAGACTTTCCTACGCAAATATTTTCTTTCAGAATCAGACATAAAGGATCTGACAATCCTAGCTGTTGAACAAGTAACTGACAGTGCTTGCTTTTTATCTCTGTTGTCATATGATCTGTTACTGAGGAAGATAGTTTGGTCACTCTCGGTGGACAGTTTATGAGTGTTGTTATGCCAGGGATGCAGAGAATATATAAGTACATGCTACTAACACCATCTGATTTCGTTGTGTTGATATTTAAATTCTGACATGTGTGAATGTTCATTTTTGGGCTAGATTTCTTCTCTAAGCTCTGAGTTTTGATATAAAATTTTCCATATAACCACTGGGGCTTTTAAGCAAAAAGAAAAAAAAATATTTTTTCCTGAATGCTGTTACTGTTATTTGTCATTGATAATTCAAAACATTTCTTTTTACTTAATACTAGAAGGTATTTTCCAGTTTTAAATGTACAACTTTCTTCACATTAATACAGGAATCCCCACCTTTCATGCAAATTCTACTGCAGGAATAGGCCAGGTCATGTGAGGTTAATGGCAAATATACAGTTTAATATTCCTTACACCAGCCTGGTGTTTGCAATTATAGTTGCTGCACTTTATAATTTATGGATTGTATATTTTCATGAAATACTTTTAAACATAGAGAAGGGCATTCAGTGACAGCATCCTCATTCTCAGCATCATCTGGTAAAGAAAGATTTTGCTGCTCTATGATGGTCTTGAGTGTGTACAGTGATTTGCATGTCGTTCTTTCTGATGGCAGTGCAACAATGTCATAGCTCTCATTTCTGTATTGAACACTTCCCGAAAACATTTTAATTCTCTGGCTGAGTAATGATCCGCCCCTGCTATTCATATGCATGTCATATGCTGTAAAATGATATCATTCCAAATCATCTATGTTTAGAAAGAAGCATTTGGACTGGACTGGCAAATATGTATGTAAATCATGTTGGCCTTTCCGATCTCTGTTTTTAACAGGTGAAACTTCTATGGTATGGCTATGGCGGTTCCCCAAAGAATGCCTGTTTTATTTAAAATATATCTCAGAGCTGTGCTTGTGTCCATTTGTTCATTTTTTTTACACATCATTTGCACCACCTTGAATCATGAGACATTGATTTTCCAACACGGAACTCTTGTTTCTGTAGTCCTTCAAGGTAATCCACAGTCCAACTCCTAGTTTCATAACCCCTGTAATATTTACATTCTGATGGTATCTAAGCATTCCTGGAATCCCTATGCCGAGACAGTCAGCATGCAGAACTGTCTTACTATAATTTTTTGTCATTTCCATATCATTGTTAAATGGTTCATTTACCCTTTTCTTTACAACAGCGAGGTTCAGTGAAAATGCTCTGACCTTGCTGATATTTTGATGTTATTGTTATTAGTCATCCAAACTGATGTGCGTTACCTGTTTTGCATACCTCAAGAGTTTTATGTTTGAAGTCTAAATGTAAATTCCAGACTCTGGTACCTGAAGGAAGCTTGAGTGTTTCTCAAACAAATTACGATTTTGTATGTTTGGATTCAGTGTATGTTTAGATATGTTTTCCAGCAGCATGACATGTTCTTCAGATGTTTTTCAAGTATTCCTGCAATTCTTCCAACACATTAAGTTCAGCTGGTGTTACACAGTCTGGTAGAAGCAAATTGAACACACTGCAATATCATATTTATCCAACAACTTTAGGCATACGAAATTCAAATAAAATGTCTCCCTAGTGTGAGGATATACATAAGGAATGTATGAATACATGAGGGAGACACAGGGTTGATGCAAAAGGGCAGTTTCTGTCTGACCATGAAGCATACTTGGTTTGCCTAATGCTAAGATGACTAGGGATGGTAAATGGGAAATTCGGCCTCAAGTCCTGGTTCAGTACAAATTTTCACTGTCATCATTCCATTACATAGCAGATGGTTGATGATATTCACAACTGTGAATGCATTTCATTGTTTTCATGTTTCATCAACAGAAGTAACCATAAATAACGGTACTATTTAGTCTCGAAGTGTCTGTTATCTGTACAAAAATGGCATTCCAAAGTACAAAGACAGACATTGTGACAATAGTTGAGCAAATTACTACATCCTGCAGTGTGTGAGACCACATAACTATTGTGATGAAAACCCATAGGTCATAAGGATTTTAATGGAGAGTTGTTCGTCTCTAGCATCATTCATATATGCAACAGGGATGGGAGAAAACAACAGTGGTACTGGATGTACCTGGCAGCTGACTCAGCATGTTGGTTTGCAAGTACTCATGTAGATCTTTAGTGATCATCAACTTTAAATAATACATAAGTATGTAAGACAACCTCAAAGGCCATCGTTGATTTCAATTGACTGAATTATGGGTTTTTGATAAAACAAAATTATTTTTAGCCTTATGTCACAAACTTCACTATTACATACATCCTAGGATTCATGTTACAAGCCCGTTTTCTAGTATATAATTAATCCCAAAGATAAAAATCAGGCACACATAAACATAGCTTTCCAGGCTATTGCTTCTGGTTTTAAACTGTAAATGTTACTTATGTTGACAGTTTTGACAAAATTACATAAAGATTTACAAAATTCTTCAGGACAGGATTAACAATAACTATGGATAAATGTACAGTGGATTAGAGCTACATACAGGAATGCAAATTTCTTTTATTTTTCTATGTAGGGGCTGCACTATTACCTAAAATAGGTGAAGAGTTGCACTGAGTTTGTTCATAGAAAGATAAATATGGGGATACCCTCACTTATTTCTTAATTTCTAAGATTCCTAACTGAGTGAGATTTGCATCCATTCTCCCTGTATATAGCCTCCTACATCTATTAAATATTTCTGGTTTTCAATTACCACAACAAAAAAGAGATTCTGGACATACATAAATAATGCCAGTGGTACGACGCAATCAATACCTTCACTGCACAATAACAACGGCGAAACATAGAAGTAGACGGAATGAAATTTTCATTCTACAGCGGAGTGTGCACTGATATGAAACTTCCTTGCAGATCAAAACTGTTTGCCGGACCGAGACTTTAACAAAGGACCTTTGCCTTTCACGGGCAAGCGCTCTACTGCCTAAGCTACCCAAGGTTGGGTAGCTCAGTTGGTAGAGCGCTTGCCTGCAAAAGGCAAAGGTCCCAAGTTAGAGTCTCGGTCTGGCACACAGTTTTAATCTGCCAGGAAGTTTCATAGAAGTAGATATCCCTGGTGTAGCAAAGGAGCTTAATAAATTCAAAGCCTCTAGTCCAGAATGTATAGCAGTTAGGTTCCTCTCAGAGTGTGTTGAGGTGATAGCTCCATATTTAGAATTATATACGAGCACTCGCTCACAGAAAGTTCTCTAGCTAAAGACTGGAAAACTGCTCAAATCACACCAATACCAAAAAAAGGAAATAGGAGTAATGCACTGAATTATGGGCCCATATCACTAACGTTGAATTGTAGTAGGATTTTGGGACGTATACTGTATTCGAACACTATAATTTACCTTGAAGAAAATTATTTATTAACACAGTCAGCATGGATACAAGAAAACATAGTTCTTGTGAAACACAATGAAGCTTGATATACTCATGAAGTAATGAGTGCTATCGAAAGGGGATGTCAAATTGATTCAATACTTTTAAATTTCCAGAAGGCTGCTGACGCTGTTCCTCACAAGAATCGTCTAACCAAACTGAATGCTTCTGGAATATTTCCTTAGTTGTGTGACAGGAATTATGATTCCCTGTCACATCGGTCACAGTTCATAGTAATAGATGGAAAGTCATCGAGTAAAACAGAAGTAATATCCGAAATTCCCGAAGGAAGTGTTATAGGTCCTCTAGTCTTCCTTATCTATATTAATGACATATGAGACAATCTTAGCAGCCCTCTTTGATTATTTGCAGATCATGCTGTCATTTACGATCTTGTAAAGTTATCTGATGATCAAAACAAATTCCAAAATGATTTAGATAAGGTACCTGTGTTGTGTGAAATGTGGCAATTGACCCCAAATAAAGAAAAGTGTGAAGTTATTAACATGAGTACGAAAAGAAATCCACTAAATTTTGATTATGTGAGAAGTCACACAGATCTGAAGGCTGTAAATTCTACTAAATACCTAGGCATTACAATTATAAGTAACCTAAAGTGGAACAATCACATATATAATGTGGGTAGAGCAAATCAAAGACTCTGATTCATTGGCAGAACACTTAGAAGGTGCAACAGATCTACTAAAGAGATTGCTTACACCACACTTTCCTGCACCATTATGGAGTATAGCTGTGCATTGTGAGATTTGCATCACGTGGGACTGATTGATGGCATTTGAAAACTACAAAGAGATGCAGGTCATTTTGTATTATCACGAAATAGTGGAGATTGTGCCACAGACATGCTGATTGATGGCATTTGAAAACTACAAAGAGATGCAGGTCATTTTGTATTATCACGAAATAGTGGAGATTGTGCCACAGACATAAGACATGAATTTCTGTGGCAATCATTAAAACAAAGACTTTTTCATTGTAAAGGTATCATCTAATAAAAGTTCATTCACCAGTTTTGTCCTACATTTACGAAAACATTCTGTTGGCACCTACCTGCAAAGGGAGAAATGAACATCATGATAAAATTAGAGAAATCAGGGCTTGCACAGAAAAATGTAAGTGTTCGTTTATCCTGTGCACCATTTGTGAGTGGAACAGTAGTGACTGCTTGAAGGTGGTTCACTGAACCCTATGCTAGACACTTTATTGTGTATCGCAGAGTAATCATGTAGATGTTGCTGTATGCAGTTTTCACCACATTTTCAGTTTACTGATAAAACTTGAGTATCGAGATTCTGTGAGCATACAGTCCACATTTGGCCAGTAAAACATTAATTCATCCAAAACATTACATCTAGAATTGGTAAAGACAAGAACATCTGACAAATTACAGCCTACAAGGAGGGTTGTCAGCAATTGTTTTTTTAGGAACTTTAATAGTCTTTAACCGGTGTTCTTGGTGTTTTTTGGTGAAATAATTTCAGAAGAACTGTTTTCAGTTTCGTTACTGTGTCTTTAGACGTCTGATTCTCTTTGTGTATTAGTCTTTTGTTATATTCTCATTTGTTTTTGATTATTACTGTTAATAATAGTAGTTACTTCCCTTGCAGAGTAAGTTTCTGATTATTGTAGTAAGGTTTGTAACCTATTCTTATTGTAGTAGCAGAACTTAGGTAAAGTAGTTTTCTTGTTTCAATAAGTGTCAAATTTTACCATGAGTGAGAAGTGTGGGCGTTGCCGTAGTTTCATGAGTAGTGCATTGCGGTGTGAGACTTGTTCGAAGTATTTTCAGTGGAGGGAATGCAGTGGGGAAGCCAGTGGGCATTCTGGTGAGATCCTCTCCTGGAACTGCAGGTTATGTAGCAAGAGTAAGCTGATAGAGGAGCAGGAGCGTAAGATCTGTGCCCTTCAGGTGCAGTTGAAAAACGCACAGGAGGAGCTAGATAGGATGTGGAGGGAGAAAGGGGTTGGGGAATGGGAGCTGGCTGTTGGCAAGAGATCTGCTAGGACAAAAAGATTTTCAAATAGTTTTACTGTTGGTGTTTGCAATAGATATGACCAACTGTCAGAGTCTAGTGGAGAGGAATCTCTAGAAGCTGTAAATGTAGGAAGTATGCAGCAGACCTCATCAGTTGCAAAGTCGAAGAGGAAGAAGAAGATTCTGCTGTTAGGTAGTTCTCATGGCAGAGGTGTAGGCCAGCAGTTGCAGGAAGTGTTGGTTAGTGGGTAGCAGATCACCAGCTTTGTGAAGCCTAATGCAGGATTGGCTCAGGTGACTGTTAACATAGGGGGGTTATGTAGGAATTTTACTAAAGAGTGCAGGTAGTGATTGTGGGTGGGGCTGGTAATAGTATTGATAGGGATGAGGAGTATGACATAGATGGTGACCTGGAAAAGATAGCCACCCTAATCTTGATACAGCCGTCAGGCATAATAACATGAGACTTGGGGGTGTGCTGATGACAGAAGGCATGGGTCACATTTCAGTGGTATCGGTGGAGTCTGTCAGCAGGACGGGTTTCACTAAACATGGCCTGCACCTCAACAGGTATGGGAAGGGAGATTGGCAAAGCTTATAGGTGACAGCATAGGTGGGGGTGGTGGGATTACCCATGGGAAAATTCCTGCAGTAGTGGGTGTTAGAGCTGCACCTTTTTTAGATTGAAGTCAGCTGATAGGTGTTCCTGCTTAAGGGAAGTCTCTAACAAAGGAGCCACTTTTGACAAAGCTTAGGTGTCTGAGTAATGAAGGAATTAGTATATTTCATCAAAATATACAAGGCATTAGAGGTAAAGTTAGTGAACTGCTTATAGATGTTGACTCTGAAATTATTGGTATATCTGAACACTTCTTAAATAAGGAGACAATTGAGAGGCTTCCTTTACCAGGATACAGGTTGGCTGGCAGCTTTTCTAGGAGATCTTTGCGGTGTGGGGAAGTAGCCATGTATGTGAATAACGGCATCCCATTTGAGTCAATTGATGTTTCAAAGTACTGTACTGAAAAGGTGTTTGAATGTTGTGCACCTGTGGTTAAATTTAATGGAGCTAAACTTATAACTGTTGTTATGTATAGATCCCCAGACGCCGATTTCACGACATTTTTGCTAAAGCTGGAGGAGGTTCTTGGTTCACTTTATAGGAAATACAAAAAGTTAGTTACATGTGGTGACTTCAATATTCATTATACAAGTGATTGTGCAAGGAAAAGGATGCTGGTAGACCCCCTTAATTCATATAATCTTATGCAAATCGTATTCTTTCCTACGAGAGTGCTAGGGAACAGTAAAACAACCATAGACAACATTTTTGTTCATTCCTCATTACTAGAAGGGCATTCTGTTAGCAAAAAGGTGAATGGCCTTTCAGATCATGATGCACAAATTTTATCTCTAAAAGATTTTTGTGCTGCAACACATGTTAAATATAGTAATCAACTGTTTAGGAAAGGTGATCCACTTGCTGTAGAGACCTTTCTAAACCTTATCAAGGAACAAGAGTGGCAAGATGTTTATAGCGCTGATACAGTAGACGATAGATATAATGCTTTTCACAAGACTTTTCTGGTGCTCTTTGAAAGTTGCTTTCCGTTAGAACACACAAAACAGGGTACTAGCACAAACAGGCAGCCTGTGTGGCTGACTAGAGGGATAAGAATATCTTGTAGAACGAAGTAGCAATTATATCAAAACGTTAGAAACAGTCAAAATCTAAATGCAGTAGCCCATTACAAACAGTATTGTAAGTTGCTTAAAAATGTTATTAGGAAGGCAAAAAGTATGTGGTATGCACATAGAATAGTTAAATCTCAGGGTAAAATTAAAACCATATGGACAGTTGTAAAGGAAGAGGCTGGTCTGCAGAGACAGGTTAAGGATATAGAATCAGTGCATAGTGGGAATGTTCGTGTTACTGGTAAGTCGCATATATGTACAGTATTAAATAATCACTTTATGAATATAGCAGATGAACTAAATAGAAACCTAGTCCCAACAGGGAATCATATAGCGCTCTTAGAAAAAAGTATTCTGAGACTGTTACCTGAAATGCTGCTCCATGATACTGACAAGAGGGAGATTGACTTAATAATTAAATCACTAAAGACCAAGAACTCTCATGGATATGACGGCGTATCTAGCAGAATACTGAAGTATTGTTCTGTATATGTTAGCCCAGTACTTAGCCATATCTGTAACTTTTCTTTTAGGAGTGGTCGGTTTCCTGTCGATTAAAGTACTCTGTAGTGAAGCCACTTTATAAAAAGCGAGACAGGGATAATGATGACAACTTTTGACCTATTTCCATGCCATCAGTGTTTGCTAAAGTTATCGAGAAGGTTGTATATACAAGGTTAGTGGAGCATTTAAATTCACATAATTTGCTGTCACATGTAGAGTTTGGTTTTAGGAATGGATTAACAACAGAAAATGCTATATTCTCTTTTCTGTGTGAGGTTTTGGACGGGGGTTACATAAAAGGTTGAGAACGCTATATGTTTTCTTTGATTTAACAAAGGCTTTTGACTGTGTTAACCACAAAATATTACTGCAGAAGTTGAACCATTATGGAGTAACGATAGTATCTTACAATTGGTTTGCCTCTTACTTTAAGAACAGAAAGCAGAAGGTAATTATCCGCAATATTGAAAGTGGTAGTGATGTTCAGTCACAATGGGGCACTGTTAAGCGAGGCGTTCCCCAAGGGTTGGTGCTGGGGCCACTGCTGTTTCTTATTTATATAAATGATATGCCTTCTAGTATTACACGTGATTCAAAAATATTTCTGTTTGCTGATGACACCAGCTTGGTAGTGAAGGATCTTGTGTGTCTTACTGGAACAGTATCAAATAATGTAGTTCATGAAATAAGTTCGTGGATTGGGGAAAACAATTTGATGCTAAATCGCAGTAAGACTCAGTTATACATTTTCTAACTCACTATTCAACAAGAGCCGATATTTTGATCAGACAGAATGGGCATATTATAAGCGAGACGGAGTAGTTGAAGTTCCTAGGTGTTCGGATAGATAGTAAGCTGTTGTGGAAAGCCCATGTCCAGGATCTTGTTCAGAAACTAAATGCTGCTTTAATTACCATTAGAACAGTATCTGAAATAAGTGACAGTTCAACACGAAAAGTAGTCTACTTGGCATATTTTCCTTTGCTTATGTCGTATGGTATTATTTTTAGGTATTTCTTCTGATTCAAAAAGGGTATTTTTGGCTCAAAAACGAGCTGTTCGAGCTATATGTGGTGTAAGTTTGAGAACCTCTTGCCGACTCCTATTCAATAGTAAGTCTAAACTGAAGAGTTTCCTCATGGCACACTCCTTCTATTCTGTTGAGGAGCTCCTGGATGAGCTAAAAAATTAAGCAAATTCCAGTGTTACATTGTTGATTTTCTTTATTTAAACTTACGACTTGTCGCCTGAATATGTTTTTTATAGTGAATTTTTATCTGTTTCTACTATCATGTTATAATTTCATGTATTGACTCGTTCCATGACAATGGGGATATCTCCTTAATTTGGTCCCACAGAACAATAAATAAATAAATAAATAAAGTATGTATTTTTTGCAATTTTATCTGCAAAAAATGATGACAGCTGTAGAAGCAAAAGTTATATCCAGTACACTTCATTGGGCTGGCATGTGGAATATAGACGTATGTTTTCATTGTTCTTTAACAGTACTAACCTTAAGCAAGGAGCTGAGACTGTCTCAGTGTCAACTATCTATTCTCTGTGCACGTGTTACTGCCCAATTTACAAGAGAATTCTTTCCCGCAATAACTGCATAATGGAGTACAGATATATGTTTTACATGTTCTTAAAGAATAGTAACTGTAAACATGGAGATCAGTCTGTCTCAGTATCAACTGTCCATCCCATGTAAATGTTTAACTTCCCAAATACGAAAGCATACTGTCCATCAATAGTTGTATAAATTATTTCAGTCTCTAATATGTGGGTCAATGAAATTATCATACCATAGATAAGTGAGGAAATAATAGTATTGCCAGAAGTACACTCTCTTTCACACTGTGAGGTTGTTTCCAATGTACTCTAGCAGCTCAGTTATATATGTCAAAACTATTATCCGCATAGGACTTAAATTTGACAATCTCTGGGTTCACCATTAATTAAATGCAAATTAATATCTGGCAGCATTCTGTGAACATCCATTTCAAGACTTAAAAATCTAAGAATTACTTCATCCTACACACTGCACTTAGAAGACATAGACAAGAGCATCTGAAAAATCAGAGCTCACAAGCAGTGTCAATGATTTTCCTCCCATGAACCATTTGTGATATAATCTTTGAATAAATGGAAATGGATGCTGAACTAGGACTTCTCCCCACTGCACAGCATTAAGTGAAATATAGACACATATTTTTCAATTTCCTTAACATAAGTAAGTGTAACAATTAGATTACACAGTCTCAAGGTCTACTATTTGATTACATACATGACTGTCAAAATCATTAGAACCTATTCTCCAAGAATACTTGGCTAATTACTACATCCTCCAGTATAATAGCCTATTAAATGACAATGGTGTAAGAATCAGAGCACATAAAGAGTTTCATTGATAGTGTTCGTTGATGTACACCCTATGCAGATGCAAAAGGATTGGAGGAAAATTGTGGTTACAGAAGCACTCTCCATGACATACTGTCAGCAGGGTTTACTGAGTAATGTTGATATTTGATGTCCATAAGCAACAAATCCATCTGGTGACTACTCATTATACATTTACCAAAAACCATTTCCTGTCAAAATTCAGAGAACACACAATCCAAGTTTGGTCAGCAAAACTATTTCTTCTTCATAGTATTTGCTCCCAAAAGTGATAAACATTTAACGATCTGAAAAATTAGAGCTCATAATGAGCATCAACAACAAGTTCACACTCTATTTACCATTCGTGATGAATTTCAAATGAAACACATTGGAAAATTAATCAGAAATACTCTCATATGACACAGCATTAAGCTTGCTTGTGGAGTATACATATATGATTTCTATGTCCTTTGATGTAAGAAACAGATACGACTCCTTGCAAATTTCTGAGAACGTGTTTTCCAAGGTTTGGCTGGGTGAATTGTCAATCACCAAGAAGAATTTTCAGTTGTGGGAAGAGATGGAAGTCTGACGGCCATATCAGGTGAATAAGGTGGGTGTGGCAACAGTTAGTACTATAGTACGTGTAATTTTGCCATGGCGATTGCACATGTGTGCGGGTAGGCATCAAGAATGACGACTCCCAAGTTGGAGATAATTTTTTCATTTGTAATTCTTCTGTTAAAATGTGATATTCCCTTTCAGATGACATCTGGCAAGCATGAACAATTTTATGCACTTTCAATTGGCGTTATTCCATTACCATTTTGTGCACTTTTGCAATGATTTCTGTAGTAGTGACACATCTTAGATGACCACGGCACGTATCACCATCTAAGCTCTCCCAACCAAATTTAAATTCATTTTTTAGTCTGTCAACAGATGAATATGAAGGAGCAAAGGCCCCTAATGTATTCTGGAAATCAGCATGAATGTCCTTTGCTTTCATACCTTTCTTTACAAAGTAATTAATCATTGCTAAAATCTCGATATATTCCATCTTTTCAAATCACTATGTGGGAACAACAACCGAGCCATGTCACCACCACAGCTCTCTTCCAAGACCACTGATGTGGCATGTTCTTACAGGCAGCAGTCCAATGAATAGCACGTGAAGAACTCATTGTGCCGGTGCTGACCTCTCATGGTGATTCTGAAAACTTTTCATAGCATCCTCTTACTTTCTCCTATACATAGCTATTGAGTATCTATATACTGCAACAACTAACTTTTCAAATTAGAAGAGAATACAGTCCAACAACAGTTGGGCAAATTATTAAATTCTCCAATTTTGGGTTCCTCAGAGTTACCATGGCAAAACAATCAGAGCTGATTCGGATTTAAATATGTAGCAGTAGTTCACACCATTCATAAATGGAACAGGGATGGGGGAAAACTGTAGTGTGGCCTGACATACCTTCTACTACACATTGTGATATGGTTTGTTGAATACCCATATGGATCTCTAAAGTTCATCAAGCGTATTACACATCAAGCAAGTAGACATTAGAACCTCAGAATCCATTCTCAGTTATATGAATACGAACTATTGACAAGATTATGAGAACATACATCCCAAGATTGGGAAGGGTAAATATTACTCTCTCTCACACAGTATTATAAGAGATGATACACTCAAGAACATTCAGCATGTAGCATTCATGATTTTATCTATTAGAAATACAAACGGTTGTGGTACCAAAATCTCTCTCCACCAAAGAGCATAATGTGGGCATGTGGTGTATATATTTATGGTTTCAATATTCTTTAACTCAAGTATCCATAAACAAGGAGACCAGATGGTCTCAAAGGTGAATATCTGTTTACTGTTCAGTAAAAGCTACCTAAAATATAGGAGTATACATTCCAGGAATAGCTGAACACAATATTGCATCCTCTATCATGTGGGTCTAAAAAAGTGCATCATAAATGAAGATTCAGAGGTCATACAGAGGTAACTCAACATGGGTTTTTCACATGCACGATTAACAAATGCAACAGTGATGAGAGGAAACTATAGTGGTACAAGAAATGCTCTGTGGTACGCATTGTAGATGATTTGTGGTTTTCTCTTGGAGATTATTCACGTTTATCAGTGTTAACACCCATAGGGAAGTAAATTATACAACCTCACACTCAGTTGCGAATTTAATGTGTATGATTTACTCTCAGAATCTCAAGAGCACATATTAAAAAATTCATTAGTTAAGTTACTAATTCTGCCAGCACATTGTTCCCATACATAGCAAAAAAACGACTTGTGGCAAGTTACAGCTCGTAAAAAGGACTATTGACAACTCCTCCCATATATCATTATTGATTGAATGTGGAAAGAATGGAAATGATTATGGAACAAAACGTATTCTCCACTGCACGGCACTGACATTGTATATGCAGGATAGATACATTTTCGCAATGTTCCTTAAGCATTTACAGTAAACAATGACTTCTGGCAGCATACATTCCAAGAAAGGTTGGGCATATTGTTACATCCTCCAATACTTAGGTCCACGTAATGAAACTGATAAAAAAAATCACAACTCGCAAGGAAATCATGTCACCCCTCGTTGAAAATGCTGGAATAATTAACAATACTCTCCCTGTATAACTATGATATTATTTTGGGTACTAATTTAGAATCATGGGAAGAGAACTGCCTTGATCATGTTTGTAATACAAGAAATAAAGAAAAGTTTATGCTCCTTGCTCATCTTTTAATTTATATGATCAGATTCCCCACTATATGAGAATGAAAGTATAACAATTTAAAAGCCAAGAACATTCTAAATTCATTGAAAAGAAACCTACATGGTGCTCTGTTTCAGTGATGCTATTACACAGTAGAAGATTCCATGAACAATGAACTGAATATCTGAGCAGGATGTAGTTTATGAACTATCTTGTTATCATAACATGTGAAGGTATTTTTCACAAAAAATTTGCATTAATGTTTAAACAGAATTCTATCGTTTCAACTGTAGCTTTATATCAGTGAAATTGTGTTAACCATTTTTTGATGTGTCTCCAGTATTCTGATCAAATAATTGGTGTACAAATGCTATGAAGCAAATAATAATTCACAATTCCACAATGTAATTCAGCTCAACAGTGGTTCTTTCTACAAATCATTCACAAACACAACAGGTATGAAAGGAATGTTACAAACAATACAATTTACCTCATAATAAAGGCAGTTTGCAAATCATCCATGCAGATCTTTTCTGTTGATCATTAGTGTTAAACACGAAGCAGATACATCTGATAACCTCAGCACCCATTGTCAATTAAATGAACATGATTTACAAATATTATTCAGATAAATTACATTCTAGTGGTCCTCAACATTAGTAAACATGAAGCCACAACTTCTAATAACCTCAGTTCCCATTCTCAATTACCTGACTCTGTTCATTAACATTATTCTGAGGCCATACATAACAAGAATGTTTATGCAAATTATACTTTCTCTTGTACATTGCCCAAGATTATAAGGAGGACTGTCATCAACTGCTTCTCATTTACCATTCATCTTTGTATTTGAAATAAAAGATGTATTTGTTATCAAAATTCTCTCCACAACACAGCTTCATGCTAGCATATGAATTATAGATGTATGTTTTCAATGACCTTTAGCAGAAGTAATGGTCAATGAGGTCAGTCTGTCTCTAATTAAAATATCAACACTGGTGGTCAAAACATAGGATGAAAGTAACATTTGCATGATGCATCATGGACAAATAATGTAACTCAATGAAACTGGGCCCATACATAGAAAGAATTGCTCCAGCATAGTATGGAAAGTTACTGATAGAAATTCACTGTGCGACAAACAGAAATGATTCCTTTATTAAAAAACCATAATTACACTGAAGGTTTTGTTATTCATGTTGATGTCTTCAACATTAAAAAGTCTGAGACATTGTTTTTAATATGGTGTGTGTTCACATCAAATATCAATTGCTGTATTACCCATGGTAGCCAGAAGGTTTATTTATTTATTTAGTCCTTTGATCATACGAACCTGGTGGACAGGATGGGGTGATATTGCAGAACTTTTAATGCCCTTTGAGGTGATAAAGTAACTTACTAAGAATCATGTAACAGATAACATTGTAAATAATGGTGATTTCACTGCAATTACTGTCTTTGAATAAAAGTACCATCTCTTGGTCTCATTGTGTATTTCTATCTATAAAGATCAGGACTATCCTTTAGCAGTCTCTCAATGTATGGTCCAAGTTAGCTGGGAAACAAACTGAAATTATGAAATGGTTCAAGCCTAAAAGAAATGAAGCACAAATTTTGCAAGCTCCAAAAATACTGGAAGACAAACAAGCTGCTGTACGTGTGTCTTCCTGAACAAGGAAAGCTCCAGAGAGGAACAGTGATGTTTTTATCGCTGGCACCAGGGAAATGACTTTAGCACTATCCAGATCCACTGCCATCAATAATGCAACTATGGATGTAATTACACAATATCAAAATGACAAAGAAATGTACAAGCCAAGTGAGCTAGCTGATGGGCTGCTACAGAAGAATCTAGACCTACCCTTTTGTGAGGATGGCTCATTATTAAATATTAGGTGTTTAAAAAATAAAATTGATGATCTTAGTAGTAACTACATAATGTATTGTAATATAAATGATTTAAGTGTTGAATGCTCATATGACAGAAGCTCTAAGTTAGATGAGCTTCAAGTTTATCTGAATTTATAAATGTTAAAGTAATTTGTTTAAATGAACACTGGCTTAGCAGTGATACCACAAAAATCTTAAATCAAATTGAAAACTACCTGCTTTTGTAGGATAAATAATTCAAGAGGATGTTCCTGCATACACGTTCAATCTGATTTACATTACCTTGTAAGATGTGACTTAAATTGTTTTAATGAGTCTATTTTTGAGGGTTGCTGTGTTCAGCTAAGGGACTTAAATGCTGTTATAATATCAATTTATAGAATCCCAGCGAAGGTGCCAACTGAGCATTTCCTATGTAAATTTCAGAGTTTGTTAGAATACCTCATTAAAGAAAGAAGGAAAAAAATTGTTGTTTTGCTGATTTCAACATAAATGTGTTAAATGAAACATGTGAGATATCAAAAATTACAGACTTAAAGAAAAAATATGGCTTCAAATTAAATTTTACTGTATCTACAAGAGAAAGTACTTAGTCAGCTACATGCATTGACAATATTTTAGTGGATTACATATTTGAAGATAGATATAAATTTTGTATAGTGCTAGGAATTTCAGACCATTCAGGATTATTCACTGAGCTACCCAGAGCAGGTAGAGAGGTCCCATGTAATAAACGCTAATGTTAAAAGGATCTTCAACCAAGAAACTTTGGCTCTATTCCATGATAAGCTGAAGAATATTTAATGCACAGCAAATTTTTTATCATTTCTAAGGGATTTTCTAAGTGTTTTCAATGAAATATTTCCACAAAAAACTTATTTTAATAAAATGACACAATTAAAATGCATTACTAAAGGTATATAAATCTCCAGTGCTAAGAAAAGGCAGCTACACAAGGAACTAAGACAAAAATTGAATTTATTGAATATGTTAAATGATACTAATGTACATTTAAGAAAGTTGTCAAACCAGCAGAACAATTGACAAATAACAAATTAATCTTAAAATATGAGAATAAATCAAAGGCACTGTGGTCAGTTGTAAAACATGAATTAGGTATTGAAGCCTCTAAAAATGGAATTAGTACAATTAAGCTTGAAGGTGAGATCATTTTAAGTCCAGCTCAAATTTCTGAATGCTTCAATGCCTTCTTAATCAATGTAGTGAAACCAGAGGTAAATGTTGCAGATTATGAGAACAATTTATGTCTCTTCAGACTAAATCATAATTCTGAATGCCTCACAAAATTCAAAACAGTTTCAACAATAGATGTAGAAAAAATTATATTAAAACTAAAAAACAAAAATTCTGCTGGATGGGATGGAATACCAGCAAAAGTCATTAAATTTGTATGTAAAATAATAGGATACCCAATATGTAAAACAATAAACCAATCCATTGAACGGGGCAGCATCCCAGAAGTGCTGAAGTATGCAGAAGTAAAACCGTTGCTCAAAAAACGGGTCAAGAGAGGATATGGGGAATTATCATCCCATCTCTCTCCTTCCAATGCTATAAAAAATCTTTGAAAATGCTGCTGCTATGCAGATTCGAATTTTTATCGAGAAATATGATATTATTACCTAAAACCAATTTGGTTTCCAGTGTGGCGAGTGTGCTATTGATGCAATTAACAAGTTGATCGACAAGATCAGCACATCATTAGACAACCATAATAACGTTGCAGGAATCTTTTGTCATCTCACAAAAGCCTTTCACTCTGTAAATCATGCACTGCTCATTTATAAGCTTGACAAGTATGGGATCAAGGGTAATGTTCTAAACTAGCTTACTTCATACTTATCAGATAGGATACAAAGAGTGATTGTCTCATCAAACGCAGCAGATTACTACTCAAAATGGAAAACAGTAGCCTAAGGTGTCCTCTCAAGGCTCGATTCTAGGACATATTTTGTTTTTGTTCTATCTTAATGATTTACCGAACCATATAAATGGTACATCGATTTTATTTGCAGATGTCACCTCTGTATTAATTTGAAAACCAGGAGCCAGGAAACATCCTTCTCTACATAATAAACAACAATGAAAAAAGTAGAAACTTGCTTCCAACTGAATCCCACATGATCCAATTCACAACAAAACAGTCAAAGCCCCAAGAAATTAAAATAACTCATCAAAATTAGGATATAGAAGAAGTAGTTTCTGTGAAGTTTTTAGAGTTGAAACTAGATTAAAAAATTTAAATTGGAAGAAAGACGTTGACTACCTGTTAAAAAAATTATGTAGCTTTGCATTTGCTTTGCAAATATTAGCTGGTGCAACAGACGTGAATACAAGAAAAATTGCATACCACAAGTACTTTCAATCAGTTGTATGGTATGGTACTATTTTTTGGGGAAATTCAAGCAATATATTGCGCATACTGAAAAGAAGGATAAGGAACATGTGTACGGCCCATCCAAGGACATCATGTCGACCACTAATTGAAAAAAACAACAGTTATTAACAGTTCCCTCTGCATATTATCATCTTTCTACACAGCAGTTTAGAGTTATTCAAGAAAAAGTTTCAATCACATGTATAACACGAGAGACAGAGAGAATTTTATGCTTCCCACTCATCGCATAAACCTATATGTGCAGTCTCCTCAGTATATGGCAATGAAAATTCATAACATGCTAAAAGGAAACAATGTTCATAGTATGAACCTAGAGACACTGAAAACAAAGCTATATGATATCTAAGCCAAACGTTGCTACAACAATGTTGGGCAGTTCATGAAGGATGAACTGAATATTTGGGCAAGATAAATCTTCATATGGTCTTGTATGTAAATGTAGCTGTCCTTCACAAAAGGGGAGAAAGAAAAATAAAAATTTATATTAATGTTAAAATTATTTTTACCAATTAGGTCTAAGTTGTGTTTTACATTCCTTGATGTGTCTACTGTACACTAATCATATGATTAGAAACTGTATTTTACGATACAAATAAAACATTATTCACTAACAAGCTATGTTACATGGCAGTGACACATCATGTGAAACTAAATTTTGTACCTAGGTTTAGCACACCAGTGTCTTTACCACACACAATTGTTTTTCAAAATTCTAAGACCATACAATCCAAGAATATATAGGCAAATTACTACATCCTCCAGTACTTGGTACCACTACATAATAATGGCTGAAAAATTAGAGCTTATGAGCAGTATTTCTTTGCATGTGCCATTCACAAATGCAGCAAGGATAAGAGAAAATAACAGTGGTACTACAGGTACCCCAGTTATCAATGGACCATCCCACATGTCATTCATAAATGCAACAAGGATGTGGGGGGAGGGGGGAAATAACAGTTGTACTAGAAGGACACTAAAGTACACACTGTTAGTTGGATTCCTGGTATTCATGTAGCTCTTTTAACGTTCATCAGCAATATTAATCACATATGAAATAGATCCAACAACACCGAAGTCCATTATCAGTTTAATGACAATAATTCATTGACAAAATTCTGAGGATAACCATTCCAAGATAGGTCAGGCTAAATATTAGTTCCACCTAAACACTGTTCTTATAAATGATGCAGACAAGTTTAACAAATAAGAGCCCATAGCAAGCACTGATCATAATTATTTTCCCATATACCATTAAGCTGGAATGTGGTGTAAAGATATATTTATTCAATGTCCTTTAGGAGAAATAGCCATAAACAAGAAGATCAGACAGTCTCAAAAGTCAAGTGAGTTACTATCCACATCACAAAATGAAACTGTCAACAGTTTCATATGTTATTACATCTTCCAATACATGGGCACACATAATTACGATGTTGAAAAAAAAAATCCGAGCTCAGAAGGAGTCAAATCAACAGCACTTTTTCCCATGCATCATTAGGAAATGGAACAGGGGAGGGAGGAAATGATCGTTCTAGTAGAAGTAAACTCTCCTTAAACTGTGAGTTGGTTGCCAAGTACACACTCAGATATTTAATTATTACAAATATTATTACCTTGAAACAAATAAATGTAACATCCACAAAATCCATCATCAGTTTAATGAAAACAAACTTTTGTCACACTTTCAAGATCTTATGTACCAATTTTTGTCAAGCTAATTATTCCTTCATTTCAGACTTTGCTCGTAAAAATGATAAGGACCAAAACATCTGATAACTAAAAACTCAGAAGGAGGATCATTGACACATACCATCATATTTACCATCTTCGGTTAAACTGAGAACAAAATTGAATGATTACTGAAATACAGAAGTACTCTGCATCATCAGAGCATTAAGGTGGCATCTGGAGTATAGATACAGGAATCCAATCGTCAACAGAAGTCACAATGAGAGAGAGATCTGACCATCTCACAGTTAAGTATCTATTTACCATAAACAATTAAATGTCCAATTTGCAAGAGAATATGTTTCAATAATAGATACGCAAATTAATACATCATCCAATACATGGGATCACTAAAAGAGGATGGTCTAAGATCATAAGGACTTCAATTGATGCTAGGTTAACACATGCACCATAAACAAGTACAAGAGGGACGGCAGGAAAGAATCCTGGCACCAAATGTACACTGTAAGCTGGCTTGCATAATACTCTTTCATATCTTTAATATTCATGAACATTATTAATCACAGGACAAGTAAATGTGATAATCTGAACGTATATTATTAGTTTACTGTTCATGATCAATCCGCAGATTTCCAAGACTATACATTCAAATTATGTTCATGTTATTACATTCAAATAGACATTGTTCCTAGAAATGATAAAGACATCTGGCAAATTAGTGCTTATTAGGAAGATTTGTCAGTTGTCTGCTCGAATGTCTCTGTAATCAAAGAAAGTGGTAGCAGTACCACAAGTACTGTGTACTGTATAGAATTAATGAGAAATGTGGAGAATACAATACTGATCAACAAAATAAACCATCAGAAAAGTTGAACTAACAGCCTCAAAGTGTCTACTTACCATACACTCCTAAATGTACATATATAGATATATGTATTCAATGTCCAGCCACAGAATTAAGCATCAAACAAGCAGATCTGTTAGTGTCAGAGTAAAGTATTTATTTATCATATACAACTAACTCCCAGATTCTGAAAGCATATATTCCAAGAAAATGACTAGTAGTGATACAAGGTGACCTCCCCCATGCACCATATGGTGGCTTGCAGATTATAAAGTAAGGTGTAGAGGTACATGCTGAACAATTGGTTAAGTGTCCACAAAATGACCATGATAAGGAAACAGGGCTCTTAAGGAGTTTAATAGATAGTGATTCTCTCATGCACCACTTGCAAATGGACCAGGGAAGGAAAGAAATTACAATGCAACTTGAAGTGCTCCTGGCCCACACGATTTAGTATAGGTTTTGGTATAAAGATTCAGATTTTATATTATGATTAACAGATTTACTGTCAAAGAAGAAGAATGTCAAAGTCTATGTTAGGTTTGAGTTTGTTGTATAAGTCTTAATTTTGAAATTCCTAGAGTGTACAGTTCAGGGATAGCAGACCAACACATTATTTACTCACATATAGTGAACCCAAGATGACCATCATGACTCAGTTAGTGTAATTAGAACTTGTATGCAGAATTATCAGCAGTAGAACTTCTGGGGCACCATTCATAGATGGACTATGGATGGGATAAAACTATAATGGTACTAGAAATGCAATCTACCACACACTACAAACTGATCTGTGGAGTATTACACAGCTATAAAACATTCATGAAATAGAGTTCACTATCTAGGAAAGAAAATAGTCTATGTCAAAGCAAAATATCAATTTCAGCTTTCAACTGTGCCCACAATCACAATCATGCTCATTGTAAATGTCAATTAGAATATCTCAAGTGGAGCTAAAACAGTATTAGGCAACTGGTTTGTGTTTCTAATGGTGTTAGAATATTATGCTGATGACTGTGAGAACTGAACATAATATGAGGGACACATACAACAGAGCTGCAGAAATTTCGTCACTAAAAACACTACTAATAATAAGAATGGATAGTATTGCCATGTGGGAAGTGTAGTTTACACTTAGAGAATAGGAAACAACTGCAGCAAAACTAGAATCATGCAGTTAGTTGTGAAAGAAATATTAGGGGAGTATATTGGTACTCAAAATACTACTGCACACAGAATCCTTGCCATGGATGAAGGGGAACTTCTATGAGATCAAAAGCAATGGTATTACAGAAATTAGTCATGCCAGTAACATATATTTGAAACCTTGGCCCTGTCTACAATTAATGACAGATTCTGAGGATGCTGTACCTGGTATCAAAAACTGATTAATTGGCATTCAGTTGTAGAGAAAAACCTGGAAAACAGAAACCAAGACCATGGAAGTTAGAAAACATATGAATTAAACCACTATTCACATGTAGAGCTAGCGATTTTTCACACAGTCAGTTGTGAACTGTTATAATTCACTGATGGAGGATTGTTACATTACATGCAGATGCACAAAACTTTAAACAAGAAAACTGTATTAGTTGTTAACTAAATGGGTTTTATGGACTCATAGATGTTTCCTGAAATTCAAGAGTGTTTGTGAGGACCTGTATACTATATATCAGAGGGTGTACATCATCACATAGTAAATATTACCTAAAATTCAATTACTGCATGCATCAAGTTACGTGATGTTCACAAATGGAGCATAAACATCAGCATTTGAAAATATAGTGAGTAGGATCAAACACAGCTACTAGAGTGCTTCTGGATCCTGTTTCGGTCTTTAAGTATTAGGAGGTTGAGTTCCACACCATCACGGATTAAGACTAGGTGACAAGCAAGAGAGTAACGATGCCATCTGCCATTGTCGTAGATGAGGCATTTACTATATCTGAAAATTTAAGGCATCCTTATGGAGGAAGGAGTTTAACAAACAATAGAAGAACTTTTAAAAACCGACTGTCTCGGACTAAGTGGTTTATAGAATACATTCTGGCAAAGAGGTGGAGAACGGAGAATTTTCATCGCCCAATTGATCTTCGAAATGAATCTGCAATTGCCGTAATAAAAGGGTGCAGTGTTTTACAAAATAATGTATCAGAAAGGGATGGCTGTAAATTAGAAGAGAAAACTAAATTAGAAGAGAAATTGTATGTCCGTCCAGAGTCCTTCAAGCTGTCGAAAGCCACCATCAAATTTAATTACGGATGCAAGGGAGGTCTGACTGCTTTGTCAAGTGAAGGACACTGGTAAGTTCTACATGAGACAGCCTGCTCACAACTGTCAAGGTGGACCCATCTGGCTGTCGCAACGGCCCAGAACGCTGGCTACACTGCATGTAATTTTTTTGTTGGTTGCCGCACACGGTCTATCTAGTGGATTACAGTCCTACTACACTACCGACTCGGCAACATCCATCTGTTTCTGGACCACTTATATGTCTCCCTCTCCCACTGGTAACATGGTGCAAGAGCTCTACGTAAGCAGCCAGCGATGGGGATGCAATCGACAGAAACTGTCAAACTCCAATCCCTTCTTAGATTGTGAACACTACCCGATATGCGTGTCCCCTTAGTATAATTAGGTAATTCGTCGTTAGTAGTGAAAAATGAATGAAGTAAGCAAGAATTCGGTGGATCCTAACGATTAACAATACCAGACTTTTAATCTGAGCTCTCCTAAATCCTTTATGGAATGCTGCAGTACATCCAATGTCATCCAAAGTGTTTTAGGATTAAATCTGAGTGAGCTTGCCGTTTAAAATATGGAACAGTTTTTCTATCCGACATCCGTCAATGCTATTATATTGAGCTCTGAGATTTAAAAAAATCGGAACAGTCACTGGGCTCTACTATATAAAAGAATCCCACACATGGAACTTGGGAATCGTGAAAGTGTCAAGAGACTACAGCAAGACGTTCTTCGCCTTTCTGTACAAACTGCAATTATCGTAGCAAAGCCTTGCTCTTCATTTAAAAATAAATATTTTACATCTATCGCTGTCCATGAGCAAGGAAGACTTACAACAAACTTCAGACATGTAACAGCCGAAGAAATCGGGCCATGAGTTTCGAATGAACTATGGCGTAAAAAGAAGATTTTATTTGGAGAGTGATTTGAGAAGTGAAATTAAAGTGGAATCACACCGGGTTCGATTCCCGGCAAGGTCAGGAATTTTCCCTGCCTCGACATGACTGGGTGTTGTTGTGATGTCTTCATCATCATTATTCATCACCATTACGGTCGGAGGAAAGCAATGGCAAACCACCTCCACTACGACCTTGCCTAATCGGCGGTGCGGGTCTCTCGCATCATTCCCTACGCTCCTCGGAGTATGGAACCTCATCAACATCATCACAGGATTGCATTGCATGTATAGATCGTATTTTCTTAAGTATCACAATGTTAAAGCTCTGTATATCTAATAATGTTTCAGATGAGACGCTTAAAAAAAGAGAGTTATTCTAAAAACTAATTTCAAAGAAACGAAAAGTGCATTTCTCTTATAAAAGGCAAATAATTTGCTCTATAAATGCAGCTGGCTTTCCAATTTCTCTATTATCCTTAACACTTTTTATTCACAGGTGGCGAATAAGTGTTTTTATTCGCGTAAGTGTATAATGTCTCGCTCACGCAGCTGTTATTAGCATCGGTGATTTCTGCCAATGTTCGCGAAACGTAGTAACGCTCTCACTCACACACTACAGGCGCGTGCGAGCCACGCGGAATGACAACATGGTTGTATGCTCTACTGCTCAACCTATCCATAAGATCATTTGCGTATACACAGAAAGAGAGCGGTGCTATTAAATTTCTGTGGGGCACTCCTGGCGATACCCTTGCTTCTGGTGAACAATCGCCGGCGAAGACAACGTACTGGCTTCTATTACTTGAGCAGGTCGTGGCCGAGTGGTTCTAGGTACTTCAGTCCGGAACCGCGCTGCTGCTACGGTCGCAGGTTCGAATCCTGCCTCGGACATGGATGTGTGTGATGTCCTTAGGTTAGTTAGGTTTAAGTAGTTCTAAGTCTAGGGGCTGATGACCTTAGTTGTTAAGTCCCAAAGTGCTTAGAGCCATTTGAATCATTTCTATTACCTGAGAAGTATTCAGGTCACTAGCATGTCTGGGAACCATTTCCGTGTGCTCCTACCTTTGTTAATAATCTGCAGTGGGGCACCATATCAAACTGTTTCCGGAAATCTAAGTGTGTGGGATCTACCTGTTGCCCTAAATCCGTGGTTCGCTGCATACCACGTGAGATAATCGCAAGCTGAGTTTCACATAAGCGATGCTTTCTAGATCCGCGCTGATTTGCGGGCAGGACTTTTCCGTCTCAGTAAAATTTATTATATTCCAACTGAGAACATTTTCAAGAATTCTACAACCTTCCGACGTTAATTGGTTCAAAAATGGTTCAAATGGCTCTGAGCACTATGCGACTTAACTTCTGAGGTCATCAGTCGCGTAGAACTTAGAAGTAATTAAACCTAACTAACCTAGGGACATCACACACATCCATGCCCGAGGCAGGATTCGCACCTGCGACCATAGCGGTCGTTCGCCTCTAGACTGTAGCGCCTAGAACCGCACGGCTACTACGGCCGGCCGACGTTAATTCAATGAATCTGTAATCCTGCGGGTCCGTTCTCTTTCCCTTTTTACATACAGGACTGACCTGGTTTTTTCCCCCAGTCGTTTGACATTTTTCGCTCAGCGAGAGATTGGCGACAAATGTAAGCTAAGTAAGGGAATAGTGTAGTAGAGGACTCTCTCTAAAACGGAACTGGAATTATCTTAGGATCTGGTGACTAATTTCCTTTCAACTCTTTCAGTTCCTTCTCAACGCCAGCGATGTCTGTTTCTATGTCGTCCATACAGGAGTCTGTGCAACATTCTAACGATGATATGTCTGTTCGATCCTCCTGGGTGAATGAATTTTTAAACGCGAAACTTGAAACCTCACCTTCCCACTTGCTGTCATCTGCTGCCGTATCAGACTGGTCGTCAAGTGACTGGATAGAAGGATTCTACGTGCTTAATGATTTTAGGTAGGATCAGGATTTTGTCAGGTTCTTGGCAAGATACTTCGCTAAAGTATGACGGTTGATGTTGTTGTACTCTTCGCGCATTGATCTTTTCATAGACCTGTGTACTAACTTTTACCTGCCATAATTTCTTCATCCTTTTTTGACCAGAGAGTACAACAGGCTTTGTTGTCTCATCATTATCTTAATGTTTTTATTAAAGCCACCGTGGATCTTTTCCGTCATCAGAGGGCGATTTACAATCAGTTTTAACTTTGCCAGTAATTTTTCTACATCTATCATACTGGAACCAAATTATGGTCATTAACTGTCTAAATAGGATGCTAACAACTGCTTATCTCCTCTTTTCAGAATAAATACACTCCTACCCTTCCTGATGGATTTGTTAACATTAGTAACCATCATGGCTATGATGAAATCATGAGCAATAATTCTCTATACTTACACTGTCGATAAGGTCAGGCTTCTTCATAGTTACAAATTCTAAAATATTTCCATTGTCTATGGACTAGCGAACAATACAGTTTTCAGAAACTGTGTTCAGAACAACTGCAATGAACCCATAGACGTCCCTGCCAATACAAAGTACTTGGTAGGTTAAAGTTGCCTACAACTAATAATGCACGATCGGGATGCATCCGCGCTATTGAACTTAGAATTCCTTTCACTGAGTCTATAACCATCGTGACGGAATCGGGTGACCGGTAAAAACATTCGATGATTATCTTGAGCTCAACTAGTTCTGTTACTTTTGTCCAGATACAGGATGACTAATATTGAACTATATGAAAAAAAGTAAATTAGTTACAAAGTACAGCGCTCGCACACTTTATTCAACATGTAAACGTCACTACAAATAATCGGATTTAAGTTATGACTGTTCGATAAGCCTGCCATCATTGGCGACGATGTGGTGCAGACGAATAGCGAAATTATGCGTGATCCTCTGCAGTGTCGGAGTATCGATGCTGTTTATGACCTCCTGAATGTCTGTTTTCAGCTCAGCAATGGTTTTGAGTTTATTTCCGCACACCTTGTCTTTAATATAGCAACAGAAAAAGGATTCGCATGTGTTCAGATCCGAAGAATATGGTGGCCAATCGAGGTCCACGTCAGTGGTCTCTGGTTACCCCAGAGCCAGAATGCGGTCCCCAAAGTGCTCCTCCAGGTTATCAAACACTTTCCTGCTTCGATAGGGTCGAGCTTCATCTTGCATGATCCACATCTTATCGAAATCAGGATCACTTGGGATAATGGGGATGAAATCATATTGTAAAATTTTGACGTATCGTTTAGTAGTCACGGTGCCATTAAGGAATATCGCACCACATATTCTCTAACTGGACATTGCACACCACACAGGCACCCGTAGAGGCTGAAGACACTTATCTATCGCGAAATGAGGATCCTCAGTCCCACAAATGCATGAATTTCGCTCATTGACGAACGCTTCCAAATGAAAGTGGGCTCCGTCGCTAAACCAAACTAAGCATGCGCATACTAATTCCCATCATGTCCCTCGGCCAACCGTGCAGTTTGAAAGTCCTAATGCAAGGCTGAAGTCTGTACTGGAAAAATTTTTTTTGTGTGTCTAGAGTATAGCATAACGGACTGTCAGTATAAAGTGCTGTTGTAATCCAGAGAGCAAAAGCACAGAAGGGAAACAAAACATATGGAAGGGACAGGGATGGTGGTACAATAAATAAGCAAACTTGTATATTCACTGTAACTATACACTATTTATTGACACAGTCACCAGAATGTTTTTGGAGTGATGTAACCAGCAAGTGAGATGAAAATATTTGCAAAATAACGCATGTCGTAGCAAACCTTACTGAAATAAATGATACAAAATATTACAGCACAGTCTTGAACAACACTAAATGGTTCAAATGGCTCTGAGCACTATGCGACTTAACTTCTGCGATCATCAGTCCCCTAGAACTCAGAACTAATTAAACCTAACTAACCTACGTACATCACACACGTCCATGCCAGAGGTAGGATTCGAATCTGCGACCGTAGCGGTCAACAACACTGAAGTCAGGATATTTGAAGTCAGGCATTAGGAGCCATAATACAGTACGTGAGTACAGCACATATGCACGTCTTAGTGATGGAAGTGATATGACAATAAATTTCACAATTCAAAAGAATTTATACATTGTTTCAGATCTTAAACAAAAGTTGTTTTGTTTTGACAGTCATGACTTCTGTTCCGTTTACCTCATAGCCGTGCTTCTATTCTCCTGTGCCTCTAAACCACGATATTTCACTCTCTTGGAAGTAGATAAATATTAAGTGCCTAAAAGCTTTGAATTATCGTCTCTTGCACATTGTGGAAGGCTGGGAAGATTGATTTTCCTTCACTGACTTAATACAAGTGCTAAATCTGCTAGCAACATTTGACTGACGAGTAATTTTTACTCGTTGCCCCTCAAATACAGCTCTGCTGTCTGCCAGAGAATGAAAACAGTATTCGACGCATGAAAAAGTGTGATCTCTGTAAATGACATCATATATGAAAGCATTTTAATAGGTACATGAGGATTTTCCTCAGATGCTAGAAGGCTGTATTGGCATGATTTTCAAAGCAAATAACATTTCATAACTTGCCCAAAAGACTGATTCGCATCATCACATACCAGGCCACAATCTGGCTCATCAATTTTCTCACCATATTTCTCCTCAAAAAAATGGTTCAAATGGCTCTTAGCACTATGGGACTTAACATCTATGGTCATCAGTCCCCTAGAACTTAGAACTACTTAAACCTAACTAACCTAAGGACAACACACAACACCCAGCCTTCACGAGGCAGAGAAAATCGCTGACCTCGCCAGGAATCGAAAGCGGGAACCCAAGCGCGGGAAGCGAGAACCCTACCGCACGACCACGAGATGCGGGATATATTTCTCCTCATTTTCACTTACAGTCTCCACCATCCGTCTTGCCGAGAAACTACTGTTATCAGCTTTTAACTATAATTACAACTAGCTGTAAAAAACTTAATGAGAGTATTAACTCTACTTGCTGGTAGAAATCCACGTGGAGTTGCAACAGGATTTTTCAAGTTGCCACTGAAAAAAATGTTTTCTAAGTCCTGTCAGTATAGCTTTAAGCCCATTGTCGTTCACAAATGAGTCTTTAAATTGTGCAGCTGGCAAAAAGCACAGCCGAATGGAGCGGTTTCCAATTGCCCTAGTATCCCGTCTCCAGATTTTCAAATACTGAAGTTATGTCTTTCAGATTGCAAAGTGACTCACTGTAGGTTTGATGTTAGTACCACTCAGAGCCATAGCTACAGCTGTAGATAGCAAGAGGCTCAACCACTCATGCTGTGGTGAAAGCAGGTCTTGGAAGTGTCACTGTCTCGACAGCACACTGAGCAGCAGCAGCAGCTGCAGCAGTTTGGTTGTTAATTAGGGCAGTAGTCAAACCCTATTTCATTTTGTCTCGGTTCATTGGCATCAAAACCCATCGCACAGTTGTGGTGTCACCTTCAAGCCTTAAACGCGGTCTGTCTTAAATAAACGTTTCAAATGACTAAGTTGTACTACGTTACATGTAAGGACATATTTTTTGATTGGAAAGCAAGACTGAAAGCCCATTCTTCAAGTGATGTCACATATTTTTATAAATATTTAGTGTATCAGGTTGGAAAATTAGCTTCCTCTTATCATCAAAAGGATGCTGACAAGAGTTAGTTAATTAAAAACCTTCCTACCGTAACTCCAAGTTCTCCCCGTACAACTTGATTTTGGCTTCTCATGTCAGACACTACACAATGAACATTCACACCAAGAGCCTCAAATTCGAAAGAAATTGTAATTGTCTTCTTGAAATGTAGTCTTGAAAAATAAGACACCGTTAATAAACTACGGTTGCTTCCATCTTGATGTAATACCACCTAGTGCAGAAACTACACATGACAAGTTTCAGATGGAAGCAAGACTTAGAATATTCCGTGTAAATAAAAATGCAGTCAGTACGACGTCTAGCCATGAATGAGAAGAAAAGAGATGTATACACCAAACTGGAGGTACGTAATAGCTGTAAAATACAGAAAAGGCTCAGCATGTCCACAAAGTTGCCAAAAACGATAGACAAATATTCGAAATATTTTGTAATATTGTACTCAGGACAGAGGAGTCAGATATTTGCACACCTTAAAGTGTTAGAATTTGAGCTTCAAAGGGCCAGTGGAAACTTTTACTGAATGACCAAATGGATTTTACTGCACCACTATTTGTGAACATTGCCAGAATAATTAAAGGTAAATGTGAATATTGAGAAGTTTAAGAGCCCCGTAAGGCAAAAAACATTGTGCAAGCATGAGCTGTCAGCAGGCAAACAAATCGTTAGCAATTTCATTCCTCGCGCATTTCGCGTTATTGAAGAGCTATGGCAACATTTGACTAAGATACCTGCACGCAAAGGATGACGGCTTTTGAGCAGTGACAAAAGCAGTCACAAAACATAAGGAACAAAATTCAGTCATTTAAATGAGAACTGGTATTTTCACGTACAAAATATCTCGGTATGGTCTAAAAGTACATGGTATTTTCACCTACAAAATGTCTCATTATGGTCTAAACGTATTTTCCATAAGTTTCTTATCTAGACTAGATAGAGAGCATATCAAGTTATTAAATACGGTGTAATTACTTGAATTACATTTTAAAAGAGTCCGCCTTGGACAAAACACTTAATTTCTTTTATTATCTATCCGGCCGCTGTGGTCGGGCGGTTCTAGGCGGTTCAGTCCGGAACCGCTCGGTTGCTACGGTTGCAGGTTCGAATCCTGCCTCAAGCATGTATGTGTGTGATGTCCTTAGATAAGTTAGGTTTAAGTAGTTCTAAGCCTAAGGGAATGATGACCTCAGATGTTACGTCCCATGGTCCTTAGAGCCATTTCGACCATTTTTCTATTATCTAGACATATTTCGCTGAAGTTTCAGCATCGTTAGTGGGCTTTAACTTCCTTTCTATTAAATAATAGGAAGAATGCTCTATACTACTTGCACACATATAATTTCGAGTTGTTAAGAAAACATTTTCAAATTTGAAAGGCAAATAATATTTTGTATATATACTTTGATACAACATGCCGTGATTTCCCTGGGTTTTTGTTTGTTACAGCTGTGTTCCTTTCTCAGTCTGCCATCTGCAAACGTATAGAAACCCACGTAGACAGTTACTTATCTCGAAATTTTACGACTGGGAATTTTGTGGTAAGGTCAAATTACTTGTATATCAAATATTGTGTGTGTGTGTGTGGGGGGGGGGGGGGGGGGGGTGCTATCTTACAGTTGTTTGAGGGCAGAGAATAGAGTTCCGTTGCAGAGAGCAGTGTATTCGTTTATTTGGTATTTTTTCCATTATTAGTTTTCATATGGGCTGTTGCTGTACTTGAGACATTTCAAGTTGGTGTTGATGTCCGTTAGGCTGTGCTGCATGTCCATAGGATGTCCAGTAAATTGTAAAATTACAATTATTACTTTTCAGTGCTTTTCTGTACAGATAACTGTTAAATGACAGTTGATTCTTTCAATACTTTTCTGTCTTCTGTGTATCTGCTAATAAAGTTTCTGCTTCGTTGTCCAGTACAATTTCATTTGAAGTCCTGCTTCGTCAGATGGTAAATAACAGATGTGTTGTGTTTGTCTTCGTACTAGCTGCCTTTAGTTTTCTGTGTATTGAATTACCTGATCTCCAGGCAATTATTAGTTATTGTTTTTTTGAGTACATTGTCTATGCTTTGGCTGCTTGGTTGTTTAAAGTGAGAGTGTACCATGTACTTATTATTGTGGGCGTTTATCGTTCATGTGTGCCTTTGTGTGTGTTATGTATATTTATGTTGTGTGTTTGTACCTTGGTGATTAACACTATTTTTGTGTGCTAGGTGCCCTCTTTATGTGTGTTATAACTTTGTGCGTCAGTCTATGTCATACCATTTTCTATAGCTATTTGGTTATTTGTAATTCTTTTTTGAAAGTTTCGTTCAGCCTAAACAGCATGTATTGGATACTAGCTAGTATGTGTATACTTGTGTTAGTGGTGGTGAGTTTCGTGCTTATGGAGAACTGGTGTTGATTATCGTGTTTGTGCGTTGCGAGTTCAAGGAAATTTAACATTCTGTCATTTTCTGTTTCTTTGGTGAATTTTTGTATGGAGTTGTAGGATATGACTGAGTGTTTCGTCTACAAGATTTGTGACATAATTTACATAGCCATTATCAATATAATACCCTGTACTGATGTATCTGAATATGGCTTTAAGTATTTTATTCTCCACATCACTGAGAAAGATGTTGGCTAGGAGTTCAGTGACTGGTTACTCCATGGAAAGCAAATCTTGTAATGAGTACAACTTGTTGTCAAACGAGAAATAGTTGTGCATCTTGATTAATTTGAGAATGTTTGCTATCTCTTTTATGTGGGATTTGCGAATGTCTTTCTGTTATTGTAATTGTCAATGTCAAATGATGTGAGCGTGGTTGTTGTAGGTATGTTGGGGTGTGTGATTTTTTCTATCAGCTCTTCAGTGTTGTGTGTACTATTGTTGTTTGTGTATACATAATGTTTATGTAAGTATGGGTATATTTCTCTGGCTAGGTGATATTTCGGTGCACTTCTGAAATTTACAACTGGGCATATTAACCTAGCCTACTTGTGGATATTTAGTAGGCCGTTCAGTGGGGGTGACTTGGGGTTCTTTTCTTTTAGTCATTTCACTTTTTGTTTCGTGAATACATCTTATATGCTTTTTAGAAAAGCCTGTGTATTTTCTGGTATCTTTGTGTTGGGCCGCCTGTTAGTTTTATTAGGTTGTTGTTTTCTAAAACATTTAGGGCTCTATTTTTGTATTCCTCCTGTTTTATTACTATCATGGTGTTAGCTTGTCTGATTTTATGGCAAGAGCACCATTGTTTAAAAATTTATTCATTATTTTGTAGATGTCTTCTCCTCTTCACTTTTTGTTCCTATCAGTATGTTTTCTTCGTTTCCCTTTATTATGCATGTAATTCCTCCTGCAACTAACTCTCTTGTGAGATCTGTATTGAATTTTGAGCTACTGTTCTTACAAAGACTAGGCCAAGTGTCAAATTATGTGAAACGATGAGCAGTAGTAGTTCAATCATTAGATTTAACTGCCTCAATTTCATTTTACTTGAACACATCTACCAGCTTTGTAGTTTGTTGCTGGAACATTAAATTCGAATGACATTCATTATTATCTCAGTAGTAAAATGGGCTCACTTTAAATATTCCAAGTGTTATCAAACCTTACAATGTTACAGCACGATCAACCATTAATCACAAATACATCGTCTGGGTTCCATTATCACTAGTGTCTACAATACCTTTGAATATATATGTTTAACCTATGATATTTTTGAAATTTTCGCAATGCACTTATTGTGCGGAATTATGTAATCTAAATACCTGATTTGTTAACATGGAGGACGACACGACCAGATTTTCAGACTGGAAATTATGGTCAGTATGTTCTGCATCGCTTTCTGGATGACCGTAAAAATAGTTTTCAGGCTCTTGTAAACGGCGTAAGTGTGTGTTAAGCACGAATGTCCCATTCAAATGTCTTTTCATAACGACAAAATGAAGTGTCGAAATTATGTTCAGTATGTTCTCCGTCGCTTTCTGGATGACCGTAAAAATAGTTTTCAGGCTCTTGTAAACGGCGTAAGTGTGTGTTAAGCACGAATGTCCCATTCAAATGTCTTTTCATAACGACAAAATGAAGTGTCGAAATTATGGTAGTATGTTCTGCGTCGCTTTCTGGATGACCGTAAAAATAGTTTTCAGGCTCTTGTAAACGGCGTAAGTGTGTGTTAAGCACGAATGTCCCATTCAAATGTCTTTTCATAACGACAAAATGAAGCCTGAAAACTATTTTTACGGTCATCCTGAAAGCGACGGAGAACATACTGACCATAATTTCCCGTCAAAGTCCTCATTATTCTTTACGCTCACTGAAAGAAGATACTCCTACTTCCTATATACTCAGCAGCATTGGGAACTATGACTGTTAATAAACGTTTTGAGTTTTAACTGACTGATCTATTCTGTAAAAGTTCGCATGCCCAAAATATAATAATATTCCAAATAACAATAACAACAATAATAATAATAATAATAAAATAATAATAATATTAGGATTCCAATCAGAAACATCACTATTACCAGTTCAGAGATGACCTCTACAGAACGTTCCAAGTAAAATGGTCTACGTCCCTGGCTTCTAACAACCAAAAATCAATTGCTCACCTTTAAGTAGAAAATAGTCTCTCCACTTGCCACGCGGGTTTGTTAGCATTACGGACGGCACAAAAAGTTACTTCCGTGAAATCTGAGCGATCCAGGATAGTGTAGAGTACTCATTTGTTCACTTGCTACTTTTACCGAAGACACAAACAAGTCTGCCGAGCTCTGACATCATCCGAGGCACAACACACGCCAGCATTTGACTGATGAGGATAGTTTGATATCTCGGCGTGAAGTGTCTTCTCTTGCTCTCCCTCTGTCTGTATTTATATAGGGACGTAGCGGACCACCAAACGTAACATCTGCTACCAAATGCCCTAGGCAAAGATAGCAGTATCTAAAGGGCCCCTTTTTGGAAACGTATTAATAAATAGCTTCTTTGTTAAACGACTTACAATCATCTTAATATTTATATAAATAAAGTTAAGTTTTCATTCGTTACTGAAAAGTCTTAGCTCAACTACATTCAAACTTTGCTAGCTAGAATTTTTAGAACGGCACCAACAGTATAACATGACCTCTGAATTGCATGTTTAAGAATCCTTGTAACCAATGTTATTTAAAATACAGTCTTGAAACTTGGTACAGCCATATTACTGCATGAATGTAATCGAGTGCTATAATTAGAACTTTCTATTACATACACAGGTGATAATTAATCCACGCATGTGGGCATTTGACTGATGCATACAGCTTCATACCTCGATGCGAAGTGTCTCCTCTTACTACCTCTCTGGGTGTGTATTTATATGCGGCTACTGGGGACCGCCAAACGGAACATCTGCCGTCAACTGCCCTAAGGGCATGTAACAGTATCTACATGGCCCCTTTCTCGGACACATATTAATTCATAAGTTTTCGTTCCAGTTTTAGTTTTTAATAAATAACTTGAAAACTAATAGAGGTAGCTTTTTGGTGTCACATGTTTAATGCTTTCACATTAATGTGAGGCTACATACGAAATTTCAGCTGTTGAGTAGAGTATTTAGGGACGTAAATTTTTTGTGAAATTTCAGATTTGAACCAAAATATTGCTCTGATCCAGTTGAGACTTTTAACTTTTAATTGTGACGTATTCTGACCAATTTTTAGCTCTCTAATTTTATTATACAGCGCCATTTTTTACTACGATAGTGTATTTTGCTTAACATAATCATTTAATCTTTTTGAGACTTGAGAAAGTTCACATTAATATACTTAAGCATACACTGACGAAGTGTGGAAAAGCTATTTTAATCTTTAGTTTCACTCTTAAACTATACTGTAATCCTTTGTATGTTAAGTAGAGACGCTTTATGATGATGCGACACTCTTAGTAGTGAATTAGGATGAGCTGCAGCACACTCGCTCGCCTCTGTACCTCTTACAATCATACACTTCCCTCAAACTGATGGAAAAATATCATTAGTTCATTTAATAAGCCGCCGGATTATGAAATTCTAATATAAGCAAAATAAGAAGACTTTTATGATATACTTTTCAAACATTACAGCTACTCGCCAGGCGTCTACAGACTGGCAATATGGCCACAGGTGTGTCGCTATAGATGGAGAAGTTACATTCTATGCAGTGAAAAGAACTTTGATGTTATGACCCCATTCACCGTTAGCGATAACTAAATAAACCACGTTCCATTATCTCCACCATAATCGATACGAGGAAGCTTTAATTTTTACTAGGCTGGATGACGTAATTTAAATGGGTGATTTGTAAACTGGTGGGAAAAAATGCAATATTACAGCCAAAAAGCAGCTGTGTTATTAAATGTCAGTAAATGTACAAAAAGAAAGACATTTTGTTATGTGTTTCTCACATTACAATTACTCGACAGGCATCTACCAAACTGGCACGTAGTGGGTCAGTGCTTGTTCTGGCAGGAATTTCACTGACGCCATTATCTGAGCTCTCTTAGGTGATTGGCACAGCAGTGTCATATTACACTGACACAATTACGCATCATGTAGACCAGGTCGCTTTTAACATTGTCAATGTTAGGGGGAGGGGGGGGGGGCGGGCTATGCCCAGTGGCCACAGTGGTGAGGTAATTGTGCTTGTTATATTTTACTAATATCAGCAACTTCTTGAGTTCTGTCGACATGTGCCACGACCATGGAAGGGGAGGGAGAGAGCATTCCCCCCTCCCCCTCCCACACATCCTATCGCCTCCCAATCCCCCGCAACTGTGCTGTAACGTATAGCCATTGGCATACCGGGTAAATGCATAGTTTGCAGTTTCGTGCGCATCTAGTGCAGCGCTGACATAGTTGTGTTTGCGCTTCTTGTGGGTGCGAGAGTCGACTGTAGTTCACTTGTGTGGCACTTATCAGCATGTGCAGCTACATTCGCGATTTAACAGGAGTGAGAGAGGGCTGTAGTTCATATGTAAATGCGACTCGAGCCAATGAGCGTGCTTACTCACACTTCTTGCCGAGTACTTGGAATCTGACGTGCCCCTGCCTCCCCCACTTCAAGCTTCCCTACTCAACACCCAACTGCATGCAATGCAGTGTGCAGTTTTACTGCCGCTGTATTGTAGAGAAGCTATGAACTGGTGATGTCACGACAATAATTCACTATGTAAAAAGCATAATGCCAACTTAAGGGCAATCATTTATTTGCTGTCAGTATGAAAATCTTGGTCTCATGTGTTCAATAGATGAGAAGATTGCATTGAGCAAAGAAGAATTTAACAAGTGTAAATGTTGCAAACATCTATCAGGTTAATGTAGTCACACTTCTCTGTATCAAGATCGATAAGCATGATAACGAAGGAGTGTATGACTGTAGATGGAAGAATTGTATACCCTTCTTAGAATCTCTGTCCCGTCCCCTACTACTCAAGCAGTGCCTGCAACTGCAATAAGTATTCATCCATCTATTATTGTAATTGGTATAAAACAGTGAATTGATAGCAACAAAAATTTACTTTTACCAGGTTTCGACTTCGACTATGATTGTCTTCGTCAAAAAATTCACATTTAATTAAAAAAATTACAAGTAAACATTAACATGGAGAAAACTAAAGAATAACACATTTTTATTCCGATTAGATTTATTATAAGACTGTACTCACCTGTAGTAACTGATGAACGAATTTAAGAGCAATAATGCTCTCGCCACGTAAGATACTTCATTAAGACCTTAATATGAAAATCACATAAAGTTAAAGACATTGAAACTGACACAAAGCCGGTAACTGCCAGTGAATCTATAGCTACATGGAGTAAGTAGTACTGTACACGCCGCTAAGGGATGCGAAAGACAACAGTCACTAGAGGTGGTACCAAACTAAAAGGGACATATGCTGAAACTGTCACAGCGTGGACACGAAACAAGTCGCGACATCTTGTAACAATCAAAGACAACAGCTACCCAACTGCTGAAAATATTTTAAACAGCATATGAGTCTTAACCCCAAATGTTTATAGCCAGCACTATACAAAATGAAAAATTACCCAGGATTGTACAACACCAACTAATAAGTACCTCTTAGTATAAAACGATTACAATATAATAGATGAAAAAGAGATAGGAAAACGAGACTTGAAAGTCTACTCTCAAGAGAAAAGGGACTCAGCATTAAGTATTTCTAAGTAGCGGCTTTATGTTTCAAATGGCTCTGAGCACAATGGGACTTAACATCTGTGGTCATCAGTCTCATAGAACTTAGAACTACTAAACTAGACCACCAAGGCGGGCAGCGGCTTTATACCATTAAATTTTTTTCAAATGTAATTTGCAGATATTGATTTAGAACGAAACCGTCATTATAAGAAAAGTGTTTTGAAATTTTTTATTCTTCAAGAATATTAAGTGTAAAGCCCGTCCCCTCTGCGTGCAGGGTGCTGACGTCATGAAGTTCCTTAGGCTTATGGCCAGCAATTAATAAATGATCGGCAACGGATGAAATATATATGTCGGTACCTTTATTCCTAACAGATGTTATTTGGATCGAATAGAAATTGCTCATCTTCTTTGTCTTATGTAACAGTCTGGACATACTGTACGTCGCAGCTAATTTTGTAACACCTGAGTTTTGCAAGGAGAATGCGCTGGTTCAAAATTATGAATAATATTATGTTTTAAGCTGATGAAACATATGCGCTGTTTCACTCTCATTTCATATTTTTATAATATTTAATTATGTGATCCTTATCAATGTTTCATCTGACAGTGTCGTGCCCTGTGATTCTTTAACTTTCTATATCTAAAACCAAACTGATATATGAAAGAGGTTGGGTTCAAGATATTTCCCTTTTATTTCCTTAAAAACTGCACTCTCTCTCAAGCGGCCATAACTTACTTCTTTTCCCGCAACAGATGTTTAACCTGAAATCATGGTTTATTCGTCTGAATACGTTATAGGTGCCAAAGAATCCCCAGCAGTTTTTCTCCCAATTAGCCGTGCCAGTATTTGAAAGCTGGCCTCCCTTGCTGGTTTGGTGACGCAAATAAATCACCATACTTAAATTTTAGCAAATCACGAGCATCCTAGTGAACTCGGGTTTCTTGGCAGAGCAGGATGCAATTCACGTGGCAATTTTACGCAGTCTCATTGGCGAGAATGGAGAGCGCCAGTTTCCGCCTCCACAAAGTCGCGGCTCCACTTTGGACAAGAGAGAGAGGTAGACTTCGGTAGTGGAGCGGTGTTCGTGCAGTCGATAGGTAAGCATATGTTCCTACTGAGCACCGACTTAGACTAAGTCGTGATGCGTATATTAAGCTAACTTGAAAGCATTAGCGCTTTATGTTTCGCATATGTAGCCTTACTCGAATTCTTTCATGTATTGGACTCGGCACCCGAATTTTTGTACACCAGTTAGGCCTCATGTACGTAGAGACTCTTTATAAACCACATAACCTCATCGCTTTTCATGTATATGTTTCATCGTGTTGTGCTCGATTCACTAATTCGCTAGAAAAGTGAATATTTTTGGAACCGTTGATTTTCGTAAGACATTATCCTGTTGGTTTGTTATTGACCTTTCGACAATGTTGATGCAATTGATAACCATGTTCAGTAAATTCATATGCTTTTCTTGCATTTGTTTCGCGTACAGAGAGACTTATACTCGACTCAATATTTTGATAGTGACATGAATATTTTTGCAACTATCAATTTTTGTGGAACGTGATCTTACTGCTTTGTTCCTCTCCCTAGGAAGCCGTGGAGAGTGGTCAACTTAGCATTGCCTAATAGAACAGTAGTTATATGGGTTGAGGAATCCATAATGTACACTGCCGTAAGTTACAGATCGTGTGATGAATTCTCCAGTGATTTACCTAACTGGCGGAAGGGATCCTCCTTTGCTAAATTTCCATCCCGATGGGAGTTATTTCCCGGTTTATCTGTCTTCAGTGGAGGCTGCATGTTAACAACCCTCCTCCATTTCTTTGTAATCACGAGCGTAATTTTTTCGTAGTAATTGTCAGGCTCCATCATTCTCTTCTTTTTTCCACTCGACTTCTTATTGAGAGATCTCGCTGTTGAAATAAGTGTGCATGCAGACAGAATGTTAAATTGTAGTAGCCTAAACATATCACTTTGTAATCAATACTGAGATTTGCTGTAATAAACTGAAGTTGGAAATTCCTTCTTTTAATGATGTCCATCCCCAACAAAAACGTAGAGGAAGCGCATGAAACTGCAAAAAAAACAACCTGTCATGGCCTCCAGAAGCGGAACAAATAAATCCATAAAGACATCATTTATTTTTGGTGTGGTTGTCACGGATCTCGCGTTGCCGTCGTGCTGATGTTACTAAATTAAACCTAGAGGACACGGCGTTTCATTACAAGATCCAAACCTACTATTGCGCGTTCGAAAGACTAGCCGTAAATCGTTCCTTCTAGTAAAGGAAGCATCATGCTTTATTGCTAGACACGAAGTAAAATTACAGTTTTTGTAGTGAAAGAGGATGCTTGCTTTTGGAAGGCTTTACTTATATTTATTCTATATTTATGCATTTATTATTGGAGATCATTCTGTGAAGGCAGTCTTCCTTATCAGGCCTCTGAATATCGACTTATATGACGAACAGTTATTATCAAAGAAGAATAACATTTCCCTTTAGCTTTGTTGAACTACGAATCCTAGCAAAATCCTACTTTACACACCTAGGCGCCTCCTTTCTGTGCCAACTCTTTTATCCAGGATCATATATTTTGGGCTCTTCTGAACCACCACCGTTATGACAAAATTTAATTTGTACAATATTTTGTTATCAGGAGAAAGAAAACTGTCGTTCTACGGGTCGGAGAGTGGAATGTCAGATCCCTTAATCGGGCAGGTAGGTTAGAAAATTTAAAAAGGAAAAGGGATAGGTTAAAGTTAGATATAGTGGCAATTAGTGAAGTTCGGTTGCAGGAGGAACAAGACTTGTGGTCAGGTGAATACAGGGCTATAAACACAAAATCAAATAGGGGTAATGTAGGAGTAGGCTTAATAATGAATAAAAAATAGGTATACGTGTAAGCTACTACAAACAGCATAGTGAACGCATTATTGTGGCCAAGATAGATAGGAAGCCCACGCCTACCACTGTAGTACAAGTTTATATGCCGACTAGCTCCGCAGATGACGAAGAAATTGATTAAATGTATGATGAGATATAAGAAATTATTCATGTAGTGAAGGGAGACGAAAATGTAATAGTCATGGATGACTGGAATTCGATAGTAGGAAAAGAGAAGGAAACATAGTAGGTGAATGTGGAATGGGAGTAAGGAATGAAAGAGGAAGCCTCCTGGTATAATTTTGCACAGAGCATAACCTAATCATAGCTAAAACTTGGTTCAAGAATCGTAAAAGAAGGTTGTATACATGGAAGAAGCCTGGAGACACAGACAAGTTACAGATAGATTATATAATGGTAAGACAGAGATTTAGGAATCAGGTTTTAAATACTAAGACAATTCCAGGGCAGATGTGGACCCTGACCACAATGTATTGGTTATGAACTGTAGATTAAAACTAAAGCAACTGGAAAAAGGTGGGAATTTAAGGAGATGGGACCTGGATAAACAGACAGAACCAGAGGTTGTACAGAGTTTCAGGGAGACCATTAGGGAACGATTGACATGAGTGGGGGACAGAAATACAGTAGAAGAAGAATGGGTATCTTTGAGAGAGGAAATAGTTAAGGCAACAGAGGATAAAGTAGATAAAAAGACGAGGGCTAGTAGAAATCCTTGGGTAACAGAAGAAATATTGAATTTAATTGATGAAAGGAGAAAATATAAAAATGCAGTAAATGAAGCAGACAAAAAGGAATACAAACGTCTCAATAATGATATGGACAGGAAGTGCAAAATGGCTAAGCAGGCATGGCTAGACGACAAATGCAAGAATTTAGAGGCTTATCTCACTAGGGCAAGATAAATACTGCCTACAGGAAAATTAAAGAGACCCTTGGAGAAAAGAGAGCCACTTGCATGAATATCAAGAGCTCAGATGGAAACCCAGTTCTAAGCAAAGAAGGAAGAGCAGAAAGGTGGGAGGAGTATATAGAGGGTCTATACATGGGCGATTTTCTTGAGGACAATATTATGGAAGTGGAAGAGGATGTAGATGAAGATGAAATGGGAGATATGATACTGCGTGAAGAGTTTGACAGAACACTGAAAGACCTAAGTCGAAACAAGGCCCCAGGAGTAGACAACATTCCATCAGAACTACTGACGGCCTTGGGAGAGCCAGTCCTGACAAAACTCTACCATCTGGTGAGCAAGATGTAAGAGACAGGCGAAATTCCCTCAGACTTAAAGAAGAATATATAATTCCAATCCCAAAGAAAGCAGGTGTTGACTGATGTGTAAATTACCGAACTATCAGTTTAATAAGTCATGGCTGCAAAATACTAACACGAATTCTTTACCGACGAATAGAAAAACTGGTAGAAGCCGACCTCGGGGAAGATCAGTTTGGATTCCATAGAAATGTTGGAACACGCGAAGCAATATTGACCCTACGACTTATCTTAGAAAATACATGAAGGAAAAGCAAACCTACATTTCTAGCATTTGTACACTTAGAGAAAGCTTTTGAAAATGTTGACTGGAATACTCTCTTTCAAATTCTGAAGGTGGCAGGGGTCAAATGCAGATGGCAGTTATAAGAGTCGAGGGGCATGAAAGGGAAGCAGTTGTTGGGAGGGTAGTGACACAGGGCTGTAGCCTGACCCCAATGTTATTCAATCTGTATATTGAGCAATCAGTAAAGGAAACAAAAGAAAAATTTTGAGTAGGAATTAAAATCCATGGAGAAGAAATTAAAACTTTGAGGTTCGCCGATGACAATGTAATTGTGTCAGAGACAGCAATGGATTTGTAAAAGCAGCTGAACGGAATGTACGATGTCTTGAAAGGAGAATATAGGATGAACATGAACAAAAGCAAAACGAGGATGATGGAATGTAGTTGAATTAAATCGGGAGATGCTGAGATTATTAGATTGGAAAATGAGACGCTTAATGTAGTAAATGAGTTTTGCTATTTGGGGAGCAAAATAACTGATGATGGTCGAAATAGAGAGAATATAAAATGTAGACTGGCAATGGAAAGAAAAGCTTTTCTGAAGAAGAGAAATTTGTTAACATTGGGTATAAATTAAAGTGTCAGGAAGTCCTTTCTCATAGTATTTGTATGGAGTGTAGCCATGTATGGAATTGAAAGGTGGACGACAAATAGTTTGAACAAAAAGAGAACAGAAGCTTTCGAAATGTGTTTGGTACAGGAGGGTGCTAAAGATTATATGGAAAGATCACATAACTAGTGAGGAAGTACTGAACAGAATTGGGGAGAAGAGAAATTTGTGGCACATCTTGGCTAGAAGGAGGGATCGGTTGGTAGGGCATGTTCTGAGGCATTAAGGGATCACTAATTTAGTATTGGAGGGCAGCGTGGAGGGTAAAAATCGTAAAGGGAGACCAAGAGATGAATACAATAAGATGATTCAAAAGGATGTTGGTTGTAGTAGGTACTCGGAGATGAAGAAGCTTGCACAGGATAGAGTAGCATGGATAGTTGCATCAAACCAGTCTCTGGACTGAAGACCACGACAACAACAATATTTTTTCTAATTTTAAATTTCCTTTCCAACAGATCGTTGCAGTTTGTTTGCATTCTTGAAATGAATCTACATTAGTATTATAGCGTCGTTTTCCTTTGTAATAATTTCTGTGCGTTTTGGTGGAAAAATATTTAAATTAGATCAGGTTAAGATTCGCATTAGGGTTGTCCGCAGTGAGCGGAATAGTTCAGTAAACTGTTAAGCATTGTTATTGGTCATTGCAGCAACTATAAATATTACAACCTGTGAGAAAGGCTGCAGAGAGTAACAGCACTCCAGACATGGAGGAAAGCGACGCACTCACGCTGGGTTTAGAGGACCCGTCGGTCCTGCTGTCTCACACAGTGAAGTTGGAAAAATCCAGGACAGTAAAATGCGAAACAGACTAGGGGGCGGACCGCTCTCCCCTATGTCGGAGCCGGACAAAGCAAGTCCCGCCGTTGTAGTAGGCCTTCAGCCCACCCAAGCTCAAGCGAAGGATGGTGACCCTAACACAACTACGGGACACCGGCTGCAGAGAAAACAATGACACCTGTCTTCAACCTTCGGCTTTGCAAGATCTCATAATACAGCAAATGAAAAAATAAAGTGTCACAGAAGAAGAACAAGAGGTCCCGTAATAAAATTAGAAAAGAAATTAGACGGCACGAGCTCGATCCTGGTACAGCAAACAGACGACCAGAACACGTGCATACACGTGTTCATAGTGGCGACAAAGATCGTAGCGCAAAAATTTAGGCTGTAGATGAACGAAACAACAACGTGGTTAGAAGCAGTAGAGTGTTGGAGGTAGACTTGGCTCGTACAGATGGGAGAAGTAATAGATGACCCAACAGAGGTCAAAGGGAGACTGGTGAACCGTATTACTGCCGTGGAAAGTCGTGCAGTCGGTGGTACAGATATGGGCACGTTAGACCCGGTTAAAATCGGTCAAGTTCTTGGCGAAGTTAATAAGGTATGCACTGCGCTTGTACAAAACATCTGACACCAGATTCCGTGACATGAAAAAGAAGCTAGCAAGGTTGCAGAACAACTAGAAAGACTAACTGTAACAGTTCAACCTGCGTCAACTAAATGTAGTGAAAGTTCAGACCGGGTACAACCGACAGGGATAAGTGACAGTGAGAAAATACAGTCGTTACTCCGCTTCAAGGAGAACCAGAGTGAAATTAACAAGAGAAACCACAACGTATTTCAAGAATTTCATAAATTAACCATTCACCATGAGGCGATGCCTAGTAGCATTTCATTCGCCTATAAACACGGTAGTGAGGATCTGGTGAAAATGTGGGGATATGCGAAGAGGATAAAAGATTTTGGGGAAAGATTATGTCACTTAAGCGACTGGAGTCTGCCAGAGAGTGTAACAGATAACGAACCGATCAGCGAAGTGGAAGAAGACGAGGATCGATGGCACTTCCTTTATGTACAGAAATATAGCATCTATCCAGACCCAGCGAACGAGATTCGCCCACTCATGTTGATAGATCGGTTCCAAGATGTTTTACCGGTATCATGGAGCTTTGGTCTTAAAATTAATTTTGTTTGCAGGCATCTCTGCAACGAAGCTGTGGCGTATATGCGAATCTTAGTACGAGATTATCGGTTGTATTGTGGATGACAAAACCACCTGGGGAGACGAATAATCAGGACCCTACTGCTTAATTCAAGAAAATGGTTCAAGGAAATCAGATTCTAGACGCCCATTACGATTCCTCTGAGCTTATCCGTATCTTCTTGACAAAGCTCTCTAAACGTCTGCAACGAGTCATAGCCGTTGCATATAAGCGACATCAGATCGTTCCAGTTGCTTATGCAGTAACTCCCATAATATAGAAATAACGAAGGGCACGAAAATGTGCAAGCAGATAGGAACCAGCCGGCACCCATACGTCCACTTGAAGACCGCAGAGACTGCCACGACCAAACTGCCTGAGGTGGAACAGGGGTACCCAGAGAAATGATTGGTCCCGACATAACAGTTTACCTGAGAGGCTTGAGTACATGCGTAATGAAGCAGCACGGGATAACTTACCTCTGGCGAGCATAATAGAGATTCGAGTCCCCGACCCTGAACATAAAGCGGCACTTGAAGAAGACGTAAATCTAAGGCACAGGTGACTAGAGGGAATTAGACGGAATATATCCTGTTGAGGCCTAGGAGAACAAATGTCACTATTCGTGGATGCAAAAGAAATAAGAGAAGATTTACTGCGAGAGAAGTAGAGTACTGGTTTAGTTTCCTATGCAGTACTTAATGTAAATACTGTAAGTAGAAATGTACAGCGTATTGTCGTAACAGCGAGATGCATATCAGTTATTAATGAAAATATATTCGATGTGTGCATGATAGAAGCGGGGTGGCCAGTGTTAACGCTACATAAAACAACAATCAGAGGAGCGATTGGGGGAAAGACAGCGCTGATAACGAAAAAAGTACTCATAGATTTTCTGTGCCCATAGCTTCTCTTTCAGTGAATGCTATACTAGGACTACACTTTCACAAATACTATCGCGCCATTATCAGTCAGAAATGACGCTTTGTAGAGGTTAAGGTAGGGAGCAGTGCAGTACATTTATATTTTGAGGATTGTTTAGCTGCAACGATGGAGGAGACAGGAGTGTGACTGGGTTCGTCGTCTCTGAGTCAGAGCTGTTAGAACTACAGTAACTCTAGAGTGAGATGTCATTAAATAAGATATTAGAGGAAAAGGTCCTGAGTGCAGAGACCAATTGAAATGTCTGCTAGATCATCACCGACAGAGCACGTCACCTCATCTTACAGCAGCCCTCTCCATATTGTAATGAACAGTAATGGTTCAATTGTCTATACCCGAGCGGCTGAAACATTTCACTTAAAGGTCACTCTCCAAGCGCCGTATGGTTAGCAGTATAACTAACAAACAAGTGAGGAACGGGAGGCGCCACGTCTACAGAACCTGTAACTGCTCCGAAAAAAAGCCGGTTCCGCAGTCGACGCTACCACGTTATCGGCTTCCGTGTAACCATTGCAAGTTAGTGCGCGAATGCCTGCTCTTGTGTTGTGTTACCGCCTCGACTACAGTTTTTGTTTGCTAAACAATGTCTCCAAAACGATGTCGTTCACCAAGCGACAATCCGTTGCGCCGTGGAGCGCCATTAAACAGTCAGGCTTTGGAATTACTACGAAGGACGCGTGAATTTTACGAGCAAGAAAAAGAATTGGTTTCTGTTCATGGGCATGCGTCGATTCCTGCCGATAAGGTTTTAGAGCGTACCTCGAAAACTATAGGACTCAGTAAAAGAACAGTTATAAGTCAAGAGATGCTACTTCAAGACTTACAAGACCGTGAAATAAACAGTTTGGAAGCTGGCCCCTGTGGAAGAAACAGTGTGTTTTTAAGTACTCCGGGCAAGAAAAACAAATAGCCTCGTCCTATTACAGATATTCATTCTTTCCAATCAGATGCAATTAGTTGGCACATAAACGGATACTATAAAAGGAAAGAATACCACACAATAGCAAAGTTGCTAATTTCTTTAAAAGAAAGTGAACGTTCCGCACGGGGAGGGGGGGGGGGGGGGAAACGTTACTTAAGATGATATTAAAAGTATTGGCTTCCGTTTTAAAAAGTTAGATGGACGAAAACTGTTATTAGAAAAAGCTCATGTCGTGGCAGCTCGTACCATTTTCTTACACAAAATTGTAGGAAAGTACATACACTGAGTCATATGGTTAGACGAAGCCTGGGTCAACGCTGGAGAATCAGTTGAGAAATGCTGGACAGATGATACACCGAATAGCAGTGGTCATCAGACAACAGATAGAGGATCACGATTAATTGTGGCCCATGCAGGATCTTAAAACGGCTTTGTGCCTGAAGGACTTCTAGTTTTTCGATCGAAAGAAACAGGTGGCTATCATAAGGATATGGACCACCCACGGTTTCTACAGTGGTTTAAAAACTGGTTGCTCCAGTTTAATGTTCCGACCATTTTTGTGATGGACAATGCACCGTACCATTCCGTGATTTTAGGTAAAGCTCCCACCACTAGTGACCGTAAAGAAACTATGGTACAGTGGTTGCTGGCGAGATACATTGCTCCGGACATGAGTATGACGAAACTGCTGTTATACTCTCTCGTGAAACAAAATAGGCCTGTGCCGCCTAAATACGTAGTAGATCAAATTGCAAGCTAACAGCGTCACTTGGTAATCAGGCTACCGCCTTATCACTGTCATTTTAATCCAATTTAATTGGTTTGGAGTGAAGTCAAGGCGTACATTAGAAGTAAGAACAAGACTTTTACTATAACAGAAGTGGAAAGACTGCTACGTGAAGGTCTTGCTATGGTAGACACTGTCTCATGGAGGAAAAAAGTAGACCATGTAGCTGAACTGATAAGAGAAGCACAGACTATAGATGGCATTACAAATGAAAACGAACAGTTAATGATTTCTCTTAATGATGATGATGGTGATGAAGACATTGGTTTTGGCGCCTATTCCTATGACAGTGAAGAAGAACTGGATGGAACTGCGCCATTGATATCATAAATTGGTGAGTGTAAATGTATACAGAATTCATTCTTTTTTTCTCTGCAATCGGGTAGGCTATGTAAGTTTTCCTTCATTTGTTTCTATGAGTGTGGATAGCGTATTATTTGGTATGCTCAGATTTGCATTATTATACGACGTTTTACATGCAGCTATTACTGTAACAATTTGGACGAGTTTTCGTAGGTATTGTCATTAACTACAGATGTTTTTATTTCCCGGTTGAATATACTATCAAACGCTTGGCCTCCGTCGTCGTTCTCTCCATCGTTAAAAAAAACGTATTTTGTTGCAGTTACATGTAAACGTTGATTGTAGCTTACATTTACAAAACGTACTTCGGAGTTGTGGGCGTATGTGGTGGCAGCTATCGCAACCTCGCAATCGCAGTGTAGCGAATCACACATGAGCTGTCAAGTGACGTGTTTCACTGGCCCAGGTATAGTCCTCGACTCCAGGCAGAAGAATGAAATGATAAGATCATGTGACACTGATGACCACGAGGCCCATGTGATGAAGCTCGACCGCCAGGTTGCAAGTCTTAGTGCAGGTGAGACCACATTGGTTAGCTTTCGTGTTCGCGATGAAGAGATGATGATCATGATGATGACAACACAACACCCAGTCCACGAGAGGAGAAAATCTCCAACCCAGTCGTGAATCAAACACGGTCCTGCAGCATGGTAGGCAAACATGTTGTCACTCAGCTAAGCAGGCGGACACTCCAGGAAGATAAATACGGTCACTGCGACTGAGACTGATCGCTTGGGAACGATGGATGAGGTGTTGCAGCCTTTTAATGGGATAAAACTATTGTCATCCGTTGATTTATAAACTAGTTACTGACAATTACAGTTTCATTCTGGCTGCTGTGAATTTACAGCCTTTGTTTACAATGTTCGATGTTCAAATTTCCAAAAGTTGTTATTCAGACTGAATATATCGTCGACAGCTATCATATGTGGTAGTAATACCGTCATACCCGAAGATTTAAAGAAAAGGATTTGTAGATCGATAATGTACTGGGAGACACGCAATAACATATTAAACTGGTTGCTACAAGTCTTTAAAATGCATGGAGTAAAGATAAATACCAAAAAAATCCGTCTTCGCGTGCAGGGAAGCTATTTTCTGGGACACGTGGTGTTTGCATCTGAGATCCGACCAGATGTAGAGAATCTGAGGGCTATCAGAGAATATGCCATCCCACCTCTAAGAAGCAAATCCGTAGATTCCTTGAACTAGTCAATTCCTATAAAAAATTTATTATTAATACAGTAAATACGCCTGATCATTTCGAAATGACTGGTAAGAACACTGCGTGGGAGTGGAATGGACAAGCCGAGCGCTAGTCGAGGCTCTTAAAGATGCACTCATTAATGCACCTATTCTATCACACTCACACCTGGAGAAAGAGTTCTGTCTCGCTTCGGATAGCTCCAGAGTTAGAATTCGTATCTATCTGTGCAAGAAACAGTACAGGGTGGTGTAGTAACGCAAAATACCATCGCATTCGCCAGAAGGATGTTAAACAAAGCTGAAAGAAACTATATGGTGACTGAATTGAAGCCCTCGCTATTGTGTGAGGATTCCACAAGTTCCAGTTCTATCTCTTCTGGCGTACTACGACAGTGTATATCGACCATAAATCAGTGGTCAATGTCTGCAAATGGCGAAGCTGACGCACAGACGGTTGGCCCGATGGGCTTTGTACCTCCAGGAATTTCAGTTCACATTCCATTATTCGCTGGGAAAGGAGAATGTCATAGTACTGCGCTACCAAGAGCGCCAGTATGTTTGCCTGGGGGTAGCGATGATGATCTGAACGAACAGTGTTCGTTACACTAGATCTGAAACAAGTACATTTTGAAAATTATCTGTCAATGTGACTGAGCAATATCAGTGAGGAGGAAGACAGAGACCCAGCTTGAAATGATGTATAAGATAAGTGGAAGGACAAAGAGAAATTTAACCATCGAATTTTCTACAAAGTCGATGGCGTAGTCTTTTTTCCGAAAAAGAAGTGAGAACGAGGATGTGTATGTCTTTCCTTAATCTGAGACAATCTGTGTACTCTAATAATACGGAGAAAAGGAATTAGAGAGTCTTGGCGACATGTACGGCTTGCCAGAAAGCAAAACCATCTAGCGTCACTGACGGAAGTCTACTTTTCTTCGTAATACCAGACCAATTGAGACAGTTTGCTGCCACCAGTCTGCTAGATCCCCATCCCGTAAAGTGGTCAGGTTTGCGATACGTAGTTAAGACAGTCGAATTAACCTTTAAGTACGTGATCTTTACTCATCTAGCATGTGTGATGGCGAAGCAAATAATTAAACCATTTGTGGAAACGTTCCTGGCAGATATCGGAAAGATAGACAAGGTCATCTCGGACAACTGAGTACAGTACAGATCCCAAAGATATTTTATGAAAGATAAGAATGAAGGCAGTGGATGTATCCGGTTTGCATCTAGCTTCGATCCTAGGAAAGTGATTAATCAAGGAACTGTAATAAGCAGCACAGGAGATGGGACGAATTCCTCAGGGACTTCTAAGGTGAGATTAAGAACTTACCGCAAAAACCTAAAGATGTGGTCTACAGTTAAGATCCGTATGCTGAAAAATTGGCTGCCTACTGCCAGGTTAAGATATCTAGTCAGCTTTCCCCCTACGAGGACAAATAGACACACAGAAGTGACGAGCAGATTAGGAATATGTTCAGATGAGAAAAGACCTGCGGGAAGGGCAATCAGAGAAATGAAAGTAGCTGTAGGGCAGAAAGTATTAGTGAAATCCCACCGACCATTGCACAAGCACGGGTACTTTCCTAAGAAGTTTTTTAATGTCTATTGTGGTCCTTCCAGGATTTGGAGAATTCTTCACCCAAATGTCGTTGAAACTGAGACAGTGAGACCCAAGCCTCAACGTTTGATCATTCATTTGAAGACCAGTATTTTTCTTTACACGCACTGACAAAATCTTTGACCATACTAAATCTTGGTGAATTCAACATCGCCCATTGATAAGCGTGTCCCTCTAAATGACTTATTAAAAATCTTACACACTGAGCATCATACCAAGGAGGAGCTAAAGCTCCTTGAAACGATATAAAGAAAATTACAGGGTGCACCAATCCCCCTGGCTTTAATTTCCGAAATTGATTACTTAAATTCTTAACACAACGAGCCCATTCTGCTGCCAAACGACACGAACTGTTGTCCTCCTTACATTTGCACTTCGGTTCATAATTTGACTATTTAGTGTCGTTCTTACTGACTGCCTACTTTGATCATTACTCCTTGAACTTACTGCACTGCCATAATAGAGTGAAGACGTAGATTGCTTTTCAGTTTCTAACTGCGATCTAGTTTCCTTCTTAACATTCTCCCCTGGAAAACTGACCTCAACGAATTTAACGCCTACTTCCGTTTCCTTCATTGTTACCCGTTCTTGCGTTTTAATTAATTTCTCTAACATGTCATCCTTGCCCCCCTGTACTTTGTTCTCCACCACTGCAATCATGCCTCGAAATTTCTCTGTGGCCTCCTCTGAATGTCTATGCAAGTGAGCATTAATGTCTTTAACCAATAAACTGATAGCTTGTTGGTGTTCGTCCAGAAACTTTTCAAATTGTATAAGATGTATAGCCAAATTTTCCAAAACTACTTCTACTGCTCCGAGTCTATTAAGTTCCCCACATCTTTGATTTAACGCACAACCCTCTGTTTTCAACTTTTCATTGACCTCCTTAATATTCTTTTTTAAATCCTTTTCACTCTCTTTCAATTCTTCTCTTAATTTATCCTGTCCCTCTTTCATTTCCTGTTTCATTTTATCCTGATCCTTTCTCATATCTTCCCTTAATTTATTCTTACCTTCTTTCATTTCCTTTAAACAATTTTCATTTCCTGTTTACTATCTTCCACTTTTTCAGCAACTCGGCCGGTAACTCCTTCATGATCTCTGACATGATTGCTAATTAATTACTTAATACCCACAAATTACAAATTTATTTTTTGTACAAAGGTTACTCCTCCTTCCCTTGATAACCAGATACACTTTCAAATATGTATTGACTCCACACGATAGTCAAAATGACAAAATGATTCTATCCCTTTACACAAATGCTATTCTACAACCACTGAGGAACAAAACACCAAACAGACACAAGAATGCAAAGTTCTTAGTTTGCTTAAAGTTTTCCTTTTGTGCCTCTTCCTTAGTCTCGATACCGAAGCCGATGATGTAGTTGCAGCTGAAGCCGTTGGCGTAGACTGTAGTTCTGGCAGCTCGCCTCTCGAGTTCTGCTGCTCTCGATCGTGACTTGGATTAAGACCAGCCAGCAACTGGACAAACCTTATCACTACTTTAACCTACGGGTTAGAGAGTCAACCTTAATACTAAATAAATCTGATGATAGAATTTGGAATCAAAAATCTATCTGTCTGTTAATTTAACACATTACCATGAACCTTACTGCTTCTGTCACAATCGTTATTGTTGGCTCAATTCTCCCCTCTCAGGAAATGTATATAATTAATACATTTCCTGGACACCACGGCCACCACTCTTTTTCTTCTCATCCTGCACCGTGCCGGAAATTCCACCCATAACTTCACTTAACTAGTCTTTTTGTTAGCGTGCAAAACCCAGTCCCAGTAAGAGAATAAATTGAGAGTTTTTTTTAATAGTCTTAAGAATTATGAGTTATAACATGAAGAAACACAGGGGTAACACTCGTTACACAGAAGTTCAAGTTCTGGGGCACTGCAACTGAGCACACGAACGACAGCTATCTGCGTAGATTGTAATCGATATAGTTTTAATACTTTTCCCTTACGGTTTTGTTACTATGTTAAGGTCATGAACAGTGACTTTTAATAGGTAGTTCCTCCTATATTGACGTCAACACACTAACGGAAAAATTGCAATTGCGTATAGTACACTGTCAAGTAATACCGGTGATTTAATACCATAAATTGATCGAAATTAATCTAAAAATTTCCTATAACAGAAATAATTTAATTTCCTTTCACGTAACCTTTCTGGAGTAGCGAAGAATCACTACTAGCAATACACACGTCAGACCTATCTTTAACATAAGTCAAAGAGGTGCGAGGTGGCGCAGTGGTTAGCACGCTGGACTCGCATTCAGGAGGACGACGGTTCAGTCCCGCGGCCGGCCATCCTGATTTAGGTTTTCCGTGATTTCCCTAAATCGCTTCAGGCAAATGACGGGATGGTTCCTTTGAAAGGGCACGGCCGAGTTCCTTCCCCTCCTTCCCTAACCCGGTGAGACCGATGACATCGCTGTTTGGTCTCTTCCATCAAATCAACCAGCTAACCAACCAACCACTTCGCTATTAAAGATATACTAAAATCGCCGTCAAAGGTTGATATATTTTGCTGATTTCTTTCTTATGCGTACTACTGTCACTGAGAATTCTAAAAGTTTCAAATGTACGAATTTTGATAGAAACAGTCAGCGTCAATATTATAAACAATGTTTCTGTTTTTACATTACGAGACTAAGTTGGTCAAATTTCAACTTTAGAACAAAACTAAACCAGTCCTTCGTAGTTTCTGTACTTTTGAATATACAACTCAGTCTTACATCCTTTTAAACACAAACTATAGCCCATTTATTTTATTATGATTTTATCAATTAAATGATTTTGAAATTAAAATTCTTAAACTCAAAAATACTTTGGATTCTCTATTTCGCTTTTATTTGTCACTAAAGAATCTTTCTATAGTGCAGCTCTCTTCCAATTGTTAATATTTCACAGTTTGAGATCTACCTTGTTTCTGTCATAAGGAATGATTTCTCTCAATACAAATTATTTAGTAATTCCGGCTACATGAGAACGCTGGGACTAGGTTTTGACTTGCAGACAAAATAACAGTATATTTCCATCTCTTCACTAACTGTGAACAGAGACAAACGCCAAGGAGTGATCGAGTAACAAACAAAACTAAATCCCCACTCCAAACGAAATGAAGTTAGGTGCTATCACCACATTTTAACTCAATTTAAAATGCAAACTGCAAAATTTGCAGTCACTTCAGGTGTTATCGTTCCGCGATCCCACTAACAAAACCTTAATGAAAATGTCACTCGTTACTAGCAACTGTAGAAATAATGGTTGCTGTGGAATTCTACTTAATTATCGTTCAGTTAGGATCTGGACAAACACTAAATGTTACTCCCGTAACTCTGGGTGAGGTACACTTTAGCAAAATGAAAAAAAAAACACCGGTTTGGGTGTTCCGGCAACAATCTTCAAACCTCTTAAAAAACAGAAAACTCCGCTCGACAGTAAAATAATTCAGTATCCACAAAATACTACTCACATATAACCTCAAATACCATATCCTTCCAATACATTCATGGTGGTTACTTTATGCATCAGAGAACGCCTTCGTCAACCTTTACGATTAATAACAGCACCCGCTTTATAGGCGTGTTACAAATACGCCATAACCTGAACCCCGACTCAAATTGCTTCTGCCCGATGGCTGAAGTCAAGCAATATTTCTTCGATTCACGATTCGCGATCGTCCGAAATCTCGTAACCATGTTACACGTACAAAACTTAAATCCGTACTCAGCTGATTGAAGAATGAGTTACTGCGATAATTCTACAACTTAAATCGAGATGCGCCATAAAATTAAATTATTTCCAGTCTTTAATATACAGACCTATACCCGTTGCTGCAGTCTTTCCCCGAAATACAGAGACTTTCAGTCACACTTCTAAAACTGCGGAAACTTCCTACCCCCCACAATAAATCGATAGAGTCATCCGATTAATTTATATCGATAGCTAATCGCATAGGCTCAAGTCAGCGAACAAACAGCAACTAAATTTCTTGTTCTTCCGACCCTGTACACACGAACTTAGTTCCTCTTAAGGGTCTCTCACTGCTTTTCAAAAGTAACTGCCTTTCCTCTGGCATAAAACCATAGCTGAACCAATGTACGACGCCAACAGTACTCCTTAACAATCGGCAATGAGCAACATATAGCCGTCAGTCGTTCTTCTAGCGGTCAGCTGGTGTACGATGGTATCTGGCCCCAGAGCTCTGCAGTTGTCTCTGGGCTGACGAATGGACTTGCAGAATATGCTGTGCAACACCGCGCGACCGCTACGGTGGCAGGTTCGAATCCTGCCTCGGGCGTGGATGTGTGTGATGTCCTTAGGTTAGTTAGGTTTAAGTGGTTATAAGTTCTAGGGGACTGATGACCTCAGATGTTAAGTCCCATATTGCTCAGAGTCAGTTCTTTGCTGTGCAACAGAGGTGGCCAACCCGCGGCCCGCGAGCCGTGTGTGGCCCGCGGGAGCGTTATGTTTTGGCCCGTGGAGCTGTTTCGTATGACGAAAAATGTAACATTTATTTCACGTTAAACCCCCCTAGGAGCATCCATCAAGCGTCTTCATAACCAATTACAATAGGAAGGTCTCAGTTCATTGATTCAAATATAGTTAGATTTTCGGCTATATTCCTATTTAAAAACATCACTATGTGGGATTTCTTTAGAAAAAACCGTGCGCCATTTTGAAGAAAATGTAGTTCGCCTTGGCGATATGCAACCAACAATATGCTGCAGTATGGACTGGGCAACTGGGTGCGCTTGTTGCAGTGCACGAGTGAGACGAGTGACAGAAATAGCCAATACATTCCAGTTTAATTTTACTGAAATTTTACAGAACTATCGGTCCTAAAGTTACGGCCTCACACGTGCATAGTGGCGCATATTCTATCGCGATAGACCTATTACCACTCCAGGTAAGTAAAGCCAGCTTTTATCTTTTTAAATTAATCTTTGATGCTTCTCTTTAATTTTAGTGGTGCAATGGTTCCTGCCTCAGTGCCTTTTTTTAAACTGTAGTAGCGCGAAATAAATAAATACTTAATTGTAATGATTACGTTTAAGGTTCCGCATTAGAAAAGTAGACAAGGGAACCTCCTAGTGCAACTTCATCCAAGTGTCTTTCTCTCGTATTTTCAGCAACTAATAATATTATCCACTTGAATACCATGTAGAATATTTTTATGAAACAGTCATGACAAAGGAACTCGAAATGGGGGTCGAAATTTTTAAGTAAGGGTGCTAGGTTAAGTGAAGCTTATGTAATTTTTTCTGTTTATTATAGATGAGTTTCAGCACTAAAATATCGATTTTCTAAAGCAGTGGATTTCTACTCTCAAAAACTGTCGAGAAAATAGGCTATGAAGTTCCCGAAATGTGTATAATACTCATATGAAAAACTGATAAGTCGACGAGCAGTGTAGCTCTGTGGTAGAATGCTAACCTTCTATGTGAATGGCCAGGGTCTGATTTACAGGTGGGTCGTATTTTTAAACATGGGTGCATGGTTTATATATATACTTTTAAAAATAGTCGCGTGCTCTACAAGCATTTCCGTGAAGAGTGAAATACATAAAGACTGAAAAAAAGAAAACAGCGTTCGAGGCTTGTAATTGCTGGATGGCTGGTTCCAGTTTAAATTCGGTCATTACATTTTTCGTTTTTTTCAGTTCAGTTCGAATGCCTAAGTCATATAAATATGTGATAATTAGCACATAGTTAACTACCAGTTTTACCACAAATGTGTCTCTTCGTATTTCTAATTAGTTACCATATACAAAAATGCAGATGTAACTTCCTAATCACTGCTCCTTTATATACTCTCCTCGAAATGGAAAAAAGACACCGGTGTGTCAGACCCACCATACTTGCTCTGGACACTGCGAGAGGGCTGTACAAGCAATGATCACACGCTCGGCACAGCGGACACACCAGGAACCGCGGTGTTGGCCGTCGAATGGCGCTAGCTGCGCAGCATTTGTGTACCGCCGCCCTCAGTGTCAACCAGTTTGCCGTGGCATACGGAGCTCCATCGCAGTCTTTAAAACTGGTAGCATGCCGCGACAGCGTGGACGTGAACCGTATGTGCAGTTGACGGACTTTGAGCGAGGGTGTATAGTGGGCATGCGGGAGGCCGGGTGGACGTACCGCCGAATTGCTCAACACGTGGGGCGTGAGGTCTCCACAGTACATCGATGTTGTCGCCAGTGGTCGGCGGAAGGTGCACGTGCCCGTCGACCTGGGACCGGACCGCAGCGACGCACGGATGCACGCCAAGACCGTAGGATCCTACGCAGTGCCGTAGGGGACCGCACCGCCACTTCCCAGCAAATTAGGGACACTGTTGCTCCTGGGGTATCGGCGAGGACCATTCGCAACCGTCTCCATGAAGCTGGGCTACGGTCCCACACACCGTTAGGCCGTCTTCCGCTCACGCCCCAACATCGTGCAGCCCGCCTCCAGTGGTGTCGCGACAAGCGTGAATGGAGGGACGAATGGAGACGTGTCGTCTTCAGCAATGAGAGTCGCTTCTGCCTTGGTGCCAATGATGGTCGTGTGCGTGTTTGGCGTCGTGCAGGTGAGCGCTACAATCACGACTGCATACGACCGAGGCACACAGGGCCATTACCCGGCATCATGGTGTGGGGAGCGATCTCCTACACTGGCCGTACACCTCTGGTGATCGTCGAGGGGACACTGAATAGTGCACGGTACATCCAAACCGTCATCGAACCCATCGTTCTACCATTCCTAGACCGGCAAGGGAACTTTCTGTTCCAACAGGATAATGCACGTCCGCATGTATCCCGTGCCACCCAACGTGCTCTAGAAGGTGTAAGTCAACTACCCTGGCCAGCAAGATCTCCGGATCTGTCCCCCATTGAGCATGTTTGGACTGGATGAAGTGTCGTCTCACGCGGTCTGCACGTCTAGCACGAACGCTGGGCCAACTGAGGCGCCAGGTGGAAATGGCATGGCAAGCCGTTCCACAGGACTACATCCAGCATCTCTATGATCGTCTCCATGGGAGAATAGCAGCCTGCATTGCTGCGAAAGGTGGATATACACTGTACTAGTGCCGACATTGTGCATGCTCTGTTGCCTGTGTCTATGTGCCTGTGGTTCTGTCAGTGTGATCATGTGATGTATCTGACCCCAGGAATGTGTCAATAAAGTTTCCCCTTCCTGGGACAATGAATTCACGGTGTTCTTATTTCAATTTCCAGGAGTGTATAAGGTTGTTTAAAAAAAAGAAAAATATTTCATATTAATTTTTTCCAGCTTTATGTACACTTTGCTTCATAGAAATGCTAGTGGAACATGAACCTAACTTTAAAAATTTACACAACTCGAAATCGAAGTTCACCCACGTGGCGGTTGGGCTTCCTACCACAGAGCCACACGGGCCGTCAAAACAGTTAACATGCGTTACTATATTAAATAACTTCGGGGAATATTTAAGTTGATTTCGTAAAGAATTTTTGAGAGTTGTGCCGAAGTACGTTAGGTAACTGATATTTGATTCTGGACTTCACCTACCATATGCATAAAAATTACAAAACTCCGATTACCGTCAAGTCTCTTTGTCAGTTTCCGAATTATAGTAAAAAAAGGTTTGTTTCAGTTGAAGGCGTAACGTTGGTATGGTGTCAACTAGTAAACACATAGGATCTAAGAAGAGAACAGTTACAGGGAGTTAAGAACTTTCCAAGACAAATGGACTGTAAACTATTTTTTTGTGGAATATAAAATAAACCATTTTGTCTGATATGCAATGAATCTGTCTCAGTTCCAAAAGAATATTACATCAAGCAGCATTACGGGACTAAACATGTTTGATAAGTATAAGGGACAATTTCGACAAGACCAGATAAACGACTTAAACGACTTAAAAAGGAAACTTTCTGCTCAACACACATTTATAAGGACAAATTCAGAGTGAACATGGTATGTGAAAGCGAGTTATGCAGTAGCTCTGATACTGGGGAAAAAATTAGAGCCATATTCAGATGGCGAAATGGTTAAGGAGTACTTGGAGACAGTTGTTGAAATTGTGAGCCCAGAAAAGAAAATGGATTTCTCAAAAATGAGCCTGTCTCGTAAAAATGTTACTAGACGTGTGGATGACATTGGAGGACAAACTGAAAATAATTTAAAAATCGTGCATCTGAGTTTATATTTTATTCTCTAGCTTTCGATGAATGCGCAGATATGGAGGATACGACTCAAGTCGCGAATTATGTCAGAGGTATTGACGCCTATTTTAATAAAACAGAAGAATTAGTATCGTTGTACCAACTTAAGGATACCACGAAGCCATGAGATGTATTAGAAGCAGTTATATCGGCATTAAGTCACTTTTGGTTAAAGCTTAACAACCTATCGGGGCTAACAACGAATGGTGCTCTAGCAATGGCTGGAAAACGCGAAGGTTTAGTTCAGTTGATTGTTTGGGAACGAAACCAGCAAATCTGTCAATAAGTCAATGATAAAATTTGATTTCATTATCCATAAAGAGAATTTATGTGCCAAGTTCCTCCGAATGGACCACGTCATGAAGGTGGATATTAAAACAGTAAATTTTGTAAAGCCAAAATGACTGAATCACTGTCAGTTTCAAGAATTTCTGAGGTATTTGGATTCAGAGCATGATAACATTTCGTATTATACAGAAGTAAGATGGCTAACCCGAGCCGAAGATGTTGAAAAGGGTTTTCTACATCTACATGACTACTCTGCAATTCACATTTAAGTGCTAGGCAGAGGGTTCACCGAACCACAATCATACTCTCTCTCTACTGTTCCACACCCTCACAGCGCGCGGGAAAAACGAACACGTAAACCTTTCTGTTCGAGCTCTGATTTGTCTTATTTTATTTTGATGATCATTCCTACCTATATAGGTTGGGCTGAACAAAATATTTTCTCATTCGGAAGAGAAAGTTGGTGACTGAAATTTCGTAAAAAGATCTCGCCGCGACGTAAAACGTCTTTGCCGTAATGACTTCCATCCCAATTCGCGTATCATATCTGCCACACTCTCTCCCCTATTACGTGGTAATACAAAACGAGCTGCCCTTTTTTGCACCCTTTCGATGTCCTCCGTCAATCCCACCTGGTAAGGATCCCACACCGCGCAGCAATATTCTAACAGAGGACGAACGAGTGTAGTGTAAGCTGTCTCTTTAGTGGACTTGTTGTATCTTCTAAGTGTCCTGCCAATGAAACGCATCCTTTGGCTCGCCTTCCCCACAATATTATCTATGTGGTCTTTTCGACTGAAGTTGTTCGTAATTTTAACACCCAGGTACTTAGTTGAATTGACAGCCTTGAGAATTGTACTATTTATCGAGTAATCGAATTCCAACGGATTTCTTTTGGAACTCATGTAGATCACCTCACACTTTTCGTTATTTAGCGTCAACTGCCACCTGCCACACCATTCAGCAATCTTTTCTAAATCACTTTGCAACTGATACTGGTTTTCGGATGACCTTACTAGACGGTAAATTACAGCATCATCTGCGAAGAACCTGAGAGAACTACTCAGATTGTCACCCAGGTCATTTATATAGATCAGGAACAGCAGAGGTCCCAGGACGCTTCCCTGGGGAACACCTGATATCACTTCAGTTTTACTCGATGATTTGCCGTCTATTACTACCAGCAGTAACCTTCCTGACAGGAAATCACGAATCCAGTCGCACAACTGAGACGATACCCCTTAGGCCCGCAGCTTGATTAGAAGTCGCTTGTGAGGAACGGTGTCAAAAGCTTTCCGGAAATCTAGAAATACGGAATCAACTTGAGATCCCCTGTCGATAGCGGCCTTACATTGTGCTGATAGGGAGCTAGCTGCGTTGCACAAGAGCGATGTTTTCTGAAGCCATGCTGATTACGTAACAATAGATCGTTCCCTTGAAGGTGATTCATAATGTTTGAAAACTGTATATGCTCCAAAACCTTACTGGAAACCGACGTCAATGATATAGGTCTGTAGTTAGATGGAGTACTCCTACTACCCTTCTTAAACACTGGTGCGACCTGCGCAATTTTCCAATCTGTAGGTACAGATCTATCGGCGAGCGAGCGGTTGTATATGAGTGCTAAGTAGGGAGCTATTGTATCAGCGTAATCGGAAAGGAACCTAATCGGTAGACAATCGGGACCTGAAGACTAGCCCGTATCAAACAATTTGAGTTGCTTCGCAACCCCTAAGGTTTCTACTTCTAAGAAACTCATGGTAGCAGATGTTACTGTTTCTAATTCTGGAATATTCCATTCGTCTTCCATGGTGAAGGAATTTCGGAAAACTGCGTTCAATAACTCCGCTTTAGCGGCACAGTCGTCGGTAACAGTACCATTGGCACTGCGCAGCGAGGGTATTGACTGTGTCTTGCCGCTTGTGTACTTTATACGACCAAAATTTCGAGACAGTGTTTCGTTGTGGAACCTATTAAAGACATCTCGCATCGAAGTCCGTGCTAAATGTCGCGCGTCTGTAAATTTTAGCCAATCTTCGGGATTTCGCGTTCTTCTGAACTTCGCATGCTGTTTCCGTTGCCTCTGCAACAGCGTTCGGACCTGTTTTGTGTAACACGGGGGATCCGTTCCGTCTCTTACCAATTTATGAGATATGAATCTCTCAATTGCTGTTGCTACTGTATCTTTGAATTTCAGCCACATCTCGTCTACATTTGCATAGTTATTTCTGAAAGAATGGAGATTGTCTTTTAGGAAGGCTCCTAGTGACAATTTATCCGCTTTTTAAATAAAATTATCTTGCGTTTGTTTCTGATGGATTTGGAAGAAACGGTATTGAACCTAGCTACAACGACCTTGTGTTCACTAATCCCTGTATCAGTCATGATGCTCTCTATCAGCTCTGGATTGTTTGTGGCTAAGAGGTCTAGTGTGTTTTCGCAAACATTTACAATTCGCGTGGGTTCGTGGACTAACTGCTCGAAATAATTTTCGGAGAAAGCATTTAGGACAATCTCGGAAGATGATTTCTGCCTACCACCGGTTTTGAACAAGTACTTTTGCCAACATATCGAGGGAAGGTTGAAGTCCCCACCAACTATAACCGTATGAGTGGGGTATTTATTTTCTACGAGACTCAAACTTTCTCTGAACTGTTCCGTAACTGTATCATCGGAGTCTGGGGGTCGGTAGAAGGAGCCAATTATTAACTTAGTTCGGCTGTTAAGTGTAACCTCCACCCATACCAATTCGCACGGAGTATCTACTTCGACTTCACTACAAGATAAACCACTACTAACAGACACAAACACTCCACCACCAATTCTGCCTGATCTATCTTTTCTGAATACCGTCTGAGACTTCGTAAAAATTTCTGTAGAACTTATATCAGGCTTAAGCCAGCTTTCTATACCTATAACAATATCAGCTTCTGTGCTTTCTATTAGCGCTTGAAGCTCAGGGACATTTCCAGCACAACTATAACAATTTACAACTATAATTCCGACTGTTCCTTGATCCAAGCATGTTCTGTATTTGCTATGCACCCTTTGACATTGCAGCCCACCCCGTACTTTCCCGAGTCCTTCTTACCTAAAAAACCGCCCAGTCCACGCCACACAGCCTCCGCTACCCGTGTAGCCGCCAGCTGAGTGTAGTGAACTCCTGACCTATTCAGCGGATCCCGAAACCCCACCACCGTATAACGCAAGTCAAGGAATCTGCAGCCAACACGGTCGCAAAATCGTCTGAGCCTCTGATTCACACCCTCCCCCCGGCTCTGCACGAAAGGTCCGCAGTCGGTTCTGTCGACAATGCTGCAGATGGTGAGCTCTGCCTTTATCTCGTAAGCAAGACCGGCAGCCTTCACCAAATCAGATAGCCGCTGGAATCCAGAGAGAATTTCCTCAGATCCAAAGCGACACACGTCATTAGGGCCGACATGTGCCACCACCTGCAGCTGGCCGCACCCTGTGCTCTTCATGGCATCCGGAAGGACCCTTTCCACATCAGGAATGATTCCTTCCGGAATGCACACGGAGTGCACACTGGATTTGTTCCCCTCCTTAGCCGCCATATCCCTAAGGGGCCCCATTACGCACCTAACATTGGAGCTCCCAACTACCAATAAGCCCACCCTCTGCGATTAGCCTGACCTTGAAGGCTGAGAATGATCCTCTGAAACAGGGCAGTCAGCTGCAACTGGCTCAGCCAGAGACAGTGCCTGAAACCTGTTTGTCAGACGCACCGGGGAGGCCTTCTGATCAGCCTCCGGGAACGTCTTTCGCTGCCTGCAACGCCTTAGAACGTCCTCCCAATCAATCACAGGCGAGGGCTCAGCCCCACTGCGGGCAGCAACCGGGGCAACCACAGCAGCAGAACGATCCGGGGACAGACGGGACGAGGTTGACATCCCCGTGATACACAAGTCCGGCTCCCCACAGTGGTGCCCATTGGTAACAGTCTGAGTCTGCGCGACCGTAGTCAGCGTCGCTTGCAGCTGTGAGGGAAGGGATGCCAACTCAGCCCTCATCCGAACACAGCAATCGCAGTCCCTGTCCATTCTAATCGATGTTGAACAACAGTTACTGAAACACGAGTCCATGCCTAGATAACGCAAGCAAAACACGCAAAAAATGTATCAACTAACCTGTACAAATGCCTAACGACTGCAATACAATCTGCCTGAATTTACGATTACAGTAGCTAAAACTCGAAATTACACCTCTTATACGAAACTCACACGCAATTTAAGTTAGAATCTACCAAGTAAACACTAAAGCGCGATGCTACAACTCTCAAATACTATAATATGCCCGAAATACATGAATTAAACCATGCAAGTACCCAAAAACACGCAAAGAAATTAAGAATTAAACTATGTAACAAATAAGTAAGCTAGGGGTATACTACTTGCTGCTGCAGCTGCTTATCCAGCGGCGGCAGGGAACACACTGGCTGTGACCAACCGACACTGTCAGTTCAAAACAAAAACAGAAGAAAGATGACTACGCGAATTTACACTATTCAGGTACTAAAACGCGATGCTACAACTCTCAAATACTATAATACGCCCGAAATATATGAAATATATGAATTAAACAATGCAAGTACCCAAAAACACGCAAAGAAATTAAGAATTAAACTATGGAACAAATAAATAATCTAGGAGTATACGACGTGCTGCTGCAGCTGCTTATCCAACGGCGACAGGGAACACCCTGGCTGTGACCAACCGACACTGGCCGAAGGCGAAAAGCGTCACTAAGTATGGATGAAAAACAAGTCGCACCTATTTTCCTCCAATTTGTAGATACATTGTGCTGCAAGCTATTTCTGTCGCCGAGGCATCAACTCTTTTGCTACGAATGAGTGATTAGAAAGACATCTGATTGATTGCTCCAGCCAAGAAGCAGTACATGTGAAAAATTCACTAACGATAAAAATTCCTTAAGGTTTAAGAACGACCTCTACCAGGAACGATGTCCCTTCATTTTATACACTGACTATGAGTGTATAATAGTTCTGCCGATCATTGTAAAAGTGATTCCAGTGCCTCTCACACCACTATCACAGGACGACACGGCAGTGTATCATGTTGTCTGCTATTATCATTCCAGCTGCAACATTTTGATTCATATGTCGGGGATAATCCTGCGAAACAGCTGCTCTCTGAGCTCGAAACCTAGCAGAAACATTCCAATGATCAACTCGCAGGAGAATGAGGCCTTATACAAGAAGACAGTTAAATGTCATATTTCTGGTCTATCTCTGGATATAAAAGTGGGAACTCCTCGTTAGAGACCACTGTCATATAACCAGGAAGTTTCACAGTGCAGCTTACAACGCATGCACTTTGAAGTACAGACTACCACGACACATACCAGTCTTCTTCCATAATGTGAGCGGCAACGATTCTCACTTTTCGTTGAGCACTTGGGGATTTCAAGGTGAATAATAATTAGGTCAGTTTCATCAGATCTTCAGAACTTGCAGAGACAATGCGTCAGGACCACATGTATATCAACTGAGCTGAATTTCCCGACGATGCATTCTTTCAGCTTTTCATGTCCAAATGGACACCACACATTTAATTTTATAGATACGCTACGATGGACATGCGGCTATTTCAAGGTGGTTGCATTCCATTGTTCGTCCCTTTGTGGGAATACAATGAGGCTACGAGGTAAGGCGAAAATGAATGGGGCCGCAACAAAATTACTGAACGTCACTTGGGAATTTGAGGTGGATGGAAAGTGTGACCAGATGGCTGAGGCAGTCAAGGCTACCGTTTCTGAAAAACGGAGAATCCAGGTTCGAGTCGCTATCAGCTTACAAAGTTTCAAGTGCCGTTGTTGAATTCTTTCAACTCCCGAAGCAGATAAATCATATCAATTTCCCTTTATTTTTAAAATATTTGCCACATTCATCTCATCATTAGCTAAAATAGAATGCAGATTCCCACCTGCGTTTGCTTCTGTCCTCTCATCACGATATAAAATACACTCATTCAAACTGTGACGTATATTTGTTTGTATGATACAGACGTAACTAATTGGGGCAGTCCTTATTCGGAGGGAGGTCAGAGTTACTTTATTATATTTGGTATGAGGAACACAATGGTCGGATAGGCGGCTTCATAAACTGCAGCTCATTATCCCTCACAGCCAGCCACGCTTCCACCCATAGTTGCAAGACTCACTAGTGAAATTATGGCTTGGGGGGGTTTATGGCACAGTGTGCCATATAGTGTTACTTGCACGCTCTGTCATCTCGGATGTTGAGTACTCACACAGGAGCATCATTTTAGATATGCACGCCTGTCAAATGGGGTGGTGGTAGTCCACCGCAAGTGGCGGAGTGTAAGCACAGCTCCCGGCTTCCACGTAAACGGCAGGGCACGAAAGACACTGACCATGTATTGGATTTCCGTGATACCAAGATGTGCCATACTCGCCCGTACAAAACGAATGACGTGTCGTGGCGAGATTGTTCACTGAAATGAAATAAGACAACGAAAATATCTTGCATATTTTGTGTCAATCAATCCAGTAATGCTACAATTAATTTCAAAAGGTTCAAAAATTGAGTGCATACAGCGGACGAGTCCACAGTCACTTCGAATATTCTATACAGCAAAACTATACAAATTACAGCAAAATTAATAATAGTGATTCATGTTAACCTCCTTTACAAGTGACTTGCATGAGAACCTGGCCGGTCAGAGTGGCCGAGCGGTTCTAGGCACTACAGTCTGGAACGCGCGACTGCTACGGTCGCAGGTTCTAATCCTGCCTCGGGTATGGATGTGTGTGATTTCCTTAGGTTAGTTAGGATTAAGTAGTTCTAAATTCTAGGGGACTGATGACCTCAGAAGTTAAGTCCCATAGTGCTCAGAGCCATTTGAACCATGAGAACCTGTTGTGTTGCGAACTCAAATCAAGTGGAAAATGGATAGTAAATTTTAGTAGTGGGCTCAGCGCAGCTTCTAAGATACCTTACAGATCACACCCTCCCCTCTCAGGCTACTGTATGTGGTTCATTTAAGGCCAGAAAGTCACATGGGCGCCCACACACCCTGGGATATAGTGTGACATAGAAATGGGTGTCACTCATTTACACTGCGTGTTCTGGGACAGATAATGTTCTAAGACCAGGCCACTCTCTCCTTTTCTCTCTCTAGACCAAATGGTTACTTAAATCAAGTCCTTCTCGCCCTTCCCTCTTTTTCTCATTACAGCAATTGCGTGAACCTCCTTATTCTTGGCCTGTAAACTGTAGTGGAAGGCGCTGCTGCCGTGTTTGATTGAGATCAAGGAGTGGTTTTTTTTTGTAAATAATAACAGATATGAATATGATAACAAATTACTTATGATGTATTAGTATTATTTTGCTTTGTTAACAAGAATAGATTCATTAACAATATTTTTCTTCACTCAAAGATTTTGCAATATAAAAATTTCATTTTAACCTAACATTTTATGCATGTTAACATTTAAAAGAAAATTTATATAAATATATACGTTGAAATACTTTGTTTTACACTATTACTTGCAAATTACTCTGGGCAAGAGATTCGCGATAAATGGAAGCTGATTTTGGGACCAGTGGCGAGGAATACCACCTCTAAAGCTGCACTGGGATTCGATACGGACCTGGCGAATTAATTGTTTTCGACTCTTCAGTTGCTTCTCGACATCAGGGACACCTATTTCTATATCCTCCATACGGGAGTCCGTGACATGTTCAAACAGTTGTCTGTACCACCTTATGTTTGGATGCTATTTTAAACTCGAACTTCAAAACATCAGCTTTTCTTTTGCTGTTTGTCATTTTTATACCATTCTCATAGACTAGAGACTGGGCAGAAACCTTCGACCGACTTAGTGATTTTACATACGACCAGAATAGGAGAAGGACATTAGTGTTTAACGTACCGTCGACAACGAGGTCATTAGAGACGGAGCACAAGCTCGGATTATGGAAGGGTGGAGAAGGAAAGCGGCTGGGCGCTGTCAAAGGAAGCGATTTTGGGAAATCACGGAAAACCTAAATCAGGAATGGAAGTCGCCAGTTTGAACTGTCGTCCTCCCGAATGCGGGTCCAGTATGCTAACAACTGGGCTGCCCCGCAAGGAGAGAATTTTATTGGGTAATCCATAAAATCTTCTGCTAACGCATCACAATGGAAAACTGGTGTACGGTTTGTACATAGACTTTCTAATACCTTTTGGCTCTTGGCAATATCGTGTTCTTATTTGAACGGACATTGCAGTAATCTCTGCTTCCTCAGTATTATCCGCACTTTGTCATTAAAGCACGGTGGATGTTTTCCGCCATTAATTCAGTTACTCGTCACATACTCCTCCAGAGCCTGATATACTATTAATTTAAATTTTGCCCATGAATTCCTCTACTTCCATCGTATTGGAACTAAATGATGTCAATTCATTATCTAAGTAGGATTCAAACAACTGCTTATCGGTTCGTTAGAGGATTAAATCTCTGCTAGCCATCTTGACTAATTTATTAACCTAAGTAATCATCGTCGCTATGATGACATCATGACCATTAATGCCTGTCTCCCTACTGACACAGTCGATAAGGTCAGGCCTGTTTAAAGCTACAAGGACTAAAATATTTCCGTTGCTGATGGGTTGTCGAACTAGCTGTTCCGGAAAATGTGTTCAGGACCACTTCACAGGACTGACTGGGACCTGCATTGAATGTATATAGGTGTCTCAAGGGGAGTCCCACGATTTTCTTCCCATAACACAGGTCCAGAAATATCCTGCAAAGGCAGTCTCAGACTCGAAGTAACATCTAGTTCAGACCCTTCACTCGTCTCCAAATCAAAGGATTCCATTCTATTCTGCAAACTTTAATGCAAATTGTAAGCTTTGTTTGCACACCGCGTGTCAGGCCAGCAGTCTTCGTCACTTCTGACACCCGCAAGTACCAAGTGAGAATGGCCTTAGAGCCGTAGCGATACGACTCATTGATGCCGATATGATTCGTAACATGAAGTTGACTGCAAGTTGCACCTTCGATAGTTTCAGGCACGGCCTGGTCTACATCTCGGATGAGGTCGCTCAGCAGACGTACCGGCGTAAATTAGACTTTTTTCCAGCCCTGACGCCATTCCCCTAAGGGTCTCCATAACGCGCCTAGCACTGACGCTCATATTATTAAGTATCATAACCGCCCCCCACCCCCTGTGTGCTTGCTCTGCAGTGCTCATGGAGCGGACACTTGTTCACTTACAATCACGTCTAAGTTCAAATATTGATCAGCTGGATGAAGACATCGTCCAAAATACAGCAGGCTCATTGTAAGCTTACATATCACTTCACGATGAATACTGAAAGAGTGCAAACAGAAATACAAGCAGTAGTCGCCAACTGTACCACATGAGGCGGTCTGAATATTTCAGGTGAAAGCAAGCGCGCTCGATGTACTCTAGGATTGCGTTGTCTGCGTAGATGTGAGGAGATGTGGCTGCTTGCTAGCTATAAAAGCCCAGACTATATATCGGTACTCAGTGTGAACGGGCAATCCGAATCACCGTGTGTTACGAGACCACCAAATTAAATTTTGCCTTTCAACATCACCATCGACTAGCGAGCTTCAGAACGATCTGCTTGCTTCAATATTTTTCAGTCTCAACGAAAATCAAGGTCGTTCGAAAATGACTGACTTCGACGATAGGTAAATGATGAATGACTCTTCTCTCCCCGCGTGTGCGAAGGACTGACACTCCAAAAGAGCTGTAAGAGAATGATGGAACCTTAAAGACTATTCGCTTCACTCTCTAACTCACCTGCAATAGCAAAAACTCCAAAAAACTTCCTAGAACTATTCCGTCAACGGCTCGTGGCTGCGTCACGATCACAGCTGTTCGCGCTCGAAAATTTCTCCGTGCTACAGCGGCTGCCGGCCGACACCACCAGCCGTCAGGAGTTGTCCGCCAGATGAACGCGACGCGGGGCTTTGGCTGTATTTATCAACCGTAATTATGTTATTAGAAATTGTAATATTTATCTCGGATTTAGATATTGGATTTTGCATGCTTGAGACTTACGAACGTAGTTCAGAAGTTGTAAAATAGACACACAAGTGGGAAAAGGTAGGATGTTCAATTTTCATTAAAAAAGGACATTCATAAAATTTTAGACAAAAACCTGGGACAAATAGGAAAAGAAACAGCGCATAAATTGTACTGACAAAATTTAGTGGGCATAGTTTACTTTTATATCAAGAACTCAGTTGATTCTAATAACTTTTTACAGTTATTCTGCCCCACTGTAACCGTACTTTTCACTTTTATGTATTTTATCAAGAAGTGAATTTTCCTCTGATATTGTATCGTAAAAGTCAGCGCATGATACACCATTAAAGTGTATTTTGACTATGAGCAATACCTTCTCTGTTTTAACTTTCATTCTGTTTTTTTTCCGTTTGATTACAAAGAATTCACTAAGGAAAACAGACGTTTCACAGCAGCATTTGACCCGGGAATTGCCAGGCAAAACGCCACCATATGAATCTGGTTTTTCGTGTTAATATTTTTAGTATTGAACTAGACAAACATTTTACACCACACTGCGCTAGCACTTTCATTGTCTTCTCCATCACTCTTCCTTGGGTTTTGCGTACATGAAAATTTAGCGAAGAGTTCGTCTTCGTCAACAGAAATATTCGATTCAATACTGCTAACTAAAGTACAACAGTCCTGAATATCCTTCCATTCTAGCTGCTCCTTTTCAATGACCACCCAAATGTTTTAAAATAATTGAGAAATGATAAACACAATTAATTAATATACTCAGTGCAAGTGTTATAGAAGATGTCAGCATAACTATGAAATAAATCAACAGTAATTTCATCCTCTTCTTCCAGTTTTTTTAGCTGCTCATTTACTAAGGATATGAAAAATATTTCAGACTTCCTACACTATAATTTGCCCAATAATTTTTCATTTCTTGATATACTCCCACCAATGTGATTTCTTGTTTCTCAATACATTTATTTGCTGTGGCGAAATATTTTAGCTGGCTAACAAGAAAATGTAGAAAACAATATAAGTGTTTTAAAAGAAATGCTTAAGGAAAGCAGGACACTTATCAATGGAAATGAAATAGGATTTGAAAGTAGGAAATATTTCTATGATCCTTTCCAGTAATGGTAGCAGTCTTGTACTGCTGTGCCCGGGTCCAGTTTTGTATTCAGTTTCACTAAACGTACAGAATGACCTGAGAGATTCAACCACAATTTTGTATGTGTGGAAATGATGGTAGTTTTTGTTTACAATTAATTAGTAGTCAATGGGCACGCAATCTGAACCAGTTTGTAAACAACTGCGCACCACAGATGCTAGGCAGCTAGCACCTATAATATTATTCACTGTCTTCTGTTCCAGTTGATACAATACATTGTTTTTTCCTTTCCTCTATTTATTACCATAATTGGTGTTAGTGTTGTCTGGAGAAACTGCAAATACCTTTCATTCAAGTTCAAGTGGTTCAAATGGCTCTGAGCACTATGAGACTTAACATCTGAGGTCATCAGTCCCCTAGAACTTAGAACTACTTAAACCTAACTAACGTAAGGACATCACACTAATCAATGCCCGAGGCAGGATTCGAACCTGCGACCGCAACGGTCACGCGGTTCCAGACTGAAGTGCCTAGAACCGCTCGGCCGCTTCGGCCGGCCCTTCAAATTCATATTTCTTTAAAATCTCCAACACATAGTTCTGAAGTAAATCTGAAGTTTCCCCTGACAAATTACCCAATTCGAATACTTTCACTATGATTCCTTTTTTAAGGCGAAAATAGGTGACAAGGAGAGGAACTAACTTCAAATCCAAATGATTCAGTGTATTAATAATTACAGAAATGAATGAAGCACCTTTGAGTTCAGCTAAAACCTGCTGAGCTGCATATGGTGCAATAACATTTGAAATAATTGCATTACATTTTGTGGATCCACAAGTGAATTTAGAGCTTAAAAGTTTTTTAACAAATACTGTAGTACAATCCATCGACTTAAAACTATGGTTATGCATTGCACTGTGGTAAGCAAACGTAGCTTCTTGTGCTGCCAATTGCCTATTTATTTCAGTTATGTTCTTATCTTTAGGTCGTAGTTACCTATACTTTTATTTGCACTTTTCTTCTGGACAGCCATGCGATGTTTCTCCGTCTTTATGTGATCCACAATGTTAGACCTTCCACCATGTTCAATTACAAATTTTGATTTACACAACGTACATTATACGGTTTCTCCTCTACTAGTGATACAGGGACATTCACTTTTTAAATTGCTGTTGAAATTATATTGCCCTTTTGGCCTGATGAAACAGTAGTGATTGAGAAGATTTGAAATTGTCAGGTATCTGCTACAATGTCTTCAGACTGCTTGTAACAACCAATAGAAAATACAGCATGAATCTGTACTACCAAAAGTGCCAAATATTAACAGTCTAGCGAATAAAGCAAGTAACAGTGGTTGAAGTATCTCTGGACCAAGAAGACTGACTAAAAGAGGATAATCTTTGTTCTTATTCGTGATCTAGTTTTGTGTAATTCCTTTGCTTGCAGTATTGCTCTCCCTGACTCTTTTCGAGTGAAAGAGGAAGTATAGTGCTAAAAGTCATTACGGATTTAATTAATTGTGGGATGTAGTAGCCAAAACAATAAAAAACAAAATTTGAAAACAAGTTCTACAAGTGGTGCTTCCTAGCGTTTATAATTGCGCTGTTAACTACATAAAAAGCACCCGATATAGTAAAAATACTTTAACCAAGTGGAACTACAAAATAAAGGGACGTTTGAGCGTCCCAAAAAAGCTTTCGAGATGGCGAGACATTTTGAAAAAAAAAAACAGGACTGTCCCGGTGTAAACGGGACGAAAGGACGTCTTATTCGCTTTGGATTTAATACAGGGGGAAAACGCACCAGCAGAAACAGCTCGGGGCCTTTGTATTGTGTTTGGGGTGAGTGCCTTTGGGCACAACACGTCAGAAGAGGATTATCTTCTTTCAAAGAAGATGGTTCTGGAGTGAATGATTTCCCACATTCAGGATGTCCCGGTAGCAGAAACATATGATGAACTGTATGTGATGAACTGCGACGATTTAAGCGTCGTGCGACATTTGCATTCAAAAGGCAAGTTTCTGAAGTCCGGTGTAAGAGTACTCTGAGCTCTAATTCATAGCAACCAAATTAAAGCAGTGCTTATTCCTGTATTTTTGCTTGAACGCCATCAGTACATACATTGAGCGTTCCTATGCTGTACTGTTACTGGTGGCAAGTTATGATGCCTTTATGTTAACTTTTTAAGAATAAATTAATGGCTGAGCCGTAACAACAGACATATTCTCGAGCAAAGATCAGTGAACGTATTTTGCATCTGTTGGCTGAAAAAGTTTAAATTGCACCAGCAGCTGCTCCCCAGGGCTGTGTCCATTAAAGCTGGTATTTTTGGCACCTAAAACTGAGACTCATTTCTGTCGCAGAATAAGAAAAACGGAAGACAAAACTGTGTCAACTATTGCTACTACACGTAAAACATACTGCTGATTTCAAAAATAGAACCATCCAGGAGGGTATTCTGATCTCTAATGTTTACCGGTCCCGCTCCTTGCCGAACCACCATAAATAATGTTCCCGCTTCTTACTGAGCACCAGTCAAGGAAGTTCGTTGCCGGAAGAAAATGCACTGCGAACCTTTTATTTTTTTTAAGTAATGGCTTTCGGTCGTACTCATATAGCTATCTCAGTTACGCAAAGTCAGATATGACAACACGATTATGAGGACAACCCAACATCCAGTCCCTGCGTGGAGAAAATCTCCGAACCGGACGGGAATCGAACCCGGTCCCCATCGTTTAGCAGTCCACCACGCAGACCACACAGCTGCCGAGGCGGATTTTACATCTGGTTGGACGACATCTTCAACTAGGAACCAGCAGATTTCTACTGTCGTGGAATCGGCAAAACTACCTGAGCATTTCAGACTGTTTAGGCAATGTGAGAGAATATATTGTTGATCACTGACTAATGTTTACTTTTGTGTTCAATAAATTAATGAAAAACGCTGTTAAAATACGCACTCTACTAATACAAATGAAATACAGCTTACCATGATAACCTTACGCTGAATGTCTGTTCTAATAAAATATGAAGTATCTGTAACACGGGCGTGTTTATATTAGTGCGAATTAGTAAGATATTGTTCACTTTGGGCTTCGTAACGGTCTTCGTTTATTTGCTGTCCTCTGTCATACCTAAGTAGTATGGAAATGTGAAATTTCATTACCAAAGTTGTGTATTCACAAAAAGTTATGTTGGAAGAAGTGGAAAGAGGCATTATCAGTTGTGCAGTGTCGTAAGTTTCTCCCCCTTACACTAAGAGGTAATGGAAGTTGCGAGACGATATTTCACTAGTAATGACAAGTAAAATCAACTGCATTTAGCAGAATAATTCTGTGCCATCCAGAAAGTATCTCCTGCGTAACAGAGTTGCCACATTTGTTCTGCATTGGTGCCAAGATTCAACTACCTACCAGGAGGAAAATACCAGCCAATGTGCGCACTGAGCGGGCTCGGAAGTGATTACAGCTTACGTCCTAAAGACGCGGGTGCTGAGCGTCAAAATACGTCATTGCAATTTCTGTAACGAGCTGTAAGGCTTAGAGCGTAGTTACTTATAATACTTAGGTCCAACGACTGCCAATTAAATGCAATAAATTAATAATTGTAAGAACTTTTTTTAAATATTAAGCACACTGACTACTGAAAAGATCCTTCACATGTTGAAGCGTTCCAGTGCTTATACTGTAAACATTACGTAGAAGCAACACGTCGTTTGATCATTATACACCTTTAAAATATTTCTCTTAAGAACGTTGCCATAGGCACTACTTTCCAGAACTGAAGAACACAAATGAAAAGATAACGAACGAGACAGCAATTACTGCAAAACGAGAACAACAACAGAGAGACTTTGTAATCTATGAATAACGTAAAGTTCCTCATCAAGTCGTCTACTGCGCACGGAAACCATACTCCAGGTCCGAATACACGCTCTCTAAAACAACTGTAGAAAAATTAAACCAGCTAAGACGAAAAGAAGAGCAGTTGTCACCAGAACGTGGAGCAAGTAACACAGAACGCTGACAGTAATGTCTAGAACAAGTCATCGTTTAAGCGAAACCGTCATTCAGTCAATAAATGCTGCAAGAATGACAAAAGTCATCTACTTGAGATTATATTATATAATTTAGCCCCAATAATTTTGATATGAACGACCACTCTAGGGTACCATAATATTCAGATGAGAATTATCAAGTTCTAATGTGACGGCATAGATGTTAAAGATGCCTTCAAAACAGGCTGGAAGAGAATTTTTTGACAGTTTTTTGTTAATGAGCGGTAAAGGTAAATATATGAGGACATAAAATGAGAAGAATAAGTGCATGACATATACCTTCCCAAGCCAATTTCTGGATCGTTTTGCTTGTGAACTCAGCAGAATGCGTAATTGCGTAGTTGCAAAACATGATGGAGTTTCGTAGATTGTTTTTGTTATTCTGCCACCGAGAAGTGTTTCAAGTTGTTAGGAACAAGTACCAGCCGCGATGGACACACCCCGAGGAGGAGTCTGCAGTGCACAATAATCTTTTCGAGCAACCAGACGCAAAATATTTGGTTCTCATTGCCCTTTGCTCGAGTTTATGCCCTTAGTTGGGGTTCAGCCATTATTTTATTCTTAAAAAGTTAACATACAGGCATCATAACTCATCACCAGTAACAATATTGCCTACCTCAATGGACGAACGGATCACATTCGAGCATATATGCAGTCACAGTCACTCCTTTGAATCCTGGAGCTTTGAATTAGAACATTCAGTACCTTCTGCTCGCAAATTCTGAACCTTGGCTATTGAATGCAAATGTTGCACGAAACTTCAATGGTAGAAAATCATCAGGAATACGCCTGTGTTTTACCGCGTCTTCTTGAATCTGGAAAATCATTCATTCCTGAACGATCTACAGTGAAATAAGAAATACCTTTTCTGACGTATTTTGCATAAGAAATACCTTTTCTGACGTATTTTGCACAAAAGCACTCGCCCAACACAAAATACAAAGGATTAGTGCTGCCTTCACTGCCGTCTATTAAACCCAAAGCGAAGAATGTGTCGCAGATGTTAGATCTTTTTCCATTTGCAATTCTGTTGTAGAACACTTCAGCAACGTTCATAAGTTTAAAGTATGCAAACTCCAGTACGTACCTGCAATATGAATTCTGTAGCTTCAAATAAGAAAGTGACAGTTGATAAAAACGCTCACAGCGCCGTGCCGCAGTCGGCTGATAGGACGGCGCCTGCCGCCCGGCGGCGAGTTACGGGTGGCCGATAGCTGATGGCCGCTGTACATGCAAGGAAACTCTCGAGCGTAAACTCATCTCGCCGACACGAGCTGTTTCGTGGAACTGTTTCTGGAAGTTTTTGTTATTACATGTGGCTTAGAAATTCAACCGAATTATCTTTGAAGTTCCATCAGATTGATAGCTTCAGCAGTCAACCAAAGTGCAATTCAAAAATATTAGGGATGGAGTGGACTCGAACTCCAGACTTTAAATCTACATTGCACGACATTTACTCCCTCCCCTTTTTTCGGGCCTCCTATCTACCCTGCAGCCAGTCCTTACACTCGCCAGTATTCTACTTTCTTGGCCTGGCTTCAGTGACTTCAATGTTCTCTGTAGCCGTATAACAACGGGTTAAATCCTTTATTACTGAAATTTAAAAAAAAGTGTTTTTTAACAAAGAATTCAAACTCCTTAATACAAAATAAAGCAAACACTTCTAGAAAAAATGTTTTATTTTTTTCCATTTTTGTCATACCCCATGTTGTGGCTCTGCCGAAATAAGAGATCTCCTGTGGCATCATGACTTGTCAAAAACACTATTTTCTAAGCGAAATTAAATGAAATGATGCACATTTCGTAGGAACTCTCTTAACTGAACTGCAATAATCAAATGTTACCTCTTCTTTAAAACGTGAAAAAAAGACATAGCTTTGTATTCTGGATTCTTTTGGAGATTATGCAGCTCTTCCGTTAGAAATTTTGCAAATCCATACATATTCGCATTTTTGGTCGTAATTGCAAAATATAATAACTGACTGATAATCCAGGCGTAGCTATTGTTCTTTGACTCAGGAAAGAAATGGCAGTCTGGCTGAAGTACGACTGTAAGTGTTATAGTAGTTTCTGTAGTTCTAGTAATCGTTGCGAGTTCTTTTCTACTCCTTTTCCATATTTGGAATTTCTCTCTGCAGATTAGTGTTAGCCAAAGCGTCGATAGTATGCCAATAACCGTAGTACGGACTCAATTCCATTTTAATCTAGTGCAGTTTTTCACCTGGACGGACGTTCTTGTTTATTATGTCATGCCATATGGACACTATTTTGGACTGGAAAATAGGGTTGTTAATACTTTTCCAGACGTTTTTCCAGTGGACACCGCTGAATGGCCGGCCGCGGTGGCCGTCTAGGCGCTGCAGTCCGGAACCACTGGACTGCTACGGTCGCAGGTTCGAATCCTGCCTCGGGCATGGATGTGTGTGATGTCCTTAGGTGAGTTAGGTTTCAGTAGTTCTAAGTTCTCTGGGACTGATGACCTAAGATGTTAAGTCCCATAGTTCTTATAGCCAGCCACCGCTGGATGTATCTCTTTCAGAGGGTCTAGCTTGTGGTGTCTTGTGAGTTGGCAATTTATCTGGAATACAGCTCATTTCATGTAGTAAGTGCAGACGAAGTCGACGTGAGAGTTGATGCAGCCAATGTAGACTGGCGCCTTTGAAAGGTAACTTGTTTAGACTGCTTAATTGATTGAGAACGTTGTCAAAATTTAGTGTACTAACAACATTCATTTTAACCAAACAAGGCATAAATTATACTACATAAGGTATAGATTGAATTCCCTAAACAACTAACAGATGATTAAACACTCCACTGGGTGCACCTTATTGTCAAAGACAGTTAAACTAGGTGACCAGTGAGTCATGTACTCTGGCCCTTAAATAGTGGGTAACGCAAGCTAAATGGATCGGCCGCTGAGTAAACTTTCACTGATCAAATCTACTGAAGCTTCTCTACATAGGTGCAGCTAAGAGCAGGTGGCGATTGAGATCCGCACGCCCTGACTGTGCTGGAGCAGCAGTACGTTACCCTGTTTACTTCGTGCGGCAACGTGACTTGCAGCTGGCAAGAGGTGTGCGGCGAAGGAGGTAAGACGTTGAGGCGGCACCTGTGAATCTGTCGCGGCCACTAAATAAATACAAAAATCTCACGGTCTAGCGATCAGGCAGACGGATTGCAGTTTACTCTCTACCGGAGCCCTGAAATCACGGTAGACTTGAGTGTGTCAACAACCCGTTCGCTGGTCGTGCCAAGGATCAATTTGGCTCACTTTCACGACAGAGCGCAAAACGATACCAACAGTCAAGACCGGTAAACCAAAAACGAATAAGTTTGCACTCGGCAACAAGTAGTCCGAGACGTTTGAAGTCCCTCTGTCGGTACAGCAAGAACATCAATACAGCCTCCCCAGTTGAAACAACTCGCAAGTGTCGTCATTCTCAGGACAGGTCCAAAGTACGAACCACCTATGCCAGAGCTTCGTCCAGAAGTCCTCACCAGACCAAAGTTCAGCACCCGAGAGCTTCCCACCTATCCAGAAAAAATCCCTTTTTCTCACAAAGTGCACGAACGACACCGTCTTTACACCGTCTTGAGCCAATCACAAGGCTCTAGAGGCACTAAATCTCTACTCCCACATGTCAGCACAAACTCTCGTCGAACCTGGGCACGAGTCAAGACACCTGTGTCTCAGAAAAAAAAGAAGCTGCCAATTACTATCTTTGTTTAAGTTTTCGCAGAGGGGGAAAATATGATTTTCTCATAAGTCATGTCTCTTCCCACGGCAACAAGCAAACAGATACAATCTAAGAGATCTTTATCTAAATCACCTGTGCCTTGGAGCTTGTTAGTCCGAGCTATGAGGTGTAATAAAGAATCTATCGCCAAACGTTTCTCAGATGTCGGAGTTTTCTTATACAAGATTGGCGGCAGAGTGGAGTGCCTCATTGGCCTTCTTGCAATATCGGCGAACACGGAAACATGTGAATTTTTATTAAGCTTGGCTCTGCACACAATGCCCAGTTAGCGACTCAACTGAGGAGACGTGTCCTTTTAGACCATCTCCCCTGCCCAGGCTTGTACTGGTACCACGGAGGGCATTGTGGCATTGTTCTGTTGGAGCCCTGTCTCAACGAGGGGCTGCCCTGTCTACCCTGAACGGTCGTGGGCCTCTGCCGCAAGATTTACTAAGGGATGGGGTCGCCGTCAATTGCTTTCAACTCCCAACATGCCGTTCCTGCGAGCTAATAATCATAAAAATACGTCATGCTACCAGGCTCCATCAAAGTTTGCTCAGACTGTTAACTTTCTAGAGTCTCGTTCAAGGTGCATTAAGTTGTGATAAAATCTTTAATAATTTTCCATAGGCGAAAAATAGGTGAGTCTCACTACTCCCTACCTGCCGTTGATTTCTGCATGGGTAGTGTCTCACTTCAATATTGTTTAGTGTGACATTACCCAGAGGAAATCATTGAAAATTTGTAGGAGAATCTCATCCTGATAACCGATATACTTGTGAAAAAGGTAACTTTGACAATCGGGATTGCCCATGGCTAAAATATATTCTAGTTTTACCTCATTCGTTCCATGGGTCATTCACTCACATGAAGCTGCAAGCCAGCAAGTGTGCATGTGAACATTGCTGTGAGTAGTCTGAATTGTGTTAGACCCAGGGGTCATTGCTACATCACAGGCTTTTGATTAACATTTGATATGCAGTTACAAGGCCTTGCAGCAAAGAAATCTATCTATTCACACCGTATCCTGAGGTCAGAGATGTCTACTATCCCTAATCATCTACATTGTTCTGGAGTATGAACTGTTCTCTGCTCATTGATTTACCCCTGCTCTGTCACTCATTTGGTCTCAATCATCAAACATAAACTTTCTCAAATTCTCAATAAACAAGGAAAAAACATGTATAATCTGTTTGTCTTATTACCTAAGTTGTGTAAATTTATGAAGACAAGTACAGGCACATAATCATTGTCTAATGGTTCTAATGGCTCTGAGCACTATGGGACTTAACATCTGAGGTCATCAGTCCCCTAGGAGGGAAAGATCGCTCTGCCCTTCAGCAGCCATCTCACACTCCCATTCCGGTAGTTTACCATCGCCGGAATTGTTGAGTAGCCACCTGCCCACCCCATCTAAGTCGTCTACAACAAGATATTGATATTAAGAAACAACAAATCTGTACTGAATTCAGCTTGCAGAGAGATACTGATTATATGTAACTACGGAAAAAACAAAAATAAGAAGTTCATACCAGATGGAAGTGATGACTCCTGGTCATCATTCTCGATGCATACCCCTACTAGACTCTCATCCTTCTCTTGATCTATAGCAACATCTACAAGAATGGATAAGATATGCCTACCACAACTGTATACAATGAAAAAAAGTCTAACAGCAATACATTGCAAATGTACTTACGTTCTTGATGCATTTCGGCCTCCAGCAGCCGCCCAATGTCCGTCAGCTGCCCCTCTAATGTTGCAAAAGCGCGATCAAACATTTTATAAACATATGTTATGATCTGAATACATCAACAGATGTTTTACGAACATGTAAACTATCACTCAGAATTTGGAGATGTGCTTACATGACGGTAGCACAAACGTTTTCGCTTTCTGGAGTTTTTCAGCTTCCAGCTGCTGCTACTCTACTGCTAGAACAACAGTAGAAATGTTATAAGTACTTGTTACGATTTGAATACCTTAAGAGGTCGTTTTCTGAACATGTAAACTATCACGCACGGAGTTTTAAGTTTACATGATGGTAGCACAACGTCTTCCGCTTGCTGGTGACTCTCGGCTCCCAGGCAGCGTTCTAACTCAGCCAAAATTTTGGGAATGAAAGTTGCAATAGCAAGAAAAAAAGAACATTTATAGCCACTTGGCAGGAAAATGTATCACAATTTCGATAAATTTGAATACTTCGTACGAAATTTTATATCTGTATCAATTTGAACTCATAATTGCTTTTGTAAACACTTACAAGTTTGGCCATTTCCCACCACTACTACCGCTGGCGTCACTGCTGGCTGATCGTTTCACACTGTAGGAATCACATGCTCACAACTAGGCACTGTCAAAGACTGACGATGAGTGTAGTGGGAGTTGGGCTTTATATACCTTCACACTCCTCCCTCTATTTGGCAGAAGGCCGATAGGAACTCAGAATGCTATACCAGCAAGTAACTTGCCTTCTTTTTCCTTCAAGCAGGCTTGCTGAAGGTGTTTGAGCAACGGATCGTATATGTGGGGGACAAAAAAATCTGAGATGAACATCCTTCGTTTGTTGGTTCAAAATGGTTCAAATGGCTCTGAGCACTATGGGACTTAACTGCTGTGGTCGGTCATCAGTCCCCTAGAACTTAGAACTACTTAAACCTAACTAACCTAAGGACATCACACACATCCATGCCCGAGGCTTCAAACTTCGACGTTTCGCCGAGTGACTTCCGGCGAAGTGCCGAGACTCTTTTGATTCCGGTCCCTTTACACGTGCAGCATACCCCTCACCACCCGGCCGCGGGAGACTGGGTCCAGGAGAGACGTCGGGCGGGGTGGAGGGGGAAGGGGGTCGCCTTTCTTGTCTCCGTCAGAGCATTCCTCTCGCGTCACGCGAGCTGGACGGTTCTTGGTGCGTTCACTGAGTATTGCGGCTTATGCTGGATTCCAGGCCGCTCTAAGTTGATAACCTTCGTCCCTGTTCACAAGATTCTCGTGGACCTGTATGTTTATCTATTCTTTAATGACGCTGTCCCAATAGCTCCCGGCTCGGCACAACACCCTGGTGTTCCCAAAATCAAAGGTGTGGGTTTCTTTGATACTCTGTTCAGCTATAGCAGATTTCTCTGTCGGTCCAAGACGGCCGTGTCTGATATGTTCCTCGCACCTTTTTGAGATGCAGCGCTGCGTTTGTCCAATGTACTGTACACCACATTCCCAGGCAGTGCTATATATGCCAGGTGTGTTGAGTTTGAGTATGTCTTTAGCTCAGCCCATCAGCTCTTCCGTTGTCGGCGGAGGTCGGAAGACGGTATTTATGTTCGATTTTCTCAGTAGCCTCTCGATTGTTGCTTAAAAAACTCACAATTAACGCTGGTTGGGATTATTTGTAACGGGAGAATAAGAACTCTTCAGAAAATTTGCACTCTTTATTGCTTGTTAGTAATAACGTTCTCTTTTGTGCGACATAAAATTAAATAGAGGAAACATCAAACCAGTAAAGGCAAGTGACAAGTAAAACAGTACACATTTCTTCAATCCTTAGGTCCCAGCATTTTTTTCTCTCTAATCTTGTTACAACATTACACGGTGCGCTTTCCTTTTTGCGAAATAATCTATTACCTCATCAAAGTTCGTCAAACGTTTTGCTAAATAAGAACGCAAAACGTCGTTGTCTAATACTGAAAAAGTTGTTCATATCGTGTGGTTTCTTGACTTGATTACGTGTATTTTGGTACTGCCTGATAGATAAAACAAAACCGAACTTTGTAATATTGCAGCAGTTTTAATACACGCCAAATAAGAGAGACTGTTTTGGCACAAATGGTCATTTTTATCTACCTTACTTACACAAATAACACGACAGAGTATAATTCACAAAGCAGCTAGTTGTAGAGTCGTTGCCAGGAGGCATCGGCAGTGTGAGAACCTGAATGATGACAAACTCAGCTGGCTCCCTGCTACCCAGCAGCCTCTGTTTCGCGAGCCTCGGTAGAGAGCAGGGTCAGCGTTCAGCAGAGACTGGAGGGGAGACTGCGGCCAATGCCACAGTCAGCTGAGCAGAGGGCAGCTGGTAGCTGCTTGGCTGCTACCATTATATGGGTGTACGAGCACGACATCGGCGAAGGTGGACATCGACGGAGGTGATATCACGTTGTGAAACGTGCGCAGGACCCCAATGAATCAATTAAAACCCAGTGTGTAGTGATAAGAAAACTAAAGGATGGTTATGGGGAAAACCACAAATATATTTCTTAGTTGTTTAATCCAAATGTCTACAGCAAAAAGTAACAACGTCCAATTTATTGAAAATATATAAAAGAAATAAAAATAACTGCCATATTACGCTAAATCAAATATCTGCCAAATTTAAATTTTTGAGACATAAACTGCTTCTAATTTCTAGGAGTAATCTGTTTCATTAAGATACAGTTTGAACAGCTTAGTTAACTTTCAAACAAATGACAATATGTAATGAAATTACTGTACAGTTTGAAAATAAATTTAATGTATTTAATTCCCTTCGCTTGTATTTGTAAATAATATTCATGTATATGAGGAATTTTACCTTGTTCGCTGTTTGAATCACATTATAGATTGGACGTTGTACCTGATATTTGCTTTTTTGGACTATTGTGATTTGTTTTCGGGTTTTGAATTATGTGAAATGGGCTGATTTTTCGAACTTCTTGAAATTGACTGATGATATTATTGTAGTAATTTTCCTCGGACTTTTTGTAATTGGAGTTTTCTTCCATTCCATCCCCTCGGCCGGCCGGAGTGCCCGTGCGGTTCTAGGCGCTATAGTCTGGAGCCGAGTGAGCACTACGGTCGCAGGTTCGAATCCTGCCTCGTACATGGATGTGTGTGATGTCCTTAGGTTAGTTAGGTTTAATTAGTTCTAAGTTCTAGGCGACTGATGACCTCACAAGTTAAGTCGCATAGTGATCAGAGCCATTTAAACCAACTATCCCCTCTGGGGGATTATTTCCCTTTTTTTTCAACATATATCTTGAAAACTTCTAATTTGGGAGACGTAAGGCTACATATATAGTTACTATAGAGTATCTGCATCTGTACCTTACACGTAGCGGCCTAGTGCAGCAGCACTGCCGCCAGGGGAATTCCTGGTGATCGAGAAGCTTCGTCCGGCGCCAGCCTTAACGGACGGCTCGGAAGGCAATGTGTAGTGGGGAGTTGTGGCTATTTGTCAGACGTGGTGGAACGATTCATGACGGCGTTCCGTGAAAAGTTCGATAAATCAGTTAAATGTTGTAGTGTTCATGGACGGTATTGAGAACACATCAATATTAGCAGCGAGTTGATAGCAATGACCGTTAGAAGCAATGGTTATCTCATAAGGGTACTAAAAGAAAAGTAAAAAAAAAGAGTGAACTCCGTACGTGTGGGAAGAAACGTTAGAAACGAGTACCGCGCCTCTTTGTAGAGAAAATAACCTTTTATTTCTATTAAGACAGTGTCTCCTTTCGCATTGTTTTCATATCTATTAAAACTAACCGAGTTTGAAGATTTTTAATGGCAGGTGTTGTGATTTTGTAGGGCATGTACCGGTAGACACACATTCTAATTTTTTGTCTTCAAATGCGTGTTCCGTGTGAGTAGGAAGCCCACTCTAAGCTGTGCAGCATTAACAGTGGTCTGATCACTGTGGTTATATCAACACAGCTGGTTTTAGAGATTCAGAGAGAAACTTGGCCACGATAGATACGAATAAATGAGTAGGCATCTTACAACAGTCATGTTCAGAGGATATAAAATGTCCCTCCAGCGTCACGAACAGTCCTTACCACTCACTACTCTTTGATGGGACAAATTTTCATGATTGACCCATAAGCACCAGTTCAGTTATACAAGAATGGAGTGGAAATGTTCACTGGTCATTTTGAATGCACGCTCCATGTATTAGCCTAAAGAGATTTAGGGAAACAACGAAACCTTAAATCAGTATGGCTGGACTGGGATTTTAAATTTGCTCTTCCGAACTACCACTCCTGTGCTATACTTCTCCGCCATATCATTTCACTCTAGCATAAAACTTCATTAGGTGTCAGTAGGGAGAACGAAAAGTAGGCCGTCAGTGTAGTTCAGATTCTGACACTCATTTGGTTTTCGCGGTCGAGTGACAGAATTATTATATTCGAGATTACATAGCCTCTGGAGGGAAATTCTCTAGTGTTGAGTCACTCGGAAGTAGGTGCTCAGTCTTGTTATCTGAGGGTCTGAGCGGAAGGAATTTAGCGTTCTAGCGCTAGTGACACACATGCCTCTTGTCGGTATGAAGTGAATCAGCGTACGGAAGGCGCAAGGCTGAGTCGGCAGCTTGTGGATAGGGTGGGGTAGGGGTGGGGTTATTTGAAGGCGTTCCACAGCGCGCTTCAGTCGACAGCAGTCGCTTGCACGAGGAGGAGATCAGAGGCAGTTGCCACTACAAATATACGGGTGCTTATTCTTTTGGTAAGTACAAAACTTAGGAAATTATTGACTATTTGTTACTTATATTATGTGCAAATAGGCGCGTAGCAAACTTACTAATTTATAGTTGGTCGAGACTAACGTCATGGCATCATTGTTTCTATTCAGTTGTTAGACCCTAGGTTGTCTGCTGTCCAAAAGTGAAAGCAGTCTTACGTTTAAAAATTCAACGCATACAACAAAACCTTTTTTGGTACATTGTTTTTATAGTTATTAAGCTGCCACATATGTTGTTCATGTTTCACCGGTGTGACGTGATAGTTTTGAAATTTATTTCATATGACGTTTACCGAAGCGAATGTTAGGCAAGACACGGTAATGCCAATACGAAATCTCTTTTCTACGAAAGTAATCGTAGATCTGGCACAGAAATTTCCACATCTGCGCATCGGATTGTCGATATTAGACCTTTTGTTTGCTGTAAGTTAGTCTTACAGTTGTTACTAACTGTTAGGTGTAAGGACTCGCTTATGCGTGCATTATTTTCAAATTTACCGTTATGTGCAGTACAGCTAAGTGTTAAAGTAACACCATTTTTTTATGCATGTCTGGAAGCAGTTCAGTAATTCAGGAGAGTAATTCTGCTTAAGATATTCATGTATCTGAGCAAAGTTTTAAGCGTTGCAGTATAACACATTGTATATTACGAAGTACAAGCACAGTAAAAAAATGGACGAAACATTAGACCGCACAGGATATTCCCAACTCCAGATCTATGATGATGAACGTCATTATGTAAGGAGTGAATTAACGGTTGTTTTCCTATATGTTTTTCTTGTATTTGATACAGATTAGCTTCAGGATATTGATGTACAGAAATCACAATCGCGCTCTGGCTGTATTTTTGTAATGTTGTACATATATTTCTCACGAGTGAAACACAAACCTTGACTTTCTAATGAACAACTCTTGGATCTCAAATTGTGTACCAGTGTTTGATCACCGCAACTGTTTCACATTATGATTTTTTGTCATTTACTACGAAGTGTGACCTCTGTGACAAGAAATCACGAATACAGTCACTCTACTGAGACGGTAACGAATAGGCAAGCCATTTGATTAGAAGCTGCTTGTGATGAACGATGTCATTACTTTCTGGAAATAAAGAAATAAGGAATGCTGATAGCACTCATTACTTTGTGCGAATAAAGAGCCAGTTGTGTTTCACTTGAATGTTTTTTTTTTTCTTGGTCTATGTCGGCTTTGTGTCAATAGATCGTTTCCTTCGAGGTATTTCGTGATGTTAAAACACAACGTATGATCCAAAATTCTACTGAAAATCGATCAGTGATATGGACCTAAAACGCAATCAATTTCCGTTCTTGTAGTGTAGTGTAGCTTGTGCAGCTTTCTACTCTTCATGTAAAGATCTTTCGCTGTCGGCGTGGTTCTATACGACTGATAAAAATGGAACTATTTCATCAAGATACTTCGAATGGAACATAACTGGTATGTAATGTGGACTGGAAGACTTGCTCTTGTTGAGTGACTGAAGTTGACTCGTTAGAACGAAGGTAGCTACTTCTAAGTTACCCGTGATGGTCGCTGATCTTTATTCGAACTAGAGTATTTACGGCTTCTTCTTTCGTGTAAAAAATTCGAAAAATCGTGCTTAGTAATTCCGCCTTAGCGGCGCTGGCAATGTCTTCGGTAACATTATCATTGCTACCATGCAGTGAATGCGATTTGCGGCTTGTATACATTACATATGAATAGGATCTCTTTGGATTTTCTGTCATATTTGGAGACAGTTTCGTTGTTCAAATTTATTAGGATATGGAATGCAGTGATTACTTAGGCTCTATCAAAGGTAAACAAGTTGACAGACTTGGATTCATTGATGAAATACTAGGAAAATGTATTGGGATTTCGTAGAAGACTGCTTCGAAAACACTCGCAGAACTCATCTTAGAATTTTTTCAAGCGTATAGGACCAATATCAAATTGAACAAATGTAGTACTCTGAAAGTATAGAAAAAAGAGCGACATGAAATGTCACAGGTTTGTTTGAATCACGGAACAGAAATGTAGAAGAAACCAAAATGACTGGTGATAGTAAAAAGACGGCAAATATCCCAGGTAAAAGCTATGTTTTAATCAGAAGTAGTACTTGGAACATTTACTAGGTCCATACTATCTGGCAGATACATAATGGAATATCAAAAAATAGCATAAAAAACAAGTACGTCTATTACTCCGTTTGGCATTTGGCCGTAGCCTTCCATCTTCGGATAGTGCTATATTGGTCCAGAGAATATTACTGGACCAAATGTACAAATTGCACTGCAATTTGTTCCACAGAGATGTAGAATATTGTTTAGCACTGCTACCTTCGCAGAAGAAGTCTATTATCATACCCGATGATATGTCATGAGAGCAGTGCTCTAATCTTCGACTCAGCACCAGAGACAGACGCAGTGATCGTTTCTCGATGTGGGGATAGGATCTGGCAAATACGATGGCCTGCATTCCTGAAAGTACCTTGGCTGACTACTTCATTGGAGTAAGTGCAAGATGTTCAAACGCCTTACCATCATCAGTTCTTAGACGATAAAACAATTTTTGTAGTGCACACATTTACGGATGAGATGATGCCATGCCGGAATGAGAGTAATCAATAATTCTATAGTTTGCTGACAGAAATGAGCCGTTTTCGGTTACAATGTCATAGCAATTTCGCTCCGACTCCACGTCTATTTCGGATTTGATGCCGTCATTCGTTTCCATAGCTTATCTACTTCAGAAGGTTCTGTTTTGGCAGAAAGTTAGTTGCTTCATTGGCAAATCATCGAATGTTGATAACTGAATGCGTAGGATCGCGATATTTGCGCTGGTGATGGTAAAAAACAACAAAATGTTTGTACGGATTCTTACTGAGCTTATTTGAACCGTGGCAATTACGTGATCGTATAGCCAGGAGCATAGACTGGATTTTTCTTCGTTAAATGAATTGCGTCGTTTTAGGTTCAAGAGAGTAACAATATTGGTTTGAATCAATGTTTATTTCACTTTAGAAACGGTCAATGTGTTCCATTGCCTTACAATTTCAGAATGTTTGTCTAGCATTAGCTGACGAGTGGGAATCTTATTGTGCTTATTTGAACAGTTGCGGTTACATGATCGTAAGTCCCAGTTGTTCCGTCGACTCAACTGTTTAGTCGAAGTCGATGAGCATTAAGATTTCAGCTCGATTAAATTGTCGAATGTGAAGAGTAAACGCCATGAATCCACAGCTGAGTTATCACTGCGTCAAATGCTTCGCGCCTGGCCCTTGCTACAAGTGGTTGCGCATTACGTCAGTTGAGTTCCCCACTTCCCAGAATGTCGGCGAAGCGCGGAGAGTACGACGCAAACAAAAGTGCTGTCGCAGTACTGACGTTCCAAGAATACGGCAGACCATGCATTAATGAAAGTGTTTCTGAAACTCCTCGCAGATTACGAACTCGGTCATGGTTTAGTGGAATAACTATTGCGTGCATTGTGATCGTTGTTGCAGTTAAATATTTTCAGGACTGTATAATTAACTGGAGACACAGCTGCTATGATTTGGGTGTTATTATACTCAATACATAGCCCCTGCCCCCGTCACAACACTGAGATCTGGATGTTTTCAATTACTGTCCATTTTCTTGTCCCCTGACATTCTGAATTCTTGAGGGAAGTCATCAGTAACGTTACTTTTTATTTACCAATAGTCCTTTCACAAAACAAATCTACGTACTTTATGTGTGGTAGAAACATGTTGAATGTGTGTAAACAGTAACGTTGTCAAAAGTCTGTCATTGAAACTACTGAGTTGAATGTGCTGTTTATGATGTAGTTTAACGCAGACTATGATGGCCCTTTAAGTCAGATTACACTCCAACAGCTCATCGTGAAAATAACAAGAGGACAACCAAACTCGACCCTCCCTCTAGATCACAAACGGAGTGAACAAAGGTATAAAATAATTTAAGATTAATCATTTTTTGTTTACAGTATCACAGACGTCCGCCATCGTACTTGCAGATGTACTTTAGACTGACGACAAAGGAGGTTCTGATGTTTTAACTCATTTAAATGTCCAACGGACGCGAGGCTTTCCAGGTTAGGAATTTTCTACTCAACAGGGAGCAAATGAGTAAACAAGTGTTCTCAACTGAACGAGTTTTACTCCGCGCATGTGTCTGTTTCTTCCGTTTGTCAGTCGAAATGACTTAGCCTCAGGCATCAGCTGGCACAAATGACAAAATCCATACTGGGGACGATTGTGAATGCAATACGCAGACATAGTTCGAACAAAAACTGAGACAGCATGTGTTTCCGAAAGACGAACAAACTATTTTTTATTTGAGTAATTCTAGGAGTTTCTATAGATAACCATAACCATTCCACAGAACAGCAAAAGAAAATTGATTGTTGAAACGGTAAGGTATGAAAACAGTGGTGCGTGGTTTTTGAATAAATTTTTAACTACTGTAAAATTCTAGTGAACCGAGAAAAAAGAAATATCATGTAGACCTTCAAAAGTAGTCATCTTTTAAGGTGTTATGCTGCAACTTAGGAATCATACCATTCTACCCTTACTTAAGACGACAGGCTGCTATTAAAATATCACCCAGCCTAAAAAAGGACCAGTACACTCAAGCATGGAGATTTTGTACATGCTACCAGTTCAGTTACCCTCAGTCACCAATAAAAATATCTGCACGTATACCCTTTACGTCCTATAAAGGGAGTTTCCAAGTTCGTCCACTTGCCCAGCAGATTACTTTACCAACGGATGCTGTTTAGAGATTACTACAAACACGTGGAATACTGTAGGCAAACGATAAGAAACCCTAAGAACACCTCAATTCTGTGACAATCTTCCTGCAGGTTGTATGTTGTTCTCTTTGTTCTGAACTGGAAATTACTTAGGTGAGGTGTAACTTCTGTAGTGCATTAAAAAATTAATTATACATTTCCAGTAGAGGCTTTGTCATATCAAAATACGTAACTTAAATCATTTACTAACTTCACAATATAAAGTGTGTATCCGATAGCTGTTTAAAATTTCCCGCAATGGTGAAGGGGTAGTCGAGGTGAACAATTTGTCGTATAACACTTGCGGTCAGCCTAGCCGGAAGACAACCTCAAAATGGTCTACAAAATCCATGTAAGTCACAGCGTGCGGACGCGGCGCGAGATTTTTAATATCCTCACGACCTCTTATGCCACCGGTTTTCGTTATCATCAGTAACTTAAACTAAGAGCAACTGAACGACGGTTTTTAACACATCATGCAAAAAGTAGTCATGTTTCCAGTTTCATTTACACTTACCTCTCACGAGCACAGTCGTCTCGCAGGAAGACAGCCATAGAAAAAAAACATTTAATAGTTAATTTTACGCTGCTAAAATTCACTTAATCTTGAGCTAACACTTACAAAACGCCAGTTTTACAATCAGTAGATCCTCCACTAAGCTGGTGGCGTAAGTCTCACGTGGAGTGCATGCACTGAAGCTTATGTGGCATTTGTTGTCTAACTTGAGGTTGCTTCTAGACATTATAGACAGATATATTACGTCAAATATTTCGTTTCAACTTCCTCCAGCCGGCAGCGGTGGTCTCGCGGTTCTAGGCACGCTGTGCGGAACCGTGCGACTGCTACGGACGCAGGTTCGAATCCTGCCTCGGGTATGGATATGTGTGGTGTCCTTAGGTTAGTTAGGTTTAAGTAGTTCTACGTTCTAGGGGACTGATGGCCATAGCAATTGAGTCCCATAGTGCTCAGAGCCATTTGAACCATTTTTTGAACTTCCTCCACACCAGTGTGGTACAGTGTAAACAGTTTTTGTTTACATCCTATGTATATACGCCGTTCATATACAATTCCTGCTTGTGACACAGCAGTTAACATCCGATATACTTCTTGGTTCGTGTAGACCACGTGCAGTGGATACGCACAAGACAAAGTATGATAAATTCACATAGCATCAGTCACACATCCAACCAAGCTGGGAAGAAATACTATCTTTCCCTACTTACGACCCACCTGTTTCCTGGTTCATTGCTGAAACTCCTCGGGCAATTTGCGAACAATTTTCTTCGTTTAGACCAAGCATTTACATGAAATCTTTATAATGTGTTAATTTTACGTACCAATTAGTAATGTGATTTTCAGTGTTGCTATTTTTGAGCTAAATGAAATTGCGATAGTCCCGCAAATATTACTTTGCGTGAAAGTAGTACATAACTTTTCACTTCTTTTACCGGTATCTATACGTCGTTTGATTTTTCCGTTCACATCGAAAAGTCGCTCTGTGTTTTACGGGCCAACTATTCCTACCAGCATGGACTGAATCAGGACGGCAAAATGACAGTAAAATCGTCAATTTGACATTTGGTCTCAAGAAGTAAAATCTGAACCAGCAGAGAGGTGTAAAGTATGTTTTGTTGTGAGAGCAGCGAGCATGTACTGTGCTTCAGGCATTGATAGCTGGGACAGTGCTGGGGCCCGTAATGGAGGAGGAGCAGCAGCAGCAGCCGCAGCCTGACCCGAGGAGGCCTCCCCCACCCCCGCCTGCTCCCCCGCGGCCGAGGCCACCAGTGCCACCCCCGCAGCCTCCGCAGCCACCACCAGCTCCACCTGCTGGACCCAAGATGCTGGTTATCGGTAGTCGGGTTTATCAGCTAGTCCATCTGGGAACCTATGTAATCAAACCGTAAGTATTTATTTTTGTCATGTTCGTCAAAAAATTATTAATACATCTCCTTACGCATCAGAAATATCACATAGTTTGCTTATACTTAGTGGAATCTACATATCACAGTACTTCATTCTACTTCTTATACCAGCCTCCGTAGTTTCAGTTACTTACTTACAGCAATGCGTTTACACTAGAACCAGAGGATCCCTATTCGTAACCAATCAGTGGACAAACTTCTCTATACAATATCACTAATGGTAGTGAAAATAGCAATACCAAAATGTATAAGTCTTATTGAAATGAATGTTATAACGCAGAGCAGGTATATGGAACGCGCATACGATCAGGATTACAAAAACGAGCATGACTTCTTCTTTTGAAACATTCTTCTACTAGGGAATGGGGAAACAGTAGGAGGGACTAGACCCCTTTCGTTATCACTCGTTTTATTTAACAGTCATATCAACAAATTCCTTTAAAACAACAATATCTTACTCCTGGTTACTTCAGGAAATAGGAATTGTAAGTCACAAGAATTTAGTGAATCTGCTACCAATGTCCTTTTATGGAACACAGTCTATCTTATATTTAAGAAAATTTTAAAACCACTGACAATTATGCCCCTGACGGCTTGAATTAAGAAGTCTTCGCACACTGAGACCTGATGTTCTCAAAACATTTACCTAAATAACAACCTGCCAGAGATACACCCAATAAATAGCCGGATGAAGTTAATACAAAGGCACTTGTTTCACACTCAAGAGTCAATCAATATCACTAAAGCTTAAGGTTTCAAACTTCGGCTCCAAGGCTCAATAACACAAATAGTCAGCGCGAAGTGTTACTAAGAGTAACACAGCTACAACCTTTCACAATTGTATATTGCTCTTGTGACAAGGATTAATAAATATACTAAATACAATAAATACCCAAGTAAACACAATTAGCGCCAGAATTATTTAGCGAGGAGTGACGCCAGGTCGCTCGAGGGCAGAACGAAAACTTAGCTTGGAGAAGCCAAGACAGAAGGTGGCACTTCGTACAAGACCCACTTCTCGAGCTTCGACCCGGAGTCACCTCCCGCTACACAGGATTTCACAGGCCCGCTACCCATAGGTGGAAAGGTAGTGCTTACTCCAAAACACCAGTCAGCCAGCTGTAATATTTAACAAGCGCACTCAACAGGTCCGCAGGGCAATCCAATAATAAATCGGCACACTGCCTTTGTACCCACTACGAATGAACTACACAGACAAGGTACAACCAACAGCACAAATCTCATCAATAACCTTAAGGAGAATTGCCTGCTATTAAGATATTAAAAAACTTGCAATTACTATCAAGGCCGGCGGGCACTCCAATCTTAGTCACAATAAAATTACGTGAACTCTTATGGTCGATTGTTCGGTGTAAACCGTAACGAGCACAATTTTGAATATTTCATTATAAGCTTTACTGGGGATCACTACGCTAAGGCTACCAAACACTCGAAAGCAGTATATTTCGATAAACAGATTGTGGTCTTGCAGCTGATTACGTATTACATCAAACAACAGTTTCTCACGAGTTGGAAGAGGCACGCTCGTGCATTATATTAATATTTAACACCTGTCTTAAGCACCATGAACTCTTCATAGGCACACCTTTACTTCAATGGTAACATCCATGCGCTAATAGTTACCAGAAGTGAAGTAGCAGCCCTCTTCACCTTCACAGACATGCCCTATGTAAAATCTCACTTAACGTCCGATATGGCCGGTGTCGGGTACAGCAGGCGGCAATAAGGCAGCGGACGACCGTAGACAGCCGCGTCGGGAACTGGCAGCACGCAACCCAAGGCAGAAACAAGCTTCCTCACAGGCGACAGGATAGGCTCCCTACCAAGCTGCCCCTTACACGTGGTCGGTTCCCGCTCCACTACACGCACACTCCTGCCTCAGGTAACATCGAACACCAACTGTCACATCCTTGGCGAGTGCCTCCAGTTAACTCCTCCGGCAAAGATAGGCGGTCAAGGCTCAGTACGCGCCACAGGCAAAGATAAGAGCGCGAAGGTGAGGTACTTGCAAACATGCTGGTTTGCCATCAAAACACCACTGCTCAAATAAGATGTATACGTCTTATTGAAATGAACGTTGTAACGCAGAGCACGTATATGGCAACACGCATACGATCAGGATTACAAAAGCCAGCATGACATTTTCTTTTGAAAGTTCATTATGGTGTTTCGTAAGGAAACTATCGGAGCACACAAAGAAAAGAAAATAACTGCCTAATCCTGGCGCGAAGAACGCCCACCTTTAGCGAATACCGTCACAGGTGTGACAAAAGCTGAATAAATGGCTGTAATTACCAATCTGCGGTCATGAAAGTATTGGGTTTAATGCGCAGTCGACATTATAGCAACTAGAGACAGACTTGAGTACCGTCCCAGAATTTACATTTAGCGAATAAAGGAAAGACGGAAGACATAAGATGAATCGTCGGATGGAGATTTGAGCCACTAATGCGAAGAGTATAATATTGTAGCCATTGCGTCACTTCAATCGCAGGCACCGTGCTGATGCATAACTTAACGAAACATCTTCCTAGTGGGCGATTACTTTATCCGAAATGTTTAAGAATGTATGAATCTTTCTTATCTTAATATTGATATTATCCCTTCTATCGAAAATATTTCGTAGTTCTTATTTAATGCGTACACATAATATAAGAATTGCCAGTATGCAGGTACACCGAAAACGGTTCTTAAACACGTGCGACGTCCATCTCAAATAATTCGAAAAACGAGAAAATTAGCCTTATATTTTTTAAAAGCGTTAATATTTTTATATGTGCCAATTACTGTAAAAGAAAACACCTTTCATAATGTTTACTAGATTTAGAGTTACAATTCGGTATAGCTTGCGCTACTTTCCGAAGGCGACAACTTGTCGGTGGTGTAGCTCATGATGTCGGTGAACTACGAAGCGGAATTTCTGTTGTTGATGGAGGTGTATCACAATATTATCACGTAGAACAAGGGATAGTTAGATGAATGACGAACACTAACTTCATTTAACCAAGGTTTATTCAGCACTTGCACATACAAGAGCGTCGCATTTGATGATTGTAATAGTATAACTTGTATTCTACGAAAATATGATTTTACAAAGCTCTAGGGACTGGATGTTTACAGTATTTTAAGTGCTACAAGTTTTTTAAGTGCAAGGAAATGAATCTAGAACTTTACAGAACTTTTCCTCAAACATCAGCAAGAACTGTCGAGAGGGATACCTTGTTTGGGATTAAAGTGGAAGGTATGGATGCAAACAACGAACAGGTATGACTTCCGAGTAAATTAGTGAGATTTGTACTGATAGCGGTTTTCGCAGCTTACTTTCCTCCAAATATATCCGATTCCCAGTCGCTTTATGTGGTTACATATGTCTAAAGCTTCATTTTAAAACTCAAATCTGTTATTACATACACATTTTCAAGGAAGTTGTGTAATTTTTACGTGAATTACCCCACTTTCGTGGGTTAGCGAGCATGGCTGACTTCCATGTAGGGGGACCGAATTTAATTCCTGATACTGCCAGGGACTTTTCATTTTTGAAGGGGGCAGGAGGAGGAGGAGGATAGGAACGGGATCCACTCAGACTCTTGATGGCAAATTGAGGAGTTACTTGAATGGGAAGTAGCGACTCTCAAGGTCTGCAAAGTCGACAGCGACCGGAAGAGCGAATCACTGACGCCACGCCCTTCCATACAGCAAACAAATGAACCTGTTGTCTGAGGACGACATGGCAGTCGGTCGGGCACTAGTGGCTCTTCTGAGACCAGAACGGTGGAGCGCTCATCACTTTTTCCGAAATATGTGCATTAGAATCCATGAACAATTTCTTTCAGGCTTTCCTCCCCTCATCCCCCCATCATTAAAATAACGCAGCATTTTCATATGTGAACATTTTCTGAAGCTTTTGGGAGTCACATGTAGGCGTAACAGCCGCTAGAGAGTGCTGTGTTCATAAGTGTAGAGTCTACTACCGCGTACACGTCAACTCTTGAAGATACTGTATAAACAAGTTGCTTACTCGAGACTCAATTTCGTGCTCTGTCGGTCTGTAAGCGCACGAGTTATGCGGGTTGCAGGAGTCAGGGGGGCGTCGGGTCTTGTTAAGCGACATTCTGACCGTCCTTACCGCGTGATAACGCCAAACCTGCCTACAGTGAAGACGTGTATCAGAGCCCCTCATACACTGCGCTGCCTCAGCACTTTGTCTGCACCTAATATCTTCGCTGCGAGTGCCGCGTAGCTATTCGTGATGAACATGTTTCTCTAACTGCTCCCCCTGCAAATTGGATAGGAATCACATGGTTTTAAGTTACCGTTTTGAAGAATCTGTTGATTTATACTTTCCTCAATCATTGCCACGTAACATAACTGTTTGTTAGAGTCTGCACTTGGAATACAATAAAAACAATCAACATTAATGTGATTCATAGGATACTTATTGCAACGTGTCACAGACGCAAGAAAATGAAATGCCAGACACAGTGACGAAAAAAGAACACTTCGAATTCAGCACGTCAAAGAAGCTCAGGACGGTCGCAGAGAAGTTGGGTTTAATGGTCAACGGCACAAGTTAGTAACGACTTTGTGTCACCGACTTACATGCTTCATCTGCATCAAACTATCAGTGCTAGAAGACAACAATATAAGCTTTCAAAAACTTATTGTTCTGCCCGTCTTTTCACTAAAGACGATGAATTTCAAACTCAAAACGTTGGTAAGACGGACCAAATGTGCATACGAAGTAGTCGCTGTTTGCTGCGGAGTTCAGTGACAATTCAGCTACTGTGTGTTGCCACAAGGCAAAGGTGAACTTACAGCCCATTGAAGTTTGTGAAGAGCGTCGAAAACTCATAGAGAAGCATTGTGACGATAGTAAGAACTACCTAGAAAATATCACACAGTTGAACAATGCCCTGGCATTTGCTTCACTGCAGTTTAATTCGGTTGATATTACTGACAGTTGTCCATATTGTTTCAAAATACAGTGTCAGGTTTATCACGCGACTGTAAATTCACAACCTCCTGCAGGAGTTCCACCAACTTACACCTGCCTTTATACTGTATTTTGGTATTGCAACATTGTACTTTCTATTAATAATTATTTGTATTTACTTGTTCCTGCATTACTATATTACCTATCGGTCACCAGGATACAGTGCGAATCATTCGCACGAGTCAACTAGACTGTATTGAATACCAGAAATTTTTTTATAAAGTGTTTTTATAAAGTACTGTTAATAGAGAGTGTATAAAAGCCAGAAAACATGAACAGGTTGTCCCTCAAAACTTTTGACATCGTAAGGCAGGAGAGTACGTATGATGTCCCAACTTTCGAGTTGTAAACCTGCTAAATGCGTAACCTCTTAAAAGGTTCTCATCCAATACCAATTACGTGTTGCGACAAGTGTGTATGCGAATGAAGAGCAGCATGTGTCCCTGAAGCTCATGTAGGCCCATGGAGGCTACGCTGGATCAGGTAGGTAGCTCAGTTGCCGAATTCCATGAAGCCACTCTGACACCAGTTTCGCCGACAGCATCAAATTTATCTCCTTTCTTCAAGAGCATTTAGAACGACCACGATTTATCTTTTTTAGCTACGATATTCCTAGGAGGAGAGTGCATTAACGTTTTAACAATACTGTTTCGCTACACGATCACAGAATTGTGCTTGTAAAGTAACCACTATGTATCGTCCTCAACATACCTTTCAGTATATTTTCACTTCACTTTCAGCAACACGACACTCTGGCATTTAAGGCGATGGTTTTTATTTGTGATTCAGTGTGTCTCAATATCCTCGTAGTAGTCGTATGTCTGTCGACCAGCTTCGTATACAAGTTATAGTGTTGGATTCGAATCGCTGTGTAGAACTCCACGTTTCCCTGAGCTTCACATTTATTTCTTATTTCATGTCGCGTTTTTGGAACTATCTGTATGTTATGTACCTATTTGTGTTAACCTCAAAATTTTCCAGGAAGCCTTTTAGAACTACTTACTGACACAGGTGTGCATGAAGTGTGAGAGTAATATTTTCCACAGGCTGTATGGTCTGGATGCGGATACACAGGCTCCGGACCCAAGAAACCCTGGCAATGGTGCTAGGAACTTCACTTCCAGCGTCAGCAGTCCAATGGTTTCTGCTGGAGCCGCTGCTGCAGATCCAGAAAATAAACAGCAGTATCAGGAAACGCGTCGCCGTCACGTCACAGACCAAGCTGACGCCGAGGTCAAACGACCGAGAGTAAAAGACGAGCCTCCGGAAGCAACAGAAGCACATGGAAAGAAAAGAGCAGTCCCATTAAAAGTGCGTGGTATTACATGCAAAGATGTTTTCGTTAATGGACGCGAAGGAGTGTTAGTAAGTCCTGCTGTTCCCTCAGTATTCTCATCCTTCCACGAAAGTCTGCAGCCGGCCGGAGTGGTCGAACGGTTCTAGGCGCTACAGCCTGGAACCACGGGACCGCAACGATCGCTAGGTTCGAATCCTGCCTCGGGCATAGATGTGTGTTATGTCCTTAGGTTACTTAGGTTTAAGTAGTTCTAAGTTCTAGGGGACTGATGACCTTAGCTCTAAAGTCCCATAGTGCTCAGAGCTATTTTAACCATTTTTTTCTATGTCTGCAATTATCAGTCCTTTCAGTAAGTCTGATTTTGTATATGCATTTTTGTTTTGACACTACACTAAACGAAATAACTGGTCCAGCGACGTGCGCATCAATACTGCGTTTTGTCCTCCATGACTCTGAATGGTTAGGTTATTTGTTTTAGCAGTACCATATTCGTCAGATAAAAACTCGAAAGTACATTTCCATGTACAAGGTAGGTATATTTTCTACTATAAATTCGATTCATCAGGTAGATTAGAGGTTAACGTCCTGTTGACAACAAGGTCATTAGAGACGGAGCTCAAGCTGGAATCACTGAATGAAGGGAAAGAAAAATGGGCCACTCCCTTTTAAATGGAACCATCTTCGAATTTGTCATAATTGATTTAGGGAAATCGTGGAAAACCTAAATACGCATGCCAGGACGAGAATTTGAACAGTTGTCCTTCCCAGTGCGAATCCAGTGCGCCAAACACGGTACCACCTGAAATATATTTAGTACGTCTACGAATGGCTATGTCTGTCTGGTGCAAAACTGAATAATTTCCACAGAAAGGGTGATTATATAGAGCAGAATTAGAGGACATACTGCGAAGCTCTATGCTGTTAATTATAATGTGATGTCGTTCTGGTTCAACGGTTGCCTTGCCGTAGCAAGGCTCTGTGGACAAAAACTGTGAATAGCAACTCACCTGTCGATAGTGTGCTGAACATTCCATATCGTATTAAGAGACATGAAAGTGGCTGCTTCCTGCTCTGCATTCTTCGTTGCTGAAAAAATTAGTCCAGGAGACGGCCACTCTTCCCTCGAACTTTGTTGCCTTTTATGGTGAAATCATGCTCTTCTTAACTAGCATTTAAAAGTGTCAAGCATGTCTATTTCCTTACATTGCAAAGGCTCAACGTAAACAGACATGTAGGTAATGATGTTGTAATACTACCGCCAACTGCCAAACCTTGTGCGAGATGTTTGCTGTGTGAAGACAGGTGTTGAAACAACGACACTTGTTGGAAAAGAGGGGTTCTGTAACGACATGCACTTTTGTTTACAAGATCGCATGTAAATTGCTAGCACTGTGTCGAAGAGCGGCGTATAAGGTTCATCGCCTCACGTATGAGATCACTGCACTTTCCACTTTAGAGAAAATTCCTCGGTTCGACAGTATGATCAAGTGCTACACAAATTTTTCGGAGACTTAAATGCATGAAATTCGGCGTAGTTGTAAGGATACAGGGTTACGAACTTGAAGACAGAGAACTTCGCACCACCATAAGATTGTAGTCTTTTAGACAAAATCCTTGAGAAAACGGTAAGAGCAAGAAATGCACAAGGATATGAAAGGAACCTGTTAATTCTGTTTTGTACTTCGGCTGTCGTTTTGTACGGTGTATGTATGGGGTACTGTAACGAATGGTTACTACACAATTTTAACTTAACGGCTTATTTCACCGACTGTAATCCAGCCACCAGTAATCATGTAATTGCGGGTGGAAATGTCAAAAGGTATCGCCTACCTACCAATGACATGCTGTCCAAAATGTCCTCAAGTGCATTAACAACGACCTTTTCAGTTCACCTTCTCCTTATGCAGTTCCATCATCATATAAGTTTTTCCCTTAAAAGCCATGACTTGTGATAATATTCAATTGACATTACGTTTCCCATTTCATGCAGACTTCCCTGTGATGTTACTCTTGTTCGTTATAAAAACTCTTGTCTCGAATGTGGTCTTCACGTTCGTTCTTCTGATAAAATTTTTTTGATGGCTACTAACATCTTCGATAATGTGCTTGTGGGTTTCCAGAACAAGATTGTTCTCGTTCACGACTTTTTCTGTCGATATGCCAGCTGAATGACGTTCCCAAGGATCTTTTATTTCAGTCGGTTTTTTGCCGCTTTAGAAACTTACATCTCAGTCACATGGGCTTGTCTGGTCTCATACTCATTCACTAAAATCTTTTTACAGTTTGAGCGCTTTAATCGCGACATTACAATTTTTGAATCCAAACTTTTTCAATGAATCTTCTTGTTTGGGTGAGCAAAACTTTATATCCAACAAATATTAAGAAACAATCAGTAATCATTGATCACCAAAGATCTCCCCAATCGCTCATACTGATGAATTTTCTTTCTTAATGTGCTGACATAGAAACATCATGCATTGAGATAGTTAAGTGATGGCAAATATTGCCGTAAATAATCTCCCGCCCACCTCAGATACTGAAAACTTAAAAAGTGCTTCCTATATCTTGTAGGACCTCCTTTAGTATGTCAAATTCATGAAATGAAAGTGACGTATACAGTACCTACCTCCGGATGTATTTCGGAGTGATTAAGATTATTTTTGTATGTAAAAGATTTCTAATAAACTACGTAATACATTACTCAGACCACCCTCCACCAAAACCAAAAACCAGCTATGTAACTTGGCGAATTGTCTTACTACAAACCACCATGGTTAGTACGTATGCTGTTCTTTAGAGATGTGTATGACACTTAGCAACCGATCATGAGAATCACCACTGACTGAGTGCGTTTTTCCACTGAATACAATCCACAGTTTAAAATTTCATTTCACTACTTTATTGTATCACTATCATGTTGCACAGTTCTTCTGCAACTATTTAAATTCTTGGATGAAAGGCCTTGTGTCACTCCAACTCACCCAGGTGTCAATATCTGAGCCTTACCCACTATAGGGCCTTTTCCTATGTCAAGCTGAATCTGAGAGCAATCCTGCTGAACTTCTGCTTCCGTATCTCAGGTACGTCAAACGTCATAGCACGCATCTCATCGGATAATCTGTTATTTATCCTTCATTTCCGGCAAACTTGAGGTGTGGCAATGTTACTTGCCTGTTAGTACGGACAATGTTCATCAGGCTTCCACAACTGCGTATAGAAATGGGGTGGCTGGGCACATCACGGTGGGAAGAAATTTCCCGTAATTGACACTTACAGTGCTTTCTTGACACGGCAGACCGATGATTATTAAGCTTCTGAGAATCTGGGATGTCATATGCCACGCATCGTCTTCATGTGCCAAATCCCAACAATTATCTTCCTGCATTCATGATCATACTAGTACTTCATTGCAGACAATGCATCCATGCGCTTTTACATGGTATCGGTGTCACACGGCAGTTTATACTTTGCTATCCCATCACATTTTAGACAGCTGTACATTACAACAGGCAAGAAGCTACATTATAGCTGTCATGCGGAAGACAAGGAAGCAAAACTACAAACGGCCATTGTAATATTCGATCTTCTAAGAGGGTTTCCACAAAGCTGACACAATTTAGACACATTACGATATCTCTCGTTGTTTCGCATGATTTTCACCACTGTTTGCAATATCTGATTAAATACATCTTTAAGAATTTTTTTATGAAATTCAAGTAAAAGCTGCCAGAAGCTGATAATGACTGGAATTGTAAAATCTACAGTAGCTCACTTTTATTATGCTTATTACACAGGTGACAGTTTCTTGGGAGAAGACATTTTGTGAATCCAAGCCCGAATTGAAAACTGAAAGCAAAGATGCTGTAGTACCGACCATCGCCGAACTGCAAGATAATCAAAATGCCCAAAGGTAAGATATTCATAGGTTCTTCTGTCAACTTAATTTTGCCTGCCTGGTAGAGGCAGGCAAAATTAAGTCGCAGTCTAGACAGAAATGAAACTTCTCGTACTAAAGTGGTGAGTTCTATGTAGATACGCTAACTGTACTTACATTTTTTCTCTTCCAAGGACCGATCATCAGACGGTACGTAAGACGGAATCCATCTACGATAATACTATGGAAGTTTCCAGAACCTATGGTGCAAAACAACAAGCAGAATACGTCCAATTGAAAGCAAATAATGCCCAATGTGACTGCACTGCGATCTGTGTTAAAGATCTGGACAACGTCAAGCCTAGACCTTCCAGTTCTGAAGATTCAGGTAACTACGTTTGTCACAGTCGTGAACCTGAAACACTGAAGACTGGAGCAGGACCCTTGATGACTGCCGTCGGCAGTAGGTAAGAAACATGATATATACTCCATAATGTAGTCTCTTGTAATTATAGTTTACATATAACTAGTGCATACTCCATTTGTGATAATGGCAGCCAACACAGAAACTGTAAGTCACTCTAAGTCACGTAATTAAAATCACCTCTAGACTTACCGCTTAGAGCAAACACCTAATTTGTTCTTCATCCTAATGTACACACCAGACATTAATGTACAAAGTGACTGAGAGCTCCTTGCTATAGTCATTAAAACTATTAGGAAATACTGTTGACTGTACTACAACGAATACATCGTCAGAGATAACAATAATGCATAAATGTTAACTGTTAGTTTTGAGAAGGATGTGATCATGGAGTATCTTCACAGGCAAGTCTCATAGCGACAAGCGTTTGTTAATGAATAGGGGAAAATACTTTCCTAATGAGCGAATTCCCATTGACAAATCTGTGCGACGGTTTTAGTTTTCCTCTCCATCATGTGAATCAACAGCCAACTACACTTAATGAACAGTGAGCCTTATTTCATTGTGCCTACATTTTTACTAGTGGTCACAATAATGTTATTGAACACTTTATGCACATATGATGATACAATAATTCCACAGAGTTTATAAGGGAAGCTATGGGTACTAAGAAACTGTAAAAGAATGCACAGTGTAGTATCACCTGTAAGTTGGGATCTTTATTTTACAATAACTTTATCAATGCAGCTTCACCGAGTCACTTAGAAGATACAGTTAGCCACAGCTCTGTCTTCGTCTCTATGTTCTCACTGCTGTTATCGTTGAAGTGATACGAAAGCCGTTACTGTAGTAGATCCGTTATCAGGCTCCCTATCAGTACACCATCACTTTATGTGACCATTGTGTCTGTGATCCATAAGTGTTAGGGCAGATTGTGGCAAACAATGCCTGTATGCATGTGGGAAGTCTATAAACTTAAACTGGATAAGTTTAATGAAAGAGCCACTTACTTTCTAAGCATTTATGATTTAGACGATGGTATATCAAACAGCGTCCCACATGCACCAGAATGTACATGCATAATATTTGCCTATTTCTTTCGCTTAAATTATGTTTTGGTTGCCAATCTTTCGCTATCTGACAGTTTGATTTGTGAACCCACACTCTTGTTAACTGAAAGCATGGTATTCGTAGGCATAGTCTAAACTGAAAAATTAAGACAGTCAAAAATTATGGTTCAGTTGAAGCGTTGCAATGTTTAGCAAGCATTAATATTCAGGTCTCTAAAGCTTCATCTTTAACATTGTGTGTGCACTGAGTGTGCTTCCAGTAATGGCCTGAATGCGACCTTTTCAGCACGATATGCCTTTTCCACTAATGTTGACATTTAATCATTGAAAAAAGTTCCTTTTTAGTGAGAATTAATGTGTCCAACAACCACCCTAGACAATATGTCTCTTGCATGATAAACACACAAACCGACCGTAATTAAAAGCACAGGAAAGCAAAATACTCGGAAATTTTAAAAAGTGCTCCATGTTGACTTCTCCTGTAAAATTTTTCCTTAGCATCTATTACCAAAGCATTTATTTTTAACTTCATCTTTGATAGCGAGTTCTCAAATACAAAATAAAAGAAAATTTATTAAGACATTTGACATTCAAGTATAAGGCATGCTTAATGTTCACAGTATATCACATTTACCATTTACATAAGCGATATATCTAATTTGACCAGCTGTTTATCAAATTGTTTCACTGTTACAAACTGTAGATTAATTCATAAAACATTCAACACCATATGCTACAAGGTTCAATTTGAATGAGACACAGAAGCTGTAATAAGATGATCAAAACATGTAGAGACAGCAGATTTTAAGGCCAATTCATTATTGTATTAAAACAGTGCCATCAAAGTTACACAGTTCTAGAGGGAAAAAAGAAATCAGCAATTAAGACCCTTTAATCTTGCAACATTTTAGAATTGGCCCATAAACGAAATATGAGGATATTTCAATTACTGGTTAGGTTTGTTTCATCTTGATGGATTGAACCTCAGGGTTGGGGATGGGAAGTGGTTCAGTTTTCTTTCATTAATATATTCTTCATTGATAATTTATTCAGCCATTTTACTTACTGCATTTAATTTACTCTTGCCTGCAAAGCAGGCTAGAAACTTTGGATACTGTATGTTTTGCATTTCTATTGATATACAAAAGAACTGACTTAATTTGTTCTTTCAGTAGCGTTGCTGATTACCAGTGTGGTTAAGTTTTCGATCACTTTCAGTATTTCAGTGTTATGACTGAGTCGAACTGCCACAAGCACAACTGAAGATGGAAGGGTATAATAACGAAAATGAGCAAGTGAATTAAATATCATCACCAAAACAACAGATTTTCAGTATCAATATATTTATGTAAATTATTGTCATCTTGTTACTACGTTTGGTACAGATTGCGTGCATGTACATTGTTTCAGGTCTTCTGCGGAATCAAATTTGCAGCACACTGCACACCATGGCTGTGTAGGGCCACCTTCCTGGCACTGTGCCCAGTGACAGACACCAATGTAACCACATAGTTCCACACTCAGCCACATAGAGGTTAGTTTTGCCTCAATCTTCCTCGTTTCTGCCACATTCTTGAAATTAAGCAAAAACTGACTTCATGTGATGGTTATTAAGATCTTTGTTTTGGGATGATATGCCCCCACTAGATATGATTAGAATAGGATTATATTTAGCACTCATTTCTCACTGTAATTTTGTTTCCTTTTCCAAACTCTTTCAAGTAGCTTCTCAATTCTCATGATGAAACTGATAGATTTTAAGCTTAGTTCTTTGCAACAAGACAGAATCTTAGGCACGATAAGCAAGTGGTATAGCATTAACAATGCATGTGCAGTTTCAATAATCTTCAGACTATCGGAATTACAGGTGATATGTGAACACTAAATCATAAATATTTTCATCAAATTTCATCACTTATTTTCGTTTTAACGTAAAATTGAAGGGTATAAAAATATTCATAAATGATTAATGCCGACAATGTTAGATAAAATGTAAGATAACAGCTTGTTCTTTCTTCCAAACTGTTGCTTTTCCATTTCTTGCACTTACTCATTTTGTATTTTTAATTTACTTGTGGAATATGTTTGATGGATACTCATTTGTATCAAAATCATTAATTACCATTACCATATCGTTATATACATCATTATGTATATTATTATGTAACTCTGTATTGTGATAACATAATTCAGTATTGTTTTTATACCCTGGCATCATAACATCTTAATGAAATTTGTACACTGAATTCATTGATAATTCTCATATGCTCATCCCAACATTGATACAGTTATTTATTAACACTACGGGTTTAATGTTATGTATAGAAACTACATTCATATTACATGTAATGTTTTTCTTACAATTTAGTTTCAATATCAAATTAATCAAATACTTACCATTAGACATTACACTTACATGAACACTTTTATGTGTAAAATGATAAATGGAAATTGAATGCATTACACTGGATTTTGTTACTTACCCCAATAACATAATATATTGTTATTGGTGTTTCCAGGCACATAATTGTGATTTTAGCTGTTAGATTGACCTTATTAGTTAATTTTTTAATACGAAGTATGCTATGATAAATAAGTTACATTTTGGCTACAGTTGTAATTTTTTTTACTTATTTTACTTACTTATATCTTTCTAATTGCGCCTCTGGGTCAAAAATTATGAAATCCATGATAAAACTGAAAGAAAATGAACAATGCCTCATCTTGATTATTTATGCACTGGTTTAATTCTTTTTTTCTTATAATTGTCCTATTACTCAAATTGTGTCATCTTTCTCAGCGCTATACTACTAGTGGAATCCCTCTTTAGTCCCCTGGAATAATTAGACACAATAACGTCTTAACTTCGAGGGTAGTCTCAAGATTGAGGTCAAAAATCTGTGAGTATGACATAAACCAACTATAGTAATGTAGAGTATCACTATATTGTCTGTCATAATTGACCTGTTGTCAACTATTCCTAAGACACTTAATAGAAGTGACTGACCGAGGCTGAAGAAGAACATCAGGTTCTAATAACCTACCTTCTGAATATAATGACTGCATATGTGAATGTAGATTTTGTCATCGCGTACAGCTGATGAGAAGCTCTCTGGTTTGCAGCAGAGTGGCAGTATTATAAAACCATGACTTTTCGACAAGTGGCATACCTATCATTCTCTGGCGAAGAAGATGATGAGTATGTCTCTCATCGAATAAATCGCAGTTTTATAAAACTGTCACCTGGCTGGAAACCTGAGAGCTTTTCATCAGTTATAATGACTACTGGTGAGAGTGTGCAGTGGAGTGAGATATCCACATAGTACGAAAGGAGAAGAGATCATTATTGGGTAGGAGAACAAAATGTGTAGATAGAGTAGCTTAATCGAGGAAACATTTTTCTTCATCCTAAACAATGGCCTCCTTCCTTGCTGTGTGTGAGAGCTCTGTCTTACAAGCATCTGTTGATTGTGCGTTACTGTAATGGATGTATCTTTCGTGCAGAGTCATATTTTTGTTATATAATGAGGACATAAGAAATAAGGTGAAACATTATCCTATACCTCTTGAACGGCAGAATAGAGTCAATGACAGCTAAATTTTCCATCCAATAGATATGTCACCATTAACAGTGCTAGATACCCTCACATCATGAGTCTTTTGGATGAAATTGGAATTTAACCAAAGACATTGGTACAAAGTCTAATAAACAGGAATACTTGGCTTGCTTCTGTCCTCTTTCAATGAATATGCTGGTTGTAGAAGTTTTTTGTGCCACCAGGATTGATACTGGCTTCGTCTGAGTGAAGCTCTCCCATACTAGAGTGTTTAGCAACCGTGGCTCCCAGGACAAAACACTGTGACTCAGATTAGATCAGTATGTGGAGTTTGGAGACTTGGGAGCGCCATAATGGTCAACTGGTGCATTATGTCATGTAGTGTGCTTCAGTGGTTCAGTTGGTTAGTCTGTTGATCCTGAAATTAATGGTCCTTTCCATGGTGCTGTATCCATTTCATACTGTGCACCTTCGATGTTCCTAAGTTATTAGCCATCGTATCCTTTCCACAAGAAGTTCTGATCAACATAAAATGCATCAGAATGTCTCTCCATTTTATGAATAGGAATAATTTCATTATCTAATCCATTCTTTCTTCTACCAAACAGGATTTTTCAATAAAATTATGTACTGTATGGTTTCCCACCATGTTATTTACAATAATAGTTGCTCTGGAAGAATGTTCTTGATTAAAGTCTCTGGTACTTTGTATTACAGATAAGTGTTACTATTACTACCAGATATTTCTGTCTTGTCTAAATTAATTTTAGCAAGTTATAGTTCTTTGTTTCCATAATTTATTTCATGCAACGGTGTAATTTTGGAAAATGAGAAGGAGTTTTGTGTCTTAGTTCTATACTAAGAAACACACTACAAGGCTAATATCATGATTTTATCGAACAACCTAACAGTGTCCTTAGTTTAACAATTATATCTATTTCAGGTTCTATAAGTTCCTGTCCAACACCACTTCTTTTCGTCTGGTTATTGTGTACTATTGAGCAGGACACTGCCAGTGTGAGTGCTGTTGCCGGAGATAATTATGTGTTACCTGAATCCCTGAATGAAATGTGTGGAAATGTGAGTGTGCCAATGCTTACAGTTTAGCTACTCAGAGCGAAATTGTGGCTCAAATATGAGTTGGACAAGCTATTGCTACAAACAGGGAAGGAACAGTGAAAGACAATCTATACATTTTGCAAGAAGATGAAGACTCCATGATATTTTATAATGACTCTTAATCTGTTTTTCTTTTGGCCTCATGATAGTAGTCAATTTTCAAGTACTCAGAAATCTTTGCCTTTCAGTACACTGTGAAATTTGTGTGTAAAATCTTCCATTGTAACGGTTTAAATCAGCAACACAACAACTGTGTGAGAATATAAGCCCCCATGACTAAGGACAGTTCTTAAAGTGTTGTGATACTATGAACATAGGGCTGCAAGGGATTCTGTTTTCATTGACTGATGATTTGATAGCAATAGCAATATGTTACAGTGAAATTCAGTAATGGTATTCTACTGCTGTATGAATATATTTGTTAAAATAAAGAGTATTAGACATATTTTAAACCAAACTCATTGTTTTTTGTTGTCCTGTTACATCACAAACACAGCAATGTCTCAAAACCAACAATATCAGTAGGTAGCAATAAAGATAACCCTGCCAGACAAACATACAGTAATAAAAAGGATTTTTTTAGATTTGCAAAAGAATAATGTAAACATATTTTGCATTAAAGCCAGTGAGTAACATAACTTTTATATCGAAATTATGAGTCTCAATATACTTAAAAATGTTCAGCTAAACTTAACATAGTGATTTCAAAATTGAGTCTCCCAATGGTGCACCCTGCACAGTCTTCAATAACCTTTACCCACAAGTGTTTTCTAATATAGACTCAAATATAATAGATAAAACTTATAATTTAGCCAATAAGAGGTGAGCTTAGTGTGCAAACTGTACATTATTGATGTCTGCATGCCCTGTGAATGCATATTTATTGAAAATATTGGTGTTTTGAGAAGACACAACACATGGCTCTTCTACCTACTATCTGAATGGCAGCAATGAACCAGAAGTCACAGAATAATACAACACTTTAGTGATGATAATATAGTTCTATATCATTTGTATACATAGGTCGAAATATTTATTGAAACATTTCTATGCATCTTTGTTTCTGTTCATGTCTGTGGCAAATGAGAACAACAAATAGCATTCTCCAACTTTTTACAAAATATCTTCCATCTAAATCGTAAAATTTCCCTCCCTTTGTGAATGGGCTTTCGAACATGAATTCTAGATATTAAAACCAAATGTAAGACTGTACAGCCATTTCATTAAGTTTGCGTCATACATTATTTGCATTTGCATCTTAAAGACCATGGTCTGGTACACAAAAAATGCACAGTATTATTATATGACATGTGAAACCTTATGTCACTACACCAGTATTCTGGTGGTTAGATTGGTGAATTGTACCATTGTACCTCACGAGAAGATGGTGTCTATGTAGGTTTCTATTGACAGAAATAACCGCATTTTCTTCATACACTGCTCACTGGAGTCATTCTAAACATTCAAATGACACAAATTGTGTATAATGGCTTTATATCCTTATTATAATTCATAATATTTGTCTGACATAAAACTATAAATGCACAGATATCATATTACTCATAACTTCTCATTAGTAATTTAGTGTTGTATACCAAACTGACAACACAAATGAACAGTTATAAAGATCAGGGCAGGGTGGAGAGGGTTAAGAAAGGGATGTTGTTAGTAGTGATGTCTCCAATGAGTACACAGAACCAACAAAAAGGCTCTAGCTGTCAATATGGAATATTATGAATGAAGGTATTTGAGAAGTGCTGCTTAGGGCTAATACCTGTATTAAATACACAGCGTATTCGTATTTTAGACATCTAAGCCAGAAGAAGCTTAGAAGAATGTAAAATATGTCAGAAACACTCAATCTATGCCTTAGTAACCAAGAAACGAAACAAAGGTATAGAACACAAAGAAGCATCCCAAATACACTACAATGAATTAATTATTATTCTGTACAATGTAGTTGGAGTGGACACTGATTTAAAATTCTTGTTTCCCAACAATGATGCACACAAAATAACATATGGTTATGTTGAATGGACACAAATATGTAATCCTTGTTTCACTTCAATGATATCACACATATGGTTGTATGAAAGACTATTCTACTGCGGCACATTTCACAGACTGTGGTTCCCTGAGGGAAATTTATAGTAACATCTGAATGTGGCTGAAAAATGCACAATTATTTGGGGCATGTTCTACTTACATATCTCAAACGAACTGTGAAAGAAGTCATAAATATTATTAAAACCCATTTCCATGATTATTTTATAATGATTACTTACCTTCTTATGTGTCTGATAATAACAAGCAGTTTTCAGATGCTTAACAAGCCTGGATGTTCATTACACTGTATGTGTTTTAAAAGCCGGCCATGGTGGTCTCGCGGTTCTAGGCGCGCAGTCCGGAACCGTGCGACTGCTATGGCCGCACGTTCAAATCCTGCATTGGGCATGGATGTGTGTGATGTCCTTAGGTTAGTTAGGTTTAAGTAGTTCCAAGTTCTAGAGGACTGATGACCACAGCAGTTGAGTCCCAGAGTGCTCAGCGCCATTTGAACCATTTTTTTGTTTTAAAATTTATATGTGTAACAGTGTAGATTATCAGTACCATAAATATTTGTGATATGAACCAACATAATTAAATATAATTACTACTATGTGAAATCATTACGATACTCTGATCGCAATACACGAATGTTTTCTTTGTTAGTGTGCTGATTGATTTGAGAGTCTCAGCAGAAATGATCGTTTCCTGTGAATACAAGTTTTCCAAATAAAAAGTATTCTATGTGTCTTCTACAAAAAGAATTACTTCTTTTAGTGTTACAACTTTACAAACACAACAAAGTCAAAAATGTTTACTGTTGTTGTTGTCTTCAGTCCTGAGACTGGTTTGATGCAGCTCTCCATGCTACTCTATCCTGTGCAAGCTGCTTCATCTCCCAGTACCTACTGCAACCTACATCCTTCTGAATCTGCTTAGTGTACTCATCTCTCGGTCTCCCTCTACGATTTTTACCCTCCACGCTGCCCTCCAATGCTAAATTTGTGATCCCTTGATGCCTCAAAACATGTCCTACCAACCGATCCCTTCTTCTAGTCAAGTTGTGCCACAAACTTCTCTTCTCCCCAATCCTATTCAATACCTCCTCATTAGTTACGTGATCTATCCACCTTATCTTCAGTATTCTTCTGTAGCACCACATTTCGAAAGCTTCTATTCTCTTCTTGTCCAAACTAGTTATCGTCCATGTTTCACTTCCATACATGGCTACACTCCAAACAAATACTTTCAGAAACGACTTCCTGATGCATAAATCTATATTCGATGTTAACAAATTTCTCTTCTTCAGAAACGCTTTCCTTGCCATTGCCAGTCTACATTTTATATCCTCTCTACTTCGACCATCATCAGTTATTTTACTTCCTAAATAGCAAAACTCCTTTACTACTTTAAGTGTCTCATTTCCTAATCTAATTCCCTCAGCATCACCCGATTTAATTGGACTACATTCCATTATCCTCGTTTTGCTTTTGTTAATGTTCATCTTATATCCTCCTTTCAAGACACTGTCCATTCCGTTCAACTGCTCTTCCAAGTCCTTTGCCGTCTCTGACAGAATTACAATGTCATCGGCGAACCTCAAAGTTTTTACTTCGTCTCCATGAATTTTAATACCTACTCCAAATTTTTCTTTTGTTTCCTTTACTGGTTGCTCAATATACAGATTGAATAACATCGGGGAGAGGCTACAACCCTGTCTCACTCCTTTCCCAACTACTGCTTCCCTTTCATGCCCCTCGACTCTTATGACTGCCATCTGGTTTCTGTACAAATTGTAAATAGCCTTTCGCTCCCTGTATTTTACCCCTGCCACCTTTAGAATTTGAAAAAGAGTATTCCAGTCAACATTGTCAAAAGCTTTCTCTAAGTCTACAAATGCTAGAAACGTAGGTTTGCCTTTCCTTAATCTTTCTTCTAAGATAAGTCGTAAGGTCAGTATTGCCTCACGTGTTCCAACATTTCGACGGAATCCAAACTGATCCTCCCCGAGGTCTGCATCTACCAATTTTTCCATTCGTCTGTAAAGAATTCGCGTTAGTATTTTGCAGCCGTGGCTTATTAAACTGATAGTTCGGTAATTTTCACATCTATCAGCACCTGCTTTCTTTGGGATTGGAATTATTATATTCTTCTTGAAGTCTGAGGGTATTTCGCCTGTCTCATACATCTTGCTCACCAGCTGGTAGAGTTTTGTCAGGACTGGCTCTCCCAAGGCCGTCAGTAGTTCTAACGGAATGTTGTCTACTCCGGGGGCCTTGTTTCGACTCAGGTCTTTCAGTGCTCTGTCAAACTCTTCACGCAGTATCATATGTCCCATTTCGTCTTCATCTACATCCTCTTCCATTTTCATAATATTGTCCTCAAGTACATCGCCCTTGTATAAACCTTCTATATACTCCTTCCACCTTTCTGCCTTCCCTTCTTTGCTTAGAACTGGGCTGCCATCTGAGCTCTTGATATTCATACACGTGGTTCTCTTCTCTCCAAAGGTCTCTTTAATTTTCCTGTAGGCAGTATCTATCTTACCCCTAGTGAGATAAGCTTCTACATCCTTACATTTGTCGTCTAGCCATCCCTGTTTAGCCATTTTGCACTTCCTGTCGATCTCATTTTTGAGACGTTTGTATTCCTTTTTGCCTGCTTCATTTACTGCATTTTTATATTTTCTCCTTTTATCAATTAAATTCAATATTTCTTCTGTTACCCAAGGATTTCTAGCAGCCCTCGTCTTTGTACCTACTTTATCCTCTGCTGCCTGCACTACTACATCCCTCAGAGCTACCCATTCTTCTTCTACTGTATTTCTTTCCCCTATTCCTGTCAATTGTTCCCTTATGCTCTCCCTGAAACTCTGTACAACCTCTGGTTCTTTCAGTTTATCCAGGTCCCATCTCCTTAATTTCCCACATTTTTGCAGTTTCTTCAGATTTAATCTACAGGTCATAACCAATAGATTGTGGTCAGAGTCCACATCTGCCCCTGGAAATGTCTTACAACTTAAAACCTGGTTCCTAAATCTCTGTCTTACCATTATATAATCTATCTGATACCTTTTAGTATCTCCAGGGTTCTTCCACGTATACAACCTTCTTTCATGATTCTTAAACCAAGTGTTAGCTATGATTAAGTTGTGCTCTGTGCAAAATTCTACTAGGCGGCTTCCTCTTTCATTTCTTAGCCCCAGTCCATATTCACCTACTATGTTTCCTTCTCTCCCTTTTCCTACACTCGAATTCCAGTCACCCATTACTATTAAATTTTCGTCTCCCTTCACTTCCTGAATAATTTCTTTTATTTCATCGTACATTTCTTCAATTTCTTCATCATCTGCAGAGCTAGTTGGCATATAAACTTGTACTACTGTAGTAGGTGTGGGCTTCGTATCTATCTTGGCCACAATAATGCGTTCACTATGCTGTTTGTAGTAGCTTACCCGCATTCCTATTTTCCTATTCATTATTAAACCTACTCCTGCATTACCCCTATTTGATTTTGTGTTTATAACCCTGTAGCCACCTGACCAGAAGTCTTGTTCCTCCTGCCACCGAACTTCACTAATTCCCACTATATGTAACTTTAACCTATCCATTTCCCTTTTTAAATTTTCTAACCTACCTGCCCGATTAAGGGATCTGACATTCCACGCTCCGATCCGTAGAACGCCAGTTTTCTTTCTCCTGATAACGACATCCTCCTGAGTAGTCCCCGCCCGGAGATCCGAATGGGGGACTATTTTACCTCCGGAATATTTTACCCAAGAGGATGCCATCATCATTTAATCATACAGTAAAGCTGCATGTCCTCGGGAAAAATTACGGCTGTAGTTTCCCCTTGCTTTCAGCCGTTCGCAGTACCAGCACAGCAAGGCCGTTTTGGTTAATGTTGCAAGGCCAGATCAGTCAATCATCCAGACTGTTGCCCCTGCAACTACTGAAAAGGCTGCTGCCCCTCTTCAGGAACCACACGTTTGTCTGGCCTCTCAACAGATACCCCTCCGTTGTGGTTGCACCTACGGTACGGCCATTTGTATCGCTGAGGCACGCAAGCCTCCCCACCAACGGCAAGGTCCATGGTTCGTGGGGGGGGGGGGGGGGGGGGGGGGGGAATGTTTACTATCAATAAAGAAATCATTGCCAGACAGATATAAGCAAATGTAAATTGGAATCGTGCTATATTATCCAGGAGAATATCACAAACGTATTTTGAATGAAACTTGGTAAGTGATATTGATTTTAAAATAATTTTCAGAATCCCAGTGCACGAGATTAAAAAGAAAATCAGCTTAAATCAATTTGGCGATTTTAGCACTTAGTCTCCCTACTTTGGACATAAGTACTATCATCAGTAATCTTTAGCTTCTACCTTTTTCTATTGTATGTTGTAATACAATAGCTAAATATTTTAGTTTAGAAAATTAGTTGTGAGCCTGTTGCATAAACGGAACAGTTTGCGTACTCAAATATCAAAACTGTCTCTATTAAACACAAGAATATACTGGTACCTTAGATATCGTAAGCAGAAGAGGTTCAGAAGAATCTAAACAACATCAGATATATTCATTCCATATCACTGTAACACTAAAAGAAGACAGAGAGACAAAACTAAAATATAGTAGCTCAGGTATGAAACACAAAGTATAATATAAAGTACACTACAGTGAGTTATAACTGTATGTAAAATAGCTGGAGTGTATGCTAATATGAAGTGATCATTTTATTTCAGTTTTGTGTGAAGAATGACATTTATCAGGATAATAAATTAGTCCACTGTTATGTGGTATTTAATTTTGTCCCATTAACATCGTCTGCTGCTGTCTAGAGTATGAAACAGAAATAATAGATTGATATAATAATAAATAACGTTAAGCAGTGATGGAGTAAGTATCCTTGCAGAGGGAATACCTGCACCCTTCAGTACAGCTGCAATTGAGAGATGTTGAATAAAGCAGGCTCCAGCTTTGTACTAGGAGTCTAGACTAGGTGACTAGCTGAAAGGAAAATTACATAGCCTTATGTTTAACCGGTAAATTACATATGAGTACAGTAACTTGTAAGACTATGAGTAAAACAGTTCTGTTACCAATGGATCCTATGTTACTATAGGAAACTGTCGCTCACACTTTGAATAATCAGCTGAAGAGAGCGGCATGAACATTAGATAAAAATAGTCCAAAGGAGGCGACTCAGAGTCTTAGAATTGTACTTTTCATACTACAGATGTGAAAGACTGTCAACAAGTTGAACACAAAAATCTATATTACATTATTCCACGTCAGAAGTTTGAACTTTGTCCGTGTGTGACTGTCTCTACAAAAAGAACAGTACTGGCTGTTCTGTTTATGTATTGTATTAGGGAAGCTTTTGGTTTACCAAGAGTGTGGCATTAAACCATTTCTGTGATCTTGGTGAATCCATGAATGTGACTTAAAAATATTTCAATGTCTATCGGGATAAATTCAGCATCAGAAGAATGAAAATGTCATGAGGATGACTCAGGTCAGACAGTCAGATGATCTAAGGAATGATGGGCAATAAATTAAATTTCCGTCGTTTTACGCTTTATGAAATTAAAATTCAAGATTTGTCGTTTAGGTATTTTTATGTTAAGGTAATGTCAAACAACAACACAACTCAGGTTAAATTTCTTCAGAGGAGTACTGCCAAGGACTTCCTCCTCTCAACAGAATCTAAAATGTGTCAAGTGTGCACTATCATATTATTAACAAGGGTAAATTATTTATTTTCGAATATAATCTGGAAACAAATTATCAAAGTGAAGACTGGTATACTAATCCATCTCATCTCATTTATTCATTCCCATCAAAAATTTTTTTGTAAAGCATTTGATTTCGTGCTACAGTAAACACCTGTTCGACACATCTCGTTTTTTGTAACAGTTTTGTTTCTCAACATGTAAGCCTAGTCGAACGGACGTTTATTCATACAGTCCATAATAATTACAGAAGATTTTTTAAAAAAGTTATAGGTGTGATTCTTCGTTTTCCCAGTGGGTATGTTGTAAATGGTCTTTACGGGTAGGCCACCGGATGACTTTGTGCAAATTCCACAAAATTTCATCTGAGCAACTTTCCGACGTCCTCAGTTGGTTCAACCTTGCTGATGGCTAGGTACGACTGACGGTATCCGCACGTCGACGTCCTGTATATAGAACACACTCGCGAAGAATGTGCAGAATCGGATATCACGGGTGCTCAATGATTTGCAGATAGATGACGCCATACTAAAACGCTCTCTGCCGAAAATGGCAGAGCAGCCCTCCTGCGCGTGTTCTGTACATTTTGCCTACTAACAGTGCGGCCAGATGTCACTCACTACGCTCTCTGCCGAAAATCGCAAAGCAGCCCTCCTGCGCGTGCGCTGTACATTATGTTTGCTAACAGTGCGGTCAGATGTCACTCACTAATCAACTATACAAGACAAATGTTACGACAGGTCTGTTATCGAAAAAATCTTAATTTGGTCATCGTGACTTAATAGCTACCAACACAGGGTTCCAGGCTGTGCTCAGTTCAAATCCCGCACGCCTGTTGATGAGATTATCAGCTGTACGGGTAAGTATTGCTTCCTTAATGACACAATCCCAGAAAGCTAATGCCGGGAATGAAACTACCGTCTTTTCATAAATTATACGATACCCTGTATCCAGACAGTATTGTGCAATTGCCGACTTTTCCGATTGACGTAGGCGTGTGTGACGCTGATATTTATCACTGCTTGAATTGTGCGACGAGTCTGGCCTATACATGCTGCCCCACATTGACAACTAATCTGCGATTTTCGGCAGAGGGCGTTTTAGCATGGCGCTATCTATCTGCAAATCATTTCGCCTGAGTGATTTTTACACCTGCGCATTTTTCGCACGCGTGTTCTGTATACAGGGCGTCGATGTGCGGATACCGCTAGTCGTACCTAGCCACCAGCAAGGATTGTGCACACATCTTACTGGACACGGGTAGGAGTGCTGGCCCCAAATCGAATTCGCCTGGCGGACTAACGACGAGGGCCCGTGTACCGGCCAGCCTGGATATACTTTTTAGGCGGTTTTTCACATCCCACTATGTGAATACTGGGCTGGTCCCCATGTCCCGCCTCAGTTACACGTCTCGCAGACATTTGAACAAGTTCACACTATTGCATGGCCTAAACTAGACGCAAACAATCGGGGTATACTCGTTCCATCCCGGGATGTTTCAGAGTAGTGACAGGAAGGGCATCTGGACACCCCTTAAAATTAACCAACCAAATCTGACGTTAACCGTGCCGACACTGCACAACATGTGGAAAAAGGCATTAGCAAAAGAAGAAGATTATGCACACAGTAAAAGCTTTGCACTATCCTTTATTTTAACTTTCATGGCACAGAAATCAAAAATTGGCTGTGAGGCCTTCGTATATACACTGTCGAGTCACATTAATGTAACCACCCGTCAAAAGCCTGAATACCTATCTTTTCCAGCGCAGACTGATATGAGATGTGCAGAAAGAGAGTCACTGAGGTTCTGGAAGCTTCCAACAGGTATATGGAGGTGTGGAGCCATGCCAACTCCAGTGCCATGGCCATTTGCGCTACATATCTTGAGGTGGTCCCACAGATTCTCAGTTGTATTGAAACCCGGGGAGTTTGGTGGCCCCAGGTACCCCTCAAACCAAACGTGTACACCTCAAGCAGTGTGACACGTTGCATTGTTCTTGAATGTTTATGTATAGGACAGCATACTCAGATTTTAACTCAAGCACTGTCTCTACATACATATCTACAATTGACGCCTTATCCCTTACCATACTGATCTTAATAAGAGTATGTGAAGGTTTGTGTTCCTTCCTCACATATGCCTGTATGAACTCTATCATGCTGTGCAAACTGTCCCATTTGTATCATGCACACAGCATTTTAGTAACAAGAGACTGGAAATTCTCTCTTTCACCCATCGCATCAAAGTCTTGGGGAAAGATGGGGTGGTAGGCCTACATTCACACGTTTAGATCCACTTCCTGTCGAACTGTACGTATTGGCGCATATAAGTAATCTGCTAGCATATAGCTGAGTCTCGAGTTCTGTCTGCTGTTGTGCTGTGGCCTAGTCCAACGACAACGAGTCCAGTAGGTCTGGAAGACATCTTGTGGACAGCGGCTCCTGCTGCTGCGGCAATAGTACATCACAGAGCACCTGTGTGTCCTCCTCTGTAACAATAACAGCGAAGTCTTAAGTATAATGACATGAACATATAATTTTAATAATAATAATAATAATAATAATAATAATAATAACAGTAATTACATATGGATGGAAAAAATTCTTAATATTAGTCTCATTCTTCTCAGCCGATCACTGTGGCGGATGGTGTTTCATACTGGTCATCTCTCTACGAAGTGGTAACAGAAAGAAATGGTTCTTATGCAATTGAATTATAGAATCTAAAATTGCTGGAGGGGTGGAGGACTGAGTATACATGAACTAGGTCGAAATGTGAGTGCCCCAGTGCCTCCCCCCACCCATGGCTTAGCGTGATGACGTCACCTATCGTCATTGGTCACAGGGAATAGGGAAGGATTGGGAGGAGGGAGGGGTCAGGGTATTAAGGGAATGCTGATATGATATGCACCACTGCGTCAGCTGTAATATGAGACCGAATTCGAGAAGTGCTAACGGACGCCGAGTCAGCGATCTTTCCAAGAATTGCCAGTCCCCTTCAGCTTGTCTCATGTCCCTGCAGGTTAACTGCTAGTCATTATGTACTTTAATGACTTGATTATGTTTCCTACATGATATTCAGGAGATATCATGTTCGTTGGATTAAACAGAGTATTCTCACATGGGAAACAGCTAAGTTATTGGGTTAAAAATAATTCATACAGGGCACCATTATAGAATGAAAGTAGATAACGGTAAAATTTTAATTTCACGAGCGCATACGTGAGAATATAAAAGTAACTCTCGTTACGTATTCTTCAAGTAATGAAGACATAAAGAGGTAACTTTCTTCCATCCTCTCTTGGTAACTCCTTCGTAGCATATCAGAAATTCGAACCAAGGATACTAACGCTCGCGAAACTTCGCACATGGAAATTCATGTAGTTCATTCCACTCCGCCCAGTGCCACTCTCTCTAACATTGACGGTTTTCGTCCCACAAATAGTGTGCGTCGACATCGCCGGAACTCCCGTCAAGTTGCAAGTGATTTTTTACCAGCGTCAGTTCACATTGCACGAGACAGTCGCTCTTGTCGGCAGCAGGACCATAAATTTTTTGTGGACTGGGACATTAACGGCAAAGTAGTACCACACCAGCTCGATACCGGCCCTGCAGTTTCACTGATTAATCAAGACACTTACAAACTGCTGGGCACACCTCCGTTGCGTGCCGCAAATGTTAAGTTAACTAGCTATTCAGGTGAAGATATCTCTGTGTTAGGACAGTGCAGCCTTCTTCCAACATACAAAGAACAAAAAAAACCTGTGTCATTTTACGTCCTTCATTATTCTTCTGCAGTGAACTTGATTGGTTTCGATTTATTTTAGTTGTTTAACTTGTCTATAGTAAATCATGTCCTATCAGTGAAGCAGACTGTGCCTTCAGACAGTGCTTCTCGTCTATGTCAAGAATTTATGGACATTTTTGCACCGGTCCTCGGTTGTGCTAAGAACTATAAAGCACATTTGGAGCTGAAAGTAAACGCGCAACCGAAATTTTTCAGAGTGCAAAATGTTCCCCAAGCATTGCGTGATGAAGTCACAAAAATATTACACGATTTGGAATCACAAGGTGTAATTGAACGTGTGCAGGCTTCTCTCTGGGCATAACCCCTAGTAATTTTGCCAAAACCTTCGGGACAATTGAGACTTTGCGTGGACTTCAAGGCAACAGTGAATCTACGACTAGTGATTGCAACTTTTCCTTCACCCTGCCTGGAAGATCTTTTTGACAAAATGTGCCCGGGTAAATGTTTTTCGAACTTGGACGTCGCAGATGCATACTTGCAAATACCAGTGGACGAAGAATCCCAGTGCGTTTTGGAGGTTAACACGCATCTTGGGTTGTATCAATTCAAACGACTACCATTCCGGTGCGCATCGGCCCCTTCATTGTTTCAGCAATACCTACAAACTGTTTGTGCGTCGGTCCCTACTGCCGCAAATTATCTGGACGATATTGTGATCTCCAGAAAGACGGAAGAAGAACATTTGGCCAATCTCAGAACATTATTTCAGGTCTTGCGACAAAATGGTCTTCGCTTGCGGAAGGACAAATGTGTGTTTTTTGCTCGTGATTTGCCATACCTGGGACATGTACTCAGTGCCCAAGGCATACATCCCAGTCCCACGCACCTTCTCGCCCTACAAGACTTGCCTTCGCTGCAGAATTTGAAGCAGCTACAGACTGTGCTGGGAAAAATAAATTACTATAACAGATATGTGCCACATGCTTCTTCCTTTTCAGCTCCGCTTCATTGCTTACGCCGTAAAGGTGTTCTGTTCGTCTGGACGACGGATTGCGAACGCGCCTTTCGCCAGTTGAAATCGGCGTTACTTTCCAATACTCACCTTACGCCATTCGATCCCCAGAAGCCCCTTTAGTTGATGGTGGATGCATCGGATTTCGGGATCGGTGCTGTGCTTGCGCACAAAGATGGATCGCACGATCACCCTATTGCCTTTGCGTCCAAATTGCTCTCGTCAGCGCAAAGAAATTATTCACAGATCGAGAAAGAAGCATTGGCTCTCGTATTTGGTGTTACAAAGTTTCATGATTTCTTGAATGGTCGTCACTTTACCATAATCACAGACCACAAACCTTTGACATGGCTTTTTCATCCGACCAAGCCTGTACCTCCACGTACAGCGCAGAAATTCATTCGCTGGTCTATTTTCCTCACGCAGTACCGCCACGATATCTTGTATCGGTCAACTGCTAAGCACAGAAACGCCGATGCGTTGTCCCGCTTGCCTGTAGCTGAGGATAGGGCATTCTATTCCTCCGAACTTGCTTGCAAGTTCATTGATGCGGAAACCGATGACGTGGTCGAATCGTTTCCGATTGATTTTCGTCGTGTAGCTACAGCCACAGCTGCCGACCCTGTCCTAGCTACCGTTCTACGTTTTGTTGCTACGCAATGGCCCTCGTCAAAGTCACGGATCGGGGATCAGTTGGTTCGCCGAATTTTTACTCACCAGGAGAGACTTTTTGTACGACGTGGTGTTTTGCTGTTGCGTTCTGATAATGATCAGTCCAGGGTCGTGGTACCACGTTCGTTACAGTCCTCTGTCTTACAGCTTCTCCACCAAGGACATAGGGGTATAGTGAGAACGAAACAATTTGCTCGTCAGCACTGTACTTGGTTCGGAATCGATGCCGCGATGGTATGGGCTCTTCTTGCATGGTGTACATCGATTTCGCTGGTCCATTCTGGAATGCTCTATGGTTGGTTGTGGTAGGTTCATTCAGTAATTTTCCTTTTGTTGTCCGGATGTCTTCCACGACGTCATCTGCCACCATCCAAGCGTTATCTGCTATCTTTTGCATTGAAGGTCTTCCACAGACTATTGTTTCCGACAATGGCCCACAATTCATGTCCACAGAATTTCAGTCATTCTGCAAGACCAATGGTATTCAACATATAACGTCCGCGCCGTTTTCGCCACAGTCAAACGATGCCGCTGAACGATTGGTCAGGACTTTCAAGTCACAGATGTTGGAAGGGACGCATTCTCCGGAGGACGCGTTATTGCTCTTTTGGTCCTAGTATAGCTCTCAGCCCCGATATGGTCGCTCGCCGGCTGAGTTGCTCCACGGTTGTCATCATCGAACTTTGATGTCTTTGCTACATCCGCCGCATCAGGTTCCTGTGCAGCGGCAGACACCTGCTTTTTATCCAGGAGACGTTTTCTACTATGGCCACTATCGAGGGTCACGGCGTTGGCTCGAAGGGCGCATTCTTCGCTGCCTCGGCCGCGCTATGTATCTGGTGTTGGGGGCCTCTGGTGAGTTGCGCCGGCATCTCAAGCAGCTGCGCCTCTGTCGTCGCACGGGATCTGCCGCCCGCCGTCTGCTTTCAACGACGGTGCCGTCCGATCAGCGCCCTGGGGACCCATCTACTGGTTCGCCTCAGCCCCAGGTGTTACCGACGCTGCCTTCCATTTTGCCCCATGGCGAAGCGCAGCCGCCGCCGCCTCCGCCTCCTCCTGTTCTCCCGCCGACGACGCCATCAGTGGACGCGTCGCTGCAGCCGCCGGGTGCCTCCCTGGGTCACAAGCCTCCGATCGCTTCCCGTGACCAGTTGTCCTCAGACAGGGAACTCTTGCCCGCTCCGGACCATATTTCGTCTTCGGCCGTCGGGTGCCCGGCCCGATGTAGGTCGACCCTTCAGGCCCTCCTGTCACTCTGCGGGCGCATACTTCGCATGTTGGCGTGCACCCTGGAGCAAGTTTTCAGGCGTTTCCTAGCTCCCCGCGGTCCGAATGGCAGCGTGCGGGTGGCACAGCCTCGCCTGTTGTTAGGCTCCCCACCTTGTCGCATACGTCAACATGGGGTCCTCCCCACGGCGGGCGGAAGCCTTATGCCACAACCGTACGCCGATTTGCGGGGGAGGAATGTGGTGTGACTGCCAGACACCACACTTGATGGGTGGTAGCCTTTAAATCGGCCGCGGTCCGTTAGTATACGTCGGACCCGCGTGTCGCCACTATCAGTGATTGCAGACCGAGCGCCGCCACACGGCAGGTCTAGGGAGACTTCCTAGTACTCGCCCCAGTTGTAGAACCGACTTTGCCAGCGATGGTTCACTGACAAGATATGCTCTCATTTGCCGAGACGTTAGTTTAGCATAGACTTAAGCTACGTCATTTGCTACGACTTAGCAAGGCACCATTATCAGTTACTATTGATATTGTGAATCATGTACGCTCTAGACCGACGTTCATCATTAATGGATTAAAGTTAAGTATTCCACCAGCTACATCCGTTTTTATAAATTCTAATTTCCTTGTCCTGTTCCAAACCTCGCGCCAGCCTGCGTGAGCTAAAACACGTGCATTTCGGCCTCCTCTAGTAACACGGTGTTGGCTCTCCTGCCAACCACAACAATCATTGGCCTGGTGGAGAGATTCCTATAACCCAAAACCCCCATGTGCAAAAGGGACATATCACTTGTCCGAATAACTGTTTCCTTAGTGCAGTGCATGCCCGATCTTTCTAGGGGCCCCTAAACGTCTTCCTCTCGATAGCAGTGGTCGAGAATCCGTATCCGAATTAGTCATAGAATTCTTTGAGCCTCTAGCTAAGATCTCCCACGCGGCTCCAAACCCGACGAATGCGGTTAATTTGAAGTAACGCTCTAAACAATGAGTTGTGCTTTGAATCCGCATACGCTGCTAGCGGACTTCACGTATTCAACCAAACCTCTAAACAAAGTGACGACGATTTCAGAAGCCAGGAGGCAAACATCATTCCTGCCGCAATGAGCTACGATTTGCAGCCGGTTGCACTCAGTGTATTCAGTAGTCGGACGAAACTACTCTTCACATGCCGAATGAAAACCGTAATTTTTTCCCTTCTCGTTTACTATTTTGTAGGGCGGCCAATTTACCCAACTAACGTAGGATCTCCCAATTACCAACGTCATACCAAGCCTCTGCACTTGTCTGGAGTTTGCAGAGGAATTAGCGACTGAGCTACAGACGAGGCATCAAGTGCTGCCTCAGATGTACAATCGAAGGAAAAAAACAAAATAAGGCGTACCGCGAAGGAATTGTCAGAATGGGACGGAAATCAGTAGATGTGATATATATGTATAGGCAAATAATTGATTACAATTTTAGAATAATGACACAACGTATTCAACAGAGAGAGCTTCACAAACTGAGCAAATCAATAACGCGTTGGTCCACCTCCAGCCCTTATGCCTTATTCGGCTCGGCATTGATTGATAGAGTTGTTGGATGTCCGCTAGAGGGATATCGTGCCTATTTCTGTCCAACTGGCAGCTTAGAACGTCAAAATCCCGAGCTGGTATGAAGGTTCTGCCCATAACGCTGCCAAAGTTCTCAACTGCAGTTAGATCCAGCGACCTTGCTGACCCAGGTAGGGCTTGGCAAGCACGAAGATAAGCAGTAGAAATTCTTGCAGTGTGCAGCCGGGTATTATTTTGCTGAAATGTAAAACCACGATCACTTGCTGTGAAGTGCAACAAAACAGGGCATAGACTGTCGTCGAAGTACCACTGTGCTTTAAGGCTATCGTGGATGAGAGCCAAAGGGGTATTACTATGAAATGGTAAGGTACCCCAGACCATCACTCCTGCCTGTCGTGCAGTAAGGTAGGCGACAGGCTGGTTGGTATCCTACCGCTGTCTGGGGCATCTGCAGACACATCTTTGCTGGTCATTGGGATTCAGTTGGAAGCGGAAATCGTCACTGAAGACAGTTCTATTGCCGTCAACTAGATTCCATGCCAAATGTGGCCGTCACTACAGTAAAAGTAGTTCTTGATGTAGAGGTGTCAATGGTAGGCGATGCAAGAGACGCCGTGAGCTCTGCCTCTTTCTGTGAGCTGCCTATTAATGGTCCTTGAGGTCAATGAAACACCAGTTGCACGTCGGATCGATGACAATTATGAATCCGTGGCTTTGGGTGCCTCTCTGACGATTGATCAGTCTTCACGTCATTTTCTCTCTCAAGGTGACCGCTTTCTTCTTGACCATGTGTTCGGGCATGGTTCACACATTCCTACTAACATCGTCGAATAGCGGCTTCGCTCCTATTCAAATGTTGAGCGATTAGCCGATTACTCCAACCGGCTTACACGTCCTCTAAAATGCCGACATCTGCAATTATTGTTCACGCACCCGTCTGCGAGGCCCTGCTACTATGCAACTCAATACATGGAATGAAATTTAGAAAGACTTTTTGCTCTGGTATCAATACGTCCCTAGTTTGCTCTCCTTGTCAGTTGCGCAGTGAAAATGTGGTGCAGTGCCGCATATTTCAAAGTTTAGAGTTCTGAATATTTGTCGATACCTGTGTGAATATAAATTTGTGATATATTTGCACAACTCCTTCGTGCTGCATCTTTTTTTCTATGTTAGAGTGTATTATTAACACTGGGCAGCAACTCGTTGCCGTTGCTGAAACGTAAAGGAGTAGCCTTGCTGCCATATTCCACATTTGCTTTCCGCCCAGAGGTATGAGTTATCTCTGTTCCCCACTACTCACCTGCGAATGATGACAGAGCAGTCAGACGTTACCCCCGGAAAGAAAAAGTATCCACTGGATTGTAGCGGTACCAGAGGTGTCACCCCATTTATCACACATGCTTCAGTGTCGGTAAAACTTGCGGTCTGAAGCCTGTGAACTATATCCAACGCAACCTGTAGCATATACCAACAGTGGCAAGTTCCATTTCGTACGATGTGGATTTGAGTAAAACACTAAAAAATAAGGTAATGAACGGAGTCAGAAACAAACCAACTGACTTTGTAGCTACAAACAGACCGGACCTTCTCGACAGTGTCAGTATAGAGACGGTGGATTAGTGATCATGATGTTATTACAGCAACTGTGGTTGCAAAAATTAATAATTCACTCAAGAAAGCTGGGTGAGTGTTTGTGCTAGAAAGAGTAGATAAGCAGGTGTTAGCATCTTACATAGACAGTGCAATGACATCATTTAGTTCAAGTAAGATGGACGTGGAGGACTTGTGGGTAAAGGTGAAACAGAATGCAATTCGTGGTCTGGAGAGCGATGTGCCTAGTAAATGTATTAAAGACAGAAAAGGCCCACCATGTATGAACAACTAAATTCGGAAAATGCTTAGGAAGCAAATGCTGTTGCACTCTCGGTTCAAAAGAGAACGTGCCAATGACGAGAGGCAAAGTTTAGTAGAAATTTGTGCGTCTGTGAGAAGATTTATGCGCAAAGCGTACAATAACCACCACCATCATATCTTAGCGCAAGATCTGGCGGAGAACCCGAGAAAATTCTAGTCCTACGTAAAAAGGCTAGAAACGGCCTTGACGCAGTGAATTCACTGGTTCCCATCAGATCAACGAAGTTAAGCACCCTCGAACGTGGTCGGCACTTGCACGAGTGACCATCTGTGCCGCCATGCGCATTTGACATTTTTCGGGGTGAACTCGGCTTCGTTATGTCAATTGAGGAGCTATTTGACCTAATAGTGTATATCTGGTTGATGAATACATGTTGCTCTCCATGTCAAAGGCCCGTGGCTCCGAGGCAAAGTGTAACCAAAACGACCGTGGCGGGGTGGTTGAAGTAGCTACTGTACCACATCTATCTCCATATCTTCGTCTGTCGGATGAGGAGTGACGTCCTTCTCCAGTAGAGCTCCATCCTTCTACTAGAGCGAACACCAGTAGCATAGCACCATTGGCAGTATAAGCAGCCTATCTGTTGTACACAATTTCTATACATCGCTTAGCTTCTGCTATCCTGACTTATCAAATGTAGTACACAGTTAGTGTGTGTTATTTGTTTTGTTTGTATTTTTGGTGATCTTATTCATAGCTTATACCGTACGATATGGATAGAAACTGTGTTTCTTACGAGTGGACACAAGGAGAATTTAATGCTGTCCGTAAACAGCTGGAACCTGCGTTGGCCACAGTCAACAAGCTTTTGGCTACATCTCAAAGCAGTGACGATGTTGGAGCGCCAAGACCTGCAACATCTGTAGTGCCATTGTAATACCCATGTGATCTGGTTGGTGCTACATTTTCCCATACACGACATGCGATCGGTCCATCAACACTTAATGGTGAGTGGCAGACAGTGGTGGGTTGGCGCATGGCTGAACTCAAGGAGAAAAAGGGAATGGGCTGCATGGCTATCTCTTTACCCCTTAGTAACAGGTAAGAGCTGCTACCCGATGTCGATAGTACTGTGCCAGCACAGTATACTTCTCCTCTTGGCCAAGTGATCGATTTTCCTGCCCAGTCCAAGCAAGTGCACAGGACAGATATGTTAGTCATTGGGAGCTACAACGTGAGTCAGGTAATGGAGCCGGTCTGTAAAATACCAGGCAGGGTAGGAAAGAATGCCTGTGTGCAATAATTACGTATGTAGGAGCGTATCGTCCAAAACATGGAAGAAGCCCTGACGGCAGCTATAGAGTGCACTGGGTTCAAACGGCTACAAATAGTGGCACATGTCAGCACGGGTGACGCCTGACACTTGGGTTCTGGGGCCATCCTCAGTTCCTTTCGACGGATGGCTGATTTTGTAAAAGCAACTGGTATTGCACGTGGGGTGCAAGCCAAGCTGACTACTTGTAGCATTGCACCCGGGGTTGATTGCGTTCCTCTGGTTTGGAGCAGAATATAAGATCTAAACCAGAGGCTCAGATGATTCTGTGATGGTATCGGATGCGAATTTCTCGACCTCTGCTATCGGGTAGATAATTGCAGGGTTCCCCAATAAGTCAGGCACGCTCTACACGCAGGAAGCGGCTGCTTGGGATCGGAAACAATCTACGAGCGTCAGAGAATGCTCGTCTCCGCATATCGCATGTAGGGGAACTCGGGGCGGAACGGGATACTTAATGTACAACGATTTGTATAAAATAAGGGAACACAAGGAAACACTTCTTAAAGTTATAAAAAAGCAACTTGTAGTGTAACCTAATGTACTTTATTTTAAAATTACTTAAAACAATACATTTTGCATTTTTACCATTTTTCAAAGAAAGCCTTGCTTATTTACCGTTCCGCCCCACTCACTTGGCAGAATGGGATATGGTTATTTTTTGTTAAATTATTGCATAAACGTTGAATTTGAATCACGAATATCGTATTAAACTATGGCAAAATGTTGTATAAAAGGCAATTAAGACTAAGGAGTGTGTAATTTAAACAGTTAAAAAGTCATTCTTCAAAACAGGAAAATATTTTAATGTCATTCGGAAAAAGGTGCAGTGCTTAATAACCACCAAACCACTAACTACTAGTCCTTTCAGCAGTAGTTACAAATCAGTATTTTCTTTTCATCTTCACTGTCTATGCCAGAACATGAATTGTGTGCCCACTTGAAACACCTGTGGCATGCGACCCAGCCCTCATTAGAAACAGAGAAGAGTCCCCACATTAGAGACACTCAGCACCCTCTATGATTCTCTCTTCTCCATCATCTTCTTCCTTTTATTTTTCTTAAGGTCTTTGATGTCCTCTGTTTTGGTTTTCTTGGGTGTACAGTTTGATATTTTTGCCTTAAGTTGCAATGCACCTGACGTCTCTGTCCTGACGGTGTTCATGTTTGTCCATCTGTACAGTTTGTAGTCGGACTTTCGCAGTTTTCGAACTGATATCTGTTGGCGCTGATGGGAGGTAGTCTGCGTCTGAAAACACATTCAGGCCATATTCCACTTCTCTTAAAGCCATTTATAGCCGTCGGCATCGTTGCAGCACGTCAAACGCGGCCCCAAATAGCAATGACATTTGGAAAAGAGTAACAACTTTTCCTGTATGGCTCCGTAGCCATTTTTTTTATCTGTTCAATGTAATAACAACTCGGGGGCTTGAAAAACGTTACGTCCAGGGATTATAATTTATGTGAAGTGTGTGGCGGTGAACAAAGGCGGACTACACCATTGTCCCTAGCCATATCAAGTAGCTCCAGGTTCATAGTGTGAGTTGAATGCCCATCAACAATTAGAAGACAGGTGATTCTTTCGTGGCCTTAGAAAATCCCACAAACTTTCTAAACCATACTAGAAATAATTCGCTAGAGATCCACTCTGAGGGGTGATCTTCAAACCAGCATCCTGGAGGCAATCCAAGCTCAAATTCTTGTTTCTTCTTCTTCCTCGGAAAGATAAGCATGGGCGGCATGTATAACCCAGATGCAGACATGAAGATGACTGCTGTAACGGTTTCTCCACGTTCTGAAGATGTTACCTCTCCTACTTGCCTTTTTCCCTGAAGTGTTATTATTTTCGACTGACCTTTAGGATTAACTGTCAAGCCACTTTGATCACAGATGAATATTTTGTCAGCAGTCACCTTGTACTTATCAATAACATTATTCAGAAGAGAGTTAAACTGTGAAACTGCTACTTTGTTGAATCCTATTGCTCGAGCACCAGAAGTATTTTATGGCTTGCGAATAGACAGTGTAGGATGCCTCGTAATAAATCCTTTAACCCAGTCTTGTCCAGCTACACAAGTTTGTTTATCAAATCTGCGTGGTAAGCCATTTATTTTGGCTAGTTGATAGGCTAGTGATTTGAGATCTTTCATTGTTAGACCAAAAATTCTGCTTTCCATTGACTTGATATATGTTACCAGCTCATGTTCTTGTTCTGCAGTGAACACCTTTTTATATTTCCCATCTGAATTTTCAATTATGCTGTCATGATTATTCGTATCTTTACACACACATCTTTCCAATGTTGATTTCGGTAAGTTGAAAGGCTTAGATGCTTTTAAAAATCCCATTTGGTAAGATGAAACGGCTGAAACTCTCATTTACATCGCGTTTTCGTCCCATTACTGTCTATCAGTCTTTTTCGTGTACGTTCGCACCATCTGGAACAGCAAGGAGGATAGAAAAAAGAATATAGTTTGCTTTCTACTTGCATCAAAATATGACAGGGCAGAACGGGACACTATCCCATTCTTCCCCATCCCGTTCTGCCCCAAGAGCACTTTTGAGGTTAACAACTTTTATGGAGTGTATTAACTGACGTATTTAAACGCATTAAATAACTAAAGTATAACAAATGCAAAGCACCTTAAGGGAATGTGTCATTTTAGGGTATACAATTAACAATTAACAGCTTACATGGCTTTGAATTTCACCAAACGTTAGAACAACGCAGACGGTAACGTGACGGACAACAATTCACTTAGGTCTCGCACTTCAAACTAAATCAAAATGACTGTCCCTACTTCCCTTCCATTCAGAGGAATAGTTAAATGCCAATACAACAGGTTGCAGCACTGTCCAGTCTAGAAAAGAACAATTTCCCATTGTGCACCGCTATCAGTTTCTGCCCCAAGTTCCCCTACAGACAAGGTTAATATGATATTACATATCTGCATAAGCATCTAAGGAAAGGTCCTAGAATTAATATCGCTTATTTAAAGTTATACGTAATGTCGAGATGGTTTCAGGAAGAGAAAGTTGGTGGAAACAGGAAGTGTATAGCAACGAAATACTAAGATTCGAATATTTATCGCAAGAATAGGCTAGCCAGTGATGGCGGGGTATTTATTGTAGTAAATAATTCAGTAATATCTATCGAGTTTATCTCGGATTCCGTTAGTTAGGCGAAGTTAAACATTAAAGTTCGGCGCAAATGGTAGTCAGACCTTTTTATAGACCATCTCTGTGTGATGATGTAGCGGTAGTACTATTCAGAGTGATATTGCAGGTTATACTTAATAACTTTGTTGACCATACCGTTGTAATAGGGGATGACTTCAACTTGCCAGGTATAGATTGGGAGAGTCATGTTATCAAAACATGTGGCAGAGACCGGGATTCGTGTGGCATTATTCTGAATGCCTTGTCCGAAAATTACTTCAAGCAGGTAATTAGTGAACAAACCCGAGAAGAAAACGTTATAATCTTCCTAGCTACCCAAAAACCTGAACTTATTGAATCATTAAACTTCGAGGAAGGTATCAGTGATCATAACGGTGTCATAGCACCTATGACTGTGGGTATTGCTAGGGATGTTAAGAAAGTTGGGAATAGACTTTTGGTTAGCAAGAATGACAGGATGAAAATTGAGTAGTCAACAACAAATATTCAGTGCTGAGAACAAAGATGTTGAGCACAAATGGGAAAAATTCAAAGGCGTCGTTCATGTCTTAAATAAATATGCTCCGAGCAAGGTCTTTAGGGATGGGGAAGGCCGACCGTCTCACACATTCAAGAGAAGTCAGAACCTATCTAAGAAACAAAAGATGAACGAAACGAAAATGAGCGTAAGGAGATCAATGACAGAAGCGTTCAATGACTCTGAAAGTAAAATTTAGTCAACAGATATGACTGAACAGCCTAAGATGTTTTGGCCCTTAGTAAACCCAAAAGCGGGTCAAAATCATCTATTCATTCTCTCAGAGATCATAGTGGCTCCGAAACGGAAGATAATAGAGAGAAGGCGAAATACTGAACTCGGTCTTTTGAAACTGTTTCCCCGCCGAAAATCGTAATACGGTCCCTGCTTCGAATCATCGTACGAATGTCGAAATGGCAGATATTGACATAACCGATGGTGGAATAGAAAAGCAACTATTGTCGCTTAGTAGTGGGTAGGTATCAGGACCGTAAGACTCTACAAAGATTATGGGAAAGATCTTGCTCCCCTTCCAGCAGCAGTTTATCGTAGATCGTTGGACCAAAGAAGGATAACTAGCGCCCGGATAAAGTGTGAGTTATTCCCGGTTTCAAGAAGGGTCATAGGTCATATAAACATAATTATACGCCCATATCGTCAATGTCAGTCTGTTATAGAACTGTGGAACATGTTTTGTGCTCGAGAATTATGACGTGTTTGGAGAACGAAAATCTCTATAAAAATCAACAGGAATTTCACAAACAGAGGTATCACGAAACTCATTTCTCTCTGTTCTTCCATGATATCCAAGGCGCTGTAAACAAAGGCGCTCAGGTTGATGCCGTGTTCATTGACCTCAGGAAGGCATTTAACACCGTCCCGCACTGCCTTATAGGGAAAAACATATGAGTTTACCTTGTATCGGACCAGATTTGCGACTGGATTCAAGACTTCTTTGCCGACAGAGCTCACTACATCACTCTTAATGAAACGAAATCGACAGATGCAAGGGTAATTTCCGTAGTACCCCAAGGAAGTGAGCTAGGATCGGTACTGTTTACAATATACATATAAATAACTGAGCAGAAAGGGTCGGAAGCTCTTCGCAGATGATACAGTTATCTGTAAGAAAGCCAGAAGGCAGTATCGATTTGCAAAATGACTTATAGAGCATTGATCAATGGTGCAGTCTCTGGCAGTTGACCCTCAATGTAAATAAATGTAACGTATTGTACATACATAGGAAGAGAAATCCATTTCTATATAACTACACTATTGATGACAAATTGGTGGAAACAGTAGAGACCGTAAAAGATCAAGGAGTAACTGTAGAGAGCGACCAAAAGTGGAATGGTCACAGAAAACAAATAGTAGGAAAAGCAGACGCCGGACTGAGATTCGTCGGAAGAGTCTTAGGAAATATAACTCACCCACCAAGGAAGTGGCTTACAAGGCGCTGGTTCGATCTATTCTTTAGTAGTTTTCATCAATCTGGCACCCTTACCAGGTAGGACTGATAGAAGAGATAGGGAAGATTCAACGACGGGCGGCGCATTTCGTCAAGTGATCGTTTATCGGGGACGAAGGCATGACAGAGACGCTCAAAAAACTCCATTGGCAGACGCTACAAGAGAAACATTGCGAGTCACGGAGAAGTTTACTATTGAAATTTTGAGCGAGCGTTTCTGAGACGAGTCGGACAACATATTACACCCCCCCCTCACACATCTCGCGAAATGACTTCGAGGGAAAAAATTCGAGAAATTAGAGCTAATACAGAGGCTTACCGACAATCATTCTCACCAGGTGCCATTCACAAGTGGAGTAGGGATGGGGGAATCTGCTTTGGTTTCATAAGTACCCTCCACCAAATACCGGTGGATGGATCGCGGATTACTGATGCAGATGTAGATGTAGATGTGGGCATCGTCGGTTGGCTTCAGCTGGGCCCTGTTGCTCGTAACAAAGTCTTGGACAGCGGCCGGCAGCAACTGCCGGTTGTCAAGACGGCTGACTGCATTGCAGTCATGTAGGCCTTAAAAAGAAAACGGCCTAGAAGTTCGGTTTATCTGTACATGCACACGTACGGCTACATTTGGTTTCGGTGTCGCATTGTGACACGTTTATCAGTTTGAACTCTGTACCTGGTCATTTACTTTTTATTTAAATAGGAGAGAGGGCTTCGATGTTACCCACATTCGGTCTGTGGATGCACGACTCGATTTGGAATATACATTTAAATATGGTGCGGTTTACCATGTTATTTTTAGCTGGAGATACCGGTATAGTATTATGTGGAGTGGCACTGTACTGAAAAAGGAAAAAAATAACAATGAATGTTACTAACTGTACCGCTGAACGAGATCTGTCATATGTGCCTGAATGTCTGTACAAATTTTGCAGCAAGTGCGTTTGCTTCAGGATGAAATGACGCAGTTTTGAAATTTGAAATGCCATTTTCTCACGGGAAAATTTGACCCCCGGTGATGAAAATTGAGTGCATAGCATGTCTCAACTCTTGACTCATGAAAATCCTTGACAGGCTTCGATACTTTTCGTAGAGGTTATCAATGGCATTTGTATCACAAACGGAAATTCTGAAAGTGCTTAAATGACAATCCACCAGTAGCTTCCTAAAAAATGATCCAGCACTGTCGACGAACTGAATTTGGTGTCCATGGATCTTTTGACATAAGCTCTGCAATCAAATTTGAATTCAATGGGAAGTTTTCCACATTGTCTTGATTGATTAAATATAAATCAAAACCTACATTAGCATAAGAGTCAAGAATTCTGTCCTGCCCTATCGCAGTAGTAGTAGCAAATCAACATTACCTTTCTGAACTGTCAGTCTGATAACTGAGTCATTGTTATTGTCAGTTAAAAGATAGGTCCAACGTTGCAAGCGTTCAGCTATTCTGAAAGGAATAGTACTATTTGGTATAAGTGCAGGCACCAGTGCCTTGTAATCCATTAGTAAAAGGAATATACGGCTGTAAATGTTTTCATAATTCTTTTCAACAGCGAAGATGACAGCAAGAGATCCCTTTTCTGTATGACTGTCATTCCACTGAGCAACTGTCAGTGTTTTGGGCAGGAACGCGATCGACCATGTTGTCTATCTGACAAGACTGGGTCGATGTCCTTTTCAGAAGCATCTTCTGCAATAGTTAACACCTTACTTGTATCGTATGTAGTGAGCCATATAGCAGGTAATTGTCGTTATTTTAAGTTTTAAAATGCCCATTGGCATTCATTGTTCCATATCAATTTTGTTCCTTTCGGTAACAAATTGTAGAGTGGTTCACTTACAGATGCTACATGTGAAAAGAACCTTCTGTAGTAATTGATTTTTCCTAGTACAGCAGGTAACTGCTTGAGATCTTTGAGAGACGGGGGATTTTAAAAGTACTTTTATGTAATAAAATTATAAACAGTCGACCAGTTGCAATGGACAAACATAAATTTGTCTTCATCAGAAGGTAACCTAAGGACAATGAATATCGTAGCTTACAGTATAAAAGTATGAAACTTAAAAGCCAAGAATAAATTTAAGACAAATTAGAGAACTTTTGTATTACAGAAGTATGATAACGACGACTGGTACTTACAATTTTACATTAGTAAGGACTAATGCAGCATCGCCGTTTTTACAATTGTCGGCATAGATCCATGTGTCAAAAATAAAATATGGTCCTAGAATTATGGTTTCTCACGTTAATATAAAATAGCTCATGGATCTTGCAGAGCTCACACGAGTGTAATCGGCGAGCGTAGTTGCTCTGAAAACAGGGCAGGTGGCGCTCGTGCCAAGAAACATATGCCAATTGGCGTACAAAGGCAACGTGTAAATTATAAGTATTAATGATGTCCTAAGGTAGAGTAACAATTAAAAAATAAAGAAAAGGAAGTAAATTAACACTTCCGTTATAACAGTATGGGAGCATTGGTACAAATAATATAGTTATATATCAAAAAAAGGCAGGTGGCGCTTACGCCGAGAAACTTACGCCCAGTGGCATATACAGCCAAAATATAAAAAATTACATTACTATATTAGTGAAGCCCACAAACGGTATACATGTCAGAACTTTAAAATTGACAATAATGGTTCTTGTCAAGAAAGAATTACGAACACTGGTACACGATCCTGTTAATACACATTCACAGGAAAAACAAAATTTTTAGAGGCAGGCAAAATCACATAAGGGCCTAAGTGGTAGCAAACATACATCGTGACAAAACCACCGTTACATAAGTGGTAGTGGGCTTAAAGCACTGAAGGTGCATCGTAGCTTCCTGAGGAAATAAACCACTAAGGTTACCAGCATTAATGTTATACTGTAAACAGTACAGGTTTAAAGCTATTAGAGGAGTTTTTTCTTTAGTATTCTTTATCATTAAATATATTTTAAAACTAAAATTGTATGCATAATACTATGCTGTTCTTCTTGCTTCCTGTCGGTTTTGCAGAAAATAGGTTCAAAATGGATCAAATGGCTCTGAGTACTATGGGACTCATCAGTCTGAGGTCATCAGTCCCCTAGAACTTAGAACTACTTAAACCTAACTAACCTAAGGACATCACTCACATCCATACCCGAGGCAAGATTCAAACCTGCGACCTAGCGGTCGCGCGGTTCCAGTCTGACAGAAAATAGGAAAGTTGTTTCTAAGGACTGCTGGCTGTTGATTAGAATATTAGAATCTGAATAGTCAGGAGCTGTGTAGTCCTACCCATTCATGGAAAATACTGCCAGGCCCGCATCTGAAATGAATGCAGAAAAGGAGAAGGCTTCAACTGGTGAAGTAGCATATTTCACATGGAATACTTCACATAGTAACCTCTGTCCACGTCCCTTAGCGTAAGGCGCTAGGCATCGTTGAACACCGTCGCGCGCCTCCAAGAGAATAGGCACACAATATGCCATCCGTGCCGTCATGGTACCGGGTCTGTAGGGCAACTATTTCAATGTATTTGTGGTATGAAGGTAAAATAGATTGAAGTTTTATGATCTTTACTTGCCAACGCTGTAGTTAACATAGTTAAGGATATTCCAGACGGGACAACAACACGAATTATATGGTTCTTGCTTTGGGATGTGCAAATACCTGTTAGATAGCCGTTGCACAGCGGGCAGCAGTTGTGCAAATTGTGACGTCTTGTTCGCCCTGCGTCACTTTGTTATCCAATGGGGACACTCCTGTGTTTGTTCCTATGTGAAGCGGACAGGAAATGGAGCTCTATTCGTCGGAGGAAAGAGCAGACATGCACTGCGCTCACAGGGTAGAGGATGGAAATGCTCACGTTGCCCAAAGTTTGAACGATCGATGGTTTCCGAATCGTCGAGTGCCAGATCCACGTACATTTACTACCATCCACAGCCCCCTAAGAGAGACAGATTCTCTTGGGGCATGGTCGCTTTGGGTAGCTGTGTGGTCCGAGGCGCCTTTTCACGGTCCGTGCGGCACCCCTCGTCGGAGATTCGTGTCCTCCCTTGAGCATGGGTGTGTGTGTTGTCCTTAGCGTAAGTTAGATTAAGTAATGTGTAGGCTTAGGGTGATGACCTCAGCAGTTGGATCCCAAAAGGCCTTACCACAAATTTCCAAATTTTCACTTGGGGCATGTTGTCGTAATGCCACATTTGCATTTATGGCCTACTTTGAAACCTAGTGTATTAATTTTATGCTACAGATACGAAGGTCTGACGGGCGTGATCGTCAACGCACTGAGCGGCAACAGGGCTTGAAGAGGAGGCGTTAGCACTACTAGAAAACACACCCTCAACACGATCACGGTATGTTGCAAGGGAAATGGGTGTAAGCCATTACAGAATTTGTAGTGCAAGGTATGAAGATGATTTGCACACCTACAGTCTTCATAACGTTCACACACTTGACTCAGACTATTCTCCAAGTCGAATTGAATTCTGCAAGTGGGTTTTTGCAAATGTGTGCCATTCAACCAAACTTTCCAAACCGTATACGTTTTACGGATGAGGCATCCTTTACAGGAGAGAGTATTTTCAACAGCCTCGATCACCATGTATGGACACGGGGAAAATCCGCACGCCACCTTTGTTCGTGTTCACCAAGGTCTCTTCCCTGTCAACGTTTGGGCCGGCTCGGTAGGCGATAATCTGGTCAGTCCATACGTTTTCCCCCGACGACTGAACGCAAACATATACTTAATATTTTTACGAGAAACTCTTATCAGCGTTGTAGGACCATGTTCCACTCAACGTGTGACACCGAATGTGGTACGAACACGATGGTATATCTGGGCGCTTTGCACATGCATTGCGAATGCATTTGGATAAAAGCCTTTAGTGAGAACTGAATAGGGCGTGCAGGGCTGGTGGCATGGACTTCTCGTTCCCCTGACTTACTGCCCATTGATTTATTCTTCTGGGACACCGGAAATCTGTTATCTATTCAACACCCACTGTTGTCGATGAAGAACTAATAGCGCGCATTATAGCAGCCCCAGATGCAATTTCAACTTTGTCAGGAGTGTGAAAGAGTGCGACAGTCACTGCAGCGTCGTTACACTACGTGCATTCAAAGTGGAGGGCATAACTTCTAGCACTTTTTGTGACTTTTTTCAAATAAAAGTTATAAAACTTCACTACGACTTCTCATTGACTTTGATGACACGAATACATTGCAAACTTTGCCCTGCAGACCTGCTACCATGACTGCTGTGTTGGCATGTTGTGTGTTTACCCTCCTGGCTGCTTGGGATGCTGTTGAACTATTCTTATCATCGAATTCTAAGGAATGCGAACATAGGTTGCCATGTGAAATATGCTTCTTATGACCCACTCTACTAGCCCTTTAATTTTCTACATTTACTTCAGATAAACTCTGTATACACAGGGTTGTCCATTGATCGTGACCGGGCCAAATATCTCACGAAATGAGTGTCAGATGAAAAAACTACAAAGAACGAAACTTGTCTAGCTTGAAGGGGGAAACCAGGTCGCGCTATGGTTGGCCCGCTAGATGGGGCTGCCATAGGTCAAACGGATATCAAATGCGTTTTTTAAAATGGGAATCCCCATTTTTTTTATTACATATTCGTGTAGTAGGTAAAGAAATATGTTTTAGTTGGACCACTTTTTTCGCTTTGTGATAGATGGCGCTGTAATAGTCACAAACATATGGCTCACAATTTTAGATGAACAGTTGGTAACAGGTAGGTTTTTTAAATTAAAATACAGAACGCAGGTAAGTTTGAACATTTTATTTCGGTTGTTCCAATGTGATACATGTACCTTTGTGAACTTACCATTTCTTAGAACGCATGCTGTTACAGCGTGAATACCTGTTAATACCACATTAATGCAATAAATACTCAAAATGATTTCCGTTAACCTCAATGCATTTGGCAATACGTGTAACGACATTCCTCGCAACAGCGAGTGGTTCGCCTTCCGTAATGTTCGCACATGCATTGATAGTACGTTGACGCATGTTGTCAGGCGTTGTCGGTGCATCACGACAGCAAATATCTTTCAACTATCTCCACAGAAAGAAATCCGGGGACGTCAGATCCGGAGAACGTGCGGGTGCTTCGATGACCAATCCACCTGTTATGAAAAATGATATTCAGTACCGCTTCAACCGCACGCGAGCTATGTGCCGGACATCCATCATGTTGGAAGTACATTGTCATTCTGTCATGCAGTGAAACATCTTGTAGTAACATCGGTAGAACATTACGTAGGAAATCAGCATACATTGCACCATTTAAATTGCCATCGACAAAATGCGGAGGCCGGGCTTGGTGGCCGAGCGGTTCTAGACGCTACAGTCTGGAACCGCGTCACCGCTACGGTGGCAGGTTCGAATCCTGCCTCGGGCATGGACGTGTGTGATGTCTTTAAGATAGTTAGGTTTAAGTAGTTCTAAGTTCTAGGGGACTGAAGACCTCAACTGTTAAGTCCCATAGTGCTCAGAGCCATTTTTGATAAAATGAGGGTCAATTATCCCTCCTCCCATAATGCCGCACCATACATTAACCCGGCAAGGTCGCTAATGTTCCACTTGTCGCAGCCATCGTGGATTTTCCGTTACCCAATAGTGCATATTACGCCAGTTTACGATACCGCTGTTTGTGAATGACGCTTCGTCGCTAAATAGAACGCGTGCAAAAAATCTGTCATTGTCCCGTATTTTCTTTTGAGCCCATTGGCAGAACTGTACACGACGTTCAAAGTCGTCGCCATGCAATTCCTGGTGCACAGAATATGGTACGGGTGCAATAGATGTTGATGTAGCATTCTCATCACCGACGTTTTTGAGATTCCCGATTCTCGCGCAATTTGTCGGCTTCTGATGTGCGCATTAACCGCGACAGCAGATAAAACACCTACTTGGGCATCATCATTTGTTGCAGGTCCTGGTTGACGTTTCACATGTGGCTGAACACTTCCTTTTTCCCTAAATAACTTAACTATCCGGCGAACTCTCCGGACACTTTGATGATGTCGTCCAGGATACCGAGCAGCGTACATAACACACGCCTGTTGGGCATTTTGATCACAGCAGCCATACATCAACACGATATCGATCTTTTCCGCAATTGGTAAATGGTCCATTTTAACACGGGTAATGTATCACGAAGGAAATACTGTCCGCACTGGCGGAATGTTACGAGATAACACGTACTTACACGTTTGTGGCTATTACAGCGCCATCTATCACGAAGCGATAAAAGTTGTCTAACTAAAAAATTCATATTTTTTGCGTACTACACGAATATGTAATAAAAATGGGGGGTCCTATTTTAAAAAACGCAGTTGATATCTGTTTGACCTATGGCATTGTCATCTAGCGGGCCAACCATAACGCCATCTGGTTTCCCCCTTAAAGCAGACGAGTTTCGTTCTTTGTAGTTTTTTCGTTTGATGCTTATTTCTTGAGATATTTGGCCCGGTCACTCCCAATGGACCACCCTGTATATACATATACCATGGTTCTAAACTCTCTGACAAAAACTATCCGGACACCCCAATTAACGCGCTATTGAATGCTAGGCATCACGAGCAGTGGACCCACCACTATAAAAGAAATTTTTTAAGAACAAGTCGCCATTTTACTGTATATTACAGTATTTTTCTTCTGTAATAGCTACATTTCGGCTTTTATGCCATTATCGACTGCAATGCTAAAAGTTCTTAGGCCATTAACACGTCATATCTGATAGAGTAAGCCCAAAGTCGAAAACTGTTTAATATAACAGGAGGTGGGAATTATTGTGTTGTAAGCAAAGAAGCAGTAACAGCAGAACAAATCAATCCGGAGAGCTCGCTGTCGGTGGACCTGGAGTAATCACTGAATGTCATTTGACTAAGAAATCCATCAGGGACAGTCCAACACCTCCGGAGCTGCCCAAACCGACTGCTAGTGATATGATTGTGAAGTGGAAATGCGAAAGGAAAACCACACCTAAACCAAGACCAGATAGATCTCATGAACTGATAGACCGGGACAGTTGAGCATTCCGGAAGGTGGTTGTAAAACACATGAAATCAGCAGAAGGAATCACTCGTGAGATCCAAAGTGCTGACAACAGTACAGCTATCACAGTAAGTATGAGTAAGGAGTTAAAAAGAATGAAGCAAAATGTTAGAGCAGCTCCTCATAAGCTACACATTTCTACATTTAGTGCTATGTGTCGCTTGAGGTGATGTAACGAATGACGTCAATGGACAGTGGATGATTGGAAGCGATCGACTTGGAGTGATACCCACGCTATACCATGTGGGAATCTGATGAGGCGTTAGCATTTGTCGAATTTTAGGAGAAATTTATGCCATCATGCATACTGCCAATCGCGAGGAAGGGGGAGATGGTGGTACAGCATATGTATGTTTTTCATGGTTAGGAAGTGGTCCCCTTTCTGAGCTTAAGAAAAAGCTAAGAGCAGAATGATACCAACAAATTTTGCAGCACCGTGTACTGCATGCTGTAGGGGAACTGATCAAAGACGACAATTGTGTCAACATAACAATGCACCGTGTCATACAGCAGCATCTGTGAGGCAGGATATTGTCAGCGAAGACATTCCTGAAATGGAGGGTCCCTACCTGAGCATCTGTGAGGCAGCATATTGTCAGCAAAGACATTCCTGAAATGGAGAGTCCCTACCTCACTTCCGTGAGAAGCCTTTGGAACGAGTCACAACGTCAGCTTCACTCCATACCCGAGAATTCAACATTAGTACCTTCTCTGGATTCAGCTCTTCAAGAAAAATGGACTGTTATTCCTCCACAGACTTTGAGACACCTCACTGAAAGTGTCCCCAGAAGAGTTAAAGCCGTAATAAAGGCCAGGTTTTGATGGAGATGGAATTGCCCAGTAGCTAGGGCCTCCCGTCGGGTAGACCTTTCGCCTGATTCAAGTCTTTCGAAATGACACCACTTCGGCGGCTTGCGTGTCGATAGGCATGAAATGGTGATGATAAGGACAACACAACACCCAGTCACCTAGTGGAGAAAATCTCCGACCCAGCCGGGAATCGAACCCGGGCCGTTAGGTATGACTTTTCATCAGATTGACCTCTCAGCTACCAGGGGCGGAAGGTTTTGAAGGATACACTTCTAATTATGGTCCACTAGTGGGTGTCTGGATGCATTAGATAACATAGTGTATTTTTCCACAAAAATGTTCCTGCACTCGCCAGCAGTGTTGGTTTTTATTTTTGTTCCCAGTTAACGTTGTACAGGCAATGTTTTGATGCTTGAAGAGTCTCCTCACCAAGTCATGGCTTTACTTTCTTTAAAGTTTTGTAGCTATTTATGGCGTTTATTCCATTTAATCCAAGTCGTTACTGTGTGTTCTATTTAAGAAGTAAACTTTGTGCAGGAGGCAAACCCCGACCACAGAAATTACCTGTTGCATGTATGGTGACGTCCACAGCTCGTGGTCTAGTGGTCAGCGTTGATACCTCTGGATCACAGGGTCGTGGATTCGATTTCCAGTGGAGATTCGAGTCCTCCCTAGAGCATGGGTGTGTGCGTTTGTCCTTAGGATAATTTAAGTTAAGTAGTGTGTAAGTTTAGGGACTGATGACCTTAGCAGTTAAGTCCCATAAGATTTCACACATATTTGAACATTTTTTTTTTTTTCGATTTCCAGCCGGGTTGGAGATTTTCTCCGCCCCAGGACTGGGTGTTAGTTTTGTCCTCATTATTTCATCATCATCATCATCATTTGTGGCAATGACTAAATGGGACCGTGTACACAAAACTGGACTGTGTAAAAATTGGGACCTTGTACGGGCGCTGATGACCGCGCAGTTGTGCGCCCCACAAACCAAACATCATCATCATCTATGGTGACGTGATTTCACACCGCAAACACCATCGCCATAGGCTAAAAATAAGGTACACCTAAAACAATGTTGTCAACATAATAAGTAACATGTAACAATCGCTTATTAAAATCTAACATGTGAAAATATTAAGCTATAATCTGATGATAAGAAGTAGGCGTTCCCCTGAGATTAAAGTTCTGGAGACCTATCTAAACACAATACAGTGAACGAAGAATAATTAATGTAACACATTCATGGAAAAAAAAATCGCAACACCAAAAAGGAGTTACGCGACATAAACGAAAGTTGGTAGGCGTGGTCCTACATCTGAAAGATAATGCCTGTTCAGATTTGAAGCCAGTTGCATAAGAGTGGCGCTAGTAGCTCCTCTATGAGAATACAATTCCAATTTGCTTTAAAAACACGCTGTAACCGTCTTGAGTATTAGTTACTTTTGAGACTGGACGTGGTGAGTTGAAGTTAGTCAAGAATGCCTTTAAGGTGCTAAAGACGCCTTTATCAACACCTCACTGTATTTAAACGAAGTCTTGTAACAAGACTACTAGAAGCTGGATGTTCCTTCTGTGAAACTGCAGAAAGACTTGGCAGGAACGTAGCCACTGTACACTATCGCTGGTAGCAGTTGTCATGTGAATGCACGGTCGCAAGAAGACCTGGCTCTGGGCGCCCGCGTGGCACTACTGAGAGGGAAGACCATCGTGTTCGGCGTATGGCTCTGATACATCGTACTGCGTCTGCAGCAGTAATCTGAGCAGCAATTGGCACCACAGTGACACAACGAACTGTTACAAATCGGTTACTTCAAGGACAGCTCCGAACAGGACGCCCTGTGGCGTACATTCCACTGACCCAACTTCTGAATTCAGTGGTATCAGACGAGAGCTCATTGGAGGGCAGAGTGGGGATCTATTCTGATATGTGATGAAAGTGAGTCTGCCTTGGTGCCAGTGGTGGCCGTGTGTTGGTTAGAAGGAGGCCAGTTTAGGATCTCAAACCAACCCGGCTGTGAAACGTCTTGGCACATTAAAACTGTGTCGAGTCTCGGTCCGACACACAGTTTTAATCTGCCAGAAAGTTTCATATCAGACACACTCCATTGCAGAGTGAAAATCTCATTCTGGCAACCCATCTGTGTTAGACACACTGGAGCTACACCTGGAGTTATGGACTGGGGTGCGATTTCGTATGACATCAGGAGCACTGTCGTGGTTATGTCACGCACGCTGAACGCATATTTGTATGTCAGTTCGGCGATTCACCTGTTTCGCAGCCATTGATGAACAGCATTCCAGGGGGGATTTCAAACAGGACAACGCTCCCTCACATAACGCTGTTTTAACCCAACATGCCCTACAGACTGTCGACATGTTGCCTTGGCCTGCTCGATCGTGAGATTTATATACAGTAGGGCACATAAGGGACATCATCGAACGATAACTCCAGCTTAATCCACAAACAACATTCCTGTACTGATACATCGAGTGCAACAGGTATGGAACTTGAAAGTCTCTTCGGGTTTGCTGCCGGATCCTAATATCAACTTGACTCCATATTTCGGCGATCCAACTATTCGCCATCTTCAGTAAATGCTGTTTCTGCTGATCAGTTCCGCTGAGAACTGACGCAAGATTGCAATTCGACGTCCTATATAGGCCACCGTTCAGTACACGGCGGATGCGCCGCCCATCACGGTTTCTGCCTTACAAAAGAGGGAGGTGGCGCCGCCCTTAGTGAAACACTGCTGGCAACGATATATCGCAATCAAGGCCGCACAGAAGAGCGTTCAGTATCAGGAGAAAGAAAACTGGCATTCTACGGATCGGAGCGTGGAATGTCAGATCCCTTAATCGGGTAGGTAGGTTAGAAAATCTAAAAAGGGAAATGGATAGGTTAAAGTTAGATATAGTGGGAATTAGTGAAGTTCGGTGGCAGGAGGAAGAAGACTTTTGGTCAGGTGAATACAGGGTTATAAATACAAAATAAAATAGGGGTAATGCAGGAGTAGGTTTAATAATGAATAGGAAAATAGGAATGCGGGTAAGCTACTACAAACAGCATAGTGAACGCATTATTGTGGTCAAGATAGACACAAAGCCCATGCCTACGACAGTAGTACAAGTTTATATGCCAACTAGCTCTGCAGATGATGAAGAAATTGATGAAATGTATCATGAGATAAAAGAAATTATTCAGGTTGTGAAGGGAGACGAAAATTTAATAGTCATCGGTGACTGGAATTCGTCAGTAGGACAAGGGAGAGAAGGAAACGTAGAAGCTGATTATGAAAGCCGTCTGGTAGAATTTTGCACAGAGCATAACTTAATCATAGCTAACACTTGGTTCAAGACTCATAAAAGAAGGTTGTATACTTGGAAGAATCCTGGAGATACTAAAAGGTATCAGATAGATTATATAATGGTAAGACAGAGATTTAAGAATCAGGTTTTAAATTGTAGGACATTTCCAGGGGCAGATGTGGACTCTGACCACAATCTATTCGTCATGAAGAAACTGCAAAAAGGTGGGAATTTAAGGACGTGGGATCTGGATAAGCTGAAAGAACCAGAGGTTGTACAGAGTTTCAAGGAGAGCATAAGGGAACAATTGGCAGCAATGGGGGAAAGAAACACAGTAGAAGAAGAATGGGTAGCTCTGAGGGATGAAGTAGTGAAGGCAGCAGAGGATAAAGTAGGTAAAAAGACGAGGGTTGCTAGAAATCCTTGGGTAACAGAAGAAATATTGAATTTAATTGATGAAAGGAGAAAATATAAAAATGCAGTAAATGAAGCAGGCAAAAAGGAATACAAACATCTCAAAAATGAGATCGACAGGAAGTGCAAAATGGCTAAGCAGGGATGGCTAGAGGACAAATGTAAGGATGTAGAAGCTTATCTCACTAGGGGTAAGATAGATACTGCCTACAGGAAAATTAAAAAGACCTTTGGAGAGAAGAGAACCACGTGTATGAATATCAAGAGCTCAGATGGCAATCCAGTTCTAAGCAAAGAAGGGAAGGCAGAAAGGTGGATGGAGTATATATAAGGTTTATACAAGGGTGATGTACTTGAGGACAATATTATGGAAATGGAAGAGGATGTAGATGAAGACGAAATGGGAGGTAAGATACTGCGTGAAGAGTTTGACAGAGCACTGAAAGACCTGAGTCGAAACAAGGCCCCCGGAGTAGACAACATTCCATTAGAACTACTGACGGCCTTGGGAGAGCCAGTCATGACAAAACTCTTCCAGCTGGTGAGCAAGATGTATGAGACAGGTGAAATACCCTCAGACTTCAAGAAGAATATAATAATTCCAATCCCAAAGAAAGCAGGTGCTGACAGATGTGAAAATTACCGAACTATCAGTTTAATAAGTCACAGCTGCAAAATACTAACGCGAATTCTTTACAGACGAATGGAAAAACTGGTAGATGCGGACCTCGGGGAGGATCAGTTTGGATTCCGTCGAAATGTTGGAACACGTGAGGCAATAATGACCTTACGACTTATCTTAGAAGAAAGATTAAGAAAAGGCAAACCTACGTTTCTTGCAGTTGTAGACTTAGAGAAAGCTTTTGACAATGTTGACTGGAATACTCTCTTTCAAATTCTGAAGGTGGCAGGGGTAAAATACAGGGAGCGAAAGGCTATTTACAATTTGTACAGAAACCAGATGGCAGTCATAAGAGTCGAGGGGCATGAAAGGGAAGCAGTGGTTGGGAAAGGAGTGAGACAGGGTTGTAGCCTCTCCCCGATGTTATTCAATCTGTATATTGAGCAAGCAGTAAAGGAAACAAAAGAAAAATTTGGAGTAGGTATTAAAATTCATGGAGAAGAAATAAAAACTTTGAGGTTCGCCGATGACATTGTAATTCTGTCAGAGATGGCAGAGGACTTGGAAGAGCAGTTGAACGGAATGGACAGGGTCTTGAAAGGAGGTGATAAGATGAACATCAACAAAAACAAAACGAGGATAATGGAATGTAGTCAAATTAAATCGGGTGATGCTGAGGGAATTAGATTAGGAAATGACACACTTAAAGTAGTAAAGGAGTTTTGCTATTTAGGAAGTAAAATAACTGATGATGGTCGAAGTAGAGAGGATATAAAATGTAGACTGGCAATGGCAAGGAAAGCGTTTCTGAAGAAGAGAAATTTGTTAACATCGAGTATATATTTAAGTGTCAGGAAGTCGTTTGTGAAAGTATTTGTATGTAGTGTAGCCATGTATGGAAGTGACACATGGACGATACATAGTTTCGACAAGAATAGAATAGAAGCTTTCGAAATGTGGTGCTACAGAAGAACGCTGAAGTTTAGATGGGTAGATCGCGTAACTAATGAGGAGGTATTGAATAGGATTGGGGAGATGAGAAGTTTGTGGCACAACTTGACTAGAAGAAGGGATCGGTTGGTAGGACATGTTTTGAGGCATCAAGGGATCACAAATTTAGCATTGGAGGGCAGCGTGGAGGGTAAAAATCGTAGAGGGAGACCAAGAGATGAATACACTAAGCAGATTCAGAAGGATGTAGGTTGCAGTAGGTCCTGGGAGATGAAGCAGCTTGCACAGGATAGAGTAGCATGGAGAGCTGCATCAAACCAGTCTCAGGACTGAAGACAACAACAACAACAATACAGGATTCCACGTTTTCCTAAGAGGAAACCCATTTTATCTGTTGATTAAATTATCAGCCAACCTAAATTCAATCGCCTCTTTATAGACACTATTCCAAAAACCGGAAATGTTGGCAATCACAACAGTTTCCTCAAAATTCATTTTGTGTCCCTCATTTAAGCAGTGTTCTGCTACCGCCGATTTTTCCGACTGTTGTAGCCTCGTGTGACGGCGATGTTCCACACACCTGTCATGCACTGTGCGAATAGAACGACCAACGTAAGCTTTCCCACACTGACACGGGATTTTGTACACCCCGGGTTTCCTAAGTCCCAAATCATCCTTCACATAGCCGAGAAGAGCCGTAATCTTAGAAGGTGGACGGAACACGCTCTTGAGGAAACTGTTGTGATTGCCAGCAGTGTTTCACTATGGGCGGCGCCACCTCTCTGTTTTGTAAGGCAGAAACGGTGTTGGGCGTCGCATCCGCCGTGTACTGAACGGTGGCCTATATAGGACGTCGAATTGCAATCTTGCGTCAGTTCTCAGCGGAACTCATCAGCAGAAGCAGCATTCCCTGAAGATGGCGAGCAGTTGGATCGCCGAAATATCGAGTCAAGTTGATTTTAGGATCCGGCAGCAAACCCGAAGAGACTTTCAAGACTTATTACGCCAGGAAAGCCTACGTAATCACAGGTATGGAACTCTCCCCACGGACTGACATCTGGCTCCTGTACAACACAATACACGCACGTTTGCATGCTTGCGTTCAACATTCTGCTAGTTACATCGGTTAGTAATGTACCAGCATATTACATTTCCAATGGTTATCTCATGATTACATTAACTTGCGATCATGCACTGTTAATCATTTAAATATGTTTCCTGGACATATGTATTCCCAAAATTTCATCACTCTATATTAATTATTTTTTAGTGTTATGATTTTTACCATTAGTGTGGTAAGACCATTCTGGCTCTTCTGGCTGTGATAATTTATAATTCCACCCACTGTGCCACTCAGCAGATCTTCGACACTGTGCACTGACTGATCGACAATAACTGTGCAGCTGCACATGTTGATACACGGCGGAAACTAATGACTGGACAAGTAAAGTTGTGCGTCTGCTTTCATCACCTGTCAGCAGATGAATGTTCTTTTCCAAACCATTTGACTGACGTCAGGAGGTAGAAGGATGTAGTTCCTGTTACCAGCGCCCTTTGTGGCATGAGAGCATAACTTTGGTTATTGGATATACTTCTCGCTGAAGCATAAAATGGTCCCTGCTGTGTACTCTATGTTTATGACACATGATAGTACGTATCTACGTGGCGCAACACATATGGCGACTGGCACCTTTCCATCCCTATGCTTATACAATAGCTGTGTCCCGTATCTAGCGGTGGCACAGCAATATTAATGAAGAAATTTTGGCGTCAAGATCAGAGCCAGCATTGAAACAACTAGCCCGTAGAGATACCAACTGCAGATTCCAGCCAGCGTGTTAGTCTTCACAAGATGATCCCTGCGATAAACTCTCAAAGGTAGCACGTTGGGACTCATCTGCGCAGCATATGTGCAGCGTGATTGGGGAGTTTCGGAGACGTCACTGCGAGCAGTGATGCGTTGGAGTTATATGTAAAAAGATAACGCAAACGCCAGACAGTTAACAGCTATTCACTAGACTGGCTGGAGTGCCACCAAGTGCTAGAAGAATGGCAACTAACATAGCCCAAACCCTACGCTTCACACAACCACAGGAAAGTGGCGCTACACAGCCAGAGGAAGATGGACTGTTAATTATGTATATTTTTTTCGACTATATTCTTAATACCCACATGGTACAGTCGTGGACACGAGCGAGACCCCTCGCCTTTTCAATATGCTGCTCCGCACAGCTTTAAAATCTGCTACACAGCATAACAGGCAAGGCGAAGTGCTACCAACAGTCTATGCACAGGCGTGAAATTGAAAAACAATCCGAACTTTTTCAAACTGTTTTCAATCATGTGTAAGAATATATTAATGCTGATTAGTGTCTGAAACACAGCACGTAAATATAAGATATAAATGATAGAAGAAACGCTAATTAGTATGAACTGTACTAACAAAAATGAATTTCAACTTTTCGAGATAACATAACAGTTTTAGTAAGACAAAGTACCCCAGATCGTTACGAATTAGGAAAATATTATGCGCATTCGGCCGCGGAATCGTCTGTGTCAACGTTCAGACCAATATATTGGATTACCGTTGCTTACCCACCATGAAAGTGTGCCAATTTAGCAATGCGTGTAGATTCATGACGAAATCCAGTTAAAAATCATTCAGTGCCACACTCAAGTCAATTCAGTTATTGACAGAAGCGGAAAAAGTAGGCAGTAACAAGTATGAAATTCTACAAGTGTTTCATATTGACATCCACAGGGCGCCGGTACAGAATAATGGTAGCAATAAAACGCACTGGGGCGCGAGAATTTCCTAAAATTATTTTACTAATAGTCTCTCTGCCTCTATCGAGGTAAAGGCCGAAAACAAACGAGACATCTGCAGCACGATTTCTCCATTAGACTCGCCACAGACAGAAAACGTTCATTAACCGAAATGTTTCTTAAGCTAGCTAGCAATGGGAATGCTAGAAATTCTAAAACGCTGTGGCATTAATGCTGGGATCTGAATTACCACGTGTATAGGCAAATGGATTTTATTTGCTTTCCTGTAAACGTGATACCCCCACCCCCCCTCCATGAACCATGGACCTTGCCGTTGGCGGGGAGGCTTGTGTGCCTCAGCGATACAGATGGCCGTACCGTAGGTGCAACCACAACGGAGGGGTATCTGTTGAGAGGCCAGACAAACGTATGGTTCCTGAAGAGGGGCAGCAGCCTTTTCAGTAGTTGCAGGGGCAACAGTCAGGATGATTGACTGATCTGGCCTTGTAACACTGACCAAAACGGCCTTGCTGTGCTGGTACTGCGAACGGCTGAAAGCAAGAGGAAACTACAGCCGTAATTATTCCCGAGGGCACGCAGATTTACTGTATGGTTAAATGATGATGGCGTCCTCTTGGGTAAAATATTTCGGAGGTAAAATAGTCCGCCATTCGGAACTCCAGGTGGGGACTACTCAAGAGGACGTCGTTATCAAGAGGAAGAAAACTGGCGTTTTGCGGATCGAAGCGGGGAATGTCAGATCCCTTAATCTCGCAGGTAGGTTAGAAAATTTAAAAAGGGAAATGGATAGGTTAAGGTTAGATATAGTGGGAATTAGTGAAGTTCGGTGGCAGGTGCAACAAGACTTTGGGTCAGGTGAATACAGAGTTATAAATACAAAATCAAATAGGGGTAATGCAGGAGTAGGTTTAATAATGAGTAAAAAGATAGGACTGCTGGTAAGCTACTACAAACAGCATAGTGAACGCATTGTTGTGGCCAAGATAGACACGAAGCCCACACCTACTACAGTAGTACAAGTTTATATGCCAACTACCTCTGCAGATGATGAAGAAGTTGATGAAATGTATGATGAGATAAAAGAAATTATTCAGGAAGTGAAGGGAGACGAAAACTGAATAGTCATGGGTGACTGGAATTCGAGAGTACGAAAAGGGAGAGAAGGAAACATAGTAGGTGCATATGGATTGGGGGAAAGAAATGAAAGAGGAAGCCGTCTGGTAGAATTTTGGACAGAGCATAACTTAATCATAGCTAACACTTGGTTCAAGAACCATAAAAAAAAGTTGTACAAATGGAAGAATCCTGGAAATACTAGTAGGTATCAGATGGATTATATAATGGTAAGACAGAGATATAGGAACCAGGTATTAAATTGTAAGACAGTTCCCTGGGCAGATGTGGACTCTGACCACAATCTATTGGTTATGAACTGTAGATTAAAACTGAACAAATTGCAAAAAGGTGGGAATTCAAGGAGATGGGACCTGGACAAACTGATTAAATCAGATATTGTACAGAGTTTCATGGAGAGCATAAGGGAACAATTGTCACAAATGGGGGAAAGAAATAGAGTAGAAGAAGAATGGGTAGCTCTGAGGGATGAAGTAGTGAAGGCAGCAGAGGATGAAGTAGGTAAAAAGACGAGGGCTATCAGAAACCCTTGGGTAACAGAAGAAATACTGAATTTTATTGATGAAAGGAGAAAATATAAAAATTGCAGTAAATGAAGCAGGCAAAAAGGAATACAAACATCTCAAAAATGAGACCGACAAGAAGTGCAAAATCGCTAAGCAGGGATGGCTAGAGGACAAATGTAAGGATGTAGAGGCTTATCTCACTAATGGTAAAATAGATACTGCCTACAGGAAAATTAAAGAGATCTTTGGAGAAAAGAGAATTGCATGAATATCAAGAGCTCAGATGAAAACCCAGTTCTAAGCAAAGAAGGGAAAGCAGAAAGATGGACGGAGTATATAGAGGGTCTATACAGGGGCGACGTACTTGAGGACAATATGGAAATGGAAGAGAATGTACATGAAGACGAAATGGGAGATACAATACTGTGTGAAGAGTTTGACAGAGCACTGAAAGACCTGAGTCGAAACAAGGCCCCGGGAGTAGACAACATACCATTAGAACTACTGGCGGCCTTGGGAGAGCCAGTCCTGACAATACTCTACCATATAGTGAGCAAGATGTATGAGACAGGCGAAATACCCTCAGACTTCTAGAAGAATATAGTAATTCCAATCCCAAAGAAAGCTGGTGATGACAGATGTGAAAATTACCGAAAAATCAGTTTCATAAGCCACAGCTGCAAAATACTAACGCTAATTCTTTACAGACGAATGGAAAGACTAGAAGAGGCCGACCTTGTGGAAGATCAGTTTGGATTCCGTAGAAATGTTGGAACACGTGAGGCAATACTGACCTTACGACTTATCTTAGAAGAAAGATTAAAGGAAGGCAAACCTACGTTTCTAGCATGTGTAGACTTAGAGAAAGCTTTTGACAATGTTGACTGGAATACTCTATTTCAAATTATGAAGGTGGCAGGGGTAAAATACAGGGAGCGAAAGGCTATTTACAATTTGTACAGAAATTAGATAGAAGTTATAAGAGTTGAGGGACATGAAAGGGAAGCAGGGGTTGGGAAGGGAGTGAGACAGGGTTGTAGTCTCTCCCCGATGTTATTCAATCTGTATATTGATCAAGCAGTAAAGGAAACTAAAGAAAAATCTGAAGTAGGTATTAAAATCCATGGAGAAGAAATAAAAACTTTGAGGTTCGTCGATGGCATTGTAATTCTGTCAGAGACAGCAAAGGACTTGGAAGAGCAGTTGAACGGAATGGACAGTGTTTTGAAAGGACGATATAAGATGAACATCAACAAAAGCAAAACGAGGATAATGGAATGTAGTCGAGTTAGCTCGGGTGATGCTGAGGGAATTAGATTAGGAAATGAGACACTTAAAGTAGTAAAGGAGTTTTGCTATTTGGGGAGCAAAATATCTGATGATGGTCGAAGTAGAGAGGATATAAAATGTAGACTGGCAATGGCAAGGAAAGCGTTTCTGAAGAAGAGAAATTTGTTAACATCGAGTATATATTTAAGTGTCAGGAAGTCGTTTGTGAAAGTATTTGTATGTAGTGTAGCCATGTATGGAAGTGACACATGGACGATACATAGTTTCGACAAGAATAGAATAGAAGCTTTCGAAATGTGGTGCTACAGAAGAACGCTGAAGTTTAGATGGGTAGATCGCGTAACTAATGAGGAGGTATTGAATAGGATTGTGGAGAAGAGGAGTTTGTGACACAACTTGACAAGAAGGAGGGACTGGTTGGTAGGACATATTCTGATACAACAGGGGATCAAAAATTTAGCATTGGAGGACAGCGTGGTGGGTAAAAATCGTAGAGGGAGACCAAGAGATGAATACACTAAGCAGATTCAGAAGGATGTAGGTTGCAGTAAGTACTGGGAGATGAAGAAGCTTGCACAGGATAGAGTAGCATGGAGAGCTGCATCAAACCAGTGTCAGGACTGAAGACTACAACAACAAATAACGTGATCTGGATCGAAAGCGTAGCTAAAATTAATATGAGTTTAGCCGCTGGAAGTCTCGCTTGCAGAAAGAAAGTAAAAGGTGGGCAGTGTTTCCACACTGGTAGCATCAGTAATTCAGTGGGTACATTCAGTAAGAGTTTATCAGAGTGCTCCATTCATTCACAAAGCGTCCTTTGTGCCGCCAGGTAGGTGCCTCTACATAGCGATGAGAGCATTTGCGTTTCTGAGACGCATGTTGAAAGCAGGATGTCGCGATTTCCAGGAAGAGTAACAAGTGATGGATGGGTTGCCATGTTAGGACCATCAGGAGGAATGCAATTGGCGTTATTCTGGGCTATTTTCGTTAACAGGTTCTGTTAGGAGAAGAATTTCCATATGGACAAGCTGAAACATCACAAAAGCTCCTACAAAAGCTACTGTTAGCTATTTCTGCAGTACTTTATCAGTTTCTGAGAGGTCACTAGGCTTCTATTTACATGGTCATTTGACGTCAGTATAACAATGGGAAACTTTTAGATGGTGATTAACCACACATACATTTTGCAGCAATGGGTCAGACATGCTGGCGAGGTAAACGCGTGCACTGCTAGACACAGCACGCATGTCCCGCTGGGATCGCTATGAGCAATGCATCATGTGCTATTCTGGGCAGCATTGCAATAGATTTCTCTAGAGCGACCTGTGTCGTCAGTATCCATAGGTAGAGAGGTATCGCACCAGCAATGGTAAACTTGAGCGCGCAGCCCGCAGGCATCTCGCATATGAGGCCAGCGTGAGTGCGCCACCTGGTTTGCATGCCTTGGAGGGGGGCAGTTCACTGATACATCGCAGTTGACAATATTTCGAAATCATTTTTTAAGTGCAGTGAGTGTTTTTGCACTGCATTGTTTTCGGCTGTTTAAGTGATGTGAGCGTGTTTGCATTGCATAACACATACATTATTTTTTGACAATTTACGAGTTGTTTTTGTGTCTCCACATCAGTGTACTGTAATATTTCGGTAATTTACGAGTAGTTCGCATGTACGTAAGGGCGAGTGTTTTGTATTATTGTAATATATGAACTACATTAAATCTGTGCGTTAATAAATTGTTCCTAAATAAAGTACACTCCTTCCTCTCTCCAGCTGCCCAGCACAGGCTGAGTCTTTTCCCGCCATTTTCCGCTCCAGACAGCCATATTGGATTACATCAGGGAAGGATTGACCATGCTCTCTGGTGGTGATGCTGTGTACCACATCAGTTGGTCTCCAGAGGTCATGGTGGACACAGTGGATAGAGCTAGTGCCTGAAATTGTTTAAATAAACTCTACATGCAAAATAAAGACTTATATCCACCCTATCCATCAGCCCAGCACAGACTGGGTCCTTTTCTCACCAATTCCTAGGAAGAGGTGGTGGTTGGATGACTTAGGTTAGTGGAGGTAGCCCAAGTGAGCTATTTTCCCACCATTTTCTTCGGTTAGTGGAGGTAGTCATGGTGTGTTGCATTGTCTTGCTGGAATTTGAACTTCCCACCATTATCTGGGGAGGGGAGGAGGAGGAGAGGTGGTTAAGTTACTGGAGGTAGCCCAATTGACCTATTTTCCTGACAAAATTTGAACTTTCCATGATGACGTCATTGTGATTTTGCCTTATCTATCGCCGCCATCTTGGATCTGCCATCTTGAATAAATTTGGCAAGAATGGAGAGTAGAGTGACACATACTTTCTAGTTTATAAAATTATGGAGCCAGTGCTCCTAATTGTGTTCAAGGTAGCCATTTTTTGCAGAATATGCTACATTTACGAAAGAACCCTTCTCTACAGGATATATGAATACAGTTGCTCGAAAAGAGTTGACTTAATTACATATTATCTTTACGACAGGCAACTAATTACTTAGACATGTTTTGGTCTGTTGATCAGTTTGTTGCCGATTTTCATGTATAAATCAAAAAAAAGATTTATTATTTTTTTTAATCTTTTTTTTACGAAAGCTGCAACACATTCATTTATGGCGTACAAGAATATTGCTGACTCTAAGTTACCTGTTCACAGCTCATGATTTATATCTAAAAATCAAAAGAGCAACTCTGTTTTAACGTGATACTGCTGTACACTGAAAACTCATGAGATAGCGATATGCACATGTACAGATGGCGGTTTTATTGCGTTCACAAGGTATAAAAGGGCAATGCAGTGCCGGGACTGTCATTTGTACTCATGTTATTAGTGTACAAAGGTTTCCGACGTGAATATGGTAGCGCGAAGGGAATTATCAGACTTTTAACACGGAATGGCACTTGGGGCTACACGCATGGGCCATTCCACTTTGGATATCGTTAGGGGATTAATATTCAGAGGTCCACAGTGTCCAGCATTCTGAGCGTGAGCCTCCAGGCAACGATCTGATATGGAACATGTTTCTCGATTTCAGCTTGTGGAAGTAACCATGGAGAGCATACTGAACATATGTTGGGCCAGTCTCATTGCAATTAGAATCCGATGTCATTTACCTTTTTATCCTGTTTTGGTCCTAGGACCATTAAAACCCGATGTCATTTTGCTTTTTATGAGGCTTCTGACCTCATGACCGTTAAAAATCGATTTTCCACATCTGATGTTGTACGACCTTGTCGTCGTCGGTGGGTTTACCTAACTAACAATGCCACAACTGTTGACGGCTGAACTCGTGCAGTCATGCACACTGAACAGTATGGTTGATGTAATGGGCAACTCAATCCATAGCCTTTAAATTACGATTCATCTGTCATTTGTAGCCAAGTCTGTTTACCTTGAGATGCTTACAGCGCCGTCTATTGGTAAATTTCTGTTAAAAAAGTTATTTTTTCGTTCCATGACGTTTCCCCCAGCGTCAATAATATGCCAACCTGTGTTTCGTGACTTAGCAAGGCAAAGCGACAAGAATAACAAAGTTCTCTCTCTTTGCAGGAATCACAGGGATGTGTGCAAGTATGAGACGTAGTTACTGTGACATATGGACATTTGGATCGGTGCGTGAAGCGTGCACAGATAACTTAAGTAGTCAATGCGACCCCTCGTGCTAAGGGAGAAATCCGGGTTCGAGTCACGTCCCAGCACAAATATTCACTGGTCGCAAATCATTTGTACGTCTGGTGTATAATCATATCTGCAATTTTCGAATATATTCCATTAGTTTAATACACCTGTATATCGTCAGCAGTGTCTGTTCCTATAGATATGCAAACATGTCTGAAGGATATTGCTATAGACTATGCAGAGTTCAACAATACAGACACTGCCAACCTGTAGTTTTCTAGGTTTTGTATGGAAGGTAGTTAGCTGTTACTTGCTACCCTCTCGAAAATTGAGTCTGTTAAAACTAAGAGTTGTTACAGCAAAAATATCATCCTTCAAAAAAGAGTGAATAAATACTTACAGTCATTGCTCATCTGCCCAGCTGATAGCTACTGGCATTTCATACTAGTAATCTCACTACAAAATACAGATATCGAATGATGATTCTCATGCAGTCGAATTATAAAAATTAAAATTTCTCAAAAAAATGGTTCAAATGGCTCTGAGCACTATGGGACTCAACTGCTGTGGTCATTAGTCCCCTAGAACTTAGAACTACTTAAACCTAACTAACCTAAGGACATCACACACATCCATGCCCGAGGCAGGATTCGAACCTGCGACCGTAGCAGTCGCACGGTTCCGGACTGCGCGCCTAGAACCGCGAGACCACCGCGGCCGGCAAAATTTCTCAAGAGGTGTGAACTTGCATCCCATTGACCGAAACGTTAGGGGTCCAGGCCACACAGCAACTGGCAGACAGCACAATGACGTCGATGAGCACAGGTAATTCCATCAGCCATGGTGGGATGGGGAGAGGGAGGGGGGAATGGAGGTAGTGGGAGGGAGTTCCCTGAAATAAGGGAGGGGAGGGAATTCTGGGAAAGACATTGCGATTCCAGGAATGCTCCTGCTGTAAAGCGCTAACAACAGCGATTATTTTTCCAAAACCCGCCGTGCTACCGTACTAGATAGGTCTTCCGAGTCATTTAAAAAAGTTTTAATACTCGTTAAAATAAGTAAGTGTTACATTTTAGCTCCAAAACAGCCGGAAAACACGACTGAGACTACAGAAATAGGTAGCATATAGCTTCAAGCTTCAGCATGATATAGAGACGGTTTGCCAGTGTGCTCGCGGATTTGCACAAAATACCCAAATGTTTTTAATACGGGAGTCTTAATTACTGCGTGTGATTTTGTGAACAATTACTTATCATTGTGAATTATCTGCAGTTTGCCAAATAATTATCTCGAACGTTTATTGTAACTTGTACTGAACGGTGATTTCAAGCACTCTGTCCAGTTCTGTTGAAGGAGGACAATTATCGTGCCCTGCTGAGTTGTTTTGGCATCCCCAAATGATCGTTTAATGTTATTGGCCAATGCCATTTAAGCATGTTGTTCCAGTTTATTCGTAGCGATACCAACTGCGTCAAATACGAGTTATTTATGACACTGAGGCCATGTGCCACATACCTTGAGCGGGTACTGTAGTGCTCATAAGCACCCGAACGACATGAATTGTGTTTCGCCAAATTTACGTGCAACCCAAACAGCGTAACTGTCTTGCAAGTCCTCTGCCCTCCAGATGGTTCAGATGGCTCTGAGCACTATGGGACTTAACATCTGTGGTCATCAGTCCCCTAGAACTTAGAACTACTTAAACCTAACTAACCTAAGGACACCTCACACACCCATGCCGGAGGCAGGATTCGAACCTGCGACCGTAGCAGATATGGGCTGAGCGCCTAGAACCGCTAGACCACCGGGGCCGGTCCTCTGCCCTGCTTTCGGCACAGTGATTTGAATACACAAAATGGTTACCATAAGAGACCACTTAAGAAACGGCTCTTTATTACTGCCAGTAGTAGAATAAATAATTCCGTACTCAGGGAATGTGCTTAGGGGGAACAGATGTAGGAATCCTGCATCGCCGTAATGGCAAGGTCCTAATGGAGGTGGTTTGCCGTTGCTTTCCTCCGACCTGCTATGAGGTGTCGACTGTATATCTCTGTCGTGTGGATGACTGTGATGAGTGCTTGCGCAGTGTAGCTTTGGGTTCGAGTTGTTACGGATGAAGGGAAGGAACAGTATGGAACACGGTGCCGGCAACAAGTTTATTCCTCCGGACAAGCACCATGTTTGCCACCGAGCTTTAAGTCCCCATCTGACGGACAAACTACCATCAACATTCCCTCACTTCATCGAACACTGCAGAAAGGGACAATGGTGCAGAAAATTTTGATCATAAATACTATGTCACCACCTCTCGTATCCTTGCCAGCCAAATACTGGCTGAGTAAATGTCATCTACCACCAGGATTCGAACCTGCTTATTTCTGAGTCGATCGCCATCCCCCACAGGCGCACATTAGCGACCTTTTTCTTCCCATAACCGGTTTTTTTCTTTAGGTATTGAGCAAGGGGCAGAGTGGGCAGGGGACCTGCTTTGAGGCCTGGCCACGGTGTCCCCGTTTCCTGACAGGGGAAGGGAGAGACAGCGGGAAGGAAAACGTTGTACATTTATTTATTTTTTTGTTTATTTATTTTCGAAATTTTAATATCATAGGAAAAGTCAATCACGTGGAAAATAATGTTCGACCGAAGTGATGTACTCGTCACTTCACGGTGAGGAATATCGTAGACGGGGCAACTAGATAAACCTGGACTCCCCACCATTCCGTTGAGTCATGAAACATACTGCCTCGAAAGTTCGTAAAATGTGTTTTGTATTTTGAGTGACGTCAGATGATCTCATGTTGCTCTAGTAGATATAGCCAATATTCCATGCCCGATATCGCGGTCCGCGTGACTACGTAGTGCGATGCGTGTCCTCCAATCCAGCGGATTGCCGACGTTTTCTGTGAGGAGAAAATGACAGCGTCCGGGAAAAATAAAGCTTGCGACGCGATCGTGGAGTTATCAGTGCATTGGAGGAGTGCCATGATGGGTTGCGTTAGCCGCCAAACATCCTTCGCCTCACCGTACTGCAGACAATGTTCGTCGGTGTCCTGCTTGCCTTATATATGGCAGAGTGGGGATTCTACCACGTGAATGTCGTACAATTGTCGGCGGGTGACTCTCTTGCGATTTGTTAATGTATATAGTCTATTCCACCTTTGGAGCAGGTCGTGGCTTCGGAGTGAATTGTTGCGTATGTACAGTCGGGCGTGCTGGAGCAGTCGCGGTAGCTCGCCGCCACTGATTGTCGTAGCGATCGGGTGAACCAAACTCCTAAGTGTCGTATGATGACCACAGTCGTAAAAGGACTGTGCAGAGCATCTATCCCCTGTCCGACGTGCATAATCTTGATTTTATTCACGTTCTCTCTGATAGCTGCCGCCACGCCGTATGTAATAAGATGGGAAAACATCTCACGTACTTCGTTCTCCAACCGGACGAGTATCATAAAGTCGTCAGCATAGGCGCGACAGGTGAAGGAACTCTACGGAGTAGGATGCCTGTAAGAGTCCGTCGAAGAGCGTGCATCAGTGGTTCGAGCGCTATTGCAAACAGCACCATCGACAAGGGACATCGTTGCCTAACTCAGTTGTTAACAGAAATCGTTCCTACCTCCCTGCCATTGACTCTCACCGTCGAAGGAGCGTCTCGAAGGAGGTGCATAAGGACGGTGATGAACTCCTGAGGTATCGCCATGCGCCGCATGATCGAGTCAAGAAAATTATGGTTGATCCTGTCAAAGGCACGATCAGAACCCATTGATACGAAAGCCGCTCCCATACGACATGCTTTCATCGGGGGAATAATGTCACAGTATGGAGTGGATGTTGCTCCGAACCCCTTAACAAGACTGGTCTGATGGTAATGTCTTCGGTATCACAGTCTTGAGCCTTGCCTCCAACAATCGCGCAAAGATCTTGTAGTGAGTATTGAGCATTGTGTGTGGTCTAAATTGATGGGCGCTGATACTCCCTGCCGACTTCGGAATTGGTGCAAGCATTGCCACCATGAATTGCGACTGGAAGTCCGTGTCAGGGCGCAATAGCCCATTGATGGTAATGTCTTCGGTATAACAGTCTTGAGCCTTGCCTCCAACAATCGCGCAAAGATCTTGTAGTGAGTATTGAGCATTGTGAGTGGTCAAAATTGATGGGCGCTGATACTCCCTGCCGATTTCGGAATTGGTACAAGCATTGCCACCATGAATTGCGACTGGAAGTCCGTGTCAGGGCGCAATAGCCCATTGGAACATCATTCGATCTGCAAATTCTCGATATAATTCGAGTGTCAACGTATCTGGCCCAGGGGATTTGTGCACCAAACCCTTCGTGAGTGTCATGAATGTCATCAGTATGTCATCTTCCGTTATGGGTTCCAATAACACCACTGCATCCCTAACATCCAACCATCTTTACATCTTTCGCAAAATGTCTTCACCTTTCCGATCGTCCGTCGGCGTCCTGTTGAAAAGGAGGCGGTAAGCTCCAAAATCCAACAGCAATGCCCTGTTTTGACGTCAAGGGCCGATCGTCCCCATCATGGAACACTGTGATATAGCACTCACGATTACGTGAATGTCCTCTGGACGCGTGACACATGGAGATACATTCTCCATCGAAGTTGTGCAAGCACCGAGCACAGATCAAAAGTCTCTCCAATCGACGTCCTGTTATCGACCAAATTCTCGCCTGTACGCGATGGGCGTCCGCTTGACGCTCTAGCGATGGGGCCCTGGAGGACAGGTTACAGAGCACCAGGTAGTAACATTCAAGTGTATCTCGGAGCCATCTTCTTTTTTTCCTTGCCATAGGATTATGAGAGCTCTTCGTATTGCCAGTTTTTCATATTGTTGCTGTTCTGACATAAACCACAAGCGCTGGAACGAAGAAGAAGATCGCAAGACCAGAGAAGGTGGTGAAACGACGTCAGCCAATAGCGCACTGACCAGGACGTCACCACAATAGGAGCGGCATCTAGCCGAAGTGAATATAAGCGCCGCTCCTGTGAGCCTAGGCCGGACTTTGGTGCTCAGTAGTGGACAGTATTTGCAGAGTTGTAGCACGGCCTAGCAGAGAGTGTTAGTAGTGATCCACAAACTGTGTCAAACTTGCATGAACATTACATATAGCAAAGTACTCGGATTTATGTTGCATGACGCCCATCGCTAGTTACACCACTGTGATTGAAAATGAAGTATTGTCAATCTGCTTTATTGAAATAAAATTACTGTTATTAGCTCGAATTGTCGTATAGCATTCCGAGAACACAGGATCCCTTAGGCACCATGTACGAGACGAGTGGGCAAGACCCCACATTTGGCGACGAGTTCTTCCAAACGAACTCCATACCTACGGCCACGGAATTTTTTTTTTTTTTTTGGTGCCTTAATTCTCTCTAGTCTTTACTTTGCAGGGACGCATATTGTTTTGACAGTTTCTTATCGTTTTTACTAATAAGTTTTTTCAGGTGGGCGTTGCAGAAACTTTCTTTGTACATAATTTTGCCTATTTGTTATACTTGTGTTTTCCAACATGGCCACCGCACCTGTCCCACCCCCTGCTTAGGCCCCACAGCAGCAAGCGTTAGATGCCACACAGCTAATGCACATGTTTCAGTTTCAGACGCAACAGATTTATGCTCTACTCAAAACAATCCAGCAGCTTCTGGCCAACGCTGCGCGCCCGATGGAACAAGCACCGCCTACTGCAACTGCTATACCACCTTTTCGACAGTTTTGTGACCAAGAAGAGAAATGGTGCGAATTATTGTCACAGTTCGAGCCACATTTTCTAGTTGACAATATACAGGTACTCTGAAACTTCCTTATCTATTTTCAACGGTAGGAAGTGCAATGTTCCGCCTAATCACAAATCTTTATTCTAAAACCTCTCTGAATGAACTTAGTTACGACCATTAGTCGCTTCGCTAACTAACTATTAATGACCAACAAGTGAATGTGGTAGCAGCTAGGTATCAATTCTTTAATTGCAAAAAACGGTCAAAGCAAACTTATTGGGAGTGGATGACAGATTTGTAGGGTATGACAAGGAAACGCAAATTCAAATGTGCTTGCGGTGCTATATATTCCGATGTTATGTTGGACAATGCGATCGTATACAATGTACATGACGTCAAACTCAGAGAACAGCGTTTGAAACAGTCAGATCCATCATTTCAGAAGGTAGTTCAAGTATTAAATAAGTACGACTCTGGTGCCCTGGCGGCTGATAAATTTAAGCAGCCAGCTATTTGTAGGATTGATTCCCTAGATAGCGATCGCCCCATTCTGCACCAGCCGCTAGCGCTAACCACGCTGAATAAACAACGTTACACCGCGCGTCAGCAGTTCGACTAACAGGAGGCTACACAGGCGAACAGAATTAAGTCATGCTCTCGGTGTTATTCACGGCACAAACGCCAAGACTGCCCCTCCCGACAAGCTCAGTGTTACGCTTGTGGTAGGAAAGGACATGTACGATCTGTATGTTTGCAACGGAACAAACATAAGAATTCGGCCCACTCACAAAACTCTCATCACAAGGCCAATTTCATTAATTCAGTATATTCAAAGTCTGAAGTGGGCATTAGGAAAACTAGCAAGCGTGCAGTTCCATCAGTTAAATGCCATTTAAACTAAGTTTTTGTTCATTTACTTATTTGTGGGAAATGTGGGAACTTTGAGTTGGACACAGGTGCCTCTGTCACATTTCTAAGTCATCACACCGTATGAACTATTAGGCTCCCCACGCCTGTCTAAAACTAGCACGCAACTGGCGTGCTTATAATGGAAAAGACGCCCCCTTTCTCGGAACTTATGCTTTACCTGCTATGTATTGCCCACACACACGAACAGTGACCTTTACGGTGCTGCAATCACGTGAGTGTGAGAAAATAATTTTTCTTGATTGCTTTGATTTGTTTGGCTTTAATATTTGGGACAACGTGTTGTCAATGTCTGTTTTCAATGCAAAAAGACAATGGAGCTAGCTTGCTAAAAGAATTCCCGGAACTCTTTTCTGAAGGTTTAGGCAAGGCTAACAATTTTGTCGCCCATATTACTCTGAAAGACAATGCTCAGCCAAAATTCTGCCTGGCCAGAACTGCTCCCATTGTATTATGGGACAAAGTCGCTGCTGAACTTAAAGAATTGCAAGATAGCGGAGCTATTGCGCCCGTACAAGCTGGTCAGATGGTTCAAATGGCTCTGAGCACTATGGGATTTAACATCTGAGGTCACCAGTCACCTAGAACTTAGAACTACTTAAACCTAACTAACCTAAGCACGTCACACACACCCATACCTTAGGCAGGATCCGAACCTGCGACAGTAGCAGCAGCGCAGTTCCGGACTAAAGCGCCTACAACCACTCGGCCATACCGGCCGGCTACAAGATGATCAATGGGCAAGGACACTGGTTTCGCTACCCAAACCTTCAGGTCGCAGTCTCCTCTGTGTTGACTTTACGTCTAGTGTCAACCCACACACTATCATTGATACTTATCCATTGCCACGCCCAGAAGGCGATTTGCGAGGCGCATATCTTCAAATATCGCTCGATGAAGACTCTCGAGAAGTGTGTGTAGTAAATACTCATTGGACTTGTTTGCCTTTTGACAGTGCTTCCGCACCCGCCATTTTCCAGCGGTATTTGGAGCAGCTGACTGCACAAGTTCCAAAATGTACAAACTATTTGGACGATCTTGTAGTAGCAGGTCGTACACCTGAAAAACATATTTGCAAATTTAAGTGCCTCGTTTCGTGTGTTATCTGATGCAGGACTAAAGTGTACACTGGACAAGTGTGATTTTTTTTAAAAACATGAGTTGCATTATCTTGGTCATGTCATAAACAGTCAAGGTGTACATCCTGTTCAGTACCATTTGTTAGCCATACGAGACTTACCAGATCCTTGCAATATCACAGAATTGCAGTCAGTTTTAGGGAAAATGAACTATTATATTCGGATCATACGGAATGCTATGCTAATAGCGGCTCCATTGCATCGCTTGCGTCGCAAGAATGTCCCTTCTGTTTGCACAGCTGACTGCCAAGTAGCTTTTCAAAAACTTAAAGAAGCATTGCTCAGTGATCGATGCTCAGTTCATTCTGATCCTGAAAAACCAGGTGTATTGCAAGTTGATGCTTCCTTTTACGGAATTGGTGCAGTGCTTTCGCACAGAATTGGTGATAAAGGCAGACTTATTGCTTTCGCATCAAAAGTGTTCTCCAAAGCGCAATGTAACAAATTGAAAAAGAGGCTTTGGCTATTTTGTATGGTGTCACCAAATTCCACCGCTATTTGTTTGGCAGAAAATTCTACTCACTAACGGATCACAAGCCTTTGCAGTCCTTATTTCATCCGACGAAACCGTTCCTGTACGAACTGCCCAAAAATGGCAAAGATGGGCTTCGTTGTGTCTCAATACCAGTACGAGATTCTGTATCGTCCGACAGCTAAACATGGTAATGCGGACGCACTTTCATTTCTTCTGGGTGGCCCTGATACAGACTTTGACGCTTCTGCTGCATCTTGTTGTCACATCGATGCTCAAGATTCTGAATTGCTTCAATCTTTTTCCGTTGAACTATAAGATGATTGCACAGGCCACGGAAGCTGATCCAGATTTGAACATTTTGATAATATACATTCGCACATCTTGTCCTCGTTCCTTGCATAGCATAAAGCAATCTGTAGTGCGCCGATACTTTGCATGTCGGCATAGCCTCGCTGTACTGAAGACTGTGATTATTGTTCAAAATGACAGTGGAAAGTTACGTGTGTTGATCCCTAAAGCTTTCAAAAAAGAAGTGTTGCAGTTATTTCACCAAAAAAACTAGTGGATTGTTCGCACGAAACAGTTAGCGCGTCAGCACTGTACTTGGCAGTGTATGGATGCCCAATAGAACAGATGATGACACAGTGTAACGCATGTGCGGAAAATTACTCTGCTCCGCCACAAAAATTCTCTGCTTGGCTGATGTCGCAATCGCCATGGCAACATGTGCACATAGATTTTGCGGGACCCATTTGGAAGACTGGTTGGTTGATTGTGATTGACTCATAGAGGAAGTTCCCTTTAGCTGTGCCAATGCACTCGCCAACGTCACGTAGCACAATTCAGTCGTTGTCACCGATTTTTTGCCTGTTACATTTACCTGAAGTAATAGTGTCAGACAACGGACCTCAATGCATGTCAAAAGAATTTGAAACATTCTGTGAACGCAACAGCATATAGCATGTAACTAGTGCACTGTTCCGTCCACAGTCAAACGGCGAAGCGAAACGTTTTGGCAGAACATTCAAGCAGCAGATGGCCGAACTTCGCTCCGCACATACCAGGGAACAAGCATTGCAACTGTTCCTCGCCTCACATCGTTTGCACCCACGAGATGGACCATCGCCGTCGGAATTGCTTCACGGCCGCCGCCATCGGACACTGCTCCGCCTGCTCCACCCGCCTTAACATCCGGTGCCCAAGAAAGGCCGCAAGTATCGATTAGGGCCGTATGGTATTGTCTTTTTCAGGGTTATTAGCGGCAGTAGACGGTGCGCGCGTGGCGTGACAGTCCGTAGTCTTGACACTTGCATGTATCTTACTTCAGGTCTGGATGGCTAGCAACTCCGCCATCAAAATCAACTTTGCCTCTGTCATGCACACGATAATCTTTCATTCTCTCTTCCCCCAGATTCACGGGTCCAGAGGACAGCGTGGCCACAGCAGCCAACAGAGAGTGTCATCACGACACCGCAGGATGACCCCATGGAGACGGAGCCTTCGCCTCCTCCGCCTCCTCTCGTCCTACCGATGGTGCTGGACCCGCCCACACTGCAGCAGCCGCCGCCTTCATCTGGCTCCTAATAGCAGCAGGAGCTGAACGCGTACCCTTCTGGTCGTTTTCCGCGGTACGTTTCCGCCAGAGCGCAGGCCGGATGGCGGGGTAGGCCGGAAGCCTGACGTCCCCAGCAGCCACAGGTTCCGGCCCGACGTTGCGCCCCTCTCCTGCCTCGCCCACCGTGAGAAGGTGGTGAAACGACGTCATTCAATAGCGCGCTGACCATGACGTCACCACGATAGGAACGGCAAGTAGCTGAAGTGAATATAAGCGCCACTCCTGCCAGTCTCGGCCGGATATCAATGCTCAGTAGTGGACAGTATTCAGAGTATTAGCACGGCCTTGCAGAGAGTGCTACGATAGCCACTAGGAATGATCCACAAGCTGGGTGTGTCAAACATGCATGAACATTACATATAGCAAAGGACGATCCGTACCTATTGGACGCCGTTTAGCACGGGGTACGCTATGTAATCAAAAGTATCCAGACACATGGCTAAAAATGACTTTGAAGTTAATGGCGCCCTCCATCGGCAATTCTGGAATTCGGTATGATCTTGGCCCATCCTTAGCGTTGATGACAACCACTCTTGCAGGCATATGTTCAATCCCACTACTGTGAAACTCAGAAAATTATGCAAAGAAAAATGCAATTAGCTAGCATCTATGAGGAAAACACAAAGGAAATTTATTAAGTTTTATCTCCATTGTTAACACATAACGACACTGGAACGGCAACTGCTAATTATTATGGACATGAAATGAGTTGCAAATTCAAGCGATTAGCAACTGCGAAAAAATGCACCAGAGAAACTATCAACGGAAACTGAAATTCACTTTACTAATTACGATCGCGTTGTGTCGTTTTACCTGTTTATGAATTTGCTATCAACCCTCTATGTTGCACGTGCACTGTCTGTTGCAGCCACAGCAGGGTTTCTACATTCCTGAAGCCACCTGGCGAGCTACAAATTTGGCAATTTTCAACATTTTTAAAAAAATATTGGGTATTGTGTTTCTTTCTGTGTATTCTTTCTGTATGAAAAATTTCAGAACAGTATTCGACATGTCGGATTTGACGTTTCCCTTGTGAATTGACTGGAAACGGAAGTACCTAAACTATGGGCCAATGTGATTCATTCGCTTTTCTGTAATAATGATTAGGATATAAAGCGCAGTTACACATTACATACGGATGCAACGGTTGCAAATCGTACATCATAAATTAAGAGCAGGGGGAATTACTTGGGCAGTCAGCTGTTTTCATATTTTACGCCCTAGGTGAACTATAAAACAGAAAGCTCATTCAACAGAAGTGATTCGCTTTCTTAGCATCATCAGTTATATTAAAGTTATGAGTAAGTAATATTAATTTTAATATTATATTCTTCAAAATAGTTTTCCTTCAGAAGGCTTTCATTGGTTTCACCTGTAATACATAACAACCCAGACGAAAAATCAGCATAGAACTGACTACAAAAGGCAAATATCTATAAAGAAATTTAATAATCTGTGACTAACATACAGTTTCAGATCATAAAAACAAGCTTTGCAAGGAAATATTGCGCAATGGACGAAAAACAGGACTCAAAAACCCGCGAAGAAAATGAGACAAGTGAATCAGTACAGTGTATGTCCCATAATTTTAGTTAATGTGAGAGACTATAATACTGATAATTAACTTCTTTCTAATGATTATTTGTTGTGTTCAATCAGTTAACGAAAAATGCAATAAATTATGCACTGCACTAATACAAATGAATTACAACAAGCCGTGGTAAAGTTATGACAAATCTCTTCTATAACAAAACAAAGTCCCTGTAACACGAGTGTCTCCAAACCATCACAGACAAGTTAGATAGCACTCAATTTTCGCTTAAAAAATTCTATGTGCAGACCATGATCGTAATTAAGTAGCGTTACACTACTGTCAAGATAGTATGAAAATGTAGCAGTGAAGGCAGGCACGCTACTAAATCCACTCAAAAAATTATTCAGTCTCACAATTACGTGAATACAATTCTTTCTTCATAAAAAATTATCTCGGTGGAAGCAAGGAAAACCGGTGTAAAGAAGCGTGCAAATCTGCAAGTCTTTTACCTACACTTCTACAGGGTACTTTATCAAGATGGGAAGAAAAAATACGAGAGAGAAAATTATAATGGATAAATTCTCTAATGATTTTCTTACTTATTTTGATTTGTGTCGTGTTACTTTGTCCCAGAAGAAGTACAAACTTAGCTCCAGTGAGATTTATAGTAACAGATATCACAGTCTTCCCTTTGAAGGGATAACACTTCGCTGTTCAACTAGAATATAATTGTAACAACATAGCATCCTCTTTGCCCCGTAATGACCAAAAAGGATAATTTGCGACACAAAAGATGAGAGGAGTTGTAGTTTCAGCATGGAACAGGTTTTCTAATATTAATACATCGATACTCTAGGACCCCACAGTACACAGATGCACCATATTGTTTGATAAATAAATTATTTACAATGTCTGTTGTTCGTTCTTATAAGCGTCAATTCCTGATGCAACTAAATCCCTTTGGTTGAGAACTGTTGCTGTACGGCATGGAGTTCTAATGAGAGATAAACAAAATCCTTGAGATTCTCGGAAGAAAATATAATGGCAAAAACATGGCCTTTGGTACGAAAGATCTATTATGTAAACGAAATACCCTCAGACTCCAAGATCACTGTCATAGCTCCAATCTCAGAGTGAGAATGTTAGCGAACTGTCAGTCTAATAATTCATGATACAAATTACTGATAAGTATTATTTGCAGTATCACCAAAAAACTAGCAGAAGCCGAGCTAAGGGAAGATCAGTTTGGATTCTGGAGCGACGTAGAAACTTATGTGGCAGTACTTGACCTATAGAAAAAATTTTACAATATTGACTGGAAGGCACCCAACCATTATGGAGGTAGCAGGGATCAAATAGGGGAAAGGAAGGTTATCAGAATCTTGTCTAAAAATCAAACTTCAGTAGAGAGAAATGAAGGGGAACTCTAATTGAAAAGGAAGTGACAGACTTTTGTAGTATATTACCGATGTTATTCAATTTGTGGACCGAGAAACCTATATAGGGTACCAAGAATAAATTCTGAAACGAAATGGAAATTCAGATACTAGAAATAAACACTTTGAGATTTAGCAGTGACGTTGTAATCCCGTCGGTAACAACAAAAGTCATGGAAAAGTAGTTGAACGGAATGGATAACGAAATTCAGTCGAATTAAACCATGTCATGCTGAGGAAATTACATTACAAAAGGGGCCACCAAAATTAGGAGATTAGTTTTGTTATTTAGGCAGCAAAATAAGAGAAGACGTTCTAAATAGAGAGGACAGAAAAAGCAGAGTGCTATAGCAAGAAATGTGTTTGTGCGAAAGAGGAACTAATTTACTTCTGAGAGGCATTGAAACGAGGACTACAAGCAGGTCATACAAGAATAAAATAGAAGGTTTTTAAATGTGTTACTCCAGAAGAATGCTGAAGACTGGAATGGTAAATCTCATAATGAGGATGTATTAAATCGATTTAGGAAGAAAATATACGAACTTTACAAGTTGGCTAAAGGTTTGACAGGACACGTTATGAGGCATCGAGGAATCGTCGATTTGGTAATGGATGGAGGTGTGATGAGTGGGGGCTGGAGGGAATAAGAGCAATGGTGCATGGTGAGAGATGAAGGCTGGAATATAGTTAGCAGCTAGATGCACTTTGAAGTAGCTCTGTAGAGATGAAGAGAATGCACATGCTGGATTAGTGCAGAGAGTTGGTCTTTGGACCGATGACGACAACAACAACAACAACAGCGGCGACAACATACGCATAATTCTCAAATGAAGTTTTTTTTCCCTCCAGTCTTCTGAATGATAAGATGCAGAGCAACACAATATTTTCTCCTATATCAACCTCTTCACGTGCACTAAACGTTTTCAGCTATTTGATGCATTAATTCCTATATCTGTCTTCCCCGACAGCTTTTGCCTTCTATGGATTTGTCCAGTATCACGGATGTATTCTCCTGGTACTTTATCACGTGTTCTATCACATTGTTTTAATCAATATTTTACACATATTCCTTTCGTCATCGATTATGCAGCAAAATTTCTCATTTGTTACCTTACTACACACTTCATTTTCATTATTCTTCTGGAAGACAACGCCTTAAACTGATCGACTTTCCTCTTTTCCGGTTTCCAATTGCAAATGTAATAATGTCACAATAATTGTCAAAAATGAATGTTCAAATGTAAAAATATTATAATGAGCCATTCAAATAATTATAATACCTAGGTATTGGTCTGGTACGATGAAATGTTGAGGAGTAGCCCGTAATTCCACTTTCGACTACTGTTTTAGCATTTATAAAGAGACGGTAACTTAAGAAATCGACATAGTGCATCAGAAGTGAGTTGTAGACGGGAATGCGTCTACAAAACTGAATTATACTCTTAGGAACTCTCACTCAGGACATACTAACTTAACGTGGACAGTGAAAGATAGTGGGCCGTAATCTAATTGCTTACCAGATTGTAACATACTGTACATAAGATATGCAGTCATCATAGTGCCACTCATGTATCAGACAATAAGATTTGTTATGCAGTTTGTCTTGGGCAGTAAGCAACGAATTACTGTAGTAAGCAACAAACTCCTGAGAAGATACAGTCCCGTACAACAAGGAAGAATTGAACTTTGCGCATATCTGCAACCAGTTCTGATTGACAGCCGATACAATCCTCAGCACATGTAACTAACTTAAAATTAACGCCACCACCGAGTCATATTCAGCTAAAAGTGGAGTACTACTCAACGTAGCTGCTGGTTTAGATTTTACACTTCGATAACTCTCATATGAAGTTTCTGATAGCCCAGGGGCTTTGGTAGCATTAAACAATTAGAAACTAAGTAAAGAGCAAAAATTGCTAATTGCAAAGCGACTCATAGGAACTCCACCCCTTTAGATACCTTCCGCCTGGGGGAGCTGCAGGTTTACATGGTCATTCATCAGAAGGGCTTTCACTTTCACCGTCAAAGAAATATCAGCGATTATATTGTAGTCGCTATAAGTAGATAACAGAACTCGTTTTTATGATTATTGCAGGCTGAATGGAATTTTCACTTAATGAAAACGTATTCAAGACAGTTATCAGCGTTTTGTGTTCTTTTCCTCATTGTCTGATGAGAAATACTTTTCTCTTTTTCTTGACTGAGGTAGGAGTAGAATTTGGGCTGCACATACTTCGTGGGTTCATATATTTGCCAGTTTCTCGGCCCACATCACTTGCTTGATTGAAAACTTAATGTTATTCGTAGCTTTTAGGATAGCACCCATGAAAATATCCTTAAGAGAAACTGTTTTTGAGTTCATAATGATCAAAAGATCAAATATTCTCATGATGTTTACATTACAGGTAATGGTTTTGTGGTTTTTCTGGGAAACAAAAACAAAAGAATCACGTCTAACGAATGAGTGTCTCTGTTTGAAGTAAAATTAAAAAAAAATATTACATTAACTGAAAAATACGGCACTCAAATGATTCCCCCTGTTCTTCATTAACGGTGTACTAGTGGCAGTCGGTGCATCTGGATATTATTCACAATCACGCTTCAGACCATGGACATAATTACAGAAATGCTAATAAAACTCATTGGGTTAAAACCTTAGGCTCTGAGGCTCCCAGTCAACGCGAAAGCAGTCGGCAACGCTGCATCTTGTAAGCGAGAGTTCCCAGTTGTTAGACAACTCAGCATATCGGCTGAGCAAACTTATTCATACTGTTGCTAGTGTGACTGATAATTGGAAACATTATGGAATATATTTGGCAATTACTCGACCGTCAGTTTACTTTCTGGAGTGCTTCAGAACTGTGCTACTGAATTCACTTTTTACTTCCTTGCTACCCCCAGTAAATACGTTCAATAATTCTCACTCAACGTGTAACAGTGGATATCTAACTTAGTATTTGATTCCCAGAAGATTGTTACACACAACAACTATAACTAGTCTCACATTTAACATTGCTGTACAATAAGAATGTACTTGAAGAAGTACTGGCTCACTAGAGCTAAGTGGTAAACCAGCCTCTTAGCGAAGGGATGATGCATTAGGTCAAGGATCTAATCTCAATAGAGATCTAGACTATATGTCTGCTTCTTACTTCTTCTCTTACTGAGTTAGAGCTTCTAGATCGAAAAAAGAAGCCACTCCTAACTTCTACTTCTGCAGTCTTATAATAATGTCGATTTAGTACCCCCTAGACCTAAAGGTGAAAAATTTAATAAGTTGTAGCACTAAACAACTGCTACAAGGTAAATATTTCTGCTTATATCGACAAACTGTTCACTTTTTTCTAAATACACAATTCAGGTGATTATGTCTGGTACTGAATCATTTGTTCACTGGATTTCACTTTGGGTTTACTTCTAGTGCCAGGTTTATATATTTTCATGGTGATCCCGAAATACTTCTTGGGTAGGACACAAGCTGTACTGGGGTCAAAGCAAATAGTATCTTGCTATTGCATCATGTTTTGAACACTCTAGTATTCGAAATAGTATTTGCTATAATAAATTAGATTTTTGTCGTATTGTTGTTGCGGAAAACTGTAATTAATTAATTTGTATCAGAAGAGTGCATATTTTCGTTGCGCTTCTCTTTGCTTTATTCAGTATAAAAGAAATACATATATTACATCACATTAACTAAACGAGTTTGAAGATGCTCAGGCAGGTTTTGGATTCCACGACTGTAGAAAGCTACTAGTTCGGAGACGTAGATAGCACGAATCAATTTTTAAAGTGCATTTATTTTCTTCCACAAAGAATTTCTTTTGATGGCTGTTTGATAAGATTGGAGAAAGGTAAACGTTTGACAAGAAAAACGAGAACAGTGGGGACTGCCTTCTAACCAAGATCCTCGACAGGTTTTTTTGCGAAATCACCAGAGTGTAGACGGGCGTTGCGATACAATAACAACGCTTGTTGCTGTTTCCTTGGTCACTTTTCCTATGTTATGACCGTAAGGAGTTCAGTTTTTGGCAACAGTTTGCTACACTCTCCTGGTGCATCCTTCGTTAAGACAAAATCATCAGCCGAACGTTTTTTAGTTCAGAAGCCTATTGGAATGATTCTAGCTTTATATGCAAAAGGTTTGGGTTTCGATTTTCACATCAGGCAACAATTTTTAAATAGCACAAGCATACTCTCGTTATCTCTGGTGACGCCAATTTAACAATGGAGAGTTGCACTGTGTTTAGAAATCTAAATTAAATATGATGTTCTCTCGCTGCTTGCAGGAGGAGAGTCGGTGCAGGTGCTAGAGTCAGCGTTGTGGGTAGCTGAACCTCTGTCACCAGTAAGCTTCCTTACACCAGAAACGTTATCGTTACAGCGTGGAACCGATGTTAGAAATACGTATGAAAAGTCCGCACGCAGCACCATAGTTGGGGGATGTGGGTTAATTGTCGTCGGTTTCCACATTGAGGCGACAGAAGTCATGGGATACCTCCTAACATCCCGTTGGACCTCCTTTTGCCCGGCGTAGTGTAGCAACTCGGCGTAGCAAGGACTCATTAAGCCGTTGGAAGTGAACTGCAGAAATGCTGCCTCTATAGCTGTCCGTAATTGCGAAAGTGTTGCCGGTGCAGGATTTTTTGCACGAATTCACCTCTCGATTACATCCCATAACTTTTCGATTGGATTCATGTCGGGAGATCTGAGTGGCCAAATCATTCGCTCGAATTGTCCAGAATGTTCTTCAAATCAATTGCAAGCAATTGTGGTTCGTTGACATGGCGAAGTGTGAACAAAAAAATTCCATCTTTCCTGGGGAACTTGAAGTCCGCGAATGCCTGCAACTGTTCTACCAGTAGCTGAACATAAAAATTTCCAGTCAATGATCGATTCAACTGGACCAGAGTACACAGTCCATTCCATGTAAACAAAGCCCACACCATTATGAGGCCACTATTAGCTTGTGCAGTGCGCTGTTGGAAACCAGGGTCCATGGCATCGTGTGGTCTGTACCACACTCAAACCTTACCATCAGGTGTCACCAACTGAAATTGGACTCATCTGACTAGGTCACGGTTTTCCAGTCGTCTAGGGTCCAACCGATATGATCACGAGTCCAGGAGAGGCACTGCATGCGATGTCATGCTGCTAGAAAGGGACTCACATCGGTCGTCTGCTGTTATTGCTCATTAACGCTAAATTGTGCCGCCATGTCCTAAGGGATATGTTCATCGTATGTCCCACATTAATTTGCACGGCTATTTCACGCAGTGCTGCTTGTCTGTTAGCACCACTGTGTTGTCCGTGGTGTGAGAGGTAGTGCCTGACATCTGGTATTGTCGGCAACTCTTCACACTGTGGGTCTCGGAATATTGAAATCCCTAACGATTTTGAAATGGAATGTCTCACATGTTTAGCCCCAACTACCGTTACGCGTTCAAAGTCTGTTAATTGCCATCGTACAACCATAGATGCATTTCTCTACCCCATGACTATTTTCTCCTCAGTTTGTTTTAGCTAGGAACATGGGGCAAAAGGCTTGTAGCTTATACTTGACTAGTGGCCGTTCGAACATGTCTCACTGCTGCTATATTACAGTATAGTAAGTAAGGTAAGCGACGAAGTAAGTAAAGTAAGGGACGTACTGGAGCTAGCGTGCACGTAAATTGTGAGAGTTGATAATTGCTCTTTCAAAAGGTTTCCATTGGGCTGGAATTAATACTCAGCTAAAGGCACCATTTGTATGTGCACAGGTTTTATTTTACGTGCAAAAACAGTCCCCCCCCCCCCCCCACTCGTATTTCACATGCAAAAACAGTCACTCTTAAATAACCCCGGTATGGAGCGAGTGTATCGAATCTTGGTCCAAGGTAAGTTTTAATCATATGAAAAAATCTTGCTTCCCTTGGATTTTACGTGCTCAAAACATGTTTCTCTCGGAGGTTTGTGTAGTGCACTACTTCCATACTTTAAACTTGTATGAATCAGTTCAAATTTTGCATGAAGGCAAATTAATGAAGAAATTTAAAATGAAATTTATTTTATCCAATAAAATATTTCCATTGTCGTGATACGATTATTTAAAGTCGAGCCAAGTGTTGCACGTAAAACTCGTTCTTATGTCAGTTGAATGCGTGGAAGCGGTTTAAAGTGAATTAGTAAATAAAAAACGCATTCCTACGACAAAGTTGAAAACTATCGTTCAAAAATCTAGCTTCATTCGGATTATACGTGAAAAACATACGTTTTTTGCGAGTTTTATTTACCGGTGTCACGTCAGTGTTTAAACCTGTGTAAATCTGTTGAAATTTTGTAAGAAGGTAGACAGATAGTTTTAATTAATTGTAGTCCTGTTACTTTGTGAAAAGTTTATCCGTTGCCACGGCATATTAGACTAAAGTTACACAGAAAATGTCCGTAAAATCCGGTTTTATGCTAATCGCACGTGTCGAGACGGTTTCAAGTGATACAGATAATAATAAAAATTATATTATTACGGTGATTATAAGTAGCGTTTGCAAATATCTTTCATCATTCGGCTTTTACATGCTTAAAATCGCGCGTTTGCATGTGAAACTCTATTTGGTAGAAACGCGTTGCGCTTTAAGCGCTATATTTGGCTTTAATTTTTTTAAAAAAAGCTGCTTACTGCAGTTGATTAACATTCCGTTGTTTATAAGTTAAAGATTTTGTAGTGAATAATTCCATGTAAGTTGCAGATGGTTTAATTAGTACTCCTCCTTCTTTCCTACAAGCTTGTTTCGGCTGTAGCGCCATTCTCAAGTAAACCTATAGATGTTACACTTGGTGAATATACTTACGTTCACAAAAGTTTGAAAGGAAGGTTGGTTTGCATAGATAGTTACAGCTAGTTGAAATTGATGCCCATATTGCGTGAATGAGTAAATTGTCGACTGTCTATTTGTTGCCAGACCGCTGTACTAACGTTAAGTTTTGTTTGTATAGAATGTTTTCGCGAAGTACATTTAATAGTTTAAATGACGGTTTATTCCTGTTCACGCTTCATGTTTACAACATAGTCTTTGCTAGTCAGTGAAGATAGTTGCATTTCATTGCTATTATAATTTTATTATTGTTTGTATCTATGATTACTTTCAATTTTTTGTTTACTGTGATTTTTATCCGTTCTCGTTTTCCAAAGCGTCAATAAAATGTTCTAAATAATTTTTGTGTTTGAAATCGATTTGTTCGTTATGGATAATTGCTATGCCCTTTGGTACTTTGTGTATAACCTGTAATGTTCTGCATTGTGGTTTTGGCTTTTGGGATGCTGATGAAAGCTTGATTGATTGCAGTAGCAATGTCTTGTGTGTTCTTTGATCTAATGTTAAAATTCCTTCTTGTCTGACTGATATAGAATCATGTGCAGTCATTACACGAAATTTTGTGTATGCCTTGGTTGGCACTAATTGGGATTTTGGATTTTAGATTGTTGTTTGTTGGGAAAGTTAGTTTTATGATTGTTTTGTTTAAGATTTGTTTCATGTTATTCTCTGGAAGAAATATCGAATAAAATCAAACAAACTTTAAGCAAAACAACAACGTGCGCTGTCTGCAGCTCATACAAAACAAAGTACTCAAAATCATGAGCAATGCTCCACGATACAAACGCATCTCGGACCTTCACCAGGAATACCGACTTGAGACTCTCACGGAAGTAATCTACCTACTCACCACGAGACTATATAGAAACTCCAGACATTCGTAGAACCCGTTTATTCTGAATCTAGAGAACTGCGACCACAACCATAGATTGATGCATAAAAGACCAAAAGACATACTTGTAAGGACCTAACATCTATGGCCAATCACACGCAAACACAACGGAACAGGTGAGCCCCTGTTAATCAGACGTCATTACTGGATATCCAGCTGGAACACACTGTCGAATAACTGGCACCACGGAGGGAAGTCTTACCGTACACTGCATGCAGACAAGCTCCACACACCATCCACACTGTGAGATGATCTATGGCCGATCTCCCACTACTATATAACGATCTTGATTGTTCCAGGAATGTAGCGGCTGCAGCAACTGGGATACATCGCCATCGCTTGCCACGGTAATGATGCACGATACCCATACTAACAAATACAACCTTTCATGAACTATCGCATCTAGGTAAGCCACTACTGCTCTTACAACCCATCCCACGGTCGCAGAGGTTTTTTTTCCCACGGCACGAGCCTTGGCACTATTCTCCCTCTGCTCTTCAAATCGCTACCCTTACTTGCGTTTCGTCCACTATCTATCACCTGAAGGACCGTGTCAATGCGTAGTCTTACTCAGACGCACGGATAACATCATAGCCCAGCATCCTGTGATCCACCTATTAGATAACTAACACGTTGACGGAGGTGATAGTAGAACTTTTCGTCTGGTCACCAAGTTGGTGTGGGAGTGGAGGGGCCCCATCTCTATTTAAAAATTTAAAAGCAAAACGACCATAAAACTAGCTTTCCGAAAAAATAAAAATTGAAAAATGAAAATTCGATCTTGAAGAACCGAAATCCAAATTTTTGCCCACTCAGGCACATAAAAAATTTCGTGTAACGTCTTCGCAAGATTCTATATCGGTCAAACAGGAAGAAATATTAAGATTAGAATCAAAGAACACACAAGACATTGCGAGTGCAATCAATCAAACTTTTATCAGCATCTTAAAAACCAAAACCACAAAGCGGAACATATCGGAAATACATGACAGGCTCTACACAGAATACCAAATGAACATACCAAGGACATCTTAGAGGAGTTAGAAATATATACCCATACAAAACTTACCGAAACGATATCCTTAACTAGTGAATAGATCTCAAACACAAAAATTATTTAGAAAATTTTATTGGCGTTTTGGAAAACGAAAAAGGGATAAAAATCATAGGAAACAGAAAACTAACGATTGTCTTACATACAAACGATAACAAAACTATAATAGTACTGAACTGCTACTAACATCACTGACTAGCAAAGACTGCATTGTAAACATAAAGCATCAACGAGAGTAAACTGTCATTCCTACTGTCAAAATCATTTTGTGAAAATATACTATAGAAACAAAACTTACGTCATTAGAGTGGTCTAGCAACAAACAAGTAGTTGACAGTTTACTCTCTGATGTAGTATGGGCATCTATGCAGACTAGATGTACGATTGTTTGCAAACTCTCCTTCCTGTACATCTTTTATAAAAGTAAGTACATGCAACAATTGTAGCACCTACAGGTTGACTTGAGAATGGCGCTATAGCCGGAACAAACTTTTAGTGAAGAAGGAGGGTTACTAATTAAACCATTTGCAGCTTACCTGGAATTACTCACTACCAAATGTCATATTATAAATTCAGCATGCCCAGCTGAAAAAAAAATTACAGATTAAATTCACCGGTGATTTTAAATCATCATAAAATCTTTGGATATGCAGGGATGTACCAAACAAGAATTATGCCCAGTCTTGTGCTGTTTGATGAATCATTTCAAGCTTTACGGGTGATCACACAGAAACTTAAAATAACACGAAAATTCCTACAAAAATCTTATACCGAACGAACAGAAAATGTTTTACTGCGTTTCGTTCAAAACGTGCAGTGTTATTTTGTAAAAATTTATTTTCGGACAAAACAAGCTCACGTTCGTACATTTTCGTACGGGAATGCACATTTGATAGTGTTTTGTCTTACATACATTGTTTCACAGTCATTCTGCTTATTTCAGCCAATTACTCGGATTGCTTGTTGCAAAATTTCGTGCCAAGATTATTCGTGTGTGTTTTCTAGCAGCGTTTCTTTAGTTTTTAGTTCTTATTATTGTTTAATTTACTAGGTGTAGAGGTAGGAAACCGAGATTTCTCTATAGATGGTGCTAGCCGTCAGTGTAAATCCCGTGAGACCGCGTCTGCAGCACCATTTGCTTCCTGTAACGGCTGACAACAAATGTCAACATACAGTTACCCAAGTTCCATATATCGGTATCTGTTTCAAACCCGTAAATATGTCGAGTTTTGTGCCTACGAACTGCGATTTCTGGATAGCATTGGTGTTTTGTTATCATGTGAATAAAACTGCTGCAGAATCGCATCGAATGCTTGTCGAAGCTTGCGGCACTTAGGAAAACCCAGTGATTCGAGTGGTTAAAAAAATTCTAAAGTGATGATTTTGACGCGAGAAACGACGAGCTCAGGAAACCACCGAAAGAGTTCGAAGACTATGAAATGCAGGCCGTATTGGATGGAGATGATACTTAGACTCCACAGGAACTTGCGGAATAATTGACTGCCGCTCGTGATTAGCCGAGCGGTCTCAGGCAGTGCAGTCGTCGACTGTGCGGCTGGTCCCGGCGGAGGTTAGAGTCCTCCCACGGGCATGGGTGTGTGTGTGTTTGTCCTTAGGATAATTTAGGTTAAGTAGTGTGTAAGCTTAGGGACTGATGACCTTAGCAGTTCAGTCCCATAAGATTTCACACACATTTGAACATTTTTTGAACAATTGACTGTTACACAGAAAGCCGTTTCTCTTCGGTTGGAAGCTATGGGAAAGGTACGGAAAGTGGGAAAATGGGTTCCGCATGAATTGAATGACAAGCACTGTGCAAATCGGAAGACCATTTGTGAAATGCTGCTCGCCAGATACAAGAGAGAGTCTTTTCCCCATCGAATAGTCACAGATGATGAAAAATGGATATATTTTGAGAATAATAAGTGTTGTAAATCATGGGTGAGTCCACGCAAACCATCGACATCCACCGCAAGACCAAATCGCTTTGGAAAGAAGACAATGATGTGTGTTTGGCGGGATCAGAAGCGTGCCATCTATTATGAGCTGCTAAAACCTTGTGAAACCGTTAACGCTGATCGCTACCAGCAGCACATGATCTATTTAAACCGAGAATTACGTGAAAAACGACTGGAATATCGGAAAAGGCAGCATAGAATGATATTGCTCCATGATAACGCCCTATCACACACAGCAGACCGGGTCAGGGAAGCGATTGAGGCTTTCAGTTGGGGAATACTAGGGCATGCGGCTTGTTCTCCAGAATTGGCTCCGTCCGATCATCAACTATTGGCATCACTGGGACACGCTACCGGTGAACAACGCTTCAATTCGTATGAAAATGTACGAAAATGGCTCGTTGACTGGATCGCTTCCAAAGAAGAACTCTTTTTGGCGAGGTATTCATAGCCTGGGAGAAACGTATAAATAGCAATGGAGATTGTTTTCAATGAAATATTATTTATCAGTTTCAAACAACAGACGTGTAATTATTGCAGCCAAGCTCGGGTTTCATACTTCTACACCTGGTAAATAACCAATGACCGGAATTTTAAGGTAAGAGATAATAATAACGTCTGTGCTTCTCAATAGTTTATTGAGCGTTGCGTGAATCGTTCAGCGTTAATGTAGTGCATGATTAATTATGCAGAAAACATTTTGTCATTTTGTTTCAGATGCAGCTTTTCATTTGCAGCATCATTTGCCTAAATTTTATAAAATTTTGAAACGATACATTCTTTTAGCTGATAGGTAAGCTAGATTTCTCCACAAACCGATGGGGTTCCCAAATACATTTGGAATATTTTGATCCATCAGGTAACCGGTCAACGGGTTAAATCTTAAGTTAGTTAAATGTACAAATAAAGTGTCTGTTAGTCGCATTAATTAAATTGTCAGTTGGTTCTCTTTGTGTCTTAGGACGCTTCTTCTTGCTGATCACCAAATAATTGGATGTCGAAGAGCCAGCGTGTTGTAGTGCATTATTGCCCGTACTTCGTGATTCATTACAAAGATATTTTCACATTTTATAATGACTGATTTCCACTTCGTCTGTGTATTAATTCGTGCCATTTAATCGCATGGTTAGTCACGCGATTCATGTGGCTTAATTTGCAACTACTTTTAAGAAACACAGTAAGGAACAGTATTATGGTGCTGTAAAATTAGGTAAAAGCCTCTTGCCGTCCAGAATCCGTTTGACAAATATTTTATTTATTTATAAATTTTTTTTTTGACAGCAGTATGTGGACACGGAGAAATTCACTCAATTTCGTAGGTTTTGAAGCTGCTACTTTACATGAACCAAGTCACCACATCTTTTCTGTCGAACCATTCTAAATTTTTGTTTGCATTGTAAGTTTACCTATGTAACTTAGTCGTACCGTAAGATTATATGTGTAATAAAACCTGTTACACATATTACTATCATAAACTTCACACATTAGTTAATGTTTCGTTCGGTATCGTATTTATGATTGCTGTTATTTTGTGCACTGTATTTAGGGTTATATTTCACATGTGTACGCATTCAGTCTGATGATAATATTAAAAGAATGTGTGCAACTATAAAACAAAAAATAATGAAAAAGCAATAACGAAAATAAAGAAAATTTAAAAAAGTTAAATGTTATACACAACAACCTAAATAAATAATAAATGAAAGAAAATAAATAATAAAACAATATCCTCCTGTCTGCGTGAGACTTTGACTTAGTGGTGATGCCTGGGGCTCTGAAAACACAGAAAGCTATACTAGACGGGTTCAATCATACCAAGTAGGTAACTGTAGAGAACACACTAACGATGCCCAGCTCAAGCAACATGGTTTGAAAGACAGTGAATAAGACCTACACCGGATTAGTCGTTGCCCAAGTCAACAAAGATGTACATCTTGCCAAACTAGCCGTTTAACATCAAAATTATTATACAGTAAAAGTTGAGAACTAGAATGAAAACTGCTCCTATCACGACATAAAAAAGTGAATGTATTATAGACAGAGTTTTTGATGTAAAAGAAGGGAATTTTTGCCTTATCTAGCCGCTTCAAAGACATTTAAATCAAAAAGTGTTGACGTATTCACGCTTTTTTCGAGTTCATCCTACTTCCCCGCCACAGTGAGTTCTCTTTGCTTTAAAGTGTTGGCATACGTGCATCTTACAATTTATGGGCATAAGTCCCTGAACCTGTGCCCAAATTCCAGAAGATTCGCCAACTATAGTAAAAAATTTATCATATCATGTAACTGTAGAGGATACATGAAATAGCTAAAAAAGTTTTTCCGGTGGGATAAAATTTCTTGTGGCAGTTTTATTTCTGGGGGAGGGGGACGCTGAAACATTTTTTACCTGGGTGGGAAGATTGATTTTTCCCCAAGGGGGCTGGTTTTATCACAAAACCACCCGCTGTTACAAATATGATGAGGGGCATAAGAACAAACAGACAAAAGTTTATGTGATTCTAGAGAGGCGGTTGCACCTGCAATAAGAAGTATCCAAGCATCTGTAATAGGAAGTATCCCACAGAGGGGATTTATGCATCCCAAACTTTAATAACGCACAATGATCGAGTCATGATGGTTTGGCAGAAAATTTGAAAAATGCTAGATATAAATATTAACAATAAAGCCTCGTAACTTAGGTGGAGACAAACGATACCAGCCGCTTTCACTAGTTCGGTTTGGGCCATGCAGATAAAGAAACCGCTGATTTCACACCGATAATTGTAAACTAGACGGAAAAGGTGACTCAGTCAAGCACTATCTGTAACTAAAAAGGCTCAGGTGCAGTATATAGAGACAACTCTAGATTAAGCAAGAGAAGAGTTCCAGTAAGCAGCAAGGTTGAATCCTGCAAGCACCTCGGATGGCCAAAAGCCGATTGCAGAACCTAGGTGAGTGAGCAATATACCCAATTAAGCTGGTACACTAAAAAGGACGTAAGACGCATCTGAATATACCTTACACGTCCATTGTGACGTGCAACTGAACATAAGAGTTCGATTACAGCGATAAAACGTGGCTCCTGTTCATGATTCGTGGTGTGGAATACAATCATTAGACGTTACTATGTACATGATCTACTTACTAGAGTGTTAGGGCTTTGTGGCCGTTTGTTCTAGTAATCGGTTACCAATAGCGTGCGGTTACAAGCCTCGTCTTTGTTTTACACGTTCGTTAAGTGTGTCTTTGGAGCAATGTGATAACATATTGTCTCTGCTCTTCGGTATGATCATGTAAACACATGAAGAATCATTACAACAGACCAAAAACGGACCCAGTGTCTCATTTCCTTATCAGCACAATATGTAACTCCTTAACACGACATATGGAACACTTTGTGCTGTCTCCAACCACAGAGACTAAATAAAAATCTCAGGTTGACACCGCCATGATCTCTCCCCCTGCACACAACTGTTCACGTGCCTGAGGCGCATCACCTCACATCTCACTTCACCTCAAATCTGATTGTGAGAATGAAATCAAATATGTTGCGATCCACATCGAGTTGCGACATATAAACTTATGTCAGAGGTGAGGTCCAAACTTAAAACCCCGCCTAAGAAGTAAGGAGTCTTAGAGTACGGAAGACAGGAATTTCTCCAAGGAGGACTAGCCACGCTAGTCTTAAAACAATTGGCTTGAGCTCTCGAGGTAGTCTCGGTTTAATGTACCGGCAGAGTAATCTATTTTAGTGTACAGCTGAAAGAAGCAAAAAGCAGGCAGAAATCAAATGTCGGAAGATCATTTTGGAAATTTGTTGTAAGATCTTATGTGACCAAACTGCAGAGGTCATCGGACCCTAAGCCTACACACTACTTAACCTAACTTAAACTTACTTACACTATGGACAACACACACACTCATGTTCGAGTTAGGAACTCGAACCTCCGACGGGAGGAGGGGAGATCATTCAGCGTTCCAGTGTCGCAGATTTACGAGACCACCAAGAGCAGCCCACTGCCGTAAAACTTGATGAAGAATTTACTGCATTTACGTCACTAAAACCTGAATCAGCAGCACCGTCGACTTCCAATGATACACCTGCCAAAACAGTGCCACCCAACTGAGCAACAAACGCAGTGAGTGAATCACAACACATCACATTAATACACTATGTGATCAAAAGTATCCGGACACATGGCTGAAAATGACTTAGAAGTTCATGGCTCCTTCCATCGGTATTGCTTGAAAATGGTCTTTGCTGTGATAGTGACACGCAAAACAACAAGGAGTGCAAGCCACCTCCATGAAAAACACGGCCACACCATAAAACCACGGCTTCCGAATTTTACTGTTGACACTACACACACTGGCAGATCACGTTCACCGGGCATTCGCCATACCCACACATTGCCGTCGTATAGCCACATTGTGTAGCGTGATTCATCACTCCACACAACGTTTTTCCACTGTTCAATCATCCAATGTTTACGCTCCTTACACTAAGCGATACGTCGTTTGGCATTAACGGCGTGATGTGTGGCTTGTGAGCAGCCGCTCGACCATGAAATCCAAGTTTCCTCGTCTGCCGCCTAACTGTCATAGTACTTGTAGTGGATCCTGATGCAGTCTGGAATTCCTGTGTGATGGTCTAGATAGATAAAAAATGAAATGAGAGTATGGCATAGTTAGCCGGGAGACCCCTATTAGAGGAAGTTCAGCCGCCAAGTACAAGTCTTACTGCATTCGGCGCCACATTGGACGACTTGCGTGCCAGTGATGGGTATGAAATGATGATGAGGACAACACAACACCCAGTCCATGATCGGAGAAATTCTCTGCCCCGGCCGGGAATCGAACCCGGTCCCAGTACATGGGAGGCAAGCATGTTACCACCCAAGTAAGCAGACGGACGGTCTGGGTAATGTCTGCCTCTTAAACATTACGATTCTCCTCAACCGCCGGCGGTCAGTCAACAGAGGAGGTCGGCCTGTACGATTTTGTGCTGCACGTGTCCTTTCAAGTTTCCACTTCACTATCACATCGGAAACAGTGGACCTAGGGTTGTTTAGGAGTGTGGAAATCTCGCTTACAGATATATGACACAAGTGTCACCCAATTACGTAACCACGTTCAAAGTCCGTGAGTTCCGCGGAGCGCCCCACGCTGGTCTCTCACGATATCTAATGACTACTGAGGTCGCTGATACGTTGTACCTGGCAGTAGGTGACAGCACAATGTACCTAAAATGAAAAACGTATAATTTTGTGGGTGTCCTGATACTTTTGATTACATATTGTAAGATCTACATCCTTGAGAAAGCGAGCAATAGGTGACCTAATATCAATCTGGAGGGCAGTGAGCTACCAGCCAGCTGATAGTCTTATCGGATGTATTTATTGCAATTCCGAACTAACACCAAGCCATAATAATAGTGTTCTATGAAAATTTGTTAAAACTAGGATCGTGGGAGCAGCACGAAGTATGCTTTTCGTCTGCAATTTGAACGCACCTTGGCCATATGTGGAAGAAATTCTATTGGAAAACTATGAACCCAATGTGAATTCGGCTTACTATGCCTGTATATTGTTCCCCAGTAGAAATAACAGGGCCGAGAGCATTATTGAATGACGTTGAGATATAGCAGCAAACTAAATTTAGAGAAGCTGTCCATAGACTATTGAGGGAGCCAGACATTCTGGGGAGGCAAGTTCTAATTGGGAAGCTGGTTCAAACAGTATTCGTACAGGAGAGCGAAGATGACATGATTAAAACAGATGCGAGAGCAGGGGGAGGAGACTTGGTTTTAGCCCAAGCGGTAGAGCTATCTTTAACATAGGAAGCCTTAAGCACCTACTGTACAGAAATATCCGGTGTATCCAATCGCACGAGAGATAACTGTTTCAAATGTAAGCGATGAGATCATGACACAAGGAATTGTATTACGGAGAAACACGGCAAGAAAATAGATAACACGCAGTCGAGGTGAAGTCGAACAGAGAAATGGGTATCCTACACTCATGCTCATAAATTAAGGATAATTGTAGACTGTTGTGCCACTCAACATGGCACTACACAAAACTGCCGCTGATAGCATAGGCACATAGGGAACACACACGACACAGATCTGTAAGTCCACGGGATTGGTGATAAGTTGAGAAAACCGTTCCGAAACACATGTGCTACAAAGGCCACTGATTCCTGCGCATGTGCCCCGACATATATATGGGATATAATCACCACGCACACGTACACAGGCCGCACGACGAGTTGGCATACTCTGGCTCAGGTGGTCTAACAGCTGCTGGTTTACAGCCCCCCATTCTTGCACCAGTACCTGTCTGAGCTCCTGAACTGCCGTAAGGGTATGAAGACGTGCAGCGATACGTCGACCGAGAGCATCCCAGACGTGCTCGATGGGGTTTGGGTCTGGAGAACAAGCAGGCCACTCCATTCGCCTGATACTTTCTGTTTCTAGGTACTCCTCCACGACGTCATTCCGGTGGGGCCGTGCGTTATCATCCATCAGTAAGAAGGTGGGACCAACTGTACCCTTGAAAAGGCGGACATACTGGTGCAAAATGACGTCCCGATACACCTGACCTGTTACAGTGCCTCTGTCAAAGACATGGAGGGATGTACGTGCACCAATCATAATCCCACCCCACAGCATCAAACCACGACCTCCATACACGTTCCTTTCAAGAACATTAAGGGGTTGGTATCTGGTTCCTGGTTCACCCCAGATGAAAACCTGGCGAGAATCACTGTTCAGACTATACCTGGACTCATCCGTGAACATAACCTGGGACCGCTGTTCCAATGACCATGTACTGTGTTCTTGACACCAGGCATTACGGGCTCTCCTGTGACCAGGGGTCAGTGGAATGCATCTCGCAGGTGCCCGGGCGAATAAACCATGTGTGTTCAGTCGTCTGTAGACACTGTGCTTGGAGACAACCGTTCCAGGCGCTGCGGTAAGGTCCCGCGCAAGGCTATCTGCAGCTCTCCGTGGCCGTCTGCGGGCACTGATGGTGAGATATCGGTGTTCTTGTGGTGTTGTACACTGTGGACGTTTCGTACTGTAGCGCCTGGACACGTTTCCTGTCTGCTGGAATCGTTGCCATAATCTTGAGATCACACTTTGTGGCACAAGAAGGGCCCGTTCTACGACCTGCTGTGTTTGACCAGTATCCAGTCGCCCTAGTATTCTACCCCTCATAACGTCATCAATATGTGTTCTTTGCGCCATTCTCAACACACAGTCACCATTAGCACGTCTGAAAACGTATGCACACTTACTCGATGCACCGTTTTCTTACATGCGCTAACACACCTCTGCGTATGTGGACTTCTGCCAGCGCCACCGAGCGACGACCGCAGGTCAGATGCAGCGCTTGGTTATACCCTGAGGTGATTTAAGCCCGCAAACCGCCCACCATGCGTTGTTTCACCATGTACCAGCATTATCCATTATATATGAGCGTGAGTGTTTTTTACGTTACCGCCGAGAGCGGCAACTGAAATATCATCTAGAGGTCACCACAGGGACATTCAGAGCATATGACTGACTGTGTGCCGTCTATACAAACTTCTAGGACATTCAGAGCCATGTAATAGGGAGGGACTAGAGTTGTAAAACTACCGTTGGCGGTCTCAGTCTAGTGTAAGTAAACGTAAACTACGGTAATCGAGCCTTACCTCACTTCAATCGCTTTGTCTGCGTATGTTATCAGTGTCTTACTTGATTCCGCTAGAAACTAAAGGCGGTGAACCATCTAGAAACGGAGTGAGGATGTATAAAATGCTGCATAATCTACGGAACATTTTTGTTGTACGTAGTTAGCGGCCAGCCTGTTACTCGAAAATAAACATAATTAGTTCCAAAAATATCAATGTTTAATTCAGGTTTTATTCGAAAATTGTTGATTTGTAATGTGAAACTGACGGCTGTTCTAACAAATATGCTAAAATAAGACACAGACTTATCATCTAGCTCTACCAAAGTCAATTTCCAAAAAAGATAAAATTTTAAAAAATGTTGGGAAACGAAAACGTATCTAACATCGCTTCAATACTTCGTGCAACTTAACTAAAATGTATTCCTGTTATTCGTAAACTACTTTCGTACTCATCAGTAATAACGAGAAACCCTTGCCTTTGCTAATGGTGAACGTTCCATTAAGTACAGAATAACAACAATAATTATATAGATTTTTGTGTTTGGGAATGTAAACTGTACTTGCATAAAAATAACTGCTTTGGGAACATAAAAATGCAGAGGTTACGAGGGTTATTAATTTTTATTACTTATAAAACGCAATTTATATTCCGTGTGGATGTAAAATACACAATGAACTAACAATGTACGATGTGCTGTTCTAAAGATATGGAAAACACACTAACAAACGAGTAAAGTGGACAGAGAGAGAAGTCGTCGGCTCGCAGCTCTTTTCTCACACACGTTTATGATTCCTTCTCTGCTAATTCTGCGAATAGTACCGGCAATCCTACCACTTACTTCATCATTTATGTACTGTACCAGAACTACTGAACGCAATTTTGATAGACAACTACTATAGATGAGGCCTGTGATTTTTTTTAAAGAACCAGGACACTTAGCCTGACAGTTCTATGACAATGGCAGAATACTGAACATGGAAATTCAATACCTGGGAAACGAAAGAATGGCATGAACATGCTGTCAGTCAGTATCACAAAACTATGATCAATAGACTGAGGGGATTTTGTAAATATAAGATGAACAAAGGAAAGTGTGGCATTCACAAACTTTATAATAGATAGTGCCGCTCAGGTTAGCACAATAAAGGAATCAGCACTGAAGAGTAGCACCAAAGATAGAATAAATCTAAATGCACCACGAAGGAAATGCTACAGACGAGAGAGATTGCAGTGTTATCATTGATAACATAGGACGATTTGTGTGTGGAATAGAAGTTTCATATGGCAGCGAGACGCCTCAGATATCCTACATGAAGAGATCTTAGGCAGAGATTTCTGCGAGAGTGTAAAAGTAATCACAGATTACGCAACAAAGACGCTGTCGGTCAAAGACCGAACATTACCGTTACAGACGAAACACGTGTCAAACCATCTAATCTTGCCGACCTGGAGAGACAAAAGAAGAGAGGAGCGGTGTCGCTTGAAACGGACATTAGGTAGCCGGGAGAAGTTGTTCGGGAGGGCAAATGTGACACCAAAAGAATCTGTAGGAATCCTGGTAGGATCGGAAATAGATTCAAGAGAGAAGAGTGGCCTACAAAGCAAGAGTCGGAAACAAGAACTGAAGTTGTGCACCAGACACAAATGAAAGAAAGCCTGGGTGAGTTTATACGAGTTGGCCCAGGAAAGGACAAGATTTTATAGATTAAGATTCAGACCACGGGTCTGTCTGAAGGAATAATATATAATCAGTAGTCATAAACGTGCGTATATTTGCCTGCAGCACTGTTGAATGTGCACACAAGATGAAGTTATATTAGAATGTCCCAAGATGACCATAGGCACAGTACCCTCCATGGGAGGAGGCGAGGAACACAACGTATATAGCATAGTTGCCACAGTTTCAATTGATTTAGAGTCAAGGTCACGATTCAGGTGATTAAAGAAAATTGTTTGGGTGCATCATATGTATTTCACCTGTCCAGAAAGGGCAAAGCCTAAAGTTAAGTTGAAACCACAGGTGCAAGGGAAGTTTGTAAATATCTGGCCTATCGAATGCCAGAGGCACAAAAAGAAGCCCTGCGAAATAAGATAGATGCAAAATTAAAGGAGGACATCATTACACCGAGCACAACTGGGTTGAATTTTCCGTTGTGGATGATTCCAAAGAAGACTGATGCTTCACGAATGAGAATGTGGGACACTGTCGTGGAGTATCGAAAGTTAATTGTCAACTGCATTAACACTGTATTTCCAGTACTTCATATCGACAAAATTTTAAACGTCTTCAGAAAAGCCACATATTTCACCACTTTAGACAGTGGAAAGCTTACCGTCAGATAGTATACAGTGAAGATGACGAAGAGAAAACAGCCTTCTCTTCTCCGGAAGGACATAATAAGTGCCAAAGTTTACCAAGAGAATGAAAACGAGTAGATAGTGGAGACGTTTCTCACAGACAGAGTAACACAGTACTAACTGGACTTCAAAAACACAAGATGTTCATACACTGACCATCCAGAACATTATGACCACCTACTTAATAGCCCGTATGTCTGCCTTTGGCACGGATAACAGCGGCGACGTATTGTGGAATGGAAGTAATGAGGTCGTGGTAGGTCGCTGGAGGGAGGTAGCACCACATATGCATGCAAGTCATCTAATTTCCTTTAATTCCGGGGAGGGGAGCGATGAGCTCTGACACCATGTTCAGTCACATCCAAGATGTGTTCGATAGGGTTCAGATCTGGCGAGCTGGGGGGCTAGCGCATCAATTGGAACTCGCTATTCTGTTCTTAGAACCACTTCAGCTCACTGTTGGCCTTGTGACATGGCGCATTATCTTGTTGAAAAATGGCACGGTCGTCGTGAAACATGATCGTCAAGAAATGGGTGTACGTGGTCTGCTACCAATGTACGATACTCCTTGGCCATCATGGTGCCTTGCACGAGCTCCACTGGACCCATGCATGCGCACGTGAATGTTTCCCAGAGCATAAAGCAGCCGCCGCCAACTTGTCTGCATCTCGCAGTACAGGTGTCACGGAGCTGTTCCGCTGGAAGGCAACGGATGCACACCTTCCCATCGGCATGATGAAGAAAATGTCGTGATTGCGCATTGCCACTGCGCCAACGTCCGGTGCCGATGGTCACGTGCCCATTTCAGTCCTAGTTGCCGATGTCGTGATGTTAACATTGGCACATGTGTGGATCGTCAGCTGCGGAAGCCCATCGTTATGAGTGTTCGGTGGAGTGTATGTTCAGACATACTTGTACTTTGCTCGGCATTTAAGTCTGATGTTAGTTCCTCCACAGTACGCCTCCTGTCCTGTTTACCAGTCTGCCGAGCCTCTGACGTTCATCTGCAATGACAGGTGGCTGCCCAATCCCAAGACTGGAAGTGGTTTCACTTTGGTTTCGACACGTATCGAAGACACTCACCACTGAACTCCTACATCATCCAATAAGTCGTCCAATTTCCGAAATGCTCGTGCAGAGTCTCCCAGTCTGCCCTCAGCCCAACTCAGATAGATCGCCTGCCTTCCCCATTCCACACACAGACAGCACGATTACTGATAGCACATGCAACGTGTGTGTGTCTGACAAGCAGTCATTCCTCTCCAGGTGACGCTGCTATCGCCTGGACGAGTTTATATCGATAGCAGGTTGGTGGTGAAATTGTTCTGGCTGATAAGTGTAGATTTAGATGATGTGTTCGGAGCTACGTTAGACGCGCATAATGACAAACATGTAAAAGTGTTTCATATCACCAACTGCACAACCTAAGTGCGGGTTCATACGGAGGGAAATAACTTAGTTATGGCACTTAATTACGACAGAAGTATTAATATTCGACCTAGGGAATGTGAGTGCAATAAAGGAATATAAACCGTTTCATGATTTACTGAAGAATGGAGCAAACTATGCTTGATAAAGCAGAAAGCAGCTTTACAAAAACTGAAGCTAAACTCCAACAGGCCACGAAGGCCCAACGGTAACGACCGGCTGCCGTTTCATCCTCAGTCCACAGACGTCACTGGATGCGAATAGGGAAGGGCATGTGGTCAGTACAATGTTCTCCAGGCCGTATGTCAGTTCACGAGACCGGAGCCGCTACTTCTCAATCAAGTAGATCCTCAGTTTGCCTCACAAGGGCTGAGTTTACCCCGCTTGCTAACAGCGCTTAGCAGACCACAAGGTTACCCATCGAAGTGCTAGCCCTGTCCGACAGCCCTTAACTTCGATGATCTGACGGGAACCGGTGTTACCACTGTGGCAAGGTCGTAGCTTTCCAACAAGCAAAAGAAAAAAAAATAATTAGCCCTAACCATACAGTATCCTGATTTTACTAAGAAGTTCATAAACACAGCAGACGCTTGTAAGGAATCCATTGGTTCCTTACTGAGTCAGACGGAGTTATGACAGGATTTACCAGTAGTCTTCACTTCTAGAAACTTGAATCATGCACCAAAAGGATATAGTACGATTGAGCGAGAGCTCCTAGACGTAGCCACAAAGGATCAAAAAATGCAGAATAATGTCAAGATGCCCTTAGCGCTGACGGAAATACATAACCAGGTATTCGGTCGTTGTTATATGAATGTGGTTGAGTCCCTTCAAATAATACAACACGGGAACAGATACATCATTAAATTCCAGGATGGCCTCCAGCAACTTGTCATAACACAGTCTGTAATATAATTGGACGGTAACACAGTAACGTGAGTCTTTGTACACAAAATAATTTGAATTACTGAATTAGATCAGTGTTATTGAGTGGTAGACGAGCTATTCTTCGGGGGAATATGAAAAATTCCCAGGATCCTGCAATGGGATCCCGCAAAAGTACACAAATATGGTGATTACCGAACAGAACTAAAGGAGGGAGTTCGCCAGATGAGTCAGATGGCAAGAAGATTTAATAAGAAATGTAAGAAAACGAATCGAGTTGTGAAGCAGATCGATTCGATTGTGGTGACCATCAAAGATACTTGTTATCGTCGCTACATGTATGTTTTCCCCGACCAGAGAGAGGGAACTTCTGGCGTGGCAGCAAATGAATATTGAGCTCCGGCTGCATCAGTGGGCAGAGGGAGTTCCATCTCGGCTTTTAGCACAGCAGGGCTGTTACCAAGTCGCTTCTGAGTGTAATGCACGCTAAGCTACTATTCATGCAAGGCCGCTCCTAAGAGAAGGCTTTGAACTATTACGCGTTGGACTTGTGACGCCGTTAATTTTATCTAGCGATCCCCTGTTCCAAATAAACCTTTGTAACTTTCTTCAGACCCGTGTGTTCTTGTACTGTTCCTGACCGTGCCTCAATTATTCATTGTCTGAGGCACGTCTTCTACCCCAGTGAACTATCCTAAGTACGTGAGGAATAGCTCAGGAACAAATTCTTCCTTCCGTTATGTGGCAGTACTCCGAGCCGTCTGTTCCTGGAGTTATGTTCTGCTTCACATAATCCTTTCTTATGTCAGTTTCTTCTGAAAGGTGGTGAAATTATTAGCGTTTCTTGTGCTCTCTCAGTCCTGAAGCATCTGTAGTAAGCTGTGATTTGCGTTTTGCTAACATTTTTCTCTGTATGTTCTAGTAAGCGGACTGTTTCTGTTACTCGGTGTGTGTACTAAGCCGGTTCCCATTAACAGTTGGACGAGTGTTTAAGACGCGGTCTGTGGTATGGAAACCAGTTCATTTGCCACTTTGGTTAATGTGTTCCTTATTTTCAAATGGTTCATTATGTATAAGATATATATTTCCTTTCTATATGCATCGGAAGTTTGTTGTGTAAATTTTCCTAACATTCAACTGAAATATTTTACTTTCAAAGTTTTTCAGTTTTATTTGTTCAGTTAGTTGGATATAAGATTATATTTGGAATGTATAAAGTCCAGTAGTGTCTGTTTCCACTAAGGGCCTCAGGTTTTTCCTAATTCAGTCGCTTGGGTTTTGAAAGTTTGACTGAAATATTTTATTTGAAATGGAGGATAAATGTATTACTAACTGCAATCAGTGCACTTGTTTGGTAGTATAATTACTGTTAATGGAGCTTTATTTTAATGGAAGGTTTAACAGTGTGCCAAATTGTCTTTGAAAACAAGCCGGCTGTGTGAAATAAATGTGTTATAAATGGGATAAAATTCATGTGGGTAAGCAGCTCTTGCCACTTCCAGGCTCATGCCATTGCTGTTCCTTCCCCCATCCTTACATGACAGGTATCAGAGTATGTTTGCGTGATAGGAAAGTTACAGAAAATTTAGCACAATTATTCAAGTAGGATTAAAAGGTACAAATAAGAGAGTGATATTTGATTGGTACCGTCTGGGTGATATTAGTTACTGGTCTGTTTATTCTTAGTTATGGATACCTGAGAATTGACTGATACTTCCCATTTCGAAAAGGAATACTTGCAGTACAACTTACAAGTGATAAATCAAGACGTTGAGGATGCGTTGTGGGACTTTTAAACAGATGGCTCCCTGCCTTGGACTTTCCGTTGCAGCTGCCTGAACAGGGCAACAATGAGATAGGGGCGACTGGTGACATGTACTCCGAATACCTTTCTGCGATGCAAGCCAACATTAAGTTCTAACAAGACAACTGTCCATCCCGTTAGCAAATAGTTTACATCTTCATCTACAGCATACTCCGCAAGCTAACTCATTGTGTGTGCCGGAGGGTACTTCTGTTACCTGCAACTTATCTCTCCTACTCTTTTTCACTTGTGAATGGCACGTGGGAAAAATTATTGTCGGTAAGCCACTGTTTTCGCTCAAATTTCTCGAATTGACTCGTAGTGGTTATTACGCGAGATGTATGTGGGAGGTAGTAATATATTTTCCAACTCTGCCAGGAAAATGCTCTCTCAAAATTTCTATATTAAACCTCTCCGTGAAGCACAACACTTTTCTTCTAACGTCTGCCAACAGAGTTTGTTGAGCGTCTCGGAAATGCTTTCGCGCTAGCTAATCTATCCCGTGATGAATAGCGCCAGACTTCGTTGGATCTCCTCTGTCTCTTCTACCGGTCCTACTTGGTAAGGATCCTATAAGGATGAATAATACTCAAGAATCGGTCGAACAAGCGTCTTGCTAGCCCTTCCTCCGTGGATGAGTTACTATTCTTCCTGTGAATTTCTGTCTGGCATCTGCTTTTCCTACTGTTTGTTTCATGTGGTCATTCCAAATGGCTCAAATGGCTCTGAGCACTATGGGACTTAACTGCTAAAATCATCAGTCCCCTAGAAGTTAGAACTACTTAAACCTAACCAACCTAAGGACATCACACACCTCCATGCCCGAGGCAGGATTCGAACCTGTGACCGTAGCGGTCGCGCGGCTCCAAACTGTAGCGTGTAGAACCTCTCGGCCACTCCGGCCGGCTGGTCATTCCACTGAAGGTCACTCTGGATACTTACTCCTAGCCGGCCGGGTGGCCGTGCGGTTCTAGGCGCTACGGTCTGGAACCGCGTGATCGCTACGGTCGCAGGTTCGGACCCTGCCTCGGGCATGGATGTGTGTGATATCCTTAGGTTAGTTTGTTTTAAGTAGTTCTAAGTTCTAGGGGGCTGGTGACCTCAGAAGTTAAGTCCCATAGCACTCAGAGCCATTTCTTTTCATACTTACTCATAGATATTTTATAGTAGATATTGCTTCCAATAGTTTCTCATCAATAGTGTAGTTGTACAGTAGTGGCTTTCTGTTCCTATGATGAGCAATATATTACATTTATTTACGTTCAGGGTCAACTGCCAGATCCTGCACCATCCAACAATCCTCTTCTGCTGATTCCCCAAATCGATACTTCTGGCATTGCTACTTTGTTACAGACGACTACATCATCTGCGATCAGCCTTGAAGAGGATATTATGCTTTCTACTAGGTCATTTATATAGACTGTAAACGAAAACGGTCCTATCACACGTCCTTAGGATACTCTGGGAGTTATGAATGGTGGGCTCCATGCGGTTCCCTAGTTGTGCAGCAACCATAAAATTACGAAATAAGCAGCAACCAGTCGTAAAAAAACGAAATAAATAAAACATGATTTTGCGACAGGTTGCTGCTTATTTCGTAACTTTGTTAGTTATCTTAACACGTTTCTATTTTGTTTCGTTAAGAGCGACATGTTGAGTTCTGTCGGCAAGAAAATTTTCATTCCTGTCGCAAATCTGGCCCGATACTCGATATGCTCTTTTTTTTTCACTAAACGGCAGTACACGACGGCGCTAAGTTCCCTCCTGAAGCCAAGAAACGCAGCATCAATCTGAGCACCGTTGTTTACAGCGCAATGGATGTAATGGAGGAACCGAGCGAGATGAGTTTCGCAAGATCTCTATTTCTTGAATCCACGTTAACTTTTACACGTTTAGTCCGTATTTAATCATCTCTAAGCCGTCAGGAGAACAGAGTCAAGGATCTGTTCCACAGTTTGTTCATAAGGAGAAGATTTCGGCACTGGACAGACTACGGGACAAATCCCCGGAACTTCAAATTTTAAGGAACGGCTTGCTTGCCCAGGATGGGCCGGAGGATGGGAATAACTATGGTGCCGAGAGCAGTGTTGGGCAGAACAGTGGTGATGCGAGGATGTGACTTTATTTTAATAAGCTTGGTAAGCCGATAGCTGAATTATTAGAGGGAATAGAGATCGTATCTATCGATCCTAGGGCGGAAATCCTACAATTTCAGTGGTTAGCCATCAAGCTACAACTTCAAGTGGGCGTTCTTCAAACGTCACTTTCGTTCGTGGTCCAGGCGATTTATCCTTTTACTAGAGGTAGATTGAGTGGATTAGTTGCTCAGGCTACTAACGAACACGATTCGCTGGAGGGGTTTGACTAAGAGAATCACTTGCGAGGATTTATCTAGTGGGTATAGAAGTGAGTTAATTAATAAAGGTAATTTTGAAGTTCACGTTTACAATGATGGTTTTTTCCACTATGTGGTGGATATTCGCAGCGCTATGCGCTCTCTATGATTGAAAACCACCGAAGCCGATACTGTTAATAACATTTGAGAGAGGATGCGCGTGCAAGACCGTTCACGATTGACTTCCGAGTACATGATCAGCTGGTGGCTAGCAGTGAAGCTTTTTGGCTGCAGGATGAAAAGATGCTGCTAGTGATGGTGAAGTGCGACCAATAACTGCTGCCAGTTAGAAACAAAAAGGCACATTAAAGGCTCGGATAACGTTGTGGTCGAGGTCTTGAGCAATGTGTTTGTGAGGGGAACACGACGCACTAGAATGTTGTGAAGAGGATGGAGGGTGTATTGTGAACACTATTTCATCCAAGATCGCGGCCTTATATGGAACCCTACCCAAGAAACAGGACGAGGATGAAGCATTGAGGAAAATTAGGGGGTGACTAAGAGAAGGTAGGTCGTTGCGGGGCTACCAGCTAAGTAAAGGTGTGTTATTTTAACACATGAAGTATGATGAGAAGCCAAAATTATTTTGCCTAAACAACTGGTTCTGTCAGTTACTTACTATTTTCTCCAGGCCTGTTGAAGCTCACCTATAAAACCACTAAAAAGATCAAAGAGCTTCTAACCAAGCCGATCTTGTATTTGGGTGTAAGAAAGTTAGTGACTCAGTAGGTGGAATGCAAGTCAGGCAACCCTAATCCGAACGCCAACAGGATGTTGTTAAGTTAGAGTCGCAGTGAGAGTTCCATGAACAAATATTTTGTTGATTATTTGGGACCGCTTCCCCGGACTAAAGTCTGAAATAAGTATAACTTGGTAATCGTTCGTACCTTCAGTTGGTTCGTTTGGCTATTCCCTGGCCGAGGAATGATAATTGTAATAACTATTCAGAATCTCTAAGATGTGCTTTATTGTTTTGGCCCGCCCAAAGTGCTCGTTAGTGACAATTTGCCGACAATCAGCCAGGAAGTATCGTAAGATTTGCTATGGTAATCGAACCCCACATCACCATTGTTTCCTATTGCCAGCAGCCTTCGTTTGCAGAGAGTGTGAATAGGAACATAAAATCTGCATTGATTATTTACCACGAAAATAAGACAGCTGGGACAGATCCTTGGGCTGGCTCAACTTCGTTTTAAGCTCAGTGCAACATGGAGCCCACAAGATTACCCATCTAAATCAGTGCTTGCATATCCGGTTGACTCACTTACTGCTAATGTTTGGAACAGTAAGGATTTCTTGCGGCAGAAGATAGACCTCAAGTTGATTAAAAAGAATTGGGCCCGAGATTTAAAAAATATTCCGCTCCAGCACCGAAAGAGGACTGGGGTATAATCAGAGAAAGCGACTTGCCTCGCCCGAAATGAGGAACCTTGTGGTCATTAAAAACTTTCATGTCCAGATCAAGGCGGCTAATAAAACTTAAAAAAAATTGTTGCTGCGGTTCAAAGGTCCTTATAAAATTGCAAAATTGTGTAGTCTACTCTCCTTTTGAGTGCAGAGCAAGACTACCGGTAGGATCATTAGGATCCACCTTAACCTAATCAAAGATGCTGGAGAGGTAGGTATTCAGGTACTAGACTGGATATTGGGGGGGGGGGGGGGGGGGGAGGTTGAGCATGGAGATACTCTACCCAATAGTGGCGGCGATCGAAGATACCTGCTGTCGCTGGTGCATGTATATTTTCTCCGACTGGCGAGAGGGGACTCTGTTCATGGCAGCAGGTGAGTATTTGCCTCCAGCCACTCCTGCACGGAGAGAGACTTCCTCCTTCACTTTTACCGCAACAAAGCTGTTGTTAGTACATAGGCACAGAACTGGACGGCAGTGGATGGTTTGCGGCGTCACTTCTTCATGCGGGTCGATCTATTGGCAGTGGGACTGTATAGAGGTTTCCACCCCAAGTCGCTCTGAGTATTATGTACGCTGTGCTATTGTTCGTGCAAGGTCGTTTCCAAGAGAGGGCTTTGAAGTATTACACATTGTACTTGTGGTGTCGATAATTGAAGCCGGTGAGCATAAGTTAGAGGTAAAACTTTATAACTGTGTTCAGACTTGTTTGTTCTTCTAATGCTCTTGGCCATGTTCTAATTATTCTTTTCCTGATACAAGTTGGTTGGTTTGTTGGATTAACGGGACCAGACTACCATGGTCATCGGTCCCCCTGATACAAGGCTTCTGCCCCAGTGAAGTATGATATCAATGTGTTAGTCAAGAAACTAGTTGTTACACCTATTATGATGGTTATGTGGCCGTGCTCCAAGCAGTCGGTTTTCTGATTTGTCCTCTAATTCAGATAATCCTCTCTAATGTCAGTTTCTGCTCTCGCAGTACCACAACATCGGTATTGAGTTGTGATTTACATTTTGCTAACTTCCGTTACTGTATCTTACAATATGCGAGCTGCTTGGGTTACCCGTTTTCTGTACTAAGCTGGGTCCCCTTCAGGATTGGACTAGTGTTTAAGGTGCAACCAGCGGGGTGCCATTCCGGTCTCTGGTACAGAAGCCAGTTCTTTTGCCGCCTTGGTTGATGTATTCCTTATTGTCAAATTTTCACTAGGTTTAGCAGAGGTATTTCTTTTTAAATATATCAGAAAACTGTTACACTAATTTTCTTAACATTCAACTGAAAGAAAATTTCTTCACAATTTTTAATTTTTATCTGGTCAATTTGTTTGGATGTAAGACTGTACTTTGAATGTTTTATGCTCAATAGTGTCCGTAACCATTAACGGTGCTAGATTTTTCTTAATTAAATCACTAGATTTCTGGAAACCTTAATTGATACGTTTGATTTGAAATATACGATAAGTAGGTTAATAGCTGCAATCAGTACACTTATTTATAATATAACTGTTGTTAATGAAGTTTTGGTTTAATGTAAGGTTTAACATTGCGCCAAATTTCCTTTGGTAAAAAAAAAAAAACCGTCTCTGGGAAAGACATGTGTTATAGTGGTAAAAAAGATCTTTCGCGGTTAGTTAACAACGACAATAGATTGTGGATTGTAGGCCTGCATCCCGGCGCAGTACAAAAATCTTCGTTACGTAATTTCAAATCGAAACTTCCTTTTTAAAATGATATAAATTTGAACTCAGAAGCATTAAAGATCGTGTCATCTCTAATAATTTATTTGGTAATATTGGCATTTTCTTGGTGTTAATTTCCATATGTATTATTGCCATACAGACCAGTTTTCTCTAACCGTATGCAGAGGTAATCAATTTGTATAATCAAGCGACAGTACAGAAAGGAGAGCAGAGTACCTGCAAGACAAATACATTATGTGGGTTTCATACAAACTCATCTACATGGATACTCTGTAAATCACATTTAAGTGCCAGGCAGAGGATTCATCGAACCACTTTCACAATCCTCTACTGTTCCAATCTCGTATAGAGCACGTAAATAACGAACACCTATTTCTTTCCGTACGAGCTCTGGTTTCCCTTATTTTATTTTGATATCGTGTCTCCCTATGTAGGTCGGTGTCAACAAAATATTTTCGCATTTCGTGAGAAGATTCCGTGGCAACGAAAAAGGCCTTTCTTTTAATGATTTCCAGCCCAAATACTGTATCATTTCTGTGACTCTCTCCCATATTTCGCGATAATACAAACCGTGATGCGCTTCTTTGAACTTTTTCGATGTACTCCACCAGTCCTATCTGGGAAGGATCCCACACCGCGCAGCAGCATTCTAAAAGAGGACGGACAAGCGTAGTGTCTCCTTAGTAGATCTTTTACATTGTCTAAGTGTCCTGCCAATAAAACGCAGTCTTTGGTTAGCCTTCCCCACAAAATTTTCTATGTGTTCCTTCCAATTTAAGTCGTTCGTAATTGTAATACCTAGGTATTTAGTTGAATTTAGGGATTTTAGGTTAGACTGATTTATCTTGTAACCGAAGTTGAAAGAGTTCCTTTTAGCACTCATGTGGATGACCTCACACTTTTCGTTATTTAGGGTCAACTGCCACTTTTCGCACCACTCTGCTATTTTTTTCTAAATCGTTTTCCAGTTTGTTTTGATCTCCTGATGACCTCTTTCAACCAAAGACGGCTTCTCAGGTTGTCTCCCAAATCGTTTATGTAGAAAAGGAACACTAAAGGGCCTATAACACTGCCTTGGGGAACGCCAGAAATCACTTCTGTTTTAATCTATGACTTTCCGTCAATTACTACGGACTGTTACCTCTCTGACAGGAAATCACAAAACCAGTTACATAACTGAGACGATATTCCATAAGCACGCAATTTCACTATGAGCCGCTTATGTGGTACAGTGTCAAAAGCCTTCCGGAAATCCAGAAATAGGGAATCGATCTTAAAACCATTGTCAACAGCACTCAACACTTCATGTGAATAAAGAGCTAGTTGTGTTTCACAGGAACGATGTTTTCTATGCCCATGGTGACTATGTGTCAATAGACAGTTTTCTTCGAGGTAATTCATAATGTTTGAGCACAATATATGTTCCAACATCATGCTGCTTATCGACGTTAACGATATGGGCCTGTAATTTAGCGGATTATTCCTACTACTTCTTTTGAATATTGGGGTGACCTCTTCAAGTTTCCAATTTTTGGGTACGGAGCTTTCGTAGAGCGAACGGTTGTATATGATTGTTAAGTATGGAGCTAATGCATCAGCATACTCTGAAAGGAAACTGATTGGTATACAGTCTGGACCAGAAGACTTGCTTTTATTAAGTGATTTAAGTTCCTTCACTACTCCGAGGATATTTACTTCTACGTTACTCATGTTGCCAGCTGTTCTCGATTCGAATTCTGGATTATCTACTTCGTTTTCTTTCGTGAAGACATTTCGGAAGGCTGTGTTCAGAAACTCTGCTTTTGCAGCACTGTCCTCGATAGTATCTCCATTGCTGTCGCTCAGAGAAGGCATTGATTGTTTCTTGCCGCTAACATACTTCACATACGACCGTAATTTCTTTGGATTTTCTGGCAGGTTTGGAGACAAAGTTTCGTTTTGGAAACTGTTATAAGCATCTCGCACTGAAGTCTGCGCTAAATTTCAAGCTTCTGTAAAAGATCGCCAATCTTGGGGATTTTAAGTCTATTTAAATTTGGCATGTTTGTTTCGTTGTTTCTGCAACAGTGTTCTAACCCGTTTTGTGTACAAATGAGGATAAGGTCCGTTGTTTGTTAATTTATTTGGTATAAATCTCTCAATTGCTGCCGTTACTATTTCTTTGAATTCAAGCCACATATAGTCTACAGTTATATTATTAATTTGGAATGAGTGGAGATTGTCTCTCAGGAAGACGTAAAGTGAATTTTTATCTGCTTTTTTCAATAGGTATATTTTTCGCTTATTTTTGGAGGATTTGGGGATTACAATATTCAATCTCGCCACGACAACCCTTTGTTCACTAATCCCTGTATCGGTTATTAACTCAGGATTATTTGTTGTTAAGAGGTCAAGTGTGTTTTCACAACCGTTTACTATTCGGTTGGGCTCATGAACTAACTGCCCGAAATAATTTTCAGAGACTGCGTTTAGCGCAATTTTCGGATGATATTTTGTGCGTATATCAGGAATTAAACATGTATTTTCGCCAACATATCGAGGGTAAATTAAAGTCACCACAAACTATTATCGTATGGGTCGTGTACGTATTTCAAATCAAACTGAAGTTCAAGTTTTCTTTGAACCTTAAAGGAACGCGGAACGCAGTTCAGGTCTTTCGGATACTTCGGTGCATGATAATTCATCTACGTCTACGTCGATATGACTGCTCCTCAGTTCTCGCATAAGTGCTTGGCAGATGGTTCATTGAACCATTTCCCAACTACTTATATATCGTTTCACTCTAGAACTGCACGAAGTAGAAACGAAAACTTATATCTTTCCTTGCAAGCTATGATTCGTCTTTTTTATTATAGTGGTCATTTTTCCCTATATAGAAGGGAGTCAAGCAAATACTTTCACATTCGGACGAAAACGTTGGTGATGAAATTTCCTGAAAAGTTCTCGCCCCAACGAAAAACTCTTCTGTTTTAATGACTGCCACGTCAACTCGCGTACCATGTCCGTGCAACTCTCCCCTGCTTCACGATAATTTAAAACGATTTAGTTGTATATGGTAAGACTCCAATACCACACATCAGTGCTCCTAAAGGGGATGGACAAGGGAAGTGTAGGCAATCTCTTTGGTAGAAATGGTTCAAATGGCTCTGAACACTATGGGACTTAACATTTGAGGTCATCAGTGCCCTAGAACTTAGAACTACTTAAAGCTAACTAACCTAAGGACATCACATACATCCATGCCCGAGGCAGCATTCTAACCTGCAACCTTAGCAGTCGCGCGGTTCCGGACTGAGGAGCCTAGAACCGCTCGGCCACAACGGCCGGTTCTTTGGTAGAATTTTGGCATGTTCGAAGCGTTCTGCCCACATGATACACCCTTTGCTTTCTCTTCACATTTCCTATGTGATGGTAATTAATACATATTCGTTGAGTCGAAAACTTCTAAATTTGTATTATGTAGTAACAGAAATTTATCAGATTCGTTTCAGTACTCGTGCGAAGCACGTCATACTTTTTATTATTTAGAGTCAAATGTCACATTTCATCCAATACGTATTTGTCTAAACAGTTTTGTAATTATTCGAACTTCTGATGACTTTACTAAACGGAAAATGACAGCATACTCTCTAAACTATCTGGCAGGAATATTTTGAACATGGATGCGCTTCAGCAACGGTTAGAGAACAGTAAATAAAACTAGTTGCTACGAAAAGTGAATTTATTCAACGTTTCACCATCGTTTCGATGGATGTAAAGCCGCCTGCTTCAGAAAAACATGTAATAAAATGTCACATTTGGAATCCAAATAGCGCAGCGGCCTGACATCTGTCCAACGAAAACATGCTGTCAGCGAACATCATTGTATACATTATAAAAATTCTGACCCCTATGTTCAGGGCCTGTCACACAAAATCCAAAAATAAAACCAATCAAATAAAATGTCAGGTCATGTTACAAGCTGCACTCAGATATCAAATGTGTAATTTTGTTACACGTTTTCCGGAAAAATATGTTAAAATCCGTTGAAACTATGGTAAAAGGTTTAACAAAACCATCTTCGTGTCAACTGGTTGGCAGCTTTGGATTCATTTACTTATCTAGCAGGGCTTCTCAAATTGTCTCCTAAATCGTTTATATAGATTAGAAACAGCAGGCGCTATAACACTTCCTTGGGGAACATAACTTGTCTTTCACTTGATAACATATGACAGTTACTACGTACTGACAGGAAAGCACAAATTCAGGAGAACACGTTCGACGACACTCCACAGGCACAGAGTTTGATTAGAGGTCGCAAAAGCCTTCTGGACGTCTAGAAATTTGAAATCAGTTTGAATTCCCCTGTCATCACTTCATGTTCAGTTTCACAGGAAAGATGTTTTCTGAAATCGTGTTGACAATATGTCGATAGAGAATTTTCTTCGAGGTAGTTTATAATGATCAAATACACTATATGTTCCAAAATTCTACTGTAAATTGACATAAGTGATATCGGTCAGTACTCCAGAGGATTACTTTAGCTTCCTTTCTGGTGTATTGGTGGGACCTGTGCAACTTTCCAGTCCGTAGGTAAGGATATTTGATCGGGCAGGCATTGCATATGATTGTTTAGTATGGAACGGTTACATCAGAAACCTAACTGGTAAATACTCTCTGCCGGAAGACTTGCCTTTATTAAGTTACTTAAGTTACTGCTCTATACTGCGAATATATAATTGTACGTTGTGATTTCTCGGCGCTATTGATTCAGTGTGTTCTGACGAATTATGCATAAATGAAAACAACTTGGAATAATACTCGTAAAACACTGTTTCTTATAGTCTAATGTTGTCAGCCGTTCTTGATTCGAAGTCTGGAATATTTACTGCGTCTTCATTGGCGAAGAAATTTCGGAAATCCTTGTTTAGTAACGCCGCATTAACGCCCCTGTCATCGATATTATTACCATTGTTATCGCGCTGTGGAAGTATTGGTTGTGTCTTCTTCCTGGTGTCGGTTTTATTCGACAAGATTTATTGGGGCATCTGGCAGATTTGGAGATCGAGTTCAGTTGTGGAAACTATTAAAAGTATCGCGCTCTGACATCTGCGCTAAATTTCGGGTTTCTGAAAAACATCATTAATGTTGGAGGTATTGTGTTTTTTTTAAATCTGGTCTCTTTTTCGTAGGTAAACTTTCAAAAGGCTGATAGTGAATGAATACAGAACTTTTCCACCTCGAGCCTGATGTGTACAAGTCCACCTGCTACATTCCAAATGATGGTGAAGTAGGAGCCCTCATCAGCGTTCTCATGTCATCAGCAGTAAGATTATTTCATTGTGATTTATGAAAATGGTTAATTTCGCGTTTTCTCGAATTCGAGGTCATGTAACTGATATTTGCTGAGTTCAGGTCAGAGTAGAGGAAGAAGTGCAGCTACTAAAGTGGTACTGAAACTGACGTTACAAATGTATTACCGTATTCCAGAATTGATATTACGCTCTGCAGTCAGGTGAACGCTGATTTTGGTACTTCCTGATTGGTAGTCATTGCATTTATCAAAGGAACTACCCAGGTGCGGCGCTCGCCTTGTTTCTAACTTCCTCTGCTAGTACTTTTCTTATTCGTCTCATCTATATCTAGGTCTGCATTACTGTCCAATAATTCCCATTTAAGTTCCTGGCAGAGGGTTCATCGAACCACATTCAGGCTGTTTCTCTAAGGATAAACGAACACTTAACTCAGTAGAAGCTCTCTTCCGCTATATTGCTGGACTAGAGCACTTGGGAGAAGGGGTATTGTGTGAAGAACGGATTATTTGCAGCTGATGAATTATTTCCAAACTGAATCTGTCACTATGTATCGGAGTGTGAAGTGTGGTGATATTGTCCGAGTGACTGAAAGTGTATGCCACATCGGGATTCGAACCCAGAGCCATGCCTCTTGCGCTCCATGCTCGTAAGTAGAGTGACACCTACGACTCTCTATCCACTTGATAGATTTCATCAACCAATATCCGTTTCTTATCCTCCAGAGACCATTGGCCAAGAAAGAAAATGTCTGGAATTAGATCCAGTGAAGTGGACGGCCACCATTCAGGTAACAGTGCAGAAGTGTTACAATTACCGTCGCTGCGAAAAGGTAGTGTTAAGAGGCGAAACAGCAGCGACAGTGAACGACGGAGGAAATTTATTTCTGACGTGATTTAAAAATGGAAGTATGGTGAATATTGCAATGGTCGATGTGAGGCGTGGAAATGAAGCCCCCGTTGTCACGCAAGGGATCCAAAGTGGTTGAGTCACTGAGGAGTGCGCCTTCCGGGAAGTATAGACGATGAGTAGTAGGCAGCCATGATTCCTGCAGCTGCACTTCTGGCCCGTCGCAGATGACAGCTGCGAACCTCTGTTTCCTGGAAATTTTGTGGCGGCGTACTGATAGCGCCTTATGCAATGCAGTCCACGCGCTTCGGCTCACTTCCGTAAATGATTCAGCTTCTCGTCACGTGACTAACAGCTCACAACCTAAGAGTCCCTAAAAGGTAAGGAACGTAGAACATCACACCGGAATGACACAGTAGACAAAAATATTCTCTCATAAATTTTTGTATTTCAGAAGGCATATGGTTGAGATTTAACCCTTTTTATTAATTGAATTATGCTATGTTTTGGCGCTTAAAAGTAAGTACTTTACGTGATACATCTCTCTACACGAGACAATAAGCAGAAAGTCTGCATTTACATTTGAAATTTGGTTGATTGAAGAGTACACGCTTGGAAGCTTATGTACTTCTTAGAGATAAGAGATATCTGATCAGTTTCATGCTACTTTTAAATAAAACTAATTGACTTATAGTTCATCCACATTGTTGTGAACACCGTCGAAATCAATTAACTGTGTTTTGCAATCGAGAACTGCCTTAAAGGGCACAACATTGACAATATTCCAAGTGAGTCTCAGTCAAGTCATCAATTATAACGTTTCAGTGGTATGTCATAATCAATACTGCCGTGGCTGCTTGTCTACGTCCAGCCCAGCTTGTGCTCTGTCTCTGATGATCACGTAGTTGATATGATGCTTAATTCCAGTCTCTCTTTGTTTTCCAAATGGCGTTACAAAATATCTGCTGTGTAACACTTTATGCTCTGAATATAGAAAGAGTGATACTTGTGCTGATGAGGTGTACACGTAATACTATTTCACTGATCATAATGTTTCTTTACGTTAATGCAGTAGTTGCTAGAACTGCTGCATCTGCTATCACATTAATAAAGTTTCTCCTGATTTGGTAACATTCTATAGAAAGCGGCTTTCTTGAAACCTGTTTTTCACATATAAACTTAATGCGCAACTAAAGCCACCCAACTTTGGTAAAAGCAGCATAAGCGTCCGGTTGGTAGGCATCTGTCATTCAAAAACGAACAACATAATAATCGATAATAATAAAACCTTGATAGTCCATAATTTATCGTCAGATTTAGCGATCAGTTACACAACCGAATTTGCAATTTATAACTAAGGTACTTCAAGTGGATCCTGCGGCAGAGCTCGGAAGATTATTGGGAGTTATATTCAGTCCGATCTTCCTGCATTCGAATCCAGTGTCTTAACGGCTACGCCATTGTGGCTGGGCATGTGGTTCTAGTCCTGCAAATCAGCGACAAGCCTCAGTTCTTGGAATATATTGTAGGATTGATATTCCTTGCAATAGTCATCAAATATCTTAAATCACTTATACTGTATCCCAGTGGGATCATCACATATTTTTTCACATGTAGATGGGATATAAATACCTAGGAAATCTGTGAGGATATCCTAGTTGTGTATCTTGTAGCAAATATGGAGAAAGAGCGTGAAACATAACAATGCTATGTCTTCACATTCCACTGGAGATACGTTGGTAATAGTAGGTTACGAGTGAGCGAAAATATGGTTAACGTTTGGACTGATACTTACACAAATATCCTTTTATATTGTTCTAATGTACTGTAGTAGTACTTCGTCGCACGACGCTGAGAACAATAGGGTTCCAGTTAAATGCAGCTTGTTATCATGAGTCTTGCGAAACCTACAAAAATGTCAGGTGCAGTTTAAATGTTTGGTCATTCGCTCTGAAAGAGCTATCCCGTCGAAATACTAACTGACAGCTGAGGAACGCCACCAAGTTTTAGAGGCCCTGAGACATTTGAGCAGAGAACTATAAGGTCGTCCGGTTACAAATATACGGACCTGCTGGGAAGCTGCAGCCTTCTTTGCAACTCAGGTATACTGACAATGGGCACGTGGTCTCATTCACGGCCGTTTCTCAGGAAAATATGCCATGGAACACGGTAGGGAACTTGCCGCCGGCAATGGCTGGTGGAACAGCAGCATCAGATGGCCATGGGAATGCCGACTGAGATAGCATGCTCCGCACAAGACTCTCCAGGCATTTTAGGGAGTGGGATGGGAAAGACTGAGACCCTGTCACAAAAACACTGATAGGGTGGAGTTATCCAGCATCAACGGTATCATTTTCTCCTTCGGAGGCGGGAGGATTCAAAAGTGAGCCCACCAATGACAAGACGATACCAAGACAAAATAGGCGGCCTGAAGGGATACATTAGGTGAAGAAGGTCGAAACCTCAGAACAGCGGCATTAATGGTGATTAGTGCAGACAGATTCGGTTGATTCAAGGTCATTAAAGGTCATTCAATGAGATTCCGGGCCGAGGATGTATCTGGGAACGCTACGGGCATCGATAGAAGACTAGTCTAACTGTCGCCCGCTATACGGTCCGACAACCAGGACTGATTGTCTGGGGTGCCATTCCTTTTTACAGCAGGACTCCTTACAGCACAGCGCTATATCGACGACATTCTAGGCCGTGTTTTCTTTTCATCGCAAGCCATTTTAGGCTTACATTTCAGCAAGATAATGCCCATCCACATATGGCGAGAGCTTCTGCTGCTTCTGTTAGTGCTGGCCTAACCCAATGATGGCCAGAAAGAACAACTCTAGCAGTCAGTGCCAAGCCAAGTAACCGCTTATACAAAGGCCAGAAGTGGACCAACGCGTTACCGACTTGTTGGATCTGTGAAGCTCTTCTTCTTAAATAAATAATCGACTTCTTTCTGTAATAGTAATCATTTGTTTGTCTGTACGTGCACATCACATCAAACGATTCCCGCCCCATTCGGATGATTCCTTCGTGGTGCATCATTTTTTTTTCTTTTTTTTCCCTCGCATGGTAAATTTGTGAAGTGTCTCGCGGGCATTGAACTTATGTTATGTACATAGGCGTAACAGATCCACTAGATGTCGGTAACGCACATTTTAGCTGCCCTTTCTAACCGTTTGGTAACAGATCATCAGTTACAGGTAATCCGTGCGCGCGACAGCACGGTGCCTTGGTAGTGCAAGAGCAAAAGCTAGTGCGCATAAACTAACGGATTTCAAAGCTGGATCTATCTGTTTGAGGAATTTTAAGGCAGCTCACAAGATTTTTAGTCGCAAAGTCACACACTCTCAAGCGCAAGAAAAAATAGAGAATTCTGCGACTGAACTAACGCTCCTAATTATTCGTCAGATGAAATTCTAAATAATGAACTATCTGCATTTAAATCTGTCATTCAGAGAGAACGCACATAATGTTGCATTGGTAAACGAGCGACGATTGTTGTGGTGCAACCAACTTCCGGAACATCACATTCGTATACAATTCAGCCAAATATCTCCATGGAAGGCAGACTTCTTTCTCCACTACTTATTGCCTTCTGTGAACCAAGTGGCACATAAGGTTCCCTTGTGCAAAGAAAATAAACCAGCTCCGTACTTATACACAACGGCTCCAAAATGAGGCACAGTGGACAACCGTGTTGTTGAACAATGGCGGGATAACTGCCTCTCTCGCAATGCTGGAGTAAAATGTTGTGTGGCGCTGGACTCATTTGCACTCCATCAACAGGATCTATTCGCAATTCTAGATAAAGAAATACAGGAAAATTTCGTTACACCTTTCTATGTAGGTTCTAATTATTCGTCGACGGCAAAAATTTGCTAAACGTTTTACGAGCGTATTTTACTTGACAATATTAAAGTGGAACTCCACAGTCGTAATACTATCATGAACCTTCTTTCACTTATCCATAATTAGTTGTGTCCCCATATTCAACTACATGATCAAGCACGTCAGGCAGAAAGGTACATTTCCAGCTGAATGTGATGCTTTTGATGTTCTTGACAATGTGATGTGGAATACGGATGATTCAAGTTCCTCAACACCCAGCCGCACAACTGCATCATTTATCCAGTGCGGAAATTATCGTTTACATTTGTATGTAACAGATGTCGACTACAAAGAATTGAATTATTAAACAAATAAATAACAGTAATAATTACGTTATACCTTTGTTTCCTGTTCTATTCATCATAAGACCGATATATATGCCATTTTTTTCTCAACCAAGCAGCATATCTCAAACCAAATAATCGACTACAGGAGATATGTTGATAATAAAAACTTGCTTTTTCATGGTACAAAAATTTAAATTTATACATTAGTAGCAGATCTAAGCAAAATGCACAAAAATATTAAATCCACAGTTGAACATGAAACTAATAAAAGCATTGACTTTCTTGACCAGAAGATTTGCAATAGTAACAATAAACATCAATTTAGTATCTACAGAAAACCTATCACCACAGATGTCAGTATTGACAACTTATCTTGCCACCCTTGCCAACAAAAAATGGAATATTTTAGAGCGATGGTACACCGAGTTAAGAGAGTACCAATGAGTGACACTGACCAACTAAATGCAAAATGAAATCAATATAATTATAACAGTTGCTCATAATAATGGATATAAATCCATAATAATGGAAAAACTCTTCAACAAAATCCAGGCAAAAACCACATATCCACTTCACAGCAATCCATGCAACATGTATTCCAAACCAAATCAGTGTGCCACAGAAGCCAAACCTAAATATGCTACTCTCCCATACATAGGCCGACTATCATACCAAATAGCAAACTTATTTAGAAAGAAAAAAATCACGATCAGCTTTTCCACAAATTATAAATTACAACAAAAAGTAATCCATGATATAAATACCTCCAAGAGTCCACATGGCAAATCAGGAATATACAACCTCAAATGTGATACATGCCCAAAATCCTACATTGGACAGACAGGCCGAAGTTTCGAAGTTAGATACAAAGAACACATTGATGCTTTAAGGCTTGGCAACTTGAACAAATCTGCATTTGCAGCTCATATTGATGAAGAAAACCATTCAGTGATAAACACTGAGAACAACTTAAAAACTCTACATCTAGCAGAAAAAGGATCCACTATGAATATATTAGAAGAAATTGAAATAAACACACACACACACACACACACACACACACACACACACACACACAAACAGCACCCCAGACTATATCATTATATAGTTCACCCCAGACTATATCATTATATAGTTAGCTAACTCCTCTTTCCCGAAAAATTTTTAAAAATTATTTCCCACTCTCCAAAGCAAATAATATCCCAACGTCTATCTGCAGATCAAATAGCAAATTTATATGTTACTACAATTCTCATGATGCTAAATGTAAATAAATAATGTGCTGTCTTACCTATACAGTACCCAAAGAAAAGATCAACTTTGTAATTGATGTAACAGTATTCGCTCTGAAGCTCACAAAATACTACTGTAAAAGGCGTTTCAGTTGCATAAGCGAATTTATGATCTTTTTCCAAACATGGGACATCTTCATGATGTTAAGATATATCATAGCATCTCTGTCACTCATATGTTTGTAAGCACTTTGTATTGTATCAAAACATGTGGTGTGTGCTAGAAATGTTTTCTGCGACAAATCTAAATAGTTCAGCGAGGAAAATTTGCGTGTGCAACGATAAGAATGCAGAGGGAATGTATTCACACCTGTTGGACGAATGTAATGAAAACAAACACTCTAAACCTACATTTCATGTAAGTCACATCCAATGAAAATCTGTAACGCAACCATCTGTGTGGCGTGCTTATAATTGTGTATTATTTATAATTTACGACAATCTGTAAAAAAACGTTGTAATAAAAGCATGAAAACCGTCTGAGGATGAATCATATCGATTCGAAACCGGTAACGGTACCCTTTGAATAAAGGAACTGAAAATAAAATTGTGGCTGGTTGCTGTCTCAACACCATCAACATTTGCCTTCGAATAACAGCCACGGTGTCCAGCCGTGTCATCATATGACAAAATTGCAAATAGCAGTAGTGCTGCTGCTCTTCGCGGGTATCTACGCATTAAAGGAATAGAGAGAGGTCCTCTTTGTCTCGGAGGAGGTTCGAGTCCTTCCTCAGGCATGGGTGTGCATCTTTATCCTTAGGATAATTTAGGTAAAGTAGTGTGTAAAGTCAGGGACTGATGACCTTAGCAGTTAAGTCCCATAAAATTTCATACACATTAGAACATTTTTGAGAGGTCCTCTTTCCACTCTGGGGTTGAATAACATGACTCAGAATTTAAGATTCAATGGAGATTTGGCAATTGCCCCTGGAAAAGGCCAACGGCCAATTACGCCACAAATTGTTGAAGACTTTACTGTTGCTATGGCTGTGAATGCTGGACGGAATGTGCTACAGCTGAACATTCCATGGTCGACCGTTGTTTCGGGCAGCAGCAGAAAAATTTCTAGTCAGGTAACAGTCTATCCTGGAAGCAGATATTTGTCTCACTGTTGATAACCTGGAACTTAAACATGGTACGACACTGACAAATGTTACCGTCTCGTGTGTTTCTTTCAGTGTTTCGGTGGTTTATTCATTATTCCTCTTCCGCATGTCCTCCCAAATGTTCCCACGAAGTTTCATTGTCCTACGATTACTTGTGTTTGATGGGGGCTCCCTCAAGTAAGTGAAAGTTTAATTATAATGTTTAGTCTGCAGTGAGTTTGAACTAGCTGTCACGAAAGGTAGCGTAGCATCAATTTTATTCACATGTGGATCACTTTTGCAAAGATATTGGAGGTTTCATGGTATTACAAATTTAAAAGAAAGAAACATTATTCATATACAAGCATATACAGCGAGAAATGTTTGTTTATTCAACACGGGGCATATACTCATCATTGGCTTTGTAGTAGGAACCATAACAGCGTTTGCCTGAAGTGATGTAGCAAAACAGCGCAACATCTTAATCAGAATGGACGCATGAAGGTAGCAGTCTCTATTATGTCTGATACTAGGACAGTCTGTTTAAAACAGCACAACTTCGTTCGACTGATGTTAGGGATTTGTGAACATGCCGAATGACACTGCGGTATTAGAGTATCGTCGTCCATCAGAAAACTTGTAGGCTCGTTAATTACAATACTCTTTTCTTACATTAGCTGCCACTTTCCAGTACCGACAGCAGAACCGAATGAAACTTTGTTTTTAAACTGTGAAAGGGAAACGTTAGCAGTATTACTTCCATGAATAGACGGAAGTTCTCATTCAGTTGAATCTCGGTGTCACAGCAGCTGTAGCAGAGGAATCCAGCAGTAATGTTAAATATTGACTACATAGAATTTTAAATTTAGTGAACGTTTAACATTTTAGAGCAGAAGTATGCGAAAATTTTATGTCGAATGAGGAGCACAAAATGGTTCAAATGCCTCTGAGCACTATGGGACTCAACTGCTGTGGTCATCAGTCCCCTAGAACTTAGAACTACTTAAACCTAACTAACCTAAGGACATCACACACATCCATGCCAGAGGCAGGCTTCGAACCTGCGACCGTAGCAGTCTCACGGTTCCGGACCGCGCGCGTAGAACCGCGAGACCACTGCGGCCGGCAATGAGGAGCACAGAAGCCTGTAAACTACTGACTAATTATATTACATATCAAGAAGTAAACCAAATAAGGATAATAAAAGACGTTTTTGATACCTATACAGAATGAATGGCTAATGGCTAAGATAACACGAGGGCGACCAGTAAGGCGTGGCGAGGGCGTGGTTTGAGCGGAGCCGCAGGCCGCCCTCTCCTTCACCATTCTGCTCTCCTAATACCCCAGGGCGCAATCGACCGATTTGCCCTAGGGTGTTAGGAGAGCAGAAAGCTGAAGGAGAGAGTGGACTTAGCCCCGACCAGACCACGCCCTCGCCACGCCCTCGTCACGCCTTACGGACCACGCCTCGTGTTCTCTTTCCAATAGTCAGTCATTCTGTATACATGTCAAAAAATCTCTTCCTATCCTTATTTCGTTTATATTCTTATATATATCATCATTATTCATTAATTTACAGGCTTATGTGCTTCTTATTAGATACGAAATTTTAGCCATACTTCTATTCCGAAATTTAACAAGCTTATGTGCTTAATAATGCGTGATATTTAATTAGCAACACTATACCTGTATTCCTTTCCGGCAACTGCTGTACCACCCAGATTTAAATCAATGAGAACTTAATTCTACCCTTGAAAATAATACCGCTAATATATCCGTTTCCTGGTTTAAAAATAGAGTATCATAATTTCCGGGACTACATGTGTTTTGATGGACAATGAAACCATAATATCGTAGTATCAGTCGCCTCGTGCAGAAACATTGAATATCAATTGAATAAGGTTGGTCTGTGTTAAGCAAACATGCCTTGTATCAAGAATAATGGTGACTCCACCCGACTGTCCTAATTCAGATTTTCCATTGTTTCCTAAATCAGTTAAGGTCAATGTTGGGATGGTTCCTACTACAAAGCCACCTCTAATTACATGTATGGTCTTTCTAAAACAGATAATTCATTCTGTAAGTGCCCATGTATTTGAATTATTATATTTTTTTCTTCTTCAACTGTAGTACCATGAAACGTGCGCTATCCTTGTAAAAGTGATTCTCCGATGAATAATACTATTGCCTCTATTACCTTTCGTGACGCGAAATAGTGAGGCGGCCGAGATTTCACAGTTACTGCAGACAAGCAGTGTGATACAAACACTAAGCCTCCCCTTTAGCAAGATGGCAGTTATATGACAGATCATTTATTCGTACCTTGAAGTAAGACGATAAAAACGACTTTGATGTAACAAATGTAACTGTATTTTCCAAACTTGTGAGATGAAATAATTTAAAAATATCACTTCAGTATCAGAGTTTTACGAAAATTCTGCCGAAACTATAGCCCTCAGCAACAAATATTAGGGCCAAGGAAAAATATCCAAATATGAACGTATCAAAGCGGCATAAAACTACACTACAAAAGTAGCACACTCAACATAAACTATCGAAAAAGAACTACTAACAGCAGATGTGCAGCAACTGTTCACTTCTGCTCAGAATCACATAAAAATGTTACTGTTGGGTTGTTTGGGGGAAGAGGCCAAACAGCGAGGTATCAGTCTCATCGGATTAGGGAAGGATGTTGGCCGTGCCCTTTCAAAGGAACCATCCCGGCATTTGCATGGAGCGATTTAGGGAAATCACAGAAAACCTAAATCACAATGGCCGGACGCGACATTGAACTGTCGTCCTCCCGAATGCGAGTCCAGTGTGCTAACCACTGCGCCACCTCGCTCGGTAAAAAAATTTTACTAATCTAAACGATGTATGCAGTCTGTGTACAAAAGATAAGCTGCTGCCGCTAAACTCGGCTCTCCTCTAGGACTGGAGCCAGATGCCGACTTTCCTGCGGAGGCGGAACAATCACAGAGGGTGGGGTGGGTGAGTTTGTTGGTCGTTGGGGCTTCCGACGTCAGGTGCGTAAAGCAGCCCCTGAGGGGTGTGCATTCTGTCTTCTTGATAGTAGGTGTTGCCTGAGATGGAGGAGTCTCTGTGGGTGGCATTAAAACACCAGGTGCAGCTTTTGTGTAAATAGTGGGACGGTCATAAAAATCCAAGCATTCTCATATTAGAAGCTGGGACAATATGGACAAAGAAGCTGGTTCACGTGTTCATTGGAGGCAATACTGTATCTACCTGACGCCAGGAAGTCACTAGGTTATTTTAGCGGGCGGCAAAAACATACATTTCACGGGCGCGACTGTCTGGGAAGCTTAAGAGCTTTCTTTCAGAAATTGGAAATGGTCGACCTGGAAAGATTAGATCTCTCCATAAATGAAGGACTGAGGTCCCGTCTAGGTAGACGTTTTTTGCTGAAACGTGACCATGCTTTCCGTGATAACGACGCCTCTCTAGTCTAAAATACTCTTTTTGCAGAAAAGAGTGATTTTGATCCTCTAATTGGTTCCTCTCGGGATGTTCCCCAGCGTAGGAACCCCAGTGCTGTGTCTGGTTTGGCTACCAGGCCGACAGAACAGTCAAGAGCGGAGATTCAATATGTAGAGGATAGTTCGATTGGTTTGTACAACGTGGAGGCGTTTTCTTCTTTTTGTGCTAATTCGGCTCTCGTACTGAGGCTTGGTGGAAAGTGATTATGGTTCTTTGCCTTCTTCGTCTTCTGGTCCTCCCTTGGTGGAGAACTTCAAGAGGGTGACAGTTGTGGTCTTCAACTTGTGGTGGGCTAAGAGCCAGTGACAATTTCCAACTATACTGAAAGTGGACTGCATATCATCTCGGACACATCGTATATCATGAGGGTGAACTTATTCCTTCTGAGTCGGCCGTCTGACGTTTGACAATGGCAGCATGCATTGTCATGCCAGTGAGTCAAATTGGTTTGGCCAGTCCAGAGAACGGGTGCACATCGAAAGCTACCGGGATATGGGGGCGCTGATAGGGAAGTTTCCCGCGTTCTAATAATCAGAACACGAGTCCGCGTGGTTTGCAAATTTTCGTGGACGCGTCAGAACATCACAGCTGTCACGGTGCGCCGCTCCTCGCCCACAGCGTGTCGTTTTATGCTGCCGACTGAATCAAAATGAAAGGGTAAAGTATTGCTGTAACAGTGTAGGGTTGTTAAATGATATTCACAGCTCTTTGTTCTCCGGTGAACCATTGTTTCTGACACGTAGTGTAGTATGATTGTGGTTCGATGAACCATCTGCCAAGCACTTAAATGTGAATTGCTGAGTAGTCATGTAGATGTAGATGTCCTTTAGGATTAATAAAATCGGCAGGTAATTCACGTTTGTTTTTTAGGATAGTACCTACTAGTGTCAGACCTTTTGACAACAAGTAATGAGCTAAACCGAGAGACAAAAAAAATTATCAGAGGCTATATTACATTCAGACATTTCAAGTTCATTCACTAGGATTTACACAACGTTCTCTCCAAGTCTCACGGCTGTGGTTTCATCATCCTTTCCCGGATACACTTTATTCTTCCAGCAGTAGCTTGTTGCATTGCCACAAATTGTCCAGAACGTTATTCTGTATCTACCAGGTTTTGATGGGATATATTGTCGAAATGCATAGCGAATTCGAAATGTAGCCGACTGTTCATCCACGGTCATGCACCATCCTAGAATGTAGGCATCAATCCCTAAGGGCAATTTCTCACATCTCAACTGGTTCCAGTTTGTCACTTGACCTATGTTGCTGCGCTGTCAAAGCGCAACACACTCAGAATAGATTGGGAGCGGTTACGAGACATAATTTCATTGACCAATGGCTGGTCATTCTCAGCGCTCCAAAGCTGATTGATATCCTCATTTTTCGACTCGTGAAAACCAGTCAGAATCAGAACACCAAGAAACTATATCATTTCAAGCACATCTATACCCACTCAGTTACCATGAAAGATTCGACCCTCGTTGTTGATCCGCATGCACATTCTCTCAATGAGTGGTACACGAAAGAACAACATAAAACGAGGGCCGTACGGGTGGAAACATGCACCAACATTTTAACACAAGGCCATAGGTAAATTTTTATAATTTTTTTAGATATTATGACCAACTTGACAAATTAGTATTAGTCATAAAATGTAATTAAAATGAAAATGCGTAGTTACAGAGAAGATATTAAACATCTGAGGCCCGGCGATAAGTAAAGAGTTAAGACACTGAGAGTAAAAGTATTTTTATTAGATAAAATAATGCAGGGGCCCTATGGTATCTAACTGTACCTAGAATTACACACAGACTAACTAACCATTAGGAAATAAATCTGATGTTTCGATAGTAACTCGCACAATTTAGAAATAGCCATTTAACTTTGGCAGTCATTTATTCAGTTTGCTACAGCAAGCACTTGTACTACTTGTACTCTCAGGTTCCCATTTTAATTATGTTTACATGTACGAGAAAGTATGAAAATCACTTGCCTCTTTCTGCTACATAATCATGCATTAAGGATAACTCTTTTTTCTCCCTAAAGCGATATGCACTACTATCGTAAACTGTAAAAAAGAAATAAAATCATATTGTCGTGCAGGCTACGAATGCCATAAAGTGGCCGCATGATAAATTAGTATTGTCCTGTGGTTCTCGCACTGACCACCACCTTTTAATATGCAGTCATTTAACGGTATGTCCACGTAAACCACAAACTAACATCGCTTGTGGTAAGTATTCCGGTCCAGATCTCATACCATTTATGTTTCTTTCAGCGTTCATTGATAAAAAACATTCATATTTAACAATCCTATGCAGGCACTAGCTCAGTCGAAGATTTGTGCATAAAGCATGGAGGGTTGTCTGGGACACAAGAATGTATCACTGACTACAAATTTGCATTAAGATTTCGGAACAAACCCTGTGTTCAAACGTTATGAAATACCTTGAAGAAAATGACAAATTGTCAAAATGTGGTTTGAAGAGCTGTTGGCGTAAGTAATATGGTTTGTTTTTCTGACGACAAAAATGTGACATTGCACGTCAAATGAAGGAGCAGGCGACAGAATAGATTGCACTAGACAGTTTTGTCTGGTGAGCTCGTTGCTCACTAAGCGTGCAGATCGCTTTATAACTTCGCAAGCCCATTCAGTAGTTTGCACACCACGTATTCCCTCTTTCGTGGCCTAACGCGGGTCTAAGGATGTTTGGAATGTATTCATCTCTCTGTAGGCACCCAAAGGCGATCATTATCTAAACAACGTTGTTACAGGATGTGGATTTGAAGCGCCATCCACTCGAATCCAAGTCCAGTGTGCTAACCACTGCACCTCTACATCTACGTCTACGTACATAAGGCTCAAGACACCGTATGGTGCATGGCGGAGGGAACCTTGTACCACAACTAGTCATATCCTTTCCTGTTCCATTCACAAATAAAGCGGAGGAAAAACATATGCCTCCTTACGAGCCCTAACTGTACATATCTTCGAGATCCTCACGTTAAATATACTTTGGTTACTGCAGAATTGCTCTACAGTCGGCTTCAAATGCTGGATCTCTAAATATCCTCAATAATGCCTCGCAAATAGAACGTCGTCGTCCCTCTTTTTTTAATATGCTCTTTTTTAATTTTTTGGAGCCTCCCTTCTCCACTCACAGCCCTTCCCTGCGCTCTCCAAAGTGCCTTCATCGGCGAGCTTCAATGCTTTCGTTAATTTTAAAAGTAAATATCATGTTCCCACAAAGGGTGATTCGTAATCTTCTCACCTTTACAGCAATAAACAACGAAATAGAAGAAGCATATGAAATTTAAATTTTAAATGTTCCTCAGGGTCCATTGCCCTGACGACAGTTCCTTCTTGAGAACTGAAACTTTCATAATCTATAGTAAAACAGAAAGTGTATTTCTTCAAATGCAACTTTATAAACGAGTATATTGACGTACTTTTGTTCTTAAAGCAAAATAACAGAACGAGGGACAAAACACAGTTAGTGGCAGATGGACTAATTGATAGTCAGTCATAAGAATTTAAAGCCGGGGTCGTTACTAGGTTGTCAAACGAAAAAATAAAATAGTCACTGGGCACTTTACGGAAATAATAATAATCGTTTTATCGAAAACGTTTTTCTGTGGATAACAAAGTAATCGTCTTCTAAATCGAAAACTCCAGACGGAAATATGGAATACAAGATAACATACCCTGAAAGCAGATATTCTCGCTGAAATTCGAAGTAAATGTTTACCTTCAGAGGTTACTTCCTGCTTGGAAATGAAATATAACTTTAATGAAGGAAATATAAGTGTCTTTCAGCTGTTCTACAGGTCCAGTATCAGACAGTGTCATTCAGTAGGTCAGCAACCTGTCCCCAACACACAAGAACACATGTATTAAAATGTGGACCACACCAAGCAAACCCGGAAAGCTCTTGAGACAAGTTGCCTACGTCCATTTTTCTGTCAATGCCCTTCTAATGAAATGTTACATAACGAAAAAAATCTCAGCACATGGACCATAGAAAAGTAAATAAGGACTTCGGACGGCACAGTAGATCACGAAATCACATTGAATGAAGAGAAAAAAGAACACACTCCCATATCACCATAAGCTTTTTGCAATGATATTTTCCAGTAATTTGCAAAGGTTTTGCTATATTCCTCCGTGTTTGTTCCTTACCGCGTTCATTCATCAAAAATTTCAAGAAATATAATTGATGATGAATTTTTAGGAAGACTATTGCATGAATTGTTTATTCCATAATTCAGGTCGTATAATTTTTCTTTGTTTTGGGCTAGGGTTTCCACTGTGGTATGATGACACTGCGACGCTACTCATAGCGATTCTGTCTGTAAATCGCTGCATGTCTCTTGTGGTGTCCCAGATGACACGAAATTTACGGCACCCAAACCGATGTTCGAGTGTGTCCTCTTCTGCACATACCAGGGGTGATTGGAATGCTTTAAGAATGGATCCGCTACTGTTTATTGGTTTGGCGGGCAGGTACACTGAGGGTGGGGAGTGAGTCATTGCCTTGTCTTTGAACGTCCTCTGACGGAAAACCGCATTTCCTTTATTCAGTTCGTTGTGGCAGATGGTTGAGTGCGGGACCGTTAGGGCTTGTTGCCGGATTCTGTCTGCGTGCAAATGGACGTAAAAACGGATCAACGAGATTTGTGAAATTTTGTTTTAAAACTGACAAATCAGCTTCTGAGAGTTGCAAACTATTAAAAACAGCTTTTGCAGATAATTGTATGAGCCAGTCAAATGTTTTCGTCTGGTTCAACAAATGTAAAAATTTCCGCAAATCATTTGAAAATGAACCACGGTCCGCCCGTCTTTCCACTTCAAAAACGAATGAAAATGTTGTGAAAGTTCGCGTCTTAGTGCGCTCTGATCGTAGACTTACAATTAGGGAGATAGCTGACGAACCTAATTTAAGTTTCTATGCAGTTCAGGCAATTTTAACTGTAGATCTGAACGTGCATCGAGTGTCCATAAAATTCATTCCAAACGTGTAGTCAAGTGACCAGAGACAATACCGTCTTGAAGTGTTCCAAGAACTCATTAATCGGACTAAAAATTACCCAGATTTGTTAAATAGTGTATTTACAGGTGACAAATAGTGAGTACATGGATATGGTCCTGAAACCAAAGTGCAGACTTCGCAGTGGAAGACTCCAGGTTCTTTTTATTCTACCGGTTTTGTGCATCATGAATTTACCCCTGGAGGACAGGCAATTAACTAGGAATACTACAAATGTGTCCTTGAACGTTTGCGCGAAAAGGTGCGGAAGAAAAGGCCTGCATTGTGAAAAGACTGTAGTTGGGTGCTGCACTATGACAATGCTCCCGCTCATCGTGCCTTCTCCATCGTACCTTGGCCATTTTTGGCCAAATTCAAAATTACTGTGCATCCACAACCGCCATACTCCCCTGATTTGGCACTTGCGGACTTCTATCTGTTTCCTAAACTGAAATTTTCATTGAAAGGGAAGCGATTTGACTCGACTGAAGACATCCAGGCAAATACGGAGAACGTCCTTAACACACTTCAGGAAAAAATTCCAGGAATGCTTTCAAAAGTGGATACACTTTTGGAGTCGGTATGTTCAGTCAGAAGGGAACTATTTTGAAGGAGATGCATCACAGTAGCATGTAAGTACCACCAATGAACAATTACAAGCCCATTTTTAAAACTTCCCAATAACACCTCGTATGTCGTAGTCACTTGATCGGAGTGAACACTCCCAGATAGTACTTTCGAGGCTAGATCTTCCCGCACAGTTTTCCACTAGTACTGTGGCAGTTGCATCTCTCTTTTACCCACGAAGTGTGGTAGCGATATCGTTGACTCTGTTCACTTTCAAGTCACCATGTAGAAGGTAGCTGGTGTCGAGATAAAACCGACGCGGGAAGTTCAGCACATAGGGGTTGCTACTGATTTGGACTGGGGCATCGGGTGATTTTGACTGGAATTTATGAAATAATGTTGCTGTTACTGTTGGACTTCAAGAACCTTTTTCAGACACGGCTTTGGTACGTTTGATGAAAAGCACTGCGCATTTGGCGTGTAAGTCTATTAACCCCAGTCCAAACAATCTGCGAGTGAGTGAGGTGAGCTACAGGGCATGTGATGATTCAAGTTATGGATGTTTAACAATGTCTACAGGTACGCAATAGAACTAACTCTGCTGCTGTGTGGTTCTGATGGCTGTTGAAAGAGAAAATCGGCGGTTTGGAAAGAAGCACACATTGCATTCTGTTAGTCACATACATACGCACTTAAACAGAAATATGTCAAAAGTTTCATCTGTCTATTCAACACACACACACACACACACACACACACACACACACACACACTCACACACACATATACACAGGCATATATGTACACACAGTGTGCGGTCTCAATCACATTTGAGCAAATAGTGTGAGAAAGGAAGGATTCCCAGCCCATCCACATATACAACATGGTGTGACAGCTACACTCAGGTATGTACCTCATGATGCTGCAACCGAAAGACTACTTGGCACACCGTATGCTGTAATGCACCACCACTGTGCAGGCACTCCTTGTAATCCTCAACATTGAGACCCCGTGAGGCTACACATTGCATATCCCTAGGCCGCATTTGGATGGCGCCTGCATCTATATAGGATACATACGGTTTTGATCAGAGCCTCATAAATACATGTGATATATTCCGTGACATGCAGAGTGACTCCCTGGTGCGTCCAGAGCACCTAGTGCTGCGAAATGATTTCAACCCAATCTGAAGACAATCCTGGCGAATTAGCAGAGATTCAGAAACCCCAAGCAATGTCTCAGTTTCTGGATGAGACTTATTACAACCATCCATGGCATGCCCTTCAACCAGCATCCTTGGTTGAAGGTGTATGTTGAGGTTAGTAATAGGAAGAGGGCTATAGCAATGTGTGATTTTGAAAAGGATTTTTATAAGTTAATGAAGTTAATTTGGTTTACCATTGGGATGCACATTGTAGTGTATCACCAGGCCAAATTCTAAGTGGGCTACTATCTCCAATGAAGCACAACTCATTGTGGAGACGGGTAAGGTTTCAATGGATTTACAAAGCCTGTCTGCATCACTATACATACACTGGGCCTCTCCAAACTCCAGATGTACCGCTCCACTATGAGTTTGCAAAATCAAAATTCGTTTATTTCAAGTTACTTTGTATGTGTACATACAGCTTCATCTACTGGGTGAAAGGCTGCAATGCATAAGAAGTAGTTAGCTACAATCTAGAGGAATTCGATACTTCTGGATAGGTGGCTGATTAGACTTACTGCTTAACACCTCAGAAGAAGAAGTGTATTGGCCTCATGAAAGAAGAGGTGAATTGCTGGCAGACTGTGAAGTTTGTGTGACTCAGACCCACGATGCATGCATCCCATATATATGCAGGTGCCACCCAAAGGTGGGCTAAGGATGTGCATCGTGTGGCCTCACAGTCTCTGTGATTGAGGATTTCGAGGGGTGCCTGCATGGTGGTAGTGTACCTCCACATATGGTGCGCCAAGTAGTCTTTGACATTATACTCTCTTCAAAAGTGGTTATTGGACACATAACATACATATTTTTGTATACCAAATATAAAGACTGCAATTTTTTTTACTCAAGCACATGTGTGCACATTAAAAGTTAAACCTACTCGGAGGTGGGCACGATCCTGGGACATGATTTTAAGAATCATTGTTTGTAGGCCTACGCCACGAGTCCCTAAATATAATCGGAAGGTATTATGTATTACAAAAAGCATCCATGATTATTGAATACCATCTGCGTCAGATTGGCCGAAAATGGTATTCTATGCTCGACCAATTTAAGTTTTCATCATGAAGGATCGAAGGGGTGAGAGAACTTCCACCCTCCTTCAAATGAGAAGAAAGTCATTACCGATTTTCGAACTTCTGTAAGAAAATAGCACCCTTTGATCACTGACAAGAAACCATCGTTTGATTTCTGCATGCTAACTGAGACCCACCTCAGTATAATGCTGTCCATCCACATCACCGTTCGTACCAGAATAAGTGTCGGCTTCTAAATTGAAGAGATCATCGAAAGAAGCATTTAATCCTATTTTCTTTCGATTTCTCCTAATTTTCACACAGTACGACTGCCGCTGAGAAAAAGACAAACGAAAATTTCAATCTTAGGCATGGTATTTTACATTTCACAAGTTATTCAAGTTCTTTGGATCACTGTTCACAAGTTAATGCCTGCTTCTTAGAAAAGATGTCAGAGTTCAATATAAGGTAATACTCGAGAAGTCGGCTCTCTGCCGAATGGCACGGCGAGTGTGGATGGTCTGCTGGCTTGGCTTTTGCTTAGTAAGTGAAAAGTCTTGAGTTCGTTGCACGCCAGCGACAAAAATCTACAGTCGCACCAAAAGGCATCATTCACCTCTGGCAATACCAACTGAAGAAAGACGAGCCCACAGTTATTCAGAATTATCGTCAAACATGATGTACTCCCACTACTGAATGGCGTGAAAACGGATTAGATTAGACGGTCGCAGAGGCCAATGTCATGGCAGTTTAAAATTCCTTAAATTATTTACTCACAAAATGTAACCTTTATATTTTAGGCTTCCAATTTATTGCGGTTGCTGCTAGTCTGGTTTCTGCATGCAGCCGGCCGAAGTGGCCGAGTGGTTTTAGGCGTTACAGTCTGGAACCACGCGACCGCTATGGACGCAGGTTCAAATCCTGCCTCGGGCATGTATGTGTGTGATGTCCTTAGGTTAGTCAGGTTTAAGTAGTTCTAAGGTCTAGGGGACTGATGACCTCAGATATTAAGTCCCATAGTGCTCAGAGCCATTTGAACCATTTCGAAGGCATTAAGAAACAGGTACCCCTATGCCAGAAAGTCTAGGGACTAGGTTTGTTCTGTAAACAGAGAAGAAAATACATTGTCAGATTAATTAGAGTATAAAAATGTGACGAATAATTTATGTACAGGTATTATGAAGGGAATAATTTGTGTGCAGGTATGAGGAAGTCTGCATTGTCATTTGAATTTTGTGTGCAAACATGTGTGAGACAGACACTTCTAACTGCAATAGAGACGTATTCTGCCCCTAAAATGATAGAAAAAGACGCTTGCGCCACTTTATCATACGTAAGTGCGCTATGCTGTAGAATAAGTTGTAGCTTTAAGGATTAGTAACTAGAGCAGTGGATAATGGACTGTGCAGATTTAAAGGAGAAAAAGAGTAAAGTGATGAACTATTGAACAGTAAAATTTGTTACAGTTGTGGCAATTTGTTCCAAGTAGTCGAGATAAAACTGTGAAGGTACTATTAGGCCCTTGGGAACATTAACTGTCCCGTCAAACGGATAGCAACTGTTAAACTATGAATGACCTAGACTGTATGCAGCAAAGCTCCGTACTGAGAAAGATAGGTTTTTACAAGTTTTACTGCGTTTTTGTCGTTTAGTTTCAATAACTTTGAATTGAACACAATAAAATTTTGTTACAGACAAATATTAGATAGAGCTGCTGAATATACACTCCTGGAAATTGAAATAAGAACACCGTGAATTCATTTTCCCAGGAAGGGGAAACTTTATTGACACATTCCTGGGGTCAGATACATCACATGATCACACTGACAGAACCACAGGCACATAGACACAGGCAACAGAACATGCACAATGTCGGCACTAGTACAGCGTATATCCACCTTTCGCACCAATGCAGGCTGCTATTCTCCCATGGAGACGATTGTAGAGATGCTGGATGTAGTCCTGTGGAACGGCTTGCCATGCCATTTCCACCTGGCGCCTCAGTTGGACCAGCATTCGTGCTGGACGTGCAGACCGAGTGAGACGACGCTTCATCCAGTCCCAAACATGCTCAATGGGGGACAGATCCGGAGATCTTACTGGCCAGGGTAGTTGACTTACACCTTCTAGAGCACGTTGGGTGGCACGGGATACATGCGGACGTGCATTGTCCTGTTGGAACAGCAAGTTCCCTTGCCGGTCTAGGAATGGTAGAACGATGGGTTCGATGACGGTTTGGATGTACCGTGCACTATTCAGTGTCCCCGCGACGATCACCAGAGGTGTACGGCCAGTGTAGGAGATCGCTCCCCACATCATGATGCCGGGTGTTGGCCCTGTGTGCCTTGGTCGTATGCAGTCCTGATTGTGGCGCTCACCTGCACGGCGCCAAACACGCATACGACCATCATTGGCACCAAGGCAGAAGCGACTCTCATCTCTGAAGACGACACGTCTCCATTCGTCCCTCTGTTCACGCCTGTCGCGACACCACTGGAGGCGGGCTGCACGATGTTGGGGCGTGAGCGGAAGACGGCCTAACGGTGTGCGGGAAGGTAGCCCAGCTTCATGGAGACGGTTGCGAATGGTCCTCGCCGATACCCCAGGAGCAACAGTGTCCCTAATTTGCTGGGAAGTGGCAGTGCGGTTCCCTACGGCACTGTGTAGGATCCTACGGTCTTGGCGTGCATCCGTGTGTCGCTTCGGTCCAGTCCTAGGTCGACGGGCACGTGCACCTTCCGCCGACCACTGGCGACAACATCGATGTACTGTGGAGACCTCACGCCCCACGTGTCGAGCAGTTCGGCGGTGCCTCCATCCGGCCTCCCTCATGCCCAGTGTACGCCCTCGCTCAAAGTCCGTCAACTGCACATACGGTTCACGTCCACGCTGTCGCGGCATGCTACCAGTGCTAAAGACTGCGATGGAGCTCCGTATGCCACGGCAAACTGGCTGACACTGACGGCGGCGGTGCACAAATGCTGCGCAGCTAGCGCCATTCGACGGCCATCACCGCGGTTCCTGGTGTGTCCGCTGTGCCGTGCGTGTGATCATTTCTTGTACAGCCCTCTCGCAGTGTCCGGAACAAGTATGGTGGGTCTGACACACCGGTGTCAATGTGTTCTTTTTTCCATTTCCAGGAGTGTAATCAAAATAGATTAGTTGCTCAAGCTTTACGGAGTGCCTTCCACATGCTTACCAGTAATTTATTTCACAATAACACTTAGGTCCTATATGAGCGTTACCTAAGTGACTGTGTACGCGCAGAGGATATTAGTTATTTTCTGGTAGGAAGTGTAAAGATTTTAAATTTCATGTAATTCTCAGTGAAACCCACCGAATTTGTTATAATGAACTAGTTGAATAAGACTCATCCAGCAAGATAGGTTGCTGAGCTTCCACACTGGTTCCACTGACATATAAAAAGCTTGACACTATACCACTGCACAGTTAAGTATTCATTCCCAGTTAATGGACTACCCAACCAAGCAACGACCTATTGGACACAGTAGAACATCGAATAAATAGGATTACATTGCTGAATTGGTATATTTCATTAATCGGATATGCAGACAGCAACATCTAAATGGCAGCGTCAGTTAGGAAGACTTACAATTAAATTGAAGTACCGTCGCTGAAACAACTAGTGCCAGGTAAAGTAATTACACTTGTTCAGATTATTTAGAAACCCGATTCTGAAGAGGGTGACATAATTGTCAACCACTTTACACCATTTTAAAGAGTTATTTTGCAAGGAATCAATTTTGATCAATTTTTCCACACTCAGTAATCCATGTCTTTGCAATAATAGGAATCTGTTTCTGAATTAGGGACTAAACCAAGGTAAGTTTACTTCTGCCAGTCCTAGAGATATATAAAATACCATAAGGAATTTTATGAGAATATGTGTCCGCGCAATTCACACATGGATTACCTAGAGAACGTCATAATGATATCCCACTAGGACACAGTAACCTAGTTATATGTTGAAAATACCAATAAATTTCGGGAGGGACGCCACACAGGTATGTTACACCGAGCGAGAATTTCTATTGCGCGGTTTCTCCCCTTCCCCGTCCGTCTGCTTAGCTGAATGTTGGGTTAGGCGCCCTCTGTAATAATAATAATAAAAAAACTGAGTTAATGGAACGGCGATGAACTTGAACAAGCGTTATAGGACAACCGCCCCGAACAAATAGAACAAACAATCATCAAGAAAATTACGTCAAGAAAAGAAAAAAAGTAACGTGCTTGCCTCCTATGCAGCGGGCCCGAGTTCGATTCCCAGTCGGGTTGGAGATTTTCTCCGCTCATGGATTGCGTGTTGTGTTGTCATCATCATCATTTCATCCTCATCACCGACACGAGAGTCGCCCAATGCGGCGTCGACTGAAATAAGACTCGCTCTTGGCGGCCGAAGTACCCCGGATGGGGCCTCCCGGCCAACATTGCCATAAGATCATTTCGTTTTTTTCCCCCTTCTCTATCGCAAGTCGGCCATCATGAAGCGTGTGTGCTTCACGCGGAATATAGCCAATCTCCACACAGTGGACGGCGTGCGTATTTGTTTGGCCACGCCGTAAATTCGCACATGTGCGACTACGAGGAAAACAAACTGTGAAGCAACCTTTAAGTCACCCTGTCATCCATGGCTAATCCTACCACCCGATAGGAAAAACACGATTTCGATTCCATTACAGTTACATTGTAATGTTCTTCTTAGAAAACAATAGAAAATAAATAGTAAAAGGTAAATATTTAATGGTGAACTAGTCACAAATTTCGAGTTATGTTCAACACATAGGCATCAAATTAATAGCTTGTTCCATAGTCGTATACCGAACAAACTATTCATGGCTCATTTCTGGACACGTTCAGTGCTCTTTCTAAACTTTCTTGTAAGCCTCTTTGAAAATATGTTATTGGTTTCCACAAGTAATATGATTTCGCGATTTAATCCCAGGAACTAATATTATGGTCAATTTGGTTATTGCCTCAATATAATTTTTCCACCCTAATTGCCACCCCAATATTTGGCTTGGTTTTTATTACCTATCATCTTGACGTAGGTGATTAATAGAGGTTCATATATTGCCTAGGGCCATGCTACTGTGTGCATCTTTGTGATTCACCAACTAAGAGAAAGATAAGCCAACATCCGAAACATGCATGAAATAGTTGACCTTAACTGCATTGCAAGTAAAATTACGGTTATGATAAAATCTTATTCGAACTATAGTCCAACCAGTGCTTATTCCAGACTAACATCTCTGATTTCGAAATCAAACCAAGATGAAACACTGTGAGTATTGATTAGTTCCGTACTAAAATTCTGAACCTCCGGTACCAATTTTGTGTATTCAGTCTACGAAGCCACTGAGACTATCGATTTTCAACTTAGAAATTAATAAATATTGATTGTATCTTTCTGAATTTGCACAAACAGCGGTTCCACGTATACCTTCTGCGTGTACTGCGAATCAATATAGGTGTTGATGCAGCCTAATAAAATGGAATATTGCCGTGAATATTCATCGTGACTACTACCTGAGGAGTCGAAGCGACGCACCGCGACATGCCGCCTGGGCGCGTGCGCAACTCGACCCCGGAACGGTGCACATACCAGGTGCCGATAGGCAACAAACTGCTACACAAGCCACACGCTATAGAGCGCACTAGCCACCCATTACAATCGACTTTAAGAGCTTTGATAATATAAGCCATTATACACTATTTAATACGCAAGTGATGCAACACTCCTTCTCAATATGCTTACTGCTACACGCCTTACAGTACTGTATTTACTAGCAGAAACCATGACTAAAGAAGTTTTACAAGGTTTGAGCCCATAGCGAATCTGCCCCCTACGACCGGAATTACTCAGTCCCTACTGGACAATCTCGTCGGGTTAAATCGACCTTTTGAACAAAAGAACAGTATTACGACACCCTGAAATAACGAATCTGGAGACATAGTCGACCTTTAGCGATGAAACACAGTACTAAAGCTATTACCAATTTTTGATAATTAGCAATGTATCCTACCACACTGGAGATACACTTTCCGTTTGTAAATCCTGCCCTATTACATCGTACATTATGACACTAGAAGACACTGCAAACCCTGAGGATGAATCATATGTTGCAGCACTATACGTAAACCCAATAGTGAAAAACCGATTCTTATGTTATTGGTAATACCATGACACACTCTGCATTTGAACACGAATTACGAACTACATATTCATGAAGCAAGTTATTTTGATTTATTCGCCTAAAGACAGGTACAACTTACATATTTCGCACCAAGCCAGTCTAATGCTACTTTAAGAAGCCACACTGCGTATATCACCTTTATTACTGAGATCTCATTGCTGAACGCATCTACACACTTAAGTTCGTCACCGAAGGACTATCGATGGTGCCTACGAGAGTCGTCGATCCAGCACAGCTGTGTATTATAGTCGCAGGCAAGATGAACACTAGTGACTGTGGTGTCAAAACAAATGAGGGTTCACATTTGAATTTGTGGCACTCTCTCTAAGTACCATTGACGACGATAGGAGGTTCCAGAAGTAAGCATATGAGAGAGCCAGTAATAGTTTAAACAGATGAAAGGAAACAGTTTTTCTTTAATAACAAGACTCAAGGAGCAATGATAACAAGAGATTAAAAGACGTCAATCAGTACCCTCACAGGAGCTAGAATTTTCAAAGTACCTGCAAAAGTTCGAGAGATTGAGAAATAAAAGATATTGTAGATTGCATCAGAATTGATAATGGAAGAGTTGACTCTCTCCACGCTTCTGTAGCTACTAATAATGATTATTGTGTTTAGCACAATGTTATTTATCTCCGTCGCACAGTTTTTATGTACATTAGATTTTATTATTTTGTTATATAAAGAGCGACAATTTTTCCTTCCCTCTGAGCTTGGCCATAGAATTAAGTACATTATGTGCCATGTGTATGCCGATAATTAAATAAGGGAATTGTCTTATTGCAGCTAGATGTAACTAGTATGAGCGAACATGTCTTGATGAAAGTACGTAAACTCTGGCAATTCTTATTGGTTCATTTATTAATAACATTGTTGAGGGAAAGCTTCCTTCCAACGTCAGCGTCATTTACACTGCTATGACTGATTCAGTGATTTACTATTTTCCCTTGTGGAAACGCAATTGAGATGGGATACGCGTACTATAACGCGAAATGCCATATTGCCCTTTGATTTGGGTTACGGCTACAATTCTAATTGAGCGGAAGTTAGCGTGGGTTATTTCCATGAGAAATGGTAGTAGTCACCTGCGACAAGAGAAGACTATGATGAGTGATCTTATTAATAACATCGCTGTTTAACTTCTTAGTACCCTACCAAGTATGCTTTGTACACAGCACAACAATTTACACCAACAACTTTGATCAGAGGAAATAGTTTGGTTTTGTTGCTATAATTCAACCTCTAAGGGTACATAAAATTCAATTTATGGCTCCTCAGGGTTAGAACACATCTAACAATGGGTTCCCATACTACAGAGCTCGCAAAATGCCGTGGCCAATAGATGCTCAGTCGGCAGGGGAAGCATGGGAGAGCGGCATTGGTGGGGGTCGCTCAGAGCGTTGTAGGGGAAATGCCTAGCTCTGGAGGGGAATTACTATTCTAAACTGAAGCCTACACTCACATTTTTAGTAAGTATTAAGCAGGGCCCCTCCACAGCCACACTTGCATGGTGACCATTCAGAAAGATCTGTCATCTCTTCTTTGGCTAGTATTTAAAAAGAATTCTGCCGAATATCCAGTGCTTTATTTTCGCATAGTTTGTTATTTTGTAACTTTCAGAGAAGATTCATAAGTGGGCAATTTCGAGTAAAACCTACACGTTTCTCTTGTTGCCATGTTAAAAATTACATCTTTTGCCAAAACTCAGCGGATTTTATAGTCTCACGTCACTAACACATTGTGCATCGCAGTTGCGACAGAATTCGCAAAGAATGGTTTATTAAGTTTATCAGATGAGGTTCAGATGGCGCCAAGCACTATGGAACTTCACATCTGAGGTCATCAGTCCCCTAGAACTTAGAACTACTTAAACCTAACTAACCTAAGGACATCACACACTTCCATGCCTGAGGCAGGATTCGAATCTGCGACCGTAGCAGCAGCGCGGTTCCGGACTGAAGAGCCTTGACCCGCTCGGCCACAGCTGCCGGCATCAGGTGAGGAACTGAGGCAAAGTACACTCAGCATTTTATGAAAAATAAAATATTCAGTGACCTCATTTACGTTATCCCAAAAGTAATATAATTTCTCGTAACACAAGCTATCAATAACCCTTAAAAATTATATTCCTTCATCAAAAAAGACTGTAGTTAGTTGAATAACACGGTAGATAATGAAGTTTTGCATAATACCTATACGGCAAAATGCATCCTCTTTTTGTGCTATCATTTTCCAACATCTCATTTCGATGTGTCAAACCTTTTATGAAATATGAGAAATGTTGTTGATATTTCACCCTGGCTTTATCGCTGGCGCGGAGCAATCGCAGAGTGCGCTACGTCAGATCAGTTTTCTCGAGATTGGTGACAGATAGAGGCCTCTAACAAAGTCTAAAGAAAACTTCAATATATTATCAAAATTTCATATGCAGCTTTCACCTGCTTACAGACGAACACCAAATCATGTGATTGGTAAGCATTCAGATCCGCACAATGGCATATAATTCCCCCCTCTTTTCCACTTCTGGGTTGACGGGAAGTATTATCGTTAACACATGAACGTGGCCCATTCTATTGCCTCTTGTGCTAGTTCAGCGTTTCTCGATGACACAGCCACACAGCATACTTCACCAATTCGTTCAACGACATACCAACATTCTTCCTGTTGCCAGTTGTCTTATGTGAAATAAATCTTCTGCGTTATAAACTTAATAACTGAAATAGTAATAGAACTAACGTAACACGGTGTGTACTATTGTATGCATTCTGACTAGTATCAGACGGTGCTGTAACTAAATCCTCATAAACAAGTGATAGCTACATTAACCGAGACACTTCAGCACGGTCGCGCTCTAAATCAGCTGCTGTAGATTCTTACCGACAGCAGCTGTATTATGTTTGCTCTACTTACCAGTGTTGAAAATGCTCCACCGTTCCAAAACCACCCATCGTCATCAGGTTTAATGTTTGAGCCGTTGGACAATAAGCTATACACCGCTCACTAGGTCAATATAGAGGCTGATTTGGACTTGGCCGTTTTAGAAGAAGAAGAAGCACAACAAATATTAACAATCGATGAATGGCATGCGAAACAATTTTGCGAAGCTAGGGCTAAGCCGAAACGCTTCATTTAAGGCACATTAAACAGGTGCTTGTTACCACCCAGGGACAACTATGAAGCATTTCGGACGCCGTCACGCTGCAACGCACCAAGCCAGATTGCTTCAACGACGGCAGTGCTGTAATGAAAATAATATCCGGTATCTCCGAGCAAGCTGACGCTGGTCGTTGGGATAAAACTGTTCCACAAGTCTATTCTTTTACTGGCCAACACCGTGAAACCCTTGCACGCTAGCGTGTGTAGCTCGCTCAAATTGAGGTCAATCTTCTGTCTACCACCGGACAAATTCGTAATGTAGTTATTGAACTGATGCAACAATATGAGGAACTGAGGAATTCAGTCCAGGAGTAGTCAAACCTAGCCGCTACGCTGGAAGGAAATAAAGCACTACAAATTCTATTGTATAAATCCACGCAACCGTATTACAACTACTACATTGTATGCTATTATTCAGCAAGGTTGACAACAAAAACCTTAACTTTGACTTATTATCCGATGAACTGTTCTCGTAAAAGCTTAGTAACAACTCTTTTCACAAATATAGCAAATTATATAATTTTGTTAGAAGATTTAATGAAAAAGTCCAAACGGCACCTACTACTTTAATACAAAGGATGTAATGACAAGGCGATTCTTCGAATTCTGTCACTCGTCACGGCAAATAGGCAGAACGCTCTCAACACTGTGGCGGAGGACAGGCAACAAAACGCACTGAAATTTGGCCTTCCACAAATTTAAGAACAGTTTTATGGCGTTAAGTGAAAAAGAAAGGAAAACAGATCAGAAAATAATATATATGACCCTCATTTTACATTCAGATTACGAAAAGTTGCATAGGTTCATATTATCATTCAGAATACCCAGACTGACGTGAATAGTAGTCAGAATGTCAAGATTTTCTTCGACATAACAACGTTTGTGATATTTCAGGAGAAAATAAATCATATTTCGACGGTCGTTGCAAGGACATTGGCAAATGTACAGATTTCGAGATTCTGCATTTCGATTTCGAATGGGTTGTAGTTCATTTTGTTATATAGCTAAAAGTGGGAAGAGGAAGCGTTGTACCATTGCTTCATTGTATGTTAGAAACGTCAATGTAATACCATATGCGGAAATGAACACCTATCCATAGAGTATGCGAGTGAAACTGTTGTTGAAAAACAAGAGCGTTAATTGGAAATCTTGAGGGCTGACCACAATATGGGGCAAAAAAGTATGGTGATTTTCCTAAAATATCTAATGAGCTACTATGGTGTGGTGACTGCGCTAGCGCCAACAGTAGATCGCAGCACAGGCATGAACAGTGCATGAAGTAAGAACAAATTATTTGAATCAAAATTGTAAGAATTTATTTTGACCTCCTCTCTTTTAATGTATAGTAACTAACGTCAGTTTGCACAGATGAGAGCTGCTAGTGGCCAAAATACATCTTCGAATCCCAAAGGGTAATCATAGATGTTAAGCGGCGAAAGGATCAATTGTGGTAAATTACTGTGGGATTAAACTGCTGAGGTCATCGGTCCCTGGGCTTACACACTACTAAATCTAACTTAAACTAATTTACACTAAAGACAAGACATACATCCATGCCTGAGGGAGGACTGGAACCTTCGCTTCGATTGGGGTGGGGGAGGGGGAGGGGGGGGAGCCGCGTGAACCGTGTTAAGGCGCTTCAGATCGCACGGCTGCTTTGAGCGAAGCATACTCATTGACTACGTCATTTACGTCCAGCTACTCTGTCCTTAAGAAATCTAAATGGACTCTCTGATTTCGCTCACACTCGACCTTAACTAGTATTTGATGTTCTTCAATTTGCCGAAATTGTGTTCACAATAGGTTCTGCAATCACTGGCATTATCGTAAATATTCTCATAGCTGTATCGATGATCGTAAAAGCTTTTTTTGACCCATAGTCTGAAAAAACCTTCGTAATGGGAAGCCGTCTCAACGGAACTTGATAGAAGCTGTTTCATTAAATAGCTCCACTTTATCAATATGTCTGCTACATGGGGCACCAAAATCAACTGCTCATTTTTCCGTATGAACTACGTTCAGCTATAAAAGTTAGCATTCAACCGTTTTTAGTCGTACACACTACTCAATAACGCCTTTGGAGAGACAATGCAACCTCCATATTTTCAAACTTAGCTCACGAAGTTAACCTTTCGAAACACATTTGCAACTTTCATAAATTAAAATAGAAAATAGCACATCGGAACTTGAGCCCTCGTCTTTCATTAAAATCGTCGACTGCTGTCAATAGTCGTCTCATTTGACACCGCACATCACATCAGGCCGTGTTCTCCTGTGTCGCTATGGTCTCCAAGTGTGTCAAGTTGACCAAAGTTCCGAGGAAGATATAGGAGAAAAAGTAAATGTGGTTGGCGAGTGCCAGAGAAAACCTGAGTTTTGCGAAATGCATAACAGGTTACGTTTGCTTGATTTGAACATTAACAGGCAGTGCAGGATAAGTGTGCTTCTACCGTCTAAAGGAAACTGATAAGAACGAATACTCTATTTGCAGATACACTAATGCCATTTACAGGCTTTAAGGAGGCTACTTTTCTTACCTCATTACACAGGCCAGTCAATGGACCAATGAGCCAGAAGAATAAAGAAAAGGAAGTTAAGAAACAGTAACCTTAATGAGGAAAAATTATATTAGGTCACTACAACGCAATACGAAACATTCTCGAGAAAGGTCGCAAAAACTTTTAAATCTCACTGTGTCAAAATAATGTTCTAGACAAATAATGTTCTGTGAGTAGTAAGATGAAGCGAGAATCTTGTCAACAAAAACATATAAAGATAGAAAGGTCGGCAATTAATAAAGTACGCTGCCCATCCCGCAATTCAAAGTGTATTGGACACGTGGGAAGAGCATTTTTGTTCAGATGGAATGAACATAAAGATGCATTTAGTTAAAGTAACTGAGACAGATCAGCTGTTGTGATCGACGAGTACGAAACAGACCATCCCATTAAAGGCGGCCGGAGTGGCCGAGAGGTTCTGGACACTACAGTTTGGAACCGCGCGACCGCTACGGGCGCAGGTTCGACTCCTGCCTCGGGCATGGATGTGTGTGATGTCTTTAGGATAGTTAGGTTTAAGTAGTTCTAAGTTCTAGGGGACTGATGTCCTCAGAAGTTAAGTCCCATAGTGCTCAGAGCCATTTGAACCAACCCATTAAGAAAACGACAAATAAATTCTGCACATGGGACAAAATGCACGAAAACTAGACTTTGTGGAAGATTTTAGATGAAAATAAACACAAAATAATCAAATGGTTCAAATGGCTGTGAGCACTATGGGACTTAGCTACAGTGGTCATCAGTCCCCTAGAACTCAGAACTACTTAAACCTAACTAACCTAAGGACATCACACACATCCATGCCCGAGGCAGGATTCAAACCTGCGACCGTAGCGGTCGTGCGGTTCCAGACTGTAGCGCCTAGAACCGCTCGGCCACTCCGGCGGGCACAAAATAATCTTAATGTAAAAAAGAAAGACAACGGAACGAGGTTTCGTAACAGCTTTTTAGAATTATTTTAAGGCAGATACATAATTATTGACTTGCAACACTTCGATGACGAAACACCTAAAAGATAACGATCATACCCAACACGTAAGCAGTATATTTGAAAATAAGGAAAGGTAGCTTTCTATAACGTGGCCATTTTGTCTCACACTAACATATTTCAGAGGGTAAAATGCAAATTTCTTTGATCAAGTAATCGTTCATTAGACCGCTCCGCAATTGCATATCTGGATTAGCATTATCAGAAGCGGTTTTTTGCTTCACTGCGTGTTTTTCTGCGTTTCTTATGTTGTTGGAGGACGTTTCGTAGGCCTGAAAGCTCACAAAATGGATGGGCGATATGAGCGTCCGTCTTAAAAGGAATCTGCCGCTCAAAATCCGCTGTACTCTGGACAATCGCCCGGCCGCAGGCAGCAAGCCTAGCGTTCTCGTTCCCACGGACTCCGCTCTAGAAGAGATGGGGAATACACATTCCTCTGTCGAAGGAAACACTGAATTCCTCGCAAAGCACTTTTATCCAGGTGTAGGTTCTCTTGAGGCGGCTGAATGTCCATTACGATGCCTCGGAGGAACGTCCAGTGTAAACTTCAGAGTACAACCTCCACTGTCATTTTCAACAGAACCCGCACTTTTGCGCTGTGTTTCCATGCAGAGACTTTCATTCTTCCTTTTCAGAATCATGTCATAGAATGGGAGTAGACTCAAGGCTCTAACCACCTATGAGCGATTGGCTCAAACAAAATGAAATGGAAAAGGGTAGCAGATTGTTTAACACTATAACATTCCTCGGAACTCGGAATCTTCGTGCTCATTGGCGGTGATTTCAAGTCCTAATGTCAAGGTAGTTGAGTTTCATAGAGTTATTAGAGAACTCACTTTGATTTAGGATTTTATAAAATACTTCTTTTCAAGCTCTTGTAGAGTACAAACACCTATCAGGATCTTATAGAGCATAAATACTTCAGGTTAAGACTGGTGAGATGATGAACATGTAAGTAGGCTGTTTAAGTTTTTTTATTGGTATCGCCACATAGCGTTCTGTATGAAAAATCACTGGCTGTGCTGTGTGCAGTCAGTGTCTGGTTGGCATTCTTGTAATACTCGCCATTGTAGTGTTGGGCAGCTGGATGCTAACAGCGCGTAGCGTTGCGCTGTTCGAGGTGAGCCGCCAGCAGAGGTGGATGTGGGGAGAGAGATGGTGGAGTTTTGAAATTTGTAAGAATGGATGTCATGAACTGCTATATATATACACTGCTGGAAATTGAAATAAGAACACCGTGAATTCATTGTCCCCGGAAGGGGAAACTTTATTGACACATTCCTGGGGTCAGATACATCACATGATCACACTGACAGAACCACAGGCACATAGACACAGGCAACAGAGTACGCACAATGTCGGCACTAGTACAGTGTATATCCACCTTTCGCAGCAATGCAGGCTGCTATTCTCCCATGGAGACGATCGTAGAGATGCTGGATGTAGTCCTGTGGAACGGCTTGCCATGCCATTTCCACCTGGCGCCTCAGTTGGACCAGCGTTCGTGCTGGACGTGCAGACCGCGTGAGACGACGCTTCATCCAGTCCCAAACATGCTCAATGGGGGACAGGTCCGGAGATTTTGCTGGCCAGGGTAGTTGACTTACACCATCTAGAACACGTTGGGTGGCACGGGATACGTGCGGACGTGCATTGTCCTGTTGGAACAGCAAGTTCCCTTGCCGGTCTAGGAATGGTAGAACGATGGGTTCGATGACGGTTTGGATGTACCGTGCACTATTCACTGTCCCCTCGACGATCACCAGAGGTGTACGGCCAGTGTTGGAGATCGCTCCCCACACCATGATGCCGGTTGTTGGCCCTGTGTGCCTCGGTCGTATGCAGTCCTGATTGTGGCGCTCACCTGCACGGCGCCAAACACGCATACGAACATCAATGGCACCAAGGCAGAAGCGACTCTCATCGCTGAAGGCGACACGTCTCCATTCGTCCCTCCATTCACGATTGTCGCAACACCACTGGAGGCGGGCTGCACGATGTTGGAGCGTGAGCGGAAGACAGCCTAACGGTGTGCGGGACCGTAGCCCAGCTTCATGGAGGCGGTTGCGAATGGTCCTCGCCGATACCCCAGGAGCAACAGTGTCCCTAATTTGCTGGGAAGTGGCGGTGCGGTCCCCTACGGCACTGTGTAGGATCCTACGGTCTTGGCGTGCATCCGTGCGTCGATGCGGTCCGGTCCCAGGTCGACGGGCACGTGCACCTTCCGGCGACCACTGGCGACAACATCGATGTATTGTGGAGACCTCACGCCCCACGTGTTGAGCAATTCGGAGGTATGTCCACCCGGCCTCCCTCATTCCCACTATACGCCCTCGCTCAAAGTCCGTCAACTGCACATACGGTTCACGTCCACGCTGTCGCGGCATGCTACCAGTGTTAAAGACTGCGATGGAGCTCCGTATGCCACGGCAAACTGGCTGACACTGACGGCGGCGGTGCACAAATGCTGCGCAATTAGCGCCATTCGACGGCCAACACCGCGGTTCCTGGTGTGTCCGCTGTGCCGTGCGTGTGATCATTGCTTGTACAGCCCTCTCGCAGTGTCCGGAGCAAGTATGGTGGGTCTGACACACCGGAGTCAATGTGTTCATTTTTCCATTTCCAGGAGTGTATTATGACTATTAAGGTAAATACATTGTTTGTTCTCTATTGAAATCTTTCATTCGCTAACTATGCCTATCAGTAGTTAGTGCCTTCCGTAGTTTGAATCTTCTATTTAGCTGGCAGTAGTGGTGTTCGCTGTATTGCAGTAGTTCGAGTAACCAAGATTTTTGTGAGGTAAGTGATCTGTGAAACGTATAGGTTAATGTTAGTCAGGGCCATTCTTTGTAGCGATTACTGAAAGTCAGATTGCGTTGCGCTAAAAATATTGTGTGCTAGTTTAAGCACACTCATGTATAATTTTTCCAAGGGGACGTTTCAAACGAAACGAACCTCTCTACCGCAGAAAAGTTGTCTATGCTTAAGCACTAAGTGCCAAATGGGAGCCGACATCACATCTTCCAGCTGCTGCTGCAGCCAGGCCGTTTATTTGCGCCTTGCCCGATTAGTAAGCTGTCTCACCGTTACGGCTGCCGAAGCAGCTTAGAAACAAATCTAACCCGCCCCCTTCAGGAGCGAAGTACGCAATCTTAAAATCAGGCATCCAGCTTGTTGATTTCAGTGCACATTTTCTGGAATCTAATGGTGTTTGCTCCTACCTTGCAGTGTACTTTCTGCGTCTAATTAATAGCTTACGTAGTCATTGGTCATGTCTGTTAAGTTCTAACTTGACTTTGTTTTATCGTCCCTAGCCACATGTCCCAGGGATATACTTAGAGTTGTATTGCCTTGTCCAATTATTAATGATTCATTCATTAATTCAAGAGTCAAAACTTCCAAAACGGAACGCAACTGATAACATATGGTACTTGTGTTGAACAAATTGGAGTTCCAATTTGGTCCCTTGTGGACCTCCGTCTGGAGGTCCCTTCTGTAAACCTCGGTGTTCCAAACATATGCTACACCAGGACATCAACACAATTTTAATACGGCGAATAGACAAGTCAATGACCGGACGGGCAATTCATAATTTTGTGAAAAAGGGGGTACGACGCTGCTGCCATTACAATACGCTCGATATTACACATCTTCAGCTTGGACTGTTCACTGTTTCTAATTTTCTTCTTTTTTCACAGTTCAGCACACCTTCTTCCCATTGTCATGCTTCATCTGTGTCCAGTCTTTGACGGGCTATCCACTGAGCCATCTTATCACTAAATCTGACGGGAGCTCGATAGCGAGTTTCCCTTGTCAGCCCCTCAAATCGGCTCAGCCCACGGGCTGACACCGCACTGGGCAAAGACTGTCGGACGATACGAGGCCGTGACGTCACCGCGTGGATCAGCTGCTCCGCACAGAACGGAAGAGAGCGTGCAGTGCACACCTCTACTGTCATATTAGAGTTGTTTGCAATAATGCTACTCTTTATGCCCACAATTGCATACACACACTTTATTTTCCCGCTAATTTATGTTCTTCTATTTCGTACATGAAGTTTAACTTTTACAAGTTAATCAAAACTACAGGCTGTGGCCGTGGCCTCTCGTACTGTACTTACAGCTATATTGGAAAACAAGTTTCAGTCAACATATGCACCTCAGGGTTGTGACTACAACTTCCACACGCCTCCGCCACGTCATGAGGCTCAGATTAATTTTTATTATAGTTATCTACTACATTCTTTATTAATTTCAGCTGACCAAGGTTCTTGTACTTATGTATGGCTTTCGTAGTGTCTGAATCTCGAATATGACCAAGTCGATTGTAAGAAATCCTAATATTCTGCATTAAGTGTATCTGGATTGAAAAAATGCAATATGTTACTTTCCCATTCCATTGCTGGGTTGTTTCGTTGTGCACTCATTAATATTTGTATCTATTCACGAAAGTTGGAGGTTTGGCTCCATGTGTACAAAACACTTTACATAACGGTCATTCTTAAATGTTGTGTGCATTATGTCAAAATAAAAAAATCGACGAAATCGTTACATAAGAATTGCTAGTCCATAATAAGGTATGTAACATATAAAGTAACGCAAGGAATCTGAAAGAAAGAAAATCTGGCCACAAATCGATAGTAAAATCTGCCCAAGGTTATTTTTATAAGAAATCTAGCCGATATACGTTCAAAAATTATTGTTTTGAAAAAGTACACAGCGGCAAAAACGTTAGGTCATGGACCTACGTCGACGAATTCATTACTGGAGACAGAGAACCAAAGATACAGTATGTGATCAAAAGTATCCGGAAACCCCCGAAAACATACGTTTTTCATATTAGATGCATTGTGGTGCCACCTACTGCCATGTACTCCTTATCAACGACCTCAGTAGTCATTAGACATCGTGAGAGAACAGAATGGGGCGCTCCGCGGAACTCACGGACTTCAAACGTGGTCAGGTGACTGTGTGTCACCTGTGTCATACGTCTGTGCGCGAGATTTACACTCTCCTAAAGATTCCTAGGTCCACTGTTACGATGTGATAGTGAAGTGGAAACGGGAAGGGACACGTTCTGCACAAAAGCGTACAGGCCGACCTCGGCTGTTGACTGACACAGACCGTTGACAGTTGCAGAGGGTCGTAATGTGTAGTAGGCAGACGTCTATCCAGACCATCACAGGGACTCCAAACTGCATCAGGATCCATTGCAAGTACTATGACAGTCAGGCGGGAGGTCAGAAAACTTAGATTTCATGGTCGAGTGGCTACTCACAAGGCACACATAACGCCTGTTAATTCCAAACGATACCTCACTTGATGTGATGAGTGGAAACATCGGACGATTGAACAGGGCAAAAACGTTGTGTGGAGTGACGAATCGCGGTATACAATGTGGCGATCCGATGGCAGGGTGTGGTTATGGCGAACGCCCGGTGAACGCCATCTGCCAGCGTGTGTAGTGGCAACAGTAAAATTCAGAGGCGGTGGTGTTATGGTGTGGTCGTGTTTTTCATGGAGGGGGCTTGCTCCCCTTTTTGTTTTCGGTGGCACTATCACACCACAGGCCTACAGTGATGTTTTAAGCACCTTCTTGCTTCCCACGGTTGAAGAGCAATTCGGGGATGGTGATTGCATCTTTCAACACGATCGACCACCTGTTCATAATACACGTCCTGTGGTGGAGTGGTTACACGATAATTAACACCCCTGTAATGGACAGGCCGGCACAGAGTTCTGACCTGAATCCTCTGCAACATATTTGGGATGTTTGGAACGCCGACTTTGTGCCAGACCTCACCGACCGACATCGATATCTCTCGTCAGTACAGTTCTCCAGCGTTACCCATGGAGGACGTCACGAACTTGTCAGTCATTTTCAGCCAGGTGTCGCCGGCCGTTGTGGCCGAGCGGTTCTAGGCGCTTCAGTCCGGAACCGCGCTGCTGCTACGGTCGCAGGTTCGAATCCTGCCTCGGGCATGGATGTGTGTGATGTCCTTAGGTTAGTTAGGTTTAAGTAGTTCTAAGTCTAGGTGAGTGATAACCACAGATCTTAAGCCCCTTAGTGCTCAGAGCCATTTTAACCATTCAGCCAGGTGTCCGGATACTTTTGATCACATAGTGTATTCCTATGGATTTATTTGTTAACTGAGAGTGTCTCCATGCGATCTGTGCTAGTATTTAGATGAAATTATTTTATTAAAAACTGTGTTACAAAATATCGACAAACATACCTGGGTACAGGTCAACAGTGTAGATTTATTATTAATTTCATTAACTGCATCTGCAGCTGTCATCCAACTACAGACAAGCTGATTTTATTGCTTCCATGTACCCTTTCTTACAGCAACACGCTCCCTCTCTTTTCTCCATTTTCGTTATCTTTTTCTAAGGCTATTTTCCTCCCATATACTTTCATATTATTTAACGTGCAGTCTAAATCGCGGTCAGACAACATATTGTAATCTCTGTATTCCTACCCACAAACATACATATCACGTCTAAAAGCTTCTAGTGTCACTTCAGAGTTTAATCCAAAGGGGTATTTATTATTCTCTGAAGAAGCACTTGTTAAAAAACGGCCATTCTGTATTACGCAAGTTATTGCTTCTCAGTTCGTTGTTGTTTTTCCTCATATTGGCTACTTTATCGCATTCCCTAAGGACACTAATTGTCTGGTCTATTTTAATGCATTCTGTTTACGCTTTTTAAATTTTTTGTAACCAAGTTGGCTGCAGTTGTACAACACTGTGCCATCTTAATGCTAAAACAAATGCTTTGTAATACAGCTGCTCCAACACAGTTAGTAACAACAGTATTTCGACGGAGGCAAACAAATGAGGCGCAAATCCTTAATAAAATATAAGAAATCGTTTATAAAACTTCGTATTTATTATTTTGCAAATACTCTTTGTCTTTCTAATTGCTAAACAATATTTATTTTATTTGTGGTAATATCTTATGGCACTAAACTGCTGAGGTCATCTGTCCCTAAGCTTACACATTACTTAATCTAACGTAAACTAACTTACGCTACAGACAACACACACACCCATGCCCGATGGAGGACTCGAATATTCGACGGGAGGAGCCGCGCGAACCATGACGGGACGCTTGACTAGCGGATAACCCGCGCGGTTACCAAACAATAGTGACAGTATAATGCTGACCATTTGTTAACAAAGTTTCATGGTTTCCTTACTGTAGGAGATGTGTGTGGAAATTGCAGGTCGTTCGAAAAGAAAGTATGTACGGAAACGGGAAATAAAACATAACGTAATGCCTGGTGAGTACAGAACCATAGAGCCTGATCCAAATCTCAAAAGTTTGTTTCGGTCAGTGTTAAAGCCTACAATAGAAGGTGATGGCAACAGTGTTATGTATGCATGCTGTGCGGAATGCAATGAGCTTCACGCGCACACTAAAGGGTCATCTGGTACTTAAAATATTTCACGCCATTCGTGCGTGACTAACAAAAAAGTGATATTTTGTTGACAAAAAACGTCATCCCATATCTGCTCAGGATAAAATTACTGACCAGTGCGTGCCCATGTGTGCAAGATACTAGATTTTATTTGAAGCAGTTGGAGGTGAAGGATTTTAGGATCTGGCTGACACAATAGTTGACAGTGCAGTGACTTACGAAAAACTATCCGCAAAAGCTATTACGCCTCCTCTCACAACTGTCTCACGACATGTAACACAATAAGGAAAAACCCTTAGGAATGAAATTACGCCTGAGCTAATTTATTAGTGAACACAGGTGAATGTTCGGGGACCACAAATTTTGTTAATCGGGACTTAACATCACACGTCTCGTTTACGATGTTTCCAGGCGAACCTAAAACGGGCGAAAAGGTTATAAAAAAATTGTTGAGACTGTTTATCTCCCTGTGTATTCACGTGAATAGTCTCATGGATGTACTGTCTACTACTTATAAAAGTGCCAACATTATCACAGCTATTCGTGAATATTCCTAGAAGGAATTGTTCTTGTCATACGCTGAACACAATGATAAGAAATGCGTTTAATGTGCAGTACATGGCCGGTCGCGGAGGCCGAGCGGTTCCGCGCGCTTCAGTCCGGAACGGCGCAACTGCTACGGTCGCAAGTTCGAATCCTGCCTCGGGCATGGATGTGTGTGACGTCCTTAGGTTAGTTAGTTTTACGTAGCTCTAAGTTCTAAGGGACTGATGACCGCAGCTGTTAAGTCCCATAGTGCTCAGAGCCATTTGAATTTTGCAGTACATGTCATCCAGTTGTCCGCACTTTCATTTTATTCCGACTGCGGTGAAGGAACTTGTGACCTACGCAGAGGAAAGTGGCCTTCTTCATAGTCTTGATAGAACTCTGGAGCAGTCGAACAATACTTATTGAAGGACATGATTGACCATTCTTGAATCGGTGAAAAAGCAATACTCTACATTTTGTGAAAAGCTCACTGAGAAAGGAGAAATAAAAAGCATAGAAGGCATTGACATCACGTTGCTGGACGAATTGATTTCTCTTCTGACGGTGTGTATGCTATAGTGATTTTATATTCAGTTGGTATACGTTAGCATGTGATTTATTTCAGGAATTTTGAAGCAGTGACATTCCTTATAACACTTCAAGGAGGCCACAAAAGAACTAGAAACTGAGAAATCGCCTACAATGCACCTGTTGTTGCCGCGGAAAATGACGCTTTTGAAACATTTAAGCAAAAACCTCAAGACGAAGAGGCATCTGAAACAAACCCTTAGCGAATCCGACTGAAAAATTATTTATAGGAAAAGTTAATAACTCAGACATACTTAGAGCTAGGTTCTTTAATATGGGCACCTTTTCGCCATCTGAAAATGCTCTCTGAATCTCAGAGGCGTGAAGCCATGGAAAAGGTGTGGCACATAATCTACGAACTGCTGCGTAAACAATTACGAGTGACCAGTCACAAAATGGTGCTCCCTCCCCAAGCACCGTCTATCAAAGACAACCAAATTCGGCCCCAGAAAAGACGGTCACCCCAGAAATATTATCACCTACAGGTTAGGCAATTGTATGTGAACTGTTTGTGGGACTGTCCAGGCAGAATTTGAGAGCGACTTTGGCGAAGTTCTGAGGTGCTGGAAAAAAATTCTAATATTTTTAAGAACAAAACATTTGTTTTGTTTTCAGTAGTACTTTGACATCTTGCTGATTTGCCAAACAATATACTAAAACTCCTTTTTTTTCCCTAACAGGTGTAAAGCCTTATGGAGAAAAGCGCAAAAGCAAAAACCGAAGAAACAATGTACTCAACAGATTCTCATCAAGTACCACCTCCAACCAAAGTACAGAAATTTGCTTTGTGGGCAGAGATTGACGACAATCCGATTCCCACAGACTTTAAATTGCCATAATGTAGTTTGTTACTGGAATGAAAACAAAAAATTTTCCCAACTCACCAGAATAATGCCAGTAAAATTTTGTGTGTAAAGTCATTCAGCTCTGCATAATAGAGAAATTTTACTTGTGCAGGATCCATTCTAAGCGCACGACCGGCACTTTTGTATCCGGACAATGTTGTGCCGTTCTCTTTATTCACAGTAAAGTCTACTATCACAGAAAATTAATGAAGGAATACGTTGTAAATATTTTTGCACGACATGTTTTGTTTTGTGTTCTCTGTGAATCGGTTGCCATCATCGTATGTGTTTGTCAAGCAGCTTTCATTTATGCAGAGTGTCAAATTAGTGTGTATTAATCGCTGCAGAATAAATGAAACTGTTTCGTAGCGAATTACTGTTGCATTGTAGACGATGTTGGCAGTTTTATCTCACCCCAAAACATCATGGCTTGCAGTTAGTGCAATGAAAATCGTTTAGCATGAAAACGCTTAATTTGAATAATCTGTTGACACTAAATTCTATTGCGGACCCGGCTTAATGCCATACTTAAGTTTTCTTTAAGACAAAACAAATAAAGTGTTTTACACGACAATAATCTGCTTCTCGGGCAAACCTTCTGTTGGGACCCACCTACATAGGGAGAAATGATCATCACGATAAAATAAAATAAATCAGAGTACGCCCAGAAATATTTAAGTGCTTGTTTTTCCTGCGCGCCGTTCGAGAGTGGAACGATAGAGAGACAGCTTGTAGGTGGTACATTGAACCATCTACCAGGTACTTTATTGTGAATAGCATAGTAATCACGTAGATGTAGACACACGAGTCGTGTCTACGTTTTATGATCTTACGACACCAGATGCTTTAGAAAAGCAGTCGATGACAAATGGCAGCATATACATATTTTTACACGTGGTTTCAACTCTAATGAATAGAATATAGCTGGCTGTAGACAACTCTCATAATATTATAAATGAGCCACAAAGGTCTCAACCACTGGTACTGATAAGCATTTTATTTCTCAATTTCTATTCCGACTTTATAGTAGTTACGAGACAGTTTTGGGTCTCTTCTGAGTCTTGTCTGAGACCTATCTCGCCACCCATCCCATAGGGCCCTGGTCTACCGTCCCAAAGCACATCAAAATTCCCACACTAAAGTGCCGTAGCACGACGCTAGAAGAGTCGAAAGAAAACAGCAAAGCCTAATGAGTAAAATCTTCTCGGTTTGCAAGCTCCGTCACTTAAAATAAATCATTCAAGTATGGGTAGCTCTCACCGCAATCATCACCAAGAGCTGAAATTACTGACTGCCAGTGTTCTGTTTGTATACATATAATGACAGCATCTGGAACCTCCCTTAGAGGGCCGGAGTGATGGATGCACGAAAGGCAGGTAGGGCAGCTCCTAGTAGCTCTGTCTCACTGCAGCACTGATTGACGTCAGATGGCGCGAGGGGTCGGCACCACATTTGAAGCTGCCGCTCTCGCATCCCTACAAGCATCAAATTTAGTCATTTGTTTTCGTTCAATATCCAAAGTCCATCACCACAACCTACTAAATGTGTATCCCTCACCTCTGTGTACATTGTTGCTGCTAATTTCGGCCACTTATAACATAATGCCCGATGCATGATGGTGCTTGAGCATAAAATTGACGTCTTTCCGAATTGTACATTTTACCCTTTCTCTTGGCAATGTTGGTATGATGGTGCTTGAGCAAAAATTCTCGTCTTTTCGAACTGTACATTGTACCGTTTTTCTAGGCAATGTTGATCCACAGCCGACGCCTCAACTTTCCTTTGCTTCATATGTAGTGAGTGATGTGAACAAAGCTCAGCAACAGCTAGACTTACTTAAATGCTACCACATTTACAGGGGACACCACACATGCGAGGAACTCGAAGACCTACGTTGTCTTTAACGAGGCGTAACATGTCTCTTATCTTGGAGGCGTGCCGGAACAACGGTCTCAGTCCATGTCTTTCCAGCACGCGTCCTACCTTGTTAGTAGTTGCTCCACAGTATGGAAGAAATACAGTTGGCTTAGTGTCTTCGGCGGATTCACGAGACGCTTTTTGTTGGTGGCACCTCAAAGCTCTTGCAATTTCACCGCTCCTGTAACCCTGCGTACTAACATGATCTGGACCACTTTCTTGTGTACAGATGTTCTACTTGAATGGAAGACAAGAGGCCGGCTTGGTCATTCAGTGTACAGAAAATTTAGGTACACTAACGGGTACTTGAACACCAACGGTTTTCAAAAATGGCTCTGAGCACTATGGGACTAAACTTCTGAGGTCATCAGTCCCCTAGAACTTTGAACTACTTAAACCTAGCTAACCTAAGGACATCACACACATCCAAGCCCGAGGCAGGATTCGAACCTGCGACCGTAGCGGTCGCGCGGTTCCAGACTCTAGCGCCTAGAACCGCTCGGCCACTCTTGCGCCAACGGTTTTCACAACCCTGTACACAAGAAAGGGTCCTGAACACATTAACACACAGGGCAAAGCATCTAGCATTTGAATTTCAGCATCTGAAGCGTAGAAATTACAAAGGGTTTCAGGTGTCGCCGGCAAAAGACGCGTCTTGAATCGGCGCAAAAGGCCAAGGCAGCTGCATTCCTTCCTTACTGTACAGCAACTATTGGCAAGAAAGAAAACTGGACTGAGGCAAGTGTTGCGGCCAGCCTCCGAGATAAAAGTATGTTACACCCCATGAAAGGCAACAATAGTGTTCTAGTTCCTGGCGTGTATGTTGTCCCATGTGAAAATGGAAGCATTTAGATAGGTTATACTATTTGCACTGTTGATGAGCACTGTGAAGAGCATTCACGACATATCACACAAGGGGAACCTGTGAAATCGACAGTGACTGAACATTGCCAGGAAAATGGGCATAAATTACAATGCGAAAGGGCGAGAATTTTGGCTTAAATACCATTATGCTGGGATTATGTTATACAGGAAGCTGTAGAAAATAGGATAAACAGCTATAATTTCCCAGAGACCAGAGGTACACACTAGTACATGGTGGCGGGCTTTTCACATTCAGCGGAAGCAAAAAAGTAGACCTGACGGTTGTAGGCATGCGTGAGCGGCAGTTTGAGATGTACTGCCTACTGATCGCGCCACTTGCCGTCACATTGTGTTGCAGCGGGGCAGAGTTGCTAGTTGCTTTCAGCACATTCGTCACTCCGGCCCTTTCGGGAAGGTTCCATAAGTGGCCATTATATCTATATAAGTAGAATACGGTGCCAGCCCCAGCATTCAGTGATGTTAGGTCCTGAGGAAGATGATGGAGACAGCTATCGAAAAGTCGAGTGTTTTATTCGAAGTGATGCAGCTTCCAAATGAAGAAGATTTTATTGAAGGATGCTACTGCAAGACTCTGAAATGACTGAGACTAGCCCAGTGTCAAAGTGGATATTTTGTGGTAATTTATCTTCTCCATTTGAAAAGATACAACGCTGCAGCAAACAATGCTGTGTTGGTGACAGTGTACAGCAATAGTGCACCATCATATGACGCGTCTGTTAGGTTGTGCAAACATTGTAGTGTATCAAACTAGTCTGAAAATGGCGAAGAACAAAGTGGTATACCATTTCGCTGTGGAGCAGCAGGATTGTTTGGGAAGAGGGAGGTCTGTTGCACTCAGATCGCCGTCTCACAATCGAGGTGATAGCGGAAAAAGTAGACATCAGTGGTGAGCCAGTTTTCCGCATCTTGCACGATATTTCGAATACGACAAATGTCGCAACCATCTGGGTCTCACGACTACTCACATTCAATGAAAAAGCGCGTTGAGCCAGGACAGTAGCCGAAGTGATGGAGGTATCGAGTCAGTCCAGAGGACTTGTCTAGCAGCTTAATCACCATCGAGGACTACTAGGAATGTTAATATGAGTCCGAAAGGAAGTAGATTCATTACCGCCGAAAACGGTGGAACGCAGTCATTATCGGGAACAGTGAGGCTGAGTGTTTGCTGAAGTACCATGGTGTGGTGCAGAAAGATTATGCCCATAAAGGGTGAACCGTAATAGGAACGTACTACAGAAATATACTGACGAGTCAGCTGCCTCATCATCACCCCTCCACTGCTTACGGTCACTGTATTAGCCTGGCACGGCAGTGACCTGTTTCTCTTTTCTGTAAAGAAGTAAGAAATACATTGGAATGAAGACGAGTTGTTTCTGAAGTGGAATGTTACCTGAAAAAGCAAAATGTACCTCAATTTCTATAATAAATGTCTCCGCCATGTCATCCAGCACTAGGAAAGATGATGGACGAGTGGATGTTAAAGATGGCTAACGCCGATCTTCATGATCGCAGATTTAGTTGTTTGAGGTGCATCACGTGAAGAGGATAGATACCCGTTGTGGTATTAATGTCTCATTGGGTAGCACACAGACGCACCAAATAATGATTGCTGAAAACACCTATGAACGCTAAACTTTCACAATATTCGTTTATTAATGTTTATGTACACACCAACAATTCTAATGCTTTTTATTTTCTATTCCTTTCCTCCGAATCTCAGATATACGCTGATGATAACAGAATATGTTTTACAGTGAATGCCTTGATCAGACCCTAAGAAACTGAAACTACAGCGCTTAGGTGTCTGTGGGACAAGTTGCTAAAAATTTCACGAATACACGATCTGTAGTGCAGTAATGATAAAGCCATTCCTACACATAAAGAATAGTTTGAATAAATAATGGATAATGGTAGTGCCTAACGTTACTTGAACTTTTCAAGTGGCAATTGCAGCACAGCAAGCAATGTTGACGTCCTAGTAATGCTGATCGCCATGTTTTAGATGTTGAGGAAGTTCGAACCATTTGCATGAGTGACATGAGAGTATCACATTGAAGGATCGCATAGGCAAATTGGTGTAGTGCAGTGGCCAGCCGCTGAGGCCAAACGGTTCTAGGCGCTTCAGTCTTGAAACGCGCGACCGCTACGGTCGCAGGTTCGAATCCTGCCTCGGGCATGGATGTGTGTGATGTCCTTACGCTAGTTAGGTTTAAGTAGTTGTAAGTTCTAGGGGACTGATGACCTCAGAAATGAAGTCTCATAGTTCTCAGAGCCATTTGAACCATTTGTAGTGAAATGACTGCGAAAAGAGCGGTTATCAGTGATTCAGAACAACAATGTGGCAAGACGGGCAGGCATTCGTCGTTCCAGAACGACTCCAAATTGGGTCAGAGTACTATGCGACTTAACTTCTGAGGTCATCAGTCGCCTAGAACTTAGAAATAATTAAATCTAACTAACCTAAGGACATCACACACATCTATTCCCGAGGCATGATTCGAAACTGCGACTGTAGCGGTCGCTCGGCTCCAGACTGTAGCGCCTAGAACCGCACGACCACTCCTGCCGGCCCAGAACGACTCCATGTCGACAACATCGCTGAATTAACCGAAGATTTCTGACGAATAGACGAATGAAAACTGCTGAAATCTGGATAGAGGTCATGTGAGTAGTGGAATAACAAGGACGTGACCCTCCTCCCACCCTCCTCCCCCCACCCTCTGCATTGTTACCATAGCGGATCCAAGATGGCGGCGATAGATATTGCAATGTCGCAATAACGTCATGACAGGAAGTTTAGATTTTGGCGCGGGAGAAAGGACATTTGAGCTATCTCCACTGGCCTAAGGAAATGGAGTGAAAAGTGAAAAAAGGTCACTTGGACTACCTCCCCTAACCTAAGCCGTCCGACTGCCACCTCTTCCTTGGAATTGGCGGGAAAGGACTCAGTCTGTGCTGGGCTGCTGGATAGGATGGACACAAGTCTTTATTTTGCCTACAGTCTTCATTTAAACAATTTGAGTGGTCATAGTCAGTAGCCCCACCCAATGAGTTCACCATGAGGCTCGGAGTCCAAGAGACCTAGTAGACGGTACTGCAACCAGAGGGCACTGTTGTCCCGTATGTAATGTGATCCTAAATGGTGGTCTGTGGGAAAAATGGCGGGAAAAGGACTCAGCCTGTGTCCAGCTACTGGGGAGAGGAAGAAGTGTATTTATTTTCGAACAGTTTAATTCAGGACGGATTTCACATCATTCATTTATTACACTGATACAAAACAGTCGCCTGGACATGCTTGGGGTCAAGACCTGTAAACTACTAGCAAATCACCGGAATAACACTGTACACTGACGTACAGAAACTAAAATAACTCGTAAATTGTCAAAATCATGCATGTATAAAGCTATGCAAACACTCTTGCTAATTGTCAACTGTAGAAATAATGCATTGCACAGCCTGCAAACAGAATAATACCACAGACACGAAAACAACTCGTAAATTTTCAAAAGATAATGCATGTGTAACGCTATCCTAACACCCTCACAATGCTTAAACAGCCAAAAATAATGCAGTGCACAAACACTCGTTGCACGTAAAAACACTTTCAACAAACATTTCCAAACCGTAAACATTCTCACTGTTATGTAGAGGCTCCTATGTCCCAGCACAATGGATGTCATGCGAATAAATGGACCATTCTGATCAGCTCTTACTGAATTTACCTGCCAAATTACTGATGTTTTTGGTGTGGAACAACTGTCCACCTTTTTCTTTCTGCAGACGAGACTTTCAGCAGCAAATCTATTTTTACAGATCGCCATATTGCACTGACAGTTAAACACTGCAAAAGTGGCCTATAGATCATCAGGCACAGAAAGACACTTTCTCAATCACACAGCTCTGCCACAGAGTACGGAAGTTTAAATATTAAAGCGTGAAACCGATCTCCAACCCAGCATCCTGCGCTATACAAAATCATCCCTTTTGCATCACGCATATAGGTATCGACCGTCAGACTCTCATACATATACCGCGAAGACAGACAGCATAAGCACATGCACTGTAGGTATACTGCTCGCAGCACTAGATAATTCTTTCGAGATCGGGCAGTCTTGCACCACAGCTGATGGTCACAAGTCATCTTCCCCCTAACACATGACCAGAGCGCCCTCAGCAGATTAAAGTCACTCTCCAAACTGTTGGAGAAGGTCTGGATCAGTCCCCTTCGACACAAGGGCGTTACTGTTTCTGGTGCAGACCTACTTGCTTGCTTTCTACAACCAGCTCCATACTGTGCGATTACAAGAACATATGTAAATTCACGTGGTTTGTCAGAATATTATACCGTTTTTGTGATACTTATCGATATGAAGCACATAGCAATATTGCTTCCTTAGTAGTGTCACTTGTGCATTATAAGCAGTCGTCACCCTGGTGAACGCAACTTCGAACACAGAACACGTCTTCGGATGTAACATGTGGTTGGTCCACCTGCAAGCCCTATACGAGGTGTGACGTGTGGTGGAACTGCCTCTGAACATCGCTCTGGATATATAGTGAGCGGCAGATCCACACTAGAACGCTAATTCAGGTCTACTGTGGGTCCTGGGAGCCATCCGCGACATGTGCAAATACACAGGCAAACAGAAAACAGAGCAAACGCACTGAAAATGTGGTATATGTGGGGTGGAGGCGACTGGTCGCAATCGAGTACAGTGTTATACTATGCCTCCCGACCAGTGCATTTGCGTTAGTTATTTACTGAAAAACACTACCTATGATAATAGGTACAGAGTGTGTACAAAATATTAACTAATACAACAGGTACATGCAAAAGTAATTTATCACATTGCTATTTATACGTAGCAGTCATCACAGCATCTAACATGGTAGGCTATACAATCTGCCAGATCCTTTATCTTATGTAATGGGATAAACACAAAAAAAGTATTGAAATCAACTCAAATTAAATGGTATTACACAACTGCAAAGTGCATTTAGTATCTAACTGTGCCATAGTGACATAAAAACAATCATATTGTAAATATAAAAGGTAAGCAACGTAAATATATTTTATATTAGCCCAGTAACAAGGTGTACATATACTGACCCACAACTATGTAATGTTAAGGATATATTAAGTTGTAAACCAACCACTGTTTAATTCAGATTGTTTGTCCTCTTCAATTTACCCTAAGTGAAGGACATTTGAGTAACCATTTCCAGAGTTATAGCAAATTAGTGGTTTGTACATATTGCTATAGAACTTCATCAAAAAAGGTTGATAAACTCATAAATTTGATATCAACCTGTTGAGACTCATTGCTGTAATTCTTTGTCGTGGATCCTTTATGGCAGACTCCTCCACATCTAGGTTTGATTCAAGGAAGGCAGAAAGCTGAAAACTGAGTCATCTGCTGCACTACTGAAAGGATGTACTGGTTTTAGACGAAGAAAAGTTGGTGAAGTGCTGAAGTAGATGTCTGGAAAACGTTTCACCTATAACGTTAAAAATAAAACATTAAATTTTTTGATTTGCTTTTTTTTATATGCAACTCTTCTGATAAGATTGAGGGAAAACAACTGGTTAAAAACATTTGTTTATATCAAATTGTAAGTCTCGCATAACAGCCTGATGATGTTGAGGTCATCTTTTCGTGATTGGTCACTTTTATTACGATACATCAAAGTTAGGTTATTAACTGTCTATTTGGAGAATGTTCAGTGAATTAACAGTGAGAATTGCGATTGCTAACTGAAGGAAGCAGAAATTAACAGTATGAAATTATCTTCATCTTTCACAATGCGTATCTCCACACTACTGAGAGATCAGTGTTGCGTTTAACAGGCAGACTGAAAAAAAGTGAATCGGCCGGGAATCCATCCCACAGCTTTCCTGTTTCAATCCACACGCGCTACAGCTGGACCAACACACCAAATTAAATCCCACTCACTGCGTTCTTGGGGCACTGCTGCTCTCTCGACATACGGCAGCTGATCGCTAGGTAGGAATGACATCATTTTCACATCTTAGCTTTAACTCACCAGATTTCAGCTGATTTGTACGAAATATTTATAAACTTTGTACAAGAACCTATCTTGCAAATCAGTGTATCAATTAGTTAAAACTGAATCACAATCTCCACAACATTTCCTGAGATTAGCCTGCATATACAGATGGACGCCATCAAGCGACTTCAGTTTGTATATACAGAGATTGTAACGTAATTATCTTTCCATGACGATTCCAAAAGACAATTTTGTTTCGTAACTCTCACTGGAAAGTTTAAATTAAAAATGTTAGCGGAATAGCCGACAAAGCCGATTGTGTAAGTGAGCGACACAAAACTTTCTTGTGTGGCATGCATGTACTGTTGATCAGACAGCATTTGTAGGCCCTTTTGAAGTAATTTCAGGCCTTCATAGAACACAAGCGCTGAGCCCTATATCAAACTGTTCGTCTGGACTTAACCTACTAACAGTCAAACGACGACGTTTTAGTAGCATCTCCATCATCTCTTAACACTATATTTAGAACTTAGCTTTCCTTTCGCAGCCTTCTGTTGCTACATCAGACACGTCAACAAATGACAGCGCAGAGACCTTCGACCCGCTTAGCGATTATACGTAGCACCAGAATTTTCCCGTTTGCTCGGCAACAACTTTGGCTACTGTATGTAGTTGTATGCTTGGCCCATCATTCATCTTACAGACGCACTAAGTTTGCTAACTTTTACCTGTTGCCGTTTGCGCTTCCTTTTTTGGACCGTGAGTACAACATTATTTAAGAGGAACCCAGGCAACTGTTTATTGGCGTTTCTAGTAAAAAAATTATTAACTTTAATAACCATTGTCGCTATGGTAATATCGTAATCACACTACCGATAAGGTCAGACGTGCTTGTGGCTACAAGGTCTAAAATATTTCTGGGCTGTCGAAGTAGTTGCTCCAGACAGTTTTTGGAAATCGTGTTCAAAAGTATTACACAAGGCTACCTGTTCTTACTACCTGCGGTAAATCCAATAGCCCTTTCAATTTGTCCTTGTTAGGTTACAGTAGCCTCCAATCTGTACTAAGTGCTCTGGGTATCTGTGCACGACTGGGCGTAGAATTGTTTTTGAATGATTCCACAATTGTCACCGTGGAAACGTGTGGTCGGCAACAACAACCGGTAATGAACTCAAGTTCTGCCTCGACAGACACAAAATTTTTTTCCACTATAAGGAAGACTCCGCCACCTATGGCCTCAAAGTGTAGACTGTTAACGGTATACGTTCCATGAGTCACTAAATATTTTTGTGATGTCTACTTCGGGTTTCATCCAGCTCTCTGGTCTGGGAGTAATTTGATGTAAATTCAGGAGCTTCGTTACAAATGCAAAGGCAATTTAGTGTATAATTTTGACAGTCAAATTGTCTTTACTTTGTACGCGGTCTGATTTCGCTTCTACGTATTTGCTGGCCAGCGTTGATCAGAGAACCGCAAAGTACCGCCTAGCGCAAAAAAAAAAAAAGAATATAAATCGCGTGTGCACCCACAAATACTCTTCTACCAGAGTAGCTCCTTCTTTTGTGTAATTCACCACTGTCCTGTCAAGAAGAGTCCTACAGTTCTCCTCCCCCCACCCGCAGGTCCAGATATCTGATTCGTTCTCGTTGTTAACTGATACGAAAACTTTAGTTTTGTTAGTTTCTAGAAGGTCTAAGACATTGTCCTCTTGCGTTCCTTCTTCAACTACCTGCTGGACGAGACATTGAAATCAAACCCACATGATTCCCTTTTCTGGCATCTGTCTGAAATACGTCAGTCTCCCTTTCTGTATGTGAAAAGTGGCAGTGTCCCATTATTACAACTGTAGGATTAGAAAACTTACTCGTGATGTGTCTCTGAAGCTCTCTGCTGCCACTGTTTCTGAGGCAGGTGGTCTATAAGAGCTTCCGGTTACCCTGTTTCATCAACTTTTGATCCTTACGTTTATCCAGACAAATTCACATTGTGTGTCTGTAGTGACATCATTAGATGCTATCAAATTCTTTACTGCAGTAAATATGGCGCCACCGTCGGCATCTAACATAACTTTGAGATATATACCCATTCTGAATTCAGAATTTAGGTACTGTTCCCTACTGGTTTCATCAGACATTCGATTCTTAATGCCATCTGGGCATCATTACATTTAATAAACGATACTAATTCTAGGACCTTACCGCGGATGTTCCTGGAGTTTATTAATATCTTATTGATCTTGTCCATTTCTGATCTGAGGGGACAAGCTTACTATGAGAGAGATGTGGTTGACCTATCTTCAAAATCGTAAGGCAATTCATCACTGAGTAGAACTGAACAGTGTCTGTACAATTGTTTTTGGTAGTGTTTTTCGATCGTCTGTATATTGTGTGTTAATTTTGCGATGTAGTTTTCCGCCGCTATAATGGGTACAGTTATGAATATTACTCCTGATATTTATACAGATTAGTGAGAAGTGTAATTCGGGGACGATCATCTTACAACTGTCATGTATCAGTGATATTTTTAAAATAATTCATTTCACAAGTTAACAGTTATATTTGTTAAACTAAAGTTGTTTTCATCATCTTAGTTTTGTAAGTGCACTACATATGGTTTTTTCTGTAATTTACAATGGGTCTCTCAAAAGCGACACATTCAGTTACCTAATAGCAAAGCAGCACGTTAACATAGAAATCAGAAGGGTTTAATAAATCCTCAGACGTGTCTACGAACCAAGGACGCAACCAAAAGGAGGACCTGGTGTGTGTCCGGGATGCCCTCATTGTATGGGCAAATAGAGATCAGATGATCTTGTTGCCGTTTAGTGAAACTGAAAGATATTTAGATTTTCAGTCATACCAATTTAAAGGGATACTCACTATCGGCTATCGCCCATTCCTATTTTAGCAAAGAGCATCTACTTTACTTTGTTGCCCTCACTTGAAATGAGTTGTTGTTTTGTTAATAGGCCACTAATTGTGGATAAGTCTTTAAAAACAAAGGGGATTAAAACCGAGTTTGACTGGTTCACTACTATTATGGGAAGTTAGAAATATGTACACACTACTATAATAGCCCTATTATCTATGTATATCAGTTTAACGTTAACACTCGACTCGTTATTTGGAGACTGATAGAAATTTGGGCTTACAATATTTAAAATTTTCACGCGGTTGCGGAACAGTGAAATCCTTACGAATAACATGAAATTAAATTAAGTGCATACAAGTACATGTGGATTTGCCTGTGTTGCCGAAAAATCGCGTTGACCAACATAAATATCGCTCTAACGTTGACGGTTGTATTTCTTGAAGAAATTTGCTCAAGTTTCTACCATTACTGGTCCAAGAGGTAAAATATCGCCCATTGCGGTCACCTGGGCAGTATCCAATTATGAAAAATCAGTTCCGATAAGGAAAGATCGGGAAGGGTTTGTGCAGAGCGTAGGATGTATGTGATGACAGCACTTTCTACATTTCTTTCCTTAATAGATTTTATCAGTGGGCTCAAGAATTCTTCTGAGCCGACTGAGCCCTCGATACCCCCTCGCACACCGTTCGTGGGAAATCTGTTTACGCTCTTGTACTTGCAATGATACAATAATTGGAATACTTTATCACTTAAGGAAACTGAAGAATTTTATTGAAATGAAAGACATTTTCAACAATGTTTGAGATTCAGTCGAGGAGTTGGGGACGTTTTGATGTGCTGAAGGAACTCTGACCTGGTTTCAGACAAGCCATGAACTTAAATACAAGATTGTAGTAGGAGAAAGATAGTTGTTGCCAAAAGAGATTTGAATCCGTTTATGTTTATAAGTGAATTACTTGTTAAATTTAAAATTTTTTGCTTTAAGAAAGTGATCATTATATAAGCAGACTGAGATGTGTTGTGTTAGCAAACTGGCAATGAATTATAGGGAAATTTTAATTTGTTTGGCAGTAGGCTGAAGTCATCATACATATGTATATATTTTATTTGCGGTTTGCTTTTTCTCTGTATTTGAAACCAAACTGCAAATTATATATATGTATAATGTAGAAATAAATGTTTTTCCAGAATAAATGAAATACATGAGCCTTTTAAAAGTTCTCTTTAACAGATTATACCTCACCTTCTGCAAAATCCTGGCCAAGTCCTTGAACGAACTCGTTAGGTATAGAGCGGAACTAACGATCGTTAGCTAACCCTTTGTCCATTTCGTCATATGAGCAGACGCCGTTGGCATTTGTGTGTCGTCAGTACTTCAGGCGAAGTCATAAAAAAAAAGAAATCTGTCAGACACCCACACGGTTTTCGTCCATGGTTATTAATGTGTTTTGAATCGTGCTCCGACTAGCACAATAATGAATCGAATGGATCGCCCGACTAAGCAAACGTGGACCAGAACAGAATGGGAAACATCGTCGTCTTTACGTTCAAGAAAGAATGGAAGCAGGTATAAATCAACTGTGTTCAACTATTGATACACGTAGAGCTCAGTTACACGCTACTCGACTAAACAGTCTTTCAAATGACTATCAACCTAGTCCAAGGCAGAGACTTAATGTAATTCGTTTCTTAGTCTGTGGTGGCTGTAAATTCGAAAGGTGACAGCAGTAACAGTTTTATTTACATGTGTCTCTCATTTGCAGGGGTAGTCGACGTTTCATAATATTATTGTATAGGAAGCAGCTCGTTTTGTATTATCACGTTATAGGGGAGAGAGTGTGGCAGATATGATACACGAGTTGGGATGGAAGTAATTACAGCATAGACGTATTTCGTCGCGGCGAGACCTTTTTACGAAATTTCAGTCACCAACTTTCTCTTCCGAATGCGAAAATATTTTGTTGAGCCCAACCTACATAGGTAGGAATGATCATCAAAATATAATAAGAGAAATCAGAGCTCGAACAGAAAGGTTTAGGTGTTCGTTTTTCCCGCTCGCTGTTCGGGAGTGGAATAGTAGAGAGATAGTATGATTGTGGTTCGATGAACCCTCTGCCAAGCACTTAAATGTGAATTGCAGAGTAGTCATGTAGATGTAGATGAACCCAAATAACATCATTCGATTGCATAAATGCTTACACTACTGAAAAATTATTTTCTCAAGAACAGGATCCCAGTCTGTTTAAATCAGCACAACCTCGTTAGATTGATGTTCCCAGTCTGTGAATGTGCCGACTGATACTACCGGATTTTAGTTAGTGCGTCCATCAGAACACATGTGGTCCTGTTACTTATATCACTGTTTTCTAACATTATGTACCACATATTCCCAGAATTACATTTTAGGCCTTCCATAAACTTGTAGAACTTTAGACTAGTACCATGAGGCAACTGTTATCTTTAATAACGAACACAGGAGTATGTAAATTATTGAAATACTGAATGATGATAAAATGTATCAATGCATAATCGAAATATGGATAAGAAGAGACCATTTGCCACATATAAAGAATGAAATACTATTGGCTAGGATAAGATGAAGGGTTTGGCCATATGATGTGGCTGGGGTGTGGTCTGGGCGGCGCCAACGTCACTTCCTTCTTCCTTGTTCTGTTCTCCTAGTACAGAAAGGAATCGTTTCGGGTGCACATAGGGCTGGGCATCAAGTAAAATTGTCAACTGGAAAAAAGTTGTGTAGTTAATATTTTATTCGTTTTTCTGCATTCTACCGCTATTGGCTACAATAACGAGTGGTTATACACAAGGCGTAGCCAGCTCGTAGTCTGGTCGGCGCCAACGTCCGCTACCTCCTTTCGCATTCGTTATCCTAATACAGAGGGGAATCGTTTCGGGTACACGTCACTGTGGGCACCATGTTTAACTGTCAAATGAAAAAAAATGCGTAATTAACTTTTTGTTCGTTTTTCTGCAATCTACGTCTATTGTCTAAAATAACGAAGGGTTGCAGACAAGGCGTGGCCAGGGCGTGGTCTGGTCGGCGCCAGCGTCCGCTACCTCTTTCCGCATTCTGTTATCCTAATACAGTGTGGAATCGTTTCGAGTACACGTCACTGTCAAATGAAAAAAAAACCTAGTTAACTTTTTCTTCGTTTTTCTGCGACCCACAGCTACTGGCTAAGACAACGAGGTGTTGTACACAAGGTTTGGCCAGGGCGTGATCTGGGCGGGGCAAAGGTCCGATTCCTCCTTCCGCATTCTGTTATCCTAACAATGAGAGGTATCTTTTCGGGTACACGTCGCAGTGCATCAAGTGGAAAAAATTAAAGTTCCATTGTTAATTTTTTGTTCATTTTTTTTGCATTCCATAACTAGAGGTTGCCTCAGGCATGGATATGTGTCATGTCTTCGGGTTAGTTAGGTTTAAGTAGTTCTAAGTTATAGTGGACTGATGAGCTCAGATGTTAAGTCTCACAGTGCTCATCGCCATTTGAATCATTTCTTGGTGACAAAGCATGGCGAGACCATGGTCTTACCCCTACCGCGTTGGTTTCTCGTAGTACAGAGCGGAATCGTCAGGGACGCACATTGCGGTGAACATCAACGTTTAACTGTCAACTGGAAAAAAATGCTGCGTAGATACATTTTTGTTCGTTTTTCTGCATTATGTGACCATTGCCTAAAATAACACTACTGTGGCCCACATGGTACTTCATACCAAATATGTCCAAAATACCTGAATTGTGTTTCATCTGATTTGCACGAAGCCTACATAACGTAGCTGTGCTCCAGAACAGGGCGGACAAGCACGGTGTAAGCTGTCTCTTTAGTAGATCTGTGGCACCTTCTAATTCTTCTGTCAATGAATCGCAGTCTTTGGTTTGCTCTATCCACAATATTACCTGTGTGATCGTTGCAAAGTATGTTATTCGTAATTGTAATCCCTAAGTATTTAATTGAATTTACAGCCTTCAGATTTATGTGACTTACCTCGTAATCGAAATTTAGCAGTTTTCTTTTAGTACTCATGTGAATAACTTCACACTTTTCTTTATTCAGGGCAGGTGCCAATTTTCGCACTAGACATACATCTTATCTAAATTTGTTTTGGTCCTCTGATGACTTTACAAGACGTTAAATGATAGCATCATCTACAAATAATCTAAGAGCGCTACTCAGATTGTCTCCTATGTCATTAAGATAGCTCAGGAACAAAAGAGTGCCTGTAACACTTCCTTGGGGAACACCGGATATTACTTCTGTTTTACTAGCTGACTTTCCGTCTATTACTACGAACTGTGACCTCTCTGACAGGAAATCACGAATCCAGTCGCACAACTGAGGCTATATTCCATAGGCAGGCAGTTTGGTCAGAAAACGCTTGTGAGGAACAGTGTCGAAAGCCTTCTGGAAATCTAGAAATATACAATCAGTTTGACATCCCCTGTCAATAGCACTCGTTATTTCATGAGTACAGAGAGCTAGTTGTGTTTCACAAGAAGAATCCGTGCTGACTATGTGTCAATAAATCGTTTTCTACTTTATATTTCATAATGTTCGAACACGGTATACGTTCCAAAACTCTACTGCAAATCGACGTTAGCGATATGGGCCTGTAATTCAGTGGATTACTCCTATTTCCATTTTTGGGTATAGGTGTGATTTCAGCAGTTCTCCAGTCCATAGGTATGGATCTTTCTGTGAGCGAGCGGTTTTATATAATTGCTAAGTATGGAGCTATTGTAACAGCATATTCTGAAAGGAACCTGACTGGTATACAATCTGAACCGGAGGTTTTTCCTTTATTAAGTGATTGAAGCTGATTTGCTACACCGAGGACATATACTTCTATGTTTCTCATATTGGCAGTTGTTCTTGATTGAAATTCAAGAATATTTACTTCGTCATCTTTGGTGAAGGAGTTCCGGAAAACCGTGATTAATAACGCTGCTTTATCGGCACTGTCATCAGTGACTTCACTGTTGTTATTGTGCAGTGAAGGTATTGATTGCGTCTTGCCACTGGTGTGCTTTGTGTATGGCCAGAATCTCTTTGGATTTTCTGCCAGATATCGGGACAGAATATCATTGTGGAAATTATTAAAAGCATCTCCGATTGAAGTATGCTCTGTATTTCGAATCTCTGCAAAACTTTTCCAGTATTGGGGATTTTGCATTCTTTTAATTTGGCATGTTTTTTTCGTTACTTCTGCAACAGCGATGTGACCCGTTTTGTCTACTATGAGGAATCAGTACCATAACTTATTAATTAATTTGGCATGTATCTTTCAATTGCCGTCGATAGTATCTCCTTGAAACTATTTCACATCTTTTCTACACTTACATGATCAGATCCGAAGGACTGTAGACTGTCTCTTAAAAAGGCGTTAAAGCATTTTTATCAGCCTTTTTAAATACTTATACCTTGCGTTTCTTTTTGATGGTTGTAGGTGTTACGATATTCAGCCTAGCAGCAACTTCCTTGTGATCGCTAACCCTATATTCGTCGCGATACTCCCTATTTGTCCATTTGTTTCTAAGAGGTCAAGTATACTTTCGCAACTATTTACGCTTCGAGTGGGCTCATGAATTAATTGTTCAAAATAATTTTCTGACAAAGCATTCAGTACAATTTCGGATGACGTTTTATGCCTGCAGTCGGTTTTAAACGTACAATTTTTCCAGCATATCGAGGGTAGATTGAAGTTACCACCGTCTATAATTGAATGGGTGAGGTACCTATTTGAAATGAAACTCAAATTTCTTTGAACTGTTCAGCAACTATGCCTTCTGAGTCGGGAGGTCGGTAAAACGATCCAATTAACAAATTAGTGCGATTGTCAGGGATAAACTCTACCCATACTATTTCGCAGGAACTATCTACTTCAATTTCACTATAAGGTAAACTACATCTGACAGCAATAAATATTCCACAACCAACTGTATTTAATCTATTCTTTCTGAACACTGTTAGATCGTTTGAAAAAAATTCGGCTAAACTTACTTCTGGCTTTAGCCAGCTTGATGTACCTATTACTATTTGAGCTTTCGATTAAGGGTTGGAGCTCTTGTTGTTTACCAACACAGCTACGACTTTTGCAACTGCAATACCGATCGTTTCTACAAATGGCTTAGTGTGCTTTACCTGCCATGGATGGACGCTCTTTCTGGGGTTTCCTGAGACCCTCTAATAAAAAAAAGCCATAATCTCATCCACGCAGCCCCCGCTAATCGTGTAGCCGCTTCCTGTGTATAGTGAGCTCCTGGCATATTAAGCGGAATCCGGAAACCCACCACACAAGGCGCAAGTGAAGGAATCTGCAGCCCACATGGTCACAGAACCGCCTGAGCCTCTGATTCAGACCCTCCATCCAGCTCTGCACCAAAGGACCACAGTCAGTTCTACCGACGATGCTGCAGATGCTGAGCTCTGCCTTAATCTCGGAAGCAAGACTGGCAGCCTTTACCATTTCAACTAGCTGCTCAAAACCAGAGAGAATTTCCTCCAATCCAAAGTAATTGGTATCGATATGAGCCATCACCTGCAGTTAGCTACGCAGTGTACCCTTCATGGCATCTGGAAGCACCCTATCCACACCGGTATGCACACAGAGTGCACACTGGCTTCTTTCCCCTCTTTGGCAGCCATGATCCTGAGGGGCCCGATTATGCGCCTAATGTTAGAGATCCCAGCTACCAGCAAACCCACTTCCTGTGAATTCTCAGACCTTGCGGGATGAGAAGCTTCCTCTGGAACAGTGTGAACGACTGCATCAGGCCTTGAGACTTTGTCAGCCACAGATACCGCCTGAAACCTGTTCATCAAACGAATCGAGGAGGCCCTACAATCGGCCCCTCATAAAGTCTTTCGCTGCCTGACAGACTTTGGAATGATCTACTCGACTACGGGTGACAGGTCAACTGCAGTGCAGGCAGTACCTGGGACAGCCACAGCAGTGGACCGATTGGGGGACATGTGGGACATGCTTGATGTCCCTCGCATCCCCGTGTCCGACTCCCCCCCCCCCCCCCCCCCCGCACACACACACACGCTGATGCCCCTCGGCAGCAGCCTCAAGCAGTCTGACAAAGCTAACAGGGCCAGCAGCTGTGAGTGGAGAGTCAGAAACTCAGCTCGCATCTGTACACAGCAATGACGGCTCCTATCCATTACTGAGCTCTCACCTGTTTGAAGCTCTTAAAATTTGTAACAAACGAACGGCGTATTTGCAGCAGGAAGCAGGAATTCGAAGTGCTCTATCGACACTGAGCTACACTAACCAAAAGAAACAAAACATGTACGATACGAGGGTCGCGAACAACGGCGGTACTGTACGCTACTCTGTTATTGAAATAAAAGGTTGTGACTAGTAAGCACTCAAGCATGCAAGGAATTACAAAAATAACTAGTAACTACACAGGTATCTGTAAATAAGTAGCTCCTGTTGGAAGCTCGTAAAAAATATATAACAAACGAACAGTGTACTCTCCTTATTGGCAGCCGGAAGTCGCGGTGCTCTATCACTGACGCTCTAACACATGAAGAGTTTTTAAAATTGAAGAATGTTTATCGCCAATAGTTCTGTGTGCAATTGATAGGGATTGTAACGAAACCATGAACATATTTGTTCTGGATCAAGGTTGGAATCCGTATATGTGCCTTTCTTTGAGATCTAGAGGGGTTTGCAATTTTGCAGAAAACAACAAAATGATCGAACTATGTCGTTCCGACTGGGTCTCATACCTCGAAAAAAAAATCTGAATTCGAATTCCAGACCAGCATCAAAGTTTTCTGTCTCAGTTCAAAGTAAAATAAGAAGCCTGAGACCTTAAATGACATTTGGCTCATTAAATAAAATAAAGTTTCTAGTGCAAGGAAGCTCACTGACGACACAATTTCTGTTTGCCGCGACTTCCGCCTATGTTATGACCAAACCTAAACCGGCTATGCCCCAGATGGTAGAGAATGGATATGAGGTTTGTAGTACAAATTCTTAACTACGGTGCAACTTAACGTTCTTCACTTATCACTACTACAGGTGGAGGAGATCTGATCCTTTGTGTTTAAAATACATGCTAGAAGTGAAAATCGAACCGATACCTCGCAACTATGAAACTGAAAATCACTCCTCAAGACTACTGAAGACCACTTTTGCTACATTGATTGTTATGTCTAGCGTAATAGGCGCTTAGCTTACAAATTAGACACGGTGAAAAAATTCATTTCTCTATTAACTAATTAATTATCAGCAGGCTTCTAACACGGAAATTATACTAGTCTCAAGTTAGCGGGATGTAGAGACGCTTTTTGGTATCATAGCCTCGATTCGAAGCCATTTTGAAGTTTTAACTGTTTCAAGTAATTTCTTAGGTCGACATATACCATTGCACAGTATGAAGTCAGCAAATACGTCTATTATTACTGCCGTTATCGCTATTAAATTTTTAATTCTGCTGCTGCTGTCGGCGTGCTTCAGAAAGAATGTAATGTTTTTTGGTCATTTTTAGATGCAGTTCCCAAAAAATTGTTGAATATTTAGTTCGCAACAAATCGATGCGGCGTTCTGTGACAACTGTACTGTAACGAGTAGTTATTTAGTTCTTTCCATCTGTAATGAAGACTTTTCAAGTTAATATCGCATATCTCCAGTTATTCTTAGACAACATTAAAATGAAATTAGCTGATGAACACGATACTACATAAGACAAATTGCGTTGCATTACTTCAATAACTTGCGTTTAGCAGCGACGCTTGTAAATTGCTAAGACTGGCAGTAAACGCCACTTTCAGACAGAGGTTTTTCGTATTTTTTGTTAATTCATATCTAGTGATCATTATTTCCATTTGGTCGAAGCCACCTATTTCAAATACAGGAAAGAAAAAAATACTGCGGAAGATCAACAGTTTTTCGTTGTAATACACTCATTCTACGTGGCCCCAGTTCATATTTTCGCAGAATTACTCTAATTGTAATATCACTTCAACACTGCAGAAAAATCTTTCATCGTGGCAAAACTCACATCCGACTCAGAGGGCTTATACTTAGTTGCCAACCTTAAAGTCTAGCTCTGTGGAACGACAGTTTCAGTAAAGTGCTGTTGCGAAGGCTGTTTAGCACTGGTATTTCTCACCGGGAAATACGTAATTGATTTATTCGACTCCATACGTATACTGAAAGAGTAATTTCGTGTGGAAGCAATGCTTACGAACTGCAGTATTGAATTGTGCCATGGCCTCCATTTCTATAAATTCCTGACCTAAACTGGCTCCGCGTCATTTCAAACGCCAGGTACTGCAACGTCTTACTGACACCAACAGGTGTGCGTACTACAAAATTCGTAGTTTCTTTCATGTGATTTTGCAATGACTGAAATAAAAGTCACATGACCGCTACATTAGGGGCTACATTTAGTTGTTCCTTTCGTTCTGGGAGATGAGTATTCTGGGTAGTAATCTTTTCCCATTCTAACCAGCGAAATGCAGAAAAATGTGGCCAGTAATCGCTTAACAAACTGCTATTTAGTGGTGTTAAGATAATTTATTTTAACTTTGTTGTAGGTGAAGGAATTTAGTTTAATCTTAAAGCAACTTAAGCGTGAACGCTCGCAAATTTACCGAATTAAAAAAGGTTATTGTCAAGGTAGGAAAATGTTTGGGAAACAAAATTTGCCTATGAAACATTCTGGAGAATTAAAACCGTGTGCCGGACCGAAACACTAACTCGGTATCACACGTTGTATTCCTCAAACTGTGGAAATGATAGGTTGAATCTGAGTTTAACTTCTTAAGGTATTCCACAGCTAAAAATACAAAACGATCAATAATAAAAAAAACTCCAGGCAGAGCAACATGATCTGCACCACAACGTGAATCTACATTTTACCTTCAATGTCTGGAAACGGTGTCCTAATTGTCACTTCATATGATGTGTAGGGACACATACATTTACATCACATCATCCTCTAAACAATACTCACAAGGAACTAATTTATTAAATTTTTTTCAAAGCGTGTAATCGGGAATGACTCTGACTTCTTAGGCGAAGGAAGTGCTCTTCGCCCTCTATTGTTCTTCGCTTCCTCCTGCCCTGTCATGGGATCTTACTTGCTTAACCTCACTGTTGGAGGAATTTCATAGACGACGTATTCTTGCGCTTTGTGAAGCTTCATACTGTATCAGCACCATTTCTGTGCCGTAGGATACACCAATTCGACGATACCATGCTTGGTGAAGAGGGTGGCGGAGGAAAGCAACGTCAACCACCTTTGTCTCCCTGGACGTAAACAGGATACCACGGAGGATCAAGACTATAGTGTACTCCACTGCAGTGATGAATACCCTTTCACCACTAGTACAGAAATTAGGAACATTCCCCAGGTAAGTGTAAGCAGGTCACCATCCGTCGTCGTCTCAACGAGAAAGGGAGGTATGGACGATCGGCGAACTTATGACCAAACTGCTGTCACGGTTTGGGGTTGGATATCAGCTATTGGTTTCGGCGTTCTGTGGCAATTGGACTGTCCGTCTTCTAGTTATTACTGCTGCGAAATACTGTATAACGTAATGCTTTCTTCTGTTCGTCAGAGATTTGCGGAGGCTGAATAAAGTTCCAACATTAACATTTTCCTGCTCACGCAGCGAGCTGTTTAAAACACTGGTTTCAAATGAATGTAGACGTTGAGCTGTTGTACTGGCCTCCAACGCTGCAAACCTCAGACCCATTGAGCATGTATGGACAAAGATGCAGAAAATTATTGGGAGCTGAAGACCAGCACCGACAACGATACCGTCACTGTCCGAAACAAGTCATGACGCGAGGGAAGTGTTGTCACAGACAAACAGACTCGTCCGGAAACTTCTGCCTCCATTCTCTGGCAGCTAAATGCAGTTGTATAGGAGGGGGGAAACTGGGCACGATACTGAATTATTGTATTGCTGTCGAGAAAATTTTGTTTACGGAAAATGAACGTTTTGTACTCCTTCGAAGAAGTGTGAAATTCATTTTTCTTAGCTCTCTCTCTCTCTCTCCTTCTCTATCTTTCATTCTTCACCCCCTCTCTCTCTATCCACCCCCCCTCCTCTATATCTCTCTTTTTTCAATACACTTTTGATTTCAAATTTTTTTACTAGCATCGAGAGAAACATTAAATTATTTTTGTTTTGTCCCATGACACATGACGTCATTGTTGATGAAGGCATCAAAGAGAAAGTCTTACTGGTTTTTCCGTCGAGAAAAAGTATCATTTTAGTTTGTGTTCTCTTTATCTACATGCAGGAAGAATAACAATAACGACGAAAGCACAAAGGAGATATCATTTCCATTTAACGCCAAACTCAAATCACAATGCATGCGGAGAAAGAGTGATGCAAGACCAGCGAGTAGACAAAAAGTCGAGCACTAAATTATGAATTCTTCATAATTCTCGTAGTCCTCTTACCACGAATTAAAAATCATGAGAATAACAGGATTCGCATCATATACCTGCAGAGTAGGAACTGATCGCCTAAAGCAATATGTCATTCCACCAACAGCTTACGTTTCATTTACGAAATGGTATAATATGGTTTGTGATGTCACACCTTTTCCACGAAAAAGAAATGAAGCAACGAGTGAAAGTGGCGCAGGGCGTCTTCGACGGAAATGCAGACTGTTTATCTGACTTTGAATTGTGTCAACGGAGCTATGAAGAGTATAAGCTAACTGTAAGTGACACGAAGGGTGTTCTGCTAGGTCTTATCAAAGCTGCTTAATTTGGACATGTTGCGTGTTGCAAAGTGTGAGAAACTTAATAGCTGCCATCGCAAATGCCACACAGTCTCGACACGGTGACAGCAGCGCTCCTCATGTGGAATCTGTTCGTGCAGAAAATGGCGTGAGAGTCTCTTAAGCATATATTTTGTCATCATGACTGAAAATGTACCAGAAAATGCAGTTGAATTTGTCACTTATGATATCTATCTTACGACGAAAGTTTTGATGAAATAAAAGAAAACTGTTTGTTTCAGGCATATTTTTGAAATGATTCCAGTATATCACAGAGTAATCAAAATGTATATTTACAACGAAATGTATCTCTTCTGATACAGATGCAAAAAGAAAAATATGAAAAACCTTTCTTGATTCGGAACTTCACGTTATTCGTAGTATACATAGGCTCATCGTGGATGTTGCGTTTTGCAGTCGATGCTCTGTGGTTGTCTCTTTATTTGTGCGCATATCATTCATGGAGAGTGTCACTGAAATCGATCTCCCAAAATGTTTTCCAAGTCAATTATTGTAAAAAAGGTGTATTACCTACTCATAAATTGTACAGTGCAAATACTGGAGATGTTCTAAAAATGTGCAACATGTCTGGCAATGATCTTTGTAGTTTCAGTATCTTAAGACAGAAAAACACGTAATAGTTGAAATAGTTAATCATTTGTATTATTTAATTTGCAATCATTGCACTTAAGTGTTGCTAGTACCAACACTCTAGTCCCTAAACCCAGCTACAGAATACCTGCCGTGTCACTTTCAATTATGCTCTTCATGACTCCATTCATGGAATTTCCGTCGAAGGCGCCCTGCGAAACTTTCACTAGGTATATAATTTCCTTTCATGGAGAAGGTATGACATCACACACTATATCATACCATTTAGTAAATGAGACGTACGTTATTGGTAGAATGGCGTAGAGGTTAAAGCGCAATGGATCCGGCTTTCACAGCCATGAAGTGCTGACGTGATTTGTGTTTCCGCCTGTGGGGCGAGAGCACTCGTTTTTGTTTATTATCAGCGACCATCACTTACGTGTCATTTACGAGTAGTAAAGCACGACCAACCGTTTTTGAAAATCTGCACTGCGATTAACCTTCTGCAATCATTACACCCGCCCAAAGGCTTTGGAAGTGGAACGACTCCTACGTGCCGCAGCTAAAATCCCTGCTTCCGACATTTTGCTCATACTTTTGTCCATCTTAAACTGTATGGTGTACTTCAAAGTAATCAATGACTTCATAACACCAGACAAGGACAACGCTTTTTCCAGGTCGATGGTAATGTCGGCGTGGTCACAGTCGACTGCACTGGCATGGCCATGTGCACGATATAACTTTTCGAACTACCACTCGAGCTCCCAGTTGAAGATGTTATCGCTGCTTTCCTCCTCCATGTCCCTGTACAAGGTCACATTGCTGAACGCTGGGTGGAATTGCAAATGTACCGCGTTGTTAACGATGAACGACCGATCACTATTGATCTACATTGCCATGTGCCGTCTTACCTACAAACCAGCAGCTGCTGCACTGTCATTATACACGATAGCCAACCCAAGACCTATTCTGTGTGTGGCAAAGAAGACCACTTAAGGCCTGAGTGTCTTCAGAGGCTCATCACCCAATTCCCAGCTGCTATCATTGTGCCTCCGATTCCGCCGATAGTTTTACTAATCACTGATTCATCGGCACTGTCTTATCCTCCTGGGATCTGTCATCAGTCGGACCACACAACAGTGTCTCTTTGAGCTGCCACAAATAACCCTGGGATCTAGTCTATATATCATGCTCATAAGGTAGGAGATGCAGTACATGCAGAAGTAAAGCTGTGAGGATGGGCCGTGTGTCATGCTTAGGTAGTTCAGACAGTAAAGCACTTGCCCGTGAAAGGTGAAGGTCGTGAGTTCAATCTGTGGTCTGGCACACAGGTTTTATCTGCCATGAAGTTTCAACAATTTTATAATATGGAATAACTGTTTTACACAGTCTGCAAACCTGAGATTCTTGAGAGTGAAATAAATTGAATAGCGTAACTGAAAAGTATGGTACTGGAGACTATTGCAAAATCAGTGATTTCAGCATGTGGGAATACTATTATTTTATGATGTAAAACATAAGGAAATTGTTGGTATGTAGTAATATTTTTGTAATACTGATCTACCAGTGATAACAGATATCATATAAAAGTGGTGAAAAATTAAGCTGTATCTGAAATTGGTAGTGTTTTGCTGCTATTAGCCTATCATGCTAGCACTAATTAAGACTTAGCCAATGACGGTGTAAAAAATATTAAAGCTCTTCATACAAAAACCAGTAGAAGTATTAAGATTTTTTTTCTTATATCTGTAACAACAAAAAGCACTTACCTCAGGTTTCCAGTGATATTCAACATAGCCACAGAAGTTCACTTCTTTCACCTGTTTGCTATGTCAGATACCTAAAATATCGAAAGCTGACTTCTCACTGACCATTTAGAAGACACCAATCAAAACTGATTTTCCAAGTAAAAACTCATTATCTAACAGAATAGCCATAGTTATCTAGAAATGCAATTGGTGTTTGACTAGGCAAGAGATAATCAGAGGGGCCCAACACATTGATGTACACAGCTAAGAACTGCTGACAGCAGCAATAACGTTGGAAATATTAGACAAGAAATCTTTCATACTACCGCTACCGAAAGATCTTCAAGTATTTTATTCTTTGTTCTGAAGCGTCACTAATTATGCAAACACATAAAAGTTATACTTATCTTTGACACAGAAGAAAACATTTGATTAACATATCTGCACTCGCGTATTAGAATATTTTGTTACAACACCCATCAACAGCTGGTATTACATATCTGTGTGAGTGAGCGAATGGAGACCATTTTATCTCAACCAATGAAAGGCAACAAATTATAAGACATGGTTGTGAGTTGTGCTAGCAGTGATATTTGTGTTTGTGAAATAATCCATCCATTGTTCTTTGCAGGCTGTTGTGCAACTGAATGCTGAATTTTTTGGGATGTGTTGCTTCATTTCCATTATTAAGAAGTACAAATCACTGATATACAACAGTGACAAAGTTTTTTTTAATTGCTCTCCACTTAATACAATCAGACTTACAAACTAATGTATTGATGCCTCATCCATTGCACTGTCTTCTTACATAAATAGATCACAGTACGACACCGTAGATTTTGCAAAATCTTTATTTCATTGTTCATAACATTTCATCTCAGAAATTGAATTCATCATGGCTGGTTTTTTTCTGATAAATGGTTGATATACATGTTTCAATATTTCACCTATCTGCAAATGACAAAGAAAACTAACTCACTCTATTGCTTCACACATTTCATGATGAAGTGTAACTGGAGGCAACATGTTTATTTAACCTAGATGGATATACAAGAAGAGAATAGTAACCATATGTGTTATTAAGAAGTGCAGTGATGAAAGGTGTGGGTTTGATACATTCAAATGATATGCTAAATAGATAGCAACAAACGCCACACATACACATATGGAGATACACTCAAAGAAACAGAAAAATTTTTCAAACACTTAGTGAAGAAAGGGTATAATGTTAGTGTCTGTGAACTTAGAACCAGCATGAAAAATAAATCTGTCCTACAATATATGAAATCCAAATATAAAGCTGGAAAAGTTACTGTCCTGTTTTTCCAAGAAATCAAAAGTACTGCTGTAAAAATGAAGATCAGTTAGTGAAAGACTTGCCTATTTTGAAGAAAGTCTAAAACTGAAGACAGAAATGTAAGCAGAAGGGGACTAAGGTAAGTGGTTACACATCTTTGTCATAAGGTCTCTTCCATATGTTTATCTATTGCTACATCAACTGAGCTCAGATTAAAAGTGGGCTCATCTCAGGTAAATACTAAACTTAATTTTATAATGCGGTGTTCACTGTCTACAATGACTGCATCCTAATATAGTTAAGTCTGATATACATTGATTTGTAGGTTATTGTTCAAGTGGACTGATGTAGAAATTTTTTGGACTGTAAACGTCCACTTCTAGTTTTAAGAAGCAGAAGTGGCTGATATGAATGCTGACCAAGCGTTTCCATTTCCAAAACACTTAATACATTCAGACTGACACACTAATGTATTAATAGATAAGTTATGACCCTTAATTTCTACATAAATAGATTACAATATGACACAGTAAATTTTACGAAGTCTTCCTCTCAGAGTTGAGGACATATCCTCTAATAAATCAAAATAACCACCATCAGGTATTTTCTGATAGGTGGTTGACATCCTTGTTTAAATATGTGATCCCTGCACAAATGACAAAGACAAATTATCACACCACACTAATTCACATATTTCAAGGTAATGTGTAAAGGCAGACAGTAGTTTTATTTAACAATGATGATTGTGGAACAAGGCAATAGTGAAAATGCGTATTCTTAAACAGTGCAGTGACAAAGAGGCTTGTTTGTATACATGCTTTTGAGATGCTAAGTACGAAACAACCAACTGTCCAATTACAGGTAGCCAGTATACACTGCAAAATGTAGCAAACTTGTTCATACACCTTGGGAAGGAAGAGGATAATTTTAGGATCTGAACTAGCATGAGGAAAATCTGTCTTATGAGAAAGGTAATTAAAATATAAGGTAGGAAAAATTTTTGGTATGTTTGCCAACATGTGAAAATTATTGTTGTACAAAATAAACATCTGTTACCAAAAGAATTCACTTTTCAAGTAGGGTGTCTGAGAGCGAAGACAGAAAAGTAAGCAAAAGTAGGCTCTTACAAGTGGTTTACCATATATTTGCTGTAATATTTCTTCCATATGTTCATCTACTGTCAGATAAAGTGAACTCAGAATAAAACTAGGTTAAATGAGGTGAATGTTAAAAATAATTTTATAATAAAGTATTGACTGCCTTACAATGACTCCATCCTTTATAATGTTAAGTCTGATACCGTTTGTATAATTTATCTTATAATTAGGCAAGTGGAGAATATTAGGCAACCTATGGCTTCTGTATAAAGGAATACTGTTTTGTACTGATATGAAAAGAAAGGATATGCAGAACGAATTTTGTTGTAGAGTAACATAGCAATACAGACACAAATGATAGAATAGTAGCAACTTACTATTAATATTTCCGCAATCTGTATTGTTATTGATGTTACACTTGTTCTATCCCTAACAACCACTTAGAATTAGAGCATACAGTGTACTATATATTTTCATGCAAATCTACTACAATTACTGAGATGTTGTTTAAAGGGGTTTCACTATAAATCACTGAGCAAAGGACACTTTTTCATATTTAACACTGAAACTGATGTAATTTTTTTAGACCAGTTTATTACAGATGACATTTCAAATGCAAAAATCTGATTTATTATTGACCTTTTAGATGATGCCAAACACAGTTGGTTCTGGAATCAAAAGTTTCACATTTACCTTCACAGTTGTAGTTTCTTCAGACATGATGGCACGCCACTAGGCAGCAGGAAAGAAGGAGTGCGTAACTCATTAAAATACACTTTTATGACATCTTGATCTCCAGATGCCCAATGGCAATGTTTGACAGGAAATTCAGGTATTGATTCAGTCATCTTATTCAGTTGTCTGAAACATCACTATCTATGCCAACACAGGGAAGCATTGTTTTCTCTTGACTCAATGAACTAATGAATTGAATTACCTGCAGTGAAGACTGTGTAGCTTGGAGCAGTTTCCACACTGTTTCCTCTTGCCAGTCCTTTAACAGAAGTTAAATACACATTCTTACTCCATTATAAAATAATAGGATTCGCTATGCCTGTGATAAATTCCTTCCCTGATATTACAAAATTTACTCCACATATGTAGGATTTTTCGAAATGTGACAAACAGTTCCAATGTACAACATGGTAATGCACCTAGTAACAAATATTCTATTCAGAGAGAAAAATGGTCTAACTGACGATATCTCATCAACACTGTATCTAATAATCTATGTTCTATATTATTACTCTACTGCATTCCAATAACCAGGAAGTATATCAACTTAAGAAGAACTGTTATCAAAAAGTAGATACAAGCTAAAAATATTTCAGAGCAGGAGCTTTTGGAAACCAAGACGAATTACATTTGATGTGCACATGTTTGTGTGGACACTGAAGATGCTCAACTCATTTGCAAATATGATGTATTAGAAGCTGAACAGCATCTCTCTTTTGGATTCTACAGTTTAATGTAACAACGTAACCTCTGTCACTCGTTTCACTTAAAATGATTAGGAGATGTGAAACTCCTGCTTACGTATTAAGTCGCAGAACCCTCACACATGGAATGCTGCCAGAGCTTCTCCCATTTCATTCCAATTAATATATTCACCTATATCCACTAATTTATTAATGCCAGATTTGTCATGCTATCTACTCACAGTCACTCAGCATAGATGTGTGGTCTGAGGTTCCTTATCACAGCCCCTCTTGGCTCCCTCTTTCATAGGTTTGAGTCATCCCATGGGTATGGGTCTGTGTGTCATCCTTAGCATAAGTTACTTTAAGTAGTGCATAAGCTTAGGAGCCAATGACCTCAGCAGTTTGGTGACTCATGACTTGAGCAGTTGGGTCCCATAAGACCTTATCACAAATTTCCAAAATATCTACTTACATATGGAGATATGTATACAACATGGAATATTTTAGAACAATGGAGCCTCAATAAAGATAAAATTACATCTCAAAACGTTATATAACTGTGATGAGACTGTACAGTCTCATGGGTGTTATCCATCTTTAATCACATCATCTATACATAATTAGTGAGGACAATTCATTAAACAATGGTAAATCAAGTTTGGATTATCAATAATATTAGAGAAAGACTAAACTGCTACTCACTATAAAGAAGACACAATGAGCTGATAAAATACACAACTATAAGACTTACAGATTTGTTGTACAGCATCTCCAGACTGTCAAGCTTTGCATTTGAATGTAATTGATGTAATATCACCATACAAAACATGCAATAACTTTTTAAAGTTATGAGAAGAGTACATTATACTACTTACATAAATTAAAAAAAAAAAAATTGTCACTGTGGAACCTTGGTGCACACCATGTTTTATTTAAACGACCCACCATACTGTTGAAGCAACCAAAATGGTTTCCAGTTGCTCACACATGATTATATTAATTCATACACAGTCCTCTAACAACCAGGGTCCACTGATTGTCAACTAATATGGTGACAATGACACAATCTAAGCCATTATCAAGATCAAGGAACACTCCACTAACATATTGCTTGTTCTTTACAGCTGTTACTACTTTGCCTACGTAACTGTACTGCAGCTACTGAAGTTAAGTAGCTTCTAAGTTGGCATGATGAGGCTGACTGTATTCCATTCAAGTCCCCTGAGCAACAAAAATTTTCTCTCAGTAGCAGGAATGGAACTCAAGTCTTAAACATAGCTTTCAGTAACACTGACCACCCAGATGTGGTGATGAAGATACGGTGCAGCATACTATACACAATCTCTATAATTTTAATAACACTACATTTCAGAAAAATAGTGCCTTGAGATAAGGATATTACTTACTGTTTGTTAATCCCATCCTCAAATGTATCATCTATTTCCAAATAAGAAAAGCAAGATATTGCACTATATTGCTTCATATATAGCAAGATAAAAAAATGTCGATTGCATATAAATTTATCCATGGTGAGCCAGCAAAAAGAGAATGGAAATGGTCTGCATTCTTAACTTGTACAATGAAACAGAATATTTTTTGGATGAAGGCTATATTTACACACAGTATGAAGCACCAAAGTCCCAATTTGTAGACCTCAGATATCTGGCAGAAAATGCAGCACATTATTTTAAACAACCAGCGAAGGAAGTTGACATGGTTAGTGTCCATGAACCTAGAATAACCAATGACAATATATCATTCACAGTTTAAAATTAACCTAATATAAAATAGAAATTATTAACACCTTGTGTTTCTAGGAAATAAAAATGGTTAGTGTACTGAATGAATGTTTACTACTGCATGAACAGACAATACAATAAGAAAATCCTTAAGGGAGCATGCAAGAGGAATTACAGTGAACTAATGCTTGTGGTTTACACACACTGACAATTATACCCAATCTTAACGTTGTCCATGGTAGCATAGAGTAAACTCAAAATACAGTAAAATACATATACTCTTAATAGTTTTATAACATGGAATTGCTGTGTTTGACAGTCTGCAAACAAGAGGTACTTGAGACTAAAACAAATGGAATAGTGTAACTGAAGAGTAGTTTACAGGAGCCTGTTACAAAATTTGTGATTTCTGCGTGTGGGAATATGTTTATGTTCTGATATGAAAGACAAGGAATGGTTGATATACAACAATATTGTTGTGATACTAATATACCAAAAATAGCCCTTATCATACAAAGAAGGTACCAAATTAAGCTGTTTCTAAATTGGTATTGTTTTGATGTTACTATCATTCTGTCACTAATTAAGACTCATACAGTGACACTGTATAAAACACTAAACCTCTTCATAAAGAAAATAACAGAAGTACTGACACTTTAGTCCTTAGGTGTACAACAACAGACCACACTTTGCTCAGGTCTTAGTGTGATATTCAACACTGCTACAGATGTTCGCACCTTTCATCTGTTGACTGTATCTAATACTTTAGATATAAAAACTGAATTGTCGCTGGTCATTTAGAGACAACAGTCAATGCCAATCTTTCAAGTAACCACTGACTATCTTACAGCATAGTTAGGGGATGGGGTAGTGTGTTTCTAGTCAAGAGAGAATCAGATGCTCTCAAGATGTAAGTGTGCACAGTTAAGAATTGCTGATTACAACCTGAACTATAACAATGGTATGCAGCAAATCTTTCTTACTGCTGGTATTCTAGAGAAAATTTTCAAGCACTTTATTCAGTGATATGGAGGATCTCCAACTATGCAAGCACATAATAGTATTACATTCTGTGAGACCACAGAAAGCATTTTATTTTCATATCTCTACTCACCTATTATAATATCTTATATCTCCTATTACCAGCTGGTATTACCTCTCTGTCTGGATGAGTGAATTGAGAGAAAGTTGTCTCAACTGACAAAAGGAAATGGGTAATGGGCATGGTTGGGAGATTGTATTTCCAGGTTATATGAGCAACTGTAAAACAATAGGTCTTTAGTTATTTGTTGATTATTTCTCAAGAGGAATTACGTAGAACTTTTTGGGAATATAGAGCTCCACTTTAAGTATTAAGAAGCACAAGTCACTGATATGAACACTGACAAAGTGTTTCCATTTGTACAACAATTTATAGAATCAGACTGACACATTAATGTATGAGCCATAACTATATCTTCTTACATAAACTGATTAAAACATGATATGGTAGATTTTACAAAATCTCTCTCTCAGAACTGACAAAATCTCATATAATAAATCCAACTGATATGTTGACCACAGCTGGTTCCACAATGAATAGTTTCATGTCTACCAGTATAGTTGTAGTTACCTCAGAGGTGATGGTACTGCAGTTTGCAGCAGTACAGCAGTAGGTTGTAGCTCATTCAGATGCACTACTATGTACTTGTGATCTCCATATAGACAATGACAATATTTCAGAGGAAATCTGGGTACCTATTCAGTCATCTTACTCAGTTAAGTGAAACATCACTGTCTATGCAAAACCATTAAAGCATTATTTTCTTTCAAGTCTATGGACAACTTTCTATTAACTTATAAGTAGAGAAGAGTGTTGTAGCCTGGAACAATTTCCACACTCTTGCCAGCCCTGTAGTAGAAGTTTAGTGTACTCAATGATTCCATTTAAAAATAATGGAAGCACTTTTTGTGTGATGCAATCTTTCTCTGATATTACAAAAGCTACTCCAGAAAAGTAAGGCCTTCCTAAATGTAAAAAAAAAACTGATCCAAAGAAGAACATGGTCATGTATCTAAGAATCATTATTCTATTCAGTCTGAAATGTGTTCTAACTTATAATATTTCATCAGCACTACATCCAATAAGCTGTGTACTACATTACTACTCTACTGTATGCCAAGAACCAGGAACTAAATCAGATTAAAAGAAATATTACAAAAACCATCAATAAGCTAAAAATATTCTGAAACTGAAGATACTGGAAAACATGAGAAATCTTCATTTTTGAAGTGCACAAATTTGTGAGGATACTAATGAAATTAAATTCATTGGTAAATATCATGAGTCAGAAGCTGAACAGCATGTAGCTGCTTGATTTTATACTTCAGTTTAATTCCATACCCTCCCCTACTTGTTTTACTTAGAACTGTTTGGAATTATGAAATTTCAGCTTAAGTGTTAAGTCCCACAACTGTCATAGCTGTAATGCTGTCAACCCTTTTTTCCATTTAATTCCCATTAATATATTCACACTAATGCACTAATGTATTAATTTCTAATTTGTCATGCTATTTACTAACATATGGAGATTTGTGTGCAACAGGGTATATATTAGGGTGATGAGTCTCAATACTGATTACATTTCATCTCAAAAATCTATACAACTATGATAAAGTTTTACTGTCTTTTGTGTGTTACCCATCTTTAGTTATCTATGCACAGCTAATGAGGACAACATATTAAATAATGGTAAATACAGGTTGGAGTATCAATAACATTATGAAAAAAATAAATTACCACTTACCCTAAGGATCACACATTGAGTTGCTGACAGACAAAAAAAAAAAGTTATACGTTTGTTGAACATCATATCCAGATGGTCAAGCTTTGAGTTACCACACAGTTGATCTACTGCCATCATACAATACAGTGTCACAATATACTGCTTGTATACATTAAGACAACACTACATTCCACCATGGAACTTTGATACTTACCGTGTTTTACATTACAAAGTTTTGATTTAAATGACCTGCCACTTATAATATTTGTTGCTCACACATCATTTTATGAATTAAGACACAGATCCTCTAATAACCATGTTCTACAGCTTGTCAAGTAATATCGTGATGACTGCACAACCAAGACCTTGTCCAAGGTCAAGGAACTCTCCACTAACATACTGCTTGTTCTCTATTGCAGTTACTATTTTGCCTGTATAACTATATAACTCCTCAATTGGCATGATGAGGCTCATGGCACTGCCTTACAGCCGCGCACCTAGAAATGCTCCTTGGATGTATGAGGAATGAATCTGAAGTTGCAGGGATAGCTGTCAGTTACATTGACCGTACAGCAATGTGGATGGTTACCTTACATAGTAGACTTTACATAAGCTGTTTCTCCATTTTCATGACGCTTTATCTTAGAAATTTAGTATCTCAAGATACATAGCTTACTCAGTGTTTCTCACACACATACCCCAATATTTCATACATTCACAAATAACGAAGACAAGCTATTGCACCATATTGCATTGGATATAACAAGGTAAAATGTAAAACTGTATTCGTTTTATATTTATTAATGGGGACCATGCAATGAAGAATGGATGTGATAAGCATTTTTATTTGTGTAAATGAAATAGAATTAAGTTGGAATTCAAGCTATTGATGTAATAAATGTGAAGCACAAGGTCAACACTTACAGTCTGGGAATATATTTCTGAAAATGCAGCAGATTTTTTTCTAACAACCAATAAAGATAGTTGATAGGGCTAGTTTATGTAAATATAGATTACAATGACATTATGCAAAGGCAAATCACAGTGTCATTTTAGCTAAATTATTCTTGTAAATGCAAAGTAACACATATATATTTGCAGCACTGGGTCTTTCTTGGTTGGTGCTGGTCTTATCCACATGTAGCTCTTTTACATGTTACTGCTGTCACTTGTTAAAAATGGTGGTTGTGGTTCACATGTCCAGGGTATAAGAACAATGAAATGTGATTCATTTTATATAGAGCAAGGGATGAATGCCCATCAACATCTAAAGGCAAATGCGGCCCACATATGAGGAAAACTCTCCTGCTTAGAGTACTGTGAGGTGGTGGTGTTGTGAGTTCGACAAAGGCCGTGAAGTCTTTAATGACAATGAGCGGTTGAGGGGACCACGTTTCTTGCTGGCTAATGACAATATTTCCCATATGGCTCCAATGATAAAAGCAGATCAGAATGTGCACATCCCAGGCACTTCTCTGGAACTTGGTATATTGTGTGGGTGTGCTGACAACATTTTGCATGTGTTCTTAAGATACCGGGAGGTTTCACATCGGTGGGTCCATGATGTGATGAAACTTAAGCAAATGATATCTTCACGGAATCTTCTGGAATGGTATTTCAAGGATAGTGAATGTCTCCTGGACCCCATTGTTATTGGCAATGAAAGATGGATATTGCAGTGCTGATTTTCAAGTAACAACTGCTATCTACCATCATAATTGGGACCATCACTGCTGCTACTCTAGACAAAATTTTCAAGAAATTTTTCCTCTGCTCTGAAGCATCACTAACTATGCAAACAAATAAAAATGTTGAATGTCAGTGAGGCAATATAAAACATTTGTTTAACATATATGTACTCCCATAGTTCAATATCTTTTTATATCTCCCTTTAACAGTTTGTATTGGGGGAAGTCAGGCAATAAGGATATACCCAGATAAAATGACATAGCAAGGCTATGGACAAAACCAGGTGAGTAGTGACACCTGCACTAAGCAGTGTAAAAAGGTCGACAGTCAACCCACTTCCTCCATATATGGTGCAGAGCTGCCAGCTTTTGCATTGCTACTGTGAATGAAAAACGTATAGGCAAGTGTCCAACTTTTTACTTTTATTCACAAATATGCATTTATTAGTGTTGTAATATTTAGATGTTTGAGAAAAGTGTAAGTTATGTTTTGAGAGGTAGAAGGTTCTGCTAGAGAACACAGAAGCTGAAAGATTCTTGAATGGATCAAGGGAGGTGTGTCAGGCTACAAAAACGTAACATGTATCAGAGTAAAAGTTCATTTTCCTCAATGTGGGCTCTAGTTCAATTCTGTGTGATCTTTGATGTTAAATAAGATACTTATTTCACATATCTCTTTAAATTTAACAAGAATAGTGGTAGGTCACTTTATAATAAAATAAATTAAGTGAAACATTAAACATGCTAAGATTCACAAATCCGATGGTATTACAGATGCTAATTTCAGATGGCAGGTAAAAAAGTAAGGAAATCGCCTATACACTCTTGGTATGTGTTGTAGATGGAGCTATTACCAGCAGTGAGGTGGGATGGCTGTAAGCATTTAAAGAACTGGCAGTTTCCCAGACTATGCTTACAAGACAAACTACAAACATGAACAAAATCTTCAATGGTGTTCAGGAAATATTGGGTAGATTCCAGTCAACTTCCAACACTACTCTGAAGCTTGAACTAGTACAACACCTGTAACTATTGGAATTGTACATATTTGGTACGACAATGAAGTGGTGCACTTCAAATAGCTAAGAAAAGCAAAAAAGCATCTTATGTCTGGGAAAGAAATATTATATGAAAAAGACCTTTTTCAAACAACAGTGATGCTTGCAAAGAGAATCAGTGTCAGAATCAGAATTGTTTATTATCCCATAACATACAAAGTCAAATCACAGATCTGATGTACTGGGGACTTGTCAGCATTACATTTATATTGCAATTACAATTTGTATATACAGTATTACAAAAACAATACATCAACACTCATGTTTAGATGTATTACAAGTAATATATAACAACAGTGTTTACATAGTGAACATAGTTTTACAATCATTTATTTGACACAAAACTGCTAAGCTTAATTTACAGGTGATGTTTCCTTGCTCATACTTCCATGTCATCATTCATGAATTCTTCTACGGAGTAATAACACTTCTCCACGAATAACTTTTGTAGCTATGGTTTTTAGTTGCCCTAGCTCCACGCTGTTTGTTTGTTTCTTTTTTAGCATGTTGTAGATTTTCATGCACATATATTCTGGGGTTTGGGTGTATAACTTTAACCTATGAGTAGGAAGCATGAAGTTTGCCTTATTCCTAGTGCTGTATTGATGCTAAAAATTCTTGTCTGTGAGCAACATAGGGTTACTGTATACAAAAATAGTGAGTTCATAGATGTACAAACAGGGGGCACTTAATATTTTTAGATTTTTCTTGTGCAATTGACAAGTTCCACATCATAATGGCTTCTGTACCATGCAACTGATCAATGGTACACGCGACCTACTAACTAACTATTTACAATCATGCATAAGTTTTAACAATTCTCATTTGATGATTTGATGAAATTGTTAGTCAGTGGATGACAAAGATGTCAGTGGAATAGATCAAGAAATAGATGAAAAACATAACAATTTTGCAATAGCCACTCATCACAGCTCTGCTAGTGAAGAAGATGATTGTTCAGTGGAAGAATGTCAGGACTATGGTGATGGGGAACTTGATGCTAATCTTTATGTTCCTCCAATAAAATACCTAAACAAATGTGTTTTGAGTAGTGGTAAATAAAAATGTAGATGTCAGTGTTGAATGTCAATTTGGCAGACTTTCATTTCCTGTGTATCGAGTGACATCTCCGTGTGCAAATTCAAACACCAGAATTTAGTTTTATGTGAAAATTTACTTGCTACAGAGATACTATAGTTTTACAGAATGTAAAATTCAGTTCTCTAACAGTTCATTTCAGTGTATGCCTTCTATGTAAAAAAAACACATCTAAGCATGTGATTTTGTTTGAGAAAAGTAAAATACTGTACTGTAGGCTTCATTTAGTGCCATAGAATGAAAAAGAAACTTTAAAAAATACTCAAATAAATGTAAAAATAAATCTTGTATTCCATTAACTTAAATTAAAATTTTCTAATGATACTCCTTAAACCTCAATTTAAACTTAAGGGTCCCAGTGACCCAAGCTCATAATCCATGGAACATTACAGAAATCTCATGCTATGACTTACAAATTAACGGAGGTTACAGTGTTATTATAAAGACTGTTAGAATGAATCTGGAGGTTTTGTAGTAGGAGAAATCAGAGATATAAGTATGTTAAAAGCAGAACAAAAAGATAAAATAGCTGTGTAGGGAATAAAGTAATGAAAAAGAGGAAGAAACTGTGAGTTAGTAGCTCAGAAATCACTTAAATTACAGTCACCTCTCACATAATGGGGCATAATAATGGAATAATTTAAATGATCCAATATTATAGCACCTGCATCCTTAAAGGTAGTTAAACAATTGCCACCATTTTGTGAAGTCGCCTTATAGAAAATGGTGCCATACAGCTGCTTCGTAGTTATATCAGTAACGTACGTGCACCATATTATTTCTTACATCCTCATCTGTTAGTGTGGAGGTTGCACCACAAATACTTGGAGTGTTCAAAAATGGCTGCTACTACAATGTTTTTGTATCCACAGGAACAATTTACTGAACAAACAAATGCAGTTTATACTACTGGTACTCCCCACAAATGTCTGTGCACTTTGGCCATTGTTATGGCAGCTTCCGTATTTGCATAGCAATCCTTTCTTTGCGGGTATCCCTGTGCTACTGGAGGGTACCTCATAAAAGTTTGTTATTGGTGGAGAACGTAGTCACTAGGAGCCAGCTTTGGCGAATATGGGTGGTGTAGCAGCACAGTAAATGATAATACCTGTGTGGTGGCAATAGCTTGGCGACTGGCATCTGGCTGCACATTTTTGTGCTGGTGGAGTGAACTGCAGTATTGATCTCTGTTGAGGGTCATATTGGAAGAGAACCAATCCACCGGTACTATCCTTTACCGATCACAGAAGAGTTGCCCTTTGTTTCTGCATCAATAGGCACAGCTGTGACTTCTTGGGATGAGAGCTTATAGTGTGCCTCCACTCCATAGACTGGCATTCTTTTCAGGAGTCTCATGGAAGAGCCATAAATCGTTGATGGTAAACACATGCTCAAGGAACTCGGCTGGATCTGCAACATATTTTTGCACCAACTGTTGGCATATCTCCATACATTTCTGCACAGTGGTGAGGGCATCGGACATCCATTATGCACACACCTTGTGCATCTTCAAATCATTATTAACGATGGGGTGCAGAGTTCTCCATGATAGACCTGTTGCCTTCTCTGGTTAATCTAAACTGACTTTCCTGTGCCCAATATCAAGCCATTGACACCCTGGGCATTGTTGGTTTCTATGCAGTTGCTGAATACCCAGCGCTTAGGTGAACTTTAGAAGAGCCTCTTCCATTGCTAAACTCTGATACCCATTGAAATACAGATGTGTAATTTAGTACTATTTCCCCACATACGGCACCTAGCCTAATTGTGAATGTCTGAAGCAGTCACTGCTCCCTTTCATAGAAACCACACTGTCTATCACTGACAATGCTTGTCTACTTTGATGTTGTCATGTCTATGTCCACCAGTGCACTCGCAAGACAGAAAAAGTGCTGCTGCATTCCACCACCTATTCGAAGTAGCAACATCATCTGGATCTGCAACATATTTTTGCACCAACTGTTGGCATATCTCCATACATTTCTGCACAGTGGTGAGGGCATCGGACATCCATTATGCACACACCTTGTGCATCTTCAAATCATTATTAACGATGGGGTGCAGAGTTCTCCATGATAGACCTGTTGCCTTCTCTGGTTAATCTAAACTGACTTTCCTGTGCCCAATATCAAGCCATTGACACCCTGGGCATTGTTGGTTTCTATGCAGTTGCTGAATACCCAGCGCTTAGGTGAACTTTAGAAGAGCCTCTTCCATTGCTAAACTCTGATACCCATTGAAATACAGATGTGTAATTTAGTACTATTTCCCCACATACGGCACCTAGCCTAATAGTGAATGTCTGAAGCAGTCACTGCTCCCTTTCATAGAAACCACACTATCTATCACTGACAATGCTTGTCTACTTTGATGTTGTCATGTCTATGTCCACCAGTGCACTCGCAAGACAGAAAAAGTGCTGCTGCATTCCACCACCTATTCGAAGTAGCAACATCATCTGGATCCAGTAGACAGTATAATAGTCTATCCTCACACATACATTGACACACATTTTAAACTGCTACTTGGTAGGAGTTATAGGGAGATTGCCAATCAACATAACAGGAACTGTATAATTGGGCAACATGTGTAATATAATCACAGTGTCAGAGAAAAAGTGAGGAATCACAGGGAAAGGAAGGAATGAAATGAAATTTCATGAGTTGAGAGGGTATGTGACTTTATTTCAATGATTATGTAATTAAGTAAAATTTACAAAGAACTTGGCAGTAACCCCACTTATGAGTATGACATTGCCATGGCTGGTTTAAGGCCCAACTGACACAAGTGGGCACTTGGAATGCCAAGCTGTGCACAAGAGGTAAGTAAAGATTTCCGTGATGTTCCTTTTTGTAATCAGTGTTACCTCTGCACTACAAGTAATGATATGAAGTCTTGCCTCATGGCTCTCTATACCATGTGAAGGGGTCACAATGTGCTTGGTGCCCAATGCAGGCATTCCATCCTTCTTGTGATCAGACACGGTTGATCAGGAACTTAAGGACAAGTATATCTGCTGCCTTCATGCTCCCATACATTTCAGCATTAGGCATTGTCACATCTACGTGCCTCACAAACCTGGATATGGCACAGTTTGGCCAAGTAGCCAAATGGAGAACTCCAGTGAGCCCCCTTTCAAATTCAATCATGTGCTCAACGTGCAGTTGATCACAGTATGTGGCATGTCTGTGTGCTTCACAGTGGTTGCTCAACATCTGTTGCTGTTTCTGACCACCTTATACCCAACCAGTCATGGTAACATCACTAATGCACACTGGTGGCCTTTCTACATGCTGCAGAATATTTAACAACTCCAGTCATTTACATAGTAACTGATGATGTGTATGTTTACGAAGATTATTTGGCATCTGACCATGTCTTCTGGGTGAATCACTAGTTCTGTTAAGCAGTGTGCATAACTGTACTACTGTGACTTGTAGACCCTACTGTGATAATTATAAAAAACTGTTACTATGGTAAAAATAAGTGATCTTACATGATACATAGTGATTTATGTGTTCAGAGGAATCGATGGAACAGCTAATAAACAAACATTTTACATATAGCTAGCATATAAGTGCAACTACCACCATAAGAAACCTCAAATGTGATTCCATAACGTTTTGCAAATGTAACTGATGAATTTTATTATCTTGGTAATTAAATCACAAGCACTCACAGAAATAATTGACATTGCTACATCTCACAATATTAAGAGTCTGTTTCAGCTTATTAGTACGGCATACACCACAATAAACAGTATACTAACAAAATAAATAGGCATGTGTTTTTAACAGCATGACATAATCTATCTCAATATGCTTTCTTCTTTTTTCAATCAGTAAAAGACTGGGTCGGAATAACAACAGTACAGAAAGGATAGGCTCATATTCATCACAAAGAGCAGATGTTGAATTACTGAGAGGCACAATGAAAAGAAAATACTTGACATATTTCATCTTTCGAACAAAGTCCTTCTTGAGATGTAGAAAACACACAGGTATTATGCATACATGGCCATTGTCTCTGGACCTTAGCAGCCAGAGAAAGTGTCCATGCATGCATGGGTTGCCCTTGTGAAACTTCTGAGAAGGACTTAGTGAGAAAACTAATATGTTTCTAGTATACTTTTTCATTGTTCCCATCTGTGACTTAATGCCTCTTCTTCTTTTCTCTGTAACTATTCATGAAACATGGAATTTGAAGTACATGTGAAAGGATACGTAAGTAACCCTTCACTGCGTAACATGATTCTGTTTTGGCACTAAAAGTGTTATTATGGTCATCTATCTTTTCAGATCTGGTATGGGAAACAATAATGGAGAACTTGGGTTCAATTTCTTTGAAGACATTATGTGACAGAGATTTTGCTACTAATGGCTATGCTGGAAAATCAACAACAAATATTGTGTGAGATGTCACCTTATCTGGTAATAAACTGTAAGATGATGGTAAAAAATAAATTTTGTGAAGTAGATCTGGACCATCAGTTTAATGAATTCATTTTAATTCATTCTAATTTCTATAGTCATTACAGTATCAAAGGAACATAATTATCTTACCTAGAGGTATGTATTAGAAACAGCATTTTGAGTAGTTTTGTATTGCACTCACTCTCATTTGTTCACATATAGCACCACACTGGGGTTCAAATGTCAAGAGTACTTGCAAATTACTTCATCACAGTATATTTTATAAAATGTCTGTGGATCTGAATGTTTTAATGTGGTCTCCAATTATACTGATTACTTCTGGTATGCTATTTAGAGGAATAGTTACTATATTTTGCCCATCTTTTTGTGTATAGCCAGTGGAAGGTTCATATCTATGATAACTGTAATATCAAGTATAACTTTATATACAAGAATTTGTTGTTGACATTCAGTTTCAATATGAGAATGCAGGCTCTCTCAGCGAATTTTGATGATAAATTCTTCTTGGGTTGACAGCAGAGTCAATGCGTTGTTCTCCAGCAACCTTTCAGCAAGTTTCTTACTTGCAATCTTCGCCTGAAGATGGCAAGTAAGAAACTTGCTGAAAGGTTGCTGGAGAACTTCGCCTGGAGATGGAAGTAAGAAACTTGCTGAAAGGTTGCTGGAGAACAACGCATTGACTCGGCTGTCAACCCAATAAGAATTTATCATTCAGTTTCAAATTAACTTTTATGAATGATTCTGTTTATAATGTGATAACGACTTAGTAGTTCACAATGTTGCTCAAAAGTAATGTCTGGTTTTGTAACTATAATGACAGTCATCATGTGGAACAGAAACTATTCAGCAGTAAATAGTAAACATATTCTGCTCATCCTTTGATTTCTTTTTAGGTCATAAGTAATTTGTTTGCCATAGTATATGACTGAAACTGTTGTCAAATATTACTGCTACCCCTTTTGTGAGGTTTTCTTCAGTAGTAATGTTAGGAATTTTCATCGAAAATGCAGTTGTAAGTATCTTCTACATTCTAATTACTGTTACACATGGTTCCAATATAGGGGTACAATACATTCTTGGGTGTAGCCCATTCCACTTAAATCTGCATCTACATCTGTACTCAGCAAACCATTGTGAAGTGCATGCCAGAGGCTACATCCTATTGTACCAGCTGTTAACATTTTCCCATGTTTCATTTGTGTGTCAAGATCAGGAATAATGTGTGCTTAAGTGTCTCTTTATGTGCAGTCATTAGTGTAATCTTGCTTTTCCATCCCTGCTGGATTAATTTATTGGAGACATATATGTCCCCAGATCCCTCACTGGATATTGGTTCTCAAAACTTTATAGGTTGGTTTTCTTGGCATAGTGATGCCTGCCATCAGATGTCGGGCAAGAACACAATTTGCAGAACAACTACATGACAGAAAACTAGATTATACAATCCAGGCTTTCACAGCCGGTATCCATAGCCTTCCCATGGTGGTATTGGTTTTATGGGCATTAAGCTGTGGTATGAAGCCTCTTTCTGTGTCTAGTGATTTGTCACCTACCACGGGAGATATTTTCAGATGATATACAATACAGATTTAGTTCATTTTTGAAATATTTGTCTGACAAAACAAGTTTGCATTATAAAATTAACTAACTACATCTTTATAGCTTCTCATCCTGTGATTCTTAGTAGTAGATGAAATTATTAGGCACAACTTTCCTTAGACCATGGCCAAATCCCATAAAACCAGAGTCACCAAGGATTTAAAACAGACGCATGCTATAGCCACAATTTCCCTTACTTTTAAATGACGGAGGGACCTACTCATGATTAATTTTCACTCATATGTTTTCATGCAGTGGTACATAGAAATCAATACAATTATTATGAGACTTCAGTAGCAATTTTGCTATCCAATTGTTTTAGAGGACTTGTATGAGATCTCTAACTGGTACCTAATGTCAGACAAATGCTGTGATGCTTAATATTAGTGGGACACTTCTTGCAGTTATTATGAGCATTTATTATGAAGTATGGTAACTTGGACCAACTCATTCCACTGAATCTCTAGTTTATTGGGGTGCCATACATGAAATAGCTCTTTCTGAAGGAGAAAAAATTCAACATCCTACTAAGAAGATGCCTCCTGATTGCTGTAGTGGTCTACACTTAAGGCAGATTCTTGAAGAAAAATTCTACACTCCCGATGTAAAATTAAGACTCAATGTCTTTTCATGTATAGCCAGTAAAAGTAAATACGTATTATAGTTCAGTCATTGCAAGAACTTCTTACAACATACTTGAGACAATTGTCAACTGGTGAATTTTTGTATCGAGTTGTTGGATATGACTGAGTGTTTCGTCTACAAGATTTGTGACGTAATTTACATAGCCATTATCAATATAATATTACTCTGTACTTATGTATTATTCTCCACATCACTGAGAAAGATGTTGGCTAGGAGTTAAGTGACTGGTTACTCCATGGAAAGCAAATCTTGTAATGAGTACAACTTGTTGTCAAACGATAAATAGTTGTGCATCTTGATTAATTTGAGAATGTTTGCTATCTCTTTTATGTGGGATTTGCGAATGTCTTTCTGTTATTGTAATTGCTAATGTCAAATGATGTGAGTGTGGTTGTTGTAGGTATGTTGGTGTGTGTGATTTTTTCTATCAGCTCTTCAGTGTTGTGCATACTATTGTTGTTTGTGTATGCATAATGTTTATTTAAGTATGGGTATATTTCTCTGGCTAGGTGATATTTCGGAGCACTTCTGAAATTTACAACGGGGCATATTAACGTAGCCTACTTGTGGAGTTTTAGTAGGCCGTTCAGTGTGGGTGACTTGGGGTGCTTTTCTTTTAGTCATTTCATTTTTTGTTTTGTGAATACATCTTAGATGTTATTGAGAAAAGCCTGTGTATTTTCTGGTATCTTTGTGTTGGGCCACCTGTTAGCTTTATTAGGTTGTTGTTTTCTAAAACTTTTAGGGCTCTATTTTAGTATTCCTCCTGTTTTATTACTATCATCGTTTTAGCTTGTCTGATTTTATGGCATGAGCACCATTGTTTATAAATTTATTCATTACTTTTGTAGATGTTTTCTCCTCTTCACTTTTTATTCCTATCAGTATGTTTTCTTCGTTTCCCTTTATTATGCATGTAATTCCTCCTGCAACTAACTCTCTTGTCAAATCTGTATTGAATTTTGAGCTACTGTTCTTACAAAGACTAGGCCAAGTAACTGAACTGTCAAATTATGTGAAACGATGAGCAGTAGCAGTTCAATCATTAGATTTAACTTCCTCAGTTTCCTTTTACTTTAACAATTCTACCAGTTTTGTAGTTTCTTGCTGGAACATTAAATTCCAATGTCATTCATTATTATCTCACTAGTAAAACGGTCTCACTTTAAATATTCCAAGTGTTATCAAACCTTACAATGTTACAGCATGATCAACCATTAATCACAAATACATCGTCTGGGTTCCATTATCACTAGTGTCTACAATATTTTTGAATATATACACTCCTAGAAATTGAAATAAGAACATCGTGAATTCATTGTCCCAGGAAGTGGAAACTTTATTGACACATTCCTGGGGTCAGATACATCACATGATCACACTGACAGAACCACAGGCACATAGACACAGGGAACAGAGCATGCACAATGTCGGCACTAGTACAGTGTATATCCACCTTTCGCAGCAATGCAGGCTGCTATTCTCCCATGGAGAGGATCGTAGAGATGCTGGATGTAGTCCTGTGGAACGGCTTGCCATGCCATTTCCACCTGGCGCCTCAGTTGGACCAGCGTTCGTGCTGGACGTGCAGACCGCGTGAGACGACGCTTCATCCAGTCCCAAACATGCTCAATGGGGAACAGATAAGGAGATCTTGCTGGCCAGGGTAGTTGACTTACACCTTCTAGAGCACGTTGGGTGGCACGGGATACATGCGGACGTGCATTGTCCTGTTGGAATAGCAAGTTCCCTTGCCGGTCTAGGAATGGTAGAACGATGGGTTCGATGACGGTTTGGATGTACCGTGCACTATTCAGTGTCCCCTCGACGATCACCAGAGGTGTACGGCCAGTGTAGGAGATCGCTCCCCACACCATGATGCCGGGTGTTGGCCCTGTGTGCCTCGGTCATGTGCAGTCCTGATTGTGGCGCTCACCTGCACGGCGCCAAACACGCATACGACCATCATTGGCACCAAGGCAGAAGCGACTCTCATCGCTGAAGACGACACGTCTCCATTCGTCCCTCCATTCACGCTTGTCGCGACACCACTGGAGGCGGGCTGCACGATGTTGGGGCGTGAGCGGAAGACGGCCTAACGGTGTGCGGGACCGTAGCCCAGCTTCATGGAGACGGTTGCGAATGGTCCTCGCCGATACCCCAGGAGCAACAGTGTCCCTAATTTGCTGGGTAGTGGCGGTGCGGTCCCCTATGGCACTGCGTAGGATCCTACGGTGTTGGCGTGCATCCGTGCGTCGCTGAGGTCCGGTCCCAGGTCGACGGGCACGTGCACCTTCCGGCGACCACTGGCGACAACATCGATGTACTGTGGAGACCTCACGCCCCACGTGTTGAGCAATTCGGCGGTACGTCCACCCGGCCTCCCGCATGCCCATTATACGCCCTCGCTCTATGTCCGTCAACTGCACATACGGTTCACGTCCACGCTGTCGCGGCATGCTACCCGTGTTAAAGACTGCGATGGAGCTCCGTATGCCACGGCAAACTGGCTGACACTGACGGCGGCGGTGCACAAATGCTGCGCAGCTAGCGCCATTCGACGGCCAACACCGCGGTTCCTGGTGTGTCCGCTGTGCCGTGCGTGTGATCATTGCTTGTACAGCCCTCTCGCAGTGTCCGGAGCAAGTATGGTGGGTCTGACACACCGGTGTCAATGTGTTCTTTTTTCCATTTCCAGGAGTGTATGTTTAACCTATGATATTTTAGAAATTTTCGCAATGCACTTATTGTGCGGAATTATGTAATCTAAATACGTGATTTGTTAACATGCAGGACGACACGACCAGACTTTCAGACTGGAAATTATGGTCAGTATGTTCTCCGTCGCTTTCTGGATGACCATAAAAATAGTTTTCAGGCTCTTGGCTCTTGTAAACGGCGTAAGTGTGTGTTAAGCACGAATGTCCAATTCAAATGTCTTGTCATTTGAATTGGACATTCGTGCTTAACACACACCTTACAAGAGCATGAAAACTATTTTCACAGTCATCCAGAAAGCGACAGAGAACATACTGAACATAATTTCCAGTCTGAAAGTCGTCATTACTCTTTATGCTCACTGAAAGAAGATATTCCTACTTCCTATATACTCAGCAGGATTCGAAACTATGACTGTAAATGAAAGTTTCAAGTTTTAACTGACTGATCTATTCTGTAAAACTTCGCATGCCCATAATATAATAATATTCCAAATAACAATAATAATAATAATAATAATAATAATAATAAGATCCCAATCAGAAACAGCACTATTACCAGTTCAGAGATGACCTCTACAGAACGTTCCAAGTAAAATGGTCTACGTCCCTGACTTCTAATAACCAAAAATCAATTGCTCACCTTTAAGTAGAAAATAATCTCTCCACTTGCCACGCGGTTTTGTTAGCATTACGGACGGTGCAAACAGTTACTTCCGTGAAATCTGAGCGATCCAGGATAGTGTACAGTACTCATTTGTTCACTTGCTACTCTTACCAAAAACACATACAAGTCTGCCGACCTCTGAACTCATCCGAGGCACAACACACACCAGCATATGACTGATGAGGATACTTTGATACCTCGGCGTGAAGTGTCTTCTCTTTTTTTTGTTTTTTCTTTATTGTAATTTTAATCACCTCAATACAACGTGGGCAGGCAGCAGCATATTACCCTGCTCTTCAGCCATGAGTGGTAGAAGAACATGACATATAGGTGGCACAGGCAATACAATAAAAACGGCGGGCAAAAAAATGTAGATACAAAAAACAGTAAACATGAAGCCGTTCACGCTGGATGAGAAAAACACTAACACTTGGTGACACAGCGCACATAACACGGATGACTGCGATGGCACACATGAAGGGTGGTGGCGTGATGGCGAAAGGACACTGAACACAAAACGAAGGCACACACACGAGACACTGATGGCGATGTTCTCCGGCGCGCGAATGTTCATTGAGCGCGTGCGAGTCCGGGGACCTGCCAAGGGAGGGCGAGGAGGAAGGGGAGTGGGACAGGGAGAGGGGAGGGCAGATTCCATGGGCAAGGGAGACACGGGGAGGGGAGGAAAAATGGGGGGGAGCCAGAGAGAAGAGGGGTGGAGGAAGGGGACGGGGGAAAAGGAAAGAGAAGGGAGTGAGGGTGCCAAGTGGAGAGGCCACAGGAAGTGGGGGCGGGTAGGATCAACGTTGATTGGAGGGGTATATGGAGGGGAGGAGGACTTCATCAGGGAGGGGGAGTTGCCGGAAGCCACCTTGGGAGAGGGTAAGAAGGGTGGAGAGATGGAGACTGGGTGGGACGTGGGAATACAGACGCGGCAGCGGGCGGGATTGGGAGAGGATGGGCGAGACAAGAGGGTGAGGAGGGTCGAGTTTGCGGGAGGTGTACAGGATCCATATCCTTTCAAGAAAAAGGAGGAGGTGGGGGAAAGGAATGAGATCGTACAGGATCCGCATTAGGGAGGGCAGGCAGATGCGATAGGCGAGGCGGAGAGCATGGCGTTCAAGGATTTGAAGGGATTTATGAAAGGTAGGGGGGGGCGGAGATCCAGGTCAGATGGGCGTAGCAGAGGATAGGGCAGATGAGGGATATATAGGTGTGGAGGATGGTGGAAGGGTCCAGACCCCACGTATGGCCTGAAAGGAGCTTGAGGAGGCGGACTCGGGAGTGTGCCTTGGCTTGGAGATGGGGGGTCCAAGAGGCGACGGTCGAGGGTGACGCCAAGGTACTTGAGGGTGGGGGTGAGGGCGATAGGACGGCCATAGATGGTGAGAAAGAAATCAAGGAGGTGGAAGGAAGGGGTGGTTTTGCCTACAATGATGGCCTGGATTTTGGAGGGATTGACCTTGAGCAACCACTGGTTTCACCAAGCGGTGAACCGGTGAAGATGGTATTGGAGAAGGTGTTGGGAGCGCTGCAGGGTGGGGGCAAGGGCAAGGAAGGCGATGTCATCGGCAAACTGGAGAAGGTGGACGGGGGGTGACAGTGGTGGCATGTCAGCTGTATACAAAAGGTACTGAAGGGGGGAGAGGATGGAGCCTTGGGGCACGTTGGCGGAGAGAAAAAAGGTGTAGGAATCTGTGTTATGGATGGTGACGTAGGAAGGACGGCGGGAGAGAAAGGAGCCGATGAGACGGATGTAATTAATGGGAAGGGCGAAGGTTTGGAGCTTAAAGAGGAGACCGGAATGCCACACGCGGTCGTAAGCACGTTCGAGGTCCAGGGAGAGGAAGATTGCAGAGCGATGGGAATTAAGCTGTTCGGAAAGGAGATGAGTGAGGTGAAGGAGAAGGTCGTTGAAAGTGAAGGATGGCCGAAAGCCACACTGGGTGATGGGAAGGAGGCAGTGCTGGCAGAGATGCTGGTGGATGCGGTGGGTAAGGATAGATTCCAGGACCTTGCTGAAGACCAAGGTAAGGCTGATGGGATGGTAGGAAGAGACATCAGATGGTGGTTTGCCAGGTTTAAGGAATATCAGGATATGGGAGGTTTTCCAAAGGTCGGGGTAGTAACCGGTGGACAGGACTACATTGTAGAGCCTGGGCAAGGTGGAGACGAAAGAGGCAGGAGCTTCGCAAAGGTGACGATAGGTGACACGATCGTGACCAGGAGCAGTGTTGCGTTTCGTGCAGAGTGCAGCGATGAGATCCTGTGTAGTGATTGGGGCATTGAGTTCCGTGTGTGTAATGTTGTCCTAGTACTAGAAACCAGGTGCGAGGGGAGGAATAGAGGTGTCAGTTCGATCGCGGACATCCGGGAAGAGGGAGTAATCGAACTGGGGATCATTGGGGATGGAAAAGACATCAGACAGGTAGGAGGCCAAGTGATTGGCCTTACTAAGGGTGTCAGGGAAGGGGTGATCATCATGGAGAAGAGGATAGTAGGGGGAGGGTTTAGTTCCAGTCAGGCGATGGAAGGCGGACCAGAACTTGGATGAGTTGATAGGGAGGGTAGCATTTAAACGGGTGCATGTCTGTTGCCAGTCCCGGCATTTCTTGGCCGCGAGCAAATTACGAATGTGTCGTTGGAGTTGCCGGTGGCGTCGTAGTGTGTCCGGGTCACGCGTGTGGAGGAAGGCATGGTAGAGACGGCGGGATTCATGGAGGAGGAGGACGGCCTGTGGGGGTAAGGTAGGACGGTGGGGGTGGATAGCGACAGTAGGGGCGTGGGCCTCCACGGCCTCAGACAAGGTCTGCTGGAGAAAGGTGGCGACATGGGTTACATCGGCAGGGCGATGGAAGGTGAAGGGGTGGCTATCGACCTGGGTGGAGAGGGTATCCCGGTAGGCATTCCAGTTGGCACGGGAATAGTTATGGATATACTTAGGTGGAGGGTCATGATGAGGGTTGGGGCGGGGGCGACGACCGTCTTAAACGGTGAGGAGAACAGGGAGATGGTCGCTACCAATAGGGTCCAGGACATCCACCATTATGCAGCCAAGGAGGTTGGCGGAGGAAAGGACAACATCAGGAGTGGAGTTGGATTTGGGACGGGTGTGCTGGGGGATGGGGATGAGGTCGCCTTGAAGGGAGGAGAGGAACCGATGCCACCGCCGTAGCTGGATGGTGGGAAGACTGTGGATATTGAGGTTGGCGGCGATCACGTAGGAGGAGAACATACGGTCAATGTGGGAGAGGAAGTCGAAGGGAATAGGGGCGTTAGGGCGGATATAGATGGTGGGGCAGGTAATGGTAAGGCCTGGGAAGAAGAGACTAAGGATCAGTTGTTCGGTGAGGTCGGGAAGGAGAGGTTGGAGCCGAACAGGGATCTGGCGGTGGTGACCAATGGCAACTCCGCCACGCGCAATCGGGAGGCGATTATCAGAACGTTGAAGGAGGTATGGCGAAGTGTGGACGGTGTGGTGGGGTTGGGGGAGGGTTTCATTGAGGAGGAAGGCGTCCACGTGGAGGGTGGCAAGGGTGTGCAGGAAGAGGTTGTTGTTGGCAGGAAGGGAGCGGATGTTGTTGAAAAGGATACGGTATTGTCGCGCCATGATAGGGAATTAGACAAGGGTGTCAAGGTGGGAGAAGGTAAAATGGGCCTGGTTGTTGGAGTAGGTGGCGTACATTTTCAGATGGAAAACGGAACGGGCGGCGAGGGATACCTGTTACAGGGTTCGGGGGTGCTGAAAAGGATGAACATTCTGAAGGACGATGGTGAGGAATCTGATGATGTCCTCAGCGGTATGGGGTGGACGAAGGGAATTGCCGGGAGGGGTGGGGGCGTCCAGAGGGTGGACAGGAAGGGTGAGCTCAGGAGTGGTAGGAGGGGGTCGTGCTGTACATTTCTGGGAGTAAGTGGGGTGAGGGAGGTTACAGGTATTACAGGAGGGGGGGACTGGAGATTGCGGCACTGCTTGAGAAAGTGGGCTTGTCTACAGTGTGGGCAGGTAGGGGCCTCGTGGCACTCAGATGTAGGGTGCGCATTATACCGCAAGCACCTCTGGCAGCGGAAGGATTGAGGAGGGGAATGGGAAGGGTCAACTGGGTAGTGGTGGTGAAAGAGCAGGGCACCGTCCTTGAGGAGACGGTCGATGGACGGGGTGTGCACAGAAAAGACCCGCATAAGGCGGGTGGGGCCAGCGGAGTTATGAATGCGGCGAACTGCACGCACTTCCAGATGAGGATGCGCCTTGAGCTCTGCCAACATCTCCTCCTCCGTGATCGCCGGACTAAGCCAAGTGATCACGGTGGTGAGGGTCGCCAGGTGACGCCGGGGTTGGGGTTGGCGGGATGGAGATGGTGAAGGAGCTGGGGTGAGGAAGGCATTAGGCCCAAAGCAGGTGACAGGGATGCGGGAAAGGAGGTCTGTGTGGAGGGTAGGGCTTGCGGACGAGATGAGCACCGAATCACAGCGAGGAGTAAGGATGGAGATGGGGGCACCAGGAAAATTCTGGCGAAGGAAGAGGGTGAGGTTGAGGGCTTCAAGGAAGGAGGGGTGACACAGGGGCGCTTGAAGGCGGCAGAGGAGGTGTGGGGGATGGGAAGGACTGGAATGTGGCGGGGAGTGGCAGGTCCCGGTGCTGGAATCGGCGCCGGAGACGGTGAGGGTGACGGCGAAGGCGACGGTGATGATGATGACCAAACTAGACAAGGAAACAGAGACGGGCAGGGCGACGAGAGACACAGAGTACAAGGTGACGAAGAACGAAGGAGACTGGGGCCAAAGCCCCACTCCGCTGTGGCTGGCGGTGGGGGCGACCCGGTTGGCTGGCTGGTGGTGACGCCTCCGCTGCTGCTGCTGCTGGAGGCAGCTAGGACCACCGCTGGCTGCTGGCGGCGACCAGGGCTGGCGGGGACCGTCGCTGGCGGGGACCGGCGCTGGAGGGCTGCTGGCGGGAACCGGCGCTGGCGGGGGCCGGCGCTGGCGGGCTGCTGGCGAGACCGCTACTGGCGGGGACCGCTGTTACCGGGAACAGCTGCTGGCTGCCGGCCGCTCGCTCTCGCTGCTGGTGGTGACCGCTGCACGGCGACGGACGGGCTGGCTGGCTGGCTGGCTGGCACCTGCAACACCTATCACTCTGATTGGTACCGCAACAGCACAATCGAAGGGCGGTATACAAGCGAAATACCGCCGGAGAATGGTGTTCTCTTGCTCCCCCTCTATCTGTATTTATATAGGAACGTAGCTGACCGTCAAACGTAACATCTGCTATCAAATGCCCTAGGCACAGATAGCAGTATCTAAATGGCCCCTTTTTGGACACGTATTAATTAATAGCTTTGTTGTTTAACGACTTACAATCATCTTAATATTTATATAAATAGAGTTAAGTTTGCTTTCGTTACTGAAAAAGTCTTAGCTCAACTACATTCAAACTTTGCTAGCTAGAATTTTTAGAACGGAACCAACAGTAGAACATAACCTCTGAATTGCCTCTTTAAGAGTCCCTGTAACCATTGTTATTTAAAATACAGTCTTGAAACTTGGTACAGCCATATTACTGCATGAATGTAATCGAGTGCTATAATTAGAACTTTCTATTACATACACAGGTGATAATTAATCCACGCATTTGGGCATTTGACTGATGCATATAGCTTCATATCTCGATGCGAAGTGTCTCCTCTTACTGCCTCTCTGGGTGTATTTATATACGGGTACTGAGGACCGCCAAACGGAACATCTGCCGTCAACTGCCCTAAGCGCATGTAACAGTATCTACATGGCCCCTTTCTCGGACACATATTAATTCATACGTTTTCGTTCCAGTTTTAGTTTTTAGTAAATAACTTGAAAACTAATAGAGGTAGCTTATTGGTGTCACATTTTTAATGCTTTCACATTAATGTGAGGCTACATACGAAATTTCAGCTGTTGAGTAGAATATTTAGGGATTTCAATTTTTTGTAAAAATTCCGATTTCAACCAAAATATTGCTCTGATCCAGTTGAGACTTTTAACTTTCAATTGTGACGTATTCTGACCAATTTTTAGCTCTCTAATTTTATTATACAGCGCCATTTTTACTACGATAGTGTATTTTGCTTAACATAATCATTTAATCATTTTGAGACTTGAGAAAGTTCACATTAATATACTTAAGCATAGACTGATGAAGTCTAGAAAAGATATTTTAATCTTTAATTTCACTCTTAAACTATACTGTAATCCTTTGTATGTTAAGTAGAGACGCTTTATGATGATGCGACACTCTTAGTAGTGAACTAGGATGAGCTGCAGCACACTCGCTCGTCTCTGTATCTCTTACAATCATACAGTTCCCTCAAACTGATAGAAAAATATCATTAGTTCATTTAATAAGCCGCCGGATTATGAAATTCTAATATAAGCAAAATAAGAAGACTTTTATGATATACTTTTCAAACATTACAGCTACTCGTCAGACGTCTACAGACTGGCAATTAGCCACAGATGTGTCGCTACAGATGGAGAAGTTACATTCTATGTAGTGAAAAGAACTTTGATGTTATGACCCCATTCACCGTTAGCGATAACTAAATAAACCACGTTCCATTATCTCCACCACAATCGATACGAGGAAGCTTTAATTTTTAGTCCATGATATTTTTAAATTCGTCACTGTTGAGTTACTAGGCTGGATATCGTAATTTAATTGGGTGATTTGTAAACTGGTGGTAAAAAATGCAATATTACAGCCAAAAAGCAGCTGTGTTGTTTAATTTCAGTATATGTACAAAAAGAAAGACATTTTGTTATGTGTTTCTCGCATTACAATTACTCGACAGGCATCTACAAAACTGGCACGTGGTGGGTCAGTGCTTTTTCTGGCAGGAATTTCACTGACGCCATTATCTGAGCTCTCTTAGCTGATTGGCACAGCAGTGTCATATTACACTGACACAATTACGCATGATGTAGACAAGGTCGCTTTTAACATTGTCCATGTTGGGGGGGGGGGGGCGGGGGGGCTATGCCTAGTGGCCACATTGAGGAGGTAATTGTGCTTGTTATATTTTACTAATATCAGCAACTTCTGGATTTCTGTCGACATGTGCCACGACCATGGAAGGGGAGGGAGAGAGCATTCCCCCCCCCCTCTCCCACACACCCTATCGCCTCTTAATCCCCCGCACCTGTGCTGTAATGTATAGCCATTGGCATACCGGGTAAATGCATAATTGGCACTTTCGTGCGCATCTAGTGCAGCGCTGACATAGTTGTGTTTGCGCTTCTTGTGGGTGCGAGAGTCGACTGTAGTTCACTTGTGTGGCACTTATCAGCATGTGCAGCTACATTCGCGATTTAACAGGAGCGAGAGAGGGCTGTAGTTCATATGTAAATGCGACCCGAGCCAATGAGTGTGCTTACTCACACTTCCTGCCGAGTACTTGGAATCTGACGTTCCCCTGCCTCCCCCACTTCAAGCATCCCTACTCACCAGCCAACTGCATGCAATGCAGTCTGCAGCTTTCCTCCCGCTGTATTGTAGAGAAGCTATGAACTGGTGGTGTCACGACAATAATTCACTATGTAAAAAGCATAATGCCAACTTAAGGCAATCATTTTTTTGCTGTCAGTATGTACATCTTGGTCTCATGTGTTCAATAGATGAGAAGATTGCATTGAGCAAAGAAGAATTTAACAAGTGTAAATGTTGCAAACATCTATCAGGGTAATGTACTCACACCTTTCTGTATCAAGAACGATAAGCATGATAACGGAGGAGTGTATGACTGCAGATGGAAGCAATGTTGCTCAACAAATAATGACAATGCAATTGCATGGTAGGACGTTGCATTAGTTTATTGTATCCACCCTCACATTGCGGTGCATATGTTGGAATTGTATACCCTTCTTAAAATCTCTATCCCGTCCCCTACTACTCAAGCAGTGCCTGCAACTGCAATAAGTATTCATCCATCTATTATTGTAATTGGTATAAAACAGTGAATTGGTAGCACCAAAAATTTACTTTTACCAGATTTCGACACCAACTATAATTGTCTTCGTCACAAAATTTACATTTAATTTAAAAATATTTAAGTAAACATTAACATAGAGAAAACTAAAGAGTAACACATTTTTATTCCGATTAGATTTATTATAAGACTGTACTGACCTGTAGAAACTGATGAACGAATTTAAGATCAATAATGCTCTCGCCACATAAGATACTTCATTAATACCTTAATATGAAAATCACATAAAGTTAAAGACATTGAAACCGACAAAAAACTGGTAACTGCCAGTGAATCTATAGCTACATAGAGGAAGTAGTACTGTACACGCCGCTAAGGGATGCGAAAGACAAAAGTCACTAGAGGTGGCACTAAACTGAAGGGGACATACGCTGAAACTGTCACAGCGTGGACACGAAACAAGTCGCGACATCTTGTAACAATCAATGACTACAGCTACCTAATTCCTGAAAAATATTTTAAACAGCATATGAGTGTTCACCTCAAATGTTTATAGCCAGCACTATACAAAATGAAAAATTACACAGGGTAGTACAACACCAACTAATAGGTACCTCTTAGTATAAAACGATTACAATATAATAGATGAAAAAGAGAGAGGAAAACGAGACTTGAAAGACTACTCTGAAGAGGAAAGAGACTCAGCTTTAAGCATTTCTAAGCAGCGGCTTTATGGTTCAAATGGCTCTGAGCACTATGGGACTTAACATCTGTGGTCATCAGTCCCATAGAACTTAGAACTACTTAAACCTAACTAACCCAAGGACATCACACACATCCATGCCCGAGGCAGGATTCGAACCTGCGACCCTAGCAGTCGCGTGGTTCCGGTCTGAGCGCCTAGAACCTCTAACCACCAAGGCCGGCAGCGGCTTTATACCATTAAATTTTTTTTAAATGTAATTGCAGATATTGATTTAGAACGAAACCGTCATTATAAGAAAAGTGTTTTGAAATTTTTAATTCTTCAAGAATATTAAGTGTAAAGCCCGTCCCCTCTGCTTGCAGGGTGCTGACGTCTTGACATTCCTTAGGCTTATGGCCTGCAATTAATAAATGATCGGCAAAGGATGAAATGTATATGTCGGTACCTTTATTCCTAACAGATGTTATTTGTTCGAATAGAAATTGCTCATCTTGTTTGTCTTATGTAACAGTCTGGACGTACTGTACATCACAGCTAATTTTTTAACACCTGAGTTTTGTAAGGAGAATGCGGTGGTTTCAAATTATGAATAATATTATGTTTTGTGCTGATGAAACATATGCGCTGTTTCACTCTCCTTTCATATTTTTATAATATTTAATTATGTGATCCTTATCCATGTTTGATCTGACAGTGTAGTGCCCTGTGATTCTTTAACTTTCTATATCTATAACCAAACTGATATGTGAAAGAGGTTGGGTTCAAGATATTTCCCTTTTATTTCCTTAGAAACTGCACTCTCTCTAAAGCAGCCATAATTTACTTCTTTTCCCGCAACAGATGTTTAGCCTGAAATCATGGCTTATTCGTCTGAATACCCTATAGGAGCCAAATAATCCCCAGCAGTCATTCTCCCAATTAGCCGTGCCAGTATTTGAAAGCTGGCCTCCCTTGCAGATTTAGTGACGCAAAGAAATCACCCTACTTAAATTTTAGCAAATCACGAACATCCTAGTGAACTCGGGTTTCTTGCCAGAGCAGGACGTAGTTCACGTGGCAATTTTACGCAGTCTCATTGGCGAGAATGGAGAGCGCCAGTTTCCGCCTCCACAAAGTCGCAGCTCCACTTTGAACAAGAGAGAGAGGTAGACTTCGGTAGTGGAGCGGTGTTCCTGCTGTCGATGGGTAAGCATATGTTCCTAGTGAGCACCGACTTAGACTAAGTCGTGATGCGTATATTAAGCTAACTTGAAAGCATTAGCGCTTTATTTTTTACATATCTAGTTTTACACGAATTCTTTCATATATTGGACTCGGCACCCGAATTTTTGTACACCAGTTAGGCCTCATGTACGTAGAGACTCTTTATAAACCACATAACCTCATCGCTTTTCTTGTATATGTTTCATCGTGTTACGCTCGATTCACTAGTTCGCTAGAAAAGTGAATATTTTTGGAACCGTTGATTTTCGCGAGATATTATCCTGTTGGTTTGTTATTGACCTTACGACAATGTAGATGCAATTGATAACCATGTTCAGTAAATTCATATGCTTTTCATGCATTTGTTTCGCCTTCAGAGAGACTTATACTCGATTCAATATTTTGATAGTGACATGAATATTTTTGCAACTGTAAATTTTTGTGGAACGTGATCTTACTGCTTTGTTCCTCTCCCTAGGAAGCCGTGGAGAGTGGTGAACTTAGTATTGCCTAATAGAACAGTAGTTATATGGGTTGAGGAATCCATAATGTGCACTGCAGTAAGTTACAGATCGTATGATGAATTCTCCAGTGATTTACCTAACTTGCGGAAGGGATCCTCCTTTGCTAAATTTCCATCCCTGTTGAGAGTTATTTCCCGGTATATCTGTCTTCAGTGGAGGTTGCATGTTAACAACCCTCCTCCATTTCTTTGTAATCACGAGCGTAATTTTTTCGTAGTAATTGTCAGGCCCCATCATTCTCTTCTTTTTTCCACTCGACTTCTTATTGAGAGATTTCGCTGTTGAAATAAGAGTTCATGCCGATAGAATGTTAAATTGTAGTAGCCTAAACATATGAGTTTGTAATCAATACTGAGATTTGCTGTAATAAACTGAAGTTAGAAATTCCTTCTTTTAATGACGTCCATCCCCAACAAAAACGTAGAGGAAGCGCACGAAACTGTAAAAAACCCTGTCATGACCTCCAGAAGCGGAACAAATAATTCCATAAAGATATCATTTATTTTTGGTGTGGTTGTCTCGGATCTCGCGTTGCCGTCGTGCTGATGTTACTAAATTAAACCTAGAGGACAGGGCGTTTCATTACATGATCCAAACCTAGTATTGCACGTTCGAAAGATTAGACGTAAATCGTTCCTTCTAGTAAAGGAACCATCATGCTTTATTGCTAGACACGAAATAAAATTACAGTTATTGTAATGAAAGAGGATGCTTGCTTTTGGAAGGCTGTATTTATATTTATGCTATATTTATGCATTTATTATTCGAGATCATTCTGTGAAGGCAGTCTTCATTATCAGGCCCCTGAATATCGACTTATATGACGAACAGTTATTATCAAAGAACCATAACCTTTCCCTTTAGCTTTGTTGAATTACGAATCCTAGCAAAATCCTACTTTACACACCTAGGCGCCTCCTTTCTGTGCCAACTCTTTTATCCAGGATCATATATTTAGGGCTCTTCTGAATCCCCACCGTTAGGACTAAATTTAATTTGTAAAATATTTTGTTATCATGAGAAAGAAAACTGACGTTCTACGGGTCGGAGCGTGGAATGTCAGATCCCTTAATCGGGCAGATAGGTTAGAAAATTTAAAAAGGAAAATGGATAGGTTAAAATTAGATATAGTGGCAATTAGTGAAGTTCGGTTGCAGGAAGAACAAGACTTGTGGTCAGGTGAATACAGGGCTACAAACACAAAATCAAATAGGGGTAATGTAGGAGTAGGCTTAATAATGAATAAAAAATAGGTATACGGGTAAGCTACTACAAACAGCATAGTGAACGCATTATTGTGGCCAAGATAGATAGGAAGCCCACGCCTACCACTGTAGTACAAGTTTATATGCCGACTAGTTCCGCAGATGACGAAGAAATTGATTAAATGTATGATGAGATATAAGAAATTATTCACGTAGTGAAGGGAGACGAAAATGTAATAGTCATGGATGACTGGAATTCGATAGTAGGAAAAGAAAGAGAAGAAAACATAGTAGATGAATGTGGAATGGGAGTAAGGAATGAAAGAGGAAGCCTCCTGGTATAATTTTGCACAGAGCATAACCTAATCATTGCTAAAACTTGGTTCAAGAATCATAAAAGGAGGTTGTATACATGGAAGAAGGCTGGAGACACAGACAAGTTACAGATAGATTATATAATGGTAAGACAGAGATTTAGGAATCAGGTTTTAAATAGTAAGACAATTTCAGAGGCAGATGTGGACTCTGACCACTATGTATTGGTTATGAACTGTAGGTTAAAACTAAAGAAACTGCAAAAAGGTGGGAATTTAAGGAGATGGGACCTGGATAAACAAACAGAACCAGAGGTTGTACAGAGTTTCAGGGAGAGCATTAGGGAACGACTGACAAGAGTGGGGGACAGAAATACAGTAGAAGAAGAATGGGTAGTTAGAGAGAGGAAATAGTGAAGGCAACAGAAGATCAAGTAGATATAAATACGAGGGCTAGTAGAAATCATTGGCTAATAGAAGAGATATTGAATTTAATTGGTGAAAGGAGAAAATATAAAAATGCAGTAAAGGAAGCAGACAAAAAGGAATACAAACGTCTCAAAAATGATATCGACAGGAAGTGCAAAGTGGCTAAGCAGGCATGGCTAGAGGACAAATGTAAGGATTTAGAGGCCCATCTCACTAGGGCAAGATAGATACTGCCTACAGGAAAATTAAAGAGACCTTTGGAGAAAAGAGAGCCACTTGCATGGATATCAAGAGCTCAGATGGAAACCCAGTTCTAAGCAAAGAAGGGAAAGCAGAAAGGTGGAAGGAGTATATAGAGGGTCAATACAAGGGCGATGTTCTTGAGGACAATATTATGGAAATGGAGGAGGATGTAGATGAAGATGAAATGGGAGATATGACACTGCGTGAAGAGTTTGACAGAACACTGAAAGACCTAAGTCGAAACAAGGCCCCGGCAGTAGACAACATTCCATCAGAACTACTGACGGCCTTGGGAGAGCCAGTCCTGTCAAAACTCTACCATCTGGTGAGCAAGATGTATGAGACAGGCGAAATTCCCTCAGACTTAAAGAAGAATATATAATTCCAATCCCAAAGAAAGCAGGCGTTGACAGATGTGAAAATTACCGAACAATCAGTTTAATAAGCCACAGCTGCAAAATACTAACGCGAATTCCTTAAAGATGAATGGAAAAACTAGTAGGAGGTAACCTTGGGGAAGATCAGTTTGGATTCCGTAGAAATATTGGAACACGTCAGGCAATACTGACCTTACGACTTATCTTAGAAGAAAGATTAAGGGAAGGCAAACCTACGTTTCTAGAATTTGTAGATTTAGAGAAAGCTTTTGACAATGTTGACTGGAATACTCTCCTTCAAATTCTAAAGGTGGCAGGGGTCAAATGCAGATGGCAGTTATAAGAGTCGAGGGGCATGAAAGGGAAGCAGTGGTTGGGAGGGTAGTGACACAGGGTTGAAGCCTATCCCCAATGTTATTCAATCTGTATATTGAGCAACCAGTAAAGGAAACAAAAGAAAAATTAGGAGTAGGAATTATAATCCACGAAGAGGAAATTAAAACTTTGAGGTTCGCCGATGACATTGTAATTCTGTCAGAGACAGAAATGGACTTGAAAAAGCAGCTGAACGGAATGGAGGGTGTCTTGACAGGAGGATATAAGATGAACATGAACAAAAGCAAAACGAGGATAATGGAATGTAGTCGAATTAAATCGGGTGACGCTGAGACTATTAGATTGGGAAATGAGACGCTTAATGTAGTAAATGAGTTTTGCTATTTTGAAAGCAAAATAACTGATGATGGTCGAAATAGAGAGGATATAAAATGTAGACTGGCAATGGCAAGGAAAGCGTTCCTGAAGAAGAGAAATTTGTTAACATCGGGTATAGATTGAAGTGTCTGGAAGTCTTTTCTCAAAGTATTTGTATGGAGTGTAGCCATGTATGCAATTGAAAGGTGGACGACAAATAGTTTGGACAAAAAGGAACAGAAGCTTTCGAAATGCGGTGGTACAGAAGGGTGCTGAAGATTATATGGATAGATCACATAATTAGTGAGGAAGTACCGAACAGAATTGGGGAGAAGAGAAATTTTTGGCACAACTTGACTAGAAGGAGGGATCAGTTGGTAGGGCATGTTCTGAGGCATTAAGGGATCACCAATTTAGTATTGGAGGGCAGCGTGGAGGGTAAAAATCGTAGAGGGAGACCAAGAGATGAATACACTAAGCTGATTCAAAAGGATGTAGGTTGTAGTAGGTACTGGGAGATGAAGAATCTAGCACAGGATAGACTAGCATGGATAGCTGCATCAAACCAGTCTCTGGACTGAGGACCACGACAACAACATTTTTTTCTAATTTTAAATTTCCTTTCCAACAGCTCGTTCCAGTTTGTTTGCATTCTTGAAATGAATCTACATTAGTATTATAGCGTCGTTTTCCTTTGTAATTATTTCTGTGCGTTTTGGTGGAAAAATATTTAAATTAGATCAGGTTGAGATTCGCATTAGGGTTGTCCGCAGTGAGCGGAATATTTCAGTAAACTGTTAAGCATTGCTATTTGTCATTGCAGCAACTATAAATATTACAACCCATGAGAAAGGCTGCCGAGAGTAACAGCACTCCAGACATGGAGGGAAGCGACGCACTCACGCCGGGTTTAGAGGACTCGTCTGTCCTGCTTTCTCACACAATGAAGTTGGAAAAATCCAGGACAGTAAAATGCGAAACAGACTAGGGGGCGGACCGCTCTCCCCTATGTCGGAGCCGGACAAAGCAAGTCCCGCCGTAGTAGTAGGCCTTCAGCCCACCCAAGCTCAAGCGACGGATGGTGACCCTAACACAGCTACGGGACACCGGCTGCAGCGCAAACAATGACACCCGTCTTCAACCTTCGGCTTTGCAAGCACTTATAATACAGGAAATGAAAAAATAAAGTGTCACACAAGAAGAACAAGAGGTCCCGTATTCAAGTTAGAAAAGAAATTAGACGGTACGAGCTAGATCCTGGTACAGCAAACAGACGACCAGAACACGTGCATACACGTGTTCATAGTGGCGACCAGGATCGTAGGGCAAAAATTTAGGCTGTAGATGAACGAAACAACAACGTGGTTAGAAGCAGTAGAGTGTTGGAGGTAGACTTGGCTCGTACAGATGGGAGAAGTAATAGATGACCCAACAGAGGTGAACCGTATTACTGCCGTGGAAAGTCGTGCAGTCGGTGGTACAGATATGGGCACGTTAGACCCGGTTAATGTCCGTGAAGTTCTTTACGAAGTTAATAAGGTATGCACTGCGCTTGTACAAAACATCTGACACCAGATTTCGTGATATGAAAAAGAAGCTAGCAAGGTTGCGGAACAGCTAGAAAGACTGACTGTAACAATTCAACCTGCGTCAACTAAATTAGTGAAAGTTCAGACCGGGTTCAACCGACAGGGATAAGTGACAGTGAGAAAATACAGTCGTTACTCCGCTTCAAGTAGAAGCAGAGTGAAATTAACAAGAGAAACCACAACGTATTTTAAGATCTTCATTAATTAACCATTCACCATGAGGCGATGCCTAGTAGCACTTCGTTCGCCTATGAACACGGTAGTCAGAATCTCGTGAAAATGTGGGGATATGCGAAGAAGATAAAAGATTTTGGGGGAAGATTATGTCACTTAAGCGACTGGAGCCTGTCAGAGAGTGTAACAGATAACGAACCGATCAGCGAAGTGGAAGAAGACGAGGATCGATGGCACTTCCTTTATGTACAGAAATATAGCATCTATCCAGACCCAGCGAACGAGATTCGCCCACTCATGTGGATAGATCGGTTCCAAGATGCTTTACTGGTATCATGGAGCTCTGGTCTTAAAATTAATTTTGTTTGCAGGCATCTCTGCAACGAAGCTGTGGCGTATATGCGAATCTTAGCACGAGGTTATCGGTTGCATAGTGGATGACAAAACCACTTGGGGGACGAATAATCAGGATCCTACTGCTTAATTCAAGAAAACGGCTCAAAGAAATCACATCCTAGACACCCAATGCGATTCCTCTGAGCTAATCCGTATCTGCTTTACAAAGCTCTCTAAACGTCTGCAACGAGTCATAGCCGTTGCAGGGAGAGGCATAAGCGACATCAGATCGTTCCAGTTGCTTATGCAGTAACTCCCATACTATAGAAATAACGAAGGGCACGAAAATGTGCAAGCAGATAGGAACCAGCCGGCACCCATACGTCCACTTGAAGACCGCAGAGACTGTCACGACCAAACTGCCTGCGGTGGAACAGGGGTACCCAGAGAAATGATTGGTCCCGACATAATCGTTTACCTGAAAGGCTTGAGTACATGCGTAATGAAGCAGCACGGGATAACTTACCTCTGGCGAGCATAATAGAGATTCGAGTCCGCGACCCTGAACATAAAGCGGCACTTGAAGAAGACGTAAATCTAAGGCATAGGCGACTAGAGGGAATTGGACGGAATATATCCTGTTGTGGCCTAGGAGAACAAATGTCACTATTCGTGCATGCAAAAGAAATAGGAGAAGATTTACTGCGAGAGAAGTAGAGTACTGGTTTAGTTTGCTATGCAGTACTTAATGTAAATACTATAAGTAGAAATGTACAGCGTATTGTCGTAACAGCGAGCTGCATATCAGTTATTAATGAAAATATATTCGCTGTGTGCATGATAGAAGCGGAGTGGCCAGTGTTAGCGCCACATAAAACAACAATCAGAGGAGCGATTGGGGGAAAGACCGCGCTGATAACGAAAAAAGTACTCATAGATTTTCTGTGCCCATAACTTCTCTTTCAGTGAATGCTATACTAGGACTACACTTTTACAAATACTATCGCGCCAGTATCAGTACGAAATGACGCTCTGTAGAGGTTAAGGTAGGGAGCTGTGCAGTACATTTATATTTCGAGGATTGTTTGGCTGCAACGATGGAGGAGACAGGTGTGTGACTGGGTTTGTCGTCTCTGAGTCAGAGCTGTTAGAACTACAGAAACTCTAGAGTGAGATGTCATTAAATAAGATATTAGAGGAAAAGGTCCTGAGTGCAGAAACCAATTGAAATGTCTGCTAGATCATCACCGACAGAGCACGCCACCTCATCTTACAGCAGCCCTCTCCATATTGTAATGAACCGTAATGGTTCAATTGTCTATACCCGGACCGCTGAAACATATCACTTAAAGGTCACTCTCCTAACGCCGTATAGTTGGTAGTATAACTAACAAACAAGTGAGGAACGGGAGGCGCCGCGTCTACCGAACCAGTAACTGCACCGAAAAAAAAGCCGGTTCCGGCGTCGACGCTACCACGTTACCGGCTTCCGTGTAAACATTGCATGTTAGTGCGCGAACGCCTGCTGTTGTGTTGTGTTACCGCCTCGACTACAGTTTTTGTTTGCTAAACAATGTCTCCTAAACGATGTCGTTCACCAAGCGACAATCCGTTGCGCCGTGGAGCGCCATTAAACAGTCAGGCTTTGGAATTACTACGAAGGACGCGTGAATTTTACGAGCAAGAAAAAGAATTGGTTTCTGTTCATGGGCATGCGTCGATTCCTGCCGATAAGGTTTTAGAGCGTACGTCGAAAGCTCTAGGACTCAGTGAAAGAACAGTTATAAGTCAAGGGATGCTACTTCAAGACTTACAAGACAGTGAAATAAACAGTTTGGAAGCTAGCCCCTGTGGAAGAAACAGTGTGTTTTTAATTACTCCGGGCAAGAAAAAGAAGCAGCCTCGTCCTATTACAGATATTCATTCTTTCCAATCAGATGCAATTAGTTTGCACATATACAGATACTGTAAAAGGAAAGAATACCACACAATAGCGAAGTTGCTAATTTCTTTAAAAGAAAGTGAACTTTCCTCACGGAGGAAAACGTCACTTAAGATGATATTAAGAGTATTGGCTTCCGTTTTACAAAGTTAGATGGACGAAAACTGTTATTATAAAAAGCTCATGTCGCTGCAGCTCGTACCATTTTTTGACACAAAATTGTAGGAAAGGACATACACTGAATCATATGGTTAGACGAAGCCTGGGTCAAGGCTGGAGAATCAGTTAAGAAATGCTGGACAGATGATACTCCGAATAGCAGTGGTCATCAGACAACAGATAGAGGATCACGATTAATTGTGGGCCATGCAGGATCTTCAAACGTCTTTGTGCCTCAAGGACTTCTAGTTTTTCGATCGAAAGAAACCGGTGACTATCATGAGGATCTGGACCACCCACGGTTTCTACAGTGGTTTAAAAACTTGTTGCTCCAGTTTAATGTTCCGACCGTTTTTGTGATGGACAATGCACCGTACAATTCTGTGATTTTAGGCAAAGCTCCCACCACTAGTGACCGTAAAGAAACTATGGTACAGTGGTTGCAGGCGAGAGACATTGCTCCGGACATGAGTATGATGAAACTGCTGTTGTACTCTCTCGTGAAACAAAATAGGCCTGTGCCGCCTAAATACGTTGTAGATCAAATTGCAAGCGAACAGCGTCACTTGGTAATCAGGCTACCGCCTTAGCACTGTCATTTTAATCCAATTTAATTGGTTTGGAGTGAAGTCAAGGCGTACATTAGAAGTAACAACAAGACTCTTACTATAACAGAAGTGGAAAGACTGCTACGTGAAGGTCTTGCAACAGTAGACGCTGTCTCATGGAGGAAAAAAGTAGACCATGTAGCTAAACTGATAAGAGAAGCACAGACTATAGATGGCATTATAAATGAAAACGAACAGTTAATGATTTCTCTTAATGATGATGATGATGGTGACGAAGACAACGGTTTTGGCGCCGATTCCGATGACAGTGAAGAAGAACTGGATGGAACTGCGCCATTGATATCGTAAATTGGTGAGTGTGAATGTATACAGAATTAATTCTTTTTCTCTCTGCAATCTGGTAGGCTATGTAAGTTTTGCTTCATTTGTTTCTATGAGTGTGAATAGCGTACTATTTGGTATGCTCAGATTTGCATTATTATACGACGTTTTACACGCAGCTACTACTGTAACAATTTGGACGACTTTTCACAGGTATTATCATTAACTACAAATGTTTTTATTTCCGGGTTTAATATACTATCAAACGCTTGGTCTCCATCGTCGTTCTCTCCATTGTTAAAAAAACGTATTTTGTTGCACTTACATGTAAACGTTGATTGTAGCTTACATGTACAAAACGTACTTCGGAGTTGTGGGCGTATGCGGTGGCAGCTATCGCAACCTCGCAATCGCAGTGTAGCCAACCACACACGAGCTGTCAAGCGACTCCAGGCAGAAGAATGAAATGATAAGATCATGTGCCACTGATGGCCACGAGGCCCATGTGGTGAAGTTCGACCGCCAGGTTGCAAGTCTTAGTGCAGGTGACACCACATTGGTTAGCTTTCGTGTTCGCGATGAAGAGATGATGATCATGATGATGACAACACAACACCCAGTCCACGAGAGGAGAAAATCTCCAACCCAGTCGTGAATCAAACACGGTCCTGCAGCATGGTAGGCAAACATGTTGTCACTCAGCTAAGCAGGCGGACACTCCAGGAAGATAAATACGGTCACTGCGACTGAGACTGATCGCTTGGGAACGATGGATGAGGTGTTGCCGCCTTTTAATGGGATAAAACTATTAACATCCGTTGATTTACAAACTAGTTACTGACAATTACAGTTTCATTCTGGCTGCTGTGAATTTACAGCCTTTGTTTACAATGGTCAATGTTAACATTTCCGAAAGTTGTTATTCAGACTGAATATATCGTCGACAGCTATCATATGTGGTAGTAGTACCGTCATACCCGAAGATTTAAAGAAAAAGATTTGTAGATCGATAATGTACTGGGAGACACGCAACAACATATTAAACTGCTTGCTACATGTCTTTAAAATGCATGGAGTAAAGATAAATACAAAAAAATCCGGCTTCGGGTGCAGGGAAGCTACTTTCTGGGACACGTGGTGTTTGCATCTGAGATCCGACCAGATGTAGAGAATCTGAGGGCTATCAGAGAATATGCCATCCCACCTCTAAGAAGCAAATCCATAGATTCCTTGAACTAGTCAATTCCTATAAAAAATTTATTATTAATACAGTAAATACGCCTGATCATTTCGAAATGACTGGTAAGAACACTGAGTGGGAGTGGAATGGACAAGCCGAGCGCTAGTCTGAGGCTCTTAAAGATGCACTCATTAATGCACCTATTCTATCACACTCACACCTGGAGAAAGAGTTCTGTCTCGCTTCGGATAGCTCCAGAGTTAGAATTCGTATCTATCTGTGCAAAAAACAGTACAGGGTGGTGCAGTAACGCAAAATACCGTCGCATTCGCCAGAAGGATGTTAAACAAATCTGAAAGAAACTATATGGTGACTGAATTGAAGTCCTCGCTATTGTGTGAGGTTTCCACAAGTTCCAGTTCTTTCTCTTCTGGCGTACTACGACAGTTTATATCGACCATAAATCAGTGGTCAATGTCTGCGAATGGCGAAGCTGACGCACAGACGGTTGGCCCAATGGGCTTTGTACCTTCAGGAATTCCAGTTCACATTCCATTATTCGCTGGTAAAGGAGAACGTCATAGTACTGCGCTACCAAGAGCGCCAGTAGGTTTGCCTGGGGGTAGCGATGATGATCTGAACGAACAGTGTTCGTTACACTAGATCTGAAACAAGTACCTTTTGAAAATTATCTGTTAATGTGACTGAGCAATATCAGTGAGGAGGAAGACAGAGACCCAGCTTGAAATGATGTATCAGATAAGTGGAAGGGCAAAGAGAAATTTAACATTCGAATTTTCTACAAAGTCGATGGCGTAGTCTTGTTCCGAAAAATAAGTGAGAACGAGGATGTTTATGTCTTTCCTTAATCTGAGACAATCTGTGTACTCTAATAATACGGAGAAAAGGAATTAGAGAGTCTTGGAGACATGTACGGCTTGCCAGAAAGCAAAACCATCTAGCGTCACTGACGGAAGTCTGCTTTTCCTCGTAATACCAGACCAATTGAGACAGTTTGCTGCCACCAGTCTGCTAGATCCCCTTCCCGTAACGTGGTCAGGTTTGCGATACGTAGTTATGACAGTCGAATTAACCTTTAAGTACGTGATCTTTACTCCCCTAGAATGTGTGATGGCGAAGCAAATAATTAAACCATTTGTGGAAACGTTCCTGGCAGATATCGGAAAGATAGACAAGGTCATCTCGGACAACTGAGTACAGTACAGATCCCAAAGATATTTTATGAAAGATAAGAATGAAGGCAGTGGATGTATCCTGTTTGCATCTAGCTTCGAACCTAGGAAAGTGATTAATCAAGGAACTGTAATAAGCAGCATAGGAGATGGGACGAATTCCTCACGGACTTCTAAGATGTGATCTACAGATAAGATCCGTGTGCTGAAAAATTGGCTGCCTACTGCCAGGTTAAGATAGCTAGTCAGCTTTCCCCCTGCGAGGACAAATAGACACACAGAAGTGACGAGCAGATTAGGAATATGTTCAAAAGAGAAAAGACCTGCGGGAAGGGCAATCAGAGAACTGGAAGTAGCTGTAGGGCAGAAAGTATTAGTGAAATCCCACCGACCATTGCATAAGCACGGGTACTTTCCTAAGAACTTTTTTAATGTCTATTGTGGTCCTTCCAGGATTTGGAGAATTCTTCACCCGAATGTCGTTGAAACTGAGACAATGAGACCCAAGCCTCAATGTTTGATCATTCATTTGAAGATCAGTATTTTTCTTCACACACACTGGCAAAATCTTTGACCGTACTACATCTTGGTGAATTCAACATCGCCCATTGATAAGCATGTCCCTCTAAATGACTTATTAAAAATCTTACACACTGAGCATCATCCCAAGGAGGAGGTAAAGCTCCTTGAAACGATATAAAGAAAATTACAGGGTGCACCAATCCCCTTGGCCTTAATTTCCGAAATTGATTACTTAAATTCTTAACACAACGAGCCCATTCTGCTGCCAAACGACACGAACTGTTGTCCTCCTTACATTTGCACTTCGGTTCATAATTTGTCTATTTAGTGTCGTTCTTACTGACTGCCTACTTTGATCATTACTCCTTGAACTTACTGCACTGCCATAATAGAGTGAAGACGTAGATTGCTTTTCAGTTTCTAACTGCGATCTAGTTTCCTTCTTAACATTCTCCCCTGGAAAACTGACCTCAACGAATTTAACGCCTACTTCCGTTTCCTTCATTGTTACCCGTTCTTGCGTTTTCATCAATTTCTCTAACATGTCATCCTTGCCCCCCTGTACTTTGTTCTCCACCACTGCAATCATGCCTCGAAATTTCTCTGTGGCCTCCTCTGAATGTCTATTCAATTGAGCATTAATGTCTTTAACCAATAAACTGATAGCTTGTTGGTGTTCGTCCAGAAACTTTTCAAATTGTATAAGATGTATAGCCAAATTTTCCAAAACTACTTCTACTGCTCCGAGTCTATTAAGTACCCGACATCTTTGATTTAACGTATAACCCTCTGTTTTCTACTTTTCATTGACCTTCTTAATATTCTTTTTTAAATCCTTTGCACTCTCTTTCAATTCTTCTCGTAATTTATCCTGTCCTTCTTTCATTTCCTGTTTCATTTTATCCTGACCCTTTCTCATATCTTCTCTTAATTTATTCTGACCTTCTTTCATTACCTTTAAACCATTTTCATTTCCTGTTTACAATCTTCCACTTCCTTCAGCAACTCGGCCGGTTACTCCTTCATGATCTCTGACATGATTGCTAATTAATTACTTAATACCCACAAATTACAAATTTATTTTTGTACAAAGGTTACTCCACCTTCCCTTGATAACCAGATACACTTTCAAATATGTATTGACTCCACACCATAATCAAAATGACAAAATGATTCTATCCCTTTACACAAATGCTATTCTACAACCACTGAGGAACAACACACCAAACAGACACAAGAATGCAAAGTTCTTAGTTTACCTAAGGTTTTCCTTTTGTGCCTCTTCCTTAGTCTCGACTAGCTCGTACGATACCGAAGCCGATGATGTAGTTGCAGCTGAAGCCGATGGCGTAGACTGTAGTTCTGGCAGCTCGCCTCTCGATTTCTGCTGCTCTCGATCGTGACTTGGATTAAGACCAGCCAGAAACTGGACAAACCTTATCACTACTTTAACCTACGGGTTAGAGAGTCAACCTTAATACTAAATAAATCTAATGATACAATGGAATCAAAAATCTATCTCTCTGTTAACGTAACACATTACCACGAACCTTACTGCTTCTGTCACAATCGTTATTGTTGGCTCAATTGTCCCCTCTCAGGAAATGTATATAATTAATACATTTCCTGGACACCACGGCCACCACTTTTTCTTCTCTTCCTGCACCGTGCCGGAATTCCACCCACAACTTCACTTAACTAGTTTGTTGTTAGCGTGCAAAACCCAGCCCCAGTAAGAGAATAAATTGAGAGAATTTTTTTTTTAAATAGTCTTAAGAATTATGAGTTATAACATGAAGAAACACAGGGGTAACACTCTCGTTACACAGAAGTTCAAGTTTTGGGGCATTGCAACTGAGCACACGAACGACAGCTATCTGCGTAGATTGTAATCGATATAGTTTTAAATACTTTTCCCTTATGGTTTTGTTACTATGTTAAGGTCATTAACAGTGACTTTTAATAGGTAGTTCCTCCTATATTGACGTCAACACACTAACGGAAAAATTGCAATTGCGTATAGTACACTGTCAAGTAATACCGGTGATTAAATACCATAAATTGATGGAAATTAATCTAAAAATTTTGTCTAAACGCGAATGTAAGAGGTAGCTCTCTAGAACTGTTCCTATAACAGAAATAATTTAACTTCCTTTCACGTAACCTTTCTGGAGTAGCCAAGAATCACTACTAGCAATACACACGTCAGACCTACATTTAACATAAGTCAAAGAGGAGCGAGGTGGCGCAGTGGTTAGCACGCTGGACTCGCATTCAGGAGGACGACGGTTCTGTCCCGCGGCCGGCCATCCTGATTTAGGTTTTCCGTGATTTCCCTAAATCGCTTTAGGCAAATGACGGGATGGTTCCTTTGAAAGGGCACGGCCGAGTTCCTTCCCCTCCTTCCCTAACCCGGTGAGACCGATGACATCGCTGTTTGGTCTCTTGCACCAAATCAACCAACTAACGAACCAACCACTTCGCTATTAAAGATATAGTAAAATCACCGTCAAAGGTTGATATATTTTGCTGATTTCTTTCTTATGCGTACTACTGTCACTGAGAATTCAAAAAGTTTCAAATGTACGAATTTTGATAGAAACAGTCAGCGTCAATATTATAAACAATGTTTCTGTTTTTACATTACGAGACTAAGTTCGTCAAATTTCAACTTTAGAACAAAACTAAACCAGTCCTTCGTAGTTTCTGTACTTTTGAGTATACAACTCACTCTTACATCCTTTTAAACACAAAGTATAGCCCATTCATTTTATTATGATTTTATCAATTAAATGATTTTGAAATTAAAATTCTTTAACTCACAAATACTTTGGATTCTCTATTTTGCGTTTATTTGTCACTAAAGAATCTTTGAATAGTGCAGCTCTCATCCAATTGTTAATATTTCACAGTTTGAAATCTAGCTAGTTTCTGTCATAAGGAATGATTTCTCTCAATAGAAATTATTTAGTAATTCCGGCTACATGAGAACGCTGGGACTAGGTTTTGACTTGCAGACAAAATAACAGTCTATTTCCATCTCTTCACTAACTATGAACTGAGACAAACGCCAAGGAGTGATCGAGTAACAAACAAAACTAAATCCCAACTCCAAACGAAATGAAGTTAGGTGCTATCACCACATTTTAACTCAATTTAAAATACAGACTGCAAAATTTGCAGTCACTTCAGGTGTTATCGTCCCGCGATCCCACTAACAAAACTTTAATGAAAATGTCACTCGTTACTAGCAACTGCAGGAATAATGGTTGCTGTGGAATTCTACTTAATTATCGTTCAGTTAGGATCTGGATGAACACTAAATGTTACTACCGCAACTCTGAGTGAGGTACACTTTATCAAAACGAAAAAAAAAAAACACCGATCTGGGTGTTCCGCAACAATCTTCAAACCTCTTAAAAAATAGAGAATTCCGCTCGACAGTAAAATAATTAAGTATCCACAAAATCCTACTCACATTTAACCTCAAATACCATATCCCTCCAATACATTCATGGTGGTTACTTTATGCATCAGGGAACGCCTTCGTCAACCTTTACGATTAATCACAGCACCCGCTTTATAGGCGTGTTACAAATACGCCATAACCTGAACCCCGACTCAAATAGCTTCTGCCCGATGGCTGAAGTCAAGCAATATTTCTTCGATTCACGATTCGCGATCGTCCGAAATCTCGTAACCATGTTACACGTACAAAACTTAAATCCGCACTCCGCTGATTGAAGAATGAGTTACTGCGATAATTCTACAACTTAAATCGAGATGCGCCATAAAATTAAATGATTTCCGGTCTTTAATATACAGACCTATACCCGTTGCTGCAATCTTTCCCCGAAATACAGAGACTTTCAGTCACACTTCTAAAACTGCGCAAACTTCCTACCCCCACAATAAATCGATACAGTCACCCGATTAATTTATATCGATAGCTAATCGCATAGGCTCAAGTCGGCGAACAAACAGCAACTAAATTTCATGTTCTTCCGAGCCTGTACACACAAACTGCTCCTCGAAAGTAACTGCCTTTCCTCTGGCATAAAACCATAGCTGAACCAATGTACGGCGCCACCAGTACTCCTTAACAATCGGCAATGAGCAACATATAGCCGTCAGTCGTTCTGCTAGCGGTCAGCTGGTGTACGATGGTATCTGGCCTCAGAGCCCTGCAGTTGTCTCTGGGCTGACGAATGAACTTGCAGAATATGCTGTGCAACACCGCGCGACCGCTACGGTGGCAGGTTCGAATCCTGCCTCGGGCATGGATGTCTGTGATGTCCTTAGATTAGTTAGGTTTAAGTAGTTCTAAGTTCTAGAACTGATGACCTCAGATGTTAAGTCCCATAGTGCTCAGAGTCAGTTTTTTGCTGTGCAACAGAGGTGGCCAACCCGAGGCCCGCGAGCCGTGTGTGGCCCGCGGGAGCGTTATGTTTTGGCCCGTGGAGCTGTTTCGTATGACGAAAAATGTAACTTTTATTTCACGTTAAGCCCCCCTAGGAGCATCCATCAAGCGTCTTCACAACCAATTACAATAGGAATGTCTCAGTTCATTGATTCAAATATAGTTAGATTTTCGGCTATATCCCTATTTGAAAACATCACTATGTGGGATTTCTTTAGAAAAACCCGTGCGTCATCTTGAAGAAAATGTAGTTCGCCTTGGCGATATGCAACCAACAATCTGCAGCAGTATGGACTGGGCAACCGGGTGCGCTTGTTGCAGTGCGCGAGTGAGACGAGTGACAGAAATAGCCAATACATTCCAGTTTAATTTAACTGAAATTTTACAGAACTATTGGTCCTAAAGTTACGGCCTCTCACGTGCATAGTGGCGCACATTCTATCGCGATAGACCTATTACCACTCCAGGTAAGTAAAGCCAGCTTTTATCTTTTTAAATTAATCTTTGATGCTTCTCTTTAATTTTAGTGGTGCAATTGTCCCTGCCTCAGTGCATTTTTTTTAAATTGTAGTAGTGCAAAATAAATAAATACTTAATTGTAACAATGTGTCTTTACTAATGACGTTTAAGGTTCCGCATTAGAAAAGTAGACAAGGGAACCTCCTAGTGCAACTTCATCCACCTGTCTTTCTCTCTTATTTTCAGCAACTAATAATATTATCCACTTGAAAACAATGTAGAATATTTTTATGAAACAGTCATGACAAAGGAAGTCGAAATGGGGGTCGAAATTTTAAAGTAAGTGTGCTAGGTTAAGTGAAGCTTATGTAATTTTTTCTGTTTATTATAGATGAGTTTCAGCACTAAAATATCGATTTCCTAAAGCAGTGGATTTCTACTCACAAAAATTTTCGAGAAAGTAGGCTATTAAGTTCCCGAAATGTGTATAATACTCATATGAAAGACTGATAAGTCGACGAGCAGTGTAGCTCTGTGGTAGAATGCTAACCTTCTATGTGAATGGCCAGGGTTTGATTTACAGGTGGGTCGTATTTTTAAACATGGGTGCATGGTTTATATATATACTTTTAAAAATAGTCGCGTGCTCTACAAGCATTTCCGTGAAGAGTGAAATACATAAAGACTGAAGAAAAAAAGAAAACAGCGTTCGACACTAGTAATTGCTGGATTGCTAGTTCCAGTTTAAATTCGGTCATTACATTTTTAGTTTTCTTTTTCCTCCTGTTCGAATGCCTACGTCATATAAATATGTGATAATTAGCACATATTTAACTACCAGTTTTACTAAAAATGAGCCTCTTCTTATTTCTAATTAGATACCATATACAAAAATGCAGATGTAACTCCCTAATCACTGCTCCTTTATATATAAAGTTGTTTCAAAAAAAGAAACAGATTTCATATTAATATTTTCCAACTTTATGTACACTATGCTTCACAGAAATGCTAGTGGAACATGAACCTTCGTTTAAAAATTTACACAACTCGAAATCGAAGTTCACCCATGTGGCGGTTGGGCTTCCTACCACAGAGCCACACGGCCCGTCAAAACAGTCAACTTGGGTTACTATGTTAAATAACTTCGGGGAATTTTAAAGTTGATTTTGTAAGGAATTTTTGAGAGTTGTGCCGAAGTACATTAGGTAACTGATATTTGATTCTGGACTTCACCTACCATATGCATAAAAAATTACAAAACTCCGATTACCGTCAAGTCTCTTTGTCAGTTTCCGAATTATAGTAAAAAAACGTTTGTTTCAGTTCAAGGCGTAACGTTGGTATGGCGTCAACTAGTAAACACAAAGGACCTAAGAAGAGAAAAGTTACAGGGAGTTAAGAACTTTCCAAGACAAATGGACTGTAAACTATTTTTTGTGGAATACAAAGTAAACCCTTTTGTCTGATATGCAATGAATCTGTCTCAGTTCCAAAAGAATATAACACCAAGCGGCATTACGGGACTAAACATGTTTGATAAGTATAAGGGACAATTTCGACAAGACCAGATAAACGACTTAAACGACTTAAAAAGGAAACTTTCTGCTCAACACACATATTTATAAGGACAAATTCAGAGTGAACATGCTATGTGAAAGCGAGTTATGCAGCAGCTCTGATACTGGTGAAAAAATTAGAGCCATATTAAGATGGCGAAATGGTTAAGGAATACTTGGAGACAGTTGTTGAAATTGTGAGCCCAGAAAAGAGAAAGGATTTCTCAAAAATGAGCCTGTCTCGTAAAAATGTTACTAGACGTGTGGATGACATTGGAGGACAAACTGAAAATAATTTTAAAAATCTTGCCTCTGAGTTTATATTTTATTCTCTAGCTTCCGATGAATGCGCAGATATGGAGGATATCACCCAAGTCGCGAATTATGTCAGAGGTATTGACGCCTATTTTAATAAAACAGAAGAATCAGTATCGTTGTACCAACTTAAGGATACCACGAAGCCATGAGATGTGTTAGAATCAGTTATATCGGCATTAAGTCACTTTTGGTTAAAGCTTAACAACCTATCGGGGCTAACCACGAATGGTGCTCTAGCAATGGCTGGAAAACGCGAAGGTTTAATTCAGTTGATTGTTTGGGAACGAAACCCGCAAGTCTGACAACAAGTCAATGATAAAATTTGATTTCATTATCCATAAAGAGAATTTATGTGGCAAGTTCCTCCAAATGGACCACGTCATGAAGGTGGATATTAAAACAGTGAATTTTTTTAAGCCAAAATGACTGAATCACTGTCAGTTTCAAGAATATCTGAGGTCTTTGGATTCAGAGCATGATAACATTTCGTATTATACAGAAGTAAGATGGCTAACCCGTGCCGAAAATTTTGAAAAGGGTTTTCTACATCTACATGACTACTCTACAATTCACATTTAAGTGCTTGGCAGAGGGTTCACCGAACCACAATCATACTATCTCTCTACTGTTCCACACCTTAACAGCGCGCGGGAAAAACGAACACCTAAACCTTTCTGTTCGAGCTCTGATTTCTCATATTTTATTTTGATGATCATTCCTACCTATATAGGTTGGGCTCAACAAAATATTTTGGCATTCGGAAGAGAAAGTTGGTGACTGAAATTTCGTAAAAAGATCTCGCCGCGACGAAAAACGTCTTTGCTATAATGACTTCCATCCCAATTCGCGTATCATATCTGCCACACTCTCTCCCTTATTACGTGGTAATACAAAACGAGCTGCCCTTTTTTGCACCCTTTCGATGTCCTCCGTCAATCCCACCTGGTAAGGATCCCACACCGCACAGCAATATTCTAACAGAGGACGAACGAGTGTAGTGTAAGCTGTCTCTTTAGTGGACTTGTTGCATCTTCTAAGTGTCCTGACAATGAAACGCAACCTTTGGATCGCCTTCCCCACAATATTATCTATGTGGTCTTTTCAACTGAAGTTGTTCGTAATTTTAACACGCAGGTACTTAGTTGAATTGACAGCCTTGAGAATTGTACTATTTATCGAGTAATCGAATTCCATCGGATTTGTTTTGGACCTCAAGTGGATCACCTCACACTTTTCGTTATTTAGCGTCAACTGCCACCTGCCACACTATACAGCAATCTTTTCTAAATCGCTTTGCAACTGATACTGGTTTTCGGATTACCTTACTAGACGGTAAATTACAGCATCATCTGCGAACAACCTGAGAGAACTGCTCAGATTGTCACCCAGGTCATTTATATAGATCAGGAACAGCAGAGGTCCCAGGACGCTTCCCTGGGGAACACCTGATATCACTTCAGTTTTACTCGATGATTTGCCGTCTATTACTACGAACAGCAACCTTCCTGACAGGAAATCACGAATCCAGTCGCACAACTGAGACGATACCCCATAGGCCCGCAGCTTGATTAGAAGTCGCTTGAGAGCAACGGTGTCAAAAACTTTCCGGAAATCTAGAAATACGAATCAACTTGAGATCCCCTGTCGATAGCGGCCTTACTTCGTGCGAATAAAGAGCTAGCTGCGTTGCACAAGAGTGATGTTTTCTGAAGCCATGCTGATTAAGTATCAATAGATCGTTCCCTTCAAGGTGATTCATAATGTTTGAAAACAGTATATGCTCCAAAACCCTACTGCAAACCGACGTCAATGATATAGGTCTGTAGTTAGATGGATTACTCCTACTACCCTTCTTAAACACTGATGCGACCTGCGCAATTTTCCAATCTGTAGGTACAGATCTATCGGCGAGCGAGCGGTTGTATACGAGTGCTAAGTAGGGAGCTATTGTATCAGCGTAATCTGAAAGGCACCTAATCGGTATACAATCTGGACCTGAAGACTAGCTCGTATCAAGCGATTTGAGTTGCTTCGCAACCCCTAAGGTTTCTACTTCCAAGAAACTCATGCTAGCAGCTGTTCGTGTTTCTAATTCTGGAATAATCCATTCGTCTTCCATGGTGAAGGAATTTCGGAAAACTGCGTTCAATAACTACGCTTTAGCAGCACAGTCGTCGGTAACAGTACCATTGGCACTGCGCAGCGAGGGTATTGACTGCGTCTTGCCGCTTGTATACTTTACATACGACCAGAATTTCGAGACAGTGTTTCGTTGTGGAACCTATTAAAGGCATTTCGCATCGAAGTCCGTGCCAAATTTCGCGCGTCTGTAAATTTTAGCCAATCTTCGGGATTTCGCGTTCTTCTGAACTTCACATGCTTTTTCCGTTGCCTCTGCAACAGCGTTCGGACCTGTTTTGTGTACCACGGGGGATCCGTTCCATCTCCTACCAATTTATGAGGTATGAATCTCTCAATTGCTGTTGCTACTATATCTTTGAATTTGAGCCACATCTCGTCTACATTTGCATAGTCAGTTCTGAAGGAATGGAGATTGTCTTTTAGGAAGGCTCCTAGTGACAGTTTATCCGCTTTTTTAAATAAAATTATTTTGCGTTTGTTTCTGATGGATTTGGAAGGAACGGTATTGAACCTAGCTACAACGACATTGTGATCACTAATCCCTGTATCAGTCATGACGCTCTCTATCAGTTCTGGATTGTTTGTGGCTAAGAGGTCAAGTGTGTTTTCGCAACCATTTACAATTCGCGTGGGTTCGTGGACTAACTGCTCGAAATAATTTTCGGAGAAAGCATTTAGGACAACCTCGGAAGATGTTTTCTGCCTACCACCGGTTTTGAACAAGTACTTTTGGCAACATATCGAGGGAAGGTTGAAGTCCCCACCAACTATAACCGTATGAGTGGGGTATTTATTTGCTACGAGACTCAAACTCTCTCTGAACTGTTCGGTAACTGTATCATCCAAGTCTGGGGGTCGTTAGAAGGAGCCAATTATTAAGTTAGTTCGGCTGTTAAGTGTAACCTCCACCCATACCAATTCGCACGGAGTATCTACTTGGACTTCTCTACAAGATAAACCACTACTGACAGACGCAAACACTCCACCATCAATTCTGCCTAAACTATCTTTCCTGAATACCGTCTGAGACATTGTAAAAATTTCTGCTGAAATTATTTCAGGCTTAAGCCAGCTTTCTGTACCTATAACGATATCAGCTTCTGTGCTTTCTATTAGCGCTTGAAGCTCAGGGACTTTTCCAGCACAACTACAACAATTTACAACTATAATTCCGACTGTTCCTTGATCCAAGCATGTCCTGTATTTGCCATGCACCCTTTGACATTGCAGCTCACCCCGTACTTTCCCGAGGCCTTCTTACCTAAAAAACCGCCCAGTCCACGCCACGCAGCCTCCGCTACCCGTGTAGCCGCCAGCTGAGTGTAGTGAACTCCTGACCTATTCAGCGGAACCCGAAACCCCACCACGCTATGGCGCAAGTCTACGAATCCGCAGCCAACACGGTCGCAAAACTGTCTGAGCCTCTGATTCAGACCCTCCACCCAGCTCTGCACGAAAGGTCCGCAGTCGGTTCTGTCGACAATGCCGCAGAAGTTGAGCTCTGCCTTCATCTCGTAAGCAAGACCGGCAGCCTTCACCAAATCAGATAGCCTCTGGAATCCAGAGAGAATTTCCTCAGATCCAAAGTGACACACGTCATTAGTGCCGACATGTGCCACCACCTGCAGCTGGCCGCACCCTGTGCTCTTCATGGCATCCGGAATGACCCTTTCCACATCAGGAATGATTCCTCCCGGAACGCACACAGAGTGCTCACTGGATTTCTTCCCCTCCTTAGCCGCCATATCCCTAAGGGGCCCCATTACGCACCTAACATTGGAGCTCCCAACTACCAATAAGCCCACCCTCTGCGATTACCCGGACCTTGAAGGCTGAGAATGATCCTCTGAAACAGGGCAGTCAGCTGCAACTGGCTCAGCCAGAGACAGTGCCTGAAACCTGTTTGTCAGACGCACCGGGGAGGCCTTCTGATCAGCCTCCGGGAACGTCTTTCGCTGCCTGCAACGCCTTAGAACGTCCTCCCAATCAATCACAGGCGAGGGCTCAGCCCCACTGCGGGCAGCAACCGGGGCAACCACAGCAGCAGAACGATCCGGGGACAGACGGGACGAGGTTGACATCCCCGTGATACACAAGTCCGGCTCCCCACAGTGGTGCCCATTGGTAACAGTCTGAGTCTGCGCGACCGTAGTCAGCGTCGCTTGCAGCTGTGAGGGAAGGGATGCCAACTCAGCCCTCATCCGAACACAGCAATCGCAGTCCCTGTCCATTCTAATCGATGTTGAACAACAGTTACTGAAACACAAGTCCATGCCTAGATAACGCAAGCAAAACACGCAAAGAATGTATCAACTAACCTGTACAAATGCCTAACGACTGCAATACAATCTTCCTGAATTTACGATTACAGTAACTAAAACTCGAAATTACACCTCCTATACGAAACTCACACGCAATTTAAGTAAGAATCTACCAAGTAAACACTAAAGCGCGATGCTACAACTCTCAAATACTATAATACGCCCGAAATATATGAATTAAACAATGCAAGTACCCAAAAACACGCAAAGAAATTAAGAATTAAACTATGGAACAAATAAGTAAGCTAGGAGTATACGACTTGCTGCTGCAGCTGCTTATCCAACGCCGGCAGGGAACACACTGGCTGTGACCAACCGACACTGGCCGAAGGCGAAAAGCATCAGTAAGTATGGATGAAAAACAAGTCGCACGTATTTTCCTCCAATTTGTAGAAACATTGTGCTGCAAGCTATTTCTGTCGCCGAGGCATCAACTCTTTTGCTACGAATGAGTGATTAGAAAGACATCTGATTGATTGCTCCAGCCAAGAAGCAGTACATGTGAAAAGTTCACTAACGATAAAAATTCCTCTACCAGGAACGATGTCCCTTCATTTTATACACTGACTATGAGTGTATAATAGTTCTGCCGATCATTTTAAAGGTGATTCCAATGCCTCTCACACCACTATCACAGGACGACGCGGCAGTGTATCATGTTGTCTGCTCATATCATTCCAGCTGCAACATTTTGATTCATATGTCGGGGATAATCCTGCGAAACAGTTGCTCTCTGAGCTCGAAACCTAGCAGAAACATTCCAATGATCAACTCGCAGGAGAATGAGGCCTTATACAAGAAGACAGTTAAATGTCATATTTCTGGTCTATCTCTGGATATAAAAGTGGGAACTCCTCGTTAGAGACCACTGTCATATAACCAGGAAGTTTCACAGTGCAGCTTACAACGCATGCACTTTGAAGTACAGACTACCACGACACATACCAGTCTTCTTCCATAATGTGAGCGGCTACGATTCTCAATTTCGTTGAGCACTTGGGGATTTGAAGCTGAATAATAATTAGGTCAGTTTCATCACCTCTTCAGAACTTGCAGAGACAATGCGTCAGGACCACATGTATATCAATTGAGCTGAATTTCCCGACGATGCATTGTTTCAGCTTTTCATGTCCAAATGGACACCACACATTTAATTTTATAGATACGCTACGATGGACATGCCGCTATTTCAAGGTGGATGCATTCCATTGTTCGTCCTTTTGTGGGACTACAATGAGGCTACGAGGTAAGGGGAAAATGAATGGGGTCGCAACAAAATTACTGAACGTCACTTGGGAATTTGAGGCGGATGGAAAGTGTGACCGGATGGCTGAGGCAGTCAAGGCTACCGTTTCTGAAAAGCGGAGAATCCGGGTTCGAGTCGCTATCTGGTTACAAAGTTTCAAGTGCCGTTGTTGAATTCTTTCAACTCCCGAAGCAGCTAAATCACATCAATTTCCCTTTATTTTTGAAATATTTGCCACACTCATCTCATGATTAGCTAAAATAGAATGCAGATTCCCACCTACGTTTGCTTCTGTCCTCTCATCACGATATAAAATACACTCATTTAAACTGTGACGTATATTTGTTTGCATGATACAGACGTAACTAACTGGGGCAGTCTTTATTCGGAAGGAGGTCAGAGTTACTTTATTATATTTGGTATGAGGAACACCATGGTCGGATAGGCGGCTTCATAAACTGCAGCTCCTTATCCCTCACAGCCAGCCACGCTTCTACCCATAGTTGCAAGACTCTGGCCTGGGGGGGTAATGGCACAGTGTGCCATACAGTGTTACTTGCCCGTTCATTCATCTCGGATGTTGAGTACTCACACAGGAGCATCATTTTAGATATGCACGCCTGTCAAATGGGGTGGTGGTAGACCACCGCAAGTGTCGAAGTGTAAGCACAGCTTCCGGCTTCCACGTAAACGGCAAGGCACGAAAGACACCGACCATGTATTGGATTTCCGTGATACCAAGATATGCCATACTCGCCCGTACAAAACGAAAGATGTGTCGTGGCGAGATTGTTCACTGAAATGAAATAAGACTACGAAAATATCTTGCATATTTGGTGTCAAACAATCCAGTAATGCTACGTTAATTTCAAAAGGTACAAAAATTGTGTGCATGCAGCCGTGGAGTCCAAAGTCACTTAGAATATTCTATACAGCAAAACTATACAAATTTCAGCAAAATTAATAATAGTGATTCATGTTAACCTCCTTTACAAGTGACTTTCATGAGAACCTGGCCCGCCAGAGTGGCCGAGCGGTTCTAGGCGCTACAGTCTGGAACGCGCGACCGCTACGGTCGCAGGTTCGAAACCTGCCTCGGGCATGGATGTATGTGGTTTCCTTAGGTTAGTTAGGATTAAGTAGTTCTAAGTTCTAGGGGACTGATGACCTCAGAAGTTAAGTCCCATAGTGCTCAGAGCCATTTGAACCCTGAGAACCTGGGGTGTTGCGAACTCAAATCAAGTGGAAAATGGATAGTAAATTTTAGTAGTGGGCTCAGCGCAGCTTCTAAGACACATTACAATTCTATCCCAAGATCACACCCTCCCCTCTCAGGCAACTGTATGTGGTTCATTTAAGGCCAGAAAGTCACATGGGCGCCCACACGCCCTGGGAAATAGTGTGACATAGATATGGGTGTCACTTATTTACAGTGCATGTTCTGGGACAGATAATGTTCTAAGACCAGGCCACTCTCTCCTTTTCTCTCTCTAGACCAAATGGTTACTTAAATCCTTCTCTCCCTTCCCTCTCTTTCTCATTAGAGCAATTGTGTGAACCTCCTTATTCTTGGCCTGTAAACTGTAGTGGAAGGCGGTGCTGCCATGTTTGATTGAGATCAAGGAGTGGTTTTTTTGTAAATAATAACAGATATGAATATGATAACAAATTACTTATGATGTATTAGTATTATTTTGCTTTGTTAACAAGAATAGATTCATTAACAATATTTTTCTTCACTCAAAGATTTTGCAATATAAAAATTTTATTTTAACCTAACATTTTATGCATGTTAACAATTAAAAGAAAATTTATATAAATACATTGAAATACTTTGTTTTACACTATTACTTGCAAATTACTCTGGGCAAGAGAATCGCGATAAATGTAAGCTAAGATAGGGACCAGTGGCGAGGAGTACCACCTGTAAAGCTGCACTGGGATTCGATACGGACCTGGCGAATTGATTGTTTTCGACTCTTCAGTTGCTTCTCGACATCAGGGACACCTGTTTCAATATCCTCCATACGGGAGTCCGTGACATGTTCAAACAGTTGTCTGTACCACCCTATGTTTTGATGCTATTTTAAACTCGAACTTCTAAACATCAGCTTTTCTTTTGCTGTTTGTCATTTTTATACCATTCTGATAGACTAGAGACTGGGCAGAAACCTTCGACTTAATTAGTGATTTTACATACGACCAGAATTGGAGGAGGACATTAGTGTTTATCGTTCCGTCGTTAACGAGGTCATTAGAGACGGAGCACAAGCTCGGATTATGGAAGGGTGGAGAAGGAAAGCGGCTGGGCGCTTTCAAAGGAAGCATGCTGACATTTGCCTTATGCTACTTTGGGAAATCACGGAAAACCTAAATCAGGAATGGAAGTCGCCAGTTTGAACTGTCGTCCTCCCGAATGCGGGTCCAGTATGCTAACAACTCGGCTGCCCCGCAAGAAGAGAATTTTATTGGGTAATCCATAAAATCTTCTGCTGACGCATCACAATGGAAAACTGGTGTACGGTTAGTACATAGAATCTTTTATAGATGCTCGACTTTCTAATACCTTTTGGCTGTTGACAATATCGTGTTCTTATTTGAATGGACATTGCAGTAATCTCTACTTCCTCAGTATTTTCCGCACTTTGTTATTAAAGAACGGTGGATGTTTTCCGCCATTAATTCAGTTACTCGTCACATACTCCTCCAGAGCCTGATATACTATTAATTTAAATTTTGCCCATTAATTCCTCTACTTCCATCGTATTGGAACTAAATGATGTCAATTCATTATCTAAGCAGGATTCATACAACTGCTTATCGGTTCGTTAGAGGATTAAATCTCTCCTAGCCATGTTGACTAATTTATTAACCTAAGTAATCATCGTCGCTATGATAACACCTTGACCATTAATGCCTGTCTCCCTACTGACACAGTCGATAAGGTCAGGCCTGTTTAAAGCTGCAAGGACTAAAATATTTCCGTTGCTGATGGGTTGTCGAACTAGCTGTTCCGGAAAATGTGTTCAGGACACTTCACAGGACTGAATGCGACCTACATTGAATGTATATAGATGTCTCAAGGGGAGTCCCACGATTTTCTTCCCCATAACACAGGTCCAGAAATATCCTGCAGAGGCAGTCTCAGACTCGAAGTAACATCTAGTTCAGACCCTTCACTCATCTCCAAATCAAAGGATTCCATTCAATTCTGCAAACTTTAATGCAAATTGTAAGCTTTGTTTGCACACCGCGAGTCAGGCCAGCAGTCTTCATCACTTCCGACACCCGCAAGTACCAAGTGAGAATGGCCTTAGGGCCGTAGCGATACGACTCATTGATGCCGATATGATTCCTAACATGAAGTTGATTGCAAGTTGCACCGTCGATAGCTTCAGGCATGGCCTGGTCTACATCTCGGATGAGGCCGCTCAGCAGACGTACCGGCGTAAATTAGACATTTTTCCAGCCCTGACGCCATTCCCCTAAGGGTCTCCATAACGCGCCTAGCACTGACGCTCATATTATTAAGTATCAACACCTCCCCCCACCCCCTGTGTGCTTGCTCTACAGTGCTCATGGAGCGGACACTTGTTCACTTACAGTGACGACTAAGTTCAAATACTGAACAGCTGGATGAAGACATCGTCCAAAATACAGCAGGCTCATTGTAAGCTTACATATCACTTCACGATGAATACTGAAAGAGTGCAAACAGAAACACAAGCAGCACTCGCCAACTGTACCACATGAGGCGATCTGAATATTTCTGGTGATAGCAGGCGCGCTCGATGTACTCTAGGATTGCGTTGTCAGCGTAGATGTGAGGAAATGTGGCTGCTTGCTAGCTATAAAAGCCCAGACTATATATCGGTACTCTGTGTGAACGGGGAATCCAAATCACTGTGTCTTACGAGACCCCCAAATTAAATTTTGCCTTTCAACATCACCATCGACTAGCGAGCTTCAGAACGATCTGCTTGCTTCAATATTTTTCAGTCTCAACGAAAATCAAGGTCGTTCGAAAATGACTGACTTCGACGATAGGTAAATGATGAATGACTCTTCTCTCCCCGCGTGTGCGAAGGACTGACACTCCAAAAGAGCTGTAAGAGAATGATGGAACCTTAAAGACTATTCGCTTCACTCTCTAACCCACCTGCAATTGCAAAAACTTCAAAAAACTATTCCGTCAACGGCTCGTGGCTGCGTCAGGATCAGAGCTATTCACGCTCGAAAATTTCTTCGTGCTACAGCGGCCGCCGGCCGACACCACCAGCCGTCAGGAGTTGTCCGCCAGATGAACGCGACGCGGCGCTTTGGCTGTATTTATCAACCGTAATTATGTTATTTGAAGTTGTAATATTTATCTCGGATTTACATATTGGATTTTGCATGCTTGAGACTTACGAACGTCGTTCAAGAGTTGTAAAATAGACACACAAGTGGGAAAAGGTAGGATGTTCAATTTTCATTAAAAAAGGACATTCATAAAATTTTAGACAAAAACCTGGGACAGATAGGAAAAGAAACAGCGCATAAAATATAATGACAAAATTTAGTGGACATAGTTTACTTTTATATCATGAACTCAGATGATTCTAATAACTTTTTACTATTATTCTGCCCCACTGTAACCGTACTTTTCACTTTCATGTATTTTATCAAGAAGTGAATTTTCCTATGATATTGTATCGTAAAAGTCAGCGCATGATACACCATTAAAGTGTATTTTGACAACGAGCAATACCTTCGCTGTTTTAACTTTCATTCTTTTTTTTCCGTTTGATTACAAAGAATTCACTAAGGAAAACAGACGTTTCACAGCAGCATTTGACCCGGGAATGGCCAGGCAGAACGCCACCATATGAATCATGTTCTTCGTGTTAATATTTTTACTATTGAACTAGACAAACATTTTACACCACACTGCGCTAGCACTTTCATTGTCTTCTCCTTCACTCTCCCTTGGGTTTTGCGTACATGAAAATTTAGCGAAGAGTTCGTCTTCGTCAACAGAAATATTCGATACAATACTGCTAACTAAAGTACAACAGTCCTGAATATCCTTCCATTGTAGCTGCTCCTTTTCAATGACCACCCACATGTTTTAAAATATTTGAGAAATGATAAACACAATTCACTAATATACTCAGTGCAACTTTCATAGAAGATGTCAGCATAACTATGAAATAAATCAACAGTAATTTCATCCTCTTCTTCCAGTTTTGTTAGCTGCTCATTTACTAAGGATATGAAAAATATTTCAGACTTCCTACACTGTAATTTGCCCAATAATTTGTTCATTTCTTGATATACTCCCACCAATGTGATTTCTTGTTTCTCAATACATTTAAATGCTGTGGCGAAAGGTTTTAGCTGGCTAACAAGAAAATGTAGAAAACAATATAAGTGTTTTTAAAGAAATGCTTAAGGAAAGCAGGACACTTATCAATGGAAATGAAATAGGATTTGAAAGTAGGAAATATTTCTATGATCCTTTCCAGTAATGTTAGCAGTCTTGTACTGCTGTGCACGAGTCCAGTTTTGTATGCAGTTTCACTAAACGTACAGAATGACCTGAGAGATTCAACCCTTATTTTGTATGTGTGGAAATGCTGGTAGTTTTTGTTTACAATTAATTGGTAGTCAATGGGCACGCAATCTGAACCAGTTTGTAAAGAACTGTGCACCACATATGCTAGGCAGCTACCACCTATAATATTATTCACTGTCTTCTGTTGCAGTTGATACAATACATCGTTTTTTTTTCCTTTCCTCTATTTATTACCATAATTTTTGTTAGTGTTGTCTGGAGAAACTGCAAATACCTTTCATTCAAGTTCAAATGGTTCAAATGGCTCTGAGCACTATGAGACTTAACATCTGAGGTCATCAGTCCCCTAGAACTTAGAACTACCTAAACCTAACTAACGTAAGGACATCACACAAATCAATGCCAGAGGCAGGATTCGAAGCAGACTGAAGTGCCTAGAACCGCTCGGCCGCTTCGGCCGGCCCTTCAAATTCATATTTCTTTAAAATCTCCAGCACATAGTTCTGAAGTAAATCTGAAGTTTCACCTGACAAATTACCTAATTCGAATACTTTCACTATGATTCCTTTTTTAAGGCTAAAATAGGTGACAAGGAGAGGAACTAACTTCAAATCCAAATGATTCAGTGTATAAATAATTACAGAAATGAATGAAGCACCTTTCAGTTCATCTAAAACCTGCTGAGCTGCATATGGTGCAATAACATTTATAATAATTGCATTACATTTTGTGGATCCACAAGTGAATTTAGAGCTGAAAAGTTTTTTAACAAATACTTTAGTACAATACATCGACTAAAAACTATGGTTATGCATTGCACTGTGGTAAGCAAACGTAGCTTCTTGTGCTGCCAATTGCCTATTTATTTCAGTTACTGTTCTTATCTTTAGGTCATAGTTATCTACACTTTTATTTGCACTTTTCTTCTGGACAGCCATGCGATGTTTCTCCGTCTTTATGTGATCCACAATGTTGGACCTTCCACGATGTCCAATTACAAATTTTGATTTACACAACGTACATTATACGTTTTCTCCACTACTAGTGATACAAGAAAATTCAGTTTTTAATTTGCTGCCCTTTTGGCCTGATGAAACAGTAGTGATTGAGAAGATTTGAAATTGTCAGGTATCTGCTATAATGTCTTCAGACTGCTTGTAACAACCAATAGAAAATACAGCATGAATGTGTACTACCAAAAGTGCCAAATATTAACAGTCTAGCGAAGAAAGCAAGTAACAGTGGTTGAAGTATCTCTGGACCGAAAAGACTGACTAAAAGAGGATAATCTTTGTTCTTATTCGTGATCTAGTTTTGTGTAATTCCTTTGCTTGCAGTATTGCTCTCTCTGACTCTTTTCGAGTTAAAGAGAAAGTAAAGTGCTAAAAGTCATAGCGGATTTAATTAATTGTGGGACGTAGTACCCAAAACAATAAAAAACAAAATTTGAAAACAAGTTCTACAAGTGGTGCTTCCTAGCGTATATAATTGCGCTGTTAACTACAAATAAAGCACCCGATATAGTAAAAATACTTTAACCAAGTGGAATTCCAAAATAAAGGGACGTTTGAGCGTCCTAAAAAAAGCTTTCGGGATGGCGAGACATTTGGGAAAAAAACGGGACTGTCCCGGTGAAAACGGGACGAATGGACGTCTTATTCGCTTTGGATTTAATACAGGGGCAAAAGCACCAGCAGAAACAGCTCGGGGCCTTTGTATTGTGTTTGGGGTGAGTGCCTTTGGGCAAAACATGTCAGAAGAGGATTATCTTCATTCAAAGTAGATGGTTCTGGCGTGAATGATTTCCCACATTCAGGATGTCCCGGTAGCAGAAACATATGATGAACTGTATGTAATGAACTGCGACGATTTAAGCGTCGTGCGACATTTGCATTCAAAAGGCAACTTCCAGAAGTCGGGTGTAAGAGTACTCTGAGCTCTAATTCATAGCAACCAAATTAAAGCAGTGCTTATTCCTGTATTTTTGCTTGAACGCCATCAGTACATACATTGAGCGTTCCTATGCTGTACTGTTACTGGTGGCAAGTTATGATGCCTTTATGTTAACTTTTTAAGAATAAATTAATGGCTGAGCCGTAACCACAGACATATTCTCGAGCAAAGATCAGTGAACGTATTTTGCATCTGTTGGCTGAAAAAGTTTAAATTGCACCAGCAGCTGCTCCCCAGGGCTGTGTCCATTAAAGCTGGTATTTTTGGCACCTAAAACTGAGACTCCTTTCCGTCGCAGAATAAGAAAAACGAAAGACAAAACTGTGTCAACTGTTGCTACTACACGTAAAACATACTGCTGATTTCAAAAACAAAACCATCCAGGAGGGTATTCTGATCTCTAATGTTTACCGGTCCCTCTCCTTGCCGAACAACCATCAATAATGTTCTCGCTTCTTACTGAGCACCAGTCAAGGAAGTTCGTTACCGGAAGAAAATGCACTGCGAACCTTTTTTTTTTTAAGTAATGGCTTTCGGTCGTACTCATATACCTATCTCAGTTGCGCAAAGTCAGATATGACGACACGAATGTGAGGACAACCCAACATCCAGTCCCTGCATGGAGAAAATCTCCGAACCGGACGGGAATCGAACCTGGTCCCTTCGTTTAGCAGTCCACCACGCTGACCACACAGCTGCCGAGGCGGATTTTCAATCTGGTTTGACGACATCTTCAACTAAGAACCAGCAGGTTTCTACTGTCGTGGAATCGGCAAACTACCTGAGCATTTAAGACTGTTTAGGCAATGAGAGAGAATATATTGTTGATCACTGACTAATGTTTACTTTTGTGTTCAATAGATTAATGAAAAACGCTGTTTTAATACGCACTCTACTAATACAAATGAAATACAGCTTCCCATGATAACCTTACGATGAATGTCGGTTCTAATAAAATATAAAGTATCTGTAACACGGGCGTGTTTATATTAGTGCGAATTAGTAAGATATTGTTCACTTTAGGCTTCGTAACGGTCTTCGTTTATTTGCTGCCCTCTGTCATAACTAAATAGTATGGAAGTGTAAAATTTCAATAAGTAAAGTTGTGTATTCACAAAAAGTTATGTAGGCAGAAGTGGAAAGAGGCATTATCAGTTGTGCAGTATCGTAAGTTTCTCCCCCTTACACTAAGAGGTAATGGAAGTGGCGAGACGATATTTTACTACTAATGACAAGTAAAATCAATTGAATTTAGCAGAATAATTCTGTGCCATCCAGGAAGTAACTCCTCCGTAACAGAGTTGCCACATTTGTTCTGCATTGGTGCCAAGATTCAACTACCGACCAGGAGGAAGAATACCAGCCAATGTGCGCACTGAGCGGGCTCGGAAGTGATTACAGCTTACGTCCTAAAGACAAGGGTGCTGAGCGTCAAAATACGTCATTGCAATTTCTGTAACGAGCAATAAGGCTTAGGGCGTAGTTACTTATAATACTTAGGTCGACCGACTGCCAATTAAATGCAATAAATTAACAACTGTAAGAACTTTAGCTCCCGGCTCGGCACAACACCCAGGTGTTCTCAAAATCAAAGGTGTGGTTTTCTTTGATACTCTGTTCAGCTGTAGCAGATTTCTCTGTCTGTCCAAGTCGGCCGTGTCTGATACGTTCCTCGCACATTTTTGAGATGCAGCGCTGCTTTTGTCCAATGTACTGTACACCACATTCCATGGCAGTGCTATATATGCCAGGTGTGTTGAGTTTGAGTTGGTCTTTAGCTCAGCCCAGCAGCTCTTCCGTCGTCGGCGGAGGTCGGAAGACGGTATTTATGTTCGATTTTCTCAGTAGCCTCTTGATTGTTGCTTAAGAAACTCACAATTAACGCTGGTTGGGATTATTTGTAACGGGAGAATAAGAACTCTTCAGAAAATTAGCACTCTTTATTGCTTGTTAGTAATAACGTTCTCTTTTGTGTGACATAAAATTAAATAGAGGAAACATCAAACCAGTAAAGGCAAGTGACAAGTAAAACAGTACACATTTCTTCAATCCTTAGGTCCCAGCATTTTTTTCTCTCTAATCTTGTTACAATATGACACGGTGCGCTTTCATTTTTGCGAAAGAATCTATTACCTCTTCAAAGTTCGTCAAACGTTTTGCTACATAAGAACTCAAAACGTCGTTGTCTAATACTGAAAAAGTTATTGATATCGTGTGGTTTCTTGACTTGATTACGTGTATTTTGGTACTGCCTGCTAGATAAAACAAAACCGAACTTTCTAATATTGCAGCAGTTTTAATACACGCCAAATAAGCGAGACTGGTTTGGCACAAATGGTCATTTTTATCTACCTTACTTACATAAATAACACGACAGAGTATAATTCACAAAGCAGCTAGTTGTAGAGTCGTTACCAGGAGGCATCGGCAGTGTGAGAACCTGAATGATGACAAACTCAGCTGGCTCCCTGCTACCCAGCAGCCTCTGTTTTGCGAGCCTCGGTAGACAGCAGGGTCAGCGTTCAGCAGAGACTGGAGGGGAGACTGCGGCCAATGCCACAGTCAGCTGAGCAGAGTGCAGGTGGTAGCTGCTTGCCTGCTACCATTATACGGGTGCACCAGCACGACATCGGCGAAGGTGGACATCGACGGAGGTGATATCACGTTGTGAAACGAGCGCAGGAGCCCAATGAATCAATTAAAACCCAGTGCGTAGTGATAAGAAAAAGAAAGGATGGTTATGGGGAAAACCACAAATACATTTCTTAGTTGTTTAATCCAAATGTCTACAGCAAAAAGTAATAACGTTCAATTTATTGAAAATATATAAATGAAATAAAAATAACTGCCATATTAAGCTAAATCAAATATATGCCAAATTTAAATTTTTGAGACATAAACTGCTTTTAATTTCTAAGAGTAATCTGTTTCATTAAGATACAGTTTGATAGCTTAGTTAACTTTCAAATAAATGACTAAATGGAATGCAATTACTTTACAATTTTGAAAATAAAATTTAATCTATTTAATTCGTTTCGCTTGTATTTGTAAATAATGTTCATGTATATGAGGAATTTTACCTTGTTCGCTGTTTGAATCACATTATAGATTGGACATTGTACCTGATATTTGCTTTTTTGGACTATCGTGATTTGTTTTCGGGTTTTGAATTATGTGAAATGGGCAGGTTTTTCGAATTTCTTGAAATTGACTGGTGATATTATTGTAGTAATTTTCCTCGGACTTTTTGTAAGGGGAATTTTCTTCCATTCCATCCCCTCGGCCGGCCGGAGTGGCCGTGCGGTTCTAGGCGCTATAGTCTGGAGCCGAGCTACCACTACGGTCGCAGGTTCGAATCCTGCCTCGGGCATGGATGTGTGTGATGTCCTTAGGTTAGTTAGGTTTAATTAGTTCTAAGTTCTAGGCGACTGATGACCTCAGAAGTTCAGTCGCATAGTGCTCAGAGCCATTTGAACCAACTATCCGCTCTGGAGGATTATTTTCCTTTTATATTGAAAACTTTTAATTTGGGAGACGTAAGGGTACAGATATAGTTACTATTGAGTATCTGTATCTGTACCTTACACGTAGCGGCCTAGTGCAGCAGCACTGCCGCCAGGGGAATTCCTGGTGATCGAGAAGCTTCGTCCGGCGCCAGCCTTAACGGACGGCTCGGAAGGCAATGTGTAGTGGGGAGTTGTGGCTATTTGTCAGACGTGGTGGAACTATTCATGACCGCGTTCCGTGAGAAGTTCGATAAATCAGTTAAATGTTGTAGTGTTCATGGACGGTATTGAGAACACATCAATATTAGCAGCGAGTTGATAGCAATGACCGTTAGAAGCAATGGTTATCTCATAAGGGTAATAAATGAAAAGTCAAAAAAAAAGAGCGAACTCCGTACGTGTGGGTAGAAACGTTAGAAACGAGTACCGCCCCTCTTTGTAGAGAAAATAAACCTTTTATTTCAATTAAGACAGTGTCTCCTTTCGCATTGTTTTCATATCTATTAAAACTAACCGAGTTTGAAGATTTTTAATGGCAGGTGTTGTGATTTTGTAGGGCATGTACCGGTAGACACACATCATCATTTTTTGTCTTCAAATGCGTGTTCCGTGGGAGTAGGATGCCCACTCTAAGCTGTGCAGCATTAACAGTTCTCCGATCACTGCGGTTATATCAACACAGCTGGTTTTAGAGGCATCTTACAACGTCTTTAGAGGCATCTCACAACAGTCATGTTCAGAGGATAAAAAAATGTCCCTCCACCGTCACGAACAGTTCTTACCACTCACTACTCTTTGGTGGGACAAATTTCCATGATTGACCAATAAGCACCAGTTCAGTTATACAAGAATGGAGTGGAAATGTTCACTGGTCATTTTGAATGAACCCTCCATGTATTAGCCTAATGAGATTTAGGGAAACAACGAAACCTTAAATCAGTATAGCTGGACTGGGATTTTAAATTTGCTCTTCCGAACTACCAGTCCTGGGCTATACTTCTCCGCCATATCATTTCACTCTAGCATAAAACATCATCTGGTGTCACTAGGGACAACGAAAGGTAGGCAGTCAGTGTAGTTCAGATTCTGACACTCATTTGGTTTTCGCAGTCGAGTGACAGAATTATTATATTCGAGATTACATAGCCTCTGGAGGGAATTTCTCTAGTGTTGAGTCACTCGGAAGTAGGTGCTCAGTCTTGTTATCTGAGGGTCTGAGCGGAAGGAATCTAGCGTTCTAGCGCTAGTGACACACATGCCTCTTGTCGGTATTAAGTGAATCAGCGTACGGAAGGCGCAAGGCTGAGTCGGCAGCTTGTGGATAGGGTGGGGTAGGGGTGGGGTTATTTGAAGGCGTTCCACAGCGCGCTTCAGTCGACAGCAGTCGCTTGGACGAGGAGGAGATCAGAGGCAGTGGCCACTACAAATATACGGGTGCTTATTCTTTTGGTAAGTACAAAACTTAGGAAATTATTGACTATTTGTTACTTATATTATGTGCAAATAGGCGAGTAGTAAACTTCCTAATTTATAGTTGGTTGAGACTAACGTGATGGCATCATTGTTTATATTCAGTTGCTAGACCCTAGGTTGTCTGCGTTTGCAAAAGTGAAAGCAGTCTTACGTTTAAAAATTCAACGTATACAACTAAACCTTTTTTGGTACATTGTTTTTATACTTATTAAGCTGCCACATATGTTGTTCATGTTTCACCGGTGTGACGTGATAGTTTTGAAATTTATTTCATATGACGTTTACCGAAGCGAATGTTAGACAAGACACAGTAATGCCCATACGAAATCTCTTTTGTACAAAAGTAATCGTAGATCTGGCACAGAAATTTCCACACCTGCGCATCGGATTGTCGATATTTGATCTTTTGTTTGCTGTAAGTTAGTCTTACAGTTGTTACTAACTTTTAGGTGTAAGGACTCGCTTCTTCGTGCATTATTTTCAAATTTACCGTTATGTGCAGTACAGCTAAGTGTTAAAGTAACAGCATTTTTGTTATGCATATCTGGAAGCAGTTCTGTAATACAGGAGAGTAATTCTGCTTAAAATATTCATGTATCTGAGCAAAGTTTTAAGCGTTGCAGTATAACACATTGTATATTACGAAGTACAAGCACAGTAAAGAAATGGACGAAACATTAGACCGCACAGGATATTTCCAAATCCAGATCTATGATGATGAACGTCATTATGTAAGGAGTGAATTAACGGTTGTTTTACTATATGTTTTTCTTGTATTTGATACAGATTAGCTTCAGGATATTGATGTACAGAAATCACAATCGCGCTCTGGCTGTATTTTTGTAATGTTGTACATATATTTCTCAAAGTGACACACAAACCTTGACTTTCTAATGAACAACTCTTGGATCTCAAATTGAGTACCAGTGTTTGATCACCGCAACGTTTCGATGAGTGTCATACTGATCATCTTCTAGCTAAGTGTAGAGATACTGTGAATGCTTGGCCATTCTTGAAATTCACTCCATATTCCGTGGTAATCCAAAACGAACTCTTCATCTCTGAACTTTTTGGATTTCCTCCGTCAATCTTATGTGGTAAAGATTCCATAGGGCACAGAAGTGCTGTAGAGGAGGACAGACACGAGTATAGCGTAGGCAGCATTTTCATTAGATTGATTGCAAGTTCTAAGTGTTGAGCCTATAAAGCGCAGTCTTTGATTTGCCTTCCTCACAACATTTTGTATGTGTAAGTTCTAACTTAAGTAGGTTATAATGGTAATCACGAAGCATTTAGTTAAATCTAAAATATTTACATTTGTGTTATTTAGCGTGAAACCGAAGTGTACAGGAATTTTTTAGAACTTACGTGGAGGACTTCACACTTTCTGTTGTTTAGGGTCAATTTCGATAGCACTTTCTCACGCGTGACACACAAACCTTGACTTTCTAATGAACAACTCTTGGATCTCAAATTGAGTACCAGTGTTTGATCACCGAAACTGTTTCACAGTATGATTTTTTGTCAGTTACTACGAAATGTGACCTCTGTGACAAGAAATCACGAATACAGTCACACTACTGAGACGATAACGAACAGGCAAGCAATTTGATTAGAAGCTGCTTGTGATAAAAGATGTCATTACTTTCTGGAAATACAGTAATAAGGAATGCTGATAGCACTCATTACTTTGTGCGAATAAAGAGCCAGTTGTGTTTCACTTGAATGTTTTTTTTCTGGGTTTATGTCGGCTTGGTGTCAATAGATCGTTTCCTTCGAGGTATTTCGTGATGTTCAAACACAACGTATGATCAAAAATTCTACTGAAAATCGATCAGTGATATGGGCCTATTACGCAATCAATTTCCGTTCTTGTAGTGTAGTGTAGCTTGTGCAGCTTTCTAGTCTTCATGTAAAGATCTTTCGCTGTCCGCGTGGTTCTATACGACTGATAAAAATGGAACTATTTCATCAAGATACTTCGAAAGGAACATAACTGGTATGTAATGTGGACTGGAATACTTGCTCTTGTTGAGTGACTGAAGTTGATTCGTTAGGACGAAGGTAGCTACTTCTAAGTTACCCGTGATGGTCGCTGATCTTTATTCGATCTAGAGTATTTACGGCTTCTTCTTTCGTGTAAAAAATTCGAAAAATCGTGCTTAGTAATTCCGCCTTAGCGGCGCTGGCAATGTCTTCGCTAACATTATCATTGCTACCATGTAATGAATGCGATTTGCGGCTTGTATACATTACATATGAATAGGATCTCTTTGGATTTTCTGTCATATTTGGAGACAGTTTCGTTGTTCAAATTTATTAGGATATGGAATGGAGTGATTACTTAGGCTCTATGGAAGGTAAATAAGTTGATAGACTTGGGTTCATCGATAAAATACTAGGAAAATGTATTGGGACTTCGTAGAAGACTGCTTCGAAAACACTCGCAGAACTCATGTTAGAATTTTTTTCAAGCGTATAGGACCAATATCAAATTGAACAAATGTAGTACTCTGAAAGTATAAAAAAAAAAGAGCGGCATGAAATGTCACAGGTTTGTTTGAATCACGGAACAGAAATGTAGAAGAAACCAAACTGACTGGTAATAGTAAAAAGACGGCAAATATCGCATGAAAAAGCTATGTTTTAATCAGAAGCAGTACTTGGAACATTTACTAGGTCCATACTATCTGGCAGATACATAATGGAATATCAAAAAATAGCATAAAAAACAAGAACGTCTATTACTCCGTTTGGCATTTGGCCGTAGCCTTCCATCTTCGGATAGTGCTATATTGATCCAGAGAATATTACTGGACCAAATGTACAAATTGCACTGCAATTTGTTCCACAGAGATGTAGAATATTGTTTAGTACTGCTACCTTCGCAGATGAAGTCCATTATCATACCCGATGATATGACATGAGAGCAGTGCTCTAATGTTCGACTCAGCACCAGAGACAGACGCAGTGATCGTTTCTCGATGTGGGGATAGGATCTGGCAAATACGATGGCCTGCGTTCCTGAAAGTACCTTGGCTGACTACTTCATTGGAGTAAGTGCAAGATGTTCAAACGCCTTACCATCATCAGTTCTTAGACGATAAAAAAACTTTGGAGTGCACACATTTATGGATGAGATGATGCCATACCGGAATGAGGGTAATCAATAATTCTATAGTTCGCTGACAGAAATGAGCCGTTTTCGGTTAAAATGCCATAGCAATGTCGCTCCGACTCCACGTCTATTTCGGATTTGATGCAGTCATTGGTTTCCACATCTTAACTATTTCAGAAGGTTCTATTTCGGCAGAAATTTAGTTGCTTCATTGGCACATCGTCCAATGTTGATAACTGAATGCGTAGGATAGCGATATTTGCGCTGGTGATTGTAAAAAACAACAAAACGTTTGTGCGGAATTAGGTGACTAGTACGATTCTTACTGAGCTTATTTGAACAGTGGAAATTACGTGATCGTATAGCCAGGAGCATAGACTGGATTTTTCTTCGTTAAATGAATTGCGTCGTTTTGGTTCAAGAGAGTAACAATATTGGTTTGAATCAATGTTTATTTCAGTTTATAAACGGTCAATGTGTTCCATTGCCTTACAATTTCAGAATGTTTGTGTAGCATTAGCTGACGAGTAGGCATCTTACTGTGCTTATTTGAACAGTTGCGGTTACATGATCGTAAGTCCCAGTTGTTCCGTCGACTCAACTGTTTAGTCGAAGTCGATGAGCATTAAGATTTCAGCTCGATTAAATTGTCGAATGTGAAGAGTAAACGCCATGAATCCACAGCTGAGTTATCACTGCGTCATTCGCGCCTGGCCCTTGCTACAAGTGGTTGCGCATTACGTCAGTCGAGTTCCCCACTTCCCAGAATGTCGGCGAAGCGCGGAGAGTACGACGCAAACAAAAGTGCTGTCGCAGTACTGACGTTCCAAGAATACGGCAGTCCATGCATTAATGAAAGTGTTTCTGAAACTCCGCTCAGATTACGAACTCGGTCATGGTTTAGTAGAATAACTATTGCGTGCATTGTGATCGTTGTTGCAGTTAAATATTTTCAGGACTGTATAATTAACTGGAGACACAGCTGCTATGATTTGGGTGTTATAATACTCAATACATAGCCCCTGCCCCCGACACAACACTGAGATCTGGATGTTTTCATTTACTGTCCATTTTCTTATCCCCTGACATTCTGAATTCTTGAGGGAAGTCATCAGTAACGTTACTTTTTATTTACCAATAGTCTTTTCACAAAACAAATCAACGTACTTTATGTGTAGTTGAAACATGTTTAATGTGTGTGAACAGTAACGTTGTCAAAAGTCTGTCATTGAAACTACTGTATTGAATGTGCTGTTTATGATGTAGTTTAACACAGACTTTGATGCCCCTTTAAGTCAGATTACACTCCAACAGCTCATCCTGAAAATAACAATAGGACAATCAAACTCGACCCTCCCTCTAGATCACAAACGGAGTGAACAAAGGTATAAAACAATTTAAGATTAATCATTTTTCGTTTGCAGTATCACAGACGTCCGCCATCGCACTTGCAGATGTACTTTAGACTGACGACAAAGTAGGTTCTGATGTTTAACTCATTTAAATTTCCAACGTATGCGAGGCTTCTCAGGTTAGGAATTTTCTACTGAACAGGGAGCAAATGAGTAAACAAGTGTTCTCAACTGAACGAGTTTTATTCGGTCCATGTGTTTGTTTGTTCTGTTTCTCAGTCGAAATGACTTAGCCTCAGGCATCAGCTGGCAAAAATGACACAATCCATACTGGGGACGATTATGAATACAATACGCACACATAGTTGGAACTAAAACTGAGACAGCATGTATTTTCGAAAGACGAAAAAATAATTTTTTATTTGAGTAATTCTAGGAGTTTCTATAGATAAACATAACCATTCCACAGAACAGCAAAAGAAAATTGATTGTTGAAACGGTAAGGTTTGAAAACGGCTGTGCGTGGTTGTTCAATAAATTTTTAACGCACGAAAACAGCGATTACTACTGTAAAATTCTAGTGAACCGAGAAAAAAGAAATACCATGTAGACCTTCAAAAGTAGAGTCATCTTTTAAGGTGTTATGCTGCAACGTAGACATCACACCATTCTATCCTTACTTAAGACGACAGGCTGCTATTAAAATATCACCCAGTCTAAAAAAGGACAAGTACACTCAAGCATGGAGATTTTGTCCATGCTATCAGTTCAGTTACCCTCAGTCACCAATAAAAATACCTGCACGTATACCCTTTACGGCCTATAAAGGGAGTTTTCAAGTTCGTCCACTTTCCCAACAAATTACCTTACCAAGGGATGCTGTTTAGAGATTACTACAAACACATGGAATACTGTAGGCCAACGATAAGGAACCCCAAGAACACCTCAGTTCAGTGCCAAACTTGCTGCAGGTTGTATGTTGTTCCCTTTGTTCTGAACTCGAAATTACTTAGGCGAGGTGTTACTTCTGTACTGCATTAAAAAATTTAATATCCATTTCCAGTAAAGGCTTTGTCATATCAAAATACGTAACTTAAATCATTTACTAACTTCACAATATACAGTGTGTATGCGATAGCTGTTTAAAATTCCCCGCAATGGTGTAGGGGTAGTCGAGGCGAACAATTTGTCGTATAACATTTGCGGTCAGCCTATCCGGTAGACAACCTCAAAATGGTCTACAAAGTTCATCTAAGTCACAGCGTGCGCACGCGGCGCGAGATTTTTAATATCCTCACGACCTCTTATGCCACCGGTTTTCGTTATCATCAGTAAGTTAAACTAAGAGCAACTGAAGGACGGTTTTTAACACGTCATGCAAAAAGTAGTCATGTTTTCAGTTTCATTTACACTTACCTCTTACGAGCACAGTCGTCTCGCAGGAGGACAGCCATAGAAAAAAAAACCATTTAATATTTAATTTTAAGCCGCTAAAATTCACTTACTCTTGAGCTAACATTTACAAAACGACAGTTTTACAATCAGTAGGTCCTCCACTAAGCTGGTGGCGTAAGTCTCACGTGGCGTGCATGCACTGAAGCTTATGTGGCATTTGTTGTCCAACTTGAGGTTGCTTCTCGACATGATAGGCAGGTATATTATGTCAAATATTTCGTTTCAACTTCCTCCACACCAGTGTGGTACAGTGTAAACAGTTATTGTTTACATCCTATGTATATACGCCGTTCAGATACAATTCCTGCTTGTGACACAGCAGTTAACTGCCGATATACTTCTTGGTTCGTGTAGACTACGTGCAGTGGATACGCACAAGACAAAGTATGATAAATTCACATGGCATCAGTCACCCATCCAACCAAGCTTGGAAGAAATACCATCTTTCCCTACTTACGACCCACCTGTTACCTGGTTCATTGCAGAAACTCCCCGGGCAATTTGCGAACAATTTTCTTCGTTTAGACCAAGCATTTACATGAAATCTTTATAATGTGATAATTTTACGTACGAATTAGTAATGTGATCTTCAGTGTTGCTATTTATGAGCTACATGAATTTGCGATAGTCCCGTAAAAATTACTTTGCGTGAAAGTAGTACATAACTTTTCACTTCCTTTTACCGGTATCTGTACGTCGTTTGATTTTTCCGTTCACAACGAAAAGTCGCTCTGTGTTTTACCGGCCAACTATTCCTCCCAGCATGGACTGAATCAGAATGGCAAAATGACAGTAAAATCGTTAATTTGACATTTGGTCTCAAGAAGTAAAATCTGAACCAGCAGAGAGGTGTAAAGTATGTTTTGTTGTGAGAGCAGCGATCATGTACTCTGCTTCAGGCGTTGATAGCTGGGACAGTGCTGAGGCCCGAGATGGAGGAGGAGCAGCAGCAGCAGCCGCAGCCTGACCCGAGGAGGCCTCGCCCACCCCCGCCTGCTCCTCCGCGGCCGAGGCCACCAGTGCCACCCCCGCAGCCTCCGCAGCCACCACCAGCTCCACCTGCTGGACCCAAGAGGCTGGTTATCGGTAGTCGGGTTTATCAGCTAATCCATCTGGGAACCTATGTAATCAAACCGTAAGTATTTATTTTTCTCATGTTCGTCAAAAAATTATTAATACATCTCCTTACGCCTCAGAAATATCACATAGTTTGCTTATACTTAGTGGAATCTACATATCACAGTACTTTATTCTACTTCTTATACCAGCCTCCGTAGTTTCAGTTACTAATTTACAGCAATGCGCTTAAATAGAACCAGAGGATCCCTATTCGTAACCAATCAGTGGACAAACTTCTCTATACAATATCACTAATGGTAGTGAAAATAGCAATACCAAAATGTATAAGTCTTATTGAAATGAATGTTATAACGCAGAGCAGGTATATGGAACTCGCATACGATCAGGATTACAACAATGAGCATGACTTCATCTTTTGAAACATTCTTCTACTAGGGAATGGGGAAACAGTAGGAGGGACTAGACCCCTTTCGTTATCACTCGTTTTATCTAGCAGTCATATCAGCAAATTCCTTTAAAACAACACTATCTTACTCCTGATTACTTTAGGGAATAAGAATAGTAAGTCACAAGAATTTAGTGAATCTGCAACCAATGTCCTTTTATGAAACAAAGTCTGTCTTATATATAAGAAAATTTTAAAACCACTGACAATTATGCCCCTGACGGCTTCAATTAAGAAGTCTTCGCACACTGAGACCTGATGGTCTCAAAATATTTACCTAAATAACAACCTGCCAGAGATACACCCAATAAATAGCAGGATGAAGTTAATACAAAGGTACTTGTTTCCCACTCAAGAGTCAATCAATATCACTAAGGCTTACGAAGGTTTCAAACTTCGGCTCCAATGCTCAGTAACACAAATAGTCAGTGAGAGGTGTTACTAAGAGTAACACCGCAACAACCTTTCACAATTGTATGTTGCTCTTGTGACAAGGATTATTATATATACTAAATACAATAAATACCCAAGTAAACACAATTAGCGCCAGAATTATTTAGCGGGGAGTGACGCCAGGTCGCTCGAGGGCAGAACGAAAACTTAGCTTGAAGAAACCAAGACAGAAGGTGGCACTTCGTAGAAGACCCACTTCTCGAGCTTCGACCCGGAGTCACCTCCCGCTACACAGGATTTCACAGGCCCGGTACCCATAGGTGGAAAGGTAGAGCTTACTCCAAAACATCAGTCAGCCAGCTGTAACATTTAACCAGCGCACTCAACAGGTCCGCAGGGATAATCCACTAATAAATCGGCACACTGCCTTTGTCCTCACTACGAATGAACTACACAGGCAAGGTACAACCAACAGCACAAATCTCATCAATAACCTTACGGAGAAGTGCCTGTTATTAAGATATTTTAAAAAAACTTACAGTTACTAGCAAGGCCGGCGGGCACTCCAATCTTAGTCACAATAAAATTACGTGAACTCTTATGGTCCATTGTTCAGTGAAAACCTTAACGAGCACAATTTTGAAAATTTCATTATAGGCTTTACTGGGGATCACTACGCTAAGGCTACCAAACACTCGAAAGCAGTATATATGATAAGCAGATTATGGTCTTGCAGCTGATTACATATTACATCAAACAACAATTTCTCACAAGCTGGAAGAGGCACGCTCGTGCATTATATTCATATTTAACACCAGTCTTAAACACCATGAACTCTTCATGGGCACACCTTTACTTCAATGGTAACACCCATGTGCTAATAGTTACCAGAAGTGAGGTAGCAGCCCTCTTCACCTTCACAGACATGCCCTATGTACAATCTCACTTTAACGTCCGATATGGCCTGCGTCGGGTACAGCAGGCGGCAATAAGGCAGCGGACGACCGTAGACAGCCGCGTCCGGAACTAGCAGCACGCAACCCAAGGCAGAAACAAGCTTCCTCACAGGCGACAGGATAGGCTCCCTACGAAGCTTCCCACTACACGTGGTCGGTTCCCGCTCCACTACACGCACACTCCTGCCTCAGGTAACATCGAACACCAACTGTCACATCCTTGGCGAGTGCCTCCAGTTAACTCCTCCGGCAAAGATAAGGCAGCCAAGACTCAGTACGCGCCACAAGCAAAGATAAGAGCGCGAAGGTGAGGTACTTGCAAATATGCTGGTTTGCCAGCAAAACGCCACTGCTCAAATAAGATGTATACGTCATATTGAAATGAACGTTGTAACGCAGAGTAGATATATGGCAACACGCATACGATCAGGATTACGAAAGCCAGCATGACATGTTCTTTTGAAAGTTCATTATGGTGTTTCGTAAGGAAACTATCGGAGCACACAAAGAAAAGAAAATAACTGCCTAATCCTGGTGCGAAGAACGCCCACCTTTAGCGAATACCGTCACAGGTGTGACAAAAGCTGAATAACTGGCTGTAATTACCAATCTGCGGTCATGAAAGGATTGGGTTTAATGCGCAGTCGACATTATAGCAACTAGAGACAGAACAGTAGCTCTAGCTGCTAAGGGCGACGTTTGACATCAAAAGATAGATCCTCTCTTGAGTACAGTCCCAGAATTTACATTTAGCGAATAAAGGAAAGACGGAAGATATAAGATGAATCGTCGGATGGAGATTTGAGCCCCTAATGGAAAGAGTATAATATTGTAGCCATTGCGTCACTTCGATCGCTTGTTCTAGTACATGAAAATAGTATCACGAGGAGACAGTTTAGTGGTAGGTAGCATTCTTCATCGAAAAGGTTTCACGAAATACTATAGAAGGCCATTTTCCCATTACAGCGATTGTGAATTTCCATCCAGTAATAAAAAGAAGTAATATCAATTATAGTAGAGGCATACGAGCTGTATTCGACCATCCAGCTGAATGGACTACGTTAAACAACGATCAGAGACGCCCAGAGATTCTTGTTTGTCATACTGAAGTAGTTGTACAATCAATGCACCATGCTGATGGATAACTAACGAAACATCTTCCTAGTGGGCGATTACTTTATCCTAAATGTTTAAGAATGTATGAATCTTTCTCTTCTGAATATGGATATAATCTCTTCTATACGAAATATTTCTTAGTTCTTATTTAATGCGTACGCATAAAATAAGAATTGCCAGTATGCAGGTACACCGAAAACGGTTCTTAAACACGTGCGACGTCCATCTCAAATCGTACGAAAAATGAGAAAATTACCATTATATTTTTTAAAAGCATTAATATTTTTATATGTGCCAATTACTGTAAAAGAAAACAACTTTCATAAAGTTATCTCTTTAATGTCTACTAGATTTAGAGTTACAATTCGATAAAGCTTGCGCTACTTTCCGAAGGCGACAACTTGTCGGTGGTGTAGCTCATGATCCATATAACGGATGTCGGTGAACTGCGAAGTGGAATTTCTGTTGTTGATGGAGGTGTATCACAATATTATCACGTAGAACAAGGTGTAGTTAGATAAATGACGAACACTAACTTCATTTAACCAATGTTTATTCAGCACTTGCTCATACAAGAGCGCCGCATTTGATGATTGTAACAGTATAACTTATATTCTACGAAAATATGATTTTACAAAGCTCTGGGGACTGGATGTTTACAGTATTTTAAGTGATACAAGTTTTTAAGTGCAAGGAAATGAATCTAGAACCTTACAGGTCTTTTCCTCAAACATCAGCAAGAACTGTCGAGAGGGATACCTTGTTTGGGATTAAAGTGGAAGGTATGGATGCAAACAACGAACAGGTATGAATTCCGAGTAAATTAGTGAGATTTGTACTGTTAGCGGTTTTTGCAGCGTACTTTCCTCCAAATATATCCGATTCCCAGTCGCTTTATGTGGTTACAGTTGTTTAAAGCTTCATTTGAAAGCTCAAATCTGTTATTACATACACATTTTCAAGGAAGTTACATAATTTTTAAGTGAATTAGCCCACTTCCGTGGGTTAGTGTGCATGGCTGACTTCCATGTAGGGGGACCCAAATTCAATTTCTGATACTGCCAGGGACTTTTCATTTTTGAGGGGGGCGGGAGAAGGAGGAGAATAGGAACGGGATCCACTCACATTCTTCATGGCAAATTGAGGAGTTACTTGAATGGGAAGTAGCGACTCTCAAGGTCTGCAAAGACGACAGCGACCGGAAGAGCGAATCACTGACGCCATGCCCTTCCATACAGCAAACAAATGACACTGTTGTCTGAGGACGACATGGCAGTCGGTCGGTCACTAGTGGCTCTTTTGAGACCAGAACGGTGGAGCGCTCATCACATTTTCCGAAATATGTGCATTAGAATCCATCAACAATTTCTTTCAGGCTTTCCTCCCCTCATCTCCCGATCATTAAAATAACGCAGCATTTTCATATGTGAACATTTTCTGAAGCTTTTGGCAGTCACATGTAGGCGTAACAGCCGCTAGAGAGCGCTTTGTTCATAAGTGTAGAGTCTACTACGGCGTACACGTCAACTCTTGGAGATCCAGTATAAACAAGTTGCTTACGCGAGACTCCATTTCGTGCTCTGTCGGTCTGTAAGCGCACGAGTTATGCGGGTTGCAGGAGTCAGGGGGGCTTCGGGTCTTGTTAAGCGACATTCTGACCGTCCTTACCGCGTGATAACGCCAACCCTGCCTACGGTTAAGACGTGTATCAGAGCCCCTCATTCACTGCGCTGCGTCAGCACTTTGTCTGCACCTAATATCTTCGCTGAGAGTGCCGCGTGGCTATTCGTGATGAACATGTTTCTCTTACTGCTCCCCCTGCAAAATGTCTAGGAATCACACGGTTTTAAGTTACCGTTTTGAAGACTCTGCTGATTTATGCTTTCGTCAATCATTGCCACATAACATAACTGTTTGTTAGAGTCTGCTCGCGGGATACAATAAAAACAATCAACATTAATGTGATTCAGAGGATACTTATTGCAACGTGTCACAGACGCCAGAAAATGAAATGCCAGACACAGTGACGAAGAAAGAACACTTCGAATTAAGCACGTCAAAAAAGCTCAGGACGGTTGCAGAGAAGTTGGGTTTAATGGTCAACGGCACAAGTTAGTAACGACTTTGTGTCACCGACTTACATGCTTCATCTGCATCAAACTATCAGTGCTAGAAGACAACTATATAAACTTTCAAAAACTTATTGTTCTGCCCGTCTTTTCACTAAAGACGATGAATTTCAAACTCAAAACATTGGTAAGACGGACCAAATGTGCATACATTGCTCTTCTTCGCTGTTTGCTGCGGAGTACAGTGACAATTCAGCTACTATATGTTGCCACAAGGCAAAGGTGAACTTACAGCCCATGGAAGTTTGTGAAGAGCGTCGAAAACTCATAGAGAAACATTGCGACGATAGTAAGAACTACCTAGAAAATATCAGACAGTTGAACAATGCTCTGGCATTTGCTTCACTGCAGTTTAATTCGGTTGATATTACTGATAGTGGTCCATATTGTTTCAAAATACATTGTCAGCTTTATCACACGACTGTAAATTCCCAACCTCCTGCAGGCATTGCACCAGCTGACACTGGCCTTTATACTGTATTTTGGTATTGCAACGTTGTACTTTTTATTAATAATTATTTGTATTTACTTGTTCCTGCATTACTATATTACCTATCGGTCACCAGGATACAGTGCGAATCATTCGCACGAGTCACCTAGAGTGTATTCAATACAAGAAATGTTCTTATAAAGTGTCTTTATAAAGTACTGTTAATGGAGAGTGTATAAAAGCGAGAAAACATGAACAGGTTTTCCCTCAAAACATTTGACATCGTAAGGCAGGAGAGAACGTATGATGTCCCAACGTTCGAGTTATAAACCTGCTACATGCGTAACCTCTTAAAAGGTTCTCATCCAATACCAATTAGGTGATGGGACAAGTGTGTATGCGAATGAAGAGCAGCATGTGTCCCTGAAGCTCATGTAGGCCCATGGAGGCTACGCTGGATCAGGTAGGTAGCTTAGTCGCCGAATTCCATGAAGCTACTCTGACACAAGTTTCGTCGACAGCATCAAATTTATCTCCTTTCTTCAAGAGCATTTAGAACGACGACGATTTATCTTTTTTAGCTACGATATTCCTAGCAGACGAGTGCATTAACCGTTTTAACAATACTGTTTCGCTACACGATCACAGAATTGTGCTTGTAAAATAACCACTATGTATCGTCCTCAACATACCTTTCAGTATATTTTCACTTCACTTTCAGCAACACGACATTCTGGCATTTAAGGCGATGGTTTTTATTTGTGATTCAGTGCGCCTCAATATCCTCGTAGTAGTCGTATGTCTGTCGACCAGCTTCGTATACAAGTTACCGTGTTGGATTCGAATCGCTGTGTAGAACTCCACGTGTCTCTGAGCTTCACATTTATTTCTTATTTCATGTCGCGTTTTTGGAACTATTTGTATGTTATGTACCTATTTGTGTTCACCTCAAAATTTTCCAGGAAGCCTTGTAGAACTACTTACCGACACAGGTGTGCATGAAGTGTGAGGGTAATATTTTCCACAGGCTGCATGGTCTGGAAGCGGATACACAGGCTCCGGACCCAAGAAACCCTGGCAATGGCGCTAGGAACTTCACTTCCCGCGTCAGCAGTCCAATGGTTTCTGCGGGAGCCGCTGCTGCAGATCCAGAAAATAAACGGCAGTATCAGGAAAAGCGTCGTCGTCACGTCACAGACCAAGCTGACGCCGAGGTCAAACGACCGAGAGTAAAAGACGAGCCGCCGGAAGCAACAGAGGCACATGGGAAGAACAGAGCAGTCCCATTAAAAGTGCGTGGTATTACATGCAAAGATGTTTTCGTTAATGGACGCGAAGGACTGTTGGTAAGTCCTGCTGTTCCCTCAGTATTCTCATCCTTCCATGAACGTCTGCAGCCGGCCGGAGTGGTCGAGCGGTTCTAGGCGCTACAGTCTGGAACCATGCGACCGCAACGATCGCTAGGTTCGAATCCTGCCACGGGCATGGATGTGTGTGATGTCCCTAGGTTAGTTAGGTTTAAGTAGTTCTAAGTTCTAGGGGACTGATGACCTCAGCTCTAAGGTCCCATAGTGCTCAGAGCTATTTGAACCATTTTTTTTTCTAAGCCTGCCATTATCAGTCCTTGCAGTAAATCTGATTTTGTATATGCAGTTTTGTTTTGACACTACACTAAACGAAATAACTGGTCCAACGACGTGCATAGCAATACTGCTTTTTGCCCTCCATGACTCTGAATGATTAGGTTACTTGTTTTAGCAGTACCATATTCGTCAGGTAAAAGGTAGGTATATTTTCTAATAAAAATTCGATGCATCAAGTAGGTTAACGTACTGTTGACAACAAGGTCATTAGAGACGGAGCACAGGCTGGAATCACTGAATGAAGGGAAAGAAAAATGGGCCACTCCCTTTTAAATGGAACCATCTTCGCATTTGTCGTAATAGATTTAGGGAAATCGTTGATAACCTAAATATGGATGCCAGGACGAGAATTTGAACAGTCGTCCTTCCCAGTGCGAATCCAGTGCGCCAAACACGGTGCCACCTGAAGTATATGTAGTACGTTTACGAATGGCTATGTCTGTCTGGTGCAAAACTGAATAATTTCCACAGAAAGGGTGATTATATAGAGCAGAATTAGAGGACATACTGCGAAGCTTTATGCTGTTAATTATAATGTGATGTCGTTCTGGTTGCAATGGTTGCCTCGCCGTAGCAAGGCTCTGTGGACGAAAACTGTGAATAGCAACTCGCCTGTCGATAGTATGCAGAACATTTCATATCGTATTAAGAGACATGAAAATGGCTGCTTCCAGCGCTGCATTCTTCGTTGCTGAAAAAATTCGTCCAGGAGACGGCCACTCTTCCCTCGAAATTTGTTGCCTTTTATGGTGAAATCATGCTCTTCTTAACTAGCATTTAAAAGTGTCAAGCATGTCTATTTCCTTACATTGCAAAGGTTCAACGTAAACAGACATGTAGGTCATCATGTTGTAATACTACCGCAAACTGCGAAACCTTGTGCGAGATGTTTGCTGTGTGAAGATAGGTGTTGAAACAACGACACTTGCAGGAAAAGAGAGGTTCTGTAACGATATGCACTTTTGTTTACAAGATCGCATGTAAATTGCTAGCACTGTGTCGAAGAGCGGCGTATAAGGTTCATCGCCTCACGTATGAGATCACTGCACTTTCCACTTTAGAGAAAATTCCTCGGTTCGACAGTATGATTAAGTGCTACACAAATTTTTCGGAGACTTAAATGCATGAAATTCGGCGTAGTACTAAAGATACAGGGTTACGGACTTGAAGACAGAGAACTTCGCACCACCATAAGATTGTAGTCTTTTAGATAAAATCCTTGAGAAAACGGTAAGAGCAAGAAATGTACAAGGATATGAAAAGAACCTGTTAATTCTGTTTTGTACTTCGGCTGTCGTTTTGTACGGGGTATGTATGGGGTACTGTAACGAATGGTTACTACACAATTTTAACTTAACGGCTTATTTCACCGACTGTAATCCAGCCACCAGTAATCATGTAATTGCAGGTGGAAATGTCAAAAGTCATCGCCTACCTACCAATGACATGCTGTCCAAAATGTCCTCAAGTGCATTAACAACGACCTTTCAGTTCACCTTCTCCTAATGCAGTTCCATCATCATTTAAGTTTTTCCCTTAAAAGCCATGACTTGGGGTCGTCATCAGAAGCTAAACTTTCGCCGCTATTCTGAATATTGCAACGAATGTCTGGATTCAATTGACATTACGTCTCACATTTCATGCAGACTTCCCTGTGATGCTACTCTTGTTCGTTATAAAAACTCTTGTCTCGAATTTGGTCTTCACGTTCGTTCTTCTGATAACATTTCTTTAGATGGCTACTAACATCTTCGATAATCCGCTTGTGGGTTTCCAGAACAAGATTGTTCACGTTCACGACTTTTTCTGTCGATATGACAGCTGAATGACGTTCCCAAGGATCTTTTATTTCAGTCGGTTTTTTGCCGCTTTAGAAACTTACGTCTCAGTCACATGCGCTTGTCTGGTCTCATACTCATTCACTAAAACCTTTTTACAGTTTGAGCGCTTTACTAGCGATATTACAATTTTTGAATCCAAACTTTTTCAATGAATCTTCTTGTTTGGGTGAGCAAAGCTATATATCCAACAAATATTAAGAAACAATAAGTAATCGTTGATTACCAGAGATCTCCCCAATCGCTCATACCGATGAATTTTCTTAATGTGCTGACATAGAAACATCATGCATTGAGATAGTTAAGTGATTGCAAATATTGTCGTAAATAATCTCCCGCCCAGCTCAGATACTGAAAACTTAAAAAGTGCTTCGTATATCTTGTAGGACCTCCTTTAGTATGTCGAAATTCATAAAATGAAAGTGACGTATACAGTACCTACCTCCGGATGTATTTCGGAGTGATTAGGATTATTTTTGTATGTAAAAGATTTCTAATAAACTACGTAATACATTAATCAGACCACCCTCCACCAAAACCAAAAACTAGCATTGTAACTTGGCGAATTGTCTTACTATAAACCACCATGGTTAGTACGTATGCTGTTCTCTAAGGATGTGTATGACACTTAGCAACCGATCATAAGAATCACCACAGACTGAGTGCGTTTCTCCACTGGATGCAATCCACAGTTTAAAATTTCGTTTCACTACTTTATGGTATCACTATCATGTTGCACAGTTCTTCTGCAACTATTGAAATTCTTGGATGGAAGGCCTTGTGTCACTCCAACCTACCCAAGTGTCAATATCTGAGACTTACCCACTATAGGGCCTTTCCCTATGTCAAGCTGATTCTGAGAGCAATCCTGCTGAACGTCTGCTTCCGTATCTCAGGTACGTCAAACGTCGTAGCCCGCATCTTATTCGATAATCTGTTATTTATCCTTCATTTCCGGCAAACTTGAGGTGTGGCAATGTTACCTACCTGTTAGTACGGACAATGTTCATCAGGCTTTCACAACTGCGTCCAGAAATGGGGTGGCTGGGCACATCACGTTGGGAAGAAATTTCCCGTAATTGACACTTACAGTGGTTTCTTGACACGGCAGACCGATGATTATTAAGATTCTGAGAATCTGGGATGTCATATGCCACGCATCGTCTTCATGTGCCAAATCGCAACAATTATCTTCCTGCATTCATGATCATACTAGTACTTTATTGCAGACTATGCATCCATGCGCTTTTACATGGTATCGGTGTCACACGGTAGTTTATATTTTCCTATCCCGTCACATTTTAGACAGCTGTACATTACAACAGGCAAGAAGCTACATTATAGCTGTCATTCGGAAGACAAGGAAGCAAAACTACAAACGGCCATCGTAATATTCGATCTTCTAAGAGAGTTTCCATAAAGTGGACACAATTTAGACTCATTACGATATCTCTCGTTGTTTCGCATGATTTTCACCATTGTTTGCAATATCTGATTAACATACATCTTTAAGAATTTTTTTTATGGAATTCAAGAAAACGCTGCAAAAACCTGATAATGACTAATGTAAAATCTACAGTAGCACACTTTCATTATGCTTATTACACAGGTGACAGTTTCTTGGGAGAAGAGATCTTGTGAATCCAAGCCAGAATTCAAAACTGAAAGCAAAGATGCTGCAGTACCGACCATCGCCGAACTGCAAGATAATCAAAATACCCAAAGGTAAGATATGCATAGATTCTTCTGTCAACTTCATTTTGCCTGCCTGGTAGAGGATCCATATCTAAACTGAAAAGCTTCTGATTGAGTCGCAGTCTAGACAAAAATGAAACTTCTCGTTGTAAAGTGGTGAGTTCTATGAAGATACCCTAAGTGTACTTACCTTTTTTCTCTTCCAAGGACTGATCATCAGACGGTACATAAGACGGAATCCATCTATTATAATGCTATAGAAGTTTCCAGAACCGATGGTGCAAAACAACGAGTAGAATGGGTCCTATTGAAAGCAAATAATGTCCAATGTGACTGCACTGCGATCTGTGTCAAAGATCTGGACAAAGTCAAGCCTAGATCTTTCAGTTCTGAAGATTCAGGTAACTATGTTTGTCAGAGTCGTGAACCTGAAACACTGGAGACAGGAGCAGGACCCTTAATGACTGACGTCGGCAGTAGGTAAGAAACATATATACTCCATTAAGTAGGCTCTTGTAATTATAGTTTATATGTAACTAGTGCATACTCCATTAGTGATAATGGCAGCCAACACAGAAACTGTAAGTCACTCTAAGTCATGTAATTATAATCACCTCTAGACTTACCGCTTAGAGCAAACACTTAAATTGTTCTTCATCCTAATGTACACACCAGACATTAATGTAAAAAATGACTGAGAGCTCCTTGCTATAGTCATTAAAACTATTAGGAAATACTGTTGACTGTACTACAACGAATACATCGTCAGACATAACAATAATGCATAAATGTTAACTGTTAGTTTTGAGAAGGATGTGATCATGGAGTATCTTCACAGGTAAGTCTCATAGCAACAAGCGTTTGTAAATAAATAGGGGAAATACTTTCCTAATGTGCTAATTCCCATTGACAAATCTGTGCGACCATTTTAGTTTTCCTCTCCATCATGTGAATCAACAGCCAACTACACTTAATGAACAGTGAGCCTTATTTCATTGTGTATACATTTTTACTAGTGGTCACAATAATGTTATTGAACACTTTATGCACATATGATGATACAATAATTCCACAGAGTTTATAAGAGAATTATGGGTACTAAGAAACTGTAAAAGAATGCACATTGTAGTATCACCTGTAAGTTGGGATCTTTATTTTACAATAACTTTATTAATGCAGCTTCACCGAGTCACTTAGAAGATACAGTTAGCCACAGCTCTGTCTTCGTCTCTATGTTCTCACTGCTGTTTTCGTTGAAGTGATACGGAAGCCGTTACAGTAGTAGATCTGTTATCAGGCTCCCTATCACTACACCATCACTTTATGTGACCATTGATCTGTGATCCATAAGTGTTAGGGCAGATTGTGGCAATCAATGCCTGTATGCATGTGGGAAGTCAATAAACTTAAACTGGGTAAGTTTAATGAAAGAGCCACTTACTTTCTAAGCATTTATGATTTAGACGATGGCGTCCCACATGCAGCAGAATGTACATGCATAATATTTGCCTATTTCTTTCGCTTAAATTATGTTTTGGTTGCCAATCTTTCGCTATCTGACAGTTTGATTTGTGAACCCACACTCTTGTTAACTGAAAACATGGTATTCTTAGGCATGTTCTACAGTGAAAAAGTAAGACAGTAAAAAAATACGGTTCAGTTGAAGCGTTGCAATGTTTAACAAGTATTAATATTCAGGTCCCTAAAGCTTCATCTTTATGCCTTTTCCACTAATGTTAACTTTTAATCACTGAACAAAGTTCCTTTTTAATGAGAATTAATGTGTCCAACATGTACCCTAGACAAAATGTCTCTTGCATGATAAACACACAAACCGACCGTAATTAAAAGCACAGGAAGGCAAAATACTCGGAAATTTTAAGAAGCGCTTCATACTGACTTTTGCTGTAAAATTTTTCCTTAGCATCTATCACCAAAGCATTTGTTTTTAACTTCATCTTTGATAGCGAGTTCTCAAATACAAAATAAAAGAAAATTTTTAAGACATTTGACATTCAAGTATAAGGCATGCTTAATGTTCACAGTATATCACATTTACCATTTACATAAGCGATATGTCTAATTTGACCAGCTGTTTATCAAATTGTTTCACTGTTACAAATTGTAGATTAATTCATAAAACATTCAACACCATACGCTATAAGGTCCAATTTGAATGACACACAGAATCTGTAATAAGATGATCAAAACATGTAGAGACAGCAGAGTTTAAGGCCAATTCATTATTGTAGTAAAACAGTGCCATCAAAGTTAGGCAGTTCTAGAGGGAAAAAAGAAATCAGCAATTAAGACCCTTTAATCTTGCAACATTTTAGAATTGGCCCATAAACGAAAGATGAGAATATTTCAGTTACTGTTTAGGTTTCATTCATCTTGATTGGATTGAACCTCAGGGTTCGGGATGGGGAGTGGTTCAGTTTTCTTTCATTAATATATTCTTCATTGATAATCTATTCAGCCATTTTACTGACTGCATTTAATTTACTCTTGCCTCCAAAGCAGGCAAGAAACTTTGGATACTATATGTTTTGCATTTATATTGATATACAAAAGAACTAACTTAATTTGTTCTTTCAGTAGCATTGCTGATTACCAGTGTGGTTAAGTTTTCGATCACTTTGTGTATTTCAGTGTTATGGCTGAGTCGAACTGCCACAAGCACATCTGAAGATGGAATGGTATAATAACGAAAATGAGCAAGTGAATCACCAAAACAACAGATTTTCAATATCAATATATTTATGTAAATTATTGTCATCTTGTTACTACGTTTGGTACAGATTGCGTGCATGTACATTGTTTCAGGTCTCCTGCAGAAACAAATTTGCAGCACACTGCACAGCATGGCTGTGTCGGACCACCTTCCTGGCACTGTGCCCAGTGACAGACACCAATGTAACCACATAGTTCCACACTCAGCCACATAGAGGTTAGTTTTGCCTCACTCTTCCTCGTTTGTGCCACATTCTTGAAATTAAGCAAACTCCAATAAAACTTACTTCATGTGATGGTTATTAAGATCTTTGTTTTGGGATGATATGCCCCCACTAGATATGATTAAAATAGAGATATATATTTAGCACTCATTTCTCACTGTAATTTTGTTTCCTTTTCCAAACTCTTTCAAGTAGCTCCTCAATCCTCACTGATAGATTTTCAGATTAGTTCTTTGCAACAAGACAGAATCTTAGGCATGATAAGCAAGTGGTATAGCATTAACAATGCATGTGCAGTTTCAATAATCTTCAGACTATCAGAAGAACAGGTGTTATGTGAACACTAAATCATAAATATTATCATCAAATTTCATCACTTATTTTCGTTTTAACGTAAAATTGAAGGTTATAAAAATATTCATAAATGATTAATGCCGATAATGTTAGATAAAATGTAAGATAACAGCTTATCCTTTCATCCAAACTGTTGCTTCTCCATTTCCTGCACTTACTCATTTTGAATTTTTAATTTACTTGTGGAATATGTTAGATGGATACTCATTTGTGTCAAAATCATTAATTACCATTATCATATCGTTATATACATCATTATGTATATTATTATGTAACTCTGTATTGTGATAATGTAATTCAGTATTGTTTTTATACCCTGGCATCATAACATCTTAATGAAATTTGTACACTGAGTCCATTGATAATTCTCATATGCTCATCCCAACGTTGATATGGTTATTTATTAACACTGCTGGTTTAATGTTATGTACAGATACTACATTCATATTACATGTAATGTTTTTCTTAAAATTGAGTTTCAATATCAATTTAATCAAATACTTACCATTAGACATTACTCTTACATGAACACTTTTATGCGTAATATGATAAATGGAAATTGAATGCATTACACTGGATTTTGTTACTTACCCCAATAACATAATTTGTTGTTATTGGTGTTTCCAGGCACATAATTGTGATTTTAGCTGTTAGATTGACCTTATTAGTTAATTTTTTAATATGAAGTATTCTATGATAAATATGTTACATTTTGGCTACAGTTGTAAATTTTTTTACTTATTTTACTTACTTATATCTTTCTAATTGCGCCTCTGGGTCAAAAATTATGAAATGCATGATAAAACTGAAAGAAAATGAACAATGCCTCATCTTGATTATTTATGCACTGGTTTAATTCTTTTTTTTTATAATTTTCCTATTACTCAAATTGTGTCATCCTTCTCAGCGCTATACTACTAGTGGAATCCCTCTTTAGCCCCTGTAATAATTAGACACAATGACATCTTAACTTTGAGGGTAGTCTGAAGGTTGAGGTCAAAAATATGTGAGTACGACATAAACCAACTATAGTAAAGTAGAGTATCACTATATTGTCTGTTATAATTGACCTGTTGTCAATTATTTCTAAGACACTTAATAAAGTTGACTGACCGAGGCTGAAGAAGTACATCAGGTTCTAATACCTTCTGGATGTAATGACTGCATATGTGAATGTAGATTTTGTCATCGAATACAGCTGATGAGATGCTCTCTGGTTTGCAGCAGAGTGGCAGTATTATAAAACAATGACTTTTCGACGAGTGGCATACTCATCATCTTCTGGTGAAGAAGATGATGAGTATGTCACTCATCGAATAAATCGCAGTTTTATAAAACTGTCACCTGGCTGGAAACCTGAGAGCTTTTCATCAGTTATAATGACTACTGGTGTGAGTGTCCAGTGGAGTGAGATATCCACATAGTACGAAAGGAGAAGACATCATTCTTGGGTAGGAGATAAAAATGTGTAGATAGCGTAGCTTAATCGAGGAAACATTTTTATTCGTCCTAAACAATGGCCTCTTTCCTTGCTGTGTGTTAGAGCTCTGTCTTACAAGCATCTGTTGAGTGTACGTTACTGTAATGGATGTACCTTTCGTGCAGTGTCATATTTTTGTTATATAATGAGGACATAAGAAATAAGTTGAAACATTATCCTATACCTCTTGAACGGCACAATAAAGTCAATCACAGCTAAGTTTTCCCTCCAATAGATATGTCACCATTAACAGTGACAGATACCCTCACATCATGAGTCATTTTGGACGAAATTGGACTTTCACCAAAGACATTAGTGCAAAGTCTAATAAACAGGAATACTTGGCGTGCTTCTGTCCTCTTTCAAGGAACATGCTGGTTGTAGAAGTTTCTTGTGCCACCAGGATTGATACTGGCTTCGTCTGAGTCAAGCTCCACCATGCTAGAGTGTTTAGCAACCGTGGCTCCCAGGACAAAACACTATGACTCAGATTAGATCAGTACGTGGAGTTTGGAGACTTGGGAGCGCCATAATGGTCAACTGGTGCATTACGTCATGTAGCGTGCTTCAGTGGTTCAGTTGGTTAGTCTGTTGATCCTGAAATTAATGGTCCTTTCCATGGTGCCGTATCCATTTCATACAGTGCACCTTCGATGTTCCTAAGTCATTAGCCATCGTATCCTTTCCACAAGAAGTTTTGATCAACATAAAATGCATCAGAATGTCTCTCCATTTTATGAATAGGAATAATTTCATTATCTAATCCATTCTTTCTTCTACCAAACAGGATTTTTCAATAAAATTATGTACTATATGGTTTCCCAGAATGTTATTTACAGTAATAGTTGCTCTGGAAGAATGTTCTTGATTAAAGTCTCTGGTACTTTGTATTAGATATAAGTGTTACTATTACTTCCAGATATTTCTGCCTTGTCTAAATTAATTTTAGCAAGTTATAGTTCTTTGTTTCCATAATTTATTTCATGCAACTGTGTAATTTTGGAAAATGAGAAGGAGTTTTGTGTCTTAGTTCTATACTAAGAAACACACTACAAGGTTAATTTCATGATTTTATCGAACAACCTAACAGTGTCCTTATTTTAACAATTTTATCTATTTCAGGTTCTATAAGTTCCTGTCCAACACCACTTCTTTTCGTCTGTTTATTGTGTACTATTGAGCGGGACACTGCCAGTGTGAGTGCTGTTGCCGGAGATAATTATGTGTTACCTGAAACCCTGAATGAAATGTGTGGAAATGTGAGTGTGCCAATGCTTACAGTTTAGCTACTCAGAGCGAAATTGTGGATCAAATATGAGTTGGACAAGCTATCGCTACAAACGGGGAAGGAACAGTGAAAGACAATCTATACATTTTGCAAGAAGATGAAGACTTCATGATATTTTATAATGACTCTTTTTCTGTTTTTTTTTTGGGGGGGGGGGCTCATGATAGTAGTCAATTTCATGTACTCAGAAATCCTTGCCTTTCAGTACATTGTGAAATTTGTGTGTAAAATCTTCCATTGTAACGGTTTAAATCAGCAACACAACAACAGTGTGAGAATATAAACCCCATGACTAAGGACAGTTCTTAAAGTGTTGTGATACTATGGACATAGGGCTGCAAGGGATTCTGTTTTCATTGACTGATGATTTGATAGCAATAGCAATATGTTCCAGTGAAATTCAGTAATGGTATTCTACTGTTGTATGAATATAATTGTTAAAATAAAGAGTATTAGACATATTTTAAACCAAACTCATTGTTATTTGTTGTCTTGTTACATCACAAACACAGCAATGTCTCAAAACCAACAATATCAGTAGGTAGCAATAAAGATAACACTGCCAGACAGACATAAAGTAATAACAAGGATTTTTTTTAGATTTGCAGAAGAATAATATAAACATATTTTCCATTAAAGACAGTGACTGACATAACTTTTATATCGAAATTATGAGTCTCAATATACTTCAAAAATGTTCAGCTAAAATTAACATAGTGATTTCAAAATTTAGTCTCCCAATGGTGCACCCAGCACATCTTCATTAACCTTTACCCACAAGTGTTTTCTAATATAGCCACAAATATAATAGATAAAACTTAGAATTTAGCCAATAAGAGGTGAGCTTAGTGTGCAAACTGTACATTATTGATGTCTGCATGGCCTGTGAATGCATATTTATTGAAAATAACGGTGTTTTGAGAAGACACAACACACATGGCTCTTCTACCTACTATCTGAGTTACAGCAATGAACCAGAGGTCAGAGGATAGTACAACACTTTAGTGATGAAAATATAGTTCTGTATCATTTGTATACATAGGTCGAAATATTTATTGAAACTTTTCTATGCATTTTTGTTTCTGTTCATGTCTGTGGCAAATGAGAAAAACAAATAGCATTCTCCATCTTTACAAAATATCTTCCATGTAAATCGAAACATTTCCCTCTCTTTGTGAATGAGCTTTCAAACATGAATTCTAGATATTGAAACCATATGTAAGACTGCACAGCCATTTCATTAAGTTTGCGCCATACATTATTTGCATCTGCATCTTAAAGACCATGGTCTGGTACACAAAAAATGCGCAGCATTATTATATGACATGTGAAACCTTATGTCACTACACCAGTATTCTGGTGGTTAGATCGGTGAATTGTACCATTCTACCTCATGAGAAGATGGTGTCTATGTAGGTTTCTATTGACAGAAATAACCTCATTTTCTTCAGACACTGCTCACTAGACTCATTCTAAACATTCAGATGACACAAATTGAGTATAATGGCTTTATATCCTTATTATAATTCATAATATTTGTGCTACATAAAACTATAAAGGCACAGATATAAAATTACTCGTAACTTCTCATTACTAATTTAGTGTTGTATACCAAACTGACAACACAAATGAACAGTTATAAAGATCAGGGCAGGGTGGAGAGGGTTAAGAAAGGGATGTTGTCAGTAGCGATGTCTCCAGTGAGTACACAGAACCAACAAAAAGGCTCTAGCTGTCAATATGGATTATTATGAATGAAGGTATTTGAGAAGTGCTACTTAGGGCTAATACCAGTATTAAATACACAGGGTATTCGTATTTTAGACATCTAAGCCAGAAGAAGCTTAGAAGAATGTAAAATATGTCAGAAACACTCAATCAATGTCATAGTAACAAAGAAATTAAACAAAGGTATAGATCACAAAGAAGAATCCCAAATACACTACAATGAATTAATTATTATTATGTACAATGTACTTGGAGTGGACACTGATTTAATATTCTCGTTTCCCAACAATGATGAACACAAAATAACATATGGTTATGTTGAATGGACACAAATATGAAATCCTTGTTTCACTTCAATGATATCACTCATATGGTTGTATGAAAGACTATTCTACAGCGGCACATTCCACAGACTGTGGTTCTCTGAGGGAAATTTATAGTAACATCTGATAGTGGCTGAAAAATGCACAATTATTTGGGGGATGTTGTACTTACATATCTCAAAAGAACTGTAAAAGAAGTCATAAATATTATTAAAACCCAACATATCCGTGATTATTTTATAATGATTACTTACCTTCCTATGTGTCTGATAACAACAAGCAGTTTTCAGATGCTTAACAAGCCTGGATGTTCATTACACTGTATGTGTTTTAAAAGCCGACCGCGGTGGTCTTGGGGTTCTAGCCGTGCAGTCCGGAACCGTGCGACTGCTACGGTCGCAGGTTCGAATCCTGCCTCGGGCATGGATGTGTGTAATATCCTTAGGTTAGTTAGGTTTAAGTAGTTCTAAGTTCTAGGGGACTGATGACCACAGAAGTTGAGTCCCATAGTGCTCAGAGCCATTTGAACCATTTTTTTGTTTTAAAAATTATAATGTGTAATAGTGTAGATTAGCAGTACCATAAATATTTGTGATATGAACCAACACAATTAAATATAATAACTACTATGTTAAATCATGACGATACTATGATCACAATACACGAATGTTTTCTTTTTTAGACTGCTGATTGATTTGAGAGTCTCAGCAATAATGATCGTTTCCTGTGAATACAAGTTTTCGAAACAAAATGAATTACTTCTTTTAGTGTCACAACTTCACAAACAGAACAAAGTCAAAAACGTTTACTATCAATAAATAAATCATTGCCAGACAGATATAAGCAAATGTAAATTGGAATCATGCTATAGAATCCAGAAGAATATCACAAACGTATTTTGAACGAAACTTGGTAAGTGTTATTTGTTTTAAAATAATTTTTAGAATCCCAATGCACAGGATTAAAAAGAAAATCAGCTTACGTCAATTTGGCGATTTTAGCACTTAGTCTGCCTACTTTGGACATAATTCCTGTCATCAGTAATTTTTAGCCTCTACCTTTTTCTATTGTATGTTGTAATATAATAGCTAAATATTTTAGTTTAGAAAATTAGTTGTGAGCCTGTTGCATAAACGGGACAGTTTGTATACTCTGATAGCACAACTATCTCTATTAAACAAGAGAATCTACTGGTACCTTAGATATCGTAAGCAGAAGAAGTTCAGAAGAATCTAAACAACATCAGAAATATTCATTCCATATCACTGTAACACTCAAAGAAGACAGAGAGGCAAAACTAAAATATAGTAGCTGAGGTATGAAAGACAAAGTCTAATATAAAGTACACTACAGTGAGTTAAAACTGTATGTAAAATAGCTGTTCTGTACGCTAATATGAAGTCATCATTTTATTTCAGTCTTGTGTGCAGAATGAAATCTATCAGAATAATAAATTAGTCCACTATAACGTGGTATACAATTTTGTCCCATTAACATCGTTTGCTGCTGTCTAGAGTATGAAACAGATATAATAGATTGATATAATAATAAATAACGTTAAGCAGTGATGGAGTGAGTATCCTTGCAGAGGGAATACCTGCACCCTTCAGTACAGCTGCAATTGAGAGATGTTGAATGAAGCAGGCTCCATCTTTATACTAGGAGTCTAGACTAGGTGACTAGCTGAAAGGAAAATTACATAGCTTTATGTTTAACTGGTAAATTACATATGAGTACAGTAACTTGTAAGACTATGAGTAAAACAGTTCTGTTACCCATGGATCCTATGTTACTATAGGAAACTGCCGCTCACACTTTGAATATTCAGCTGAAGAGAGCAGCATGAACATTAGACAACAAATAGTCCAAAGGAGGCGACTCAGATTCTTAGAATTGTACTTTTCTTACTACAGATGTGAAAGACTGTCAACAAGTTGAACACAAAAATCTATATTACATCATTCCACGTCAGCTCTGATGAAAAATGTACCAGTAGAGTGACTTTACTGACAATAATCTGACAACGCTGAAGACACTGCCCTCCACAAACTTCAAGGACAATCTGTCTCTGACCCACAGTACAAGTTTGAACTTGGTCTGTGTGTGACTTTCTCTACAAAAAGAACAGTACTGGCTGTTCCGTTTATGTATTGTATTAAGGAAGCTTTTAGTTTACCAAGAGTGTGGCATTAAACTATTTCTTGGATCTTGGTGAATCCATGAATGTAACTTAAAAATATTTCAATGTCTATCGGAATACATTCAGCATCAAAAGAATGAAAATGTCATGACGATGACTCAGGTCAGACAGTCAGATGATCTAAGGAGTGATGGGCAATAAATTAAATGTCCATCGTTTTACGCTTTATGAAATTAAAATTCAAGATTTGTCGTTTAGGTATTTTTATGTTAAGCTAGTGTCAAACTACAACACAACTCAGGTTAAATTTCTTCAGAAGAGTACTGCCAATGACTTCCTCCTCTCAACAGAATCTAAAATGTGTCAAATTTGCACTGTCATGTTATTAACTAGGGTAAATTATTTATTTTCGAATATAATCTGGAAACAAATTATCAAAGTGAAGAGTGGTATACTAATCAATCTCATCTCATTTATTCATACCCATCAAAAGTTTTTTTGTAAAGCATTTAATTTCGTGCTACAGTAAACATCTATTCGCCACATCTCGTTTTTTCTAACAGTTTTGTTTCCCAACATGTAAACCTATTCGAACGGACGTTTCTTCATACAGTCCATAATAATTACAGAAGATTTTTAAAAAAAGTTAAAGGTCTGATTCTTCAAGTATTGCCAACGGGTATGTTGTGAATAGTCTTTACAGGTTTGCCACCGGATGACTTTGTGCAAATTCCACAAAATTTCATCGGAGCAACTTTCCGACGTCTTCAGTTGGTTCAACCTTGCTGATGGCTAGGTACGACTGACGGTATCCGCACGTCGACGTCCTGTATATAGAACACACTCGCGAAGAATCTGCAGAATCGGAAATCACGCGTGCTCAATGATTTGCAGATAGATGACGTCATACTAAAACGCTCTCTACCGAAAATGGCAGAGCAGCTCTCCTGCGTGTGCGCTGTACATTTCGTTTACTAACAGTGCGGCCAGATGTCACTCACTACGCTCTCTGCCGAAAATGGCAGAGCAGCCCTCCTGCGCGTGCGCTGTACATTTTGTTTACTAATAGTGCGGCCAGATGTCACTCACTAAACAACTATACTAGACCAATGTTACGACAGGTCTGTTATCGAAAAAATCTTAATTTTGTCGTCGTGACTTAATAGTTACCAACACAGGGTTCCAGGCTGTGCTCAGTTCAAATCCCGCACGCCTGTTGAGATTATCGACTGTACGGATATGTATTGCTTCCTTAATGACACAATCCCAGAAAGCTAATGCCGGGAATGAAACTACCGTCTTTTCATAAATTATACGATGCCCTGTATCCAGACAGTATTGTGCAATTGCCGACTTTTCCGATTGACGTAGGCGTGTGTGACGCTGATGTTTATCACAGCTTGAACTGTGCGATGAGTCTGGCCTATATATGCTGCCCCACATTGACAACTAATCTGCGATTTTCGGCAGAGGGCGTTTTAGCATGGCGCTATCTATCTGCAAATCATTTAACCGGAGTGATTTTTACGCCTGCGCATTTTTCGCTAGCGTGTTCTATATACAGGGCGTCGATGTGCGGATACCACCAGTCGTACCTAGCCACCAGCAAGGATTGTGCCCACATGTTACTGGACTCGGGTAGGAGTGCTGGCCCCAGATCGAATTCACCTGGCGGACTAACGACGAGGGCCCGTGTGCCGGCTAGCCTGGATATGCTTTTTAGGCGGTTTTTCACATCCCACTATGTGAATACTGGGCTGGTCCCCATGTCCCGCCTCAGTTACACGACTCGTAGACATTTGAACAAGTTCACACTATTGCATGGCTTAAACTAGACGCGAACAACCGGGGTATACTCGTTCCAACCCGGATGTTTCAGAGTAGCGACAGGAAGGGCATCTGGCCACCCCTTAAAATTAATCAACCAAATCTGACGTTAACCGTGCCGAGACTGCGCAACATGTGGAAAAAGGCATTAGCAAAAGAAGAAGATTATGCACACAGTAAAAGCTTTGCACTATCCTTTATTTTAACTTTCATGGCACAGAATTCAAAAATTCGCTGTGAGGCTTGCGTATATACACTGTCGAGTAACATTAATGTAACCACCCGTCAAAAGCCTGAATACCTATCTCTTCCAGCGCAGACTGCTATGAGATGTGCAGAAAGAGAGTCAGTGAGGTTCTGGAAGCTACCAACAGGTATGTGGAGGTGTGGAGCCATGCCAACTCCAGTGCCATGGTCATTTGCGCTACATTTCTTGAGGTGGTCCCACAGATTCTCAGTTGTATTTAAACCTGGGGAGTTTGGTGGCCCCAGGTACCCCTCAAACCAAACGTGTACACCTCAAGCAGTGTGACATGTTGCATTGTTCTTGAATGTTTATGTATAGAACAGCATACTCAGATTTTAACTCAAGCACTGTCTCTTCCTACATATCTACAATTGACGCCTTATCCCTTACCATACTGATCTTAATAAGAGTATGTGAAGGTTTGTGTTCCTTCCTCACATATGCCTGTATGAACTCCATCATGCTGTGCAAACTGTCCCATTTGTATCATGCACACAGCATTTTAGTAACAAGAGACTGGAAATTCTCTCTTTCAACCATCACATCAACGTCTTGGGGAAAGATAAGGTGGTGGGCCTACATTCACACGTTTAGATCCACTTCCTGTCAAACTGTACGTATTGGCGCATAGCAGTAATCTGCTAGCATATAGCTGAGTCTCGAGTTCTGTCTGCTGTTGTGCTGTGGCCTAGTCCAACGACAACGAGTCCAGTAGGTCTGGAAGACATCTTGTGGACAGCGGCTCCTGCTGCTGCGGCAATAGTACATGACAGAACACCTGTGTGTCCTCCTCTGTAACAATAACAGCGAAGTCTTAAGTATAATGACATGAACATATAATTTTAATAATAATAATAATAACAGTAATTACATATGGATGGAAAAAATTCTTAATATTAGTCTCATTCTTCTCAGCTGATCACTGTGGCGGATGGCGTTTCATACTGGTCATCTCTCTACGAAGTGGAAACAAAAAAAATGGTCCTTACGCAATTGAATTATAAAATCTAAATTTGCTGGAGGGGTGGAGGAATGAGTTTACATGAACTTGGTCGAAATGTCAGTGCCTCAGTGCCTCCCCCCACCCATGGCTTAGCGTGATGACGTCACCTATCGTCATTGGCCACAAGGAGTAGGGAAGGATTGTGTAGAGGGAGGGGTGAGGGTATTAAGGGAATGCTGATATGATATGCACCACTGCGTCGGCTGTAATATGAGACCGAATGCAAAAAGTGCTAACGGACGCCGAGTCAGCGATCTTTCCAAAAATTGCCAGTCCCCTTCAGCTTGTCTCATGTCCCTGCAGGTTAACTGCTAGTCATCATGTACTTCAATGACTTGATTATGTTTCCTACGTGATATTCAGTAGATATCATGTTCGTTGGATTAAACAGAGTATTCTCACATGGGGTACAGGTAAGTTATTCGGTTAAAAATAATTCATACAGGGCACCACTATAGAATGAAAGTAGATAACGGTAAAATTTTCATTTCACGAGCGCATACGTCAGAATATAAAAGTAATTCTCGTTACGTATTCTTCAAGTAATGAAGACATAAAGAGGTAACTTTCTTCCATCCTCTCTTGGTAACTCCTTCGTAGCATATCGGAAATTCGACATCGTTACTAAAAAGTTCGTAAACGCCAAAACGTAATGTCACAGCTGTCTGGCACTAAATATTTCACTGTTACCTGATTTACAGGAAGCCTTGCATGTACTGAAAAGATAAAACTGTCACTAACCTCTATCGAGCATTCTGTTTAAACAAAGATTCATTTAGTTGATAAATGGTTTCTGCTTTTCATAAGTGATTTTTGCTTTTTTTTGCACAGTCAATCTATCACAAGTGCTAATAGTAGGTATCCTCTTGCCTAACTTGTCACAGGTAGAAACTGTGTCAGAACGAGGACATCAAATTAACATACTGAAGGTATTGGACAATTCATTAATGAGATTGTAGCGTACATTAATTTGATGCTCCTCTACAAAAATATCCTGCATTCTTTTCGTAGTCGAGTTTCAAGCAGCTATCTCTTAGACAAATTGTTATGTAATGAATAATAAGAACCCCTTGATTTAAATATGGTTATTTGATGTTCAGTTAGGCATGTGAGTGGCCAATGAAGTGTACGAAGCTTGTTATTGTGCTTTACTATCTTTTTCACTAGAGAACTGTTTCTTTTTCAGATCATATGCTCCTGTACAGTGCCCAGTCAAAGTCGAGAGATTACATGAAAACCCATGAATGTACCTGTGTTGTGGTAGCATCAGCAGTCACTAGGGCTTCATAATAAAATTAGGTATTATGTGGAAAAGGTGTACTGGATGGTGAACTTGCGTCGTCCTTATTACTTGCTCCTTCTGCATGCACTACTGTATGCGTTGTCTGCTGGTTAAATTTTCAACTGTGATACGATCAGTCGAATAGGAATACAGTGAGTTTTCTATTGCAGTATATAGATCTCTGAGGAAAGTTGTTCCCTTTGTTCAAATGTTGTCGACAGAAAGCGACGCCGTCTATTGCATCTGTAACATAAGGGAGAGGACTTCATTTCCCCTACGCACCTGCCAAGAAACACCGATTGAAAAATTCACTAGAGGATAAAAGGAAAGAATGCAAAGAAAGGTAGCCTGCAGCCATCGCCTAACACATTTAGCGGGGAACGGGTTACGTGTTACTAGCGAATCAGCTTCCTTTCTTTTTTGTCGTCTTTGCTTTTTACACTTCTAGACACTGTCTTCTGAATTCACTACAGAATAACAGGCACTCAGTTATAAAACAGGCTAGGACGAGAGCTGCAGGTCCAAGCAATAACTAAGGAGAGTAAGAATAAACATTCAGGTTTCATTTAACACAAAAATAGCACTTATAAAATGACAAAGGCTACTTTTGATTGACGCAATTTTAACTGAGGTTGTAGGACCACCGTATCTCTGGTCTGCAATAACACAAGACAAGGGTTGTTTCCGCCTTATTTGATTAATGCAGTAGACACGTCTTAGGCATGAGTGTAAGTATGCCCTGAAACCACGAGAACGAGAAAAAAGTTGCAATATTTGTTTTCGTAAAGAACCATTAACCAACAAAAAAATTTTAACAGTTTATTAATTTCAGTTAATTGATTTTTGTGCGATCCACTTACCTCGCTACTACTCACTTCGACATTCCTTCGGTCATAGAAAGGAGTAACCGTATTTTGTTTTTCTCCAATGAACAAATTTCGGAAGACAAAATTCTGTATTTCGGTCTTCTCTATGCCATTTTCCGCTTCGGTGCCAGTATGGTCTCCGAGAGAGAATGTGGTTGGCCAAATTCTGCTTTTCAATTTTTGAATTCTTCCTGCACCGATCATCTTACTCTGGTTGCGGCTTCATTCAGTAATTGCTGCTCAATTAAGCTCACACTTTATTTAATCTGTGATGAAGCTGTTTAGCTCTGGTAGAAAGATTCTAGCAGTGTTATTGAACCACGGCTGTTCTCTCCTATGTCTCAAAGCCTTGTTCGGCACAATATGTTCATGAAGTTGTGCAGAGATCGGGATGCTGAATGAAGAGCGAATGTCAGGATTCTAGGATATGATTTGTGGACTATTACGGCAGGTTATTTATCATTGTGGTGTCACCGCCAGACACCACATTTGCTAGGTGGTAGCCTTTAAATCGGCCGCGGTCCTTTAGTATACGTCGGACCCGCGTGTCGCCACTATCAGTGATTGTAGACCGAGCGCCGCTACACGGCCGGTCTAGAGAGACTTCCTAGTACTCGCCCCAATTGTACAACCAACTTTGCAAGCGATGTTTCACTGACAAAATACGCTCTCATTTGCCGAGACGATAGTTTAGCATAGCTTTCAGCTACGTCATTTGCTACGAACTAGCAAGGCGCCATTATCAGTTACTATTGATATTGTGAATCATGTACTGTCAAGACCGACGTTCATCGTTAATGGATTAAAGTTAAGTAATCCACCAGCTATGTCCGTCTTTCTAAATTCTAATTCCCTTGTCCTGTTCCAGACCTCACGCCAGCCTGCGTAAGCTAAAACGCGTGCATTTCGGCCTCCTCTAATAACACGGTGTTGGCTCTCCTGCCAACCACAACATTGGCGACGAGGCAAAACCGCGTTCTTTTCGATATTGACCTGATTTACTTGTGTAATGGTTTCGCCACAATCTCCAGATGTACTGTCCGAATTGTATCGCTTACAGAATCAGCAGACGCAGGCCTTACTGGATGCCCTTGGACAACTTGTCCAGGGTCAACGTGCGATGCAAAACGATGCGGCAGCAGCCACTCCACCGCTAACGCGGCCACAATACGCAGTTGCACCAACATTTCAACCTTTTGATGCTGCACTGGAAAGGTGGACGAAGTGGTCACGCCAAATTGGATTCCATCTCGCCGCCTACAGAATTCACGGTAACGAGCGGCACCCTTTTCTCCTTTCATCCGTCGGGGTACAAACGTATCGTGTGATAGTCAAATTATTTCCCCGACGCGACGTAGTAACTCTGTCCTACGACGAAATTGTCTCTGCATTAGATGCATATTTCAAAGAATCAGTCAATGTAGTTGCCAAACGGTATACCTTCTTTTGTACAAAACGTACTGCGGGTCAGACTAATCGGCAGTGGGTTGCGACCTTGCAAGGCCTTGCTAGGGATTGTGCGTTTGAGTGTCAATGTGTACTCTCTTATTCAGATACTATGGTACGTGATGCAAATGCACAGGACGTTTCTGATGTTCGTATAAGGGAACAGATTTTGAAACTAATCAATCTCTCCCTTCAACAAGTGATGGACATATTGGATCGGCACGACACACTTGACTTTGCTCAGGAATCATTTGAAACTTCGTCACCCGTGTGTCAGATTAACCGGCCCGTTGGGCGAGCTGCACGGAACAGTAAACAGTCCTCGCGCCCGGCCACGCCGCTATCGCCAGGCTCTTAGTCACGTGCGCCGCTCCGGCAAGCAAATGCAGTGCTAAAATCATGCTCGCGGCGCGCTACTAAATATTCAAGTGAGAATTGTCAGTCACGCCCAGCTGTTTGCTTTTTCTGTAATAAAAAAGGAGATGTTCATAGTGTTAGCCAGAAAAAGCTCAGATCGGAAACTAACAACCATAAGAGGCCCTTTGCTTCACGCCGGATTCGAACCAAGGATACTAAGGCTCGCGAAACTTCGCCCATGGAAATTCATGTAGTTCATTCCACTCCGTCCAGTGCCACTCTCTCTAACAGTGACGGTGTTCGTCCCACAAATAGTGTGCGTCGACATCGCCGGAACTCCCGTCAAGTTGCAAGTGATTTTTTACCAGTGTCAGTTCTCATAGCACGAGACAGTCGCTATTGTCGGCAGCAGGACAATAAACTTTTTGTGGACTGGGACATTGACGGCAAAGTAGTACCACACCAGCTCGATACCGTGCCTGCAGTTTCACTGATCAATCAAGACACTTACAAACTGCTGGGCACACCTCCGTTGCGTGCCTCAAATGTTAAGTTAACTAGCTATTCAGGTCAAGATATGTCTGTGTTAGGACAGTGCAGCCTTCTTGCAACATACAAAGCACAAACAAAACTTGTGTCACTTTACGTCCTTCATTCTTCTTCTGCAGTGAACTTGTTTGGTTTCGATTTATTTGAGTTGTTTAACTTGTCTATAGTAAATCAGGTCCTATCAGTGAAGCAGACTGTGGCTTCAGACAGTGCTTCTCGTCTATGTGAAGAATTTGTAGACATTTTTGCACCGGTCCTCGGTTGTGCTAAGAACTATAAAGCACATTTGTAGCTGAAAGTAAACGCGGAACCGAAATTTTTCAGAGTGCACAATGTTCCCCAAGCATTGCGTGATGAGGTCACAAAAATATTACAAGATTTGGAATCACAAGGTGTAATTGAACGTGTGCAGGCTTCTCTCTGGGCATAACCCTTAGCAATTTTGCCAAAACCTTCGGGAAAATTGAGACTTTGTGTGGACTTCAAGGCAACAGTGAATCCACAACTACTGATTGCAACTTTTCCTTTACCCTGCCCGGAAGATCTTTTTGACAAAATGTGCCCGGGTAAATGTTTCTCGAAGTTGGACGTCGCAGATGCATACTTCCAAATACCAGTGGACGAAGAATCCCAGCGCGTTTTGGTGGTTAACACGCATCTTGGGTTGTATCAATTCAAACGACTACCATTCGGGTGTGCATCCGCCCCTTCATTATTTCAGCAATACCTACTAACTGTTTGTGCGTCGGTCCCTACTGCAGCAAATTATCTGGGCGATATTGTGATCTCCAGAAAGACGGAAGAAGAACATTTGGCCAATCTCAGAACATTATTTCAGGTCTTGCGACAAAATGGTTTTCGCTTGCGGAAGGACAAATGTGTGTTTTTTGCTCGTGATTTGCCATACGTGGGACATGTACTCAATGCCCAAGGCATACATCCCAGTCCCACGCACCTTCGCGCCCTACAAGACTTGCATCCGCTGCAGAATTTGAAGCAGCTACAGAGTGTGCTTGGAAAAATAAATTACTATAACAGATATGTGCCACATGCCTCTTCCTTTTCAGCTCCGCTTCATCGCTTACGCCGTAAAGGTGTTCTGTTCGTCTGGACGACGGATTGCGAACGCGCCTTTCGCCAGTTGATATCGGCGTTGCTTTCCTATACTTGCCTTACGCCACTCGATCCCCAGAAGCCCCTTTTGTTGATGGTGGATGCATCGGATTTTATGATCGGTGCTGTGCTTGCGCACAAAGATGGATCGCACGATCACCCTATTGCCTTTGCGTCCAAATTGCTCTCGTCAGTGAAAAGAAATTATTCACAGATGGAGAAAGAAGCATTTGCTCTCGTATTTGGTGTTACAAAGTTTCATGATTTTTTGTATGGTCGACACTTTACCATAATCACAGACCACAAACTTTTGACATGGCTTTTTCATCCGACCAAGCCTGTACCTCCACGTACAGCGCAGAAATTCATTCGGTGGTCTATTTTCCTCTCGCAGTACCGCCACGATATCTTGTATCGGTCAACTGCTAAGCACAGAAACGCCGATGCGTTGTCCCGCTTGCCTGTTGCTGAGGATAGGGCATTCTATTCCTCCGAACTTGCTTGCATGTTCATTGATGCGGAAACCGATGACGTGGTCGAATCGTTTCCGATTGATTTTCGTCGTGTAGCTACAGCCACAGCTGCCGACCCTGTCCTTGCAACCGTTCAGCGTTTTGTTGCTACCCAATGGCCCTTGTCAGAGTCACGGATCGGGGATCCGTTGGTTCGCCGAATTTTTGCTCACCAGGAGAGACTTTTTGTACGACGTGGTGTTTTGCTGTTTCTTTCTGATAATGATCAGTCCATGGTCGTGGTACCACGTTCGTTACAGTCCTCTGTCTTACAGCATCTCCACCAAGGACATAGGGGTATAGTGAGAACGAAACAATTTGCTCGTCAGCACTGTACTTGGTTCGGAATCGATGCCGCGATTACGAGTATGTGCTCTTCTTTCATGGTGTACATCGATTTCGCTGGTCCATTCTGGAATGCTCGATGGTTGGTTGTGGTAGGTTCATTCAGAAATTTCCCTTTTGTTGTCCGGATGTCTTCCACGACGTCATCTGCCACCATCCAAGCGTTATCTGCTATCTTTTGCATTGAAGGTCTTCCACAGACTATTATTTCCGACAATGGCCCACAATTCATGTCCACAGAATTTCAGTCATTCAGCAAGACCAATGGTATTCAACACCTGACGTCCGCGCCGTTTACGCCAAAGTCAAACGGTGCCACTGAACGATTGGTCAGGACTTTCAAGTCACAGATGTTGGAGAGTCGCATTCTCGGGAGGACGCGTTATTGCTCTTTTTGTCCTAGTATAGCTGTCAGCCCCGAGATGGCCACTCGCCGGCTGAGTTGCTCCACGGTTGTCATCATCGAACCTTGATGTCTTTGCTACATCCGCCGCATCAGGTTCCTGTGCAGCGGCAGACACCTGCTTTTTCTCCAGGAGACGTTGTCTACTATGGTTACTATCGAGGTTCACGGCGTTGGCTCGAAGGGCGCATTCTTCGCTGCCTCGGCCGCGCTATGTATCTCGTGTTGGGGACCTCTGGTGAGTTGCGCCGGCATCTCAACCAGCTGCGCCCTTGTCGTCGCACGGGATCTGCCGCTCGCCGTCTGCTTTCAACGACGGTGCCGTCCGATCAGGGCCCTGGGGACCCATCTACTGGCTCGCCTCAGCCCCAGGTGTTACCGACGCTGCCTTCCATTTTGCCCCATGGCGAATCGCCGCCGCCTCCGCCGCCGCCTCCGCCGCCTCCTGTTCTACCGCCGACGACGCCAGCAGTGGACGCATCGGTGCAGCCGCCGGGCGCCTCCCTGGGTAACGCACCGCCGATCGCTTCCCGTGACCAGTTGTCCTCCGACAGGGATCTCTTGCCCGCTCCGGACCATATTTCGTCTTCGGCCGTCGGGTGCCCCGGCCCGATGGAGGTCGACCCTTCAGCCTCTCCTGTGTCTCTGCGGCCGCATACTCCGCATGTTGGCGTGCACCCTGGAGCAAGTTTTCAGGCGTTTCCTAGCTCCCCGCGGTCCGAATGGCAGGGTGCGGGTGGCACAGTCACGCCTGTTGTTAGGCTCCCCACCTTGTCGCATACGTCAACATGGGGTTCTCCCCACGGCGGGCGGAAGCTTTATGCTACAACCGAAGGCCGATTTTCGGGGGAGGAATGTGGTGTCACCGCCAGACACCACACTTGCTAGGTGGTAGCCTTTAAATCGGCCGCGGTCCGTTAGTATACGTCGGACCCGCGCGTCACCACTATCAGTGATTGCAGACCGAGCGCCGCCACACGGCAGGTCTAGAGAGACTTCCTAGTACTCGCCCCAGTTGTACAACCGACTTTGCTAGCGATGGTTCACTGACAAAATACGCTCTCATTTGCCGAGACGTTAGTTTCGCATAGCCTTCAGCTACGTCATTTGCTACGACCTAGCAAGGCACCATTATCAGTTACTATTGATATTGTGAATCATGTACGGTCAAGACCGACGTTCATCATTAATGGATTACAGTTAAGTATTCCACCAGCTACATCTGTTTTTTATAAATTCTAATTTCCTTGTCCTGTTCCAGACCTCACGCCAGCCTGCGTGAGCTAAAACGCGTGCATTTCGGCCTCCTCTAGTAACACGGTGTTGGCTCTCCTGCCAACCACAACAATCATTGGCCTGGTGGAGAGATTCCTATAACCCAAAACCCCCATGTGCAAAAGGGACACATCACTTGTCCGAATAACTGTTTCCTTAGTGCAGTGCATGCCCGATATTTCTAGGGGCCCCTAAACTTCTTCCTCTCGATAGCAGTGGTCGAGAATCCGTATCCGAATTAGTCACAGAATTCTTTGAGCCTCTAGCTAAGAACTCCAACGATGCTCCAAACCCGACGAATGCGGTTAATTAGAAGTAACGCTGTAAACAATGAGTTGTGCTTTGAATCCGCATACTCTGCTAGCGGACTTCACCTATTCAACCAGACCTCTAAGCAAAGTGACGACGATTTCAGAAGCCAGGAGGCAAACATCATTCCTGCCGCAATGAGCTACGATTTGCAGCCGGTTGCACTCAGTGCATTCAGCAGTCGGACGAAACTACTCTTCACATACCGATTGAAAACTGGCATTTTTTCCCTTCATGTTTACTATTTTGTAGGCCAGCCAATTTACCCAACTAACGTAGGATCTCCAAATTACCATCGTCATACCAATCATCTGCACTTGTCTGGAGTTTGCAGAGGTATCAGCGACTGAGCTACAGACGAGGCATCAAGTGCTGGCTCAGATGCACAATCTAAGGAAAAAAACGAAAAAAGGTGTACCGCGAAGGAATTGTCAGAATGGGACGGAAATCAGTAGCTGTGATATACATGTATAGGCAAATAATGGATTACAATTTTAGAATAATCGCATGACTTATTCAAGAGAGAGAGCTTCACAAACTGAGCAAATCAATAACGCGTTGGTCCACCTCCGGCCCTTATGCCTTATTCGGCTCAGCATTGATTGACAGAGTTGTTGGATGTCCGCTAGAGGGATATCGTGCCTATTTCTGTCCAACTGGCAGCTTCGAACGTCAAAATCCCGAGCTGGTATGAAGGTTCTGCCCATAATGCTGCCAAAGTTCTCAACTGGGGTTAGATCCAGCGACCTTGCTGACCCAGGTAGGGCTTGGCAAGCACGAAGATAAGCAGTAGAAATTCTTGTCGTGTGCAGCCGGGTATTATTTTGCTGAAATGTAAAACCACGATCACTTGCTGTGAAGTGCAACAAAACGGGGCATAGACTGTCGTCGAAGTACCGCTGTACTGTAAAGGTAGCGTGGATGACAGCCAAAGGGGTATTACTATGAAATGGTAAGGTACCCGAAACCATTACTCCTGCCTGTCGGGCAGTAAGGTGGGCGACAGGCAGGTTGTTATCCTACCGCTGTCTGGGGCATCTCCAGACACATCTTTGCTGGTCATTGGGATTCAGTTGGAAGCGGAAATCATCACTGATGACAGTTCTATTGCAGTCAACTAGATTCCATGCCAAATGTGGCCGTCACTACTGTAAAAGTAGTAGTTGATGCAGAGGTGTCAATGGTAGGCGGTGCAAGGGACGCCGTGAGCTCAGCCTCTTTCTGTGAGCTACCTATTAATGGTCCTTGCTGTCAATGAAACACCAGTTGCTCGTCGGATCAATGACAATTATGAATCCGTGGCTTTGGGTGCCTCTCTGACGATTGATCGGTCTTCACGTCATTTTCTCTCTCAAGGTGACTGTTTTCTTCCTGACCATGTGTTCGGGCATGGTTCACACATTCCTACCAACATCGTCGAATAGCGGCTTCGCTCCTATTCAAATGTTGAGCGATTCGCCGATTACTCCAACCGGCTTACACGTCCTCTAAAATGCCGACATCTGCAATTATTGTTCACGCACCCGTCTGCGAGGCCCTGCTACTGTGCAACTCAATACACGGAATGAAATTTAGAAAGACTTTTTGCTCTCGTATAAACATGTCCCTAGTTTGCTCTCCTTGTCAGTTGCGCAGTGAAATTGTGGTGCAGTGCCGCATATTTCAAAGTTTAGAGTTATGGATATTTGTCGATACCTGTATGAATATAAATTTGTGACATATTTGCACAACTCCTTCGTGCTGCATCCTTTTTTACATGTTAGAGTGTATTATTAACACTGGGCAGCAACTCGTTCCCGTTGCTCAAACGTAAAGGTGTAGCCTTGCTACCATTTTCCACATTTGCTTTCCGCCCAGAGGTATGAGTTATCTCTGTGCCCCACCACTCACCTGCGAATGAGGACAGAGCAGTCAGACGTTACCCCGGAAAGAAAAAGTATCCACTGGATTGCAGCGATACCAGAGGTGCCACGCCATTTATCACACATGCTTCAGTGTCGGTAAAACTTGCGGTCTGAAGCCTGTGAACTATATCCAACGCAACCTATAGCATATACCAACTGTGGCAAGTTCCATTTCGTACGATGTGGATTTGAGTAAAACACGAAAAAATCAGGTAATGAATGGAGTCAGAAACAAACCAACTGACTTTGTAGCTACAAACAGACCGGACCTTCTCGACAGTGTCAGTATAGAGGCGGTGATTAGTGATCATGATGTTAGTATAGCAACTGCGGTTGCAAAAATTAATAATTCACTCAAGAAAGCTGGGAGAGCGTTTGGGCTAGAAAGAGTAGATAAGCAGGTGTTAGCTTCTTACATAGACAGTGCAATGATATCATTTAGTTCCAGTAAGATGGACTTGTGGGTAAATTTTAAACAGAATGCAATTCGTGGTCTGGAGAACGATGTGCCTAGTAAATGTATTAAAGACAGAAAAGGCCCACCATGTATTAACAACGAAATTCGAAAAATTCTTAGGAAGCAAAGGCTGTTGCACTCTCGGTTCAAAAGAGAACGTGCCAATGACGAGAGGCAAAGTTTAGTAGAAATTTGTGCGTCTGTGAGAAGATTTATGCGCAAAGCGTACAATAACTACAACCATCATACCTTAGCGCAAGTTCTGACGGAGAACCCGAGAAAATTCTGGTCCTACGTGAAACGGCTAGAAACGGCCTTGACGCAGTGAATTCACTGGTTCCCATCAGATCAAAGAAGTTAAGCAGTCTCGAACGTGGTCGGCACTTGCACGAGTGACCATCTGTGCCGCCATGCGCATTTGATATTTTTCTGGGTGCACTCGGCTTCGTTATGTCAATTGAGGAGCTATTTGAACGAATAGTGTATATCTGGTTGATGAATACATGTTGCTCCCCATGTCAAAAGCCCGTGGCACCGAGGCAAAGTGTAACCAAAACGACCGTGGCGGGGTGGTTGAAGTAGCTACTGTACCACATCTATCTCCATATCTTCGTCTGTCGGATGAGGAGTGACGTCCTTCTCCAGTAGAGCTCCATCCTTCTACTAGAGCGAACACCAGTAGCATAGCCAACACCATTGGCAGTACAAGCAGCCTATCTGTTGTACACAATTTCTATACATCGCTTAGCTTCTGCTATCCTGACTTATCAAATGAACAGTAGCTGATTATTTTGCTACTTCTAATAGAGCTATTTGCTTTTGTTGTAAGATTTAGCGTATTTTACGGTCGTTCGTGTTGAGTGAGTATGTTGCACTCTCGGTTCAAAAGAGAACGTGCCAATGACGACAGGCAAAGTTTAGTACAGTTGTAGTGTAGTACACAGTTAGTATGTGTTACTTGCTTTATTTGTATTTTTGGTGATCTTATTCATAGCGTATACTGTACGATATGGATAGGAACTGTGTTTCTTACGAGTGGACACAAGGAGAATTGGATGCTGTCCGTACACAGCTGGAACCTGCGTTGGCCACAGTCAACAGGCTTTTGGCTACATCTCAAAGCAGTGACGATGTTGGAGCGCCAAGACCTGCAACATCTCTACTGCCATTGTAATAACCATGTGATCTGGTTGGTGCTACATTTTCCCATACACAAAATATGATCGGTCCATCATCACTTAATGGTGAGTGACAGACAGTGGTGGGTTCGCGCATCGCTGAACTCAACGAGGAGAAGGGAATGGGCTGCATTGCTATCTCTTTATCCCTTAGTAGCAGGTAAGAGCTGCTACCCGATGTTGATAGTACTGTGTCAGCACAGTATACTTCTCCTCTTGGGCCAGTGATCGATTTTCCTGCCCAGTCCAAGCAAGTGCAGAGGACGGATATGTTAGTCATTGGGAGCTCCAACGTGAGTCAGGTAATGGAGCCGCTCTGTAAAATAGCAGGCAGGGTAGGAAAGAATGCCTGTGTGCAATGTCTGTAGGAGCGTATCGTCCAAAACATGGAAGAGGCCCTGACGGCGGCTATAGAGTGCACTGGGTTCAAACGGCTACAAATAGTGGCACATGTAAGCACGGGTGACGCCTGACACATGGGTTCTGGGGCCATCCTCAGTTCCTTTCGACGGATGGCTGATTTTGTAAAAGCAACTGGTATTGCACGTGGGGTCCAAGCTAAGCTGACTACTTGTAGCATTACACCCGGGGTCGATTGCGTTCCTCTGGTTTGGAGCAGAATGTAAGATCTAATCCAGAGGCTCAGATGATTCTGCGATGGTATCGGATGCCAATTTCTCGACCTCTGCTATCGGGTAGATAATTGCAGGGTTCCCCAATAAGTCAGGCACGCTCTACACGCAGGAAGCGGCTGCTTGGGATCGGAAACAATCTACGTGCGTCAGAGAATGCTCGTCTCCGCATATCGCATGTAGGGGAACTCGGGGCGGAACGGGATACTTAATGTACAACGATTTGTATAAAATAAGGGAACACAAGGAAACACTTCTTAAAGTTATAAAAAAGCAACTTGTAGTGTAACCTAATGTACTTTATTTTAAAATTACTTAAAACAATACATTTTGCATTTTTACCATTTTTCAAAGAAAGTCTTGCATATTTCCCGTTCCACCGCACCCACGGGGCAGAATGGGATATGGTTATTTTTTGTTAAATTATTGCATAAACGTTGAATTTGAATTACGAATATCGTATTAAACTATGACAAAATGTTTTATAAAAAGCAATCTCAGACTAAGGAATGTGTAATTTAAACAGTTAAAAAGTCATTCTTCAAAATAGGATAATATTTTAATGTCATTCGGAAAAATGTACAATGCTTAATAACCACCAAACCACTAACTACTAGTCCTTTCAGCAGTAGTTACAAATCAGTATTTTCTTTTCATTTTCACTGTGTATGCCAGAACATGAATTGTATGCCCACTTGAAACACCAGTGGCATGCGACCCAGCTCTCATTAGAAACAGAATAGGAGTCCCCACATTAGAGACACTCAGCATCCTCTATGATTCTCTCTTCTCCATCTCCTTCTTCCTTTTATTTTTCTTAAGGTCTTGGATGTCCTCTGTTTTGGTTTTCTTGGGTGTACGTCTCTGTCCTGACGGTGTTCATGTTTGTCCATCTGTACAGTTTGTAGTCGGACTTTCGCAGTTTTCGAACTGATATCTGTTGGCGCTGATGTTAGGTAGTCTGCGTCTGAAAACACATTCAGGCTATATTCCAGTTCTCTTAAAGCCATTTATAGCTATCGGCATCGTTGCAGCACGTCAAACGCGGCCGCAAATAGCAATGACATTTGGAAAAGAGTGACAACTTTTCCTGGATGGCTCCGTAGCCATTTTTTTATCTGTTCAATGTAATAACAACTCGGGGGCTTGAAAAACGTTACGTCCAGGGGTTATAATTTATGTGAAGTGTGTGGTGGTGAACAAAGACGGACTATACCATTGTACCTAGCCATATCAAGTAGCTCCAGGTTCTTAGTGTGAGTTGAATGCCCATCAACAATTAGAAGACAGGTGATTCTTTCGTGGCCTTAGAAAATCCTCCAAACTTTCTAAACCATACTAGAAATAATTCGCTAGAGATCCACTCTGAGGGGTGATCTTCAGACCAGCATCCTGGAGGAAATCCAAGCTCAAATTCTTGTTTCTTCTTCTTCCTCGAAAAGATAAGCATGGGCGGCATGTATAACCCAGATGCAAACATGCAGATGACTGCTGTAACGGTTTCTCCATGTTCTGAAGATGTTACCTCTCCTACTTGCCTTATTCCCTGAAGTGTTATTATTTTCGACTGACCTTTAGGATTAACTGTCAAGCCACTTTGATCACAGATGAATATTTTGTCAGCAGTCAGCTTGTACTTATCAATAACATTATTCAGAAGTGAGTTAAACTGTGAAACTGCTACTTTGTTGAATCCCATTGCTCGAGCACCAGAAGTATTTTATGGTTTGCGAATAGACAGTGTAGGATGCCTCGTAATAAATCCTTTCACACAGTCTTGTCCAGCTACACAAGTTTGTTTATCAAATCCGCGTGGTAAGCCATTTCTTTTGGCTAGTTGATAGGCTAGTGATTTGAGATCTTTCATTGTTAGACCAAAAAGTCTGCTTTCCGTTGACTTGATATATGTTACCAGCTCATGTTCTTGTTCTGCAGTGAACACCTGTTTATATTTCCCATCTGATTTGTCAATTATGTTGTCATGATTATTCGTATCTTTACACACACATCTTTCCAATGTTGATTTCGGTAAGTTGAACAGCTTAGATGCTTTTTAAAATCCCATTTGGTAAGATGAAATGGCTGAAACTCTCATTTACATCGCTTTTACGTCCCATTACTGTCTATCAGTCTTTTTCGTGTACGTTCGCACCATCTGGAACAGCAAGGGGGGAAGAAAAAAGAATATAGTTTGCTTTCTACTTGCATCAAAATGTGACAGGGCAGAACGGGACACTATCCCATTCTTCCCCATCCCGTTCTGCCCCAAGAGCACTTTTGAGGTTAACGACTTTTATGGAGTGTAATAACTAACGTATTTAAACGCATTAAATAACTTAAGTATAATAAATGTCAAGCACTTTAAGGGAATGTGTCATTTTAGGGTATACAATTAACAATTAACAATTAACAGCTTACCTGGCGTTGAATTTCACCAAACGTTAGAACAACGCAGACGGTAACGTGACGGACAACAATTCACTTAGATCTCGCACTTAGAACTAAATCAAAATGACTGTCCTTACTTCCCTTCCATTCAGAGGAATAGTTAAATGCCCATACAACAGGTTGCAGCACTGTCCAGTCTAGAAAAGAACCATTTCCCATTGTGCCCCGCTATCCTGTTCTGCCCCGAGTTCCCCTACAGAAAAGGTTAATAAGATATTACATATCTGCATAAGCGTCCAAGGAAAGGTCCTATTATTAATATCGCTTATTTCAAGTTATACGTAATGTCGAGATAGTTTCAGGAACAGAAAGTTGGTGGAAACAGGAAGTGTATAGCAATAAATACTAAGATTGGAATATTTATCGCAAGAATAGGCTAGCCAGTGATGGCGGGGTATTTATTGTAGTAAAGAATTCAGTAATATCTATCGAGTTTATCTCGGATTCCGTTAGTTAGGCGAAGTTAAACATTAAAGTTCGGCCCAAATGGTAGTCAGACCTTTTTATAGACCATCTGTGTGTGGTGATGTAGCGGTAGTACTATTCAGAGTGATATTGCTGATTATACTTAATAACTTTGTTGACCATACCGTTGTAATAGGGGATGACTTCAACTTGCCAGGTATAGATTGGGAGAGTCATGTTATCAAAACATGTGGCAGAGACAGGGATTCGTGTGGCATTATTCTGAATGCCTTGTCCGAAAATTACTTCAAGCAGGTAATTAGTGAACAAACTCGAGAAGAAAACGTTATAATCTTCCTAGCTACCCACAAACCAGAACTTATTTAATCACTAAACTTGGAGGAAGGTATCAGTGATCATAACGGTGTCTTAGCACCTATGACTATGGGTATTGCTAGGGATGTTAAGAAAGTTGGGAATAGACTTTTGGTTAGCAAGAATGACAGGATGAAAATTGAGTAGTCAACAACAAATATTCAGTGCTGAGAACAAAGATGTTGAGCACAAATGGGAAAAATTCAAAGGCGTGCAAGGTCTTTAGGAATGGGAATGGCCGACCGTCTCACACATTCAAGAGAAGTCAGAACCTATCTGAGAAACAAAAGATGAACGAAACGAAAATGAGCGTAAGGAGGTCAATGACAGAAGTGTTCAATGACTCTGAAAGTAAAATTTAGTCAACAGATATGACTGAACACCCTAAGATGTTTTGGCCCTACGTAAACCCAAAAGCTGGTCAAAATCATCTATTCATTCTCTCAGAGATCATAGTGGCTCCGAAACGGAAGATAATAGAGAGAAGGCGAAATACTGAACTCGGTCTTTTGAAACTGTTTCACCACCGAAAATCGTAATACGGTCCCTGCTTCCAATCACCGTACGAATGTCGAAATGGCAGATATTGACATAACCGATGGTGGAATAGAAAAGCAACTATTGTCGCTTAGTAGTGGGTAGGTATCAGGACCCTAAGACTCTACAAAGATTATGGGAAAGACCTTGCTCCCCTTCCAGCAGCTGTTTATCGTAGATCGTTGGACCAAAGAAGGATAGCTAGCGACCGGAAAAAGTGAGTTATTCTCGGTTTCAGGAAGGGTCATAGGTCATATAAACATAATTATACGCCCATATCGTCGATGTCAGTCTGTTATAGAACTATGGAACATGTTTTGTGCTCAAGAATTATGACGTGTTTGGAGAACGAAAATCTCTATAAAAATCAACATGAATTCCACAGAGGTATCACGAAACTCAGTTCTCTCAGTTCTTCCAGGAGATTCAAGGCGCTGTAAACAAAGGCGCTCAGGTTGATGCCGTGTACATTGACTTCAGGAAGGCATTTAACACCGTCCCGCACTGCCTTCTAGGGAAAAACATACGAGTTTACCTTGTATTGGACCAGATTTGCGACTGGATTCAACACTTCTTTGCCGACAAAGCTCAGTACATCACTCTTAATGAAGCGAAATCGACAAATGCAAGTGTAATTTCCATAGTACTCCAAGGAAGTGAGCTAGGATCCATACTGTTTACAATATACATATAAATAATCTAGCAGAAAGGGTCGGAAGCTCTTCACAGACGATACTGATATCTGTATGAAAGCCAGAAGGCGGTATCGATTTTGCAAAATGACTTAAAGAGCATTGATCAATGGTGCAGTCTCTGGCAGTTGACCCTCAATGTAAATAAATGTAACGTACTGTACATACATAGGAAGAGAAATCCATTACTATATAACTACACTATTGATGACAAATTGGTGGAAACAGTAGAGACCGTAAGAGATCAAGGAGTAACTGTAGAGAGCGACCAAAAGTGTAATGGTCACAGAAAACAAATAATAGGAAAAGCATACGCCAGACTGAGATTCCTTGGAAGAGTCTTAGGAAATGTAACTCACCCACGAACGAAGTGGCTTACAAGGTGCTGATTCGACCTCTTCTTGAGTATTTTTCATCAATCTGGCACCCTTACCAGGTAGGACTGATGGAAGAGATAGAGAAGGTTCAACGAAGGGCGGCGCATTTCGTCATGTGATCGTTTATCGGGAACGAAGGCATTACAGAGATGCTCAAAAAACTCCATTGGCAGACGCTACAAGAGAAACATTGCGGGTCACGGAGAGGTTTACTATTGAAATTTCGAGCGAGCGTTTTCGGAGACGAGTCGGACAACATATTACATCCCCCCTCACACATCTCGCGAAATGACTTCGACGGAAAAAAATCGAGAAATTAGAGCTAATACAGAGGCTTACCGACAATCATTCTCACCACGTGCCATTCACAAGTGGAGTAGGGATGGTGGAATGTGTTATTGGTTTCATAAGTGCCCTCCACCACATACCGGTGGATGGATCGCGGATTACTGATGCAGATGTAGATGTAGATGTGGGCATCGTCGGTTGGCTTCAGCTGGGCCCTGCTGCTTGTAGCAAAGTCTTGGACAGCGGCCGGCTGCAACTGCCGGTTGTCAAGACGGCTGATTGCATTGCAGTCATGTAGGCCTTAAAAGAAAACGGCCTAGAAGTTCTGTTTATCTGTAGATGCACACGTACGGCTACATTTGGTTTCGGTGTCGCATTGTGACACGTTTATCAGTTTGAACTCTGTACCTGGTCGCTGACTTTTTATTTAAATAGGAGAGAGGGCTTCGCTGTTACCCACACTCGGTCTGTGGATGCACGACTCGATTTGGAATATACGTTTAAATATGGTGCGGTTTACCATGTTATTTTTAGCTGCAGATACCGGTATAGTATTATGTGGAGTGGCACTGTACTGAAATAGATAAAAAAATAACAATGAATTTTACTAACTGTACCGCTGTACGAGATCTCTCATATGTGCCTGAATGTCTCTACAAATTTTGCAGCAAGTGCGTTTGCTTCAGGATGAAATGACGCAGTTTTGAAATTTGAAATGCCATTTTCTCACGGGAAAGTTTGAACTCCGGTGATGAAAACTGAGTGCATAGCATGTCTCAACTCTTGACTCATGAAAATCCTTGGCAGGCTTCGATACTTTTCGTAGAGGTTATCAATGGCATTTGTATCACAAACGGAAATTCTGAAAGTGCATAAATGACAATCCACCAGTAGCTTCCTAAAAATGATCCAGCACTGTCGACGAACTGAATTTGGTTTCCATAGATCATTTGACATAAGCTCTGCAATCAAATTTGAATTCAATGGGAAGTTTTCCACATTGTCTTGATTGATTAAATATAAATCAAAACCTACATTAGCATAAGAGTCAAGAATTCTGTCCTGTCCTGTCGCAGTAGTAGTAGCAAATCAACATTACCTTTTTGAACTGTCAATCTGATAACTGAGTCATTGTTATTGTTAGTTAAAAGATATGTCCAACGTTGCAGGCGTTCAGCTATTCTGAAAGGAATAGTACTATTTGGTCTAAATGTAGGCACCAGTGCCATTAGTAAAAGGAATATACGGCCGTAAATGTTTTCATAAATCTTTTCAACAGCAAAGATGATAGCAAGAGATCCCTTTTCTGTATGACTATCATTCCACTGAGCAACTCCCAGTGTTTAGGGCAGGAACGCGATCGACCATGTTGTCTATTTGACAAGACTGGGTCGATATCCTATTCAGAAGCAACTTCTGCAATAGTTAACACTTTACTTGTATCGTATGTAGTGAGCCATATAGCAGCTAATTGTCTTTATTTTAAGTTTTAAAATGCACATTAGCATTCATTGTTCCAGATTAATTTTGTTCCTTTCGGTAACAAATTGTCAAGTGGTTCACTTACAGATGCTACATGTGAAAAGAACCTTCTGTAGTAATTGATTTTTCCTAGTGCAGCAGGTAATTGCTTGAGATCTTTGAGAGACGGAGGATTTTAAAATTACTGTTATGTAATAAAATTATAAACAGCCGACCAGTTGCAATGGATAAAGAGATTCTTTACCTAGGTTTCGACAAATATAAATTTGTCTTCATCAGAAGGTAACCTAAGGACAATGAATATCATAGCTTCCATTAAAAAAGTATGAAACTTATAAGCCAAGAATAAATTTTAATATAAATTAGAGAACTTTTGTTTTACAGAAGTATGATAACGACGACTGGTACTTACAATTTTACATTAGTAAGGACTGATGCACCATCGCGTTTTTACAATTGTCGGCATAGTTCCATGTGTCAAAAATAAAATATAGCCCTAGAATTACGGTTTCTCACGTTAATATAAAATAGCTCATGGATCTTGCAGAGGTCACAACCGACTGAGTGTAATCGGGGAGCGTAGTTGCTCTAAAAACAGGGCAGGTGGCGCTCGTGGCAAGAAACATGTGCCAATTGGCGTACAAAGGCAACGTGTAAATTATTAGTATTAATGATGTCCTTAGGTAGAGTAACAATTAAAAAAGAAAGAAAAGGAAGGAAATTAACACTCCCGTTATAACAGTATGGGAGCATTGGTACAAATAATATAGTTATACATTAAAAAGGCAGGTGGCGCTTACGCAGAGAAACTTACGCCCAGTGGCATATACAGCCAAAATATAAAAATTACATCACTATATTAGTGAAGCCCACAAACGGTATATGTGTCAGAACTTTAAAATTGACAATAATGGTTCTTGTCAAGAAAGAATTATGAACACTGGTACACGATCCTTTTAGTACACATTCACAGGAAAAACAAAATTTTTAGAGCCAGGCAAAATCAGATAAGGGCCGAAGTAGTAGCAAACATACATCGTGACAAAACCACCATTACATAAGTGGTAGTGGGCTTAAAGCACTGAAGGTGCATCATAGCTTCCTGAGGAAATAAACAACTAAGGTTACCAGCATTAATGTTATACCGTAATCAGTACAGGTTTAAAGGCATTAGAGGAGATTTTTCTTCAGTATTCTTTATCATTAAATATAATTGCGAACAAAAATTTTACGCATAATACTATACTGTTCTTCTTGCTTCCTGTCGGTTTTGCAGAAAATAGGTTCAAAATGGATCAAATGGCTCTGAGTACTATGGGACTCATCAGTCTGAGGTCATCAGTCCCCTAGAACTTAGAACTACTTAAACCTAACTAACCTAAGGACATCACTCACATCCATACCCGAGGCAAGATTCAAACCTGCGACCGTAGCGGTCGCGCGGTTCCAGTCTGACAGAAAATAGGAAAGTTGTTTCTATGGACTGCTGGCTGTTGATTAGAATATTAAAATCTGAATCGTCAGGAGTTGTGTAGTCCTACCCATTCATGGAAAATACTGCCAGGTCCGCATCTGAAATGAATGCAGAAAAGGAGAAGGCTTCAACTGGTGAAGTAGCATATTTCACATAGCATACTTCACATAGCAACCTCTGTCCACGTCCCTTAGCGTAAGGCGCTAGGCATCGTTGAACACCGTCGCGCGCCTCCAAGAGAATAGGCACACAATATGCCATCCGTGCCGTCATGGTACCGGGTCTGTAGGGCAACTATTTCAATGTATTTGTGGTATGAAGGTAAAATAGACGTCGGATTGAAGTTTTATGATCTTTATTTGCCAACGCTGTAGTTGACATAGTTGAGGATATTCCAGACGGGACAACAATACGAATTATAATGTTCTTGCTTTGGGCTGTGCAAATACCTGTTAGATAGCCGTTGCACAGCGGGCAGCAGTTGTGCAAATTGTGACGTCTTGTTCGCCCTGCGTCACTTTGTTATCCAATGGGGACACTCTTGTGTTTGTTCCTATGTGGCGCGGACAGGAAATGGAGCTCTATTCTTCGGGGGAAAGGGCAAATATGCACTGCGCTCACGGTGTAGAGGATGGAAATGCTCACGTTGCCCAAAGTTTGAACGATCGACGGTTTCCGAATCGTCGAGTGCCAGATCCACGTACATTTACTGCCATCCACAGGCCCCTAAGAGAGACAGGTTCTCTTGGGGCATGGTCGCTTTGGGTAGCCGTACCGTCCGAGGCGCCTTGTCACGGTCCGTGCAGCTCCCCTCGTCGGAGATTCGAGTCCTCCCTTGGCCATGGGTGTGTGTGTTGTCCATAGCGTAAGTTAGATTAAGTAGTGTGTAGGCTTAGGGGCGATGACCTCAGCAGTTGGATCCCATAAGGCCTTACCACAAATTTTCAAATTTTCACTTGGGGCATGTTCTCGTAATGCCACATTTGCATTTATGGCCTACTTTGAAACCTAGTGTATTAATTTTATGCTACAGATACGAAGGCCTGACGGACGTGATCGTCAACGCACTGTGCGGCAACGGGGCTTGAAGAGGAGGCGTTAGCGAAGATGATTTGCACACCTACAGTCTTCAGAACTTTCACACACTTGACTCAGACGATTCTCCAAGTCGAATTGAATTCTGCAAGTGGGTTTTTGCAAATGTGTGCCACTCAACCAAACTTTCCAAACCGTATACGTTTTACGGATGAGGCATCCTTTACAGGAGAGAGTATTTTCAACAGCCTCGATCAACATGTATGGACACGGGGAAAATCCGCACGCCACCTTTGTCCGTGTTCACCAAGGTCTCTTCCCTGTCAACGTTTGGGCCGGCTCGGTAGGCGATAATCTGGTCAGTCCGTACGTTTTCCCCCGACGACTGAACGCAAACATATACTTAATAATTTTACGAGAAACTCTTATCAGCGTTTTAGGACCATGTTCCACTCAACGTGTGACACCGAATGTGGTACCAACACAATGGTATATCTGGGCGCTTCGCACATGCAGTGCGAGTGCATTTGGATTAAAGCCTTTAGTGAGAACTGCATAGGGTGTGCTGGGCTGGTGGCATGGACTTCTCGTTCCCCTGACTTACTGCCCATTGATTTTTTCTCCTGAGTCACCAGAAATCTGTTATCTATTCAACACCCACGGTGGTCGATGAAGAACTAATAGCGCTCATTATAGCAGCCCCAGATGCAATTTCAACTTTGTCAGGAGTGTGAAAGAGTGCGACAGTCACTGCAGCGTCGTTACACTACGTGCATTCAAAGTGGAGGGCATAACTTCTAGCACTTTTTGTGACTTTTTTCAAATAAAAGTTATAAAACTTCACTACGACTTCTCATTGACTTTGATGGCACGAATACATTGCAAACTTTGCCCTGCAGACCTGCTACCATGACGGCTGTGTTGGCTTGTTGTGTGTTTACCTTCCTGGCAGCGTGGGATGCTGTTGAACTACTCTTATCATCGAATGCTAAGGAATGCGAACATAGGTTGCCATGTGAAATATGCTTCTTATGGCCCACTCTACTAGCCCTTTAATTTTCTACATTTACTTCAGATAAACTCTGTATACACAGGGTTGTCCATTGATCGTGACCGGGCCAAATATCTCACGAAATGAGCGTCAGATGAAAAAACTACAAAGAACGAAACTTGTCTAGCTTGAAGGGGGAAACCAGATCGCGCTATGGTTGGCCCGCTAGATGGGACTGCCATAGGTCAAACCGATATCAACTGCGTTTTTAAAAATGGAAATCCCCATTTTTTTATTACATATTCGTGTAGTAGGTAAAGAAATATGTTTTAGTTGGACCACTTTTTTCGCTTTGCGATAGATGGCGCTGTAATAGTCACAAACATATGGCTCACAATTTTAGATGAACAGTTGGTAACAGGTAGGTTTTTTAAATTAAAATGCAGAACGCAGGTACGTTTGAACATTTTATTTCGGTTGTTCCAATGTGATGCATGTACGTTTGTGAACTTACCATTTCTTAAAACGCATGCTGCTACAGCGTGCATACCTGTTAATACCACATTAATGCAATAAATGCTCAAAATGATATCCGTTAACCTCAATGCATTTGGCAATACGTGTAACGACATTCCTCGCAACAACGAGTGGTTCGCCTTCCGTAATGTTCGCACATGCATTGATAGTACGCTGACGCATGTTGTCAGGCGTTGTCGGTGCATCACAACGGCAAATATCTTTCAACTTTCTCCACAGAAAGAAATCCGGGGACGTCAGATCCGGTGAACGTGCGGGTGCTTCGACGACCAAGCCACCTGTCATGAAAAATGATATTCAGTACCGCTTCAACCGCACGCGAGCTATGTGCCGGACATCCATCATGATGGTAGTACATTGCCATTCTGTCATGCAGTGAAACATCTTGTAGTAACAGCGGTAGAACATTACGAAGGAAATCAGCATACATTGCAGCATTTAGATTGCCATCAACAAAATGTGGCATCCGGACGTGTTGGCCGTGCGGTTCTAGGCGCTACAGTCTGGAACCGCAGGTTCGAATCCTGCCTTGGGCATGGACGTGTGTGATGTCCTTAGGTTAGTTAGGTTTAAGTAGTTCTAAGTTCTAGGGGACTGATGACCTCAGCTGTTAAGTCCCATAGTGCTCAGAGCCATTTTTGATAAAATTAGTGTCAATTATCCCTCCTCCCATAATGCCATACATTAACCCGCCAAGGTCGCTGATGTTCCACTTGTCGCAGCCATCGTGGATTTTCCGTTGCCCAATAGTGCATATTATGCCGGTTTACGATACCGCTGTTGGTGAATGACGCTTCGTCGCTAAATAGAACGCATGCAAAAAATCTGTCATCGTCCGGTATTTTCTTTTGTGCCCAGTGGCAGAACTGTACACGACGTTCAAAGTCGTCGCCATGCAATTCCTGGTGCACAGAATATGGTACGGGTGCAATAGATGTTGATGTAGCATTCTCATCACCGACGTTTTTGTGATTCCCGATTCTCGCGCAATTTGTCTGCTACTGATGTGCGCATTTACCGCGATAGCAGATAAAACACCTACTTGGGCATCATCATTTGTTGCAGGTCGTGGTTGACGTTTTACATGTGGCTGAACACTTCCTGTTTCCCTAAATAACTTAACTATTCGGCGAACTCTCCGGGCACTTTGATGATGTCGTCCAGGATACCGAGCAGCATACATAACACACGCCCGTTGGGCATTTTGATCACAGCAGCCATACATCAACACGATATCGACCTTTTCCGCAATTGGTAAACGGTCCATTTTAAAACTGGTAATGTATCACGAAGGAAATACCGTCCGCACTGGCGGAATGTTACGTGATACCACGTACTTACACGTTTGTGGCTATTACAGCGCCATCTATCACGAAGCGAAAAAAGCGGTCTAACTAAAAAATTCATATTTTTTTGCGTACTACACGAATATGTAATAAAAAGTTGGGGTTCCTATTTTAAAAAACGCAGTTGATATCCGTTTGAACTATGGTAATGTCATCTAGCGGGCCAACCATAACGCCATCTGGTTTCCCCCTTCAAGCCAGACGAGTTTCGTTCTTTGTAGCTTTTTCGTTTGATGCTTATTTCTTGAGATATTTGGCCCTATCACTCTCAATAGACCACCCTGTATATACATATACCATGGTTCTAAACTCTCTGACAAAAACTATCTGGACACCCCAATGTAACGCGCTATTGAATGCTAGGCATCACGAGTAGTGGACCCACCACTATAAAAGAAATTTTTTTAAGAACAAGTTGCCATTTTACTGTATATTACAGTATTTTTCATATGTACTAGATACATTTCGGCTTTTATGCCATTATCGACTGCAATGCTAAAAGTTCATAGGCCATTAACACGTCATATCTGATAGAGTAAGCCCAAAGTCTAAAACTGTTTAATATAACAGGAGGTGGGAATTATTGTATTGTAAGCAAAGTAGCAGTAACAGCAGAACATATCATTCCGGAGAGCTCGGTGTTGGTGGACATGGAGTAATCACTGAATGTCATTTGACTACGAAATCCATCAGGAACAGTCCAACACCTCCAGAGCTGCCCAAACCGACTGCTAGTGATATGATTGTGAAGTGGAAATGCGAAAGGAAAACCGCAGCTAAACCAAGACCAGATAGATGTCATGAACTGATGGACCAGGACAGTTGAGCATTCCGGAAGGTGGTTGTAAAAGACATGAAATCAGCAGAAGCAATCACTCGTGAGATCCAAAGTGCTGACAACAGTACAGCTATCACAGTAAGTATGAGTAAGGAGTTAAAAAGAATGAGGCAAAATGGTAGAACAGCTCCTCATAAGCTACACATTTCTACATTTAGTGCTATGTGTCGCTTGAGGTGATGTAACGAGTGACGTCAATGGACAGTGGATGATTGTAAGCGATCGATTTGGAGTGATAACCACGCTATACCATGTGGCAATCTGATGAGGGGTTTGCATTTGTCGAATTTTAGGAGAAATTTCTTGCCATCATGAGTACTGCCAATCGCAAGGAAGGGGGGAGATCGTGGTACAGAATATGTGTGTTTTTCGTGGTTAGGGTGTGGTCCCCCTTCTGAGCTTAAGAAAAAGCTAAGAGCAGAATGATACCAACACATTATGCAGCACTGTGTACTGCATGCTGTAGGGGAACTGATCAAAGACGAGAATTGTGTCAACATGACAATGCACCGTGTCATACAGCGGCATCTGTGAGGCAGCATATTGTCAGCGAAGACATTCCTGACATGGAGGGTCCCTACCTGAGCATCTGCGAGGCACCATATTGTCAGCAAAGACATTCCTGAAATGGAGAGTCCCTACCTCACCTCCGTGAGAAGCCTTTGGAACGAGTCACAACGTCAGCTTCACTCCATACCCGGGAATTCAACACTAGTACCTTCTCTGGTTTCAGCTCTTCATGAAAAATGGACTATTATTCCTCCACAGACTTTCAGACACCTCACTGAAAGTGTTCCCAGAAGAATTAAAGCCGTAATAAAGGCCAGGTTTTGATGGAGATGGAATTGCCGAGTAGCTAGGGCCTCCCGTCGGGTAGACCGTTCGCCTGGTTCAAGCCTTTCGAAATGACACCACTTCGGCGGCTTGCGTGTCGATGGGGATGAAATAGTGATGATAAGGACAACACAACACCCAGTCTCCGAATGGAGAAAATCTCCGACCCAGCCGGGAATCGAACCCGGGCCGTTAGGTACGACTTTTCATCACGCTGACCTCTCAGCTACCAGGGGCGGAAGGTTTTGAAGGATACACTTGTAATTATGGTCCACTAGTGGGTGTCTGGATGCATTGGATAACATAGTGTATTTTTCCACAAAAATGTTCCTGCACTCGCCAGCAGTGTTGGTTTTCATTTTTGTTCCCAGTTAACGTTGTACAGGCAATGTTTTGTTGCTTGAAGAGTCTCCTCACCAAGTCATGGCTTTACTTTCTTTAAAGTTTTGTAGCTATTTATGGCGTTTATTCCAGTTAATCCAAGTCGTTACTGTGTGTTGTATTTAAGAAGTAAACTTTGTGCAGGAGGCAAACCCCGACCAAAGAAATTATCTGTTGCATGTATGGTGACGTCCACAGCTCGTGGTCTAGTGGTCAGCGTTGCTACCTCTGGATCATGGGGTCCTGGATTCGATATCCAGTGGAGGTTCGAGTCCTCCCTAGAGCATGGGTGTGTGCGTTTGTCCTTAGGATAATTTAAGTTAAGTAGTGTGTAGGTTTAGGGAATGATGACCTTAGCAGTTAAGTCCCATAAGATTTCACACATATTTGAACTTTTTTTTTCAATTTCCGGCCGGGTTGGAGATTTTCTCTGTCCCAGGACTGGGTGTTAGTTTTGTCCTCATTATTTCATCATCATCATCATCATCATTTGTGGCAATGACTAAATTGGACCGTGTACACAAAACTGGACTGTGTAAAAATTGAGACCTTGTACGGGCGCTGATGACCGCGCAGTTGTGCGCCCCACAAACCAAACATCATCATCATCTATGGTGACGTGATTTCACACCGCAAACAGCATCGCCATAGGCTAAAAATAAGATACACCTAAACCAATGTTGTCAACACAATAAGTAACATGTAACTATCGCTTATTAAAATCTAACATGTGACAATAATAAGCTATAATCTGATGATGAGAAGTAGGCGTTCCCCTGAGATTAAAATTGTGAAGACCGATCTAAACAAAATTCAGTGAACGAAGAATAATTAATGTAATACGTTCAAGGAAAAAAAATCGCAACACCAAGAAGGAGGTACGCGACATAAACAAAAGTTGGTAGGCTTGGTTCTACATCTGAAAGATAATGCCTGTTCAGATTTGAAGCCAGTTGCATAAGATTGGCGCTAGTAGCTCCTCTACGATAATACAATTCCAATTTGCTTTAAAATCACGCTGTAACCGTCTTTAGTATTAGTTACTTTTGAGACTGGACGTGGTGAGTTGATGTTAGTCAAGAATGCCTTTAAGTCGACAAAGACGCCTTTATCAACACCTCACTGTATTTGAACGAAGTCTTGTAATAAGACTACGAGAAGCTGGATGTACCTTCTGTGAATGTGAAACTGCAGAAAGACTTGGCAGGAACGTAGCCACTGTACACTATCGCTGGTAGCAGTTGTCATGGGAATGCACGGTCGCAAGAAGACCGGGCTCTGGGCGCCCTCGTGGCACAACTGAGAGGGAAGACCATCGTGTTCGGCGTATGGCTCTGATACATCGTACTGCGTCTGCAGCAGTAATCTGAGCAGCAGTTGGCACCACAGTGACACAACGAACTGTTACAAATCGGTTACTTCAAGGACAGCTCCGAGCCGGACGCCCTGTGGCGTACATTCCACTGACCCAACTTCTGAGTTCAGTGGTATCAGGCGAGAGCTAATTTGGAGGGCAGAGTGGGGATCTATTCTGATGTGTGATGAAAGTGAGTCTGCCTTGGTGCCAGTGGTGGCCGTGTGTTGGTTAGAAGGAGGGCAGTTTAGGATCTCAAACCAACCCGGTTGTGAAACGTCTTGGCACATTAACACTGTGTCTAGTCTCGGTCCGGCACACAGTTTTAATCTGCCAGGAAGTTTCATATCAGACACACTCCGCTGCAGAGTGAAAATCTCATTCTGGCAACCCATTCGTGTTAGACTCACTGGAACTACACCTGGAGTTATGGACTGGGGTGCGATTTCGTATGACATCAGGAGCACTGTCGAGGTTATGTCACGCACGCTGAACGCATATTTGTATGTCAGTTCGCCGAATCGACCTGTTTTGCAGCCATTCATGAACAGCATTCCAAGGGGGATTTCAAACAGGACAACGCTCGCTCACATAACGCTGTTGTAACCCAACATGCCCTACAGAGTGTCGACATGTTGCCTTTGTCTGCTCGATCGTCAGATTTATATTCAGTCGGGCGCATAAGGGACATCATCGGACGATAACTCCAGCTTAATCCACAAACAGCATTCCTGTACTGATAGATCGAGTGCAACAGGTATGGAACTTGAAAGTCTCTTCGGGATTGCTGCCGGATCCTAAAATCAACTTGACTCGATATTTCGGCGATCCAACTGTTCGCCATCTTCAGGAAATGCTGCTTCCGCCGATGAGTTCCGCTGAGAACTGACGCAAGATTGCAATTCAACGTCCTATATACGCCACCGTTCAGTACACGGCGGATGCGCCGCCCATCACGGTTTCTGCCTTACAAAAGAGGGAGGTGGCGCCGCCCTTAGTGAAACACTGCTGGCAACGATATATGGCAATCAATGCCGCACAGAAGAGCATTCAGTTTTTATACGAGATAATACAGGATTCCACGTTTTGCTAAGAGGAAACCCATTGTCTCTGTTGATTAAATTATCAGCCAACCTAATTTCAATCGCCTCTTTATAGACACTATTCCAAAAACCGGAAATGTTGGCAATCACAACAATTTCCTCAAATTTCATTTTGTGTCTCTCATTTAAGCAGTGTTCTGCTACCGCCGATTTTTCCGGCTGTTGTAGCCTCGTGTGACAGCTATGTTCCACACACCTGCCATGCACTGTGCGAATAGAACGGCCAACGTAAGTTTTCCCACACTGACACGGGATTTTGTACACTCCGGGTTTCCTAAGTCCCAAATCATCCTTCACATAGCCGAGAAAAGCCGTAATCTTAGAAGGTGGACGGAACACGCTCTTGAGGAAACTGTTGTGATTGCCAGCAGTGTTTCACTATGGGCGGCGCCACCTCCCTGTTTTGTAAAGCAGAAACCGTGATGGGCGGCGCATCCGCCGTGTACTGAACGGTGGCCTATATAGGACGTCGAATTGCAATCTTGCGTCAGTTCTCAGCGGGACTCATCAGCAGAAGCAGCATTTCCTGAAGATGGCGAACAGTTGGATCGCCGAAATATCGAGTCAAGTTGATTTTAGGATCCGGCAGCAAACCCGAAGAGACTTTCAAGACTTATTACGCCAGGAAAGCCTACGTAATCACAGGTACGGAACTCTCCCCACAGATTGACATCTGGCTCATGTACAACACAATACACGCACGTTTACATGCTTGCGTTCAACATTCTGCTAGTTACATCGGTTACTGGTGTACCAGCATATTACATTTCCAATGGTTATCTCATGATTACATTAACTTGCGATCATGCATTGTTAATCATTTAAATATGTTTGCTGGACATATGTATTCCCAAAATTTCATCACTCTACGTTAATTATTTTTTGGTGTTATGATTTTTTACCATTAGTGTGGTAAGACCATTCTGGCTCTTCTGCTGTGATAATGTATAATTCCACCCACTGTGCCACTCAGCAGATCTTCGACACTGTGCACTGACTGATCGACAATAACTGTGCAGCTGCACATGTTGATACACGGCGGAAACTAATGACTGGACAAGTAAAGTTGTGCGTCTGCTTTCATCTCCTGTCAGCAGATGAATGTTCTTTTCCAAACCATTTGACTGACGTCAGGAGGTAGAAGGATGTAGTTCCTGTTACCAGCTACTACTTCCGCATTTCTTCTGGCTGATCTGCTTCAGCTTGGTGGTGCAGGGTTTACTTGTAAGCATTTCCTACATCTCTCAGGGGGGGTAGGTTTGTGTTGAACATCTTTATTTGTTTGTGTGTCATGGGTGTGGGCGGGCATGAATCAGTTTCCATCTTGGGTGCAGATTCCGTCGTATTTCGGATTGTTTTCTTTTTACATTTTTTTACCTTTCAAGCATGGCAATGGGTCGCGCATAGCGTTTCCTTGGCTGAGGCGGTGCTCCAAGGTGTCGCATCAGTGGGTTGGTCGAAGTTTCAGTCCTGGCATAAAATCGTCGTGCAAGCTGCTTATGTCTCTGCTGTACCTCCAATTCTTCGGCTGCTTCATGAATGTATCGGTGAGGAAACTGCGGGGGAACGTGGAAAACACGGCGAAGTATCTTATTCTGGAGCGATTGAAGGCGCTGAAGATGTGTCTTTGCTGCATTGCCCCATACCTCACAGGCATAGTCAAAGATGGGGCGAATGTACATCCTGAATATCAACAGTCCGTTGGCTATCGAGAAGTCCGAGCCTTCGTTGATGAAGGGGAAAGGTGCCCCTATCCTTCGTGACACGTTAGCGCGGACGTCGTCGATGTGGCGCTTCCATGTAAGTTGTTTGTCCATGGTCACTCCTAGGTATTTAACAGAGTCCGTCCACTGCAGTTCGGTTCCATAAAGTCGGAGGTTCCGAAGATGTCGAAGTCGGCGAGGGCCAGGTCTCCTCTTGGCGAAGATGATGGTTTGCGTCCTCCGTGGGTTGAACCGGATGCGCCACTTTCCTGCCCATTCCTCCAGGGCATAGCAGGCACTCTGCAGTCGTGGGACAAGGACTTCAAGCCATTTCTCCCTCGTGTATATCATGGTGTCATCGGCGTAAATGGCTTTGTCGACTCTTGGTGGTGTCGGAAGGTCCGATGTAAAGACGGAGTACAGGACTGGTCCGAGGACTGAGCCCTGTGGGACCCCTGCACGGATAGGTCTAGCCGTGGAAAGTGCATCCCCTACTCTGACCGCAAAGGTGCGTTGGTGGAGGTAGGCAGCAACGAGCTTGACGTACGCCCTGGGGAATCCGAAGGCGCTAAGCTTCCAAATGAGGCCCTGATGCCATACACTATCGAACGCCTTCATCACGTCCAGAAGAACAGCACCACAGAACTCTCCATTGTTGAAGGCTGACGTAATATATTCTGTTGCCCTAAGAATCTGCTGTGTCGTGGAATGACCAGATCGGAAGCCAAACTGCTCCAGTGGCAGAACTTGGAGGCGGTCCATGATGGTGTGGAGCCTCTTCAACAGGAGCCTTTCGAAGAGCTTACTGAGGTGTGGTAGCAAGCTTATCGGTCTGTAACTGGTGGGTAGTCGTCGGTTCTTCCCAGGTTTCGGGACAGCCACCACTATATAATGTTTCCACGCTGCTGGGTACTTGCCCGTAGCAAAAATCCAATTAAAGATGGTTGCCAAGTGCACAATCGCGGTCCACGGGAGTTGTTTTAAAGTCCTTCCCGTGATGTCGTCGCAGCCAGGTGCTTTGCTGGCGGGTAAGGCCCGGATGCCAGCGTCGATTTCAGCAGGCGTTACTGGAGGGATGAGGTCGTCATCGTTGTCGGCGTCGTGGTCGGCTGCACGAAGTATGGTAGTAACTTCGTTTTCAATGTCTGCAACCCGCTGGGGGTCAACTCCGTCGTCCAGAGGTCGAAAGTTCGTTTCGAAAACGTCCGCCAGCATATTGGCCTTGTCTTCCGACTTGTACACAGTGCGGTCATCATTTGTCAACGGCGGTATCCGGCTTCGTCTATTTGTGAAGAACCTGATGGAGTTAAAGTTCATCGGGTCGGGCGTAAACGATCGCAGCTTCGCAGCCCATCGCTGGTTCCGGTGTTCAATTATGGCTGCCCTTATGACTCGTCTAAGTTGGTTGATGCGTTGTTTCAGTGCTGCGTCGCGCGTGAGGCGCCACTCACGGCAGAGTCTATTCCTGGTGCGTATGGAGTCCAATATGTGCGGTGGCAGATCCGGTGGTGGACGATGAGGTGGCCTTGGAGGTGGTGTGGCCAGTTCCAGGGCGTCCGTGATGGAAGTGGCGAACCGTTCTACGGAGGTCTCGTCGATTTCGTCTGGGTCGTGGATGACGTCAAGAGAGAAGGCAACAGAATCACGAAATTGGTCCCAGTTCGTGTGCTTCAGGTTGAGGCGTCCTGCAGAAAGTTCCGGCGCAACCTGAAGCTGGAATAATACCGGCAGATGGTCGGAGTTCAGTCCATGGATCACTTCCGCAGTCATGTATTGGGGAATTCCCTTAGTAATTGCCACATCTAAGATGTCCGGTGCGCCATTGGACGGGTAGCAAGTTGGCTCTTCAGGGCCACAGACGTGTGCCTGGGCTTCTTCAACAGCCTGCAGGAGAAGACGCCCGCTCATGTTCGTGTGTAGCGAGTTCCATGCAGCGTGCTTGGAATTCAGGTCCCCAGCTATAAGGAACTTTCCCGGCATCCGTAATAGCGTTCTGGCGTCGTCGAGGTCGAGTACGCGACGAGGGCTGCGGTACACCGCAACAAATGTCACAGGTCCAGTCCTTGTTTCCACTACGATCGCTGTTGCTTCGATGGTCCTTGTGGTAGGCGCCTGCACTTCGTAATGTTTGATGGAGCGACGTATGTAGATGGCAGTGCCACCCCCATGGGTAAGGCGGTCCGTGCGATAGCAGCAGTAATTGGCCACGTTGCTTCTGATCCCCGGTTTAAGAAAAGTCTCATTGACAAGACAGATGTCGATATTATGATCACTGAGGAATTGCTGGAGTTCTGCGACGTCATGAGTGAGATTGTCTGCATTGTACTCGAGGATACGAAGGTCGTCGAGAGGAAGGTGTCTAGGCATGGTGGACGTTGCCTTCTCTGAGTGCCTGGATGGCTCTGCTGACCGACACTTCAACAGTGGCGGTGATGGTGGCTGGTAGTTGGGCCAGCGTCTTGGTGACCTCTGCCAGTGACGCCGCGATGGTCGTCAAAAGTGTAAATAGGTCCTTCAGCTCAGTCTGTGATGTTGATGGTGCTGGATGAGTCGGCTGGCTTGAAGGTGGCGGTGCTGCTGGTCCTGGTAGGGCAGTCGACGTGGTCGTGGGTGGTTGTGTCTGCTTCATGGCATCCGTAGCAGTCTGCTGCGAGTGAAGTCGAGCTGCCCTCCGCTCTATCAGCGAGGGCCACGCTTTGGTCACAGCAGGCGTCGGGGGTGCTGGTGGTGGCAGTTGCTGCCAGCGTCTGTGGTTCCTGGGAGGCCTCGGCGGAGCAGATGGAAGACCTCTCTGACGTCGGCTCTCTTCTTTGTGTTTAACACAGGTGCGGTAGTTAGCTGGGTGGTTACCGCCACAAAGGCCACAGGTAGCGGGTTGTTCGCGGCCCCTGGTGCATTGTCGGCTGTCGTGGTTCCCGCCGCACTTGACGCAGAGCCAAGGCATGGTGCAGAGGCGGGCAACGTGGCGGAAGCCCTGACACCGGAAACATTGAACCGGCCCCCTTGACTTCCTGAACTTCTCAACTTTGATGTCCAAGTCATACAGCCTGGTCAGCTCAAATATTTTCCTGTGAGCTGGCGTGTCGGGCAGGACAACGACTCTGTGTCCCGTCTTTTCATTAGTGCCCGGCATGCGATGGTGGTCAACGACTGAAGCTGCAAACCCTGCATCTTCAAGGGCGATTTTTAATTCATCATTCGGCAGCGACAGCGGAATGCGTCTGATGAGCGTCTTCAAAGTTGGAGGGCGAACAGCTTGGAACGTGTACATCGGGACGCCCCTCCTCCCAAGCTCGTCGTGGACTTTCACATAGTCATCGATTGAGTTCAGTTGCAACTTCAGCGTGTCGCCGTTTCCGGCTTGACGCACGGTGAACGGCTGTGTACACGTGGAATGGAGCCAGTTTCTGAAGTCCATATATGATTCCTTGTAGACTAGCACAATCGGCGGGATTCGTCGCTGTGGACCAGGCGGCGGTGCGCCGCTTCCTGCATTCTGGCCCGGCGATGGCGGAGCGTCGTCCTGTTGCTGGTGCGATGCGTTGGCAGCATGCTGTTGCTCTTCCCTCTGATTCTGCAGCTCGGCGAGGGAACGGCCAGCTTCTTCTAGGGTCACCCCCTCCCCCTGCAGAGGCTGGTAGCGGTTGCTCACGTCCAGCTCTCGCGCTACAACCGTAAGGTTTTTCGCGCGGGCTTGTTTCTTCGGCGGCGGCTGCTTGAAGCCCTCTGTAGTTGTGTCACGGCGCATTGCGTGACGCTCTAAAGATCGGTCTCGTCGGCTTCTTCTGTACAGCGCGGACCCCCTCCTTTCTACTCTGTCGTCCTCCGCTGTAGCGGCACTCGAATCCGAACCGTATTCCATATCAGCGTCCATGTATGTCTCCGCGGTCGAGGTACTACTTCTTCCCTGTCCCGCGGGTTGAGTCGTCATAGATGCACCGGCTGATGGCGGGGCGGCCGGCAGGGCAGGCCCTGCCGGACCGCGGCCGGCCGGCGCGGTTGCGGTTGCCGCATCGTTCGCGAAGCGCGCGAGCGCACTCTCCACGTCTGTTCGCTGCGACATCTCAGTCGCGACTCCCTGTTACCAGCGCCCTCTGTGGCATGAGAGCATAGCTTTGGTTATTGGATATACTTCTCGCTGAAGCATAAAATGGTCCCTGCTGTGTACTCTATGTTTATGGCACATGATAGTACGTATCTACATGGCGCAACACATATGGCGACTGGCACCTTTCCATCCCTATGCTTATACAACAGCTGTGTCCCGTATCTAGCGGTGGGCACAGCAATATTAATGAAGAAATATTGGCGTCAGGTTCAGAGGCATCATTGAAACAACTAGCCAGTAGAGATACCAATTGCAGATTCCAGCGAGCGTGTTAGTCTTCACAAGATGATCCCTGCGATAAACTCTCAAAGGTAGCACGTTGGGACTCATCTGCGCAGCATATGTGCAGCGTGATTTGTGCGTTTCGGAGACGTCACTGCGAGCAGTGATGCGTTGGAGTTATATGTAAAAAGATAACGCAAACGCCAGAAAACTAACAGCTATTCACTAGAGTGGCTGGAGTGCTCCCAAGTGCTAGAAGAATGGCAACTAACATAGCCCAAATCCTACGCTTCACACAACCACAGGAAGGTGACGCTTCACACAGCCAGAGGAAGATGGACTGTTAGTTATGTATATTTTTTTCGACTATATTCTTAATACCCACATGGTACAGTCGTGGACACGAGCGAGACCCCTCGCCTTTTCAATATGCTGCTCTGCACAGCTTTACAGTCTGCTACACAGCATAACAGGCAAGGCGACGAAGTGCTACCAACAGTCTATGCACAGGCGTGAAATTGAAAAACAATCTGAACTTTTTCAAACTGCTTTCAGTCATGTGTAAGAATATATTAATGCTGAATAGTGTCTGAAACACAGCACGTAAATATAAGATATAAATGATAGAAGAAACGCTAATTAGTATGAACTGTACTAACAAAAATGAATTTCAACTTTTCGAGATAACATAACTGTTTTAGTAAGACAAAGTGCCCCAGATTGTTACGAATTAGGAAAATATTATGCGCATTCGGCCGCGGAACCGTCTGTGTCAACGTTCAGACCAATGCATTGGATTACCGTTGCTGACCTACCATGAAAGTGTGCAAATTTAGCAATTCGTGTAGATTCATGACGAAATCCAGTTAAAAATCATTCAGTGCCACACTTAAGTCAATTCAGTTATTGACAGAAGCGGAAAAAGTAGGCAATAACAAGTATGAAATTCTACATGAGTTTCATATTGACATCCACAGGGCGCCGGTACAGAATAAAGGTAGCAATAAAACGCATTGGGGCGCGAGAATTTCCTAAAATTACTTTATTGATAGTCTATCTGCCTCTATCGAGGTAAGGACCGAAAACAAACCACACCCCATGCAGTAGGAAACACTTTTCACTACGCTAGCAGACAACCCAGGCGAACAGCCCTCTATTATTACCCCAGACACGCATAAGCCGACAATTTCGCAATGCAAATGGCAGAATGATCTGCAGTTTCTGTTGCATAGAGCTTTTTGGACTCACACCCATGAATTGTCTACCCTTTATGTCACCGCTTATGTGACAATCACTCGGGATGTTTATCGAAATAACAAAATACTGCTATTAGCGAGTAAATTTAGTAGGATAATTCTGCATCACGATTTCTCCATTAGACTCGCCACAGACAGAAAACGTTCATTAACCGAAGTGTTTCTTAAGTTAGCTAGCAATGGGTATGCTAGAAATTCTAAAACGCTATGGCATTAATGCTGGGATCTGAATTACCACGTGTATAGGCAAATGGATTTTATTTGCATTCCTGTAAACGTGATCCCCCCACCCTCCATCAACCATGGACCTTGCCGTTGGCGGGGAAGCTTGTGTGCCTCAGCGATACAGATGGCCGTACCGTAGGTGCAACCACAACGGAGGGGTATCTGTTGAGAGGCCAGACAAACGTGTGGTTCCTGAAGAGGGGCAGCAGCCTTTTCAGTAGTTGCAGGGGCAACAGTCTGGATGATTGACTGATCTTGTAACACTGACCAAAACGGCCTTGCTGTGCTGGTACTGCGAACGGCTGAAAGCAAGAGGAAACTACAGCCGTAATTATTCCCGAGGGCACGCAGCTTTACTGTATGGTTAAATGATGATGGATTCCTCTTGGGTAAAATATTCCGGAGGTAAAATAGTCCCCCATTCGGATCTCCAGGCGGGGACTACTCAAGAGGACGTCGTTATCAAGAGAAAGGAAACTGGCGTTCTGCGGATCAGAGCGTGGAATGTCAGATCCCATAATCTCGCAGGTAGGTTAGAAAATTTAAAAAGGGAAATGGATAGGTTAAAGTTAGATATAGTGGGAATTAGTGAAGTTCGGTGGCAGGTGGAACAAGACTTTTGGTCAGGTGAATACAGAGTTATAAATACAAAATCAAATAGGGGTAATGCAGGAGTAGGTTTAATAATGAATAAAAAGATAGGACTGCTGGTAAGCTACTACAAACAGCATAGTGAACGCAATGTTGAGGCCAAGATAGACACGAAGCCCACACCTACTACAGTAGTACAAGTTTATATACCAACTAATTCTGCAGATGATGAAGAAATTGAAGAAATGTATAATGAGATAAAAGAAATTATTCAGGAAGTGAAGGGAGACGAAAATTGAATAGTCATGGGTGACTGGAATTCGGCAGTAGGAAAAGGGAGAGAAGGAAACATAGTAGGTGAATATGGATTGGGGGAAAGAAATGAAAGAGGAAGCCGTCTGGTAGAATTTTGCACAGAGCATAACTTAATCATAGCTAACACTTGGTTCAAGAACCATAAAATAAGGTTGTACAAATGGAAGAATCCTGGAAATACTAGAAGGTATCAGATGGATTATATAATGGTAAGACAGAGATATAGGAACCAGGTATTAAATTGTAAGACAGTTCCATGGGCAGATGTGGACTCTGACCACAATGTATTGGTTATGAACTGTAGATTAAAACTGAAGAAATTGCAAAAAGGTGGGAATTCAAGGAGATGGGACCTGGACAAACTGATTAAACCAGATATTGTACAGAGTTTCAGGGAGAGCATAAGGGAACAATTGTCACAAATGGGGGAAAGAAATACAGTAGAAGAAGGTTTGGTAGCTCTGATGGATGAAGTAGTGAAGGCAGCAGAGGATCAAGTAGGTAAAAAGACGAGGGCTAGTAGAAACCCTTGGGTAACTGAAGAAATACAGGAGAAATTATAAAAATGCAGTAAATGAAGCAGGCAAAAAGGAATACAAACATCTCAAAAATGAGATCGACAGGAAGTGCAAAATAGCTAAGCAGGGATGGCTAGAGGGCAAATGTAAGGATGTAGAGGCTTATGTCACTAGGGTTAAGATAGATACTGCCAACAGGAAAATTAAAGAGATCTTTGGAGAGAAGAGAATTGTATTAATATCAAGAGCTCAGATGGAAACCCAGTTCTAAGCAAGGAAGGGAAAGCAGAAAGGTGGAAGGAGTATATAGAGGTCTATACAGGGGCGACGTACTTGAGGACAATATTATGGAAATGGAAGAGAATGTAGATGAAGACGAAATGGGAGATACAATACTGTGTGAAGAGTTTGACAAAGCAGTGAAAGATCTGAGTCGAAACAAGGCCCCGGGAGTAGACAACATACCATTAGAACTACTGGCGGCCTTGGGAGACCCAGTCCTGACAAAACTCTACCATCTAGTGAGTAAGATGTATGAGACAGGCGCAATACCCTCAGACTTCAAGAAGAACATAATAATTCCAATCCCAAAGAAAGCAGGTGATGACACATGTGAAAATTACCGAACAATCAGTTTAATAAGCCACAGCTGCAAAATACTAACGCGAATTCTTTACAGACGAATGGAAAGACTAGTAGAGGCCGACCTTGTGGAAGATCAGTTTGGATTCCGTAGAAATATTGGAACAAGTGAGGCAATACTGACACTACGACTTATCTTAGAAGAAAGATTAAGGAAAGGCAAACCTACGTTTCTAGCATTTGTAGACTTAGAGAAAGCTTTTGTCAATGTTGAGTGGAATACTCTCTTTCAAATTATAAAGGTGGCAGGGGTAAAGTACAGGGAGCGAAAGGCTATTTACAATTTGTACAGAAACCAGATAGAAGTTATAAGAGTTGAGGGACATGAAAGGGAAGCAGTGGTTGGGAAGGGAGTGAGACAAGGTTGTAGTCTCTCCCCGATGTTATTCAATCTGTATATTGATCAAGCAGTAAAGGAAACTAAAGAAAAATCTTGAGTATATATTAAAATACCTGGAGAAGAAATAATAACTTTGAGGTTCGCCGATGACATTGTAATTCTGTCAGAGACAGCAAAGGACTTGGAAAAGCAGTTGAACGGAATGGACAGTGTTTTGAAAGGAGGATATAAGATGAACATCAACAAAAGCAAAACAAGGATAATGGAATGTAGTCGAGTTAGCTCGGGTGATGCTGAAGGAATTAGATTAGGATATGAGCCACTTAAAGTATTAAAGGATTTTTGCTATTTGGGGAGCAAAATAACTGATGATGGTCGAAGTAGAGAGGATATAAAATGTAGACTGGCAATGGCAAGGAATGCTTTTCTTAAGAAGAGAAATTTGTTAACATCGATTATATATTTAAGTGTCAGGAAGTCGTTTCTGAAAGTATTTGTATGTAGTGTAGCCATGTATGGAAGTGACACATGGACGATACATAGTTTGGACAAGAAGAGAATAGAAGCTTTCGAAATGTGGTGCTACAGAAGATTGCTGAAGATTAGGTGGGTAGATCAGATAACTAATGAGGAGGTATTGAATAGAATTGGGGAGAAGAGGAGTTTGTGGCACAACTTGACAAGAAGAAGGGACCGATTGGTAGGACATATTCTGAGGCATCAAGGGATCACAAATTTAGCATTGGGGGACAGCGTGGTGGGTAAAAATCGTAGAGGGAGACCAAGAGATGAATACACTAAGCAGATTCAGAAGGATATACGTTGCAGTAGGTACTGGATAATGACGAAGCTTGCACAGGATAGAGTAGCAGTGAGAGCTGAATCAAACCAGTCTCAGGACTGAAGACTACAACAACAAATTACGTGATTTGGATCGAAAGCCTAGCTAAGATTAATATGAATTCAGCCGATGAAAGTCTCGCTTGCAGAAGGAAAGTAAAAGGTGAGCAGTGTTTCCACACTGGTAGCATCAGTAATCCAGCGGGTAAATTCAGTTAGAGTTGATCAGAGTGCTTCATTCATTCACAAAGCATCCTTTGTGCAGGGACGTAGGTGCCTCTATATAGCGATGAGAGCATTTGCGTTTCTGAGGCGCATGTTGTAAGCAGGATGTCGCGATTTCCAGGAAGAGTAACAAGTGATGGATAGGGTGCCATGTTAGGACCATCACGAGGAATGCATTTGGCGTTATTCTGGGCTATTTTCGTAAACAGGTTCTGTTAGGAGAAGAATTTCCACATGGACAAGCTGAAACATCACAAAAGCTCCTACAAAAGCTACTGTTAGCTATTTCTGCAGTACTGTAGCAGTTTCTGAGAGGTCACTTGGCTTTTATTTACATGGCCATTTGACGTCTGTATAACAATGGGAAACTTTTAGATGGTGAGTAACCACACATACATTTTGCAGCAATGGGTCAGTCATGTTGGCCAGGTAAACACGTGCACTGCTAGACACAGCACGCATGTTCCGCTGGCATCGCTATGAGCAATGCATCCTGTGCTATTCTGGGCAGCATTGGAACAGATTTCTCTAGAGCTACCTGTGTCGTCAGTATCCATAGGTATAGAGGTATCACACCAGCAATGGTAAACATGAGCGCGCAGCCCGGAGGCATCTCGCATATGGGACAGGCGTGAGTGCGCCTCCTGGTGTGCATGCCTCGGAGATCTGTAGGGGGGCAGTTCACTGATACATCGCATTTGACCATATTTCGAAATCATTTTTTACGTGCAGTGAGTGTTTTTGCACTGCATTATTTTCGGCTGTTTAAGTGATGTGAGTGTGTTTGCTTTGCATAACACATACATTATTTTTTGACAATTTACGAGTTGTTTTCGTGTCTTGCATTACTTTGTGAACAGGTGTCCAGGCTGTGCAATGCGTGATTTAGACACTTGACGATTAGCAAGCGTGTTTGCACAGCCTTTTAGATGCATGACTTTGACAAATTATGGGTTGTTTTTGTGTCTGCACATCAGTGTAATGTAATATTTCGGTAATTTACGAGTAGTTCGCATGTTTGTATGCTGTGTAGCGTGATCCCAAGCACGTAAGGGCGAGTGTTTTGTATTATTGTAATAGATTAACTACAATAAATCTGTGCGTTAATAAATTGTTCCAAAATAAAGTACACTCCTTCCTCTTTCCAGCTGCCCAGCACAGGCTGTCTTTTCCCGCCATTTTCCACTCCAGACAGCCATCTTGGAGTCTTTTCTCACCAATTCCTATGAAGAGGTGGCGGTTGTATGACTTAGGTTAGTGGAGGTAGCCTAAGTGAGCTATATTCTCACCATTTTCTTCGGTTAGTGGAGGTAGTCATGGTGTGTTGCATTGTCCTGCTGGAATTTGAACTTCCCGCCGTTATCTGGGGGAGGGGATAGGGAGGGGAGGTGGTTAAATTAGTGGCGGTAGCCCAATTGACCTATTTTCCTGACAAAATTTGAACTTTCCATGATGACGTCATTGTGATTTTGCCTTATCTATCGCCGCCATCTTGGATCTGCCATCTTGAATAAATTTGGCAACAATGGAGAGTAGATTGACACATACTTTCTAGTTCATAAAATTATGGAGCCAGTGCTCCTAAATGTGTTCAAGGTAGCCATTTTTTGCAGAATATGCTACATTTACGAAAGAACCCTTCTCTACAGTATATATGAATACAGTTGATCGAAAAGAGTTGACTTAATTACATATTATCTTTACGACAGGCAACTAATTACTTAGACATGTTTTGGTCTGTTCATCAGTTTGTTGCCGATTTTGATGTATACATCGAAAAAAAAGATTTATTATTTTTTTAATCTTTTTTTTTCGAAAGCTGCAACACATTCATTTATGGCGTACAAGAATATTGCTGACTCTAAGTTACATGTTCACAGCTCATGATTTATATCTAAAAATCAAAAGCCCAACTCTGTTTTAACGTGATACTGCTGTACACTGAAAACTCATGAGATAGCGATATGAACATATACAGATGGCGGTTGTATTGCGTTCACAAGGTATAAAAGGGCAATGCAGTGCCGGGACTGTCATTTGTACTCATGTTATTAGTGTGCAAAGGTTTCCGACGTGAATATGGTAGCGCGAAGGGAATTATCAGACTTTTAACACGGAATGGCACTTGGAGCTACACGCATGGGCCATTCCAGTTTGGAAATCGTTAGGGGATTAATATTCCGAGGTCCACAGTGTCCAGCATTCTGAGCGTGACCCTCCCGAAAACGACCTGATATGGAACATGTTTCTCGATTTCAGCTTGTGGAAGTAACCATGGAGAGCAAACTGAACATGTGTTGGGCCAGTCTCATGGCAATTAGAATCCGATGTCATTTACCTTTTTATCCTGTTTTGGTCCTAGGACCATTAAAACCCGATGTCATTTTGCTTTTTATGAGGCTTTTGACCTCATGACCGTTAAAAATCGATTTCCCACATCTGATGTTGTACGACCTTGTCGTCGTCGGGTGGGTTTACCTAACTAACAATGCCACAACTGTTGACGGCTGAACTCGTGCAGTCATGCACACTGAACAGTATGGTTGATGTAATGGGCAAGTCAGTCCATAACCTTTATATTACGATTCATCTGTCATTCGTAGCCAAGTCTGTTTACCTTGAGATGCTTAGAGCGCCGTCTATTGGTAAATTTCAGTTAAAAAAGTTATTTTTTCGTTCCATGACGTTTCCCCCTGCGTCAATAATATGCCAACCTGTGTTTCGTGACTTAGCAAGGCAAAGCGACAAGATTAACAAATGTCTCTCTCTTTGCAGGAATCACAGGGATGTGTGCAAGTATGAGACGTAGTCACTGTGACATATGGACATTTGGATCGGTGCGTGAAGCGTGCACAGATAACTTAAGTAGTCAATGCGACCCCTCGTCCTAAGGGAGAAATCCGTTTCGAGTCCCGTCCCAGCACAAATATTCACTGGTCGCAAATCATTCGTACGTCTGGTGTATACAAATATCTGCAATTTTCGAATATATTCCATTAGTTTAATACACCTGTAGATCGTCGGCAGTGTCTGTTCCTACAGATATGCATACACGTCTGAAGGACATTGCTATAAACTATGCAGAGTTCAACAATACAGATATTGCCCACCTGTAGTTTTCTAGGTTTTGTATGGAAGGTAGTTAGCTGTTACTTGCTACCCTCTCGAAAATTGAGTCTGTTAAAACTAAGAGTTGTTACAGCAAAAATATCATCCTTGAAAAAAGAGTGAATAAATACTTACATTCATTGTTCATCTGCCCAGCTGATCGCTACTGGCATTTCATACTAGTCATCTCACAACAAAATACAGATATCGAATGATGATGCTCATGCAGTCGAATTATAAAAATTAAAATTTCTCAAGAGTTGGGACTTGCATCCCATTGACCGAAACTGTAGGGGTCCAGGCCACAAAGCAACTGGTAGACAGCACAATGACGTCGATGAGCACAGGTAATTCCTACAGCCATGGTGGGATGGGGAGAGGGAGGGGGGAATCAAGGTAGTGGGAGGGAGTTCCAGGAAATAAGGGAGGGGAGGGAATTCTGGGAAAGACATTGCGATTCCAGGAATGCTCCTGCTGCAAAGCGCTAACATTAGCGATTTTTTTTCCCAGAACCCGCCGTGCTACCATACTAGATAGCTCTTCCGAGTCATTTAAAAAGTTTTAATACTCGTTAAAATAACTAAGTGTTACATTTTAGCTCCAAAACAGCTGGAAAACACGACTGAGACTACAGAAATAGGTAGCATATAGCTTCAAGCTTTAGCATGATATAGAGACGGTTTGCCAGTGTGCTCGCGGATTTGCATATAATACCCAAATGGTTTTAATACGGGAGTCTTAATTACTGCGTGTGATTTTGTGAACAATATCTTATCCTTTTGAATTATCTGCAGTTTGCAGATAATTATCTCGAACGTTTATTGTAACTTGTACTGAACGGTGATTTCAAGCACTCTGTCCAGTTCTCTTGAAGGTGGACAATTATCGTGCCCTGCTGAGTTGTTTTGGCATCCCCAAATGATCGTTTAATGTTATTGGCCAATGCCATTTAAGCATGTTGTTCCAGTTTTTTCGTAGCGATACCAACTGCGTCAAATACGAGTTATTAATGACACTGAGGCCATGTGCCACATACCTTGAGCGGGTACTGCAGTGCTCATAAGCATCCGAACAACATGAATTGTGTTCCGCCAAATCTACGTGCAACCCACACAACTTAATTGTCTTGCAAGTCCTCTGTCCTCCAGATGGTTCAAATGGCTCTGAGCACTATAGGACTTAACATCTGTGGTCATCAGTCCCCTAGAACTTAGAACTACTTACACCTAACTAACTTAATGACACCTCACACACCCATGCCCGAGGCAGGATTCGAACCTGCGATCGTAGCAGTTCCTGACTGAGCGCCTAGAACCGCTAGACCACCGCGGCCGGTCCTCTGCCCTCCTTTCGGCACAGTGATTTGAATACACAAAATGGTTACCATAAGAGACCACTTGAGAATCGGCTCTTTATTACTGCCAGTAGTAGAATAAATAATTCCGTACTCAGGGAATGTGCTTAGGGGGAACAGATGTAGGAATCCTGCATCGCCGATAATGGCAAGGTCCTAATGGAGGTGGTTTGCCGTTGCTTTCCTCCGACCTGTTATGAGGTGTCGACTGTATATCTCTGTCGTGTGGATGACTGTGATGAGTGCTTGTGCAGTGTAGCTCTGGGTTAGAGTTGTTATGGATGAAGAGAAGGAACAGGATGCAACACGGTGCCGGCAACAAGTTTATTCCTCCCGACAAGCACCATGTTTGCCACCGAGCTTTAAGTCCCCATCCGACGGACAAACCACCATCAACATTCCCTCACTTCATCGAACACTGCAGAAAGGGACCAATGGTGCAGAAAATTTTAATCAGAAATACCATGTCACCACCACTCTTATCCTTGCCAGCCAAATACTGGCTGAGAAAATTTTATCTTCCACCAGGATTCGAACCTGCTTATCTCTGAGTCGATCGCCATCCCCCACAGGCGCATGTTAGCGACCTTCTTGTTCCCTTAACCGCTTTTTTTCTTTAGGTATTGAGCAAGGGGCAGAGTGGGCAGGGGACCTGCTTTGAGGCCTGGCCACGGTGTCCCCGTTTCCTGACAGGGGAAGGGAGAGGCAGCGGGAAGGAAAACGTTGTACATTTATTTTATTTTTTTGGTTATTTATGTTTTACATTTTAATATCATAGGAGAAGTCAATCACGTATTGAAAAGAAAGGAAAATAATGTTCGACCGAAGTGATGTACTCGTCACTTCACGGTGAGGAATATCGTAGACGGGGCAACTACATAAACCTGGACTCCCCACCATTCCGTTGAGTCATGAAACATACTGCCTCGAAAGTTCGTTAGATGTGTTTTGTATTTTGAGTGACGTCGGATGATCTCATGTTGCTCTAGTAGATAGAGCCAATAGTCCATGCCCGAAATCGCGGTCCGCGTGACTACGTAGTGCGATGCGTGTCCTCCAATACAGCGGATTGCCGATGTTTTGTGTGAGGAGAAAAAGACCGCGTCCGGGAAAAATAAAGCTTGCGTTGCGATAGTGGAGTTATCAGTGCATTGGAGGAGTGCCATGATGGGTTGCGTTAGCCGCCAAACATCCTTCGCCTCACCGTACTGCAGACAATGTTCGTCGTTGTCCTGCTTGCCTGATATAAGGCAGAGTGGGGAATCTACCATGTGAATGTCGTACAATTGTCGGCGGGTGACTCTATTGCGATTTGTTAATGTATATAGTCTATTTCACCTTTGGAGCAGGTAGTGGCTTCGGAGTGAATTGTTGCGTATGTACAGTCGGGCGTGCTGGAGCAATCGCGGTAGCTCGCTGCCTCTGATTGCCGTAGCGATCGGGTGAACCAAACTCCTAAGTGTCGTATGATGACCACAGTCGTAAAAGGACTGTGCAGAGCATCTAGCCCCTGCCCGAGGTGCATAATCTTGGTTTTATTCACGTTCTCTCTGATAGCTGCCGCCACGCCGTATGTAATAAGATGGGAAACCATCTCACGTACTTCGTTCTCCAACCGGACGAGTATCATAAAGTCGTCAGCATAGGCGCGACAGGTGAAGGAACTCTACGGAGTAGGATGCCTGGAAGAGTCCATCGAAGAACCTGCATCAGTGGTTCGAGCGCTATTGCAAACAGCACCATCGACAAGGGACATCGTTGCGTAACTCAGTTGTAAACAGGAATCGTTCCTACCTCCCTGCCATTGACTCTCACCGTCGAAGGAGCGCCGCGAAGGAGGTGCATAAGGGCGGTGATGAACTCCTGAGGTATCGCCATGCGCCGCATGATCGAGTCAAGAAAATTATGGTTGATCCTGTCAAAGGCACGATCAGAACCCATTGATATGAAAGCCGCTCCCATGCGACATGCTTTCATCAGGGCAATGATGTCACAGTATGGAGTGGATGTTGCTCCGAACCCCTAGACAAGACTGGTCTGATGGTAATGTCTTCGGTATCACAGTCTTGAGCCTTGCCTCCAACAATCGCGCAAAGATCTTGTAGTGAGTTTTGAGCATTGTGAGTGGTCTAAATTGATGGGCGCTGATACTCCCTGCCGATTTCGGTATTGGTACAAGCATTGCCACCATGAATTGCGACTGGAAGTCCGTGTCAAGGCACCATAGCCTATTGGGACATCATTCGATCTGCAAATTCTCGATAGAATTCGAGTGTCAAACGTATGTGGCCCAGGGGATTTGTCCACCAAACCCTTCGTGAGTGTCATGAGTGTCATCAGTATGTCATCTTCCGTTATGGGTTCCAATAACAACTCTGCATCCCTAACATCCAACCCTGTTTACATCTTTCGCAAAATGTCTTCACCTTTCTGATCGTCGTCGGCGTCCTGTTGAAAATGAGGCGGTAAGCTCCAAAATCCAACAGCAATGTCCTGTTTTGACGACAAGGGCCGATCATTCCCATCATGGAGCACTGTGATATAGCATTCGCGATTACGTGAATGTCCTCTGGACGCGTGACACATGGAGATACATTCTCCATCGACGTTGTGCAAGCACCGAGCACAGATCAAAAGTCCCTCCAGTCGACGTCCTGTGATCGACCAAATTCTCGCCTGTACGCGATGGGCGTCCGCTTGACGCTCTAGCGATGGGGCCCTGGAGGACAGGTCACGGAGCACCAGGTAGTAACATTCAAGTGTATCTCGGAGCCATCTCGCTTTTTCCTTGCCATAGGGTTATGAGAGCTCTTCGTATTGCCAGTTTTGCACATTGTTGCTGTTCTGACATAATCCACAAGCGCCGGAACGAAGAAGAAGAACGCAAGACCAGAGAAGGTGGTGAAACGACGTCAGCCAATAGCACACTGACAGGACGTCACCACAATAGGAGCGGCATCTAGCCGAAGTGAATATAAGCGCCGCTCCTGTGAGCCTCGGCCGGACTTTGGTGCTCAGTAGTGGACAGTATTTGCTGAGTTGTAGCACGGCCTAGCAAAGAATGTTAGTAGTGATCCACAAACTGTGTCAAACTTGCATGAACATTACATATAGCAAAGTACTCGGATTTATGTTGCATGACGCCCATCGCTAGTGACACCACTGTGATTTAAAAGTTAAGTATTGTCAATCTGCTTTATTGAAATAAAACCACTGTTATTAGCTCGAAATGTCGTATAGCATTCCGAGAACGAGTGGGCAAGACCCCACATTTGGCGACGAGTTCTTCCAAACGAACTCCGTACCTACGGCCACGGAAATTTTTTTTTTATTGGTGCCTTAATTCTCTCTAGTCTTTACTTTGCAGGGACGCATATTGTTTTAACAGTTTTTTATCGTTTTTGCTAATAAGTTTTTTCAGGTGGGCGTTGCAGAAACTTTCTTTGTACATAATTTTGTCTATTTGTTATATTTGTGTTTTCCAACATGGCCACCACACCTGTCCCACCCCCTGCTTAGGCCCCACAGCAGCAAGCGTTAGATGCCACACAGCTAATGCAAATGTTTCAGTTTCATTCGCAACAGATTTCTGCTCTACTCAAAACAGTGCAGCAGCTTCTAGCCAACGCTGCGCCTACTGCAACTGCTATACCACCTTTTCGACAGTTTTGTGACCAAGAAGAGAAATGGTGCGAATTATTGTCACAGCTCGAGCCAAATTTTCTAGTTGGCAATATACAGGTACTCTGAAACTTCCTTATCTACACTCCTGGAAATGGAAAAAAGAACACATTGACACCGGTGTGTCAGACCCACCATACTTGTTACGGACACTGCGAGAGGGCTGTACAAGAAATGATCACACGCACGGCACAGCGGACACACCAGGAACCGCGGTGATGGCCGTCGAATGGCGCTAGCTGCGCAGCATTTGTGCACCGCCGCCGTCAGTGTCAGCCAGTTTGCCGTGGCATACGGAGCTCCATCGCAGTCTTTAGCACGGGTAGCATGCCGCGACAGCGTGGACGTCAACCGTATGTGCAGTTGACGGACTTTGAGCGAGGGCGTACACTGGGCATGAGGGAGGCCGGATGGAGGCACCGCCGAATTGCTCGACACGTGGGGCGTGAGGTCTCCACAGTACATCGATGTTGTCGCCAGTGGTCGGCGGAAGGTGCACGTGCCCGTCGACCTAGGACTGGACCGAAGCAACACACGGATGCACGCCAAGACCGTAGGATCCTACACAGTGCCGTAGGGAACCGCACTGCCACTTCCCAGCAAATTAGGGACACTGTTGCTCCTGTGGTATCGGCGAGGACCATTCGCAACCGTCTCCATGAAGCTGGGCTACCTTCCCGCACACCGTTAGGCCGTCTTCCGCTCACGCCCCAACATCGTGCAGCCCGCCTCCAGTGGTGTCGCGACAGGCGTGAATAGAGGGACGAATGGAGACGTGTCGTCTTCAGCGATGAGAGTCGCTTCTGCCTTGGTGCCAATGATGGTCGTATGCGTGTTTGGCGCCGTGCAGGTGAGCGCCACAATCAGGACTGCATACGACCAAGGCACACAGGGCCAACACCCGGCATCATGATGTGGGGAGCGATCTCCTACACTGGCCGTACACCTCTGGTGATCGTCGGGGGGACACTGAATAGTGCACGGTACATCCAAACCGTCATCGAACCCATCGTTCTACCATTCCTAGACCGGCAAGGGAACTTGCTGTTCCAACAGGACAATGCACGTCCGCATGTATCCCGTGCCACCCAACGTGCTCTAGAAGGTGTAAGTCAACTACCCTGGCCAGTAAGATCTCCGGATCTGTCCCCCATTGAGCATGTTTGGGACTGGATGAAGCGTCGTCTCACTCGGTCTGCACGTCCAGCACGAATGCTGGTCCAACTGAGGCGCCAGGTGGAAATGGCATGGCAAGCCGTTCCACAGGACTACATCCAGCATCTCTACAATCGTCTCCATGGGAGAATAGCAGCCTGCATTGCTGCGAAAGGTGGATATACACTGTACTAGTGCCGACATTGTGCATGTTCTGTTGCCTGTGTCTATGTGCCTGTGGTTCTGTCAGTGTGATCATGTGATGTATCTGACCCCAGGAATGTGTCAATAAAGTTTCCCCTTCCTGGGAAAATGAATTCACGGTGTTCTTATTTCAATTTCCAGGAGTGTATTGTCAACGGTAGGAAGTGCAATGTTCCGCCTAATCACAAATCTTTATTCCAACACCTCTCTGAGTGAACTTATTTACGACCATTAGTCGCTTCGCTAACTAACTATTAATGACCAACAAGTGAATGTGGTAGCAGCTAGGTATCAATCTTTTAATTGCAAAAAACGGTCAGAGCAAACTTATTGGGAGTGGATGACAGATTTGTAGGGTATGACAAGGAAACGCAAATTCAAATGTGCTTGCGGTGCTATATATTCCGATGTTGTGTTGAACAATGCGATCGTGTACAATGTACATGACGTCAAACTCAGAGAACAGCGTTTGAAACAGTCAGGTCCATCATTTCAGAAGGTAGTTCAAGTATTAAATCAGTACGATTCTGGTGCCCTGGCGGCTGATAAATTTAATCAGCCAGCTATTTGTTGGATTGAGTCCCTTCATTGCGATCGCCCATTCTGCACCAGCCGCTAGCGCTAGCCACGCTGAATAAACAACGTTACACCGCGCGTCAGCAGTTCTACTAACAGGAGGCTACACAGGCGAACAGAATTAAGTCATGCTCTCGGTGTTATTCACAGCACAAACGCCAAGACTGCCCCTCCCAACAAGCTCAGTGTTACGCTTGTGGTAGGAAAGGACATGTACGATCTGTATGTCTGCAACGGAACAAACATAAGAATTCGGCCCACTCACAAAACTCTCATCACAAGGCCAATTTCATTAATGCAGTATATTCAAAGTCTGCAATGGGCATTAGGAAAACTAGCAAGCGTGCAGTTTCATCAGTTATTTGCCATTGAAACTAACTTTTTGTTCATTTACTCATTTGTGGGAAATGTGGAAAATTTCAGTTGAACACAGGGGCCTCTGTCACATTTCTAAGTCGTCACACCGTATGAACTATTAGGCTCCCCACGCCTGTCTAAAACTAGCACGCAACTGACGGGCTTATAATGGACAAGACGCCCCCTTTTTCGGAACTTATAGTTTACCTGCTATGTATTGCTCACATACACGAACAGTGACTTTTACGGTGCTGCAATCACGTGAGTGTGAGAGCATAATTTGTCTTGATTGGTTTGATTTGTTTGGCTTTAATATTTGGGACAACGTGCTGTCAATGTCTGTTTTCAATGCAAAAAAAACAATGTTGCTAAAAGAATTCCCGGAACTCTTTTCTGAAGATTTAGGCAAGGCTAACAATTTTGTTGCCCATATTACTCAGAAAGACAATGCTCAGCCAAAATTCTGCCTGGACAGAACTGCTCCCATTGTATTATGGGACAAAGTCGCTGCTGAACTTAAAGAATTGCTAGATAGCGGAGCTATTGCGCCCGTACAAGCTGGTCAGATGGTTCAAATGGCTCTGAGCACTATGTGACTTAACATCTGAGGTCACCAGTCCCCTAGAACTTAGAACTACTTAAACCTAACTAACCTAAGCACGTCCCACACATCCATGCCTTAGGCAGGATCCGAACCTGCGACCGTAAAAGCAGCGCAGTTCCGGACTAAAGCGCCTAGAACTGATCAGTCATACCTGCCGGCTACAAGATGATCAATGGGCAAGGACACTGGTTTCGCTCCCCAAACCTTCATGTCGCAGTATCCTCTGTGTTGACTTCACGTCTAGTGTCAACCCACACACTATCATTGATACTTATACATTGCCACGCCCAGAAGGCGATTTGCGGGGCGCATATCTTCAAATATCGCTCGATGAAGACTCTCGAGAAGTGTGTGTAGTAAATACTCATTGGGCTTGTTTGCCTTTTGACAGTGCTTCCGCACCCGCCATTTTCCAGCGGTATTTGGAGCAGCTGACCTCACAATTTCCCAAATGTATAAACTATTTGGACGATATTGTAGTAGCAGGTCGTACACCTGAAAAACATATTGCAAATTTAAGTGCCTCGTTTCGTGTGTTATCTGATGCAGGACTAAAGTGTAGACTGGACCAGTGTGATTTTTTTTAAACATGAGTTGCAATGTCTTGGTCATGTCATAAACAGTCAAGGTGTACATCCTGTTCAGTTTCATTTGTTAGCCATACGACACTTACCAGATCCTTGCAATATCACAGAGTTGCCGTCAGTTTTAGGGAAAATGAACTATTATATTCGGTTCGTACGGAATGCTATGCAAATAGCGGCTCCGTTGCATCGCTTGCGTCGCAAGAATGTCCCCTCTGTTTGCACAGATGAGTGCCAAGTAGCTTTTCAAAAACTTAAAGATGCATTGCTCAGTGATCGATGCTCAGTTCACTTTGATCCTGAAAAACCAGTTGTATTGCAAGTTGATGCTTCCTTTTACGGAGTTGGTGCAGTGCTTTCGCACAGAATTGGTGATAATGGCAGACTTATTGCTTTCGCATCAAAAGTGTTCTCCAAAGCTCAATGTAACTCTTCACAAATTCAAAAAGAGGCTTTGGCTATTGTGTATGGTGTCACCAAATTCCACCGCTATTTGTTTGGCAGAAAATTCTACTTATTAACGTATCACAAGCCTTTGCAGTCCTTATTTCATCCGACGAAACCGTTCCTGTACGAACTGCCCAAAAATGGTAAAGATGGGCTTCGTTGTGTCTCAATAACAGTGCGAGATTCTGTATCGTCCGACAGCTAAACATGGTAATGCGGACGCCCTTTCATTTCTTCCGGTTGGCCCTGATACAGACATTGACGCTTCTGCTGCGTCTTGTTGTCACATCGATGCTTCAATCTTTTTCCGTTGAACTATAAGAAGATTGCACAGGCCACGGAAGCTGATCCAGATTTGAACATGTTGATAAGATGCATTGGCACATCTTGTCCTCGTTCCTTGCATAGCATAAAGTAATCTGTAGTGCGCCGATACTTTGCATGTCGGCATAGCCTCGCTGTACAGAAGACTGTGATTATTGTTCAAAATGACAGTGGAAAGTTACGTGTGTTGATCCCTAAAGCTTTCAAAAAAGAAGTGTTGCAGTTATTTCACCAAGAAAACTAGGGGATTGTTCGCACGAAACAGTTAGCGCGTCAGCACTGTACTTGGCAGAGTATGGATGCCCAATAGAACAGATGATGACACAGTGTAACGCATGTGCGGAAAATTAGTATGCTCCGCCACACAAATTCTCTGCTTGGCTGATGTCGCAATCGCCATGGCAACATGTGCACATAGAATTTGAGGAACCCTTTTGGAAGACTGGTTGGTTGATTGTGATTGACTCATAGAGAAAGTTCCCTTTAGCTGTGCCAATGCACTCGCCAACGTCACGTAGCACAATTCAGTCGTTGTCACCGATTTTTTGCCTGTTACATTTACCTGAAGTAATAGTGTCAGACAACGGACCTCAATGCATGTCAAAAGAATTTGAAACATTCTGTGAACGCAACAGCATATAGCATGTAACAAGTGCAGTGTTCCGTCCACAGTCAAACGGCGAAGCGGAACGTTTTGGCAGAACATTCAAGCAGCAGATGGCCGAACGTCGCTCCGCACATACCAGGGATCAAGCATTGCAACTGTTCCTCGCCTCACATCGTTTGCACCCACGAGATGGACCATCGCCATCGGAATTGCTTCACGGCCGCCGCCATCGGACACTGCTCCGCCTGCTCCACCCTCCTTAGCATCCGGTGTCCAAGAAAGGCCGCATGTATCGATTAGGGCCGTATGGTATTGTCTTTTTCAGGGTTATTAGCGGCAGCAGACGGTGCGCGCGAGACGTGACAGTCCGTCGTCTTGACGCTTGCATGTATCTTACTTCAGGTCTGGATGGCTTGTAACTCCGCCATCAAAATCAACTTCGCCTCTGTCATGCACACGATAATCTTTCATTCTCTCTTCCCCCAGATTCACGGGTCCAGAGGACAGCGTGGCCACAGCAGCCAACAGAGAGTGTCATCACGACACCGTAGGATGACCCCATGGAGACGGAGCCTTCGCCTCCTCCGATTCCTCTCGTCCTACCGATGGTGCTGGTCCCGCCCACACCGCAGCAGCCGCCGCCTTCATCTGGTTCCTAATAGCAGCAGGAGCTGAACGCGTACCCTTCTGGTCGTTTTCTGGGATTTTCTGGGGTTTCCGCCAGAGCGCACGCCGGATGGCGGGGTAGGCCGGAAGCCTGACGCCCCTGCAGCCACAGGTTCCGGCCCGACGTTGCGCCTCTCTCCTGCCCCACCCACCGTGGTCGCACTCCCTACAAGACGACGGTCCGTCACTTTGCGGGAGATGAATATTCCGGTGTAAACCACAAGCGCCAGAATGAAGAAGAAGAACGCAAGACCAGAGAAGACGATGAGACGACGTCAGTCAACAGCGCGCTGACCATGACGTCACCACCATAGGAACGGCATGTAGCCGAAGTGAATTTAAGCGCCACTCCTGCCAGTCTCGGCCGGATATCAGTGCTCAGTAGTGGACAGTATTCAGAGTATTAGCACGGCCTTGCAGAGAGTGCTACGATAGCCACTAGTAATGATCCACAAGCAGGGTGTGTCAAACATGCATGAACATTACATATAGCAAAGGACGATCCGTACCTATCGGACGCCGTTTAGCACAGGGTGCGCTATGTAATCAAAAGTATCCGGACACATGGCTGAAAATGACTTTCAAGTTAGTGGCGCCCTCCATCGGCAATTCTGGAATTCAGTATGGTCTTGGCCCACCCTTAGCGTTAATGACAACAACTCTCGCAGGCATATGTTCAATCCCACTACTGTGAAACTCAGAAAATTGTCCAAAAAATGCAATTAGCTAGCATATATGAAGAAAACACAAAGGAAATTTATTAAGTTTTATCTCCATTGTTAACACTTAACGATACTGGAACGGCAACTGCTAATTATTATGGACATGAAATGAGTTGCCAATTCAAGTGATTAGCAACTGCGAAAAAATGCTCCAGAGAAACTATTAACGGAAACTGAAATTCACTTTACTAATTACTATCGCGTTGTGTCGTTTTACCTGTTTATGAATTTGCTATCAACCCTCTATGTTGCACGTGCACTGTCTGTTGCAGCCACAGGAGGGTTTCTACATTCCTGAAGCCACCTGGCGAGCTACAAATTTGGCAATTTTCAACATTTTTAAAAAACATTGGGTATTGTGTTTCTTTCTGTGTATTCTTTCTGTATGAAAAATTTCAGAACAGTATTCGACATGTCGGATTTGACGTTCCCCTTGTGAGTTGACTGGGATCGAAAGTACCTAAACTATGGGCCAAAGTGATTCATTCGCTTTTCTGTAATAATGATTAGGATATAAAGCGCAGTTACACATTTCATACGGATGCAACGGTTGCAAATCGTACATCATAAATTAAGAGCAGGGGGAATTACTTGGGCAGTCAGCTGTTTTCATATTTTACGCCTTAGGTGAACTATAAAACAGAAAGCTCATTCATCAGAAGTGATTCGCTTTATTAGCATCATCAGTTATATTAAAGTTATGAGTAAGTAATATTAATTTTAATATTATATTCTTCAAAATAGTTTTCCTTCAGAATACTTTCATTGGTTTCACCTGTAATACATAACAACCCAGACGAAAAATCAGCATAGCACTGATTACAAAAGGCAAATATCTATAAAGAAATTTAATAATCTGCGACTAACATACAGTTTCAGATCATAAAAACAAGCTTTGCAAGGAAATATTGCGCAATGGACGAAAAACAGGACTCAAAAACCCGCGAAGAAAATGAGACAAGTGAGTCAGTACAGTGTATGTCCTATAATTTTAGTTAATGTGAGAGACTATAATACTGATAATTAACTTATTTCTAGTAATTATTTGTTGTGTTCAATCAGTTAACGAAAAGTGCTGTAAAATATGCACTGCACTAATACAAATGAATTACAACAAGGCGTGGTAAAGTTGACATATCTCTTCTATAACAAAACAAAGTCCCTGTAACACGAGTGTCTCCAAATCATCACAGACAAGTTAGATAGCACTCAATTTTCGCTTAAAAATGTCCATGTGCAGCCCATGGTCATACTTAAGTAGCGTTACACTACTGTCAAGCTAGTATGAAAATGTAGCAGTGGAGGCAGGCACGCAACTAAATCCAGTCAACAAATGATTCAGTCTCACAATTACGTGAAAACAATTGTTTCTTCATAAAAAATTATCTCGGTGGAAGCAAGAAAAAACGGTGACAAGAAGTGTGCAAATCTGCAAGTCTTTCACCTACACTTCTATAGGGTACTTTATCAAGGTGGGAAGAAAAACTACGAGGGAGAAAATTATAATGGATAAGTTCTCTAATGATTTTCTTACTTATTTTGATTTGTGTCATGGTACTTTTTCCCAGAAGAAGTACATACTTTGCTCCAGTGAGATTTATAGTAACAGCTACCACAGTCTCCCCTTTGAAGGGACAACACTTCACTGTTCAACTAGAATATAATTGTAACAACATAGCATCCTCTTTGCCCCCTAATGACCAAGAAGGATAATTTGCGACACAAAAGATGAGAGTAGTTGTAGTTTCAGCATGGAACAGGTTTTCTAATATTAATACATCGATACTCTATGACCCCACACAGTACACAGATGCACCATATTGTTTGACACATAAATTATTTACAATGTCTGTTGTTCGTTCATATAAGCGTCAGTTCCTGATGCAACTAAATCCCTTTGGTTGAGAACTGTTGCTGTACGGCATGGAGTTCTATTGAGAGATAAACGAAATCCTTGAGATTCTCGGAAGAAAATATAATGGCAAAAACATGCCCTTTGGTATGAAAGATCTATGACGTAAACGAAATACCCTCAAACTCCAAGAGCACTGTCTTAGCTCCAATCTCAGAGTGAGAATGTCAGTCTAATAATTCATGATACAAATTACTGATACGTATTATTTGCAGAATCATCAAAAAACTAGCAGAAGCCGGGCTAAAGGAAGATCAGTTTGGATTCTGGAGCGACGTAGAAACTTATGTGGCAGTACTGGACCTATAGAAAAAATTTGACAATATTGACTTGAAGGCACCCAACCATTATGGAGGTAGCAGGGATTAAATAGGGGAAAGGAAGGTAATTAGAATCTTGTCTAAAAACCAAACTTCAGTAGAGAGAAATGAAGGGGAACACTAACTGAAAAGGAAGTGACAGACTTTTGTAGTATATTACCGATGTTATTCAATTTGTGCCCCAAGAAACCTATATAGGGTACCAAGAAGAAACTCTGAAACGAAATGGAAATTCAGATACTAGAAATAAACACTTTGAGATTTAGCAGTGACGTTGTAATCCCGTCGGTAACAACAAAAGTCATGGAAAAGTAGTTGAACGGAATGGATATCGAAATTCAGTCGAATTAAACCATGTCATGCTGAGGAAATTATATTACAAAAGGGGCCACCAAAATTAGGAGATTAGTTTTGTTATTTAGGCAGCAAAATAAGAGAAGACGTTCTAAATAGAGAGGACAAAAAAAGCAGAGTGCCATAGCAAGAAATGCGTTTGTGCGAAAGAGGGAATAATTTACTTCTGAGAGGCATTGAAACGAGGACTACAAGCAGGTCATACAAGAATGAAATAGAAGGTTTTTAAATGTGTTACTCCAGATGAATGCTGAAGACTGGAATGGTAAATCTTATAATGAGGATGTACGAAATCGATTTAAGAAGGAAATATACTTATCTTACAAGTTGGCTAAAGGTTTGACAGGACACGTTCTGAGGCATCGAGGAATCGTCGATTTGGTAATGGATGGAGGTGTGATGAGTGGGGGCTGGGGGGGATAAGAGCAATGGTGAGAGATGAAGGCTGGAATATAGTTAGCAGCTAGATGCACGTTGAAGTAGCTCTGTAGAGATGAAGAGAATGCACATGCTGGATTAGTGCAGAGAGCTAGTCTTTGGACCGATGACCACAACAACAACCACGACAACATCGGTGACAACATACGCATAATTCTGTAATGAGGTTTTTTTTTTCCTACAGTCTTCTGAATGATAAGGTGCAGAGCGACACAATATTTTCTCCTATATCAAGCTTTTGCCTTCTATGGATTTGTCCAGTATCACGGATGTATTCTCCTGGTGCTTTATCACGTGTTCTATCACATTGTTTTAATCAATATTTTACACATATTCCTTTCGTCATCGATTACGCAACAAACTTTCTCATTTGTTACCTTATTAGACACTTCATTTTCATTCTTCTTCTGGAAGACAACGCCTTAAACGGATCGACTTTCCTCTTTTCCGGTTTCCAATTGCAAATGTAATAATGTCACAATAATGGTCGAAAATGAATGTTCCAATGAAAAAAATTTATAACGAGCAATTCAAATACTTATACTACCTAGGTATTTGTCTGGTACGATGAAATGTTGAGGAGTAGCCAGTAATTCCACTTTCGACTACTGTTTTAGCATTTATAAAGAGACGGTAACTTAAGAAATCGACATAGTGCATCAGAAGTGAGTTGTAGAAGGGAATGAGTCTTCAAAACTGAATTATACTCTTAGGAACTCTCACTCAGGACATACTAACCTTACGTGAACAGTCAAAGATAGTAATCTAATTGCTTACCAGATTGTAACATACTGTACATAAGATACGCAGTCATCACCGTGCCACTCATGTACCAGACAATAAGATTTGTTATGCAGTTTGTCTTGGGCACTAAGCAACGAATTACTGTAGTAAGCAACAAGCTCCTGAGAAGATACAGTCCCGTACAACAAGGAAGAATTGAACTTTGCGCATATATGCAACCAGTTCTGATTGACAGCCGATACAATCCTCAGCACATGAAACTAACTTAAAATTAACGCCACCAGCCGAGTCATATTCAGCTAAAAGTGGAGTAATACTCAAATTAGCTGCTGGTTTTGATTTTACACTTCGATAACTCTCATATGAAGTTTCTGATAGCCTAGGGGCTTTGGTAACATGAAACAATGAGAAACTAACTAAAGAGCAAAAATTGCTAATTGCAAAGCGGCTCATAGGAACTCCACAACTTTAGATACCTTTCGCCTGGGGGAGCTGCAGGTTTACATGGTCATTCATCAGAACGGCTTTCACTTTCTCAGACAAAGAAATATCAGCGATTATATTGTAGTCACTACAAGTAGATAACACTACTCGTGTTTATGATTATTGCAGGCTGAATGGAATTTTCACTTAATGAATACGTATTCAAGACAGTTATCAGCGTTTTGTGTTCTTTTCCTCATTGTCTGATGAGAAATACTTTTCTCTTTTTCTTGACAGAGATAGGAGTAGAATTAGGGCTGCACAAACTCCGTGGGTTCATTTCTTTGCCAGTTTCTCGGCCCACATCACTTGCTTGATTAAAAACTTAATGTTATTCGTAGCTTTTAAATAGCACCCATGGAAATATCCTTAAGAAAAACTGTTTTTGAGTTCATAATGATCAAAAGATCAAATATTCTCATGATGTTTACATTACAGTCAATGTTTTTGTGGTTTTTCTGGGAAACAAAAACAAACAAATCACGTCTAACGAATGAGTGTCTCTGTTTGAAGTAAAACTACTACTACTACTACCTGTGTGTGTGTGTGTGTGTGTGTGTGTGTGTGTGTGTGTGTGTGTGTGTGTGTGTATGTAGTGAGTGAAGTGTTATGAAACAATGTGTGTATAGTGTGTGCAGTGACTGATAGTGAAATATGAGTGAATAGTGTGGCATTACATTATTTAATGAGTTATTTGTAAATAAATTATTGTATACCAGGAGTAAAATCTAATGATTGTCTCTAACTAGAAGTCTGTAAATATATGTGTATACGAATTAGCTTATTGTAAATTGATCTAAGCTTGTAAATACTTTGACATGTCCTATATCCTTGTAAAAAGAGATCTACGGATGAATAAAACGACTACTACTACTACTACTAATAACTGAAAAATACGGCACCCAAATGATTCCCCCTGCTCTTCATTAACGGTGTACTAGTTGCAGTCGGTGCATCTGGATATTATTCACAATCACGCTTCAGACCATAGCCACAATTACAGGAATGCTAAAACCTTAGGCTCTGAGGCTCCCAGTCAACGCGAAAGCAGTCGGCAACGCTGCATCTTGTAAGCGAGAGTTCCCAGTTGTTAGCCAACTCAGCATATCGGCTGAGCAAACTTGTTCATACTGTTGCTAGTGTGACTGATAATTGGAATATATTTGGCAATTACACGACCGTCAGTTTACTTTCTGGAGTGCTTCAGAACTGTGCTACTGAATTCACTTTTTACTTCCTTACTACCCCCAGTAAATACGTTCAATAATTCTCACTCAACGTGTAACAGTGGATATCTAACTTAGTATTTGATTCCCAGAAGATTGTTACACACAACAACTATAACTAGTCTCACATTTAACATTGCTGTACAATAAGAATGTACTTGAAGAAGTACCGGCTCACTAGAGCTAAGTGGTAAACCAGCCTCTTAGCGAAGGGATGATGCATTAGGTCAAGGATCTGATCTCAATAGAGATCTAGACAATATGTCTGCTTCTTACTTCTTCTCTTACTGAGTTAGAGCTTCTAGACCGAAAAAAGAAGCCACTCATAACTTCTACTTTTGCACTCTTACCATAATCTCGATTTAGTACCCCCTAGACCTAAAGGTTGTTGCACTAAACAACTGCTACAACTGCTACAACGTAAATATTTCTGCTTATATCGACAAATTATTCACTTTTTTCTAAGTACACAATTCAGGTGATGATGTCTGGTACTGAATCATTTGATCACTGGATTTCACTTTGGGTTAATTTTAGTGCCAGGTTTATATATTTTCATGGTGATCCCGAAATGCTTCTTGCGTAGGACACAGGCTGTACTGGGGTCAAAGCACATAGTATCTTGCTATTGCATCATGTTTTGAACACTCTAGTATTCCAAATAGTATTTGCTATAATAAATTAGATTTTTGTCGTATTGTTGTTGCGGAAAACTGTAATTAATTAATTTGTATCAGAAGAGTGCATATTTTCGTTGCGCTTCTCTTTGGTTTATTCAGTATAAAAGAAATACATATATTACGTCACATTAACTAAACGAATTTGAAGATGCTCAGGCAGGTTTTGGATTCCACGACTGTAGAAAGCTACTAGTTCGGATACGTAGATAGCACGAATCAATTTTTAAAGTGCATTAATTTTCTTCCACAAAGAATTTCTTTTGATGGCTGTTTGATAAGATTCGAGAAAGGTAAACATTTGACAAGAAAAACGAGAACAGTGGGGACTGCCTTCTTACCAAGATCCTCGACAGGTTTTTCTGCGAAATCACCAGAGTGTAGACGGGCGTTGCGATACAATAACAGCGCTTGTTGCTGTTTCCTTTGTCACTTTTCCTATGTTATGACCGCAAGGAGTTCAGTTTTTGGCAACAGTTTGCAACACTCTCCTGGGATGCAGGGTGGAGATCTATTCTGAACAGCACGTTGCAAGCCATCCGAGATATGCTCAATAATATTCATGCCTGGGGAGTTTGGTGACGAGCGGATGTGCTTAAACTCAGAAGAGTGTTCCTGGAACTACTCAGCAGCAATTCTGGATGTGTGGGGTGTCACATTGTCCTGCTGGAATTACCCAAGTCATTCGGAATACACATTGTACATGAATGAATGCAGGTAATCACACAGGATGTATACGTACGAGCGTACGTGTCACCTGTCTAAGTTATATCTAGATCCATCAGGGGTCCCATATCACTCGAACTGCTCACGCCCCACACCATTACAGAGCCTCCACCGGCTTGAACAGCCCCTGCTAACATTCTGGGTCCATGCATTCATGAGGTTGTCTGCATAACTCGTTGATAGCCCAGCACTGAAATCTGCACCAATTTGCGGAAAGGTCACACTTATGTCACGCTGAACGATTCTCTTCAGTCGTTGTTGGTCCCATTCTTACAGAATCTCTTACGGCCGCAGTGATGTCGGAGATATGATGTTGTACCGGATTCATGATATTCACGGTACTCTCGTGAAATGGTCATACGGGAAAATGCCCATTTCATCGCTGCCTCGGAGATGCTGTGTCCCGTCGCTCGTGCACCGACTATAACACCACGTTCAAACTCACTTAAATCTTGATAACCTGCCATTGTAGCAGCCGTGACCGATCTAACATCTGCGACAGACGCTTGTTGTCTTATATAGACGTTGTTGACCACAGCGCTGTATTCTGCCTGTTTGCATATCTCTGTATTTGAATACGCATGCCTACATCAGTTTCTTTGGTGCTTCAGTATGTAGTATGTAGTATGTAGTAACACAACTAAGAATCTCGTAGGTAAATACACTTGCAGGAAAGAATCCAGGTTTCGAGAACGTTGTCCTGATCAGGTCCAACACAGACACAGCAAAGTCTATACTTAATGTATTCTAAGCCCACATAGGAAACAACGTTGAAAGCGGACAACAACGACGTTGGTCCCTACGAGCGTCCTTAGACGATGATGTGAGTTGCACCTACCCAAAGGCCTGGAGAGGCTCTCGAAGCCGGAAGAATTCCTCCAGTAGTCGATTCACCGACATTAATAGCTGCCGTCGGCGGAATATTCGTGACTATTTTCTGGTCACGGGATACGTAGACGTGAATAGGTCCCTCGCAAGTGGCCGTCTTTGCCAGCGCTTGTACTGCCCTCTCGTGTCCCGTCGTAACTGCGATGTGGAGAGCTCGCGATGATGAGGCGTGCATGGTCCATATAGACTGCACGCTTGGCAGAGGTGTTACCGCTCCCTTTTTTTGCAGATCTCCGATATAGCAAGTATTTTCTTTTTATGTAGTTATCACACAGTGCTTCAATTCACCCCTGGAGTATCCTGTTCAGGCTTCCTGTAATTTCTTTAAATCGATTAAGGCAAATGCTGAAAACTTTCCTGTGAAACGGTGCAGTCTGTTTTTTTCCACATCCTTCCAGTCGTAGCATCAGCTATATCTCTGATGATCTACTAGTCGGCCAGACCTTCAGCACAGACCTATAGCATGTAAAGCTAGTATCATTCCAACAAAAGGACTACGCTCCAGAGAAGTTTGGCTGATAATTTTCGTTCTTTCTTCCGTAATATTGGCCATTGAATGAAATTGTCTTGCGATGGTTATATGGTCGTACTTCATCGCATTTTCCAGTTATCACGTGTACTATAATAATAACCCGTAAAAATATAATTCTTAAACGCTTGGTGGACTTTCTGAACGTGGCGAATAATTCATATCCAAGCAACCCATACTGAAACGAGCCGTCGAAAGTGGCCGAGGGGTTCTAGGCGCTATAGTGTGGAACCGCGCAACCGCTACGGTCGCAGGATCGAATTCTGCCTCGGGCATGGATGTGTGTGATGTCCTAAGGTTTAATTAGTTCTAGGTTCTAGGGGACTGATGACCTCAGAGCCACTTGAACCATTTTTGAACTGAAACGAGAAAACTACTTTCGTACGTGATTTGTTCGATGCACTTGTCCCATACACGGCAAACATATTTTTAGTTGCCTTCGCTGTTTGCACTCCTCAATGAAATACGACGTGAACAAAATTTTACGAACGATAGATGTTTTTCCCGTTTCACGCCCTATTTTGTATTGGTTAAAGATCGATCCTCCTAAATTTCAAATGAGCAGCATTTATACGTCACCGCCAGCTCAATTTTCAACCACAAATAAAAAACGACGATTAATAAATATGCTTTAGGCAACCTGTGTGACAACATGCTAAACAGAAGCTGCACGAATTTTGACATGAACCTATGTTCTTTGGGTAAGCTTTGCGCTGTTGGACTAGATACATCAATATTCTTCACATAATATGGTGCATGAGTAATGATCGCTAACTTCTTGCTTAAGCAATTATATTGGAGGAAATGTGGTCCAAAAAGATGAAGAAACGAATGTGCTTGATACCTGACCTTGTGTTTACACTGCACCAGATGTATCACCTGACCATAGATATATATACCACAATAGAAGCTCAGGTGAGAAACAACACTTACTCCAGGAATTCAGCATCCTACGATGTTGTCAGCACATGGAGCTGCGCGTAATGTGGTTGTATGTCTGTGGTTACAAAAGTAAGTCAGAAGTACACACTGAATAGCCAAGGCAACCTTCTGACTACTGATGAAGACGAACAAGTAAATGAATCTTTTGGATTAGCTACAATCAACCCCAGAGAGTCATAATTCTCATCCAGTTTAGTGCATCCTTCGTTAAGACAAAATCATCAGCCGAATATATTTTTAGTTCAGAAGCCTGTTGGAATGATTCTAGCTTTATATGCAAAAGGTTTGGGTTTAGATTTTCACATCAGGCAACAATTTTTGAATAGCACAAGCATACCCTCGTTACCTCTGGTGACGCCAATTTAACAATGGAGAGTTGCACTGTGTTTCGAAATCTAAATTAAATATGATGTTCTCTCGCTGCTTGCAGGAGGAGAGTCGGTGCAGGTGCTAGAGTCAGCGTTGTGGGTAGCTGAACCTCTGTCACCAGTAAGCTTCCTTACACCAGAAACTTTATCGTTACAGCGTGGAACCGGTGTTAGAAATACGTATGAAAAGTCCGCTCGCAGCATCATAGTTGGGGGATGTGGGTTAATTGTCGTCGGTTTCCACATTGAGGTGACAGAAGTCATGGGATACTTCCTAACATCCCGTTGGACCTCCTTTTGCTCGGCGTAGTGTAGCAACTCGGCGTAGCATGGACTCAATAAGCCGTTGGAAGTGGACTGCAGAAATACTGCCCCTATAGCTGTCCGTAATTGCGAAAGTGTTGCCGGTGCAGGAGTTTTTTCACGAATTCACCTCTCGATTACGTCCCATAACTGTTCGATGAGATTCATGTCGGGGGATCTGAGTGGCCAAATCATTCGCTCGAATTGTCCAGAATGTTCTTCAAATCAATTGCGAGCAATTGTGGTTCGGTGACATGGCGCAGTGTGAACAATAAAAATTCCATCTTTCCTTGGGAACTTGAAGTCCGCGAATGCCTGCCACTGTTCTCCCAGTAGCTGAACATAAAAATTTCCAGTTAATGATCGATTCAACTGGATCAGAGTACACAGTCCATTCCATGTAAACAAAGCCCACACCATTATGAGGCCACTATCAGCTTGGGCAGTTCGCTGTTGGAAACCTGGGTCCATGGCATCGTGTGGTCTGTACCACACTCAAACCTTACCATCAGCTGTCACCAACTGAAATTGGACTCATCTGACTAGGTCACGGTTTTCCAGTCGTCTAGGGTCCAACCGATATGATCACGAGTCCAAGAGAGGCACTGCATGCGATGTCATGCTGCTAGAAAGGGACTCACATCGGTCGTCTGCTGTTATTGCTCATTAACGCTAAATTGTGCCGCCATTTCCTATGGGATATGTTCATCGTATGTCCCACATTAATTTTCAGGGCTATTTCACGCAGTGCTGCTTGTCTGTTAGCACCACTGTGTTGTCCGTGGTGTGAGAGGTAGTGCCTGAAATTTGGTATTGTCAGCAACTCTTGACACTGTGGGTCTCGGAATATCGAAATCCCTAATGTCTCATATGTGTAGCCCCAACTACCGTTACGCGTTCAAAGTCTGTTAATGGCCATCGTACAACCATAGATGCATCTTTACCCCATGACTATTTTCTCCTCAGTTTGTTTTAGCTAGGAACATGGGGCAAAAGGCTTGTAGCTTATCCTGGACTAGTGACCGATCGAACATGTCTTACTGCAGCTATATTACAGTATAGTAAGTAAGGTAAGCGACGAAGTAAGTAAAGTAAGCGATGTACCGGAGCTAGCGTGCACGTAAATTGTGAGAGTTGATAATTGCTCTTTCAAAAGGTTTTCATTGGGCTGGAATTAATACTCAGCTAAAGGCACCATTTGTATGTGCACTTTTTTTTTACGTGCAAAAACAGTCCCCCTCACTCGTATTTCACATGCAAAAACAGTCACTCTTAAATAACCCCGGTATGGAGCGAGTGTATCGAATCTTGGTCCAAGGTAAGTTTTAATCATATGAAAAAATCTTGCTTCCCTTGGATTTTACGTGCTCAAAACATGTTTCTCTCGGAGGTTTGTGTAGTGCGCCACTTTCATACTTGTGCGAATCAGTTCAAATTTTGCATGAAGGCACATTAATGAATAAATTCAAAATGAAATTCATTTTATCCAATAAAACAAATCCGTGGTCGTGATACGATTATTTAAAGTAGAGCCAACTGTAGCATGTAAAATACGTTCTTATGTCAGCAGAATGCGTGGAAGTGGTTTCAGGTGAATTAGTAAATAAAAAACGCATTCCTACGACAAAGTTGAATACTCTCGTTCAAAAATCTAACTTCATTCGGATTATACGTGAAAAGCATAGGTTTTTTGCGAGTTTTATTTTCCGGTGTCACGTCAGTGTTTAAACCTGTGTAAATCTGTTCAAATTTTGTAAGAAGGTAGACAAATACTTTTAATTAATTGTAGTCCTGTTACTTTGTGAAAAGTTTATCCGTTGCCACGGCATAGTAGTCTAAAGTTACACAGAAAATGTCCGTAAAATCCGGTTTTATTCTAATCGCACGTGTCGAGACGGTTTCAAGTGATACAGATAATAATAAAAAAAATATATTATTACGGTGATTATAAGTAGCGTTTGCAAATATCTTTCATCATTCGGCTTTTACATGCTCAAAATCGCGCGTTTGCACGTGAAACTCTATTTGGTAGAAACGCGTTGCGCTTTAAGCGCTATATTTGGGTATAATTAAAAAAAAAAACTGGTTACTGCAGTTGATTAACATTCCATTGTTTATACGTAAAAGATTTTGTAGTGAATAATTCCATGTAAGTTGCAAATGGTTTAATTAGTACACCTCCTTCTTTCCTACAAGCTTGTTTCGGCTGTAGCGCCATCCTCAAGTAAACCTACAGATGTTACACTTGGTGAATATACTTACGTTCACAAAAGTTTGACAGGAAGGTTGGTTTGCATAGATAGTTACATCTAGTTGAAATTGATGCCCACATTGCGTCAATGAGTAAATTGTCGACTGTCTATTTGTTGCCAAACCGCTGTACTAATGTTAAGTTTTGTTTGTATAGAATTAAGACAAAACACTATCAAATGATAACAATATTAAATGACGGTTTATTCCTGTTCATGCTTAATGTTTACAATATAGTCTTTGCTAGTCAGTGAAGATAGTAGCATTTCATTGCTATTATAATTTTGTTATCGTTTGCATCTATGATTACATTCAATTTTTTGATTACTGTGATTTTTATCCGTTCTCGTTTTCCAAAGCGTCAATAAAATTTTCTAAATAATTTTTGTTTCGAAATCGATTTGTTCGTTAAGGATATCGTTTGGATAATTGGTATGCCCTTTGTTATTTTTTGTAGAACCTGTAAGTTCTACGTTGTGGTTTTGGCTTTTGGGATGCTGATGAAAGCTTGATTGATTGCTGTCGCAATGACTTGTGTGTTCTTTGATCTAATGTTGAAATTCCTTCTTGTCTGACCGATATAGAATCATGCGCAGTCGTTACACAAAATTTTGTGTATGCCTCGGTTGGCACTAATCGGGATTTTCGATTTTAGATTGTTGTTGGTGGGAAAGTTAGTTTTCTGATTGTTTTGTTTAGGATTTGTTTCATGTTATTCTGTGGAAGAAATATCGAATAAAATCAAACAAACTTTAAGGAAAACAACAACGTGCGCCGTCTGCAGCTCATACAAAACAAAGTACTCAAAATCACGAGCAATGCTCCACGATACAAACGCATCTCTGACCTTCACCAGGAATACCGACTTGAGACTCTCACGGAAGTAATCCACCTACTCACCACGAGACTATATAGAAACTCCAGACATTCGTAGAACCCGTTTATTCTGAAACTGGAGAACTACGACCACAACCATAGATGGAAGAATAAAAGACCAAAAGACATACTTGTAAGGACCTAATATCTATGGCCAATCACACGCAAACACAACGGTACAGGTGAGCCCCTGTTAATCAGACGTCATTACTGGATATCCAGCTGGAACACACTGCCGAATATCTGGCACCACGCAGGGACGTCGTACCGTACACTGCATGCAGACAAGCTCCACACACCCTCCACACAGTGAGATGATCTATGGCCGATCTCCCACTACTATATAACGATCTTGATTGTTCCAGGAATGTAGAGGCTGCAGCAACTGGGATACATCGCCATCGCCTGCCACGGTAATGATGCACGATACCCATACTAACAAATACAACCTTTCATGAACTATCGCAGCTAGGTAAGGCACTACTGCTCTTACTACCCATCCCACTGTCGCAGAGGTTTTATCCCACGGCACGAGCCTTGGCACTTTTCTCCCTCTGCTCTTCAAATCGCTACCCTCACTCGCGTTTCGTCCACTATCTATCACCTGAAGGACCGTGTCAATGTGTATTCTTACTCAGACGCACGGATAACATCACAGCCCTGCATCCTGTGATCCACCTATTAGATAACTAACATGTTGATGGAGGTGACAGTAAAACTTTTCGTCTGGTCACCACGTTGGTGTAGGAGCGGAGAGGTCCCATCTCTATTTAAAAATTTAAAAGTAAAACGACCATAAAACTAGCTTTCCGAAATAATAAAAATTGAAAAATTAAAATTCGATCTTGAAGAACCGAAATCCAAATTTTTGCCCACTTAGGCACATACAAAATTTCGTGTAACGTCTTCGCAAGATTCTATATCGGTCAAACAGGAAGAAATATTAAGATTAGAATCAAAGAACACACAAGACATTGCGAGTGCAATCAATCAAACTTTTATCAGCATCTCAAAAACCAAAACCACAAAGCGGAACATATCAGAAATACATGACAGGCTCTACACAGAATACCAAATGAACATACCATGGACATCTTAGAACAGTTAGAAATATATACCCGTACAAAAAATTACCGAAACGATATCCTTAACGAGTAAATAGATCTCAAACACAAAAATTATTTAGAAAATTTTATTGACTTTTGGAAAACTAAAAAGGGATAAAAATCATAGGAAACAGAAAACTAACGATTGTCTTACATACAAACGATAACAAAACTATAATAGCAATGAACTGCTACTAACATCACCGACTAGCAAAGACTGCATTGTAAACATAAAGCATTAAGGAGAGTAAACTGTCATTCCAACTGTCAAAAGTATTTCGTGAAAATATACTATAGAAACAAAACTTACGTCATTAGAGTGGTCTAGCAACAAACAAGTAGTTGACAGTTTACTCTCTGATGTAGTATGGGCATCTATGCACACTAGATGTAAGTATGTTTGCAAACTCTCCTTCCTGTACATCTTTTATAAAAGTAAGTACATGCAACAATTGTAGCACCTACAGGTTGACTTGAGAATGGCGCTATAGCCGGAACAAGCTTTTAGTGAAGAAGGAGGGTTACCAATTAAACCATTTGCTGCTTACCTGGAATTACTAACTATAAAATGTCATATTATGAATTCAGCGTGCCCAGCTGAAAAAAAAATTGCAGATTAAATTCACAGGTGATTTTAAATCATCATAAAATCTTTGGACATGCAAGGATGTACCAAACAAGAATTATGCCCAGCCTTGTGCTGTTTGATGAATCATTTAAAGCTTTACGGATGATCACACAGAAACTGAAAATAACACGAAAAATCCTACAAAAATCTTATACCGAACCAACCGAAAATGTTTTACTGCGTTTCGTTCAAAACGTGCAGTGTTATGTGTAAAAAAATTATTTTCCGACAAAACAAGCTCACGTTCGTAAATTTTCGTACAGGACTGCACATTGATAGTGTTTTCTCTTACATACATTGTTTCACAGTCATTCTGCTTATTTCAGCCAATTATTCGGATTGCTTGTTGCAAAATTCGTGTGTGTTTTCTAGCAGCGTTTTTTTTTTAGTTTTTTAGTTTTCAGTTTTTATTATTGCTTAATTTACTATGTGTAGAGGTATGAAACCGAGATTTCTCTATAGATCCCGTGAGACCGCGTCTGCAGCACCATTTGCTTCCTGTAACGGCTGACAACAAATGTCAACATACAGTTACCCAAGTTCCATATATCGCTATCTGTTTCAAACCCGTAAATATGTCGAGTTTTGTGCCTACGAACTACGATTTGTGGATAGCATTGGTGTTTTCTTATCATTTGAATAAAACTGCTGCATAATCGCATCGAATGCTTGTCGAAGCTTGCGGCACTTAGGAAAACCCAGTGATTCGAGTGGTTCAAAAAATTCAAAAGTGATGATTTTGACGCGAGAAACGACGAGCTCAGGAAACCACCGTAAGAGTTCGAAGACAATGAAATGCTGGCCGTATTGGATGGAGATGATACTTAGACTCAACAGGAACTCGCGGAATAATTGACTGCCGCACGGGATTAGCCGAGCGGTCTCAGGCGCTGCAGTCGTCGTCTGTTCGGCTGGTCCCGGCGGAGGTTAGAGTACTCCCACGGGCATGGGTGTGCGTGTGTTTGTCCTTAGGCTAATTTAGGTTAAGTAGTGTGTAAGCTTAGGGACTGATGACCTTAGCAGTATAGTAACATAAGATTTCACACACATTTGAACATTCTTTGAACAATTGACTGTTACACAGAAAGCCGTTTATCTTCGGTTGGAACTATGGGGAAGGTACGGAAAGTGGGAAAATGGGTTCCGCATGAATTGAATGACAGGCACCGTGCAAATCGCACGACCACTTGTGAAATGCTGCTCGCCAGATACAAGAGAAAGTCGTTTCCCCATCGAATAGTCACAGATGATGAAAAATGGATATATTTTGAGAATTATAAGTGTTGTAAATCATGAGTGAATTCACGCAAACCATCGACATCCCCCGTAAGACCAAATCGCTTTGGAAAGAAGACAATGCTCTGTGTTTGGCGGGATCATAAGGGTGCCATCTATTATGAGCTGCTAAAACCTTGTGAAACCGTTAACGCTGATCGCTACCAAAAGCACATGATCTATTTAAACCGAGAATTACGTGAAAAACGACTGGAATATCGGAAAAGGCAACATAGAATGATATTGCTCCATGATAACGCCCTATCACACACATCAAACCGGGTCAGGGAAACGATTGAGGCTTTCAGTTGGGGAATACTGGGGCTAGTTGACTGGATCGCTTCCAAAGAAGAACTGTTTTTGGCGTGGTATTCATAGCCTGGGAGAAACGTATAAATAGCAATGGAGATTACTTTCAATAAAATATTATTTATCAGTTTCAAACAACAGACTTGTAATTATTGCAACCAAACTCGGGTTTCATACTTCTACACCTGGTAAATAACCAATGACAGGAATTTTAAGGTAAGAGATAATAACAACGTATGTGCTTCTCAATAGTTTATTGAGCGTTGCGTGAATCGTTCAGCGTTTATGTAGTGCATGATTAATTATGCAGAAAACATTTTGTCCGTTTGTTTCAGATGCAACTTTTCATTTGCAGCATCATTTGCCTAAATTTTCAAAAATTTTGAAACGATACATTCTTTTAGTTGATAGGTAAGCTAGATTTCTCCACAAACCGATGGGGTTCCCAAATACATTTGGCATATTTTGATCCATCAGGTAACCGGTCAACGGGTTAAATCGTAAGTAAGATAAATGTTCAAATAATTTGTCTGTTAGTCGCATTAATTAAATTGTCAGTTGGTTCTCTTTGTGTCTTAGAACGCTTCTTCTTGCTGATCATCAAATTATTGGATGTCGAAGAGCCAGCGTGTCGTAGTGCATTATTGCCAGTACTTCGTGATTCATTACAAATATATTTTCACATTTTATAATGACTGATTGCCACTTCGTCTGTCTATTAATTCGTGCTATTTAATCACATGGTTAGTCACGCGATTCGTGTGGCTTAATTTGCAACTACTTTCAAGAAGCACGAAGCACAGTAAAGAACAGTATTATGCTGCTGTAAAATTAGGTAAAAGCCTCTTGCCGCCCATAATCCGTTTGACATTTTTTTTTTTTTTTTTTTTTTTTTTTTTTTGCAGCAGTATGTGTACACGGAGAATTTCACTCAATTTCGTAGGTTTTGAAGCTGCTACTTTACATGAACCAAGTCACCACATCTTTTCTCTCGAACCATTCTAAATTTTTGTTTGCATTGTAAGTTTATCTATGTAACATAGTCGTACCGTAACATTATATGTGTAATAAAACCAGTCACACATATTACTATCATAAACTTCACACAGTATTTAATGTTTCGTTCGGTATCGTATTTATGATTGCTGTTATTTTGTGCACTGTATTTAGGGTTATATTTCACATGTGTGCACATTCAGTCTGATGATAATATTAAAAGAATGGGTGCAACTATAAGACAAAAAATTATGAAAAAGCAATAACGAAATTAAAGAAAATTTAAAAAAGTAAAATGTTATACACAACAACCTAAAAGAAATAGTAAATGAAAGAAAATAAAAAATAAAACAAAATCGTCCTGTGTGCGTGAGACTTTGACTTAGTGGTGATGCCTGGGGACTCTGAAAACACAGAAAGCTATACTAGACGGGTTCAATCATACCAGGTTAGTAACTGTAGATGACACACTAACGATGCCCAGCTCAAGCAACATGGTTTGAAAGACGGTGAATAAGGCCTACACCTGATTATTCGCTGCCCAAGTCAACAAAGATGTACATCTTGCCAAACTAGCCGTTTAGCATCAAAATTATTTTACAGTAAAGGTTGAGAACTAGAATGAAAATTGCTCCTATCACGACATAAAAAAGGGAATGTATTATAGACAGTGTTTGGGATGTAAAAGAAGGGAATTTTAGCCTTATCTAGCAGCTTCAAAGACATTTAAATCAAAACGTGTTGACGTATTCGCACTTTTTTCGAGTTCAGCCTACTTCCCCGCCACAGTGAATTCTCTTTGCTTTAAAATGTTGGCATACGTGCATCTTACAATTTATGGGCGTAATTCCCTGAACCTGTGCCCAAATTCAATAAGATTCGCGAACTATAGTAAAAAATATATCATATCATGTAACTGTAGAGGATACATGAAATAGCTAAAAAAGTTTTTCCGGTGGGATAAAATTTCTTGTGGCAGTTTTATTTCTGGGGGAGGGGGACGCTGAAACATTTTTTACCTGGGTGGGAAGATTGATTTTTCCCCAAGGGGGCTGGTATTATCCCAAAACCACCCGCTGTTACAAATATGCTGAGGGGCATAAGAACAAACAGACAAAAATTTATGTGATTCTAGAGAGGCGGTTGCACCTGCAATAAGAAGTATCCAAGCACCTGTAATAGGAAGTATCCCACAGTGGGGATGCATGCATCCCAATCTTTAATAACGCACAATGATCGAGTCATGATGGTATGGCAGAGAATTTGAAAAATGCTAGATATAAGTATTAACAATAAAGCCTGGTAACTTAGGTGGAGACAAACGATACCAGCCGCTTTCACTAGTTCGGTTTGGGCCATGCAGATTAAGAAACCGCTGATTTCACACCGATAATTGTAAACTAGACGGAAAAGGTGACTCAGTCACGCACTATCTGTAACCAAAAAGGCTCAGGTGCAGTATATAGAGACAACTCTAGGTTAAGCAAGACAAGAGTTCCAGTAAGCAGCAAGGTTGAATCCTGCAAGCGCCTCGGATGGCCAAAAGCCGATAGCAGAACCTAGGTCAGTGAGCAACATACCCAATTACGCTGGTACGTAAGACGCATCTGAATATACCTGCCACTGTCTTACCCGTCCATTGTGACGTGCAACTGAACGTAAGGGTTCGATTACAGCGATAAAACGTGGCTCCTTTTCATGATTCGTGGTGTGGAATACAATCATTAGACGTTGCTATGTGCATGCTCTACTTACTAGAGTGTTAGGGCTTTGTGGCCGTTTGTTCTAGTAATCGGTTACTAATAGCGTGTGGTTACAAGCCTCGTCTGTGTTTTACACGTTCGTTAAGAGTGTCTTTGCACCAATGTGATAACATATTGTCTCTGCTCATCGGTATGATCATGTAAACACATGAAGAATCATTACAACAGACCAAAAACCGACCCAGTGTCTCATTTCCTTATCAGCACACTATGTAACTCCTTAACACGACATCTGACATACTTTGTACTGTCTCCAACCACAGAGACTAAATAAAAATCTCAGGTTGACACCGCCACGATCTCTCCCCCTGCACACAACTGTTCACGTGCCTGAGACGCATCACCTCACATCCCACTTCACCTCTAATCTGATTGTGAGAATGAAACCAAATATGTTGCGATCCACAACGAGTTGCGAGATATAAACTCATGTCAGAGTTGAGGTCCAAACTTAGAACCCCGCTTAAGAAGTAAGGAGTCTTAGAGTACGGAAGACAGGATTTTCTCCAAGGAGGACTAGCCACGCTAGTCTTAAAACAATTGGCTTGAGCTCTCGAGGTAGTCTCGGATTAATGTACCGGCAGAGTAATCTATTTTAGTGTACAGCTGAAAGAAGCAAAAAGCAGGCAGAAAACATATGTCGAAAGATCATTTTGGAAATTTGTTGTAAGATCTTATGTGACCAAACTGCAGAGGTCATCGGACCCTAAGCCTACACACTACTTAACCTAACTTAAACTTACTTACACTATGGACAACACACACACTCATGTTCGAGGGAGGAACTCGAACCTCCGACGGGAGGAGGGGAGATCATTCACCGTTCCAGTGTCGCAGATTTACGAGACCACCAAGAGCAGCCCGCTGCCGTAAAAATTGATGAAGGATTTACTGCATTTATATCACTAAAACCTGAATCAGCAGCACCGTCGACTTCCAACGATACACCTGCCAAAAAAGTGCCACCAAACTGAGCAACAAATGCAGTGAGTGAATCACAACACATCTCAGAAATACACTATGTGATCAAAAGTATCCGGACACATGGCTGAAAATGACTTAGATGTTCATAGCACCTTCCATCGGTATTGCTTGAAAATGGCCTTTGCTGTGATAGTGACACGCAAAACAACAAGGAGTGCAAGCCACCTCCATGAAAAACACTGCCACACCATAGAACCACGGCCTCCGAATTTTACTGTTGACACTACACACACTGGCAGATCACGTTCACCGGGCATTCGCCATACCCACATATTGCCGTCGTATAGCCACATTGTGTAGCGTGATTCATCACTCCACACAACGTTTTTCCACTGTTCAATCATCCAATGTTTACGCTCCTTACACTAAGCGATACGTCGTTTGGCATTAACGGCGTGATGTGTGGCTTGTGAGCAGCCGCTCGACCATGAAATCCAAGTTTCCTCGTCTGCCGCCTAACTGTCATAGTACTTGTAGTGGATCCTGATGCAGTCTGGAATTCCTGTGTGATGGTCTAGATAGATAAAAAATGAAATGAGCGTATGGCATAGTTGCCCGGGAGAGCCCTATTAGGGGAAGTTCAGCCGCCAAGTACAAGTCTTACTGCATTCGGCGCCACATCGGACGACTTGCGTGCCAGTGATGGGTATGAAATGATGATGAGGACAACACAACACCCAGTCCATGATCGGAGAAAATCTCTGACCCGGCCGGGAATCGAACCCGGTCCCAGAAAATGGGAGGCAAGCATGTTACCACCCAAGTAAGCAGGCGGACGGTCTGGATAATGTCTGTCTCTTAAACATTACGACCCTCCTCAACCGTCGGCGGTCAGTCAACAGAGGAGGTCGGCCTGTACGATTTTGTGCTGTACGTGTCCTTTCAAGTTTCCACTTCACCATCACATCGGAAACAGTGGGCCTAGGGTTGTTTAGGAGTGTGGAAATCTCGTGTACAGATATATGACACAAGTGACACGCAATTACGTGACCACTTTCAAAGTCCGTGAGTTCCGCGGAGCGCCCCACGCTGGTCTCTCACGATATCTAATGACTACTGAGGTCGCTGATACGTTGTACCTGGCAGTAGGTGACAGCACAATGCACCTAATATGAAAAACGTATAATTTTGTAGGTGTCCTGATACTTTTGATTACGTAGTGGAAGATCTACATCCTTGAGAATGCAGTAGGTAACCTAATATCAATCTGGAGGGCAGTGAGCTACCAGCCAGCTGATAGTCTTATCGGATGTATTTATTGCAATTCCAAACTAACACCAAGCCATAATAATAGTGTTCTATGAAAATTTGTTTAAACTAGGATCGTGGGAGCAGCACGAAGTATGCTTTTCGTCTGCTATTTGAAAGCACCTTGGCCATATGTGGAAGAAATTCTATTGGAAAACTATGAACCCAAAGTGACTTCGGCTTACTATGCGTGTCTATTGTTCTCCAGTAGAGAGAACAGGGCCGAGAGCATTACTGAATGGCGTTGACATATAGCAGCAAACTCAATTTAGAGAAGCTGTCCATAGACTATTGAGGGCGTTGGACATTCTGGGGAGGCAAGTTCTAATTGGGAAGCTGGTTCAAACAGTATTCGTACAGGGGATCGAAGATGACATGATTAAAACAGATGCGAGAGCCGGGGGAGGAGACTTGGTTTTAGCCCAAGCGGTAGAGCTATCTTTAACATAGGAAACCTTAAGCATCTACTGTACAGAAAAATCTGGTGTATCGAATCGCACGAGAAATAACTGTTTTAAATGTAAACGATGAGATCATGACACAAGGAATTGCATTACGGAGAAACACGGCAAGAAAATAGATAACACGCAGTCGAGGTGAAGTCGAACAGAGAAATGAGTATCCTACACTCATGCTCATAAATTAAGGATAATTGTAGAGTGTTGTGCTACTCAACATGGCACTACCCAAAACTGCCGCTAATAGCATAGGCACATAGGGAACACACACGACACAGATCTGTAAGTCCACGGGATTGGTGATAAGTTGAGAAAACCGTCCCGAAACACATGTGCTGCAAAACGCCACTGTTTCCTGCGCATGTACCCCGACATAAATGTGGGATATAATTACCACGCACACGTACACAGGCCGCACGACGAGTTGGCATACTCTGGATCAGGTGGTGTGGCAGCTGCTGGTTTACAGCCCCCCATTCTTGCACCAGTGCCTGTCTGAGCTCCTGAGTTGACGTAAGGGTATGAAGACGTGCAGCGATACGTCGACCGAGAGCATCCCAGACGTGCTCGATGGGGTTTGGGTCTGGAGAACAGGCAGGCCACTCCATTTGCCTGATACCTTCTGTTTCTAGGTACTCCTCCACGATGTCATCCCGGTGGGGCCGTGCGTTATCATCCATCAGGAGGAAGGTGGGACCAACTCCACCCTTGAAAAGGAGGACATACTGGTGCAAAATGACATCCCGATACACCTGACCTGTTACAGTGCATCTGTCAAAGACATGGAGGGATGTACGTGCACCAATCATAATCCCACCCCACAGCATCAAACCACGACCTCCATACACGTCCCTTTCAAGAACATTAAGGGGTTGGTATCTGGTTCCTGGTTCACGCCAGATGAAAACCTGGCGAGAATCACTGTTCAGACAATACCTGGACTCATCCGTGAACATAACCTGGGACCGCTGTTCCAATGACCATGTACTGTGTTCTTGACACCAGGCATTACGGGCTCTCATGTGACCAGGGGTCAGTGGAATGCACCTCGCAGGTGTCCGGGCGAATAAACCATGTCTGTTCAGTCGTCTGTAGACAGTGTGCTTGGAGAGAACCGTCCCAGGGGCTGCGGTAACGTCCCGCGCAACGCTATCTGCAGCCCTCCGTGGCCGTCTGCGGGCACTGATGGTGAGATATCGGTCTTCTTGTGGTGTTGTACACTGTGGACGTTTCGTACTGCAGCGCCTGGACACGTTTCCTGTCTGCTGGAATCGTTGCCATAATCTTGAGATCACAGTTTGTGGCACACGAAGGGCCCGTTCTACGACCTGCTGTGTTTGACCAGTCTCCAGTCGCCCTAGTATTCTACCCCTCATAACGTCATTAATATGTGTTCTTTGAGCAATTTTCAACACACAGTCACCATTAGCACGTCTGAAAACGTATGCACACTTACTCGCTGCACCGTATTCTGATATGCGCTAACACACCTCTGCGTATGTGGACTTCTGCCAGCGCCACCGAGCGACGACCGCAGGTCAGATGCACCGCTTGGTTATACCCTGAGGTAATTTAAACCTGAAAACCGCCCACCAGAGCGTTGTTTCACCATGTATCAGCATTATCCTTAATATATGAGCGTGAGTGTTTTTTACGTTACCGCCGAGAGCGGCAACTGAAATATCATCTAGAGGTCACAACAGGGACATTCAGAGCATATGACTGACTTTGTGCAGTCTATACAAACTTCAAGGACATTCAGAGCCATGTAATAGGGAGGGACTAGAGTTGTAAAACTACCGTTTGCTGTCTTAGACTACTGTAAGTAATCTTAAACTACGGTAATCGAGCCTTACCTCACTTCCATCGCTTTGTGTGCGTATGTTATCAGTGTCTTACTTGATTCCGCTAGAAACTAAAGGCGGTGAACCATCTAGAAACGGAGTGAGGATATATAAAATGCTGCGTAATCTACGGAACATTTTTGTTGTACGTAGTTAGTGGCCAGCCTGTTACTCGAAAATATACAAAATTTGTTCCAAAAATATCAATGTTTAATTCAGGTTTTATTCGAAAATGGTTGATTTGTAATGTGAAACAGACTGCTGTTCTAACAAATATGCTAAAATAAGACACAGACTTATCATCTAGCTCTACCAAAGTCAATTTCCGAAAAAAAAGATAAAATTTTAAAAAATGTTGGAAAACGAAAACATATCTAACATCGCTTCAATACTTCGTGGAGCTTAACTAAAATGTATTCCTGTTATTCGTGAACTACTTTCGTACTCATCAGTAATAACGAGAAACTCTTGCCTTTGCTAATGGTGAACGTTCCATTGAGTACAGAATAACAACAATAATTATATAGATTTTTGTGTTTGGGAATGTAAACTGTACTTGCATAAAAATAACTGCTTTGGGAACATAAAAATGCAGAGGTTACGAGAGTTATTAATTTTTATTACTTATAAAACGCAATTTATATTTCGTGTGGATGTAAAATACACAATGAACTAACAATGTACGATGTGCTGTTCTAATGATATGCAAAACACACTAACAAACGAGTAAACTGGACACAGAGAGAAGTCATCGGCTCGCAGCTCTTTTCTCACACACGTTTATGATTCCTTCTCTGCTAATACTGCGATTAGTACCGGCAATGTTACCACTTACTACATCATTTATGTACTGTACCAGAACTACTGAATGTAATTTTGATAGACAACTACCATAGGTGAGGCCTGTGATATGTTCTAAAGAACCAGGACACTTAGCATGACAGTTCAATGACACTGGAAGAATACTGAATATGAAAATTCAATACCCGGGAAACGAAAGAATGGCATGAACATGCTGTCAGTCAGTGTCACAAAACTATGCTCAATAGACTGAGAGGATTTTGTAAATATAAGATGAACAAAGGAAAGTGTGGCATTCACAATCTTAATAATAGATAGTGCCGCTCAGGTTAGCACAATAAAGGAATCAGCACTGAAGAGTAGCACCAAAGATAGAATAAATCTAAATGCACCACGAAGGAAATGCCACAGACGAGAGAGATTGCAGTGTTATCATTGATAACATACGACGATTTGTGTGTGGAATAGAAGTTTCATATGGCAGCGAGACTCCTCAGATATCCTACATGAAGAGATCTTAGGCAGAGATTTCTGCGAGAGTGTGAAAGTAATCACAGATTATGCAACAAAGACGCTGTCGGTCAAAGACCGAACATTACTGTTACAGACGAAACACGTGCCAAACCATCTAATCTTGCGGAGCGGGAGAGACAAAAGAAGAGAGGAGCGGTGTCGCTTGAAACGGACATTAGGTAGCGGGGAAAAGTTGTTCGTGAGGACAAATGTGACACCCAAAGAATCTGTAGGAATCCTGGTAGGATCGGAAATAGATTCAAGAGAAAAAAAAATGGTTCAAATGGCTCTGAGCACTATGGGACACAATTGCTGTGGTCACCAGGCCCCTAGAACTTAGAACTACTTAAACCTAACTAACCTAAGGACATCACACACATCCATGCCCGAGGCAGGATTCGAACCTGTGACCGTAGCAGTCGCACGGTTCCGGACGATTCAAGAGAGAAGAGTGACCTACAAAGCAAGAGCCGGAAACAAGAACTGAAGTTGTGCAGCAGACACAAATGAAAGAAAGCCTGGGTGAGTTTATACGAGTTGGTCCAGGAGAGGACAAGATTTTATGAATTAAGATTCAGACCACGGGTCTGTCTGAAGGAATAATATATAATCAGTAGTCATAAACGGGCGTAATTTGCCTGCAGCACTGTTGAATGTGCACACAAGATGAAGTTATATTAGAATGTCCCAAGATGACCATAGGCACAGTACCCTCCATGGGAGGAGGCGAGGAACACAACATATATAGCATAGTATCTACAGTTTCAGTTGATTTAGAGTCAAGGTCACGATTCAGGTGATTCAAGAAAATTGTTTGGGTGCATCATATGCATTTCACCTGCCCAGAGATTAACATACATTGAGACGGTGAAGCCTAAAATTAAGTTGAAACTAAAGGTGCAAGGGAAGTTGGTAAACATCTGGCCTATCGAATGCCAGAGGCACAAAAAGAAGGCGTGCGAAATAAGGTAGATGCAAAATTAAAGGAAGACGTCATTACACCGAGCACAACTGGGTTCAATTTTCCGTTGTGGATGATTCCAAAGAAGATTGATGCTTTACGAATGTGAATGTGGGACTCTGTCGTGGAGTATCGAAAGTTAAGTGACAACTGCATTAACACTGTATTTCCAGTAGTTCATATCGACAAAATTTTAAACATCTTCAGAATAGCCACATATTTCACCACTTTAGACTGTGGAAAGCTTACCGTCAGATAGTATACAGTGAAGATGACGAAGAGAAAACCGCCTTCTCTGCTCCGGAAGGACATAATAAGTGCAAAAGTTTACCAAAAGGATGAAAATGAGTAGATAGTGGAGACGTTTCTTACAGAAAGGGTAACACAGTACTAACTGGACTTCAAAAACACAAGATGTTCATACACTGACCATCCAGAACATTACGACCACCTACTAAATAGCCCGTATGTCTACCTTTGGCACGGATAATAGCTGCGACGTATTGTGGCACGGAAGTAATGAGGTCGTGGTAGGTCGCTGGAGGGAGGTGGCACCACTTATCCATGCAAGTCATCTAATTTCCTTTATTTCCGGGGAGGGGAGCGATGAGTTCTGACACCATGTTCAGTCACATCCCAGATGTGTTCGATAGGGTTCAGATCTGGCGAGGTGGGGGGCTAACGCATCATTTGGAACTCGCTATTGTGTTCTTACAGCCACTTCAGCTCACTGTTGGCCTTGTGACATGGCACATTATCTTGTTGAAAAATGGCACTGTCGTCGTGAAACATGATCGTCATATAATGGGTGTACGTGGTCTGCTGCCAGTGTACGATACTCCTTGGCCATCATGGTGCCTTGCACGAGCTCCACTGGACCCACGCATGCGCACTTGAATGTTTACCAGAGCACAAAGCAGCCGCCGCCAAATTGTCTGCATCCCGCAGTACAGGTGTCACGGAGCTGTTCCGCTGTAAGACAACGGATGCGCGCCTTCCCATCGGTATGATGAAGAAAATATCGGGATTATGCATTGCCACTGCGCCAACGTCCGGTGCCGATGGTCACGTGCCCATTTCAGTCCTAGCTGCCGATGTCGTGATGTTAACATTGGCACATGTGTGGATCGTCAGCTGCGGAAGCCCATCGTTATGAGTGTTCGGTGGAGTGTATGTTCAGACATACTTGTACTCTGCACGGCATTTAAGTCTGATGTTAGTTCCTCCACTCCTCCACAGTTCGCCTCCTGTCCTGTTTATCAGTCTGCCGAGCCTCTGACATCCATCCGCAATGACAGGTGGCTGCCCAATCCCAAGAGTGGAAGTGGTTTCACTTTGGTTTCGCCACGTATCGAAGACACTCACCACTGCACTCCTACATCATCCAATAAGTCGTCCAATTTCCGAAATGCTCGTGCTGAGTCTCCCAGTCTGCCCTCAGTCCAACTCAGATAGATCGCCTGTCTTCCCCATTCCACACATGGACAGCACGATCACTGATAATACATGCATCGTGTGTGTGTCTGACAAGCAGTCATTCCTCTCCAAGTGACGCTGCTATCGCCTGGACGAGTTTATATCGATAGCAGGTTGGTGGTGAAACTGTTCTGGCTGATAAGTGTAGATTTAGATGATGTGCTCGGAGCTACGTTAGAAGCCCATAATGCCAGACATGTAGAAGTGTTTCATATAACCAACTGCACAACCTAAGTGCGGGTTCATACGGGGGGAAATAACTTAGTTATGGCACTTAATTACGACAGAAGTATTAATACCCGACCTACGGAATGTGAGTGCAATAAAGGAATATAAACCGTTTCATGATTTACTGAAGAACGGAGCAAACTATGCTTGATAAAGCAGAAAGCAGCTTTCCAAGAACTAAAACCAAACTCCAACAGGCCACGAAGGCCTAACGGCAACGACCGGCCGCCGTTTCATCCTCAGTCCATAGACGTCACTGGATGCGAATAGGGAAGGCCATGTGGTCAGCACAGTGTTCTCCCGGCCGTATGTCAGTTCACGAGACCGGAGCCGCTACTTCTCAATCAAGTAGCTCCTCAGTTTGCCTCACAAGGGCTGAGTTTACCCCGCTTGCCAACAGCGCTTGGCAGACCACACGGTTACCCATCGAAGTGGTAGCCCAGTCCGACAGCCCTTAACTTCGATGATCTGACGGGGAACCGGTGTTACCACTGTCGCAAGGCCGTAGCTTTCCAAGAATCAAAAGAAATATAATAATTAGCCCTAACCATACAGTATCCTGATTTTACTAAGAAGTTCATAAACACAGCAGACGGTTGTAAGGAATCCATTGGTGCCTTACTGAGTGAGACGGAGCTATGACAGGATTTACCAGTAGCCTTCACTTCTAGAAACTTGAATCATGCACCAAAAGGATATAGTACGATTGAGCGAGAGCTCCTAGACGTAGCCACAACGGATCAAAAAATGCAGAATAATATCAAGATGCCCTTAGCGCTGACGGAAATACATAACCAGGTATTCGGTCGTTTTGATATGAATGTGGTTGAGTCCTTTCAAATAACACAACACGGGAATAGATACATCATAAAATTCCAGGATGGCCTCCAGAAACTTTTCATAGTAGAGCCAGTAATATAATTGGACGGTAACACAATAACGTGAGTCTTTGTACACAAAATAATTTGAATTACTGAATTAGATCAGTGTTATTGAGTGGTAGACGAGCAAATTTCCTGAGTGACTTCCTGAAGAAAGTTTGTCGTTTACTGAAGAATGAGAAGATTAAATCTGGTGCTTAGCAACCCCAGGTCGACGGAACACTCAAAAGAACGCATTGAATGCAAATAGAAAATCTACGTCATTATCTGTAAATGATGCAGGAAAACTGTGTTGAATGGGTGTACTTTTCCGCTCTTGTATATAAAACTTTACCGCATTTATCGACTGGTTTTACCACATTCGAGCTATTCTTCGGGGGAATATGAAAAAATCCCAGGATCCTGCAATGGGATCCAGCAAAAGTACACAAATATGGTGATTACCGAACAGAACTAAAGGAGGGAGTGCGCCAGATGAGTCAGATGGCAAGAAGATTTAATAAGAAATGTAAAAAAACGAATCGAGTTGTGAAGCAGATCGATTCGATTGTGGTGACCATCAAAGATACTTGTTATCGTCGCTACATGTATGTTTTCCCCGACCAGAGAGAGGGAACTTCTGGCGTGGCAGTGAATGAATATTGAGCTCCGGCTGCATCAGTGGGCAGAGGGACTTCCTTATCGGGTTTTAGCACACCAGGGTTGTTACCAAGTCGCTTCTGAGTGTAATGCACGCTAAGCTACTATTCATGCAAGGCCGCTCCTAAGAGAAGGCTTTGAACTATTAAGCGTAGGACTTGTGACGCCGTTAAATTTATCTGGTGAGCACCTGTTCCAAATAAACCTTTGTAACTATCGTCAGACCCGTGTGTTCTTGTACTGTTCCTGACCGTGCCTTAATTATTCATTTTCTGAGGCAAGTCTTCTACCCCAGTGAACTATCCTAAGTACGTGAGGAATAGCTCAGGAACAAATTCTTCCTTCCGTTTTGAGTGTTATGTGGCAGTACTCCGAGCCGTCTGTTCCTGGAGTTATGTTCTGCTTCACATAATCCTTCCTTATGTCAGTTTCTTCTGAAAGGTGGTGAAATTATTACCGTTTCTTGTACTCTCTCAGTCCTGGAGCATCTGTAGTAAGCTGTGATTTGCGTTTTGCTAACTTTGTTCTCTGTATGTTCTAGTAAGCGGACTGTTTCTGTTACTCGGTGCTTGTACTAAGCCGGTTCCCATTAACAGTTGGACGAGTGTTTAAGGTGCGGTCTGTGGTATGGAAACCAGTTCATTTGCCACTTTGGTTAATGTGTTCCTTATTTTCAAATTGTTCACTAAGTATAAGATATATATTTCCTTTCTATATGCATCGGAAGTTTGTTGCGTAAATTTTCCTAACATTCAACTGAAAGATTTTTCTTTCAAAGTTTTTCAGTTTTATCTGCTCAGTTAGTTGGATATAAGATTATATTTGGAATGTTTAAAGTCCAGTAGTGTCTGTTTCCACTAAGGGCCTCTGATTTTTCATAATTCAGTCGCTTGGTTTTTGAAAGTTTGACTGAAATATTTTATTTGAAATGGAGGATAAATGTATTACTAACGGCAATCTGTGCACTTGTTTGGTAGTATAATTACTGATAATGGAGTTTTATTTTAATGGAAGGTTTAACAGTGTGCCAAATTGTCTTTGAAAAAAAGCCGGCTGTGTGAAATAAATGTGTTATAAATGGGATAAAATTCATGTGGGTAAGCAACTCTTGCCACTTCCAGGCTCATGCCATTGCTGTTCCTTCTCCTATCCTTACATGACAGGTATCAGAGTATGTTTGCGTGATAGGAAAGTTACAGAAAATTTAGCATAATTATTCAAGTAGGATTAAAAGGTACAAATAAGAGAGTGATATTTGATTGGTACCGTCTGTGTGATATTAGTTACTGGTCTGTTTATTCTTAGTTATGGATACCTGAGAATTAACTGATACTTCCCATTTCGAAAAGGAATTCTTGCAGTACAACTTACTAGTGATAAATCAAGAGGTTGAGGATGCCTCATGGGACTTTTAAACAGATGGCTCCCAGCCTTGGACTTTCCGTTGCAGCTGCCTGAACAGGGCAACAGTGAGATAGGGGCGACTGGTGACGTGTGATCCGAATACCTTTCTGCGATGGAAGCCAACATTAAGTTCTAACAAGACAACTGTCCATCCCATTAGCAAATAGTTTACATCTTCATCTATAGCATACTCCGCAAGCTAACTCATGGTGTGTGCCGGAGGATACTTCTGTTACCTGCAACTTATCTCTCCTACTCTGTTTCACTTGCGAAAGGCACGTGGGAAAAATTATTGTCGGTAAGCCACTGTTTTCGCACAAATTTCTCGAATTTGCTCGTAGTGGTTATTACGTGAGATGTATGTGGGAGGTAGTAATATATTTTCCAACTCTGCCAGGAAAATGTTCTCTCAAAATTTCTATATTAAACCTCTCCGTGAAGCACAACACTTTTCTTGTAACGTCTGCCAACAGAGTTTGTTGAGCGTCTCTGAAATGCTTTCGCGACAGCTAATCTATCCCGTGATGAATAGCGCCAGACTTCGTTGGATCTCCTCTGTCTCTCCTACCGGTCCTACTTGGTAAGGATCCCATAAGGATGAACAATACTCAAGAATCGGTTGAACAAGCGTCTTGCAAGCACTTCCTTCGTGGATGAGTTACACTTCCTTAAGATTCTTCCTGTGAATTTCAGTCTGGCATCTGCTTTTCCTACTGTTTGTTTCATGTGGTCATTCCAAATGGCTCAAATGGCTCTAAGCACTATGGGACTTAACTGCTAAGGTAATCAGTCCCCTAGAAGTTGGAACTACTTAAACCTAACTAACCTAAGGACAGCACACACCTCCATGCCCGAGGCAGGATTCGAACCTGCGACCGTAGCGGTCGCGCGGCTCCTAACTGTAGCGTCTAGAACCTCTCGGCCACTTCGGCCGTCTGGTCATTCCACTTAAGGTCACTGTGGATACTTACTCCTAGCTGGCCGGGTGGCCGTGCGGTTCTAGGCGCTACGGTCTGGAACCGCGTGATCGCTACGGTCGCAGGTTCGGATCCTGCCTCGGGCATGGATGTGTGTGATGTCCTTAGGTTAGTTAGGTTTAAGTAGTTCTAAGTTCTAGGGGATTGATGAACTCAGAAGTTCAGTCCCATAGTACTCAGAGCCGTTTCTTTTTATACTTACTCATAGATATTTAATAGTTGATGTTGTTTCCAATAGTTTCTCATCAATAGTGTAGTTGTACAGTAGTGGCTTTCTGTTCCTATGATGAGCAATATACTACATTTATTTACGTTCAGTGTCAACTGCCAGGTCCTGCACCAACCAACAATCCTCTTCTGCTGATTCCTCAAATCGATACTTCTGGCATTGCTACTTTGTTACAGACAACTACATCATCTGCGAACTGCCTTGAAGAGGATCTTATGCTTTCTACTAGGTCATTTATATAGACTGTAAACGAAAACGGCCCTATCACACGTCCTTAGGTTACTCTGGGAGTTATGAATGGTGGGCTCCATGCGGTTCCCTAGTTGTGCAGCAACCATAAAATTACGAAATAAGCAGCAACCAGTCGTAAAAAACGAAATAAATGAAACTTGATTTTGCGACTGGTTGCTGCTTATTTCGTCACTTTGGGAGTTATCTTTAGACGTTTCTATTTTGTTTCGTTAAGAGCGACATGTTGAGTTCTGTCGGCAAGAAAATTTTCATTCCAGTCGCAAATCTGGCCCGATACTCGATATGCTCTTTTTTTTCACTAAACGGCAGTACCCGAGGGCGCTAAGTTCCCTCCTGAAGCCAAGAAACGCAGCATCAATCTGAGCACCGTTGTTGACAGCGCTATGGATGTAATGGAGGAACAGAGCGAGATGAGTTTCGCAAGATCTCTATTTCTTGAATCCACGTTAACTTTTACAGGTTTTAGTTCGTATTTAATCATCTCTAAGCCGTCTGGAGAACAGAGTCAAGGATTTGTTCCACAGTTATGTTCATAAGGAGAAGATTTCGCCACTGGACAGACTATGGGACAAAGCGCCGCAACTTCAAATTTTAAGAGACGGCTTGCTTGGTAAGCCGATAGCTAAATTATTAGAGGGAATGGAGATTGTATATATCGAGCCTAGGGCGGAAATCCTACAATTTCAGTGGTTAGCCGTCAAGTTACAACTTCAAGTGGGCGTTCTTCAAACGTCACTTTCGTTCGTGGTCCAGGCGATTTATCCTTTTACTATAGGTAGGTTGTGTGGATTAGTTGCTCAGGATATCCACGAACACGATTCGCTGGAGGGGTTTGAGTAAGAGGATCACTTGCGAGAATTTATCTAGTGGGTATAGAAGTGAGTTAATTAATAAAGATTATTTTGAAGTTCACGTTTACAATGATGTTTTTTTCGACTATGTGGTGCATATTCGCAGCTCTATGCGCTCTCTATGTTTGAAAACCACCGAAGCCGGTACTATTAATAATATTTGAGACAGGATGCGCGTGCAAGACCGTTCACGAGTGGCTTCCGAGTACATGAACAGCTGGTGGCTAGCAGTGAAGGTTTTTTGCTGCAGGATGAAAAGATGCTGCTAGTGATGGTGAAGTGCGACCAATAACTGCTGCCAGTTAGAAACAAAAAGGCACATTACAGGCTAGGATAACGTTGTGGCCGAGGTCTTGAGCAATGTGTTTGTGAGGGGAACACGACGCACTAGAATGTTGTGAAGGGGATGGAGGGTGTATCGTGAATACTATTTCATCCAAGATCGCTGCCTTATATGGAACCTTACCCAAGAAACAGGAGTAGGATGAAGCATTGAGGGAAATTAGGGGGTGACTAAGGGAAGGTAGGTCGTTGCAGGGCTACCAGCTAAGCAAAGGTGTGTTATTTTAACACATCAAGCATGATGGGAAGCCAAAATTATTTTGCTTAAACAACTGGTTCTGTCAGTCTGTAACTATTTTCTACAGGCCTTTTGAAGCTGACCTATAAAACTACCAAAAAGATCAAAGAGCTTCTAACCAAGCCGATCTTGTATTTGGGTGTAAGAAAGTTACTCACTCAGTAAGTGGAATGCAAGGCAGTCAACCCTAATCCAAACACCAACAGGATGTTGTTAAGTTAGAGTCGCAGTGAGAGTTCCATGAACTAATATTTTGTTGATTATTTGGGACCGCTTCCCCGGACTAAAGTCAGAAATAAGTATAACTTGGTAATCGTTCGTACCTTCAGTTTGTTCGTTTGGCTATTCCCTGGCAGAGGAATGATAATTGTAATAACTATTCAAAATCTCTAAGATGTGCATTATTGTTTTGGCCCGCCCAAAGTGCTCGTTAGTGACAATTTGCCGACAATCGTCCAGGAAGTTTCGTAAGATTTGCTTTGGTAATCGAATCCCAAATCACAATTGTTTCCTATTGCCAGCAGCCTTCGTTTGCAGAGAGTGTGAATAGGAACATCAAATCCGCATTGATTATTTACCACGAAAACTCGCAAGACAGCTGGGACAGACCCTTGCGCTGGCTCAACTTTGTTTTAAGCTCAGTGCACCATGGAGTTCACAAGATTACCCAGCTAAATCAGTGCTTGCATATCCGGTTGACTCACTTACTGCTAATGATTGGAACAGTACGGATTACTTGCGGCAGAAGATAGACCTCAATTGATTAAAAAGAATTGGGCCCGAGATTTAAAAAATATTCCGCTCCAGCAACACAGAGAGGCCTGGGGTATAATCACGGAAAGTGACTTGCCTCGCCCAAAATGAGGTACCTTGTGGTCATTAAAAGCTTTCATGTCCAGATCTAGGCGGCTGATAAAACCTAAAAAAATTGTTCCTGCAGTTCAAAGGTCCTTATAAAATTGCAAAGTTGTGTAGTCTACTCTCCTTTTGAGTGCAGAGCATGACTACTGGTAGGATCATTAGGATCCACCTTAACCTAATCAAAGATGCTGGAGAGGTAGGTATTCAGGTACTAGACTGGATATTGGGGGGAGGTTGAGCATGGAGATACTCTGCTCAATAGTGGCGGCGATCGAAGATACCTGCTGTCGCTGGTGCATGTATATTTTCTCCGACTGGCGAGAGGGCACTCTGTTCATGGCAGCAGGTGAGTATTTGGCTCTAGCCACGCCTGCATGGAGAGAGACTTCCTCCTTCACTTTTACCGCAACAAAGCTGCTGTTAGTACATAGGCACAGAACTGGACGTCAGTGGATGGTTTGCGGCGTCACTTCTTCACGCGGGTCGATCTATTGGCAGTGGGACTGTATAGAGGTTTCCACCCCAAGTCGCTCTGAGTATGATGTACGCTGTGCTATTGTTCGTGCAAGGTCGTTTCCAAGAGAGGGCTTTGAAGTATTACACATTGTACTTGTGGTGTCGATAATTGAAGCCGGTGAGCATAAGTTAGAGGTAAAACTTTATAACTGTGTTCAGACTTGTTTGTTCTTCTAATGCTCTTGGCCATGTTCTAATTATTCTTTTCCTGATACAAGTTGGTTGGTTTGTGGGATTAAAGGGACCAGACTACCATGGTCATCAGTCCCCCTGATACAAGTCTTCTGCCCCAGTGAAGTATGATATAAACGTAAGTGTTAGTCAAGAAACTAGTTGTTACACTTATTATGATGGTTATGTGGCCGTACTCCAAGCAGTCGGTTTTCTGATTTGTTCTCTAATTCAGATAATCATCTCTTATGTCAGTTTCTGCTCTCGCAGTACCACAACATCGGTATTGAGTTGTGATTTACATTTTGCTAACTTCCGTTACTGTATCTTACAATATGCCAACTGCTTGGGTTACCCGTTTTCTTGGTTGATGTTTTCCTTATTGTCAAAATTTCACTAGGTTTAACAGACGTATTTCTTTTTAAATATATCAGAAAACTGTTACGCTAATTTTCTTTACATTCAACTGAAAGAAAATTTATTCAAAATTTTTAAGTTTTATCTGGTCAGTTTGTTTGGATGTAAGATTGTACTTTGAATGTTTTAAGCTCAATAGCGTCCGTAACCATTAAGGGTGCTAGGTTTTTCTTAATTAAATCACTTGATTTTTGGAAACCTTAATTGATACGTTTGATTTTAAATATACGATAAATAGATTAATAGCTGCAATCAGTACACTTATTTATAATATAATTGTTGTTAATGAAAATTTGGTTTAATGTAAGGTTTAATATTGCGCCAAATTTCGTTTGGTAAAAAAAAACCGTCTCTGGAAAAGAGATGTGTTATAGTGGTAAAAAAGATATTTCACGCTTAGTTAACAATGGCAATAGATTGTGGATTGTAGGCCTTCATCCCTGCGCAGTACAAAAATCTTCGTTACGAAGTTTCAAATCGAAACTTCCTTTTTAAAATGATATTAACTGTAATAAATTTGAACTCAGAAGCATTAAAGATCGTGTCATCTCTAATAATTTATTTGCAAATATTGGCGTTATCTTGGTATTAATTTCCATATGTATTATTGCCATGCAGACCAGTTTTCTCTAATCGTCTGTAGAGGTAATCATTTTGTATAATCAAACGACAGTACAGAAAGGAGAGCAGAGGACCTGCAAGACAAATAAATGATGTGGGTTTCATACAAACTCATCTACATGGATACTCTGTAAATCACATTTAACTGCCTGGCAGAGTATTCATCGAACCACTTTCACAATTCGCTACTTTTCCAATCTCGTATAGCGCGCGTAAATAACGAACACCTATTTCTTTCCGTACGAGCTCTGGTTTCCGTTATTTTATTTTTACGATCGTTTCTCCCTATGTAGGTCGGTGTCAAAATATTTTCGCATTTCGTGAGAAGATTCCGTGGCAACGAAAAACGCCTTTCTTTTAATGATGTCCAGCCAAAACCCTTTATCATTTCTGTGACTCTCTCCCATATTTCGCGATAATACAAACCGTGATGCGCTTCTTTGAACTTTTTCGATGTACTCCGTCAGTCCTATCTGGGAAGGATCCAACACCATGCAGCAGCATTCTAAAAGAGGACGGACAAGCGTAGTGTCTCCTTAGTAGATCTGTTACATTGTCTAAGTGTCCTGCCAATAAAACGCAGTCTTTGGGTAGCCTTCCCCATAAAGTTTTCTATGTGTTCCTTCCAATTTAAGTCGTTCGTAATTGTAATACCTAGGTATTTTGTTGAATTTAGGGATTTTAGATTAGACTGATTTATCGTGTAACCGAAGTTGAAAGAGTTCCTTTTAGCACTCATGTGGATGACCTCACACTTTTCGTTATTTAGGGTCAACTTCCACTTTTCGCACCACTCTGCTATTTTTTCTAAATCGTTTTGCAGTTTGTTTTGATCTCCTGATGACTTTATTAGTCGATAAACGGCAGTGTCATCTACAAACAACCAACGACGGCTCCCAAATCGTTTATGTAGAAAAGGAAAAGTAAAGGGTCCTTAACACTACCTTGGGGAACCCCTGAAATCACTTCTGTTTTACTCTATGACTTTCCGTCAATTACTACGGACTGTGACCTCTCTGACAGGAAATCACAAATCCAGTTACATAACTGAGACGATATTCCATAAGCACGCAATTTCACTATGAGCCGCTTATGTGGTACAGTGTCAAAAGCCTTCCGGAAATCCAGGAATCGGGAATCGATCTTAAATCCATTGTCAACAGTACTCAACAGTTCATGTGAATAGAGAGCTAGTTGTGTGTCACAGGAACGATGTTTTCTATGCCCATGGTGACTGTGTGTCAATAGACAGTTTTCTTCGAGGTAATTCATAATGTTTGAGCACAATAAACGTGCTTACCGACGTTAACGATATGGGCCTGTAATTTAGCGGATTATTCCTACTACCTCTTTTGAATATTGGAGTGACCTGTTCAACTTTCCAATTTTTGGGTACGGAGCTTTCGTAGAGCGAACGGTTGTATATGATTGTTAAGTAGGGAGCTAATGCATCAGCATACTCCGAAAGGAAACTGACTGGTATACAGTCTGGACCAGAAGACTTGCTTTTATTAAGTGATTTAAGTTGCCTCACTACTCCGAGAATATTTACTTCTACGTTACTCATGTTAGCAGCTGTTCTCGATTCGAATTCTGGATTATCTACTTCGTTTTATTTTGTGAAGACATTTCGGAAGGCTGTGTTCAGAAACTCTGCTTTTGCAGCACTGTCTTCGATAGTATCTCCATTGCTGTCGCTCAGAGAAGGCATTGATTGTTTCTTGCCGCTAACATACTTCACATACTACCAGAATTTCTTTGGCTTTTCTGCCAGGTTTGGAGACAAAGTTTCGTTTTGGAAACTGTTATAAGCATCTCGCACTAAAGTCTGCGCTTAATTTCAACCTTCTGTAAAAGATCGCCAATTTTGGAGATTTTGCGTCTATTTAAATTTGGCATGTTTGTTTCGTTGTTGCTGCAACAGTGGACTAACCCGTTTTGTGTACCAAGGAGGATCAGGTCCGTTGTTTGTTAATTTATTTGGTATAAATCACTCAATTGCTGCCGTTACTATTTCTTTGAATTCAAGCCACATATAGTCTACAGTTATATTATTAATTTGGAATGAGTGGAGAGTGTCTCTCAGGAAGACGTAAAGTGAATTTTTATCTGCTTTTTTGAATAGGTACATTTTTCGCTTATTTTTGGAGGATTTGGGGATTACAATATTCAATCTCGCCACGACAACCCTTTGTTCACTAGTCCCTGTATCGGTTATTAACTCAGGATTATTTGTTGTGAAGAGGTCAAGTGTGTTTTCACAACCGTTTACTATTCGGGTGGGCTCATGAACTAACTTGGTTCAAATGGCTCTGAGCACTATGGGACTCAACTGCTGTGGTCATTAGTCCCCTAGAACTTAGAACTACTTAAACCTAACTAACCTAAGGACATCACACACATCCATGCCCGAGGCAGGATTCGAACCTGCGACCGTAGCAGTCGCACGGTTCCGGACTGCGGGCCTAGAACCGCGAGACCACCGCGGCTGGCCATGAACTAACTGCTCGAAATAATTTTCAGAGAATGCGTTTAGCGCAATTTCGGATGATATTTTATGCGTATCTCCAGAATTAAACATGTATTTTCGCCAACATATCCAGGGTAAATTAAAGTCACCATCAACTATTATCGTATGAGTCGTGTGCGTGTTTAAAATCAAACTCAAGTTCAAGTTTTCTTTGAACCTTAAAGGAACGCGGAACGCAGTTCAGGTTTTTCAGATACTTCGCTGCATGATAGTTCAACTACGTCTACGTCGATGTGACTGCTCCTCAGTTCTCGCATAAGTGCTTGGCAGATGGTTCATTGAACCATTTCCCTACTACTTATATACCGTTTCACTCTCGAACTGCACGAAGTAGAAACGGAAACTTATATCTTTCCTTGCGAGCTATGATTCGTCTTTTTTATTATGGTGGTCATTTCTCCCTATATAGATGGGAGTCAAGCAAATACTTTCATATTCGGACAAAAAAGTTGGTGATGAAATTTCCTGAAAAGTTCTCGCCCCAACGAAAAACTCTTCTGATTCAATGACTGCCACGTCAACTCGCGTACCATATCCGTGCAACTCTCCCCTGCTTCACGATAATTTAAAACAATTTAGTTGTATATGGTAAGACTGCAATACCACACATCAGTGCTCCTAAAGAGGATAGACAAGGGAAGTGTAGGCAATCTCTTTGGTAGAAATGGTTCAAATGGCTCTGAACACTATGGGACTTAACATTTGAGGTCATCAGCCCCCTAGAATTTAGAACTACTTAAGCTAACTAACCTAAGGACATCACATACATCCATGCCCGAGGCAGCATTCGAACCTGCAACATTAGCAGTCGCGCGGTTCCGGACTGAAGCGCCCAGAACAGCTCGGCCACAACGGTCGGCTCTTTGGTAGATTTTTCGCAAGTTCGAAGCGTTCTGCCCACATAATACACCCTTTGCTTTCTCTTTGCGCCAACATTTCCTATGTGATGGTAATTAATACATATTCGTTGAGTCGAAAACTTCTAAATTTGTATTATGTAGTAACAGCAATTTAGCAGATTCCTTTTAGTACTCGTGTGAAGCACGTCATACTTTTTCATCAGTGATATCGGTCTGTACTCCAGAGGATTACTTCAGCTTCCTTTCTGGTGTATTGGTGGGACCTGTGCAACTTTCCAGTCCATGGGTAAGGATATTTGATCGGGCAGGCATTGCATATGATTGTTTAGTATGGAACGGTTACATCAGAAACCTAACTGGTAAATACTCTCTGCCGGAAGACTTGCCTTTATTAAGTTACTTAAGTTACTGCATTATACTGCGAATATATAATTGTACGTTTTGATTTCTTGGCGCAATTGATTCAGTATGTGCTGACGAATTATGCATAAATGAAAACAACTTTGAATAATACTCGTAAAACACTGTTTCTTATAGTCTAATGTTGTCAGCCGTTCTTGATTCGAAGTCTGGAATATTTACTGCGTCTTCATTGGCGAAGAAATTTCGGAAAACCTTGTTTAGTAACGCCGCATTAATTCCACTGTCATCGATATTATTACCATTGTTATCGCGCTGTGGAGGTATTGGTTGTGTCTTATTCCTGGTGTCGGTTTTATTCGACAAGATTTATTGGGGCATCTGGCAGATTTGGAGATCGAGTTCAGTTGTGGAAACGATTAAAAGTATCCTGCTCTGACATCTGCGCTAAATTTCGGGTTTCTGAAAAACATCACTAATGTAGGAGGTATTGTGTTTTTTTAATCTGGTCTCTTTGTCGTAGGTAAACATTCAAAAGGCTGATAGTGAATGAATACAGAACTTTTCCGCCTCGAGCCTGATGTGTACAAGTCCACCTGCTACATCCCAAATGATGGTGAAGTAGGAGCCCTCATCAGCGCTCTCATGTCATCAGCAGTAAGGTTGAAAGAGATTATTTCATTGTGATTTATGATAATGGTTAATTTCGCGTATTGTCGAATTCGAGGTCATGTAACTGATATTTACTGAGTTCAAGTCAGAGTAGAGGAAGATGTGCAGCTACTAGAGTGATACTGAAACTGACGTTACAAATGTATTACGGTATTCCAGAATTGATACTTCGCTCTGCAGTCAGGTGAACGCTGATTTTGGTACTTCCTGATTGGTAGTCATTGCATTTATCAACGGAACTACCCAGCTGCGACGCTTGCCTTGTTTCTAACTTCCTCATGCTAGTACTTTTCTTATTCGTCTCATCTATATCTAGGTCTGCATTAGTGTCCAATAATTCACATTTAAGTTCCTGGCAGAGGGTTCATCGAACCACATTCAGGCTGTTTCTCTAAGGATAGACGAACACTTAACTCAGTAGAAGCTCTCTTCCGCTATACTGCTGGACTAGAACACTTGGGAGAAGGGGTATTATGTGAAGAACGGATTATTTGCAGCTGATGAATTATTTCCAAACTGAATGTGTCACTATGAATCGGAGTGTGAAGTGTGGTGATATTGTCTGAGGGACTGAAAGTGTATGCCACATCGGGATTGGAACCCAGAGCCATGCCCCTTGCGCTCCATGCTCGTAAGTAGAGTGACACCTACGACTCTCAATCCACTTGATAGATTTCATCAACCAATATCCGTTTCTTATCCTCCAGAGACCATTGGCCAAGAAATAAATTGTCTGGAATTAGATCCAGGGAAGTGGACGGCCACCATTCAGGTAACAGCGCAGAAGTGTTACAATTACCGTCGCTGCGAAAAGGTAGTGTTAAGAGGCGAAACAGCAGCGACAGTGAATGACGGAGAAAATTTATTTCTGACGTGATTTAAAAATGGAAGTATGGTGAGTATTGCAAAGGTCGATGTGAGGCGTGAAAATGAAGCCCCCGTTGTCACGCAAGGGAACCAAAGTGGTTGAGTCACTGAGGAGTGCGGCTTTTGGGAAGTATAGACCATGAGTAGTAGGCAGCCATGATTGCTGTAGCTGCACTTCTGGCCCGTCGCTGATGACAGCTGCGAACCTCTGTTTCCTGGAAATTTTGTGGCCGCGTACTGATAACGCCTTACGCAATGCAGTCCAAGCGCTTCGGCCCACTTCGGTAAATGATTCAGCTTCTCGCCACGTGACTAACAGCTCACAACCTAAGAGTCCCTAAAAGGTAAGGAACGTAGAACAGGACACCGGAATAACACAGAACACAGAAATGTTCTCTCATAAATTTTTCTATTTCAGAAGGCATATGGTTGACATTTAACCCTTTTTATTAATTGAGTTATGCTATGTTTTGGCGCTTAAGAGTAAGTACTTTACGTGATACATCTCTCTTCACGAGACAATACGCAGAAAGTCTGCATTTACATTTGAAATTTGGTTGATTGAAGAGTACACGCTTGGAAGCTTATGCTCTTCTTAGAGATAAGAGATATCTGATCAGTTTCATGCTACTTTTAAATGAAACTAATTGAGTTATAGTTCATCTACATTGTTGTGAACACCGTCGAAATCGATTTACTGTGTTTTGCAATCGAGAACTGCCTTAAAGGGCACAACATTGACAATATTCCAAGTGAGTCTCAGTCAATATCAATACTGCCGTGGCTGCTTGTCTACGTCCAGCCCAGCTTTTGCTCTGTCTCTGATGATCACGTAGTTGATATGATGCTTAATTCCAGTCTCTCTTTGTTTTCCAAATGGCGTTACAAAATATCTGCTGTGTAACACTTTATACTCTGAATATGGAAATAGTGATACTTGTGCTTATGAGGTGTACACGTAATACTATTTCACTGAGCATAATGTTTCTTTACGTTAATGCGGTAGTTGCTAGAATTTCTGCATCTGCTATCACATTAATAAAGTTTCTCCTGATTTGGTATCATTTGGTAACATTTGGTAACATTCTATAGAAAGCGGCTTTCTTGAAACCTGTTTTTCACATATAAACTTTATTGCGCAACGAGAGCCACCTAACTTTGGTGAAAGCAGCATAAGCTACCAGTTGGTAGGCATCTGTCATTCAAAAACGAACAACATAATGATCGAGAGTCGAAACCTTGATAATCCATAATTTATCGTCATATTTAACGATCAGTTACACAACCGAATTTGCAATATATAACTAAGGTACTTCAAGTGGGTCCTCCGGCAGAGCTCGGAAGATTATTGGGAGTTAGATTCAGTTCGATCTTCCTGCATTCGAATCCAGTGTCTTAACGACTACGCCATTGTGGCTGGGCATGTGGTTCTAGTCCTGCATATCAGCGACAAGCCTCAGTTCTTGGAATATATTGTAGGATTGATATTCCATGCAATAGTCATCAAATATCTTAAATCACTTATACTGTATCCCAGTGGGATCATCACAAATTTTTTTTCACATGTAGATGGGATCTAAAGATCTAAGAAATCTGTGAGGATATCCTAGTTGTGTATCTTGTAGCAAATATGGAGAAAGAGCGTGAAACATAACAATGGTATATTTTCACATTCCACTGGAGATACGTTTGTAATAGTAGGTTACGAGTGAGCGAAAATATGGTTAACGTTTGGACTGATACTTACACAAATATCCTTTTATATTGTTCTAATGTACTGTAGTAGTACTTCGTGGCACGACGCTGAGGACAACAGGGTTCCAGTTAAATGCAGCTTGTTATCATGAGTCTTGTGAAACCTACAAAAATTTCAGGTGCAGTTAAAATGTCTGGTCATTCGCTCTGAAAGAGCTATCCCGTTGAAATACTAACTGACAGCTGAGGAATGCCACCAAGTTTTAGAGGCCCTGAGACATTTGAGCAGGGAACTATAAGCTCGTCCGGTTACAAATATACGGACCTGCTGGGAAGCTGCAGCCTTCTTTGCAGCTCAGGTATACGGACAATGGGCACGTGGACTCATTCACTGCCGTTTCTCAGGAAAATATGCCATGGAACACGGTAGGGAACTTGCCGCCGGCAATGGCTGGTGGAACAGCAGTATGAGATGGCCATGGGAGTGCCGACTGTGACAGCATGCTCCGCACAAGACTCTCCAGGCATTTTAAGGAGCGGGATGGGAAAGACTGAGACCCTGTAACAAAAACACTGTTAGAGTGGAGTCATCCAGCATCAACTGTATTAGTTTCTCCTTCGGAGGCGGGAGGATTCAAAACTGAGCCCACCAATGACAAGACGATACCAAGGCCAAATAGGCGGCCTGAAGGGATACATTAGGTGAAGAAGGTCGAAACCTCAGAACAGCGGCATTAATGGCGATTAGTGCAGACAGATTCGGTTGATTCAAGGTCATTAAAGGTCATTCAATGAGATTCCGGGCCGAGGATGTATCTGGGAACGCTATGGGCATCGGTAGAAGACTAGTCTAACTGTCTCCCGCTATACGGTCCGACAACCAGGACTGATTGTCAGGGGTGCCATTCCTTTTTACAGCAGGACTCCTTACAGCACAGCGCTATATCGACGACATTCTACGCCGTGTTCTCTTTTCATCGGAAGCCATTTTGGGCTTACATTTCAGCAAGATAAAGCCCATCCAAATATGGCGAGATCTTCTGCTGCTTGTCTTAGTGCTGGCCAAACCCAATGATGGCTAGCAAGGTCGCAGGATCTCTCACAAAACTGAGAAAATTTCCAGCATTGTGTCCAACCGTCTCGAGATTTTGATGATCTAACACGCCAACTGGACAGTAGGATGAGGGATCCAACAACCTTAGCAGTCAGTGCCAAGCCAAGTAACCGCTTATACAAAGGCCAGAGATGGACCAAAACGTTACCGACTTGCTGGATTTGTGAAGCTCTTCTTCTTAAATAAATAATCGATTTTTTTCTGTAATAGTAATCATTTGTTTGTCTGTACGTGCACATCACATCAAACGATTCCCGCCCCATTCGGATGATTCCTTCGTGGTGCATCATTTTTTTTTCTTTTTAGCTTTGCATGGTACATTTGTGAAGTGTCTCGCGGGCATTGAACTTATGTTTTGTACATAGGCATAACAGATCCACTAGATGTCAGTACCGCACATTTTAGGTGTCCTTTCTAACCGGTTCGTAACAGATCATCAGTTTCAGGTAATCCGTATGCGCGACGGCACGGTGCCTTGGTAGTGCAAGAGCAAAAGCTAGAGCGCATAAAATAACAGATTTCAAAGCTGGATCTATCTGTTTGAGGAATTTTAAAGCAGCTCACAAGATTGTTAGTCGCAAAGTCACACAGTTTCCAACGTACAAACACTCTCAAGCGCAAGAAGAAATAGAGAATTCTGCGACTGAACTACCGCTCCTAATTATTCGTCAGATGAAATTGTAAATACTGAACGATCTGCATTTAAATCTGTCATTCAAAGAGAACGCACATAATGTTGCATTGGTGAACGAGCGACGATTGTTGTGGTGCAACCAACTTCCGGAATATCACATTCGTATACAGTTCAGCCAAATATTTCCATGGAAGGCAGACTTCTTTCTCCACTACTTATTGCCTTCTGTGAACCAAGTGGCACATAAGGTCCCCTTGTGCAAAGAAAGCAAACCAGCTCCGTACTTATACACAACGACTCCAAAATGAGGCAAAGTGGACAACCGTGTTGTTGAACAATGGCGGGATAACTGCCTCTCTCGCAATGCTAGAGTAAAATGTTGTGTGGCGCTGGACTCATTTTCACTCCATCAACAGGATCTATTCGCAATTCTAGATAAAGAAATAAATGAAAAATTCGTTACACCTTTCTTTGTAGGTTCTAATTATTCGCCGACGGCAAAAATTTTGCTAATCATTTTACGAGCGTATTTTACTTGACAATATTAAAGTTGAACTCCACAGTCGTAATACTACCATGAACCTTCTTTCACTTATCCATAATCAGTTTTGTCCCCATATTCAACTACATGATCAAGCACATCAGGCAGAAAGGTACATTTCCAGCTGAATGTGATGCTTTTGATGTTCTTGACAATGTGCTGTGGAATACGGATGACTCAAGTTCCTCAACACCAGCCGCACAACTGCATCATTTATCCAGTGCGGAAATTATCGTTTACATTTGTATGTAACAGATGTCGACTACAAAGAATTGAATTATTAAACAAATAAATAACAGTAATAATTACGTTATACCTTTGTTTCCTGTTCTATTCATCATAAGACCGATATATATGCCATTTTTTTCTCAACCAAGCAGCATATCTCAAACCAAATAATCTACTACAGGAGATATGTTGATAATAAAAACTTGCTTTTTCATGGTACAAAAAATTAAATTTATACATTAGTAGCAGATCTAAGCAAAATGCACAAAAATATTAAATCAACAGTTGAACATGAAACTAATAAAAGCATTAACTTTCTTGACCTGAAGGTTTGCAATAGTAACAATAAACATCAATTTAGTATCTACAGAAAACCTATCACCACAGATGTCAGTATTGAGAACTTATGTTGCCACCCCCGCCAACAAAAAATGGAATATTTCAGAGCGATGGTACACCGAATTAAGAAAGTGCCAATGAGTGACACTGACCAACTAAATGCAAAATGAAATCAATATAATCATAACATTTGCTCATAATAATGGATATAAATCCATAATAATAGAAAAACTCCCCAACAAAATCCAGACAAAAACCACATATTCACTTCACAGTAATCCACATGACATGCATTCCAAACCAAATCAGTGTGCCACAGAAGCCAAACCTAAATATGCTACTCTTCCATACAAAGGCCGACTATCATACCAAATAGCAAACTTATTTAGGAAGAAAAATTTCACGATCAGCTTTTCCACAAATAATAAATTACAACAAAAAGTATTCCATGATATAAATACCTCCAAGAGTATACATGGCAAATCAGGAATATACAACCTCAAATGTGATACATGCCCAAAATCCTACATTGGACAGACAGGCAGAAGTTTCGAAGTTAGATACAAAGAACACATTTATGCTTTAAGGCTTGGCAACTTGAACAAATCTGCATTTGCAGCTCATATTGCTGAAGAAAACCATTCAGTGATAAACACTGAGAACAACTTAAAACTCTACATCTAGCAGAAAAAGGAGCCACTATGAATATATTAGAAGAAATTGAAATACACACACACACCAAAACAGCACCCCAGACTATATTATTATATAGTTCACCCCAGACTATATCATTATATAGTTATCTAACACATCTTTCCCAAAAAATTTTCAAAAATTATTTTCCACCCTCCAAAGCAAATAATATTCCAACGTCTATCTGCAGAACAAGTAGCAAATTTATGTGTTACTACAATTCTCATGATGCTAAATGTAAATAAATAATGTACTGTCTTATCTATACAGTACCCACAGAAAAGATCAACTTTGTAATTAATATAATAGTATTCGCTGTGAAGCTCTCAAAATACTAGTGCAAAAGGCGTTTCAGTTGCATAACGGAATTTATGATATTTTTCCAAACATGGGACATATTCAGGATGTTAAGATATATCATAGCATATCTGTCACTCATATGTTTGTAAGCACTTTGTTTTGTATCAAAACATGTGGTGTGTGCTAGAAATGTTTTCTGCGACAAATCAAAAGAGTTCAGCGAGAAAAATTTACGTGTGCAACGATAAGAATGCAGAGGGAATGTATTCACACCTGTTGGACGAATGTAATGAAAACAAACACTCTAAACCAATATTTCATGTAAGTCACATCCAATGAAAATCTGTAACGCAACCATCTGTGTGGCGTGCTTATAATTATGTATTATTTATATTTTATGACAATTAATCTGTAAAAAAACATTGTAATGAAAGCATGAAAACCGTCTGAAGATGAATCATATCGATTCGACACCAGTAACGGTACCCTTTGAATAAAGGAACTGAAAATAAATTTGTGGCTGGTTGCTGTCTCAACAGCATAACATTTGCCTTCGAATAACAGCCACGGTGTCCAGCCGTGTCATCATATGACAAAATTGCAAACAGCAGTAGTGCTGCTGCTCTTCGCGAGTATCTATGCATTAAAGGAATACAGAGATGTCCTCTTTGTCTCGGAGGAGGTTCGAGTCCTTCCTCAGGCATGGGTGTTCATGTTTATCCTTAGGATAATTTAGATAAAGTAGTGTGTAAGGTCAGGTACTGATGACCTTAGCATTTAAGTCCCATAAAATTTTATACACATTTGAACATTTTTGAGAGGTCCTCTTTCCACTCTGGGGTTGAATAACATGACTCAGAATTTAAGATTCAATGGAGATTTGGCAGTTGCTCCTGGAGAAGGCCAACGGCCAATTACGCCACAAATTGTTGAAGACTTTACTGTTGCCATGACTGTGAATGCTGGACGTAATGGGCGACAGCTGAACATTCCTTGGTTCACCGTTGTTTCGGGCAGCAGCAGAAAAATTTCTAGTCAAGTAACAGGCTATCCTGGAAGCAGATATTTGTCTCACTGTTGATAACCTGAAACGTAAACATGGTACGACACTGACAAATGTTACCGTATCGTGTGTTGCTTTCAGTGTTTCAGTGGTTTATTCATTATTCCTCTTCCGCATGTCCTCCCAAATGTTCCCACAAAGTTTCATTGTCCTACGATTACTTGTGTTTGATGGGGGCTCCCTCAAGTTTCATTATAACGTTTAGTCTGCAGTGAGTTTGAACTAGCTGTCACGCAAGGTAGCGTAGCATCAATTTTATTCACATGTGGATTACTTTTGCAAAGATAGTGGAGGTTTCATGGTATTACAAATTTTAAAAAAAGAAACATTATTCATATACAAGCATTTACAGAGAGAAATGTTCATTTATTCAAAAAGGGGCATATAATCATCATTGGCTTTGTAGTAGGAACCATAACAGCGTTTGCCTGAAGTGATGTAGCAAAACAACGCAACATCTTAATCAGAATGGACGGATGTAGGTTGCAGTCCCTATTATGTCTGATACTAGGCCAGTCTGTTTAAAACAGCACAACTTCGTTCGACTGATGTTAGGGATTTGTGTACATGCCGAATGATACTGCGGTATTAGAGTATCGTCGTCCATCAGAAAACTTGTAAGCTCCTTAATTACACTACTCTTTTCTAACATTAGCTGACACTTTTCAGTACCGACAGCAGAACCGAATGAAACTTTGTTTTTAAACTCTGAAAGGGAAACGTTAGCAGTATTACTTCCATGAATAGACGGAAGTTCTCATTGAGTTGAATCTCGGTGTCACAGCAGCTGTAGCAGAGGAATCCAGCAGTAATCTTAAATATTGACTACATAGAATTTTAAATATCGTGAACGTTTAACATTTTAGAGCAGAAGTATGTGAAAATTTTATGTCGAATGAGGAGCACAGAAGCCTGTAAATTACTAATTATGGTAAATATCAAGAAGTAAACGAAATAAGGATAATAAAAGACGTTTTTGATACCTAAACAGAATGAATGGCTAATGGCTAAGATAACACGAGGGCGGCCAGTAAGGCGTGGCGAGGGCGTGGTTTGAGCGGAGCAGCAGGCCGCTCTCTCCTTCAACATTCTGCTCTCCTAATACCCCAGAGCGCAATCGACCGATTTGCCCTAGGGTGTTAGGACAGCAGAAAGCTGAAGGAGAGAGCGGACATAGCCCCGCCCAGACCACGCCCCCGCCACGCCCTCGTCACGCCTTATGGACCACGCCTCGTGTTCTCTTATCCAATAGTCATTCATTCTGTATACATGTCTAAAAATCTCTTCTTATTCTTATTTCGTTTATATTCTTATATATATATCATCATTATTCATTAATTTACAGGCTTATGTGCTTCTTATTAGATACAAAATTTTAGCCATACTTCTATTCCAAAATTTAACAAGCTTATGTCCTTAATAATGTGTGATATTAATAAGCAACACTATACCTGTATTCCTTTCCGGCAACTGCTGTACCACCTAGATTTAAATCAATGAGAACTTAATTCTACTCTTGAAAATAATACCGCAAATATATCCGTTTCCTGGTTTAAAATTAGAATTTCATAATTTCCGCTTTCGTTACTGAAAAATGGCAGAGAATGTCGGAAAAGAATATAATAATTAACGGCACTACATGTGTTTTGATGGACAATGAAACTATAATATCGTAGTATCAGTCGCCTCGTGCAGAAACATGGAATATCAATTGAATAAGGTTCGTCTGTGTTAAGCAAACATGCCTTGTATCAGGGATAATGGTGACTCCACCTGACTGTTCTAATTTAGATTTTCCATTGTTTTCTAAATCACTTAAGGTCAATGATGGGATGGTTCCTACAACAAAGCCACCTCTAATTACATGTATGGTCTTTCTAAAACAGATAATTCATTCTGTAAGTGCCCATGTATGTGAATTATTTTTATTTTTTTTTTGTTCTTATACTGTAGTACCATGAAATGTCCGCTGTCTTTGTAAACGTGATTCTCCGATGAATAATACTATTGCCTCTATTACCTTTCATGACGCGAAATAGTGAGGCGGCCGAGATTTCACAGTTACTGCAGACTAAGCAGTGTGATACATACACTAAGCCTCCCCTTTAGCAAGATGGCAGTTATATGACAGATCATTTATTCGTACCTTGAAGTAAGATGATGAAAACGACTTTGATGTAACAAATGTAACTGTATTTTCCAAACTTGTGAGATGAATTCATTTAAAAATATCACTTCAATATCAGAGTTTTACGAAAATTCTGCCGAAACAATAGCCCTCAGCAACAAATATTGGGGCCAGGAACAATATACAAAAATGAAATTATTAAAGCGGCATAAAACTATACTACAAAAGTAGCACACTCAACATAAACTATCGAAAAAGAACTACTAACAGCAGATCTGCAGCAACTGTTCACTTCTGCTCAGAATCACATAAAAATGTTACTGTTGGGTTGTTATGAGGAAGAGGCCAAACAGCGAGGTATCAGTCTCATCGGAATAGGTAAGGGGGTTAGCCGTGCCCTTTCAAAGGAACCATCCCGGCATTTGGATGGAGCGATTTAGGGAAATCACGGAAAACCTAAAACAGGATGGCCGGACGCGGTACTGAAACGTCGTTCTCCCGAATTCGAGTCCAGTGTGCTAACCACTGCGCCACCTCGCTCGGTAAAAAAATGTTACTAATCTAAACGATGTATGCAGTCTGTGTACAAAAGATAAGCTGCTGCCGCTAAACTTCGCTGTCCTCTAGGAGTGGAGCCAGATGCCGACTTCCCTGCGGAGGCGGAACAATCACAGAGGGTGGGGTGAGTTTGCTGGTCGTTGGGGCCTCCAACGTCAGGTGCGTAAAGCAGCCCCTGAGGGGTATGCATTCTGTCTACTTGACAGTAAGTGTTGCCTGAAATGGAGGAGTCTCTGTGGATGGCATTAAAACATCAGGTGCAGCTGGGCGCGGATAGTGGCGTACATGTGGTTACTTTTTAGGTAAGATGAACCCCCTCCTAGAGATCAGTGATGAATTTCCCGACGAAATCGAAGATAGATCAGTCATATTATTCTCAGAAAACGTTCCCCCTCGCAGATCAGAAAGAGATAAGGTTAATGCGATATTAGTACCGCAGCAGCATCTATGGTAAGACCCCAGAATTAGTAAAGTTTATTAAAGGCAATAATTCCCAGATAGTATTAAGAATCGAAAGTATGTTGAAACCGGAAGTGAACAGTAACTAAATTCTAACTTCAGATTAGAATATATATTTCAAGGATAGGTTGGATGCCATAAAATATAAGGTTATTACAGATTCTGAATGTGAATTAGTATTGATAAACGTAAGCATCAAATGGTGGTCAAACAAGGAATTCGGGATCTTTTACAGACCATCTGTGTCATGAGCAGTGACGGCAGAGCGCTTTAGAGACACTGGACAATAACACGAGATCTGGTCGTACTATTAAAATAATGGGACACTGCAACTTACCGTCTATAGAATGGGAGAAACACTAATTTCAAAGTGGTGCCAAAGAAAGGGATTCATATGAGATCGTTCTCAATGTCTTGTCTGAAAATTACTTCGAACGAATAGTTAAAGAACCAACGCGCGAGGACAATGTTTTAGACCTCCTAGCAACGAGTAGACCTGAACATTTCTTATCGGTTAAATACGATGAGATAATGAGAGATCCTGACATGCGCTAAAGGGTGGAGAATTTCGAAACTCCCCTTCATAGGTCCGGGTTGCACTGCATAAAGGAAGCACCTACTTAGGTAACAGAGTAATTGTCGACTGCACGTGGTTTTTCTTAAACTACTTACACTACTTGCCTTCCTTACACTATGCTGTAGTCTGAGGTTCTAGGATAAACATTCGTCAGTCGACACACAGGGAACGAAATCACACCGCATACAAAGTAAAGATAATTCGACTGTCAAAATTTTAACAGTAAATTGCCGAAGTATTCGTAACAAAGTCACTGAATTTACTGCCTCCTAGAAAAGTTGTAGTGGAAAGTTGTTGCACTGAGATTATTCCCGAAACCGAGAGCTGGATGAAACCTGAAGTAGCTTTGAAATATCTGGCAATTAATGAAATGTATATCGAAAATAACCTGAGGATCTGACATCGTAAAAGAGGGAGTCTTCCTTGGCGTTGAAACAGATATAGTCTGTAGAGGTCCAAACTGAGTTTGTCTGTGAAATTATTTAGATATGTGTAACACGTCTTGGTGAACTCACGTTCATTATCGGATGTTTTTACGCGGCTATTCCATTCTATGACAATTTTAGAATAATTCAAAAACATCCTACGCTCTGTAGTGCGGAGATATCCAGAGCACTCAGTAATATTATTTGCAAGGGACTTTAGCTTACCAAATGGTACAGAAAGTCAGTCTTGTGAAACACTTTTAAACACATTTCGTGAAAACTGCCTTGAGCAACTAATTCCACAGACTAAGTACAATGGAAATATTTTAGACCTGCTAGCTACAAACAATCCCAACCTTAATGATAGTGTCAGTGTAGGCGAGGGATAGGAGATAATGACGTAGTAGCGACTTTGGTTACTAATAAATCCATCAAGAAGCCTAGGAGAGATTTTTTTTTTTTGCTAGGAAGAGCAGATAAGCAGTTGCTAGGATCATATCTGGACAACGAATGAACATCATTTAGTTTCAATGTGAAGAACGTAGCGGAATTACTTGCAAAGTTTAAACGCATTGTAAATCACTCTCTGGAAAGGAATGTACTGAGAAAGTGGATTAAGGTCGGGAAGGACCAGTCGTCTTTTAGTAACGAAATTCAGAACGTCCGGAGTAACCAGAGGCTGTTGCAGTCTATTTTCAAGAAAGACTCTCAATTGACTAAAGGCAAAAGTCAATAGAAATTCGTGCGTGTTAAAAGAAGACGGCAAAAGCAAGTCTGAAGTTTTAAACTTAGTGTTTAAGAAATCATTCACCTGGAAAATAGTGCTAATATATTGTCGTTTGACTGGCAGACACCCAGTATGGAAGACATAGACATAGGCATCCCTGGCGTATAGAAGCAATTGAAAAAACTGAAAACAAGTAAGTCACCAGATCTACAGGGGCCCCAGTTCGGATTTATACTGATGACTCTGGGCATTAATCCCTTACCTAGCTCGCATTTATTGCGAAGCTCTCGCCGAGCGACAGATCCAAATGGACCGCAAAAAAGCACAGCTGACTCCTGTATATAAGAATGGGGAAATATTAGACCCACAAAATTACATATCAGCATCATTATCATCGGTTTTATGCAGAATACTTGAACTGTTCTGAGTTCAAATGTAATAAATTGCCTTCAGACAGAGAAGCTTTTGTCCACAAATCAGCACGAATGTAGTTAGCATCACTGCTACGGAACTCCGCTTGGGTTCCCGTGTTCGATTCCCGGCAGGGTCAGAAATTTTCTCTGCCTCGTGATGGCTGGGTGTTGTGTGATGTCCTTAGGTTAGTTAAGTTCAAGTAGTTCTAAGTTCTAGGGGACTCATGGCCATAGATGTTAAGTCCCATAGTGCTCAAAGTCATTTGAACCATTTTTGAACTCCGCTTGCCCTTAAGGCATACCCAGTGAATCATGCATACAGAGTATCCTCAGATTCCACATTCCTAGATTTCCAGAAAGCATCTACCACGTTCCTCCACTGCAAACAGTTAAAGAAGGTCCTAGCACATGGGCTAGGTTTAAGAGATGGCACGTCACTCTCTCACTTTAACAGCACTGTCAGTCAGATTAATATTCATATTTTAGTTCATGATCTCGGTGTTCCTCAGTACTACATTTTGTATGTCTGGTTTATGAATTTTTAAGGAGGAAATTGTGGGAGGAATGTTCACATAACAGCATGTGTAGCCTGTGGAGAAGATGTACATTAGGGGCCTTAGTGGAGGCGACGGAGAACAGGGAGAAAGCTGAACCGTGGGCCATAAATCCATAAATGTTGTGTCCAGAGACCTGGCTGTGCGAATGATGGTGGGAAGCAGCGCTCTGTGGATTGTAGCTGGAGAGGGACTGCAGGCCGTGTCACTCCCCCCTTCCCACTCAGGGTCGGAGCAGGAGGGCAACGGTTCTCAAAACATTTTACCAGAACCAGTTGACAGACTATCGCAAAGGTGGCCAGGTGGTGGAAACTGGGTGCAGGAACCCATTTAAGAGAATCTGTTGTAATCGAAGCTTTTGTGTAAATAGTGGGACGGTCATAAAAATCCAAGCATTCTCATGTTAGAAGTTGGGACAACATGGACAAAGAAGCTGGTTCACGTGTTCATTGGAGGCAAGACTGGAACTCCCTGACGCCAGGAAGTCACTAGGTTATTTTAACGGGCGGCAAAAACATACATTTCATGGGCGCGACTGTCTGGGAAGCTTAACAGCTTTCTTTCAGAAATTTGAAATGGTCGACCTGGAAAGATTAGATCTCTCCATAAATGAAGGACTGTGGTCCCGTCTAGGTAAACGTTTTTTGCTGAAACGTGATCATGCTTTCCCTGATAACGACGCCTCTCTAGTCTAAAATATTATTTTTGCAGAAAAGAGTGATTTTGATCCTCTAATTGGTTCCTCTCGGGATGTTCCCCAGCGTGGGAACCCCAGTGCTGTGTCTGGATTGGCTACCAGGCCGACAGAACAGTCAAGAGCGGAGATTCCATGTGCAGAGGATAGTTCGATTGGTTTGTACAATGTGGAGGCGTTTTCTTCTTTTTGTGCTAATTCGGCACCTCGTACTGAGGCTTGGTGGAAAGTGATTATGATTCTTTGCCTTCTTCGTCTTCTGTTCCTCCCTGGTGGAGAACTTCAAGAGGGTGACAGTTGTGGTCTGCAACTTGTGGTGGACTAAGAGCCAGTGACAGTTTCCAACTATACCGACAGTGGACTGCATATCATCTCGGACACATCGTATATCATGAGGGTGAACTTATTCATCCTGAGTCGGCCGTCTGACGTTTGACAATGGCAGCATACATTGTCCTGCCAGTGAGTCAAATTGGTTTGGCCAGTCCAGAGAACGGGTGCACATCGAAAGCTGCCGGGATATGGGGGCGCTGATAGGGAAGTTTCCCGCGTTCTAATAATCAGAACACGAGTCCGCGTTGTTTGCAAGTTTTCGTGGACGCGTCAGAACATCACGGTGCGCCACTCCTCGCCCACAGCGTGCCGTTTTCTGCTGCCGCCTGAATCAAAATGAAAGGGTAAAGTATTTCTGTAACTGTGTAGGGTTGTTAAATGATATTCACAGCTCTTTTTTCTCCGGTGAACCATTGTTTTTGACACGTAGTCGTACTTGATTCCATTTGAATAGAATTTGGTCTCACAGCGGCTTCATGTAAACAAAGACAGACTGAATTGTAAGAGAGATTAATTCAGGGGAGAATTTCTTGTAGCTTCCACCCTAATGAATGCTTTGCCAACCAATAACCATTCATTTCCTGATTTGTGTGTGTAATTTTTTGGTAAGATTTATAAAAGGATGAATAAAAATTTTAGTCATTTCTATGTAAACCTAAATACGCCACTGTTCTCATTCATACTCCCTCAGTTATTCACCGTTTTTATTTTTTTGTATTAACACATGGGCACACCAGCAATTGAAGGTTCAATTTTTTAAGATAGTTAGTTTGATTATTAGTTTGAGTTCGGAACGTGACCGAAGACATAGGCTACAAAAGTGCCATGAGTACATTTACTCACTTGATACATAAAAATTAAGGGTGTAGCTCACGATTTGAAGATTATTGACTAGCTAATATTTGTCTGTATGTAATGACAATAATATTTAGCATCACTCGAAGATGTATTTATGATTAAAGCAAGAGACTGCTTGCACGTTCCCTGGTAAACGAGTGGCTCGAAGATTTATTAAGTAATAGGACCCTATCTGTGGCCTTCGATGGCTGGACTTAGAAATCAGCGAAAAGGGAGCCTTTTACAGGTTAAGGAAAGGCAATAAAATGGAAATACGAAGGGTGCTTGGAACAAAGGGCAATTCGAAAAAGGTAATAAAAGCTCGCATATGACAGATGTGGCAGTTTGAATGGGACACTTTAGACACAGGCAGGAGAACATACAAATTTCTCCCCATCATCAGGGAGGGATTAAAAATGAGATTTCTTAACCCGTCGAATGGATTGATATATTATGTGACTGGCCATTACCCATATGCTACGTATCTACACAAAATCAAAAGACATATGAATGACAGTTACGCCTACGGTAGTGTGGGCAAACAAGAATACACATTTTGGGACTGCGCACTCTATGAAAATGCGGCGGGTAATGGACGCCAGGTATTACGGATGTTGGATCCCAAAGCAGCAGAAAGGAGCGAGTCGGGCTGGTACATCTTGGACGACACTGCAGCCGCAGTATCCAGGAAGGCCAAGGAAGACTTCATGAGGCATTCAATCAGAAGTCAACATGCTGCCATTCAGGCTAGACAACATACTCTGCAGATGGAGAGAAGATTACTGAAGTCGGCGACCACCGAATGAAATATTTTCCCAACAATGTACATTACGTCGATACAAGTGAGCATGGAAATGTGCACTTTTTTAGCCGTAACAGTAATGGGTGCAATTGCTTGCTATAGTGGAAACGTTGTTGACGTGCTGCCCGACGCCCACGAATCCAGTAGACAATAGCTGTTGACGGGGGTAGAACAAGGACGGATCCCGTAGCGGAAATAACCATCTACAAGTTAAGTGCACAAAAAAAAATATGAATAAACAGAGAATCGATTCTGTAGGGCTTATAGTAATATTATTAGTTGGGTAACTGGTTAAAGGTTTTATTGTAGTTTTTTAGTAGTAGAAGTAGTTGTAGTATTTAATAAAGTAAGTCTCAGAAATAAATATATAAATTTATTACTATCCAAGGAAATGTGATTTGTATGGTTCATTTTAGCTTTTCAGAAATGTTCAAATGAGTGTGAATTCCTGCGGACCCAAACTACTGAGGTCATCGGTCCCTAGACTTACACACTACTTACACTAAGGATAACACTCACACCCATGCCCGACCGAGGACTCGAAGCTCCGGCGTGAGGGACCGCACGATTAGTGACATGGCGCCTCCAACCGGGCGGCCACTCCAGGTGGCCGCTTTTTAGATACTAGGTTGTAGTAATGAATAATAAGTAAATAAACAAATATAGATATGGTCTAGCGGACAAGGTGGGCAAAAGTCTGCGGTTGTTTGCTGATGACTCTGTCCTATGTGGGAAAGTGTCGTCGTCCAGTGTCTGTGGGAAAATAAAAGATGACTTCGAAAAAAATGTTTAGTTGGTATTATGAAAAAAAGCCTGCTCTAAATACGGAAAAATATAAGTAAATGTAGATGAGTAGGAAAAAAAAGCTTGTAATTTTCGAATAAGAGAGTATTAGTATGTTGCTTGACACAATCACGTCGATTAAATATGTGGGTCTAACGCTGCTAAGGGATATGAAATGCAACGAGCACGTAAGGACGGTACAAGAAAAGGTGCATGGCAGACTTCGGTTTATTGGAAAATTATGAGAATGTGTATTTATAAAGAAACCCACTGCAGAATTGCTCGACTTTTCTTCAAAACCCTCCATAAATAAATTAGCTACGATGGTTGAGAAATGACTGCTCACGGCAACACCACAAACCTGGTCAAAATTTTGGTTATAAAATAAAAAGTAATTGGAGGTTATCGCTAGCTTAAGTAATGCCGTTATGTCCTCTTCAAACTTGCTGCTACACAGTGACAGAGTGTCAATGATAGGTACGTCTGTGAACTAGGAAACGACATCAAAGCTATCCAATAATTCATAACTGTTAATTACTGATAAAATCTGCTGACTTACGTATATGATGTTCACGATTAAATGCAAGAAGTCCAAACATCGATGCTAAATATTTGGCCATTCACTAAGTAGGTGCGCTATGTTATTCAGTATTCTTCTAAACGTAAATGCTTTTATTATATGTCCCACGCGCGGTGTATGGCTTCCATCTTCATCTGCATCGCCCTCATATTTGCGTATTAATTTATGGAGCTGGAGAAGGCAGTCTAATCTGGGAGAAACAAAGCTGTGTCTCTTCAATGTTCTGATAATTTCCTTTGGTAGCGAGCAGGAGTCATAAATTGAAGCAGTTTTCTTTGAACTTGTGCAATGTGGTGCTTGTCAATCTTATTATACACTCCTGGAAATGGAAAAAAGAACACATTGACACCGGTGTGTCAGACCCACCATACTTGCTCCGGACACTGCGAGAGGGCTGTGCAAGCAATGATCACACGCACGGCACAGCGGACACACCAGGAACCGCGGTGTTGGCCGTCGAATGGCGCTAGCTGCGCAGCATTTGTGCACCGCCGCCGTCAGTGTCAGCCAGTTTGCCATGGCATACGGAGCTCCATCGCAGTCTTTAACACTGGTAGCATGCCGCGACAGCGTGGACGTGAACCGTATGTGCAGTTGACGGACTTTGAGCGAGGGCGTATAGTGGGCATGCGGGAGGCCGGTTGGACGTACCGTCGAATTGCTCAACACGTGGGGCATGAGGTCTCCACAGTACATCGATGTTGTCGCCAGTGCTCGGCGGAAGGTGCACGTGCCCGTCGACCTGGGACCGGACCGCAGCGACGCACGGATGCACGCCAAGACCGTAGGATCCTACGCAGTGCCGTAGGGGACCGAACCGCCACTTCGCAGCAAATTAGGGACACTGTTGCTCCTGGGGTATCGGCGCGGACCATTCGCAACCGTCTCCATGAAGCTGGGCTACGGTCCCGCACACCGTTAGGCCGTCTTCCGCTCACGCCCCAACATCGTGCACCCCGCCGCCTCCAGTGGTGCCGCGACAGGCGTGAATGGAGGGACGAATGGAGATGTGTCGTCTTCAGCGATGAGAGTCGCTTCTGCCTTGGTGCCAATGATGGTCGTATGCGTGTTTGGCGCCGTGCAGGTGAGCGCCACAATCAGGACTGCATACGACCGAGGCACACAGGGCCAACACCCGGCATCATGGTGTGGGGAGCGATCTCCTACACTGGCCGTACATCTCTGGTGATCGTCGAGGGGACACTGAATAGTGCACGGTACATCCAAACCGTCATCGAACCCATCGTTCTACCATTCCTAGACCGGCAAGGGAACTTGCTGTTCCAACAGGACAATGCACATTCGCATGTATCCCATGCCACCCAACGTGCTCTAGAAGGTGTAAGTCAACTACCCTGGCCAGCAAGATCTCCGGATCTGTCCCCCATTGAGCATGTTTGGGACTGGATGAAGCGTCGTCTCACGCGGTCTGCACGTCCAGCACGAAACCTGGTGCAACTGAGGCGCCAGGTGGAAATGGCATGGCAAGCCGTTCCACAGGACTACATCCAGCATCTCTACGATCGTCTCCATGGGAGAATAGCAGCCTGCATTGCTGCGACAGGTGGATATACACTGTACTAGTGCCGACATTTTGCATGCTCTGTTGCCTGTGTCTATGGGCCTGTGGTTCTGTCAGTGTGATCATGTGATGTATCTGACCCCAGGAATGTGTCAATAAAGTTTCCCCTTCCTGGGACAATGAATTCACGGTGTTCTTATTTCAATTTCCAGGAGTGTATGTTATGTCCTCACATCCCTCGTTATATTAATTTCACTTTAATTACTACTATATCGTTGTTTTCTAATGAACATGCATTGCGCTATGTATATCATGGGTGCTGTACCAAAAAATTTTCGAACTACAGAACAGTAAATAAAATGTTTTTGCACTCTACTTACCAGAACGTCTATACAGCGCTGCCTACCAGTCGGGCCTCTCACGGCCGCGTTTTTAAGTTGACATAATTTCTCACTATTTTGACTACTTATAATGTGAACGAATTTTGAGGTATAAATGCTTTTAAAATAATCTATTTATTTAAAGTTAACACTATAAAAACCATTTTTATACTTTTGCTGGTGGCTTTTATTCTTATTGCTAATTTGCGCAGTGTCTTCAGACCGTAGCAGAATGTTCCGAGCATAAATGTTTGGTGTACCTGTTACATGTAAATTGAATTACTTTCTCTTTCTTCTCTACTTTCTTCTTCTTCTTATCTTGGCTGGTGATTTCACTGCCCTTCCTGGATCCGCTGCTACTAATGAGTTCATTGACGTCTTTACCCCTGCCGGTTGTTATGCCAAACTGATAATAAAAGCCCGACGTCTCATTGTTTTATTGGTAGTCAGCATCATCACAATTATGTATGCATTTACGATACTTATATGTATCATGTTGAAGAAAACCACCAATGGCCTGCGCCTTGTTTTTCTCTTCTTACTGTAGCATTGAGTCATCTGGTCCATGATGTCAGCGCCACCCTTAGTGTCACTGTGTGTCATTATAACTTTTCTCTTGTGATGATGAGGTCGTTGGTAGGTCATGAAGAGAGCTATGGGCGGTAACAACTTTGTTTTCCTTAGGAACATAATAGGCTATCGTCACATATAGTTGAAAACCAAATAATGTATTCTTCACGTCCTTTGTTTTTGTTGTTGTGGTCTTCAGTCCTGAGACTGGTTTGATGCAGCTCTCCATGCTACACTATCCTGTGCAAGCTTCTTCATCTCCCAGTACCTACTGCAACCTACAACCTTCTGAATCTGCTTAGTGTATTCATCTCTTGGTCTCCCTCTACGATTTTTACCCTCCACACTGCCCTCCAATACTAAATTGGTGATCCCTTGATGCCTCAGAACATGTCCTACCAACCGATCCCTTCTTCTGGTCAAGTTGTTCCACAAACTTCTCTTCTCCCCAATCCTATTCAATACTTCCTCATTAGTTATGTGATCTATCCATCTAATCTTCAGCATTCTTCTGTAGCACCACATTTCGAAAGCTTCTATTCTCTTCTTGTCCAAACTATTTATCGTCCATGTTTCACTTCCATACGTGGCTACACTCCATACAAATACTTTCAGAAATGACTTCCTGACACTTAAATCTATACTCGATGTTAACAAATTTCTCTTCTTCAGAAACGCTTTCCTTCCCATTGCCAGTCTACATTTTATATCCTCTCTACTTCGACCATCATCAGTTATTTTGCTCCCCAAATAGCAAAGCTCCTTTACTGCTTTAAGTGTCTCATTTCGTAATCTAATTCCCTCAGCAACACCCGACTTAATTCGTCTACATTCCATTATCCTAGTTTTGCTTTTGTTGATGTTCATCTTACATCCTCCTTTCAAGACACTATCCATTCCATTCAACTGCTCTTCCTAGTCCTTTGCTGTCTCTGACAGAATTACAATGTCATCGGCGAACCTCAAAGTTTTTATTTCTTCTCCATGGATTTTAGTACCTACCCCGAATTTTTCTTTTGTTTCCTCTACTGCTTGCTCAATATACAGATTGAATAACATCGGGGAGAGGCTACAACCCTGTCTTACTCCCTTCCCAACAACTGCTTCCCTTTCATGTCCCTCGACTCTCATAATTGCCATCTGGTTTCTGTACAAATTGTAAATAGCCTTTCGCTCCCTGTATTTTACCCCTGCCACCTTTAGAATTTGAAAGAGAGTATTCCAGTCAACATTGTCAAAAGCTTTCTGTAAGTCTACGAATGCTAGAAATGTAGGTTTGCCTTTCCTTAATCTTTCTTCTAAGATAAGTCGTAAGGTCAGTATTGCCTCACGTGTTCCAGTGTTTCTACGGAATCCAAACTGATCTTCCCCGAGGTCGGCTTCTACTAGTTTTTCCATTCGTCTCTAAAGAATTCGTGTTAGTATTTTGCAACTGTGCCTTATTAAACTGATTGTTCGGTAATTTTCACATCTGTCAACACCTGCTTTCTTTGGAATTGGAATTATTATATTCTTCTTGAAGTCTGCGGGTATTTCGCCTGTTTCATACATCTTGTTCACAAGATGGTAGAGTTTTGCCAGGACTGGCTCTCCCAAGGCCATCAGTAGTTCCAATGGAATGTTGTCTACTCCGGGGGCCTTGTTTCGACTCAGGTCTTTCAGTGCTCTGTCAAACTCTTCACGCAGTATCGTATCTCCCATTTCATCTTCATCTACATCATCTTCCATTTCCATAATATTATCCTCAAGTACATCGCCCTTGTATAGACCCTCTATATACTCCTTCCACCTTTCTGCTTTCCCTTATTTGCTCAGAACTGGGTTTCCATCTGAGCTCTTGATGTTCATACAATTGGTTCTCTTATCTCCAAAGGTCTCTTTAATTTTCCTGTAGGCAGTATCTATCTTACCCCTAGTGAAATAAGCCTCTACATCCTTACATTTGTCCTCTAGCCATCCCTGCTTAGCCATTTTGCACTTCCTGTCGATCTCATTTTTGAGACGTTTGTATTCCTTTTTGCCTGCTTCATTTACTGAATTTTTATATTTTCTCATTTCATCAATTAAATTCAATATTTCTTCTGTTACCCAAGGATTTGTACTAGTCCTCGTCTTTTTACCTACTTTATCCTCTGCTGCCTTCACTACTTCATCCCTCAAAGCTATCCATTCTTCTTCTACTGTATTTCTCTCCCCCATTCCTGTCTATCTTTCCCCTATGCTCTCCCTGAAACTCTATACAACCTCTGGTTCTTTCAGTTTATCCAGGTGCCGTCTCCTTAAATTTCCACCTTTTTGCAGTTTCTTCAGTTTTAATCTACAGGTCATAACCAATACATTGTGATCAGAGTCCACATCTTCCCCTGGTAATGTCTTACAATTTAAAACCTGGTTCCTAAATCTCTGTCTTACCATTATATAATCTATCTGATACCTTTTAGTATCTCCAGGGTTCTTCCATGTAGACAACCTTCTTTCATGATTCTTAAACCAAGTATTAGCTACGATTAAGTTGTGCTCTGTGCAAAATTCTACCAGGCTGCTTCCTCTTTCATTTCTTAGCCCCAATCCATATTCACCTACTACGTTTCCTTCTCTCCCTTTTCCTACTGCCGAATTCCAGTCACCCATGACTATTAAATTTTCATCACCCTTCACTATCTGAATAATTTCTTTTATTTCATCATACATTTCTTCAATTTCTTCGTCATCTGCAGAGCTAGTTGGCATATAAACTTGTACTACTGTAGTAGGTGTGGGCTTCGTATCTATCTTGGCCACAATAATGCGTTCACTATGCTGTTTGTAGTAGCTTACCAGCATTCCTATTTTCCTATTCATTATTAAACCTACTCCTGCATTACCCCTATTTGATTTTGTGTTTATAAACCTGTAGTCACCTGACCAGAAGTCTTGTTCCTCCTGCCACCGAACTTCACTAATTCCCACTATATCTAACTTTAACCTATCCATTTCCCATTTTAAATTTTCTAGCCTACCTGCCTGATTAAGGGATCTGACATTCCACGCTCCGATCCGTAGAACGCCAGTTTTCTTTCTGCTAATAACGACATCCTCTTGAGTAGTCCCCGCCCGGAGATCCGAATGGGGGACAATTTTACCTCCGGAATATTTTACCCAAGAGGACGCCATCATCATTTAATCATACAGTAAAGCTGCATGCCCTCGGGAAAAATTACGGCCGTAGTTTCCCTTTGCTTTCAGCCGTTCGCAGTACCAGCACAGCAAGGCCATTTTGCTTATTGCTACAAGGCCAGATCAGTCAATCATCCAGACCGTTGCCCTTGCAACTACTGAAAAGGCTGCTGCCCCTCTTCAGGAACCACACGTTTGTCTGGCCTCTCAACAGATACTCCTCCGTTGTGGTTGCACCTACGGTACGGCTATCTGTATCGCTGAGGCACGCAAGCCTCCCCACCAACGGCAACGTCCTTTAGGTGTAATAAAATCGGCAGGTAATTCAGGTTTGTTTTTTAGGATAGTACCCACTAGTGTCAGACCTTTTGACAACAAGTAATGAGCTAAACCGAGAGACGTAAAAAATTATCAGAGGCTATATTACATTCAGACATTTCAAGTTCATTTACCAGGATTTTCACAACGTTCTCTCCAAGTCTCACGGCTCTGGTTTCATCCTCCTTCCCCGGATACACTTTCATCTTCCAGCAGTAGCTTGTTGCACTGTCACAAATTGTCCAGAACTGTATTCTGTATCTACCAGGTCTTGATGGGATATATTGTCGAAATGCATAGCGACTTCGAAATGTAGCCGACTGTTCATCCACGGCCATGCACCATCCTAGAATGTAGGAATCAATCCCTAAGGGTAATTTCTCACATCTCAACTGGTTCCAGTTTGTCACTTGACCTATGTTCACGTCCGGTTGCTGCGCTGTCAAAGCGCAACACACTCAGAATAGCATGGGAGCGGTTACGAGACATAATTTCATTGACCAATGGTTAGCCATTCTCAGCGATCCAAAGCTGACTGATATCCTCATTTCTCGACTCGTGAACCCCAGTCAGAATCACAACACCAAGAAACTTTTTCATCTCAAGCACATCTATAACCACTCAGTTATCATGAAAGATTCGACCTTCGTTGTTGATCCGCATGCACACTCTCTCAATGAGTGGTACACGAAAGAACAACATAAATCGAGGGCCGTACGGGTGGAAACATGCACCAACATTTTAACACAAAGCCATAGGTATATTTTTATATTTTTTTTTAAATATTATGACCAACTTGACAAATTAGTATTAGTCATAAAATGTAATTAAAATGAAAATGCGTAGTTACAGAGAAGATATTAAACATCTGAGGCCCGGCGATAAGTAAAGGGTTAAGATACTGAGAGTAAAAGTATTTTTATTAGAAAAAATAATGTAGGGGCCCTATGGTATCTAACCGTACCTAGAATTACACACAGACTAACTAACCATTAGGGAAAAAAAATCTGATGTTTCGATAGTAACTCACACAATTTAGAAATAGCCATTTAACTTTGGCAGTCACTTATTCAATTTGCTACAGCAAGCACTTGTACTACTTGTACTCTCAGCTTCCCATTTCAATGATGTTTACATGTACGAGAAAGTATAAAAATCACTCGCCTCTTTCTGCTACATAATCATGCATCTAGGTTAACTCTTTTTTTCTCCCTAAAGCGATATGCACTACTATCGTGAACTGAAAAAAAGAAGGAAAATCATATTGCCGTGCAGCCTACGAATGCCATAAAGTGGCCGCATGATAAATTATTATTGTCCTGTGGTTCTCGCACTGACCACCACTTTTTAATATGCAGTCACTTAACGGTATGTCCACGTAAACCACAAACTAACATCGCTTGTGGTAAGTATTCTGGTCCAGATCTCATACCACTTATGTTTCTTTCAACGTTCATTGATGAAAAACATTCATATTTAACCATCATATGCAGGCACTAGCTCAGTTGAAGATTTGTGCATAAAGCCTGGAGGGTTGTCTGGGACACAAGAATGTATCACTGACTACAAATTTGCGTTAAGATTTCGGAACAAACCCTGTGTTCAAACGTTATGAAATACCTTGAAGAAAGTGACAAATAGTCAAAATGTGGTTTGAAGAGCTGTTGGCGTAAGTACTATGGTTTTTCCTTTCTGACGACAAAAATCTGACATTACACGTCAAATGAAGGAGCAGGCGACAGAATAGATTGCACTAGGCAGTTTTGTCTGGTGAGCTCGTTGCTCACTAAGGGTGCAGATCGCTTTATAACTTCGCAAGCCCATTCAGTAGATTGCATACCACCTATTCTATCTTTCGTGGCTTAACGCGGGTCTAAGGACGTGTGGAACGTATTCATCTCTCTGTAGGCACCCAAAGGCAATCATTTTTTAAACAACGTTGTTACAGGATGTGGATTTGTAGCGCCGTCCACCCGAATGCAAGTCCAGTGTGCTAACCACTGCACCTCTACATCTACGTCTACGTAAATAAGGCTCAAGACACCGTATGGTGCATGGCGGAGGGAACCTTGTACCACAACTAGTCATATCCTTTCCTGTTCCATTCACAAATAAAGCGCGGGAAAAACATATGCCTCCTTACGAGCCCTAACTGTACTTATCTTCGAGATCCTCACGTTAAATGCACGTTGGTGACTGCAGAATTGCTCTACAGTCGGCGTCAAATGCTGGATCTCTAAATATCCTCAATAATGCCTCGCAAATAGAACGTCGTCGTCCCTCTTTTTTTAATATGCTCTTTTTTAATTTTTTGGAGCCTCCCTTCTCCACTCACAGCCCTTCCCTGCGCTCTCCAAAGTGCCTTCATCGGCGAGTTTCAATGCTTTCGTTAATTTCAAAAGTAAATATCACGTTCCCACAAAGGGTGATTCGTAATCTTCTCACCTTTACACCAATAAACAGCGAAATAAAAGAAGGATATGAAATTGAAATTTTAAATGTTCCTCAGGGTCCATTCCCCTGACGACAGTTCCTTCTTGAGAACTGAAACTTTCATAATCTATAGCAAAACCGAAAGTCTGTTTCTTCAAATGCAACTTTATGAACGAGTATATTGACGTACTGTTGTTCTTAAAGCAAAATAACAGAACGAGGGCAAAACACAGTTAGTGGCAGATGGACTAATTGACAGTCCGTCATAAGAATTTAAAGCCGGAGTCGTTACTAGGTTGTCAAACGGAAAAGTAAAATAGTCACTGGGCACTTTACGGAAATAATAATAATCGTTTTATCGAAAACGTTTTTCTGTGGATAACAAAGTAATCGTCTTCTAAATCGAAAACTCCAGACGGAATTATTGAATACAAGATAACATACCCTGAAAGCAGATATTCTCGCTGAAATTCGAAGTAAATGTTTACCTTCAGAGGTTACGTCTTGCTTGGAAATGAAATGTACCATAAATGAAGGAAATATAAGTGTCTTTCAGCTGTTCTACAGGTCCAGTATTAGACAGTGTCATTCAGTAGGTCAGCAACCTGTCCCCAACACACAAGGAGACATGTATTAAAATGTGGACCACACCAAGCAAACCCGGAAAGCTCTTGAGACAAGTTGCCTACGTCTATTTTTCTGTCAATGCCCTTCTAATGAAATGTTACATAACGAAAAAAATCTCAGCACATGGACCATAGAAAAGTAAATAAGGACTTCGGACGGCACAGTAGATCACGAAATCACATTAAATGAAGAGAAAAAAGAACACACTCCCATATCACCATACGCTTTTTGCAATGGTATTTTCCAGTAATTTGCAAAGGTTTCTCTATATTCCTCCGTGTTTGTTCCTTACCGTGTTCATTCATAAAAAAATTCAAGATATATAATTTATGATAAATTTTGAGGAAGATTATTACATGAATTGTGTATTCCATAATTCAGGTCGTATAATTTTTCTTTGTTTTGGGCTAGGGTTTCCACTGTGGTATGATGACACTGTGACGCTATTCATAGCGATTCTGTCTGTAAATCGCAGCATGTCTCTTGTGGTGTCCCAGATGACACGAAATTTAAGGCACCCAAACCGATGTTCGAGTGTGTCCTCTTCTGCACATACCAGGGGTGATTGCAAGGCTTTAAGAATGGTTCCGCTACTGCTTATTGGTTTGGCGGGCAGGTACACTGAGGATGGGCAATGAGTCATTGTCTTGTCCTTGAACGTCCTTTGCCAGGAAACAGCATTTCACTTATTCAGTTCGTTGTGGCAACTGGTTGACTGCGGGTCTGTTAGGGCTTGTTGCCGGATTCTGTCTGCGTGAAAATGGGCGTAAAAATGGAACAACGAGATTGTGTGAAGTTTTGTTTTAAAACTGAGAAATCAGCTTCTGAGACTTGCAAATTATTAAAAACAGCTTTTGGAGATAATTGTATGAGCCAGTCAAATGTTTTTGACTGGTTCAACAAATTTAAAAATGGCCGCGATTCATTTGAAAATGAACCACGGTCCGGCCATCCTTCCACTTCTATACCGAATGAAAATGTTGTGAAAGTTCGCGTCTTAGTGCGCTCAGATCGTAGACTTATAATTAGGGAGATGGTTGATGAACCTAATTTAAGTTTCTATGCAGTTCAGGCAATTTTAACTGAAGATCTGAACGTACGTCGAGTGTCCACAAAATTCATTCCAAACGTGTTGTCAAGTGACCAGAGACAATACCGTCTTGAAGTGTTCCACGAACTGATTAATCGGACTACAAATGACCCACATTTGTTAAATAGTGTAATTACAGGTGAAAAATAGTGGGTACATGGATATCGTCCTGAAACCCAAGTGCAGACTTTGCAGTGGAAAACTCCAGGTTCTCCACGACCGAGAAAAGCAATACAAAGTCGGTCGAAGGTGAAGACAATGTTGGTGATTTTTTTTTTATTCTACCGGTTTTGTGCATCATGAATTTACCCCTGGAGGACAGGCAATTAACTAGGAATACTAAAAATGTGTCCTTGAACGTTTGGGCAAAAAGGTGCGGAAGAAAAAGCCTGCATTGTGAAAAGACAGGAGTTGAGTCCTACACTGACAGTGCTACCGCTCATCGTGCCTTCTCCATTACAGAATTTTTGACAAATTCAAAATTACTGTGCTTCCACAACCGCCATACTCCCCTGATTTGGCCCCTGCGGACTTCTGTCTGTTTCCTAAACTGAAATTTTCACTGAAAGGGAAGCGATTTGACTCGATTGAAACCATCCAGGCAAATACAGAGAGTGTCCTTAACACACTTCAGGAAAAAAAATTTCAGGAATGTTTTCAAAAGTGGAAACACCTTTGGAGTCGGTGTGTTCAGTCAGAAGGGAACTACACTCCTGGAAATAGAAATAAGAACACCGTGAATTCATTGTCCCAGGAAGGGGAAACTTTATTGACACATTCCTGGGGTCAGATACATCACATGATCACACTGACAGAACCACAGGCACATAGACACAGGCAACACAGCATGCACAATGTCGGCACTAGTACAGTGTATATCCACCTTTCGCAGCAATGCAGGCTGCTATTCTCCCATGGAGACGATCGTAGAGATGCTGGATGTAGTCCTGTGGAACGGCTTGCCATGCCATTTCCACCTGGCGCCTCAGTTGGACCAGCGTTCGTGCTGGACGTGCAGACCTCGTAAGACGACGCTTCATCCAGTCCCAAACATGCTCAATGGGGGACAGATCCGGAGATCTTGCTGGTCAGGGTAGTTGACTTACACCTTCTAGAGCACGTTGGGTGGCACGGGATACATGCGGACGTGCATTGTCCTGTTGGAACAGCAAGTTCCCTTGCCGGTCTAGGAATGGTAGAACTATGGGTTCGGTGACGGTTTGGATGTACCGTGCACTATTCAGGGTTCCCCTCGACGATCACCAGAGGTGTACGGCCAGTGTAGGAGATCGCTCCCCACACCCTGATGCCGGGTGTTGGCCCTGTGTGCCTCGGTCGTGTGCAGTCCTGATTTTGGCGCTCACCTGCACGGCGCCAAACACGCATACGACCATCATTGGCACCAAGGCAGAAGCGACTCTCATCGCTGAAGACGACACGTCTCCATTCGTCCCTCCATTCACGCCTGTCGCGACACCACTGGAGGCGGGCTGCACGATGTTGGGGCGTGACCGGAAGACGGCCTAACAGTGTGCGGGATCGTAGCCCAGCTTCATGGAGACGGTTGCGAATGGTCCTCGCCGATACCCCAGGAGCAACAGTGTCCCTAATTTGCTGGGAAGTGGCGGTGCGGTCACCTACGGCACTGCGTAGGATCCTACGGTCTTGGCGTGCATCCGTGCGTCGCTGCGGTCCGGTCCCAGGTCGACGGGCACGTGCACCTTCCGCCGACCACTGGCCACAACATCGATGTACTGTGGAGACCTCACGCCCCACGTGTTGTGCAATTCGGCGGTACGTCCACCCGGCCTCATGCATGCCCACTATACGCCCTCGCTCAAAGTCCGTCAACTGCACATACGGTTGACGTCCACGCTGTCGCGGCATGCTACCAGTGTTAAAGACTGCGATGGAGCTCCGTATGCCACAGCAAACTGGCTGACACTGACGGCGGCGGTGCACAAATGCTGCCCAGCTAGCGCCATTCGACGGCCAACACCGCGGTTCCTGGTGTGTCCGCTGTGCCGTGCGTGTGATCATTGCTTGTACAGCCCTCTCGCAGTGTCCGGAGCAAGTATGGTGGGTCTGACACACCGGTGTCAATGTGTTCTTTTTTCCATTTCCAGGAGTGTATTTTGAAGGAGATGCATCACAGTAGCATGTAAGTACCACCAATGAACAATTACAAGCCCATTTTTAAAACTTCCCAATAACACATCGTGTGTCGTAGTCACTTGATCGGAATGCAAACTCCCAGATAGAACTTTCGAGGCTAGATCTTCCCACACAGTTTTCCAGTAGTATTGTGGCAGTTGCAACTCTCTTTTACCCACGAAGTGTGGTAGCGATATCGTGGACTCTGTTCACTTTCAGGTCACCATGTAGAAGGTAGCTGGCGTCGAGGTTAAACCGACGCGGGAAGTTCAGCACATAGGGGTTGCTACTGATTTGGACTGGGGCATCGGGTGATTTTGACTGGAATTTATGAAATTATGTTGCTGTTGCTGTTGGACTGCAAGAACTTTTTCAGACACGGCTTTGGTACGTTTGATGAAAAGCACTGCGCCTTTGGCGTGTAAGTCTATTAACCCCAGTCCAAACAATCTGCGAGTGAGTGACGAGAGCTACAGGCAATGTGATGATTCAAGTTAGGTCCTTTACTTGGATGTTCAACAATGTCTACAGGTACGCAATATAACTAACTCTGCTGCTGTGTGGTTCTGATGGCTGTTGAAAGAGAAAATCGGCAGTTTGGAAAGTAGCACTCATTGCATTCGGTTATTCACATACATACGCACATAAACAGAAATATGTCAAAAGTTTCATATGTCTATTCAACTCTATTCAACACACACACACACACACACACACACACACACACAGGCATATATGTACACACAGTGTGCGGTCTAAATCACATTTGAGCTAATAGTGTGAGAAAGGAAGGATTCCCAGCCCATCCACATATACAACATGGTGTGACAGCTACACTCAGGTATGTACCTCATGATGCTGCAACCGAAATACTAGTTGTCACACCGTATGCTGAAATGCAACACCACTGTGCAGGCACTCCTTGTAATCCTCAACAGTGAGACCCCGTGAGGCTACACATTGCATATCCCTAGGCCGCATTTGGATGGCGCCTGCATCTATATAGGATACATACGGTTTAGATCAGAGCCTCATAAATATATGTGATATATCCCGTGACATGCAGAGCGACTCCGTGCTGCGTCCAGAGCACATAGTGCTGCGAAATGATTTCAACCCAATCTGAAGACAATCCTGGCGAATTAGCAGAGATTCAGAAACCCCAAGCAATGTCTCAGTTTCTGGATGAGACTTATTACAACCATCCATGGCATGTCCTTCAACCTTCATCCTTGGTTGAAGGAGTATGTTGATGTTAATAATAGAAAGAGGGCTATCGCAATGTATGATTTTGGAAAGGATTTTTATAAATTAATGAAGTTAGTTTAGTTTATCATTGGGATGCACATTGTAATGTATCACCAGGACAAATTCTAAGTGGTCCACTATCTCCAATGAAGCTCAAGTCATTGTGGAAATGGCTAAGGTTTCAATGGATTTGCAAAGCCTGTCTGCATCACTATATGTACACTGGGCCTCTCCAAACTCCACATACACCGCTCCACTATGAGTTTGCAAAATCAAAATTCGTTTATTTCAAGTTACTTTGTATGTGTACATACAGCTTAATCTACTGGGTGAAAGGCTGCAATGCATAAGAAGTAGTTACCTACAATCTAGAGGAATTCGATACGTCTGGATAGGTGGCCGATAAGACTTACGGCTTAACACCTCAGAAGAAGAAGTGTATTGGCCTCATGAAAGAAGAGGTGAATTGCTGGCAGACTGTGAAGTTTGTGTGACTCAGACCCACAATGCATGCATCCCATATATATGCAGGTGCCACCCAAAGGTGGGCTAAGGATGTGCATCATGTGGCCTCACAGTCTCTATGATTGAGGATTTGGAGGGGTGCCTGCATGGTGGTAGTGCAACTCTACATATGGTGCGCCAAGTAGTCTTTGACACTATACTCTCTTCAAAAGTAGTTATTGGACACATAACATATATATTTCTGTATATCAAATATTAAGACTGCAATTTTTTTTACTCGAGCACATGCGTGCACATTAAATGTTAAACGTACTCGGAGATGGGCACGATCCTGGGACATGATTTAAGAATCATAGTTTGTAGGCCTACACCACAAATCACTAAATATAATCGGAAGGTATTATGTATTACAAACAGCATCCATGCTAATTGAATACCATCTGCGTCAGATTGGGCCAAAATGGTATTTTATGCCCGACCAATTTAATTGTACATCATGAAGGATCGAAAGGTTGAGAGAACTTCCACCCTGCTTCAAATGAGAAGAAAGTCATTACCGATTTTCGAACTTCTGTAAGAACATAGCATCCTTTGATCACTGACAAGAGACTATCGTTTAATTTCTGCATGCTAACTGAGACCCACCTCAGTATAATGCTATCCTACCACATCACCGTTCGTACCAGAATAAATGCCGGCTTCTAAATTGAAGAGATCGGCGAAAGAAGCATTTAATCCTATAATTGTTTTTCGATTTCTCCTAATTTTCACACAGTACAACTGCCGCTGAGAAAAAGACAAACGAAAATTTGAATCTTAGGCATGGTATTTCACATTTCACAAGTTATTCAAGTTCTTTGGATCACTGTTCACAAGTTAATGCCTGATTCTTAGAAAAGATGTCAGAGTTCAATATAAGGTAATAGTCGAGAAGTCGGCTCACTGCCGAATGGCACGGCGAGTGTCGGTGGTCTGCTGGCTTGGCTTTTGCTTAGTAAGTGGAAAGTCTTGAGTTCGTAGCACACCAGCGACAAAAAATTTCAGTCGCACCAAAAGGCATCATTCACCTCTGACAATACCAACTGAAAAAAGACGAGCCCGCAGTTATTTAGAATTCTCGTCATACATGATGTACTCCCAATACTGAATGGCGTGAAAACGGATTAGATTAGACCGTCGCAGAGGCAAATGTCAGTTTGCACTTTAAAATTCCTTAAATTATTTACTCACAAATAGTAACTTTTGACCGCTACGGTCGCAGGTTCGAATCCTGCCTCGGGCATGTATGTGTGTGATGTCCTTAGGTTAGTTAGGTTTAAGTAGTTCTAAGTTCTAGGGGACTGATAACCTCAGAAGTTAAGTCCCACAGTGCTCAGAGCCATTTGAACCACTTTTTTTCTGCGTGTATATCACCGTATGCTATTGTCATATTATGTTACCCTCCCAACTTTGAGTTTCTTTATTCCCTTCTTAGTAATTACTGTAATTTTAATTCCACGCTGTCAAATTTTTAATTTTAGACTGTATCAGTTCTCTTAGTTTACATTCCAGGAGCCTTTGATATTTTGTATGGTCGACTCCATCGTTCTGCCGATTTTATTTTTTGACTACCGCTCTTTCGACGGACGTTTTATTTTGACCTAACTGACAATGTTGGGTCATCGATTTAATCGCAGCTTGGATTTGATATGAACTAACTGTGAGAATTTTAAGCCGTTAATTATTACATCATAGTTTAACTAGGGATACATTTTCCCCATTTTTTCGTCTCTGATATGTACCTAACGCTGCACCTACAGTATGAGAAAGTGGTCGGTTTGATGAGGTAACATTTAACAGCTGTTGCGGTTCTTCATTGACCAAGATATATTTTCATAGATAAGTCTGCACAGAGTATAATGTCTTTTGTAAGCATAAAATTGTTTATTATTGTGGTTTGACTTTCAGGGCTAAAAATATTCGGCAAACCGAGAGAAACACGTGTAGTAACAACACCACCGAGACAATAGGTTTTTTCTGAAAAAGAAGCCGATTTCCTGTATACATTCGGAGCGTTCTTGTTCGACATGTTGTCTCACAGATTTCGAGCATGTGTATTTATTAAGTGTAATATTTTTAAGGTTATAGAAATTAGTTTCGGTGACATACCGTATGGAGCACCTTTGATGGTTAAGGCGAGTATTGTTTATGGTTTGAAAATCGTGTTCCAAGTGGAAAAAATTTAACATTCGTGTAATATTGTTTGCTTTAGAAACTGATGAGGGATAGGGTGGGGGGAATTAGGCGATGAATGCAGATCTTGTCATTTGTGGTGATTCAAGGAGAATGGTTTTGGTCTGAATTACTCATCATATCCAACGGACAGGTTTCAAAGGGCGAAGAAATAAAGAAGTTGAATATATAAATTCTCATCGACAACGAGATCGTTGGAGATGTGGCAGGAAGGATCCAGAAGTGGACTGGCAGTATCCTTACACTGGTATCATCGGAAGATTTCTCGTAAGTAAGTTAGGGTAATCATGATAAATCTAAATCTGGTTGATTTAAAACTTGGGTTGATGACATCTTTAACACAAAATTAAAATATTTTTTTAGCCGTGAGATCAGGTTGAACTCAACCATCGCTTAAATTTTGAATAAAAATCATCACCAACGGTATCCGAAGATTTCGAGCATAAGAAGTCACCCCCATGGGCAATGTCAAAGAGCGCAGAGGAGCGGACAGAGGTTCAATGCACTCTCTTGCCTTGGCGTGGGAAACTGCTACTAAAAGTCGGAAGAATCAGCAATGTTAAATGGTATCAGGATGCAAAAGCCAGTGGAAACCAATGCATTAAATACACGTTATGTTTATCAACACCACATGTGGGATGTAATTGAAAAAAGTGTCATGATGATGATCTCTCTATTGGCAAAAGATTCCATATTAGTCCTATATTCGGGTATCCGGGAGGGGATTACCAATGGAGAGTTGATCACGTGAAAAATATGGAATACCCAGCAACGGGATAAGGTTTCACGGGGTGGAGCTTATAATGTAAGAAGTTTGAATGCAGAAGGTAGAAAATCTGATGAGGGAAATGCACAGGCTCAGTCAGCATATGGTGGTGGTCGGCGAATGGAAATGGAAAGAAGATAAGTCATTCCACCCAAAAAAATACGGGATAACATCAACTGCAGCGGAAAACGGTATAATTAGGGTAAGACATGTTCAGTGATAGTGTTGTTCCCACCAGATTCGACAAAATACCAACGCTGAAAACGACAGTTCAGTTATTCATGCCACCGTCGCAAGTAGCAGATGATGAGACAGAGAAGTATATTACGGTTTTGAGCGTGTAATTCAGTATTTTAAGAAAGATGGAAATCTGATAATCATGCGATTGAAATACGGTTGTAGAGAACTGAACTGAAGAGAGAAATACGGGAGAATATGGAACTGGCAGTAGCAATGAGACACGAGAAAGGCTAACTGCGTTCTGCAGTACATTACAAATAGAAACAAATATTGTGCTCAAGAATCACAAGAGAAGCTGATATATTTGGAAGAGACTCAGATACACGGGTAGATTCCAGATGGATTACATCACGGTCAGACAGAGATTCCGAAATTAGTCATTCGATTATGAAGCGTTTCCACGTACAGACATAGATTCAGATTACAGTGTAGTAATGACTACGAGTACACTGGAAATTAAGAGAACCATTCGGAAGAACGAGAGTGAGAGGAAGTGGGTTACTGAAGTACTGAGAAATAATGAAATGCATTTACCTTGCGTTAAAGACGTGGATACTGTGACAAGGAATACCAGGGTGGGCCCCTGAGGTGAACCGGGGAGGACATGTCTTAAAAGGACAGAGATGTTGTACGGACAAACAAAGGTACACGGATTGTGACTGCGAAGAAACCGTGGTGTGACAGAACTCACACGAATTTAGTTTGTTATTCAAGCGACAACTAACTGCGTAACATTGCTTCACGTTTCTGATTTGACAGTTATTGTAAAACTGATATTTTTGTGATCATTTGGTCTCATAGTTGTTTTAAACGTAAATGCAGTTAGTGTGATCAAAAGTTTTATACTGAATTACGAAAGCTGTTGCTCCACGTCATCGGCTGCTGCACACAAAATCTGTAGCTGCCATCTGCAGAGCTGTGTCGCGTGACCATGGCTGTAGCACAGATTGTAATCTTTAGCTTCGCAAAGGTTTTCGGAGTACACAGAAGATTCGCATTATCACTCAATGAAGTATTCGCATTGTATTTATTTGGGCAAGTAACGATATCAATAAAACCCCTCTTTATGAAATGAAGAGTGTGCGCAGGAGATGAATTATTTTGTGCGATTAAGGCGACCGACTATCACTTCCGAAGTAATTGATGGGTGCAGGGTCTCGATTGTAAAGTTCACCTACTATCACAAAACCAGCGCCTTAAACATACCACTGCCTATTGGCTTTCTGAATACATACACCCTTCGAATAGGTTAAATCGCAGGAGAAGAAAAAGATATGATTGTGTCTTACCATATTAAACTCTTTGAAAGAAGTATTACGTCTAGGTCCTTATGGTCACTAAGCTCTGAAAAAGCTTATTCTGAAATTTGTAATGACTTTAAAAGCAAATCTGTTAACTGTGCTTTAAACTCCAAATTAGCCTATAAGATGAAAGTACGCCGCATTGATGTTAATATTTTAATCTGGAAGCCATTTTTAAGACTTTTGCGTAATGAATTATTCAGTATTATTAAAGGGTTCAGGACTGTCACTTAATAAAATTTACATGAAGCTTATATTTTTCCAGTCCGGATGATTAACAGTGTTAACACTGTGTTCTGAAGTGCTAAGTTCCGAAAAAAATTATTACTATTTTAAATATCGTAATTTTTATACAAGTAATTATCCGTAGTGAATGACAGAGGATTCAGTGTAGAATAACGATGGAATGATCAAAAAAAAGTATGATCACAGGTACTAATAAAATATAATCTTCAAATTATTTTTATAATTTCACCTTGTCCTATCATGACTGTTACTCCATCTAGAAATTTACTTTACTGAACAAAGAGGATGTCTTATCGTAGCCTCCATTGTCAGACATGTGATGATGGCTACGTCGTGGGAAACGGTAGTAATATGTAATCTCAGACAGCTTCCTCACTTCTCTGAAAAATTAAAACAAGCCAAACAACATGGTTCTTCCCAGAGTCATTGTTCCAGCAGCACCAATGGCTGACAGATTTTCAGTGTTGCAAGCGGTGCAGTCCTTGTGTCCACGACTTTGTGACTTCACGTATTACTTAACAGCGTGTAATTGAAAACCTACACCACTTATCTGAAGATTATAAGAACATTTTAACACAACAAATTTTCATCTGCAAACTTAAACAAAGCTTCAACACTGTTCAAGGCCTTCTCACTGTCCGTTTTCTCTGTTGTGATGTGCACATCACCAGAGAGTGTGCCAAGACAATCGTCCAATCTGGTTACTTTATTTTCGCGTTATTAATTTTGCTTTTAATTAACTCTTTGGTTGTGCTTGAAAACACAACTATTTAAAAATGTATGACCTTTTAAATCCAAATTTTTCACTTCGAAAATGCGTTGTGTGTTGTTTGTTCCTACATGTCTCTTTTGTTTTTTTCAACTCTTCGTCAATTAATGAGCCCTTTTCTCACAATTTTAGACATTATTGATTCCTTGTCACTCACTAGTGACAAAACTTATGTCATGAAGACACTTTCCTCATCGCAACACCTTACACTGGACATTTAATTTTTAGCATGTCAGAACTTAAAGACGAATTTGAGATATTAGACAATGATAATAATTTTCTGCACCCATAGAAACACTGTATATACTATTACGCCACATTAACATAGCATTTTCATTTAATTATTCTTCTCATTCTGATTATTGTCATTCTTAATTTTGGGTTTGTATTTTCTTAGGTCCGTAATATTCCTTACACCTTTGGTTTACTGGATTTAAGGAATTCTAAATAATATGCATTGGGGTATTTTTAAGTTACAAATGGATCACCATCGACGTAATTGAAGTTGAACTTATTTATCTTGTGTTTGATCATACCTGATTTTTCATGGGTCTTAACCAAAACTAAATCACCAATGTTAAATTTTGTGCCCTTTAACTTTTCATCATCGCTAGAGGTCCAGAATTCTGCTTCCTTACCTTAGTTTTATGTGTAGTTTTCTTTCCACCCCCAATACTTTCTGTTCATGGAGGATACCCTATAATCTCTTGTTCTAAACATTTCTATTTCCTTTTTGATTTGATTCCATAATACTCCGAATATGGCAATTCTATGAACCATTTCCATAACTGTCATTATAATCTGTCCCAATGATCTCTAAAGATAGCATCGTACCTTCTTAAGTTTCATTTACTGGTTCAAGTGACACTTAAAAACACCCATTTCCTACTTGGGGCATTATCATTCTTTCATCGCAATCAGAAAAGACTCGTTTTACCAATAGGTAATTCCGGCATACCCGAGATAATTCAAATAGCTCTGAGCACTATGGGATCCAACATCTGAGGTCATCACTCCCCTTGAACTTAGAACTACTTAAACCTAACTAACCTAAGGACATCACACACATCCATGCCCGAGGCAGAATTCGAACCTGCGACCGTAGCGGTCGCCCGGTTCCAGACTGAAGGGCCAAGAACCGCTCGGCTACCAGCGGCCGGCCACACCCGAGAAATCCAAGGGTTAATAATTGTCCTTGTATGTTAAAGTCAAGTAAGTTCTGTTAATTCTATGTCTACAGTTACATAAATACTCCTCAAGCCACTGTACGGTGTGTGATGGAGCATACCCTGTACCACTACTAGTCCACTGCAGATAGAACGAAGGATAAACGACTGCCTATATGCCTTCATACAAGCCCTAATTTCTAGTATCTTATCTTTGTGGTCCTTACGTGAAACGTATGTTGACGGTAGTAGGATTGTTCTGCAGTCAGCTACAAACGCCAGTTCTCTCAAGAGAACGTCATCTTGTCTCCAGGCACTCCCATTTGAGTTCACAGAGGATCTCTACAACACTTTCATGGGGTTTAACCCTACAAGTAACAATTCTAGCAACTCACCTCTGATTTGCTTCCATGTCTTCCTTTAATCCAACCTGGAGTGGATCCCAAACACTAGAGTAGTACTCAAGAATATGTCGAACGAGTTTCCTATGTGCCGCCTCCTTTACAGATGAACCATAGTTCCCTAAATTCTCCCAGTAAACTGAAGTCGACCACTTGTCTTCCCTATCATAATCCTCACATGCCACACTTAACGACCTTGCTGACCTTAACGGTAACCCCTACTACTTTCATCACACAGTTCACTGGCATAATTTCTACAACAGAATCATTTTTTGATTATTTCAAGAAATGAATTTGATACAGCACTCGTTTCCGCACCTGTATCCAGTAAAACAAATCAGTTATTCCCATTCATGTCAGTAGGAATTATGGTCTGTGGTGAGGTATCCAACTTCTTGTTCTGGTTATCTTCCCACAACAAATCCTTTTCTACTGTAAGATCTTTCCATAAGATCCGTCCCACTTTTCTTGCGTGATCCTAGTCCAGAGTTGTCTTCCTCTTTCTAACCTCTACTTCTGTCACTGCCTTTCCTCTCTCTTGAACATTGCTATTTTCTCGAATTTCAGTTTTGTCAGCTTTAACTTCTATTAGTACCGCGTCTTCGTGAGCGGCTTTCTTATTCGTATTCCTACATGAGAATACAAGACCTTTCTGAATCTATATGATTCTTCCTCGAACTCACTTACTTCTATCGCGAAACCGCCACTATCGGAAATTGCATCATCATCATTCAACCATGTAGTTGTTATACCATCGTGTAAAACATCAACACCTACGTATGTATTTTGGTCCTAAGCAGTTACTCCGACGTCAGATACCACATTTTCTTTGCTTTCACTACCCTCTGAATCACTTTCACTGTTGTCTGTTTCATCATACCCATCTTATTCAGGGAATACAAATGAGTCGTCATTGCCACTAATTGGATCGTACTCATTAATATAACACTCTACCGTTACTTCATAAACATCAAACTCTCGATTGCTTTCCACTAATCTCATGTTTCGTTCATCTGCTTCGAATTGTGCGGTTTAAAGTGGCTCGAATCTTCCCAACTAATGACATAAGAGTAAAAGAGATGTGGCTTGAAGCACAAGAATTAGTATCGGAGGTAACTGAGAGATTTATACCCAATAAATTAATAAAAGAATATGCTAATCCCGCAGGGTATACAAAACAGGTCAGAACACTAAACACTGCTGCACAAGCAACGAAGAAGGCATACCAAATGTAAAGGAACACAAAATCTCCAAGATTGGCGATGTTTTACTGAAGATTGAAAGTTAGCGTTGACTTCACTGCGAGATGCTTTTAGTAGCTTTCACAATGAAACTCTATCTTGAAATCTTACAGAAAATACATCGAGACTGAGGTCGTATGTAAACTACACCAGCGGCAAGACACAATCAGTACCTTCACTCCGCTATTCCAATTGTAAGATTCCCAATGACAGCGCCACTAAGGCGGAATATTAAACATAGTTTTCCGAAATTTCTTCGCCGAAGAAGAGGAAGCAGCTATTCAAGAATTTCAATCGAGAAAAACTGCCAGCATGAATAACTTAGATGAAGATTCCTCGGTGTGGCAAAGCAGCTTGAAGCACTTAATAAAGCAAATTATTCGGTTCACGTGTCATAACAATAAGGTTCCTTTCAGAGTACGCCAATTCAGTAGCCCCATACTTAGCAGCCATATACAACTGCTCCCACGATGAGAGATCCGTACAAAACGACTGAAAGTTGCTCAGGTCACACTCAACAAAGGAAAGAGGAGTAGTCCGCTGAATTACACACCGATGTTACCAACGTCGATTTGCAGTAGGACTGTGAATCATAAACTGTGTTCGAACACTTTGAATTACTTCGAAGGTAATGGTCTATTTACACAGAGTCAGCGCAGATTCAGAAAGTATCGTTTCTGTTAAACACACCTAGCACTTTATTCTCACGAAGTAATGAGTGCTATCCACAGTGGATCTCAAATTTATTCCACATTTCTAGAGTTCCAGAAGGATTTTGACGTTGTTCCTCACAGGAGACTTCTAATCAAATTGCGTGTCTATGGAATACCGCCTCAGTTGTGTGACTGGATCTGAGATTTCTTCTCGGAAAGGTCACAATTCGTAGTAACCGACAAAAAGTCATTAAGTAAAGCAGGAGTGATATCCGGCATTACCCAAGCAACGCTATAGGGCCTCTGCCGTACTTAATCTACATAAACGATTTAGGAGATGATCTGAGCAGCTCTCTTAGATCGTTTGCAGATGATGCTGCTGTTTACCGTCTCGCAAAGTAATCAGAAGATCAAAACTAATAGCAAATGACTCAGACGCGACATCTGAATGGTGGGAAAAGTGGCAATAGTCTCTCAATAAGAAAACGTGTGATATCATCCACATGAGTACAAAACAATATCCGTTAAAGGTCGACTACACTATAAGTTACACAAACTGATAGGCTGCTAGTTTGACTATATACCTATGATATACAATTACGAACAACTTAAGATGAAATGAACACATAGAAAAAGTTGTGGGGAAAGCAAACAAAAGACTAAGTTTCATTGGAAGAACACGTAATGTTACTGCCTACACTACGCTTGTCTTCGTCTGCTATAGTACTGCTGTGCTGAATGGGATACTTGCCGGATAGGATTGACGAAGGACATCGAAAATGTTCAGAGAAGGGAAACTCGTTTTGTATTATCGCGAAATACGGCAGACAGTGTCACGAATATGATAAGTGAGACGGGATGGCAGTCATTAAAGCAAATACGTTTTACGTTGCGGCGAGATCTTTTCACATAGTTTCCATCACAAATTTTCTGCTCTGAATGTAAAAATATTTTATTGTCGCCATCATACCAAGAGAATAATGATCATCAGTGTTCATCCAACGTTACCACCTGCTGTGAGTGAGTAGAGCAGTAGAGGAATAGTCTGAAGATGATTAGAAAATTCCTTCGCCAGGCACTTAAGTTTGAATTGCAGAGTAGTCATGCAGATGCAGAATCTGCGAATGGGACTGTTTCGTGTACATCATCTTTGCCACCGTCTCTGCGGTATGTCCCTCTCCGTCATTACTTCCTTATAATGCCAGAAGAGCTTCCTTCATGTCACTATCTTCTTCGTTTGCCTATTTTTGAAACACGTCATATATTTGACCGAGTTCCTTCACAAATACTTTCTACCTCATCTACCCGGCGGAAGTTGTCACCCGAAACGACAACGAGCATTTCTATCGGTACTTCCGACCTATCATCATAAGATCCCCTACTTCAATCTGCTAATCACCATCTGTTTCAAATTCCAAGTGTTTTTTCTTCTTTTGAAATGGTTCTTATATGACCAATTCTCTGCTTACATCGAACGTTTGGACATCTATTTTATTCCGATAATAGTCCCTCTTTGGAAACAATTTTCCATTCTGACAGAGCTATACCCTTCTCCCACTTGGAAATACGTACAATGAGACGCCAGAAGTCATGGGATAGAGATATGCGCATAGGCACAGGGCGACAGTACCGCGTATACAAGGTGTGGCAGTGCACTGGCGGAGCTGTCTTTTGTACTTGGTGATTAATCTGAAAAGATTTCCGTTGTATTATGACCACACGACAGGAATTAACAGACTTTAAAGGTGGTACGGTACCTGGAGGTCGGTGCATTGGACGTTCCGTTTCGGAAATGGTTGGGTCATTCAACGTTCCGACATCCACAGTGTCATGATTGTGCCGAGAATACCAAATTTCAGGCATTACCGCTCACGACGGACAACCCAGTGGTCGAGGACATTTCGCGTAACGACAGAGAGCAACGGCGTTTGCGTAGAACTGTCAGTGCTAACAGACAGGTAACACTGTGTGCAATTGCCGCAGAAATCCATGTCAGACGTACGACGAACGTATCCGTTAGGACAGTTTGCGTAATTTGGACGTTAATGGGTTCTGGCTACAGACGACCGACGAGAGTGCCTTTGCTAACAGCACGACATCGTCTACTGCGTCTCTCCTGGGCTCGTGACCATATCGGCTGGACGCTGTATGACAGGAAAACCCTGGTCTGGTCAGATGAGTCCCGATTTCAGTTGTGAAGAGCTGATGTTAGGTTTTGAGTGTCGCGCAGACCCCAGGAAGCCCCACTGTGCCAGCTGGTTGTGGCTCCTTAACGGCCACTTTTGTGACTTTTGTCACCTTATTGTAGGTTTCCTATCGTGTTTGGGCCGACTACTTTTACCAGCACACATCAGGCCCTCGACCCGCATGCAAGTTAGCTTTCCTCATCGTTGTGCATTCTGTTTCTATGGAAGTTACCTCTTCCACGATTAGCGAAGTTACTTCTACTGCGTCCTCTCACTGTAATAATTTGTTATCCATTTCGACCATCCCCGTCAGACACATTCACTTGCCTGAAATTTCGTTGCCCAGAGTTTCATGCCAGTGATCCTCATTATCTAGTTTTCCAAAAATTCGTCGATTTTTTATGTTTATTCCCTACATAACGTTCTGGGTCATATGGAAGGTTTTTTTCCAGTCACCCCACACTATCTCAGATTCAGACTTTCTGTCTTTCAGGAATGTGTGTTTCCGAACTCATTTCATAGAAACTCTACCATGATTTTTTGGCATTCGTGTGATGACCAATTCGTGGCGCAATTTGTCTTGTTTTTGAACAGTCCAAAATGCTTCCAAAATCTTGCCCTTGAATTCTGTAAATATCATCTTGGTGGTGGTAGACTAAAAACGCCACTTCCTTGTATTACCTACTAGAGGATCAATTACAATATTGAATTTGTCCCTAATGCTCACATCATTTGGTAGTACTCGTTTACAGTTCTTTATAAAATCTAAGGGGTCCAACCCCCTGTTTCTTCAGTGTGTGATACTTCCCTTCTGTGCTCTGTAGTTCAGATTTTTGTACTACTAATGGAACATTGCTCGTCTTATTCTGTAACAGTTGCCGCAGCGAATTCACTGCATTGTGAATATCTGTGGTAGCATTACTTAATGTCTCTTACAGTAAACAATAAATTTTAACCGTCGAAACAGTGTTTTTTAACGATGAAATATCCACATTAGTTTTTGCAGAAATATCGGTTCTTAATACCGGAACTAATATCTGCATCATTCCATGTATCATCGGTTCAACTCTGTTTTTGATTCGCCGTATTTCGGAATCAGATCTAGCTGCGATGTCACTAACCTGCATCTGAACATCTGATACACTGCCGGAAAATACACCTGGAAATATGACTTCAATTTTGATCCGACGATGGTATGCATCACCGGGGAATGGTAGATGTACTGATAATGGTTTCAACGTCGTCCGCCAACAGATAACGTAGTGGCACATCTACCAGAGCACCGTCTGTGTCTACCCTGTAACAGGGAATGCTCACAGCCAGAAGGCTCAGTTTGGTGCAAACGTGTAACACAAACAGGTAGCCACGTCACGGAATCGCACTCGTGCTTCCTACGTTTGCAGGGGGTTAAACTGTGGTCTTCCGCGTGGCGGGATTAACCTTTCGGAGAACTGTCACCCAGGTTGGACTATTGTGTCAACAGTGCAACGATGCTGGTATCAGTGGGCACGTGACCATTCTCACAACGGTAGACAAAGTTCTGGATGTCGACGCAGTACAGACGCCCGCCAGGATCGTCGTATAATAAGGGCAGCAGTGGCAGATCGTATATCTACCAGAGAACAGTTACGATGGCTTCTCAAGCAAGACGTGTCAACACAAACTGTTTGCGAACCGATTATTAGCAGTGGGACTATGCCCGTGAAACTCAACGTGCTGTGCAAGACGTGCAGCAACTTTCCTGTCTTCAATTAAGCATGTGTGGGATGTGATGGGGTGAGAAGTGACTCGTGCGACTCGTCAACCAGCGACTACCTGAGCATGTGATGTGGAGCAGGCGTAGCATAACGTATCGCAGGACAGTATTTGCCGTGTGTACGATCCACCCGATGCCGGAGTCAGCGCCTGTACTGTCGCATGTCGCTGCTACATCACGTACTAATGAGGTTGTTACTACACAGGTCAACACATGCTACTCAAGAACAGATTGTGCTATTGATCTGTATACGCTATCATATCATGTACTCCATATACACTGCAACAATAAATCTTGAGTGAACTGTAAATCTTTAAGAGACTGTACAAATCGTTTTCCGCCAGTGCATTTCATTTCCGTTGAATTCATAGATTTATCAAGCTCTGTGAGGTTATTGATTTGCTGCGTCAAATTAGGTAATTTCGCCTTCAGTTTGTCTTCCAGTTTCTTATTACTTTCTTTAAACTAACTAGAAAAATCAGTTTACAATTCTTTCAGATTAGCCTTCAATTTCTTGTTACTTTCTTTTAAGTTTGTTGTGAAATAACTATGTAAAACACGCAGACTAATTTTTAACACATCTATATTACCCCTCAGGTGCCTAAATATTTCCCTTATTTTGGCCTTGAAAGGTTGTTGCCCCTCTACTACGCTCTGGTCTAGTATACGGTTTTTTGGTTGTCGAGTTTCAGGTTCCGTTTGCATATCCACTGGATGTGGAATGATTGGTTCTGACTTCGTACGTCTTCGTCACGGTTTAGCATCCTGTTTCGTTACTCTTTTCCTGCGTGTTGTTGCGTAAATGCACTACAATAAAAATTTTCCCAACGTTTTGGAATAATTTGCCGTCACTATTTTCCAACTTCACGTCCTTGCACTTCATCGAACTCTAGAATAAACACTTTGTCTTGTTTAAACACACACCTGCTTGTGCGGATGATTTGCAACGAAATTTTCCGTCACGTCAGGCTACGTGACTGGTATTTTTCGAAACGTAGTCTGTTCATGCAATTAAAATTTAGGGAAGTCCTGTCAAGGACAAATGCCGTATCTGAACTTTTTCTTTATTACGTCACAGTTTATGACACAGAGTTTCTTGTAATTCCTGTCATAAGAAAGCTATGTGTGAGGGAACCCTCGAGGTTTTAATATATTCACATTGTGCTTTAAGTGGCAACTAACTGAGTAAAATCGCTTCACGTTTGTAATTTGACACTTACAAAAAAACTCATGTTTCTGGGAACAGTTAATCTTATAAATGTTTGGTGGATATATTCATATCATTTAAATTCAACAAGTTTGGTTAAAACTTTTACACTGGATTACAGAAACTATTGTACTGCGACATCGGCTGCTGTACGCGAAATCGGACACAGCAGCTGTCGTCCGCACAGCCGTGGTGAGTGACCTTGACTGTAGCACCGATCGTAATTTTTGCCTTTGCAAAAGTTATCAGTGTCCACAAAAGATTCGCCCTATCACTCACTAGAGTATTTGCATTCTATTTATTTGTACAAATAACAAAATTAATAAAACATTTCTTCATGAACCGAACCGTGTGCTCACTAAACCGATTGTTATTGAAAAATTAAGAGGATCGACTACCATTTCCGAAGTAACTGACGCACGCCGGGACTCTATCGTAAAATTCACCCACTGTTATAAAGCCCCTATCTTAAACATAGCACTGCCTACCTTCAGTATCGTTTTGGTTCTGTAAATACAGCCATCTATTGAACAACTTACGCTTCAAGCGCAGAGAGAGAGAGATGACTGTGTCTCACCATGTTGTTGTTGTCTTCTAAAGAAATATTATGTCTTGATTCTCATGGTCGCCAAACTCTGAAGGCTCTACTTTAATTATAATTAACTTTGAAATTTACTGTTAATTTAAAAGCTAATCTATTTTCTGTGACTTATCTTCAAAACTCTAAGATGGAAGTAAGCCATATTTTTCTTATACCATGTTGTGGCAGCCATCTCTGAATTCTTTTACGTAATGAATTACTGAAATTCTTAATTTAATTGTCAACTCTCAATTAAAAAATTGTCGTCAACAAATATAAAACTAAGGCAACGAATACGTAAATCTTAAATTTTTCGAGTTTAAATGTTCTGCATTGTTAGCTTTGTATTCTGAAGTACAATGTTCTGAAAACAATATTACGATTCTAAGGATCGTAGTTTTTATGGGAGTAATTATGTGCAATAAGTTACACAGTTTTTGGAATAGAATAGTGATGAAATAATCAACTAAAAGTATGATCGATCTTACTAGCGAACTGTATTGCACAATTAGTTTCTGGTATTTCACCTTGCCCTTTCTTGAGTGTTACTGCACTGAGAATTTTGCTTTACTGGAAAAAAAATGAAAATCTTGCCTTGTCATAGCTTACGTCGTCTGATGTGTGATGATGGTTGCGTCATTAGAACGGTAGCGATGTATGACCTCTTCACGTGTCTGTTAAATTAAAACATGCCAAGCAACGTGACACTTCCCAGACCCATTGTTGCAGCAGCAGCCATGGCTCACAGGTTTTCACAGAATCATAAGTCCGGAAATTATTCTATGCACGGCTTTATGATTTCAGAGACGTCTTCACAGAGTGTAAGTGAAAAGTCACACCACTTAGATGAAGGTTCGACGCACTGTCTAGCACCACAACAATTTTACATACACCGCAGCCACAAAGCGTCTTCACTACTCAAGGCCTCGTAACTGTCTGCCTTACGTCTCCTATTATGCATGTCACAACGGTACACACCAAGCCTATCGTCCAATCAGATTACTTCAATTTTTCGGTATTAATTTTACTGTTAATTAATTTGGTGTCTAAATCTTGGGAGTAGGGCCGTCGCTTACAATTAGAGAATAGATGTTACATCTTTTCATCATTTTAAATAAAAGCACATGTAAAAATTAATACACTTTACAAGATTGCAAAGATGCATCTATTGCGAACCTCCACACATTGCCTTATGATTAATCGATAGCTGTATCGAAAGCAATTTTAAAAAGAAACATTTTTAATGTGTTTGGAAATAATTGTTCCGTTACAATGGTCAACAAAAGAAATACAGGTGGGCAACGAAAAAAGGAAGTGGAATAATATTCAGGGAATGACAGGAATACAGTTATATAAATGCCTTAGCAATAAAATAAATACGAAGTGCTGGCCAGCCATGGTGAAATGGCTGCAGGAAATATGTGTAGAGATCGAAAAATGTATTGTCGTCGGAATGACTTACTTGGGATACAGAAATGTGAGAACAACCTTCGATGAAATTAAAGACAAGAGTGGTAACACTAAGAGCGAAATGTGAACTTCTCTGTTAAATGCAGAGGAGAGCGGGTGTAGGTTAAGACAGTAAGAGGAAGTCCTATATGATGGGAAGGAAATGTGTGACGAAATGATAGAAGAAATTGTAATCGATATGGGAAACTTAGCGGATTCAGTACTAGAGTCGGAATTTGAAGAGCTCAAAGAGATCAGGAAGGCCTGAGACCAAATAAGACAGAAGGGATAGATAACATTTCAACCGAATTTCTGGCAACGGAACATCGGACATTAAAAAAAAAAAAACATCCACACAATTCCGAAAATGACAAGGCCAGATAACTGAGAGAAATATCAAACAATAAGCTCAACAGCTGTCGATTCAAGTTGCTGTCAAGAATAATGTACTGAAGAACGGAAAATGAATTTGAGGATCTGGTAGATTACCATCAGTTTGGCTTTAGGAAAGGTAAAGGGACCAGAGAGGCAGTTCCAACGTTGTTCTTAATAATGGAGGCAAGACTGAAGAAAAATCAAGACATGCTCAAAGAATTTATCGACATAGCGTTTCACAATATAAAATGGTAGGGGATGTTCGAAATTCTGAGGGAAACAGAAGTAAGCTACAAGAAAAGATGGGTAATAAACAACATTTGTAAGAATCAAGAGGGCCAATAAGACTGGGAAGTCAAGAACGAAGTGTTCAGATAAAAAAGGGTGTAATAAAAGGATGCAGTCTTTCATCACTCTTGTTTAGTCTACATATCGAAGAAGCAATGACGGAAATAAACTAAAGGTTCAAGAGTGGGGTTAAAATTCAAGGTGAAAGGATGTCAATGATTAGTTTGGCTGATGAGATTACTATCCTCGCGGAGAGTGAAGAATTACAGAATATGGTGTATGTAATGAACAGTCTAATGAGTACAGAATTTGAATTGGAAGTAAACAGGGGAAAGGCAAAAGTAATGAGAAATAGCGCAGGAATGAGAACAGCGAGAAACTTTACAGCAAAATTGGTGACCACGAAGTACCTCGGAAGCAGAATAACCTACGAAGAACGAAGCCAGGAGGACATGAAAAGCGGACAAGCACAGGCAGAGAGGGCATTCCTGACCAAGAGAAGTCTACTGGTATCAAGCATAGGCCTTAATTTGAGGAAGAAATTTCTGAGAATATAGACTTGGAGCACAACATTTTATGGTAGTGAATCAATAGACTCATAAGGATAATTTCATGGTAAAAGTTGGCCAAAACTACTGTTTCGTGTTTTCTGTCTGTGTGGTCCTAAAGAACATATTTGTAGGATGGTAATGTATCTATATAATAGAGACGTTCCCTGGAAAAACGAATTAACGGACATTAAGTCGATTTTCCGTTTCCTGCAGTAATTGCATCTATACGAACTATCTTTGTGCTCACAAATTATTATTAGTCTCCGACAGACTCCACGCTCTCTAGAATGATTTGACAGCTGTGCTGCTCCAAGTCGTTCCAGCGATCGCCATACCCTCTAGACAACTTCCACGCCGCTCCTATCGCTCCATCGTGTGCGATATGCTGAGACGTAGTTGTCAGAAACGGGATGCCTGTAACGTGAAATTTACGTTTTGGAAGTGGAAAAAGAGGTCGCGAAGAAGAAGAGGAATTCAGGGTAGTGTTATGTTTGGCCGAAAACCGGTAGGGAAGTCTATTGTAAGAATTTTAGAGTCATTAAGAAATGCTGTGCAAAGGAATCTTATCTAATAATATGCCCAACAGATCAAGAAGAGACCCATGAACGACTTTTGGCTTTAGGTGACAAGAACACAAAAGATACATTCATGTTAAGTTTAATTGAAGAGAAAACACCGTCTAGAACATCTAATACAGTAGATCTGTCGGAATCCTTACTCCACATTTATATATCATCGAAAATGCAACAAGAATAAGACAATATTCTATAAATCCCAATTCCAAAGTGTTTTGCAAGTCACCGAGAATCGTTTGAGGACAGTTCTAAAGGCGCTGAATGCTACTGCTCTTACAGTTGATGACAAAAGAGAGAAGGTTGTCAAGAAAAGTTGGGAAGGAAATATTTTGACAACCATTACCATAGTGTTACAGTATTATTCACTTCGTTGAGAGGTCAATTTCTCCATGAAATGAAAAGGTACTTCATATCAAGTATAAAACTTATTTTAAGTTCTTTAGAGAAAATAGTCTGTACTCGTTTCTAAAGTCAAAAACTGATACTTGTGATTTTTGTCGTGAGTGTAGGGCTATATTGAGTGTCAGAGCAAATGATTCTAGTAAAAACGTTTGTGAAGAACACAAACTAAACGCTGCAGACTACAATAAATCCAAGGACAAATATTTAAGGTGCGCCAAACTTGATAACACAGATACCTTAATGCTAGAGTTTGATTACGCACGGAACATGCGACAGCCTAAACTGAGCGTTACTGCACAATTCTATAAAAGACTACTGTGGCTCTATGTATTTAATGTTCACTATCACAATGACCAATCAAGTACATTTTATTAGTATCTCGAACGCTCCGCGAAGAATGTTCAAATTCTATTTGTTCCTTCTTATATGGCTTCTTAAGGAGAAAACTCTAGGCGCCAAACAATACTAAGACTATTATACTTCTATTGGATTCGTATGGAGGACAAAATAAAATACGAGCGTGGTACGATTTTGTACTTAGCTTTCAGAAACAAACAACGTAACCATAGAATTCGTATCTCCAATGAGACCGTAACTTCGTCTTATATGGAAAAATCCTAAGGAATTTTGAAAACAATAAGAATGTCCGCCAATATATTTCAGTGCTTCAGAGCTGCAGAAAGAACCCTGCATCCTTTGAGGTGGTGAAAGGAGTGGACCTTACGAAAGACTGGGCATCACCTTTATCACCCTACTACGTAACAGAACCCAAAGGAAAGACACTACCTAGTGCAGTTTTGTATGACAACGGAAACTCATTTTTCGACTCGTTTACTTATACAGGAATATTCAGTCCTTCCCGAATAAAGAAACGAGGATATACATTGCCAGTGCGGAAGACGGACATGTCGATGACGAAGATGTCTCGTCCTGGGATTACGGATGCGAAGACGAAAGATATCTTCGCACTACTAAAGTTCCTTCGAGACAACAATGCAGAAATGCTGAAGAATATTGTCGAAGGTTATGCATCTGCGACAGACAATGACTTCCCAGGATGCGAAAAAGACACATGATCATTAGTAACCATTCATAGACTATTGCAGGTCGTTGTTGAGTTCGGTGTTGCGTTCTATGTATGGCTGTAATTGAATAAATGCATTTCTCTCACTTTGTAACTGATTATTTTAATACCTGGTTTATGATGTGTTTTGTTCGTTGGTATACGTAGTGCCTTCAGGAATACCTTTAAAGTGCTGCTGCTTTGAAAACTAATTATGCTTGTCGAATAAATAGTTTCTGCTTCGCGGTCTGAGTATGCTACTTTTAAATTTAACGACTGTTTGTCAGTCAAATGTGAAAAATGTGTTCTTTTGTCCATGTTATACAGTGATATATGGAAAAACAACTTAAGTGTGGTACCTTATAATCAGTTCAAATGCGTATCTATGTCGTACATAGTACATAGTACACTATCGCGTAATTTATTCTGAAAGAATGATACGTCGTTTCTATTTTAGTGAAATTTCGTCCATGTATGTGAGACTGAAATGAATGAAAACACAACATCAAATACTCATCTCGAGTTCCATATATTCCAATTACGTCATTGGCATTTTATTTCATTCTTTATCTCTTAGCGACAATAATATGTAAATTCACTCGATTCCTCCCAGTCTTGTTTATCGTAGCAGTCTGGCTTTGTTGGAGACTCCTCTTCATCGCAATTTTAAGCTTGAGGGATCTGTCAGATTGATCCTTCGCTTGAGGGCAGTAAATGCAATTATATTTCAAATTAAGGTCTAGGGGAGAGAAAGCAAAGGAAAGGGAAGGGATTGCTGATCTCAGCTGCAGCGGAACTTTACGCAGAATCAGCGGCTACGAGTGAAAATATGTGCCGGATCAGGATTCGAACCACCGTGCTCTTGCATACAACGCAGGTGCGTTAACCACTGCACCACACGTAACACAATGACGCTCGTCCCTTCGATGACTATCTTGCCACGTCTGACTGCCGATCCACATTCCCACTGTGCGCCACCTATCTACAGTCCTTGCCCATTTCCTTCATGCTCGCTACTCTCAAATTCTCGCTGGTGGTCGCACGTATCTGTTCATTTCCACTGAAGTAGGTTGATCCACTGCCCATCTAGGTGAATCAATTAAATGAATGCGTGGTGTCTGTTCTTTCGGACATGTTTGAAACAACAGACGCTACACATTCATGTAAGACAATGTAATGATGGTTTTAACAAAGATTCGCCGGTTTTCTTCATACCTGTTATTAATGGATCAGTTGTCAGTAGTAGCCTGTTTATTATGTCCAGACTGCGTTCTTCTTATGAAAATTTCCTGGCAAACATTTGTCTGTTTGTCTGCTTATTTCGGAAGTCAGCTGCTTATTCTGATAAACTGCCTGTGGGTAAGAGGGCATGTTCGTTGATAGTTGGGTCATGTACCAAAATCTTGTGCACTGTGGGAGACATACGATGCCATAGATATAAATCAACATATAGTGTTGCAGTTTAAACAGTTAAGACAAAAAAATTGTGTATCTTAGGTCCACTGGAAGTAGGTTTCAGAATATCCCCGAATCGATAGATGAGTTACAGAATTACATGTATTATTTCTGCTTATGTTTCGAGGTCTCCAAAAAATCTTCTACTGGTATTTCAATCATTGGTATTTCCGTACTCTTGCTCGGGAACATTTATAGTGAATCCCAATAGATTTCTAAACATTTCTTGTATGACATTTTTTCCTATCTCGAGCAAGTTTCTTTTTCTCTTTTGAGCTGATTTGCCACTTCTTGATGTTTATGTTATAGGGAAATTACAGCAACAATCCGAAAATTCTGTCATGGAGTACAGACAGATGCAACTGAAGCGCTTCTGTATTTACCACTTTGGCTGCTGAAGTCTTTTGAAGTAGCTTTGTAAATGTAGCATCTCATTCTCGATGCTGACTCTCTAGCTGCATTACAGACCTTTGCATCTACCACAGTAATCAGCAATGTGTGGTTTCAAACTTCCGTGTAAACGGAATTTGTTGTGATCCACCACAACTAAATGGCTCAAATTTCTCTGAGCGCTATGGGACTTAACATCTGAGGTCATCAGTCCCCTAGAACTTAGAACTACTTAAACCTAACTAGCCTAAGGACATCTCACACATCCATGCCCGAGTAAGGATTCTAAGCTGCGACCGCAGCGATTGCGCGGTTCCATACTGAAGCTCCTAGAACCGATCGGCCACAACGGCCGGCTCCACCACAACACCATTTAGAGATTAGAGGTAAGTAATCATTTGGGAGATCATTTAAATCCACTTCCAAATTTAATATTAATCCATCACATTTGTGATTAATCAAGGCTTGTAGTTGAATCTCATGTGGCAGTCACAGGATGCCTCTTGAAGGATGCTCTAACAGGGACCGACCTTCTTTTCAGTTGTTCGGATTACCTCGTATTGCTTCTTGCCAGTGAGGCTTCCTCGAAGTTTGACAAGGCTTTGATATGTGGAAGCATTTTGCTTCTTGTAAGCTTCTATTGTCCCCTAAGAAAAATTAGTGAAGTACTGTGCTGGTAAACCCCTTGCATTATTTGATTTTCAAACAGCTGAGCGAAACTGATGCTCTCAGACATTTCTCTCTTTACTTATTCTGATCATCATTAAACTGACACACAATATTTTTAGTGCAACACAATCTGACTTTTAATAATCCCTACAAAAGAATGACCCTGACTAACAATAACCTATATTTTTCGTGAATCATTTACCTCACAAAAATCTTCGTTACTCGAACTACAGCAATACAGCGAGCGCCAATACTGTCAGCTAACTAAAATATTGTAACTACTGAAGGCACTAACTAATGATAGATATAGTTAGCAAATGAAAGATTTTGATAAAGAACAAACAATGTGTTTACCTTAGTAGTGTTCAAAAGTGATAATATATAATTATATCAGTTCATGACATCCAGTCTTACAAATTTACTGTCTCTGATGGGCACACGTCCAGATCATCTGCTCTCAAAACTCTCTCCCCACATCCACCACTGCTGGCGGCTCACCTCCAACTGCGCAATGCTACGCGCTGTTCACATCCAACTGCCCAACACTACAATAGTGAATATTACAACAATGCTAACCAGCCACAGACTGCACACAGCACAGCCAGTGATTATCATACAGAGCGCTACGTGGCATTACCAATATATAAACCTAAACAGCCTACTGACATAGCCTCCATGCTCACCACAAAAAAATTTACTAATTGGTTTGGGCAGTGGCCAATAATGATTTGATTAAATTTTTCATAATTACAATAACAAAGAAATGAAATACACATACTTATTGATACACTTTTGGTCAAAACCTAAAATTTTCTCACAGTCAATAAAGACAGTCAAATTGCAGTGTTTATTTTTCTCAAAGTCTGAGCAGTAAAAGAAAATGCACACGGAAGTAGTGGATTTCCATGCAGTCTTGAAGAAGTAATGTTGTCTTTCCAACGGAAAGATAGTGCTGATGGTTGACATGCAGACAGGTAATGGGTCACAACACAGCAAACCCACAGCAGAGTCAGTCGAAGTTTTGAAGAATATTGGTAGGTAGGTCATCACAGAGCAGACCCACTGTAGTTCTGGTAGAGATTATGGTACTGGTGGGCCACCAGAGGTGGAGTCCCATTGCAGTCCTTGTAGAAATAATGGTATTGGTGGATCCTCAAAGGTGCAGACCCACTGCAGTCCTTGTAGAGATGGCCAGCAGCCATCTGTAGCGACTGTGCAGGTGAATCCAGTGAAATATTTTTAAGTGCTTTATCTGAAAACTACCTTGAGCAGTTAAACAGAAAACCGACTCGTGGCGATAATATATTAGACCTTCTGGTGACAAACAGACCCGAACTATTTGAATCAGTTAATGCAGAACAGGGAATCAGCGATCATAAAGCAGTTACTGCGTCGATGATTTCAGCCGTAAATAGAAATATTAAAAAAGGTAGGAAGATTTTTCTGTTTAGCAAAAGTGACAAAAAGCAGATTACAGAGTACCTGACGGCTCAACACAAAAGTTTTGTCTCAAGTGCAGATAGTGTTGAGGATCAGTGGACAAAGTTCAAAACCATGGTACAATATGCGTTAGATGAGTATGTGCCAAGCAAGATCGTAAGAGATGGAAAAGAGCCACCGTGGTACAACAACCGAGTTATAAAACTGCTGCGGAAGCAAAGGGAACTTCACAGCAAACATAAACATAGCCAAAGCCTTGCAGACAAACAAAAATTACGCGAAGCGAAATGTAGTGTGAGGAGGGCTATGCGAGAGGCTTTCAATGAATTCGAAAGTAACGTTCTATGTACTGACTTGGCAGAAAATCCTAAGAAATTTTGGTCCTATGTCAAAGCGGTAGGTGGATCAAAACAAAATGTCCAGACACTCTGTGACCAAAATGGTACTGAAACAGAGGATGACAGACTAAAGGCCGAATTACTAAATGTCTTCTTCCAAAGCTGTTTCACAGAGGAAGACTGCACTGTGCTTCCTTCTCTAGATTGTCGCACAGTCGACAAAATGGTAGATATCGAAGTAGACGACAGAGGGATAGAGAAACAATTAAAATCGCTCAAAAGAGGAAAGGCCGCTGGTCCTGATGGGATACCAGTTCGATTTTACACAGAGTACGCGAAGGAACTTGCCCCCCTTCTTGCAGCGGTGTACCGTAGGTCTCTAGAAGAGCGAAGCGTTCCAAAGGATTGGAAAAGGGCACAGGTCATCCCCGTTCTCAAGAAGGGACGTCGAACAGATGTGCGGAACTATAGACCTATATCTCTAACGTCGATCAGTTGTAGAATTTTGGAACACGTATTATGTTCGAATATAATGTCTTTTCTGGAGACTAGAAATCTACTCTGTAGGAATCAGCATGGGTTTCGAAAAAGACGATCGTGTGAAACCCAGCTCGCGCTATTCGTCCACGAGACTCAGAGGGCCTTAGACACGGGTTCACAGGTAGATGCCGTGTTTCTTGACTTCCGCAAGGCGTTTGACACAGTTCCCCATAGTCGTTTAATGAACAAAGTAAGAGCATACGGACTATCAGATCAATTGTGTGATTGGATTGAGGAGTTCCTAGATAACAGAACGCAGCACGTCATTCTCAATGGAGAGAAGTCTTCCGAAGTAAGAGTGATTTCAGGTGTGCCGCAGGGGAGTGTCATAGGACCGTTGCTATTCACAATATACATAAATGACCTGGTGGATGACATCGGAAGTTCACTGAGGCTTTTTGCAGATGATGCTGTGGTGTATCGAGAGGTTGCAACAATGGAAAATTGTACTAAAATGCAGGAGGATCTGCAGCGAATTGACGCATGGTGCACGGAATGGCAATTGAATCTCAATGTAGCGAAGTGTAATGTGATGCGAATACATAGAAAGATAGGTCCCTTATCATTTAGCTACAAAATAGCAGGTCAGCAACTGGAAGCAGTTAATTCCATAAATTATCTGGGAGTACGCATTAGGAGTGATTTAAAATGGAATGATCATATAAAGTTGATCGTCGGTAAAGCAGATGCCAGACTGAGATTCATTGGAAGAATCCTAAGGAAATGCAATCCGACAACAAAGGAAGTAGGTTACAGTACGCTTGTTCGCCCAATGCTTGAATACTGCTCAGCAGTGTGGGATCCGCACCAGGTAGGGTTGATAGAAGAGATAGAGAAGATCCAACGGAGAGCAGCGCGCTTCGTTACAGGATCATTTAGTAATTGCGAAAGCGTTACGGAGATGATAGATAAACTCCAGTGGAAGACTCTGCAGGAGAGACGCTCAGTAGCTCGGTACGGGCTTTTGTTGAAGTTTCGAGAACATACCTTCACCGAAGAGTCAAGCAGTATATTGCTCCCTCCTACGTATATCTCGCGAAGAGACCATGAGGATAAAATCAGAGAGATTAGAGCCCACACAGAAGCATACCGACAATCCTTCTTTCCACGTACAATACGAGACTGGAATAGAAGGGAGAACCGATAGAGGTACTCAGGGTACCCTCCGCCACACACCGTCAGGTGGCTTGCGGAGTACGGATGTAGATGTAGATGTAGACCAATCACCATCGAAGAGTCTTGCGGACAATATAGCAAGTCCATAACCACCACTTCTGCACTCACAAAGTTTTTGGAATTGTCCTTAGAACCAGCAAAGCTGTTAACCAGTTCCTTGCTTAATTATTAACGCACGTGCAAGCACTAACAGTCCCAACTTTTCACATACTGTGCATATATTATGACCGACAAAATGTGTACACTGAAATGAAACTTAAGTTGAAGAACTGGTGTCTATAGAATTGTAAATTTACAACACAAGAATACAATTACAAAGGTACAAAATACATCATTAAAGAACATAACAGTACTGATAACATTTGTAGTAACACAGGCTTTACAAAAGAATAGAAATAAGCATATACATCAGTGTTACAGGAATTATGACATATGTAAATATATAAAATAATGAGAATAGTTTTCGAAACATTAATTTCACATATGAGCATTGAAAGAGAACAGAATTAATAATGTCTATAAACATCTTTACAAAAAAATAACATATTATTAATGCAAATTAATTTGAGGATAACAGTAATTATCATCATATTGAATGTAGCTTTGTACTAGAAAAATTCTACAACATAAATCTTATTAGCTAAATACATAAAGACAGGAAAAAAACAAATACACAAGGGTACACAAACACATAGCGGAATAAGACAAAAGGAAAGGACAGGGTTCGTTTTCAGTGTAACATTTGGTACTGCAGTCCAACCCAAAACTTCATTACATACATATTTCCTCTTATTTCAACAAAACCTATCTAACCCTGTTAAATAAATATTTCTCATTGTACAATAATCATTTTTGCCCAAATCTTTTTCATATAACTTCTCAATCTACTGAGATCAGATATATAAGATATATACACTAAGGGACGAAGCAATGCAGCAACACACAACAAATTAACAGGAATGCCAAAAAAATGCAAATTGACAAAGCAAGCAGCAGTATATCTAAATTAGCAGAGCAAATGCAACAATACAACTAATATGAGCCAATGTCCAGGAACAAGAAAAATAAATCAGTAGTAAAACTGGCTTAACAGAGTAATACAAATTAAAATTCAGTAGCACTATGCCTGGCAAACAGGAGCAGCAAATACAATAACTTATAGCTAAATATGACAAACTCAAGCAGAAAAAATATTACAGTAAAGATGGCCATGTCTTACACCTATGTCACATCTTAACACTAGAGTGATACATCACCTTGACTTACTCTACGAAACAAGTTACCCAGACATTGACAAAAATTATGTATGCTATTCCTGTGAAGAGAAATGTCTTTTTGTGCTCCCTCGTTTTTCTGGAAGTAGATCATTAAATTATTATTTACTGGATCTGTAGGCATAAAATATCTATATTAATACATCTATTAAATTCTATTCTAACCAATGCTGCAATGCAGATAAAAACTAGATATTAAACAAAATAGGCAGATGTATATATATAAAGCAATGCGTGAAATGTCATTTACTAGGCAAATGTCGTCTCCAAAGGCAGTAAAAAAAAATCTCTCAACTAGGAAGACCATAGATGTAAAAATGTTTCTCATCATTTCATTTGGCATTTTATTAAATATCATAAATTAAGAGCTCAATAGTGTAATCATATATTTTCAAGTTTGGGCGTGTAGTATTTGCGGTGCTTTCTACAAAGAAATGTCAATTGCGAGGATAATGCCCACTTTTTTTTCTCCACCTAATGGCTTTCTTTTTTCAGGCGATTGGCACAGCTGGGTGTCCACAACGCATTACGTCAAGGTTACTTAGCTTTCTTACCAAAATATTTACGACAGCAGTTTGCACTACAGTGATAGTCTCATAAGAAAATTTCGCAGGTCGAGAATTTGCGTTACAAATGTGTAGAAACAAAATTCTATAAATATAACAGTGTCCAAAAAATTTTCGGTGGCATTGTGATACATTCAAGCATTTACACACATTTCATAATTCTTCAAGTACGATTCTTGGTTTCCAACATCCTTTTCCACACGTCAGAGTCCCTAACCACTACTCATTATTCATATACATATAAACACGTAATCACATTCCTCATATACGGTAGGTCATGTGGTATCTCTCAGAAAGCACTTCAAGTCCATAATGTATTTTCAAGTAAACCAAAATGTTGCAGTAAAATCCCATTAGAAGTATATGTTCTAAGTATGTTAACCATGTAGTCGTAACGTAATCGCGCAACGAACAAGCAAGAATGTACAAATAACAACACAGTGTCGTCTGTCACAATAACAATGCAGTCGTAATTACTGTGTAAGTAAGTTCCCTAGGTTCTTGACTGGATGGTTAACTTTAAAACATAGTTGCATGTTAACAATTTCTAAGTGTGACAAAGTGTACTAGTAACATGAAGTGAAAAATTTTATAGCAAAGACTAAGTTAAAAAGCAGAATATCTCTCAATAAACGGTTTTACATGTGAAATGTGGTGCAATCCTTTACTCTTCATAGTACTCAGAGTTTCAACTTGAACGCAATTATCATGCAGTACAGGTCGGTAAAGAATACTGGATATTTCTCTCAAGGTTAGTGTCTATATTATTTTACTCTGAGCCAGCTGGCGCATGTGACTGCCTGTGGTGTGAGTCATTGTCAGTCGGTTTGTTGGCACGTGTCGTTATTGGGATTTGGAGATCTAACTTCTACAAATTCACCTTGTCGAGAGGGCCCTGCCCTGTTTGAATCCCGCCGGTTCTGATGAAATTCAGGTCTGTCGTTTTGTCGGTAGTTTACATAATTTCTTTTTTGTCGGTTGTGGTGGAGAATTTCTCCCGGAATCGTAACTGCGCAGTGGACCGTTGCGTCTGAAGGTTTCTGCCTCCCTTTATAATAATTATTTTGGTTTCCATATTGTCTGTTTTTCTGATCGTCTCTGTGATAGTCATTACTGCGGAGAGGTGAACCTTCCCTGTAATTATTACTACTCTGACAACGTTTGTCATTTGGGTGGTGTCTGTTTTGGTCACGATTTACGTTGTAAGAATAGCCTTGTCGTGTCCATTTATTATTTCTGTCATCGTGGAATTGTGACTGATGTGACCTGTAATTGTGTTCCTGTTTTCGCGTCCCGCGATTGTCAGTGTCAATTTCCAATTCTTGTATGAGTCCCTGAAAAGCTTCAATGTCGTCTTTGCAACGTCCTGCCAAAATAATGTGTCGTAAATGTTCAGGCAATTTGATTAAGCAAATATGGATGAGTTCTGAGGGGCTGTATGAGTTTTACAGGTACTGATTCTTGTGCAACATGTCTAATATTTCACAAGACTAGAAAATTCAGATTGTTCGAAATGTTTCATCATTATGATGCTATGTTTTACTCGGTCTTGTGTAGCTTGAGACCAATATCCTGAGAGGAAGGCATGATATAATTCTCCTTCACTGTGACAATCGTGAATGACCGATCGCATTCTTACAGATGGTTCATTCTCTGAATAGTCACACATTCTAATCTGTGCTCTAATGAACAGTTGGGAGGAAAACAATGAGAGAATTGATGAAACCATGCTTGTGGTTGAATGTCGTTGCCAGAATTCTTAATTGTTTTCAATTTACGTGTGGTAATGAGCAGCTTATAGTCAAAATCATCATGTTGGCGAGTCGCATTTCGGTCACTGTTACGTCGTTTCGGCGGTTCCATCTCAGAATTCAGTGTAACTTGTGAATTTCTTTCATAATTTCCGAAGTGCCCTGTGTTATCATTTTGTGGCTGTTCCGTATTTCTATGTCCCTCTTCCCGTATTGGAGCGCGAGGGTCCTTTGAAATATGTAATTCTTGTATTACCTGTGTCAACTGATCTTGTAATTCCCGGATTTCTCTTTTGTACTGTATATTGATTTGATTTTGATTTTGTTTGAATTTCCTAACTTGTTCATACTCTTCTGTGGCATTGAAGGCTACAGGTCTTGTGTCATTCGGATCATCATCTACCTTTGTAGATAAGTTACTGAATTGATCCGAAAGTTCGGCTAGTTTCTCCGATAATGAACTGATTTCCTCAATGTGTATTTCTGAACCAAGTTTACGATTGTCCATTTGTGTTGGAATCGTATCTTCTGTGTCCTTTAAGTTTTCCTGAGTTTCTGCAAGTGGCGTAATCGAATCGGTAGATCCAACTGAGTCAATTTTAGCTTGCAAGGTGTCGTGATTTTCATGAACAATAGTTTGCAGTTCTTTTATGGCTGCTTCGTGATTCTGTAATGCATTTTCATGACGCGAAGAAATAGGTTGAAAATGCTCACAAATTTGTGTTTTTACGTCATTACAGACTTTTCGACATTTGTATTCAATTTTAAGTATCGCTGCAGTTAAATCTTCACTTGTTTGTTCAAGCGTTTGTTCCATTGAGTCTAACTTTTGAAGCTGTTGCTGTGATTGACTCTGATGTTGTTCCATTGTATCTAACTTTTGAAGATTTTGTTCCATTGTTTCTAACTTTTGCAGTGTTTGTCTCTGATTTTGTTTCATTTGTTGCATTAACTGCAATAATAATGTATTAGTGTGTGGAATCTCTTTCTCTATGGTTTTTGGCAGTGCATTTTCACCGGAAACGTTCACATTTTCACAAGCAGAAAATGTATCTTGACTCATTTGAGAAAACGGTGAGGACCCAAAACCTGAATCTGCAGAATTTACAAGATTGTGACCTGTCATTCCGGATTCCTGAGGCGAGCCCTTGCCGATCGATCGATAATGCTTCCCTGTTCACTAATTGTTTCACTGTCTACACCATTGTTTGCCACCCACTCCATTTCCCTATGCATAATTACCAAATTACTATTTTCAACGTTAGTTAATTTGTTACACGTTGGCGCTAGCACACTGCTTTCGTCTTCACTGTCATTTCTCAGTTTACTTTGGAGACTAGTGTTACGTATTTCACTCGCCATAATCGTCACAATATTTCACACGATAACACAGAAAAGCACACTTTGAGGAGCAAAAGTAAGAAAACACATTAACATAGCACTGAAAATATCTAGTTAATCGCAAGCGCAGCTGCGAAATACTTAGTGCAAATCTAGATGCATGCCACAACTGTTTTACTGTAGAACAATGAAAAACTACAACTACAAAGGAAATTGTCTCTATAATTACGAGCTAGCAATAAACAATAGCTACACTAATTGCACAAACTACACGAAAAAATCAGATTCCAGTGAGGTATCCTCGGCTAGGAGTCGACATATGAAACGTCCCCTTAGAAAAATTATAAATGACTGTGCTTAAACTGACACACAATAATTTTAGCGGAACACAATCTGACTATTAATAATCCCTACAAACGAATGGCCCTGACTAACAACAACCTATAACTTTCATGAATCACTTACCTCACAAAAATCTTCGTTACTCAAACTACTGCAATACAGCGAGCGCCAATACTGTCAGCTAAATACAAGATAACTACTGAAGGCACTAACTACTGATAGACATAGTTAGCAAATGAAAGATTTTGATAAAGAACCAACAATGTGTTTACCTTAATAGTGTTCAAAAGTCACAATATATAATTATATGAGTTCATGACATCCAGTCTTACAAATTTACTGTCTCTGATGGGCACACGTCCACATCATCTGCTCTCAAAACTCCGCCATTTCTCTCCCCACAGCCACCACTGCTTGCGGCTCACCTCCAACTGCGCAACGCTACGCGCTGTTCACATCCAACTGCCCAACACTACAATAGCGAATATTACAACAATGGTAACCAGCCACAGATTGCACATAGGACAGCCAGTGATTATCATACAGAGCGCTACGTGGCGTTACCAATATAAAAACCTAAACAGCCTACTTACACTATGACTCCGATATAGGGCTTGTCTGTATTTAGCTCCTCGTGTAGCAGATGAAGTACTGCCTTCAATTACTTTGAAAACCTCACCACTCCCAGATTCTCAGAGCTTCATTTGACTTGCATACGTTAATTTTGCGCTTCTAAATGTGTTTCGCAGTCCCTGTGTCTTACGTCTTTTACTGCGTTCGCTCAACTCTATGAACGATTTTGATGGCCTAGCAACTCAAGTTTTGCAACATGGGATTTTAATGGTACCTTGCAGCTAATTATGCTTATTTTTTGAGAAAATGCTATAAAATTTCTGAAAACCACACCACACTTTAATTGGGACTTTGCTGTAGACAGTTTCCGTTTAAAATCATTCTTTTCTTTATCTGGGAAGGCAGGAACTGATTTTCCATTAAGTCCAAACTTTTTAGACACTCTTTTTCAGAACATCTCTTCATAAGGCCGCAGAGGCGCTCTCTTATCATAATTTTGACTTTTGAAGGACCTAGGATAAAAACAAAATGCTTTCCGAATTAATTTCGTAAATGACATTTTATAAGTGGTAACCTATTAACGTAAAAGAATAGTAGAAAATCTGATTGCACTACACAGCGGCTACTTTTTTAAATTTCCGGTAGAGAAATAATTTTTCTGTCACACTGTATTAACACATTTGTAAGAAAATACCCTGAACTATAACATACATAACGATTACTGACAAAAATAATAAATAATATGTATGAAAATAACTATGAATAACGGTACATACCCGGATCTTTGGAATTGATACTGCCTTTCACGACAATTCAAGTAAAAACACACTTTTACACATTCAAAAACGCAGAGTGGTTTCCAACCAGGAGAGAAGCTTCAGGTGAACTGCACGCAAGACGCAGATACAGACTAGCTCCACAACGTATCAGTGGACAATAAGCAAATGACACACTGCCTCAGCAGTGCCCCATCTGCCAGACTATTGCAGAAATTTATGCACGAATCAGTTGGGTATACATCCTGCGTGGCAATCTACGGAAGGCCCATGAACTTCCAGGTTGAACTCTATAAACTCCCAGATAGAGTAAATATAAGTGAAGTAAAAGGATTGATCTGCAGTGTTAAGTCAATCCGGAAACAGGTTAAGCAGAAAAATGCAAATCTACTCAAACAAAGTTCCAGTGAAGTAACAATGGTGCTACACTTCCGCAGAGTAAAGCCGACGATCCTGTGCTGTTCTGAAATCTAGTAGTAGGAAAAGGAAGAACTAAACAGTTCACTCGTCAGTATGAGGACCCTAACTCTGTTTTACGGGTGACATCCCCCCTAAACTAGAATATTCAATTGTCTAATCCTACTGTGACATTTCATTTTGTCGGGCTTAAGCCATACCAAGGCCCAGCTGTGCCAACGCCAGCGGTACCACCTAGAACTGCTCCAAGCAAAGGTGTTACTGCAATAAAAGTAAAGAAAATGAAGGAAAAACCACTGCCTGTGTCTCCTCATTACGCATTAAGAACCGGCCGCTGTGGCCGAGCGGTCCTAGGCGCTTCAGTCCGGAACCGCGTGACTGCTACGTTGGTAGGTTCGAATCCTGCCTCGGACATGGATGTGTGTGATGTCCTTAGGTTAGTCAGGTTTAAGTAGTTTTAAGTTCTAGGGGACTGATGACCTCAGATGTTAAGTCCCATAGTGCTCAGAGCCATTTGAACCATTTCGAACGCATTAAGAAATAGGTACCCCTATGCCAGAAGGTCTAGGGACTAGGTTTGTTCTGTAAACAGAGAAGAAAATACATTGTCAGATTAATTAGAGTATAAAAATGCGAGGAATAATTTATGTACTAGTATGAGGAAGGGAATAATTTGTGTACAGGTATGAGGAAGTCTGGAGTACCAGTCTGGATTGTCATTTGAATTTTGTGTGCAAACATGTGTGAGACAGACAGTTTTAACTGCAATAGACACGTATTCTGTCCCTAAAATGATAGAAAAAGACGCTTGCGCCACTTTATCATACGTAACTGCGCTATGCTGTTGAATAAGTTGTAGCTTTAAGGATTAGTAACTAGAGAAGTGGAATATGGACTGTGCAGATTTAAAGGAGAAAAAGAGGAATGTGATGAACTATTGAACAGTAAAATTTGTTACAGTTGTGGCAATTTGTACCAAGTAGTCAAGAAAAAACTGTGAAGGTACTACTAGGCCCTTGGGAACATTAACTGTCCAGTCAAACGGATAGCAACTGTTAAACTATGAATGACCTACACTGTATGCAGCAAAGCTCCGTAGCGAGGAAGATAGGTTTATACAAGTTTTACTGCGTTTTTGCCGTTTAGTTTAAATAACTTTGAATTGAACACAATACAATTTTGTTACAGACAAATATTAGACAGAGTTGATGAATATAATCAAAACGGATTAGTTGCTCAAGTGTTACGGAGAGCCTTCCACATGCTTACCAGTAATTTGTTTCACAATAACACTTAGGTCCTATATGAGCGTTACCTAAGTGACTGTGTACGCGCAGAGGATATCAGTTATTTTCAGGTAGGAAGTGTACCGATTTTAAATTTCATGTAGTTCTCAGTGAAACCCACCGAATTTATTATAATGAACTGGTTGAATAAGACTCATCCAGGAAGATAGGCTGCTGAGCTTCCACACTGGTTCCACTGACATATAACAAGCTTGACACTATACCACTGCACAGTTAAATATTCATTCCCAGTTAATGGACTACCCAACCAAGCAATGACCTATTGGACACAGTAGAACGTCGACAAAATAGGATTACATTGCTGAATTGGTATATTTCATTAATCGGATATGCAGACAGCAACATCTAAATGGCAGCGTCAGTTAGGAAGACTTACAATTAAATTGAAGTACAGTCGTTGAAACAACTACTGCCAGGTAAAGTAATTACACTTGTTCAGATTGTTTAGAAAACCGATTCTGAAGAGGGTGACATAATTTTCAACCACTTTACACCCTTTTAACGTGTTGTTTTGCAAGGAATCAATTTTGATCAATTTTTCCACACTCAGTAATCCATGTCTTTGCAATAATAGGAAACTGTTTTTGAATTAGGGAGTCAACCAAGGTAAGTTTACTTCTGCCAGTCCTAGAGATGTAATAAACTACCATAAGGAATTTTATGAGAATATGTGTCCGTGCTATTCACTCATGGATTACCTAGAGAACGTCATAATGATATCCCACTAGGACACAGTAACCTAGTTATATGTTGAGAATACCAATAAATTTCGTGAGGGACGCCACACAGGTATGTCATACCGAGCGAGAATTTCTATTGCGCGGGTTCTCCCTTTCCCTGTCAGTCTGCTTAGCTGAATGTTGGGTTTGGCGCCCTCTGTAGTAATAATAATAATAATAATAATAATAATAATAACCTGAGTTAATTGAACGGCGATGAACTTGAACAAGCGTTATAGGACAACCGCCCCGAACAAATAGAACAAACAATCATGAAGAAAATTGTGTCAAGAAAAAAGAAAAAGTAACGTGCTGGCCTCCTATGCAGCGGGCCCGAGTTCGATTCCCAGTAAGGATGGAGATTTTCTCCTCTCATGGACTGCGTGTTGTGTTGTCATCATGATCAGTCCATCCTCATCACCGCCACGAGTCGCCCAATGCTGCGTCCACTGAAATAAGACTCGCTCTTGGCGGCCGAAGTTCCCCGGATGGGGCATACCGGCCAACATTGCCATAAGATCATTTCGTGTTTTCCCCCCTTCTCTATCGCAAGTCGGCCATCATGAAGAGTGTGTGCTTCACGCGGAATATAGCCAATCTCCACACAGTGGACGGCGTGCGTATTTGTTTGGCCACGCCGTAAATTCGCACATGTGCGACTACGAGGAAAACAAACGGTAAAGCAACCTTTAAGTCACCCTGTCATCCATGGCTAATCCTACCACCCGATAGGAAAAACACGATTTCGATTCCATTACAGTTACATTGTAATATTCTTCTTAGAAAATAATAGAAAATAAATAGTAAAAGGTAAATATTTAATGGTGAACTAGTCACAAATTTCGAGTTATGTTCAACACATAGGCATCAAATTAATAGCTTGTTCCATAGTCGTATACCGAACAAACTATTCATGGCTCATTTCTGGACACGTTCAATGCTCTTTCTAGACTTTCTTGTAAGCCTCTTTGAAAAGATGTTATTGGTTTCCACAAGTAATATGATTTCGCTATTTAATCCCAGGAACTATTATTATGGTCAATTTAGTTATTGCCTCAATATAACTTTTCCACACTAATTGCCACCCCAATGTTTGGCTTGGTTTTTATTACCTATCATCTTGACGTAGGTGATTAATAGAGTTCCATATATTGCCAAGGCCATGCTACTGTGTGCATATTTGTGATTCACCAACTAAGAGAAAGGTAAGCCAACATCCGAACCATGCATGAAATAGTTGACCTTAACAGCACTGTAAGTAAAATTACGGTTATGATAAAATCTTATTCGAGCTATAGTCCAACCAGTGTTTATTCCAGACTAACATCTCTGATTTCGAAATCAAACCAAGATGAAACAGTGTGAGTATTGATTAGTTCCATACTAAAACTCTGAACCTCTGGAACCAATTTTGTGTATTCAGTCTACGAAGCCACTGAGACTATCGATTTTCAACTTAGAAATTACTAAATATTTTTTCTATCTTTCTGAATTTGCACAAACAGGGATTCCACGTATACCTTCTGCCTGTACTGCGTATCAATATAGGTGTTGATGCAGCCTAATAAAATGGAATATTGCCGTGAATATTCATCGTGACTACTATCTGAGGAGTCGAAGCGACGCACCGCGACAAGCCGCCTGGGCGGTTGCGCAACTCGACCCCGGAACGATGGCACATACCAGGTGCCGATAGGCAACAAACTGCTCCACAAGCCACACGCTTTAGAGCGCACTAGCCACCCTTTACAATCGACTTTAAGAACTTTGATAATATAAGCCATTGTACACTATTTAATACGCAAGTGATGCAACATTCCTTCTCAATATGCTTACTGATACACGCCTTACAGAACTGTATTTACTAGCAGAAACCACGACTAAAGAAGTTTTACAAGGTTTGAGCCCATAGCGAACCTTCCCCCTACGACCGGAATTACTCAGTCCCTACAGGAGAATCTCGTCGGGTTAAATCGACCTTTTGAACAAAAGAACAGTAGTACGACACACTGGAATAACGAATCTGGAGACATAGTCGACCTTTAGCGATGAAACACAGTACTAAAGCTGTTACAAATTTTTGATAATTAGCAATGTATCCTACCACACTGGAGATACACTTTACGTTTGTACATTCAGCCCTATTACATCGTACAATATGACACTAGAAGACACTGCAAACCCTGAGGATGAATCATATGTTGCAGCACTACACGTAAACCCAATAGTGAAAAACTGATTCTCATGTTATTGGTAATACCATGACACACTCTGCACTTGAACACGAATTACGAATTACATATTCATGAAGCAAGTTATTTTTATTTTAAAGACAGATACAACTTACATATTTCCCTAATGCTACTTTAAAAAGCCACACTGCGTATATCACCTTTATTACTGAGATCCCATTGCTGAACGCATCTACACACTTAAGTTCGTTACCGAAGGACTATCAATGGTGCCTACGAGAGTCGTCGATCCAGCACAGCCGTGTGTTATAGTCGCAGGCACGATGAACAGAAGTGACTGAGGTGTCAAAACAAATGAGGGTTCACATTTGAAATAGTGGCACTCAAAGTACCATTGGCGACGATAGGAGGTTCCAGAAGTAAGCATATGAGGGAGCCAGTAATGATTTAAAGAGATGAAAGGAAACAGTTTTTCTTTAATAACAAGACTCAAGGAGCAATTATAACAAGAGATTAAAAGACGTCAATCAGTACCCTCACAGGAGCTAGAATTTTCAAAGTACCTGCACAAGTTCGAGATATTGAGAAATAAAAGATATTGTAGATTGCATCAGAATTCATAATGGAAGAGTTGACTCTGTCCACGCAGCTCTAGCTACTAATAATGATTATAGTGTTAAGCACAATGTTATTTATCTTCGTCGTACAGTTTTTATGCATATTAGATTTTATTATTTTGTTATATAAAGAGTGACAATTTTTCCTTCCCTCTGAGCTTGGCCATAGACTTAAGTACATTTTGTGCCATGTGTATGCCGATAATTAAATAAGGGAATTGTCTTATTGCAGCTAGATGTAAGTAGTATGAGCAAGCATGTCTTGATGAAAGTACGTAAAGTCTGGCAATTCTTATTGGTTCATTTATTAATAACATTGTTGAGGGAAAGTTTCCCTCTAACGTCAGCGTCATTTCCACTGCTGTGACTGATTCAGTGATTTACGATTTTCCCTTGTGGAAACACATTTGAGATGGAATACGCGTACTCTAACGCGACTTGCCATATTGCCCTTTCGATTTCGGTTAGGGCAACAATTCTAATTGAGCGGAAGTTAGCGTGGGTTATTTCCATGAGAAATGGTAGTAGTCACCTGCGACAAGGGAAGACTATGATGAGTGATCTTATTAATAACATCGCTGCTTAACTTCTTAGTACCCTACCAAGTATGCTTTGTACACAGCACAACACTTTACACCAACAACTTTGATCAGAGGAAACAATTTGGATATGTTGCTATAATTCAACCTCTGAGGGTACATAAAATTGAATTTATGGCTCCTCAGGGTTAGAACACATCTAATAATAGGTTCCGATACTACAGTGCACGCAAAATGCCGTGGCCAATAGATGCTCAGTCGGCAGGGAAAGCATGGGAGAGCGGCATTGGTGGGGGTCGCTCAGAGCAGTGTAGGGGAAATCCCTAGCTCTGGAGGGGAATTACTATTCTAAACTGAAGCCTACACTCACATTTTTGGTATGTATTAAGCAGGGCCCCTCCACAGCGACACTAGCATGGTGACCATTCAGAAAGATCTGTCATCTCTTCTTTGGTTAGTATTTAAAAAGAATTCTGCCGAAAATCCAGTGATTTATTTTCGCATAGCTTGTTATATTGTAACTTTCAGAGAAGATTCATAAGTGGGCAATTTCGACTAAAACCTACAAGTTTCTCTTGTTGCCATGTTACAAATTATTCCTTTTGCCAAAACTAAGCGGATTTTATAGTCTCACGTCACTAACACATTGTGCAGACGCAGTTGCGAGAGAATTCGCAAAGAGTGGTTTATTAAGTTTATCAGGTGAGGTTCAGATGGCGCCAAGCACTATGGAACTTCACATCTGAGGTCATCAGTCCCCTAGAACTTAGAACTACTTAAACCTAAGTAACCTAAGGACATCACACACATCCATGACCGAGGCAGGATTCGAATCTGCGACCGTAGCAGAAGCGCGGTTCCGGACTGAAGAGACTTGACCCGCTCGGCCACAGCGGCCGGCATCAGGTGAGCAACCGAGGCAAAGTAGAGTCAGCATTTTATGAAAAATAAAATATGCAGTGACCTCATTTACGTTGTTCCAAAACTAATAGAATTTCTCGTAACACACGCTATCAATAGCCCTTAAAAATTTCATTCCTTCATCAAGAAAGACTGTAGTTAGTTGAATAACACGGTAGATAATCAAGTTTTGCATAATAACTATACGGCAAAGTGCATCCTCTTTTTGTGCTATCATTTGCCAAAATTTCATATCGATGTCTCAAACCTTTTATGATATATGAGAAATGTTCATATTTCACTCTGGCTTTACCGCTGGCGTGGAGCAATCGCAGAGTGCGCTACGTCAGATCAGTTTTCTCGAGATTGGTGACAGATAGAGACCTCTAACAAAGTCTAAAGAAAACTTCAATATGTTAGATAAATTTCGTATGCAGCTTACACCTGCTTACAGACGAACACCAAATCATGTGATTGGTAAGCATTCAGATCCGCACGATGGCATATAATTCCCCTCTCTTTTCCACTTCTGGGTTGACGGGAAGTATTATCGTTAACACATGAACGTGGACCATTCTATTACCTCTTGTGCAAGTTCAGCGTTTCACGATGACACGGTCCTCACAGCATACTTCACCAATTCGTTCAACGACATACAAACGTTCTTCCTGTTGCCAGTTGTGTTATGTGAAATAAATCTTCTGCGTTATAAGCTCATAACTGAAATAGTAATAGAACTAACGTAACACGGTGTCTACTATTGTATGCATCCTGACTAGTATCAGACGGTGCTGTAACTAAATCCTCATAAACAAGTGATAGCTACATTCACCGAGACACTTCAGCACGGTCGCGCTCTAAATCAGCTGCTGTAGATTCTTACCGACAGGAGCTGTATTATGCTTGCTCTACTTACCAGTGTTGCAAATGCTCCACCGTTCCAAAACTACCCACCGTCATCAGGTTTAACGTTTGAGCCGTTGGATAATAAGCTATACACCGCTCAATAGGTCAATATAGTGGCTCATTTGGACTTGGCCGTTTTAGAAGAAGAAGTAGCACTACAAAAAATTAACAATCGATGAATGGCATACGAAACAATTTTGTGAAGCTAGGGCTAAGCCGAAACGCTTCATTTAAGGCACATTAAACAGGTGCTTGTTACCACAAAGGGACAACTGTGAAGCATTTCGGACGCCATACCGGTGCAACGCACCAAGCCAGATTGCTTCAACGAGGGCTGTGCTGTAATGAAAATAATATCCGGCACCTCCGAGCAAGCTGACGCTGGTCGTTGGGATAAAACTCTTCCACAAGTCTATTCTTTTACTGGCCAACACCGTGAAACCCTTGCACGCTAGCGTGTGTGGCTCGCTCACATTTAGGTCAATCTTCTGTCTACCACCGCACAAATTCATAATGTAGCTATTCAACTAATGCAACAATATGAGGAACTGAGGAATTCAGTCCAGGAGCAGTCAAACCTAGCCGCTACCCTGGAAGGAAATAAGGCACTACAAATTCTATTGTATAAATCCACGCAACCGTATTACATGCTACTAAATTGTATGCTATTATTCAGCAAGATTGACAACAAAAATCTTAACTTTGACTTATTATCTGATGAACTGTTCTCGTAAAAGCTTAGTAACAATTCTTTTCACAAATATAGCAAATTATACAATTTTATTAGAAGATTTAATGAAAAAGTCCAAACGGCACCTACTAGTTTCATGCAAAGGATGTAATGACAAGGTGATTCTTCGAATTCTGTCACTCGTCACGGCAAATAGGCAGAACGCTCTCAACACTGTGGAGGAGGACAGGCAACAAAACGCACTGAAATTTGGCCTTCCACAAATTTAAGAACAGTTTTATGGCGTTAAGTGAAAAAGAAAGGAAAACAGATCAGAAAATTATATATATGACCCTCATTTTACTATCAGATTACGAAAAGTTGCATAGGTTCATATTATCATTCAGAATACCCAGACTGACGTGAGTGGTAGTCACAATGTCAAGATTTTCTTCGACATAACAACGTTTCTGATATTTCAGGAGACAATGAATTATATTTCGACGGTCACTGCAAGGACATTTGCAAACGTACAGAATTCGAGATTCTGTACCTCGATTTCGAATGGGTTGTAGTTCATTTTGTTATATAGCTAAAAGTGGGAAGAGGAAGCGTTGTACCATTGCTTCATTGTATGTTAGAAACTTCAATGTAACACCATATGCGGAAATGAACACCCATCCATAGAGTATGCGAGTGAAACTGTTGTTGAAAGACAAGAGGGTTAATTGGAAATCATGAGGGCTGACCACAATAAGGGGAAAAAGGTATGGTGATTTTCCTAAAATATCTAATGAGCTACTAGGGTGTGGTGACTGCGCGAGCCTCACCAATAGATCGTCGCACAGGCATGAACAGTGCATGAAGTAAGATCAAAGTATTTGAATGAAAATTGTACGAATTTATTTTGACCTCCTCTCTTTTAATGTATAGTAACTAACGTCAGTTTGCACAGATGTGAGCTGCTAGTGGCCAAAATACATCTTCGAATCCCAAAGGGTAATCACAGATGTTAAGCGGCGAAAGGATCAATTAGGCGTGCCGAGGGTGTGGTCTGGGCGGCGCCATAGTCCGCTCTTTCATTCCGCGTCTCACTGTACTGAAACCGGCCAACGCAAAATAGGTTCGGACACACGTCGCAGGCAGTGTTAAAAAATTAATTATAAACTCGAAAAAAATAATATGTATGTATTTAATGTTTTGTTTTAATGTTTTGCAGAGCATACTGAGGTTAACCTGCGCCCCTGGCAGAAATGTCATAATGGCGCCCCTCCTCTCTTCCTGTAAGGCTATAATTTTGTTAGAAGATTTAATAAAAATCAGACTTTACAGGAAAATATTGCAGAATGAAGTACACAACAAATAAAATATATTATTGCAGTAAATAAATTTAAAATTGTACAGATATTCTGAAAAAATTGGAAGTAAAAGTTCTATATATTATAGTTCATAGAAGCTACTATACCTTGGTAATAGTATGAAGTATGATGAAGAACAGTTTTTATTTGCTCATAAATTTTAGTAGTGTATACAGAATGTTTCACAATTCATGTCACACACTTCTAGAGGTTGAGAGGAGACTTAGTAGATCAAATTTCACATGGGAACCCATATCCGGGAACGTCATACAACGACGCCACAGAGCGCCAAAGCTGTAGGCGCCGGGGCCTGAAAGTGTGTGTTAATACAGAATGATTCCGTGATGATGTTCATGGATGATAGAGAAGAATAAATATATCAGTTTGAGGTAAGGGTCCGTGTACAGGAATCGAACGAGTCAAAAGTTACAAGCGAAAATCATTCTAATACCTCAGACAGTGGAATACATGTACCGGTACTGTTATTTCTAATGTTGTAGGATACGCAACTTCCACAGGTGATAGTATGTACCAAAACAAATAAATATCTCTAGTAAATATGGACTATAAAATGCATAGCTTAAGAGTTATGAGCACTTCTTCAATAGAGAAGACATGTTTCACACTAGCGAAGATGTACAAGTGCTCTGACTTTCTCAGCTTTGTATTTTAGGCCCATATTTATTATTTTTTTTCTTATATTGGTCTATACCACCACCTATACCACCACATATGAAAGTTGCAACAACAGTATCAGTACAACTATTCCACTATCAGAGGTATAAGAACGGTTTTTGCTTGTAACTTCCGATGGTTCTTTTCCGGCACAGGCACCCTTGTCTCAATTGATATATTTCCCCTTCTTCATCATCTTTCATAGTATATAACACCATCACGGAATCACCCTGTATATACATACATCTACAGGCGCCCGCGCTTGTAAAATTGTTGCTCTGTAGCGTCGTTGGCTGACGTTTCTCGATATGAGTTCCTATGTAAAACTTAATCTAAGTCCCCTCTACAACATCTAGAAGAGTGTAACATGAATTGTGGCAGCGCGTAATGGCCGCGTAGTTTGAGGCGCCATGTAGCAGATTGCGCTGCCCCTCCCGCCGAGGTTCGAGTCCTCACTCGGGCGTGGGTGTGTGTGTTGTTCTTAGTATAAGTTAGTTTTAGTAGTGTGTAAGTCTAGGGACCGTTGACCTCAGCAGTTTGGTCCCTTAGGAATTCACACACATTTGAACATTTTTTGATCATGAATTGCGAAACACCCTGTACATTAGTAATTAGGAAATAAGAATGTATCACTTTCCTGAAAGTGTGTTTTTATTATGATTTTGCTTTGCATTTCCTTGCTTTGAGCGGAAACTGGAAATTTGTGGTAAGTTACTGTGGGATTAAACTGCTGAGGTCATCGGACCCTGGGCTTACACACTACTAAATCTAACTTAAACTAACTTACACTAAAGACAAGACATATATCCGTGCCTGAGGGAGGACTCGAACCTTCGCTTCGATTGGGGAGGGGGAGGGGAGGGGGCGGGGGGGAGCCGCGTGAACCGTGGTAAGGCGCTTCAGATCGCACGGCTGCTTTGAGCGAAGCCTACTCATTGACTACGTCATTTACGTCCAGCTACTCTGTCCTTAAGAAATCTAAATTGACTCTCTGATTTCGCTCACACTCGACCTTAACCAGTATTTTATGTTCTTCAATTTGCCGAAATTGTGTTCACAATAGGTTCTGCAATCACTGGCATTATCGTAAATAATCTCATAGCTGTATCAATGATCGTAAAAGCTTTTCCTGACCCATAGTCTGAAAAAACCCTCGTAATGGGAAGCCGTCTCAACGGAACTTGATTGAAGCTGTTTCATTAAATAGCTCCACTTTATCAATATGTCTGCTACATGTGGCACCAATATCAACTGCTCATTTTTCCGTATGAACTACGTTCAGCTATAAAAGTTAGCATTCAACCGTTTTTAGTCCTTCACACGACTCAATAACGCCTTTGGAGAGACAATGCTACCTCCATATTTTCAAACTTAGCTCACGAAGTTAACCGCAGAAAAGCTTATCAACACATGTGCGGCTTTCATAAATTAAAATAGAAAATAGCACATCGGAACGTGAGCCCTCGTCTTTCATTAAAATTGTCGACTGCTGCCAATAGTCGTCTCATTTGACACCGCACATCACATGAGGCCCGGTTCTCCTGTGGCGCTATGGTCTCCAGGTGTGTCAAGTTGACCAAGGTTCCGAGGAAGATATAGGAGAAATAATAAATGTGGTTGGCGAGTGCCACAGAAAACCTGAGTTTTCCACGGAGTGCGAAATGCATAACAGATTACGTTTGCTTGAGTTGAACATTAACAGGCAGTGCAGTATAAGTATGCTTCTACCGTCTAAAGGAAACTGGTAATAACGAATACTCTACGAATACTCTAATTCCCGATACACTAATGCCATCTACAGGCTTTAAGGAGGTTACTTTTCTTACCTCAGTACACAGGCCAGTCAGTGGACCAATGAGCCAGAAGAATAAAGAAAAGGAAGTTAAGAAACAGTAACCTTAATGAGGAAAAATTGTATTATATCACTACAACGCAATACGAAACATTCTCGAGAAAGGTCGCAATAACTTTTGAATTTCACCGTGTCAAAATATTATTCTAGACAAATAATGTTCTATGAGTAGTAAGATCAAGCGAGAATCATGTCAACAAAAACATATAAAAAGAGAAAGGTCGGCAATTTATAAAGTATGCTGCCCATCCGGCAATTCTAAGTGTATTGGACACGCGGGAAGAGTATTTTTGTTCAGATGGAATGAACATAAAGATGCATTCAGTTAAAGTAACTGAGACAGATCAGCTGTTGTGATCGATGAGTACGAAACAGACCATCCCATTAAAGGCGGCCGGAGTGGCCGAGAGGTTCTGGACACTATAGTTTGGAACCGCACGACCCCTACGGTCGCAGGTTCGAATCCTGCCTCGGGCATGGATGTGTATGATGTCCTTAGGATAGTTAGGTTTAAGTAGTTCTAAGTTCTAGGGGACTGATGTCCTCAGAAGTTATGTCCCATAGTGCTCAGAGCCATTTGAACCATCCCATTAAGAAGACGACAAATAAATTCTGCACATGGGACAAAATGCACGAAAACTTGACTTTGTGGAAGATTTTAGATGAAAATAAACACAAAATAATCAAATGGTTCTAATGGATGTGAGCACTATGGGACTTAACTACAGTGGTCATCAGTCCCCTAGAACTCAGAACTACTTAAACCTAACTAACCTAAGGACATCATACACATCCATGCCGAGGCAGGATTCAAACCTGCGACCGTAGCGGTCGCACGGTTCCAGACTGTAGCCCCACTCCGGCCGGCACAAAATAATCTTAATGTAAAAAAGAAAGACAACGGAACGAGGTTTCGTAATATCTTTTTAGAATTATTTTAAAGCAGATGCATAATTATTGACTTGTAACACTTCTTTGACAAAACACCTAAAAGATAACGATCATACCTAACACGTAAGCAGCATATTTGAAAATAAGGAAAGGTAGCATTCTGTAGCGTGGCCGTTTTGTCTCACACTAACATATTTCAGAGGGTGAAATGCTAATTCTCTTGATCAAGTAATCGTTCATTAGACCGCTCCGCAATTGCATATCTGGATTAGCATTATCATAGGCTGTTTTTTTTCACTGCGTGTTTTTCTGCGTTTCTGATGTTGTTGGAGGACGTTTCGTAGGCCCGAAAGCTCACAAAATGGATGGGCGGTATGAGCGTCCGTCTTAAAAGGAATCTGCCGCTCAAAATCCGCTGTACTCTGGACAATCGCCCGACCGCAGGCAGCAAGCCTGGCGTTCTCGTTCCCACGGACTCCGCTCTAGAAGAGATGGCTCACACACATTCCTCTGTCGAAGGAAACACTGAATTCCTCGCAAAGCTCTTTTATGCAGGTGTAGTTTCTCTTGAGACAGCTGAATGTCCATTACGATGCCTCGGAGGAACGTCCAGTTTAAACTTCAGAGTACAACCTCCACTGTCATTTTCAACAGAACCCGCACTTTTGCGCTGTGTTTCCATGCAGAGACTTTCATTCTTCATTTTCAGAATCATATCTTAGAATGGGAGTAGATTTAAGGATCTAACCACCTATGAGCGGTTGGCTCAAACAAAATGAAATGGAAAAGGGTAGCAGATTGTTTAACACTATTTCATTCCTCGGAACTCGGAATCTTCGTACTGATTGGCGGAGATTCCAAGTCCTAATGGCAAGGTAGTTGACTTTCAGAGAGTTATTAGAGAACTCACTTTGATTTAGGATTCTATAAAATACTTCATTTCAAGCTCTTGTAGAGTACAAACACCTCTCAGGATCTTGTAGAGCATAAACACTTCAGGTTAGGACTGGTGAGATGATGAACGAAACGAACCGCTCTACCGCAGAAAAGATGTCTATGCTTAAGCACTAAGTACAAAAGGGGAGCCGACATAACATCTTCCAGCTGCTGCTGCAGCCAGGACGTTTATTTGCGTCTTGCCCGATTAGTAAGCTGTCACACCGTTACGGCTGTCGAAGCAGCTTAGAAACAAATCTAACCAGCCCACTTCAGGAGCCGAGTATGCAATCTTAAAATCAGACATCCAGCTTGTTGATTTCAGTGCACATTTTTTGGAATCTAATGGTGTTTGCTCCTACCTTGCAGTGTACTTTCTGCATCTAATTAATAGCTTACGTAGTCATTGGTCATGTCTGTTAAGTTCTAACTTGACTTTGTTTTATCGTCCCTAGCCACATGTCCCAAGGATATACTTAGAGTTGTATTCCCTTGTCCAATTATTAATGATTCATTCATTAATTCAAGAGTCAAAACTTCCAAAACGGAACGCAACTGTTAACATGTGGTACTTGTGTTGAACAAATTGGAGATCCAATTTGGTCCCTTGTGGACCTCCGTCTGGAGGTCCCTCCGGCACACCTCGGTGTTCCAAACGTATGCTACACCAGGATATCAACACAATTTGAATACGGCGAATAGATAAGTCAATGACCGGACGGGCAGTTCATAATTTTGTGAAAAAGGGGGTACGACGCTGCTGCCATCCCAATACGCTCGACATTACAGATCTTGAGATTGGACCGTTCACTGTTTCTATTTTTCTTCTTTTTTCACAGTTCAGTACACCTTCTTCCCATTGTCATGCATCAGTGTCCAGTCTTTGACGGGCTATCCACTGAGCCATCTTATCACTAAATCTGACGGGAGCTTGATAGCGAGTTTCCCTTGTCAGCCCCTCAAATCGGCTCAGCCCACGGGCTTACACCGCACTGGGCAAAGACTGTCGGACGATACGAGGCAGTGACGTTACCGCGTGGATCAGCTGCTCCGGCGTTGCCACTACACACGCTGGGAGATGGCGTTCACGTGGCATTCGCCATACCCACACCCTGCCATCGGATCGCCACATTGTGTACCGTGATTCGTCACTCCACACAACGTTTTTGCCCTGTTCAATCGTCCGATGTTTTCACTCCTCACACCAAGTGAGGTATCGTTTGGAATTAACAGGCGTTATGTTTGCCTTGTGAGTAGCCACTCGACCATGAAATCTAAGTTTTCTGACCTCCCGCCTGACTGTCATAGTACTTGCAATGGATCCTGATGCAGTTTAGAGTTCCTGTGTGATGGTCTGGATAGACGTCTGCCTTCTACACATTACGACCCTCTGCAACTGTCAACGGTCTGTGTCAGTCAACAGTCGAGGTCGGCCTGAACGCTTTTGTGCAGAACGTGTCCCTTCACGTTTCCACTTCACTATCACATCGTAACAGTGGGCCTAGGAATCTTTAGGAGAGTGTAAATCTCGCGCACAGACGTATGACACAGGTGACACACAGTCACCTGACCACGTTTGAAGTCCGTGAGTTCCGCGGAGCGCCCCATTCTGTTCTCTCACGATGTCTAATGACTACTGAGGTCGTTGATAAGGAGTACATGGCAGTAGGTGGCACCACAATGCATCTAATATGAAAAACGTATGTTTTCGGGGGTTTCCGGATACTTTTGATCACATACTGTATATTTGGCTCTCTGTCTCCAGTAGTAAATTCGTCGACGTAGGTCCATGACCTAACGTTTTTGCCGCTGTGTACTTTTTATAAACAATAATTTTTGAAAGTATATCGGCTAGATTTCTTTTAAAAATAACATTGGGCAGCTTTTACTATCGATTTGTGTCCAGATTTTCTTCGTTTCAGATTCCTTGCGATACTTAATATGTTACATACCTTATTATGTACTAGCAATTCTTATGTAACGATTTCGTCGATTTTTTTATTTTGACATAATGCACACAACATTTAAGATTGACCGTTATGTAAAGTGTTTTGTACACATGGAGCCAAACCTCCTACTTTCGTGAACAGATACAAATATTTGGGAGTGCACAACGAAACAACCCAGCAATGGAATGGGAAAGTAACATATTGCATTTTTTCAATCCAGATACACTTAATGCAGAATATTAGGATTTCTTACAATCGACTTCGTCATATTCGAGATTCAGACACTACGAAAGCCATACATTAGTACAAGAACCTTGGTCAGCTGAAATTAATAATGAATGTAGTAGATAACTATAATAAAAATTAAACTGAGTCTCACGACGTGGCGGCGGCGTGTGGAAGTTGTAGTCACAACCCTGAGGTGCATATGTTGACTGAAACTTGTTTTCCAATATAGCTGTAAGTACACTACGAGAGGCCACGGCCACAGCCTGTAGTTTTGATTAACTTGTAAAAGTTAAACTTCATGTACGAAATAGAAGTACATAAATTAGCCGGAAAATAAAGTGTGTGTATGCAATTGTGGGCATAAAGAGTAGCATTATTGCAAACAACTCTAATATGACAGTAGAGGTGTGAACTGCACGCCCTCTACTGTTGGACAAAGTCTGGATCAGTCCCCCTCGACACAAGGGCGTTACTGTTTCTGGTGCAGACCTACTTGCTTGCTTTCTACAACCATCTCCATACTGTGGGATTACAAGAACATATGTAAATTCAGTTGGTTTGTCAAAATATTATACCATTTTCGTGATACTTATCGATATCAAGCACATATCAATATTGCTTCCTTAGTAGTATCACTTGCGCATTATAAACAGTCCTCACCCTGGTGAACGCAACTTCGAACACAGAACACGTCTTCGGATGTAACATGTGGTTGGTCCACCTGCAAGCCCTATACGAGATGTGACGTGTGGTGGAACTGCCTCTGAACATCGCTCTGGATATATAGTGAGCGGCAGTTCCGCACTAGAACGCTAATTTAGGTCTACTGTGGGTCCTGGGAGCCATCCTCGACATGTGCAAATACACAGGCAAACAGAAAACGGAGCAAACGCACTGAGAATGTGGTATATGTGGGGTGGAGGCGACTGGTCGCAATCGAGTACAGTGTTATACTATGCCTCCCGACCAGTGCATTTGCGCTAGTTATTTACTGATAAACACAACCTATGATAATAGGTACAGAGGATGTACAAAATATTAACTAACACAACAGGTACATGCAAAAGTAATTTATCACATTGCTATTTATACGTAGCAGTCATCACAGCATCTAACATGGTAGGCTACACAATCTGCCAGATCCTTTATCTTATGTAATGGGATAAACACAAAAAAAGTATTGAAAGCAACTCAAATTAAATGGTATTACACAATTGCAAAGTGCATTTAGTATCTAACTGTGCCATAGTGACATAAAAACAATCATATCGTAAATACAAAAGGTAAGCAACTTAAATATTTTTTATATTAGCCCAGTAACAAGGTGTACATATACTGACCCACAACTATGTAATGTTAAGGATATAAGAAGTTGTAAACCAACCACTGTTTAATTCAGATTGTTTGTCCTCTTCAATTTACCCTAAATGAAGGACATTTGACTAACCATTTCCAGAGTTATAGCAAATTAGTGGTTTGTACATATTGCTATAGAACTTCATCAAAAAAGGTTGAAAAACTCATAAATTTGATATCAACCTGTTGAGCCTCATTGCTGTAATTCTTTGTCGTGGATCCTTTGTGGCAGACTCCTCCTCCCTACCATTCAATAAATTGTGTCCACATCTAGGTTTGATTCAAGGAAGGCAGAAAGCTGAAAACTGAGTCATCTGCTGCGCTACTGAAAGGATGTACTGGTTTTAGACGAAGAAAAGTTGGTGAAGTGCTGAAGTAGATGTCTGGAAAACGTTTCACCTATAACGTTAAAAATAAAACATCACATTTTTGGATTTGCTTTTTTTTATATGCAACTCTTCTGAAAAGATTGAGGGAAAACTACTGGTTAAAAAGATTTGTTTATACAAATTGTAAGTCTCGCATAACAGCCTGATGATGTTGAGGTCTTCTTTTCGTGATTGGTCACTTTTATTACGATACATCAAAATTAGGTTATTAACTGTCTATTTGGAGAATGTTCAGTGAATTAACAGTGAGAATTGCGATTGCTAACTGAAGGAAGCAGAAACTAGCAGTATGAAATTATCTTCATCTTTCGCAATGCGTATCTCCACACTACTGAGAGATCAGTGTTGCGTTTAACAGGCAGACTGAAAAAAAGTGAATCGGCCGGGAACCCATCCCACAGCTTTCCTGTTTCAATCCACACGCACTACAGCTGGACGAACACACGAAATTTAATCCCACTCACTGCGTTCTTGGGGCACTGCTGCTCTCTCGACATACGGCAGCTGATCGCTAGGTGGGAATGACATCATTTTCACATCTTAGCTTTAACTCACCAGATTTCAGCTGATTTGTACGAAATATTTATAAACATTGCACAAGAACCTATCTTGCAAATCAGTGTATCAACTAGTTAAAACTGAATCACAATCTCCACAGCATTTCCTGAGATTAGCCTGCATATACATAGTTTGTACATACAGAGATTGTAACGTAATTATCTTTCCATGGCGATTCCAAAAGCCAGTTTTGTTTCGTAACTCTCTCTGGAAAGTTTAAATTAATAATGTTAGCGGAATAGCCGACGAAGCCGATTGTGTAACTGAGCGACACAAAACTTTCTTGTGTGGCATGCATGTACTGTTGATCAGACAGCATTTGTAGGCCCTTTTGAAGTAATTTCAGGCCTTCATAGAACACAAGCGCTGAGACCTGTATCAAACTGTTCGTCTGGACTTAACCTTCTAACAGACAAACGACGACGTTTTAGTAGCATCTCCATCATCTCTTAACACTATTTTAGAACTTAGCTTTCCTTTCGCAGCCTTCTGTTGCTTCATCAGACACGTCAACAAATGACAGCGCAGAGACCTTCGACCCGCTTAGCGATTCTACGTAGTAACAGAATTTTCCCGTTTGCTCGGCTACAACTTTGGCTACTGTATGTAGTTGTATGCTTGGCCCATCATTCATCTTACAGACGCACTAAGTTTGCTAACTTTTACCTATTGCCGTTTGCGCTTCCTTTTTTGGACCGTGAGTGCAACATTATTTAAGAGGAACCCTGGTAACTGTTTATTTGCTCTTCTAGCAAAAAGATTATTAACTTTAGTAACCATTGTCGCTATGGTAATATCGTAATCACACCAGCGATAAGGTCAGACGTGCTTGTGGCTACAAGGTCTAAAATATTTCTGGGCTGTCGAAGTAGTTGCTCCAGACAGTTTTTGGAAATCGTGTTCAAAAGTAATACACAAGGCTACCTGTTCCTACTACCTGCGGTGAATCCAATAGCCCTTTCAATTTGTCCTTGTTAGGTTACAGTAGCCTCCAATCTGTACTAAGTGCTCTGGGTATCTGTGCACTACTGAGCGTAGAATTTATTTGAATGATTCTATAACTGTCGCCGTGGAAAAGTGTGGTCGGCAACAACAACCGGTAATGAACTTGTTTTCACCTGGACGTTTTACACACGTCCAGATAACTTCACCGACTCAAGTTCTGCCTCGACAGACACAACATTTTTTTCGACTATAAGGAAGACTCCGCCACCTATGGCCTCAAAGTGTAGACTGTTAACGGTATACGTTCCATGAGTCACTAAATACATTCCTGGAAATTGAAATAAGAACACCGTGAATTCATTGTCCCAGGAAGGGGAAACTTTATTAACACATTCCTGGGGTCAGATACATCACATGATCACACTGACAGAACCACAGGCACATAGACACAGGAAACAGAGCATGCACAATGTCGGCACTAGTAAAGTGTATATCCACCTTTCGCAGCAATGCAGGCTGCTATTCCCCCATGGAGACGATCGTAGAGATGCTGGATGTAGTCCTGTGGAACGGCTTGCCATGCCATTTCCACCTGGCGCCTCAGTTGCACCAGGTTTCGTGCTGGACGTGCAGACCGCGTGAGACGACGCTTCATTCAGTCCCAAACATGCTCAATGGGGGACAGAAACGGAGATCTTGCTGGCCACGGTAGTTGACTTACACCTTCTAGAGCACGTTGGGTGGCACGGGATACATGCGGACGTGCATTGTCCTGTTGGAACAGCAAGTTCCCTTGCCGGTCTAGGAATGGTAGAACGATGGGTTCGATGACGGTTTGGATGTACCGTGCACTATTCAGTGTCCCCTCGACGATCACCAGAGGTGTACGGCCAGTGTAGGAGATCGCTCCCCACACCATGGTGCCGGGTGTTGGCCCTGTGTGCCTCGGTCGTATGCAGTCCTGATTGTGGCGCTCACCTGCACGGCGCCAAACACGCATACGACCATCATTGGCACCAAGGCAGAAGCGACTCTCATCGCTGAAGACGACACGTCTCCATTCGTCCCTCCATTCATGCCTGTCGTGGCACCACTGGAGGCGGCGGTTTGCACGATGTTGGGGCGTGAGCGGAAAACGGCCTAACGGTGTGCGGGACCGTAGCCCAGCTTCATGGAGACAGTTGCGAATGGTCCTCGCCGATACCCCAGGAGCAAGAGTGTCCCTAATTTGCTGGGAAGTGGCGGTGCGGTCCCCTACGGCACTGCGTAGGATCCTACGGTCTTGGCGTGCATCCGTGTGTCGCTGCGGTCCGGTCCCAGGTCGACGGGCACGTGCACCTTCCGCCGACCACTGGCGACAACATAGATGTACTGTGGAGACCTCACGCCCCACGTGTTGGAGCAATTCGGCGGTACGTCCACCCGGCCTCCCGCATGCCCCCTAAACGCCCTCGCTCAAAGTCCGTCAACTGAGTGTATTTTAGTTATGTCTACCTCGGGTTTCATCCAGCTCTCGGGTCTGGGAGTAATTTGATGTAAATTCAGGAGCTTCGTTACAAATGCAAAGACAATTTAGTGTATAATTTTGACAGTCAAATTGTGTTTACTTTGTACGCGGTCTGATTTCGCTCTCTACGTATTTGCTGGCCAGCGTTGATCAGAGAACCGCAAAGTACCGCCTAGCGCAAAAAAAAAGAATATAAATCGCGTGTGGACTCCACAAATACTCTTCTACCGGAGTAGCTCCTTCTTTTGTGTAATTCACCACTGTCCTGTCAAGGAGAGACCTACAGTTCTCCTCCCCACACCCGCAGGTCCAGATATCTGATTCCTTCTCGTTGTTACTGATACGAAAACTTTGGTTTTGTTAGTTTCTAGAAGGTCTAAGATATTGTCCTCCTGCGTTCCTTCTTCAACTACCTGCTGGAGAAGACATTGAAATCAAACCCACATGAATCCGTTTCTGGCACCTGTCTGAAATACGTCAGTCTCCCTTTCTGTATGTAAAAAGTGGCGGTGTCCCATTATTACAACTGTAGGATTAGAAAACTTACTCGTGATGTGTCTCTGAAGCTCTCTGCTGCCACTGTTTCTGAGGCAGGTGGTCTATAATAGCTTCCGGTTACCCTGTTTTATCAACTTTTGATCCTTACGTTTATCCAGACAAATTCACATTGTGTGTCTGTAATGACATCACTAGATGCTATCAAATTCTTTACTGCAGTAAATATGGCCCCACCGTCGGCATCTAACCTAACCTTGAGATATATATCCCATTCTGAATTCAGAATTTAGGTACTGTTCCCTACTGGTTTCATCAGACTTTCGATTCTTAATGCCATCTGGGCATCATTACATTTAATAAATGATACTAATTCTGGGACCTTACCGTGGATGTTCCTGGAGTTTATTAATATCGTATTGATATTGTCCATTTCTGATCTGAGAGTACAAACTTACTATGAGATAGATGTGGTTGACCTATCTTCGAAATCGTAAGGCAATTCATTACTGAGTCGAACTGAACAGTGTCTGTACAATTGTTTTTGGTAGTGTTTTTCGATCGTCTGTATACTGTGTGTTAATTTTGCGATGTAGTTTTCCGCCGCTATAATGGGTACAGTTATGAATATTACTCCTGCTATTAATACAGATTACTGAGAAGTGTAATTCGGGCACGGTCATCTTAGAACTGTCATGTATCAGTGATATTTTTAAAATAATTCATTCCACAAGTTAACAGTTATATTAATCAAAATATCTACTGGTGTACTGCCGGTCTTTAGTGTCCAACGGGCACAATATTTCGGCGATCAAACATGTCGCCATCATCAGGTGAACTGACGGACTGAGCTCCTGTGAACGTGCCGGTACCGAGATCCGTACGCTATGGCTGCTCAGGGGGAACTGTGTTCGGTCGCGGCGGCGGCCGATTTAAATACCCTCCGCCCGCGGCGCGCTCCCTCTGCCGTCCGCGCCCCGCGCCACTGTCGCGCGGTGGAACAGATTGCGACGGCGTCTGAGATGACGTCGGTGTGATGGCTCTGTCCGCCGTGGTCGTCACAACTATACGTTTGCTCGATTTACTCTTGATTAACCCAATCGCTGGTCCCCAAGCCTTACTAAGATTATAGCCACAGTCACGGTTTATGAGGTCGTCATTGGTGCGAATTTCGATGGCCTCTCTAACAACGCTGTCCCAGTATCTCGACGTCTGTACCAGAATCCTCGTGCGGTCATACTCCATAGCGTGATTTTCCGACAAACAATGTTCAGCGACCGCCGACTTGCTCGGATACATCAGTCGAGTGTGCCTCTGGTGTTCACGGCATCGATCCTCGACGGTACGCATCGTCTGACCAATATACGACTTGCCACATTGACACGGAATCTGTTACACGCCGGCATTCCTCAAACTGAGGTCATCTTTGGCACTCCCCACCAGTGCACGAGTTTTATTCGGAGGACAAAACACAGTTCCGACTCAGTGTTTCTTCAGAATGCGGGCGATTTTCCCCGAGAGTGCGCCTGTGTATGGAATAAATGCAGTGCCTACATCCTCCCTCGTGACTTCATCCATCTCAACAGGTTGTGCTGCAGTGGTTGGGCGGAGAGCACGTTGAATCTGCCACTCTGAGTACGATTTTTTTCGAAATACAGTTCTCAGATATTCCAATTCCTGGGGTAGACTCTCTGCGTCAGAGATAGTGCGCGCCCTATGTACTAGAGTTTTAAGTACCCCATTCCTCTGTGAAGGGTGGTGGCAGCTGTCTGCGTGCAAATACAGATCAGTGTGCGTTTCCTTCCGATACACCCCATGACCTAGCGTGCCGTCAGCCCTTCTCTTGACCAAGACGTCAAGGAAAGGTAATTTACCCTCCGTTTCAATCTCCATAGTGAATTTGATATTGGGGTGTATGGAGTTTAGATGTGTAAGGAAGTCAAGGAGTTTATCAATACCATGTGGCCAGATGACGAACGTGTCGTCCACGTAACAGAAACACGTAACAGAAAAAGCAAGTAGGTTTCCATTCGGATGACGACAGGGCTTCCTCCTCGAAGTTCTCCATGCACAAATTCGCTACCACCGGTGAGTGGGTAGCCGACTGAGCCCTCGATACTCCCTCCCACACCGTTCGTGGGAAATCTGTTTACGCTCTTGTACTTTTAATGATACAGTAACTGGAATACTTTATCACTTAAGGAAACTGAAGAACTTTATTGAAATGAAAGACACTTTCAACATAGTTTGAGATTCAGTCGAGGAGTTGGGAACGTTTTGATGTGCTGAAGGAACTCTGACCTGGTTTCAGACAAGCCATAAACTTAAATAGAAGATTGTAGTAGGAGAAAGATAGTTGTTGCCAAAAGAGATTTGAATCTGTTTATCTTTATAAGTGAATTACTTGTTAAATTTAAAATTTTTCTGCGTTAAGAAAGTGATCGTTATATAAGCAGATTGAGATGTGTTGTGTTAGCAAACTGGCAATGAATTATAGGGGAATTTTAAATTTGTTTGGCAGTAGGCTGAAGTCATCATATGTATATATGTATGTATATATGTATATGTTTGATTTGCGGTTTGCTTTTTCTTTGTATATGAAACCAAACTGCAATATAGAAATAAATAATTGTTTTTCCAGAATAAATGAAATACATGAGCCTTTTAAAAGTTCTCTTTAACAGATTGGACCTCCCCTTCTGCAAAATCCTGGCCAAGTCCTTGAACGAACTCGTTAAGTATAGAGGGGAACTGACGATCGTTACCTAACCCTTTGTCCATTTCGTCATATGAGCAGACGCCGTTGGCATTTGTGTGTCGTCAGTATTTCAGGCGACGTCATAAAAAAAAAAGAAATCTGTCAGACACCCGCACGGTTTTCGTTGATGGTTATTAATGTGTTTTGAATCGTGCTCCGACTAGCACAATAATGAATCGAATGGATCGCCCGACTAGGCAAACGTGGACCTGAACAGAATGGGAAACATCGTCGTCTGTAAGTTCAAGAAAGAATGAAAGGAGGTATCAATCAACTGTGTTCAACTATTGATATGCGTAGAGCTCTGTTACACGCTACTCGAATAAACAGTCTTTCAAATGACTATCAACCTAGTCCAAGGCAGAGACTTAATGTAATTCGTTTCTTAGTCTGTGGTGGCTGTAAATTCGAAAGGTAACAGCAGTAACAGTTTTATTTACATGTGTCTCTCATTTGCAGGGGTAGTCGACGTTTCATAATATTATTGTATAAGAACCAAAATAACATAATTCGCTTGCATAAATGCTTACACTACTGAAAAATTATTTTTCAAGAACAGAATCCCAGTCTGTTTAAAACAGCACAACCTCGTTAGATTGATGTTCCCAGTTTGTGAATGTGCCTAATGATACTACCGGATTTTAGTTAGTGCGTCCATCAGAACACATGTGGTCCTGTTACTTATATCACAGTTTTCTAACATTATGTACCACATATTCCCAGAATTACATTTTATGCCTTCCATAAACTTGTAGGACTTTAGACTAGTAGCATGAGGCAATTTTTATCTTTAATAACGAACACAGGAGTATGTAAATTATTGAAATACTGAATGATGATAAAATGTATCAATGCATAATCGAAATATGGATAAGAAGAGCTCATTTGCAACATATAAAGAATGAATTACTATTGGCTAGGATAAGATGAAGTGTTTGGCCATATGATGTGGCTGGGGTGTGGTCTGGGCGGCGCCAACGTCACTTCCTCTTTCCTTGTTCTGTTCTCCTAGTACAGAACGGAAACCTTTCGGGTGCACATAGGGCTGAGCATCAAGTTCAATTGTCAACTGGAAAAAAGTTGTGTAGTTAATATTTTGTTCGTTTTTCTGCATTCTACCGCTATTGGCTAAAATAACGAGTGGTTATCCACACGGCGTGGCCAGCACGTACTCGTTTCGAGTACACGTCACTGTGAAATGAAAAAAAAACCTACGTAACTTTTTCTTCGTTTTTCTGCGACCTATAGCTATTGGCTAAGACAACGAGGGGTTGTACACAGGGCGTGGCCAGGGCGTGATCTGGGCGGGGCAAACGTCCGATTCCTCCTTCCGCATTCTGTTATCCTAATACAGAGAGGAATCGTTTCGGGTACACGTCGCTGTGTGCATCAAGTTTAACTGTCAATTGGAAAAAATTAAAGTTCCATTGTTAATTTTTGGTTCATTTTTTTGCATTCCATAACTAGTGGTTGCCTCAGGCATGGATGTGTGTGATGTCTTCAGGTTAGTTAGGTTTAAGTAGTTCTAAGTTATAGGGGACTGATGAGCTCAGATGTTAAGTCTCACAGTGCTCATCGCTATTTGAACCATTTTTTATTGACAAAGCATGGCGAGACCATAGTCTTACTCCTACTTGGTATCTCGTAGTACAGAGTGGAATCGTCCGGGATGCACATCGAGAGCACAACTTAGTCATGAAAGAAGGTTGTATACGTGGAAGAACCCTGGAGATACTAAAAGGTATCAGATAGATTATATAATGGTAAGACAGAGATTTAGGAACCAGGTTTTAAGTTGTAAGACATTTCCAGGGGCAGATGTGGACTCTGACCACAATCTATTGGTTATGACCTGTAGGTTAAAACTGAAGAAACTGCAAAAATGTGGGAAATTAAGGAGATGGGACCTGGATAAACTGAAAGAACCAGAGGTTGTACAGAGTTTCAGGGAGAGCATAAGGGAACAATTGACAGGAATAGGGGAAAGAAATACAGTAGAAGAAGAATGGGTAGCTCTGAGGGATGAAGTAGTGAAGGCAGCAGAGGATAAAGTAGGTAAAAAGACGAGGGCTGCTAGAAATCCTTGGGTAACAGAAGAAATATTGAAGTTAATTGATGAAAGGAGAAAATATAAAAATGCAGTAAATGAAGCAGGCAAAAAGGAATACAAACGTCTCAAAAATGAGATCGACAGGAAGTGCAAAATGGCTAAACAGGGATGGCTAGAGGACAAATGTAAGGATGTAGAAGCTTATCTAACTAGGGGTAAGATAGATACTGCATACAGGAAAATTAAAGAGACCTTTGGAGAGAAGAGAACCACGTGTATGAATATCAAGAGCTCAGATGGCAACCCAGTTCTAAGCAAAGAAGGGAAGGCAGAAAGGTGGAAGGAGTATATAGAAGGTTTATACAAGGGTGATGTACTTGAGGACAATATTATGGAAATGGAAGAGGATGTAGATGAAGACGAAATGGGTGATACGATACTGCGTGAAGAGTTTGACAGAGCACTGAAAGACCTGAGTCGAAACAAGGCCCCCGGAGTAGACAACATTCCATTAGAACTACTGACGGCCTTTGGAGAGCCAGTCATGACAAAACTCTACCAGCTGGTGAGCAAGATGTATGAGACAGGCGAAATACCCTCAGACTTCAAGAAGAATATAATAATTCCAATCCCAAAGAAAGCAGGTGCTGACAGATGTGAAAATTACCGAACTATCAGTTTAATAAGTCACAGCTGCAAAATACTAACGCGAATTCTTTACAGACGAATGGAAAAACTGGTAGATGCGGACCTCGGGGAGGATCAGTTTGGATTCCGTCGAAATGTTGGAACACGTGAGGCAATACTGACCTTACGACTTATCTTAGAAGAAAGATTAAGAAAAGGGAAACCTACATTTCTAGCATTTGTAGACTTAGAGAAAGCTTTTGACAATGTTGACTGGAATACCCTTTTTCAAATTCTAAAGGTGGCAGGGGTAAAATACAGGGAGCGAAAGGCTATTTACAATTTGTACAGAAACCAGATGGCAGTCATAAGAGTCGAGGGGCATGAAAGGGAAGCAGTGGTTGGTAAAGGAGTGAGACAGGGTTGTAGCCTCTCCCCGATGTTATTCAATCTGTATATTGAGCAAGCAGTAAAGGAAACAAAAGAAAAATTTGGAGTAGGTATTAAAATTCATGGAGACGAAGTAAAATCTTTGAGGTTCGCCGATGACATTGTAATTCTGTCAGAGACGGCAAAGGACTTGGAAGAGCAGTTGAACGGAATGGACAGTGTCTTGAAAGCAGGATATAAGATGAACATCAACAAAAGCAAAACGTGGATAATGGAATGTAGTCCAATTAAATCAGGTGATGCTGAGGGAATTAGATTAGGAAATGAGACACTTAAAGTAGTAAAGGAGTTTTGCTATTTAGGAAGTAAAATAACTGATGATGGTCGAAGTAGAGAGGATATAAAATGTAGACTGGCAATGGCAAGAAAAGCGTTTCTGAAGAAGAGAAATTTGTTAACATCGAATATAGATTTAAGTGTCAGGAAGTCATTTCTGAAAATATTTGTTTGGAGTGTAGCCTTGTATGGAAGTGAAACATGGACGATAACTAGTTTGGACAAGAAGAGAATAGAAGCTTTCGAAATGTGGTGCTACAGAAGAATACTGATGATAAGGTGGATAGATCACGTAACTAATGAGGAGGTATTGAATAGGATTGGGGAGAAGAGAAGTTTGTGGCACAACTTGACTAGAAGAAGGGATCGGTTGGTAGGACATGTTTTGAGGCATCAAGGGATCACAAATTTAGCATTGGAGGGCAGTGTGGAGGGTAAAAATCGTAGAGGGAGACCGAGAGATGAGTACACTAAGCAGATTCAGAAGGATGTAGGTTGCAGTAGGTACTGGGAGATGAAGAAGCTTGCACAGGATAGAGTAGCATGGAGAGCTGCATCAAACCAGTCTCAGGACTGAAGACCACAACAACAACAACATGTCCAAAACACCTGAATTGTGTTTCATCTGATTTGCACGAAGCCTACATGACGTAGCTGTACTCCAGAACTGGGCGGACAAGCGCGGTGTAAGCTGTCTCTTTAGTAGATCTGTTGCACCTTCTAATTCTTCTGTCAATGAATCGCAGTCTTTGGTTTGCTCTATCCACAATATTATTTAAGTGATAGTTGCAATGTATGTTATTCGTAATTGTAATCCCTAAGTATTTAATTGAATTTACAGCCTTCAGATTTGTGTGACTTATCGCGTAATCGTAATTTAGCAGATTTCTTTTAGTACTCATGTGAATAACTTCACACTTTTCTTTATTCAGGGTCAGGTGCCAATTTTCGCACCAGACAGATATCTTATCTAAATAATTTTGCAATTTGTTTTGGTCATCTGATGACTTTACAAGACGTCAAATGATAGCATCATCTGCAAATAATCTAAGAGCGCTACTCAGATTGTCTCCTATGTCATTAGATAGATCAGGAACAAAAGAGTGCCTGTAACACTTCCTTGGGGAACACCGGATATTACTTCTGTTTTACTAGCTGACTTTCCGTCTATTACAGGAAATCACGAAACCAGTCGCACAACTGAGGCTATATTCCATAGGCAGGCAGTTTAGTCAGAAAACGCTTGCGAGGAATGGTGTCGAAAGCCTTCTAGAAATCTAGAAATATTGAATCAGTTTGACATCCCCTGTCAATAGCACTCGTTATTTCACGAGTATAGAGAGCTAGTTGTGTTTCACAAGAAGAATCCGTGCTGACTATGTGTCAATAAATCGTTTTCTACTTTATATTTCATAATGTTCGAACATGGTATACGTTCCAAAACTCTACTGCAAATCGACGTTAGCGATATGGGCCTGTAATTCAGCGGATTACTCCTATTGCCATTTTTGGGTATTGGTGTGACTTCAGCAGTTCTCCAGTCCATAGGTATGGATCTTTCTGTGAGCGAGCGGTTTTATATAATTGCTAAATATGGAGCTATGGTAACAGCATATTCTGGTATACAACCCGAACCGGAGGTCTTTCCTTTATTAAGTGACTGAAGCTTATTTGCTACACCGAGGACATATACTTCTATGTTTCTATTTTTCTATGTTTCTATGTTTTCTATGTTGAAATTCAAGAATGTTTACTTCGTCATCTTTGGTGAAGTAGTTTCAGAAAACCGTGTTTAATAACGCTGCTTTATCGGTACTGTCATCAGTGACTTCACTGTTGTTATCGTGCAGTGAAGGTATTGATTGCGTCTTGCCACTAGTGTGCTTTGTGCATGGCCAGAATCGCTTTGGATTTTCTGCCACATATCGGGACAGAATTTCATTGTGTAAATTATTAAAAGCATCTCGGATTGAAGTATGCGCTGTATTTCGAATCTCTGCAAAACTTTTCCAATATTGGGGATTTTGCATTCTTTTAAATTTGGCATGTTTTTTTCTTTACTTCTGCAACAGCGATCTGACCCGTTTTGTCTACTATGAGGAATCAGTACCATAACTTATTAATTAATTTGGCATGTATCTCTCAATTGCCGTGGATACTATCTCCTTGAAACCATTCACATCTTTCCACACTTCCATGATCAGATCGGAAGGACTGTAGACTGTCTCTTAAAAAGGCGTTAAGAGCATTTTTATCAGCTTTTTTAAATACTTATACCTTACGTTTCTTTTCGATGGTTGTAGGCGTTATGACATTCAGCCTAGCAGAAACTGCCTTGTGATCGCTAATCCCTGTATTCGTCACGATACTCCCTATTTGTCCAGGATTATTTGTTGCTAAGAGGTCAAGTATACTTTCGCAACTATTTACGCTTCAAGTGGGCTCATGAACTAATTGTTCAAAATTATTTTCTGAGAAAGCATTCAATACAATTTCGGATGACGTTTTATGCCTGCAGCCGGTTTTAAACGTACAATTTTTCTAGCATATCGAGGGTAGATTGAAGTCATCTCCGTCTATAATTGAATGGGTGAGGTACCTATTTGAAATGAGACTCAAGTTTTCTTTGAACTGTTCAGCAAGTATGCCTCCTGAGTCGGTAGGTCGGTAAAACGATCCAATTAACAAATTAGTGCGATTGTCAAGGATAACCTCTACCCATACTATTTTGCAGGAACTATCTACTTCAATTTCACTATAAGGTAAACTACTTCTGACAGCAATAAATATTCCACAACCAACTATATTTAATCTATTCTTTCTGAACAATGTTAGATCGTTTGAAAAAATGTCAGCTAAACTTATTTCTGACTTTATCCAGCTTGATGTACCTATTACAATTTGAGCTTTCTATTAAGGGTTGGAGCTCTTGTTGTTTACCAACACAGCTACGACCTTTACAACTGCAGTACCGATCGTTTCTACAAATAGCTTAGTGTGCTTTACCTGCCATGGACGGACGCTCTCTCTGGGGTTTCCTGAGACCCTCTCTCTAAAAATAAAAAAAAAGCCATTACCCCTTCCACACAGCCATCCCCCCCCCCCCCCCTCCGCTACCCGTGTAGCCGCTTCCTGTGTATAGTGGACTCCTGACATATTAAGCGGAATCCGGAAACTCACCACCCAAGGCGCAAGTCAAGGAATCTGCAGCCCACATGGTCACAGAACCGCCTGAGCCTCTGATTCAGACCCTCCATCCAGCTCTGCACCAAAGGACCAAAGTCAGTTCTATCCACAATGCTGCAGATAGTGAGCTCTGCCTTAATCTCGGAAGCAAGACTGTCAGCCTTTACCATTTCAACTAGCTGCCCAAAACCAGAGAGAATCTCCTCCTATCGAAAGTCATTGGTATCGACATGAACCACCACCTGCAGTTGGCTACGCAGTGTACTCTTCATGGCATCCGGAAGCACCCTGTCCACACCGGTATGCACACAGAGTGCACACTGGCTTCTTTCCCCCCTTTGGCAGTCAAGTTCCTGAGGGGCCCGATTATGCGCCTAATTTTAGAGATCCCAGCTACCAGCAAACCCACTTTCTGTGAATTCTCAGACCTTGCGTGATGAGAAGCTTCCTCTGGAACAGTGTGAACGACTGCATCAGGCCTTGAGACTTGGTCAGCCACAGATAACGCCTGAAACCTGTTCGTCAAACGAATCGAAGAGGCCCTACAATCGTCCCCTCATAAAGTCTTTCGCTGCCTGACAGGCTTTGGAATGATCTCCTACTCGACCATGGGTGACAGGTCAACTGCAGTGCAGGCAGTACCTGGGGCGGCCACAGCAGTGGACCGATTGGGGGACATGTGGGACATGCTTGACGTCCCTCACATCCCCGTGTCCGACCCCCCACCCCCACCCCCCACACGCTGATGCCCCTTGGCAGCAACCTCAAGCAGTCTGACAAAGCTAACAGAGACAGCAGCTGTGAGTGGAGAGTCAGAAACTCAGCTCGCATCTGTACACAGCAATGACAGCTCCTATCCATTACTGAGCTCTCTCCTGTTTGAAGCTCTTAAAATGTGTAACAAACGAACGGCTTACTTACAGCAGGAAGCAGGAATTCGAAGTGCTCTCTTGACACTGAGCTACACTAACCAGAACAAACAAAACATGTACCATACGAGGGTCGCTAACAACGGCGGTACTGTACGCTCTGTACTTGAAATAAAAGGTTGTGACTACTAAGCACTCAAGCAAGCAAGGAATTACAAAAACAAACTAGGAACTACACAGGTATCTGTAAATAAGTAGCTCCTGTTGGAAGCTCGTAAAAAATATATAACAAACGAACAGTGTACTCTTCTTATTGGCAGCCGGAAGTCGCGGTGCTCTATCACTGACGCTGTAACACGTGAAAAGACTTTAAAATTTAAGAATGTTTATCGGCAACGTTCTTCACTTATCACTACTACAGGTGGAGGAGATCTGTTCCTTTGTGTTTAAAATACATGGTAGAAGTAAAATCGAACCGATTCCTCGCAACTATGAAACTGAAAATCACTCCTCAAGACTACTGAAGACCACTTTTGCTACATTGATTGTTGTGTCTAGCGTAATAGGCGCTTAGCTTACAAATTAGACAGGGTGAAAAAATTCATTTCTCTATTAACTAATTAATTATCAGCAGGCTTCTAACACGGAAATTATACTAGTCTCAAGTTAGCGGGATGTAGAGACGCTTTTTGTTATCATAGTCTTGATTCGAAGCCATTTTGAAATTTTAACTGTTTCAAGAAATTTCTTAGATCGACATATACCATTGCACAGTATGAAGGTAGCAAATACGTCTATTATTACTGCCGTTATCGCTATTAAATTTTTAATTCTGCTGCTGCTGTCCGCGTGCTTGAGAAAGAATGTAATGTTTTTTGGTCATTTTTAGATGCAGTTCCCAAAAAATAGTTGAATATTTAGTTCGCAGCAAATGGATGCGGCGTTCTGTGACAACCGTACCGTAACAAGTAGTTATTTAGTTCTTTCCATCTGTAATGAAAACTTTTCAAGTCAATATCGGACATCTCCAGTTATTCTTAGACAACATTAAAATAAAATTAGCTGATGAACACGATACTTCATGAGACAAATTGCGTTCCATTACTTCAATAACTTGCGTTTAGCAGCGACGCTTGTAAATTGCTAAGACTGGCAGTAAACGCCATTTTCAAAGATAGAGGATTTTCGTATTTTTTGTTAATTCATATCTTCTGTTCATTATCTCCATTTGGTCAAAGCCACCTATTTCAAATACAGGAAAGGAAAAAATACTGCGGAAGATCAACAGTTTTTCGTTGTAATACACTCATTCTACGTGGCCCAAGTTCATATTTTCGCAGAATTACTCTAATTTTAATATCACTTCAACACTGCAGAAAAATCTTTCATCGTGGCAAAACTCACATCCGACTCAGAGGGCTTATACTTAGTTGCCAACCTGAAAGTGTAGCTCTGTGGAAGACCAGTTTCAGTAAAGTGGTGTTGCGAAGGCTGTTTAGCACTGGTCTTTCTCACCGGGAAATACGTAATTGATTTATTCGACTCCATACGTATACTGCAAGAGTAATTTCGTGTGCAAGCAATGCTTACGAACTGCAGTATTAAATTGTGCCATGGCCCTCATTTCTATAAATTCCTGACCTAAACTGGCTCCGCGTCATTTCAAACGCCTTGTACTGCAACGTCTTACTGGCACCAACAGGTGTGCGTACTACAAAATTCGTAGTTTCTTTCATGTGATTTTGCAATGACTGAAATAAAAGTCACATGACCTCTACATTGGGGGCTACATTTCGTTGTTCCTTTCGTTCTGGGAGATGAGTATTCTGGGTAGTAATCTTTTCCCATTCTAACCAGCTAAATGCAGAAAAATGTGGCCAATAATCGCTTCACAAACTTCTATTTAGTGCTGTTAAGATGATTTATTTTAACTTTGTTTTAGGTGATTGAATTTAGTTTAATCTTAAAACAACTTAAGCAGGAATGCTCGCAAATTTACCTAATAAAAAAAGGTTATTGTCCAGATAGGAAAAGGTTTGGAAAACAAAATTTGCCCATGTAACATTCTGGAAAATTAAAACCGTGTGCCGGATCGAAACACGAACTCGGTATCACACGTTGTATTCCTGAAACTGTGGAAATCGTAAGTTGAATCTGAGTTTAACCTCTTAAGGCATTGCACAGCTAAAAATACAAAACGATCAATAATAAAAAATACTCCAGCCAGAGCAACATGATCTGCACCACAACGTGAATCTACATTTTACCTTCAATGTCTGGGAACGGTGTCCTTATTATCACTACATATGATGTGTAGAGACACATACATTCACACAATCCTCTAAACAATACTCACAAGGAACTAATTTATTAAATCTTTTTTCAAAGCGTGTAATCGGGAATGACTCTGACTTCTTAGGCGAAGAAAGTGCTCTTCGCCCTCTGTTGCACTTCGCTTCCTCCTGCCCTGTCACGGTTTCTTACTAGCTTAACCTCACTGTTGGAGGAATTTGATAAACGACGTATTCTTGCGCTTTCTGAAGACAGATACTGTATCAGCACCATTTCTGTGCCGTAGGATACACCAATTCGGTGATACCATGCTTGGTGAAGAAGGTGGCGGAGGAAAGCAACGTCAACCACCTTTGCCTCCCTGGACGTAAACAGGATACCACGGAGGATCAAGACTGTAGTGTACTCCACTGCAGTGATGAATACCCTTTCACAACTAGCACAGAAATTAGGAACATTCTCCAGCTAAGTGTGAGCAGGTCAACATCCGTCGTCGTCTCAACGGGAAAGGGAGGTATGGACGATCCGGCAAACGTATGACCAAACTGTTGTCACAGATTGGGGTTTGATATGAGCTATTGGTGGCAATTGGACCGTCCGTTTTCTAGTTATTACTGCTGCGAAATACTGTATAACGTAATGCTTTCTTCTGTTCGTCAGAGATTTTCGGAGGCTGAATAATGTTCCAACACGAACATTTTCCTGCTCACGGAGCGAGCTGTTTAAACACTAGTTTCAAATGAATGTAGACGTTGAGCTGTTGGACTGGCCTCCAACGCTGCAGACCTCAGTCCCATAGAGCATGTATAGACAAAGATGCAGAAAATTATTGGGAGCGGAAGACCAGACGCCGGCCGCAGTGGTCTCGCGGTTCTAAGCGCGCAGGCCGGAACCGTGCGACTGCTTCGGTCGCAAGTTCGAATCCGGCCTCGGGCATGAATGTGTGTGATGTCCTTAGGTTAGTTAGGTTTAAGTAGTTCTAAGTTCTAGGGGACTGAAGACCACAGCAGTTGAGTCCCATAGTGCTAAGAGCCATTTTTTTTGGAAGACCAGCACCGACTACGATTCGTCACTGTCCGAAACAATTCACGACGCGAGGGAAGTGTTGTCACAGAAAAACAGACTCGTTCGGAAACTTTTGCCTCCATTCTCTGGCAGCTAAATGCCGTTGTATAGGAGGGGGGAAACTGGGCACGGTACTGAATTATTGTGTTCCTATCGAGAAAATTTTGTTTACGGAAAATGAACGTTTTGTACTCCCTCAAAGAAGAGTGAAATTCATTTGTCTTAGCTCTCTCTCTCTCCTTCTCTATCTTTCTTTCTTCCCCCCTCTCTCTCTACCCCCCCCCCCCCCCTCTATATCTCTCTTTTTTTCAATACACTTTTGATTTCAAAATTTTTTACGAGCATTGAGAACATTGAGAGAAACATGAAACTATTTTTGTTTTGTCCCATGACACATGGCGTCAGTGTTGATGAAGGCATCAAAGAGAAAGTACTTAGAGGTTTTTCCGTCGAGAAAAAGTATCATTTTAGTTTGTGTTCTCTTTATCTACATGCAGGCAGAATAACAGTACCGACGCAAGCACAAAGGAGATATCATTTCCATTTAACGCCAAACTCAAATCACAATGCATGCGGAGAAAGAGTGATGCAAGACCAGCGGGTAGACAAAAAGTCGAGCACTAAATTATGAATTCTTCAAAATTCTCGTAGTCCAGCTAAAATAATAACTCTTACCACGAATTAAAAATCATGAGAATAACGGAATTCGCATCATTTTTACCTGCATAGTAGAAACTGATCGCCTAAAGCACTATGTCATTCCACCAATAGCTTACGTATCATTTACGAAATGGGATAATCTGTTTTGTGATGTCACACCTTTTCTACGAAAAAGAAATGAAGCAACGAGTGAAAGTGGCGCAGGGCGTCTTCGAAGGAAATGCAGACTGTTCATCTGACTTTGAATTGTGTGAACGGAGCTATGAAGAGTATAAGCTAACTGAAAGTGACACGAAGGGTGTTCTGCTAGGTCTTATCAAAGCTGCTTAATTTGGAGATGTAGCGTGTTGCAAAGTGTGAGAAACTTAATAGCTGCCAACGCAAATGCCACACAGTTTCGACACATTGATAGCAGCGTTACTCACGTGGAATCTGTTCGTGCACAAAATGGTGTGAGAGTCTCTTAAGCATACATTTGGTCATCATGATTGAAATGTACCAGAAAATGCACTTGAATTTGTCACTTATGATATCTATCTTATGACGAAAGTTTTGATGAAATGAAAGAAAACTTTTTGTTTCAGGCATAGTTTTGAAATGATTCCAGTATATTACAGAGAAATCAAAATGTATATTTACAACGAAATATATCTCTTCTGATACACATGCAAAAAGAAAAATATAAGAAACCTTTCTTGATTCGGAACTTTACGTTATTCGTAGCATACAAGGCTCATCGTGGATGTTGCGTTTTGCAATCCATGCTCTGTGGTTGTCTCTTTATTTGTACGCCTATCATCCATGGAGAGTGTCACTGAAATCGATCTCAAAAAATGTTTTCCAAGTCAATTATTGTAAAAAAGGTGTATTACCTACTCATAAATTTTACAGTGCAAACACTGGAGATGTTCTAAAAATGTGCAACAAGTCTGTGCAATGATCTTTGTAGTTTCAGTAGCTTAAGACCGGAAAACACGCAATAGTTGAGACAGTTAATCATTTGGGTTGTTTAATATGCAATCATTGCACCTGAGTGTTGCTAGTACCAACACTCTAGTCCCTAAACCCAGCTACAGAAACTCAGATAAGACTCACTGACATTTTCTTGGGGTATTTCAGCACCCGGTCGCCACGTCTTCGAGACCTCGCAAGGTTGGTATACGCCCTGCTAGAAGTACAACTGAATCTTGTCAACAATGCTGGATATGTTTGGCAACGACGAGTTTCTTACTCGATGACGCAGAATTAGCATATAAATTTAATTTTATATATTTGCATTATTTCCATTAAACAATCTGAGTGATTTCTCACATAAGCTGTGAAATAAAGTTATCAATTTAAGGTTCTGAGCCCAATAAAATCATTCGACGTCGAAATTATAATTAATCTCATAGCGTACGTTGCTACCGTATGTATCCTAGCCAGCACTGGAACAAAACGGGTAAGCTCAACGTTGCAGTACGTGAGGAAACCTGGTCTGTAATGTGGGGCCTGCATTTGTTCCCCCTTCCAGTCTCGCTGAACTACACATTTTTACCCATTTCGTGACAGAGCTACAAGCAGTCTGGTCAGTAATCAATACGGAAATTCCGTTTGTTTTATTTATGAAATTTTTATTTATGAAATGCACATTTCCATACTACTTCATTGTGACACAACACAGCAAGTAAGCTCTTTCGAAATCCAGAATGAGTAATATCTTTCTAATTTATGGTGATTAGGCACGCTCCTGTTACAGATACCTTATGTTTTATTGAAATAGACTTTCATTCTACGGATATCGTGGTAATATGAATTTCATGTGAATTATCACGGCGCATATTTTAAAAGCGTTTCCCGTTACTTAATTGAACACAGTAGGAAATGTCAGTCCGCAGCTCATGGTCTCGCGGTAGCGTTCTCGCTTCCCGAGCACAGGGTCCCAGGTTCGATTCCCCGAGATGTTAGTGTCTTTCACCTGCCTCGAGAGGACTTGGTGTTGTTGTGTCGTCTTGATCATCATCATTCATCCCCATTACGGTCGAAGAAAGGCAATGGCAAACCATCTCCACTAGGATCTAGTACGGCGGTGCGGGTCTCCCACATCGTTCCCGTACGCTCTGTAAAGGAGTATGGGACTTCGTCATCATCATCATCAGGAAATATTAGTGGGAAATTAATCACCAACAGTATCTTCTCTCGCTTTGTTTAAATTGGTCTTAAACACTAAGGCAGTTTACCAATTCCCTGCCTGCAGAAACCTAGGAAGGTAAACAATTGAGGGGGAAGGTCAGAAGAATAAGTGCGGGAGGGATAACTTTTGAAACTCCTGGATAGTTTTGTTAGTAAAGCCGGCAGAGAGCGTTAACGTGTAATACCAACAAGTGCGGAATTTTTTACGTCGTTTTTCTTACACGGCGATCGATACGTATTTTAGTCGTTTGCAAAAAATACCAGCTGCGGTATAATCAACGCTGGGGAGGTTTTCAGAATGCACCACAGACTTTCCGAGTCACCAAAGGCCAAATATTATATCCACACTGCCCTTTTATCGAGTTTTTTTCTTTTATTAGGGCTCGGTCATTAATTCTTCTTAATATGTTTTGTAAAGGCATTATAACTAGTAACTAGTAAGAATATTGCGTTGGAATCCTCACTGAGCCAGCTAATGACGATCAATCAAAAATGCATTAATAGTCAACGCTTTCGTTGTCTTACATTAGAGCATATGGTACCCCTGCTCCCGACTTTTGAACCTTATCTATTGCGTGAAAATGTCACACGACGGTAAAATGGTCGCACTTCGTCACGGGTGTCTGTTATTGAGGCTTCTTGAATGTGCAGAATCATTCATGCCAGAACGATATTTCTTGAAGAAAAAACATGCTTGGCTAATGTGTTTTGCCCAAAAGCTCTGTCATCACACACAATATCAAGATTCAAAGCAGCCTCTGCTGCCTTAACCCCTCTGCTAAAATCAAATCGAACAATATGTCGCAGATGTCAGAGCTTTTTCCACTTGCAAATTTAATTTATCGCACTTAAACAAAGTTCATAAGTTTCAAATACGCTAAATCCTAATCGTAACTGTGGTACAACCTGTCTAAAAGAAGGGATCGGATAGTAGGACACATTCTGAGGCATAAAGGGATCACCAGTTTAGTACTGGAGGGAAACAAGGGGAGTAAAAATCATGGAGACCAAAAGATTACTACAGTCAGCAGATTCAAAGGGATGTAGGTTGGAGTAGTTACTCGGAGATGAAGAGGACTGCACAGAATTGAGTAGCATGGAGAGCTGCATCAAACCAGTTTTTGGACTGAAATCCACGACAACAACCACAATAACAACTGTGGGGGAGGGGGGGGGGGGGAAATAGGATAACTTCAAACAAGAAAACGACCGTTGATAAATACACTCATTGCGCACCGCCACGATCACCTGGTCTGAGGCGTCTAATGTTTGCGGCGGGCTGCATATGGCAGGTAGCCAGTAGCTGCTGTGAGGCGAGGAAACTCTAGAACGTAAATTGTGCTGATTTTTATGCCGCAACGAGCTGTCTCTTCGACATGTTTCTGGAACTTATTGCGATTATAGGAGGATTAGAAAATGAAAAAATCATGTTTGCGGTTCCATCAGACTGATAACCACAGTAGATATCCAATATGCGATTTAAATAATCTAGAGAATCGAGTGGACCCGATCGCGTGACTTTATATCTACAAAGCACCAAATTTAGCAATTCTTCTTCTCCTTCGAATCTTCTTCTTCTTCACCAGACCACAAGGAGATACTTTTCCTATGCTCCTCGAGAAGACTTCTTTCATAAATTTCCGCATCCCGTAGTGTTGCCAGATCGTGCATATGGCGGCACTTACAATTCTAATGTGGGGGCGGGCATATTTTCCGCCTTAAGTGGACGACTGGCACTTCATCTCTGTGGTGGCCGGCCAGCAGCCTCGTTTTATGTCTGATATTGTACTTTCTTTTCATTTAGATGAAATATTCTGAATGCCTTCCGTTTCGTATTTGAGTAAGTAAAATTCATTGTTTGAGCCCAGATTTAACGTTTGGCTCCTAAGCTTTGACTGTTCTTTTCTGTCAAGTTCCGAGGCGGCCTCATCTACATTAAGAAAGATGAAAATCATGAAAATTAGTATACCACAACAGTATCATGATGGCTCAGTGGTAATGCACTCGATTTCCAATGTGCTGGTCGATATATAAGTTGGTTTGGATCTTGCTGGAGAAACAGTGCACTTTTTAACTTTTTTCTCGTTTTCAGCATTCGATCTGTTGCCGGCCAGGATGAAATTCAGTGACCTGTTCCTAAGACAGCTCTTCACTATAAGCCCATCATCTACTCAGTACATTGTAGGAGTGACCAGAAGTGTCTATTATGAAAATACTGAGAAACAGCACAAGAAAGTTGCAGAAAAGGCTCCACAGGTCTCTTAAATGAAAGTAATTTGTATGTTGTTTGTCATTTAGGAGATCATCATGCGAGACAAACGTTGGTGAAGCAATGAATACTGAGGTAAATATGGAAGTGACAAATATACTGAATAGCTTAGTTGCAAAATTTTTCACCTCTTTCTTTATATATCTGCATCAGAAGAGAAATGTTTTCCTTGGAAATATACATCTTAATTACTTTGTGATTCACTTAAATCATTCCATAACTGTGACTGAAAGAAAGAGTTTTCTTTCGTTACATTAAAACTTTCGTTGTAAAACAGATATGGAAGTATATATTTAACTGCACATTCTGTACATTTCAAGCATAATGGTAGACTATATGATTCAAAGATTCTCAAGCCTTTCTCTGCATGAGCAATTTCTACATGAGTAACTTTATAGTTACTGTGACGAAATTTTAAGACACTTCCGTTAGCAGCTATTAATTTTCTCAACCTATCCTATACAATGTATCTCCAAAATACGTAGGTTTGATAAAATCTAGCAGAATATGTACCGTGTCACTTTCAATTATGCTCTTCATAACTTCATTCATGGAATTTCCGTCGAAGGCGCCCTGCGAGACTTTCACTAGGTATATAATTTCCTTTCATGGAGAAGGTATGACATCACAGACCATATCATACCATTTAATAAATGAGACGTATGTTATTGGTAGAATGGCGTAGAGGATAAAGCGCAATGGATCCGGCTTTCGCAGCCATGACGTGCTGACGTGATATGTGTTTCCGCCTGTGGGGCGCGAGCACTCGTTTTTGTTTATTATCAGCGACCATCACTTACGTGTCATTTACGAGTAGTAAAGCATGACCAACCGTTTTTGAAAATCTGCACTGAGATTCACCTTCTGCAATCATTACACCCGCCCAAAGGCTTTGGAAGTGGAACGATTCCTACGTGACACAGCTAAAATCCCTGCTTCAGAAATTTTGCGCATACTTTTGTCCATCTTAAACTGTACGGTGTAGTTCAAAGTAATCAATGACCGGACAAGGACTACGCTTTTTCCAGGTCGGTGGTAATGTCGGCGTGGTCACTGTCGACTACAGTGGCATGGCCATGTGCACGATATAACTTTTCTAACTACCACTCGAGCTCCCAGTGGAAGATGTTATCACTGCTTTCCTCCTCCATGTCCCTTTACAAGGTCACATTGCTGAACGCTGGGCGGAATTGCAAACGCACCCCGTTGTTAACGATGAACGATGGATCACTATTGATCTCCATTGCCGTGTGCCGTCTTACCTACAAATCAGCAGCTGCTGCACAGTCATTATACGCGACAGCCAGCCCAAGACTTGTTCCGTGTGTGGCAAAGAAGACCACTTTAGGTCTGAGGGTCTTCAGAGGCTCATCACCCAATTCCCAGCTGCTATCATTGTGCCTCCGATTCCGCCGATAGTTTTACTAATCACCTAATCATCGGCACTCTCTTATCCTCCTGGGGTCTGTCATCAGTTGGACCACATAACATCTACATCTACATCTACATGACTACTCTGCAATTCACATTTAAGTGCTTGGCAGAGGGTTCATCGAACCACAATCATACTATCTCTCTACTATTCCACTCCCGAACAGCGAGCGGGAAAAACGAACACCTAAACCTTTCTGTTCGAGCTCTGATTTCTCTTATTTTATTTTGATGATCATTCCTACCTATGTAGGTTGGGCTCAACAAAATATTTTCGCATTCGGAAGAGAAAGTTGGTGACTGAAATTTCGTAAAAAGCTCTCGCCGCGACGAAAAACGTCTATGCTGTAATGACTTCCATCCCAACTCGTGTATCATATCTGCCACACTCTCTCCTCTATAACGCGATAATACAAAACGAGCTGCCCTTCTTTGCACCCTCTCGATGTCCTCCGTCAATCCCACCTGGTAAGGATCCCACACCGCGCAGCAATATTCTAACAGAGGACGAACGAGTGTAGTGTAAGCTGTCTCTTTAGTGGACTTGTTGCATCTTCTAAGTGTCCTGCCAATGAAACGCAACCTTTGGCTCGCCTTCCCGACAATATTATCTATGTGGTCCTTCCAACTGAAGTTGTTCGTAATTTTAACACCCAGGTACTTAGTTGAATTGACAGCCTTGAGAATTGTACTATTTATCGAGTAATCGAGTAATAGAATTTGGAACTCATGTGGATCATCTCACACTTTTCGTTATTTAGCGTCAACTGCCACCTGACACACCATACAGCAATCTTTTCTAAATCGCTTTGCAGCTGATACTGGTCTTCGGATGACCTTACTAGACGGTAAATTACAGCATCATCTGCGAACAACCTAAGAGAACTGCTCAGATTGTCACCCAGGTCATTTATATAACAGTGTCCCTTTGAGCTGCCACTAATAACCCTGGGATCCAGTGTATATATTATGCTCATAAGGTAGGAGATGAGGTACAGGCAGAAGTAAAGCTGTGAGGATGGGCCGTGAGTCATGCTTGGGTAGTTCAGACAGTAAAGCACTTGCCCGTGAAAGGCGAAGGTCCTGAGTTCAAGTCGTGGTCTGGCACACAGCTTTTATCTGCCAGGAAGTTTCAACAATTTTATAATATGGAATAACTGTTTTACACAGTCAGCAAACATGAGACACTTGAGAGTGAAATAAATTGAATAGCGTAACTGAAAAGTATGGTACTGGAGACTATTGCAAAATCAGTGATTTCAGCATGTGGGAATACTATTATTTTCTGATGTAAAACATAAGGATATTGTTGGTATGTAGTAATATTTTTGTAATACTGATCTACAGGTGATAACAGATATCATATAAGAGTGGTGAAAAATTAAGCTGTATCTGATATTGGTATTGTTTTGCTGCTATTAGCCTATCATGCTGGCACTAATTAAGACTTATCCAATGACCGTGTACAAAATACTAAAGCTCTTCATACATAAACCAGTAGAAGTATTAAGATTTTTTTTTGTTATATCTGTAACAAGAAGCAATTACCTCAGGTTTCCAGTGATATTCAACATAGCCACAGATGTTCACTTCTTTCATCTGTTTGCTATGTCAGATACTTAAAATATCGAAATTCAGTGATATTCAACATAGCCACAGATGTTCACTTCTTTCACCTGTTTGCTATGTCAGATACTTAAAATATCGAAAGCTGACTTGTCACTGACCATTTAGAAGACACCAATCAAAACTGATTTTCCCAGTAAAAACTCATTATTTAACAGAATAGCCATAGTTATCAAGAAATCCAATGGTGTTTTACTGGGCAAGAGATAATCAGAGGGGCCCAACACATTAATGTACACAGTTAAGAACTGCTGACATCAGCATTAACGTTGGAAATATTAGACAAGAAATCTTTCATACTACTGCTACCCATGACAAATTTTCAATTATTTTATTCTTTCATCTGAAGTGTCACTGATTATGCCAACACATAAAAGTTATACTTATCTTTGACACAGAAGAAAACATTTGATTAACATATCTGTACTCACTTATTAGAATATTTTGTTACAACTCCCATCAACAGCTGGTATTACATATCTGTGTGAGTGAGTGAATGGAGACCATTTTATCTCAGCCCATGAAAGGCAACAAATGATGAGACCCGGTTGTGAGTTGTGCTAGAGTGATATTTGTGTTTGTGAAATAATACATCCACTGTTCTTGGTAGGCTGTTGTGCAAGTGAATGCTGAACTTTTTGGGATGTGTTGCTTCATTTTCATTATTAAGAAGTACAAATCACTGATATACAACAGTGACAAAGGTTTTTTTAATCGCACTCCACTTAATACAATCAGACTCATCCATTGCACTGTCTTTTTACATAAATGGATCACAGTACGACACTGTAGATTTTGCCAAATCTTTATTTCATTGTTCATAACATTTCATCTCACAAACTGAATTCATATTGACTGTTTTTTTTCTGATAAATGGTTGATATACATGTTTCAGTATTTCACCTATGTACATATGACAAAGAAAACTAACTCACTCTATTGCTTCACTCATTTCATGATGAAGTGTAACAGGAGGCAACATGTTTATTTAACCTTGATGGATATACAACAAGAGAATAGTAACCATATGTGTTATTAAGAAGCGCAGTGATGAAGGGAGTGGTTTTGATACATTCAAATGATATGCTAAATAGATAGCAACAAACTCCACACATACACATACGGAGAATACACTCAAAGAAACAGAAAATGTTTTCAAACCCTTAGTGAATGAAGGGTATAATGTTAGTGTCTGTGAACTTAGAACCAGCATGAAAAATAAATCAGTCCTACAATATATGAAATCCAAATATAAAGCTGGAAAAATTACTGTCCTGTTTTTCCAAGAAATCAAAAGTACTGCTGTAAAAAATGACCAGTTAATGAAAGACTTGCCTATTGAGAAGAGAGTCTAAAACTGAAGACAGAAATGTAAGCAGAAGGGGAATAAGGTAAGTGGTTACACATCTTTGTCATAATGTCTCTTCCATATGTTTATCTATTGCTACATATACTGAACTCAAATTAAAAGTGGGCTCATCTCAGCTAAATACTAAACTGAATTTTATAATGTGGTGTTCACTGTCTACAATGACTGCATCCTAATATAGTTAAGTCTGATATACATTGAATAGTTTATCTGAGAATTAGGTTAATGGAGAACATTAGGCAATTTATGGCCTCTGCCAGAAGGGATAGCATTATGTACTGATATGAAACAGAAGGTACTTTATGATATACAGAAGTGATTGCTGTTTTGCCTATTTAATTCTATTGACGTAACTGAAATGAAGTGGCTTCTAAATTCGCATGATGTGGCTGACTGCACTCAGTTCCAGTAACCTGATCAAGAAAAAATTCCTAGCAGTATCAGGAATGGAACTTGAAACCTAAGCGTAGCTATTACTAACACTGACCACTCAGCCATGATGATGGACATAAGACATAGCAGACTGTACATAACCTTTCTCTACATTTTAATAACACTTTACCTCAGAAATATAGAATCTCAAGATGGAGTTTATACTGACTGTTTGGAAAACCCGTCATCAAATATTTCATCTACTCACAAATGACAAAGTCAAGATATTGCACCATATTAGTACACATTTAACACAATAAAATAAAGAAACAGATTTCATTTACATTTATCCATGGGAAGCCTGCAAATGGAGACTGGAAATGGTGTGCATTTTCAATTTGTACAGTGAAATAGGATATGGTTTGGGTTAAGGCTATAGTTACACTAATTATGAATCAACAAGATCCCCATGAACATCCTTCAGCGAGCTTGCAAGAGGACCCAGAGGGGACTAATGCTTATGCTTCACACACATTGACAGTTATATCCAGTACTAACATTTGTCCGTGGCAACACAGAGTGAACTCAGAATACAAAAAAATACATATAAAGCTCATATTAACAATGTCATAACATAGAATTAGTGCCTTAAAGAGTCTGAAATCATGTGATACTTGGGACTGAAACAAATAGGTTACAGGAACAAATTACAAAATCTGTGAGATCAGCTTGGGGGAATACTATTATGTTCAGACGTGAAAAATGAGGAAATGATAATTGTGTAGTAATATTTTTGTTATAGTAAACAATCAATAACAACAAAAGTCATAGAAAGGTCGTACTCATGCTCTCAATAATCAAGACTTATACAATGACAGGGTTCAGAATACTAAACCTAACAGAAGTTCTGATATTTTTGTGCTTAGTCGTATGACACCAGAAAGCAGTCGACTCAAATCTTACAGAGACATTCAACATGACTAAGGATCCAGAATGAGATTTTCACTCTGCAGTGGAGTGTGTGCTGATATGAAACTTCCTGGCAGATTAAAACTGTGTGCCCGACCGAGACTCGAACTCGGGACCTTTGCCTTTCGCAGGCAAGTGCTCTACCAACTGAGCTACCGAAGCACGACTCACGCCCGGTAGTCACAGCTTTACTTCTGGCAGTACCTCGTCTCCTACCTTCCAAACTTTACAGAAGCTCTCCTGCGAACCTTGCAGAACTAGCACTCCTGACACAAAGGATATTGTGGAGACATGGCTTAGCCACAGCCTGGGGGATGTTTCCAGAATGAGATTTTCACTCTGCAGCAGAGTGTGCGCTGATATGAAACTTGGTTGGGCACACAGTTTCAATCTGCGAGGAAGTTTCATATCAGCGCACACTCTGCTGCAGAGTGAAAATCTCATTCTGGAAACATCCCCCAGGCTGTGGCTAAGCCATGTCTCCACAATATCCTTTGTGTCAGGAGTGCTAGTTCTGCAAGTTTCGCAGGATACCTTCTGTAAAGTTTGGAAGGTAGGAGACAAGGTACTGGCAGAAGTAAAGCTGTGAGTACCGGGTATGTGTCATGCTTCGGTAGCTCTGTTGGTAGAGCACTTGTCCGTGAAAGGCAAGGTCCCGAGTTCGAGTCTCGGTTGGGCACACAGTTTTAATCTGCCAGGAAGCTTCATATCAGCGCACACTGCGCTGCAGAGTGAAAATCTCATTCTGGAAACATCCCCCAGGCAAGTGGAGAATATTAGGCAACCTATGGCTTCTGTATGAAGGAATACTGTTTTGTGCTGATATGAAAAGAAAGGATATGCAGAACGGATTTTGTTTTAGAGTAACATAGCAATACTGATGCAAATGGTAGAATAGTAGCAACTTACTATTGATATTTCTGCAATCTGTATTGTCATTGATGTTACACTTGTTCTATCCCTAACAACCACTTAGAATTAGAGCATACAGTGTACTATATATTTTCATGCAAATCTACTACAATTACTGAGATGTTGTTTAAAGGGGTTTCACTATAAATCACTGAGCAAAGGACACTTTTTCATATTTAACACTGAAACTGATGTAATTTTTTTAGACCAGTTTATTACAGATGACACTTCAAATGCAAAAAGCTGATTTATTATTGACCTTTTAGATGGTACCAAACACAGTTGGTTCTGGAATCAAAAGTTCCACATTTATCTGCATAGTTGTAGTTCCTTCAGACATGATGGCACGCCACTAGGTAACAGGAAAGAAGGAGGGCATAAATCATTAAAATACACTTTTATGACATCTTGATCTCCAGATGCACAATGGCAATGTTTGACAGGAAATTCAGGTATCGATTCAGTCATCTTATTCAGTTATCTGAAACATCACTATCTATGCCAACACAGAGAAGCATTATTTTCTCTCGACTCAACGAACTAATGAACTGAATTATCTGTGGTGAAGACTGCTGTAGCGTGGAACAGTTTCCACACTCTTTCATCTTGCCAGTCCTTTAACAGAAGTTAAATACACATTCTTACTCCATTATTAAATAATAGGATTCACTATGCCTGTGATACATTCCTTCTCTGATATTACAAAATTTACTCCCAATATGTAGGATGTTTCGAAATGTGAAAAACAGTTCCAATGTACAACACGGTAATGTACCTAGTAACAAATATTCTATTCAGAGAGAAAAATGGTCTAAGTGACAATATCTAATCAACACTGTATCTAATAATCTATGTTCTATATTATTACTCTACTGCATTCCAATAACCAGGAAGTATATCAGCTTAAGAGGAAGTGTTATCGAAAACCAGATACAAGCTAAAAATATTCCAGAGCAGGAGCTATTGGAAACCAAAACTAATTACATCTGACGTGCACATGTTGGTGTGGACACTGAAGATGCTCAACTCATTTGCAAATATGATGTATTAGAAGCTGAACAACATATCTCTTTTTGATTCTACAGTTTAATGTAACAACATAACCTCTGTCACTTGTTTCACTTAAAATGATTAGGAGATGTGAAAATCCTGCTTACGTATTAAGTCTCAGAACCCTCACACATGGAATGCTGCCAGAGCTTTTCCCATTTCATTCCAATTAATATATTCAACTATATCCACTAATTTATTAATGCCAGATTTTTTTATGCTATCTAATCACAGCTACTCATTGTAGATGTGCAGTCTGAGACGCCTTATCACGGCCCCTCCCGGCTCCCACCTTCATAGGTTTGAGTCCTCCTATGGGCATGGGTCTGTGTGTCATCCTTAACATAAGTTAGTTTAAGTAGTGCATAACTTTAGGAACCAATGACCTCTGCAGTTTGGTGACTCATGACTTGAGCAGTTTGGTCCCATAAGACCTTATCACAAATTTCCAAAATATCTACTTACATATGGAGATATGTATACAACATGTAATATTTTAGAATAATTGAGTCTCAATAAAGATAAAATTACATCTCAAAACGTTATATAACTGTGATGAGACTGTAAAGTCTCGTGGGTGTTATTCATCTTTAATCACATCATCTATACATAATTAATGAGGACAATGCATTAAACAATGGCAAATCAAGTTTGGATTATCAATAATATTACAGAAAGAATAAACTGCTACTCACCATAAAGAAGACACACTGAGCTTATGAAATGCACAACTATAAGACTTACAGATTTGTTGTACAGCATCTCCAGGCTGTCAAGCTTTGCATTTGAATGTAATTGATGTAATATCACCATGCAATACATGCAATACCTTTTTAAAGTTATGAGAACAGTACATTATACTACTTACATAAGTTAAGAAAAAAAAGGATAGTCACTGTGGATCCTTGGAGCACACCATGTTTTATTTAAACGTCCCACCATACTGTTTAAGCAACACAAATTGTTTCCTGTTGCTTACACATGATTTTATGAATTCATACACAGTCCTCTAGTAACCAGGTTCCACTGATTGTCAACTAATATGGTGACAATGACACAATCTAAACCATTATCAAGATCAAGGAGCACTCCACTAACATATCGCTTGTTCTTTATTGCAGTTACTATTGTGCCTACGTAACTGTACTGCAGCTACTGAAGTTAAGTAGCTTCTCAGTTGGCATGATGAAGCTGACTGTATTCCATTCAAGTCCCCTCAGCAACAAAAATTTTCTCTCAGTAGCAGGAATTGAACTCATGTCCTAAACATAGCTTTCAGTAACACTGACCACCCAGATGTGGTGTTGAAGATATGGTGCAGCATACTATACATAATCTCTCTATAATTTTAATAACACTACATTTCAGAAATATAGCACCTCAAGATAAGGATATTAATTACTGTTTGTTAATCCCATCCTCAAATGTATCATCTATTCCCAAATGAGAAAAGCAAGATATTGCATGATATTGCTCACATATATCAAGATAAAAATGTGGATTCCATATACATTTATCCATGGTGAGCCTGCAAAAAGAGAATGGAAATGGTCTACATTCTTAACTTGTACAATGAAACACAATATTTTTTGGATGAATGTTATATTTACATTCAGTATGAAGCACCAAAGACCTCAGATATCTGGCAGAAATTGCAGCACATTATTTTAAACAACCAGGGAAGGAAGTTGACATGGTTAGTGTCCATGAACCTAGAATAACCAATGACAATATATCATTCTCTGTTTAAAATTAACCTAATAGAAAATAGAAATTATTAACACCTTGTGTTTCTAAGAAATAAAAATGTTTATTGTACTGAATGAAGGTTTACTACTGCATGAACAGACAATACAACAAGAAAATCCTTAAGTGAGCATGCAAGAGGAATTACAGTGAACTAATGCTTGTGGCTTACACACACTGACAATTATACCCAATCTTAACGTTGTCCATGGTAGCATAGAGTAAACTCAAAATACAGTAAAATACATACACTCTTAATAGTTATATAACATGAAATTACTGTGTTTCACAGTCAGCAAACAAGAGGTACTTGAGACTAAAACAAATGGAATAGTGTAACTGAAGAGTAGTTTACAGGAGCCTGTTACAAAATTAGTGATTTCTGCATGAGGGAATATGTTTATGTTCTGATGTGAAAAATAAGGAATGGTTGATATACACTAATATTGTTGTGATACTAATCTACCAATAATAGCCCATATAATACAAAGAAGGTACCAAATTAAGCTGTTCCTGAATTGGTGTTGTTTTGATGTTACTATCATTCTGTCACTATTTAAGACTCATACAGTGACACTGTATAAAACACTAAACCTCTTCATAAAGAAACCAACAGAAGTACTGACACTTTGGCCTTAGGTGTACAACAACAGACCACTCTTTGATCAGGTCTTAGTGTGATATTAAACACTGCTACAGATGTTCACAGCTTTCATCTCTTTACTGTATCTAATACTTTAGATGTCAAAAACTGAGTCGTTGCTGGCCATTTAGAGACAACAGTCAATGCCAATCTTTCAAGTAACCACTGACTGTCATACAGCATAGTCAGGGGATGGGGTGGTGTGTTTCTAGGCAAGAGAGAATCAGAGGCTCTCAAGATGTAAGTGTGCACAGTTAAGAGTTGCTGATTACAATCTGAACTATAACAATGGTATACAGGAAAACTTTCTTACTGCTGGTATTCTAGAGAAAATTTTCAAGCACTTTATTCAGTGATATGGAGGATCTCTAACTATGCAAGCACATAATAGTATTACATTCTGTGAGACCACAGAAAGCATTTGATTTTCATATCTCTACTCACCTATTATAATATCTTATATCTCCCATTACCAGCTGCTATTACCTGTCAGTCTGGATGAGTGAATGGAGAGAAAGTTGTCTCAACTGACAAAAGGAGATGGACAATGGGCATGGTTGGGATATTGTACTTCCATGTTAAATGAGCAACTGTAAAACAATAGGTCTTGAGTTATTTGTTGATTATTTCTCAAAAGGGATATAGAGCTCCACTTTAAGTATTAAGAAGCACAAGTCACAGATCTGAACACTGACAAAGTGTTTCCATTTGTACAACAATTCATAGAATCAGAGTGACACAGTAATGTATGAGCTATAACTATATCTTCTTACATAAACCGATTAAAACATGATACGGTAGATTTTACGAAATCTGTCTTTCAGAACTGACAAAATATCATATAATAAATCCAACTGATATGTGTTTGATATCCATGTGTCAATATTTTATCTATGCACAAGTGTCAAAGACAAATTATCATACCATTCATATTTAAGATAATGTGTAAAAATAGATTACAGATTTATTTAATCCTGAGGAATATGCTATAAGAGAATGGTAATAATATGAATTTGTAAACAGTGAGACTTGGGCATGTTTAAATCCATGCTTTTCTTATATCAAGTTTGAAGCAACCAACTTCCCACTCACCAGTATCTAGAATACTCTTATGGAAGAAGCAAATTTCTGCAAATATCTGGGAATAATTTTAATGTCTGTGAACTCTTAACTATCATGAAAATTTCATCTGTCTTATAAGAATTGAGATCAAAACATTATTGGTATATGTCTCCAAGACATGAAAATCATTGTTGCACAAAGTGAACATATCTTACTAAATAATTACCTTTTCAGGAGGAAGACACAGAAGTATGCAGACAGAGACTAATGTAAGTGGTTTACCTATATTTGTCATTCTCTTTCTTCTATATGTCTATCTACTCCCAGATAAAGTGAACTTTCAATAAATCTGGATAAATATGAGGCAAATATTAAATGTAATTTTATAATGCATTATTCACTGTATTACAATGACTGCATTACTGCTATAGTTAAGCCTGATACTATTGAACTGTTATAAGGCAATTATGTTAATGGATAGTATTCGGCAGTCTATGGCTTCTGCATGAAGTAATAGTATTATGTAGTGATATGAGAAGAAAGGATCTTCATGATATACAGAAATGTTTTCCTTTAGCAGTACCATAGCAATACACACATAAATGATAGCACAGGTGTAGCTTAGTATGGACATTTCTGCAATGAGTGTTGTCATTAAAGTTACTGTTGTTCTCACTTAACAAACACAAAGAACACTAGCATGCATAGTAATATGTATTTTCATCGCAAATCTACTAAAATTACTGAGATGTTGTTTAAATGTCTAATACTAGAAAACAATGAGCACAGGACATTCATTATTATTTAACATTAGCACATATGTTTCTTCTTAGACTATTTAGACACAGATAACACTTAAAATAGCAAAAGCAGATTTATTATTGACCTTTTAGACGATGTTGACCACAGCTGGTTCCACAATCAAAAGTTTCATGTCTACCAGTATAGTTATAGTTACCTCAGAGGTGATGGTGCTGCAGTTTGCAGCAGTACAGCAGTAGGTTGTAGCTCATTCAGATACACTATTATGTACTTTTGATCTCCACATACACAATGACAATGTTTCAGAGGAAATATGGGTACCTATTCAGTCATCTTGCTCAGTTACGTGAAACATCACTGTCTATGGAAAACCATTAAAGCATTATTTTGTTTCAACCCAATGGACAACTTTCTATTAACTTATCAGTAGAGAAGAGTATTGTAACCAGGAACAATTTCCACACTCTTGCCAGCCCTGTAGTAGAAGTTTAATATACTCAATGATTCCATTTTAAAATAATGGAAGCACTTTGTGTGTGATGCAATCTTTCTCTGATATTAAAAAAGCTACTCCAGAAAAGTAAGGTCTTTCTAAATGTAAAAAACTGATACAAAGAAGAACATGGTCATGTATCTAAGAATAATTATTCCATTCAGTCTGAAATGTGTTTTAACTTATAATATTTCATTATCACTGCCTTCAATAAGCTATGTACTACATTACTACTCTACTGCATGCCAAGAACCAGGATCTAAATAAAGAAATATTCCAAACACCACCAATAAGCTAAAAATATTCTGAAACTGAATTTGTTGGAAAACATGAGAAATTTCCATTTTTTAAGTGCACAAATTTGTGAGGATACTAATGAAATTTAATTCATTGGTGAATATCATGGGTCAAAAGCTGAACAGCATGTAGCCGCTTGATTTTATACTTCAGTTTAATGCCATACCCTCTCATACTTGTTTTACTTAGAACTGCTTGGAATTATGAAGTTTCAGCTTCAGTATTAAGTCGCACAACTGTCATAGTTGTAACGCTGCCAACTGTTTTTCCATTTGATTCCAATTAACATATTCACACTAATGCACTAATTTATTAATTTCTAATTTGTCATGCTATTTACTAACATATGGAGATTTGTGTGCAACAGGGTATATTTTAGGGTGATGAGTCTCAATACTGAATAACTTTCATCTCAAGAATATATACAATTATGATAAAATTTTACTGTGTTTTGTGTGTTACCCATCTTTAGTTACATCATCTATGCACATCTAATGATGACAACATATTAAATAATGGTAAATACAGGTTGGAGTATCAATAACATTATGAAAAAAATAAATTACTGCTTACCCTAAGGATCACACATTGAGTTGCTGACAGATACAACCAAAAAAAACAGTTACACATTTGTTGAACATCATAGCCAGACAGTCAAGCTTTGAGTTGCCACACAGTTGATCTACTGCCATCATACAATACAGTGTCACAAGAACAGCACAATATACTGCTTGTTTACATTAAGACAACACTACATTCCACCATGGAACTTTGGGACTCACCGTGTTTTACATTACTAAGTTTTGATTTAAATGACCTGCCACTTATAATATTAGTTGCTCACACATCATTTTATGAATTAAGACACAGATCCTCTAGTAACCATGTTCTACAGTTTGTCAAGTAATATGGTGATTACTGCACAAGCAAGACCTTGTCCAAGGTAAAGGAACTCTCCACTAACATACTGCTTGTTCTCTATTGATGTTACTATTTTGTCTATATAACTATATAAATCCTCAATTGGCATGATTAGGCTCACTGCACTCCCTTACAGCTCCACACCTAGAAAAGCTCCTTGGATCTATGAGGAATGAAACTCAAGTTCCAGGGGTAGCTGTCAGTTACATTGACCGTACAGCAATGTTGACGGTTACCTTACATAGTAGACTTTACATAAGCTGTTTCTCCATTTTAATATCACTTTATCTTAGAAATTTAGTATCTCAAGATACATAGCTTACTCAGTGTTTCTCACACACATACTGCAATATTTCATACAATCACAAATAACAAAGACAAGCTATTGCACCATATTGCATTGGATATAACAAGATAAAATGTAAAACTGTTTTCGTTTTATATTTATTAATGGGGTCCCTGCCATGAGGAATGGATGTGATAAGCATTTTTAATTTGTGGAAACGAAATAGAATAAGGTTGGAATTCAGGCTATTTTTGTAATAAATGTGAAGCAACAAGGCAACATTTACAGTCTTGGAATATATATCTGAAAATGCAGCAGATTTTTTTCTAACAACCAATAAAGGGAGTTGATAGTGCTAGTGTCTGTGAATCTAGATTACAATGACATTTTGCAAAGGCAAATCAGAGTGTCATTTTAGCTTAATTATTCTTGTAAATGCTAAGTAACACATATATTAGCAGCAATGGGTCTTTCTTGGTTGGTGCTGGTCTTATCTACATGTAGCTCTCTTACTTGTTATTTCTGTCACTTGTTAAAAATGGTGGCTGTGGATCACATGTCCAGGGTATGAGAACAATGAAATGTGATTCATTTTATATGGAGCAAGGGATGAATGCCCATCCACATCTAAAGGCAAATGCAGCCCACATATGAGGAAAACTCTCCTGCTTAGAGTACTGTGAGGTGGTGGTGTTGTGAGTTCGACAAAGGCCATGAAGTCTTTAATGACAATGAGCAGTTTAGGGTACCACGTTTCTTGCTGGCTAATGACAATATTTCCCATGTGGCTCCAATGATAAAAGCAGATCAGAATGTGCACATCCCAGCCACTTCTCTGGAGCTTGGTATACTGTGTGGGAGTGCTGACAACATTTTGCATGTGTTCTTAAGATACTGGGAGGTTTCACATCGGTGGGTCCATGATGTGATGAAACTTAAGCAAATGATATCTTCACTGAATCATCTGGAATGCTATTTCAAGGATAGAGAATGTTTCCTGGACCCCATTGTTATTGGCAATGAAAGATCGATATTGCAGTGCTGATTTTCAAGTAACAACTGCTATCTACCATCATAATTGGGACATGGGATGATGTGTGACTAGGCAATAGAATATCAGAGGACCTCAAGACATAATTGTTCACAGATAGCAATTACTGATTACAATCTGGACTGTGACAATATTATACAAGAGATCTTTCTTACTGCTGCTACTCTAGACAAAATTTTCAACAAATTTTTCCTCTGCTCTGAAGCATCACTAACTATGCAGACACATAAAAATGTTAAATGTCAGTGAAGCAATATAAAACATTTGTTTAACATATCTGTACTCCCATAGTTCAATATCTTTTTATATCTCCCTTTAACAGTTTGTATTGGGGGAAGTCAGGCAATATTGACATACCCAGGTAAAATGACATAGGAAGGCTATGGACAAAACCAGATGAGTAGTGACACCTGCACTAAGCAGTGTAAAAAGGTCAACAGTCAACCCACTTCCTCCAAATATGGTGAAAAGCTGCCAGCTTTTGCATTGCTACTGTGAATGAAAAACATATAGGTAAGTCTCCAACTTTTTACTTTTATTCACATATATGCATTTATTAGTGTTGTAGTAATTAGATATTTGACAAAAGTATAAGTCATGTTTTGAGAGGCAGAAGGTTCTGCTGGAGAACACAGAAGTTGAAAGTTCCTTGAATGGATCAAGGGAGGTGTGTCAGGCTACAAAAACGTAACATGTATCAGAGTAAAAGTTAATTTTCCTCAATGTGGACTCTAGTTCAATTCTGTGTAATCTTTGATGTTAATTAAGATATTTATTTCACATATCTGTTTAAATTTAACAAGAAACTGTATAAGAAAATAAATCAAGTGAAACATTAAACATGCTATGATTCACAAAATCCGATGATATTACAGATGCTAATTCCAGATGGCAGGTAATAAAGTAAGGAAATCGCCTATACACTCTAGGGATGTGTTGTAGATGCAGCTATTACCAGCAGTGAGGTGGGATGGCTGAAGGCATTTAAAGAACTGGCAGTTTCCCAGACTATGCTTACAAGACAAACTACAAATATGAACAAAATCTTCAATGGTGTTCAGGAACTATTGGGTACATTCCAGTCAACTTCCAACACTATACTGAAGCTTGAACTAGTACAACACCTGTAACTATTGGAGTTGTGCATATTTGGTATGGCAATGAAGTGGTACACTTCAAATAGCTAAGAAAAGCAAAAAAGTTTCTTATGTCTCGAAAAGAAATATTATATGGAAAAGATCTTTTTGCAACGACAGTGATGCTTGCAAAGAGAATCAGTGTCAGAATCAGAATTTTTTGTGATCCCATAACATACAAAGTCAAATCACACATCTGATGAACTGGGGACTTGTCAACATTACATTTATATTGCAATTACAATTTGTGTATACAGTATTACAAAAACAATATATCAACACTCATGTTTACATGTTTTACAAAGTAATATATAACAACAGTGTTTACATAGTGAACATATTTTTACAATCATTTATTTGACACAAAACTATTAAGCTTAATTTACAGGTGATGTTTCCTTGCTCAGACTTTCACGTCATCATTCATGAATTCTTCTACGGAGTAATAACATTTCTCCACTAATAACTTGTGTAGCTTTGGTTTCAGTAGCCCTAGCTCCATGCTGTTTGTTTCTTTTTTAGCATATTGTAGATTTTCATGCCCATATATTCTGGGGTTTGGGTGTATAACTTTAACCTATGAGTAGGAAGCATGAAGATTGCCTTATTCCTAGTGCTGTATTGTTGCTTAAAATTCTTGTCTGTGAACAACATTGGGTTACTGTATACAAAAATAGTCAGTTCATAGATGTACAAACAGTCGACACTTAATATTCTTAGATCGTTCTGGTGCAATTGACAAGTTCCACATCATAATGGCTTCTGTACCATGCAAATCATCAATCGAACACGCAACCTACTAACTAACTATTTGCTATCATGTGTCAGCTTTAACAATCCTCATTTGATGATTTGATGAAATTGTTAGTCAGTGGATGACTAAGATGTCACTGGAATAGATCAAGAAACAGATGAAAAACATGACAATTTTGCAATAGCCACTCATCACAGCTCTGCTAGTGAACAAGAGGATTGTTCAGTGGAAGAATGTCAGGACTATGGTCATGGGGAACTAGATGCGAATCTTTATGTTCCTCCAGTAAAATACCTAAAATGTTAGTGGAAATAAAATGCGTTTTGAGTAGTGGTAAAGTAAAATGTAGATGTCAGTGTTGAATGTCAATTTGGCAGACTTTCATTTCCTGTGTATCGAGTGATATCTCCCTGTGCAAATTCAAACCCCAGAATTTAGTTTTATGTGAAAATTTACTTGCTACAGAGATACTATAATTTTACAGAATATAAAATTCAGTTCTCTAACAGTTCATTCAAGTGTATGTCATCTATTTAAAAAAACACATGTAATCATGTGATTTTATTTGAGATAAAGTTAAATTCTGTACTGTAGGCTTCATATAGTGGAATAAAATAAAAAAGAAACTTTAAAAAATACTCAAATAAATGTAAAAATAAATCTTGTATTCCATTAACTTAAATTAAAATTTTCTAATGATGCTCCTTAAACCTCAACTTAAACTTAGGGGGCCCAGAGTCCCAACCTCATAATCTACGATACATTACAGAAATGTCATGCTATGACTTACGATTTAATGGAGGTTACAGTGCTATAAAGACTGTTAGAATGAATCTGGAGGTTTCATATTAGGAGAAATCAGAGATATAAGTATGTTAAAAGCAGAACAAAAAGATAAAATAGCTGTGTAGGGAATAAAGTAATGAAAAAGAGGAAGAAACTGTGAGTTAGTAGCTTAAAAATCACTTAAAATACAGTCACATCTCACATAATGGGGCATAATAATTAAATAATTTAAATGATGCAACATTGTAGCACCTGCATCCTTAAAGGTAGTTAAACAATTGCCACCTTTTTGTGAAGTCACCTTATAGAAAATGGTACCATACAGCAGCTTCTTAGGGATATAAGTAAAGCACGTGCACCATATTATTTCTTACATCCTCATCTGTTAGTGTGGAGGTCGCACCACAAATATTTGGAGTATTAAAAAATGGTTGCTACTACAATATATTTGTATCCGCAGGAACAATTTACTGAACAAACAAATGCAGTATATACTACTGGTACTCCACACAAATGTCTGTGCACTTTGGCCATTGTTGTGGCAGCTTCCGTATTTGCACAGCAAACCTTTCTTTGCGGGTATCCCTGTGCCACTGGAGGATACCTCATAGAAGTTCGTTATTGCTGGAGAACTTGTTACTTTGCAGGACCTCTTTCAGTTCGTAGAATAGGTTGTAGTCACTAGGAGCCAGATATGGCTAATATGGGTGGTGTCGCAGCACAGTAAATGATAAGTCCTGTGTGGTGGCAATAGCTTTGCGACTGGCATCTGGCTGCACATTGTTGTGTTGGTGCAGAGAAATGCAGTATTGATCTCTGTTGAGGGTCGTATTGGGAGAGAACCAATCCACCGGTACTATCTTTTCCTGATTACAGAAGAGTTGCTGTTTGTTTGTGCATGAATAGGCCCAGCTGTGACTTCTTGGAATGAGAGTTTATAGTGTGCTTCCACTCCATAGTCTGGCATTCTTTTCTGGAGTCATATGGAAGATCCATCACTCGTTATGGTAACCACATGCTCAAGGAACTCTGCTGGACCTGCAACATATTTTTGCACCAATTGTTGGCATATCTCCATACATTTCTGTTTCTGCATAGTGGTGAGGGCATCAGACATCCATTATGCACACACCTTGTGCATCTTCAAATCATTATGAATGATGGTGTGCAGAGTTCTCCATGATAGACCTGTTGCCTTCTCTGGTTCATCTAAACTGACTTGCCTGTGCCCAATATCAAGCCATTGATACGCTGGGCATTGTTGGTTTCTGTGCGGTTGCTGAATGCCCAGCGCTTATGTGAATTTTAGCAGAGCCTCTTCCATTGCTAATCTCTGATACCCATTGAAATACAGATGCATGATTTTGTACTATTTCCCCACATATGGCACCTAGCCTCATTGTGAATGTCTGAAGCAGTCACTCCTTGCTTTCATAGAAACCACACTGTATATCACTGACAATGCTTGTCTACTTGGATGCTGTCATGTCTATGTCCACCAGTGCACTCGCAAGACAGAAAAAGTGCTCCTGCATTCCACCACCTACGGGAAGCAGCAACATCATCTGGAGCCAGTAGACAGTATAATAGTCTATCCTCACACATACATTGACACACATTTTAAACTGCTACTTGGTAGGAGTTATAGGGAGATTGCCAATCAACATAACAGGAACTGTATAATTGGGCAACATGAGTAATATAATCACAGTGTCAGAGAAAAAGTGAGGAATCACAGGGAAGAGAAGGAATGAAATGAAATTTCATGAGTTGAAGGGTATGTGACTTTATTTCAATGATTATGTAATTAAGTAAAATTTACAAAGAACTTGGCAGTAACCCCACTTACGAGTATGACATTACCATGGCTGGTTTAAGGCCCAACTGACACAAGTGGGCACTTGGGATGCCAAGCTGTGCACAGGAGGTAAGTAAAGATTTCAGTGATGTTCCTTTTTGTAATCAGTGTTATCTTTGCACTACAAGCAATGATCTGAAGTCGCGCCTCATTGCTCTCTACACCATAACATAAGGAGTAACATTGCTGTGCCTCTGTAAAATATTGCAAGTGTTATACCTTCCTTCAGTCTGTCACCATACCCATCAACAAAGGGCATGGATGTATTGCAGAACCATGATTCATCACTGAATACATTATGGTCCCCTACCTCAGCAGTCCAGGTTGCCTGTCATGGCACAACTCCAAATGCAACCACTAGTGTTGTGGTGTTAATGGCGGCGTATGCATGGAACACTAATTTTGTAATTTGGCTGCTACTAGTCTCTGACCAATGCTTGTAGGGTGACAAATTCTGTAAGGAGTGCACATATGGCAGGCACAGATGTGAAGGGGTCACAATGTGCTTGGTGCCCAATGCAGGCGTTCCATCCTTCTTCTGATCAGACATGGTTGACCAGGACCTTAAGAACAAGTATATCTGCTGCCTTCATGTTCCCATACATTTTAGCATCAGGCATTGTCACATCTACGTGCCTCACAAATCTGGATATTGCACAGTTTGACCAAGTAGCCAAATGGAGAATTCCAGTGAGCCCCCTTTCAAATTCTGTCATGTGCTCAAAGTGCAGTTGATCACAGTACATGGCATATCTGTGTGCTTCACAGTGATTGCTCAACATCTGTTGCTGTTTCTGACCACCTTATACCCAACCAGGCATGGTAACATCACTAATGCACACTAGTGGTCTTTCTACATGCTGCAGAAAATTTAACAACTCCAGTCATTTACGTACAAACTGATGATGTGTATGGTTACAAAAATACTTAGGCATCTGACCATGTCTTCTGGGTGAATCACTAGTTTTGTTGAACAGTGTGCATAACTGTATTACATTGGCTTGTAGACCCTACTGTGATAATTATAAAAACTGTTACTATGGTGAAAATAAGTGATCTTACATGATACATACAGTGATTTATGTGTTCAGATAAATCGATGGAATGACTAATAAACAAACATTTTACATATAGCTAGAATAAAAGTGCAACTACCACCATAAGAAACCTCAAATGTGATTCCATAACATTTTGCAGATATAAGTGATGAATTTTATTATCTTGGTAATTAAATCTTAAGCACTCACAGAAATAATTGACATTGCTACATCTCACAATATTAAGAGGCTGTTTCAGCTTACTAGTGCTGCATACACCACATTAAACTGTATAATAACAAAAATAAATAGGCACGTGTTGTTAATAGCAGGATATAATCTATCTCAATATGCATTCTTCTTTTTCAATCAGTAAAAGACTGTGTTGGAAAAACAACACTACAGAAAGGATAGGCTCATATTCAGCACAAAGAGCAGATGTTGAATTACAGACAGGCACAACAAAAAGAAAATATTTGACATATTTCACCTTTTGAACAAAGTCCTTCTTGAGATATAGAAAACACACAGGTATTATGCATACATGGCCATTGTCTCTGGTCCTTAGCATCCAGTGACAGTGTCCATGCATGCATGGGTTGCCCTTGTGAAACTTCTGAAGAAGGACTTTGTCAGAAAACTAATATATTTCCAGTATCCTTTTTCATTGTTCCCATCTGTGACTTTATGCGTCTTCTTCTTTTCTCTGTAACTGTTGATGAAACATGGAATTAGAAGTACATGTGAAATGATATGTAAGTAACCCTTCACTGCACAACATGATTCTGTTTTGGCACTAAAAGTGTTACTATGGTCATCTTTCTTTTCAGATCTGGTATGGGAAACAATAATGGAGAACTTGGGTTTTATTTGTTTGAAGACATTATGTGACAGAGATTTTGCTACTAATGGCAATGCTGGAAAATCAGCAACAAATATTGTGTGAGATGCCACGTTATCTGGTCATAAACTGTGAGATGATGGTAAAAAATAAATTTTGTGAAGTAGATCTAAACCATCTGTTTAATGAATTCATTTTAATTCATTCTAATTTCTAAAGTCATTACAGTATCAAAGGAACATAATTATTTTACCTAGAGGTCTGTCTTAGAAACAGCATTTTGAGTAGTTTTGATTGCACTTACCCTCATTTGTTCACATATAGTACCACACTGGGGTTCAAAAGTCAAGAGGACTGGCAAATTATTTCATCCCAGCATATTTGATAAAATGTCTGTGGATCTGAATGTTTTAACTTGGTCTACAATTATACTGATTATTTCTGGCATGCTATTTAGAGGAATAGTTACTATATTTTGCCCATCTTTTTGCTTATGGCCAGTGGAAGTTTCATATCTATGATAACTGTAATGTCAAGTATAACTTTATATACAAGAATTTGTTGTTGACATTCAGTTTCAAATTAACTTTTGTGAATGACTCTATTGATAATGTGATTATGACTTAGTAGTTCACAATGTTGCACAAAAGTAATGTCTGGTTTTGTAACTACAATGACAGTCATCATGTGGAACAGAAACCATTCAGTGGTAAATAGTAAACATATTCTGCTCATCCTTTGATTTCTTTTTAGGACGTAAGTAACTTGTTTGCTATAGTATATGACTGAAACTGTTGTCAAATATTACTGCTACCCTTTTTGTGGGGTTTTCTTCAGCAGTAATGTTGGAAATTTTCATCGAAAATGCAGTTATAAGTATCTTCTACATCCTAATTACTGTTACACATGGTCCCAATATAGGGGTACAATACATTCTTGGGTGTAGCCCATTCATTTAAATCTGCATCTACATCTGTACTCAGCAAACCATTGTGAAGTGCATGCCAGAGGCTACATCCTATTGTACCAGCTATTAACATTTTCCCATGTTCCATTTGTGTGTCAAGATCAGGAATAATGTGTGCTTAAGTGTCTCTTTATGTGCAGTTATTATTGTAATCTTGGTTTGCCATCCCTGCTGAAGTAATTCATTGGAGACATATATATGTCCACAGATACCTCGCTGCATACTGGTTCTCAAAACTTTATGGGTGGTTTTCATGGCATAGTGACATCTGCCATCAGATGTCTGGCAAGAACACGATTTGCAGAACACTTACATGACATGAAACTAGATTATACAATCCAGGCTTTCACAGACTGTATCCATAACCATCCCATGGTGATATTGGTTTTATGGACATTAAGCTGTGGTATAGAGCCTCTTTCTGTGTCTAGTGATTGGTCACCTACCACGGGAGATATTTTCAGATGATATAAAATATATATTTAGTTAATTTTTGAAATATTTGTCGGACAGAACAAGTTTTCATTATAAAATTAACTAACTACATCTTTATTGTTTCTGATCCTGTGATTCTTAGTAGTAGATGAAACATTAGGCACAACATTCCTTAGACCATGGGCAAATCCCATAAAACCAGAGTCAACAAGGATTTGAAACAGAAGCATGCTATAGCCACAATTTCCCTTACTTTTAAATGACGGAGGGACCTACTCATGATTAATTTTCATTCATATGTTTTCATGGAGTGGTACATAGGAATCAATACAATTATTTTGAGACTTCAGTAGCCATTTTGCTATTCAACTGTTTTAGAGGACTTGTATGAGATCTGTAACTGGTACCTAATGTCAGACAAATGCTGTGATGCCTAATATTAGTGGGACACTTCTTGCAGCCACACAGTGCAAAAACAAAAACACAAATACCTTGTGAAACATCAGTGAAAAGGTACCTGATGACACTTAGGAGAGACACTCTGTATAGTATTTTCTGGTATAGGAGGAATTAGACAAGTTTCTTTGTCGAGCTTACTTCCAAATGTAACTTCAGTACATGTAGTCACTTTATATAATCTGAGAAAAGCACACATGAGCATTATTCACCACTTTCTATTCTAAAGTCAGTTTTAATGGAGTTTATTTCTTGTACAAATTTTCTACTTATGGCAATCATGTTTTTTTCTGAACTGCAATTTTATCAGTTGCTTCAGTTTTCATGAGTGACTATGTGTATTGAAAAGCAGTAGCTAAAATACCAAAGTCCTTAAACATATGCTTGTAAAATTAGTGTGCCCTTCTAGTGGTGATACAGCATGTTTTTTCCATAATGATACCTTTTATTTCTTAAATGTGAGTAACACCATAATATAAATCCTTGGGACATTATTAGATGGTAATAAACAAAACAAACATTCTGAAATCAGAGAGGATACTGATAGTTATAGTGGCCAATTTTCATTGGTACTGCAAGTAAACTGGAACTGAAAGAGGTTAAATTCTTATATACACTTCTTTATTTTTGCAAAGTAATGTTCACAATAAGTGCTTTGATGGCCAGATTAATATCACAAATTAGAAAAGCACTAGTTTGATAACTCAGCATTTCACTGCTGTATAGTACCCACCTTGATACATTGTGTCTGTTTATTTTTTAAACAATTTGTTCAGTTTTCTTCTTTATACTTTTCTACATCAACATGTATTATAACTGGAGCTAATTGTGAACACTGGGTTGTAAAACTTCAGATGTATACCTGTACTAATCATGTTCCACTTCCATACATGGCTACACTCCATACAAATACTTTCAGAAACGACTTTCTGACAATTAAATCTATACTCGATGTTAATAAACTTCTCTTGTTCAGAAACGCTTACCTTGCCGTTGCCAATCTACATATTATATCCTCTCTACTTCCACCATCATCAGTTATTTTGCTCCCCAAATAGCAAAACTCCTTTACTACTTTAAGTGTCTCATTTCCTAATCTAAATCACTTAGCACCACTCAAATTAACTCGACTACCTTCGATTATCCTTGTTTTGCATTTGTTGATGTTCATCGTATATTCTCCTTTCAAGACACCGTGCATTCCGTTCAGCTACTCTTCCAAGTCCTTTGCTGTTTCTACAGAGTTACAATGTCATCGGCGAACCTTAAAGTTTTTATTTCTTCTCCAAGGATATTAATACCTACTCCAAATTTTCCTTTACCTTCCTTTACTGCTTGCTCAACATACAGATTGAATAACATCGGGGAGAGGCTACAACCCTGTCTCACTCCCTTCCCCACCACTGCATCCCTTTCATGTCCCTCAACTCTTATAACTGCCATCTGGTTTCTGTACAAATTGTAAATTGCCTTTCTCTCCCTGTATTTTACCCCTGCCACCTTCAGAATTTGAAAGAGAGTATTCCAGTCAACATTGTCAACAGCTTTCTTTAAGTCTACAAATGCTAGAAACGTAGGTTTGCTTTTCTTAATTATCCATAAGTAATGTTAATGTTCATGTCCACTATGACATCAGGAAATTAGGAACACATACTTGATACACCCGTCTATAAACGTTCTGCTCTGCATCAGAAAACTTCATTTGATTTCTTCAGAGGAGCTGCTTTCAAAATACAAGGCAATGATGTGTCACAGACTGCATAAGTGTCTTATGCTCAAAGGGTTTCAAACATGCAGCCAAACATAGTGCTGTTAATACTGGCTCGATGGTACACATGTGCATACTCAGCAGCCCTGTATAAGCGCCCATGAAATTACCATGATGAAAAAGAGTCTGAGTTTATAAGACGTTTTTCTCAACCACCATTCTCAGATGCAACAGAGAAAGTTAGAAATGACAGTGGTGCCATAAGTGCTCTATAATTCACACTGTAAGGTGGTTTTCTCTGTACTTATGTTCTTCTTTAAAATTAATAAATATTATTACCATCAAACAAGTAAATCTGAGAACCACAAAAGCCATTATTGTTCTAATGATAATTATGTCCAATCAAAATTCTGAATTTGTAACTGTAAGACTAGTCAAGCACAGTTTTACTTTCTCCAACAAGTTTCCCTTAAAATGATAAAGACAATGTGATCTGAGAATTGGAGCTGATACTGAGTATGATCAACATCTGACACCATACAAAACATTCATGGTTGTATATGGAACAAAATTAACTGGGGATTGATCAGAGGTACTCTCAATAGCAAGGCATTCAGAAGGCTTGTGGAATATACATAAACGTTTTCTGCATCCTTTAACAGAAGAAGCCATAAACAAGACAATTAGACAGACTAAATTTCAAGTATTCATTTGCCATACATGACTAGCTGTCCCAATAGTGTGTGTGTATCTTCCAAGGAGAGATGGAGTAATTTTAATGTTCTCCAAGTATTGCGCTGATAAAATCAGAATGATGAAATAAACAGAGCTCATAAGCTGCTTAATCAACCGTTGTAATATTCATGTGACATTTGCAAATGCAGCAAGGATGAGCGGAGATGATAGTGGTACCATAGTTACTGTCTACTACACACTGTAAGGTATTGTGCTGAGTACAGATGCAGCTCTTTAGTGTTAATAAACATTATTAACAATGTAGGAAGTATATCAGATAATCTCAAAGTCAATTATAAATTAAACAAATATGATACACTGGAAATCTTCTGACAGTGTACTGTCCAAGATTAGACAGGCAAAATATTACGTCCTCCTACACATTGCTCATGGAAAATTTGTTGACATGAATATGTGGCTAATTAGAGCCTACGAAGATGATTTTCAACTATTCTGCGCCACAGTATTTGCTGTGATTTTATTTGAAATAAATGGAATTCATTGTGGAACCAGAAATTATCATGTCCACACACTATTAAGGTGGTATACAGAATACAGACACATATCTACAATGTTCTTGAACAGAAGTAACCATAAAGTAAAAGATCAGGAAAATTCAAAGTCAGTTATCTATTTACTATATAGGGCTTACTGCCCAAATTATGACAATATAACTTCTAATAAAGCTTGGGAAAATTATTACATATTCCAGTATGCCTCCAAAAAATTTCCACGTCGTAGAAAAGAGAGCTCATAGGGATGTTATTTGAACACATTTCTTTGAATATGTAATTCGCGAATGGGACACGGATGAGAGGTAAGTTACTTGTACTAGAAGTATGTACTACTACACACTGGAAGGTGGTTTCCTCAGTATACACATAGATCTGTAATGTGTATCAACATTATTAACTATATATAAAGTAGATGTAACATCATCAATAGTCCATTTTCAATTAAATCAAAATGACTCACAGACATTCCAAATTTGGTGGAGTTTAAATATTACTCCTACTTCAAGTTGCTACTAGAAGCCACAGAGAGAAGAGCATTTCATACACTAGAGCCCATAAGGAGGAGTGTCAATAAGTGTTTTCACACAATTCATGATTCTATCACAAATAAGGGGAGATAGCTGCAGAACCAAAAGTTCTTAACATAACATAAGCTGGTATGTGGTATGTTGTTAAAAAGTTTTCAGTGTTCTTTAACCTATTAGGGGACACATCTTTTGTAGCATCTCAGCAAACATAATATTTTTGCTATGCTGATAGAATTCTGATCAACTGATTATATTTATTTCTAGATAATTTTGTTATTGTGATCTAGGACCCAACACTATGGTGCTACATATGTCTTGATGGTATGTTTGTTAGATATTAAAACTGTTACGGAAAAATGGATTTCACAATTTCCTTTGGAAGCTGTTATGTGTTGCCATTACACATAAAAAGTAATGAACAGTGTATTGTGTTTTTATTTTGTTAGCTTTTCCATTATTTAAAATATAATTGTTACTGGTATTAACATTTACCTATCACAATGTGAAAACATTCTTTGAAACTCTTTCACACAATAAAGGAATGTGCCGATATGGGTCACAATAATGTATATTGCAGAAGTGAAGCAATGTGTTCTGACAACAGTAGTGATCCCACAACAAACAGAAACTTGTTGTTGTAGTAATTTTCATACTCGTGGTACAGTGTACTAGCACAAGATGTCAGGCATAGACAAAGATTTTAAGACACGTTCCTAAAAGCTTTGGGATACCCCTAAGATGATGGTACGTATGCTGCCCAAGGTCCACAAACATTGCTCAGAAATATGTTTAATGGGAAGCATATCCCTCATGGCCCCTGAAAGGGCTAAAATACATAACTGTCAACAAGGAGATCAGACTGTCTTAAAGTAAAATAATTATGAGAGGTGGTCAATAAGTAATGTAACATTTATTTTGTTCTGAAAGAAGATTGATTTTATTGGGTTTCCATACCTTTCTCCACTCTTTTTGCTACAAAATTCTATTTTTCAACATACTTTTCCATTCAATGAGATTGTCTTATGACATTACTGGATGGCTTGTATTCTGGTATGGTACCACACTGCTGGTCCTCATATGAGCCAATGTCATGTTGCTGAATATCCTCCCCATCATCCATGTACTTCTTCCTCGTTGGGCTTAAGGGGAGGGAGTAGGAAGGTACTGGATTCGAGCTGCAGGGTGGATGAGGGAGAACATCCCAAAGAAGTCTTATGACCTCCATATGTACAGACTTGTATGAGGCTGAATGTTGTTATGTAGGTTCAATTGAATATTAGTCGTGACAAACACACTGAAGTCATATCCACAATTTCCTGAGGTTAGCACAATACACTTCAGAGTTGATCATTGTATCATAAGGGAGGTTATCAAACAGAATAACATCCTTTAGAGCCCCAAAACGCTATCACCACAACTTTACCAGCTGGGGCAGTAGCTTTGAACATTTTCCTCTGAGGGGAGGTGGTGTGGTGCCACTCCTTGGACTGCAGTTTTGTTTCAGATCTGAAGTGATAAACCCATGTTTTATCACCTGTCATGATGTTTGACAAAAAATTATCATGATCCACCAAGCAACAGGCAAGAAATTCAGCACAGATGCTCCTTCATTGCTCTTTATGACACTCTGTAGGGTAATCAGAAAACAACTTAGAGTATCACAACTGCTGGATGTTTGTGTCAGCACTACCAACAAAGACTTAGAGATGTGCAGTAAGATGTTTGGTTGTGGCCCATTGATCACCTCAAATAAGAGTGTGAGCTAGTTTCAGTATTTCAGGAGTCAAATCTGTGTCCAGCCAGATGGCACGCGAGACTTCAGCAGATTTGCACAACCTTGTTATGGTGATGACAGATGCCTTGCCTAATGAATGACAATGCTTTTGTTGATTGCCAGATCTCCCTAGCCATTCTGCATGTTCCTAAAAATATCCATCATGCAGTGGTTTTCAGCCAGATGGAACTCAATGACAGCTCTCTGCTTGGAATAGACCTATGTCACAGATGCCATTCTGAAGGCCGTGTCTGGTGCCACAACCTACCAGAAATTAATGAAACTATAACAGCTGAAACAACATTATTCCATAATGTCCTACAATAAATTCTGTATTTTTTCATCAGAAATTGGCCAGTAAAAAAAGTGTTGCATTACTTATTGATTGCCCCTGGAAAGTAGTACTGTACACGACCAATTGCCCAAACTATAACATATTATATTCCTGAATAACTTTGCAAATTATAACATCCTCCAATACTGGGGTCCACAAAATTACCATCAGAGCTCGTAGAGAGACTAATCAAGAGTCTTTCTTCACAAACATTCTTCATAAAAGCAACAGGGATGGGAGGAATCCAGTAGGTTACCAAAGTTCCCTCTATGACACATATTAGGTAGGTCTGCTGAGAATTCATGATGATCTTTAAAATTTATAAACGTTGTTACCCTGTAACAAGAAAATCTGACAACTACAAAATGCTTATCAATTCACCGATAATGATTCTCTGTCAAAATTCTGAGTACATACATTCCAAGATTGTTGAGGCAAACTATTACATTCTCCTGCTAATTGCTCCAAATCCGACTAAGATAAAACCAACTGACAAATTAGTGCTCATAAAGAGAACTTTTAACACATCTAATTACATTGTACCTGGAATAAAATGGAATGTGAATTCAATCAGAAGTGCTATCCACTAAATGGAATTATTATGATATGTGCAGTATAGATGTATGCTTTCTGTGTTCTTTAACAGAAGCAGTCCAAAATCAAGAGTTCAGACAAACTTGAAGTCATTTATCATTTAAAAGTACATGTCTAACTGCCTGAGTTCTTAGAGCATACCTTCCAAGAAAAACTGGGCAAATTATTAATCCTTCAGTGCATGGGTCCATGAAACTCTAATGATGCCAAAGTCAGGGCTGACAAGCAGTTTAACTGGCAGTGTTACTTCCCAAACACTATTCACAAATGTAACAGGTATGGGAGAAAAGGATAGTGGTACTTGAGGTACCCTATATTTCCAACTTTAACATGGTTTCCTCATTATTCATGTTGATCTTTAATGCCTAGAAGAATTATTATCATCATATTAATAAATCGATGACCACAAAATCGGTTAACAACTTACTGCAAACGGAAACATCTCCCACACCATGGTACAATTCTGATGCTGACAAATAAGTAGTCTCACATATAGGCATGTACAATAGAGCATGTGCTCTAAAGAAAACAACATTATGAACCAATGGGGACACATGTTCTACATGTTTAAATGGAACATTCTTCCACAGTGTGGCTGCTGAGGCAAACCATGTTTCTCACACTGAAATGTCTCTCAAAGGCTCCCTCTGGCTTAGATTTTTATCTTTATAAAAAGATTTTCACACATGTGAACAACTCCACTTCTTAACAAACGGCTGGTCCTGTCGACCTCATGGAGAAAGAGGACAGGCAATGATAAATCCCTTCACGCCTACCTATGCTGTAACTCAACCTTTAGTTCTATCATGTTTATGATGCTGCTTTCTGTTCCATCTCATCTCATTCCATCTTATCTCATTTCAGACAGCTTGGAGGCTTTCAGGTCTGCAAAAAAATAACAAATCCTCTCCATAATAAAGGGAAAACAGCCATGTAACACATAGCTGATCTCAGACAATTATTAATGCAAACTAAGGTGTTTCAGCTATAGTCATTGGAAGATTGTGTAAGATCATCATAGCTGCACATATATTGGAAAATAGGCTTGAGATTTTAAGATCATGCATATTATTCAAGCATTGAAAAGACTAAAAGTAATGTATTCTCACTTTAAAGTATGAATTGTTTTCAAATATTTCATTTCATCTTCCAAATCTGTTGTGACACCAGTAAGGTATTCATTCTTCCATGCCTCAGCAAACTGATCATCAATCATATTTGAGTATTTCCTTAAAAACCTAAATATTTCACATAAAATCTTCACTGTTTCTCATCAGGTTTTCAATGGTGTGAGAAACATTTATCTTGAGCATGTCTTCTGACTTCACATCAGTCACTTCACTCCTGGTTGCACCATGAATTGATTTTCTCTTCTTAAGACTGATATTCATTGCACAGGCAACAACCTTCGATTCAGAGATAATAGTTTCCAGTTTTCATGTAGATATTTTAATTCATTTAATAGACACTCGAAGTGTCTTACCTCAACATCAATAGTAGTATTTCGAGTTTGTAATAATTTGCTTCTGTAGCCAATTGGTACCAACACATCCGACCAAACAGATTCCATGAATAAACACTTGAAGGACCTCACATAATAGAAAACATATTGTAGCACAGAATTGGTTTCTGCTGACAAATTAAACTAACCAAGAGTTTCAAGAGCAATGATAATTTTATCCAAGTGAACCACAATTGGCCTTGCAGTGTCAACCGAAGCACTCCAAAAAGTATCAGACATGTATTCTAAAGGAATCAAACATGGAACAAAAAGAATTTCTACCACAGTGTTTTGGGATTTCATATAACTGTGAACTGAAACTGAACAGGTAGTAAGGAAACTTAATTACCATGATCTTCCCTCCAGGGATATCCACTTCAGTTCACAAGGTCTTACATAATACTTGCATGTTGATCAATCTCACGTGTAACAAATCTAGCGGCTCCACTCTGAACTGGTATGATGTTTTACTTTAACCCAACCTGGTGTTGATCTGAAGCACTCAAGTCATACTAACAATGGGTTGCACTAGTGTTCTATAGATGGTCTCCTTTACAGAAGAACCACACTTTCCTAAACTTTTTCTAATAAACCAAAAATAACAATTTGCCTTCCCTGGTACCAATCTTATGTGCTCATGCCATTTTATGTTGCTGTACTATATTATGCATAGCTATTTAAAAGACATGACTAGAGAAAAAGTACACAACTAACACTATAAAAAATTTAGAGGATCGTTTTACCTGTTAACCTGCAAAAACTTATGTTTCTGTACATTTAAAGCCAGTTGTCATTCACAATGCCAACTACAAATTTTGAGAAAGCTCAGTTATACTTTGTTAACAGTCTGCAGTGGGACAACATGTCAAACACTTTTTGTAAATCCATGCTTCACATAACCTTATTATAAATTTTCCCATGGTACTCACTAATTGTAATTCAGTACTTCATGAGTATTGAACAAGTTAAATGTGGACTAGCATCTCCAGTCTTTTGATTTAACTCCATGAATTCTTGAAACAAATCGTTTTTTTTTATACTCTTAGGTTTACTTATTGAATCAAATATAGCACAGCATGATTGTTGTCTCTTCAACATAATTTGAATCAGGAGTTCCATCAACAGTAATGGCATAATGCTCTTCATTTTCTCTCCATTTCAGGTTGGCAATCCTGAAATAATGGGCACAACTAGATGTATATTCTGTGGATCACTTGACAGATAATGCCTTTAATCATTTTCCAGGTTCTTGGCCTTGTCTGACCTGGATAAGACGTTCTGTAAGAACTGGATCAAGGTGACTCAAGAGTTCTAATATTGAAAGGAAATTTTCATTATTTGGATCTTCAATTTTCTGAGATGATGCTCTGAAACCCTAACCTCTCTGACAGAGAAACAATGCCACATCATGTATCATGTGAGTTCTCATGTCAGTTGGCTATCCTACAACCATATAAAAGAAGAACATTACCTCTCTCCTTCTGAGTATAAGTGTGGCCAATGCACCTATATCGAATCATTTCATTTCTTCATCTTTACTGTTGTTCTAGGACAATTATACAAATAGAAATATCTTAGTTGGTTCTTGCTCTCAAATGCAAAATGTTTTCTCCATGTTTTATGTAAAATCAAAGATTTGATGGATTCAGAAGTACCTTATGTTTGAACAATTTGGGCAAATCTACTGAATTATGATTATGTTTCATGGCTGCTGTCATGTTCACTTTTTAGTGGTATGTTTTGGCAGGATTCCCAACAGCATAAAAAAGCACATTTTCAACGCTATCTTAAGGTGGTTTTAGTCCATGTCTAATGAAAATATTGTGCATTCAATATTAAACATGAAATAGAATTGTAATTTGTTGACATGTGAGATCCACAAAAGTGAAAAATTGAAATGCAAAGTAAGATTTAAATGGCTATGCTGATGCTGGGATAATGTTATTTTATTTATTATACTATACAAAATTTATCTTACAATAATTTATCGAACTGACAACTCAAGGGAACCCAATTCCATTAAGACACCAGTGCACCCGTGAGGCTTACGCTGCATGCATTTGGACCCCACCCCCCACCGCCCCCTTCCCCACCACCACAGACCTGCCATCTCATTAGGGCTGCTGATGTACTATTAAGAACCATGACTAACGATTTGCAAAGTACAAGGGAACATGAAGAATAATGGTGACTTTAGTATAATTATTGCCTTTGTATGAAAGTGTCACATTGGTTCATACTTCTATCGATTAATATCCATATTATATTGTAGCATTTCTCTCTACATAATGTTACAGCAGCAATGACCCATGTTAAATTTATCATGTGAAATTAACTTTTGCACACCACAACCTAACTGTTCAAACTATGAGAGCTTAAATTCCTAGAATTACTTTGCAAAATATTACTTCCTCCAGAATGTGGGTCCTTAGATAATCACAATCAAAAACTTAGAACTTGTAAAGAGTTTAATCAACAGAGGTTATTCCCATGCACCATTTAGAGATGGAACAGGAGTCAGAGGAACTGACAGTGGTTCCAGAAATGTCTTGTACTACAAACTGTAAGGTGATGTGCAGAGCGCCTATGTAGCCCTATAATGTTCCTCAGCATTACTAACCATGAAACAAATAGATCAGATAACCTCAAAGCCCATTAACGACACAGCATTAGCGTGGCATGTGAAATATAGATATTTTTTTCAATGTTCTTTAACAGAAGTAAATATTTACACGACTCTCAAGATTATGATAGCATACATTCAAAAAAACTAGTCAGCTATTTAATAACCATCCATGTTATGGAAATTTACATTCCAAAAATATCTGGGCAAATTATTAACACTTACAACCTCCAATATGTAAGTCAATGAAGTCATTACCATAATGAAGTAATCAGATCTATGGAGGAGTTTATGCAACTGTAGTTCTTCAAACAAACTATTAGCAGACACAACAGGGATAGGATGGTAATGTTGACAGAATATCCTGCTAATACACACTGAAAGGTTATTTGCTAATTACTCTTGTACATCTTTAAGGTTCATTGATATTATTGCACATGAAGCATGTAGGTTTAACAACCTGAAAATTTCAGAATGAGTTTTTCACTCTGCAGTGGAGTGTGCACTGAAATGAAACTTTCTCGCAGATTAAAACTGTGTGCCAGACAGAGACTTGAACTCAGGAGTCTCAGTCCAGCACAAAGTTCCAATCTGCCAGGAAGTTTCAACTTCAAATTTATTATCAGTTACATGATCAGAAGTGACTGACAAAATTCTGAGAACGTAGATTTCAAGATTGGGTTGGCTAAATATTTTTGTTGTTGTTGTTGTTGTTGTTGTGGTCTTCAGTCCTGGAACTGATTTGATGCAGCTCTCCATGCTACTCTATCCTGTGCAAGTTTCTTCATCTCCCAGTACCTACTGCAGCCTACATCTTTCTGAATCTGCTTAGTGTACTTATCTATTGGTCTCCTTCTCTAATTTTTACCCTCCACGCTGCCCTCCAGTACTAAATTGGTGATCCCTTGATGTCTGAGAACATGTCCTACCAACTGATCCAATCTTCTAGTCAAGTTGTGCCACAAACTCCTCTTCTCCCCAAATCTATTCAGTACCTCTTCATTACTTATGTAAGCTACCCACCTAATCGTCAGCATTGTTCTGCAGCTCCAGATTTCGAAAGCTTCTATTGCCTTTTTGTCTAAACTATTTCTTGTCCACGTTTCACTTCCATACATGGCTACACTCCACACAAATACTTTCAGAAACGACTTCCTAACACTTAAATCAATACTCGATGTTAACAAATTTCTCTTCTTCAGAAACGCTTTCCTTGCCATTGCCAATCTACATTTTATATCCTCTGTGCTTCGACCATCATCAGTTATTTTGCTCCCCAAATGGCAAAACTCCTTTACTACTTTAAGTTTCTCATTCCCCCAGCATCACGTGACTTAATTCAACTACATTCCATTACCCTTGTTTTGCTTTTGTTGTTGTTCATCTTATACACTCCTTTCGAGACACTGTCCATTCCGTTCAACTGCTCTTCCAAGTCCTTTGCTTTCTCTGACAGAATTACAATATCTTCAGCAAACCTCAAAGATTTTATTTCTTCTCCATGGATTTTAATACATACTTTTCATTTGATTCCTTTACTGCTTGCTCAATATACAGATTGAATAGCATCAGGGAGATGCTACATCCCTGTCTCACTTCCTTCCCAACCACTGACTCCCTTTCATGTCTCTCGACTCTTATAATTGCAATCTGGTTTCTGTACAAATTGCAGATAGCCTTTCAGTGCCTGTATTTTACCCCTGCCACTTTCAGAATTTGAAAGAAAGTATACCAATCAACATTTGTCAAAAGCTTTCTCCAATTCTACAAATGCTAGAAACGTAGGTTTGCCTTTGCTTAATCTTTCTTCTAAGATAAGTCGCAGGGTCAGTATTTCATCACCGTGTTCCAACATGTCTACGGAATCCAAACTGATCTTCCCCGAGGTCAGACTCTTCCAGTTTTTCCATTCGTCTGCAAAGAATTCGCGTTAGTATTTTGCAGCTGTGACTTATTAAACTAAGAGGTCGGTAATTTTCACATCTGTCATCACCTGCTTTCTTTGGGATTGGAATTATTCTATTCTTCTTGAAGTCTGTGGGAATTTTGCCTGTCTCGTACATCTTGCTTCCCAGATGGTAGAGTTTTGGCAGGACTGGGTCTCCCAAGGCTGTCAGTAGTTCTAATGGAATGTTGTCTACTTTCTACTTAGGGCTTTCATTGCTGTGTCAAACTCTTCACGCAGTATCATATCTCCCATTTCATCTTCATCTACATTCTCTTCCATTTCCATGATCTTGTCCTCAAGAACATCGCCCCTGTATAGACCCTCTATATATTCCTTCCACCTTTCTGCTTTCCCTTCTTTGCTTAGAACTGGGTTCAATCTGAACTCTTGATATTCATGCAAGTGGTTCTCTTCTCTCCATAGGTCTGTTTAATTTTGCTGTAGGACGTATCTATCTTACCCCTCGTGAGATATGCTTTTACATCCTTACATTTGTCCTCTAGCCTTAGCCATTTTGCGCTTCCTGTCCATCTCATTTTTGAGATGTTTGTATTCTTTTTGCGTGTTTCACTTAATGCATTTTTGTATTTTCTCATTTCATCAATTAAATTCAGTATCTCTTCTGTTACCCAAGGATTTCTAGAAGCCCTCATCTTTTTACCTACTTGTTCCTCTGCTGCCTCCACTATTTCATTACTCAAAGCTACCAATTCTTCTTCTACTGTATTTCTTTCCCCCAATCCTGTCAATTGTACCCTTATGCTCTCCCTGAAACTCTGTACAACCTCTGGTTCTTTCATTTTATCCAGGTCCTATCTCTTTAAATTAGCACCTTTTTACAGTTTGTTCAGTTTTAATCTACAGTTCATAACCAATAGATTGTGGTGAGAGTCCATATCTGCGCCTGAAAATGTCTTACAATTTGAAACCTAGTTCCTAAATCTCTGTCTTACTATTATATAATCTACCTCGAACCTTTTAGTATCTGCAGGGTTCCTCCATGTATAAAACGGTTAAATATTACTCACAAATAAACTATTACTTTCAGCAAATGCATTACGGATGGGAGGATATGATGTTGCTACCAAATGTACCATGCACTACTCGTACTGTAAAATCTAAGAAGATTGTGAAACACCCACGTGGATCTTTTATGTTCATCAACATTGTTAAACATGAAGCAAGTCGATCTAATAACATCAAATCTCATTACAATGTTCTTCAGTTCAGAACATTTCCTCTGAGGGCTTGCGTATTTGTGGTGATCTATAACTAGTGCATACCAAATTTTTAAAAAATATAACTCATTTAGCTCAGTCAGATGATGTTTTTTCACAACCTTAATATTAAGATATTAGTCTATTACATATATATGCAACTCAAATATTGGTAATTTTTAATTGTATTGCCATATAGGGTAATTATTTACACAGCATGTAAGTATGTGAAATATGTGATATGCAATAAATGTGGATAGCAACAATGAAAAGATTCTTCTATGCATTTGAGTTTTGTTTACAACAATAAATGACACTAGAGGTACAGTCATGACTGTTAACCTTGTATATGGAAATGGAGGTGGAAACTCTGTAGGAGACAGAGGTGTGGTTGAGCTGACCTTGTTCTAGCTTGTAGCATCCTTCAAGTCTGTATGACTTGTGCTTTCGGACTGAAATCAACATCATTACAAAAGGAAACCACAATCAAAAATCAGCCTGACTGATTTTTCTACATTTGTGGTAGAGTCATCATGCCACATAGGAAGTTAAAATTAGCTAATTTTGAGAGAAAAATTATCAAGCACAGTTTATAGTTAAAACTGGTGATATATATAAGTCCTATGCGCCAGATTTACGCTGCAAATGAGTATTGGAAGTCTTTGGAGATGGAGCAAAAGCCAGCAGAAGTGCCTGAGTTTTGGTATACCTAGAATTTGGAAGGGAGGAAGAGATCATACTCCCAAGTGTTTTCTCTGCATGACAGTTTCTAAAGGTAAGTTAATGACTTTCATTATCATGAACTTAATATATCTCTTTGTTGTTGGTTTTTAAATTTATCAGAATAAGTACCTGAATTAATTAGTTTGAATAAGTGTATATGCTTTCACTTTTAGGATAAACCAAAAAACTAAATAAAAAACAAAGATTACATAATCTCCAGACATGTTATCTGACCTGAGAGCACTGCCTCATGGACTGGGATTTCCAATACCATCACCATCCGGTAAGCAAACTGAATTTTCACGTGGATCGAAGTAATCAACATGATAAAAAATGCCGAGGCCATGTGGAGTTTAATCAACAATGGATCACCCCAATGTACCATACAAAAATGCAATAAGGATGGCAGGAAATGACAGTGCCTCTTGCAGTAATTATAGCTCCGATACTTATTCTTACTTTTCTAAGCATTTTATAAATTGTTAGACACTACAACGTCAATGGAAATTTAGTTACTGTCTCTAGTTATTTTATTGTTTAATTACAGTGTACTTGTTATCATTTATTAAATATTTTTTAGCCATTAGCTAAAGGTGGAGAAATCATTCACATCCTTTTTTGTGGCAGTTTGTCACACAATTTTTTTCCATGGAATAATACACTGTTTGCGATTTTGACTTGTTTCTTCAGTTTAGACGTATATTGAAACTAGTATGTATTTTCCAACACTTATTTCTCAATACATTATCCCATTACTGAGGAATGAATAAAGGTATCCAAAGTAGGTTACTTTGAGTCTTGAGATATGCACAATGGTGCATAGATTTCCAGGGTATAACATGCTGAGGATAGCCTCTTTCCCAAAATTCTCATATGTTCTGTTCATTTCAATGAACAGTCTACAATCATCTAAAAGAATTTAGTATCAGTTACACAATAAAATAAATTAGTATTTACTTTAAATTTAGTATCACTGAGTTTTTCATTTAGTTAGAAGTTTATAGAGTTTGTCTTTTTCACATCTAAAGTAACTCTGTTTTTAATAACAAGTTGTGAACATCTCTTACAGCTGCATTTGATTTTTATATTAACTGTGTTGAATTTCTCTCTGTGATCACTATGATGCTGTCATCAGCAAAGTCTTTTTTCTTTTACTTGACATCTTGTGGGAGTCATTTAGATTTATAAGGAGGAGGATTGGGCCCAATGCACCTCCCTGGGTGAAACTCCCACAGATCAACCAGCAAAATATGATCACCTACGTAACAGCCAATATGTCCCCTTTGGCAGAGGTAACAGGAGCGATGCATTGTGATGTGGAAGCAATGAGCTCTTGGTAGGTCATCGGAGGAAGTTGGCACCACATCTGACACACACGTCTCCATCTACATCTACATGCATATCCTGCTAGCCACAAAGCGGTGTGTGGCGGAGAGCACTATTCAACAAAAAGTCATATTTCCGTTCCCCCCACCCCCCACCCCCCCCGTTCCACTCGCAGTTTGGGCTAGAGAAAAACGACTGTCTATGAACACCTTAGTACCCCCATTTCCCACCACAGTCATATACCAAATGTGTTTGACTGTGTTCAGATATGGTGAGTTGGGGGCCAGCACATTAATTGGAAGTCACTGCTGTTTTCCTTGAATCATTCCATCACACTCCAGGCCTTGTGACATAGTGAATTATCTTGGTGAAAAATGTTACTGTCATCAGGAAAAATGACCTTCATGAATGAATGTATGTGGTCTGCAACCACTGTATGACACATTTTGGCTATATTGGTGCTTTACATATAATCCGCTGGACGCTAGGAGGTCCTCATGAATGTTCCCCACAGCATAACAAAGCTGCTGCCAGCTTGTCTACATCCCACAGTACATGTGCTGTTCCCCTAGAAGATAATGGATTCGTGCCCACCCATTGGTATGATGAAGAAGGTATCAGGATACATCTGACCATGCAATGCTTGCCACTGTGCCTAAGTCCAGTGCTGATGGTCACTTGCCCTTTTAAGTAGTAGCTGCTGATGTCATGGTATCAACAGTGGCACACGCATAGGTTGTTTAGGCCAATTTTTAGGACTGTTTGGTGCAGTATGTGTTCAGACACTCATGTACCCTGCCCAGCCACCTGTCTGCTTAACCAGTCTGCCCTGCCTATGACATCCAACATCTGTAATGAACGGTGGCCACCCAGTTCTACGACGTCCGGACATGGTTTTACCTTGGTTTCATCATGTGTTGAGGATATTGAAAACAACGCTCCTCAAACACTCAATAACCCATGCAGTTGTTGAAATGCTTGTACCAGGCATCCAGGCCATCAGAATCTGCCATCACTCAGACTCAGACAAATTACATGCGTTTCCTTTGCTACACACAGGAAGTGCACTCACTGTTACTACAAGCACAGTGGGTGTGTCTTATTACCAGTCATTGTTCACCAGGTGATGCTGCTATCCTGTAGATGGATTTATATCGATTGTAGGTCAGTGGTCGTCATGTTCTGGATGACCAGTGTATGTTTATGTATTTTTATCTGATAAATGTTTTACTGCTAGTCTTTTAGAAATATGTGAGATTTTAATATCTTGCACTCACTTTTCCAAATATCACTTAAACCACTTCTTTGCCATACCCTGATTCCTAATAGGTCTAATTTGTGTAATTAAATTCTGTGGTCAACTGTGTCAAATGTCTTTAATAGATCCAAAAAAATGCCTGTTGCATTCTTGCCTTCATCTAGTGCTTCGAGTACTATTTTAGTAAATAGTGTTTTAGCTGTCCCTGTAGCTCTTCTGGACCTGAAAATGAATTTTTCATTGCAGAGAGTGTTGTATTTATCTCAGTGCCTAATCAGTCTGTTTTCCTATATGGTTTCTATTGTCATGGAACAACAAGGTAACAAGTAAATTGGTCTGTAGTTTCCTACTTTTCTGTTGCATCCCCATTTTCTTCTATTGGTATCACTTTTGCTTGTTTCAGGTATTCATAAAAGCTGCCAAATCCGAAAGCTTAGTTGATTATTATTGTTGATGGGGTTTGTATGTTGTTTATACACTTTTTAGTGACACTGACTTGAATCTCATTGAACCCTTGCATTTTTTATTGTTTCATTGGTGTGTTATCTGCACAACGACTTTCTCTATATTTGGAAAGAGCACCATGGAATGTGGTGGGTAGCCCTGGTGGTGCAGAACATATGTGTCCAGAAATTTCTCATGCAATGTCATAGCAATGACATGTAGTATTCATTCATAAATCCCTTTGACTTGCTGATTTGAACATCTTTGCTTATAATCTGTGTTTCGAAGTGTATTTGTTCAACATTTGGTGTCTCCTGTTTCTTTATGTCTCACAGTGATTTCCTTTTGTTATTTGCCTTCAGCAATGTTTTACTGTTTGTAAGTTGCAGATAACAATAAATTTCTCTAAGCTCTTCTGTAATTACTGTAAAATTCTGAAAAAACTGAATAAGTCTAACTGTTTTTGATGGACGTGAGGGACCTTTGAGTATCAGAGGACATTTTGATATCTCTTGTCACATGCATAATTTTTGAAGCTACAATGGAATTCTGCATTTTTTGGAATGCTTCCTCTAGTATTAGTTTGAAAATTGTCATGAGCTTATTAAACATTTTGTTTACATTTGTTTCAGCATACCCTTCATGTTGTAACTGGGATGATACCTGATATAGGTTTGATTCTGAAAAGACAATTTTTTATTCATTCAGTTTAGCAGACTTTTCTACCCAAATATTTTCTTTCAGAATCTGAAATAAATGATCTGATAGTCCTAGCTGTTGAAAAAGTAACTGACAGTGCTTGCTTTCTATCTCTGTTGCTATATGGTCTATTTTGGTTAAGATCTCTTGTCACTCTCCTTGGACAGTTTATGTGTGTTGTTATGTCGGGGATGAAGAGGATATTCAAGTATGTACTACAAACATCTGATTTCACTGTGTTGATATTTAAATTCTGACATGTGGGAATGTTCGTTTTTGGATTAGATATGTTGTCTAAGCCCTGATTGAGTTTTGACATAAAATTGTCTGTATTACCACTGGGGCATAGATAAAAAAAAAATTATACAGTTACTTTGTCCAGAATGCTGTTTTCTGTTATTTTAGTCATTGATAATTAAAAACATTTGTCTTTACTTTATGCTAGAATGTCTTTTCGAAATTTAAATGTACAACTTTCTACACATTTATACAGGAATACCCACCTTTCATACAAATTCTACTACAGGAACCGGTCAGCTCATAGAAGGTTAATGGAAAATATACAGTTTCCATTTCCTTACACCAGTGTTCAGTGATAAATGCAATGGTATAGCCTTGTGTTTGCAATTATAGTTGCTGCACTTTATTATTTATGGATTGTATATTTTCATGAAATACTTTTAAACATACAGATGCCCATGCAGTTACTGCATCTTTTTCCTCTGCATCATCTGGTAAAGATATAATTTCCATCTCTATGATGGTATTGAATGTGTACAGTGATTTGCACATCTTTATTTCTGATGGCCATGCAACAGTATAATAGCTCTCATTTCTGTAATGTACACTTCCCGAAAACACTTTAATAATAATCCACCCCTTCATCTCAGATGCATGTCATATGATGTAAAATGTTTTCTTTCCAAATCATCTATGCTGAGAAAAGAAGCATTTGGTCTGTACTGGCAAATATGTTTGTAGATCATATTGGCCTTTTAGATCTCTTTGTTTATAACAGAAGATTCCACAAGGTCAAACTTTCATGGTATGCTAATCACAATTAACCAATAAACGTGTGCTTGCGTTCATATATGTACACACCATTTGCACCACCTAGAATCATGAGACATTGATTATCTAACACACAACTCTTGTTTGTGTAGTCCTTCAAGGTTTCCCACAGTCCGACTCCTAGTTTCATAACACTGGTAATATTTACATTCTGATGGTAACTAAGCATTCCTGGAATTCTTCTGCTGTGACTGTCAGCAAGCAGAACTGTGTTATTATTATTATTATTTTCGTTTTCATATAATTGTTAAATGGTTTATTTACATTTCTGTTACAACAGTCATGGTCTATGAAAATGCTCTGACCCTGTTGGTATTTTGAGCTTATTATTATTAGTGATCCAAACTGGTGTGCGTTATCTGTTTTGCATGCCTCAAGAGTTTTATGTTTGTAGACCATATGCAAATTCCAGACTCTGTTTCCTGAAGGTAGTTTGATAGTTTCTGAAACAGATTTAGTTTTTGTATGTTTGGATTCACTGTATGTTTAGGTGTGTTTTCCAGCAGCATGACATGTTCTTAGGATGTTTTTCAAGTATTTCTGCAATTCTTGGTGTTACACATTCTGTTTGAGGGAAGATGACCACACTGCAATATCATATTTATCCAACAACCCTAGGTAAGCAACTTTACATTAAAATATCTGCCCAGTGTGAGAATATACATAAGTAATGTATGAATGCAGGTGGTAGAAACATGGTTTATAAGAAATGGAAGTTACTGTCGGACCATGAAACATGCTTGGATCGCCTAATGGTAAGGCAACTAGACATGGTAAATGGGACATCCAGCGTCAAGTTCTGGTTCAGCACAATTTTTCACTGTCATCATTAAATTACATAGCTGATGGTTGATTATATTCACAACTGTGAATGGGTTTCATTGTTTTCATGTTTCATCAACAGAAGTAACTATAAATAAGGGTACTAGTCAGTCTTGAAGTTCAGTGTATTTTCTGTAAATACTGGCATTCCATTGTACAAGGACAGATATTGTGAGCATGGTTGAGCAAATTACTACATCCTCCAGTGTGTGAGTCCACCTAAATATTTTGATGAAAACCAATGGATAATAAGGATTTTAATGGAGAGTAGTTCCTCTCTAGCAACATTCACACATGCAGCAGGGACAGAAGAAAACAACAGTGGTACTGGATGTACCTGGTAGCTAACTCAGTATAATGGTTTGCAAGTACACGTGTAGATCTGTAATGATTGTAATACATAACAAGTATGTAAGATAACCTTAAAGGTCACTGTTGATTTTAAATGATGAAATTATGGGTTTTTGGTGAAATATTACATACTGTATTAAATAAACTAAATAACTTTTAGCCTTATGTCACAAACTTCATTATTTTTTACAGCCTAGGTTTCATGTTATGAGCCCATTTTCTAGTATACAATTAATCCAAAAGATAAAAATCAGGCACACATAAAAATAACTTTTCTATTTAGCTAAAATGGGTGAACAGTTGCACTGCATTTGTTGAAAGAAAGATAAATATGGGGATACCCTCATTTGTTTCTTAATGTCTAAGATTTCTAACTGAGTGAGATTGGCACCCATCCCTCTATGCATATACCTCTACATCTATTACATATTTCTGGTTTTCATTTTCCACAACAAAACTCTGTCTCAGAATCTGGCAGAAAAACCAAAGGGATTCTGATCATACATAAAGCACACCAGTGGTAAGACGCAATCAATACCTTCACTGCACAATAGTAACAGTGAAGTCACCACTGAAAGTTCCACTAAAGCAGAGGTATTAAACATGGTTTTCTGAAACTCCTTCACTAAAGAAGATGAAGTAAATATTCATGAATTTCAATCAAGACCAACTGTGAAGATGCGAAACATGGAAGTAGATATCCCTGGTGTAGCAAAGCAGCTTACATCACCTAATAAAGGCAAAGCCTCCAGTCCACATTGTATAACAGTTAGGTTCCTTTCAGAGTAAGTTGAGGTGATAGCTCCATATCTAGCAATTATATACAAGCACCTGCTTACTGAAGGTTCTGTACTCAAAGATTGGAAAAATGCTCAAGACACACCAATACCAAAACAGGGAAATAGAAGTAATTCACTGAATTATGGGCCTACATTACTAACAATGATTTGTAGTAGGGTTTTGGGAAATATACTGTATTCATACACTATGAATTACCCTGAAGAAAACTACTTATTAAAATACAGTCAGGATAGATTAAGGAAACATCATTCTTGTGAAACACCATTAAGTTCATTATACTCATGAAGTAATGAAAGCTATCGACAGGGGATGTCAAATTGATTCAATACTTTTAAATTTTTAGAGGGCTTCTCACACCATTCCTCACAAGCATCTTCCAACCAAAATGCAAGCCTCTGGAATATTGCCTCAGTTGTGCGACTGGAATCATAATTTCCTGTAACAACGGCACAGTTCATTGTAATAGATGGAAAGTCATATAGTAAAACAGAAGTAATGTCCAGCGTTCCCCACGGAAGTGTTACAGGCCCTCTGTTGTTCCTGATCTATATTAACAACATAGGAGACAATCTGAGTACCACACTTAGATTATTTGCAGATGATGCTGTCTTTTACCATGTTGTAAAGTCATCAGATTACCAAAATAAATTGCAGAATGATTCAAATAACATACCTGCATGGTGCAAAAAGTGTCAATTGGCCCCAAATAAAGAAAAATGTCAAGTTATTCACAAGAGTATGAAAAGAAATCTGCTAAATTTTCATTATGTGATAAATCACACAAATCTGAAGGCTGTAAATTCTACAAAAAACTTTGCCATTACAATTACAAGTAACCTAAATTGGAATAATCACATAGATAATGTTGTGCGTAGAGCAAATCAGATTCGCATCAGGTGGGACTAACAGATGCCATCGGAAAACTACAAAGAGGTGCAGGTCGTTTTGTATTATCACAAAATAGGGGAGATAGTGCCACACACATGATACATGAAATGGAGTGGCAATCATTAAAACAAAGATCTTTTTCAGTGTGGTGCGATCTTCTCATAAACGTTCGATCACCAGTTTTGCCCTACATTTATGAAAACATTCTGTTGGCACCTACCTGTAAATGGAGAAATGAACATCATGATAAAATAAGAGAAATGTGGGCTCACACAGAAAAGTTCAGGTGCTCATTTTTCCTGTGCACCATTTGTGAGTGGAGCAGTAGAGGCAGCTTGATGATGGATTCTCTGAACCCTCTGCTAGACACTTAATTGTGAATAGCAGAGTAATCTGGTAGATGTACATGTATGCTGTCTTCAGCACATTATCAGTTTATTGATAAAACTTGACTATCGAGATTCTGTGAACATACATTCCACATCTGGCAGGTAAAACATTACTTCATCCAAAACATTACTTCTAGAAGTGGTAAAGACAAGAATGTCTGACAAATTGCAATCCACAAGGAGTGTTGTCAAAAATTGTTTTTGTATGTACCTTTTGCAACTTTATCTTAATAATTAATAGTTGTAGAAAAAGAAGTTCTCTCCAGCACAAATCACTGTGTTGGCATGTGTAGTATAGACATATTTTCTCAATGTTCTTTAAGAGAACTAACCATAAGCAAGGAGATGAGACTGTCCCAATGTCGACTACATATTCCCTATACACATATAACTGCCCAATTTACAAGAGAATACAAGAGAATATCAAATGTCCATCCCATGTACATGTTTAACAGCCAAAACTACAAGAGAATACTGTCCTACAGTAGTTGCAGAAATTATTGCAGTCTCTAATATGTGGGTCAATGAAACTGCCATGTCCTACATATATGAGGAAATAATAGTATTGACAGAAGTACCCTCTCTTACACACTGTGAGGCTGTTTTCAAAGTACTCCAGTAGGCCATTAATGTATATCAAGATTATTATCAGCATAGGAGTTAAATTTGACAATCTCAGAGTTCATCATTAATTAAATGAAACTTAATTTATAACAATATTCTGTGAACATCCATTTCAAGACTTAAAAATCTAAAAATTACTTCATCCTACAAAATGCTCTTAGAAGAGATGCAGACAAGGACATCTGACAATTCAGAGACCATAAGGAGGACGGTTAACAATTGTCCTCCTTTGTACCATTTGTGATATATTGTGCAATAAATGGATACAGATGTTTGACTCTGACTTCTCCCCACTGCAGAGCATTAAGTGAAGTATAGTCATATGTTTTTCAATTTCCTTAACAGAAGTAGCTGGAACAATAAGATCATACATTCTCAAAGTACCGTATTTGATTACATACATGATTGTCAAAATCATTAGAACTTTTTCTCCAAGATTACATGGCAAATTATTACATCCTCCAGTATAATGACCTATTAAATAACCATGGCATAATAATCAGACCACATAAAGAATTTAATTTACAGTGTTCCTTCACGTACACCCTATCCAAATGCAAAAGGATGGGAGGAAAATAGCAGTTATAGAAGCATTCTCCATAAAATACTGTGTGTAGGGTTTGCTGAGTAATGTTGATCTTTGATGTCCATAAGCAACAAGTAAATATGGTGACTACTCATTATCCATGTACCAAAAACCATTTAATGTCAAAATTCAGAGAATATAAAATCCAAGATTGCTCAGAAGAAACTATTTCTTCTTCATAGCATTTGCTCCTACAAGTAATAAAGATTAAACGATCTGAAAAATTTGAGCTGATAATGAGCATCATCAACAAGTTGACACTATTTACCATTCGTGATGGATTTGAAATGAAACAGACTGGGAAATGAATCAGAAATACTCTCTTACCACAGAGCATTAACCTGGCTTATGGAGTACACATATATGATTTCAATCTCATTTGATGTAAGAAACCGATACGACTCCCTGCAAAATTCTGAGAACATATTTTCCAACTTTTGTCTGGCTAAATATTACTTCCTCCTATAAGTTGCTCTTAGAACTTATAGCAGAGAGATCACATGACACCTCAGAGCCAATAAGAATGACTGTGAACTGTACTTTTCCTGTGTATTATTTGTGATTTTACCTGGAAGAAATGTAAATTACTGTAGAAGCAGAAGACCTCTCTACTATACAGCATGAAGCTGTTATATGGAATATAAACACATGTTCTGAAAGTTCCTTAACAGAAGTACCTATAAACTAAGAGCTCTGGCATGCGCAAAGCCAAGCACTTATTTACCTTGTATAACTCACTGTCTGCATTATGACATAATACCTTCCAAAGAAGCTATGGTAAATAGGTACATTCACCAGTACATGCCATCATGAAATTATCATGATGAACCAAACAAAGCGCATTAGGATTTTAATATAAAATATCTTTCTAGGACTGTTCAGATGGAATTTAGTTTAATAATGTTCTTTCCAAGCTCCATTTGTAAATGTAACAAGGATGGGAGGAAATGATAGTGATACTAGAAGGACCCCCTATCACTCACTTTACAACAGTATCTTCAGTACACACTACAGAATTGTAATGTTCATCAACTTTGTAAACCACATATGAAGTAGATCTGACCACCTCAAAGTCCATTTTCAATTAAATGGAAATGATTTACAGACAAAATGCAGAGAACATACATTCCAACAGTGGTTTGGCTAGCTATTACGAGAGTCGTTCAAAAAGTTCTCTGAACGGAACAGAAAAAGGGTACTTATGTTACTGGATTTTTTTATTTTTCAATGTGGTCTCCTTGTAGATTAATGCACTTGGTCCATTGATGTTCTTGTGCCTTTATCCCATCTCAAAAATGAGTTTCCTACAGGCCTGCAAAATAGTTGTCAATTGCAGCTATCAATTCTTCATTTGAATTGAATTTTCAACCACCAAGAAGTATTTTCAGTTTCAGAAGTGATGGAAGTCTGACAGAGCCCTATCACACTTCCATCTCTTGCAGTGTTGCCAGACATACCTTCTACTAGACACTGAGAGATGGTTTGCTGAATACCCACGAAGATCTCTACGGTTCATCAAGATTGTTAAACATCAAGCAAGTAGACCTGACAACATCAAAATCCATTATCAGTTAAATGAACATGAACTATTGACAAGATTATGAGAACATACATTCAAAGATTTGGCATGGTAAATATTACTTCCTCATACACAGTATTACAAGAGATGATACACCCAAGAACATTTAGCATGTAGCATTCATGATTTCACAAATGTTTGTGCAACCAGCAGTTTCTCCACCAAACAGCATTATATGGGCATGTGGTGTAAAGATGTATGTTTTCAATATTCTTTAACACAAGTATCCATAAAGAAGGAGACCTTCTTTAAGACAAGTAACCATAAACAAAGAGACCAGATGGTCCCAAAGGTGAATATCTGTTTACTGCAAAGCACCACCTATCTAAATTATAGGAGTATACATTCCACTAATAGCTGTGAACAATATTACGTCTTCTGTTATGTGAGTCCCAAAAATTTGCATCATAAAAGAAGATTTAGAGGTCATACAGCGGTAACTCAACATTGGTACTTCACATGCACCATTAATGAATGCAACAGGTATGAGAGGAAATTATAGTGGTACAAGAAGTGCTCTGCAGTACACATTGTAGATGCTTTGTGGTTACTCTTGAATAATTTCCATGTTCATCAATGTTAACAACCATAGGGCAAGTAAATGATACAACCTCACAGCCCATTGTGACTTTATTGTGTATGATTTACTCTCAGAATCCCAAGAGAGCACACTAAAAAATTCATTAGTTAAATTATCAACTCTGCCAGCCCATTGCTCCAATACATTACAAAAATAAGACTTCTGACAAGTTACAGCTCATTAAAAACAACTATCAACAATACTCCTCCCATATATCATTATTGTTTGAATGTGGAAAGAATGGTGATGATTGTGGAACATAAAGTATTCTCCACTGCACAGCACTGACATTGTATATGGAGAACAGATACATTTTTGCAATGTTCTTTAACCATTAACAGTAAACAATTACATCTGGCAGCATACATTCCAAGAATGGTTGGGCATATTGTTACATCCTCCAACAGTTAGGTCCATGTAATGAACTTGATGAAAAAATCACAACTCATAAGCAAATCATGTCACCCCTCATTGAAAATTCTGAAATTATTAACAGTACTCTCCCAGTATAACTATGATATTATTGTTTTTGTGTACCAGTTTAGAATAATGGAAAGAGAACTTCTTTGATCACATCTATAATACAAGAAATAAAGTAAAGTTCATCCTCCCTGCTCATCATTTAACTTATCTGCTATGTCTTCCCACAATATGCAAATGAAAATATAACAAAGTAAAAGCCAAGGACATTTTGAGTATGAATCTAGATTCATTGGAAAGAAACCTACACGGTGCTCAGTTTCAGTAATGCTATTACTCAGTTGAAGATTACATGAACAATGAACTGAATATCTGAGAAGGATGTAGTTTATGAATTGTGAAGATATCTTTTCACAAAGAAATTGCATTAATTTTTAAACAGAATTTTTTTTCATCTGTAGCTTTATATCAGTGAAATTGTGCTAACCATATTTTGATGTTTCTCCAGTATTCTGATCAAATAATTAGTGTACGTATGTTATGAGACAAATAATTCACAATTCAACAATTTAATTCAGCTCAACATTGGTTCTCTCCACACACCATTCACAAACACAACAGGTATGAGAGGAATGTTACAAGAAATACAACCTACTGCAAAATAAAGGCAGTTTGCAAAGCATCCATGTAGATCTTTTCTGTTGATCAACATTGTTAAACATGAAGCAGGTAGATCTGATAACCTCAGACCCCATTGTCAATTAATTGAACATGATTTACAAATTATTTTCAGAGAAATTACATTATAGTGATCATCAACATTATTAAACATGAAACAAGAACTTATAATAGCATTAGTGTTCACTCTCAATTAAACGGGCTTAGTTGACCAACATTATTCTGAGGCCATACAAACAAGAATGTTTTGTGAAAATCATACTTTCTGTTGCTCATTGCTCCTAGATTATAAGGAGGACTGTCATCAACCATCTTCCCATTTACCATTCATCTTTGTATTTGAAATAAAATATGTATGTGTTACCAGAAATTCCCTCCACAACACTGCTTCATGCTAGCATATGAACTATAGATGTATGTTTTTGATGTCCTTTAACAGAAGTAATGGTAAATGAGATGATCCAGTCTCTAATTAAATTATCAACACTGGTGGTCAAAACATGGGATGAAAGGAACCTTTGCATGGTGCATCATGGACAAATAACATAGCTCAATGAAACTGGGACCATACAAAGAAAGAATTGCCCCAGTATAGTATGGAAGTAACTATGGTACAAACAGAAATGATTCCTTTATTCAAAGACAGTAATTACAGTTGAGGCTTGGTTATTCATGTTGATGTCTTCAACATTAAAAAGTCTGAGACATTGTTCTTAATATGGTGTGGGTTCACCAGTATTACCCATGCTAGCCAGAAGGTTTATTTATTTATTTAGTCCTTTGATCATACCAACGTGGTGGACAGTATGGGGTGATACTACAGAGCTCTTAAGTTCATTTGGGGTGATCAAATACCCTATTTAGTATCATGACCAGTATAACATTATGAATAATGTTGATTTCACTGCAATTACTGTCTTTGAATAAAATCACCCTCTCTTGGTCTCATATTGTATTTCGATCACTAAATATCAGTACTATACTTTAGCAGTGCTTTCAATGTATGGTCCAAGTTAGAACAAGCTACATTACATGGCAGTGACAAATCTTGTGAAACTAAATTTTGTACTTAGGTTCAGCACAGCAGTGTATTTATCACACACAATCCATTATCCAAATTATGAGAGCATACAATATAGGCTAGTTATTACATCCTCCAGTACATGGTTCCACTAAATGACAACGACTGAATAATTAGAGCTTATGAGCAGTATTTCTTTGCATGTACCATTCACAAATACAGCAAGGATGAGAGAAAATGACAGTGGTACTACAGGTACCCCAGTTAACAATGGATCATCCCACATGTCATTCATAAATGCAACAGGGATTGGGGGAAATTACAGTGGTACCAGTAGGGCAGTCAAGTACACACAGTTAGGTGAATTCCTGGCACTAATGTAGCTGTTTTAAGGTTCATCAGCAATATTAACCACATATGAAGGAGATCCAAGAACCCCGGAGTCCATTATCAGTTTAATGACAGTGATTCATTGACAAAATTCTCAGGATAACCATTTCAAGATTGGTCAGGCTTAATATTGCTTCCACCTAAACACTTTTCTTATACGTGATACAGACAAGTTTAACAAATAAGAGCCCATAACAAGCACTGATCATAATTATCTTCCCATATACCATTAAGCTGGCATGTGGTGTAGAGATATATTTATTCAATGTCCTTTAACAGAAATAGCCATAAACAAGGAGATCAGACAGTCTCACAAGTTAAGTGAGTAACTGTCCACATCATAAAAGGATATACTCTGTGAACAGTTTCAGATATTATTACATTTTCCGATACATGGGCCCACATAATTACAATGTTGAAAAAAATAAGAACTCTGAAGGAGTTTAATCGACAGTACTTCTTCCCAGGCATCATTAGTAAATGGAACAGGGCATGGAGGAAATGATAATTCTAGTAGAAGTATACTCTACCTTACACTGCAAGTTGGTTACAAAGTACACACACAGATGTTTAGTTATTACAGATACTATTACCATGAAACAAATAAATCTAACATCCAAAAAATCCATCATCAATTTACAGAAAACTAATTTTTGTCAAAATTTCAAGATCATCTGACAATTAAAATCTCATATGGAAGATCATTGACACTTACCATCACATATACCAATTTCGATTAAACCCATAACAAAACAAAATGATTACTGAAATATAGAAGTACTCTCCATCATAGAGCATTAAGGTGGCATGTGGAGTACAGATTACCAGAAGTACTGTGTATCATATAACATTAATGTGATATGTGGAGAATACAATACAGAAATGGTGAACTTACAGTCTCAAAGTACATAATTACTACGCATTCATAAATTTACGTATAGAGTTATATGTATTCAATGTCCAGCCACAGAATGAACCTTAAAAGAAGCACATAAGTTTGTGTCAGCATTAAGTATTTATTTACCATATACAAGCCACTCCCAGATTCTGAAAGCATATATTGCAAGGAAATGACTAGTAGTGATACAAATGAAAAAAACTCATTTAGATGTTCATTAGTGCACAATCTACACAACCAGCTGTCTGATGAGAGTGCAATCAGATACAGAGTGCATAATAAATCTGACCATAACTCAAATACACTGCAGTCATTTTCACAAGTATGGGAAAGAGTGACTCACTGAGTGTACATCTACTAGCAGGTACTTGGTGGGCTCACCTCATAAGCTGTGATCCCAGAAAGCTCAGGGTTTACCATTGAGTTTTCCATGTTACTATGCTGGTAGTTACATTTGCTAGACGGGTGCACATCTGTAATCAGTATGTTGGACTGTCTTCTCATGGTGTGATCCCATGCATTGGTTACTGTGTAGTAGTAACTGATGTTTTTTATGGTTGACTTCTGTCAAGTACTTTACTACATCAAATGTAGTGACACTAGGGTTAAATTGGAAGAAAGGTTATTTGGTAGGACCAGGCAACTACCATGTTGCTGTTGTTTAATTTATATTAGAATATGGCTAACATGAAATAAATTAATACTTGAAACAGATATGTGAAATGACTTATATACACTCCTGGAAATGGAAAAAGAACACATTGACACCGGTGTGTCAGACCCACCATACTTGCTCCGGACACTGCGAGAGGGCTGTACTAGCGATGATAACACGCACGGCACAGCGGACACACCAGGAACCGCGGTGTTGGCCGACGAATGGCGCTAGCTGCGCAGCATTTGTGCACCGCCGCCGTCAGTGTCAGCCAGTTTGCCGTGGCATACCGAGCTCCATCGCAGTCTTTAACACTGGTAGCATGCCGCGACAGCGTGGACGTGAACCATATGTGCAGTGGACGGCCTTTGAGCGAGGGCGTATAGAGGGGATGCGGCAGGCCGGGTGGACGTACCGCCGAATTGCTCAACACGTGGGGAGTGAGGTCTCCACAGTACATCGATGTTGTCGCCAGTGGTCGGCGGAAGGTGCACGTGCCCATCGACCTGGGATCGGACCGCAGCGACGCATGGATGCACGCCAAGACCGTAGGATCCTATGCAGTGCCGTAGGGGACCGCACCGCCACTTCCCAGCAAATTAGGGACACTGTTGCTCCTGGGGTATCGGCGAGGACCATTCGCAACCGTCTCCATGAAGCTGGGCTACGGTCCCGCACACCGTTAGGCCGTCTTCCGCTCACGCCCCAACATCATGCAGCCCGCCTCCAGTGGTGTCGCGACAGGCGTGAATGGAGGGACGAATGGAGACGTGTCGTCTTCAGCGATGAGAGTCGCTTCTGCCTTGGTGCCAATGATGGTCGTATGCGTGTTTGGCGCCGTGCAGGTGAGCGCCACAATCAGGACTGCATACGACCGAGGCACACAGGGCCAACACCCGGCATCATGGTGTGGGGAGCGATCTCCTACACTGGCCGTACACCTCTGGTGATCGTCGAGGGGACACTGAATAGTGCATGGTGCATCCAAACCGTCATCGAACCCATCGTTCTACCATTCCTAGACCGGCAAGGGAACTTGCAGTTCCAACAGGACAATGCATGTCCGCATGTATCCCGTGCCACCCAACGTGCTCTACAAGGTGTAAGTCAACTACCCTGGCCAGCAAGGTCTCCGGATCTGTCCCCCATTGAGCATGTTTGGTACTGGATGAAGCGTCGTCTCACGCGGTCTGCAAATCCAGCACGAACGCTGGTCCAACTGAGGCGCCAGGTGGAAATGGCATGGCAAGCCATTCGACAGGACTACATCCAGCATCTCTACGATCGTCTCCATGGGAGAATAGCAGCCTTCATTGCTGCGAAAGGTGGATATACGCTGTACTAGTGCCGACATTGTGCATGCTCTGTTGCCTGTGTCTATGGGCCTGTGGTTCTGTCAGTGTGATCATGTGATGTATCTGACCCCAGGAATGTGTCAATAAAGTTTCCCCTTCCTGGGACAATGAATTCACGGTGTTCTTATTTCAATTACCAGGAGTGTACATCAGTAATGCTCCAGAACGAATTTTTGCTCTGTAGAAGAGTGTGCACTAAAATAAAGCTTCCTCACAGATTAAAACAAGATTAATGAGCCTGGAAGTTTCATTTCTCCACAGAATGAAGAAAGAAGAAATTAGTGGGCATTAACAGTAAACGCAGGAGATATAGAATATGCAAGAAAAATTGCCTTTGCAGTTGACCAGCATATCTCTCTGTAGATACTGCTCAGCCTTTTGAATTTTTATGTACTAGAATCTAATAGATGACTACAGTGTAGCATGCCTGTCACAATAATTGTCTGTAAAAACCAAACTGCACTCACAATGACTCTCAGAGTGACGTGTCACCATATGAATTTCTTGATGGTAACATCATTAATTCATCAAGTTTGGAAACAAATGAATTTTTGATGGACCAAATTTCTTTCTCCCAATTCTTTCTGGTTACATAATGTTTCAGTCCCAGTTTCATCATGATCCATGTCACCAAGCTTTGTCATGGTTTTGTTGGTGTGGATACGTTTTGAGCAGTATTTTTTCACTTGTGTAGTTGGTTGTTGTGGCACTGTTGGTGGCAAACAACTATCTGATTGAAGATATTTTGCTGAACAAATCAACTTGACAGTACTTTAGCATAAAGGTTGCAGTCAAATAACATAGCACACATGGACAATTGTTGTCTACATTATGATATTGATCTCTACTCTGAGGTTTACCTTATCTGGCATAATGTGTGTTTGGTTTTTAACCTCACATTATAATACAAATCTTAAGACATCTCAATTAGCAGCCTTCGTTCTTGTTAGTTAAGCAATTTCTCCCCCAAACAAACTTCAAAGCAGACATATGTAGTACGATGGTGGAGAGATTATTGATGCACCTTGACATACATTAGCATGAACAACACTAGAGAGATATATTATGGCTCAAATAAGAATATAATAGTTCAAAACACAATTACTAGCATATTTTCCACACTTTCAACTTATGTTTTATCCTCAGTGACCGAGTTATAACAGTGAGGTTTGCTCTTGGCTTTTAACAATGTGCATTGGTGCCACTGTTAGACAAAAACATGGCTGCCATAGAGGCATTGGACATTTCTCTATAATGACAACTCACTGAGTTTGGTATTTACTGGCTGAACTAGGTACTTGTGTCCTCACGTCACGATTTATGATGACCAGAATGCACAGGATTTAATGTCGAGTTGGTGGAAACACACTCAACTCAGTCAAGGAATTCACTTCCACATCAGCTGCAATGGACACACAAACCTTCGCATGACTGATTGGCATGGAGTGCTATTCTCCTCACTTTTTGTTTTCAGATCTGGTTCATAGGAACTGTAACGAAGTAAACTGTTAAAAAAGTCAACATCTACATCTACATCTACATTTATACTCCGCAAGCCACCCAATGGTGTGTGGCGGAAGGCACTTTACATGCCACTGTCATTACCTCCCTTTCCTGTTCCAGTCGCGTGTGCTATATGAACGCCTCTGTGCGCACTCGAATCTTTCTAATTTTACATTAGTGATTTCCTCGGGAGGCAGAAGTAGTGGGAAGCAATATATTCGATACCTCATCGAGAAACGCACCCTCTCGAAACCTGCCGAGCAAGCTACACCGCGATGCAGAGCGCCACTCTTGCAGAGTCTGCCACTTGAGTTTGTTAAACATCTCCATAACGCTATCACGGTTTCCAAATAACCCTGTGATGAAACGCGCTGCTCTTCTTTGGATTTTGTCTATTTCCTCCGTCAACCCGATCTGGTATGGATCAAACACTGATGAGCAATACTCAAGTATAGGACGATTGAGTGTTATGCAGGCCACCTCCTTATATTAGATTAGATTAATACTTGTTCCATAGATCATGAATACGACACTTCGTAATGATGTGGAACGTGTCAGGTGAATGAAAGATGTCTGTACAAGATATTACAATACACAAAGTATTGCATGACACTAATGCTTAAGTTATTTTTTTTTCCTTCCCTTAATTTATATCTAAAAATTCAGCCAACGAGTAGAAGGAGTTGTCATCTAGAAATTCTTTTAATTTATTTTTAAATGTTGGTTGACTATCTGTCAGGCTTTTGATGCTGTTTCGTAGGTGACGAAGGACTTTTGTGGCAGCATAATTTACCCCCTTCTGTGCCAAAGTCAGATTTAACTCTGCATAGTGAAGATCATCCTTTCTACTGGTGTTATGGCTATGCACACTGCTATTACTTTTGAACTGGGCTGGATTATTAACAACAAATTTCATAAGTGAATGTATATACTGTGAGGTTACTATGAGGATCCCTAGATCCTTAAATAGATGTCTGCAAGATGACTGTGGGTGGACTCCAGCAATTATTCTGATTACACGTTTTTGAGCAATGAATGCTTTTCTACTCAACGATGAATTACCCCAGAATATGATACCATACGAAAGCAGTGAATGAAAGTAGGCATAGTAAGCTAATTTTCCTGAGATTCTTATCACCAAAATTTGCAATAACCCTAATAGCATACGTAGCTGAACTCAGACGTTTCAGCAGACCATCAATGTGTTGCTTCCAGTTTAACCTCTCATCAATGGACACACCTAAAAATTTTGAAAATTCTACCTTAGCTACAGACTTCTGTTCAAATTCTATAATTATTACTGGAGTTGTGCCATTTACTGTACGGAACTGTATATACTGTGTTTTTTTTTTAATTTAAAGAGAGTCCGTTTGCTGAGAGCCACTTAATAATTTTGTGAAAAACATCATTTACAATTACATCACTTAGTTCTTGGTTTTCGGATATTATTACTATACTTGTATCATCAGCAGAAAGAACTAACTTTGCATCTTCATCAATATCGAATGGTAAGTCATTAATTTATATCAAGAACAGTAAAGGACCTAAGACCAAACCCTGTGGGACCCCGTGCTTGATAGCCCCCCAGTTTGAGGAATCAGCTGTTGTATTAACATGACATGAACCACTTATTTCCACTTTCTGCATTCTTCCTGTTAAGTATGAATTAAACCATTTGTGCACTGCCCTCAAACCATAATGATTTAGCTTATCTAAAAGAATTCCATGATTTACACAGTCAAAGGCCTTTGAGAGATCACAAAAAATACCAATGGGTGATGTCCGGTTATTCAGAGCATTTAATATTTGATCAGTGAAAGCGTATATAGCATTTTCTGTTGAAAAGCCTTTCTGAAAACCAAACTGACATTTTCTTAGTACTTTATTGTTACATGTATGGGAGGCTACTCTTGAATACATTACTTTCTCAAAAATTTTTGATAGAGCTGTCAGAAGAGAGACTGGGCGATAGTTGTGGACATCCGACGTATCCCCCTCTTTATACAATGGTTTTACAATGGCATATTTCAGTCTATCGGGGAAAACACCCTGCTCCAAAGAGGTATTACATACGTGGTTGAGAATCCTACTTATCTGTAGGCAACAATCTTTAAGTATCTTGCTGGAAATGCCATCAATTCGGTGAGATATTTTCCTTTTCTGTGAGTTTATTATTTACTGATTTCAGAGGGAGAGGTTCGTGGAAATACAGTTGTTTCAAACTGCACAGGTATGACCTTTTCTATTACAAGCAATGCCTCTTCTAGTAAAGATCTAGATCCTACTATCTCCACAACATTTAAAAAATGATTATTGAAAATATTACAATTTCAGATTGTTTGTTAGTACACTTGTCATTCTGTTTTATGGCTCTAAAGTCTTCCTGTGCTCTTGGTTGCCCTGTTTCCCTTTCAATAATATTCAAAATTGCTTTAATTTTGTTATCAGAGTTACTTATTTCAGACATGATACAAATGCTTCTGGACTTTTTAATAACTTTTCTTAGTACCACACAGTAGTTTTTTTTAATATTGAACAATTTTGGGGTCAGTACTCCCTCTTGCTGTTAGATAGAGTTCTCTTCTACGGTTGCAAGATATTCTTATTCCTTTAGGTAGCCAAGGTTTTTTAATATGTTTTCTAGGAATTATGTTTCACTGTTTTCTTGGGAAAACAATTTTCAAATACCCTTAAAAATGTATCGTGAAATAAGTTATATTTCCAGTTTGCATTGTGTTCCATATACACTTCATCCCAGTCCAGCTCCTTTAGTCTTTCCCTAAAGTTTGTTAATTGAACGCATTGCTTTGAAATTCTGATTTGATATACTGCATGGAGCTATGCCATGTACTGTAACTAGCTGTGCACCATGATCTGAAAGACCATTCTCAACAGGATAAGCATTTATGTCCTTAAACTTATCTTGGTCTATATAAAAGTTATCTATCAATGTCCTGCTGTTCTTTGTTATCCGAGTAGGAAAATCAATGACGGAGCTCAAATTGAAAGAACTGAGTAATACTACAAGGTCATTCTTCCTATCACACTCTTTCAGGGAATCAACATTGAAATCCCCACAAATGATAATTTGCTTCCCCCTGTCTGACAGATAGCACAACAAAGCATCCAAGTTTTCTAGAAATAGCTGGAAATTCCCTGAGAGGGACCTACACACTGTTACAATTATGAAAGTGCCATCATTTAGTTTTAGTTCAGTGGCACATGCTTCCATATGTTGCTCTACACAAAAGTTTTTTCTTTCTAAATGTTTTAGCTGTGGAAGCTTTTGGCATATATGGCAACTCCTCCTCTCATCATATTATCTCTACTTACATGTGCAGCTAATTTGTACCCATTGATGCTAACCTTTGTTGATGGACTACAGTTTCTAAGGACTCTCTCAATGAATCTCAACCTGGTACCTGCCTTACCAACAATTTGTTTTATATGATCATTCCATTTCAAATCGTTCCGCACACATTCTCCCAGATATTTAACAGAAGTAACTGCTACCAGTGTTTGTTCCACTATCTTATAATCATACAATAAAGGATCCTTCTTTCGATATATTCGCAGTACATTACATTTGTTTATGTTAAGGGTCAGTTGCCACTCCTTGCAGCAAGTGCCTATCCGCTGCAGATCTTCCTGCATTTCACTACAATTTTCTAATGCTGCAACTTCTCTGTATACTACAGCATCATCAGTGAATTATTAAATAACTGGTGCTGACTAATCTGTTTGTATCTTTATTAAGATGGGTGACACTGCATACAGAAAGCACTTGAATCTGGAAATCTCATCTAATTTCAAAGAAGTCACATGCAAAGTTGTTTCAGAATTGTACTGTACACATGAAGTTTATCATTCCTGTAAAAGAGTTCCTTCAACTCTGTTCATTTGCACCATGCTGCAAAACATTTTACTACAACCAAAATAAAGTAAAGGCTCCGTCATGTCCAAAAAAAACTATGATGGTCATTCATTAAGTAACTCTACATAATAATTTTCTTTGCCAATTTCAGTTGAAAAATGCTGAATTTGTTATGGGTATCATGAAGTAGTCCCACTTCAGCCCTATAGTTTCATTAAGTTCTCATAGGTGGCAGTATTCCAAGCAGAGAGTGGTCATTGAGTTTCTTTTAAGGGACAACCAGAGCATCACATATGCATTTGCGGAGTGTCCACAGAGACTAGGCAGTGAACAAAAGCATAGTGAATCATAATGAAAGGTGTCTGTTGTCGTCGTAACTAGGTCCAACAACAAACCTGTCCGACCTCCCATGTGCCAGCCAACCACACAGAGCTGTGGCTACTGCAGTGTTGGTACATGTGCACACTGTCTTTCAATGCAATCAATGAATGACAATCAAACACCCCGCTGTTCAACTGAATGAACTTCATTGAACTGATCTCCCTCATCCACCCTACTCCACAAATTTTGCACCTTCCCCCTTTTATGTGTGTGGCCCGATGAAGGATGCAGTAGAAAGGAAGAACACCTGGATGATGGAGTGGTTATTGATGCAGGAAGACATTGATTGCAACACTGAGCAGTAAAGTGGTTCCTTGTGATCATACAGGATCTTCCAGTATGATGGCATAAGGCTTAAAAAAAATGAATTTTATGTTAAGAAATATGGACTCATAGCCAAAAGAATGGGGAATCATATGGTGCATTTGAATCCTGAATAAAACCATTCTGCTTTCAGAAAAGCACCCCCTTTCAAATAAAATATTTAGAAATATGGGCCCACTTTCAGTACAGATGTTTTATAGAGAACATCTTCTGACAGCCTTCATAGGATGTGCACAATATAACCCTTGACTGACAAAGCACTGCTTGTTCCACATCCAGTTTACCTTTTCTAATTGATCTTACCTATTCAAATATCACAAGCAAAATAAAAGTACCAGCAAACAATTTGTTTAGATAAACAATGGAATTGGTATTAGTGCATGATCGCAAAGGGAAAGATAAGTGAAATAAAATGATGGACAACCATAGCCCAAATGATGATATTCATAAAAAGCAGAGTGTGAAAGCCAAATGTTTAATGGTGCACAATAAAATCATGTATTACTGAGATGAGGATAAAGAGTGCTCAGGATACTGCATTAAACTAACTCCTTACTGGAATTGAAAGCAATGCCACTATTAAATCAAAACCGAATGGTCAGTCTCTCCAGTGTGTCTGAATAGCTTTGACACAGTGTCAGGCCTTTATACTGAAGTGAAATCTTCTAAATGCCATCTTCTTGACAACTATGGTTCGGTTCAGCACCCATCATGCTTACAACACGTAAAAATGAATCAGTGTTCAAGTCTGGAGAGGGGCATGAGAAACAGTTACCACAGTCACATGTGCACAAATTTGTAATAATAATTATAAGAATCGAAATGTTAATGATGCATTAATTACCTGAAAAATATTTCATCAATGTTTCCTGGCATTAGTTAAAAAGTTAAATAAAAATTTCATTGGTACAGGTATACATCACACATTTTACAACACAGTGTTCACAAATAGCTCTAGTTATATTACATGCTGATGCAGAAAAGTACAAACCACAAAACTTAACAATTTGTTTAAAAAATGAAAACACACATAATACCAGGCACTATGCATCAGTGACATGCTGGGCTATTTTACTGGTACCTTTCTCAGGTGTGACATTTATCCAGTCCTTAAAGCTCTGATTGTGAACATTACTTTGCAAAAAGAGAGAGTGTGTATAACACTTTAATCACTTTCAGTTCCAGTTTACTTGCAGTACCAATGAAAAGTTGGCCACAAAAGCTGTCAGTATCCTCTCTGATTTCAGAATGTTTATTTTGTTTATTACTATTCAATAATATCCCAAGGAATTATGTTATGGTGTTACTCACATTTAAGAAATAAATGGTAACATTACAGAAAGAAACATGCTGCATCATCGCTAGAAGGTAGTAACCCACACTAATTTTACAAGCATATGGTTAAGGACTTTGTCATTTTAGCTACTGCTTTTCAATGCACATACTCACTCATGAAAACTGAAGCAACTGATAACATTGTAGTTCAGAAAGAAATATGATGGCCATAAACAAAAAATCAGAACAAAAGATATACTTCATTAAACCTGAATTCAGCATAGTAAGTGATAAATAATGCTTATGTTGTGTGCTTTTCTCAGATGATGTAAAATTAGTTTGAATGCAGAATTTTTGAGCCAATTTGATAGGCTAGTCTTAAATTAGTCGAGTGTGATACTTGTTTTATTGATATTTATGAAAAAGATATTAAGACATCATGAATAACCAATACTCCAGCAGCCAGTCATGTGCCACCTTGGCCTGTGCTGATCACTACCACAACACAGCAGGCCTGTTCAGTCACTCACTGATGGAAAATTGGTTATTCTTCAGATTTTACAGTCCATCTTAATACATACTAAAGAAATGAACATCACATTAGACTAATTTTGCAACACTCTATCAACTGGGCACTTTAAAAACCTTTTGTTTGTAAGGGGAAACATACGGACACTTTCCATCAACACCGTGAGGTGTATAAAAGACATGACAAGCAGTATTTGTTTGGGATAAGTCAAGTTAAACACAGAGAAACACAAAACTGCAAACATCTGACAAAACGCCATGGAGAACATACCTGATGACTCTTAGGAGAGACCTCCAGTATATTACATCCGTTACTACACATACATAATAATCTGTAAAGAGTCAACATGCAGACATATTAAAATATTTATATTGTTATGTCTTGTGTAAAGTAAGTTATTCCATAACATTTAAGTACATAGTATGACATGAATGGTTCATATAATCTGTAAATAACTTACCACAGTCATTTTGCAGCTTCCATTTCCAACAAGTTTCTAGCAAAAATGAAATAAGGATGTAATAAAATTGACATTTCCAAATTAAAGTTGGAAGACATCCTTTAGGCATTCCCATTTTATTTTATATAGGCATTACCTGCAGTAATTTACAGATATCTTTAAATCTTTACATTTTTGGTCCATGATGAAGTAGCTTTAGCTCAGATGATTCCACAAACACTAAGAAAATAAGTAAAAGACTAAACATGAGACTTGCAAAACATCACACAGTGTAACAAATTTAAATATTTTCATCAAAATATATTCTTGTTCTATGTTGGTTGGAAGAAGTTCTTCCAATGACTGTACGATATTACTTTCTTACTTTTACAAGCCATACATGGAAACAACTGGAGTCCTTAATTTTACATTCGGAGTGTAGATTTTTTCTTCAAGAATTTGTTTTAAGTGCAGACAATTACAGCAATCTGGTGGCATCTTCTTAGTAGAATATCGAATCTTTTTTTCTCCTTCAGAGAGTGGTATTTCATGTGTGGCACTCCAATAAACTTGAGGTTCAATAGAATGAGTTGGTCCAAGATACCATACTTCATAATAAATGGTCATAATAGCTACAAGTAGTGTCCCACTATTATTAAGCATCACAGAGTTCGTGTGACACTGGGCACCAGTTAGAGATCTCATACAAGTCCCCTGAAACAGTTGGATACCAAATGACTAGTGAAGTCTCATAATAATTTATTGATCCCCATGTAGCACTACATGAAAACATATGAGTGAAAATTAATCATGAGTAGGTCCCTCTCTAATTTAAAAGCAAGGGGAAATAGTAGCTATAGCATACATCATGTTCCAAATCCTTAGTGACATTGGTTTTATTAGATTTAGGCCATGGTCTAAAGAGTGTTTTTGTGTCTAACATTTCATCTGCTACTAAGAATCACAGTCTCAGAAGCTATAGAGATGTTGTTAGCTAATTTTTTAATGCAAAATTGTTTTGTTAGACAAATTTTTCAAAAACTACTAAACATATCTTTCATCATCTGAAAATATCTCCCACAGTATGTGAAAAAAACACAAGACACAGAAAGAGGCTTTATACCACAGCTTAATGCCTATGAAACCAATACCACTGTGGGTAGACTATGCATACAGGCTGTGAAAGCTTGGATTGTATTATTTAGTTTTATGTCATGTAAGTGTTCTGCCAATTGTGTTCTTGCCAGACATCTGATGGCAGACACCACTATACCATGAAAGCCAACCTATAAGGTTTTGCGAACCAGTATCTAGTGAGGGATGTAGGGACATTTATACGTTTCCAATACATTGCTCGAGCAGGGATGGCAAAGCAAGATTACACAAACAACAGCACATAAAGAGACACTTAAGCACACATTATTCCTGATCTTGACGCACAAGTGGCACATGAGAAATGTTAACAAGTGGTACATAGGAAGTAGTCTCTGGCATGCAATTCACGATGGTTTGCTAAGTACGGATGCAAATGCGGATGTAAGTGAAAGGGCTACACCCTAGATTGTATTGGATCCCTATATTGGAACCATGTGTAACAGTAATTAGGATGTAAAAGATACTTGTAACAGCATTTTCACAGAAAATTTCTAAAATTACTACTGAAAAAGGCACACAACAAGAAGGGTTGCAGTAATATTTGACAATAGTTTCAATCATATGCTATGGAAAACAAATTACTTACTTCCTAAAAAGAAATCAGGGGATGAGCAGAATATGTTTACTATTTACTGCTGAGTGGTTTCTGTTCCACATGAAAACTGTCATTATACACTCCTGGAAATGGAAAAAAGAACACATTGACACCGGTGTATCAGACCCACCATACTTCCTCCGGACACTGCGAGAGGGCTGTACAAGCAATGATCACACGCACGGCACAGAGGACACACCAGGAACCGCGGTGTTGGCCGTCCAATGGTGCTAGCTGCGCAGCATTTGTGCAGCGCCGCCGTCAGTCTCAGCCAGTTTGCCGTGGCATACGGAGCTCCATCGCAGTCTTTAACACTGGTAGCATGCCGCGACAGCGTGGACGTGAACCGTATGTGCTGTTGACAGACTTTAAGCGAGGGCGTATAGTGGGCATGCGGGAGGCCGGGTGGACATACCGCCGAATTGCTCAACACGTGGGGCATGAGGTCTCCACAGTACATCGATGTTGTCGCCAGTGGTTGGCGCAAGGTGCACGTGCCCGTTGACCTGGGACCGGACTGCAGCGACGCACGGATGCATGCCAAGACCGTAGGATCCTACGCAGTGCCGTAGGGGACCGCACCGCCACTACCCAGCAAATTAGGGACACTGTTGCTCCTGGGGTATCGGCGAGGACCATTCACAACTGTCTCCATGAAGCTGGGCTACGGTCCCGCACACCGTTAGGCCGTCTTCCGCTCACGCCCCAACATCATGCAGCCCGCCTCCAGTGGTGTCGCGACAGGCGTGAATGGAGGGACGAATGGAGACGTGTCGTCTTCAGCGATGAGAGTCGCTTCTGCCTTGGTGCCAATGATGGTCGTATGCGTGTTTGGCGCCGTGCAGGTGAGCGCCACAATCAGGACTGCATACGACCGAGGCACACAGGGCCAACACCCGGCATCATGGTGTGGGGAGCGATCTCCTACACTGGCCGTACATCTCTGGTGATCGTCGAGGGGACACTGAATAGTGCACGGTACATCCAAACCGTCATCGAACCCATGGTTCTACCATTCCTAGACCGGCAAGGGAACTTGCAGTTCCAACAGGACAATGCACGTCCGCATGTATCCCGTGCCACCCAACGTGCTCTAGAAGGTGTAAGTCAACTACCCTGGCCAGCAAGATCTCCGGATCTGTCCCCCATTGAGCATGTTTGGGACTGGGTGAAGCGTCGTCTCACGCGGTCTGCACGTCCAGCATGAACGCTGGTCCAACTGAAGCGCCAGGTGGAAATGGCATGGCAAGCCGTTCCACAGGACTACATCCAGCATCTCTACGATCGTCTCCATGGGAGAATAGCAGCCTGCATTGCTGTGAAAGGTCGATATACACTGTACTAGTGCCGACATTGTGCATGCTCTGTTGCTTGTGTCTATATGCCTGTGGTTCTGTCAGTGTGATCATGTGATGTATCTGACCCCAGGAATGTGTCAATAAAGTTTCCCCTTCCTGGGACAATGATTTCACAGTGTTCTTATTTCAATTTGCAGGAGTGTAGTTACCAACCAAACATTACTTTAGAGCAACATTGTGAACTACTAAGTCATAATCACATTATGAACAGAAGCACTCACAGAAGTTATTTAAAAACTGAACTCCAGCAGCAAAGTTTATTAGTATTCTGTTGCTGCAAAAATTCTTGTAGATAAAACGTTATAGGCTACTTCACAGTATATGGCATAAAACTTTAGAAGAAGATTTTCGTATTATGAACTATCACGTCAGTAAACATAGCCAGGATTCTGTAGATATACAGAGTAATAGGACAAAAATGCAAGTTAACAACACAGCAGAAAATGAAAAGTCACATCACAAGAATGGCAGCTACAGACAGCTAAAACACCTATGTGGAAGAAACGACAAAATTCTATCGTCAAGCACCACACTAATCAAGGAAACAGGCAGGAACTCAAGCAAAGTAAATTCGCCTAAACAAGATTTTAAAAAAACTTATGCCTAAAACGGAAAGTTATGCTACTAACTGACAGTAATGGTAGACAGTGCTCAAAGTTTATGAATAATATTCTAGAAAAGAATTACACCATAACTTAATTTATAAAGCCAGGTGCACATTGGTCAAAAGTTACAGAAAACATTAGTGAAAAGTCCCAAGGCTACATAAAAAACGACAGTGTAATAGTGATTGCTAGAACAAACGATGGGAACAGTGGAAAAGCCGTACCTATTTCGAAAAGCTGTAAAAGAGGTAATACACAACACAGTTCAGCCAAAAAAAATATTTTGTGCAATCCCATACAGATAAGACATTCCCAACAAAAACAATTTACTTTATTAACGAAACAGTCAATTCATGAGGGCAGCAAGTGACCACGATCATGTTACAGTAATTGATGTTAACACCTTTCTAAGCAGAAATAATTAGACAAGGCATGGACTGCATCTAGTGTTGACAGGAAAAATTGCTTGGTGTAAAAGATTTAAACAGAGGTGTTAAGTGAGGCAAATACGAATACATCAAAAGCAACTAACATATATATTGAAACCAAAACATCTAACCCAAAATTAATCTGACAATAGTGAGCTGTACTGCGAGATCTTCACAGGAGAAATAATGAAACCAAATCAAAATACAATAAATGCTGCAGAAGAAGAAATAATGTCACAGGAAATTAACCCAAAAGACTAAACCAGTGATGAAGAGCAACATCAAATAGCTAGACCTAATGAGACAGGGCTGAACTGCAACATGTTCACAGTAGAAAAGAACCCAGTAACTGAAAACAAAAAAGTGGTGGATTTTGAGAGCTCCATAGTAGAAATGATGGAACCTATTCAAAATGCAAAATATTCTGCACCAGAAAAAGCAATATCATTGCAAATTAATCTGACAGGCAAAACTATTGATGAAGAGTAACAAAAATTAGCTAGGCCTAATGAGACTCAGCTGTGCTGTAACATACGCTATCCACAATAGGAACAAGGACACTAAATAAAAACCCACAACCCACCACAGAAAAAGACAATACAGTATATTACAGGAACTACGTCCAAAATGCAAAAGCAATAAAGTTGAAGAACGAAAGCAAATTACTGTATAAAGGAAAATAGGAAAGCCTAGTGAATCAGTTCCCACAAGAACTTTGGTAAGGAGAAAGATGATTGCTTAACATTTGGGAGATTTTCTTAAATGGAACAGCCAAGGGAAACAAAGAGCTGGAAGTTAAATATTAATGGCAAGAAGCATGAACATGCTAATCAAATAGAGTAAGCAAAAAGAAATTAAGGTCAAAATTCTGCATGAAAATCTGCTATACCTGAGTAATAAAAAACTAGAAGTAGAACTACTGCCAAATGGAATATGCCCAGAAATAATTATCTATGTATAACAGTTTAACGTTAACACTCGTCTCGTTATTTGGAGAGTGGTTAGAACTTTTGGGTTCCAATGTTTCAAAATTTCACATCGCAGAGGGACAGTAAAATCCTTACAAATAACATGAAATTAAAATCAGTGCATAAAAGTATATGTGGATTTGCCTGTGTAGCCCAAAAATCGCGTCGAGCCACAAAGATATCGCTCTAACGATGACGGATTCATTTCTTGAAGAAATTTGCTCAAGCTTCTACCGTTATTAGCCTAATAGGCAAACTACCACCCAGTGCAATCACCTGGGCTGTATTCACTTATGATAATCAGTTCCGATAAGTAAAGAACGGGAGGAGTTTGCGGAGGGCGGAGCATGTATGTGATGACAACACCTTCTATACTTCTCTCCTAATAGATTTTTTCAGTGGGCTCTATAGTTCTTCCTAACCGACTGAGCCCTGGATCCCTCTTCCCATACCTTTAATGGAAAATCTGTTAACGCTCTTGTAATGATACAATAACCGAAATACTTCATCACTTAATGAAATTGAAGAATTTTATTGAAATGAGAGACACTTCAACAAAATTTGTGATTCAGTTGAGGAGCTTGGGATGTTTTGATATGCTGAAGGAACTCTGACGTGGTTTCAGACAAGTCGTAAATTTAAATACAAGATTGGAGTAGGAGCAAGATGGTTGTTACAAAAAGAGATTTGAATCCGTTTAACTTCATAAGTAATTCGTTGTAATGTTAAAATTTTTCTGCGTTAAAGGAGTGATCACTATATTAGAAGACTATGATGTGTTGTTTTAGCAAACAGGCAATGAATTATATGGGAATTTTAATTCGTTTGGTGGTACACATAAGTTATCATATATATATATATATATATATATATATATATATATATATATATATATATATATATACCTGTTTTGCAGTTTCCTTTTTCTGTATATGTGAAACCAAACTGCAAATTATATATAGGTCTATATATACACAAAATGTAAAAATATATAATTGTTTTTGCAGAAGAAATGAAAGACATGAGCTTCTTTAACGTTCTCTTTAACTGATCGGACCTCCCCTTCTGCAAAATCCTGGCCAAGTCCTTGAAAGAACTCGTAAGTTATAGAAGGGAACTGACGATCGTTATCTAACCCTTTGTTCATTTCGCCATATGAGCAGACGCCGTTGGCGTTTGTGTGTCGTCATTACTTCAATGGAAATAACAATAATAATGAAAAAAATCTGTCGGGCACCCTCACTGTATCGTCGATGGTTATTAATGGATTGTCGAAAACACGTGTGCTTTGAATCGTGCTCCGATTAATGAATCGAATGGATTGCGCGACTAGGCAAACCGTGGACCTGAACAGAGTGGGAAACATCGTCGTCTTTACTTTCAAGAAAGAATGAAAGGAGATATAAACCGACTGTGTTCCACTATTGATACACGCTACTCGAATAAACAGTCTTTCAAATGACTACCAACTGAGTAAAAAGCAGAGACTTAATGTAATCCGTTTCTTAGTCAGCGGTGGCTGTAAATTCGGAAGGTAACAGCAGTAATAGTTTTCTTTACCTGTGTCCCTCATTTGCGGGGGTAGTGGACGTTTTATATTATTATGGTATAAGAACCAAAACAACGTAAATCGAATGCATAAGTACTTACACAACGGAAAAACAATTTTTTGAAGAACAGAATCGCAGTCTGCACAACCTCGTTCCATTAATGTTCGCAGTCTGTGAACGTGCCGACTGATACTACCGTATTTTAGTTAGTATGTCAATCAGAACACATGTCGTCCTGTTTCTTATATCACTGTTTTCTAACTTTATGTACCACATATTCTCAGAATTACATATTATGCCTTCCATAAACTTGTAGAACTTTAGAGCAGTAGCGCGAGGAAAATGTTATCTTCAATAACGAATACAGGAGCATGTAAATTATTGAATTACTGAGTGATGATAAAATATGTCAATGTATAATCGAAATATGGATAAGAAGAGACCATTTAACACATAAATAGAATGAATTACTATTGGCTAGGATAAGATGAGGGGTTTACCTATATGATGTGGCTAGGGTGTGGTCTGGGTGGCGCCAACTTCACTTCCTCCTTCCTTGTTCTGTTCTCCTAGCACAGAACGGAATCGTTTCGGGCAGGCCTACACGTAACTGTGGGAACCATGTTGAACTAGTTAACGTTTTGTTCGTTTTTCTGCATTCTACGGCTATCGGCTAAAATAACGAGGGGCTTACATAAGGTGTGGCCGGGGCGTGGTCTCCGCGGGGCAAACGTCCGCTTCCTCCTTACGCATTCTGTAGTCCTAATACAGAGCGGAATCGTTTCGGATACACTTCACTGTGGGCACCATGTTTAACTCCCAGCTGGAGGAAAAACAAAAAACAAAACAAAAAAAACAACAATAAAAACGTTGTTAAAGTTTTGTTCAGTTTTCCGGATTTTATGGCTATTGGCTAAAATAACGACGGGTTGTACACAAGGCGTGCCCAGGGCGTGGTCTGGGCGGTGCCAACGTCCGCTTCCTCCTTCCATGTTCTTTTCCTAATACAGGGCACAATCGTTTCGCAGTGGGAATCAAGTTTAACTGTCAACTGGAAAAATGGAATGTTGCATTGTTAATTTGGTCTTTTTTCTTCATTCCATGACTAGTGGTTAATATAACACTACGGGTTGTTGACAAAGAGCCGGCTGTTGTGGCCGACCGGTTCTAGGCGCTTAAGTCTGGAATCGTGCGACCGCTACAGTCGTTGGTTCGAATCCTGCCTCGGGCATGGATGTGTGTGATGTTCTTAGGCTAGTTACATTTAAGTAGTTCTAATTTCCAGGGGACTGATGACCTCAGATGTTAAGTCCGATAGTGCTCAGCGCCATTTGAACCATTTTTTTTTTTTTTGACAAAGTGTGGCGTTACCACGGCCTGAGCGTCGGCGATACCGCCCTTACTCATGCCGCGTTCGTTTCTTGTAGTTCAGATCGGAATCGTCAGCGATACAGATCACGGAGAACATCAGCGTTTAACCGTCAACTGAAAAAAAGGTTGCTTAGTTACATTTTTGTTCGTTTTTCTGCATTCCGTGACCATTGGCTAAAATAACACTATTGTGGTCCACATGGTGTGACGAGGGCATATAGTCTGGGCAGCGACGCGCTTGTCATATAAATACACATAAATGATTACCTAGTTAATATAAATAATACATTCATGAAGCACTAAAGTACTTCATACTAAATGTATACAAAACACCTGAACTGCGTTTCGTCTGATTTGCATGAAGCATACATTTCGTAGCTGATTAGCTGTACTCCAGAACAGGGCGGACAAGCGCGGTGTAATCAGTCTCTTTAGTAGATCTTTTGCACCTTCTAATTGATCTGCCAATCAATGGCAGTCTTTGGTTTGCTCTACTCACAATATTATCTATGTGATCGTTGCAATGTAGGTTATTCGTAATTGTAATCCCTAAGTATTTAGTTGAATTTACAGCCTTCAGATCTGTGTGACTTATAGCGTAATCGAAATTTAGCAGATTTCTTTCAGTACTCATGTAAATAACTTGACCCTTTTCTTTATTCATGGTCAGTTGTCACTTTTAGCACAAGACAAGTATCTTTTCTAAATCATTTTGTAACCTGTTTTGGTCATCTGATGACTTTAAAAGACAGTAAATGAGCGCTACTCAGATTGTCTCCTACATCATTAAAATAGATCAGGAACAAAAGAGTGCATATAAAACTTCCTTGGCGAACGCTGGACATTACTCCTGTTTTACAGACTTTCCGTCTATTACTACGAACTGTGACCTCTCTGACAGGAAATCACGAATCCAGTCTCACAACTGAGGCTATATTCCATAGGCACGGAGTTTGGTCAGAATACGCTTGTGAGGAACGGTGTCGGACGCCTTCACGAAACCTAAAAATATTGAATCAGTTTGACATCCCCTGTTAATAGCACTTATTTCATGACCATGGAGAGCTAGTTGTGTTTCACAAGAAGGATCCGCGCTGACTGTGTGTCAATAGGCAGTTTGTCAACAAGTGGCCTCGAAAGCCTTAACAATTTTGTATACTTCGTAATGTTCGAACACAGTATACGTTCTAAAACCTTACTGCAAATCGACGTTAGTGACATGGGCCTGTAATTCGGCGGGTTACTCCTATTTCCCCTTTTGTGTATTGGTGTGACTTCAGCAGTTCTCCAGTCCAGGGATGGATCTTTCTGTGAGCGAGCGGTTATATATAATAGCTAAATATGGACCTACTATATCAGCATACTCTGAAAGGAACCTGACTGGTATACAATTTGGGCCCGGGGGCCTTGAGGGATGTAGGGACATTTATACGTTTCCAATACATTGCTCGAGCAGGGATGGCAAAGCAAGATTACACAAACAACAGCACATAAAGAGACACTTAAGCACACATTATTCCTGATCTTGACACACAAGTGGCACATGAGAAATGTTAACAAGTGGTACATAGGAAGTAGTCTCTGGCATGCAATTCACGATGGTTTGCTGAGTACGGATACAAATGCGGATGTAAGTGAAAGGGCTACACCCTAGATTGTATTGGATCCCTATATTGGAACCATGTGTAACAGTAATTAGGATGTAAAAGATACTTGTAACTGCATTTTCACAGAAAATTTCTAAAATTACTACTGAAAAAGGCACACAACAAGAAGGGTTGCAGTAATATTTGACAATAGTTTCAATCATATGCTATGGAAAACAAATTACTTACTTCCTAAAAAGAAATCAGGGGATGAGCAGAATATGTTTACTATTTACTGCTGAGTGGTTTCTGTTCCACATGAAAACTGTCATTATACACTCCTGGAAATGGAAAAAAGAACACATTGACACCGGTGTATCAGACCCACCATACTTCCTCCGGACACTGCGAGAGGGCTGTACAAGCAATGATCACACGCACGGCACAGAGGACACACCAGGAACCGCGGTGTTGGCCGTCCAATGGTGCTAGCTGCGCAGCATTTGTGCAGCGCCGCCGTCAGTCTCAGCCAGTTTGCCGTGGCATACGGAGCTCCATCGCAGTCTTTAACACTGGTAGCATGCCGCGACAGCGTGGACGTGAACCGTATGTGCTGTTGACAGACTTTAAGCGAGGGCGTATAGTGGGCATGCGGGAGGCCGGGTGGACATACCGCCGAATTGCTCAACACGTGGGGCATGAGGTCTCCACAGTACATCGATGTTGTCGCCAGTGGTTGGCGGAAGGTGCACGTGCCCGTTGACCTGGAACCGGACTGCAGCGACGCACGGATGCTACAACTGAGGCTATATTCCATAGGCACGGAGTTTGGTCAGAATACGCTTGTGAGGAACGGTGTCGGACGCCTTCACGAAATCTAAAAATATTGAATCAGTTTGACATCCCCTGTTAATAGCACTTATTTCATGACCATGGAGAGCTAGTTGTGTTTCACAAGAAGGATCCGTGCTGACTGTGTGTCAACAGGCAGTTTGTCAACAAGTGGCCTCGAAAAGCCTTAACAATTTTGTATACTTCGTAATGTTCGAACACAGTATACGTTCTAAAACCTTACTGCAAATCGACGTTAGTGACATGGGCCTGTAATTCGGCGGGTTACTCCTATTTTCCCTTTTGTGTATTGGTGTGACTTCAGCAGTTCTCCAGTCCAGGGATGGATCTTTCTGTGAGCGAGCGGTTATATATAATAGCTAAATATGGACCTACTATATCAGCATACTCTGAAAGGAACCTGACTGGTATACAATCTGGGCCCGGGGGCCTTGCCTTTAATAAGTGATTTAAGCTGATTTGCTACACCGAGGATATCTACTTCTGTGTTTCTCTTCTTGGCAGTTGTTTTGATCGGAATTCAGGAATATTTACTTGGTCATCTTTGGTGAAAGAGTTCCAGAAAACCGTGTTTAATAACGCTGCTTTATCGGCACTGTCATCAGTGACTTCACTGTTGTTTTCGTGCAGTGAAGGCATTGATTGCGTGTTGCCACCGGTGTGGATTATGTATGGCCAGAATCTCTTTGGGTTTTCTGCTAGATACAGGGACATAATTTCATTGGGGAAATTATTAAAAGCATCTCACATTTAAGTACGTGCTGTGTTTCGAATCACTGCAAAACTTAGCCAATATTGGAGATTTTGCATTCTTTTAAATTTGTCATGCTGTTTTCGTTGCTTCTGCAACAGCGATATGACCCGTTTTGTCTACCATGGGGGATCAGTACCATCACTTATTAATTAATTTGTTATGTATCTCTCAATTGCCGTCAATACTATCTCTTTGAAATCATTTCACATCCTTTCTACACTTACATGATCAGATGTGAGGGACTGTAGACTGTCTCTTAAAAAGGCGTTAAGAGTATTTTCATCAGGTTTTTTAAATACATATACCTTGGGTTTCTTTTTGATGGTTGTAGGTGTTACGATATTCAGCCTAACAGCAACTGCCTTGTGATCGCTAATCCTGGTATTCGTCACGATACTCCGTATTTGTCCTGGATTATTTGTTGCTAAGAGGTCAAGGATGCTTCCGCAACCATTAACGCTTCGAGTGGGCTCATGAAATAATTGTTCAAAATAATTTTCTGAGAAAGCATTCAGTACTATTTCGGATGACGTTTCATGCCTGCAGCCGGTTTTAAACGTACAATTTTTCCAGTATATCGAGGGTAGATTGAAGTCACCAGCGACTACAATTGAATGAGTGGAGTACCTATTTGAAATGAGACTCACATTTTCTTTGAACCGTTCAGCAACTATACCTTCTAAGTCGGCAGGTCGGTAAAGCGAACCAATTAACAGTCTAATCCGAATGTCAAGGATAACCTGAGACCCTCTAACCTAAAAAACCTCTCAGTTCCTTCCACACAGCCCCCGCTGCCCGTTTACCTGCTTCCTGTGTATAGTGGACTCCTGACATATTAAGCAGAATCCGGAAACCCACCACCCAAGGTGCAAGTCAAGGAATCTGCAGCCCATATGATCACAGAACCGCCTGAGCCTCTGATTCAAACCCTCCATCCAGCTCTGCACCAAATGACCACAGTCGGTTCTATCGACCATGCTGCAGATTGTGATCTCCTCCTTAATCTCGCAATCAGGACTGGCAGTCTTTACCATTTCAACTAGATGTCCGAAACCACAGAGAATCTCCTCCGATTGAAAGCGACACCCATCATTGGTACAAACATGAGCCACCACCTGCAGTAGGCTCCACAGTGTACTCTTCATGGCATCCGGAAGCACACTTTCCACATCTGGAATGAAACACCCCACCCCCCAGTATGCACACAAATTGCACACTGGCTTCTTTCCCCTCGTTGGCAGCCATTTTCCTAAGGGGCCCCATTATGTGCTTAACGTTAGAGCTCCCAGCTACCAGTAAACCAACGCTCTGTGAATTCCCAGACCTTGCGGGATGAGAAGCTTCCTCGGGAACAGTATGAACGAATGCATCAGGCCCTGAGACTTTGTCAGCCACAGATAACGCTCGAAACCTGTTTGTGAAACGAATCAAGGAGGCCCTACAAACAGCCCCTCAGAAAGTCTTTCGCTGCCTGACAGACTTCGGAATCGTCTCCTACTCTATGACGGGTGACAGCTTACCTGCTTGTAGGCAGTACCTGGGGCAGCCACAGCAGTGGACCGATCGGGGGACATGTGGGACATGCTTGACGTCCCTTGCATCTCCACATTCGACCCCCCATACTGATTGCCCCTTGGCAGCAGCCGCAAGCTGTGAGACGGAAGCCAATACAGCCTGCAGCTGTGAGGAGAGGGTCAGAAACTCAGTTCCTATCCTTTACTGAACTCCTTCCTGTTTGAAGCTCATAAAAATGTGTAACAAATGAATGCTGTACTCAGCTTATTAGCAGCAGGAATTCTAAGTGCTCTTTCTCTCTCTCTCTCTGATGGTGTAACAGACACTTAGTTATACTAGTCAAAACAAACAGAAGCATGTACAATACGAGAGTCGATAACAACAGCAGTACTGTATGCTACTCTGTTATTAAAATAAAAGGTTTTGACTAATAAGCACCCAAATAAGCGAGGAATTTCAAAAATAAACTATTAACTACACAGGTATCTGTATATAAGTCGCTCCTGTTGGAAGCTCGTAAAAAATATATAACAAACGAATGGTGTACTCTCCTTATTGGCAGCCAGAAGTTGCGGTGCTCTCTCACTGACGGTTTAACCGACACCAATCGTTATTGTCGACAACACATAAAGAGACTTTAAGAATGAAGATTCTTTATGGCCAGTAGTTCTGAGTGCAATTGATAAGGCTTGTAAGGAAACCATAAACATATTTGCTCTGGAACAGGTTTCGAATCCACATTTGTGCCTTTCTTGGAAACTTAGAGGGGTTTGCAATCGTGCGGAAAACAACAAAATGATCGATCTATGACGTTCGGTGTGGGTATCATACCACTAATATATAAATCTGAATTTGAATCGCACTCCAGCATCAAAGTTTTCAGTCTCAGTTTCAAATAAAATAAGAAGCCTGAGACCTTAAATGTCAATTGGCTCATTAAATTAAACAAAGTTTTTAGGGCAAGGGAGCTCACTGACGACACAGTTTCTGTTTGCCTCGACTTCCGCCTCTGTTATGACCAAACCTAAACCAGCTGTGCCGCAGATGGTAGAGAATGGATATGATGTTTGTGACGCGAATTCTTAACTACGGTGCAACTTAACGTTCTTCACTTATAATTACTACAGGTGAAGGAGATCTGTTCCTTTGTGATGACAATCAATGCTGGAAGTGAAAATGGAATCGATACCTCGCAACTATGAAACTGAAAAGCAATCCACAAAACTACTGAAGCCCACTTTTGCTACATCCATAGTTGTGTCTAACGTAAGAGGCACTTAGCTTACAATTAGACACGGTGAAAAAATTGATTTCTTTATTTACTAATTAATTATCAGCAGGCCTATAACATGCAAATTATACTAGTTTTATGTCAGCTGGATGTAAAGATGCTTTTTGCAATTATAGCCTCGATTCGAAGCCGTTTTGAAATTTTAACTGTTTCGAGAAATTTCTTAGGACGAGATACACCTTTGCACAGTATGAAGTTAGCAAATATGTCTATTATTACTGCCGTTATCGCTATTAAATTTTTAATTCTGCTGCTGCTGTCGGCTTGAGAAAGAATTTACCGCTTCTTGGTAATTTTTAGAAGCAAATCTCCGAAAATTGGCGAATATTTAGTTCGCAGCAAATGGATGCTGCGTTCTGTGACAACTGTACCGTAATAAGTAGTTATTTAGTTCCTTCTATCTGTAGTGAAGACTTTTCAAGTTAATAACGGACATCTTCAATTATTCTTAGATAACATTAAAATTAAATTAGCTGATGAAAATGGTACTTCATAAGACAAATTGCGTTGCATTACTTCAATAACTTGTGTTTAGCAGTGACGCTTGTAAATTGCTAAGGCCGGCAGTAACCGCCACTATCAAAGACAGAGGATTTTCATATCTTCTGTTAATTCATATTTTCGGTTCATTCTCTCCATATGGTCGATGTCACATATTTCTAATAGTTGAAAGAAACAAAATATTGCAGAAGATCAACAGTTTTTCGTTGTAATACACTCATTCTACATGACCCAAGTTCACATTTTCGCGGTGTTACTCGAATCGTAATACCACTTCAACACTGCAGAAAAATATTTCAATGTGACAGAACTCACATCTGACTCAGAGGCCTTATACTAAGTTGCCAACCTGAAATTATAGCTCTGTGGAACACCAGTTACAGTACAGTGCTGTTGCGAAGATTGTTTACCACTGGTCTTTCTCACCGTAAAATACGTAATTCAGTTATTGGACTGCATAGGTATACTGCAACAGTAATTTCGAGTGCAAGCAATGCCTGCGAATTGCAGTATTAAATTGCGCCGTGGCTACCATCTCTATAAATTCCTGACCTAAACTGGCTGTGCGTCATTTCAAACACCAGGTACTGCAACGTCTTACTGACACCAACAGGTTTGCTTAGTATAAAATTCGTAGTTAATTTCATGTGAATTTCTAAGTACTTAAATAAAAGTCGCATGACCGCAGCACTAGAGGTTTAATTTTCTTCTGGGAGATAAGTATCCCGGGTAGTAAGCTTTTCCCCTTCTAACCAGCGAAATGCAGCAAAATGTGGCCAGTAGTCGGTTCACAAACTGCTATTTAGTGCTGTTAAGATGATTTATTTATCTTTGATGTAGATGAAATAATTTAGTTTAATCTTAAAACAACTTAATCAGGAACGCTCACAAATTTACCGGATGAAAAAAGATTATTGTCCAGCTAGGAAAAGGTTTGAAAAACAAAATCTACACATGAAACTTCCTGGCAGATTAAAACTTTGTACCAGACAGAGAGTGGAAATCGGGACCTTTGCCTTCCGCGGGCTTAGTGCTCTTCCTCATGCTGGGAAATCTGCACAGTCTGGGCCAGGTCGATCTTTCCGTATGATAACACTGCATTATAGTTCGCCTAAGAGGTATCACAATTTGTGTTCCTGAAACTGTGGAAATCGGAAGTTGAATCTGAGCTTCACCACTTAAGATATTTCACAGCTAAAAATACAAAACCATTAATAATAGAAAATACTCCAGCCGAGGCAGCATGATCTGCACCACAACGTGATTCTAAATTTTACCTTTAATCTCCGAAAATGGTGTCATTATTATATCTACATATGATGTGTAGAGACAGATACATTTACATCATCCTCTAAACAATACTCACAAGAAACTAATTTATTAAATCTTTTTTCAAAGCATGTAATCGGGAATGAATTTGACTTCTTAATCGAATAAAGTGCTCTCCGCCTTCTATTACACTTCGCTTCCTCCTGCCCTGTCACGGGTTCTTACTTGCTTAACATTACAGTTCGAGGAATTTCATAAACGTCACATTCTTGCGCATTGTCAAGGTATATACTGTATCAGCACCATTTCTGTGCCGTAGGATACACCAGTTCGACGATACATCGCTGGTAAAGAGGGAGGCGGAAGAAAGACACGTCAACCGTCTTTGCCGTCCTGGACGTCCATGGGCTACCAAAGAGGATCAAGACAGCAGTGTTCTCCACTGCAGTGATAAAAACCCTTTCACGACTAGCACAGAAATTACGAACATTCTCCAGCTAAGTGTGAGCAGGTCACCATTCGTCTTCGTCTCAACGAGAAAGGGAGGAGTGGACGATAATCGGCGAACGTATGACCAAACTGCTGTCAGAGTTTGGGGTTGGATATCAGATAGTGGTTGCGGCTTTCTGTGGCCACTGGACCGTCCGTTTTCTAGTTATTACTACTGCCAAATACTGGATAACGTAATCCTTTCTTCTGTTCGTCAGAGATTTTCGGGGGCTGAGTAATCTTCCAACATGAACATTCTCGTGCTCACGGGGCGAACTGTGTAAAACACTGGTTTCAAATGAACGTACACGTTGAGCTGTTGGACTGGCCTCCAAAGGTGCAGACCTCAGTCTCATGTAGCACGTGTGGACGACGATGCAGAAATTCATTAGGAGCGGAAGACCAGCACCGCCTACCGTGCCGGAGCTGTCCGAAACAGTTCATGACGTGAGGGAAGTGTTCTCACAGAATGACAGACTCGTACGGAAACTTTTGCCTCCATCCTATGGCAGCTAAATGCAGTTGTAGAGGATGGCGGAAACTGCGCACTGTAATTAATTATTGTGTTGCTATCGAGAAAATTTTGTTTACGGAAAATGAAAGTTTGGTATTCCCTCGAAGAAGAGGGAAAATCGTTTGTCTTAGCTCACCCTCTCTCGCTTTCTCTGCCTTTCTTTCTCCCCCCCCCCCCCCCCCCCTCCTCACTCTCTCTCTCTCTCTCTCTCTCTCTCTCTCTCTCTCTCTCTCTCTCTCTCTCTCTGTGTGTGTGTGTGTCCCCCTCTGTATCTTTTTTTTCTTCAATAGACTCTTGAGTTTAATTTTTTTACGACCATTGATCAAAATTACTGAGAGAAACATGAAACTATTTTATTTGTCCCATGATACATGACGTCAATGTTGATGAAGGCATCAAAGAGAAATTAATTAATGGTTTTTTCATCGAGAAAAAGCATCATTTTAATTTGTGTTCTCTTTATCTACATGCAGGCAGAATAACAAAACGACAAAATCACAAAGGTGATATCATTTTCTTTTAACGCCAAACTCAAACAACAATGCATGCGGAGAAAGAGTGATGAAAGACCAGCGGGTAGACGTAAATTCGAGCACTACAGTCCTCCACATCCTCAGTTATATACTTACGAATACTTTAAAATTATGTGTATCACTTAAAAATTATGAATTTTTCATCATTCTCATTGCCCAGCTAAACTAATAACTCTGACCACGAATTAAAAGTCACGAGAATAACAGGATTCAAAGCACTTACTGCATAGTAAGAACTGACCGCCTATACCACTATGTCATTCTACCAGTAGCTTACGTTTCACTCACGAAATGGTATAAAATGGTTTGTGATGTCACATCTTTTTCATGAAAAAGAAATGAAGCAACGAGTGAAAGTGGTGCAGGGCGTCTTCGACGGAAATGCAGACTGTCCATCTGACTTTGAATTTTATGAACGGAACTATGAAGAATATAAACTAACTGAAAGTGACACGAAGGGTATTCTGCTAGGTTTTATGAGAGCTGCTTAATTTGGAGATGTTGCATGTGGCAAAGTGTGAGAAACTTAATAGCTGCTAACGCAAATGCCACACTGTTCGACACGATGATAGCAACGATACTCATGCTGAGACTGTTCGTGCAGAAAATGGTTTGAGAGTATCTTAAGCATATGTTCTGTGATCATCATTAAAATGTACCAGAAAATTCAACTGAATTTCACACTTATGATACCTATCTTACGAAGAAAGTTTTGATGAAATGAAGGAATACTGTTGGTTTCAGGCATAGCTTTAAATTATTCCAGTATATCACAAAGTAATCAAAATGTATATTTAGAAGAAAATTTATCTCTTCTGATAAAGATGCAAAAAAGAAAAATATGAAAAGCCTTTCTTGATTTGGAACTTCACGTTATTCGTAGCCTACATAGGCCCATCGTGGATTTTGCGTTTTGCAATCGATGCTCTGTGGTTCTCTCTTTATTTGTGTGCCTATCTTCCATGGACAGCGTCATTGAAATCGATCTCAGAAAATGTTTTCCAAGTCAATTAATATAAAAAAGGGTGTCTTTCCTAATCATAAATTTTACAGTGTAACTACTGGAGCCGTTCTAAAAATGTGAAACAAGTCTGGCGATGATCTTTGTAATTTCAGCGGCTTAAGACAGAAAAACACCAATAGCTGTGATAGTTAATTAAATCATTCGACGTCGAAATTATAGTAATCTCATAGCATTCGTTGCTAGCTTATCTGTCCTAGCCCGCAATGGAACAAAAAGGGTAAGCTCAACGTTTCAGTACCTGAGGGAACCTGGTCTGTAATGAGGAGCTGCATTTGTTCCCACTTTCAGTCTCCCTGAACAACACATTTTTAGCCGTTTCCTGACAGAGCTACAAGCAGTCTGATCGGTAATCAGTAAGGAAATATCGTTTGTTTTATTTATGAAATGCCACATTTCCATATTACTTCACTGTGACACGAGACAGCAGGTAAATATACACTGTTTCGAAATCCAGAATGAGTAATATCTTTCTAATTTGTGCTGATTAGGCACGCTCGTGCTACAGATAACTTATGTTTTATTGAAATAGACTTTCATCCTACAGATATCGTGGTATTCTGAATTTCATATGAATTAGGACAGCGTATATTTTAAAAGCGTTTTCCGTTACTTAACTGAACACAGTAGTAAATATCAGAGCGAAATTAATCATCAACAGTTTCTTCTCTCGCTTTGTTTAAAACTGTCTTAAACGCTGAGGCAGTTTATCGATTCCATGCCTGTAGAAACCTAATGGATCTGAGTTAAAGATGTTGTCAAACCAGAGAGAACTGTTTATCGATATGGCCCTAGAAAGTTAAATTTGAGGGCGTAAGGTCTTAGGAATAAGTGCGTAAATGATATCTTTTTGAACTCCTGCATAGTTCTGTTAGTGAAGCCAGCAGAGTGCGTTATCATGTAGTATCAACACGTGTTGAAGTTTTGTATGTCGTTTTTCTCACACTGTGACCGATACATGTCTTGCAAGGGGAAGGCCTCAGACACGGCCAACCGATTCGCCTCAGATTTGCCAGGTCGCTTGTGTACAACCTAAAACGAAGGAATCTAAGATATTTTGGGTCAACACCCACGCGCTTTTGAGAAAATCACCCCTAAAGGTTATGACGAGCAATCGACTGAGAATTGGCGGGGTCGATAGATAATTGTAAATATAACATTTTTCATCATCAGGTATGAGGTCCGAAAGCGCATACTTTTCCAGAAATTGAGGTGAGAAACTTTAAAACTGCGGCTTCCGTGCCCACATGATAAACGCTTTTCGCCGACAGCACCGATAGCAATTCTGGGAGGAGGTCAAGCGCCAGTGCCCTCCGGGCGAGGTGCGCAAAGTGTGTTTTGAGTTTCCTTCGGCCGCTCTAAGTGCCGTTTTCCTTCTAGACCACCATGGCGCACAACTATTGGAAGGAGACATTACGTTTCAACTTTTGTTCCGACTTAGCCCGACCCAAGGCCCTGGAGGTAGAACGATTTATTCGCGATGAAGTTAAAATACCACCAACCGAACTAATTGGTATCCACTAGTCCATAGTTAGCGGTACCGTGTACGTCAAAATGGTCAACGATGCGGCGTGCGACAAGGTGCTTTAAGAGACAAAATGAGGACTGCGCTTCTGTCATTCCGACGGCAACGTCGGACCCTTTCCCGTCGATTACGCAGGTCTCGGCACACGAACAATAAGGATCTTCCAACTGCCCTTCGAACTACCTGCAGATGTCGTCATCCAGGCTCTCCATCCCTTTGACAACGTTCCGAAATATGTTGCCGAACGATGGATACAGTTTCAAACCTGTCCCGTTTTAAACGGTGTTAGACAGGTCCGCATTGAGCTGCAGAAACACGTGCCTTCCTATCTACGTATCGGAGGCTGCCGTGCCGTTGTAATGTACGACGGCCAACCTCGGACCAATTCTGGTAGCGGCAAAGAAGGTCATATACGATCTGAATGCATTCAACGACGTGGCGCGCAGTTCCCGTTGTCGGAAGCGTCCGCCACACCCATGGTGACCGCCCTACCGCTCACTTACGCAGTGGCTCTTGCCACATCTACAGTTTCGTCCAGTCCGTCGCCCGGTCCTTCCGATCGGCACGTTCCGCCGTCCCATTCATCTACGGACGGTACAGACGTCCCACCTGACCACCTTGCCGCCGAACAGTCTCCCGCACCAGACGCTGAGTAGACCACTACTTCTTCACAACACCTGTTTGACAATTTCATTGTACCCAACGACGCCACGTAGGTGCAAACGCCGCTGCCGTTCACCGACAGGTTCTCAAAGCGTCGCCACCCATGATGACGAAGACGACACCCAACCAGCCGACATATCCACCCAGAGGTTGGCGGACGGCTTTCACGATGAACAAGACGTTTCGCAGGACAGGACCACCATGAAGTTCGCCATGCACAGTGTAATGATCGGTGCACAGGTTGAGACGCTTGCATCCCTGCCAAAAGCTCCAGATATCTCTAACCACGACGCAGTTCCCATGGACACTGGACGGACCCACAATACAGGACCATGGGGCGACGACGTTGAGGAAGGTACGCCCCCTCCTCCGGATGAGTAGCCTCCGCTGGACGACGCTACCTGTTAACATCAAAAGCGAGGCACTGCAGCAGATGGGACGGGACTTCCTGTCAGTGCCCTCCTCATACTTCCCTTGGTGATGGTAGATGCACATCCACCACCATGGAAACAAACGTACCGGTTGGCCACACTGAACATCAACATGATCGGAACTGCACGCAAGCTTCAGCTGCTATGTGACATGCTTCAGGCCTCTGACGTAGACATCGCCCTTCTTCAGGAAGTCCACACTGCCACACTACCACCGGTCTATGGCTACCACTTGTACACATTTACATGTGATCAATCAGGGCGTAGAGTGTCTTTCTACATACAAGAAGGAGTCCCACTCAAGGACACGACAATCCTTCCCAGTAGAAGGAGCATGGCTGTTACCATCTTCGACATGCGTGTCATGAATATCTATGCTCCGTCTGGCTCCACGAACCGTTGGCAATGGTCCACTTTTTTCTAACATGACGTGGCGCCCCTGTTTTCTGCCTTTATGATCGCCTTATAATGGGAGGTAATTTCAACTGCGTCCTCCATCCGCAGGACCAAATGCCTGGGTATTCGCCATGCCCAGCACTGCTCACCTTAATCGAAGATTTTCATGTACTGGACGATTTTAAGATAATTCATGGCAATACCCCTGGTTTTACCCATTATACAGCACATTCTGCGAGCAGACTGGGCTGCTTTTATGTCTCTGCCCAACTTGGCAACGAAGTCGCCCAAGCTGAACGATGGCCCCTTGCATTTGCAGACCATTGCGCCGTCATTTGCTCCCTGGCTTTGCCACCTCAGTCAGTATGGCGCAGCAGAGGTTACTGGAAGCTTAATATCTCCCACCTCAATGATCCACACTGCCATCAACGTTTTGTCACTACATGGGGTCTTGCGAAAGACGCCTTCCACAGTACACATCCATGTTCCATTGCTGGGTCAAATGTGTCAAACCTGCGATCAGAAAGGTCTTCATGCATTGTGGCAAGAAAGCAGCAGCATGGCATCGAGACACCATAAATTTTCACTACGCCGTCCTCTGTGAGCTCGATGCGCTCCTTCCATCACCTTAAACCAATAGGGAATGACAACTTGCTAAATCTCGGCTCCTCTCTCTCCAACATGCATGATGCATGGTGTTGTGGTGCGTTCCCTACGACAGGACCTCCTCCACAACAAAACACCATTCAAAATCCATGCCGCCTCCGACTATCTTCGTCGACGTAGACTTTTCGTCCCCAACATCATGACCTCCGATGGTGTTCACTACACAACACAGGCGGTAGTGGTGTCTGCCTGTGGTGAACATTATCGCTAATTTTATGAACCGATGGCAACGCCAATTCCTGATGAGCTCCGTCCTTCTTCTGATCGGACACTCACTGTAGCAGAGTCAACGTCCATGATGTCCGCAATCACCGCAGAAGAGGTGGTAGATGATCTCAACAAGGAGGCCAAGAACAAATCACCTGGACCAGATGGTCTCCCTGTGTAGTTTCACTGGGCGTTCACTACGTTAATGCTTCATCGCTCGATGGAAATGGTTCTGGAACTCTTTACTCCATCCTTCCCAATTCCACCGGAATTCGTCACTGGCATTCTTCTACCTGTGCCTAAGCCGAAGGGAGGGTCTCATGTCTCTGCATATCGTCCTCTTTCAGTGATGAATGCAGACTATAAAATTTATGCACGCCTCTTAGCATTGCGCATACGCACCATCTTACCCACGGTCCTTTCACCAGAGCAGACTGCATGTGGATGTGGGGCTACCTTACAAACAGCCCTAGGATAATGCCGTGATCTCATCGCTCTGCTGGCAGTTTGTCGTCTTCGTGCAGCACTGGTGTCCATCGATTTCAAGAGTGCCTTTGATCTTTTCGACACCCATTTCTCCTCATGTTGGTGACACGTATGGGGTTCCCATTACTTTTTGTCAATGCCATTCGCCAGTTGCTACTTCCCACGGTCTGGATGGTACAAGTCAATGGGAGGGTTGTAGGACTGATTCCTATACGCCAACTCTGTGTGTCTATGTCCACTTTAATATATGCCATTGCACTTGAGCCGCTCATCACTGGTCTTACCCTCTAGACTACAGGGTCTCACTTTACATGACTGCACCTTTCACTGCAGGGCTTATGCAGACGACCTCCCATTCCTCACCTGCTCCTCCATGGAACTCCATTATGCCATTCAATGGATCCACCAGTATGGACGTCTTTCTTGTGGCATTCTTAATTTCCATAAATCAACTATGATGCACATTGAGCGTAGCCTCCCTGCTATGGAGACGACCCCACTCCAAGTCGGTACCTACTTCGTTATTTGGAAATCGAATTTATTAGCTCCACATACCGCACAGTGGACCTCGCTTACCGGCAGCTTTTGTGTTCGATTCGGAACCATGTCTGTCAAGTGCACAGTGACTTAAACCAACTCCAACGTCTGTCCTACGCCAACATGTATGTCACCCCTAAACTGGTACACGTCGCCCAGATCCTCCGAATGCCATTACTCCTTGGCCGCCACATCCTTTCAGCCTTCGGATATTTCGTATCAGTAGCGGCACCTTTCAAAGTCTGCTACAACAATAACACTGCCTCCTGCAAAAGGTGGCTTCAGACTCGTCAACATGCAGGCATGATCCTCTGCACTCTTTGTCCATACTATGTTGCGGCACTGGCAGGGGCCGGTCCCGTCCTTAAAGCAGAGTCTCTTAGATATCCTCCAACCAGCTTCTCTCGATCCACCGCTCAATGTGGCACCGATTTCTCCATTATTGTACCACATTGCCAATTGTTTCATAGAACTCAGCAACGTTCGGGCCAATCTTCCAGTCACCCGTCCTCCCCATACAAAAGATTATTATCGTTTGTTTATGCTGTCCAACCCTTGCGACCCCATGGTGCTACAGCGCCCTGACATTAACTGGCGAATGGGTTGGGGCTGTGTGCATGCACCCTTTCTACCGTCATGTGTGTCTGCACTCTGGTATGTTTTACTGTATGGCAAATTCCCGACTAATAGTCGACTTTATCACATAGGACTGGCCACCTCCCCACTACCCTGGCCAGCAAGATCTCCGGATCTGTCCCCCATTGAGCATGTTTGGGACTGGATGAAGCGTGGTCTCACGCGGTCTGCACGTCCAACACGAACGCTGGTCCAACTGAGGCGCCAGGTGGAAATGGCATGGCAAGCCGTTCCACAGGACTACATCTAGCATCTCTACGATTGTCTCCATGGGAGAATAGCAGCCTGCATTTCTGCGAAAGGTGGATGTACACTGTACTAGTGCCGACATTGTGCATGCTCTGTTGCCTGTGTCTATGTGCCTGTAGTTCTGTCAGTGTGATCATGTGATGTATCTGACCCCAGGAATGTGTCAATAAAGTTTCCCCTTCCTGGGACAATGAATTCACGGTGTTCTTATTTCAATTTCCAGGAGTGTATTACTCAAGGTCACTTTGAAATGTCTCTTCCTGTCACTGTTACGTGTCCTCACTTTTCTTTGAACAACTATATGGATGGTACTTGTCATATAAACATTCGAAACAAATATTCTCACGGCATCAAGAACATCTAATGAATGCAATCTTCTGACAGCTACACTGTTCCTTCTGAAGAGCCGTCGGAACACAAATTTGGTTTACGTTTAAAAATATGTATATTTCGGGAATTAATTTTGATGCGTACCACGCATACAATATCATTGCCTGAAACATCAGTGCTGAAAGTTGGTTACGAATTAATCTGTGAATAGTTATTGCAACCGTGCGGTTGTGGCAATTCCCCCTGGGTTTTCAGCAGCACACTGCCATTCTGTAACCTGGAAATAAAGTTTTTAACCTAGCTGGCACACAGGTGCACAGTTAGGCGGTATTACTTTTAGTGCATGTCGGCGATCCTCACCATCCATGCCAGCCGTAGTAGCTGTGAAGTTCTAAGCGCTACAGTCTGGACCCGCGAGACCACTATGGTCGTAGGTTCGAATCCTGCCTCGGGCATGGATGTGTGATGTCCTTAGGTTAGTTAGGTTTAAGTCCACTTCAGGAATACAGTATTAGACAATACTTGTTATCAGAAACGTATGGATTAAAACATTCTCAAGAAATGTTCTGTAAACCTCATTCGTGTGTTTCCCGGATTTGGAGCAGGTAATGGAAACATTTATCAACGAGTCGGTTAAACGATTGACTTCTTCTATAACCTGAGGACCAAATGTAACATTCGTTTCTTGTAAACACAGGAAAACTTTAGGCAACACATTTCCAGAGGCTCTGATAGCATATTGCGCCATGTACGAATGTGTTAGTTTGTTTTTACTACTAACTGCGACAAAGGTTAGTTTTTCTCCCTTATGCGATAACGTGCGTCTAATATTCACCCAATACTCGCATCCTGTTTGATCGGTGTTGATCACGTAATCACTATTAAAACCGGTCATAACTGACGCCGTTTGCGTGGTGACAAGAGCCGCCACTTTCTGTATATCTTCTATATTTTGTACCTCCTTATGAGAGACGTATTTAGCGACGCGCCGTTGACGAATTTCATACTCTGGTTTGAAATTTCTTGTCCAAGATAATGACGCAGCAAACGTAAAATCCTTGTTGGCCATATACTGAAGCGCTACACCTGCAGCCCACTCCTAAGGTATTCTCGTTGTTACTTCGTTCGTCAGCTCCAAAAATCCCTTGACGATAGCAACTTCTGTCAATCTGGAACGCCGAGAAACAAAACTGCCTGCTTTTCGGTAGTGCATTGATAATGCATCTCTCTTACAACACTTTTAAAAACCAAAACACAGCGTCGGTAACTTTCCGCTTTCCATTGTATGTGGCAGGCTCTCATCTATATATTACAGCGCTAGTTGAAGGGTGTACATCCTCTATCTATATTCAGATTAAGCACCTGAAAGATATGACACAACAAACAGTAAACAGTTACTACGGCATAAACAGAAGACCTAATTACTACAAATTGTATACAGTACTCGCCATATGTTATTTACAGAAGAAAACTGTATTCATTCACAAAACGTTTTTCATTCGGCGCATTAACAATGGAAAAATCACTAAATGTATCCGCGAGGTTCACGGCAGCCTCATGATGGAAAACAATTCCTTCCCATCGACATCCATAGGATTTGTGCTGGACACCTTCATTCTTCCAGGTTCACAACTATGATATGACGAAGACGCAACCGGGACAACTTAACTCTCGTCACGTGCATTCTGTCCCGTGCCTCGCTGTAAACAAGCATCGCGCGGTTGGCTATCTATGATCCCTCGTGAGGAATTCGCAGCACTCTTACTCGGAGTTGTTTTCATGTGACAATGCCTAAAAGTTTAATACTTTACTAACTCACGGCGTTTGGGAAAATACAAACGAAAAGAATAACCTCGGTTTTCCGATTGCCAGCCAATTACCTTGGTCATTACGCTACCGCCACTGTCGGCGAAAAGCGTTTACCATGTGGGTACAGAAGCGGCAGTTGTAAAAGTTTCTTTCCTCGCGTTCTGGAAAACTTTGCGTTTGCGGAACTGATGATGAAAAATGCTCTATTTACAATTACCTATCGATTCCTCTAATTTTGAGTCGATTGCTCATCATAAACTTTAGGGGTGATTTTCTCAAAATTGCGGGGGGTGTTTACCCAAAATATCTTAGAATCCTTTGTTTTAGGTTGTACACAAGCGACCTTCCACATCTGAGCCGAATCGGTTGGCCGTGTCTATGGCCTTCCCCTTGTGAGCTTCAGAGATGGCATCTTAACACGGCATCACACACAACTGGCATCACATTGCTATGAAACAGCTGAAATCATGCTTTCACACAGCATTATATGAGGTAGATAGAATGTCTACATTGCAGGTGGTATTGTATTGACATGAGACCAAATGCAGAGCAACAGAGTTGGCAATAAGTCAGCCTGCAGTCAGCAGCCCAACCGTAAATTTGTAGTTTGATCATCAGCCATGGCGAATGAATTTAATAATTTAAAAAGTGATTGTGGGTTACGTGGTGCAGGGAGTGATAGTAACATTAGCATGCCAAAGACAAGGGAAGAAATGGGGTGAGTGCCAGGAAGGGATATGAATGCATTTTTTAATATTTAGTAAGAAATTAAAAAGGATAGATTCACAAATCGGGATTATAAGATCTCAGATAGTTAGAGACATAGATTGAAACAGGGAGAGTACGACAGGAAGTGTAAAAAGTGAAATAGCTGGGAACATAGATTCATAATTAGGGGAAATGGGATTGATGGTAAATGCAGCAAGCGGAAAGTTTGATCAGCTAAATATTATATTCACAGTGCTTAGAAATAATTTTGAAAATAACATTGAAATTGCCATGGGAGTTAATAGCAGAGTTTATGAGGTCGAAAAGGGAATTAGGCACGGTGGAAACCATGGAAAGTCATCTTGAGGTACAAGAGCAGAAGTGCATAAATTATTAATTAGAAACAAAAGTAGCATTTAAATCAATGAGGGTAGGTAGCATGCAGTGGACTTCTTGGCTTCACATGAAAATAATTTTTTTCTGGGATGAGTAACATTAAATTTGTAAAGAGGGAATTTGAAGCGGAGCTTAGATATGGGAAACCAGCATGCAAAGCCATCTGTTGCCTTTAGGACATTTGAAATGATGTTCTTAAATAAATACTGTAGACAAGCTAAACAAATATGGAAGCACTCCGTCTTCAGGCCACGAGCGGCCAACTGGGACCATCAGACTGCCCTGTTATCCTTGGTGGAGGATGCGGATAGGAGAGGCAGGGGGTCAGCACACCGCTCTCCCGGTCGTAAGATGGTATTCTTGACCGAAGCTGCTACTATTCGGTCGAGTAGCTTCTCAATTGGCCTCACGAGGCTGAGTGCACCCCCAAAAATGGCAATAGCCCATGGCGGCCTGGATGGTCACCCATCCATGTGCTGACCACGCCCGACAGCGCTTAACATCGGTGCTCTCACGAGAACCAGTGTATCCACTGCAGCAAGGCCGTTGCCAAACTAAGCAAATAAGATTACAAAATGTATCTGTTAATATGTCAGGATATAAGAGTGGACAGCACAGTGTCAGGAGGCATTCGGGAAGCTCAAACAGATAATACCATCTAACCCAGTGTTGATACATCCTGATTTCGAATAAGAGTTCATACTATCTTCTGATACTAGTAATAATGCTGTAGGTTGTATTCTTTCTCAGAGGGTTAATGGACAGGAACATCCAGTGGCTTATGCTTCCAGGCAACTGAATAAGGCAGAGAAGAATTATTCAACTACAGAGAAAGAAATGTTAGCAGTGATTTACGGTATCTCGTATTTTCGCGTTGGGCGTAAGTTCAAGGTGATTACAGATCACGCAGCATTGAAGTGGTTGTTGGAGTTGAAAGATCCTTCGAGTCACTTAACGAGATGGCAACTGAAAGTAAGTGAATTTGACTATGAGGTAATTCACAAACCAGGAGTAAAACATTCGAATGCAGATGCGCTTAGCAGAAAAATTGCAGCTGTACAAGTTGTGGGCATAAGTGAGAAGGAGTGGATAAAGGCGCAAGCCACTGACTGAGTGTCAATTGTTCCGAACGCAACCGCAGTTTGAAATGCAGGATGGGTTGCTTTGCAGGAAGCTGAAGTGCGGACTGCGCGTCGTAGTACCGGAGTCGCTGAGGGAAGAAGTGTTGAAACAAGCGCACGACAATGTATTGTCGGGTCATGGTGGTAAAAGAACGACTGATTGACGGGTAGCTGAAAGGTTTTGGTGAAAGACACGTCGCAATGATGTAGAGCAGTATGTGCAAAATTGTATACCGTGTGCTCAGAGAGCAGATTAAGTCATCAGAAAATTCAGTTACAGAGACTACCTGAAGCAGATCGTCCGTTCGCATTCATCAGATTGGACGTAATCGGAGCATTTAACAAGACCCAAGCAGGTAATCAATACGTATTAACAATATTAGATCATTTTCCCGAAACCTGGTAATGGTAGCTATTCCAGATCAGAAGGCAAGCACCGTTCCGCAAGCCTTAGTAAATAACTGGTTGCTGAAGTATGGTGTGCCTGATACTATATTTACAGATCAGAGTAGTAACTTTTTATCGGAGCTGATGAAGCAGTTATGCCGTTTATTGAAAGTTAAGAAATTGCGGACAAGTCCTTTTCGTCCTCAGTCGAAAGGACGAACAGAACGGGTTCGTAGGACGTTAGTTAATATGATTAGTCATTACGTAAATTCAGAACACACGGATTGGGACGTGTATTTAAATCTGTTGACAAGTGCATATAACGCGAATGTTCATACCGGAACGGGGCTCTCTCCGTATAAGGTAATTTATGGTCTGAAAATGCCATCACCATTTGATGTGCTCAAACCTCAGGTAGGTTCACAGGAGGAGTCAGTGAAGAATTTCGCCAAGAAATTGAGAGAGATTTGGCAAAGGTTACAGCGTGCTAATTGCAAAGCTTTGGAGAACAAGAGAGTATTGGGCAAAGAGCAGGTAAACTGCCGCAATACAGAATTGGTCAATGGGTATTGTAGGCTAATCCTTATGTTCAGAAGGGTAAAATGAAGAAGTTTTTGACGAAAAATTCTGTACCGTATCAGGTAAATGAAAGAGTGTCTCCAGCGAACGTGAAGTTACAGTTACCAACCAAGTAGTCGGTAGTTCATGTGAGTAGGATTAAGCCATTTAAGGGAGCAGTGGATGTTGTCGCTGATTCCTCCAGCAGTAGCAAAGGGTGTGACGGTACCGAAGCTAAGTTAACAGCAGACGAACGTTCCTTACGCATTTAGGTCTAGGGATAAGTAGGTTAAGTGTCCTCGGGGAGAAACATTTATTGTTGTTAGGTAATAGGGTATGTGTAGTTTTTACTCGTCAGTTGTGTGTTTTAGACGCGGTAAGGAAGGGAGTGTTTGACATGGCTTTCTTTTCCTTCAGGTGCCGTGCCAGGATGTGCCCCGGGAAACTTTTCGGCAGTCTGGTACTGCTACACTGTTGCAGAGGATAGGTGGTGCAGGTGCAACCACTAGATAATGGAATTTTGTTTGCAAGACCATTAGATGTGGTATCGTCAAGTCTCAGGTGGACAATTGTGTTGACGTATAATATATTGGGAGTGAAGAATGATCTACGGACACTACAGGATAGGTTTATGGCTCTACAGGCAGCCACGGAGAAGGAGGGGTTGTTTCAAGACATACGGGACGAATATCAGGAACTGAAGCTCTCATACGAAAAGCTGAGAAGGCAACTGCAACAAGTAACGAAGTGGAACCGCAGACGAGGAAGATATAAGGAGCTTACATTGTACGGTGAGGGAGGTGCAGGAGTTGGCGGAGGAGACAAAGTCGAAAGTGGATTGGCACACGACACGTATAGGTAACATGGAGCAGGGGATATTGAATGTTACTAGAACAGTGCGGGAGTTGACGTCAGACCTGGAACGGTATGCAGCAAATACCAGGAAAGTGTTGAATGGGGATATAGAGGATGTACAGGTGAGATTGAGCCTAATAGACGGGAAAATACAAGTAGCAGCTTTATTGAGGGCATTAGCTGACAGGGTGGATGATCGTGTGTCGAATTGGAAGCGTTATATGAAGCGATGCATCACGTAGTGCATGGGCAATTGAGTACCACTTTCTTACCTCCAGATCAGATGCTGAAGGCGTTGCTAAAAGCGCAGAAAGAATTCTAAGAGCGAGTGCGTCATGTCGTGCGTCCGGCGAAGCGGAATTTGTCGTTATTCTGTCGCATGTCTAAGGTGAGAGTAATTATGGATCAAGCGAGTATACACGTAGAAGGGCAAATACTAGTGATGGGTATCAATTCGCAGTACCAGAGTTATACAGTACACCCGTATCCAATTAGATGGGGTGCACTTGGGAAGTGGGTGCAAGCGCAAACGCGGGAAGTGTTGTGAATGTCAAGACGGAAGAGTGCTCATGTGGTAATGTCTACGGAAGATTTGGCAGACTGTTTCAGGGGAAGTGTTTTTATTTGTCCTGCAAAGGAGGTGGCTACCCACAATGATTCGTGTGAGATGCAGTTGTTATTGGGGAATATGGGAACCTTAGAATGCGAAAAGAAGGTGTTACTTCCAAGACCAAAATTTCAGAAAGTGGTGGAACATTAGATTTACTCTGTGTTCGTAGTTGCCACTTGTTACAAAAATGGTATATTGACAGATATATCAAAGCTTGAATTGCAGGGCAGTGGGTTATTGATTAATGGCACTGGATGTGAAATAGTGTGGAAGCATTTTCACCAACCAGCTACTTTCACGGGTACAACAATGATTAACGTGACACAGTCTACCTTGTATTATCCAGTGGAACCACCACACATATTGCCTCGCCAGAACCTAACGTTTATTAACGAATCCTTGGATCCCACATTGCTACAATCTTTAGAAAAAGAGCAGACAGCAGTTCGTCAACTACTGCAGCACGTGCAGCAATATCGGGAGAAACGTAAGCGAAACACAATTATATTTGGTGTGTCAACGACTAGCACAATCTTAGTTCTAGTGTTTATTTGTGCAACTTACTTTTGTATACGGAAAAAGATGTCTCTTTCTGAAATAACAATTGTACATCAAATACCTGTGGGATGGATCGGGAATAGTGGAACGTAATATAAATAGATAACCAATGATAAGATTGGAATCAGTGTTAAGTGTAAACAGATTAATAACCGATAAGAAAAGTTTGACAGTGTTAAAGGAGTAGTTGTAAGATACCTGTAGACTATAAGGAAGTCAGTGAGTGCATAATTGTAAAATCCGGGACGAATGTTCTTAAAGGAGGGGAATGTGTAGTGTCGCAGAATAGTAAAGAGTTGGAAACGTGGAATATTGTCAAAGTTTCGTTGCCTATACCGAGAGCCAGAGGCAGTAGGTTAACCAAGAGGTAAGAGGATTGCACATGTACCGGAATGTGTCGTCACGCAGGGGCAATGGCCTCGTTACACGCAACAGGCGAGAGAGAATTGCTTAGCATCCTGGTTTGCGTTAGACGGAGACTTTCATAGAGTGTAAGAGGTATAGCGTCAGCTGTACTGCATTTCACAACATCGCATAAGTCTGCCGTAATAACAAGTAACTCTGTCGCAAGAACACCTAAGGGGCGAGTACGACAGATGAATCAACGGTGTAAGTGGAGCGAATGCGTTCATTACAAACGAGCATGACGTTAGTACGTCACTCGTGCTGCCTTTAAATACGCCAGATTTGATAGCAAAAAGGCACTCGCAGTTAGACTTGCAGTTAGATGTGTACAGGGTCGCTGTGTAGCGCTCAGCTCGGTGATCAACATGTTAACCTTTATTAAGGATATGTTGCAGTAAGGGCGGCCCATCCAGCAGCAGCCGTGAGGGGACAGTACCACCTCTGGTCCTCTTTGCTGCCTCTGTCAATCATCAACCCAGGATTAGCAGACATTGCGGCAGACTCGCTCGCTGCCAATGCTGACCACATCAGTGAGCCGTCGTCGAGATAGTGGGGTGCCTAGGCCCTGTGCATCCATCGTCACAACCGGGTGATCCGACGACGCTGGGGGATTGCAGCCCGTTCCGCCTGACCACCACAGACCAGCCACCAGGAGGAGCAGAGAAGAAGACGGGGTAGGATAGAGTACACTCCACACTACGAGAACGCCTCTCATGCCAACAGCGTCGGGACTCCAACCCAGAGGCTCCTACGTGCAGCAGCTTGCTGTCTGCCACCAAGCCGGCTGACCAGCCGGACGCCACCAGCCATGCGCGGCTGAAGTGAGGTTTTTCCAACACTACGCCACAGCACGCGGCGCTGTGCTAGCAAGTCTGGTGCGGCCCAGAGCTCGTGTCATCGCTACGAGTCAGCGAGGACTCGGGGAAGGTTTTTGATATCACCAAGCTCAGCCAGCCTGTGTTACGCAGGCTACATTGTACTAGGCAGGAATAAATGTTTTATGAATTAATAATGTTTCTTTGACATTTCTGACGCGTCCACAGTCATTTCCTATAATTCTGACAACTGGAGAGGTCACCGCTCGGCCTCCAGTCCACCGTAGGCGACCGAGACCACGGGGATGTCTACAGTACATCAGCCTCATCATGAGTTCATATGGTAAGGATGTCATCTACATCTACATGACTACTCTGCAATTCACATTTAAGTGCTTGGCAGAGGGTTCATCGAACCACAATCATACTATCTCTCTACTATTCCACTCCCGAACAGCGAGCGGGAAAAACGAACACCTAAACTTTTCAGTTCGAGCTCAGATTTCTCTTATTTTATTTTGATGATCATTCCTACCTATGTAGGTTGGGCTCAACAAAATATTTTCGCATTCGGAAGAGAAAGTTGGTGACTGAAATTTCGTAAAAAGGTCTCGCCGCGACGAAAAACGTCTATGCTGTAATGACTTCCATCCCAACTCGTGTATAATATCTGCCACACTCTCTCCCCTATAACGCGATAATACAAAACGAGCTGCCCTTTTTTGCACCCTTTCGATGTCCTCCGTCAATCCCACCTGGTAAGGATCCCACACCAAGCAGCAATATTCTAACAGAGGACGAACGAGTGTAGTGTAAGCTGTCTCTTTAGTGGACTTGTTGCATCTTCTAAGTGTCCTGCCAATGAAACGCAACCTTTGGCTCGCCTTCCCGACAATATTATCTATGTGGTCCTTCCAACTGAAGTTGTTTGTAATTTTAACACCCAGGTACTTAGTTGAATTGACAGCCTTGAGAATTGTACTATTTATCGAGTAATCGAATTCCAACGGATTTCTTTTGGAACTCATGTGGATCATCTCACAATTTTCGTTATTTAGCGTCAACTGCCACCTGACACACCATACAGCAATCTTTTCTAAATCGCTTTGCAGCTGATACTGGTCTTCGGATGACCTTACTAGACGGTAAATTACAGCATCATCTGCGAACAACCTAAGAGAACTGCTCAGATTGTCACCCAGGTCATTTATATAGATCAGGAACAGTAGAGGTCCCAGGACGCTTCCCTGGGGAACACCTGATATCACTTCAGTTTTACTCGATGATTTGCCGTCTATTTCTACGAACTGCGACCTTCCTGACAGGAAATCACGAATCCAGTCGCACAACTGAGACGATACCCCATAGCTCCGCAGCTTGATTAGAAGTCGCTTGTGAGGAACGGTGTCAAAAGCTTTCCGGAAATCTAGAAATACGGAATCAACTTGAGATCCCCTGTCGATAGCGGCCATTACTTCGTGCGAATAAAGAGCTAGCTGCGTTGCACAAGAGCGATGTTTTCTGAAGCCATGCTGATTACGTGTCAATAGATCGTTCCCTTCGAGGTGATTCATAAAGTTTGAATACAGTATATGCTCCAAAACCCTACTGCAAACCGACGTCAATGATATAGGTCTGTAGTTAAATGGATTACTCCTACTACCCTTCTTGAACACTGGTGCGACCTGCGCAATTTTCCAATCTGTAGGTACAGATCTATCGGTGAGCGAGCGGTTGTATATGAGTGCTAAGTAGGGAGCTATAGTATCAGCGTAATCTGAAAGGAACCTAATCGGTATACAATCTGGACCTGAAGACTTGCCCGTATCAAGCGATTTGAGTTGCTTCGCAACCCCTAAGGTATCTACTTCTAAGAAACTCATGCTAGCAGATGTTCGTGTTTCAAATTCTGGAATATTCCATTTGTCTTCCCTGGTGAAGGAATTTCGGAAAACTGCGTTCAATAACTCCGCTTTAGCGGCGCAGTCGTCGATAACAGTACCATCGGCACTGCGCAGCGAAGGTATTGACTGCGTCTTGCCGCTTGCGTACTTTACATACGACCAGAATTTCTTCGGATTTTCTACCAAATTTCGAGACAATGTTTCGTTGTGGAACCTATTAAAGGCATCTCGCATCGAAGTACGTGCCAAATTTCGCGCGTCTGTAAATTTTAGCCCATCTTCAGGATTTCGCGTTCTTCTGAACTTCGCATGCTTTTTCCGTTGCCTCTGCAACAGCGTTCGGACCTTTTTTGTGTACCACGGGGGATCCGTTCCATCTCTTACCAGTTTATGAGGTATGAATATCTCAATTGCTGTTGCTACGATATCTCTGAATTTGAGCCACATTTCGTCTACATTCGCATAGTCAGTTCGGAAGGAATGGAAATTGTCTTTTAGGAAGGCTTCTAGTGGCACTTTATCCGCTTTTTTAAATTAAATTATTTTGCGTTTGTTTCTGATGGATTTGGAAGAAATGGTATTGAGCCTAGCTACAATGACCTTGTGATCACTAATCCCTGTATCAGTCATGATGCTCTCTATCAGCTCTGGATTGTTTGTGGCCAAGAGGTCAAGTGTGTTTTCGCAACCATTTACAATTCATCAATGTATCTAAACCAAACCAGGGAACTGAAGACTTATGGATCCCAGGAAAGTCCCTCCAAGCGCCTCATTAAAAGGTTGGAGTAGGATGGAGCCATCCTGGTTCCCATGGCAATATCTCTGCTCTGTTTGTATGTCTGCCCCCTCAAAGGTGAAGTAGTTGTTGGTAGGTATAAAATTGATCAAGGTGGGTAGGAAGGATGTCATAGGTTAGGAATCAGGTTGGCTCTTAATGAGGAAATGTTCAGCAAGAGACAGACCATGCACGTGACAGGTGTTGGTATAAATGGAGGTGTTGCATCAATGGTGACAAGCAAGGTCTGTGGTGGTAGTGGGACAGGCATGGATTTCAGATGATCTAGAAAATGATTGGTATCTTTGATGTAGGAGGGGAGTCATTGTACTCTGTGGGTAGCAGGTGTTGATCAACTAAGGCAGATATATGTTTGGTAAGTGCTTTGAAGCCAGCAACTATAGGACAGCCAGGATGATTGGATTTGTGGATTTTATGAATAAGGTAAAAGCAGGGGGTGCGTGGTTTTGGTAGGGAGTGAAGTTCCATGGATTGAGGTGTCAGTCCTTGTCAGGAGCCTGAGGTTTTAAGAATGGACTGCTGGTCAGTTAAAATCACAGGGATAGGGTCTTAATGCCAGACCTATATGATGAGGTGTCAGACAGCTGGTGTAGACCTTCACTAACATACTCCTTTTGGTCAAGTACTACAGTGATAGATCTTTTGTCTGCTGGGAGGATAATGATGGGGTCATCAGCTTTTAGGGAATGTAGAGCCTAGATTTCTTCAGAGGAAAGGGCCTAGTTGTAGGGACCCGAGGAAGGGTTGTGAAGCAATGTTGGATGTGAGGACTTCTTGGAAGTCTTCTAATGGATGATTTTGAGGTAGTGGCAGTTTATCAAGTTGAGATCATGGACTGAACTGTTGAAGATAGGGATCAATATCAGGTTTGCTGTTGGAAAGATTTTGAGATTGGGTTGCAAAGTGTTATTTCCAATGAATATTACATATGGGGGAAAGTAGGTTGTTCACCAATGCAGCATTATCAAATACTGGTTTAGGGCTGAAAGTGAGGCCCTTAGATAATGCAGTTAATTCAGGATGGGAGCATGCTTTAGATGAGAGGTTAAGGACACTGTACTTTTGTGACTGGTTCTTGAGATTTTGGGCTATTCTTGGTCTGGGAGGCAATGTTGAAGGGTGAGGGATGTTAAGGAGTTTGGCCCAGCTCGGTTTGTAGGAGAAGAGTAGTGGTTGATGGTGTGGCTG